>NC_089825.1:108669702-111502554 GCF_035046505.1 Tiliqua scincoides | reverse complement strand
AATTAATCTGTACAATTACATCTTTGTGGACAAAAGTAGTGCTAAGCCAAATAGAGAAGAGAAAGGGAGGTCCCAGAGCAAAACAAACAAAAAGCAAACACCATCCTGCATCTTTCGTGGATGCCCACAAAAGTTATAAGACAGTTTCAAGAGTGGGGGACAGCTTTCTGGTGCTAGTGGTGGACTTTTGTTTCACCATTTTTGTTCCATTGGCTAACAATGAAACGCCAGTCTTTGCAAGTGGTGGCGGCAACAGTGCTTCAAGTGTTGACTGTATTTGCAATGGCTGCCCCAGTACATTCTAGGACAGAAAATGGTAGCCAACAGTCACTGGGAAGAGGAACAGAAATGGTGGCATTTTTCTAGCCACATAAATGGTAGCATTTTTCTGTTTTAAATGACAGAGGAAAAAGTCATCTAGTTGCCACCAGTAAGACACTCTCCTCAATCCTGAATCTGATGCAACACTTTCTTGCTCCCCCTTTCAAAAGATCACAAATGTCCTCAATTTTTCCTGAATTTGGGGGATATTTAGTGGCCAAATATAGCTAAAGGCTCTTTGCTATGCGGGTCAAACTGATGCCATTACTGATGACATTTTCATCACATCTGGTGTGGACATCCCTTTCAAATACAGGTGGCCTTTTGGCTAACTTTGGACCCAGTCCTATCCAACATTACAGCACTGATGCAGTCATGCCAACAGGGCATGTGCTGTATCCTGTGGTGGAGGGACGGTCGCAAAGGCATCCTCAAGGTCAGGGAATGTTTGTTCCCTTATCTCAGGTCTGCATTGCTGCTGCATTGGCACTGGAAAGTTGGATAGGATTGGGCCCTTTGTCTTCACTATGATCTGGGATGAAAGTGAGAAGTCAAGGTCTCCAGATGAGACGCAGTCGTGAACAATGTTGAGAATGTGTAATAACCTGAAAGCAGGAGTTGTGACTGTACATGTGTATGTTCTGTAGGAAAACAACTGAGAACTAACCCAAACGCTGTTCAAGAAATGTTTTCCAGAGTTGATTTTAACTCTGGGTGAATTGATCCCAGGAGGCAATTGTGTAGCTGAAGGGACAGTCACAGGGATGCTGTGATCCAGGGCAACACGCTGTGGCAGCTGGGGTTCTGTCCTCATTTGCAGCCGATCACCGCCCCGTGCCCCCTCTGAACATGACCAGAGCTGCAGGCTAGTCGTGTCTGGAGGGTATTCTGAGAAAGCCAGGAGCACAACTTCAGTTGAATTTGGAGGGGTACAGATAAGGGGGTGGCCTAGGTCAGGGGGCAGCTCTTGAAGTTGTGTCCCAGGGCGGCACTCCTTCCAGCTATGTCGCTGCCAGGAGGGGAGTGCGATTGGCAGCAACAGCACATCATGTATCCTTTCTCCATTCCAGGGTCCAATCCACCAACACGGATCCACTCAGACTTGAGCCGTGTAGCTGGCACAGGTCCAAGTAGACCCATTGTGCTTTCCCCAGGGCAAGGGGACAAATGTCCTCTTACCTGGAGGAGGCTTCCAGAGTGCAAAATTCTGTAGCGAACTACTGCACAAGATGCACTGGTCCCGTTGCATCAGTGCAGGGGAATTTAGGTAGGATTGGGCTGTAAGTTTCTTAAGAGCAAGCACAAGGATGCTTGGTGTGTCTTTTGCCAGGTCTGCTTCGGAACCAAATCCTAGTTCACAGAAGGCACACTCACTCATTCTCCAGGTAGTTCAGAAGGTTGGAATTCCTGAGACAATGTAAGCAGCTAGCAATAGGGATTGAATTTTTAGCTAGATATATTTGAGGAATTAATTTTGTTGTGTTTGCTTTTTTTCACGCCAAGTCAACCTTAGACTTAACTGGTACAGGGGCCAGTTGTGATTGGTGTGCTTTGCCCTTAAGTAGCTACACCTTCCAGTGGGTGTTGCTAGTTACTACATCCAATTTGGTCAAGGTGTTTCTTTCTGTCCTTTCAGCCAAGCTCAAGTATTTTCCACCACTCAGCTTTTACAGTTCTCTTTACTCCTTCCCCATTTTTTCTTTGGGGTTTTTGATGAATGGATTACATTTTGAGTCCTTGTCTGTTCAGCCTCTGTTCACTGGTAATTCAGTGGCTTGTCTGATTGTCTGTGGGTCTCCTCGAACCTGGCACAAGTCTGAGGAAAGCAAGACTTTCCTCTTTGCTGGCACAAGTCTGAGGAAAGCAAGAGGTTGTTAGGGGTCTGAGGGGTTTGGGGTTGCAAAATTGGGGTAGGATTCAGTGAAAGTCAATGACACCACATCCACCCTCTCCTGCTCTCAACACACACCACAGTCACTCCCCCTCCTCACCCAGATACTCCCCCTGCCCTCCCCCTCCACACCCACAAGCTGCCCCCTGCACCAACCTTCTTGCCCTGTTGCCATCTGGGGTCCATGGCAGTGAAGACCATCACTGCAGCTGCTTTGCAGCAGTGACCTTAAATGGCCTAGCAGTGGCTCGATCTTTGTGCCGCTTCAGGGCCTTTTACACCAGTGGTCCTGCTGGGTAAAAAGCCCATAGGATTGAGTGGAGAGTCGAATCCACTAAGACAATTCTGATGCACCTTTACCTGCTCTGTTTTTTCTGTGTGGTTGCTATTTTTGAAATGATAATGGAAGGGAGAAACTGTCCTTATCCCAAGTGCTAACCTGCTCTCTGAAATTTGGCTTCCTTAGGTTTGGTTTGGGGCTCAGATCCTACAACCCAAGAGCAGACTGAGATCAGGCTTGTGAATGGTTCCAGTCGCTGCAGTGGGAGAGTGGAATTGCTCCATAACAGCCAATGGGGCACTGTTTGTGATGACAGCTGGGGCACTGAGGAAGCCAGAGTTGTATGCCGGCAGCTGGGTTGTGCAGGGGCAATATCAGCCCCACGTGAAGCATTCTTTGGAAGAGGAACTGGCCCCATCTGGATGGATGAGCTCAAATGCTCAGGGTCAGAAACTGCACTCAGTCACTGCCCATCGAGAGGTTGGGGACAAAATGACTGCCACCACGGAGAAGATGCTGGTGTTATCTGCTCAGGTACGTTCACAAACAATAGGATGCTTCACAGTTTCCTTCTGGCATGGCTAGAGTTGCCAACTAGCCAGGAAAACAACTGACCAAGCCTGCCCTTGAGAGCAGCTTGATATGTAGAGAACAGCAGACGAAGCTCTTAACTCACGGGCAGAAGTATTCTCATCTTCTAACATCAGCACATCAAGCTGCCACTGCAGATACAGGACAGAAGTCAATAGGAAAATTGGGCAACCCCAGACGTTCAAGTCAGGGCAATGTTAATCCACTAAATACATTTCATGTGGCGGCTATTTCTTAGATATGTGTTCCCCCATGTGGTTTCAGCTGGTATTTTACCATGCTGGAGAAAAGGCTTGCAAAGGAACAGAATCCCTGAAGTGATAAGTATACGAAGGGGTCGACTTGTCTTTTCATGCAGCCTCTTGGACCTGAACTCAACCAGTGCAGTAGCCATTGCTAAACAGTAGCATTAACTGCAAACCTCCTTTGTATATAAGACAAAATGCCTCTCACTAGGGCAGGTGTTCCATTTGTTTGAAAGGACAGCGTATATATGGCTGAGACCCCTGGAGAGATGCAAGGCTTCTCTGTACGTTTTGTACCAACAGTTCAAGATGCCTATTAGTGCAGCTCTTGCCACAAGGCCAGCCCTCAAATAAGCCCTAGTGAGACCATTGATCCCCAGTGACACATTAGAGGGTTGCTGACTTGGCAGCCCTGCTCCACCCTCTGCCTAACATTTGAAAGGCACAGCTGGCAGGGGAAGAGGCACCCAGTCTCCACCCCTCACCCATTTTCACCGTCCCTTCCCTGCCTTCTCTCTCTTTTCCCGCTAGGAGTGGGAAGAAGGGTAGCAAGAGGAGAAGGACATAAGCAGAGCCATTAGAGAACAAGAGTGGAGAACAATCTGCTCCGCCAGTTCCTGAACTCCATGTCGGGTCAGAAGATCCAACACAATCACTCAAGTCTACACCAGAAAAATAGCCAGTGCAGACTTGAGAAGCCCCACTGGGTGGCTTGGGGCTTTCCCCAAGGGAAGGGCACCAAAATCCCCTTCCCTTGAGGAGATCTCTGGCTGCTTCCCGGAGCCCAGTGGTAGCCGCTTTGGCACCACTGCTCCAGCGGGCACTGGAAAGCTCAGGCTGTTAGTTCCCCTCCCTGCCCACCCTGGTCCCAATCCAGATCCACAATTTGGGGTAAAATAGCAGATGTGTTTGTTGTAGGTCCTAAAAGGTTTGGCAAGATGTCCTGCTGCTTCAGTGCCAACTACACTGCTATTGTCTTTCATTCTGTTTTCTCTCCTGACAGAACTGAGGCTGGCAGGGGGATCAACTGCCTGTTCTGGCAGAGTTGAGGTGCTCCATAATCAACAGTGGGGATCAGTGTGCAACAATGGCTGGGATTTAGCTGATGCTCGTGTTGTGTGCCGGGAAGTGGGCTGCGGAGAGGCTTTAGCAATACCAAATGGAGCTGCATTTGGAAAAGCAACTGGTCCCACCTGGATAGATCAAGTGAACTGCACAGGAGAAGAGGACAGCCTAACCAAATGCCCACCAAAAACCATGCGCGAACACAGCTGTGCCCCAAATAAGACTGCCACTGTAGCATGTGCTGGTAAGCATCACAGAACCATGGGAACTCTATGTCAATAAAGGTTCTACTACTACATAGGAATGAAAAGGATCTGTGAAATCATACAGTTTTATCCTTTATAGTTGCTCACATAACCCTGGGACAGCATATTAATGAAGGACTAAGGACCACATTTTGATGACACCATTGGCCCTACAATGTCTGCTTTGTTCCTAAAATAGCACATGGGGGGATCGAATTGGGAGTATGACAAGTGGGCAGAGGGCTTTAATCCTACCTCCTATCACAGAGCCATTCTGTCCAAAGCTCCCAGTGTGAGCTAGTTGCCCTGGTATAAAGGTTTTCAGTTGGCTCCCCAATGTGTAAAGAAGTAGGGTTTAAAAAAAATCCTACCTCCTGCTGCTGGAAAAAATTTGGAGAAAAGATTTGTGTACATGCACAAAATGCAGGAAGTACAGGATCATAAGAGCCCCCACCACTAACTGTGTAATTTATGTGTACCCCATACACAATCAAGTTCATCTTGTTCTATAAACAAAGGACATAGGCGTTGCCGGAAAGCCTGTAAACAACTCCAGAAATGTTCATTCCACATTGCTTGCTTTGTCCTTTTCAGAACCACCTGAAATCAGGTTATCAAATGGTCCCAATCACTGCAGTGGAAGAGTTGAGATATTCCATGATAAACTGTGGGGAACTGTATGTGATGACGATTGGGACCTTGATGACGCTAGGGTCGTGTGTCAGTTTCTTGGTTGTGGAACTGCTTTATCAGCCCCACGAGGTTCTCGTTTTGGAGCGGGATCTGGTCCCATCTGGTTGGATGGTGTCAACTGCACAGGATCAGAGAATGCCATCAGTAAATGCCATGCAAAAGCATGGGGCGAACATGACTGTACCCACTCAGAAGACGCTGGAGTGATATGTGCAGGTATAGAGCACTTGTGCTGTTCAAAAGTAGAGCAAAGACTTTGGGAAGTTCTTTTTCTTCAACTATTTATATGACTGAAATGGTTTTATTGTGCCCTTCACATTTCCCGAAATGATAAGATGTTTTGGATTAGCACAAACTGGGTTTAGTTTCCTTTGGATGAAAGCACTGGAGACTTGTGGTGTTATTTGTTTTATTTACAAACTTACAAGCAGAGCATGAGTGTTGGCAATTGCAATAGATCCACAATCCCATATCAGATCCCCGGAGAAAGGCTCTGGACTTCTGCCTTTAGCCAAATCACACCTCTTTCTTTGCCTTTCTCTCTTCCAAACTGCAAACTGCCATGTGGTGCTTTAGTGGCTTCTGTCCCGGAACTCTGAGACACGCAATGCCAGCCTGAGCACTGCCACTAGTCCCTAGGTTCGGCTGCCACTAGTCCCTAACCAGCCATGGCCTCACTCTTTTCATGGCCTTAGGAGCACTCTCTTCCAGATTCTCAACCTAAGTGTGGTTTCCCTTCCAGTAACTGCTGGTCCACCGGAACATAGGGCATAGAAGTAGAGACAATGTAGTCTTCCAACAAAATGAGGTTTGTTTCCAAAGTACACTTAATACTATTTACAAAGTACACTTAGGTTGCTCTCCTTCTCTCCAGTAGGTCAGCAATGCAAATACAGCTCAGTGATTTAGCTCAGAGTTTCAGCACCAATTCAGGGGTCCCACACTGAATGGCTGGGAGCTTGCCCTTAGGCAGTCATTGGGGCTACACTGCTCTTTCAGAAGATCATTTTGGAGGGAATTTCCAACCGAACAACCCTTCCTTCACTTTTTAACTGAAATGATTTAAAGCAGCGATTTTCAACCCTTTTCAGCTCATGACACACTGAAAAGGCACTAAAATTATCAAGGCACACCATCAGTTTTTTAGGAATATATTTTATCATTTAAAAAAAATGGATATTAAGATGGTGTTTAAAGTTCAAGAACTAAAATTTTAATCATTGTGTTGATGAGTGTTTCAGTCCTCTATTATTTCTGATAGCTCATCTTCTTCTGTAACAGTTAATTCTGCTGACTGGCACACAGTTAACACAAACAGCTCTCACATCCAGCTGAAGGACAATCAAAGCCTTCCTCCCATTGAGACTGAAAGAATGTTCCTTGCTCCAGTGCACTAGTGACATTTTTATCCCCATTTGATCTGGCTTTTGGGTGGGGGAGTTCTGCTACTTTTTAATCCTATTTTTATTGTGTTGCACTTTTTACAGATTGTTAATTCTAAACCTGAGGCAAGTTGCTTTGAGAAGTCTAGTGTGAAAAGTGGCATACAAGCTGGATAACAAGACAGGTGGTTTGCTCCAGGCACATGATACTCTCTTGAACTCTTTTGTTCCATCAGAGCTCCGTCTAGTGAATGGCCCAAGTCGCTGCTCCGGGAGGGTCGAGGTCTTTCACAACAAGCAGTGGGGGACCGTTTGTGATTCTAGCTGGGATATCAATGATGCAAACGTCGTCTGCAGGGAACTGGACTGTGGAAGTGCCTTGAAAGCAAGGGGTGGAGCATGGTTTGGCCAAGGATCTGGTGCCATCTGGCTAGACAGAGTAAACTGCACAGGAAAGGAGGCAGCCCTAAAAGAATGCCAGAAAAGGCCCTGGGGAGAACATAGCTGTGACCACAGCAAGGATGCCAATGTGGAGTGCTCAGGTAACTTGGTGTGAATCAATGCTATTGGGGAGCTCTGTGTAGGGCTACGTTTCCAAAGGCCCGGGCATCAAGGTCACTTTGTGTTTCTTTACAGTCAATTGTTCTACCAAGGGCGCAATCCTAACCCCTTATGCCAGTGCTTTCCAGTACTGGCATAGCGGTGCCCATGGGACATGTGTTGCATCTTGCAGTCGGATGTCGCTCATGGAGGCCTCCTCAGAGTAAAGGAATGTTTGTTCCCTTATCTCAGAGCTGCATTGCCCTCATGTCAGTGCTGGAAAGGGGTCAGGATTGTGCCCCAAGTCAAGTTTCTTAGAATGGTTTGATATTACTGAAAAAAGAAGGATGCCAGAAGTCAGCAGGCAGAGGCACTGTTAGTTTTCAAAGCAGAATCAGTACCTTCGAAAGCACCTTCGAAGCATGAAGCCCCTCTCCAAAGGCTTCTTTTGCCAACTGGTTGCAAAAGCTGGCTACACAGGCACTACTAACACTGTTTAGCTCCCACCCATGCGGAGCATTTCCCCCTAGGATTATGTCGCAGTAGTGAGCACAGAAATCCAACTCTGTGAACTCAAATGACCCATTCGCTGCTGCTGCTTGTCTGTTTTGCAAAACAGCTACTCACCCACTTGAGCAGGCCAGGCGAACAGACTTTCCTAACTAGGAACAAAAGCAGGGAAAGGTAAAGAACAGGGGGATGGAGAAATAACAGTATTTTTAACCCTTCCAGACCCAAATGAAGTCAAGCTGGTCAACGGTACAAGTCGCTGTGCCGGGAGAGTTGAGGTGCTCCACAACCAGCAGTGGGGGACGGTGTGTGATGATGGCTGGGATCTGAACAGTGCCCAAGTCGTATGCAGGGAACTTGGCTGTGGATTAGCCCTGTCAGCCACCAGAGGAGCTCAGTTTGGAAGGGGACAAGATCCCATCTGGCTGGACGATGTTAAGTGTAAAGGGACAGAAGCTGCCCTCAGAGACTGTCGCCTAAAACCCTGGGGAGAACATAACTGCAACCACGGAGAAGATGCTGGTGTTGTGTGCTCAGGTAATGTGGGAGGTCACAGGGTACCATCCTCCAGTCTTGGAAACTGGTACTGGGCAAATCGGAATGGTTGTCTTGCCAAGAGCAGGTTTTTCATTAGGTTTGGTACTGACAGTGGTGCATGGAGGCAATGGATCAGTCTTTTTTGCACTCCCTTTTCTGGATTTCTTGAACATCATGACAATAGTTTCAAATGGTTTTGTGACTGGTGTGGGCTGAAACGGGTGCAGTTTCTCTTCCAGACCATTGCCTCCCCTCCCCCATTCCCTTCTGTTGCCTTTTGGACAAAGGAGGGATAGATTGGCACCATTGCACTCTTGTGCCTATTTATTAAAATGATTTACAGCCTGTAATTTCTCCTCCTGTCAAGGAAGCTCTCAAAGTAGCTTCCAACCACAGACATGTGGTCAGGGGAGGCAGGGCCTATTCTGTCCTGCTCCAATGAAAATAGCCTCATAGTTATATTAGCCCCAGATTATATTCAGTTCCATGGCAAGAATTTTAGTGAAAGGTGAACAAATGCCTGGGTGCAATGGCACACATTCAACACATGGATTTAAATAAAAATGGACAGCACACAAGTAGTATTTCAAGTCAGTAAGGGACTCAAAAATGAACGGTGACAAAAGTGGTATAGACATAGCCTGTAGTTGGCATCCTTCAGTCTCGGAAGACTATGGTATCGCGCTCTGAATGGTGGTTCTGGAACAGTGTCCTCTCCAGTGCGCAAAGCCTGGGTAAAGTAGGTATGGAGGATAGGCTGTTACCCATGCAGCAAATCCCCCCTCTCCACGTCACTGAAATGGTCCAATGGAAAGGCAGAGGCCAATACGGTTGGTTCCAGCGGCGTCGCAGGAGTTGCCAGAACGTGACTGTGTTCAGCCATGAACTGCCTCAGGGACTCCAGATTTTGCCTCGAGGTTGACTCCTGAAGCCTTTTCCATAACTGGATGTAGCCACAAGGCAGTGGAGGTTTGGGATCAGAGTTTTCCTTCTCTCAGATGAGCTGCCTTCCCAGGCTATCGAGTCCCATCTACCCAGTGGCTATTTAGTCGTCTCTTACGACAAGTACAGCCAAACTGAGGGCCTAATCTTATCCCCAGCCCCCAGACATAGCCTATGTTCCCTATAAGTGACTGGCCATCTTAGTGCCCCGAAGCTACAAGTTGGATGTATGGTCAGCAATTCATTTTTAACTGGGGCCACAATTTGAATTTAGCAACGACTAAAGGGCCATCAACAAAACATATTAACTCCTCCTATTCCCTGTGTAAAGCAACAAAGGCTTGGATTACTCAGTGTGTAATTAGCCTGTGGAACTCCTTGCCACAGATTGTGGTGATGGCATCTGGTCTAGATGCTTTTAAAAGGGGATTGGACAAATTTCTGGAGGAAAAGTCCATCACAGGACTTTTCCTAATTTTAGAAGTAGGCTCCTACAACCTTCTTTAGAAGTAGGCTACCTCAGAATGCCAGATGCATGGAGGGCACCAGGATGCAGGTCTCCTGTTGTCTTGTGTGCTCCCTGAGGCATCTGGTGGGGCCACTGTGAGATATAGGAAGCTGGACTAGAGGGGCCTTTGGCCTGATCCAACAGAGGTCTTCTTATGTTCTTATGGTTAGAGTGCCCTTCTGCACCTCAGCTGCTCCTTCTCATGACCAAGTATCCTCACTTCTAATGTTTTTTTCTGGTGGAAATAACATGCAGAGGCCGCAGGATCTGGATCAGGACCATGGAGATTGCATAAGGGGCTTTAAACCGAACCCCTGCTATGGTCCCAATCTGGGTCTCATTCCCCACACATGCTATTTACACAAGAAATAAAGCTTTCATTGGAGCCAATCCTTTGGCTCATACGTGGAAACACAGCTGTTTCAGAAAGGCTGTCCTGAATAACCTTGAGCAGACTAGAAGGTCATCACAACAGTCGTCAAGGAAACAAAGTGTTGAGATGGGGGTGGCAGTTAAACTGGCCAGGAAGTTAGAGAAGACGACTCTATTGTTCTAAATCAGTGATTTTCAACCTTTTTGGTCTCACGGCACACTGACAAGGTATTAAAACTATCAAGGCACACCGTCAGTTTTTTGACAATTGACAAGGCACACCATGCTGTTGGTGAGGGGCTCACATCCCCCAATGGCCCTACTAATAAATGACCCTCCCCCAAACTCCTGCGGCACACTGCAGACCATTCGCAGCACACCAGTGTGCCATAATACGGTGACTGAAAATGACTGCTCCAGATGGTTCAGGGGAACAAAAGCATGAGCACACCAGACGGTTCAGTTCCCAATTCTGATATGCTCCATAACCCCCCTGCTCTCTCCCCCCTCCCCCGCATGGTAACAGTGCTCTCATAGAGTATATCTGTCACAAGCCAGGACTTGCCTCATATTCTGTCTTGAGAAGTCCTGACCTCTTTGGTTAGCTTTTGCCACACCAGAAAGTGAAATCTTCAAGGCATTGCATGTGGTGTGTGAGTGTAAACCTTCTTTATCTCCTGAGGTGTGTTTACACTAGCTCATTTCTCAGAGTAGATTCTAGGAAAAGAGAGAATGGTTTGGCTATGAGAATGAAATGTTCTTATTCAAAGACATCTCACTTCCTGTGAGCCGACATCACAGGTACACTGATCGCCAAACTGGTAGATTCTAACTTCCCTCCTGACAGGGAGCCCTTCCAAGCCCAATGAAAGGTGTGATTTCAGGGACAGGGAGTGTGTGTGTGTGTGCTTGTGCACTTTGTTTCTAGGGGAAGACGAGCCAGTGGATCAATTAATGAAAAAAAAAAATCCTAACTGGTGCTAACTACTGTGGGCGGGCTCATTATTGTCAGACAAGTCCTGTACTATTTGCACCTACAGAGTGCAAAAGCAGAATGTTCTACAAACAGAAGGGATAGGAACTTCTCATGGAAAATTCTCATGAAGGCTGAGGCACTCATGCTCTTGATGAGGAGTGACCCAGCTCCACAACCACTCAAAGGGAGACACTGCAGAGTCTTGCCAGTAACCGTCTTGCCGTACGGTTTGTTCTTCAATCTTTTGTTTCTCTTCAGAACTCAGGCTGGCCAACGGATCAAGTCGCTGCTCAGGAAGAGTCGAGGTGTTCCACGATCAGCAGTGGGGGACCGTGTGTGATGACCGTTGGGGCCCTAAACAAGCTGAAGTGATCTGCAGAGAGCTGGGCTGTGGGGTTGCTCTGAAAGCTCACACGAGAGCTCACTTTGGACGGGGAACAGGGCCCATCTGGCTGGATGACGTAAACTGTGTGGGAACAGAAACTGCCCTCAGTGAATGTTCAGCGAGCCCTTGGGGAAGCAATAACTGCAATCATGGAGAAGATGCTGGTGTTGAGTGTGCAGGTAGCCCATTTTTAGTTCTTTATTTCTTGGAAAAGAGATGCTGGGGCATAAATCTGTCTAGCAGTAGCACTCTCTGATATGGAAGCTTTTCCTCTAATCACTGATGTGTGCAGACACGCTTTCTTTACTCAGTTATAAGGGAAATATATCATTCTGAACCAGTTTGGTACTACTTTTTTGAACATTTCTTATATTCCCAGGTGAAACCCTGGCACTGAACATAGGAACCAGTGTTAAACCCTCACACAAAGTTACACCCAGTCACAGGTGTAGTAAAGGTTAAGTACCCACTTCCCATCTGCTGATTCTGAGCCTGAAAATCTGGAAGAAGTCAACACACTTGATTATTGAAAGTCAACAATACAGCAGCAAGATGTTCTACCACCCTCCTGATGCCTGGTTGTTCTTTTCTATCTCAGCCACAGTAGCAAGAGAAGCAAGGGCTAGAGAGCAAAAAATATCTCCTCCTCCTTTCTTCCAGCTGACATGACTGGCTTCTCTTACCGACAGGGCTGTGTCAACCAACAGAAGTAAAAATGAATCCTTCTCACCTTGCTGGGGATCCTTCTTGAAATGCCTGTGGCTTGTGATATTACTGCAGTGATATCTCCTTTACTATTTCAGATCCAGTAGAGCTGAGGCTGGTCAATGGCACACATCGATGTGCAGGAAGGGTAGAGATATTTCATCTCCAGCAGTATGGAACTGTATGTGATGACAACTGGGACTTAAATGACGCCAGTGTCGTGTGCAGGTATCTTGATTGTGGAACAGCCATATCTGCCCCACGTGGAGCTCGGTTTGGACGAGGATCTGATCCTATCTGGCTGGATGATGTGGAATGCAAAGGAACAGAAACAGCCCTCGCCTTATGCAATGCTAAACCTTGGGGAAGCAATGACTGTAACCACGGAGAAGATGCTGGTGTTGTATGTTCAGGTAATCTGCTTTGATAGGGTAGCCAACACAAAAGAGGTAATGGAAAGGAAAGTGGGTCATCCCAGATTCATGAATTCTTCTTTAGAGTTGCCAGTCTTCAGGGATGTCACTGATGTGAACCATTTTAAAAACACTAGAACTCCAACATAACAGCTGCTCAGGTTTCAAAGAGGGGTATTTTCCAGCTCTACCAGGAAAGGTCAAGGATTGAATTTGCAACCTCTTGCATGCAAAGCTCTACCCCTGAGCCATAGCCCCATCATTGTGAATCATCTGTTGATGGTGGCTCCTTGCTCAATGAAAAGACATTGAGTCCTCTACTCTAAGAAGAACCATCATTGTTGCATGCCACCTGCAAGTCCATAAGGAGGAAGTTTGGAGCTGTGCACGAAATGGCAAGCGCATGTGTATACTGGCAACAGATGCAGGTAAAGAGGACCAGAGTAAGCCCAGGCACATGAAGGCACTATGTTGATGCAGCCTGCATACACCAGCTGTCAAGGAGAAAGAGTGGGAGAGGGCTTAGTGACAATCTGTTGCCTGTAATTCCCAGCTTGTCTCTGCCAACAGCACTATTGGAAGACCTGGTTGGGTTGAATCATTCTGTCAGTATGTAACACACAAGTTCATCCAATCCTTGATATTTAGATGCGCGCTGAAAGACTACGCATTTGTCTTCTCTGCATCTTTGACTGTTTTATTCTCAGATGATCTCAGACTGGTAAATGGCTCAGATCGCTGCAGTGGGAGAGTTGAGATTCGGCCATCCCACAGCACCGAGTGGGGAACAACATGTGATCGCACCTGGGACATCCATGATGCTGAAGTTGTGTGCAAGCAGCTGGGCTGTGGGAAGGCTACAGCAGCCCCAGGTGGAGCTCATTTTGGACGTGGATCAGGTCACATCTGGCTGGATGATGTCAACTGCAAAGGAACAGAAGATGCCATAGCAGAATGCCGAGCAAACACTCAGGGGCAAAATAACTGCCGTCATGAACAAGATGCAGGCGTTGTATGTGCAGGTAATCTGCAGCCTTGTCATTTGCAGAATGGGAATATGAGGATAGGGTGAGGGAATGAAACAGTGATTGCCAGATGCAGGGGAGGGCACCAGGACACAGGTGACATACAGGAAGCTGGACTAGATGGGCCATTGGCCTGATCCAGCAGGGCTCTTCTTATGTTCTTATGAGAAGGGGGGGGGGAGACATGAAATGCAGGGTGCTTAGGGGAAAAGGAAGTCCTAAATGCTTGGACTTCGTTTTCTGTTCTTCCCCAACATCTGATTCGTGTCCAAAAATGCTCTTATAGTCTACAAGCCTAAAGTGACAAGCAGAATCTTCAATCTAGAATGTGGACATCCAGATTATGCAGCCAAACAGCGGTGCCATCTAAGACCCAATTTTAGGGCTGGTATTTCAGGAGCAGAGAGAAACAAGTCAATTTCCCAGGCCTCAGCTCTATAAACGTCTGAAGAAGAGAGGCACCACCACAACTTTTGGCAAAAACAGAGGTAGTTAAAAGGCTTATTGGCTGAGTGATTCTCTCCCCACGTTGGAGGGACTGCCTTCTACAGCATGCTGATTTCCACCAGCTACCCGATCAGGCCACAGGTGCAGTTGGAAGGACATGAAAGACACTGAAAGTTAAAATATGAAAAAAAAAATTAGTATTCACATTAGATCAACATGTGCTAAGTAATGGGGTGGGAGAGGGAAAATACAAACATTAAATTTTGTCTAGGACAGCAAAAACCCTGGTCCAATTGCCCTGTATTTTTTCTCCTTACCCATTTTGCCATTCAGCTGGCATGTTCATCTTCAGAGCTTTCCTAGCCGGCGTTAATGGCAATAGCGTCCAAGACCTGAACTTGCCAAATTAGTGGAAAACACAGTTCAGGTCTCTGCAGCCTACTTAATACTGGCAGCACTGAGCTTTGCTTTTCTCCACTTTTCTTTGATCAGTAAGGCCTTCTATGTCGAAAATGAGCCTACATTTTCATTCAGTGAATTTCTGCAAAGTTGGCAACTGAGAGCCAGGGAGTTCTCCTTCTTTGGAGTGGGCAATGGAGTGGATGGGAAAGCCTCTGATCATATGCCTCTTATACTTCTACTGAATAGTACTCATATTGCCTTTTATAGCATCATCCACCATCAACGTGGCTAATATTAGACTGGAGAATGGTCCACACTCCTGCGCCGGGAGGGTGGAGGTATTCCACCTGCAGCAGTGGGGAACCGTGTGCGATGATGGATGGGAACTACAGGATGCCAGTGTTGTGTGCAGGCAGCTGGGTTGTGGATTTACTTTGGAGGCTCCACACAGCGCGCACTTTGGACGAGGACCCGGCCCCATCTGGCTGGATGATGTGAACTGCACAGGATCCGAAACATCCCTCAGAGACTGCAGGGGAAGGTCTGTAGGAGAGCATGATTGTGACCATGCAGAAGATGCTAGTGTGGTGTGCTCAGGTAACTTCCTTCAAGGGCCAGCTACATTGCAAATAAGATGTGCACAACAGTGCCCTCAACACCTTTTTCTAAATGAAAGCAGTCTCAGGAGGCTGGGGTTTTGAGGACCAGAGGGGGTGAGGGAATTATTAACCCTGGAAGCTGTTTTTCTGCACAAAATCCTCCCAGCTGTATGTTTGCCATGATAAACATATACCTGGAACTTTGCAAGAAAAATCAACCAGGGGGCAATTCTGAACACAGAAATAGTTTGCAGGAGAAGGTTTAGGTAGTTCTCCTGCTGTTTCTCCATTCAGTACTGTCCCCTCCCAAAGTTGTTTTTATTTAATAATAATAAAAAAGTTAAGGCCGCTGGGGCATAGTTATAAGTACTTCATTGGTGTGGAGTGGTGGCTAAGGCTGCCAACCTATACACCTGTGTTTCTCAAACTGTGGGTCGCAACCCAAGATGCAGTGGGTCACGACGCAATGCTCCCCATAGCGTCACTAAGCATTGCTGGGAGCCACAGGAGGACACTTCTGGATTGCACTGGACCCATGACCCACCCCACTGGCTTCTAAAGGTCCCCAAGTGCCCTGTGGAAGCAACTTCAGGTTTGCATCTGCAACTTCCACGATTTCCGGTTTGCATCCACAAGGCATTCTGGGGCCCCCGGAGGCCAGTGAAGTGGATCGCGGGCCCAGTGCAACCTGGAAGTGGCCTCTGGTGGCTCCCAGTAATGCTCTGTGGTGCTACAGAGAGCAAAACATTATGACCCACCATGGAGGATGAGGTTGGGTTGCAGCAGTTCAAAGCTTGAGAACTGCTGCTATACCCAATTATTTGGGTTTCAATTCCATTGAACACCAAAGCTGAGTAGACACGCATAGGATTGCTTTGTAAATGACTGAGCTGTGAACCAGAACCTCTCTGGTTTGAACTTCACTCTGCTATGAACTCACTTGGAGGTTTCAGGCAAGCCACTCCTGCTCATGTTCAGCTGCAATAAGGGAATATTAATACTTACCTTCCAGGGTTGTTGTCAGGATTGCACTAATACATGCGGAGCATACTGCACACTAAGAAAGTGTGATGCACGTATTATTCTCAGCTTCTCTGCAGAACAGCACCACTGGTGTCACCGGACATCTCTGCATGAGCATCCACAGGGGATCCTAATAATAATAATAATATAATATACAGTATTTATATACCGCCTTTCTTGGTCTTTATTCAAGACTTTATTCAAGGCGGTTTACATAGGCAGGCTTATTAAATCCACGCAGGGATTTTTACAAATTGAAAGAAGGTTCTTTCTTTCAAGAACCACTACATTCAAAGTGTTACACTCCGATCTGGTTTGACATTCTGGCCTCCATCCTCCCACGCTCCGAGCAGATGGAACAGCTCAGCTGCAGCTTGTCAGCTGCTTCAAGGTAGCACGGTGCCGGTGGCCTCGAACTGGCGACCTTGTGGATGTTAATCTTCAGGCAAATGGAGGCTCTACCCTCTAGACCAGACCTCCTGCCCTAGCTGGATTTTAGTCTAAAGAGCTCAGGGCAACATATGCAATTCAAACCCCACCCCCATTTTCCCCCATAAGAGTCCTGTAAAGCTTGATTAGGCTGGAACGTGATGAGGAAAAGCACCAAATTTATAAATGTGACAAGTTTTACATTAATGCTTTTTATTCCCCCCTTGCAGCAGTAATTTTCCTACTTGGACTCTAAATAAGCCCTAGGAGGATCTGGCTAGGGAAAGGATGCATTCACATATTGCTTCTACTGAAAACATTACAGGACAACCTCCCTTTTGTTTTCCAGGTGAAGTTGATGTGCGACTGGCCAATGGCCCCAATTCCTGCTCTGGGAGGGTAGAATTGAGCTATAATGGCTCCTGGATCTCTATTGGCGACTCTGGCTGGGGTCTTAAAGAAGCAACAGTGGTCTGTCGGCAACTGGGCTGTGGTCGTGCAATCTCTGCACCAGGAGGAAACCAGTTTGGCATAGGTATTGGTCCAGCCTTGCTGGATAACGTGAAATGTACCGGAGAAGAGTTGATCCTCACTAAATGCCAGGCCTTGCCCACAGGCCCCCACAAGTGCATCTGTGGCTCTTATGCGGGAGCAGTGTGTGAAGGAAACTCAGGTACTTGCACAATTCAACAGGTCCTAAAGAAGAGGTTGTGGATAGGGAGGCAAACCTAACAGATCTCATTCTCTGCTTCTTTCCTCTCCTGTTTCACAGCCTCTTCTATAGCTGCTGCAGTGACTCTGACTCTTTTAGCCATCTTGATCATTGGTGGAGTACTATTCTACCTGCGAAGAAAGGGGAAATTATTTGGGGGCCGCACCTTGACTCTTAAAAGAGGTAAGGATATCCCACCAACTTACCAACGTACAAACTTGTTTTAGCCTACATCATTCCACTAGCCCATGGATTTGACCCACTGCAGAATTCTGAGCCCATGTCTGAAGGACACACAGAGGACCGTAGGATGTGACCAGAAGTGAGTCCCAGGGTGTTCTGAAGCGTGAAGAGGTTGCACATGACAGATGCAGCTGGAAGGTTCTTCTGGTTGCATCCAGAGGTCCTCTGTGAACCCACCTTTGGATCTCAGTATCCACAGGTTCGGTATCTGCGAGGGGTCCAGGAACAGACCTGTATTGGTTTTGTTGCTTTTAGTGGAATGTATTTTGTCTTGAAGTTGAAAAGTATTCATTTATTTACTGTGTTTATACACTGGCTTTCTGTCAGCACCCTTTACATTTTAAAATAATGGCATGCAGCCTGATTATTATAGACATGATACAAAAGGCATGGGGATGAAAGAGGAAAAGAAGCAAATTCAGACATCAGTTCTTACATAACATTACATCGGGGTCTGCAATCTTCTTCCTGTATAGGGGCCAGATATTGGGTCTGTCAATAATAAGAACACATGTATATTTGTGATGCATGCACAACCCCTCTCAGGTAGGCTATAGAGCTAAGAAAAAAGAGATGGAGAGATGCTTGCCCAGACAGAGAATGACACTCAAAGAAAGCAGCTTCCCTTGGTCTGCTTACACTTTGTGAGACTTACAAAGACAGAATTACAAACTTGAATTCTTTTTTAGGATCACTGTGGGCTGGGTGGATAGATCTTTTTGGAACTACAGCCTGGATGATTTCAGGTAGTGGGCTGAATGTGGCCTGCGGGCTTTAAGTTGCCTACCCCTGCATTACATAATTGATAAAAATGACTGGTTGGAATGCCAATGGAGATGGCTCTGGGAGACAAGGAGCCAAAGGCTGTTGGTCCTAGCTGAACCAACAGAGTGGATCTGGCTGCTCAGCTGAGGCAACCAAGTGGAATTGATACAGCTCCGAGAGAGGAGGACCTACATGGCAGTGGGTTCAGGTCAACTTCATCAAGGATGTAATTGAAAAATGCTCAGGATACTCATCATTTCTTTTCCTTGCAGAGGTGTTTATGGGAAATATTCGCATGGCATCCGATATGGTAAATGGCACTCGAGAGATTATTTCCCGAGGAGTAGAGCGAGTAATGTCTGAGATGGAGCCCGATGGTGACACCGACACCGTCTGCCTAGTGAAAGCAACTAGTGATCCTCCGGCAGAAAATGTTAACTGAGAGACTAGGGTGAGAAGGGAACTCAAATGCTGGTGAGAGAGTGGAGTCTGCCAGGAAATGGGCCCCTCAGCCATGACTCACGGAGGGCAGCCACATCCACATCACCAAGTCGTTGTGCTGTTACTGTGAATGTTCAGAGACTTGCAATCGTATACACACTTACCTGGAAGTAAGTCCCACTGATTTCAGTGGGACTTACTTCTGAGTAGATATGTCTGCAATTGCACTGTAGGTGTGTTTTGCTGGAAGCTCTGGAACAAGGTGGGCTGATTTTAAATCAAAGGAATTTAAATGAGCAATTTAAGGCTGGGCAGGGGAAAAGGCCAATTTAAAATTATTCACTTACATCCACATGTTCTGTTTTTTAGATACTTCCTAAATAAAAGTGTATACTAATTTATTCAGTGCTTGTTTATTTTGTCTGCCCCTTCTCTGGCATATACTTAACTGTGCTACTTCACCCTCAAAAAATAAAAAAATAATTTGGATGCGGTGACAGCCAATGGCTTTAAAAGGAGATGAGGCAGTTTCTATAAGCCCCCCCCCCCCAGAATCTTATTCCCTTTGTTGCACGGTGTTGCAAGGTTCAAAAGCAAGACTCAGTAGTCAGGGTGATCGTCTGCAAGCCTTTACTACGTTGCCAGCAATGGGGCGTCTCAAGGGACTCCTGTCCAAAGCATTGAGAGCATGTGTCAATCTTAGCCAGACCCTTTATAACATTTTGGGTCCTTTGTTTGAAGATTTTGAACTTCCCATTGGCTGAAGTTTGACATCATAGATGGGGCTCACTCTTCATAGGCTGTAGATAGCCTTAGAGACATTTGATTGGTGAGCTTCAAGTTACAGGTTCCAAATAAGGCAAAATTATACATTTAAACATATGGAATACAGAATTTTCAAGAACCAGTAGAGTGCACTGTAACCTTATTTTTATTCAGAACTGGCCTTTTGGTAAGACTTCAGACCTTATTTCTTGGCATACATCTTCTTTCCTGATTAAGATGACCTTGCATGAGCCACCTGCCTTATCTCTCCCACATTCCTTCTATTGTTCTCAGCAAAATTCTGTGGGGCTTTCTGCCAACCTTTGTTAAGTAAGGTCCTTTGAACTTGCTTTTACTCTATGCCTTAATTCTATTTGTGACCTGTTACTTTGAGTACTTTTAAGGGATCTATAGTGATATACCTTTCATATATTTTAATATAGACAAGCCAAACTTTTACTGTAAAAAGGATTTCTTTTAAATGAGAAATCCATTTCTCATTTACTTTTAAATACATTACATGTTCTTCATATCAATTGCAGCTCTACAGAGGCTTTCTCATGAAGGTTTCGCTTATCTAGTATAATTGTATTCTTTTCTGAACTGTTTCTGCAGGTGTTTGGCTAAAAAAACCTATTTCAGCCTGCCAACTGATAATACCAAGACCTTTCTGTATGACAATGTTGCATATTTGTGTGTTTTCCCAGCATTGTGACATCTTGGCTTGCCCGCATATTGCTGCCAAGAAAGAGTTTTATCTTTGAGATGCAACTTTTCCAAATTCCAAAATGTATCAACACAAGACTTTGAGGCCTCAAGGTCTCAGCTAGCAAAACAACTTACTAAACTGCTTCTCTGTGAGACTGTCAGTGATTTTGCTGGACATAGTTTTCATTATTCTTATGTGTTTCTATGCTTTAATCAAACCTTTAATATCAGGCAATTAAAATTTACTCTGATAGCTACCATATTTCTATATATATGTTGGTTACACTTTAAGGACAAAAACTATTTAAAGGCTTGGAAGGATAACTGACAGACATGCAAACATGGTGATATTTTTGGCCACTGTTCTGAAATAATTCTTCCAGTTTTTTAATGTAATGCATGAAACACTGTCCTTTGCTCTAAAAAGCATGAAAGAATAACATTTTTAAAACTGCAAACTGCCTTTGCTAAGATGGGCATTCTTCTGCTCATTGTCATCTGTTTTGCCATTCAAGCAGGGAGCCTCAAAAGTAGGAGTTTCCTCCTATCTGCTCCCATCCTCCCTTCTTTCAAAATATGTGTTGTTCCTCTAAAGTTTTTATCTCTTGCTAGTAGCCAGACGCCTTGAGCAACCTTGACATTTAGCAGAGCTGCCAATCTTTAGCAGAGCTTGCCAATACAGCAGAACAGCCAGTTTGCAATTTCCAAGCTTTTTCCCTAAATGAAAATAGTGTGGCTTTCCAAGCCTCCAAGCATTTGTCCTAATGCCATATTACCTTTTAAGCATTTGCCCTAATGCAAGGGTGCCCAAACCCCGGCCCTGGGGCCACATGCGGCCCTCAAGGCCTCTCAGTGCGGCCCTCAGGGAGCCAAGTCTCCAATGAGCCTATGGCCCTCCGGAGATTTGTTGGAGCCCGCTCTGGCCCAACGCAGCTGCTCTCTGCAGGAGGACGACTCTCTCATGAGCTGTCGGATAAGGGATTCCTCCACTACTTGCTATTTCATGTCTGTGATGCAGTAGCGGCAGCAAAGGAAAGGACAGCCTTGCTTTGTGCAAGGCTTTTTATAGGCCTTGAGCTATTGCAAGACCTTCATTCATTCATATAAGTTCATCTTTAATATATTCATTTATGTAAACTTATGTAAATTTATTCAAATTTTAAATGTGAATTAATTTTTTTCCCCTGGCCCTCCTGCCAAAAACAGAAAGATGATGTGGCCCTCCTGCCAAAAACTTTGGGCACCCCTGCCCTAATGGCATATTACCCTGGCCATTCTGTCACCTTCTATCAATGCCATTGTACAAATCAACAGTAAGGCCACATTTGGAGTATTGTGTCCAGTCCTGGTCACCACATCTCATAAAAGATATAGTGGAAATGGAAAAGGTGCAGAAGACAGTGACCAAAATGATTACTGTGCTGGGGCATCTCCCTAATGAGAAAAGGCCACAACATTTGAGGCTCTTCAGTCCAGAAAAAAGGTGCCTGAGGGGGGACATGATTGAAACATGCAAAATTATGCAGGGAATAGATAAGAGTGGATAAAGTTCTTTTCCCTCTCACACAGCACCAGAACCAGGGGATGTCCACTAAAAGTGAGTGTTGGGAGAATTACAACAGATAAAAAATATTTCCTTACCCAGCACTTAATTAGTATGTGGAACTTCTTGCCACATGTTGTGGTGATGGTGTCAGGCCTGGATGCCTTTAAAAGGGGATTGGACAAATTTCTGGAGGAAAAATTCATTACAGGTTACAAGCTATGATGTGTATGCGCAACCTCCTGATTTTAGAAATGGGCTATGTCAGAATGCCAGATGCAAGGAAGGGCACCAGGATGCAGGTCTCTTGTTGTCTTGTGTGCTCCCTGAAGCATTTGGTGGGCCACAGTGAGATACAGAAAGCTGGACTAGATGGGCCTTTGGCCTAATCCAGCAGCGCTCTTCTTATCTTTAATTCGAAGCAACAATCACTCTCGATCTTGATCAGAATCCATACTTTAATTATAAGCATAACCTGAAAAAAGGGGTTATCTAATAGACTCACCCTGAATATGAGAGCAACAAGATGGTTGAAAGTGTCGAGGAAGTCATCTGAATTAATTGGTCTGAAGCAGCAGTGGCCAAACTCACACTCGCTCTCCAACAGAAGACTAGCCCCTGTTTGAATCGGACCTTGCTGTTCTGCCTCCACCTTCTCATAGTCTGAGTAGATCTGGGCACTGGGATGCTTCTAGCAGTTGCGTGTTTCCCAGCATTCCAGAAGTATATGCAATAGGACACCCGGGCAGACGTGACTGCCCAGAACATCCCAGTGCCCTGATCTACTCAGAATACAAGCAGAACAGAAGTGGAACAGTAAGTTCTACTCACATTGCAGAGGGTTTTCCCCATACTCCAGATTCAACCCTCAGGGCAGCATTTGGAGGAGCCTGGTATGAAGGGCCTGTTTTGAAAAAGCACTGCACTGACACAGAAATCAATTAATCTTAATTAATTCTGCACTTGATTCTGATATTCTTCAATGGTGGGCAGATTCAGTACTTTAGAAGATCTGGATTGCCTGGAGAGTAACAGCAATATTCGATTTCCTTTCTCATGCAGTTAGAGTCACTTTTAATGTTCAAATTGGCAGATAACATGTGTCACTTGTTCAGTCTGATTATTGTACATGTGTGTATGCGCTGGGAGGTTGCAACCAAACATGCTTGTTGTAACACTACAACAGAGTCCCAAGTGCATGTGAAATATGTTTAATAAAATGAAAAGAAAAAAATCATTTCCAAATGCAAAAATTGTCACTGGGTGGATGTAGCTACCCTTGTGGCACAGATAATGTTTTCAGAATTTAAACCACAGTATCTTGTGTACCAGAAAAAATGTGTTGTCATTCCCCCTATTTTATTACAGTATTTATATACCACCTCTCTCGTAGACTCAAGGCAGTTTACATAGGCAGGCTGACCACAAACCCCATTTTTTTCAAATGGGGTTTTTACAATTGTTTTTCTATGAGAAAAACTCATATTAGTCTGTGGAACGACTTGCCACAGGATGTGGTGATGACATCCTTCATTTGTCCAGATGTTTCTTTTCATAATGCAACAGTCGTCCTGGCTACTCAGCTCTTGTGATTTCCAAAGCAAATTGGCACCCAAAGAAAGGAAGCATTTGCTCTTCAAGGGAAGAACAGGCAAACTTATGGCCTCTGGAAAGTCCCTTCCTTACTGAAGCTGAGAGGGAGCAACAGAGTCAGGAGGTGGGGCCTTTTAAGTCCCTTGGGAAGTCTTCCTTCTCCCTTACTGCAGGTTCACAGTTTGCCTGAGGCAGTCCGTCTGAGGATTTCAGGGACTGGTTTTCTTCTTGCTCCTCTTTACAGTGATGTAGGCTCAGGTGTCTAACGAAAGCTTGTCTCTGCTGGAACCTTCTGCCACACTCAATGCAGCGGTAAGGTTTCTCACCCATGTGGATCCTCCGGTGAATTATAAGATCAGAGAGCCTGGCAAACTTTCTCTCACACTCGTCACAGGGAAACAGTTTCTCTCTCATGTGGATTTTTTGGTGTCTGGTAAGATCAGAAGGCTGGTTGAATCTTTTCCCACACTTGCTGCAAGGATATGGCCTCTCTCCTGAGTGGATTCGTTGGTGTGCAGTCAGAGCGGAGTGCTGGATGAAGCTTCGACCACACTCGGCACAGATATGAGGCTTCTCTCCTGAGTGGGTTCTCTGGTGCCTCGTGAGAGCAGAAGAGGCCATAAAGTGCTTTCCACACTCAAAGCAGGCATAGGGCTTCTGCCCCTTGTGTATTCTTTCGTGAACTGTAAGCGCCGACCGGTGACTGAAACGCTTCTGGCAGAGAGTGCAGCGGTAAGGCCTCTCCCCTGAGTGGACTCTTTGGTGGCTGATTAGGTGCGCCCTTTGAGTGAAGGCTTCGCCACACTCTGCAGTGATGCGGTTTTTCCCCAGAGTGGATTCGTTGATGCCGAGTAAGGTGGGATATCTGACTGAAGCTTTTCCCACACTCATCACAGCCATAGGGTTTCTCTCCTGTGTGAATATTCAGGTGCTTAGCCAGGTCTGAGGGGCAGCTGAATCTTTTCCCGCATTCGGAGCAGGGATGCGGCCTGTCTCCCGAATGGATCCGCTGGTGTCTCGTGAGATGGGAAATCTGCCCAAAGCTTTTCCCACACACTCCACAGTGATAGAGCTTCTCCCCTGAGTGGATTTTCTGGTGTTTGGCTAGTTCTGAAGGCCAAAGGAAAGTTTTTCCGCACTCGGTGCAGGGATGGGACCTCTCTCTTTTGTGGTTTGCCCTCTCTGCTACTTCTTCCCATAACTTTTTTCTGCACTGTTGACATTCAAACTGCTCCTTGATTCTGCTTGTGGTCTTTGTCCCTGCAAGAGAAGCAAAAGGATGTTATTTCTAGGGCCTCTCTCAAGGAGAAAACAGGCATATTGTCATGCAGTAGACTTCACAGTCAGTTCTAATATGAGGAACAACCTCATATGAGACAACAAGTAGCCAGTTTTGGATGCTAGTAAATTCCCATATATTCAGTAGGGTTCACTGGGATTTTATTTTTACTGTGCAAAGGAGCTATTCTTGAGATTTCCACCTCAGCTGTTAAAATGTCTGGGGCCAATCCCTCAAAAACCCTCACAATGATTTTGAATCACATATGTGGTGAAAATACATGATTTCCCCCTATTTTTTCAATGTCCTCTGGAGATTCTCTCCCATACTGACCTTCCCACACCTAGGGAGGCTCCTGTATTGGATCAACATCCTGACACGCTGCTGAAAGAGCCAATTTTTTCTCTGCTATTGACCTTCTCCTGTGTCCCTGACTGACCAGTAAACAAATAACTTGGCTTTGATCCAGCTCATTGGACTGTGAAGTCCACCTGATTTCCCAGAAGTGAACATTCCAAGGGCTCAGGTGAACCGAAATAACTAATTCCACAAGTAAATCTAGGTAATTTCCGGAGGGTATGAAAAGCAGGCTAACCAAATTGCATATTTGCTTTGGTCTCTTATTCAGATGTGTGTTGTGAGCTTTGACTAAGATCACCAGCCGCCTCCCCCAGCCTGGGGTGGGCACAAGAACCCTACTTGGAAACAGAAGCATGAGTGCCCCACCAAAAAGGCAGGCACTTATCCCATGTACTTGGGAGTTGGGGGACAGAGATGGCTGGACTTGGGTTCACCCTTAGCATTGCTGTTCCTGGTGTTCAGCTGTTTAGCGGCCTTGCAGAACTGCCTTGGCCTGTTGTTCAGCAGAGATCTTTGCATTTCAGGAAAGCTTGAAGGCTCACCTTGACATGTCCTCAGCACCTGAAATGGTAACCGCAATCCAGCTTAGAATGGAGTGGGGTGTGCAGGAGAAGGGGAAGGGAAACTCAAGAACCAGGCTCCAATAGAGAACTGCCTTATCTGCAGTCTACAACCAACTTCTGCTTCTCACTTCACCTTTAGACACAAATAGGGAAAGGTTTGGCACACAAATTGTGAAAAACAGGATACTACACAGCCACTCATTGGGCCACCCAGAGTGAGCAAGACGTTATCAGGAGAGCAGGTGGTGAAGCACTGCACAAATTGCTCAGGTTTTTCTCTCTTTTAGGCAGTAAATAACTAACAAATAACCAGAGATGTGAGGTCAGGACTGCATAGCGAGCCTGCATTACAGCTGCCATGTGGGAAGCTGCTTTAAATCAACCCGGTGGCTGCTGCCACAAACATAGCAGCTTACGATGCAGCTAGGAACAGTTTTTTCCATGCCACTCCAGGCCTGGCTTTTTGGCCACTTCTCTAAGTGAGCTAGTAAAGGTTAAAGAGAATTTTCAGGATTGGGTGAAATGTGGTAAGGAAAGCACAGGAAACAACAGCTCAGTTCCTAAAGAATTTAAAGGTGCCAATTTGAGAATGCCAAGCTAGAGTGTTACTAAGCATACTCAGAGGCAGATTCAAATCCTCTCTCCGTGTCCCATTATTGACTTGGCTCCTGAGCCAGCAGGACAGCCTTCTCTCTCACCTGTTCCTCTTGTCTCTTGCCATCCCGCTGCCTCAGCAGAAAGCCCTCTGCCAGGGCCACAGCCTGGGCACATGTCTTGGGGCCACATTCCTGAACTTGGCTCTGGATATCCGTTGGCAGGATTGTCAAGAACTGTTCCAGGATCAGCAGCTCCAGGATCTGCTCTTTGGTGCGGCTCTCTCGCTCCAGCCAGCGATGGCAGAGCTCCTGCAATTGGTGGCACGTCTCATGGGGCCCCTTGGCCTCCTGGTAGGGGAACTGCCTGAAATGACAGCGTTGCTTCTCAATGTTAGCAGAGTCTTCCTGTGGGGGGGGGGGGGAGTTTTCATCTTGCCAGAGCCCCCTCTGCCTTTCCCCTTCAGACCACTGTAAGCCCGTGAGAGTACCAGGGCTTGGCACCAGCTGAGTCACCCACTCTCCTTGAAGCCACTGGTAAGCATCAGCCACCCGCTCAAAAGAGGCAAGGTCATCCCGTGGTGCCATGTCTTGAGGCTGCGTGTTTCCCCACCATGGAGGAGGGGATTGGACAGTTTTGAGGAAATCCTGCCACTGGGCTTCCCAGAGCTGTGGGACTCCTTCTCGCTCAGCTTTGACCAGTTGAAGCTCCTTGACAGCACCAGTTTGGAAGCCACCAAAGACTTTCCCAACTTGCTCCAAATCTTCCTCTAGTTCAGTGCATGTCTGGGCAGGAGCTTCCACTGATGTGGCCCACTGTGCTTTCTGTGGAATTGTAGCCTGCCACAGCCTCATCACTCCCTCATCCGATAAGCTTTTTTCTTTTTCTTTTAATTGGAAAGATAATTCAAGTTTACAAAACCAGTCCACAAAGAAAAGACTGAACAGAGTGGTTTGCATCATTCTATCAGAAAAGACAGCCTCAAAAGAACATCAGAAAAGACAGCCTCAAATTTGGCAGGAGATATTTCATCATGCAAAAATTAATAAATGGCTCCCAGGTCATCCTAAAATTACTCAATTTCTGTCTTCTTTTTTTGTCATGTACAAAAGCTGTTGATTTTGCCATCATTGCACCTTCCTATCCTTTCTCCAGCCATTTTTTTTACGGTTCTATTACATATGTTTTATGTTAACCACCTTGAGTGCCCACGCCAATGGGGGAAAGGCAGGAAAAAATATTATAAATAAATTCATGCCCTACTCTCTAAGTAGACGCCATAGAGGAAAAAGTCAACCTTCAGGTCTTGCCCCTGCTAAGGCAGTGGAGAAAAAGATCACTCATCCCTTGTGTACAGCCTGTGAGAGGGGAAGGGAAAAGCTTTGTGGCCTCAAAGAAGTGAACGAAAGAACCACCAAGCTAGAGAGGGACATAGCATGTTCAGGCTCATGAAGGAGGATCCAAGTCCTCAGGAAAGCTGTAGTAGATTGTGCACCTTCCTGGGGAAAAAGACTGTTGGCAACCTTCAGTCTCGAAAGACTATGGTATCGCGCTCTGAAAGGTGGTTTTGGAACAGCATCTAGTGTGGCTGGAAAGGCTAATCCCTTCCACACTGGGAGCAAGTGCAGTCTGTCCTTGGTCTGTCTCCCTGGCTATGGGCCTTCCTTCTTTGCCTCTTTGCCTCAGACTGTTGGCCAAGTGTCTCTTCAAACTGGGAAAGGCCATGCTGCACAGCCTGCCTCCAAGCGGGCCGCTCAGAGGCCAGGGTTTCCCACTTGTTGAGGTCCACTCCTAATGCCTTCAGATCCCTCTTGCTGATGCCCTTGTATCGCAGCTGGGGAAAAAGAGAGGCTCAAGTAAGACATGCAGGACACAAAGCCATGTTCCTCCAGTCAGAGCTATATTTAAGCAGGAGACCTGGCTGCCAAAGAGAAGAACAACCAAGCCTCAGTGAACCCCATGCTGTGGACTCCCTTTCATAAAAAATTGCAAAATACCTTCCCCCTTTTTTTAAAAAAAGGTTGTGCCTTAACCCAGAATATAAACATCTGCAAAGAGCATTGTGCATAGCTCCAGATAACAGCCCTATTCCACATGTATTTCATAATACCCATTCATTCATAATACCTATTGATGGTTTGAGCTTCCATCATCATCTTCCCAGTTTCTGGCTCCAGCAACAAAGGGCAAGTGTAGGTGTCTTTTAATGTCTTGCCTAGCTAAGCATGCTGCCTCTCTCCTTCTTCACCATGCCAGGTGATGCCACCCCCAACTCACCACTCCCCTTTGGAGCTGCTTTGGATCTCCAGTCTTGCAGAGGAAAACAAAAAACCATTCTTACTAAAATGCAAATCTCCCATTCATTCATTCATTCATTCATTCAAGGAACCCTGGAAAGGCTGGAGCAGGAGGAGGAAAGCACTCACCTGGCACTTCCCTATTCTGTTTCCTGGGCCTCTCTAGGACTGGCTATTCTCTCGCCCTCTCTTGACTTAACCCTTGGATGTGCTCAGTGGTAGAGGCAGAATCTGCTTGGAGGTGGTGCTTAGCCTTTTGCCATTCTTTTGAGCAAGCAAGTGCCTTGAACAGCTGCAGGTGACAGGCGCAGAGCAGTATATTAAAGGCTGCAACTCTACAGTACAGTGGGAAGAAGAAGAGGGAATTTGCCTGTCTTTTCTTTCTCTGGATGAGAAATGTGGGGCTTCTATAGCACACTGGAATGATGAGTGGGAGGGAAGGACCCAGAGAGTGACAGCTGATTATCATGTTGGGCAGAATGCAAAGGGGTGATCTGACAGGTTTGGTTGGTAACATGATGGAGGTGCCAGGCTTTCATTCATTCATTCATTCATTTTGCTTTCCATCTCAGATTGTAACTGGGCATAAACAGCAGAATCATTTATTCCCCCCCCCCCCCATAATTCCAGTCTCATTTATCTGGAAATACAAACTATTCCCTGATTCTATATACTCATCAATGCTAAAGCTGACCAAGTGCACTATTTGACACCTAAACATCATTAAATGTATACAGAAAAATGGGAGCTGCAAGGGGAATATGCAGTCCTGCCATGCAAACTCCAGACTACTTAACTCTGGAAAAAGTCCTTCCCTTAGGCTTTTGATAGCAATGTGGTTCATCAAAAGACTACAATTTAAAGAAAAAAAAATATATGAATGAGTTTCATCTGACTTTTTACACCACTAAAGTTATTCCCCCCAAAAGGTAGCAGTACCAAGGCTATGCAAGGAGTGAATGGAGCAAGCTCCTGCTTCACATTCCAGTTGCAAAAATTCAGATAATATATTGCCCTCCAATGAAGGGTATATCAGATTAACTTTTTATTAGAGAATGTTCCAATTTTACCAGCAGAAAAACAACTGGGTAGAGAATACAAGATCCTGAAACACGGTTACATACACTGAGAGAGTATTGTCAGTCACAAGCATAGAGCATTCGAGTCTGGTATGTTTCACATTTACAAACAAAAATAACCAAGTAGGAAACATGAGGTCCCGAAGCATGGTTACATACATTGAAAGGGTATGGGTGATCACAAGCACAGAGCATTCAGGCATAGTATGGGAGTCCGTTTCAGGGGGTTACAAGTGGTGGGTTTAGAGTCCATAATTCACTAAGTTCAAGACTAGAGAGCAGGACAAGACAAGCCAGCTTGGCCAGGCCAGGCTTCTTCTGCCTGTAGGTGGTCTCCATGGCCAACACTGCTGTGTCTGACTTCTGGATGGGTTTTGATTAGGTATGCATTACAGTGTTGGCAACCTTCAGTCTCGAAAGACTATGGTATCGCGCTCTGAATGGTGGTTCTGGAACAGCGTCTAGTGTGGCTGAAAAGGCCAATTCGGGAGTGACAATCCCTTCCACACTGGGAGCAAGTGCAGTCTTCCCTGGTCTGTCTCCCTGGCTATGGGCCTTCCTTCTTTGCCTCTTTGCCTCAGTCTGTTGGCCAAGTGTCTCTTCAAACTGGGAAAGGCCATGCTGCACAGCCTGCCTCCAAGCGGGCCACTCAGAGGCCAGGGTTTCCCACTTGTTGAGGTCCACTCCTTCAGATTCCTCTTGCAGATGTCCTTGTATCGCAGCTGTGGTCTACCTGTAGGGCACTTTCCTTGCACGAGTTCTCCATAGAGGAGATCCTTTGGGATCCGGCCATCATCCATTCTCATTCCAGCACGTTCCAGGACTGTGTTGTTTGGAACTTTGTCCTGCCAGGTGATGTCAGCTTCTTGCTGGACCAGAATGGAGTACAAATTAGAGCACAAAACAACCAGTAAGTCATACCAGACCAAAACTAGAAGAGAGTAAAGCAGGAAAAAGGCATATGTCAATCCTTCTCCAACAACATGCACAAGCAGGTACAGTGAGCCTGCTTACCCACTGCACTGAGCACCTTATACACTGCTCAAAACAATAAAGGGAGCACTTAAACAACACAATGTCACTCCAAGTCAATCACACTTCTGTGAAATCAAACTGTCCACCTAGGAAGCCACACCGATTGACAATCAAGTTCACATGCTGTTGCACAAATGGAGTAGACAACAGGTGGAAATCATAGACAAGTAACAAGACACCCCCAATAAAGGAGTGGTTCTGCAGGTGGTGACCACAGACCACTTCGCAGTCCCTATGCTTTCTGGTTGATGTTTGGGTGACCTTTGAATGCTGGCGGTGCTGTCACTCTAGTGGCAGCATGAGGCGGAGTCTGCAACCCACACAAGTGGCTCAGGTAGTGCAGCTCATCCAGGATGGCACATCAATGCGAGCTGTGGCAAGAAGGTTTGCTGTGTCTGTCAGTGTAGTGTCCAGAGCATGGAGGCGCTACCAGGAGACAGGCCAGTACACCAGGAGACGTGGAGGAGGCTGTAGGAGGGCAACAACCCAGCATCAGGACCTCTACCTCCGCCTTCGTGCCAGGAGGAACAGGAGGAGCACTGCCAGAGCCCTGCAAAATGACCTCCAGCAGGCCACAAATGTGCATGTGTCTGCTCAAACGGTCAGAAACAGACTCCATGAGGGTGGTATGAGGGCCCGACGTCCACAGGTGGGGGTTGTGCTGACAGCCCGACACTGTGCAGGACGTTTGGCATTTGCCAGAGAACACCAAGATTGGCAGCCTCGCCACTGGCGCCCTGTGCTCTTCACAGATGAAAGCAGGTTCACACTGAGCACATGTGACAGACGTGACAGAGTCTGAAGACGCCAGGGAGAACATTCTGCTGCCTGCAACATCCTCCAGCATGACCAGTTTGGCAGTGGGTCAGTAATGGTGTGGGGTGGCATTTCTTTGGGGGGCCGCACAGCCCTCCATGTGCTCGCCAGAGGTAGTCTGACTGCCATTAGGTACCGAGATGAGATCCTCAGACCCCTTGTGAGACCATATGCTGGTGCGGTTGGCCCTGGGTTCCTCCTAATGCAGGACAATGCTAGACCTCATGTGGCTGGAGTGTGTCAGCAGTTCCTGCAAGATGGGCATTGATGCTATGGACTGGCCCACCCGTTCCCCAGACCTGAATCCAATTGAGCACATCTGGGACATCATGTCTCGCTCCATCCACCAGCGCCACGTTGCACCACAGACTGTCCAGGAGTTGGCGGATGCTTTAGTTCACATCTGGGAGGTGATCCCTCAGGAGACAATCCGCCACCTCATCAGGAGCATGCCCAGGCATTGTAGGGAGGTCATACAGGCACGTGGAGGCCACACACACTACTGAGCCTCATTTTGACTTGCTTTATGGACATTACATCAAAGTTGGATCAGTCTGTAGTGTTTTTCCACTTCAATTTTGAGTATGACACCAAACCCAGACCTCCATGGGTTAATAAATGTGATTTCCATTGATGATTGTTGTGTGATGTTGTCAGCACATTCAACTATGTCAAGAACAAATATTTCCTTCATTCAGATCTCAGATGTGTTGTTTAAGTGTTCCCTTTATTGTTTTGAGCAGTGTATGATCTTAGTCATAAAACTAACAAATGATGATTTTGTTCTCTACTGGTCCACCTCAAAAAGAATCTAATTCATTCCAAGTCTCCATGGCTGATGCCCCACACCAAGGCTCCCAGGAGTCCAGCAATGCCCAATGCAGGGCAGATACAGTCCAGTGTATCCTGCCAATGTGGCTCTTTCCTTTGCTCATGAAAAATCATCTCTTGTCCCATCACTGAATCAGGACTGTGAGGGATGCTTGCCACATGGTTTAATTTCGCATGGGGTAGCCCCATGGCTTATTTGCCTAACCCCGCCCACAGTCCCATGATGTCACGTGGTGCTGTTAACCCCTTGCAGGCTAGCAACTCCTCTAAAAGTTCCCTGTTACCCCTCTGTGCACTCTGGGGTGGACACAAGTACCTGGGAATTATGGAGACAATTTTGGGGTCGCGTATCTGAGAGCAACTGTGGAAATTGGCATCTTGAATAGGTACTGGGCACTGAAGTGGTTTGTCTGAGCTCTCTTTCTTTACACATGCTCCTCTCATTTGCCAAATGTTTTGTAAACATGGATACTGCAATCTTGAGGTCTAGTAACTCGCTTCCTACACCCACGCACAGACACTATTTAAATGAAAGCTGAAATTCTCAGGTAAACATACCTAGTGGTTCTGCTGAATGTATAGCATCCCCTAAATTTCACTGGAGCATTCAAAAGAGAAAAGAGCATTCCGTGCACCAGACTGAACCTTGAGAATCAATCGGACAATTACTCAGGTGGGGAAGGACCATCAATGTAGTGATGCTCCATGTGGCAAATTGTATAAGAAGCCCCCACTCAGCCCCCTCTGCCACCCAACTGCATAACTTTTCTGGACTGTAGATCAGGCTTGCAAGTCTGTGGAATCTGAATTTAAACACTTCTCCAGGAATAATGGGACAGGGATGTGTGTCAAGTGAATGCATGTGCATTTGAGGTACACATTTTGACTGAATGTGAGCTTTTGACCGAAAGCAGCAATTCAGGCTGGGGGTTTGCAGCACTCCCCCAGTAGCAGAGACTGGGCAGCTTGTGCCAACAGAGGTGGCAGCTTGCATGCAAACAGAAAGAACGGTGCTCACAGGGCTACTACCTCCAGATGTGCCCAAAGAGGGAGCCTCCATGCACATCCAGCATTTCTGGATAAGGCTCTAAATCAGAGGTCTCCAAAACCTGGCCCGGGGGCCAGATGTGGCCCGCAGAGAGCCTCTATCCGGCCCGCAGCCAGCCTCGGATCCCCTGAGAGCCTCTGGCCCAGTTGACCAAACACAACTAGAGTTGTGCTTGTGGGGTGGGGGAATGGGGGTCCATTTAAGTTGGGCTGTGTTGGTGCTTGGAGAAATCCTGGACATTTGACCCAATTTATTCATTCATCTAAGTCCCATCTCTAACGTATTTATTTAAATTTTATATTTAATTTTTTCCCCCCGGCCCTCAACACTGTGCCAGATATTTGATGCGGCCCTTCAGCAGAAAAGTGTAGAGAAGCCTGCTCTAAATAAATAGCACATTATTCACACACATGTGTCTGTTCCTACACATGTCTGTCATGCACACATACACAATGACTCAAATGGTTTGAAATTGGGGGAATTAGCAATAGAGTGAGACGTAAAATTTAGTAATGTCTGACAGTTTGGCGTTTGTTGAGGTGGGTGAACGGTGCAAACAACCTCAGAGTGCCTCTACTTAGGCTACCCGTAACCACAAGATCGAGCTTTTCAAAAGAAGATAGAGTTTATTAAAGGATATAGGCAGACAAGGAAAAGGCATGTTTACTTGCAGCTACTTGGCTTAAAGGGAAATCTGTTATAGAGCTTTAAAATGGTCACTAATGAAAGACTGGGTTAAGGTGTGTCCTTCCAGGAGAGCACAAAGGCTTAATTGTGCCCCAGTCTGATCCTGTGGCAGGATATGGGCTGGACACATTGATGGGAAAGACATTTTGGAGGAGTTAGAACTGTCCAAGTGGCCTGGCCACTGAGCAGTTAGGCTTCCTTTATTATTCAGGAAAAGAGGAGCTTGCAAATAAGATTATGCCAATGGAGAGCCCAAATTTGAAAGACCTTAGAGCAGCCATTTTTAACCAGTGTATCATGGCACACCAATGGTTTGCAGGGATGTGGTGGGAATTTCGGGAAGATCATGTATTAGCAGGGCTATGGGGGGGAGTGATCTCCCACCCCCCACTGGCAGTGTGCCTTGTCAATTGTCAAAAAACTGACAAGTGTGCTTTGGCAATTTTAGTGCCTTGTCAGTATGCTGTGAAATGAAAAAGGCTGAAAATCACTGCCTTACAGGGAGGTGATACACAGATGCCCGGCAGTGCTACAGCTTTCTGTTCCTGTCAGGGGTCCTTATTTAGCCTGGGAGCAGTACTTCACTCCCTGCAGAGTGAAGTTTTGCCTGACCCTCTGGAAGACCCTCTGCTAAGGAACCAAGATGAAGTTAGGAAAAACGGTGTGCCTGGAAAAGAAGGACATTGGCAACAACATCCCATAATCCCCTTTCCTTTCCCACTTTTCCCTTCCTTTCTCGGCAAGCACTGCCAAGCTGCTGAAAGCCAGCATGGGCTGGTCAGGCAACCCTCCCAGGCCATCTGTCTCTCATCTGTCTCTCTCTCCTTCCTGAGAACAAAGACAGCTCAGCTTCCTTCGAGGCCATTGCCTCCCTTGCATATGAAGGGCTTGCTTCACAGCCCTCTTTCTGTGTTTAAGATCCTTCTTTGTCCAGGGAGATTTGTGCCACCAGGAACCCATAACACAAGGCTACCACACTTCACAATAACCTTGGTCCTTGCAGAGCTTCAAGGACCTACCAATTTGCTGCTCATTTTTATTGTTTGTCTTGTGCAACATCAACTTGACTGCACGCTTAGCATCTGTATGTATCTCCTGTGTGTGAGGGGGGCAGGAAGGCTTTTCTGGTTCTTACCATTTTGTTGGCTTTTCAGTTGGAGATTCCAGGCAGATCCCCTCTAGAGTCCTCAGAGCATTAAAGAGTTTGTTTAGTGGGAAAGACCAGCTTCCCCACTGCAAGAGTCCAAAGTGTTTTCATGGCCAGTTCTTAGGCTCATCCTTTGCCTATAGCTCTGGATTCAGGCCAGAGAGCCATTTCCACCTGTAGACTTTTGCCACCTATACCCTGTTCCTTTCCTCCCTGCTAATCACCCTTTCTTTCTTCCCTGTATCCTTAAATCTTCCCCCTTTCCACCCAGGTTCCTCTGGGAAGTCCAACTAGTCTACCTCCATCCCTTCACCCCCTACTCCATTTCCTCCCTTTGCTCTGTTGTCATTCTCCCCTCTCCTCCTCCTTGTGGAGTTCCTTAACGCTCCATTGTGTATGCTTAAATTAGTGATTTCCCCTGTATAGGTTAAGAGCAACTGTATTCGTATAATGTGTCCCCTGTTGAAATCTCATTTCAGTTCTTGAGCACTTTTCAGTAAATTTTGGTGCACCTTTACTCTTGCCACGGTCATCCTTTCACTGTCAAATGGCATAGATATCTCATTGGCCAATACGCTAAGTCCCTGCACAAAATTGTCTTCTCCCATGTATGCATATTCTTTGCGTTTTAAAAAGCATGGCTGGTAGCATAAGGATGTGCAGAATTGGGTCATGACAATTTTTTAAACAGACCTTTGGAAGGTACATTGCTTCCAGAGCTTCTTTGGCAGGCTTCTCAAGCAGCACACAAACCCATTCAGACTAGTTGAAGTCAGACGTGGGCAGGAGACTGTTTGGGATCCAGTAGTAGACTATTGAATCATATGCAGCGGATCAATGCATGTTTCTAACTCTCAGTTGTTTATAATCTTATAAAATTTAGGACTCTTTCATCCTAAATTTGACTGCTGGAACCCCTGATCCACAGTAACTCAGGTGTACGTTTGTACTTGTATGTTCAGGTCACCTCAGAGTATGGCTCATGGTCTGCTGTAGTAAATGACTCCCACTGTACCACCATTTTGTCCCTGGTTTGGTTGCTGGATGCCTTGGGATCCTGTTAAAACCATAGAGCCTGCTGAAATGGGACACAACAACCCCAACTGGTTAACACTGACTTTTTATTTACAAATATAAAGCTGCCACTGTTTAAAATCAGAGGCTCTAATTATATCTTTGTTACAGCAGACTTAAAAAAAAAAAAAGACGCACATATGCAAAACCACAACAAGTGTGAACAACTCCTAAAAACATAGAGCAGCTTGCACTACAGGCTCTCAGTTCTTGGTCTCTGAAATAAACAGCAGTGACTCCCAGACTGTGGAATGTGTCCAATTTGTATTGGACACACAAACACCCGTAGTCATGATTGCATCTGTGCGCAAGGACTTCCAAATTCAGATGACAAAGCTAGAGGTGAATTTTGGCAGAGGTGCTCATGTGCAATGGGTGGGGAAGGACTTTTTGGTCAGGGTCCCTTTCAGTGAACTGACATACTGTGTTTCCAAAACATTTTGGAATTTCCAAATTTCACTAATGAGTTGAATCCAATTAGCCCTATTATGCAGATACATGGCCCATGTGCGTTTGTGCACAGGAGGACTTCTGAACAGAATCACCTATACCCACTCCAATTGCTCCTGACACCTTCTCTTTATTAGAGTACAGGAGAGATGCTGATTTCTTGTTTAAGTGATAGGTACTTTTATCTTGTAAACAATTCTGGGTATGAGCCATTTATCCCAATCCAGCATAAATAATCCGTATACACGAATAAATGTCCGTGCATACCTCTCCCTTGTGGAGCAAGGACCAGATCCAAGAGGTGGGAGGATATAATTCTCCCACCCCATGAGATAACTGCCAACAGATGGCTGGTTTTGAACTGGCATGGATCTAGGAACCTCTGCCCTCAGTACCTACAGAAACTGACAGCACTGACAATCAATTTGGCACAAGAGAAGGGAGAAGGTCCTCACCTGCAGCTTCTTCTTGGGTGTGACCATCTCCAGTTAAGGATCACCAAGTTTAAACACCGGAGACTGATAACTACAACCTTCACAATTCTCCCTGTTTGCCTGCTCTCTCCAAGCCTCCTATGATGTCGGGATCCATTCTTCACTAAAAATCACCAATGGGAAAATAATCATTTTTCTTTTTCCACCCAGAATATACACAGTAACTGCCCTACCAATTTGAACTAAAACAGTCAATTCTTAGCTATGACTAATTAAAACAATAAAAGAGGACTAGTAACATTAACTTTAAAAAAATTTACATATTGTTCCCTCCTTCGGAATAAGAGACCTGCACCTTAGGAAACTATGAACTGCTTGGAGAAACAGAAATCCTTGTGTTTGCCTTGACAGCTCAGTGAATTCAGTTAATCCCCAATTCTTCCACCACCATCAAGGGAGAGAAAAGGGAGCTAATCCATAGCAGATGGATCCCCACAGGTGCATATTATTTTCAAGTTAGACTTGTCAGCTGGTGCTGATATCTTGGAAGCATTCCTTGCACCAGGACTTGTTCCTGACACCCCCACCCCGAAAAAGGGTGCTGTTGAGCATGTACAGAATGCTTCTTCACTGACCAAACCAGGGACAACGACGGGACAGTTGCCCCTTGGAAGTAGTCAGAATTTGAGAAGGAAGTTCAATTGAGTACATATATTGGATTGGCACCAAAACACTGAGGCCAATTATGTTTCCAAAGATCTGCTGAAACACTGGAGCTCGCAATGTTTCCCTCCAAACAGGACAACATTTTTGGAACTACATCAGCCAAAGTGGGCTGGTTGTTTGTTAGCACAGGTTCAGAGACTCCCCTTCTCCCGCTGCAGGCCTTGAATGATTATTAATAATTTCCAAAAACACTTTCAATGTAGATCCCCTTACCATCTTTATATGGTTTGTATTTGTTACAACCCTATGAGGTAGGCCCCTTATTCCCCTTTTATACATGGGGAACTCGAGTTGAAAAAGTGTAACCTCTCCAAGGCCATTCAGTGAATTCCTAGTTGAGCAGGGATTTGAACCCAGTGCTCTAATACTTAAATCCACATTGGCCATGCTAAAGCACAGAGCCCAAGCTCACAAACTACATGGCAGTCCCAATAACCCTGTGCAGGACCGGGAATCCTCTCTCCCCCAGTACACAAAAGCATAAGAACTGCCTTACTGGATCATGGTGCAAAGTCCATCCAATTCAATTCTCTACTTTCGACAGTGGCCCGGGGAAACAATGCCCCTGGGTAGGATATGGCAATGATGGCAATTTACTGTCCATCCCAGCGCCTGGCAATCAGACCTTGGTAAGAGGTTCAGATTTCTCCTTCCCGACATGTTTATGTGCGCACTGAAGTGACCATTCTGGTTAATCTCCATCTCTCAGAAAAACCAGGCTTATTCAGTGGAGAGAAATGTGATGGCACGTCAGCCCCAAAGATCCCACATCCAATAGAGCCACTGCTCCAAATTCATCCTGACAGCAGTCAAGAGTGGTCCACAGGGATATTTCCTGTCTGCCAACCAGCAACGCAGACAACTTCCTGCTCCTCTCTCAGATGGCAAATGGGAAGAAGCAGAAGAATCAGGGCTTGAGCTACTGTTGCATGAGGAAGGGAGCTTTTCCAGATGCCTCCAGCAGTCAATTTCACAGCAGAGAAGTCGCTGAGGAGAAGGAAGAAGGTTATTCCCACCTCCTCTTCCATCCTGAGCCAAGGATGCCCCTCAAGCAAACCAGCTAGGTTCCAGACAAAAGACAGTGTTAGAAGAGGGATGGAAGCTATCCAAGAACAAGGTGAAGCCTCTTCACAACTGCTAGACATTCCCTCCTTTGGTGAGGCTGAGATAGGTGAAACCGTGGGAAGACAAGGGGGGGCTGAGCTTTTTAGGTTCTTGATGAGTCTCTCTCCTCTTCTTTGTCTGACTTGTCTGTCCTCTCTTCCATTTCACTGACTTTCAATTCACTGTTTGCCTGTGGCTGTGTGGATACCTCAGGCTTGCTGCTTTCTGCGGCCTTCTCTTTCGTGTGGATTCTCTGGTGCGTGACCAAAGCGCTCTTCTGTCGGAATCTTCTCCCACACTCCAGGCAGCGGTATGGCCTCTCGCCGGTGTGAATTCTCCGGTGTATGAGAAGATCGGAGAACCTGGTAAACCTTCTCTCACACTCGTCACAGGGAAATGGTTTCTCTCCAGTGTGGATCTTCTGGTGCCTGGTGAGATCTGATGGGTAGCTGAACCGTCTCCCGCACACGCTGCAGCAAAACGGCTTCTCTCCAGAGTGAGTTCGCTGGTGGGAAATGAGATTGGAGCGCTGGATGAAGCGTTTTCCGCACTCAGAGCAGGAGAACGGCTTCTCTCCCGTGTGGATCCTCTTGTGGATTTTAAGCGTGGAGGATGAAACAAACCGTTTCCCACATTCCAGGCAGATGTAGGGCTTCTGGCCCGTGTGGATGCGCTCATGCACCTTCAGGGCGGACTGGTGGCTGAAACACTGCTGGCAGTGGGAACAGCGATAGGGTTGCTCTCCTGAGTGGACCCTCTGATGGCTGACAAGAGAAGCTCGCTGGGCAAATGCCGCCCCACATTCAGTGCACATGTGTGGTTTTTCTCCTGTGTGAATTCTCTGATGCCTGGTCAGGTGGGACAACTGACTAAACCTCGTCCCACACTCCATGCAGCGAAAGGGCTTTGCGCCTGTGTGGATGTTTTCGTGCTTAGCCAGGTCCGATGGGCGGGCAAAGCATTTCCCACAGTCAATGCAGACATGAGATTTCTCCTTCCTGGGAGTCATCCCAGGAGTGGAGTGTGTCCCCTCTTCCTTGGCCCCTTGATTTTGAAATGGTCCAACAGCTCTGCTTGCAGCCTTGCCCCCTATAAAGATGGTAGAAGAGAAATCCAGAGGTCAAGACCAACAGAACCAACATTTGTAAATGAAGCAAACAAGATTTGTGTTATTTCGATATCCTATTTTTGCACTGCACACATTCAAAGCAGCTTGCAAAAACCAAAATCAATACAATCAGAATGCATAATAAAACATCTGTTAAAAAGAATCTCTTATGGTGCAGTAACCTGCACAATTTATTCTTCATATGTCCAGAGCCAAGTCACAAAAAACTAAAAAGTCACTAAAAAGTCTGGCGGAATGCAGAGTGCTGTACTGGATGCAGAATTCAGTTTCTTCAGAATCTCAGCTTTTACTAACCCATTTTTTCAAAGCAAGATTCCAGCCCTCAAGGCTGTTCAAAATATATGTTCAGAAATATGTTTGTATCCTCCCATCCTCTAATGCAGTGTTTCTCAAACTGTGGGTCGCAAGCCAATTTCAGGTGGGTCCCCATTCATTTCAATATTTTATTTTTAATATATTAGACTTGATGCTACCATGGGATGTGACTACATTTGGGAAAATGTTACAGACTTGTACTTTTAACAAGCTACTATGTATATTCTTTTAACAATGATAGGGACTTACTCCTGGGTAGGTGTGCGTAGGATTGCAGCTTAGGATTGTTAAAAATTTTCCTGCTTGATGATGTCACTTCCGGTCATGACATCACTTCCGGTGGGTCCTGACAGATTCTCATTCTAAAAAGTGGGTCGCAGTGCTAAATGTGTGAGAACCACTGCCCTAATGTATACCATCTGCGGGGGGGGGGGGGGGAGGGGAATTCTGATAATAGCCCATAAATGCAGTTCATTCTGGAAATTGGGGTGCGGCTTGAAATGCATTGATCGATCCCCACAGAGCATGCCAAAAAAATGCAAATTGTTTATTCTCAAAACACCTCTTTATTCTTTTTTAATTTTTATTTTTTTCCGCTGACCTACACAAGTTCATCTTTCTCAAGCCTAGTGTCTTCATAGCTCTCCTCCAAATCCTCTCCAGTAAATCAACATCCCTTCTTAATCTACGGCAACCAGAATTTGACCCAGTCCGACGTGCATAGTCTAAAACAGGGGTGTTAAACTCATTTCATATAGATGAGGGTCGAAGTCAGCATTCATGGTGTCTGCCGGAAGTGACATCATTAAACAGAAAACGATATTATTAAGCAGATGATGGCCAGAAATAAGCACTTTGTTCTCACATAGAAACTCATTAGTTGCAAATGAGAGAAAAGAAAATACGCAAATCTGGTTCAAATTTTCAAAATATGAAAGAGTTCAATTATATCAGGGGAGCAGATAAATTGCTTCTGGGGGCTGCATTTGGCTGTGGGCCTTATGTTTGACACCCTTGGTCTAAAGCTACCCCAAACAGAGCAGAACAAGGAGCATCTAGCAGTAAAAGCAAGTGCTTACCTTCACCCAGCATGTCGGTCTTCCCATTATCCTGCTGTTTGGCCTCCTTGGCCAGCTGCCTCTGTCTGGCATCCAGTGCAATCCGCTGACCTTCAGAGAGATTCACAGCTGCCCCCTGGAGAGAGTCAGAGCCCTAAAATTATGTCAAAAGTCAACATTTGAGCATCTACTTTCCAAAACACTGTTTAACAAAATGGGATTGGTTTGCAAGGTGGGGAAGGCGGCTGGTAGCAAGAATTGAAGGGTGAAAAGGCAGCTATGCAGGAGTCAGAACTACCACAACAATACAGGAGTGCTAAGGAAACTTTTCCTACTCCTTTCATGTATGTATTTTAGGAACCTAAAATGCCCATCACCATGACCCACTAAACAGAAGAAGTACAGTGCACAGGGTTAGCTGGTGTGGTGCAGGGCTGAAAGCTGTGCTTTTCAACTAGTGGTATTCCACAGTATGGCATGTGGTACTGCCCTTCCTGGCTCCAACCCCACTGGGACAGTGGTGCCCCAGTGGGCAAGCCCACTGGTTCTTCAAAAAAGGAGTGATTTGGAAAAGGAGGGTGCTGAGCAAGGCCCCAAACTGGGGGGAAAAAATGAAAAGCCCTAGGCCAGAGGATCTATAGGAGCAGGAAGCCTAGGATCAAATTCCTGCTCAGCCATTAAATTCACCAAAGCTGAAATCCTATACACCAATGGTTCCCAAAGTCCTTGTCTTTGTGGGGCAGGGGGGACGGACAGCAAAGTGATCAATATGATCACACTGCTGCCATTGCAGTTACCTTTCCACTTACCTAGGGAGTCACTATGGTTCTCTAGCGGGTCTAGGAGTCTGCAATCCTCTCGGTAGCTCTCCCTGAGGCTTCAAAGTGTTGGGGGAAAAAACTTCCTGTTTCAGGACAAAAACCAGAAGTGGGTTTCTTCCTGTTTTTTCAACATTTTGAAGCCATGGGAAGGGCTGCAGAGAGGCTGTGATCGCGTTGCTGCCAATTTCTGGGCCAGCCCCCTTAAATGGCTCTTTTCCAATTTCGCTGGTGGGTCACAACCCACCACTTTGAGAACCACTGCTCAGAGGTATAGTATACACACTTACCTGGGACTAAGTTCCATTGAACTATATTGGTCTGACCTGATTTTGAAAGTGAAGTGGAGCGATCATGCCCCGCCTCCGCTAAAGCAGAAGTGAAGCGCGATTGCTCCACTTTCACTACTGAAGCTGCGGGGAGCCCTGCAGAAGGTTGCGCAGCACCTGGGAGGCGACAGGAGACTCAGTTAAGTGTACCCAAGCCCCTGCAGCCCCCCTGAGTGGCACAATCCTGGGGATCACGCTGCTGCCTTCCCCCACCCCCGCAAGAACTTAGAGCGGCTCAAACTCTCCCTGAGAGTTTGAAAACTGCTGGACTAGATTCTCCCTAAAGGCTAATTTATGCACACAGCAGATCAAGTGGAAAAAACTGTTCCATGATTATACTACTTCAAATTGCAGGCAGCTGATTTTATAACTGAATCGAACTCCCTGCATACAGAAAAGTAGATGTCAGGGGAAAGGGCCAAACCCACCCTTTTCCCTGGCATGAAAGTTTTTCTGCATGCAAGTATTTGTCCCATTCCAGAAGAGATTGTTCAAACACTGCCCACCCTCCAGTCCAGGAACAGTCCTGTCACCTGATCTGCTCTCTAGTCCTGTTCTATGAAGCAGTTGGTTCGATAAGGTTCGATGGGGCAAAAGCCCCAGGCACAAGGCATCAGGACCCTGCGGAAGCCTCTCTGAGGTTCCTGATGGAAACTGTGCTTCCAGTTTTCCACATTTTCAGGAAGCACAGTTAATAGTGTCGGGGAACCTCAGAGAGGTTTCCCCAACACACTCCTGGGTCATCTGAGGCTCTGTGAGCCTCAGGTGAGTGGGGGGGGGGCGGATTTCTGCGCTGGGGGAGTGCCATTGCGGACCTTTGCCCGGGGGGGGGGGGCTGGGGAGGTTCACTGCTGCTATGAAGTCAGAGCTCAGCTGTCTTTTTGGAGCTCAGGAGGCCAAACTTCAGCAGAACTCATAACCACTCCCTTGTGAGGAGAAGAAGCAGTTTTAATTATACAGAAGAAAGATGAACAAACATTCCTATTTTATCCTGATGGTAAATGTTGGCATGCCATGGAGCAGAACTGAGACTTCTGCATGCACTAGAAACAGCTCCCACTTTACCTGTGAACTTGTTCAGCAAATATTTAACAGTGTGAGCGGATGCTCACACATGTCCTTTGCCTGAGTTGGGTCTTTCATATTCAGCATCCTCACCTGTTGCTCTTTTTGCGAGGTCTCCTGCTGCCTCAGAAGAAATCCCTCTGCCAGCGCTACCGCCTGAGCACAAGACTCTGGGCCGCGCTCTCGGACTCGGTTCTGGATTTCCTTGGGCAAAACAGTCAAAAACTGCTCCAGGATCAGCAGCTCCAGGATCTGCTCCTTGGTCCGGCTCTCTGGCTCCAGCCAGAGATGGCACAGTTCCCGCAATCGGCTGCAGACCTCACGAGGCCCCTCCGTCTCCTGGTAGCGGAATTGACGGAAGCGCTGGCGCTGCATCTCAGCACTGCTAGAGCTTCCCCGTAGGGAGTTGGCTTTAGCTTTCCCATGGTCCCCTCTGTCTCTGGCATTCAGGCTACTTAAGGCCTGCTGGGCTTCAGGGCTGAGGGCAGGCATGAGGCGGCTCATCCCTTCCCTAGACCACTGGCAGGTGCCAACCACACGGTCAAATGTGGCCAGGTCATCCCATGAAGTCAAGTCTGGCAGCTGAGATGTTCCCCACCCTGAAGACTGATACTGAATCGTTTTCAAATACTCTTGCCACTGGGCTTCCAAGCGCTGGGATATCCCTTCTTGTCGTGGTGCTGCCCAGCGAGACAGGTCCCGGACAGTACCAGACTGGACTGAAAATGTCTCTCTTCCTGACCTCACAGATCCCTCTCCTGACTCCGTTTGGGCATGTTCCTCCATTTGCACTATACAGCGTGCTCCCTTTCACACAGTTTCCTTCTCAAGAGGTCCACCTCTCCTTCTAGTCAGCCATTTTATCTCCTGGATTGGCCTTCTCTCAACCCAAAAGCTCAGAACTGTGTTCTTTCTCTCAATCTCATGTTTTGTAACTCAGACAACCCAAAGGAAAAAATCCACGCTCAAGCTTCCTCACAGTTTCTACTCTGTGCATCGGGTGAACAAGCCCTCTCCATTACCCAGAAGACTCGGCTTACTAGGGCCAACTGGCTGAACCTCAATCAAAAAGGTTTCCCATCCAAACCGCTATGGCTTGTTTCTAAGGAAAAACAGGAAAAGAGAAAATTAGTTCAAGTCAAAGCAAGAACATACAACTGTAAAAACAGCCTATGTGTAACCAACTTGATAAACCAGCAAAGGTCCTGGAAACCACAATAGGTTCAGTCACACCAAGAAACACAAAATATGCAACTGGAGCAGAACACAAGGAATCTTTCCTTTTAAAAGTAAAGTCTTGTTTGTAATGGAAAACAACCAGAAAGTTATGTTAATAATTTTGGCTGAAATGTAGAAAACAGAGAAGCTTTTAAATGGGCAAGAGGGGGGGATGTTTTTCTAAAGCACACCAATTTTCAAACTTTCTTCCCTCAAGCAGATGTAATCCATGTCAAGGTACCTGCCAAGGAACTGTGCAGGATTCTGGAGTAAGAACATAAGAACAGCCCAACTGGATCAGGCCACAGGCCCATCTAGTCCAGCTTCCTGTATCTCACAGCGGCCCACCAAATGCCCCAGGGAGCACACCAGATAACAAGAAACCTCATCCTGGTGCCCTCCCCTGCATCTGGCATTCTGACATAACCCATTTCTAAAATCAGGAGGTTCCGCATACACATATAAGAACATAAGAATATAAGAACATATAAGAACATAAGAGTATATTCTTGGGCACTTTGATAGTTTACACAGTGCTGTCACGAGACACCAGGTTAGAGTCATTATTGCCCGGCAAGAACTAAGAGCACATCCTAGAACCCACCCAACAATCCACTGGCGCAGTCAATTCTGGGAACACTTGAAAGCAGCAGGCAACCTGTATTTCCATGAAGCTTGCCTACCATTACTGACCTTCTCATGAAGGTGCTTCCAATAAGCTTCCAAAGACCCTCAGCATTCCCCAGAACACCATTCAAAAGACTTAACTCGTCTTCCAGCCAGACTTTGCACTGCTCCTCCTCACAATAAACTATGCAATTTAAGTAACATGGTAAGTATATGGAGGGATGGGGACCTACTGATGGGAATCATGGTAAAAGTGTATAAAAATTATGCATGGTGTAGTAGACAGAGCAGATGAATGAAGTTTTTCTACTACTTTCATAACACTGGGACTCAACAGCTGGACTAGGACCCACAAAAGGGCCACAACCTGACCTCAGATGGGTCCTGGCAATGTGGTCACTGCCATTTTAAGAGCCAGCCTCACATTGGTTTGTGGGCAGTGTCTTAGATGAGATAAATTTCACAAGAGGCTTTGGCCAAGCCCTCCAATTTTCAGGAGTCCTTAGAACCCAATCTTATCCAACTTTCCAGCGGTGATGCAGCTGTGCCAACGGGGTATGTGCTATATTCTGCAATGGAGGGGCTGTCACAGAGGCATCCTCAAAGCTAAGGAACGGTTGTTCCCTTACCTTAGGGCTGCATTGCGGCTGCAACAGTGTTGGAAAGTTGGATAGGATTGGGCCCTTAGTTTCCCACCCATCCACCTGCTCTGCCTTGCCATAACAGTCCTTCTGCCCTCTCTCACTTAGCTTCCTTTTTCTCTCCCACCACCTTTCAAAACTGGGCATATGCTGTCACCATGCTGCTCTGCGCCCCTCCTCTACTTCCCACTAACCACAAAATAACCCAGCATCAGAGTGCACACCACTTGGCTACCACCAGATGGTAAAAAAAGAAACCATGACTGCTTACTCCTCCACCCCTCTTGCTCACTGGGTGTCTGAAGGTGGGCTCCATCATGCAGGTTGAGGTTTGAGATAGGTCCCAGCTCTGGACAAGTTAAAGAGCATTGCTCCAAGTCATCTGATGGTGGCAATAGCTTCAGGACAGACAAAGGGCGGCCTGTCTTCACAGGACACAAAATTAATGTATAGAATGTGCTACCATCGGACATGGTAATGGCCACTAGCAAAGTAAAGGGGGGGGGGTTGAACAAATTCAGAGAAGGAGGAAAGATCTCCTAGGTGTCATGGTGGCAGTGTATAGTCTCTGTACTGAGGCAGCAGAGTACAAAGTACAAAGGGGGGAGCAACAGCAGGGACAACTACTGCCTTCATGCCTTGCTTTTTGGCTATTGTAGGTAGCAAAACACTAGACTAGAGGGACTCATTTGGTCTGAGCCATTAGGCAGGGCTTTTCTTATGGTTTCATATTTTCAAAGCTGTCATTCTCTCTGAAACACAGTTATCCAGCATGGGCCATCAGAAGACTTAGTTGCTCATGCACAGGCAGAGTGCCTGCCAAACACATCTACGGCCCAAATCCATTTTTAGGGACACAAATTACCAACACCTTCTGTCTGAGTTTTCACGGCAGGCATGGGATTTTGTGACATTTAAAACAACCACCACCACCAGTCTTCAGGAAAACTCTTGGTTGTGTGACCACCTACACTTCAGACGGCAAGGAGGTGATTGCGTGCTGAGGTGGGACAGCAAACATTGCAGAAACATTTTCCATGAAGGCCTTATTTGAGACTGTGGCCTCAGAAATATGGCTGGTGCAGAGAGAGGCCTCTTTGGAAAGAAAACAGAGATGTTGTTGTGCGGGGTCCAGAGAGGGATAAGCCGAGCCTTTAATCGGCTCAGGAGTTAAACACATTCTGCAGAGAATCCGTATCCGCAGCACTTGCCTGCCCTTCCCCCACAGACCTTGACTCAATGGGGGTCTCTTAATCCCCCCCACCCCACCCTCTAAATCCTCAGACGCCAGCAGAATGTAAGGCTAGATGAAGCTTCTGCTGAAGCCTGCGTTTTTCCTCCAGCCTGCTGTTTAGATTTGAAGTGGTGTTTCTCTCTTTCATCAGCTCTCCTCCGTACTGTTCAACATGGAGGTGGAACAGCATCCAAAGACTCAAAACAGAGGAGGACAGAAAACTGGACACAGTTACAAAGGGTGGGGGCCCTCGAGGAAAGCAGGAAAGCTGCAACTTCCTTATTTTTGCTACATGCACAAGATCCACATTCATTAATCCAAAATAATTACCAAGGCCTGATCCCAGATCTACAATTGCAAACTTGGATTTGGATCCTCATTGCACCCATTCACGCATGGGAAGAGGGACAACATTCTGTCCTTTTTCACCCTTCCTTAAGCACAATACATCACATGTTCATGACACAGAGAGCCTAGGAGTCCTGGCACTCAGGCTTCCCCACCCCAACCTTCCTCAGAGTGGGGGATAATCCAGGAGGCTCCTGCTCATCCCTCACTCCAATCCACTGGTGCCTTACTTAAGAACACAGGCCTTTGTATTTGTCTCTAAATTGGAAAACATGACAAAGCTCTGGGATCCATTCAAATGCATTTAGGAATGCACAGTTCACGCATAAGAATGCAATGAAAGGGAAGGAAAAAAGACACACCTTTCCCTTTTCTTCCACCATTCTGATTATAGGAACAAGGTGGCTAAGGAGAACTGTGCTGAGGCGTAACAAATACATGTTAAACCATCTTTTAAAGGAGTAAAGGGGCCAGCTTAATTCAGTGTCCCTCCAGAAATGAAGATGCCCCTCTACTGAGTGCATCTCCTGAACGGGATTCTGACTCAAGTCTTTCTCAGCCACAAGTAAGGAAAGCTAGAAGGAAGAGCAACGCTGAGTAGAAGGGAAGAAGAGGTAGAAGGTTAGTTTGGCTACCTAGATTTGGGTTTAGATTCCAGGTTAGAATCCCCATGTGGCCTTGGACAGTTCATCATGAGTGATCTGTTTGTCCCAGGTCTTTCTATCTGTGTAATGGGCAGTTGAAGAACTCTCTGACTGGATCTAACTCTGTGTCAGCACAGAGGATAAACAGGTCTAGGAAACAGAGGGCACAATCCTAACCCACTTTCCAGCACCAACATAAGGGTAATGCAGCTCTGAGGTAAGGGAGCAAACATTCCCTTACTTTGAGGAAGCCTCTGTGGTGCCCCCCAACTGTAGGATGCAGCACATGCCCCACTGGCACAGCTATGCCAGTGCTGGAAAGTTGGTTAGGATTTGGGCCAGAGTGTCACCCAAAGAAGGAGATCAGGTTTCAGATCCCTGGTCCACCATGAAGTTGACTGACTGACTGACCCTGGGCAAATGCACATTTTCTCATCCTCGCCTACCTTGTAGGATTGTTGTGAAAATTCATTTTCCATCCACGCCGTCAGCCTCTTGGAAGAAGGGTGGAGTGCAAGTGTGACAAGCGAGACTGCCAATTAGCCAGGACAATGAATGAAGCACTTACGGAAAGCATTCAGCCTGAAAACAAATAGCCTCTGAAGACCATCAAGGGTTGCAGAGGAGGCTGACATCTCCTGCAGGGCCAGCCCTACCCAAGCCCTTTGGAAACATGCATGCCCACCCCACAGCACAGAAGCCAGCCCCCTCCCTCCAGCACTGCCTGCTCCATCTGCTGCTCCCCTGCCCCTTTGCAGCAGGATCCCCCCCCCCATGCACAGCTCGCCTCCACTGCTGCCCCTTCGTTCAGCTCACCCCTTCCTATCCGCAGAGCCCCAGCGCACAAAGCCCCACTGCGGAAGATCTGCAGCCTGCAGAGGCAAATCCCCCCTTATTAGAATTCAAATCCCAAGTTTTGATCCTGGGAAGGGGCGGAGCAGGAAGGTGCCTGGGCTAAAACATCCCCCGTCTCTGCCAGCAGGGCTGCCTGAGCCTCTCTAGCGCTGCGGGAGCAGCGCACGCTTGGCTTAACCCTTGGCGCTTCCCAGACTGGTTGGGGAAAAGAAAGCCCTGCGATCCACCAGGGCTGATCTTGCAAGCCGCCTTCTTGCAAAGCAAAGCACCCCAGGCAGGGTCTGTTCAGACGTGACGGGGTTCGCTCACACGGGTACACGTGCACGTGTGAGTGCAACCCTGCAAAGTGTGCAAGCAGCCTCTGGCCCCCCTTAGGAAAAGTTGCAGGCTGCTCCCACGAGGCCGGATGGGGAGAGGAGGGTGCACTCTCCAAAGCAGGGTGCAAGATGTCAAAATGATGCTGCCACATCCCCCAGAGGGGGAGACTCTCACTCATCAAACGCAGAAGGGCTTTCCACTTTTCCTTTCGTTTCACTGGAACTCAGTTCCTTCAAAACCAGCTGGGCAAATATTCCACAGGTGCAGCCCATTCCCAGCAGGGAGCTCTGCTGGTTCGATGCACACCTGTCCTGCAGTTGCAGGGGGGAAAGGGGCAGCCCTGCTTTCATGATAAATCCATGCAGTTCTAGTGTTGTGCACTGACTGTACCTAAGGTGCAAAAGGAAGGGAAATTATAATACAATGTGTGTTGTGTTGGCAACCTTCAGTCTCGAAAGACTATGGTACCCTTCTGTTTAAACAAGCCTTCTGAGTTCTCGGCCTTTTAACATCTTTTAATATTTTTTACAGGCCTGATTCTTTTATGACTTGCTGCTGCTCTATGCTCTTTTTACCTATTTTTACTCTGACTGCTGTTTTTTTTTATGATGTGTTAATATGTTTTTATTTGTTTTTTAAATTATGTTTTAAATATGTTGTAAGCCACCTTGAGTCCCTTCGGGGAGAAAGGCGGGGTAAAAATAAAGTTATTATTATTATAAAATAAAATAATCTCAGAATAAAACACTGGTTTTGGTATCATAATTTCCTAAAATACAAAAGGAAGGAAAATTATGATACAATAATACAATACAATATTGTACATTACAATAATATGCAATATATTGTACAGTGCAATGCAATACAAAAAAACAATCTCAATAATCCCAATAATCCCCTACAATAAAATAAAATAATTTCAGAATAAAACACTGGTTTTGGTATCATAATTCCCCTTCCTTTTGCATCTTATGTACAGTCAATGCACAATGTAGAACTGCATACAGGACTGCCACTTTTTACCTGTTAACAATTGTATGTAACAACTGTGTGATAATTTATCTCCTTTACAACGAAGTAAAATAATCTCAGATTAAGAGCCCAATCCTATGCATGTCTATTTAGAAGTAAGTCCCATGATAATCAATGGGGCTTACTCCCAGGAAAGTGTGGATAGGATTGCAATCTAAAATAATGGCTTTGGTAGGCTCCCCTCCCCCCATTTTCCTCTCTCTAGTAGAGAGAATGAGCAGGGACTGAATGAAAAAGGAAAGGCAAATGTGGAAGGAAAAGGCATTGATTTCTGTCTCATTTGTGTGACTTGACAGAATGAGCAAAATATTTGTAATCCAATAAACTGGGCAAGATTTTTGTTTAAAAGGGCAGTTGCTGTACTAATAGTCCTTTTTAATGTCTATGGTGTTTGAATGAAGAATGTCAGAAAAAGTCTGCTAAATTCATCCCAAAGTTATTATTTTTAACAGTGGCCCACCAGAGAAGCCCACAAGCGGGACATAAAAAAGGCACTTAACACCCAATTTTTCTGCTTGCCCAGAAGCAGCTGGAGTTCACGGTACACTGCAGCTGACTGTGGAGGTTCTACATTGCTCCTGCTAAATCTCCCTTCCAAGAACGTGTATAATTACCTTTTAGAGTCAGATGCAATCAACATATCTTGTGGCAGGAGGTTCCGTGTGTAGCATGAAGAAGCGCTTTTGGAAATCTGTCCTGAAACAGTTGCCAATCCGTTTCATGGGGTCATCTGAGCCCCCACCCCTCTTAGAGTATTAGGAGAGAGGAAAACTTGTCTCAATCCACGTGCTCCATACCTGATGTTACAAACCTTTGTCAAGCCCTCCTTTTAGTTGTCCCTTTTCTGCACTAAAAGCCCCAAACGTTTTAGGGGGCTCTTGTAGGGAACCCATCCTCGAACCCCTTTTTGAGATCAGGCAATCTGAACTGTGCTCAGCATTCCAAATGCAGCCACTCCTAATAAAGCGGCTCATTGTTGTACCCATTTTACAGATGGAGAACTGAGGGTGAGAGCAGATTTGGCCAAACAGTGGAAGAAGTGAAACCTAGGGCTGCAACACTATGCACTGTTACTTGAGAGTAATCCCACTGGACAATGGGGTTTACTTCTGGATTACTACTACTTCACTACAACAGCACCGCGTTGCACAACTCCTGCACACCTTTGAAGCAGCAGCACTTAATGCTTTCCAAGGATCAACCGGTTTAGATCACTAAGACCTGATTCAATCGAGGCTGCCTGGGCAAAATGCAAGCGTTGTGCAATCAATCCCCTCTGAAATGGACACATGCACCGGCCTCCTTTCCTTGCATAGCACTCAGTCCTGCAGAAAGCGTCTCCTGGGCTAGATGATGGAGGGTTAAATGGGTTGAGCGTTCTGGGTCCTAGAGCCCTCCATTACACTCAGACAGATACTGGGGGAAGGAATAAGGTAGGGAGCTTCCTCTCTCTCAGCTCTGGTTCTTCCAGCAGCAGCAAAAGCAGACCTGGGCACAGTGGAGGAAGCCCTTGCACTGAGATCACCAGCAGAGGTAAGGCAGTAGTAATTCTGCAGGTTCAGATTTGCAGTTTAAGGGATGCTCTGAAAATTGTGAGCCTCTCTCTTCTTTTTTGACTGGGAGGGAAGATCACTGCTCTGCCATAAGGCTGGTCCATCATTTTTTTTTTTGGAGTAGTGATTTTCATCATATGAGGGAGGAACCACTCAGAATCCAACCTACACTTCAGATTATGGATTGCATGGCGTTAATGATCCCATGAGGAATGTTCTGTAAATTAAGTGTGTTGTACACAATATTTTGCAGGGTTTCCCCCCCCCCCCTCCTGTTAACATTCACAGCAGCTCTCTGAGATTGGTGATACTTCTTTCCATTTGACAGATAGGGGAACTGAGGATACATTGCCTCTACGTGTTTATTGTTGGACCTACATGTGTGAAACGGCCTTCCTAGAACAAAACACCAAGGATATGTGTTTTCATAGCACCAAGGATATGTTTTCATATTAAATATCATGGAGGCTGCCCACTTGTTCACCTGTGAGCAATGCATCATGGAGTGATGTGCATGCACTTGTGAATGCACCTTGAGATGCAGGGCTGATTTGTGTTGTATTATATGCACAAAGAACTGCCCCCTCAGGTGGTCTGTTTCTAGCAAGTGGAGGGGTGGGGTGGAGAAAGCACATCTGGCTAGTCATTTTCAGTGCTGTATTTGCTACTCCACTGTCAGATTGCTTAGCCGAAGAGAAGAAGCTGAAGAAGGGTGTGGATTCAGAACCCAGAGAATCAGCCTTTAAGGCTGCAAAGATAGCTCTGATAGCGTGTGAGCAGTGAATGGTGGATGGAGTCTCAAAATCCAGGGTGAAGGGTTGAGCAAGACTTTTGTCAGTGGTCATGGTGGAACTTCACAGTGGCCTATGGTGCTAGCAGAAATAAAATAGACTGCAAAACAAGAAAGTTGGATTTATTTATTTTTTGGCTTTATCTATACAGATTATTCAAGAGAAGCCATGGCTCAGTGGCAGAGTAGATTATCAGCATGCAGATCCTTATATCGCCACATAGGACTGAGAAAAATCCCCACCTGAAACCCTGGAGAGCCCTGACCAATCTATGCATATAAGACAGAGCCAGATGGAATAATGGACTGCATCATATGTTAATACAGGTTTGAAAAATTCACTGTTCTTTGTATTTGCATGGTTTTTTTTTTTAAAAATCAATAACTAAAATTAGGCCTCCTCATCTTGCCTTTATACTTTTCTCCAACATCATACATGCAGATGCCCTGATTCCCTCTTGACCCTCAACTGTCTCCCAATTTCTAGGCCTGGTATGATGATTTTTTTTCCTTCCAGCCATACTCACTTCCCCCTTAGCAATTACAATGCTCACAAACATTTCGTGATATCACAGTAGCTCAGCCAATAGCTAGACACAGTGTTTGTGGGTAGGCAACCGTCTGTTTTTAGTCCATTACTTATAAAGAATTTATCCCAGGGCAGGAGGTCTGGTCTAGAGGGTAGAGCCTCAATTTGCCTGAAGATAACATCCACAGGTCGCCAGTTCAAGGCCACCAGCACCGTGCGACCTTGAAGCAGCTGACAAGCTGAGCCGAGTTATTCCATCTGCTCGGAGCGTGGGAGGATGGAGGCCAGAATGTGAAACCAGATCAGAGTGAGACATCTGGACTGTTGTGGTTCTTGAAAGATAGAACCTTCTTTCAATTGTAAAAATCCCTACGGGGATTTAATCAGCCTGCCTATGTAAACCGCCTTGAATAAAGTCTGAGGAGAAATCTGATGACCATGAAAGGCAGTATATAAATACCTGTATTATTACTATTACTATTACTATTACTATTACTATTACTATTATTCTCTTTGTTAAGGAACAAACTGAGAGGTGGGGATTTTGCTGTGCTCATTCTTGGCTTTTGAGACCTCAAGGACTTGCCTGCAGCATCACTGATAAGGCCTGACTTAGCTACCTTGATGACTTGAAGCCAATTCTGGTGTGAGAGATGTGAACTTGAGCTGTGCTGAAGCTGCCCTCGAGGAGACAAAATGGCTGCAGCAAGTGTGAGAAGACACTGACTTTCCAGTTTCAGTTACCTTTGGAGCAAGCTGAATGGAGGAGCCAAACACAGCACGCCCTGAAGCAGGGGAGGAGTCCAGGGCAGGAGTTGGAAAATCTCCTCTAGCCATTCACACTGGTGCAATCAGTGAGTTTCTGAGATGGGCCACGCCACAGCAGGGTAGGGTTGAGAGACAGGAAGGAGTGCCACTACATGGAGAGGCCCACTGGCAGGAAATCCTCAAGACGGTACAGTCATCTCATTCAGGCTGGGCAGGTTCTCAGCTACCAGAATTGCCTCCATGGGATGACCTGACCACATTTGAGCGGGTGGCTGATGCCTGCCAGTGGCCACGAGTCGAGGGAATGACCAGACTTGTACCAAACTCCAGCGGAGAAGCCCAGCAGGCCTTCAGCAGCTTAGAGGTCCGAGACAGGGGAGACTACAGGAAGGTGAAGCCAGCCATCCTGCGGGGGGACATCGCAAACATGGAGATACAGCGTCAGCGTTTCCGTCAGTTCCACTACCAGGAAGCTGAGGGGCCCCGTGAGGTGTGCAGCCGGTTACGGGAGCTCTGCCTTTGCTGGCTGGAGCCGGAGAGCCGCACCAAAGAGCAGATTCTGGAGCTGCTGATCCTGGAACAGTTCTTGACAATCCTGCCAAAGGAGATCCAGAACCAAGTCCGAGAACGGGGGCCGGAGACCTGCGCCCAGGCCATAGCCCTGGCAGAGGGTTTTCTGCTGAGGCAGCAGGCGAGAGAAAAGCGGGAACAACAGGTAGAGCATTTCTTCATGGTCATCTGAGAAGGCTGGGGGTATGTCCAGAGCTTTCTCCAGAACTCCTCAGAGGCCCAAGGGAGGGAATTCCCATGGATCCTAGCATGCACATGCATCACTGTTATCTGTTTCTCAGATGATGATCAGTCCTGACGCTTAACACCAAATCCATATCCGATTCCAGCACATGCCAGGGACTAGGGGGGAGACAGAAAACAACATTCTCGCTTGGGGGGTATTGGAGAGGAATGCCATTTCCTTCACATCAGTTGAGACTACGGAAGAACCTGGAAGCTGTAGGGAAGTGCATCTATGGTTGCCTAGCAACAGCTAGGAAGGGAAGCGCATCCATAGTTGCAGAGCAACTGTTCTTCAGTGTTCTATGTGCTGAATAGAACTGGCTGAGGATGACCCGGACAATGGTCAGAACATGTGGTGGTAGAGTGAGCTGCAGACATCTCTGGGCTTTTGCTGAAGGAGGGCTGGCTTAACACCTCTCTCAATGGAGAAGCACTCCATCCACATTTACCTGCTCTCCTTTTGGTCCAGTGGACATGTCAGCTGAGCCAGGGACTACTCTGTGTGAGTGGGGAGAAATGCAGGATAGTTTGGCTTCTCTTTTTGTCCTCAATGTATTTGTCACTGGTGTTTCAGGTATCGATAACACTCCAGGGCGGAACCATGAATTGCTCTGAGACTCAGCGGCCTCTAGCAAACAGCAGGCCAAGGCCAACGTACAAGGAAACCAGGCAGCAGGATAACGGGAATGCCAGCTCACTGGGTAAGGATGGGGTTGCCATTCCCTACTCTCTCCGCTTACCCTCCCTTCCCCAGTAAGGATGGGCTGTTTGAGACATCCACACTGTTTGAAAGCCTAGCAAGCTTTGCTGTGAACCCAGCCAACCAGCCAACCTGGTCTGCAAACAGGGATTTTATTTTGTTTTGGGGTGGGAGGCATTCAGCAGAGTGCTTTCCTGCACATACTGAAGACTGATTGGCTGGTTGCTGCTCTCCCTTTTTAAGACCGTAGAAATTAATGGGACCCAATTGCTGACACGATGTATTACATAGTAAAGGAATGGAAGGTTAGAGGCAACTGCTTAAAATAGTGGTCTAACCTTTTTCATGCCATGACCCCAATAAATTAAATAATGAAACTAGGGACCCACCATCTATCCCACCCCTCCCAGGACCCTATCTGCTCACCCCTGCCTCCATCACTGCATTATGCACCCCCCCCCAGCACTGTTCACTGTAACCAAATATTCTTATTAGAGAAAACAGAAGAATTTACCATGAAGCCTGGCACTAGTAAAAGCTATTTTTGCACAACTGCTAAGAACCTGAGCAGGACTGGGACACAATCTCCTCGTACTTGAGGTGTGCACCAGATGCCTCCTCCTTTACCTGGCAGTACTGTGGTCCAGTGGTCTTCAACTTTTTTCATTCCCTTAAGTTGCTTTGACTCCACAACTGAGGCTTTGTGACCCCATTGGGGTCATGACCCCAAGGGTGAAGAACACTGGCTTAAAGCACATCCCACATGCACTGCACTTGCAAAACGGTGATATAGCTTGAAATATGAAGCTTGGTCTACTCCAAGATTGACCTGCTCCATCTAGCCGAGTATCTGCTTTAACTGAGAGCAGTTCTCCAAGGCTCTGTCAGAATTCTATCCCAGCCTGCTGTGTCAGCTTATTTCAACAGGAATGATGGGAATCAAAGCAGAGACCTTTCCCATGGAAGGCCCTATTATTGACATATGACCACTCTCATAAACAAAGACTTTGGGCACAATCCTAACCAGGTCTGCTCAGAAGGAAGTCCTATTTTGTTCAATGGGGCTTATTCTCAGGAAAGTGTGGTTAGGATTGCAGCCTTTGTGGGATTAGTACTTGCCACCTCTGGTTTAAGAAGCAGTGTTGCTATCCACTGCCCAACAAGCTAACTAATTCCCTTCCAGATCTGGCACTCAGGTTCTGAATGACCATGCTTCCTTCGACATCCTAGTGTAGGAGCATTTGCAGGTCAGGAGATTACAGTACACTGTGGCACCATGGCAAGTGAAGGGGCCAAATAGTACTAACTAGAGACTCAGTATGAAATAGCTTTCCATGTTCATAGATGAAAGAATCAGCATGGCTTGGTCAATAGCGAGCCAGAGACTGAGAAATATGTCTGGTTCAGTGCAGTGAGCTGGTATAATATGTAATGAAAAGGGTGAGCTGGTCAGTCTTCCACGTTTCACATTTCACCTCTTGCTTGAGTTGAGTTTGTCACTGGCTTAGAACATCAGTTCTAGATCAGGGTGGTCCATCACTTGGCCTGCAAGTCACATTCGGCACATGAGGCCCTTTTTAGCTGCCCTTGAAAGCCCCACCACCTCCTCCTGCTTCAGTGGCTTTTTGATCTCTCTGCCACGCAGTTCCTTTGGAGACAGAGAAGCTGGAATAGTGCAGCAGGGAGATTGAAAAGCCCCACCTCCACTTTCTGGCAACTGAGCCTGCAGAGTGACTTTGGCAGCTTAAAACCCAAAAGCAATTAGCAGTGATGTCATCGCTTCACCACCAGTTACTTCAGTGTCTGCACACTTGGGGGGGTTGTGCCACCCCCTCCCCCACTGTTAGAAGTTGGACTTCCCTCTTCTAGATGCAGATTTGCTACTTTGTATTTAGCAATGCCACAGCATGCAGTGCCTTGTGTTTAGCAGTGATTGCGTTCAGGCCCTGCTCCAAGCCAAGTCAGAGCTCAAAGGGCTGTCCAAATTCTGCCTCCTTTTCTGTTTCTTTTATGCACATGAACCCTCTACATACTCTGCCTGCTGCAGCTTCAGAGCTGGCCAGATGGGAAGGATCCCTGGAGTTCCACTCCCACTCCCAAGATCCTCCCTGCCAAGCCAGTGAAGGCACAGAAGAGGAGGAGGAGGAGGAAAGAGAGACAGGGGGTGATTCTTTTCACACTAGAGCACTAGGGGCAGGATTGTAGTGACCTGCCCTATTCCCAGTGTAAATAAGCCCTCCTATCCTTTTCTCATTCACTCTACAAGAAGAGTAAGCAAGAAGAGGATGGGGCAGTGACCAAGCGCAACAGGCAGGGGGTGCCCCCTAACAGTTCACCATCTCCTCCTGCCTGCTGCTTGAAATGGGCAATTCAGTTGGCCTCATGGGTGACCAAAATAATTATAAATGTTTGAGTAACGGGGCATTTAATCAATTTTGTATCCTACTGTTACAAATGCGGTGCAGAATGTTTCCCAAGTACAGAATTTCCTTTTTTCTCCCTCGATATTTTTTTTTTACTTTTATTAAAAGCAAATACAAAAAAATTTAAAAGTAAAGATATTGCAAGTTGTATGGCAAGTACAGAGATCTCGAACTACATTTCTTTGTTCTACTACAAATCAAGTACAGAATTTCCATTCGAGTATAGCCCTACCCCATTTCTCCTTGAGTATTTTTCTGTGTGTGCCTTCCCCTGTACACAAGGCTTGTAGACAGGGCCTAGGTAAAGGGGGTTATTTGTACCTGGGCTCAGGGTCAAAAATGGGACCCAGGAGCCAAAGGAGGGGGCCCAGAAATTTTCTGGGATTTTACATTTTCCTACTTACTCAGACTTGTTGCCTGCACGGGATGCTGGGGACACTACCATGAGCATGTGGCTGCAGCTACTGGCAAGCCATATATGCTGGGCCAAGGAATGCATAAATGACACTCCTCAACACAGGGTCAAATCTGGGAGGAAACCGACCTGCTACAGTAGCTCTTTGGCTTGTGGATCTGCTTACCACGAAGGAGTTTAGAGGAGCTCAGGGACACAGCTGCAAGGCTACAGCTGTTGCAGAAGCAAGTTTTGGTACACACAGGACACTTTCCATTCGAGTGTGAGCCTAAATACGATGGTGATGCTAATTTTTTGCAATGATTTTCTATATTTGAAAGATTTTAGAGAGACGTAGGAGTGTGTTTGGAGTAATTTTCCGTATTACTGTATCTAACTGCTGATGCCACGTGAGTGGGTAGACCTAGACTCCAAAGACTTTTCCAGCTGGCTCCACCCTCCTCCCATTCTGTTTTGCCCCTCCCTGCCCCCATTCTGCTCAACCATCACCACTCTCCCCCGCTTTGTTTCACCCCTTCCCCTTTGCAAAGGGGCCCAAAATAAACTTTGTACCCTCTCAGAAGCCCTGCCTGCAGATGTCATACATCTGACATTTCTTTCCCTCTGAACAGGTGCTAAGTTTTTGGGAAGAGCCGGGCAGTATTTCCAGTGTCCAGACTGTGGGAAAAGGTTTAGGGGAGAGGAAGAGCTCCGAGCTCATGGTGGCATCCACAGGAAAGACAGACCTCATGCCTGTGCTCAGTGTGGGAAAAGATTCACCCGCCCGTCAGGCTTAGCCAAACATTTGAAAACCCACTCTGGCGAAAAACCTTACCATTGTGGCCAGTGCCCCAAAAGCTTCATCCAGATGTCACACCTCACCAGACATCAGAGAATCCACACAGGAGAGAAGCCACACCCGTGTGCAGATTGTGGGAAGCGCTTCAACTGTCCGTCAGACCTGGCTAAACACCAGCACATCCACACAGGTGAGAAACCTTTCCGCTGCGCTGAGTGTGGAGCGAGGTTTAATCAGTTTTCGCATCTCACAAGGCATCAGAGAATCCACACAGGAGAGAAGCCCCATGCCTGCACTGAGTGTGGGGAAACATTCAGCCAGCGGGCGCATCTTATTAGCCACCAGCGGATTCACACAGGAGAAAGGCCCTACCGTTGCACCTATTGCCAGAAATGTTTCAGCCACCTCTCAGCTCTCACGGTGCACAAGAGGATCCACATGGGCCAAAGGCCTTACGGCTGCCCTGAATGCGGGAAAAGGTTCATTGCTTCGTCTGCTCTAACTAGGCACCAGAGGACCCACTCGGAAGAGAGGCCCCACACCTGTGATGAGTGTGGCAGGAGGTTCAACCAGCTCTCTCACCTCCATAGGCATCGACAGACTCACTCGGGTGAAAGGCCCCACAGCTGCGCCGAGTGTGGGAAAAGATTCAACCAGCTCTCCTCTCTCACCAGGCACCAGAAAATTCACACCGGAGAGAAACCTTATCCCTGTGATGAATGTGAGAGGAGGTTCATCCGGCTGGCCGACCTCATCATCCACCAGAGAATCCATACAGGAGAGAAGCCCTATCGTTGCATTGAGTGTGGGAGGAGGTTTCGGCAGAGACAAACACTTGTCAAGCATCAGAGACTTCACCCAATAGTAAATTCATAATGTATATATTTTTAACAAAGCGAAGCCTTTCTGCCTTTTGGTTCTTATCCAAGAAATGGATGTTCTGACATTTTAAGTAGTGGCAAAGAGAAAGAGAGAAGAAAAGTTTAATTCCCATATCATGGTTCCTTTCTTACCTTACGCACTGCCTTCTTTGCTACCACCTAGGAAATGGATTTTTTTCAGCAGTAGTTTCCAAACCTTTTTAATAATGAGGATTTCCCTGGATCTCAAAGAGGATCTTTAACAGTGAGGAATTTTGTTTTCAGGACCCTATCTCCCCCCCCCCCCCCCACACACACGCACCTTTCACTTTCTGATTTGTCCCCTATTATCCAAATTCTGATGCTGGTTATTCAGCTGTCATTAAAAGACAGAAGCTATTGGATGTGGAGGCTTTCTTCTGCAGTGTTCCAGTGCCCTAAAGACACCAGAACAAGTCAAGATGTACGTTATTGGCATGATGAAGATCCTTTAGTGTTAGAAAGGATGGATGTTTCCTTACAGAATCTGCAAAGGTGTGGGGGGAATAGAGAGGTGGGATTGACTGCTCTGAGCTGCTTCTTTTTTCTGCACTGCACTTCCACTATGAAGAAGGGCCTCCTGCTTTATTAATCCCATTTTAATCCCTGATGTTTTCCTCTTTGCACACCTAATATTGTGTGGAGTGACACTCCATCTTCAGTTGCTACTTTTCACCATGGGTTGGTTTCCAGCAAATTATTTCATCCATCTCAGCTGTAATTTCTAATAATTTATGTAACCCTTTTCAGCTGCAAACAGAGTTGCCCTGGGAGGTGTGTCATTATCCTTCCCACTTTTCCAAATGGGTAAATGGAAAAGTGTTATACCCAAGGCTACACATTGATTCATGGCCAGACTTTCAAATTCAAAGGCCACACTTTCAAATTCATGGTCAGTCTTTCCAGAGGTGGCTAACATAGCATCCCTGCCCCAGACCTCAAAAGCAATTAAAAAATGGGAGGAGAGAGAGGAAGCAAAAAAAAAGGCAAGCCCGTTCACAAGACCCTGTGCCCACCCTTGCTTGTGTTTGGCTTCCCAACTCCAATCATGCAGTTCTTTATTACTTCCATTTTCCAAGTGAGGAATTGTGTTGGAGACCAAAGACTTTACAAGGCCACCCAGTGAAGCATGGCAGAGGGAGAGCACAAATGCAGGCCCAGATCAGATGCTCCAAACTTTGGAATTATATTGACTCATCTTGGAGGGGGGTGGGGTTGGCTTGGCTAGGTGTGGTCAGGGCTGAATTAATTTTCTTTCCTGGGTGCCAGTCCTGCAGCCTTGTGCCTGAACCTCATCTTGCTTTTGGGAGAACCCTTTCTTCCTACAGAGAGAAGCCAAGCACCTTGTGATACAAGCCAAGCACCTTGTGCGTTTGAGCCCAAATCACAATTGACGTATACCATTGCTCATCCTGAAGCTGCTTGTTTCATTCCTATTGGAAAAAATATACCTCCTGGTGAATATGACCATTCAGGCACTTACCTTTAGTCTCTGCTGGTGCCAGGCTTTGAATCCAGCTCTCAGGATCACCCCAAATTTAGGAGGCAGGCTGAAGGGGCAGGCTTCATGTGTGCCAAGCGCAGCTTTTGCCACTGATTTACAGCCCTGTCCTGCCTTCATATTTATCTCCAAAGCTACATTGAAACCTGTATTGTGGAAACAGCAAAGAGAGGATTGAGGTAAGGAAAGTCTTGAATCCCATCTGCTCTGGTTCTTGCTGACGTTCCTGAAGGGAGAATATGCTTGGAAACCATGCCCAACATTGATAGCAGCCGGAATTTCAACTTCCACTTCCCACCGATATCCAAAAAGGGAAAGGGAGCAGATCACTGAGGCGTGTGCTTGAGAAAAGAAGGTAAGGCTAAGAGATGACACTGCCACATGCTTCCCTTTGGGAGTGGGGCTTCTGAGCATAGGTTTTATGGAGAGAAACAAGATTTTTCCACCAACTCTGAATCCTTCCCTATTCTTCAGCAACTGAAGATGTGGCTCCAAAGGCCAACATCATTATAGGTTGTTTCAATAGGAGCCTCATTGCCAAGACGCAGGAAAGAATAACCCTGCTCCCTCTAGCATAGCCTTGACCCTATTTTTGGAGTCCTTTGTTCATTTTTGCAGGCATCCTTCTTGAGCCTGCCAGTTGCAGTGGTGTTGGATGCATGTTATGAAGGCGAGGCAGGATTTACAGTGCAAAGCCTGCCACAGGGTGTGCTTACCCTGGAGGAAAAACACATAAGAGAAAATGTTTTTTATTCCTCCTTCCTTGTGATGTTTAGAAATGGAGGCTCTAACTTGAGTGACCGCTCTAATGCAGAACTAGTTAAATGATGAGCCTCCTGGAAACCAGCATCTGAAAGGTCACCTTTCAGAACGGGTTTTCTTCCAGATCCTTGTTTCTGATTCCCTGTTGAAATCCCTTTTGCACTCCAGTGGTTTATATTAAGAAGCTGATGACAGAAGTTATGCCTTTACAAGGGTGTTCTTTAGGCGGTTGTATGGGGGGGGGATTCAAAATAAAGAGAATGTTGACATATATGACATGCACATTTTAATTAAGATTTGTCCCTTTAATATGTTTTTTTATTTAAATTTGCCCAGTAAATAATCTGTGCTCATTGCCACTGAGACCTTGATTATGCAATTATCTCTGGTCGACCAAACACTAGTAGCAGACTGGCTGTTGCATTCTGCATCAGATATAGTATAGTCCTTCATTGCACCAGGAATCATGTTTGGGGGGGCCCTCTGAGACAAAGCCCCTAGATTAGTCTATCTACTGTACAAGTGCACCTGAAAACACTGGACCTAATTCAAAAATTCACCCCAGAAAATTTGGGAAAGCCAGGTGTTTTCATGTCACGCATGAGTGGGTAGGGCTCACTAGTTTTCAACACCAAGGATTTTGGATGTGGAATTTTGGAATGTGTCATGGGCTAAGAAAGATCACGGTGCTTCTGGGAATGTGCAAAGCTCATCCATCCTGCTCTACTGATAAGTTACAGGCCTCTTCAACATATAAGAGGGGAGGCCTAAGAACATAAGAGCTTCCTTGCTCACACAGACCAACATCTAGCTCAGCATTCCGTTTCCAACAGTGACCACTAGATGTCAGGAAGAAGTTTATTCGTATTTATTTATTGTAATATTAGTTCCAGATGTGATAGTTCCATTCATTGATTAGTTTTCACATCTGGAATAATATACTATGTTCCTTGTCAAAGGATGTGCTCAAGCACCTCTCAGAAATTAACAGTGGGAGTTGAGGTCAACTCTGGTTTGTGAGCTTCTGGAAAATGCTTCAGTCTGGAATGCTCCCCTTCCTGTCTGCATAGAAGTCCATAGAAGTCCAGCTGCGATACAAGGACATCTGCAAGAGGGATCTGAAGGCCTTAGGAGTGGACCTCAACAGGTGGGAAACCCTGGCCTCTGAGCGGCCCGCTTGGAGGCAGGCTGTGCAGCATGGCCTTTCCCAGTTTGAAGAGACACTTGGCCAACAGTCTGAGGCAAAGAAGGAAGGCCCATAGCCAGGGAGACAGACCAGGGACACACTACACTTGCTCCCAGTGTGGAAGGGATTGTCACTCCCGAATCGGCCTTTTCAGCCACACTAGACGCTGTGCCAGAACCACCATCCAGAGCGCGATACCATAGTCTTCCGAGACTGAAGGTTGCCAACAACAACAGAAGTCCAGGAAACATTTGCCCACATCTGTTCAAAGATATTGATAATAATACTATGTAAGTAGCCAGAGAAGACAGGCGGAAACCTCAAGGAACTGATTGAAGCATTACAATGACAGAATGGACACGGAGGGAGAGACAGGTAACTATCCTGGTTGAGGGTAAGACGTGTGCTACATTTCTGTGCTCCCAAGTTATTGTAATGTGCCTTTCCTGATAAAGAGGATTGCTCGGAGCTGCTTCTCTTTAGCTCTTACTGCTGGACCTTCCACGTACAAAGAAAAACAAGGTCCAGCAGCTCCGTCAGAAGATGCAAGGCCAGCCCATCTGTGAAGTTGACTGATGCAGTCACAAGTAGCAGATTGGTGGGAGACTCCCACCTCTGACTGCCCACTCATCTACACTGCTCCTCTTCCTCTCACTCACTAGACTGAAAAAGGGAGCCATTGCCATAGTTAGGCATCCAGAGCCCAGGGCTGAACTCAAAATGTTGCCCTAAAAGTGATCTGAACACCAGGTGTGACATTTTTGGGAATGATGACCCACCCACATTTTCCAAAAAATGTGAAATTTTTTAAAAAAATCAGCTGCCTCATCCCACCTGCTCACCATCTCCTCTGTCAACTCCTCCCTGCCCCAGCTCTCCTCCTGCTTGCCCCACAAGCAGAAGAGCAAGGGGCAGTGAGCAACCAGAGACTTTGTTTACCATCAGTGTCACTTCCCCAAAGGAGAAAAAAAACATCAAAAAGTACTATTTTTCCCCCTTTGAAGAGGTGGTCACCTCTCTGGTGGTGGTCACAGTCTCTGGCAACTTGCGGCCCCTTGCTCTACCACCTCCCTTCAGCTTCAGCCCCCCGCCATACCTCCAAGTACCTGTTGCTGCCACTGCTTCCTGAAGTCTCCTCACCAGAGGAAAAGGGTGCACACTGGCTGCCACCATCTTGGCTGCGGCTAGCGTGACATCCCCGCACTAATGGAGCCCGGGGCAATTGACCCCCTGCCCCCAATTAGTGATGCCACTGGGCAGAGCAGAAGAGGAATTGTGGAGGAGAGTAATATAGAGGTAGCACACTTGCCCTAAAATATGTGTATCTGTCCACATTCATTGTGGAATTGCACATATTATAGTTGCAAAATGCCATTGTAACCATAAGGATATGCTATATTAGGAATTTTCTTCTGGAAGTTATCCCATGTGGTTGGACTTCTTACCTGTTGACACTGAATGTGCATAATGTAGAGTTCAAACAAATAAATAAAGCCACTTTTATGAGCATCACATGAACAAGCAGTTGACAGATGAAACACTTGTAGCACTGCAATCCTATCCACACTTACCGGGAAATAAACTTCATTGGCTATAATGGGCTTACATCTAAGTAGACGTGCATAGGCTTGGGCTCTTAGTGCTTTCATTTGGGAGCAAAACTCAATGGGATTTACTTTTGCAGAAATGTGAGTAGAACTGGGCAGTGCTTTTAAAACTCCACTTGGTGAAGTGGCTGGAGATCCTCAGATTGCCAGCTGGTGGTGCTGCAGGCCTGGTCCATAATGCCCTCTGTGGACCAGCACAGAATTCTTTTGTTTGTTTTTCCATTTTGGTCTATTTTGACAGGTGCAGCAGTTGTGGGGAGGTGTGCATGAGGTGATTTCAGACTCAGGAGGACTCCCATCAGACTCTTCAAGGCTAGTGATGGCTCCATCTCTTCAAAATGGAGTTGTGGCATAGTTGGCCAGGGATGTGGAAAGAGCGTCCTTGAGCTGTTTAGAGCAAGGTGCTGGTTGCACATCCTCCCAGTATTTCTCAGAGGAATGTAAGCACCCTTACACACTTCATTTCTGCATTTATATCCTGCATTTTGACAAGCGCTCCAAAGCACCTCACCACCACCTTGGTAAATAATAACTTGAAAATGAGTGTAGCGTAGTGGATATAGAGAGTGTAAGACAGAGGGAAGACCTGGGTTCAAGGCACCATTCAGACATGAAGCTAAGTCACGCCTTCCCCTAAGTCTATAGGAAAAATGGGGCATTAACACACTAAAGTAAGTAAAATGTGATTATAAGAAAAACAAGCACAGTAGTACCTTGCACTTTCATCTGGTTAGGGATCAGAGCATGGATGAAACTAAAAAATTGATGAATGTGAAAGCATAGCCTTATTTAGCTTGCAAATTTATTTTGGTCAAGGGAAAATATAAATAACTAACAGCACAATCTTAACAGTGGGCCTGCACTGTATCCAGCACATGTTTCAGACTGACTGAGGCTCAACCCAAGGCAAGAGGAAATAATTCCTCAGTGGTGCAAATCTGAGCAGCCCGGAGTTGCCCCAGGCTGCCCGGGAACGGGGCCAGGATCCAGCATAAGTGCTGGATTCTGGCCTCGCTTCCTGCTCCCTGCTTGCCTGCCCATGGGTCCACCTGCCACCCACCCCCCTGTCCCAAAACGCCTCCTCCCCATGCCCTCCCCAACTCCTGTCCTTTCCAGGCTGGTGCAAACTTATCGATCCTGGAGCCCATGTTGGTGCGGGGAGATTGGTGCAAGTTCTTGAACTGGCCTCCCTGACTCCCTAGTTGGCATGAATGTGCCTTACAGCATGTTTGCGACAGTCCTGGGCCACCAAAAGGGACTTGTGCAGGTCCCAAGGGTGCTTTAGGGTTGCGACTTTAATACGCATGTGAATGAATGCAAGACCTTAAATAAACAGAAATAAAAAGCATATGAACGTCATGGAAGGTTGGATGAAATTGGACGAAAGAGGAAAGAACGTGGACAAAATTTAAAATGTGTTAATAATTGAAAATGACTGAAAGAGCAAAGTGATGAGAGTCAAGCAGATGAAAATCAAGGTATTACTGTATCTAAAACAGTTTCAGCTCTGAAGACCAACTATCAAAAGACTCATGAAAATAAAAAATAAAAATTCATGGTCTTGAAACAACCAACAAATGGAGGTCCTCTGGGGGAACTTTCCCGCTTGTGTGTCATTATCTGTGTTCTCATGCACTTGACAGAAATTTTAACATGGTTGTACAGCAATGATATTTTAGACTGAGATAGTTTTCCTAAAGGAGTTCAAAGTACACTGTTCTTGGTCACCCTTATAAGAACACTGTAAAGTAGGCCAGCACAGGTGTGCCCGTTTCAGATACAGAATTCGTGGATAAGGGGGACGCCTGTATTAATAGTGCCCCCCACCTGCATGTCCATTAACATTCTTTAAATGCTTGCCAGGAAATGTTTCTTGCTTAAAACAGGTTGCTATAAGCATTCATGCTTATACCATGATGAAAGGTGGCTGCTGGCAGCCTGAATGTCTGACAAAACTAGATGGAACACTAAATGCTAATGGAAGTTAACTGCTTCCTGTTTAGCATTCCATCTATTTTCATCAGGCATTCAGACTGCCAGCAGCCTCCTGTCATTGTGCTATAAGCATGAATGCTTATTGCAACCTGTTTTAAGCGAGACACATCCCAGTAAGCCAGGGTGCCCAAACCCCGGCCCTGGGGCCACTTGCGGCCCTCAAAGACTCCCAATGCGGCCCTCAAGGAGACCCCAGCCTCCAATGAGCCTGTGGCCCTCCAGAAACTTGCTGGAGCCTGCACTGGCCCAACACAACTGCTCTCAGCGTGAGGGCAACTGCTTGACCTCTCGCTTTAGCTGTGGGATGAGGGCTCCCTCCACTGCTTGCTGTTTCACGTCTGTGATGTAGTAGCAGCAGCAAAGAAAAGGCCAGCCTTGCTTTCTGCAAGGCCCTTTATAGGCCTTGACCTATTGCAAGATGTTCATTCATTCATATAAGTTCCACCTCTAGTATATTAATTTATGTAAACTTATGTAAATTTATTCAAATTTTAAATGTAAATTAATTCTTTTTTCCCCCGACCCCCAACACAGTGTCAGAGAGATGATGCGGCCCTCCTGCCAAAAACTTTGGACACTCCTGCAGTAAGCATTTAAAGAATGAGTGTGGGGGAGGGGGATCAGCTGATAATTGAAACCACGGATATGGGATCTGCAAATATGGGGGCCTGTCTGCATTAATCCCATAGTAAGATGGTTGAGTAGCTTCTTTAATGTCACCCTACAACTTCATGGTTGAGCCAGTATTTGGTTGAGCCAGTAAATGAGGTAACTTGTACCTCATTGTCTGAATAGTCATGACTAGGAAAGATAGGGGCAAGGACTAGGAAAGCTAGAGGCAAAGGAGGCAACCCACAACAATGATTGCACAAATTAAGAAGTGTGGAGTACAAAAATGTGGCCTTCAGTACACAGCTTAAGAAGTCACTGGTTGATCTCAGTTCATGCTCCTGCTCAAAATGCCATCTGGGTGTTGATCTCCTCATTATTGTGCCAGGGTAACAACCGGCAGAAAGCAACATTGCCAAGGTAAACAACACCCAAGTCTGCAGCTGTTGCTGGAACTTCATTAAGCAAGAATGTGCCACCCGCCAGCTGGACGCACTCCAGGTTTAGCAGAAGTGATAGCTAACAAGGTTCATGGTCAAGGGTAGAAACAATGGACATCAGAAATGGCCAGTTCCTTCCCAAGTCCTTGCCCACTCCTCCAGGATCAAAAGGTGGAAGCCCAATAACCAATCTGGGACCATGACAATGGGTTAACCTTGGAAGCAAATGCTGGTGCTTATGTATCATTTGTCCCCAAGATTGCCATGGTTGCAGGTCCCTTGAGATAAAAAGCCTGGATCATTCAGAGATCAACAACCATCTCCTGTGTGAGGTGAGAATGTGTACCCAGTCTACACATTACACAGAGTGTAGGATTTGGAACTGTTTGGATTTGGAGTGTAGGATACTTCAGAGGGCATGCGGGTCATATTTTAGAATGCTTCCCTTTCACAAACACATAATATTTTGTCATGCACATATGAATAAGCACATTGGAGGAAAGCTTTAGGGTAGACCTCTCCTTGCTTTTCTGGTGTACTGAATGCATGATTCTTTTTGTTTGTTTGTTTTTGTTTTGTTTTGTTTGCTTTTGCACTTAGGAGAATTAAAAAATATGACTCCTTTACATAGTCTGAGGTGGAACAGTCCAGATTTCTACCATCTCCATGTACGACCTTACTCTGTGCGACTGATGAGCGAGGAGAGTGTGACAAGGGAATGTGGTAATATGGCTCTGTGCAATTCAAGGGGTTGCCACCCACCAAATTAATTGGTTGCAATGTTTGAACACAGTTCAGTTAAACTAATTTAAGTGGGTTTAACATTCAACATTAAATTGGTTTAACATTCAACCAATCAACCACCTCTCCAGATTTCTCTGCTCCATTACCTAAGGTGGTATGGGCCAGGAACAAGTGATTTTGGCTTTATAAACTGCCCCTAGACATTATTGTACCTGAATTAAACTATCAAAATGACATACGTGCCCCTACTTTGAACTAGCACCCACATTTTAATGACATGGAGGGCCAAATTATGGTCAGGAGACCAAAGTATGATCAGCACAACAGGAGGTTTAATAAGCAAGGCAAACACATATACAAGAGCGTACAGTGATGACTAAATTTACCCTGCACAGCCTTTAAAAGGCCAATACTCAAGTTATCAGCTCTTGGAACTATGGATGGATCCGGGGGGGGGCTGGGTACATAGCCCCCCAAAACTGTTGCATCAGCGGGGAGCAAAGTCAGACACCAGGGGAACACATACTGGGTGGAGCGAAGTTGGAATGGGAGCCCAGGCCTACCTGACAGGTAAATCTGGGCTCCAAGTCTAGGTTGGAGCCCAGGTCTATCCACCCAGCGAATGGCGACAGAGGCCAGCCATAAGCTCAGCCAGGAGCCAGGTCTACCTGGTTGACCTGGTCTCTGGAGTTAAGGTAGTGTTCCTGCTCCCCTCCCCCAAACATAAACACTGGATCTGCCCCTGTAGGTGACATATATCACTTATGAAAGGAATGTATGATGTGTACCCCAGAAGAACTGTAACAAGAATAATTAATGGCATGCAAGCTTCTTGGCAAAAGCCTACTTGCATCCTTTATTGCAATAGAGTCTTTTCCTTCTTTTTCTTTTATAACTGACTGGTGTCTTTTCAGTCCACACATCAAGCAGAGCCTTCAGTCTAAGTTCTGCCTTTCTTGCCTTGTCTTTCCAATACCACAAGAGTATTTTCTCTGCCATTACATTTTTAACTCAGGTTTCCTTCACCAGCACTTCTAAATCGTCAACTAAGGGCTAAATTCTATCCAAAATTCCAGTGCCGGTGCAGCTGTGCCAAAGGGGCTTGCACTGCATTCTGTAGTGGGGAGGCAGTCACAGAGGCCTCCTCAAGGTATGGGAACATTTGTTCCCTTACCTTGGGGCTGTATTGTGGCTGCACTGGTGCTGGAAAGTTGGATAGGATTGGGCTCTAACATGGGTGACCACCTCTTAGCCTCACTGAACAAACAGAGTTGTTGTGAGGATTAAACTGGAATAGGGGAACCACACACATCACTCTGAGCTCCTTGGAGGAAGCATGAGATGGAAATTTACCATTAATAAAATGTTTTACCTATTTGCCACACTCACACATAAAGTGAGGTGGAGTCACTTGAAGTCACAAACATAAAGTGCTGTATGGGGAAAGGGAACTGGGCTGCCCTCCTGCACAACTCACCACTTCTCAGTCTGTTGCAGCACTTTTCCTGCCACTTCCCAGCAACATCCACTATTGAAACTGGAAGGGAAAAAATGTCTGGAGCAACCAGCTACAGGGAATTCAGCTGCAGGAGAAGTTTGCTGCTCCTCTCTCCTATGCTTTTATTCTCCTCTCTCTCTCTCTCTCTCTCTCTCACACACACACTGCCCAGCCCATTTTATATGCTTACAGGGAAGACATGTTAATAAAGGCCCTATCATCACATCTACTGTAGTTTGGTCCACATATGGTGATGTTGGGGCAGGAAATTGCTTTCCCTATCTTGCCACCTGAAGCAAGACCTTCCCTTTGCTTCATGGAAAGACCAGCTCTGGTAAGCCTGTTTAAACCAGTGGTTCCCAACCTTTAGGATCCCGCGGACCATTGAGATGAAAATTGGAATAGTTGAGGACCACATGGAACCTCCCTCTCCATTCCTGCCCTCCCGCCCACAAAAAATACAATTAAATTTGTAATGGGAAGTTTTTTTAGAATTATTATTTGTAGAGAAGATTTGTGAGTTCCTGCTTTTGTTGCTGGCTGTGGATGGTCTGTTCTCTGTCCTCTCTGGGGTACTGTAGGGAAGCATCTCCCAAGCCAGCAGTCCCTGATGGACTACCAGAGAGGACAGATAATGGATGGCCCATAGCTGAGGCAGAGAGCTAGTTTTCATGTCTAGTTTCGAGATAAATGCAGTCTTTAAAATGTTCCTTAGGTTCATAGAAAGTTTCATATGTTCTGGTAGGTACATGAGGCTAGTTCCAGGTTTTAGGGGAGCACTAATGGTGAAATCTCTGGATGTGGCACATAGAAAGGTAGATTAGATCAACTACCCACCAACTGAAGTGTTGGCTGCATATGGACCATTCTCTGCCTTCAGTGGTGGTCCTTGGGAAAGCGCTTGCTCAGCAAGATGCTGGAAGTGATATAAGGTGATCTTTTTTTCCTCACGGACCATTTCTCAGGGTCTCGCAGACTACCTGTGTTCCACACCATGGGTTGGGAACCAGTGGTTTAAACAATCCCAGCTGACTGTGCGCAATGCTCCCATTTGGCTTCCAGCAGGTGAGCCTGGGGTTGTTCTAAGGGCAAATCTCCCTGCCTTTCCTCATCCTATTCCCTGTACTTCCAGGTTCTTCACTGCAGTTCCTGCAGGGCCTGTAAACAGATGTCTTCTGGATGAGGAAGAAGCTCTCCCTCCCCTCTTCTCTCCTATGCACGAAACCATTTCGATGAGTGACTCTCCATGGAAACTGAGGGTACAACAAACAGTGCCCTGCCCACCTGCCCACTTAGGCCCCCAGTCCTTCCCCAGAGGCCAGCTTACTGCCATGTACATCCGTAAACCATCATTGGCAAAGGCCAAACCACACACTAGGCAAAAACTGCCAAGGAACAAGCAAAGGTCAGGGCGCATCTGTCTCCTGTTGAGGGGCAAGATATTCACACGCAAGCAAAGGGGGGGGGGATTCTGCCCAGTGCCAGTGATCCCTGCAGAAGCAGGTGGTCCTTCCCCAGAAAGCTGAATACTATTGCTAGGAAAGGATGATCTGGGGAGGATTTGCTCAGCTGGGTGAGAACTTTTAGGGTTCCTGCTCAAGCTCACGTACTAATGTGTGAGTTAGCACCTAACATTGTTTAACCTAGGGGTGGGTGGACTTTGGGTTTGCAGGATCTACTTTTGGTTTTGCCTGAATGGTCAGGTCTCCCAACTGGAGCCTGCTCAGAGGGTTGGATGCAGTATTAAGGGGTGAATTGCCTCTGAGGACATGTTCAGCCCTGCAACGTGTGAAGTGCTTAGCGCACTGAAAAATGCTATACAATCGCTGAGTATCATTACAGTATTTGTTTTAAGAGTCTAATGGGGGAGTATTTTTGTTGCTATTGTTAGGCAACTGGGCCCTCAGAAACCCCTGCTGATCTACTACAAATCAGAGATCTACCACTCGATCCTGATTTACTTTCTGCCTGGTGTCCACCCCTGCTTCAACCATTCTTCCATGGTTAGAATGGTTTGCACCAATGGTTTAGCTGGCACAAATCTGAGAAACCTGTGTAGGGCTGCCGAGCTAGAGATGGGGGTTAGGACACAGCGGGAACTGCTGCCACCAATCTCACCCCCTCCCAGGCGCCACCTCACATTCCACTCTTGCCCTACCCAGAAATGCACCCTCCCCACCCCCTCCCAGAATGCCCTCCGGTCACCCTCTCTCATCTCCTGCACTGCTTGGTGCAAACCCACCTGCCTTAGCCAGCGATGGGATGGGATCTAGCACCAGCAGGCAGACATACATCCTTGTGCTAGCATGGCCTGCTCCCAAGTCAGTGCAAACATGCTTTATAGAATGTTTGCAGCACTCTGGAGCCAGCGCAGCGGGCCTGAACAGGCTCAGCATGATCGTAGGACTGAGCTCAATGTCATGCTGAGGTGGGAGTGGAGAATCTTCAGGAATAGCTTCAGTCAGGGCTGACAACCCCACATTGCAAGTGGAGGAGCGTGATGCTTCTCCATACAGAGAGTTCTCTCCACACAGAAAATCTGATGCCAGGGAGAAACATCAGAACCCAAACCTCTCTCTGACATGCTCGTTTTCAGTGTGGAAGAAATTGTTTCATATGAAAGAACATCAAACATGTGTGCCCCCAAGCTGCATTTGGAAGACAGCTTCTAAGGGACTTCCTGATTGGCTGAAGCAGCTTTTTAGGATCTGAAGGGTGCTCAACTGATGCTATGGGGCTAGTGCTCTAGGCCTGCTTGCTTGTTATATGCTCAACCTGTACACCTGCAAATAAATATTACAACACAGAATTGAAACCTTCTGTACTTTGTCCTCCAAATAATTTGTCCTCCAGATTTTCTCTCTGTGAAAACTGTCCTCTCCTCGGGGAAGTGAGAAGTGTGTGAAAGGTGTGTGTGATGTAAACAGGGATGTGTTCTGGCCCGGATCATAAGAACATAAGAACAGCCCCACTGGATCAGGCCATAGGCCCATCTAGTCCAGCTTCCTGTATCTCACAGCGGCCCACCAAATGCCCCAGGGAGCACACCAGATAACAAGAGACCTCATCCTGGTGCCCTCCCTTGCATCTGGCCTTCTGACATAACCCATTTCTAAAATCAGGAGGTTGTGCATACACATCATGGCTTGTACCCCGTAATGGATTTTTCCTCCAGAAACTTGTCCAATCCCCTTTTAAAGGCATCCAGGCCAGATGCCGTCACCACATCCTGTGGCAAGGAGTTCCACAGACCAACCACACTCTGAGTAAAGAAATATTTTCTCTTGTCTGTTCTAACTCTCCCAACACTCAATTTTAGTGGATGTCCCCTGGTTCTGGTGTTATGTGAGAGTGTAAAGAGCATCTCCCTATCCACTCTGTCCATCCCCTGCATAATTTTGTATGTCTCAATCATGTCCCCCCTCAGGCGTCTCTTTTCTAGGCTGAAGAGGCCCAAACGCCGTAGCCTTTCCTCGTAAGGAAGGTGCCCCAGCCCCGTAATCATCTTAGTCGCTCTCTTTTGCACCTTTTCCATTTCCACTATGTCTTTTTTGAGATGCGGCGACCAGAACTGGACACAATACTCCAGGTGTGGCCTTACCATCGATTTGTACAATGGCATTATAATATTAGCCGTTTTGTTCTCAATACCTTTCCTAATGATCCCAAGCATAGAATTGGCCTTCTTAACTGCCTCCGAAAATTGGGTCGACACTTTCATCGACCTGTCCACCACCACCCCAAGATCTCTCTCCTGATCTGTCACAGACAGCTCAGAACCCATCAGCCTATATCTAAAGTTTTGATTTTTTGCCCCAATGTGCATGACTTTACACTTACTGACATTGAAGCGCATCTGCCATTTTGTTGCCCATTCTGCCAGTCTGGAGAGATCCTTCTGGAGCTCCTCACAATCACTTCTGGTCTTCACCACTCGGAAAAGTTTGGTGTCGTCTGCAAACTTTGCAACCTCACTGCTCACCCCTGTCTCCAGGTCATTTATGAAGAGGTTGAAAAGCACCGGTCCCAGGACAGATCCTTGGGGCTTTTCACCGCTTTGCACCTCTCTCCATTGTGAAAATTGCCCATTGACACCCACTCTCTGCTTCCTGGCCTCCAACTAGTTCTCAATCCATGAGAGGACCTGTCCTCTAATTCCCTGACTGTGGAGTTTTCTCAGTAGCCTTTGGTGAGGGACCGTGTTGTACACTTTCTGAAAGTCCAGATATATAATGTCCACGGGTTCTCCTGCATCCACATGCCTGTTGACCTTTTCAAAGAATTCTATAAGGTTCGTGAGGCAAGACTTACCCTTACAGAAGCCATGCTGATTCTCCCTCAGCAAGTCCTGTTCATTTATGTGTTTTGAGATCCTATCTTTGATGAGGCATTCCACCATCTTACCCGGTACAGATGTTAGGCCTATAGTTTCCCGGATCCCCCCTTTCCCTTTTTAAAGATAGGCGTGACATTTGCTATCCTCCAATCTTCGGGCACTGTGGCTGTTTTGAGGGACCAGTTGCATATCTTAGTCAAGAGATCAGCAACTTCATTCTTCAATTCCTTAATAACTCTTGGGTGGATGCCATCAGGGCCCGGTGACTTATTGATCTTTAATTTATCAAGGAGGTCTGAAACATCTTCTCTTTTAACCTCTATCTGACTTAACTCCTTGGTCAGGAGGGGCCGTTCGGGCAGCGGTATCTGCCCAAGGTCTTCTGCCGTGAAGACAGATGCAAAGAACTCATTTAATTTCTCTGCCATCTCTAAGTCTCCTTTTATCTTCCCTTTCCCTCCCTCACCATCCAGAGGGCCAACCGCTTCTCTGGCGGGTTTCCTGCTTCTAACATATTTGAAGAAGCTTTTATTATTCCCCTTAATGCTGCTGGCCATGTGTTCCTCATAGTCTCGCTTGGCCTCCCATATCACCTTCTTACATTTCTTTTGCCACAGTTTATGTTCCTTTTTATTCTCCTCATTAGGGCAAGACTTCCATTTACGGAAGGAAGCTTCCTTGCCCTTCACAGCCTCTCTAACTTGGCTGATTAGCCATGCGGGCACCCTCCTGGATTTAGTGGAACCCTTCTTTCTTTGTGGGATACACATCTGCTGGGCCTCTATTACTGTTGTTTTAAGCAGCCTCCATGCACTCTGGAGAGATTGGACTCTTTTTACCCTCCCTTTCAACCTCCTTCTAACCAGCCTCCTCATTTGAGGGAAGTCTGCCCGTCGGAAGTCAAGGGTTTTTGTTAGAGATTTGCCTGGTATTCTTCCCCCAACATGCACGTCAAAACGGATCGCAGCATGATCACTGTTCCCCAATGGCTCAGTAACGTTTACATCTCTAACCAGGTCCTGTGTACCGCACAATATTAAATCCAGAGTCACCTGCCCTCTGGTGGGCTCCGTGACTAGCTGCTCTAAGCCACAGTCATTTAGCACGTCAAGAGATCTGGTCTCCTTATCGTGACCAGAACACAAATTGACCCAGTCTATATGAGGATAATTGAAGTCCCCCATGATTACAGCTCTGTCCCTCCTTGTCACCTCATCATGAAATGAGGATGGCATGGTGATCTGCTGCTGGGCAAGATGTGGAAGCAGAGACCATATAGGCACAACAGTCATTTTTTCCTAGTCTAATGCAACTTGTCTCATCAAAAACCAGTCCCCTACCAGTCCCTTGAAGACAGAGAAGCTCAACTCCTTTCCAGGAACATCTGGGACACGTATACATAAGCGTAAAAGCAGCTGGGCAGGCGGAGGTAAAAATAACTCTGGTAAGTAGTTGCTAATCCTGCCCCGTGGAACTCTCCAGAGCCCTGACCTTTTGGGGCAGGAGGGGAAGAGACGAGAGGGGTGGCTTGGCCTCTTTCCCTACTTGTGTGGCTGGACAGAACCAGATGGGAAGTGGTTGCTATAAAAGGCTCCATGCAGATCTACATGTGGCAGGTACCAAATATACACAGATAGTCCAGAGAGTCAATCAACAAACCACTCAGGAAGCAAGAGTCGGGAGTGCTCCAGCTCCACCGTGGCAGGTAAGCATCTGTTTCAGGGCAGGGGTGCTTCAGTCCTGATTTGCATTTCCTGTGCATTTGAATGCATAACTTACATGAGCATAGAAAGTGTGTTTTGGCTTTAAATGGCTCTCTTTTCCTTTACAAGCTACAAAGACTAACAGTGTTCACAAATGACTCATTTCAAGCTAGAAGGTATTCAGAGAGTCACTTGCAAAAATGCACCTGCGGGAATGCTTTCACAAAGTATGGGGTGCCAAGCATCTTTAAAGGACCCCTCAGTCACAACCCCCAATCCCTAGTTTCTAATAAAAGAAGGCTGGGATTGAAGTCTGCCGACCTGTTCAGTCACATTTCTGCCCTAGAAGTATTTTCCCCAAATCACATTAAGTGTGGGCATCGGGTGTGGTTGTTGAACCACACAAATGAGAAGCACCCTCTGCATATGAGCAGGGGCACTAATTTCTTTAGTGTTTATTAACATTTTGCATGTCTGAGCCCCAGCACCAAAAGCCTTTTTGCCACCCATTTGGTCCAGGATTCACAGCATAATCCTATGCATGGCTACTTCTGAGTAGGTCACCTGAATAAGTCAGTCACCTTGTATTCAGTGAGCCTTACTCCCAGGAAAGTGTACAGTATATAGGAGTGCAGCCACAGGGCTCTGTTCCCCTCTTGCAGCTCAATTTATTAGAGTCAAGCATCTGATACACAGTCCAATACATGTGGTGTCTGCTTATGTAAACATTATGGTGCGGTCATTTCTGGTGTGGCGCCAGAGGGAATCAGTGCTCTCACATGGGAAGACATGCTGCTTCAGAGTGACTAAGGAAAAATTAGAAGGAAACCTCAGCACAGTAGGGGAACCTGGGCAGTGAAGATTTCTTTTGTCCTCCATTGGGTTCTCTGCCCTTTTACACAGTAGGGCGACTGATACCCTCATTTTCGGTTGTGCATTTGCAGTCATAATTTGCCCAGGTATGCGCAGCTTTGTTCTGGAGGGAGAGGAGTTTGCTGTCTGCATCATTTTCCCCCTTAATGTGGCAAAGCACAACTGGAGACACTGGGCCCAATCCTATCCAATTTTTCAGTGCCGGTGCTGCTGTGCCAATGGGGCATGTGTTGCATCCTGTGGTGGGGAGGCAGTCACAGAGGCCTCCTCAAGGTCTGGGAACATTTGTTCCTTACCTTGTGGCTGCATTGTGGCTGCCCCAGTGCTGGGAAGTTGGATAGGATTGTGCCCACTAGCAGTTCCCAGCACCACTATTTTGCTATCATCAATTTTTTGCTGCAAGAGTCTCAGAGCTGTGCATGTAGCATAGACGCGTCCAAACCAACCAACCTGTTATGATCACTTTCTCTCAATCATCCCTGCATACATTTCTATATCTTTCCTCCTCCTCCTGCCTTGGTATGCATTTGTGTGGATGGGCAGGCAGGAGGGCATGTTCCACTTTCATGCCTCATACACAGGATCACACCCTTCTACCCCCGAGTATAAATCCAGAATAACCATCTTTTCGATGCTCTGAACTTGCAGTCATTAGCAGATGAAAATCTCCACTTTGATTCCTAAAAGCACATTGAAAAATAGCCTTTTCAATCCAACTTTTTAAGTATCTCCACACACACAGGCAGTTTAAGTGAGTGAAGGGGAAGAGAAACTCACTTTACATGGTGAGTACATGCCCTGAGAAACCGAGCTCTATTTTATCTTCATAAAGGTATAAGTTCACCTTCTGAACTTTGAAGAAAGTTTTGCCACCATGTTTGCAACCAAACAAAAATCAAGAGGAGAGGAAAAAGTATCTTCAGCACTCAGGAGGAGCTTTCCAAATGCACTTGGTGCTGGGATGCAACTTGCTCTCTGTGTTCACCACAAGTCTCTCTCCTCCCTTTTTCACTGTGCAGCCATGAAGCTCAGCCTCGGCAACATTGCCGAACGGCTGAAAGAGATGGTCCAGCTGACATCACAGAATCTGCCCCAGGTAGAAGTGACGAGTAGTTACACCATCCTCCGAGAGCTGGGGAGTGGCTCCTATGGGCATGTGATGATGGCAGTCCACCAGCACCAAGGTGAGTCAGGAGATGGTTAAGGGGCAAGGCAGGGGAGGAAATTCAACCCTTGAACCAATAACATTGGAGCCACCGGCACTTAGGGCTGAGCCCTGAAATATTGCAAGAGAACCACAGAGTATGCACAGTGTGCTTTCTCCTCACTACAACAGAATAATGATCAGACGGAGTCTCAACTCATCTGGGACTCACTAGGTAACCATAAGAGGACCATGTCTTTTATCATGTCAGAGCCTTGGCCATTTAGGTCAGTATTGTCTCTTCTGAATAGCAATAGTGTCCCAAGGTTCAAGCTGCAGCAACTGTTACCCTGCACTTGCCCGATCTCATCTGATTTCAGAAGCTAAGCAGGGTCAGGCCTGGTTAGTACTTGGATGGGAGACCGCCTGGGAATACCGGGTGCTGTAGGCTTATACCATAGTCTTTTGAGACTGAAGGTTGCCAACCAAACTGCAGGGGAAAGCTCACCTGCTTCTAATAGATTTCCATAAATTAGAAGTATCTTTTGCTTCATGTGGTGGAGTAAAAATAGAAGGAAAGGAAGAAAGAAATTACACAATAAGACGGCTAGAACTATTCTCCCTGGCATGCTTGTTTTCGAGTGGTGAGGATTTCTTCTGGGGAGCATAGACGAATATTCAGTCAGGTGAGCCTCCACCCACAGGTTGAAGTGGCACAGCCCTCAGGTTCATCACCTCCACTGCTGTCTGCAGGAACCAGGCTTTTGTTCATAGGGTGTCAGCTATTTCGTTCTGGCAAATTGTATCGGGGGGGGGGCTAGCTGGTTTGATCTGATGTGAGGACAAAGCAAACTCCTGAACATCTCTCTTGCAGGGACCCCCATGGCGCTGAAATTTGTGCGCAAGAAACACACGGAACTGCAGGAGTTTTTGAATGAGTACTGCATTGCACTAACCTTGAGCGCTCATCCTTGCATTGCCACGGCCCTGGGCATTGCCTTCCAGACCCCTCAACACTACGTCTTTGCACAAGAGCTGGCCTTGGCCAACGACCTCTTCTCTCTCATGGTGCCACAGGTAACTCAAGGCTGCTCTTGAGCCAATCACGTGTTCTGTAGTAATCCGTTCTCTCTAGCTCCCATCTTTTCTCATGTTTTTAAAACGGCTCCGTGAGATGAAGTGGAGGGCAAGGGGATGTGTCTGAGGAGCGAGTACAAGCATCTTCTCTCACGCACGCTCCCCTTCCATGACCTCTGTGCCATTTCAAGTAATGCATAAACTATCCACCATGGCTTATTCTCATGGTCTAGGATGGCAGTAGTAATACACATGCCTCTGAGCATGTGCAGAGGTATGTTTACTCCCACAAATAGCTCCATAATTTTGAGTGAGCTGAATATGAACACTTCACCCTCCAGAACTGCTCATTTTCAAACGCTACACCCCCATCTTTCAAACAAACTTTAGAAGGCATTCTGTTTCCTAGACTCCTGCCTCTTCTGTTCATCCATTCTTCACATTCAAGTACTTGCAAAGCCATAATATGTGTGAATTCTGCACCGTAAATAATTTGTTTTAGGTTGTACCTAATCTTGACACACATTTTCATACCTGTCTTCATAGCCATAAGAGGCTAGAAACAGGACCAGCCCAAAGCTATTGGATGCCTGAGGTGGCATGCCAAATGCTGTCCCCCATCTGATGATGTGCCAGCCTCTGTTCCTCTCACTTCCTGGATTGGACCAAAAAAGGGGGGCAGAGAGGAAGTGTGAAGAACAGGAGAAAGATATACTAGAGTGTATGGCACTCTGGCCCACCCTTCTCCTCTTCTCCACATATCCTTTTCTGCTCTGTTGTCCTCACCCCCCCCCCCCCCTTTTGCTGATCCAGGGGAGGAGGAGCAGTGGAATTAAGTGGGCAGATAGAGGCAGGAGCTTCTGCCAACCTGCTGCTTGAGTCAACTGCTTCAGTCAGCCTCATGGATGAGCTGGCCCGGACTAGAAAATTGCTTTAAAAAAAACAAACAAAAGAACACCACTTTGATTCCTAGACTTTTGGTTGTGATGCCAAATTTCATGTGTGCATGAAGTGATCACAGAAAAATGGAATATACAAAGCCCTTCCAATGTCCATGCACTGTTTTCATCCTTGTCAGCTTGGTTTCCAGCTGCTTTATGGAAAGCTGCCTGGAAGCACTTAAAACGGCTGGAGCACATACCCTGAGCAGGGCTTTGATAGCTTGGTTGAAAGGGAGTTGGCAACTCAAAGAGGATGAAAAGTCACTCAGTCTTCTCAAGGGGCCCTAAAGTACCCTGAGTGCCTCCAATCTGACCCTATTGGAGCTGGGCCTGACGCCCCTTACTCCTGCCACGTAATCTGCAGAGCCATACAGTGCTTTCAGTTCTGCTCTTTTTTCTCCACCAAGATTGGCGTGCCTGAGCAGCGGGTGAAGCGCTGTGCCCTCCAGCTTTCCAGTGCCCTGGAGTATATGGAATCCAAGGGTCTGGTGCATCGTGACGTCAAGCCAGAGAACGTGCTGCTGTGTGACCCTGAGTGCCGGCGCATCAAGCTGACGGATTTTGGGCTGAGCTGTCCACAAGGCCAAGCCATCGCGGCCTTGCCTGAGAGCCTGCCCTACACAGCACCTGAGCTGTGCAGCCTGGGCCCAAAAGCTCATTTGGAGGCCCAACCTAGTCTGGACACATGGAGTCTGGGAGTGCTGCTCTTCTGTGTGCTAACTGGCTATTTCCCCTGGCTCACAGCTGTGTCCACCGACCGGCATTACCGCAGCTTTGTCTGCTGGCATCGCAGTCCCTGTTTTGCTCCATGCCCGCCTCATTGGGGGTGTTTCACTCCCCAGGCACTGGAGATGCTGAAAGGGCTATTGATGCCCAATCCAGCCCGTCGTAGCCCTGCCAAGGAGCTGATGGCTTATATCAAAGCACCTTGGTTGCTACCAGAGACCCGGAGCCATACTCGGTCCAGCAGAGAACTTTTCCTTGGTGTTAGCCGCTACTGCTAGGGAATCAGGCTAGTTGTGAGGAGAAGGGAGGAGGTAGCACCAATCCCATATACACATCTTAGCCTTTGAGGGACCAAACACACATATCACCAAACTGGACTCCTCAGCAGCTCCAGAAATGAGGATAAATCACTTGAGCCAGGGGAAGAAAAAAAAACAACAACTTTTGTTACCCTCAGTAAACTGTGAGCTGCCAGTGGGCCTGGGGAGGACAAATTGACCATTCCCTCCTACGTGACTTCCATATTAGGAGGATCACTCCCCAGCCCCCTGGATCCAAGATTCAAAAGACTTGATTTCAGCCTCTCCTGGGTCAGTAGTTGGCCATCTTATCCTTGAAATAAAGCATCATGAAAAGGAACCAAATTTAATGGACCCCAAAACCTTGGTATCCCCTGTTGGACCTGGATCTAACCAAATGGTTAAACTATTATTTCTGGATGAATAGGTTGGAAACACATAGCCCCAGTTCCCACAACAAAAATGAAACTTCAGAAACTTCTTCCATATTGTTGGGAGCCATGCCATGAGCCATGCTGTCCTATTATTCAATGCCTGCGTAGGTTTGGCATACCTTGGCATTGACCATGGGCACTGGTGGGAGATTTTTGCATCACTTTGTCCAGGGCCGCCCTGGATTGTCTCTTGAGTCATATCTAACTGCAGGAGAGAAGGAAGCTGTGAAGCTGGTTTGTGCAGTGGGCACTGGAGGTGAGGGAAGGCCAAGGAGAGCTGCTAGGGGCAGTCTGACATGGGGCTCACAGAGTTGCCAAAAAGTTTGTGAAGACAAAAGCTGATTCGGGTCTGAGCTTGCTGTGAATTGAGCACTGCCAGCCTGTACACTTGCTTATATGCTGCTGTAATACCTATTCAACCTGTACTTTTGTAAATAAATAATCAAGACACCATGAAGTAGTCAGTGCTTTTTTTTTTTTTTTCCAAAGCAAAGAGATTCTGTAATGATTGGCTGGTACATCCCCCTGCTTGGAGAAAAGGGAGTGCAAACCAATTTTTTATTTCAATGAGAGACTGGCAATGACAGTTATGGCAGGTAAGTTCAGATCATCACTTGGAATTCAGCTCCTCTGCTAGGGCTGCCTGGTCCATTTTTTGCATCAACTTCCCCATTCTCACCCCTTCTTTTGGCTGCTCAGCCTCTAGGTCCTCCTCCCATTCAGCTTCCCAAATCACCCCTGCTGATCACTGAAGAGCAATTCTCTTTTGCTCTAGAGCAGGGGTCTCCAAATCCCGGCCCTGGGGCCAGATGTAGCCCATGGTGAGCCTCTATCCAGCCCGTGGCCAGCCTCTCGTCCCCTGAAAGCCCCTGGCCCACTTTGCAGAACATGACTGAAACTATGCTCTGGTTGCATCTGGAGGGTGTTCTAAGGGCCAGAGAGGTGGAATGACTGAGCCCATTCATTCATTTATTCACTCATCTAAGTTCCATCTCTAATTTATTTATTTAAATTTTATATGTAAATTTTTTTCCCCGGCCCTCAAAACCGTGCCAGACATTTGATGCGGCCCTCTGGCCAAAACGTTTGGAGACCCCTGCTCTAGAGTAGTAGACCCTGTGTGAGGTCTTGCCTCCAACCCTCTTTCTCCTTCCACCTCTCTTTTCCCCAATGCCCATCTTCTTAGACCTGATCGGCATATGCAGCAGAATCAGGGCAGTAGGGTGGACCACACCATATCAGAAATTATGGAATGCTTTTCCGAATTAAAAACTCCCCACAAATGTTCAATTGGCACAAAGGCCACATATGTGGGCTAGAACATTTACCCTTGATGTGCTAGTTTCTATTTGCCAGCAGTTGTGCGTTCGTTTTTAGGAGAGAGGCATTCCCCTCCTATAGTCTGAAATGGTACAATCTATTATATTCCCTTTTATATTCTACCACCTCTGCTGAACTTACCGGTCCTTTACTTATTGGTTCTTTTTCCTTACTATCTCTCTTTCCCACCTCTCTACTTCTCTGGAATTTGAAAGGATGGCCACTTTTGCCCCCACCCTACCCATATGCCCCAGTGCACATTCTGGCAACTGTTTTCCAAAAAAGACAGAGACAGAAAAGGAAGGCCAGTAAACAGATGCAACCTCTCACTGAAGGGCAGAACTAATCAGGGCTTAGGAGAGGGGGGTAAAGGAGGTAATTTGTACCCGGGCCCAGGGTCAAAAAGGGAGGCCCAGGAGCCAAAGGAGGGGCCCCAGAAATTTCCTGGGATCTTACATTTTCCTATCAGACTTGTTGCCCGCACAGGATGCTGGGGATACTACCACGAGTGTGTGGTTGCAGCTACTGGCAAGTCATGTATGCTGGTATGAGGAATACATACATGACATAACCCAGTATCAAATCTGGGAAAAAACTGGACTGTTACAGTAGCTCTTTGACTCATGGATCTGTTTCCCATGAAGGAGTGTACAGGAGCTCAGGGACACTGGTCCAAGACTATAGCTGCTGCAGAAGCACGTTTTGGTACATACAGGACATTTCCCATTCTAGTGTGAGCCTAAATAAGATGATGCTAATTTTCTGCAAGATTTTCTATATTTAAAAGATTTTAGAGTGACTTAGGTGTGAGTTTGGTTTTCCATATTACTGTATCTATCTGCCGATGCCACAGGGGTGGGTAGACCTGGGCTCCAAAGATTTTTGTCTCCACTCTCCTTCCACCCTGTTTTGCCTTCCTACCCTACTTTGCTTGCAGATCACTACCCTCCCCTGCTCTGTTCACCCCTCCCCCTTGCTAAGGGGCCCAAAAGAAACTTTGTACTCCCTGATAAAATTCCTCTCATAGGCCCTGGAACTAATAATCCAAAATTGCACTCACACACCCTACACTATCCAGGCCACGGCATGCCACAAGCAGGGAGCAGGTGCCTTACCAGATGGGACCCTGCAGATGAAATCATGCCGACTGACCTGGGCAAGAGAGTCAAGTCATATTTTGCAGAGGGGAAGCTAAAAATAAGAGAAGTAATAAAATAAAAAGGCATTTGAAAGCTGTAAGACAGTTGTTTTCCTCCAGGAAGGTTTAGCAATGTCTGCCATGGCTCTCGGCTTCTGACAGTGTGGTGGCATTTGTGTGTGTGTGTGTGTGTGTGTGTGTGTGTGAACCTAATAATTTCTCCCACCACCATGATCCTTTCTACTCACAAGCTTCCTTATAATTATTTTCTACATTTTCATACCACCCTTCCTCTAAAGAGCTCAGGGTGGTGTACACAGTTGCTCCCCTCCTTTTGTTCTCACAACAACCCTGTGAGGTAGGTGAGGCTGAAAGAAAGTGACTGGCCCAAGGTCACCCAGGAAGCTTGATAGCTGAGGGGGAATTTGAACCTGGATCTTCCAGGTCGAAGTCCACCTCCCAAACCACTACACCACTCTGGCTCACTCCTGCTAAACCATGTTGAGCACTAGGAAGACCAAGTCTTTGTGAGCTAATATGGCTACTCATATGGGGGGGGGGTATGCAATGCTGCACACCTGGAGGTTTTCTGCCTTCTCAAATTGTGTCCAGCAGGCTATCAGACCTGAGCGTGTTCAACAGCAGCTGTAACCGGAAACTATTAAGAAGCAGCCAATTTTGCTTGGCCCTTGCGGCCTCTCACGCACCAGCTAAATATAACCGAATGCAGAAGATGATCACAGCAGGTGGGTGGAAGAAAAAGACTTTCCCCCGCCTTCATTTCCTCTTTATTGGTACTTACGAAGAGAGAACTCATGTCTGGGATCACAAGGCTTTGAGGATTATGTTCAGGATTGTGCAAGCAGAAACAGAATCTGATGCCAGGCACCGAACTGAAAATCACAACAAATAAAATATTCAGGAAACCAGAAATTGGTTTGGGCCATCATGGATATGGAGATGGGTCTGAAAATTCATCTGCAGTACATGGAGAAAGTAGCCACATTGGGGCTGGGTAGCACACCTGGGTGGTCAGAGGCTGGGACTTTTTCCTTAGTCTCTTGTCTAGTGGCTCTCTCTCTCTAGTGGCTGGATAGTAAAGCAAAATTGGTGCAAAACAAGGAGGAACACGCCAATGTTTGCGTAATTAGTTTACTTTGCATAATGGACTCAGGGCCCAATGGACTCAGGGCCCAATTCGATCCAATTTTCCAGCACCAGTTCAGCCACAATGCAGCCCCAAAGTAAGGGAACAAATGTTCCCTTACTTTAAGGGGGCCTCTCTGACTGCTGTCCCACCATAAGATGCAGTGCATGCCCCGTTGGCACAGCTGCACCGGCACTGGAAAATTGGATAGGATTGGGCTCTCAGGTGGCAGAGTTTTCCTTCCGTGTTGCAGAAATTAGGAGATTTTGAGGATTTGTTTAAAATACATGGCATGCACAACTCAGGTCATGACAGAGGGACAACATGCTCTCTGCCACATGGAAGAAGACAACAGAGGATGTTTGCGCGGGGCTTCTGCATCTTGTAGAAGCTTAGTTTACTGGACTATTTGACTTGATTTGTTGTGGGCAACTAAGTTGTAGAGTGTTGGATCTCAAATATTTGTTGTACTAGCAAACATCCTCTTATGGAAGAAAGGAAAAGGGTACATGCAAGGATATTTTTCAAATGTGTTGCACATGAGTCCAGTGCCTGGATCAGGCAGCAAATATGTGCACTACCCCCCCCCCCCGCCATCAACTACCTTCATGAGTGCAATTCATTTTCTAGAATGGATCCACATAATTCATTCAGGAGGGCCACCAGGAACCATTATTGAGTGGGTGGCTATGTAAATTAGATGATGGAAAGCAGATTAAACTTGTTCTGTTCCTACATTCACACAGGGGCTAAAGACTAGCTTTTGTGCATATAATAAGATTCCCTGTTCTGTTGCATTAAAAGGACTTTTCCTATTTTTGTGTGGTTTGTTCCCTGAAAGTTAGCACTTTGTAAACATGTGCCAACATTTTATTGAATTCCACATAAGCACTTGAGCAGCACCAATCCCCCCCCCCACACACACACACTATTATCAGGCAGAAGCAACAATAATCAACAACTGGTTTTGCATTGGCCTGCATTTAAATTAACAGGATAAGCAAGTAAGGCTGCAATTCTATGCACACTTTCTTGAGAGTAATCCCCACTGAAGACAATGGGACTTACAAGTAGTAGACAAGCACTGAATTGCACTCTAACAGTCTATCAAGGAAGAGCAGGTAGGAGAGTTATCATCTGCCTGTTTTCATCCCTTGAACCCACCACTCATTCTCAGGGTCACTGCCTCTCCTTCATCTGCCCTAAGAGATATTCTTGGCTAACCCCCTCCAGCTGGCAGACTCAAAGGGAAGAGTGACATAAGAGAGTCATTAAACTGTCAGCAATGAATTACAGGAGCTGGCAGGAGTGGACAGTTATGCTCAAAACATCGTAAACTGAGTGAGGTTGCCACCTAGATGGTTTAAACTGGGCTCGGATCATTATTCTGCCACCCAGATGATGCCATTCCTCTCTCCCTCACCCCATAAGCCAAGCTCAGGTTTACTTCAAAATAAAATAATCTAAGCTAATGAACAATGGCTCTGAAAAAAGTGGCAATCCTGTGACACCAGCTCAGGAAACTGACCTTCAGCTGTAGTGTTGGCACTCACAAGTGGACCACACTCTTGGCAGTGGTACCACCCAGGGCTGGCCCTGCCAAGAAGGAAGGTAAAGCATAACTGTTCAGATGATGTCCATAACTGTTCAGATGCCAGGCTGTTGTCCAGTTTTGACTTCCCCCTCCCCACAAGTGCTGGGGAAGGAAGGCCAAATAGCACCATCCAGCTTTTTCTCTTCCTCATCCAAAAAGACAGAAGAGGGAGGCATTTGAAAGAAGGAAGGCACCATTTGGTGCTCTGCTTCAGGCAGCAAAATATCATGGGCCAGCACCAGCATCAACACCATTTTGTTGGGGGGGGGGGCACAATTAAGCGTAAGATAAAAACACAAATAACCAGATGCAAAGGGAGACAGGACTCCTGCACCATTAATGTGCAGAAGAGGAAATGTCAGCAGAGGCAGTTATTCTTGCCCTGGCACAACAAACTGTATCTACCAAAATTCCTTCTTCTATGCCAGGGCTCTCCAAACCCCAGCCTCTAGGCCAGATCTGGGGTCTGGAAAAAGCCGTCCCCCTTTCTTCATCCCTGTGTCCAGAATAGCATGAAAGAAATGCAGTGCTGAGGCAGAACAGTAAGTGCAGCTCGGGATGGGGAGGGCTTTTTCAGGACACAGCAGTTTCCAGATTGGAGACTGCAGTTCTATACAATGATTAAAAAGAGCCAACGATGCAAAGATGTGTCCTGCATGCAACGACAGGCGCCAAGCCCTCCTTGGTATCTCATTCACCTAGTGACAAAAGCAGAGGCAGAGGCATGTTGCTCTGTGGCAGCCTGGGCGCACCCAAGTCTTCCTTACACCTAAGGCATTAGGCCAAATGCTGCCCCCCTTTAGTGGTGATATGCCAGCTTCCACTCCTCCCACTTTTTGGATTGGAAAAGGGAGAGGGGGACAGAGCAGAGGAGGAAGGGTTGAGGGCAGTGGTGTACCTAGCACCACTGGTACCGGGGTGGACTGTTCCCACCTACTCACCCTTGGCTGCTCAAAGCCATGGGTAGATCTGGCCTTTATGTGGACATCCTCCCCAATGGAGGCCAGGTCTACCCACATTTGAAGTGGTGGGTAGATCTGGTCTCTACTTTGAGATCCTCTGGTGGAGGCCAAGTCTATTGAGCATGTGAACACCCATACCCAGCTTGGATGCCTCCACTCCTGAGAATATTGTGGCCAGAAGGGGTGGGGCCAGATGGAGATAGCATTATTGGGCTGCTAGGATTAATTGTATGTACAGGCAAGTGATGTGTCCCCCCTTTGTCGGCACCTCAAATGGGGTGCTATCATTTTCAGGCCAGCCAGAGACATGTAACTTCACAGGCATGCAATGCTGGCAACCCCCCACCCCATAGCTGGCACCTGGGGTGGACTGCTCCCCTTGGTTTGCTACTGGATGGAGGAAAGTGGTGGACTAGAGTATCACGCCCACAGATGCTGTAATCCACCACTCTCCTGCTCCGCCAATCCAGAGAGTGGAAGAGGGGGAGCAGTGGAGGTAAGTGGGTGGCTAGAGGTGGACAGCCCCTGCCAATATTGCCTAAGGCAATCATCTCGTTTGGCCTCATGGATGAGCCAGCCCTGCCAACAGCAGTACAGTAGGGGAGTGCTCAACTGCAAAAGCATGAGTCAACTTCTGTTTTTTTAAAAACATACAAAATGGCAGGAGCATGGGGAAGAACAGTGGTGTTGTACACACAACACACTATGAGTCCACAGCAATAATTGGGTGTCTGCTGGAATTCAGGAGGGTCTTTGCCCATCATGAAGGTAGGGCTGATCAGTTAGCTTGCCTTAAAATTGGGGTGGGGCAGAGCCTTAGATAACCATCGCTCAACAGTTGCTGTGAACAGGTGGAGAGAAGGGGAACATTACAAGTGTGGGGAGGGGGTGAGCAAGGCCACTGCGTTGTTTGCACCCTTGCTTGTCAGGGTGTCCGTGCTTTGGAGTCAAAAGATACAATTTGGTTAGCAGGGACTGAATGTGCTCTGCTGTGTGTCAGACTTTCTGACCTTTGGAAGGGTGGTTGGGAGCTCTGCTTCTTTCAGAGCCCTTGGAAACTGATAGGCAAAGTGTGAAAATCTGAAAAGTGATGAAGATGTAGTCACGGTGATTATCTGAACTGAGTCGGACCGATTCCAAATTCACGTTCCTGGAAGGAACAACTTTTTAGAATCAGCCTGCCATTCTGTGAAGCGATAACCAAAGCCCACAACAGCCAGCTTCCTAAGCCCATGGCTGAAAAACAGGGAGGAGGATGCAAGGACCAAAGAGGCACAATTCACCTTTGCAATGAACTTCAGTACACTCCAGTTCTTGTAGCTGTTATGAATGCTTCCAACAGGATCATCTGACCAAATACCTTCAGGGATCTGGCCTACAGACTACCTGTTATTTAACCACTGTCAAATATGATCAATTCTTCAAGAAAAAGGTTTCTTTTGGGAAAACCTTTTTGGGAGGGTCCGTAGTTCAGTGGTAAAGCATATGCTCGGCATACAAAAAGGTCCCAGGTTCAATTCCTGGCATCATCAGGTAGGACAGAGAAAATATTCCTGTTGGATCCCAGAAGAACTGCTGCCAAGCAGTGTGGACCACAGTGAGCTAGAGCAGAGGTCTCCAAACCCTGGCCCAGGGGCCAGATGCGGCCCACACAGAACCTCTATCCAGCCTGCGGCCAGCCTCTGATCTCCTGAGAGCCTCTGGCCCAGTTGACCAAACACAACCAGAGTTGTGATTGTGGGGTGGGGGAATGGAGGTCAATTTAAGTGTGTGCTTTATTTCTTGGGCTGTGTTGGTGCTTGGAGAAATCCTGGACATTTGAGCCTATTCATTCATTCATTCACTCATTCCATCTAATATCTATCTCTAATGTATTTATTTAAATTTTATATTTAATTTTTTATCTGGCCCTTGACATTGTGCCAGATATTTAATGTGGCCCTTTGGCAAAAACATTTAGAGACCCCTGAGCTAGAGGAATCAAAGGTCTACTCACAGCACAATCCTAGGCATGTCTACTCAGAAGTAAGTCCCATTACAGTCAATGGGGCTTACTCCCAGGAAAGCGTGGATAGGACTGGACTGTCAGCATAAGGCATTTCCTTTGAAGACAAAACACAACTGTGCACATGTGCTGGTACAGCTGCCAATTTTGTGAACAGAAGGAGGCAAACTGACACAAGTACCCAGCAGTCAGGTTTTCCATTGAGTCAATTTCATCTGCTATGTGGAGGGGTGAACAATGGATATTGGCACAGTCAAGTTTTAAGAGTGACTGGAAGCTGGAAACTTCTGTAAGAAAGTCATTTATGAACCCGGCATAATTTCTGCTCCCTTTGTTATTGTTCTAAAAATTTAGGCTTTAAATATTTGATTATTTGGGCATATAGGACCCATAGTTGACCAGTCAGTTGCCCAAGGCTTTTTTGACAGGTTAAATGCCAGCCATAGCTCAAAGTAGAGGATAATATGATGGTAAAAAATAACACCAAATCATGTTTCTCCTTTCTGAAGCTGGTTAAGAAAGGAAGTCAAAGCTCTCCTACCCTCATACCATCCTCTCCTGTACTCCAAATCTGTTGGGGCATTGGCATGGGATGGTAATAGGTTGTGGAGATCAGACAAAATCACATTCTGGGGCAGATGCATCCAGCAGGCCATTCGCTGGCCGTGTCTGAAACATCAATTCCTGTAGCACTAACCATTAATTCCAAAGAGTGAGAAAGCTGCCCAAAATGCTGATTCAAAACCCAACACATTCAAACTGAGAGCACCTTGCACCTGGTCTTATTTTGGATAGCTGATGTCAAACAAAATCCTCTAGAACTGACCTAAAGACCTGACACAGCATCAAAGGCCATGAAATGATGAAAAGCTGGGAGATGGGAGAAGAATGGGAGACTTGTCCTCTCTTACCTTAACCTTATGAACAATAGATCAGCGGTGTGTCAGTGGAGGGCTATAAGCCACAACTCTGTATTCTTTGACAGCTGTACATCCAGAATGAAGGCTGCTCTGGATACTGGGCAAGGCAGTTAACTGTACTGTTGGTGACAATTCTGATTGCCTTGCTGGAACACTGTCTGAGTGACATCACAATGTGGGGAGAACATGACTGAGAGTGACGTCACAATGTTCAGCCGTGACTAACTGGTGGACATCACAAAGTGTAGGCACATGATGGATTTATCATGGCCATGACACTGTTCAGTGGTGTGTTAATGGACTTATCTGAATACAAGATGTCCTGCAGTTCTAACAGCAATTTAGTCTGTACCAGCCAGCTCTGCAGCTGACGCAAAAAGCTTTACAGAGGACATGCTAAATTTCCAGTCCTCCTCTCCTCCCTCCACTAACCTCCACACATTAACACTAATTTTCCAGGACAAGATTGTTGCTGGCATGAAACAAACCAGAGCTCACATGTCCCAGTTCATCAGCAGCCGGAGAGAGTCTCTAACAATACCGCTCTACAAAACCTGGAAAGGAGAGGCATTACAGCCTTTAGGGCTTAATTTGAGAGAAGGCTTAAGCCCAGATCCTGCTGCCATTGCTAGGGCTGAGCCCAAGAACAAAGGATGCAGCAACAAAAGTGAGAGGGCCTCTGAGCATGTTCAAAAAGTTTCCTTCACCATTAAAGCTCTGCACAGCAACCCCCTCCCCCCACATATCTAGGTTTATTCACATCTCTTTTTCCTAGCATTTTCTTATCACTGCAAACGCCCCAACCCTGATCCATCATGACTTGTTTATTCTCGACCCATTTACAAGGACCCAACCCTTTCCTTATTTACAGAAGATGGGCTATATGATCTTTCCAAGAACTGGACACTGACTGGGGGTAAATAAAGAGGAGACTGAAGGGCTAAGGGGTGCCACACCCTCTCTCCATGCCTAGTTCAAGCAATCCATTTGCCAGAAGATTGCCATTGGTGTATTAGTTACCAAGTGCAAACATTCAAGAGTCATTCTCTAGAAGAGGCCTGAGGACAAGCTTCTAAGGAGGGAATGATGAAAGAGGGGAGATAAACTAGTTGGCAGAAGGAATGGAGATAAAAGGCAGAAATGAAGCAGCTGTGGTGTTTGTTAGAGAAGATTGAGAGCAGAAGCAAAACAGCAGAGTTTCCAGACATAAGCCCTGAATAATAATTATTATTCACTACAGTTCTATTTCACCCTTTCTCTAAAGACAAGCATATACTTTTATTTTCACAAGAAACTTGTGAGGTAGGTTAGGCTGAGAGATGGTGACCAGTCCAAGGTCACCCTGTAAGCTACCTGGCTGAGTGGGGATTTGAATTTAAGTCTTCCTAAATCTTGCAACTATACTGCACTGAAAGTGAGTGACAAAACTAGCTGTAGGGGAGCAAAATGGCATCTAGTAACACAAACAGGACCACCAGCTACAGCCCAGCTATAGAAACGGTTTTCAGGATCAGGCCTTAACTCTGGATCACGTCAGGTAATCATTTACTTGGGGGCTACGCTAGATGCAAGGCACAGGACAGACTGGCCCTAACCATAAGCCAGTGGACCAATACTAAATGTACAAAACCAAGCCCTGTGATATCTAATCTGGCTGAACTCAGGCACTCTATGGATCATCTTCCTAAAATCCTTTTTAATTGGGGATGTTATGGACCGAGCCACAGATCTTCTGCAAGCAAAGCATGTAGTTGTCACTGATTACGGGCCCTTCCATAGATAGGAACCTCCATAGAGTACTATACACCTTAATAAGTCCTTTGGAAGCAGGCAAAGGCAGTGTGACCCACCTGCTGCTTAGAAGACTGACAGCTTCCTTCATCTCCAGCACACCCAGCCATCAGAATTGCCATTTGATCCCTGGATGGCTGCAAACAAGTTCTGACTCTCTAATAGTTCAGAACATATTTTTAAGAGCTTGGTTTTGGAGTGGTTTTTTGTTTTTTTTAAAGCAGTTGTATATTTTAATTTGAAACTGACCTGAGGCTTAGGGAAGGATAAACCTAATAATGTAGAGAATATAAAGTATAAAAGTATGCCTCTGAACATCTATGGCCTACACTCACTACTAAATAACTTCAACCCATCCCCCCCCCCATTAATCTGTGGTTAGGGAGCAGAATTTCCAAGTCAGAAAATGTAACTTTCAGGATAGCAGATGCTGTAATAATCGCCAACAGGTAAATGCTTGGCTGCACTCACTGGGGAAATGCAAATATATTTTATTTTCATTTAATGTATTCTCTTTTTCCATGGTTGAGCTTAAGGCACTGCACACAAAGTTCCTGGACAGTCTCCCATTTAGGCTATGACCAGACCCAACCAGACCTAAACCTGCTTTGCTTCAGAAAGGTGGCTGCAGTGTGTGCCCTCAAACCATGCCTTTGGTCCACTGCAAATCCAGCTGCAGCTTTGCACATCTTCCCAGCACAAGTTGTCCTTCAGAGATTACAAGAGTGGAAATTCATATACACAAACACTATTTTTATGCTCCTGTATTGTCATTTTCCCATGAGCTAGCACGGCCCTCAGCACTAAGTAAGCTGTCCTGGGTGCCCAGAGAATGAAATATACATTTTTTATATTGTATTAAAATATACATTTTTTACATTGTTACTGCAAAACAAGCCTCAGTCGGGTCAGTGCCTAAAAGTTCCACATAAGCCACTCTGGACATCCTGAAGGAAATCAAGGAGGATGCTGCAGGTCGTGATCCAGGTGCATTCAGGTGGATGGCAACCCCCATCTGCCAGCTCTCTGCTACACCCTATGCACACAAAGCACTTCTAATTCTGCTCTTGGCACCAGGCCAGGCATTTCCTCCTCCCTCTGATTTACATCCCTGACACTGTCCAGAGCGATGTGACACGCATTGGCAGTACTAGAACATCATGCAGTAAATCATATGCTGAAACCTATATCTGCCAGGCCTCTTTGATGGGGGACTTTTAATCCCCTGCTGCACTCTCCACATCAAAAATCAGTCTGGCTAGACCAGAACTTGCTCGCCCTGCATCTACTTCACTTTGACTGGGAGCTACTCTGTCTGATGACTGGTATCCTAGTGGTGTACCACACAGGGCCATGCATCGTTTTGAGGTTTCCTAAACAATATTGTTGGGAATTTAGACGAACACTCCAGGAGCTGAATTTGCTAGATAAAAAGGCTGCCATGTTCAAGGCAGTTCCAAGATCATTTCCAAGCTAATCTAAATGACACAGATCTTAAGCTTCTCTGCTTTGCTGTAAATGCATGAAGAATAAAACAGGCTTTTCTAAAATTAAGCTTCCAGGTAATCCTAAACTGGGCATTCAGTTTTTGCAGTGTAAGCCTATCCATGTTAATCAGCAATAAATCTTATTGAGCTCAGTGGATCTAACTCTCAGATAAGTGCACACTGGAGTCTACTTTGCATTGCTTTGATCAGTGTTGCTAAACCTGAGCTACTAGGCAGCTGATAGCTGAATCCTAGGCATGTTTACTAAGAAGTAAGTCCCATTATAGTCAATGAGGCCTACTCCCAGGTCAGTATGCATAGGATTACAGCCTAAGACTCTTCTAAGGTTTCTAAATAGGCCTTACCTCATTTGTCAGCCAGTTAATCAGGACATCCCTAGATTAGAATTAAGAAACAGATAATGGAATAATAAAGATTTAGAGCCCAATTCTTTGCAGAGTTAAGCACACCTATATCAAGGCATGCCTAACTCACATAGGATTTGATTGTTAAATGCAGCCTTAAAGAATAACAGTCTGAATCATATCATTGTCCTCCAACCTTCCTTTGTCACTGCTGCTCCTTTGAGCTTTCTTTCTTTTCCTCCTTGCTAGTGAGTGGGCACATATTTTTTATTCTGCCCTTAACAATGCAGGATAATTGCCACCCTCTCTCTTGAGTAGTTCCTAGTTAGAACAAAAATGTGCATTGGAAGAATAAGAAATATCTGGCTTTTTGCAAAAGCTGTACAAAAATCAGCAACCTTCTGACTCCTGTTTGAGTCACCTAGGCAGTGTGGACGAAAGGATGGACAAGGTGTTTTTTTAACCTCTTTGAACAAAAGTGCACATTTTTCTATCAGAACTCCTCATTCTCCCAGGCTATCTGCATTGGATGTTGTGGCTCCCAGCCTCTCAGTTCAGGAGAGCAGCCAAAGGACTGTTGTGTAACAGTGAAAGTGTTTGTGTAATCTCTTGCCACCAATGCTGGGAATGTGCTCTCGCACCTCAATTCTATAGGACACTGGACTCACTCCAGCAGGCTCTAGCTGCCCCCCCAGGATGCCATTCAGCTTCGAGGACAACACAACAGGTCATTTGGGTCCTCTGCCTTCTGGCCTGCAGCAAAAATACATCAGTACAGCTTGTCAAAGTTCCTACTGGGAGCAGAAGAGGGAGATTGTTGACCCCTGTCGGTGTGAATGAATACAGAGTCATCATCACAGCAAAAGGGACCAGGTGTCATTGAGTCTGCTCACAGCCCAATCCACACTTTCCTGGGAGTGTGGATTTAAACCCCATTTAATGGGAATTACTTCTGAGTAGACATGCATAGGATTGGGCTGTAAGTCTGCAATTCTATGGACACTTACCTTGGAAACAAAAGATGGGGAAGGTGGCTCTATGAGCTCCCAGGTTCAATCCCTAGCATCTCTAGAGGGTTGAGAAAGTCTCCTGCCCAGCACCCTTCCTAAGGGAGGGAAGGTTGCATGAAGCACATTACTCCCATTTTACATCAGCGTCACTGGCTTGTTCTTGGTTACCGGCCTTCAGGGTGGTTTAGACATTTGAAGCATCAAGACAGTTGAGGCTAGATGAGCTTAAGGGTCACCTCTTTCTATACAAACCAATTAACTCATGCAGGTCACCTTCTGAAAACCTGCTCTGTATACCCACTTCTCATGAGCAGTGGATGACTATGCCAGGCAGGATTTTCTCAGGGTTGGAGCCTAAACTGTGGAACCTCCTTCCCCTGGCTTCTTTATTAATGCAGTTTAAACAGGAGATAATATTTAACCAGTTGTTCCTGTGCCTTACTATTTGGATCTTGGTGTGCTGTACGCACCTGTTTTTGTTTTGGTCTTGTAATGATACTGCTCTTCCTATTGTGTTTTCAATTGTACTCTTTTATATTGTCATTCAGCCACTGTGAGGGTTTTGTTGTATGGAAAAGTCAAGGTGATTTTTTTAAAATAATAAATAATCTTAAATTGAAATACACTCACAAGTTATCAAAAGCTCAGTATGCTTGCCTTTTTGAGATCTGAAAGGAAGGGAAAGATAACTTGCCAATGAAAAATGCAGTAAGTAAAGCAATGTATTTCACTGAGCAAACGTACCACCAGGGGGCACGAGGATGTGAGCGACACCAAACTCTTAGATAGGGAAAACCGACAGCTTGCAGATTGCACATAACAGCTTATAGATAGAGAACCAAGCATATTGTAATTACAATAACTGTAGTAACATTCAAGGGATTCCAATTTAATTCATCCTCTCTGCCTACCTGCATATCACAGAGCTTTGCAATAAGCAAAGCAGCTGCAATTCAGGAAGAAGGTGAAGACGGAGAGCGCCCTGGTCTGTCATCTAGTTTTGTTCAAAATGACTGCATGAGATTTAGGACCCAACTTATCCAATTTTCCAGTGATGGTGCAGCCATGCCCATGGGGTGTGCACTGCATCCTATGGTGGGGAGGCAGTCACAGAGACTTTCTCAAGGTATGGGAACATTTGTTCCCTTACTTTGGGGCTGCATTGTGGCTGCATCAATGCTGGAAAGTTAAATAGGATTGGACCCTTAATGCGCCACTGGGTTTACAGAAAAATCAGGGTAGACCATCTGCCTATTTGCACTCTGGTACAGCTAAGAACCCCTGGTTTTTTTTTGGAGGGGGGGGATGACATAAAACATGTCTTTTTGTTAAATATTTGTAAATGTGATGCATCCTACCTATGTCTTTCCACATTTGATAAGTATTGATTTCTTTGCTTTTAAATACACACTTTCACGGATAATTTTTTACAGACAACCTCGTCCCAATGTCTAAGAGTTGAATGGAAAGCTAAATGTTCCCACGGTGATGCTTCTTCAACTAGTGAAGCTCTGTGATGGGGAAAGCTGTATCTGGTGAAATTCTCCCTTTATATCCAATGGCATGTTGTAGGCGTCGACTCAGATCCAGATGCACCAGTCTGAACTGTCTGGAGTTAATAAGGGGTTAAATAAAACATTTTAAACTATTCTTAGATTCTATGTTCTACTACTAAAAAAAAACTGCCATGATGATATCATCACAAATGGTGACGTCACTGTTCACCAGGAGAAAAACTGCCATCCTGGGCTGTGCTCTAAGAACAAAGCAGAACGGATCCACCTTGTATCATGATGTCAACAGCACAAAATAATGACATCACACCCTTTGTGTCAGACAGAAGGTCTCATAATATGACGTCATGGTTCCTATAGCCTGCCTCAGTGACGTCACTGCACATCCCCGACTGCGTCATGCAGGAGGTTCCTTGCTCCTTCACCTACTTTCTTAGGCCTATGGAAGAGAAGATCATGGTCACGTGGTGCGAATCCAATATGGCGACGGACTGTACTGCCAACTACAACTCCCAAGATGCTCCGCACGGCCAATGGGAAGAGCGCAGAGGGGCGGGGCCGGCCAGCGTCGCAGGCGGTTAGTGTGAGCAAGGTAAAGGTTGGGTGTCTCGCAGCGCCAGCCGTTGGGAGGGTGGAGCGGGGCCCCTCCCCCCACAGTCCCGCTGCACCCCTCCCATCAACCGCCCGTTGAGACGAAGCGCGCGGGGAGCCAACGGATAGTTCAGGTGAGGAGAAACCAGAGAGAGGAGAAGGGAGGGGAGGAAAGACGCCGCGAGGCCGAGCGGCAACGGAGGGGGAGGGGCGGCCGAACTCTGTTCCTTAAAGGGGAAGGCAGCATTTAAAGGGGCAGGTCACGAACAGGGTTTTTTGTCCGCCGACAGAATGTTCTGAATGAGGAGATGCTGGTGGGTGTGGAAACAGTGGAAGAGGCCAGTTTGAATTAAAGGCGCTACCTCTTGAAGGAGGGGAGGAGCTTCACCCGCAGTACAGTTGGGGTGGGGGAGGGGAAGTGATGGGGGCATGAACTCTGTGCATGCTCAGAGGAACTCTCGTCCTGTGTTCCAGGGTCAAGCCCTCCTGAAGCAAAGAAGAACATGTGGGTGAAATGGATCTGGGAGAGTGGGCCCAATCCACACACATACCCTGCAGGGTGAGGTGGCTGGGATCTGGACCACCTCCCCACTCTGGAACGGGGAGAGGGTATTGGGTTCCAGCCTCCCCCCCACACGTTCTTTTCCCCGCACAGAACAAACGCACACGTGTGCATGCATGCGCACATGTACCCCACACACAGGCACACCCCCATGAACACTCATACCCCACGCAGACACACCCCGCAAATACAGGCATGCACACACACAAACACACCCTATGCATGCACACACACGCACATTACACACATGTGCACATGCACATACCCCATGCACACACTGCATGTTGTCAGAGAGCACACCGGAGCAGTAGCGTAGCTAAAGGGGGGTCAAAACACCAGGTCGGTGGTTCCCAAACTGTGTGCCGTGGCTCCCACCAGGAGCTGCAGAAACCAGCCAGGTTCCACAGCTGTGACTGGCTCTGAAGGCAAGGGGGAGGGCGCTTTGCCCAGGCATCCCTGCACCTGCAAAACACTTAGTGTTTCCCCGCCTTCCAGGAAAGCCGCTGCTTCTACATGTAGATCTGTTGTTTTATTAATATGGGGAGTGGTCCTGAGTGAGCATCAGTCCGTTTATAGTGGGTGGCCTCAAAGTATTGACTGACAGCCCACATCTCAGCAGTCCCACTCACTTCTCCTGCTCCGTGAAGTGCTGCCCTTGCCCTCTCTGTGTGTTCTAAAGTGAGAATAAGAAAAGAAAAACCTAAACTGGCAAAAGTGATTCTGGGTGAAGTTTGGTTTGTTTATTGGAATCTGTTGCAAAGCCCGAGTGGAAGTGTGCTATTCTTGTTCCCCTGCCCGGCTTCTGAATAATTTTTGGTGGTGCTTCCCACCCCCTGCCTGGCTGCCCATTCCACACTGCCAGTAAAGGCTCTGGATTTGAAAGACAAGGAGCTTCCCAAGGTAGAAGGCTTGCACACTGGAGGCAGCTTTGTAAAAAAATACACAAACATTTCAACTTGGTAGCAGCAGAGAGGACTAGGTTTGGAGGGTCCAGTCAAGATGGTTTTGCTCACCTTCCTTCCCACTCATAGCACTGGCCATTGCAGGAGCACGGCATCCCCAGTCATCATACTTGTCTACAGCAGTGATTTTCAACCTTTTTTTTATCATATGGCACACTGACAAGGCACTGAAATGGTCAAGGCACACCCTCAGGTTTTTGACAATTGACAAGGCACACCATGCTGCCAGTGAGGAGCTCACATTCCATTGACCCTATTAATAAATGACCTTCCCCCAAATTCCTATGGCACATCTGTGGACCACTCGTGGCACACCAGTGTGCTACGGCATGGTGGTTGAAAATGGCTGGTCTACAGAGACAGTTCAGACATTCAGCTGCAAGTCTTCAAATAACCATTTGCCATTTATGTACATATAAGAATCAACAATTTATCACCTAAGTGCCTGAACCCTGATTTTTACCACCATATTTTCATATGTGGAGGCATCTGTGTGAAGTGGCCCTATGTTTGTTTGTTTGTTTGTTTTTTAAAACTTTCTGAATTTGTAGTGTGAGCCCTGGTTTTATCCATGTGAAAATGGGGGCTTGAAGACACTGAGCAGATTTTACCACCTGCAGAAACAAATGAGTGATGCCTCAAACCCTGCCTACTGGAGAAGCTATGTGAAGTCAAGGGCAGTGATGGTTATGATCAGTGTGCTGTCTTTCTCTGTCTCCAGTAGGTGAGGTCTGTTGCAATGGTGGGAGCCCAGCAGCTAGAGATGCAAGCGGCAGCAGTGCCAGCAGTGGCGCCGGCAGGCGGAGGCCCTGGTGGCAGCAGCAGTGATCACCAGTATGAGTGCCTGGAGTGTGGAAAAGTGTTCAAGTGGTCATCACGGCTCATCCACCACCAGCGGACTCACACAGGCGAGCGCCCTTATAAGTGCTCAGAGTGCCCAAAGGCCTTCAAGGGGTCATCAGCCTTGCTGTACCACCAGCGTGGACACACAGGAGAGCGACCTTACAAGTGTGGTGAATGTGGCAAGGCATTCAAACGGTCATCTCTTCTTCAGATCCACCAGAGTGTGCACACTGGACTGCGTGCTTTCAAATGCGCTCAGTGTGGCCTGGCCTTTAAGTGGTCCTCACATTACCAGTACCACTTACGTCAGCACACTGGTGAACGCCCCTATCCCTGCCCGGCATGTGATAAGGCCTTCAAGAACTCCTCCAGCCTGCGGCGGCACCGACACACACATACGGGTGAGCGTCCTTATGTCTGCCCCATCTGTGGCAAAGCCTTCACGCAATCCACTAACCTCCGGCAGCATCAGCGGGTGCACACTGGTGAGAGGCCGTACCGGTGCCAAGATTGTGGCAAGGCCTTCACTCACTCTTCTAACCTGGCACTACACAGCCGATCAGCACATGCTGCCCGCCCTGCCCACACATGTGTGATTTGTGGCAAGGCTTTTGCATCTGATGCTTACTTGCAGAGGCATCTAGAGACGCATGCTGATGCTGTGCCTCCAGCCCAGCTCTTTCTAGAAGAACCAACCACCACTGTGGAGATGCTCTTTCGGTGCAGCATCTGCCATCTCACATTCCCCTCACAGGAGCAGCTTTTGAGCCACCAGGAAACACATTTGGCCCCACCAGAGCCACCCCCCCTGCCGCCACCACTCCCACCCGTGCAGGAAGAGGTAGCCCCTGCAACATCCCCAACACCCTTGCTAGTTTGCTCAGTGTGCGGGAAGACATTCAAGAGCCTGGCAGGTTTGGCACGACATCAGCAGAGCCAGCACCCTTCAGACCGCACATACACCTGTGCAGTGTGTGAGCGCTCTTTCCCGGCACTGGCCAGTCTGTTGGGCCACCAGCGGTCACACCCCCCAGCTGAGCAGCGGCTGGAAGAGGCTGAGGTGACATGTCCAGCGCAGGCCGAGCCAATTCCTGCAGCCAACGTGACTCCCCCTCCACCCCCTGAACGCCCCTATGTGTGTGGGGAGTGTGGGAAGGCCTTCAAAGGCTCATCTGGGCTACGCTATCACCTCCGTGACCACACAGGTGAGCGTCCCTATGCTTGTGGGGAGTGTGGGAAGGCCTTCAAGCGCTCATCCCTGCTGCGCATCCACCAGCGGGTTCACACAGGGCTGCGTGCCTTCACCTGCCCCACCTGTGGTCTGGCATTCAAGTGGGCCTCTCATTACCAGTACCACCTACGCCAGCACACTGGTGAACGCCCCTATGCTTGCCAGGACTGTGGGAAAGCCTTTAAGAACACCTCATGCCTCAGGCGGCACCAACAGCTGCACACCGGCGAGCGTCCTTTTGCCTGCCAGACATGCGGCAAGGCCTTCACCCAGACGTCCAACCTTCGGCAGCACCAGCGAGTACACACTGGTGAAAGACCCTATCGTTGTCGAGACTGTGGCAAGGCCTTCACCCACTCTTCCAACCTGGCACTGCACCGACGTACCCATTCACGGGAGCGCCCCTTTCAATGTCCAGTTTGCACAAAGGCGTTTGTCATGGCCTCTTACCTGCAGCGCCACTTGCGTACCCACAACAGCAGCGAGGCCTCCAGTCGTTCAGCCACTGCCTCACCTGCTGCCACCCAGGAGGTGCAAATCATGCCCAACCTACAGGCTACTCTGAATGTGGAGTTAAGTGGCAGCCCAGCCCCAGCTGTTTCTTCCAACTCCCAGACTTTCTTGCTAGTACAGACAGCACAGGGCTTACAACTCATCCCCAGTGTGCAGCAGCTGCAACAACCTCCACCACCCCAAAATTCACCCCCCAAACTCATCCTGCTGCCCAGTCCCCAGGTGGTGCCCACTACACCCACTGCTCCATCCAGCTTTACCCTGGTGCCAAATACCCCCACTGTTCCAGGCAAACCTGTCCCGCTCCGTCAAGGGAAGGGTAAGAAGTCCAGACCACTGTTGCCTCCAGTGCTGCCACCAGTGTCTGGCAGCCAGAATATCATTTTGATGCCCAGTACCACTGGGCCAAGCATGCAGCCTCTGTCTAATGTGCAAGTGCAGAGGTCACCAGGATTGCAAACTGGTGGACAGAATGTTATTGTTCTCCAGAGCATGCCAGAACAGCAAGCCGGTACAGTCCAGATCCAAGCAGTGCCACCGGCAGGCACTATCCAGATTCAAACCCTGCCCCAGTCCCAGCAGCTCCAGAGCCTGCCTTCTGTCCAGCAAGGTGGCACTTTGCAAATCCAGGCCCTGCCTGCTTCCCAACAGACTGGTACTATCCAGATCCAGGCCCTCCCACCAGCTCAACAGACTGGCATTGTGCAGATCCAGAGTTTGCCTCTCCCCCAGAGCACTGTCCAGATCCAAAGTTTGCCTGCCTCTCAGCCAGCAGGCACTGTGCAGATCCAGAACCTGTCAAACTGCCCTTCAACTGGCACTATGCAGTTCCAAGCTCTACAGGCACCCCAGAAGGTGAACACTGTGCAATTCCAAGCTGTGCCATCCTCCCAGCAGCTGGGGACCCTGCAGCTCCAGACCCTCCAGCCTTCCCAGCAAGTGGGCCCCCTTCAGATCCAGACCTTGCCATCCCCCCAACAGGCCAGCCCCCTGCAGATTCAGAATCAGTCTGGTGCTGGTGTTGAAATCCAGGGGCTGTCACCTTCTCAGCAGCTGGATGGCACCATTCAGATCCAGAGCCTGGTGTCGTCCCAGGAGGGGCAGCAACTCCAGCCTTCTGAGGAGATGGCCAGCGTGCAGCTTCAGACTTTGGGCCAAACCCAGGAGATGAGTGACATGGGATCTGCACTGTCCAGCTCTCATGAGCTCTCTGGTGTGGATCTTCAACAGGGCCCCAGCTCAGAGGAGGAAAGCCAGAACCTGATTGTGGTGCAGGATTCTCCAGGGGAGGAGCTGCTGGGGCCTGGAGCTGAAGTAGAGAACCTGGAGGGTGTGCAGGACATGCACTTTGAGACTCTGCAGACTGATGAGGGTGTTCAGAATGTGTTGGTGTTGAGGAGCGCAGGAGGTGAGCAGACCCGTCTGTGTGTGCAAGAGGTAGAGAATATCCAGACTGTCCAAGAGCTGCCTGGCCTGCAACTGCAGGGTCCTGATGGCAGTTCTGGGACTGGGCAGAATCTCCTGATAATCCGCAGTGCCCAGGGAGAACAGACTCTCCAAGTGCTGGAGAGTGTGCCAACACTGCAGGTAAGCAGCCCAGACAGTACTCAGTCTGCTGGTGACAGTGACAGCACCCCCCAAATGGTGCAGCTTCTGCAAAGCCCAGTGGCTTCCCAAGGCCTGTCCTCCATCCAGATTGTACAGACAGTGCCCAACATGCAGCTTGTTCACACCTTCTGAAGTCAGCTCTTTCCACTACTGAGTGGGATGGTCAGCTGAGGGCTCTCGCAAGTGAATGATGGGGTGTGCCTTGCCATGTGGTTGATGTCATGGCAGATGGGCCACTTGCCACCTGGGCAACATCAAGACTCTTAAATGGGATTGCCAGTTCTCCATGTGGGCTCAGCTTGGGTTCCTTACAACAAAGCCTGCCCTGGTGCAACAGCAAAGACCCTGGCTGAACCCTTTACCTGCTGATCCAAAGCACTCTCCCTGCTCACATGTAGGCTGCTGCTGCTGCTGCCCCTGCAGCCACAGTGATTCTTCTGTCTCCTCCCCCATCCCAGCACCTGTATGCCCTTGCACAAGAAAAGATGCCAGTCCTTTGTTCTGTCTCAGATTCACTCCTGTTTTCCTACCATGTTTCTGGCAAGAACAAAAAGTATGTTCTGCTTGTTGGTTAAAAGGCTGTTACATCCTGGACTCCTGGATTTTCACCCCACATCAGGCAAGAAGGGTGATTAGTGGATAGAGATCAAGTATCTGACTTCCCTTATTTCCCTTCTGTGATGTGGTGTTGGAACAGGGTTCTGTGAAAGCAGCATAAGCTCCTTCTGCATAGTGGAAAATTAGGAAAGTTCAGGTGTTAGGGTCTTCCTGTGGATCTTAATGCCTTGGCGAGGGGATGTTGATGGTGACAGCTTAATGAATTGCCACAGACTGTCTCAGCCATGAAGTCATTTCTGGTCAAACCTCATATTCTGTTTCCCATTCATACCCCACCCTCACCACCTTTTTTCCAGCGTGTACCCCCATTCCTGGTGCTAACAAATGCAAGAGGGTCACAGACTCTTCTAGCTGAGAAAGAAAATAAAAGATTCCTTTCAAGCAACTTTGCCTTTTTTCTTCCTGTCCTGTTCTTCTTTGTATTCTGCAAGGGATTGGAGTCCCTATTGCCATATTACAAGGGGTGCCATCTATTCTCTAGAAACTTGGTCCAGGGCCGAGGCCTGTAAGACACCCAAGAACTTTAATTCTGTGAAGTGTTTTAGGGCCCAAACCTATCCAACTTTAAAGAGCTGATGAAGCCATGCCAATGGGGCATGCACAGCAAAAACAGATATGGGATTGCAGCCTTGGAGAGGCTTCATTTCTGATCTCAGAAGCTAAGCAGGGTCAGGCCTGGTTAGTACTTGGATGGGAGACCGCCTGGGAATACCTGGTGCTGTAGGCTTATACCATAGTCTTTTGAGACTGAAGGTTGCCAACCACAGTGGTGGGGAGGCTGTCTTGGAGGCCTTCTCAAGATAAGGGAGCCTGAGCCTTTGTTCCCTTGGGGGTTGCATTATGGCTGCATCAGCACTGGAATGATGGATAGGATTGGGCTGTGAGTCTTGCTGAAGTTCTGGAAACATAAGGTGCCAGATTCACCAGAGGGTTACAAAGAGATTGGAAGACGCAAGAAAAAAAAATTCCACTTATAGGAAGTTGTGGCTCTGCATTTTTGGAAGCATCTAATATCACTGAAGTTTTTAATACATAATATATCTCTCTCTAGTACATGCATATATTGCCTTTCTGCTAGTGCAGTGGTTCTCAAACTTTTTAGCCAAGGACCCACTTTTTAAAATGATAATCTGTCAGGACCCACCAAGCACAAGAAATTTTTAACAATCCTAGGCTGCAATCCTATCCACACTTACTCAGGAGTAAGCCCCATTGACTGTCATACTTAAAAGCATATACATTATAGCCTGTTAAAAGCAGAAACCTCCCCAAATGCAGTCACATACCATGGTAGCATCAAGTCTAATAAACTAAAAATAAAATATTGAAATGAATGGGAACCCATCTGAAATTGGTTCACGACCCACCTATTGGGTCTGGACCCACAGATTGAGAAACAATGTGCTAGTGCATTCAAGGTAGTTTGCAATTTAAAATAACAGTGTATCATAGACATAATACAAAACGGAAAAGGGATGGGAAGAGGAAAATAAGCAAATTCACACCAATTCTTATGTAATGATGCATAATTGTTAAAAACAGAAGATGCAATGGTCTCCTTCTGGGAAGAGGAGGAGCCAAATAGCAGTTCCAGCCAAGCTGCTGTTGAGATGTCCTCAAGAGGTCCTTATTGGTACTCTTGTTTTAAGCTGAGAGGTGCAGGGACTCCAGCTTCCATAGAAACATAAGCCTAGCCTCCTCAATGCCAGCAAGGATAAGAAGGTCTCAACATGAATTCTGGAAAATGCACCTGAAATTCTCCAGTTCAACAGCATGACTCAAATAGAGTTGAGAACAGAAGACATAGGAAGAGGAGCCCAAGTTGTTGGAAACTGCTGAAGAGGCAGTTGGGGGAGAAAAGTTAATAAAGAGCTGCTGGCTATTTTTTCCTTATGGAGTGATTCACACTTCTTGATAGCTTTTCACACTTCTGTTCATCAGAGAATTTCCATATCTCTTTGCTGCAGAACAGCAGTGTTCTATCTAGGACACCTAGTCATCTGGTATTAGTAGACATAGGGCAGACTGGGGGGCCTAATTCTATCCAACTTTCCAGGGCTGATGCAGCTGCAATGCAGTCCCAAGGTAAGGAAATGAACTTTCCCTTATATTGAGGAGGCCTCTGTGACTGCCCCTCTGCAGGATGCAGGTTTGCCCAATTGGCAGTGCTGCACTGGCGCTGGAAAGTTGGATAGGATTGGCACTCAGTAGTCCTGGGTGCCAGGGGACTATGGTACTTTGTTGGTTAGTGAACTGAAAGAGCACCCTGGACACATAGTCTCCCCCTCCCCTTTTTTGGTACTGGCCTTGCTCATAAACCTTTAACTGCAGCCTGACAAACAGAAATGTGGTAGGTGATGTTTTTGGCATAAGTAGAGATATTGATGGAGATTTAACTGCTTATTTTCAGCATGTCAGGCTGTAGCAAGTGCACAGAAAGTGAAAAAGGTGGCAGCTCTGCACCTCAGATTGTGTTGTGGCTGCATACTGGAGGAGAAAGTAGTATTTCAGGTAATGTTGGTATTTTTGATAAACTTTTATAGAGTAGTAGGATGTGACTAAAATATACAACTGCATTGACACTAAATGAAAATTGAAGCTGATATGCTCTGTGTGCTCTCTGCTTTCTAGCCTAGTCCACCAAAAGCAAACCTAACTCATTTGCAACGCTTCCCAAAGAAGCTTAACAGCCCAATCCTATCCATGCCCACTCAGAAGTAAGCCTTATTATAGTCAATGAGATTCCAGCCTGAGCCTCCAGGGGAAAGAAGTTTGTATTGTATTGGCAACCTTCAGTCTCGAAAGACTATGGTATCGCGCTCTGAAAGGTGGTTCTGGCACAGCGTCTAGTGTGGCTGAAAAGGCCAATCCGGGAGTGACAATCCCTTCCACACCGGGAGCAAGTGCAGTCTGTCCCTGGTCTGTCTCCCTGGCTATGGGCCTTCCTTCTTTGCCTCTTAGCCTCAGACTGTTGGCAAAGTGTCTCTTCAAACTGGGAAAGGCCATGCTGCACAGCCTGCCTCCAAGCGGGCCGCTCAGAGGCCAGGGTTTCCCACTTGTTGAGGTCCATCCCCAAGGCCTTCAGATCCCTCTTGCAGATGTCCTTGTATCGCAGCTGTGGTCTACCTGTAGGGCGCTTTCCTTGCACGAGTTCTCCATAGAGGAGATCCTTTGGGATCCGGCCATCATCCATTCTCACGACATGACCAAGCCAACGCAGGCGTCTCTGTTTCAGCAGTGAATACATGCTAGGGATTCCAGCACGTTCCAGGACTGTGTTGTTTGGAACTTTGTCCTGCCAGGTGATGCCGAGGATGCGTCGGAGGCAGCGCATGTGGAAAGCGCTCAGTTTCCTCTCCTGTTGTGAGCGAAGAGTCCATGACTCGCTGCAGTACAGAAGTGTACTCAGGACGCAAGCTCTGTAGACCTGGATCTTGGTATGTTCCGTCAGCTTCTTGTTGGACCAGACTCTCTTTGTGAGTCTGGAAATCGTGGTAGCTGCTTTACCGATGCGCTTGTTTAGCTCGGTATCGAGAGAATGAGTGTCGGAGATCGTTGAGCCAAGGTACACAAAGTCATGGACAACCTCCAGTTCATGCTCAGAGATTGTAATGCAGGGAGGTGAGTCCACATCCTGAACCATGACCTGTGTTTTCTTCAGGCTGATTGTCAGTCCAAAATCTTGGCAGGCCTTGCTAAAACGATCCATGAGCTGCTGGAGATCTTTGGCAGAGTGGGTAGTGACAGCTACATCGTCGGCAAAGAGGAAGTCACGCAGACATTTCAGCTGGACTTTGGATTTTGCTCTCAGTCTGGGGAGGTTGAAGAGCTTTCCGTCTGATCTGGTCCGGAGATAGATGCCTTCTGTTGCAGTTCCAAAGGCCTGCTTCAGCAGGACAGCGAAGAAAATCCCAAACAAGGTTGGTGCAAGAACACAGCCCTGCTTCACTCCGCTTCGGATGTCAAAAGGGTCTGATGTGGAGCCATCGAAGACAACAGTGCCTTTCATGTCCTTGTGGAAAGATCTGATGATGCTGAGGAGCCTGGGTGGACATCCAATCTTGGGGAGAATCTTGAGTATCCTCATATAGACTGGGTCAATTTGTGTTCTGGTCACGATAAGGAGACCGGATCTCTTGACGTGCTAAATGACTGTGGCTTAGAGCAGCTAGTCACAGAGCCCACCAGAGGGCAGGTGACTCTGGATTTAATATTGTGCGGTACACAGGACCTGGTTAGAGATGTAAATGTTACTGAGCCATTGGGGAACAGTGATCATGCTGCAATCCGTTTTGACATGCACGTTGGGGGAAGAATACCAGGCAAATCTCTAACAAAAACCCTTGACACATCCTGAACCATCCTGAACCATCCTGAACCATGACCTGTGTTTTCTTCAGGCTGATTGTCAGTCCAAAATCTTATTGGCTATAATACCATAAACCATGTCTCCATAGGATGATATGGAAGATGTATGGGTCAAACATTGACCAAGAACTTCTTGAAAACCCTCCTTGTAAATTTAAACTTCACTCAGTTCTCTGGACACAACCCTAATATGATAGGCTCAAGCAGGAAAAAAAGGGCATGGAAATAACACCCACAGCAGTGACATTTGAATTGAAAACCTTTTCTGTTTATGGAACACTGTCAAAGTTATCATGGCAGAGACATGTGCAGTGTTTCTTAAAAAGGAATGCCACATCTATGGATGCCACATAGGGCCCAATCCTACCCAACTTTCCAGCGCTAATGCAGTCATGCCAACAGGGCATGTGCTGCATCCTGCGGTTGGGGGCAGTCACTGAGGCCTTCTCAAGGTAAGGGAGTGTTTGTTCCCATGTGTCTGGGTTACATCAGTGCTGGAAAGCTGGATAGGATTGGGCCCCCAGTCTGCCCTATGTCTACTAATACCAGATGTGTGAGAGCCGCCTATAGTTGCTGAGTGAGACTGAGTATGGTCAGAGATATTCTCATCTTTATTAATGACTTCACATGTTCCAGCGCTGAGTCCAAGCATTGGAAACGGATTTTGGGAGTCCACCCTGGTGTTCCCAGGCTCAAATCAAATCCTGCGGACATCCCTTTGATTTACATTCTTTCCAGAATCAGAGCCCAGTAATTGAGACTCCCTGCTTGCTTTTGTTCTTGCTTATTCCCTTTTCAGAACTGGGAATAGAAACAAAAAGGTCAGGCTGCTCCTTCTACCCTCATCCTGGCAGACAGACCTTTGTAGTCTTGATTGTTTCTAAGGTTGCCAACTCTTAAAATTATTTTTTTTTTTAAAATTATAAATGTGAAAAATCTGGTACCTGGCCAGGATGAGAAGGGCAGAGCAAGTGTGGGGATTGAGTTAGAGGATCAGGGTCAGGGATTTGGGCAGGTATGAGCATAGAATTCAGAGATTTGTGGTAGACTCAGGGACAGAACCCAGTTCAAAGGTAACATCCCAAAGAGAAAAGCAGTGCAGGAATGGGCAACTAGTCCTGCAACTTTTCTGGCTAGTGCCAGAATGTTTGTCCTCCGCCATACCACTTCACATGCTCCACCTATTTGAGTACCGCCAGATATAACTGGCAATGACATCATCACCAGTTACTTCTGGGTTGGGAGGCCAGAGGTGATGCAACAAACACCAGAAAGAGGCTCGGGGTGGATGAGAGGGCTTTTTTGAGGGCAGAAAAGCATGCCTTAGAGCTCTGCCCACCAAGCCAAGCCTCCTCCTGCTGTTTGTTGTGTCATGTTCCTGGCCTCACTGTCAAGCAGCAGGTGTCCAGGGGTCCTGCAAGTACCACTAGGCACTACCTCAAGTACCACCGGTTGAGAAATACTGGGCTAGTGCCTTGTACAATAGCATCAAGTATCAAATCAGGAAACATTTGGATTATTGTAATAACAGTGGGTGGTGAGTTCACCACTGATGCACTTTGTCGCTAGAAATTAACATTTTGATATATGGTCTGCTCTAGCCAAAAGTTTGGAGGCAAATATTTAATCCCATACACACTTTCCTGGAAGTAGATTCCACTTGTTGCCCAAATTGTTCAGCCGCAGCAGCAATTTAGTCTGGCCCTTGGCAGCACCCAGAGAGACAACACATACTCAGATACCAGGTAAGTTTCAGAATTTTTACTTAAGTTTCAAAAGCAGCCTTAAGCACAACAGATCAACAAGCAAAACATATTGATAAGCAGGTAGGTAAAGACACTGACAGTAAAAGTATGACACTTCTTTCCAGCAAAATCTTCCTTTCCAGACCTACTTTCCACCCCACAGGGGCCAGGCAGATGCTATTTCCCAGTGTTAAAGAGAAGCTATTACCAAGGCAAGCAACTCTCTCTTTTAGCTGGAACAAGAGAGAGTGGACCCCTGGAATTCAGAGCTCTCCCTCCAACTACACTCAAGAATGCCGATGCTCCAAGCTCCCTGAAGGCTGACAGCAGCCTCTATTTCAGGGGTGCTCACACTTTTTTGGCTCGAGAGCTACTTTGAAACCCAGCAAGGCCTGGAGATCTACCAGAGGTTTTTTTACAATGTTCGCGCCATCATAACATATAACATTTATGTGTACAATGTATGTTGGTGTACCTTGAGCCCCACTGAGTATAACAGGACTTACTCCTGAGTAGACATGCCTAGGATTAGGCTGTGAGGCTGCAATCCTAGCCACACTTACCTGGGAGTAAGCCCCATTGAGTACAATGGACCTTACTCCCGGCGTTTCCTCCCAGAGGCACCTGAAGGGGAGGGGGGGTCGGCACTCCGCGATCTACTCATTTTGTCTCGCGATCTACCGGTAGATCGCAATTCACCTATTGAGCACCCCTGCTCTATTTATAGTCTGCCTCTGAGCACAGTCCTCAACAGGTTTTGGAGGCAGAGGAGGACCTCAGAGTTACAGTCTTCACTCAGGTCCAACTCTCTCTCCCTCCTCCCATCTGGGAATGTAACATCTTGGGCCCTGGGTTGGCTCTGGGTAAAGAAACAGTTGTAGCTGGGCAGGATCCTTGCTGGGAACTTGGTTGAAAACTTGGATCTTTTACAACTTTTACAAAACTTGGATCTTTTACAACAATCTTTTAATGGGACTTCAGAGTAGACATGCAAAAGAGTGCATTGCTGGTGCTATGTGCAAGAGGCTTTGTGTTTTTAACAGCTCCATGAGCAACAAGTGGCAACAGTGAAGCTGGTCTCCCAGCCCTGCATCCCCAACTATATATCTCCCTGTTGGATACAGCTTTACCTGTTGCACTCCAGCCTGGAACTCACAGAAACCCTGCTCTGAAAACACACCCCCTACCCACTCCAAAAAAATAATCTGGAGGCCATACCAAATTCCCAGACCCCCTTTGCTATGCAATGACAAGCTAACACCCCGTCTCTCCCACGCAGAGGCAAAGCATAGAGAGAAAATGATTTGCAACACTTCGTAAGCTATTTTGTAGGGTGCTTTGTAAGCTACTTTGTAAGCTACTATAGGGCACTTTGTCAGTTGCTTTATAAGCTACTATAGGGCGCGTTGTACGTTACTATAGGGCACTTTGCAAGCTACTACAGGGTGCTTTGTAAGTTGCTGTGTAAGCTACTACAGGGCACTTTGTAAGTTGCTTTGCAAGCTACTATAGGGCACTTTGTAAGCTACTATAGGGCGCTTTGTAAGTTGCTGTGTAAGCTACTACAGGGCACTTTGTAAGTTGCTTTGTAAGCTACTATAGGGCACTTTGTAAGCTACTATAGGGCGCTTTGTAAGTTGCTGTGTAAGCTACTACAGGGCACTTTGTAAGTTGCTTTGTAAGCTACTATAGGGCACTTTGTAAGCTACTATAGGGCGCTTTGTAAGTTGCTGTGTAAGCTACTACAGGGCACTTTGTAAGTTGCTTTGTAAGCTACTATAGGGCACTTTGTAAGCTACATAGGGCGCTTTGTAAGTTGCTGTGTAAGCTACTGTATGCTCTGTAAGCTACTATACGGCGCTTTGCAAGACACTTTGTAAGCTACTCTAGGGCAGGCTCCAGGCAGCCCTAGAGGCCTCGTTTTGCTCCCTTAGTAACGGTTGCTAGGGGCTACGTAAGGAGAGAAGGGGTAGCGAGAGAACAACGCATGCGCACTTGGGAGTAAAGCCGGGCGGTTGCGAAGCTTGAAGGGGTTGACTAACGGGCCCTCCTGGGGCAAGGGGGGAGGGGCGGACGGGCGAGGCGCGTGGGAGGCATTGGGAGAGACCACTCTCCTCCTGCGCGGCGGGGCAGGCCGCTTGATTCCGAAGGCTGGGTGAGTCCAATCCTCGTGGAGGGGGAGTGGCTGCACTTGGGGCGTTTCTAGGCTTGCAGGGGTGAGGCTGCCAGTCAGGACCCTTCTGGCCTCTGGTCAGTGCTGCTCAGGCCGGGCTTGGCTGTGCTGGGAGGCTGTGTTTCCTCTTGGAGGGGCAGGCTGGGAGGCTCGGGAGTGTGACAGGGCTTCAGATGCAGCTTTGCTGCTGGTGGGAGGGAGCCTGGTTTTGACAGCTGTAAATGGAGCTGAGGATACAGGAAGGGGGGGGGGGCTTGGCACTAGTGACAGTGGCTATTCTGACAACCTATGCTTGCCCAGTGTACAGGTGTCCACATTTGATCCCTGTTGCGCGGGTTGTGAGTGGTTGCATACCTCACACGTGGTGGCGCTTCTTGAAGGACTCTGCTGGGGAGGCTGCCTCACCTGCCTCCCCACCTACCACATGTCCCTGGTGTACATGCAGTATTGGGCAAAAATGGTTTAATGCGTACAATAAATAATCATATTTTGTGCTGTTGGTCTTTCAAAAATAACCCTCTAAAGCAGTGTTTCTCAAACTGTGGGTCGGGACCCACTAGGTGGGTCGTGAGCCAATTCCAGGTGGGTCCCCATTCCGTTCAATGTTTTATTTTTAATATATTAGACTTGATGCTACCATGGTACCTGACTGCATTTGGGGAAATGTTACAGGTCTGTACTTTGTAGGCAACTATATAGGCTACTATGTATATGCTTTTAACAATGATAGTCAGTGGGACTTACAAGTGGGTACGTGTGGGTAGGATTGCAGCCTAGGATTGTTAAAAAATTTTCCTGCTTGATTATGTCACTTCCAGTCATGGCATTACTTCTGGTGGGTCCCGGAGATTCTCATTCTAAAAAGTGGGTCCCAGTGCTAAAAGTCTGAGAACCACTGCTCTAAAGCAAATGCCCCCTCTTGGATGCATGGCAAAATGGGTCCCAAGAAATGGCAGCTTACCCTAAACCAGGGTGACCAGATATCCTAATTGCAAAAGAGGACAAGGCACCCCACAATGTAGGTCATCCCAGAAAAATGTAGGACACAACAAAATAAAAGCTAAAAACGCTTGTATATTGAGTTCAAGCAGTTAATTTGAGCACTATATTACTTTTTATTAACTTTAAAACTATATTACATATACATTATTACATATCATGCACTTTTTCAAGTGGGTGCTCCTCTTAGCAAGACAAGAGTAACTCTCCCTCCTCACCCCAGCAAGTCTTTTCTGCTGGTTTTCCTTTGAATCTTTTTAGATTGCGATCCTTGTTTGAACAGGGAGACATTAGTTATTTGATTTTCTCTGTAAACCGCTTTGTGAACACTTCATTGACAAGCAGTATATAAATATTCTTAATATATATAATTAAAAGATGGTTATGCACTGCCTGCATGGGCCCACTCACAGGGAAAAGGACGTTAAAGTTTTTTTCCAGGACACGAGACTAAAAAGGAGGATGTGTCCTGGAAAAAGAGGACATCTGGTCACCCTGCCCAAAACTATCTAGTGAGCCCTGGGCTGATTAAGAACACACACACTATCTCTCTTTAATACGCACAGAGTAGATGTCCTCATTGCTTTTAGGGTTGCCAACTTTTTCTCCTTTCAAGGCTCCTGTGCATTTAGCAGCTGAACAACTGGCAAACACTTTAGAATATGAAAATGCAGGAATGGAAAAAAGATGAGACTGCTGGGCTTTTTATACCAGTGAGGTAGTTGTTAAAGGAGCCTTAATTTGAACATAAACATTCTCAGTTCTTGTTGCTGCTGCATATCTGTTTGCTTTGGTTGTGTTTGGTATTTTTCCAAAACACCCTTTCTCTTGAAAGAGGGGATTTGAAGTTAATGGTTTGACCCTCCCGCCCCCCCCCCCCCGGTTGTTCTGCCTTTGAAAAGGTTTTTCTCTAAGAGCTGCCCTGAAGAGAGAGACTGCACCCTGAACTCTTTCTTCCTCCATCTCAGCTTTTCATCAGGGACCAGTTAGCCAAATATCTAAACTTTTCCTTCATTCCAGGTGCTATTTTCACTACCTGCCAGCATGCCTACCCTGGAACCTGAGCAGCTGGCCATCAGAGAAATGAAGGAGGAGGAGGCACCCATTGTCTTAGAGCTTTTGAAGGTGAGAAAAACTCTGGGAGGAAAACAGCCCCAGCAACCTACAATCCTACTGCACTTTTCCAGAGCTTTGTGGGGACTGGATCACAGCTCCTTATGGACATTCCTCTCAGGCTGCATTGTTAACTTTTTAACTGGCATCTGTAATTGAGAAAAGGCTCAAGGCTTTTGAGTAGGTTTGTTGACGATGTGTAGACATTAGTGGGTGATAATATTGGCCTTCATTGTTGAAAAATGCCATCTGCTGATCTCTGCTGATTGAGTTAATGTTAAACATTCAAGGACAAGACAGATGTTTTTTTTCCTTTCCTGATCAGCTGGCAGCCCCTAGTTCTGGATAACTGTGGTGTACTTTGAAAACTTATTTGGAATTCCTCAATGAGAGAATCAGAGATAGGGAAAAAATGTCACTGAAAAACATAGGTGAACAGGAAACAGCCTGATACAGAGTTAGACCATTGATCCATCTAACTCATGTTGCCAACACTGACTGTGCACCACTGAGATGTGGAGAACAGGAGAACTAGTAATTCTCTAAGGTGCCACAAAACCATTTTGTGTCTGTCACTCCAAGTTAAAATGGCTGTCCCTCTGGAGGTGTTCCCCCTTTCCCAGTCATGGCCCTGCCATCTAAATGATGGCTTTTGGATTGGTACCTCAGGTTCAGGACTGTTTGTCTCTAATCAATTCTTTTCCCTTTTGGAAACTACTGTGTATTCCTTGAAAGTTTTTGGAAAGACAGACCTGTGTTGGGATATACTTTAGACAGAGCATGATAGAGCACTTCAGAGTGTGATCATACATCAGGTTGCTCCTTGCTCTGTGCTCCTGTCCTCCTGTGACTTTCTGTTTCTTTCCCACCAGGATGGATTCAAGGATACAGAGAATCGTTTGATACTGTATGTGCTTACACGTCCCATGGCGTTGTTGCTGATGGCCATAGTGAGCAGTGGCCTGCGGTTCTTCCTGAACTCCTTTGTGGTGGCCCTTGTGCTACCAGTGCTTCTCACCGTTGTGGCTCTGAAGCTTCTGCTGTGGCGTTCACCAGACCTGAGGCACCTGCATGCCTATTACAGCACAGACCAGCGTGGGCTGTGGGTGGCTGTGTACGACGAGGATGATGTCTGTGGCTGTGTGGCTTTAGAGCCCCTTGGTGGGGACCCCCACACAGCTGAGCTGAAACGCCTGGCTGTTAACCGCTGGTATCGGCGCTCTGGTGTAGGTCGCTCTCTCCTCCGCTTTCTAGAGTCACAGGCTCGTGCTCAGGGCTTCAAGTTTCTAGTGGCCCAGGTCTCTGTGGTCACCAAAGCAGCTATTGGGCTCTTTGAGAGCAGTGGCTATGATGTCAGCAGTGGGCGCCAATGGCTAGGCTATACTGTTCAGCAGGAGTTCAGCAAGGAATTGTAGCACCTCTGTCTGCTGGTTAGCCATCATGCTGCTAGCCAGGGACTTAGGCAGGAAGAGCATGTGGCCTTGGGAAATTTAGCCCCTGAATGGGGAAAGCACAAGTCTCCAGAAACAGGCTGGGGTATGCAAGCTGTCTCAAGGCACCAAATATGGGACTCCTTTCAGTAGCATGGTTTTCTCTGCCTGGAAAAAAATGAAGATGCTGCAACGATAAATGAAAACCCTTGGTTGTTTGACCCTTCTTTTTCTCACTCTGGCATGTCAGCATACCCTTTTGCTTATATGATGATGCTCCATGTTTGGGATGGAGAAAGCAAGAGCTCTTTGGCAAGACCTGCCTCCATGCCAATGTGCTCCCAAAATTCCACCCTCCATACTTGAAGCATTTGTCCGCAGCGATAAACGCTGTACCCAAGGAGAAGTTTCCCTGTGATCTGAAAATGTCTGTTTTATTTAGGAATTCCAAGCAAACCCATCCTGCATTAGTTGCTCTGCATTTGAGGAACAGGAGCAAGCACCACCCCTTTCCCATGTCCTGCTTTTTCTGGACTCAACACATCTAAATTTTTCACTGAACAGCCTCAAATCCTGTGACTGGAAGATTAATTTGGGAAGATTGCCCAGCATACTTTATCCTCTACTAGCCATGCAAAAATGGAAAAACTGTTTGGAACACTCCCTTGCAAGTCCCTCTGGATGCATACACCATTTGTGAGATTTCAGTTGGATCTGTCCACATGTTATTTTCATAGCCTTAGGAAAAAACTGAAAGCCAGGATTCTCAGAAAGTTGAATTCTGGAGATGTGCAATACCCATTGTTGGGTTCTGGGGCTTTTTTGTTTTGCTTTTTTTGGTTTTTGGTATGATGAAACCCTCTTTGTCTCCTGCTGGAGCCACACATTGAGGTTCTGTCAGTTAATTTATTTGATGTACATCTACCCCATGGTTGATGGTTTCATGGGGGATTTTGCTGTGCATGTTTGTGGTCCTGGATAGACTGGGATAAAAGATAACAGCACTAAAGCACTCTGGTTTCACATTTGTTTTCTTGAGCTACACAAAAAACACATGTCTGTGCTAATCAAGGCACATGGTTATTCAGAGTGTTATTGTGTGAAAGAGAAGCTGAAAGCGCATTCCAACCAGCATAGGTTTTATAGTTGCTTTGTTAAAGAAGAAAGTAATTTAAGCTTCAGATGTGAAAATGCCCTTAATAGCTTAATCCTTACCAACATTCCAGGACTGATGTAGCAGTTCCAATAGTATGCATGCTGCATTCTGTGGTGGTGGTGGGGGCAGTCAAGGTAAGGGAACATTGCATTGTGTCTGCATCAGTGCTGGAAAGTTGGTGAGGATTGTGCTGCTAGTTTGAAGTGAGTTAATTCAAATGGCGCTTTAGGTTCCAGTTGGAGCATAGGGATATATATACCAGATCCATAAGGAGCAGGGTGCATGAGTCCTATACTCAGGATTGTTTATATTGTGTGCCAAAAACCATGCCAAGAAACCTGGATGCTGCTCTCAAAACTTAATTCTGTTCCTTAGCTGAGTACACACAGATGTACAGAACTTATTTTACATAAACTTTGTTCATAAAGCATGCTTCCTTAGTATACTTGAGTTCTTGCAAAATTTGAGCTCAAGTTTAGTAAAGAGAAGATGAGTCCTACAGCATTTTTTAAATTGGCATCCTATTTTGTTGTATAGCCCAGCTCATCCTAATGGCTTTTCAAAGATAGACCTGTGTCTGAAATCCTGCAAGTTGGGGCAAAGAGACTCTGTAGAAAAGCAGCATGCATGGAAAGGGTTAAGATCATGCATATACATACACATAATTTATGTGTTCCAAACTGCTCCCTCTCAATGCTGTCTCCCTTTGCACTGTTCTTCATCTTTTAATCTGCATATCCCTGCTCCCATTTCCAATATTGCATAACTTTGGGAACCTGCTTTGGTGTACTGTTAGTCCACAACTTGAGGACAGCCTTTTACAGAAAGCTGTGTCTATGCTTTTGGGTCAGCACACCCTGTCCAGCCTTGTGCTTTCACGCCTGTATGACAGTGCTGTTCCAACTTATGTTAGTTCCGACTTCTGGACTAACATCCAGAACAGAACCAGGGCGTAAGTCAGGGACTACCTGTTATTGATTCCATGAGTGAGCTCTGGCACCAAAAAGGGATTCCAGGAAAGGATCCTTAGCTTTCTTTATCACTGAAACTCTAGGCATGTTTACTTGGAAGTAATTTCCACTGTGTTCAGCAGGGCTTACTCCTTGGAAAGTATGCATAGGATTACTGCCTAATACTTGCCTGCAGGGTCTTTTGATGCAGTCTGACTAAATGGAATGGAACTTTTTGTGTTTCTCATGGGTGTAAATAAAGACAAAGGTGGTTGTTGCTCTTGGCCAAGTTATTATGGGAATGATAGTTGGATGGAAGACCTGGCAAAACAATAGCTTCCTAAGGAGGAAATAGGAATTGGGCTCAGATGGAGAATTGGTCCCAAGGTGTAAGCAGCAGCACAACTTGGTCTTTGCTTTCAGAAGAAAGGGGTGTGAGGAGTGGTGCCTCTTTGCTTTTAAAAAGGAGGATGTAGACTTTGGTTCAAAATTATCTCCCTTAGGAAAGATGAATCCTTGGATGAAGAAACAAACATTCACATCCTAATAGGGGTGGAGGGGGGGGAGGCTGCTTTTTCAAAGGGAGATTTATTTGGCGTATGGCATATAATACATGGACGTGTATAACAATTATACTAGATCAGTGGTTTTCATACTTTTAGCACTGAGACCCACTGTTTAGAATGAGAATCTGTCAGGGCCCGCAGGAAGTAATGTCATGACCGGAAGTGACACCATCAAGCAGGAAAATTAACAATCCTGGGCTGCAATCCTACCCACACTTTCCCAAGAGTAAGTCCCATTTACTATCATTGCTACTACATACAGGGTAGCCTGTTTAAAGCAAAGATCTGTAACATTTCCTCAATATAGTCACATGCCATGGTAGCATAAAGTCTATTAAAAATAAAATATTGAAATGAATGGGGACCCACCTGAAATTGGCTCACGAGCCACCTAGTGGGTCCAAACCCACAGTCTGAGAAACACTGAACTAGATCAAATATCAATGTCCAGTTCGTCCAGCCATTCAAGGATAAAGTTACCTTCATTGAAAATGTCAGACCATGGGCCATGTCAGACCATGGTCCAAAGGGAGAGAAAATGCGTGATGGCAGAGGACTTCCAAATGGTGGCCTCCAAACTTCCAAACTGTGGGCCTCCAAAAGGTAGGTATATGTATTTGTGGTAGTTCCTCCAAAAGCTAGTAGGAAGGGAGTTAATAGTCAGGAGCTTAGTTGTTGAAGGGGTTGTACTGTGTTAACAGTAACACAGTAACTGTGTTAACTTACTATGTAAACAGTAAGTTGGGAGAGCAGTTCCATTAAGGGGTATGTGTAGTGCAAGTATGAGTTTATAGGGGTCATGAGTGCAGAGGTCTTAAAGCACTGGAAGAGAATGATGACTTAATTGCATGGGGGAAAATATGAAGATGAGCTTAATTGCATTTTTAACTGTTTTAATGATTTGGTCAGCTTAATTCTATCTGTGTAAAATGCCTTGAGGATTGAAAGGAAGGTAGAAATACAATGGATGTATGAATGGGATGGAAATTAGCCATTCTCCTCTCATCTGTGATACATGCTGATGTTTGAAGAGTCATCAAGGACAGCCCATAATAAAACACATTACAGTAATCTAACCTCATGTGTTTTTGAAAAAATATAAGTGCTGGAACAAAACCTTATCTGGAAAAATAACACTCTTTAGCCCAGAAACATTCCAGTGATTTCTAAAGTGTATAACTCAGACACTTGGCAGCTGGGGAGGAAGGCACTCTACACATTCTCAGAAGCACTGATATGAAGCACATTGGCTATAGATGAGGTTGTTTAAAAATATGTTGCAAATGGCTAAAATGCATGTCTCTAAAATGTAGTACTGTAACAAAGATCCTAGCAACAGTGCAATTTTCTGTATTTTATTGGTCATGATGTCATACATTTTATATAAAAAAGACCAACTACTGCTCTAAATTAGATGTTATAAAAATGTTTAGATGCATAGCACTGGTTGTTATGGTTACTAGTTATGCCAAAAACCATGGAACTGACCCTGAAAGAGAAAAAAAGACCGCTTTTCCAGGTGTTTGGGCAAAGGAGCAGCCCCTTTCTTTGACAGGTTCTGGCTTATATTCCCAGGGGCCCCATTACATTGTCTCCCAAACTCTGGTCAGGCCTGCTCTCTCTTCTTGCTTTCCCAAATGCAGGCAGACCAGCTGTTTCTTAGTTCCCAGGCTGTCCTGGCCAAGATGGAGGGTGTGACTCACATTTCCTGTGACTTGCTTTCCCTGCGGAAGATTTTGGCTCCTGCTTCTTTCTGCTGCTGCTGCTGCTACCAGGCCAGCATCAGTCTACATTTTATCTCCACATGAGTGTGAAAATAGGCAAATGAACCTGAGGCTATTGTGAAACACAATATGAATTACAAGTATCTTGATTTGAGGGACACTGCATTATTTACATTTTTTAACTCTCCCATTTCTATTCCAATGCAGAGCAGCTTCTCTGGGGTTTATCCTATACTAATTCCACAGGTCAAAAATTATTCTGTATCTTTGATACATAATAAAAATATAACCTATAATACAATTGTGTAAGAGGTATTGCTGCAGTTGTCCTGGAACTATTGAAGTTAGGACACTGGCCTCTACCACTGCCACAGGCACAAGGGCTGCTGACTAGAGTTTTATTTTTTCATATCTTAGTGCAAACTGCCTTTAGGATTATTTGATCCAAAGACAGGGAATAAATAAAAAAAGTTCCCATTTTATAGATGGTAAACTGAGGCAGAGAAAAAGAGACTGAAAAGCCCTCCCCCTGCTGTTGGGATGAAAGAGTTAAACTCATCTCATGCACAACTGCATTGGTCTGAATGAATTCGCTGCCCCCTCCAGCAGCATTTCAGGATAGTGGAACTTTTTTTGAGTTTGTCTCACATATCTGGCTCTCTCACATATTTAGGGTCAGGCCCTAAATATGCCATTTCACAGGGCTTTTATGCACCTAAGGAAACAAATTGTTATTTGCCAGTCACAATTTTAGAGGGACAGCAAGCTACAGACTCAACTTTGGATGCAAGGTCAGATGGTGAAGGCTGGAGAGTTGAAAGGGAATCGGGGGTTGTAGCCGCAAAAAGGGGCTGTGGAAAGTTGGAGGGGCAAAGAGGCAGGAGACACAGGCAGGGAGCTGTCAAGGAGGGGAGAAGAAGAGGAAAGAGGAGACAGGCAGGAGACATTAGGAAAGATGTAGATCATCATCACCACTATCACCACCACCACCACTTATCTGGCAGGGTTTTTGCACCTTCAATAGGGGTGTGGAGAGGCAAGCACCCATCCCAACACATAGCTTGCCCCCTTCTGCTCCCATTGTTAGACTCCGGTGATAATTGGGAGACACATTTTCAACATACTCAAGAGTGCATGCATTTATTATTATTATCAATCAATAAACATAAAAAGTGTATGTAGGTACAGTGCAATGCCATTGAGCCCACTTCCATTCATGTTTAGCATGGAAGCATTAATGTGAAATACCAATATTTTTGATGTCAGAAAGTTTGTTCTCTTACAGAAATGCACTTTACCCTTTCTGTGCCCCAAATTAATTTTTTCCCCAGTGCTGCTCCTATGGCATAGCAGGCAGTAATTCAACCAGTGTAGTTTGGAGCCATGCTGAAAGTGTCACTTGCAGCTGGTCAAGACACAAGGGCCATGGCTCACCCTGAAAATGTGGTAAAAGGTGCGCAACACATGAGGTAGGGGCTGAGGGAAGTGTGGGAGAGATGGTGAGAGGCCCTGAAAACAATATCTCTTTTACTGCAGGAAATTTTAAAACCATATCACCTTAAAAGAATCTCCTAAACCAGGTTCTTGAAGTCTCTCTGGGAGTCTTCATTAACCTCACCTTTTAAAAGATGGTAGTGCTGCATAAATGTGATCAATGTGACTCCTTTGGAAATCCTCACAGAACTGTCACAAATGGGATCCTTCCAGCCCGAGCCTGGTGGGAACTCCTCCTATTGGCCTCCCCTAAACAGGCTCTCTCCTTCCTAGACTGCAGATTGGAGGCCATACAACCCAGAGCAAGCAGGGGTGTTCCCTCTTTCTTTTCGGCTTGGCTGACTCACTGCCTGGGTCCTCTGCCTTCAATAAAAGTTTGCAGAGCTTCCTTTGCAGCTGAGCAGGACACAGACCCTGCGGCTAACACCATGCAGTGCCTCCTGTTCTTTCTGGGTAAGTGTTGCCCTCTGCATAGCCTGTGCTCTTGCCTGGATACCTGGTTTTCTCTGTGGGCAGCCAATCTGCCAGGTGGGAGACTCAGAGACTTCACCACAGGATTGGACCGGACACCAAGATCTGGATTAAAAAGGGGTGTGGTGGTTGGGACCAGGATGCCTGAGTTTGAACCTCAGGTCTGGGCAAAGAATGGCATCTAGCTGCCAGGCAGTTGGCAATCAGCTCATATGTTGGCACAGTTCTTTCAAAGTTTTGCAGATGACAATTGGGACATTTTTGTATACTTAACATCTCTGTTTTCACATTAAGGACTGGACTTTGTCCAGTCCTCATTCAAAGCCATGCAATCTAATAGCCATCACCACATCTTGTGGCAACGAATTCCAGACTATTTATGTGGTGTGTGAAGAAGTACCTCCCTTTGCCTATTATAAACCTCCCACCAATCAGTTTCATGTGTATATGTGAAGTAGGGATGATCTGCTCAGCTACAGAGAAAGTGATCTGTACATCACTCTTACTGACATTGAATTGCATTTGATGTGGGCTTGCCCATTCACCCAATCTAGGGAGAACCTTTTGGAGCTCTTCACAATCTTTGGTTTTCATACTTTGGTGTCCTCTGCAGACACAGCTATCTTGTTTATCGCTAGCTCCATATACTGCATGAACAAGTTAAAATGTACTGGTTCCAAAACAGATCCCCAAGGGATACCACCCTCACTTCCCCCCATTGTGAAAATTGTCCATTTATTCCTTTGCTTCCGCTTTTAGCCATGAATCTCTCACTTAGTGACCTTGGACCAGTCACCTATTCTCAGTCTAGCCTATCTCACAGAGTTGTTTTGAGAAGGTGATGAACCATGTGCACCACTCAGAGTTTGCTTGAAAAATGGAGAGGGTGATTTAGTTAAAGTTGCATTAGAAAAACATAATTGGGCTGCAGGATGTTCCTGCAAGCAGCATCAGGCAATTTGAGGCCTATCAACCTCTCTTCTGTTTACAGTGAGTATGAACAGTCATTGACAATGTACTGACAATGTTTCCTTGCACTGAATGTTTTTTTCAGCCATTGACCCCCACCTGCTTACATCTGGCAAAGAGCCCATTCTTGTGAACCACACCATCTGCTCAGAAGGACTGGAGCTTTAAACTAATGCCTCTGGCTTTGCCACTTATTCCATTTCTTGTCAATCCAATATTTTTTGGCCCACCCGTTCCCAAATATATTTTAAAGGGTGGGAAAAACATGGTTTGTTTAGTAATCTGTTTGTGAATAAGTGCTCTCTCTCTCTCTCTCTCTCTCTCTCTCTCTCTCTCTCTCTCTCTCTCTCTAACAGGGCTTCAAATACAGGTTAAACTTGGGCCATTAGATGTATGTTGGTTTTAGCTGTTACAAATAGCCAATTTTACATCTTTACCAGCCATCAGAGAACAAGATTGGTGTCTGCTTATTTCTCTTTGAATTCTTAATAGTTCTGCCTCCACACTGCCGTGTATTGCTTGTCCTGACATATGACTCAGCATAATAAAAGCCATATGGAGGAAGGATACTGTCAAATGGAATGCTATGAGGTTAATTTAAAAAAAAATCACCCTTTAAATCATCTTCAGCATTAATTAAGGGGAATGCCCTTATATTACTCTACAGACCTGAGCCCTCACAAGTTGAGCTATGTTCATAAAGAATGCTCCTCTTTGTGTTGGAGAAAGTGTTCAGAAATGGGCACTATTACCACCTGTGGTATATAAAGATTAGGTATGGTATTCAGAAGTATTTTCAGAAATTTCCACTCTTATCAATGTTTCTATACATCCTGATCCATTGTTAGCTTTATTATTAATATGTTATATATGACCATAAATACATAAAAAGCACATGACCCTTTGCATAAAGACTTGATTATTGTTTTGACAGCTGCTCACCTAGAAATAGCATTGCACTGAAAAAAATAAAAAAAATAAAATCTCCTTGTCATTAAATCCTTGATACAGCAGAGGCAGCAGATCGCCTTGACCGAAGAGCTTACTTCTGAGCTGAGAAGCCACTAAAAGTCAAACCAAGCCAGATTTGTTCTATATAACATTTGGTTTTCTTTCTTATCATTTGTGAACAAAAATGCTAATATTAATATGTCTGGCTGTGGTTGGTGAAAGCAAAAGATGGAGTCAGGAGGTTTTCATGCAGATTATCATGTTTTTATTTGTAACAAGTTGAAGGAATAATTGCTTAATAATTGCTTAAAAAGACAACATCTGTTTATTGTTTAATCCTTCTATTTAGAAGTCTTATGAAGTAAGACATCTACTCAAGCCCCTCTGTCAGGGCTTGACATCACGTTAAGTGTCCTTGAGAATGCAACTCCAAAAGTCTATGCAAACTGGGGTGGCCTTCAGCTTGTCCTCGCTCTCATTTGTAACCACTTGTTTTGTTTTGCAGCTGTCCTCCTGCGACTCTGTGCTACAGGTAAAACTGCAGAGAATCTCTGTCTCTTTCATATTTCCTGCCCTCAATGAGCTTCTCCCTGGGATACTGTCTTGCAGAGTGAGGTGGACCCCAGAATGGCATAGCCTAGTGCCTGCAATTGTGCACGTTCCCATAATGCTCCAGGATATATCCATTAATCTCCAAAGTGGTCTGACCAGATGCAGTAACGAGCTGCACAAACCTGATTTTCCATTAGTGTGCAGATAAGAGAAGCTTGTTTTTAAAGGCAGCTGCTTGGATCCAGCAAATTCTAACTCTGGGGAAACATTGTCTTAAAAGCCAATAATATTGTTCAGCAAATTGGAATGAAGGTAAAAGCTGACCAGAGTGAAGGTTGAATTAAGGGAATAGATTTCAAAGTGGGAAGGTGGGTGTCAAAACTGAGGATCAAAGTGGGAGAGAGAAAGAGAGTGTAGACAGGTCTCCACTTGAAGCAATGACCTCTACTTCTCCTGGCAGGCCCTTTCCCAGTACGTCTGACTGGTGGCCCAAACCTCTGCATAGGACGGGTGGAAGTCTTCCACCAAGGCGAATGGGGGACGGTGTGTGATGATGACTGGGACATGCGGGATGTGGCTGTGGTGTGCCGAGAACTGGATTGCGGGGATGCCCTTTCAGCACCTCCTGGGGCCTGGTTTGGTGAAGGAACTGGTCCCATCTGGTTGAATGAGGTGCATTGCATGGGCACCGAGTGGCACCTGCACTCCTGTCACCACCTGGGCTTTCGAAGGCACGTCTGCACCCATGAAGAGGATGCCAGCGCCATATGCTCAGGTGGGACTCCTGATGGGAGGTAGGGCCTCGCTTCTATGCTGGTTATTTTGTATTTATTTATTTTGTGCAATCAAGGTACACAGCCCTTTACACAGAGTGAAAAGATGGGTCCTAGATCTTAGGATCTAGATATTGGTACCATAGATGAAGGCAAGGGTGAGCAGGGTAAGCACATGTAGTTCATTCACTTTCACATAGAATATTTAAATTTAGTTACAGTGAATGGGGACTGTAGTGCCAAAAGCTTCAAAGAATGAGAAGAAAAGCAAACATCTTACATGAAGGTTCCATTAGGGGATCATTCCTAGAATGTAAACATGTGAAGAGTGCATTTCCCCCCAATGATGTTTAGTCACATTCATTCACCTTTGTTAATCTGGGATTAGAAATTGGTGGTTCCACTTAAAAAGTTGTGTACTCTGTCCCTGAAGAAAAAGGGAGCTGGGGGTTCTGCAGTTCTCTGAGATCTTCTGGACCAACATGCCTGCCTGAATTTTTCCCTATTTCTCCCTTACCAGCTCAGCGCTTCCCTCCCTTTACTGCATTTCCCCCTCACACAAGTGGTAGGAGGTCCACCAATGTGGCGTCAGAAACAGCAGCGATGCCAGTGTCTCCCACACCTGCTGAAGGTGAGTGCCTAGCAATCAATCCTACCTAAACTGCCCTGCTGGCAGAACACACACACACACTGCTGGTAGAAGCGCCAGAATCCAGGTGGAAGTGCCTGGATCTGGGGTGCAATGTCATTGCACTCACTGATGTTGCCAGTGAGCACAACCAGGCTACTAGCACAATCTCTGGTGGCCATGCATGTAGGCCGTTGGCAAGTTCTCCGTCTGCCAGCGCCATCAGTAGTGAGAGTGGGTGATGGGAGGGATGAGGGAGGAAAGGGGAGGGGTGGGGTGTTTCTGAGTAGGAAGGGAGGCAGGGAGGGAGGGTGGGGTTGGTGGCAATCTCCTACAGCCATATCTTATTCCCCTTTTTCTCCCTTGCTCTCCTTAGTGCTGTGCTAGCAAAATAGCTGGCCCAGAACCAAGGAGAGCCATAGGGGAAGTGGAGCCTTTCTCCAAGGTAAGGGAATGAAGGGAACGAAACTTCCCTTACCTTGAGAGGATCACCAAGACTGCCCTCCCATCATAGTATGTAGCATGTGCCTCTTTGGCATGTCTGCATTGGCAGGGGGAATTTGGTTAGAATTGGAGCCTAGCTATATTGTTCAGCAGTTCATTTGGATGGCGGCTTGGGCTAAGGACATGCAGTTAGATTTGCCTGGCTGCCATCTAGCCTTCTTTCTTCTCCTCTTTCATCATCCAGGGAGCACTGCTCTGCGTCTTGTGGGTGGCAGAAGCCGCTGTTCCGGCCGCTTGGAGGTGTTTCACGAAGGACAGTGGGGATCAGTGTGTGATGACATGTGGGATCTTGTGGATGTTGCTGTGGTCTGCAGGGAGCTGGGCTGTGGGGAGGCCCTGGCAGCACCAGGCAGTGCCTTCTTTGGTGAGGGGAACAATGCCATCTGGTTAGATGATGTACGGTGCCAGGGCAAAGAGACAATGTTGGCGGAGTGCCTTGCCAGCCCCTGGGGCACACACAACTGCCGACACACTGAGGATGCTGGGGCTGTGTGTTCAGGTGAGATTTGTATGGCAGGGTTTATATATTTATGCAGCTACATACATGGGCAAAAAGCATACTACAGACCTAAATAATTTGTCACTAATTTTCCCCAGGGCATTCTGGGAAACCTAATTCTGCAAGAGGGCTAGGCATTTTACCACCTCAACTACAATTCTTTGGGGAAAGCCAAGGCAGTTAAAATAATATAACACCAGTGTGCTTGTGGTATTGAGATGCCCTCTGTAGACTAAGCTTATAGTAAAGCTCTGTCATAATCGTAATTATTATTGTAGTAAAACTACTTCTGTTGTGACTTCTTTGTGTTGCACTGAAGTTTCCGTGGCAAGTGCTGTCTCTGAATCAAATAATATTAATGATTGTTTTGTTGCTCTGAGATTCCTGTTTGGTATTATTGCTGCTGAATCAAAGCTATTGTTTCATTTTTACTGTCCTAATACAAATGATTGTTGTTTTTTTAAATATATTTTTGCCTCTCTTTGGGGCCTTCTTAGGGCTGTAAACGCAGAATAGATATCAACTCTGAATAAATCAATAAATACAGCTTCTCCCTACAGGTGAGATGCCCCCAGCCATGGTGGAAGAGCACCTGGCCATGCTCACAAGGACCATTGCACCCCAGAGACCCCAGTCTACAGCTCCTGTTAGAACTCCACGCCCCACTCAGTTTTCAAGGCTCTGGGCAGAACTTGCAACTCATGAAACATCAAGGCACAAAGAGGAGAGTCCAACAGAAGATCTTTCAGAAGAGGAGCTTGGTGGTGAGTAGCAGGGAGAAGTAGGTGGGTACCTCCCTCATTTAACCCCCAAAGAATTGCTCAGGCATGGTTTAAAGCCTTAAGTGACTTGGGACCAGAATACCTGAAATACATTCTATCTTATACGAATCCTGAGATCTTCTGAGGAAGCCCTCTTGTGCATCCCTTGACTGTTGGAGGTGCTGGGTTGGAAGGGGGTCAGCAGAGGGCCTTTGTAGTGGTGGTCCCCTCCTTGTGGGACTCTCTCCTGCACAAGCTTGCTGTTACTTTGTATGGGGAGAAACTCGGATAAGACAGGAGAATTATGCAAGAAAGGAAGTGGTGGCAGAGATGTGAAACAGAAAGCAGAAACTCTGGCAAGAGACAGAAGACCTAGACAGCAAAATGAGCGATATCACTGGTGCGGGACCGAGTTGACCCATAGTGGCTGCTGGGGCTTACCCTGGGGCAATGGGACAAATGTCTCCTACCCTGCCGAAACTCCAGCAACCAAAACTCCTCTGCAGGGTGCAACAGAAGCCACACTGGCACTGCTGCATTGCTGCACCGGGAGTTAGGTAGGAGACGGCTATTGATGTTTTATTGTTTTTTATCATGCTTTTGTATTTTTATGCTGTTCGTTGTTTTGGGTCCTTTGGTAAACAGATTGAGAGGAGACGTCCAAAGCACTGGAGGCCAGGCACATGATGTGGGGTCCTTTATCCTTTAACCATGTTCCCTCCCATCCTCTGTACATTTCAGGCCAGTGGCAGGTGCGATTGGTAGGAGGCCCTGGATTTTGTGCTGGACGGGTGGAAGTTCTGTATAAGGGCCACTGGGGCACAGTATGTGATGACGGCTGGGATCTGGTGGATGCTGCTGTGGTGTGTCGTGAGTTGGGCTGTGGGGCCCCTCTTCTCAGCACCGGCAACGCACGATATGGGCCAGGATCTGGACCTATCTGGTTGGATGATGTCAACTGCACTGGGACAGAGTCCACGCTACGAAGTTGCCGCTCCCAGCCCTGGGGACAGCATAACTGCAACCACCATGAGGATGCTTCTGTCATCTGCACAGGTGGGGAATTATTCAATCCCTGTCCCTCATATTCAGTGAGCACTGCTTCCAAGGAGTGTGTGGGTGACATTCAGTACAAAAAAGGTGGGTGGAGTAAGCAGTGTTTTCGGCAGGAAGCACGCTAAACTTGTGGGATGGTTCTAGGACTGTGAAACCCAAATTTATTTTGAGGATTTGGCTTAGCAGTTTATTCTGAATAAACCTACACTACAAGCTTACACTGGTTTTATACCAGTTAGCTGTCATGGTTTCCCTCAGAAGAATCCTGGGAATTATATTTTGTGAAGTGCTGAGAATTCTCTGACTGAGATTCCTAGCCCTTCTCACAGAATGTAATTTTCATTTTATGTGTGTAATTATTACATGTTCAGGGTTCTCTCCCTCACCCTTTTATCCCTACAGCAGCCTAGTCTGACATTAGCCACTCTGGCACATCTGTTAACTCATCTTTTGTCTGCAATGTAGGCATGCCTTTTGTGTTTTTAGGCAGATGGAAGCCTCTGTCACTGCCAAAGGCGGCCAGTGATTCAAATGTAGCTGAACTGACCCCTGAGCCCACCATACAGGATCCAGGGCCTACAGATGGGCCAAGGCTGCAAAGCACGTTCGATGTGACTGAAGCCACCATGGTCCCTCAGGAGTTTCCAGCCCCATGGGAGACGGAGTTGCCCAATACAGGGTACCCTGCTGAGTCATTCCTAACCACACATAATGTGGAGCTTGAACTGGAGCAGGAGACTCAGTCAGTGCATCCCTGGGGAACAGTTGAAACAACCTCTACTCCAGAGATCCCACAGCATGTTGAGGAGATCCCCTCAACCAGCCCTCCCAAGACAAGGTCAGTGACACACCTAAGAGAAGAGGTGTCCATCTACCCCTCAGTCAAGTCACATCTACCCCACACAGTGCAGGAACTGGAATCTGAAAGAGAAAGTGAGACAAAAAACCCCCAGGACATGAATGAAATAATTCTTAATTCAGATGTTCTGCAGCATGTTCAGGAGACTATGCTAACCAGCCCTCCCGAAACAACTTCATCCACACACGGATGGGAAAAAGTGACTACCTTTTCCTCCACTGAGTCTCAGCCACCCTCAACCATGTTGGATCTGGAATCCGAGAGAGAAACAGAGCCAAGAAACCCCTCAAGTACAGAATTTCCTACAGTAACACAAGGCCTAAAACCAACAACAGAGAAGGTGCCTCCCATCCACTGGAACAACATGTCCGGGGGACCTCCAGTCACACAGAACAAAGAGCCAACCAAGTCCTCTGCTGAAACCCAGACAACCTCTGCCACATGGGTTCCAGAACCTGCAAGAGAAACAGAGGCACATGATCATGTTGGAACGGAACTGTTCTCCGATAGCTTGGAGGCCACAAGGGAGATGCAACTGCCAACAATAACTCCAAATGTACAACCTCTGAAGGATATGGAAGGTGCTAGTTTTGATGTCGCAGATGACACAGATTCCCACACTGTGCGGCCTACAGGTGAGAAACAGCCTCAGTATTGGCTCTAGCATGGGTCTTGGGCAAGGCACCCTTGGGTAGCATTACCATCAGAGGGAAAGCACAGGAATCAGAGTGGAGGAGGGAGCCTTTTCCATTACAGTAGAAGTCCTAGAAGGAGCAAGAAGGCGGTGGGCAAGACGAGAATGGACAGCTGGGTAGCAGCTACTCTGGATCTTCTTCTTTTGCCACCAGTTCTGCCAGTGGAACAACTTGGGAAAATGGGCTGGTGGAGGAAGAGGAACAGCACTAGCTGCCAGTCTAGATGAATGGCCACTTTATGCCATGCATAATATGCCTCCGGATTTTGTGCAATGGGTAAAGATTCGATGGCAAACGAATGTAGAAAGGTTTCCCTGAAGATACTCATTTTGAAACCACTATCTTAGAGAAAGGGAAGGCAGTCCAGTGATGGCACAGCAGTCTCCTTTCCCCCAGAAATCCCCAGCTACCCTCCTAAGGCAACAGCTCAGCCCTGCTTTTTTTCCAGATTCTGTGTCTTTCTCCTGCTGCTGTTTCCCATCCCTGCTAACCACCTTCTCCTACCACACCAGAATCCACTTTTGCTCCCAGTACCTTGACGTCATGGAATGGAACAGATGTTCGTGGTATGACTGCTCTGCCCCCCAAGACAGTGTTGCCCACAGTTTCTGTGGCGGAGCCATTAACAAGTGGCTTGCAGAGCTCAGGAGATACAGAGAAAGGAGAAAGTAAGTTCCAGTGATAAAACTTCCCTGAAGGCCACAAAAAGGGCAATGGGTATGCCTTATCTTGAAGGCCTTTCACTTAATGCAGTGCATCACACAAAACCCCTTCCCTCCAGTGACTGTCCTAGACACAGGAGGGCCTCTGTCAGGAAAGGAACTGGTTGCGCTAGTAGATGTCTTTTGGCATCTGTGCTGCAAAGAGCCTCAAAACAAGATCCCATTACCTCATAGAATGCAGTGAAGGCTGACGCCCATCAACCATGATTGAAAACTTCCTCCCTGGCCTAAGTTAGTTTTCACTGAAGAACTTTCCCTTTTATTTATTTCCCCTACCCTGGTCTTTGACCATAACCTGTGCCAACCTCCATGATGTTTCTGTAATGCAGCTGGCTTTATGGCAGGGGCACATGAATGCGCAGTAGTCCACACTGCATGCCATTTGTCTGCACAGACTTATTTCCTACTGGCTACTACTAGAGGCATAATGCCATCTCACCATCTGTTTTCTGTTTCTTAGACTATACAGGTACTGTCTCTACACCAGGCTTGACTGAGACACCAGGCTTGACTGAGGTACCAGGTGAGAGTATGCCATCTGCTGAACCTGTCACTCAGGGTGCTAAACTCAGTAAATCATCCCCAGACTGCTTTGTTAGGCAGGAGCCAAGGAAAGAGGATCAAAGCTGCTGCTGTTCACCAGCTGCACTAGGAAATGTGGTCCATGCAATGGAAGATCTGCATAAGGAATTGGGATCTCTTTCCTCTGCCATCAAGCATCAGGGCTCCCAAATGGAAGCTGTGGCCCACAGTCTGTCTCAGCTAGCAGCTTCTGTGAATCATCTGGTGGGGGTGCTGCCTGGCCTGCTACAGCCTGTCCCAACCCAGCCCTCCTCAATTGCCTTCAGGCAGGATGAGAGCCAGCTACTAAACCAACTGCCCTTGAAATGAAAATGGCACCTTATATAAGGCAATGGTGCTTCTTTTCAGACCAAAGTGACTTGGAAAGGACCAAAAGGCGATCTAATAAAGCCTCTGCTAAGATCAACCCATGTGGTTCAATAAAGCATTCTGTAAGCAGAGGTCACAAGTGTTGTGGAAGGGACTGTAGAAGGCCCAGGAATGAAGGTCATTTTGTTTGCTTTGGACTACACAGACACACGCTAAATAGAAATGGTGCTGAGAAGGGTATCACTGGGAATTCTTGAAGTTCCACAGGTAAGAGCCATCACCTGGTTTACAAAGACCACCACCAGGCAAGCCAGGCTGCTCCTTTTTTCTTGTTGGTCAAACAAACTTTGCATGGAGTGTTCTACATTGTACCACTTTTAGTAAATTCATGAACATTATTTAAGAGGTCAGTGTATCTGGTACGTGTTAAGAAAGCTAGAAATCAAAAGCGATGTTTTTTTAAAAAAAATAGAATACAATGTTGCAATTCACACATCAGAAAAGACTAGATTGTCAGCTGGTGTTGGATTGTGCTAAGAGAACGTTTTGGACAAATGGTAGATAATTACTTGCACACGCATTGATTGTATGAGTGGCTGATCTGTTGAAATTATCTTTTGAAATATACTGGACTTCAACAGAAATGTTTGTGGATCTTTACTTTGAATCTAGCTAATCTCTCCGTTTCCTGTGTAGGTTGGTCATTGTATCTTTTGATGCAATAAACTGCGGGCGCAGTCCTAACTCCTTATGTCAGTACTTTCCAGCACTGACTTAAGGGCAATGCAGCTCTGAGGTAAGGGATCAAACATTCCCTTACTTTGTGGAGGCCTCCGTGAGTGACACCCAACTGCAGGATACAGCACACAGCCCATTGGCACTGGAAAGCACTGACATAAGGGGTTAGGATTGCGCCCTGCCTGTACTTTGTGCAAGCCAACTCTATTCCTGAGTAAAAAAGAGGAAAGTATCAATTGCTAGGATGACTGAAAGGCAAGAGCTAAGTACTGAGTGTATTCCCATTGGTAACACAACCACTTTCTGAATCCATCCATCATGTACCTGCATAGAATAGGTCCAAATGGCCTAGTCAAGTCATTTTGCTATCTGTCTAGGTCTATTTCTTGCCAGGGTTGCTGCTTTCTGTTTCACATCTCCTCCACCTCTCCCTTTCTTGCATAATTCTCCTGCCTTGTCTGAGCTTCTTCCCGCTACAGAAACAGCTGATAAGCAGAACCTCTGAGAGGAATTTTATCAGGGAGTACAAAGTCTCTTTTGGGCCCCTTCCCAAAGGGGAAGGAGGCAATGGGAACAGGCAGAATGGGAGACAAAATAAGGCAGGGGGAGGGCGCTGACAGCCAAAAGAGCCTTTGAAGCCCAGGTCTACCAGGCTTCTTGATGCAGAGCCCAGGTCTACCCAACCATGCGGCATTGGCAGCTAGATAAAGTAACATGGAAAACCAAACACTCTCCTTAGTCTCTCTAAAATCTTTGAAGTATAGCAAATCATTGCAGTAAATTAGCATAATTGTAGTTAGAGTCACACTAGAATGAACAGTGACCTGTGTGCACCAAAATAAACTTCTGCAGCAGCTGTAGCCTCGCAGCTGTGTCCCTGAGCTCTTATACAGTCCTTCATGGTTATTGGACCCACAGGCAAAGAGCAACTGTAGCAGGCCAGTTTCCTCCCAGATGTGATACGGTGTTAAGGAGGGTCATGGATGCATTCCTGGGCCCAGTGTACCTGGCTTGCAGTAAGTAGCAGTTGCCTCTGCATGCCCACAGTTGTGCTCAGGCAGCGAGTTCAGGTGAGATAGGAAATATTTTGTTTCCCATTCAATACCCCACCCTCACCACCTTTTTTCCCCTAGTGTACCCCCATTACTGGTGCGAACTAACGCAAGAGGGTCATAGACTCTTCCAACCAAGAAAGAAAATAAAAGACTCCTTTCAAACAACTTTGCCTTTTTTTTCTTCCTGTCCCATTCTTCTTTGTGTTCTGCAAGGGATTGGGGTCCCTATCTCCATATTACAAGGGGTATCATCTGTTCTGGTGTAATGGGTGAGGTTTTCTTGATTGGGAGTGGGGTGAGGTTTTATTGGATTAATAGCATGTGAGAGTGTATGTGAATCTTAGCAAAATCATGGTGGGGGTACAGGAACTCTAGTACTTTGTCCTCACTGCAGTTCTTTTTTTCCCCTTCTTCTTCATTTTCCTTTTTTTTCACTTTAAGGCAACAAAAATTAGCAAACACAGACACAGAAAACCTTGAACATACAATACCACAAATAGCAAGTCTAAAACATAGAACAAAAATACAAAAAGAAAAACAAAAAATAGAAATAAAAATAAAAACAGATATTGAAAGTTATGTAGCAATTGCAGAGTTCTAAATCTAAATTACTTCTTCTAGAAAAATCATACAACATATTAAGTAATATATCTTAAACTATATACTGGTTATTTCTAAAATACTTTCTCAAATTATTCTAAAAAACAACTTTTTTCTTTTCCTCTCTGTGTCAATTATTTAAATATTGATTCTTTATTTTATTTTCAATGGAAGATTTTCTCTCTGTATCAATTATCTACTCACCAGATCCATAATTCATTAGACCAATTTTCCCCTTTGCATGCAGGAAATCCATTAATGGTATCCAATTGTCCACAAAAGTCTTTTCTGACTTCTCTTTAAGAAAAATTGTAAGTTTATCCATTTCAGTTAATTCCAATATCTTTACCCACCATTCTTCAACTGAAGCTATCTCTGGAACCTTCAGATACTTAGCATACAATATTCTTGCCACAGTTATATATAAAAATATAGTTTCAAAATCTTTCTGAATTCAATTGTCGAGTATTCCCAACAGAAAAGCTTCTGGTTTCATTTACCTTGAGAATCTATGGCATTTGCTGGTGTATCAAAGTCCAATATTTTTTTACTTTGGTACATGTCCACCACATATGATAATATGATCCTTCTTGTTGTTTATACTTCCAGCATCTATTTGGTACATTTCCATGCATTTTTGCTAATTTATCTGGTGTCATATACCATCTATACAGCATTTTGTAAAAATTCTCTTTAAGATTTACATTTAATGTAAATTTCAATCATTTGGTCCAAAAACTTTCCCATTGCTCAATTAATATCTCACAACCAACTTTTCTAGCCCTTTGTTTCATAAATTCCTTAACCTGTTCCTCTTCTGTCTCATATTTTAACAATAACTTACACATTTTAGTACGATCTTCAAAGCCATATACTTTCTTATCCATTTTGAATCTCTCCAAAAGCTGTATATACTGAAACCACTGGCAACTAAATCCTTCCTCTAATAACTCCTCATTTGTCCTCATTCTATATTCCACTTGTGTAAAAATTAAATTTCTATATAATAAACAAGTTTCTATCAACCAAAGAAAGCTTCTTGTGAAGAAACCCATAATTATATTTATGTATAAAACCTATTTTTATATTTGTTCCATACTCTAAACAGTGCATGTCTAACAGAATGACTTAAATTCCATTTCATTGAAAGCATTGAGACACCATGACCACAACAAATAGTATGGAGGAGGAATTTAACAACTGGTTCCTGGTCATTTACCTGGGAGTTGGGCACCTAACTCAGAACCTATTTCTTATTCTTTTTGAGATGTTGCCCCTGCTGTGAGGACCAAACTAGATACAGTGCAATAGTTCTGTGAATGAAAGTAGTGATATATTTTTCTTTTTCAAAAAGCAGTGGAGAGAGGTCCAATTTGGATCAAGGAAGGATAGTCTAAAAACCTTTCCAACTGTACGTTGCAGTACAGTTGGAAAGGTTTTTAGACTATCCTTCCTTGATCCTAATTCCCTCCCTGTCCCCAAGCTTCTATTAGCCACTGAAGGGAAAATCTACAGATACAGTTTTGTGCCTGCAAATTTCCCCTTCCATGGCTAGTAATAGTTGCATGGAGCGATTAAAGTCAGGAAATTAGACATTGTTAAGGTACAGTACATCCACACCCAGCCTCAATCCAAAATTAGGCTTCCCCCATGGCTGTTGTTAAAAAAAAGAAAGTCACCTGAAGTTCCAATTCCAGAACTCCCAAATCATATCTAGTTTGGCCTTGATGTTTATAATACTTGGGCCTAAAACCAACAGAAAGGAAAACTTTCTGAGGAGGTTAAAGAGAAGCTGTCTGGCTAGAAATGAAGGGAAAACAAATGCATAAGTCATCCTGCAGCAGTCATGAAACTAAATTCTGAATTGGCCACCAGATGGCATCACAATGTCATGGACACAACCTCAGCCGCTAGAGCTAAACCAATTCCTCCCATAGGTGAAAATCCTCTTCCCACAGTCTTTTCTTTGATCAGCTAAAACTACCCCTAATGGGATTATTATAAGCAGTGTAAGCAGTCACTGAATCATCCCATTAGAATTATGCTTTTAACACAGAAGCAGCCATGTTCTCTACTAATGTCTAAATTCCTGACCAACATAACTCTGCAATAAGAAAACATGTAATTGATATCAACAACATTATTAAATTAACTTTCAAGGTAATCATGTATGCAGTGCAATTTATTAACACGAGTAGAGTTTTGGAATAACACCAATGGAATAAATATAACATTATTATTATGCACAGCTCACCAGGTCATCTTGGCTGGATTTGGCCTGTTGAATATTATTATTTTTCTTAAGAATAAAGGAATACTCTGAGTCAGACTTTATCAGACTTTTCTGATCCTGGGTTTTACAGCCAGAGCTCTGTGTTGCAATATAGATTGTATGTTCTCTTGGTGAGGGACCTATTATTTTTTGATCCTTTTGTTACTTTGTAAAGTATTATGTACCTTGGAGGAACTACAAAATTAATAAAATAATAACTTCCATTCCAACTGAGCAACAGTTTAGATCAGTGGTTCCCAAACTTTTTAGCACTGGGACCCAGTGCTCTTAAAATGATGCTCTGTCAGGACCCACCTAGCTCTATGAGACTAAAAAAACAGTTTACCAGCTGCCCAAGCCTCTGTTTTTATCCTTTTTACTAGGATGGAAGGGGGATCATCTTCTGGAGCTTTTGTTGAGCTCCATATACATTTGGATCAGGACCATTCTGGTGGCCTTGAGTTCCCCTTCACCTGGCCTTTGAGCAGAGGCACAGTTCCTACTCATGGGTAAATGCGCACATGTAGCTCAGTTTTGCTTTCCACAGGGCTCAGTACATTTTCCTTGTCAGCTGGGGGGGGGGTGACTTCCATTCTCAAGAGTTTGTTGTGGCCTGTATTCATTGAATTGGGACCATTCTGATGATGCTGCATTCCCCTTAGTCTGCCCTTCAAAGTGGACCAAGGGACTACTCTTGAGTAAACATACATATGCTGCTCCTTTCAGTTTCCACAGGACTCAACACATTTTCTTTGTCAGCTATAAACTGGTCAGTTTCAGGACCCACCAAAAATTGGGGCACAATCCACTGGTGGGTCTCAACCCACAGTCTGGGAACCACTCATCTAGGTACTAAAAAGAAAGAATTAGCAGAATTCATGGCAGACAGATCTGGCTACACTGGACTTCTAATCTCTCTGTTCAGAACCAGTATAATTCTGATTACTAAATGCTACTGGAGACAAACAAGAGGGGACAACTACCTTCATCATGTTTTGCTTGGGAGCTTCTTGGAATTCATCTTGCTATCAGCTGTGTCTCTTTTCCAATCTTCTATCCACATGGCTGTTTCCCATCAAGTTTCAAGAACAGGTCACGTATCTGTATTCTCTATAGAGATGGATGTTGGACAGAAATGGCGAAGATTTTTTCCCCTCTATTCTGCTTAGAGAATGAAAGGAAACACCTGGACATATTTAAAGTACATGAGCCTGCAGTCAGTTGAGAGGTAGCAATCCTCATCCAGGATGAAGTTTTCTCTTCAACACTGGACAAACCACCAGCTGCAACTCTCCAGGGCAACAGGCTATGGATAGCAGAATGACTTCACAATGTAGGAACTAGTGTTACTGACATCACAATGCCATATGCAGCATAGGTGACATGACAGTATCCTGATGTCCCAAAGCAAACTGACACTTTGCTGCAGGGTCAGTTTGCTTTTTGAGACATAAATCAGGCTGAATTTATACAGAAAGGGGAAAGAATTTAGAGGGGAAAGGGATATTTTGAGCAACAGAAAGATCAGGGGAAGCAATCAGATTAATAAATCAAAAGAGTTTGAGATGATTCATCATAAAATATTAGAGTTTCAAGCTCAAGTCAGAGACTAAGGGAAGAACAAGGGGGTCCAAGGAACACCACTCAAGTGTGCCTGTTGCGATGACAAAGACGACGAAAACTGGAGGATACAGTATGGAGGCTCGGAGGTATGTTATACATGTTAAAAATGTTCAGTTAAAGAAAGAGTTAAATGGTGTCTGGACCAGAGGGAGAACTGTAGAAATGAGGCACAGCATGAGAATAGCAACAGCATGAAAGGTTTAAGAGCAGCCAGAGAACTAAGTTGCAGTTAAGACAATTGGCTATGAGCATCTAGAACCTTCAAAGGCTTGGCAGCTGGGAGTGAGAGAGATAGCTGACAGTTGGCTGAAAGACACTAAGGAGAACACTTGAGAATGAGTGGGTAATTACCTGGCAGGTGGCACCTTATATGGTTGAGGAGCGAGTCTAGGCAAGGGTTGTGGGATTGTCATCTGCTGAGCTGAATCACTGACCAAAGAGGTGCTACCCCTCATCAGAATACTTTTGAGCAGGGAGAGTCAGCACTCTTCAGTGTAGGCTGAGGCTTCACGTCAGGGTAGTCTCCCAGGCAGTGCCAGTTTCTATGGGGAGATAATGGTCATCTGATATCTGGGTGGATCAGATTGGTAATTTTTTGTGTTACACGTTACACTGTGAGCTGTATTTTGAGAAATTCATTAAACTTGCTCTTTTCCCTCATGAAGCTAATTGTTTTCTTCCCTGTGACCTCTGCCCAAATGTCTTGACCCCGGTGGGTGAGTCTTTTGCAACAGGTGGATTCAAAGAAAGCAAGAATAAAAGTATTTGAAATGCTATGAGGAGGCATGGGATACAGCTATACTCCAGGGTCCATGCTGCTTCACCTGAGCCAGCCTACTCTGGTATGAGGCTTGTTGGGCCAGGCTCCCTTCAGCAGAGCCAGCCAAATTGCTGGGGCCACAACTGATGCCCAACTGGTACTCAAGCAGAAGAAGCACCAACTGAGCCCCATTGAATTCAAGTGGGCGCTGGAGGAGGAAGACAAAAAGGGGGCAAGTAGCAGGCCTGGTGGGAAGAAGGTGGTGTTGGAGGTCTGGGATCACAAGCCTCTCTCGTGTGGTGCTCTGTTGAGGGGGGCCCAGCTACAGTTCTCAGGCAGAAATTGGCTCTATCCATCTGGAGAGGGTGTCTGGGGAGCTGGAGATGGCCTGTGGGTTAACACAACTGCAGAGGGGGGCAACTGGTTCTGCCCACCAGGGCATGGTCCCCCCACTGGAGAATAAACACCAGGCTTTGCCGCCATTCCATGCACAGGAAGCAGAGGAGAAAGAAAGAGATGTACACTTGACAAGGCAGAATTGTCCAAGGCACAGAGCATGTGGAAAGGCTGGGCAGAAGCATCCTCAGGCAACCCTTGTGAACAATCATTAAAGCAGACAACAGAGCACAAACATAACTGAGTAAGTGTCTTCCATTCTCTTCAGGAGGGCCACGGTCAGAGGGATGAACCATCATAACCCATCCAACGTCAACTCCTCACTTGGGACGAGATGGAATCTCTGGGGACTGCTACAGATTCTTAGGAGTTTCCTAGCTGTTGTTAACACCAAAGTCAAGTTGAGAGGGTTCTGACGATAGTGGGCTCTAAAAACAATAGGGTTTGAATTCTATCTACTATAAATAGATCTCAAAGTTTTGAACATCAGTTTCTATATCCAAATGATTACTGAGAGCAAGAGGTAACTTCTATAACGCTAGCATAGAAAGGTGAGCTATATGTAAAGCTGAATATTGATGGTAATGTTATATAATTTTATGATTATATATCTATAATATCTACTACTGCATGAAAAATAAATTTCCTCTTCTTGTAACATTAGTTATGTTTCATTTTCAGTTTATATTCTGAGTGTTCTAAATTCATAATGTGTACAGAACTTCCCTTGGCAAAACTTCTTTTAACACTTTCAAAATCTGTGACTACTTTTACTTCCCTTTATTGTTGAGCTCCCTTGAAATAAACAGTCAACAGTCAACAAAACCTTTATTAGGCATAAACTTGAAATAAACAAATCTTGCCCAGGACCAAGTCTGGTGATGGAATCAAAGAGCCGAGCACATCGGTAGGGATGATTTTGGGAGTATTGTTCAGCGAAGTACAAAACCCCAAAGATCTACCTTGTCCAGCATGCCGTTTCCCAGTGGTAATCTAGCTGCCTCTAGGAAGTTCACAAGCAGAGCATGAAGGCAATGCCTTCCCTTCCACTGTTGCTAACTGGTATTTAGGTGGTAGTTGTTCTACATATGAGAGTCATCATCCACTTACAGACCTGTTGTCATCCATGAATTTGTGTAATTCCTCATTAAAGTCACCTGAACTAGTGACCATCACAAATGTGATGTGGATTTAATTTATGGCAGTGGATCCCACAAATTATTATGCATGCATGAAGAAGTACTTTTCTTTTTTGTTTTCTGGAAACCTTCTGGAAACGAGTGGATGTAGTCATCTCCTGGGACAAACCGTTGAAAGCTGTCCTCCACACTAGAGATGTTAGAAGTTACCATAAACCTAAGCTCAATCACATACTGTAGTGATCTTTCCATGACAATAGTTATCACAAATGCTTCCACCCACATGCCACTCTCATTGTAAGAAATATCAGGTCTAAGTTATGTCCTGCTTATGAGTGGAACCAGATGTCACTTGAAACAGGCCCGTGGTTGCTGTAGAGGTTGGGAAGTCCTGAGCTGCTCCCAAGAGAGGGACCTCAGCATGAAAAGGGACCTCAGAATAGGTGAAAAACAGTAATTTTCAATTGAATTCTGTAGGTGGTAATTCTTGAGTGCAACAAATTTCTGTATACTTAAAGGTTTCTGCATTCATGCCATAATGAAAGAGTATTGAAAAATACCACAGGCTTTATGAGTGATCAACCTGGTCCTGATACAACTAGAACAGAGATTATTTTACATCATATGTGAGCATATTTGAGAGTTGGAAGCAAAGCTAGTTATACTTGGTAGGACAAGAAACCTTTCAGAAAATGGTAATGATCCAGCAAAGATATTAAAGTGCCCCAAGGCAATAAGCCACGGGGAACTCAGTGCAGCCCCTGAGACCACCCCCTGTGAACTGGTGTTCAGGAAAGGAGACCAGTGTGCAGAGCCCCAGTCTTGTCTTGGAGGCTCATTATCAAACACTCAGAACTCTGAGATTGCTGGAGAGGACATCTTGATAGGGAGATGCAATCATAATAGTTCACTGCAACTCCTCTTCCCAGATCAGACCTGCTGCAAAACCCAGAAACCCAGAGGACACAACTGGGAGAGATTAATTCCTCCTATCTCATCCAACTCAGACTCCATGATCAATGCCAGGTCTGCCTGCTCATCCAGGATAAGATCCTGGATGGCTGTGGTCTTACCACTCAGAGACCTGACATTTCGCAACATTACCTTCAAACCCAAGAATGCATTGCCAGTACAATCCAGGCTGGAAGGGATAGGTGTTATGGGTCTAACCTCCCTTTCCCCTCTTTTGTTGCCAAATAACCTGCTGCTATATGTCCTCTCTCTCTCCATATCTGTGGGGTTCCTTTTCAGGCCCCATCTGCCTGACCTGAAAGAAGAGAGAGGGGCTCTACGTCATTAATTAAAACGAATTTTTTAAAACCATCCTGAAGTGGTGGTGCCACATTTTTTCTTTCCAATTGGACTTAGATTTTCTGTCTGGGTTGGGGACACAAAAGGAGAGGTGCAGTGGGGGTGATACGCGGGCTCTGAATACATCTCATTGACCCCCACACTGAGGACTCAGCAAGCTGCATTATATTTAGCACAGTGATTAGAGAATGAGAGGCGTGTCAGGTGCAGCTGCTGCTCAGGGGTGGGAGGGAGAGGAGAGGTGCTAATTCACTCCGTCATGGATTGGGAGTGGCAGCTCAGGTGCCACCAGAGACCCTGAAAAGGGCAGAGCTGCTGACCTTACACCTGACCCCATTATGTAATGGCTCATTAGCAACTAATCCCACCACCTGTCCCAGCCTTGAGGGAACCAGGGGCGCATGTTGTGGCACAAAGATCCATGGGTTTGCACACTGCAAGGACATGGGCGGTATGGCTGTTTTGGTGTCAGTAAGGACAGCTGCAGGAGGTCTCTGTAGTGTCTTGCGTCTCTGCTCAGTTTAGAAGGCTTCTGCTTCATCTTTTCTCCCCATCACTACCAGTGGGAGCAAAAGGGAAAATAGAGATGTCAATAGGGCTTCTGGGTGGAGAATTTTAAGAGCAAATGAAAGAAGCCCCAAATTGATCCTGGCTACCTTTACTCTGGCTACGCATTAACTTCAAGCTTCTGTTCCTTGCTTTTCAAAGTGCCCACACGGCTGCCCTGTTAACATACCTTTTCTTGCTTAACATTTGAAACTGCTTTTTTTTTTTTTTTTAAATCCAGTCACTCATCCATCTTAGGGCATAATCCTAAACAACTTTCCTGCATTGGCATAGATGTGCCAGTGGGGCATGTGCTGCATTCTGCAGTTGGGGGGGGGGGGTAGTCACGGAGACCTCCTCAAGGTAAGGCAACATTTGTTCCCTTACCTTGAATTTCCCTTATGTCAGTGCTGGAAAGTTGGTTAGGATTGCAGCCTTAGTCTGTATTTTTCGCACTGTCTGATAGCACCTCTCTGGGGGTCAGACGTGTCTTTCCTAGCCCTATTTGGAGATGCCGGGGACTGAACCTGGAACCTTTGGCAAGTGATGCATGTGCCTGGCCAGTGAGTTACTTTCCCATCCTCACTGAACGATGATCTTCCTCTGTGCGCCATTTCCCCACCTCCAATCATCCTCTGTTAATCTCCTTTGCTGTCTTCTTTTGTCTTTGTGGCTTCCCCCCCCTTTTTTTTTAAAACTCTTCATACTCGGAATAGTTTCCTTTGTGAAATTCTTTCTCATGAAACCCACCAGTTTCATCTTTCCCCTCCACTACCACAGGACAGTCCTTGTTCCATTTCTACTATTCATTTTTCCATTCCTAACTTCTACATCCCTGTTTTGTCTATCCATTTTAGGCAGTCCATCCAGATTACAGGGATGAGCACTGGTACCTGTTGTCATAGCTCAGGCCTGGAATATGTGAAGATACTGGGATATGGTGTCTCTTTCTGAGCATATGAAAAGACCAAAGCAACAGCTACCAGTCTGTGTCTGGAATTAGAAGAAAGGCATTCGAGTGTAATGTTATTATTTGCTAGATTTAGAAATCTAGACAATGCTAGATTTACATGACTATTTTAGATTGTAAGCTCTTTAGGACAGAGACCTTTGTAACATGATAGGATACTACATATACAGATGCTGGTCTATTTGTCTTCTTTGGCTTAAGAACATAAGAACAGCCCCACTGGATCAGGCCATAGGCCCATCTAGTCCAGCTTCCTGTATCTCACAGCGGCCCACCAAATGCCCCAGGGAGCACACCAGATAACAAGAGACCTCATCCTGGCATCTTTGTCTTCTTCATCTTCTTAACAACTCAGTCAAGCTTGAGCCCTAGCACTTCTCATTTTAGATAGTAAGTCCTGTTATGAAGTGTATTGGGTAGTTACTTAGCAACCATTAAGTGTTTCCTGCTCCTGATTAAAAAAAATAACCTATTTGCAGCCAATAATATGTCAACAGCGATGTTATTCCCAAAGAAGATACTGTCAGCACAAGCAGTCCTTCACACAATCCTTCTTATAGACTTTTAAGTGCAAACTGTGCTAGCCTTAATAAGGACCGACATCAGAGGTCATGCACGATTAGCCTATGTGAATTGGACGCATAGCAGCAATAGTTACGCACAGTGAAATACCATGCCAATCAAATAGGTACAGCTGGAGGGTATGAATGCCCTGTTCCCTTGCCCTCCCCAAGGCTAGCCCCCGAACAACAGCTGTTTAGGCCTACTGGTGTGTTGTGGAACGCTCTTCTGTCATCAGGCCTTCACTCGGCATGGCTACACCGGGGGCTATTTACAGCCCAACATGTCTATTTATACTTCCTACCCATCCACACCTGCTGCTCTGCACTGTCCCTTGGCCGTTTCAAACCTTCTCACAACTCTTGGAGATGTCACTGGGAAGAATGCTGCTATCTCCTCCGCAATAGGACAGGGATGCCAATGCTCGCTTCAGAAGAACATAGCGGGGGCATCAGCAGTACCAACATTGGCAACAATGGCCTTACAAGGTAACAGTTGTCTAGATGAAGAGCCTAGAGAGCTGGCAACACAATACTCGTAGTTGGCCAGTTGCCATTACCAAATTAGAAGTGATGAACAATTGACATCAGGAGTTCCTGTGGAATGGATAAGAGCTGTGGACTTCTCCAGGGAACAGTGTCATCTGTCTCATTTTGCCATGCTCTGTTAATTAGGCGTTTAAATTTTTTTTTAATTCTAGAAAGCCAGCCATGTTTGTGAAAGCAGATACATGCACACACAAAGAGTCTTATGGCATTGTGGCAGAACTTACATGAACTACAGCCACTTCATCAGATGCATAAAATATAATCCTCACAGCCCAATCCTAACCAGTGCTGATGCAATGTAGCCACCCTGCATCCTGCACTGGAGTCAAGCAGACTGGAGGTCTAAGGGGTCATTACCCAACCTGCACAACGGGTACTCTTGGACCCACACTTGCTAATTAGTCAGAACAAGTCTGAGTTCAGCCATGTCAGGATTTCAGGCCCAGGATGGGGGATAGGATATGGTGTGTGCAACTGCCACCAATCCTGTCCCCCCCCCCGGGACCCAATCCTCCCGACAGTCCCCTACCCTTCTCCCATCCCTGTGCTGATCAGAGCAGCTCTTATCTGTTCTGGTGCATGTTCCTTCTTGCACTTGTGCCAGTGGGACAGCATAGGCCTTTCTTTCAGTACCCCCATCTTTCACATGGTTGCAACCTGCTTTATGTTTGTGGCAGTGCATGCTGGCACAGCTGGCACTGCAGTGATGGAAGGATAGGATTGTGCTATTAGTCCCGTATGTATACACGTGTATAGAAGGGGGGAAAAATAGCAGGAAATAGTGGGTCCAAAAGGTCATAAAATTCAAGAGCCATATGAGGTTGTCAATGCACAAAAGCTGTGAATAAAGGCACATTTCACCCTACAGATAATGAGGAGAGGGATTGAAAACTGCCAAATCATAAGGGCCTTACAAGAATCTGTGCTATGGCCACAGGTGCAATACTGTGTATGGCTCTGGTCAGACCACATCATAAATGACATAATGGAACTGGGAAAAGGCTCGAAAAGCATGACAAAAATGAGCAGAGAGCTGGAGCACTCTGTATTTGAGGAAAGGCTACAATATTTGGGGCTTTTTAGTTTAGGAAAAAAGAGGAGGTGAACAAAACATGGCAGAGGTTTACAAAGTTGTGCATGATATGGAGGAAGTGGCTATTTTATTCCTGTCTCATAAAATTCAGGATCATCCAATGAAATTGATCGGTAGGTGGTTCAGAGCAAGTATGGAAAAGTGTGTCTTCACACAATGCCTAAAGAACGCATAACGTTTGCTGCAATGGGATGTGGTGATGGCCACTAGCTTAGGTGGCTTCAAAAGGAGATTTGACAAGTGCGTGGAGGAGGAGAGGTCTACCTCTACCAATTGGCCATGAAGGTTTTGTGGGATCTGCATGGGCAGAGGCAGTGGACCTCTGTATACCAGTTACAGAGGTGGGGAGGATGATGACAGCAGGAGAGGGCTATTGCTTTTGTGCCTTGCTGATGGACATTCCATGGGTATCTGGTTGGCCACTGTGGGAAACAGAATGCTGGACTTGGTGGACCTTTGGTCAGATCTTGCAGCACTCTGCTTATGTTGTTACTATTTTTGTCTGTTACTACTGTCCTTGCTCAGCCCTGGCACTGGAAGCAAGTTCTGGGGAATGCAACCTTTTGAACTCTGCCCTCAGCATGCCAGTAGGCATATGGAATGCTTTGTCTCCCATGCCCCTTCCTGTCACAGAGGGATCTTCCTCCAATCTGTCTTCCACCCATCAATCTCCTCATAGCAAGTCAACAAATTAACTAGGCAGGCAGAGGCAGGCAGCAGCTTGGAAGTCTTTGCGGGTAAATGGTTGCATACCTGACCTTTCCCTCTGCCAAGCCCAGGTGCTGCTAATGTGGTGTCAAGTATTAATTACTCTCCCAGTGAGGCCGGGAGGGTCAGGCTATCTCCCTTCAGCTGGTTCCTTCCAGAGAGAAGGGGAAGCTCAGCAAAAAGGACAGAAGAGATTCCTTCTGGAGGGCAGGTTACGCAGTTCAATTTATCGGCACAAGGCTTGAAACAGGCAGCTCAAGCATAAAATGGATAAGCTAGGGAAAACTAGTACTGCACGGTATTGGGTAGCAGGAGCAATCACCGGGACCAAATGGGTGCCCCATATGTTTGTGTCCTTTGTCAAGACTCAAGAGCATTCCCAACATGTTAAGAGTGTAACTGAATACAGGGATCAGTCCTGGTTTCTGTTTATACTGTTGTGGTTTGCCCGTGATGCGTGATTGATATTTAAAAAAAAAATGGTTGGCAACCTTCAGTCTCGAAAGACTATGGTATAAGCCTACAGCACCTGATATTCCCAGGTGGTCTCCCAGCCAAGTACTAACCAGGCCTGACCCTGCTTAGCTTCTAAGATCAGACAAGATCAGGCATGTGCAGATTGATATTAATGAAAATGCTTTCTGAAGCATGAGTAGAATGCATTTCTTGAGCAGTCACATTCTTTATTGACTACATTTATATCCCACTATTTCTCCGAAAAGCTCAGAAATGTCACATGGTCATCCTCCCATTTTATCTTTGCAACAACTCTGTCAGGTAGGGTAGGTGGAGATAGCAATTGGCCAAGGTCACCCAGTGAGTATCATGTTTGAGGAGATTTGAATCCACTTCCTCTCACTTGTAGTCCAACATAATAACCACTACACAATGTGGTCTGTTTATAACTTTGATGACCATAACCATAACCACCAGTCCCTACAAATCCTGGGGGTTTAGGTCAGAGGACAAATTCAGTGGGGAACATGCATTGTGCCTGAGATTCTGTTGATCATGTTCAATCCTATCCCAGATCATTTGGAAGGTTTTATTTGTTTATTTGCAACACTTTTATACCACTTCTCTATATGAAAACATCATTTGAGGCAATATACAGATTTAGAAAGGGAGTACCTAATATTTAATATCAGATTAACTAATAAAAGTAGCAAGAATATATATGCACAGCAATATAACAAACTCACACAGTCATCAGCCTAAATAAAACCAAGAAGCCAAGCATGTCTTCAGTAACTCACAGTGTTGCAAGGCCAAACAGCCACTCAAACAAGCAACTCAGAATGACTCAGTACACAAGGATGAAGGTTCACAGGCTTTTATTGAATTGTATACAGTTGGCCCACGGGACTCATGTCCAAAGCATGGACATCGTTCGACCGGTGGGTTTTAACCTTTATACTACACAATCCTGTCTGAAAATCCAGACTTCTCATTTGCTGAAGGTTTGACATCATAAATGGGGCTCAATTTTAATAGGACATAGATAAAATACCATTTACATACAAGATGGAAAATAGGTGGGCAACAAGTGACCAAAACCATTGATTAGCTCTTATTTACATACAGGTGGGGTTTCATCTTAAAACTTTGCCAAAATTACACAGTTTCCAAAAGTTTCCAAAACCAGTAGGGTTCACTGTAACATCATTTTATCCAGCACTGACCGTCACTCACATTTACTAGTCTAATTAGGGACCTCTTTGAGAAAATAAGTTTTCATACTATCCCTATTAAAGAGAACACACAAACACTTAAGTGTGTGAAGACCTTAATTTGCCAGAACTTCTAACCCATTTATTATTCAAACTCTTCCTAATTAGGATGGCCTTACTAATGCCACTCATCTTTAGAACTTCTGCATCCTTTCTTTGGATTTAGTATATTCCCTGTGGGCCCTCTGCATACCTGTGTGAACCAAAGTCTATCCAACTTCCTTTTAACAACTTTAACATATAATTATTGAGGGCTCTGACCCTTCCTTTTGTGACTAGCTAGCACCTGTTAACGTGTAATAAGGCTTCAGCTAGTTTCCTGTGACCTTTCTACTTTCCAACACAAAACAACCCAAACAGTACTCTGCATATGTGATTTCTTTTAACAAATTCTTGTTTCATTTACCTTCAAACACATTATATGTATTAATATTATATAACAATAGCAACAACTATGACAAAAACAAAGGCACTGCTAATGTTTTATGCAGAGTGCAAAGACAGATCTCTGCCCTAAAGGGCTTACAATTCAGGCGAGCTGTTTTGAAGCAGCTCTCCACCTGCTCCCCCTCTGTTCCATCTCAGTTACATTCAAACAAATACTCTTTCTAAGGATGGTCCCGTTTATCTGTCTAGCTGTTCTGAACTCCCCTCTGCAGGTGTCTTTCCAAAAAGATGCCAACTGATAAGAATGTTTGCTAAACTAAAGCTTTCCTAAAATCAAGCATTTTCTTTGTTTAAGACTTAATTTTGATTACTACCATATATATATGTTATAATAAAGTATATATATTAGTATTGGCAACCTTCAGTCTCGAAAGACTCTGGTATCGCGCTCTGAAAGGTGGTTCTGGCACAGCGTCTAGTGTGGCTGAAAAGGCCAATCCGGGAGTGACAATCCCTTCCACACCGGGAGCAAGTGCAGTCTGTCCCTGGTCTGTTTCCCTGGCTATGGGCCTTCCTTCTTTGCCTCTTAGCCTCAGACTGTTGGCAAAGTGTCTCTTCAAACTGGGAAAGGCCATGCTGCACAGCCTGCCTCCAAGCGGGCCGCTCAGAGGCCAGGGTTTCCCACTTGTTGAGGTCCATCCCTAAGGCCTTCAGATCCCTCTTGCAGATGTCCTTGTATCGCAGCTGTGGTCTACCTGTAGGGCGCTTTCCTTGCACGAGTTCTCCATAGAGGAGATCCTTTGGGATCCGGCCATCATCCATTCTCACGACATGACCAAGCCAACGCAGGCGTCTCTGTTTCAGCAGTGAATACATGCTAGGGATTCCAGCACGTTCCAGGATTGTGTTGTTTGGAACTTTGTCCTGCCAGGTGATGCCGAGGATGCGTCGGAGGCAGCGCATGTGGAAAGCGCTCAGTTTCCTCTCCTGTTGTGAGCGAAGAGTCCATGACTCGCTGCAGTACAGAAGTGTACTCAGGACGCAAGCTCTGTAGACCTGGATCTTGGTATGTTCCGTCAGCTTCTTGTTGGACCAGACTCTCTTTGTGAGTCTGGAAAACGTGGTAGCTGCTTTACCGATGCGCTTGTTTAGCTCGGTATCGAGAGAAAGAGTGTCGGAGATCGTTGAGCCAAGGTACACAAAGTCATAGACAACCTCCAGTTCATGCTCAGAGATTGTAATGCAGGGAGGTGAGTCCACATCCTGAACCATGACCTGTGTTTTCTTCAGGCTGATTGTCAGTCCAAAATCTTGGCAGGCCTTGCTAAAACGATCCATGAGCTGCTGGAGATCTTTGGCAGAGTGGGTAGTGACAGCTGCATCGTCAGCAAAGAGGAAGTCACGCAGACATTTCAGCTGGACTTTGGATTTTGCTCTCAGTCTGGAGAGGTTGAAGAGCTTTCCGTCTGATCTGGTCCGGAGATAGATGCCTTCTGTTGCAGTTCCAAAGGCCTGCTTCAGCAGGACAGCGAAGAAAATCCCAAACAAGGTTGGTGCAAGAACACAGCCCTGCTTCACTCCGCTTCGGATGTCAAAAGGGTCTGATGTGGAGCCATCGAAGACAACAGTGCCCTTCATGTCCTTGTGAAAAGATCTGATGATGCTGAGGAGCCTGGGTGGACATCCAATCTTGGGGAGAATCTTGAAGAGGCCGTCTCTGCTGACCAGGTCGAAAGCCTTTGTGAGATCTATGAAGGCTATAAAGAGTGGCTGTCGTTGTTCCCTGCATTTCTCCTGCAGTTGTCTAAGGGAGAATACCATATCAGTGGTGGACCTGTTGGCTCGGAATCCACACTGCGATTCTGGATAGACGCTCTCTGCAAGTACCTGGAGCCTCTTTAGTACAACTCGGGCAAACAGCTTTCCTACAACGCTAAGGAGAGAGATGCCTCGGTAGTTGTTGCAGTCACCCCTGTCACCTTTGTTCTTGTACAGCGTGATGATGTTTGCATCCCTCATGTCTTGAGGTACTCCACCTTCTCTCCAGCAGAGACAGAGGATTTCATGCAGCTCAGTGACGATGATCTCTTTGCAGCATTTTAGGACTTCAGCGGAGATGCTGTCTTTTCCAGGTGCCTTGCCAAAGGCAAGGGAGTCCAGGGCCACGTGAAGTTCCTCTAGGGTTGGTTCACTGTCAAGCTCCTCCAGCACAGGCAGGCACTCAATGTTGTTCAGTGCTTCTTCGGTGACTACATTTTCTCTGGAATATAGCTCAGAGTAGTGCTGCACCCAGCGTTCCATCTGCTGTGCCCGATCCTGGATGACCTCGCCTGTGGCAGACTTCAGAGGGGCAATTTTCCTCTGTGTTGGACCTAGGGCCTGCTTGATACCATCATACATCCCCTTGATGTTGCCCGTGTCAGCTGCTATCTGTATCTCGGAACAGAGCTGGAGCCAGTAGTCGTTAGCACATCTCCTGGCAGTCTGTTGGACTTTGCTGCGAGCAGTTCGGAGGACCTGCAGGTTGCACTCACTGGGACAGGCCTTGTATGCTACTTGAGCTCTCCTCTTTTCCTCAATGACTGGTGTCAACTCCTCAGAGTGGGCTTCAAACCAGTCTGCCGCCTTGTTGGTCTTCTTGCCGAATATGGACAAGGCGGTGTTGTAAACGGTATTCTTGAAATGTTCCCATCTGTTGGATGCGTTTGCGTCGGCCGGGCCTGGAAGAGATTCCTCAAGCGCTTGTGCAAATTCCTCCACTTTTCTCTGATCCCAGGTCTTGCTGGTATCAATGCGAGGTCTTCCTTCCTTTTTTGTGTGATACAGTCGCTTTGTTTGCAGTTTCACTCTGCTGCACACCAGGGAGTGGTCAGTGTCGCAGGCAGCACCATGATAACTGCGTGTGATCTTGATGCTGGGAAGGCTGGAGCGTCTGGTGAGGATCAGGTCGAGCTGGTGCCAGTGCTTTGATCTTGGATGTCTCCAAGAGACTCTATGTTGGGGCTTTGTGTTGAAGAACGTGTTGCTGACACAGAGACCGTGATGACAGCAAAACTCTAGCAGGCGTTGGCCATTTTCGTTCATCCTCCCAGTGCCAAACTGACCTAAGCAAGTGGGCCATGAACTGTTATCAGCACCAACTCTAGCATTGAAATCGCCGAGGATGAACAATGGCTCTTTTACAGGGATTTTCTTGACAGTGGTGGCCAGGTCATCATAGAATTTGTCTTTGGCTTCTGCTGGAGACGACAGAGTCGGTGCATAAGCACTGATGAGAGTGACAGGTCCTGCTGATGACTGGAGCTGCAGGGACAAAATTCTTTCACTTCCCACAGTAGGTGGGATGATGGATTTCAGCAGGGTATTTCTGACTGCAAAGCCAACGCCATGTTCCCTGGTTTCGTTTGGTGGTTTTCCCTGCCAGAAAAATGAGAAATTTCTCTCCTTGACGGATCCGGAATCTGGCAGCCTAGTCTCTTGAAGGGCGACGATGTCCATCTGCAGTCTGCTCAGCTCCATGTCGATGACAGCTGTTTTGCGTGCGTCGTCTATTTCTTGCAGGTCATCAGAGAAGCCAGGTGTCATTGTCCTAACATTCCAGGTACCCAGCTTTAGGGCAGTAGTTTTCTGTTTTCTGTTGCATGGTGCAGAGTTGTCGATCCGCTTGTCGGTTTTCACCCTAAACCCCACGCACCCCATGAGGTTAACGGACCGTGGCGAGGCAACACCTTACTGGCTGGGGACTGCCCAACTTAAGGCGGGCGGTAGCTGCCCAATGAGATGCAATGATCTCTCCCACCGTCGGAAGCAGCCCCTGGCGTCATGCTCTACGCCAATCGAGCAAAGACTTATAACCGGTAAACTGCTGCTTCCCGTGTTGTGCCGACGCCGTATGGCGAAGTTGGAGTGTCCTCTCCAGTGCGCGAAGCCTGGGTAAAGAAGGTATGGAGGATAGGCTGTTACCCATGCAGCAAATCCCCCCTCTCCACGTCGCTGGAATGGTCCAATGGAAAGGCAGAAGCCAATACGGTTGGTTACAGCGGCGTCGCAGGAGTTGCCAGAACGTGACTGTGTTCAGCCATGAACTGCCTCAGGGACTCCGGCTCCTGATTTTGCCTTGAGGTTGACTCCTGAAGCCTTTTCCACAACTGGATATAGCCACAAGGCAGTGGAGGTTTGAGGTCAGAGTTTCCTTCTCTTAGATGAGCTGCCTTCCTAGGCTGACGAGTCCCATCTACCCGGTAAAATATATATATATATATATATGCATACATATATATATATATATAACCATACATATATGTATGTATGTATGTATGTATGTATGTATGTATGTATGTATGTATGTATGTATGTATATGTATATATGGTATATGGTATATGGTATATGGTATATGGTATATATATATATATGGTATAATAAATGGTATAATAAATGGTATAAATATATATATGATATAATAAATACCAAATAATAAATATGGTATGGTTTAAATATAAGTCTTTAAAAGCAAAGACTAAATATTTATATTTGTTTTCCTCCTTTTGAAAACTTAGAAGAATAAACAAGTTGGCACCTGGCATGTTGCCCTTCCAGAAGCAGCCTGCTATCTTTTGTGGCCTTGGTTACTTTTTCTAATCTCTGTGTAGCTTCTATGAAACTAGCAAACTTCTAAAAATACTTTTTTCTTTCTTTCTTTTTTCAAACTGCTTGTGAGACCAACTATGATTGTTTAAATGGCTTTTCTGTGCTTTAATAAAATATACCCTTTGCTATAGCAGTGTGGTTTTTCAAACTGTTTAAGCATTTGTTTCTAAAAATCAAGCAGCTCTCTCTTCCATTGTGCATATGCTATAATATTAAACTAATTCTCAGTACTCTGCTTATACTCTATTGGGCTATCCACGTCTAGGGTCAAGGGTCACTTTGCCTTAACAGAAATGGCCCCTGGCAGGCATTAACATGGCACTTTCTCTACAAAAGAGGTTTTTCCTTGCTGCAATCTCTACAGGGTTAAAAATTTTTGTTCATTTCACATTAAAAAATAAAGCCATGTGGACATTATAACATTAGAACTGCAAGTTGACAACCGATACTTGCCAAAGAGGTAAATGGATCTGTTTTCCCTAAAATCCCCAACTCCTCTTCCTACTTAACCATGCTACACAATGAATGCTGTGGATTAGGATGGGTATCTTAACATGTGTTGCATGGAAAAGTTAAGGGGAATCTGTCTTTCCAACACTCTGCCACTCTAAACTGCAATCTTTTTTAATACCAAAATCACCACCATCCATGTAACCCTGGCTAGTCTAGGGCTTTAATGAGGTTGCCTGTCTCTTTATGGCTAAAGCATCCATCTGGCTTGAAAGAATGCAGGTACTGTACTGCCATTTTGGACTTGTATAAGGCTGCACCTCTATGGTAACAAGAGTTTAGTGTTGGACTTGGATCAGGAACAAACCTGGTTCAAAACCCTGTTTCGTGTGAAGCTTACTTGGTGACTTTAACTCAGTCACTAATTCTCAGTCTATCCTACTTTATAAGGTTGGTGTCAGGAAAAAAAAAATGAAGGGGAGGAGCTATGTACACAGTACACAGATAGAAAAATGAACAAAATTAGATATAAGCCCTTTATGGGGGGAAATAACCTTGGCACTGGGGAGGGTGCCACAGTGGAATAAATTTTACAGGTAAATCCAGGGCTCACTTCCCACATTTGATACACATGAATTTGACTATGTTATCTCATTGCAGTAAGCTTGCCGAATGCATAAGCAAACAAAACATTTAGACCACTGGTTTTCAACCTGTGGTCTGGGGGCCACAGGTGGTCTGTGAGACCTGAGAAGTGGTTCGCAAGATCTCTGAAGAAAAAAAAAATCACCTTTGATCACTTCAAGCATCTCACCAAGTGAATGCCCCCCCCCCCCCCCAGACCACCAGAAAGAGTGGGGAACAGACTGTTTGTAGCTGTCAATGAAGTGTCAGCCGCGGCTGTGGGCAGCCATTCTCTGCCATCTCTGGTGTTCCATGGGGAGGGGAGCACTTGCTTCAGAGATGCTTCCCCACGGACCACCAGAGAAAGCAGAGAACAGACTGCCTGCAGCCACAGTTGGCAACCAAAGCAGCAGCTCAGAAATCATCTCTATAAATTCTAAATATAATAAATCTCTAATAAATATTCTCTAATTATTTCAAATTTAATTGTATTTTTTGTGTGCAGTGGGTAGTGAGGTTCACAATAATTCCCATTTTTGCCTCAGTGGTCCATGAGTTCCTAAAGGTTGGGAACCACTGATTTAGACTGTTTCATATTTCCATTCATTAGGACGGAAGTCTACGGCCCAAATTCTAACCAACTTTCCAGCACTGGCATCGCAATGCCACTGGGACATGTGCTATATCCTTTAGTTGGGTGGCACTCACGGAGGCTTCCTCAAAGTAAGGGAATGTTTGTTCTCTTACCTCAGAGTTGCATTGCTGTTATGTTGGTGATGGTAATCTGTGGGTTAGGATTGCGTCCTACATGATTTAATTCTGCAATGGTTTTTCACATTTTTATAATTGATTTTAAAAGTACAACACTTGGCATTCCTCTCCACTCTAGAGGGAAAGAGATCATACTGTGAATGAAATATGAGCTTCGTAAGAAAAGAGAACCATCACAAAATGGAAAAGGGATGCGATTTTGCTGAGAAGGAAAAAAAAGGTACTTTAAAGGGCATTAACAGAGGAGTGTATTTTTTAACTTCATGATGAAGCTTTTCCATAATAAGACACCGTGAGTCTGTTGGCTTTCAGGTATGTTTGGAAGATCTCTAAATTGTCCTTCCAAACAAACAGGAAGGACAATTCTTTCTTCCTGAAGAATTAATTAATTGATTCATTTATTCCATGCATATCTCACTCCTCCTCCAAGATGAATGAACAACTTTTCTCAGACCTGATAGGACAAAATCTTCCATTCTCCACACCTATGCAAGGGACAGGAGTCCTTTCCCTTTTTCCATCTGGTCACTCCAAATTAGTCACACTCCAGTCCACCTGTTTTATCGCCCCTCCTTGCCCCCTAGGGGCCCTTCTTGGATCTGTTAGTGTCTATAATTAGGGGTGCTTGACCATAGCAACCAGGAACCTCCTCTTTTTAACATTAGACAACTCAATTCAAGACAATAATACTTTCCTGGCAGTACACAAACTCTGTGTGCTGCCAAAGAGCTGTTGACAGCATGCAGCTTCCAGAAATAGACTCCAGAAAATTTCCACTCCTGAGATGCCCAGATGTGAACAGAAGTTCTGGGTTAATATTGGGAACCATTGGAAGAGCACTGTGTTGTGGGGTGCCCTGATGCAACGGAGGATGAAGCTTTTGTGACAGGCACAATTTATCATGCAGGTGAGAGAAAAATTGCATCGAATCTGTGCGGCATTGCCTCTTCTGTAAAAGAGTGAGAAACAAGAGAGTCATCTCCCCATTGCGTCTGGTCTCATGTGTAATTGGAGATGGTTGGGCAGGGTAAAGAGTGCCCAGGTCCATGCCAAGGAGCAAATTGCAGTAAAATAGTAAAAAGATGGAATGGGATCACACATTGGGAGATACTTAACAGTTCACCTGGGTCCTCTCATTACAGTCCAGGCATGAAGATGTGGGTGGGAATCTATGCGTGGCACCTCTGTCTCTTTGCCAGCCTAACCTAGCATGAAAGGGAAAAGTTACATAAATGTAACTGTCAGGATCTCAACATAGCACTGTTCTCAAGGCAGATTAACTGTTCCAACTGCAATGCTTCATCTCCTCCAGGAGGTGCTCTTCCTAAGGCACAAGCCTGGCATCCCTGGACAAGTCCATTTGACACTAATAGCATCCTATGCACAGGAGGAAGATCAAGCTTGTGTGTTATGGAACCATGGAGTGCTTTTGCATTTTACATATGGGATGCCACCAAGCTACTGAAATGACTGAATTCAGGTCAATCATCCTTGTATACAGGGTGACGGACAAACACCCAACTGCCTTCAGTAATGAAAGGAAATGGCTTTTGAGTGATGTAAAATCTCAGAACCAGTCTTTTATGAGTTTCCTGCTTACAGGGGCACTGAAAGTATGAGTTAGGGCCCAGTCCCATGGGCCTCAGTCCTGGTGATATACTCATACCGCTGGCACTGGGTGTCACAATATGCCATAAAGCATGTTTGTGGTGAACTTGGAGTAAGTTGCGCTGGTGGGGAGGTGTTTGCCACCCCATCAGTGCTGCAGAGGAAGGCCCGCTGCCACCAGTGGCCAGGTTAGTGCTGGGTGGCATGGAGGTGTGGGGAGGGTGATGGGGAAGCATTCTTGGGTGGAGGAGAGCGGGAGGGGAGGAGTAACTGACCTGGGAGGGAGGTGGGATGACATAAGCAGAGAATCGTGTGAAACACAGAAATTATCCACAGATGAATCATACAAGCAATCCAAGCAAAACAGTACAGGCCATAGCAACTCTCTATCATGGGCCAATTTTTTCTGAAGGAAGATTCTTTCTTGACATAAAACATGGCTACTAGTAGCCAGACCTTGAATGTGAAACAAGTTTTATTACCTTATGTTTTGTACTGCATATGAGAGACCTCAAACTAACTTTTAAATTGTTTCTTAAAATGGTTGTTTTTGAAGAGTTATAAAATATGATTTAATAATAATAACAACAACAACAACTTTATTTTTACCCAGCCTTTCTCCCCAAAGGGACTCAAGGCGGCTTACAACAGATTAAAAAACATAATTTAAAACAAATAAAAACATGTCATGAAAACAGCAGTCAGATAAAAAATAGGTAAAAAGAGCATAGAGCAGCAGCAAATCATAAAAGAATCAGGTCTGTAAAAAAATATTAAAAGATGTTAAAAAGGCCGAGAACTCAGAAGGCTTGTTTAAACAGAAGGGTCTTCAGGCCTCGCCGAAAGGTCTCAAGAGTGGGAGCCATTCTTAAGTCAAGGGGAAGGGAGTTCCATAGCGTTGGTGCCACTACTGAGAAGGCCCTATTTCTTGCCGCCGCCCCACGTACCTCCCTTGACGGCGGCACTTGTAAAAAGGCCTTCTCTGATGACCTAAGAGGACGAGCCGGATTGTACGGGAGTAGGCAATCTCTAAGATACCCTGGCCCAGAGCAGTATAGGGCTTTAAAGGTCAAAAACCAGCACCTTGAATTGGGCCCGGAAACAAATGGGCAGCCAATGCAGTCACTGGAGAAGCGGACTGACAGGGTCGAACCGCCTACCTCCAGTAACCACACGGGCCGCCGCATTCTGCACTAGTTGCAGTTTCCGAACCGTTTTCAAGGGCAGCCCCACATAGAGTGCCTTACAGTAATCTAACCTCGATGTCACCGAGGCATGGATCACCGTGGCCAGGTCTGCACAATCCAAGTACGGCCGCAGCTGGCGTACCAGCCGAAACTGAGTGAAGGCCCCCTAGCCACAGCCGCCACCTGGGATTCCAGGAGCAGCTGCGATTTCAGTGAAAACAGATGACTGCTATATCTGTTTTACAATGTTTGTTGCTGCAGCGTGGACAATCATCACAGAAAAGTTGAGATAGTTGTGCTGACGGTGACTTATATGTTGAAAACGTCACCTTATTTATTGAAATCTACATTTTTAGAGGTGTTCCTTTGGGGGAATTTTTATATAAAGTAGTATATGAATCTCTGTTTTTGCTCTTCTGAAAGATTGTTATGTAATACAAATTAATGAATATGTAAATTAATGAACCGCTTTGTGAACATTTTGTTGAAAAGCGGTATATAAATACTGTTTTATAATAATAATAATAAGTCATTGACATTTTATTGCTCTGGCTTGCAGGTTCCAATAGTTAAAGTCTCTGAGTAAATCCGACCCATATTCCTTGAGCATGAGAGCTAGTTTGATAAACATTGCAAAGTATGTTACATATTTAAAGAGCTATGTAAGAATCAATTAAAAATAGAAAGATCATCTGCTTTTAATGTATATTTATGTGTTGAATCAAAATATAAGTATCTAAATATGAAAATCAGTGCTACAGCTTGGAAGCTTTTCAACCACCAATATTTTTAAAAAGATCTTTTGAAAACTATATATCCAGTTGTTCCGGTGGTAATGACTGGATTTTTCCAATTTTGTCATTCTGTTTCAAAGCTTACTCCGAAGTGGGCTTTTGTTCCAGCTGTTCCAATGTTTAAGCAACCATGACAAGGAGTACCTACGCTCAATTCCAGATGCAAACGCCAAACAGTTGTGTACCAAGAAAGTCTTCCAACAGCTGTGGAATTTTAAAAAGCATAAAGAGAGCTTTTCATGGTTTTTTACTGGGCTGAAACGAAGCCAACGCAATAACTGATTAGCTCATAAAAATCTCTTCACTGGCAAATGGTGACACTTGAGTTGGATACCTTGCTCTCTTGATCTGTCATGCCAATGGTTAGCACAGGACATAAAATCAAATAGTGACAGAACGGAATGAAAACCATTGCAGAGAAATAAGATTGTCATCTCCTACAAACCCTGAGATTTCCTTGAATTTCTGTTGTGACAGGCCTATCGCCAATGCAAAGCACTGTTCACATAAAATGACTGTGACAGCCCCCCTTGTTCCACCTCCTCTGGGGGAGGACGAGGATGACATCATATCACATTGGAGGGAGCAAACGCAGCTGCCTTCGACAGCTTTTTTCCAGGGTTTTCTCTTGTACAGTCAGATTGTGAGTTCCTGAGGATGTCTTTGGACACCACTTTACCCATCTCACTTCACTTCCTCACGGTTTCCCCTTTCTTTCTCTTAAAGGGAATTCCTTCACCCCTCCATGCCCCTGATTGCCTTGGGAATCCTCTGTGCCTCCCTACACACATTCTGGAGTGTTTCTGGACCAGGCCCCAGGGTCAGGACAGCTTGAAGGTGGGTGAAGTAGCCCTTTGCTAGTGGGTAAGCCACAGTCTTATAGCTGTGGCCCAAAGATCACCTGCAGCCTGGCAGGATTTGTGAATGACTTCAGACCCATGACCTTCATTTCTGCCTCTTCCTTTTCCTCTCCTTGTTGGGCTTTCTTGTCCTCCACTTGCCCCAGATGGTACCCTCCTTGCTTTCAACATTTCTTACATTTGTTGCTTTCCTTGCCAGCCCTGTCTGTTCTTGCTGCCTCTTCCTCACCTTTTCTTCCTCCTCTCACTGCCCCATCTCTCTCTCCCCTTGCTCTGCCTCTCCATCTCCTTGCATCTTACAGGTATCTCACCCCTTTGTTGCACTTTCTCCTCATCTCTCCATTTCATTCACCCTCCACCTTTACCTCCACCGTCCCTCTTTCCTTCTCTTCCCCTTATCATTTCTGATGACCTCCCTTAAATCCCCTGCTCCAACTTGGCTTTACCCTGTCTCTCTTTGAAGGCTGGCTAGGGCCTCCTGCCCCACCTAAAGGTCTCTAATGTGTTGCCAAGAGGCCAAGGGAGGGACACATGCCATTTGCTGGCATGCTCTGCTGCAGTGGGATAATGCAGTCCTGTTGGTCCCCACAGTGTGTTAGGCTGCGATCCTATACATGCTGTCCTGGGAGTAAGTGCCATTGAACACAATGTGACATATCTGAGTAGACATGTCTAGGATTGCATTGTTAATATGGAATGCCTAATTTACTTGTACAGCCTGGATAATAAAAGTGGAGAAAGGGCAGTTTTGAAAACATTTTGAATGCTTCTCCTAAAAAATAACTTGTTTGAATAAAACTGAAATAATCAAACGGTGATCATGTGTATGCTCATTTAGAGCATGTTAGATTGTAAGCCTGTAGGCAGGATTTGCTTGCTTCTGAGTTTTAACTTTTGTACAGCACTTGATTCATTAGATGCCATCTTGATCTTAAAAATTTTCTCTCATAACAAACTTGGTGGCCCCATGCCAGCCAGCAAGGGTAGTGAAAGAAGGTCAACCACGGACAAAGTAGGAGCTTATGCACATTCAAGGGACTCCTTCCCTAGTTATACATATTTTTTTTTTTTTTCTGGAAGGAGGAAGGAAGAACAGAGGCAAACCAAGCTATGTAATTGCATTGTTAAAAATCAGGTAAATTATGGAACAGAAAATGACACAGTATAAAAATCTGAAGAGATGCATGCTCATTGAGTAAAATAAAAAACAAGAAAATGGCAATGTGACAGTGGTTATTGTGAGGGTTGCTGGAGCCCATGATATGACTTCATATGAAAAATACCCAACCTAGAATGTCAGAACAGCCATTCTGTGTCTGTGGTAGTAAAGTAGAACATTCAGTTATATTCTTTTTGTGAATGTGGGGAACATTGGGCACAATCCTGACCAGGTCTACTCAGAAGTAAGTCCTATTTTGTTCAATGGGGCTTACTTTTAGGAAAGTGTGGTTAGGATTGCAGCCATTGTATCATAAAATAACATATATCTTGAAAAATAGTCCATAGTGCCAGTTTAAGCACTGATTGATTAATGTTTAAAATAATTTTAAAAAGAGTTGTCTTCAATTTGCAGTAAAATATATTAAAGAGGGAGGAAAGGGGTGGGTAACCAAAAACAAAATTTTTCACAGAATCTCACTTTACTTGTAACAATACCAAAACTATTGTATTATTATATTCTCTGTATTTTTTTACAATGGATTAGCTCAAGAGAATGTTAGTGTTATCCTTGTCAAAAAATCACCTGCATAACAAAAAGCAGAAAAACAATATTGCTTAAATACCACTGAACATATTTTAACTAAACCATTAATTAATACAATAGCCCTGTGGAGATTTCTAAAATCCAGAGATACTCAAAGTTTAGCAGGGGTAGCTCTGTCAAGTCCACTGTCCTGTTCCCACCTTCTACATGTTGACTTTCCCTTCAGCACAGAACAAAAATGCAGGGTACAGATTGTATGGAGTGAAACTATGTGTGCATGTACTGTTTGTACACGCATAGGCTCTGTATAGAAAACCCAATCAACGTCAGAATGTCAGGAGTAGAGCAAAGTGGGCAAGACTGCACTATCCCTTCCAAGTATTGAATATCTCTGGATATTAGTCATTGGCACAAAGCTATTGAGGATTGACATTTTGTAAATTATGAATACAGACTAGAACCACATATTTTGAGAAAGTTCAAATGTGTTAACTTTTTAGAAAACAATTCCATGATATTTTTTTGCTGGTGTTTAACTCCTGTGAAGTTAAATATCTATAAAATAAATACACAAGTCATGTGGAAGTGTGGCTAGAGTGCAACGTAATACAACATAATTGTACTTATATACAATCATTTAAAATCAAGATAATTAATGATTTGCCAACAATATAATGTTGCTTGAATGAACACACTCTAGTGTACCAAAGTCTTTAATATCCTATGTATTGAAAGTAACTAGAATGGTGCTTGCAAACAATTTGAGAAATTCTATGCCCCTTGGTACTAAAGAATGGATGACTAAAAGTGGCAGAAAATGGTGCTAATGAAATAAAAACACATAACACCACTTTCTGCACTTCTCAACTCCAATATCTGTGAAAAAAAATCATTTTATTTGGTTTTTATTTATTATTTAATGGTCGTATGCATGGTTAATGACTGTGGCTGCATCTGCTGACAGTATACCACCTATATCATCTACCTACCAGTACACTTTTAAAGTGGTTATAATTTATAATTATAATGCAGATTTTGAATAAAAGCACATAACACCATTTTCTGCACTTCTAACATTTGGAAATCACCACAAATTAATTAGAATTAGAAATTAATCACCACAAAGATGTCTTAGGGCCCAATCCTATCCAACTGTCCAGCACTGATGCAGCTACAATGCAGTCCTGAGGTAAGCGAACAAATGTTCCCTTACCTTGAGGACGCCTCCATGACTGCCTCCCAACTTCAGAATGCAGCATGCACTCCATTGGCACGGCTATATCAGTGCTGGAAAGTTGGATAGGATTTGGCCCTTAATTTCCAATGCAGTATTGCTAACTGTTTTAGACCGCTGATGAAAATGTGAATGGAATAAATGATCAGCTACATTTACAGATGCCTACACTTGAACCTGGGCTCTTTAACCTTGTCATTAAAAACAAAACCACTATAACTTTAGCAGTAACAGCTCAATTCGTTTGTGCTCTGCATTACGAAAGGCAATGTCCCACAGGAAGTTATACTGAGTAACTGGCTTTGTGGTTTGCAGGCAGGCTTAAGGATTTCTAGGCTTCTAATTTTCAATGGAAACATTCTTTATTTTGCTTATAAAATGAAGCAGGAGCTTCATTGCCTTGTAAAGTAGGCCATGTCCCCCATAGCCGCACATGAACAGGAACTCAGGCAGTCATTGTAAACAGCTGAGGCAGCTGCAGGGGATGGGCTGACCTAACTTTTCCAAATGTTATGAGGCAGGTTTATGGGATGATCCTCTCCCACCACAAATATCCCCACAGTCCGCAGAGGATCACATCAGGGGGGTTGGCTTTTGTCCCTATCATTTTTGCAGAATTAACTCAGACACCACAGATTGAACTTTGTTTTCGTACTGTGCTAGGACCACTCCTGGCCAGCTCTGGACACAGTGGAGAACATTTGGCTCTATCGCGTGAACCTTGGACCCTGGTTCCAGTCTCACCAGTCTGAATCATGTTCTCGGTATCATGACTTCAGCTGTGAAGTAATGGTAAACAAGAGAGTGCTTGAAAGCATCTGCGAAGTGTATTTTCCTCATCACCAAATAATGACTCCAAAACCCCGTTTTACAGCTGACATGTTTGCTTCTCCTTTGTGAATGTTAATATCAAACATCTTAGATATTCTGTGAATCTTCAAATATTCGTCCAATGTGTTGTAAATGTTTGAAATCTGTGTTTGATACTATGTGATTTCAATAACTGATATCTGTAGTTGACAATAGGCAGCTGATACTTGATATTTCAACAGTATTTCATTATCCGGAGAAACTGCCAAATAACCCAGTGTTCCCTGGAAAACAATTTAAAAATCATTGGTATGCTATGTTTGATGCTGGGCATCTAGCTCTTTAATATTTCACATTGTATTGGTATTTTCATCTGAAAACAGATAAAATGAACATAGATAACATGCACTGGTAATTAGTGCTTGACAGTTCAGCACCAATGAGATGAGATGTCATATCATATCTCAACTCCGCTAAAATGCAAGGCAGAAAGATATGTCAGCAAAGCATTCAAAAGACTGAATTTTGAGGTAAAAATTTTCATTCAAAGTGTAAACGATGAAACTGAAAAATTCATATGACTCTCCGGCTGTTTTAAACCTGGCTTTTTTCAACCAGCTCCAAGAAAAGCAAAAAGTCTGACTGGAAGAAAAATGGGCTTAGGCGCATTAAAAAAATAGCCGGAGTGGAAAATCAATGCGTGTAGTAAGGGTTAAAGACCTGCTTTCCATCTCCCCCCAAATGCATGTTTGGGAACACATATTCGTCAACAAAAGCTGTATTCCCCTCTTTTGGGCATTGTAATTGTACCACTGTTGCAAAATTATATGGGACGAATCAGGGCCTGATTCTTCTGTTTATGACTTAAGTGATGCACTGGCATTCCTGGAGAGAGGGGACAAAATGCTGAGTTTTTCAGGCACAGGGACACCTGTGTAAAGTGCCCCATCCCCCTTGCTTTCAGAGCCTTTCCTGGTTGGGAAAGCAAAGGCTTTCGCAGCCACAGCTGACTCTAAAGGCAAGGGGGAGAGAACGCTTTACACAAGTGTCCCTGCGCCTGAAACAACATAGCGTTTTGCTCCCTCCCGGAACGCCAGTGGAGTGATAAATTCATTAAAAAATTATTTTCAGTACTTCACCAGGTGTTCCAGGGTATATTTCTTAGTAATGTGCTACCCTGTGGTGACAGTTCATATTCATATTTACCATGTCAGAGAAACCTGTCCTGAAGCGTTTGCCTTGCCTCCAACATGATAAATACTGTGTCACCATATGGAGAAGCATTCATTTCAGCTTGCCATGACCTATAGGAGAGGATGGCCAACTGGTGGCGGAGAATCTGAAGTGGTACACTCGTGCACTCCTGTGGACTGCAGAGGGGAATTTTTCACATACACAAAATGCCCTTCCCCATAGATGTCACTGAGAATTATTCTTTGTATTGTTTGTTTGGCTTGTTCATTTTGTTTTATTGGTATTATTTATTTATTTATTTATTTGATTTGTATTCCACCTTACTCTCCGAAGGGCACCCAATTATGAGCCTAAGCTCATAACTACACTGGACACTTCTGAGGAAAAATGTGGGATACAAATATTTTAGAATGACAAATAAATATAATGGAGACATGTGAACTACAGCTCTGTACAAATAGTTCCTAGTTGTCTTTGTGAAAGAAATGCTTGTGTAAGAAGAATTGAATCTCATTAGTTTTAACCTTCTATCTGTAATAGTACAGCCCTAGCACAAATTTCTGTCCTCAGGGAAAACTATTATTATTTACTACTGCTTTTCCATTAAAAAAATCTTCAGTGTCTCTAGACTTGAAAGGTGAACGTATACTGTGCTCCACAAGTTTACCCTCCCACAAAAGGCTTCACAGTAAAGTTAGCACCATCTAGCATAAAGGAATTCCAGTTATGGAGCTATAATGTTATTTGATATAATCTCTGGCTCAAAGTAACATGAATGCAAGAATAACGTTTATTTGACTCTATTATTAGAAATGGGGTTAATGTAGTATCTAAAAGCATCCTTAAGTACTAATCCCTGAACATTTATATAGTACCCTTCAACTATTTAAAGGTCTCCCCATGCATTATATCTCCACAGCAGTGTAAAGCATGCCATTGATTTCACATTACATATGGGTGAAAAGGTTGAGCTTGAGAGAATAGTGGCTTGACAAAGGCAACCTATGGTATATATACTGTATAGATGGAGCATTGTAAAAGGTGTCTCAGCAGATTTTTCTTCAAAACCTGGTTTACTCCCACATTCACAATGTAAATGACAGGATGCACTTATCGGCAAGTTGAATGGTGGTCCAGTCATTTGTTTTGAGTAAGACCCATCTTGGGTCTTCTCATGCTTGAAGGTGTTGCTTACCTTTTTCAGTTTTTTTGAAGTGCTGCATACATGTTATTAATCTGAGCATTCATCATCTAAAAAAACACAATACATTTAAAAAGTGTTGCAAAACAGCTTTGGGAATTGGGGGTGGATTTGTGATTTTATATGTACTAGCCAATCAGTGCTATGCACTGCCAACTTTTGCTGCAAACTCACAGAACTTGTGTCTCCTGCTAGGTTTTCCAGCTCGGACTCTTTTTCATTACACAAGCCAAACTCTTATTACCTGACTATTCTGGAAAGTATCTCCTGTTTCTTTATTGTGGGCAGAGTATCTCAGGAGTGATGCATATGTATAGGAAGAAAAGCCTATTGTGATGATGATGATGTTCCCAACTGAACATCATTCAGTTCCCAACTGAAAATTATATTGGGGAATTTGTGGCTTGGGAGGTAAGTTGTGGACAAGGGAAAGGTCCAACGTATCTTACCTTGCATGCTTATTTTCTTATAAACTGCCATTCACATCTAGTCTGTTCCTAAGGATTATTTCTCTACATGGTAAACATCTTCCAAATAGTTCTTGCATATTTCTGCATTGACCAGAACATTCAATATCTGATCTCTCTTGTTATCATTTGATGACTCACACCTGAATGCATGAACTACTCCTAGTAAAAGCATTACATAGAAGGCGATATCAAGTGTGATATGATGATTCTACCTGTGTATTTTGACCTGCAGTTGTCAGGCACTTCATGCGAATCATCATTTGATGCAGTAGTAACTGAATAATGAACATGTGTTTGTGAACTCCCTGTAAATTTAGCACTCTGTCCTGTTAATTAGAATTAATCTTGCTATCTGCATCCCCCCAAGTCTTGCTTTTTCTTTTTATTTCCATTTTTATCTTTCTGTCTCTCTTATCCACTGGCTATTTTTCATTTCTCCTTCTGGATTGCTAACCTTGTGCAGAGGACTTTGGTTTTGTGCAGTGTCTGACCATCCACTGCTCACAGGTAGAGGAACCCGTATTAGCCCTGGTGCTGTGCATTGTCGCCATCCATTCACTTCCCTCCCCTTGCTTCCCAGCCTATCTTTGGAAGCCTGCCCGGCTTGTGTCTGTGACACATGCTGCCTTCTTCTCACAGTGTGGGAGATTAGAACCAGTCAGGGCGGCCTCAGCGATCACAGGCACAACTAGCTCGCTGAGCACACAGAAAGCTCTTACTGTTTTGCAACTTTCTGCACACTCTGTGTGCACACACAGACACACACAGAGCTAGGGCCAGGACAGAAACAGGCAAGCGGGCACCAAGAACGATGTCACCTGGACAGACAGATACTATACCACAAAAGAGACAGACAGCAACAGGAGAATGGTCTGCTGTTGTATTTTCACAGTCTTCTGATATGGCACCAGTTCAGAAATGCCCCCAAGACCAAGGTAAGGTCTAGGAGAACACTTGCCTCAACCAACAGAGATAAGGGGTACATCTGCTGGTCCCCCACCATCTCTGTCTTTCTGCCTGCCTAAGCATGATGTTATGTTGCATTTAATTAGCTAAAATTTGTGTGCATTTGCAAATATTTTAGACTGAACTGCTCATTTGGCAGGAGGAGTTTTGTACATCTCAGCAGAGTGCATATTCTTAAGTTAATAATCACATGTCTGCATAATTTATTCTAGGCAAACTGGCTGCATAAGGACTTTTCTTTTTAAGTGCTTTTCATGTCTGAATGTTGTATTTCCTGTGCCTTTCTACTGAAAGGATCCCTGCTGTCTTCTGTGGTCTTTGTGTACTGCTTTCCTTGTTACCACTTACTCATCAGTGTAAGGAATAAATATTGTGCTGTTGGTTGGTTAGCAATTTTGTAGACTTGGATGAGTTCCAGAAAATATGCAAAAGTGATCATTCAAAACACAGGTTCTCACATTGTGTTCATGGTCGTGATAACCATAATCACATCTGGAGAAACTGTTGGGTTTCCTTGAAGTACTGGTTCAATCCTCTTTGCATCCTACATTTGTCAAACCATGAATTTCTTCAGAGTGATACCATAGTCTTTTGAGACTGAAGGTTGCCAACATGTACATAGACAAGGCACAGCTCAAGCAAGTCTGTTTATGTATCTGGAGGTAAGTCCACAAAGTTTCAGGCTGCAATCCTATACCCGATTACCTGTGTAGACATGCATAGGATCAAGCTATTGGAGAGCGTACTGCCGAGAAAGTGTGCTCAGGATCGCAGTTTTAGAAACAGTACTTCATTATATTTTTTTAAAAGGAAAACATAACTTTTATGAAGGCCAGATAACAGATGCCTACTAACATTAGACTAGATCTGTGAACATTTTCAGCTGTTTTTAAACGGTCAGTTCATCCTTTTTTGAAGTGCTAAATTCAAACCTTCTCTTAAAAAATATCAGCACCACACATGTGATAGTTGTTGATGAAAAGTGAAACATCTCAAAGCTCTAATTCCAACAACCAGTTCAGGTCAGCCCCACTGTAAACAAAACCTGTTGATTCGAAGGTTTGGGTCATGTGAAAACTTCCTAACAGTCAGCGGTAATACAGGAATACCTAATATGTCAAAAGAATCCTTCAGAATTTTGGAATATAGAAGACAAATTATTTCCTGTTAATATCTCATATTTTGAGTTTAGATTGAAACCCCCAAAAACATGTTATTTGAAGTGGTTTGAGGGCTCATTCAGCTCTTGTTACCTTTGCTTACCTCTACCTGAAATTTCTCTCTCTTCGTTGCCTTCCCCCATTGCCAATACAATAATTATAATTTATGTAGTACCATTGAGGTCCTGTCCCGATGTGTTCAGTGCACATCCGGATAGGGACCTCATCGGGATAGGGACCTTTTTGCTTGGGTCTTGTTGCTCTGTGCCAGCCAGTGTGAGCCTCATCTTGGCAGCATGCAAAGGGCCGTTGGGTGGGGGAAGAGGAGCCTCCGCATTCCGGCTCAACATCAGCGCCAAGGTAAGCCTTTTCAGCATGGGTCTGTGGCAGGCAGCACTCTGGCTCCATTACAGGTGGGACAATGGCAGGTAAGTCTAGTGTTGGGCAATAATATATCCTATCTTTCTTCCATCATGTAACTCAAGGTGGTCAACCATGCAGATAGTGATCACTGGCCATTTTATATAAGGGACTTGAGCATCCGTGGATTTTGATATCAATGAAGGGTCCTGGAACCAATTCCCCTGCATACAGAGGGACTCCTGCACCACAAATGCAAATGGATTTTGTAACATTATATCATGGCTTTTCCCAGAGAATCTAGGGAATTAATGTTGCTCAGGAAGCACTTCTCAGGAGGCAAATCTGGTCCTTTTCTTTATAATGCTCACTGTATTACATTTCATGGTAACATGCATGGCTCAATTAATGTAACTTTCATAACTTTTTGACATAAAGCATTCCTTTTTTACATAAACAAGCAAGCAAACAAATGTTTGAAAGCCTGCAGGGTCCTTTGTGATTACGTGTCTTTGTGGAGAAAACATTAACTCAGATTAATACATAACAATGTGCAAGTTGTTTTAGACAATACTTGAAGAACCAGTACCTCTTTGTGGGGTGAGGAGTGGGATGCCAAACTTCCATCTCCTCTTGCTGGTGCCTTTTTCCTCTTTTGCTAAACACAGGGGACATTTAATTTGAACCATCCTGTGAGGATCAAATTGCTCTTGCTTTCTTCTTCTTTGCCATATGTTTCTCTTATGGAAAGCTTCAGTGTGTTCAGTGAGAAGGACCCTCTGAAATCAGTGCCATTAAAAAACTATATCACTAGGTCATTATTAGGGGTGTTTGAAAATGGTTTTATTTTTTCACAGATTTTGTGATTTGAAAGGCTGAAAGCGGTGTTATGTGTCTTTATTCCAAGTTCTCATTGCAGTTCTCTTGGAATTGAAAGTTCTTATCAATTTTAAGGACTTTAAAAGTGTACTAGGTAGGTGATATAGTGTCAGCAGTTGCAGCCACAGTGTTATTTCCAACTGGAAAAGTAATCTATTTTAATTTCTGGAAAATATCTTAAACACCAAAATGCAGTGTTTTGTGTCCTAGTCAGCCCAAGCGCTGGGATTGGTATGTGCCAGCTGACTGCACCTGTCTGAGCCCACCTAACCAGGTCAGAGTGCAGGAAGGGAACATCCAACAGGAGAATTGCATTGGGCCAAGCTGAAGGATGCTTGTTTGTGTTTCAATTTGGCTCTGTAAGAGAAAGCATCTGTGCATGATCACCAGAATGCCCCAGCAAAGCCACTAAGACGAATTTTATTAAGGGGAACAAAGTTTCTTTTGGGCCCCTTTCTTTCTCTATTCAGATGTGAATTTGGCTCCCAGGCCCCCTTTTCTGGCTCTTTTTGGCTGCTAGGCCCCACTTTTGACCCCAGTTCCAAGATCAATATACCCCCCCTTGCAACCCCCTTCTTAGAACCCTGGGTATCAGAATGGTGTAATGGACTCCTTTGACGGATACTAGGGTGGGTTCAATTAGTGAACAGTGAAATTTAGACATGGTAGGGAATTGCTTTCATATTTGTTTTTACATTGGCTTGTATTTTGCTAAGATCTGTACCAGGGTACCACCAATGCCCAAGCCATTTTCTAAGCCTGTTTTGTTTTTATTTTGCACCTTGAATCATTCACCCCACCCTGTATTTTTATTTTTAACGTTTTAACCCTTTTCTGATTGTAGTTGGCCAAACTTGGTCAGAGCCTTGTCCAAGTCCTCCACAACACATGGCTTCACATTACCGAACAGGTGGTGCTAGGAGGAGGCTTTTGAGGATATTCTCTTTCTACTTCATTTTGTCTTTATGGCAGTAGTGGAGTCTACTGATTTTGGCCATTGCATAGGGGCAGATCAGGGGAAAGAAGGGAGACACAGATTTCAAGTTTCTTCCCCAATCACCATATGCCCCCCTACCCCAATAATCCATATACTAGTTTTTAGTGTATGGATCGGGTGTGAGAGGGTGGCTTGGATTAATTATCCTATGCCCCTCCCCTGCAATTAGTAAAAGGGGAAAAGTTGCTTTGGGAGAAGGAGCAGAAGTGCCTAATTCCATTCATCACCATGCAAAAAGGGGCTATCAAGTATTGTCTAAATAAACCAGTCCTGAATCAAGTAGTTAGAGATTGAAAACATCATTTCATCTTCATATCGTGATACATGAACACCTGGAAACGTCATTCTCAGGTTGAAATTTGCAAATGCGCAGGTACAGCTCTTCTAAGTGCAGCTAATATCACTCTATTGAACCTTAACATTTATTTATCTAAAACAAGTTCTGGGTGAAGACTTGGTGAGCCCTGGCTCAAATTAACTTCTGTAGGTAACAGATAGCTTGGGACTGTATTCAAATATCAGACCTTGACCATGTATTTATTTTTATCACACCCTTCATTTAGGGTGCTCAGAGTCCCATACATTCCCTCCTTTGGGCCCACAACAAGTCTATAAGGTAGGTTAGACTGAGAGATAGTGACCAATCCACCCAGTGAGTTTAGCAGCTGACCAGAGATTTGAACCTGGATTCCCCAGTGCTCAACCAACACTCTTGCCACTGTGGCTCTTAACTGAATATCAATTCCAATCACCTCTTTGTGGTCATGCATAGGTTGTGGCATGAGCAAAGGGCATTTATGGGCAAAAGGCAGTGGACTCAAACTTCATCTTCATTTCCAAAGGTATCATCAGGCAATAGAAAGGTAGGAGGGATTGGCTAAAAAACAAAACAAAACCCCAAACATTTCTTCCAGAGAGAATGTAATCCTGGCAGGCCAAAAAGAGCAAAAGCCAAACTTGTAGGCACAAGTCCATCAATATGAGCAGAGCAAGGAAGGAGAATTCTGTTGCTGAGGGATGTTGTCAAAGCTAAAAGGATCATTGAGTCCAAAGATGGATTAGACATATTCACAGTGGATCAATCAATCAACACCTACTAGCCATCGTGGTTCAAGAGAGATTAAACCAGCTCTTTGGTCTGAGACAGCTGGAAACTGAGAGAACAATAGTCGACTGAGAAACCTAAAGCGAGAGAGGCAATCTGTTTATCTTGGAATGGCTTGTCCATGAAATATGTATATTAAAACAAGTGGTGCAAAGATCTGATTTTCAGGTTTAAATGTTCAGTGCAATAAATAAGAGATCACATGTGCAAGCTGATTGTAGCCTGGCTTATTCTGTTGTTTTTTTTTGCATTTTTTTTTAAAAATAAAAGGACCTGAGTAAGGCTACATTAACTACATTTCTTCTGGTAGAATCAAATAAACTATTCTTGCATTTGGATTTTTTGAGCCAGAGACCAGACATTATTTCCAATAGTCTGACTTTTCTCAGAAGAATCAGGTTACAGAAATTCTTCTAATGGAATGGGTTCAAAAAATGATTTTCCTCCCATCTTTTTTGTGTCAGTGGGGTTTAGGATATGTGTGAGTGGTGGTGTGATTCCTCTGAGGGAAAAAGTCATGCTCTTTATAATCCACTTTGTATAAAATGTCTTAAATTTCCCAGTTCCTTTGTTCTAAAGGACAGGTGATTTAGGGCCCAGTCCTAAAGGCCCATAATGCTGGCACTGAGCTCCAGCACTGGTGCTAGGTGCTGTAAATGTGTTGTAAAGTATGTTTATGGCACCCTTGGAGGAAGGAGTGCCGGTGTCCAGGCAGTGCCAGTCGGTACTGGGCCCAGTGTTGGAAGGATGCTGCTTAGAGGAAGGTAAGGCAGCAGTGCAAGCTTTCCTGGTGGGGGAGGCATTCTGTGGCAGGGGGAGGGCAATGCCAGGGGGAGGAACCAGCCCAGGAGAGGGGTGAAACTGATGGAGGCCTCCTCTGCTGAAACCTATCCTCTGTGTCGGGCTGAAAAAACTGACATGGATGTTCTCAAGTCTGCACTGGCAAAAGAGCCAGTACAGACTTGAGAAGCCCCATTACGGGGCCTGTGTCCTTACTCAGCAGAAGGGAACAAATGCTTCCTGGCACCTGCAGGCTACAGCAGTTGCCATTTTTGTGCTGCTGTTCCTCTAGGCACTGAGAAGTTTAGGATTGATCTGCCCAACAGATTAACGTAAACTTGTACCCACTTTTAATTTTTTATTGTGAACAGTTTTTATTCTGAACATGCATGTACCTATGTATACAAGTTGGAGGCAATAACTTTTCCTCTCTTTCCCAATTTTCCTTTTCCCCTGCTTCATAGGACTGGATCATAGAAAAGGGGCAGCACTTGGGAAAATTATGGCAGGAAGTACTTGTATTCTCCCTCTCAAGTGTTTACCTTAGGGCAACAGCTTTGCTCTTCTCCATGTGAGTCACACGTGACTGGACCAGAACTTTCCATTGCAAAAATTGTGGATGCAAGGCTGGGGAGAAGTGATAACTCCTCCCCTCCCAAGAGAGTTTTCTAACTTATCTCCTGGAAAATGTTCTGCCCCAGGCATCTGCTTGGGTTATCTATTGGATTGAGCCAGCCTTAATTTAGACCAGGAAAAACAAATATTGTTTTACTTGGTTGGCAACCTTCAGTCTCGAAAGACTATGGTATAAGCCTACAGCACCCAGTATTCCCAGGCGGTCTCCCATCCAAGTACTAACCAGGCCTGAGCCTGCTTAGCTTCCGAGATCAGACAAGATTGGACATGTGCAGGGTAACAGTTGCACTGATGTTATTAGCAGCAGAAAGGTTATTGTTAACATTGGTTAGTTTAAATTGTTTATTAGCTGTCAGGGTCTCTTTCGAGACTGAAGGTTGCCAACCAACCATTAGCCGTATTGGTTGTATTGTGTGGTGTGAAGACTGAAAAACAAACGTGATATGGGAGATTCATAATTCAATCTCTCTTAAAAAGAAAAAAAAACACCCTCCCATCTTTAAAGCAATTTGGTTCTATCTTTGACTTGAGCACTGGAACTGTGTAGTGGGTGGGAAAGATTACTCCTTCCCACAGTATCGTTTTTCAGATCTAAATAATCTTTCAAAGCTATTAGCCCTGCAACTGAGGGAGAAAAAAATACAGGTATGATACTAGGATTCCTTTATATTTCCAGAGATATCTGACTGTAGATCTCCCATGCCACATCTGTTTTGGCCTTCATTATCCTTTCTTTCTTGCACTGGATGTTTACCTTTGTCAGACAGAACTTGCATCTGCAAAACCTGGAAAAAAAGCACTGAGTGACATTCCTGCAAAAGGGATGAATTCTGGGCAGCTAAAAAGAAATTAATGTTAGAAAATTAATGTGGTATATAAAAAACCTTTTAGCTCAGTTCATGAATCTCACTGGGATGTCATTGAGCAAGTCATAAAAACCTTGGGCTCAACTTGCAAATCTCTAGCCTTTGCAAAGAAAAACAAGAACAGAGTTGTAAAGCACTGTGTTTCCTAAAAGGTGTTGCAGGAATGGTTGTGTGGGATCCCTGTGCCAGCAGGAGACTGACTGAATTACCGGCCACATTGGAAGACTTGTGGTGGGGTTTAGTGTCTAATTTCTAAATTGAGAGGTGTGAAGAAGTCAATCTGCCCCACAGGTTCATTACCTCCTAGTAATCAGTAGGGAAACTGATTTTACTTGCTCAGTTGTGAAGGAAAGACACTTTGTGAATACTCAGGGGCAGGCTGTGGACTAGGTCCTGGTGGTGATGGGTCACTTTAAGTTTAATGTTTGGATGGAAGGGAATGTGAATTTTTTGCACTTCCGTTGTTGGGAATGGGATGAGGAGTGAATGTTTTGCAGAAGTAATTGTTGACCAGCCAGGCAGACAGGTAGCTGACACCTTTTCCCAACTGGCCCATATACTCTCCCTGTGGTGTGAAGAGCCAGTTCCACAGAGTGTGAGATTCTGCCACAGCAGGAGCTCTAATATCGCTGTGCAAGGGGAACCTGGCACCCACTACCCGGTCAGCAATTTCCTACAAGGAAAAGAGCAAATCCACACAACCCAAGAGTGCAAGGCACCCCCTTGCCTCCTCCTTGCACCTTTTTGCTGAGTGACACTGAAGCTGATGCCCCATAGAGATCTACACTATCTAATAAACTGTCCAGGCATCAGTTTTGTAGTGAGAGAAAACCAGGCCAGGTGCAATTTCTACCAGATGTGTGGAAGATTCAAACAAGCCTGAAAATGAAACTCTGTGCCTTAGAAATCCTTCTCCCTTCTCCTAGACGTGGAACACTAAGTTCTAAATCCTAACCCACTTTCCAGCACTGGCATAGCTGTGCCAGTGGAATGTGTGCTGCATCCTGCAGTCGGGGGGCACTCATGAAGGCCTCTTCAAAGTAAGGGAATGTTTGTTCCCTTCCCTTGAAGCTGCATTGTCCTTATGTTGGTGCTGGAAAGTGGGTTAGGATTGTGCCCTAACTTGGATAGTTTGTTTGTTGGCAACCTTCAGTCTCGAGAGACTATGGTATCACGCTCTGAAAGGTGGTTCTGGAACAGCGTCTAGTGTGGCTGAAAAGGCCAATCCGGGAGTGACAATCCCTTCCACACCGGGAGCAAGTGCAGTCTGTCCCTGGTCTGTCTCCCTGGCTATGGGCCTTCCTTCTTTGCCTCTTAGCCTCAGACTGTTGGCCAAGTGTCTCTTCAAACTGGGAAAGGCCATGCTGCACAGCCTGCCTTCAAGCGGGCCGCTCAGAGGCCAGGGTTTCTCACTTGTTGAGGTCCACTCCTAAGGCCTTCAGATCCCTCTTGCAGATTTCCTTGTATCGCAGCTGTGGTCTACCTGTAGGGCGCTTTCCTTGCACAAGTTCTCCATAGAGGAGATCCTTTGGGATCCGGCCATCATCCATTCTCACGACATGACCGAGCCAACGCAGGCGTCTCTGTTTCAGCAGTGCCTACATGCTAGGGATTCCAGCACGTTCCAGGACTGTGTTGTTTGGAACTTTGTCCAGCCAGGTGATGCCGAGAATGTGTCGGAGGCAGCGCATGTGGAAAGCATTCAGTTTCCTCTCCTGTTGTGAGCGAAGAGTCCATGACTCGCTGCAGTATAGAATACAGAATACAGGATAGTTTACAGATTGAGGAAAATACTGCCAGTCACCCTTGGTGTTTTCTACTATGCATCACGTACAGAATTTCCCATGGGAAATATACTGTATCTCAGAAGCTAACCCAGTTAAGGGAAATGCATGTATTTGCATTTCATCTTTTCTCCCAGGAGCTCAACATAGTGTACATGGCTGCTCCCTAATTTTATCCTCATAACAACCCCCCCCCCTTTGAAGTAAGGAAGGCTGAGAGAGTGTGACTAGCCCAAGGTCACCCAATGAGTTTGTAGCTCAGATCTCCTAGATTTGCATGTAATCACTGTACTACACAGGTTTTACAATATCGTTCAAGCAAATATTTTATACCCTTTGAAGATTCAGTTAATCTTTCTAACTTGAACTACACCTACAATGTTTGTTGAAGGATTTTTCTCAAAGTTTAAAAAAAACAAAACTCGCGGGGAACTGCATAAATGAATGTGGCCAAGAGATGTGTGAAGCTGTGGATGTGTGTGGTTGTGGATGGTAAGGCAAAGGCTTCAGAGGGTTTTCTATGCCATTTATGGCTTCTTTGTTGCTACTGTGTTAGCCAAAAATCCCTGTGTGATCACTGTCCTTGCCAGTGCGTTTTATGGTACCAAATTTGCAAACTGACTCATCGCTGACTCCTAAGCTCACTCACAAGTGGGAGTGACTTATGCACCAAGACTGATGGCTTATGCATCAAAGAGCTGGGGGAGATGCTGGGGGAGATGACTATGGTCCACAGGTTAATTAACTCCCTTCTCTTGGTTAAAAGGCTTCTGCTTCCAATCTCCATCCCACAATGACTGACAACCATGAGTATCAAGTTCTTTTGGTTTCATGAGAAATGACCCTGAATTTAGAAAGGCGGGCTTCCAAGCAACTTTTAACCCCATACTTCTTCTTGGAAATAAATTGTGCGGAGGCCAAATGGTTGCCCATCAAGTTTCATTCCATGGCCACATGAGTGTTCTTCCAAATCAGTGGACAAATCCTGGCCAGTAGAGCAGTAGCCAGGGTGGGCCTAGTGAGCACACTGCACCATCTGAAGCATAGTTTGGCCCACCTAAGAATTTGAAATCCCATCCGAAACTCTGGGGGGCAGACCCTCCTAGCAAGGAAGACAGTTCATCCTGCTTCACAGGTTGAATTTACCTTAGGCTGTTTGCAACAGCTATAAAGCAAACCCCACTGCTGAAATGCTAGTTCTGGTGGCAGGGAGGGGGGAGAGGATTGGGCCATAATTATTCTACAGTACTCGATTTAAGTATTAACATATGAAATGTTGTACGTTATACACCTGACTCCTCTAATAGCATCAATAATTGTGGATATTGGCATCAACAATAATAAGAGAATATAGATGTCCATTTCTTTTACAAACTAACTTGAAGTAGGAGAATTTGTTTCACATACTTGCCTCTCAATTGCTTTTGGCTTGAAACCAAAATCCTGGAAGCAGGAAACAAATGGCAACGGGACATGGGAACACAAGTTGTTAGGTGAGCACAGCATAAGCTGCTAGCTGTACTAACTGAACACATGGGGAAAACTCTGTCAACTGCCAACTCCCATTCTTGTTCCTTGGGCTGCAGATCTTTAGTGTTTGTCAGCCTCCCCTGTCCTCAGGCATTGCTTTAATTCCCGTTGAAGGTCTTTCTGGGATCTAAAACTGCAGAGTCACTTGCTACCACACACGTAAGCGGCATGAAGGGAATGTTCCCCTGCGGTGTGCGCGATAGCAGAAAGATGCCACTGTGCTGGCTCAGATCCAGTTTCCAGCAGCCCAGCCTGTTGCTGGATTGGCTCTTTGCACCCAGGGGTTATTTAACAATTCTCCTCTCCCCTCCCTTGTTTCAGTTCTCTTAGGATCATGTGTATCTGATTTCTGGCAATTCAGAGTAGAAACCACCAGCAAGGCCCTAACTAAATGAATGAGAACTGTGCAACACACAGGAGGGGCATTACACAGAAGAATCAGTGAAAGGCTCTGTGTTGCCAGATAATGCATTTGTATGAACTGCAATTATGCACTTCTGTCCTTTTGGTCTTAGCAGTTCCACCATGTCACTGTCTTATCTCAAGGAAGTCTCTCCAAGGAGCACAGCAGACACAGTCCTGGGCAGCAAAAACCCAAGGCAAATCCAAGGCATATCCACTGCTGCCCAACCTAGTGTAAAGGGGTGCAGGATTCCCCCTTCCACCATCTGGGCTTTTTCCAATCCACTTTCCTAGCAATACTTCAAGGGGGAAGCAGTCCACAATTAACCTAGAGTCTAGACAAACATAATCTGATGTTTTTGGTACTCATGCTGCAGGGGAAGAGGACACAAAATGGCTGCTGGCAATACGCTGCACATACTTCCATGTAGCCTATTATGACAGTGAAACTCTGTTCTGTTACCATAACACAGTGGATAGGATGAGACTGGAAAATGGTGAGGGGTCTGGTAACAAAAGGAATGGTTAAAGGAACCTGATGTGCTTAGTCTGGAGAAAACTAAGGGGAGACATGATAACTGTCTTCAAGTATCTGAAAGGCTGTGACCCAGAAGAAGGAGAGGATTTCTCTGTAGTTCCTAAGGGTGGGACTAGAACCAATGGGCTGAAACTACAGAAAGCTGATTCAGATTGGACATGATGAAGAATTTCCTGACTGTAAGAGCTGCCTGGCAGTGGGACAGTCTGCCTTGTGCAGTTACAGGCCATCTCTCATTGGAGGTTTTCAAGCAGCGGCTGGATGACCAACTCTCAGGGATGCTGCATCTTGCACTGAACAGGAGATTATAGTAGATAACCTCCAAGGTCCCTTCCAACTCTTGTTCTATGATACTGTGATTCTAAGGGCCTCAGAACCACTGGGTGCCTGGAGGCTTGAAAAGCTTGTGAACCTCCAGCCTATGGCAATCTGGCATTGGGCACCTGCCACCATGCGTAGGTTTTGGTTTGGGCCTCCACTGAGAAATGGCAAGAAGCTTAATTCCTGTCTAGATGCTTGGCACTTGAGGGTTTTGAGTTTTGTGAGCATCTTTCCCCATCTTCCCTTCTCCCTGCAGGCTCTGCTAGTGAAGAAGGCAACGGCTTGGCGGCAAACACGGAGGACACTGAGGACAATGAGGAGTTCTTGGAGCAGCTTATGTCCTTCACCTCACACAGCTTACTCCAGCAGGAGGTGGAGGAGAGATACAGCATCATCAAGGAGCTGGGCAGTGGCTCCTATGGACGTGTTTTACAGGTGCAGCACCTTGAGAAAGGTGAGGGGTGTGTCAAAGCCACTCCAAATCAGTGGGCAGAGTAAATATGTTTCTGTACATTCCTGTCTTGTTCCTTCTATGGGACTTGGGTCTATTGGTAAGGAAGCTCACCCTGCCTTGTCTTTTCGTTCCTTGTGTTGTAGGGTGCCAGAGGCAAATGAGGACAGGGCTCCTGTGCCTTTAAGAGTTGCAAAAAAAAAAAAAGCAATTCCAGCAGGTGCAGCTTTTCTCCTCCTTCCACAACAAGTTTCACTGGCTGAAATCTGCTTTTTGCCCAACTCCTGGAGCTCCAGCCTCCTTTGCCTTTGGCAGCCACCCTACTGAGCAGCCTGAAGAAAGCTTGCGCAGTGATGCCTTCTCTGTACCCTCTTTCCTGTTCCCCCAATGACCACTTAAGCTGGTTCTGGAAAATGAACCGGGTGATGTGTGGAGCCACTGGGCCAAAGCCTCATTTACCCCATGTTGGGACAGGGAAGCAGCCAAGCATTATTAACCAGCTCCTCCCTGGCTTTGCTGGAGTATTTCATCCAACCAGGACTGAGACTGAGGATATCCACACTACAGATTTCTAGTGGTCATTGTCTTCTTCCCTGGGTAGAGCTCTGGGAACTGTAATTCTGATCTGTTGGGGAGGATGCTGGGAATCTCTAGCATGGAATTCTCTGCAACATAAACAAACTAAGTATCCAGGATGTCCCAGTGAAGCAGTATAGCACCAATATCAACTTATGGGTTAGATATATTCAGTATGGTGTGCTTTGTCACCCCTCCCCCCACCTAGTATCTTTCTGTGAACATGTTTGTTTTACAACATACAACTCATTTATCCTCACAGCAACCCAGTGGTACAGTAGTTTAGCTTGAGAGAGCACTTTGCTCAGTGTGCCTGTAAATCACCATTATGGAGAAAACAGTTGATCGGATCAACACTTTAAAATTTCAGTATGGACTGGAGGGTACAGCCAAGTTGCTCGGGCCAACATTGGGTCATGGCTCCAGGGGCAGCCTCCTTCTGCCTTTAGGTTGACAACATTTGGGAATGGGAATAGCAAGAGTTATTGGAGATTTTTGTGTCAGGTGTCAAAATGTCTAAAACTATCATTGACTCTTGATAAGACAATTGTGAACCTTTAGTTCAAGGGAATGCATGGAAGTTGCGGTAGAAAGCCAGATTCATCAGAGTGCCCTCACGTCCAGGCTGGGGCTGACTTTAGCCTCAGAGACTCATGTCTCTTCTCCTGAAACCGGGTCTGGGCCTAGCCCTGGCTCAGTTCAAGTCCTGGCAAGGGCTCAGATGCAGCTCAGCCCAAGCTGCACCCTGCCCTTGTCTGGCTCATGAGTCCTGTAATTAATTAGCAGTGTCATCCCAGGCATGTGGATGACTGCCAGCAAACAGGTGCTGCGTTGGCAGCGCGCAGAAAACCCTCGAGGCGCAGTGGAGCAGCCGAAGCAGTGAGCTGACCAGTCTCACAGCTGTAGCAATAAGAAGCAAGGAAGGAGCCTGACCTGTCTATACACATGTGCAAGACTGAGCCAAACTGGACAATAGATTCAACTCAAATCCCAAACGCAGCAGCTCCAGGACAGAAAATCTGTTGCCCAGTGAAGGGAAGGCACATATTCTCTATTGTGACTGGCTCAATACTGCCGCCTCCTGGGGAGATACTGATTTACAGTTGTTAATTTCTAAAACGAGGATAGAACTCAACTTATCCTCCACTGTTTCTGAGATGGAGCCCCTTCCCCTAATCTAGGAGAGCTAGTTTCTTTCACTGAAGATGAAGGGCACCTTGCCAAGAGAACACTCAAACTGGGAGCTGGCCCCATTTGCAGACCAGTTGGCGCTACAGAAATGATAAGCCTAGCTTCAGATAGGTGGTCTGAGATGTTTTTATACACAATGGTTCCCAGGCATAGATGCATACGGTTACTTGGAATAGCTGTTGAGAATACCTAGTCCAAGTCCCTTCTCTAAGATGGAATCCTACCTTGGAACCCTCCACACACTAGTCAATGCCTGTTTGTCAAGAAAGCCCTGCCCCACCTGTTAAAGCCATTATTCCAGACAAGGTTGCTGTTTGTTCTTTTGCTCCTGATTGCTCCTGTGCCTTCAATTGCAGTGTTGCACTGCTGTGTGAGCAAGTGAAGCTTTCCCTGCAATTATAGTGAATCTCATAGGTGATGGGAAAAGCATCACCTGTTAAATTTCTGCATGTTCCTGTTAGAAACAGTGGAATAGAAAAAGGAGTCCTGGATCCACTGTTAAAAAATCATCAATTACCCTAAATTTGAAATTTTAATACTGTACATCTTGAATTTCTTGACCTGCGTCTCCACTACAGTCTGGCGTTCCCCTTTCCCACTTCTTGCTGCTAATTATAAATTTTCAGCAGCAGCATCTAGTCCATCTAATGCAATTTGTAAGCCATTTTGGCCTGGGTTGTGTGAATTCTGTCGTCTTTGCAGTGCCTGAATCTGGCACGTACTGAAGTCATATGAGTGTTAAATGGAAGAAGTAGGAGGTAGTTGCTGTGGTTGCTGATGTTACTGTGGCACCAAAGTGCCCCTTTGTTGTCCAGCTGCTAACATCTTTTCTTCTTGCTTGCAGGAACTTCAGAGGCATTGAAGCTGATGTCCAAGGAACGGACAGGAAAGAGGGAGTTCCTGCGGGAATACTGCATCTCTCTCTGTCTCACCTCCCACCATGCCCTTATCCGGACCACTGGCTTTGCTTTGGAGACATCCACACATTATGGCTTCACGCAGGAGCTGGCACCAGCTGGAGATCTCTGTGCCATCCTGATCTCAGGGGTATGGAGGGGGGAAACTTGGGGGGGGTATCTCCATGTTGCGGAGATAAACTTGTACAGGTGTGTTCTGTCTGTCTGTCTGTCTGTCTAAAGTATTGAGAACAATTGAATGCTCTGGCAGTGTGGCTTATTTTGAAAGTGGAGAGCTGAAGATCACAGGAGAATATAGTATTTCCATGTAAAATTTAAAAAGGGGTCACGGTGGACCTTCTAGCCATGATGTAAGACCAGCTTCCTCCTGGCTTTGCAATTTGAGTGGCAGAAGTGCATCCCATTACACTGAATGCTGGTTCCACTGTGGTCTTGTCCCCGTACGCACCCAATTCAACAGAGCTGTCCATTTTGGGTGTAATTTTTAAAGTACTCATGTACAGTATCCCTGTAGATCTTTATCTTTCACCCTGTTAAGGAGGGAGAAGCCGCCTTTGTTCAATAGGTTGTAATGCTCCTCTTCAACTCCCCTTCCTCTTTCTTCACAGGAAGGCCTTCCAGAGGTGCAGGTGAAGCGGTGTGCAGGGCAGCTGGCTGAGGCACTGGATTTCATGCACGGTCAGGCCTTGGTGCACCGAGACATTAAGCTGGATAATGTGCTGCTCTTCGATAGCGAATGCCGTCAGGTGAAGCTGGGCGACTTTGGCCTGACACGCCTAGAAGGCACACCAGTGGCTGCCATGTCTGGCACACTGCCCTATTCCCCACCTGAACTGTGCCTGCTGGAGGGCACTGAGACTCTAGCTCTGGATCCTAGCCTTGATGTCTGGGCTTTTGGGGTGCTGCTGTTCTGTCTCTCCACAGGCTGCTTCCCTTGGGATGTGGCAATGAGCCCTGACTCTCAGTATGAGGAATTTGGTATCTGGCAGAACCGCACTGTGCCAGGGGAGGCTCCAGGTCTGTGGAAAGGCTTCACCACTCATGTCTTGCACATGTTTCGCCGCCTCATGGCTATTGATCCTGACCGCCGCAGTCCTGCTATTGAAGTGCACAAATACTTACATGTGCCTTGGCGAGTAGATAGCCAGGGAGGAACACAGGAAGCAGGTACTAGTCATGGAGGGGCACAGGTAACTGATGCTAGTGCCTACCTCAAGGAAGACAATATTAACCTGGGCATCCAACCCAAGGAGAATTGTCCAGAACTAATCATTACTGAGAAAACCCATTTCATACAGATGGGTCCCAGCTCTGGAAGCAATTCCAGCTCACAGGAAAGCTCAAGGCTAACAGGGGTTGGGCTCCAGCCTTGAAAAAGCTCTTGACTGAGAAGATCACCCTTTTTGGTGAACAGGCCAAGCTAGGAGCCCAGCTCAGATTAAACTATGGTTTAGTACTATGTGAATAAGCTTAAGGGGGCCGCAGGCTTTCACCTTTTCCTGGGCAAAAGAGAAGCTTATGGAAGTGTCTGCTTCCACTTAAAAACTAACCACAGTTCCACACGATGTACAAATTTGGAAAACTGTTTTGTTAATTAACTGGAGTTAGAATAAACAAAGATATCAAAGGAGGATCAAATTGTGGTTATCAATATCAGTATCTATGGTTATCAATATCAATAAGGATATCAAAGGAGGATCAAATTGTGGTTTTATAGCCTGACTTGTTCTACCTTTAGATAATTAACAAACTGCAGTTTCCCTGAGTTTGAGAGTAATGTAGGACTGCAGGCTTGCTTTCTTCTTCCATACAATGCAGAAGGGAAGGAAGAGTATGTGAGCCTGTAGCTTCTTTGTCTCATTCACACAGCACAAAACAATGGTTTTCTGTATTGTTTGGATTAGGTCAGGCAGAGGCAGTGCAACCAGGAATGTCTCCTGATGCAATCTTTGGTCCACTGCCTCTGCGCTACAAATAAACCAGAAATGCTTACCGTGCACCTTGTGCCCTGCCATCAAACTCAGAAGCTTGAGATTCTCTAGTTTTATTTATTGGGACAGCACAAACAAAGGAACTTCTTCATTCATGCTGTCCCACACTTCTGGGTGTGGGTCATGTCGTGAGAATGGATGATGGCCGGATCCCAAAGGATCTCCTCTATGGAGAACTTGTGCAAGGAAATCGCCCTACAGGTAGACCACAGCTGCGATACAAGGACATCTGCAAGAGGGATCTGAAGGCCTTAGGAGTGGACCTCAACAGGTGGGAAACCCTGGCCTCTGAGCGGCCCTCTTGGAGGCAGGCTGTGCAGCATGGCCTTTCCCAGTTTGAAGAGACACTTGGCCAACAGTCTGAGGCAAAGAGGCAAAGAAGGAAGGCCCACAGCCAGGGAGACAGACCAGGGACAGACTGCACTTGTTCCCAGTGTGGAAGGGATTGTCACTCCCGAATTGGCCTTTTCAGCCACACTAGACGCTGTGTCAGAACCACCATTCAGAGCGCGATACCATAGTTTTTCGAGACTGAAGGTTGCCTACAGAGACACTTCTGGGTTTGATGACAGTGCTCGAGAAGCATGGTAAGGAGGGAATGATCTGCTTCTTGCTTGGTTGGAAGGGGGTTGGAAGGAGTTGCCACCCCAGGAGTTGCCACAGTGGGTTGGAAGGAGTTGCCTGTGGTGGCAGACCTGGGATGAAAGGCATACCGAATCCTCCACCTCCTTGAACTCTCACAATCTGCTTCTCCTGAAACCTGCATCGTCTGACCAGCCTTGAAGTCAAGGAGGGAGGATTTAGTTTGATGAGGGGAGTTTTCAGGAACATTAAGTGAAGTAGTATCAGTCCCCCTCTCCCGACTACTGCTAAGACCAGGGCAGCCATTCAGTAGGTAGAAAGACCTATTTCCTGGCCAGAAGTGCAATAATGATATCAGTATCACAATGTCCTTTCCAGCAACCCAACAAGAAAATTGCTGGAAAAATTCAACTTTCGTGTTTTGTATATCTAGCATTTGGAGTTGTAAATGTAGTGATTGATGCAAGATAATCATTTGGTTTGTTGTAATAATGAGCAGCCCAAGATATTGTATTTACCATTATTTTGTTGATTGTTGGTGGACTTAACTATAATAAAATTTTTAATAAAAAAAGATGACATCTGGGGTGGCAGAATTCAAGAAACTCAAAAATAATTATGCAGATTTCCAATGGGGAACATAATCTGATCAATCTCCATGTCCCAGATTCTTGGGACAACACTGGGACATGAGAGCAGCTGTTTTCCCTCTCCTCTGTTTTTTAACAATGGGGGAAGCTGCGTTCCTCTTGTGATTAGGAGGCCCTTGATGGTGCTATTTGATGAAAAAAGAATGTTTTCAGACAGTTTCTAGGGCTGCAGCAAATAATCAATAAATTAAATCAATTAATTGATCACATAAATATAAATTCAATTATGATGCATGATTACTTACTCCATCCCTCTTTACAAACTGCCTCCTGGGCCCCGAAATGAAAACATTTTATTTTTAAAAATCCCATTCTTTTAATTATCTCTGGGCTTTGACTGAGAACTGGCAGGCAGGAGGGAAGTACATACTTGGACCCAAGGAGAGAGGGGACAGGAGAGAACCTTCCAAGGGAATGAAAAACGAAGGCCCTAGTCTTAACTAAATTTCCCAGTGCCGATGCAGTTGTGTCAACAGAGCATAAACTGCATCCTATGATGGGGGGATAGTCACTGAGCCCTCCCCAAGGAAAGCAAGCTTTTGCTCCCTTACATTGGGGTAAGCCTCTGCTGCCCAAGTAGGTCTCTTCGGATCTACTCTAGTTATTTCTCTGCATATGTCCTAGGGGAGTAAGGGAGAGGGAAGGGGAGACAGAACAGGGATACGGTCTTGCCCATACTGGTGCCACTGGGAACTAACCTCTCCCTCCCCCAATTCACCTCCTGCCCTCCCCTCTTCCACCCATCACCACCCTGTTCTGCCAATTTCCCACCTCATTCTGCCCCCTGCCAACTTCCTCCTCCCACATCAGCTTGCCTGCAGCAGTGCACTGCTATCACCACTGCTGTTTCTGGTGGTGGTTCTAAAATGGCCACTGGCCCTTGGGATTCCGCCAGTCATACATGCCGTTACAGTAGCATGTGCAGCCCATAGGATTGGGCTAAAAGCCAATGTCTCAACAGCAGTTTGTAAAACGACAGATGGGATACCTGGGCAGGCACAAACAACAATAATCTTGGGGTGAAGATATACAAAGTTGTTGGGCAAAGCTATCTCCTCCCTGCAAAATCTCCTTCCCCAGGAGAGAGGAGTAGTAGTAGTGGAACATGCAGGTAACAGGTTTGTGTGTGTGTGTGTGTGTTTTGCAAAGCTGCAAGTAGCTCCGCGTGCAGTGACAGATCAGGGAAAGCCCAAAGATCTGGGTAGGCCATCAGGGGAGGTGGAATGAGGCAGGAGTTAGGCGGCAACAGGGTGGGGAGGAGGGTGAATTGGGTCCTGGAAGGGGCTCAGTGGCAGCAACATCCACTGAATCCATACATTACAGCCTAGGGCAGGATGCCAGGACTGCTGGAATCAAGATTCTGGAATCAAGAATCAAGTTACAATTTTCTTTCCAGTATCGTTGAATCCAAGGGGAGGACTGCAATATAAAATTCATCTACCTACCTCTGGCTCAGGTCCTCCCGTGCATGCTTCTCACTTTGATCACACACAGCTTGCATGTGTTGTGCCCCCCATATATTGATACTCCATCAAACTGTGGGCCATGACTCTGCATTTAGTGTTATCCTTGAACAAATGTCCTCCAGGCTAAGCCCAATTTCTTCATACAATTTGGGTTAGTTATATTCAATACTGGAATCAGAGCTACTGGTATTTCTTCAAGTGTGTTCACCAACTGGCTTCTGTTAAATAAAGTATCCATGTAGCTTTTTAAAGTTTTGGGCCTTATTGCTGGGGGTGTTTTTTTTTGTTGTTGTTGTTAAAAACGCATTAAAAAAACACTGCCTTTTTGATGTTAAAATATCCGAATAAAAACACAAAACATCGCATTTTAGTATTTAAGATATTTTCCAGAAATTAAAATAGATTACTTTTCCAGTTAGAAATAATACTGTGGCTGAATCTGCTGACACTATATCACCTATGTCACCTACCCAGTATCTTTTAAAAGCAGTTATAATTATATTAAAATGCATCCTTGTAATAAAAGCACACAACACCACAATTTGTTATTTTAATCAAGAAATTTTAGAAAAAATATCACAAAAAACCATACCCCAACTTAACTGCTTTTGAGTAAAGCAGTTTTGTTAAAAATCCTGGCTGCAGAATGAACTCAACTTTCTTGTGTTTGAAGAGGCTTGTATTTTTATTTAATGATACTTATTTTTTTCTGATGCTGTGAAAAAAGTTTCATTTTTCTTTTATTTTTCTTTATTGGAAAAAATAAAGTAAGAATAAAAAATAATTTTTCTGTTGGAATTTTTATTATGTTCATGTGCACATTCAATTCATATATGCATAAATCATTAAAATTTTCTTTTTAAAATTGTAAGTATGCAAAATGTATGATGGGGAGTCCAGTCTTATCCAGGGCTGATGCAGCAGGGCCAGCATGGCTGCGCTGCATGGCCAGCATCTAGCATGGGAATTGAAGCTGGAGGTCTCCTTGAGGTAAGGGGGCATTTGTGCCAACAGGTTTACTGGCACCTGCGCCTGCTAATTTGCTGGTGCCAGTCCAAGTGGACCCATGTCAGCATATTTCATCTGGGAAGAGGGATAGGATATGGTGTTCACCAGTGCTGCCAATCCTGCCCCTTACAGACCCAGTCCACCCCTGATGATGCCCCCTGCCCCTTTAACCCCCTTCCTGCTCTCTTCTTGCCCCTCTGCTGCTCAGCACAGAGCTTGCCTGTTCCAGCATGTGTTGAGGCTTCCCCTGGCATTGGAGAAATGGTGCAAACTATGGTTTTAACAACAATCTCTCTCCACCCCCTCCCCTTTGCAAAGCTGATATTTGAATTTGGGAGAAAAGTTGCCATTAGTGTCTATAGAGTCTTTTCTCAGGATGCAAATATCAACTTTGAAAGGGGCAAAAGGATGTGGGATTTACACCATGACCACGATTAGATGGATCTGGCTAAAAAAGGAATCCACCTGTGCAGTAATCCCAATCCTGATCTCCTTTCTGAAGCTTCTATTTAAAGTTGTTTCTTAAGGCCAAACTATATGTTTACTTGCAGTTTGGCCCTAGATAACACAACATGGAGACATATTATTCCTGGAGATTCATGGACGTATATTATTCCTGGAAAACTTGGGTTACATGTGAAGGTCTGCTGCCATCTTCTGGCAGAATGTGGTATGAAGTCCTCACTGGCAAAACCAGCAGGATGTGAGATACTGGGTACACAGGACTTCTCAACTTGGTTACATCCAGACAGCAATTTATTTATTTACTCAATTTGTACCCCACTTTTCTCCCCAAAGGGCACCTAATCTTATGTTACTTATGTTATTCTTATGTTCTTACGTTTATTCTTATGTTATTGATATGGCAATGATTATGATTGTTTTATTTGTGTGTGTGTGTGTGTGTGTGTGTGTGTGTGTGTGTGTGTGTTCTGGATGTTTGTTTGTTGTTCTGTATTTCTGTTATCTATGCCAATAAAGGTCTTATGTATGTATGATATGGCAAGACAAATGCTAAATGTTATTACCAGGCACAGAGCCTAGGAGAGGGGGGTAAAGGGGGTAAGTTGTACCTGGGCCCTGGGTCAAAAGGGGGGCCCCAGAGCCAAAGGAGGGGGCCCAGAAATTTACTGGGATCTTACATTTTCCTATCTACTCAGACTTGTTGCCTGCATGGGATGCTGGGGACACTACCATGACTGGGGATGCTGGTGACACTACTGATGCCACATGGGTGGGTAGATCTGGGCTCATTTTCCAGCTGTCTTTACTCTCCCCCCTCCCTGCCCCTATTCTGTTCATCCGTCACCACCCTCTCCCGCTCTGTTTCACCCCTCCCACTTTGCAAAGGGGCCCAAAAGAAACTTTGTACCCCTGATAAAATTCCTCTCAGAGGCCCTGACCAGGCATCAGACTCATCAGGAAGCCAAGTGAGAAATGTGCCTGGGGCATACATTGATGTTTAGGCCAGGGGTCTCCAAACTATGGCCTGGGGGCCACGTTTGACCCACCACAAAATTTTATCTGGCCCACAGCAACTTTTTTTTCTCAGAGTATTTACTAATTTTTACCCATTTTTACCCATTATATATCATTTCTCAGATTTAATACAACATTGTTTCTTTGTAATTATCACATTTTGTTCTGAATCATATCATGCCAATTACAAAAAAAAAATCCAAGTAAAACTTATTCATTCATTTAAATTTCATTCATTTATAAAACAGATTTTTTTTTTTTAGCCCATGAAAATGTGTAAAATATATTATGTGATAATGAAAAGATTGGACACTCCTGGTTTAGGCTATTGCCTTTGTCCAGGTTAAACTCAGGGACAGTATGTAGCTCAAGTTACTTTAAGGCAAGGCCGGCACATCCATGAGGCCAATTGAAGAAGTCCCCTCAGGCTGGCAGGGGGCATCCACTTGTGACCATCCACTCACCTCCACTGATTCTCCTCTTCCCACTCTGTGGATTGGAAGAGGGGGACAAATTAGCATAATTGTGGAGAAGAGGAGAGTGGTTGGATATAGACAGCTGGAAGAGCAGAATTTGACTGGCACATCCCCAGATAAGGAAAGCAGCATTTAGCATGCTGCCTCAAGTGCCAGGATGTCTTGGGCTGGCACCACATTGATACTCCAATTCTAACTAAACGCCTATACCCCAATGCAGTGGCACTGGTGCGGCCTCCACTGTATCCTGTGGGGGAATTTTGGCTGCTGGAGGTCTCTTCAGGGTAAGGGGACATTTGTTCCCTTGTTCCAGGGTAAGTCCCAGCATCTGCAACACAGACCTGTGCCAACAATATCACTGGCTTGACTTAAGAACATAAGAACATAAGAACAGCCCCACTGGATCAGGCCATAGGCCCATCTAGTCCAGCTTCCTGTATCTCACAGCGGCCCACCAAATGCCCCAGGGAGCACACCAGATAACAAGAGACCTCGTCCTGGTGCCCTCCCCTGCATCTGGCATTCTGACATAACCCATTTCTAAAATCAGGAGGTTGCACATACACATCATGGCTTGTACCCCGTAATGGATTTTTCCTCCAGAAACTTGTCCAATCCCCTTTTAAAGGCGTCTAGGCTAAATGCCAGCACCACATCCTGTGGCAAGGAGTTCCACAGACCAACCACACTCTGAGTAAAGAAATATTTTCTCTTGTCTGTTCTAACTCTCCCAACACTCAATTTGAGTGGATATCCCCTGGTTCTGGTATTATGTGAGAGTGTAAAGAGCATCTCCCTATCCACTCTGTCCATCCCCTGCATAATTTTGTATGTCTCAATCATGTCCCCCCTCAGGCGTCTCTTTTCTAGGCTGAAGAGGCCCAAACGCAGTAGCCTTTCCTCATAAGGAAGGTGCCCTAGCCCTGAAATCATCTTAGTCGCTCTCTTTTGCACCTTTTCCATTTCCACTATGTCTTTTTTGAGATGCGGCGACCAGAACTGGACACAATACTCCAGGTGTGGCCTTACCATCGATTTGTACAACGGCATTATAATACTAGCCGTTTTGTTCTCAATACCCTTCCTAATGATCCCAAGCATAGAATTGGCCTTCTTCACTGCCGCCGCACATTGGGTCGATACTTTCATTGAGCTGTCCACCACCACCCCAAGATCTCTCTCCTGATCTGTCACAGACAGCTCAGAACCCATCAGCCTATATCTAAATTTTTGATTTTTTGCCCCAATGTGCATGACTTTACACTTACTGACATTGAAGCGCATCTGCCATTTTGCTGCCCATTCTGCCAGTCTGGAGAGATCCTTCTGGAGCTCCTCACAATCACTTCTGGTCTTCACCACTCGGAAAAGTTTGGTGTCGTCTGCAAACTTAGCCACTTCACTGCTCAACCCTGTCTCCAGGTCATTTATGAAGAGGTTGAAAAGCACCGGTCCCAGGACAGATCCTTGGCGCACACCGCTTTTCACCTCTCTCCATTGTGAAAATTGCCCATTGACACCCACTCTCTGCTTCCTGGCCTCCAACCAGTTCTCAATCCATGAGAGAACCTATCCTCTAATTCCCTGACTGTGGAGTTTTTTCAGTAGCCTTTGGTGAGGGACCGTGTTGAACACCTTCTGAAAGTCCAGATATATAATGTCCACGGGTTCTCCTGCATCCACATGCCTGTTGACCTTTTCAAAGATTCTATAAGGTTTGTGAGGCAAGACTTACCCTTATAGAAGCCATGCTGATTCTCCCTCAGCAAGGCCTGTTCATCTATGTGTTTTGAGATCCTATCTTTGATGAGGCATTCCACCATCTTACCCGGTACAGATGTTAGGCCTATAGTTTCCCAGGTCCCCCCTCTTTCCCTTTTTAAAGATCGGCGTGACATTTGCTATCCTCCAATCCTCTGGCACTGTGGCCGTTTTGAGGGACAAGTTGCATATTTTAGTCAAGAGATCTGCAACTTCATTCTTCAATTCCTTAATAACTCTTGGGTGGATGCCATCAGGACCCGGTGACTTATTGATCTTTAATTTATCAATGAGGTCTGAAACATCTTCTCTTTTAACCTCTATCTGACTTAACTCCTTGGTCAGGAGGGGACTGGAGCCAGGTTGACAAATCAGGTATGGCTGAACATGTGGCAAGGACAGGCCATAGGATGGATTTCCAACATGCACAAGTACTGTCTAAAAAGATATAAAAACACTGTAACAATATGAAGGAGGAGACTTTGAGCCTCAGCAGTGCTTGGCTACCAGCCCTTAGGAATGGTAGGATCCGGGAATTCAGAAGAGGAAAAGAACTGAGTGACAGAAAGAAGGCACACAGTTTTTTAAGGAACACACAATGAACAAGATCAGTGGACAGTTACTGTCAGTTGCTCTGGGATGAAATGAATGGTCAGTGGTTCTCATCTCCAGTCCTTTGAAAATGCCCATCATAGTTGTGGGAGAAACATTAGGAAGTGAAAAATCTTCAGAGACCGTGGCCAATGAGCCTAAACAGTTCTTACTGCAACACTAGTAACTTGTCTGCTCATGACTCTCCTGCTCAGCTGGGTTTTTTTTCTTTTTTTCATTAGTCCTGTTTCTACGATGAGTGAAAAAACATGGCTGGTGTCACTGAGGTTCCTGCCAAGTGCAGGGTTCCTGGTGTCATTTGATTTTTGCAAGCCAAAGGACACAGTGTGGCTGAAATCCATCTGAAGATGTGTACAATGTATGGATCAAGCATCATGAGTGTGGGTAGCATGAGGGAATGGTGTCGGAAGTTTTGGGAAGGAAGAACTGACGTGCATGATGAAGCCAGGCCAGGGAGGCCATGGTGACTGACAATCTTGTTGAACTAGTTGACAAAGTGGTTCGTGACCACCAGTGGATCACATTTCAGAAATTTCCCTCGAGTTCCTTCAAATTTCACAGACAGTTCTGCACGAAACTGCCTCAGTTCTGTGACTGAGAAGCTAGGCTATCACAAGTTTTGTGCAAGGTGGGTGCCCAAAAACATCATGGTCATTCATAAAAAGCAGGGGTCCGTGTTGTTTTTTGAGGAGGGCATATGAAAGCTTGTGCCACACTATGACAAGTGCCTCAATTCGAGTGGTGATTATGTTGAGAAGTAGTGTTGGTATGGTAAGTAACTTTTGTGCATAATAGAATTGTTTTTCTGCATTCTTGCTTTTAAAAACAACCTGCCAAAGGGTTTCCAAATAACCCTTGTAGAAAAATACTGTTTCCCTGAAAATAAGACCTACCCCAAAAATAAGACGTAGTGTGTTTTTTGAGAATTGCTGAAAAATAAGACCTACCCTGAAAATAAGACCTAGTTGTGATCAGGGCTGGGATGGGGGGCAGGGCAGAAGGAGTCCTTGCGTGAGGGTGGGGGCAGGTGGACAACGTGACTGGGAACGCTGCACTCCTGTGCACGCAGCCTAGAAAGCGCCTGCTGTGCTACCTTGGGCAGAGGATGCTGAGGAGTAGCTGAGGTGGGAAGCAGCAAGCGAGGCAACCCTGCCTACCAGGCTCTGAGGCTCTCCACACTTTCCAGGGAGTAAGTCCCATTAACTATAAAGGGACTGACTTCTGAGTAGGCAGGCAGGCAGGCATCCTCCTGGGTGCTGAGGGATACCCTCTCCACACCTTCCAGGGAGTAGTCCCATTAACTATAAAGGGACTGACTTCTGAGTAGACAGGCAGGCAGTACATTGTTGTACATTAAAAGAAAAAATAAGACCTACCCTGAAAATAAGACCCAGTGTGTTTTTTTGAGCAAAAAAAGAATATAAAAAAAATAAGACAGTGTGTCTTATTTTCGGGGAAACACGGTAGTCTTCATAGTGTAATAGTTTGATCAAGCGGAGTCCCAAAGGGAACCTGGCCATGGCTGAGAAGGTAAGTAAAATGTTTCTTTACTTACCTTCATAGCTGGCCTGGTCCCCAGCTGGCCATATAAGTTTCAAAGCAGAAATAAGTGGCAGGAGAATAAAACATAAGCTCCTGCACTTCAAAATGGATTATGATACCACTGTTGGCCCCTCAACTTTATATGCGGTACTGAAGAAAGTTAGCCTTCAGTGTATTAATCAGGGTGTCTTTTTGAGGTCAGTATGGGGGAAGCAAGAGATTTTAGTGTGTGTGGGAAGATTTGGCAAGGCCTGTTCTTGGGTACCACCCCTCCCCCTTTTATTGTATTATATGATCACTGCAGCAAACTTATCAGTATGTGATAGTCATGACCCCCTCGCTTTTTTTTTCTTCAGTAGTGAAGGTTCTATGCTTCACTTGCATACTTAGTGCATTGGTCCATTTAATTGCTCACTTACTGCACAGAAACTAGTTTGCTGACCAGAGAAATAGGAATAACCACATGTCTGAAGAGGGATGACTGCACTAATGCCCCACAAGTCCACTCCCTGGCACCTCTGGTTTTATTTTGCATTTTTCCCTAGCTGTACGTTACTTCAGAAATCCCACATGTGTTCCTTTGTGAAGACTGAATGTACTTTTGTTGTTGCAGAAATAGTAATTTAGTTAAAAACGACGACTACTGAAGGCCCTTCAATGGAAGGAATAATCTAGTGTTTGGGGGCCTCTCCAAGAAGGCAGGCTGAGGGATGGTACAGGTGGCACCATCTAGAAGTCCAGCCCCACCAGATAAGGGTGAGAGGGGTGTCCATTTTCACCATCACTGATCAGTGTGTCTGTGGATGCCGAGAGCTTGGGAGCAAAGCCAGAAGATTCCGGAGCAATGAGCTCTGAAGAGATGACCTCAGAGCACAAGAGGCCCTGTCAGTCCACTACGGCAGCAGCTGGTTACACTCAAGTGCTGGCAGTTGAAAAAAGAATCCTAAGGGGAGTTGCTGAGCCACCCCTACAATTCCTCTCATCTTCTCTCCACCTGCTGGGAGAGAAAAAAAGGCAGCAGGGCAGGGGTGGGGTAGGTGGGTGGGTGAGAGGGTTAAAACTGTCAGCAGGTGATTTATTATCCACAGGAGGTAGAAGGATGCTTTGGAATGCTTCAGAAGTGGGATGCTGAACCCCACGCTGGGGGAGGACGAGGACTCAACAATCAGGTCCAGGGTACAATGTGCACACCAAAAGGCCATCCTTTAGGGCTCTCTGCCATTTCATTCCCATGCGCCTATGTTTAAAACATTTCATTAACAGCTGGACATCATTGCATCTAACATGGAGATTAACTGTCTGCTTTATCTCAGACAGCACAGTTGGTTTCATTCCGAAATTTCGAGTCATTGCACTTCTTTTGAGTCAGCCTGATGTAAGACTGGCATGTCCATAATGAGATACAGCAGAGCTCATATCTGTCTGGAAGCCAAAACCATCTGCCCCGAATGCCTGCCCCTTCCTGCCTGTGGTTGCTCAGCTGTAAGCATAACGTACTCTGCCATGAAAACAGGCCCGAGAGCTCAGTTTGCTCTTGCTCATCCCTAGCCATGAAATAACCACCTCCCTAAACAATCCTTGCAATTTTTTTTGGAATCCTGTGCAAAGTAGGTTTGAGGTGGGGGATATCTGGAGAAAGAAAAGTCCAAGTTTGGGGAGAGGAATTGGACTCTTCTCTAAACTTCTTGACCAAGGGTTGTCACATTTATTTCATTTAGCGGACTGAATAGCAGTCATAGTGCCTGATGAGGGCCAGAAGTTCCATCATTAAGCAGGAGGTGATATCTATAAACAGATGTTGCCCAAAAATAACCCCTTTGTTCTGTCTGCAAATGACAGAAGAGAAATGTGCAAATTTTGAACACATTTTGAAGATAAGGGAGAGCCCAATTACCAAGTCAAGGGAGACCAATTACACCGGCCACACACCGGCCACCCTTTCAGCAGCACTGCTTCTGCCAAGGCATCGCTCCACAGCTCAGCAGTGGAGAGGTGGTCTCTGAAGTGATGTCCTGGCAGAAGTGATGCTGTTGAAAAGGCAACACACATGATAATTGGACTCTCCCAGCTCCTCAGCAGTGTCTCACTCCTCTTATTCTTCCCATTTCCCCCACAGTGTTCCTTGCCATCCGAGTCCTCCTTCTGGCTCTCCCTCTCAGAGTTTTAGCAGAGCCCAATTATCACATATGCTGCACTGAGAACTTCTGGGAGACCTATCCAGCCCACGGGCCTGGATGACACCCCTGTCTTAGACCTCGCTCTTGTGACTTTGGAAGCAATTCACCGGAGAGTTCTACTGCTGAAGACCCATCATAGCTAATGAGAGTTGAGCAGTACATTACCATATCACCTATTCATTTTGGTATGGCTTGGCCAGGAGAACTTTCCGGTAGACTGACATTCGTGAGGAATTTTTAAGATGTGCTTCTTCGACCATTGCTGGGCTTGTTTCCCTACATGCATGTTTCAAACGTTAGTACTAGAGAAACATTGTATTAGATGTTATTACAACACTGGGAACAGAGCTCCAACCAACCCCTTGAACTATACCAACCCCTACCCACATGGCTGGACAGCTGTCATGGTGACACTCTATCCAGATCATTCAATGGCTAATTGAAAGTTTCACAATGACCTCAGCTACTGATGGATCAACAAACAGGCTCACTGGACAGTCACACATTCCGTATTTTGATGGAGTTAATCTGCCTGAACTAAACAGAAGGTTCTGCTGAGGTATGAGGTACATTAGATGCAGTTTGAGGAGAGGATACTGGGGGAACTGAGCTACCTTGACTGCCCAGTTAAGGACTTCCTGGGAGAATAAATCTGTGAATCTCTGGCAACAACGTGGGCATGATGGGAATAGCAGGGCCAGAAGGAAAATGTCTCTCTTGGCATTTAGGATTTCTTGTTTGCTTACTTCATTCTGTTGCCTTTCCAGCAGATCAGAATGGGTAGCAACAGTTAAAAACAAAAACAGTGCACAAAATAAAACAAAAGCACTCGGATAAGTTAAAATGACTTTTGCTGCTGAACATTAGTCCAAAAAGGACGTTTTTACATCTTTCCTGAAAAGAGTAGTATTCAGTGTTGGCTCTGGAAGACCATGCGACGAAGACTGTGAACAGGACAATCATCCACACCACCAAGCATCTGCTAATACCATACCATTCAAATTGGTAATGTATGCATTTAACACACAATCACATTTGTGTGCCCCAGAGCTCATTTTACAAAGTAGAGATGTGATTTTGTGGGAGTTATGTCTGTTGACAATTATTAGCATTTCTGAAGAGGTGTGAGGGATTCACGCAATTATTATCTGTCAACAGTAACTGATTTTTGGGTACATCAGGGCCAGGACAGATGTAGTACAAAGGCACAGACTGTTGGGTTAGATGTGAGGAAATCCAGGTGTAATTCTCTGCTCTGTCATGAAGTTAATGGGTTGACCTTGGGTATCATACTGTCAGCGTGGCCTACTTTGCCTGCTTAACAGTTATTTAATGCCAACACAGCTACAGAAAACTAAAAAAAAAAGGGTGCCATCTTTACAACACACAGTCAAGATGTGGATAGGGAAAGTGCTAAGAATTCACAATGAATAGTAGGAGCAGTGGAGAAGGAGGTAAAGTGATTCATGAAGGATTTTGTTAAAGACGTAGGTCCTGAAGGTAGAGAAGTATAAATTGTCTTGATTAAGAGCAGGGGTGTCCAAACTTTTTGGCAGGAGGGCCACATCATCTCTCTGACACTGTGTCGGGGGCCGGGGAAAAAATGAATTAATGTACATTTCAAATGTGAATAAATTTACGTAAATGAATATATTATAGATTGAATTTATATGACTGAATGAAGGTCTTGCAGTAGCTCGAGGCCTATAAAAGGCCTTGCACAAAGCAAGGCTAACCTTTCCTTCGCTGCCACTGCTGCATCACAGACGTGAAACAGCAAATAGTGGAGGGAGCCACCAGAACCAGGGGACATCCACTAAAATTGAGTGTTGGAAGAGTTAGAACAGACAAGAGAAAATATTTCTTTACTCAGCGTGTGGTTGGTCTGTGGAACTCCTTGCCACAGGATGTGGTGACAGCATCTGGCCTGGATGCCTTTAAAAGGGGATTGGACAAGTTTCTGGAGGAAAAATCCATTACGGGGTACAAGCCATGATGTGTATGCGCAACCTCCTGATTTTAGAAATGGGCTATGTCAGAAGGCCAGATGCAAGGGAGGGCACCAGGATGAGGTCTCTTGTTATCTGGTGTGCTCCCTGGGGCATTTGGTGGGCCGCTGTGAGATACAGGAAGCTGGACTAGATGGGCCTATGGCCTGATCCAGTGGGGCTGTTCTTATGAGCCCTCATCCCACAGCTCAGGTGAGAGGTTGAACAGTCGTCCTCATGCTAAGAGCAGTTGCGTCAGGCCAGCACAGACTCCAGCAAGTCTCCAGAGGGCCAGAGGCTCATTGGAGACTGGGGGCTCCCCGAGGGCTGGATTGGGAGCCTCTGAGGGCCACAAGTGGCCCCCAGGCTGGGGTTTGGGCACCCCTGATTAAGAGCATGGAGGGGACCACACAAAGGGGGCCTATATGAGATAAACTTGTGTTGAGCAGAAGGTGCAAGAAAGGGTGTAGAGTGATGAAGGCAGAAATGTGGGGAGCTTTAAAAACATAAAATTTGAAGATGGAGAATTGATGTAGAGAGATGGATGATACCATCATGGCAATGAAAGCAGCATCTGCTTCTCAGGAATTCTGTTTCATTGGAGATTAACAAAGGCAAAACTTGCAAGGCACAACCACAGAACATAGCCTACACTGCATGCTATCAGCTGGTAGGGGACCAGGCAGCAATGGAGAGATAAGTAAAACACTTTTTAAAACTTACTTTGCTCCAAGGGGGCAGGTCAAGCTTGGACAGGTGGCATAGGTGGTGCCATATTGCCACTCAAATCCACCCCCAGTCTGCCCTTGACCTACTCCTAGCCAGGCCCAATTCCTGTCTCATCTTCCCTGAACCACCCATGTTGCTGGCCTAATCTGCTTCGTCATGGTGTCTGGGCAGTTTTGGAACATGGGAGGAGCTGCTGGCTCTTTCCAATGGCAGTCCCATCGCACATGATGGCAGCACAATGCTTGCACCTGGGGATGGGAATGTGAGCCAGATGACTTGAGCTTGAGTTGCAAAAACAAGTGTTTTTTTGCTGAGTCGTGTACACTTGTCAGCCACATTGATGACTCTAGCACTGACTCAAATCTTGATCCACTGAGTCTGAAATGAGGCATGAATGTGAACACCTCGAGTGAGTGTGGGCCCTTTTTTTTTTTTTTTTTTGCAATGTGAAAGACCTCGTGGGGCCATCATTCAGACAAGGCAAGCAGTGGGGAAGTTCCAGCCAGGAGGCAGGGAAGGGTTAATGGTTTGGTTTTGCATCGAGCAGGAGACAGAAAGAGGGAAGCAGGAGTGCTCTCACTTGTCCATCTTTGAAGGAACCGATGATCATTGGACAAGGGTTTCTTTCCCTGGATGGCTGAGGGGAGAAGGAGGATCTCAAGGGATGAGGTGCGATTCTTGCCTTAGGAGTGAGAAAAGGAGGAAGTAGGGAAGTGGCAGGGTACGGGAATGCAATTCCTAACAATTGAAGAGAAACTCATGGCTCCAGCAGGCTCACTGAATGACCAGCTACAGTGGGACTACTTCTGAGTAGAGCTGCAAAGGTTGGGTTGTACTGTAAGTCTTCCAGCTGCTGTTCATGACCCTCTTCCCGCTTGCTGCTTCTGTCCCCACTCTCATGCAGTCAGTGCCATCCCCTCCTGCCTTGCTGAGCTCAGGTGCTCCCAGTCCCTGTTGCTCCATGCTCTGGTGTGCCTAATGCTCCTTCTGAGGCATGGTGTGAAAGGGGGAGGCAGGTGTTTTGTTGCTGGGGTTCATCAGGAACCAAGGCACTGTTGCCTTCACTCAGCAGAGCTTTTGTTTACTGATGGGATGGGCGGGGAAATTAAGGGAGTGTTTAATGAGAACTCCGACAGATGCACACACTGCCAGCGGCTCCGTTTTTTCAATGGAGCCGCACCTGACACGTGTATCAAAAAGACTCGGACTTGAGTCATATACAGTGGATTGTGACAGTGGATTGCAAGATTGCACTGCTAAGATTGCACTGCTGAGAACTACTGGAGCAGTTTACATTGATGAGGTCAGTCTAAGAAGCTGCCAAATACAGTCAGATGAATGGTCCACCTTAGCTTGGTCGTGTTGATACTGACTAGCTGTGGCATTTTCTGGGTTTTAGACAGGAACATTTACCAAGAAATACCAGGGATTGAATACCAGAGACCTTTTACAAGCAAAGCATCTGCTCCACCACTGACCTGAAGGCCCTGCTAAGGGTAGGCATTTAAAAGTTGTACTGATGAAATTCAGCTCCAGCTTTTTTTATGTTAACTCTTTTTTTTTTTTTTTTTGCCATAACACGTATTCCTGATAGGCAAACACTAGCCGTGCCAGGTCTTGTGCTCGGGCATTGATGAAAGCGTTTCTTTGCACTCTGCACCTTGGGAACATTTCCATCCACCTGCTGTTGTGCTAACCAGCTGAATGACAAGCTTAGCACTTGCTGGGGAAGAGTTTGACCTGCCTTGTAGCTGGGTGAAAAGAGATCTGATGCTAGGGATGGAAGCCAAGATGGACCTGCCAGTCTGCCAGCAACCTGGACTCAGAACTGCAGAAGACCAAAAGATTGCCCCTCTTGAAGCTTGGGTGAAACTGAAGAACAGCATGTGCTCATTTCTACGGAAATCAATTGCCTACCAAATGCTACTGCCTTCTTAGTAACACTCATGGCTTGATGGGATTCTGAGAAAGGTCTCTTATCCCTGGGCACTTTCAAGTGACTCTAACTGTATAAACAGGCAATGCACAAGAATTGAGACCCCGTGTCAACTGCCATTTAGTGTTCAGTGTTTCTGAATGGTATGCTTTTGTCTATATATTCCATTCTCTGGACTGGCTGTTTTGATAGATTCAAGGAGGGCTGGCAGAACATCATGTGTCATTTCAGAATGCTGCCCCCCCCGCCCCGAACCCATGCAAATTGAGCCAATAAGTTGGAAAGAATTGGTTGGGGATAATTATGCAGGAGAAAAGAGGGACATGAAGATCCGTAAGGTATAAACAACAGCCAAAATATAATGCAATGTGTTCACCGCATGCTGGAAAGCCACCAATAAGGAAGCTAGGTGTGCCTCCTTGGGGGAGGGGAGATTCCATAATGGGAGATTCCAACTAAAAAGGCCCTATCACATGTCCTCAACAATTGGACTTCTGAAGGCAAGAAACTACCCGTAGTGGGTGGGCAGATTTATGTGGAAAGAAATGGGCCTTTAAATACCCTGATTCCAAACCACTTAGGGCTTTAAATGAAAAAAGCCCTTGAATTGCCGCACCTTGAATTGCACCTTGAATTGCCATACCATGGTCCCAAAGGGTGCACTTGGATCTGTGCCAACTCTTTGGCTAGTGCCATTTCAAGTTGGTTAAGGAGGGTTGTGTTGAAGGTAAGCTGAAAGTATAGGATGTTGGCAGAGCTGCTGCCACTGATATCTGCCTCCAGCCCACCTCAGGCCAGCCCCAATTCCTCAGCTGGTCCTCCCCCAGAACACGCCAGAATTCCCCCTCTGCTGACTTACCAGCTCTGCTGGGGCTGGGCACTCTGTTGGTGTGCACTTAGGACTTCCAGCCATTTCCGCTGGTGGCCCTGGCCCATGCGCCATTGGTGCACCAGCTCCCCAGACCTTGTGGTGAAGGAATGCAAATACCACCAGTGCAAGGTCCAGATAGGACTGGGCTGTGAGACAAGCCCACCTTACGCTGTAGTCAGATAGAACACTAGCCCAATTGTCCCTTTTCTGTTTTTACAGTGCACCAAGTCCTGACATGTTTACATAGTTTGTGTGTTAACAGGGAGCTAGAGTTTGAACAGAGAACTCATGCATCCAGGTTGATCTCTCTAGCCCCTAGACCAGATTGGGCTATTGCCAGGATAAAACAATTGCTACTCTCAGCTTGCTTTATTCTCAGCTGGTCACCTGCCCTGAGTTCTTTGGATAGAGTGGGTTGAAGAAGTGGCCAAACCTTCTGACTCCAACCTGCCCTCTTGTGGGCTGCCATTGCTGATGCAACATGAAGCCACTTGTATCACAACTGAATGAAGGAACCAATCAGCACTTGACCTTTTGAGCTATTTTGCATGGAGAAAATCCATCAGCAGAAAGGCAATAGCACAGGTCTGTGAAGCATAGTCAGCAATGTTGTGTCCCCTGGTTTTGCCAAGATCAATAAACTTCTGACCCAGTAACATGTCTGTGACATTGGTGGAAATTTTGGAATTCAGCAGATGCTGTCTTCAAAGCTTATCCTGTTACAGTTAGACAGACAGGAGCACGTGGTTGAAATCCCCTTTTCACTTGACTGCAGGGCTTTGTAGAGGATTCAGCAGGACTCAACCCCTGGAATATGTGAAGTAAGAAAAAAAGAAGAGTGCTCCTCTGACTACATGCAGAGTGCATTTTGCAACTCACTTCAAAATAATCTGGATTTTTTTTACATGGCAAGGCTCTACTATAGCAGCTGGATTGACCCTAGTTTATGTCATTTTAAACGTTTTGCCTTGGCTGACTATAACAAGTTGGTTTTAATGAAACAGAAAACATGGATTTTGAGTGTGTGTGTGATGTTTTTGCCACATATTGTAATCTTTTAATGGTATATTTCCCATCCTAAACCCACCGCCAATAACCAGAAAACCTCTAATTCTAGTGTTGTGAAAGTAGATTATTTTTCTCTCTTAACTCTCTCTACACAATGGTTATATTTACAAAAATCCTTTACATGTTGCCCCAACTGAATTGTCTTTATTGCCCAGAGGCATAAATGTCATCCATGTTTTTCTAGCAAGAAGTTCCATCTCCTTAAGAGCCCAGTCTTATCCAACTTTCCGGTGTTGATGCAGCTGTGCCAATGGGGTGTCCACTGCATTCTGTGGTGGGGGGAGGGGCAGTCATGAAGGCCTCCTCAACATAAGGGAATAAATGTTCCCTTACCTCAGGGCTGCATTGTGCCTGCATCAGTGCTGAAAAGTTGGACAGAGGCCTTAAAAACCTGTTGACTTCTTTGGTCCAGCCTTTCCCTCACGGGGCCTTATCCATATTTCAGATATCATGGAAGCCAAAGCAGCCTTGTCTTCGTGTTTCTGAGCTAGCTGGCTGTTGGCAACCACGGGCCAAGGAGCAGGCTACTTTTCATGTAGCATGGCAGAATGGAGAGGAAGTGGGCACACACAGTGCACAGAGATTAGATAGATAGATCCTATTTTTTCCAGCTTGCCTCCCCCCTGCCCCACTTCCCATGCAATGAAGAGACATGAACACAGGATGTCACTGTGTCACAGCCACAGCATGATGAATTATGGGACATGGCAGAGGACCATGGGAGAGAGGTGAACGGCGATTGAAATCCCAGAAACAGGAGCCCATACTCATGCTGAGGGTTAGGTATCCTGGTGGATGCCATAGTCCCCGCTGAATGCTGTCCGGCGGAGCGGCCTGCCTGGTATGCTCACTCTTTCATCTGCCCTGAAGAGATAGATGACACTCTGCCTTGCACTCCCCCTCTCCGAGCTCCATAGGGTGTGTGGCACAGGACAAGAGGCGGAGCGTCACACATAGACCGGTAATGCCTGGCAGACACCCCAGCTGCACTCTACACAGCCTCACCAGACAGCAGCAGAAGGCAGGAGGGAGAGACTGGGTACCCCAGAGGTCCTTCAGCACAGCTGGAGGTGAGTACGTCCCATGCGTGTTCTGTGGTGCTGCCAGCAATCATGGCGAGGGCCAGGTCCTGGGGTCAACTCCTTACCTGAGCTGCAAAGGGTGGAGTCCTGACAGGACAACCTTCAAAGCGACTGTTCTTCAAGCCACGCTGTGTTTGCCTGCAAGCTCATGCGCCCAGCGCGTGGTGGAATGTCCGGTGGGTTTTAAAGTTATATTGGGGATGGAAACAGAGTCGAATAGCCATTCCCAAAAGCCAAAGCCCACAATATGTGATTTATCTCTTGGTGAGAGAGAGATTAAAAAACAAAGGGTGTTTAGCACACAGGGGATGCTTTAAGAATCGCCTCTGGTTTTTGTCTGGGCACCAGATATTTGAGGATTACAGAACTGCGGCAAAAGTGGGCAGGAGTAGGCAGGTGTGGATGGTTGAGGCAGCGTTATAGAATTCCAGCCAAACATTAAATCATTTCTCTGCTGCAGCTGCTAGGCTTCTTTTTCCACCTCTGCCTGATGCTGTTTAATACAACAGGATACACGATGTGAGGTGATGGAGCCAGGTGTTTTCTTGCCCCCCACCTCAGACGACTGGCTGTCAGTGATGGGAGATGTGAAATGCACAGACCAGGGAAATCACACCACTTGTGTTAGTGATCTGTGTTTCTGGATAGAGGGGAGCAGGTGCTCCATTAAAAAAAAAATAGGGTTCTATCCTACAATTACTGGTAAGAGATTATGGGCAAAACATATGATCCCTGCCCACCTCCAGAGTTTACAGTTAGAGCTGATGTGGATCATGGTGCCCCATGGGGTTAGTATGTCAGGAGGAGTGAATGAAAATTCTTTTGCCACTATTGGTAAGCTCAGATGCTAACCATCTGCTTACCTCAAATGACACACACTTGCCTCTGAATCATCCAGCATTGATGTCCTCTTTGGTCCTTCCTTCTTGCTTCAGATAGACACTTCACTTTTTATTAAAGCACTTTGCAGGATTGTTCCCCTTCCCCATTCAATATTTGTTCTGAACCTTTAAAAAAAAGTCTGTTTTTTAAAAAAAAAACTTGAAAAAATGTCTGTAAGGAAGGTGATGGCTTTGTGATGTCACAAAGGCCGACCAATCAGCCGTGAGCAGTGCTAGGTTCTGTTGGGAACCAGGAGAACTGGGTTGTCCCGAACTCCATCCTGCAGCCAGGAAGGTTTATACATCTCATCCTAACAGGGCGAGTGTAGTTCCACAGTGATTTGATGGCTGTAAACGATGTGAGATTTTATGCACTCATGTATGAGTGCTCATAACTGCCTTACAAGGAGGCAGACCATTGGGTTTATCTAGCTTTGTACCATCTTCACTCATGCACAGTTCTCCAGGGCTTTAGAGCAAAGGTTTTCCTAACTCTCCTCCTTGATTCCATTTAGACTGTTCCAATATCAGGCACAGAACTTGGACCATCTGCATGTAAAGCATATGCTGAATTCACCCACTGAGCTATAGCTTCTCAGTAAAAAAATTAAATCACTTCAAGGTCAAATCAGATACTGTTCCTTCCTTCCTTCCTTCCTTCCTTCCTTCCTTCCTTCCTTCCTTCCTTCCTTCCTTCCTTCCAGGGCTGGCCTGAAACCTCCTGGCTCCTGAGGCGGGATGCCTAACACTTTTCCCCTTTACCTGGTGATACACCAGCATCTGTTCCTCTCACTCCCTGCTTTGGAAAAGGAAAATGGGGGTGCAGCAGAAAAGGAAGTGTGGAGGAAGGGAGAATGGGGGAGGGCATTCCCACACTATCTCTTTCATTCTGCCCCCCTCTTCCTTCTCCAGTCCAAGGCATGGCAATGGAAGCAAGTGGCTGGAGAGAGCCCCCCCAATCTTCTGTCTTATGCCTCCGTTGATGGTCTGGCTTCCCAACTTCCATCTTTCTGCTCATAGCTACTTCTTGTTTAGGATTAGCAGACCATTGGTCTGCTTAGCCTAAAAAATTATCCTTTTAAGGATTTTTTTTTAATCCTAAAAAATTGCCTAAAAATTTAGGCAAGAGACCAATGTCCTGACTACTGGAAATCCAGCTCAGCCCTTTTCTTTGCTTCTGAGGTTTCATTAGATATCTACAAACCCAACCCGAAATACCTCCCTCCCGCCTCCTCCCCGCCCTCCCCACACCCACCCTAGACCCCTGCATCGGCCAAGCTCAGCCAATGCAACCCACCTCTCCTCTGGGGACAGTGTCAACAGGGGGAGGCCAGTGCATGGACATCTACTAGTGGCACACGCCACTCTTCTATCTCCCAGAAGAGTAGCACAAAAGTTCTTTATGACACTTTTGTGACACTGCCGGGCTGGCACAAGGGACTTGTGTCGGCCCAAGTGAGGGGCAGGATGGCACCCTTTGCCTCCTAGTTTTTTCTGCCCAGTCCTAGGCTGGTTTGCTGATTCTAGTGATCTTCAAAACCCTTGGCAACATTGGCACCCAGTTCTGTCACACACGCTTGGCTCAGCCATTGCATTCACATTCATCAATTGGGTAGATTCATGCTGTCAGTGGATTGACAGGTGGAATACAAAATGTGAGAAATTGGGCTCCTGAAAAGATGGCCTGTTTTTGCGGTGTGTGTGATTCTGGCAAAAAGCACCTGACTGTGGGCAAAGTGGTCCTGCATATCGACTAGAAGTGCTGGGGAGGGAGACAAACAACAAGTTGGATTTTCCCTACAGAGCATTCCATCAGGGAATGTTTAGAGAGAAAGAGAGCTTTGGGCTTGCTAGCTGTGACCTTGTATGACCCAGGGGCTCCTTCCTTGTCCAGAAAAGGCACTGAGCCTTCTAGCTGTGAAGTGGCTGTCACTAGGGAAGGTGATGCTAGCTGCTTCCTCTCCTTGCCTTTCACCAGCAACCACTGCTGGGCAGCCTTGTATACCTTTTGCCCCTTCAGTGTCAGCAGCCAAATGACCTCTTCATATACTAATTTTTCAGAGTGACCTTTCTGTCCAGTATAGGAGTAGCTGAAGTTCTGATCACACCACATCTTCAGACAACACTACATAAGAGAATTTGAACAATTTTGTATTTATATGAATGTTTTGTTGTATCTCTATTAATTTTGGCGTGGGGATTTCAAAAATGTTGCTATTCTTGGCATCGCATGAATAGTTCAGCCACAATTTATGCCATGCAGGGTGCAATCCTAACCCACTTTCCAGCACTGGCATAGCTGTGCCAGCAGGGCTTGTGCTGCATCCTGCAGTTGGGGGGGGGGGTAGTCACAGAGGCCTCCTCAAGCTAAGGCAGCGTTTGTTCCCTTACCTTGGAGTTGCATTGCTCTTACCTCGTTGCTAGAAAGTTGGTTAGGATTGTGCCTGCAGTTGTATAATATGACATGTATTAGAATGCGATACCATAGTCTTTCGATACCATAGAGCGCGATACCATAGTCTTTCGAGACTGAAGGTTGCCAACTAGAATGCATTAAGCCAGCGTTTCTCAAACTGTGGGTCAGGACCCAATTTCTGATGGTTCTTGCAGAACCTCCAATGAAAACACAGATGATGGAGAGATTGGATAACTCATTGCCTGAAGCTATTCAAAAATCAGGTAGTTGCTAAATGCCCTGCAAAGAGCTGAACTCCTGCTCTTTGAAGAGTTGAGCTCCTGCAGTTTACAAGCTTGTGTAAGTTTAGGGAGATAAACGCTGGGGCACCTTTTTTCTGGAGTGTTTTTTTTCTGTCCGTCAATGATAGGTAGTGGGAGCAGGTGAAGGCTGGGTCTTCTAACTAAGGGCCCAGTCCTATCTAACTTTCCAGCACTGATCCAGCTGCAATGCAGCCTCAAAGTAAGGGAACAAACATTCCTTTACCTTGAGGAGGCCTCCATGATTGACCCCCAATGCAGGATACAGTGCACACCCTGTTGGCATGGCTGCATCAGTGCTGGAAAGTTGGATAGGATTGGGCCCTACGCCCTTCAAACCATGAAGCTATTCATTAGGCCTGCCTCATTATGAGAAATGAATTGAGTTTTTTGCAAATACCGAAAACAAACAAAATATTACTGGTAAATAAAAAAATAAAAAAATAAACAATTTCTTTCTAGGTCACCTCTTTTAAAGTCTTGTAAAGCTAGGTGGGTCCCAATAGATTGTCATTTTAAAAAGGCTGCTAAAAAGTTTGGGAACCACTGTATTAGGCAGTAGAATAGATGCAAATATACAATTTAAGATAACTTAAAGAGTTTGGATGATACAAAGAAACTAAGATTGCCTTTGGAATCAGCACCTTTGAGTTGTATAAGAAACATTAAGAGTGTTCAATATAAACAATTTTTGTGTTGCACACTGTAATGTAGAGGTAGTGAGATTTTTGGTTCAGCTGCAACAAAGCCTCAGCTCTCAGAACAGTAGATGAAAATCAAACACAGATTCTGGGTTTTGTTTGTTAACTAAAACAGAGGGGCAAACGTATGGCTTTGTGTCCACAAGTTTTCACCTCTGTGGATAATAGTAGCTTTGGGGTGGCTGATCGAAGTTGGGGAATCAACCTGGGGGGGAAGGTTTAGCAACCCCATGATCCAAAGAAGGACCCCCTCCCCATGGGTGGTTTTACGAGATGAAAATGACATTAAGAGTTCCAATCATGGAGCTCCAACAGAACGTCTCATTTGGCCCTGAGAGGCCTGGAGGTTCGTTCTGTTGTCACAGCCCCTGCCCTTTGGCCCAGCTTTGCATGCAAGGATTGTCCTGAGAGGCAGATTGGGTTCCTTGCAGATGTCCAGGCCCATATGATCGATCACAGCCAAGTGGCACGCAGCAGCCGCCGGGTATGGGAAGGGCAGACATTTCTGGCTTTGCCTATAATAGGAGAATACTCTGTGAAGCCTTGGTTGGGTGTCTGGCACCCATTGGTGAAACTACAGCACCAATGGGAGGAGAGATGGCCTTCACCCAATGCAGACATTTAAGGGACTGTACCATTATGACTGTCAGCGGCCATCAAAATGCAACGAGGTTTTTTGAAAGGTCATTTGGTGATTTTAAGTCTTTTAAACACTTTTGGAAGTGGTAAAATCCATGCCCAAATCTGATTACTTGATCACATTATTATTATTATTATTATTATTATTATTATTATTATTATTATTATTATTATTATTATTATTATTGACTGATTATATTCTGTAATTTGGGATCTAGCCAATTGTTTTTGTTATTACACAGGAATCTATTTGCATGAAATTGACATTTAGTTTATCGCACCAGAAGGAACATTAAATTAATGTGGTTACTTTTGGGTTATTAGGGTGGACCTAGCTCTGTGAGAATGCACAAAATGCCTATTGCTCACAATAGAGTAATCAAACCAAAAACCAAGCACTGGTGTCATTTTTTCCCCCTCCACGCTTACTTCTTTTACAGAGAGGAGCTGTTAGGCATGTGAGGGAAAAGGGGAGGGTGGACGGACCGAACTGGCTCCTGCCCTTTCCCTCTGTCTCCAGAAGCTTGGAAATGGATCTCTAACAGCTTTGGGAGCGTGTCAATCCCATTTAGGCCCAAATCCCCATGAACTTTCCTAGCATGTAAGAGAGGCCGCTTGGCAAGGAGCCAGAAGTCAGGCACTCAGGCAGCAGCTAAGCAAAGGGCTTGCAGGCGACTGTGTCCATCTTCTGTGGGGCACCAGAAATGTCATAAACGGGACGTAGAGCCAGTCTGCAGTGCTCCCAACCCCTGGACCTTGGCAGCAGAGAGAGGGTATTAAAGTAAATATTGACAGAAGAATTTTGCACTCTACACTTGGAGGCTTCCAGAATTCTTCACTATTCTGCAAACAGGCCAGCACCGGTTTGTGAGTGGATTTAGTTAACTTTACACTACTACACAATTTGTTTTGCCTTGCTAAATTTGGAATGATGTCAGTGTGTGAAGTGGGGGAGGCAGCAACAAGGAATGGAAAGTTGTGGCTCAAAGATGACTGAGGGACAATAAGAGTCCAGAGCATCCACTTCACCTGTTCCAAGGCTTTTGGCTTGGTCCTGAAACTACCAGACTCTCAGACTACCAATATGCAGGAATGGTGGGTCAAAGCTATCTGCCCTTTCCAAGGATGCTTGGGGATGCCTCTGGGCACAGGCCGAGTGACTTTCTCTGGCTTCCTTCATAACTACTACAGTAGTAGTTCATGGATACCAGAAAATATACAAAGTGGGAAATGTTGCCAGACACGACCACATGCATTCCCATTACCACTTGTGGGTGGACATACAGTATGCACAAGAACGACAATAAAACCACAAACACATTCTTGCCTCTCCCAGCTTTATATTCTCCTTTTCTGGCAAGTGGTTGGGAGGATGAAATTCTGGCCAATACATGAAAAGTCTGGTTGGTTGTCAAGGCACATCATTAGTTTTTTTACAATTGACAAGGTACATCACGTTGCTGGTAGGTAACGAGAGCCTAATCCTAAGGGCTCTGAGCACTGGTGCTGAGCTCCAGCACTGGTACTGGGTGTCGTTAACGTGCCATAAAGCACATTTATGGCTTCCTCCCTGTAGGGAGCACCGGCGCTGGCCCAGTGCCAGTCAGTGCTGGGTCCAGCACTGGATGGATGCTGCCCAGAGCAAGGGAAGAGCTCTGGGCGGCAGTGAGAACTTTTGTGGAGGGGGGGGAGAGGTATTCTGGGGGCAGCCTGTAGGAAAAATAAATTCTGTTCTGCTGGATCCTATTCTCAGGCTGCAAAGCCTGAAAAGTAGGTTCTCAAGTCCTACCAAGGAGACCTCCGGCGGCTCCAGAAGGGCTGCTGGATACAGCAGGAGCCATTTCGGTGCCACTGCACTTGGCGGCACCACCGAAAATAGGGCTGGGCTGTCACATCCCCCAATGGCCCTACGAATAAACGACCCTCCCCCAAACTCCCACGACACATCTGGACCATGTGGGCCATTTGCAGCACACAAATGCATCATGGAACACTTGTTGAAAATCGCTGGTCTAGTTGATTCATTGGTTAATCCAGTGACTCTCACACATTTAGCACTGGGACCCACTTTTTAGAATGAGAATCTGTCAGGACCCACCGGAAGTGATGTCATGACTGGAAGTGACATCATCAAGCAGGAAAATTTTTTCATAATCCTAGGCTGCAATCCTGCCGAGGAGTAAGTTCCTGGGATAGTTTAACAACTATCATTGTTAAAAGAATATACATAGTAACTTGTTAAAAGTACAGGTCTGTAACATTTCCCCAAATGTAGCCACATACCAGGGTAGCATCAAGTCTAATATATGAAAAATAAAATATTGAAATGAATAGGGACCCACATGAAATTGGCTTGCGACCCACCTAGTGGGTCCCGACCCACAGTTTGAGAAACACTGGGCCAATCTATTAAAATGTTTTGATCAACTCAAAAGATGCCCTGGATTAATCAATCAGCAGAATTTTAAAAAAACAAATTATGCATACCAGCCTTTGCAACAGATGGCAAATGTCATCTTAAAAGAGGGATTCCCTTGAGCAAGGGGAATGCCCCTTTTAAGATTTTGCTGGCTATGACACACACACATGCATACAGGAAGTTGGACTAAATGGGCCCTGGGCCTGATCCAACAGGGGTCTTCTTATGTTCTTATGCATAATCTAAAAGCAAAATTAGTGTTATTTTGCCTTTAAAATTCTTGGTTTTTTCTCATATGGATATTTATGCAGATTTCATCAGTTGATTAATTAATCGAGTAATTAACTAAAACTCATGTTTCTTCCACTAAAGTGTTTTTTAATCACTAACAATATGTCTATTTCAATCAAAAGAACTATCATTCCTCTTGGGCAGTGGTTCCCAAACTGTGAGCTTTGGCTCCCCAGGGAGCTGCGGAAGCCAACCAAGTGAGCCGCAGAATCCTAGTAAAAAACCTGCCACCCTAAACGTATAGGATTGTCGCTCTGATGGGGAACTGCAGGCAATGGCACAGTATGTCACCAATTGAAAAGGATTGGGAGCCACTTGGGACTTGTTTCCTTTTGAAAAGATGCAACCTGGATCTAGGAGGGTTGAAATGTATCCTGCCAAGATGCCGCTTGGTAACTTATCAATTTGCAACCCATCAGGATGAGCAAAAATCCAATTTGGGAGATCACACCAGGTGTACCAGTTAACCCAAGGTTTCTGCTTTGAATTTGCACCATGCCCTTCTGGACCAGTTGGCCTGTGACTGTGGGTGTGAAGGGTGCAAGGTATACTGTGCTCCTCTGTTTCAAGGTCATGGAGAGGTTTCCAGGGTATTTGGACACCCTGGGGAGCTGCAGGGGAGGCGAAGAAGGACTCAGCAAGATTTCATCCTTGGGGCCTCTAGGACGGCTCTATTTATTGCTTCAGCCCAAGGGAGACTGCATAGTGAGGAGGATGCGTCATCGCCATGTGTTGGAGAAGGGGGGGCACATCAATGCTCTTTCTCCTTTGTCCTGCAAATGGAATCCATGCTTCATGCAAAGAGGGATGTGTCTACTTTGCAGGCCACTATCCCCAAAGCTGATCCCTGCAGACTGAAAAAGACAAAAGTTTTATGATTGTTTCCATATCTTTAAAGTCTCATCTAGGATTTAGGACAGGCAGGCAGGGTGGTGGTGTCAAAAACACTGCTAAAGACCCATGTTAGACACGAGCCAGATGGACTGTGCAGGAATTGCTCTTATATGCTCTCTCTCTCTCTCTCTCTCTCTCTCTCTCTGTGAGTGCTTGTACACAAATTTTTGAATAAGTATACAAAGGTCCATACTTCATCTGCATCACACAAATTTGCAGTCATCTCTAAATTGTAGTCATCCCCATATTGAAAGTCATCCCCTTTCAGTACTCTAGCAAACTACTGCAGGGCTTATCAAACCAAACATAAAAAGGATGAGATAACTCTCTTTATTTAGAAGGCAATTTAAAATTTTGCTGGCTGCAGAGATATTTGTTTTCTTAAATGCAGCACAGGGTGCAATCCTAACCCACTTTCCAGCATTGGCACAGCACTGGCACAGCTGTGCCAGTGGGTCATGTGCCACATCCTGCAGTTGAGGGGCAGTCACAGAGGCCTCTTCAAGGTAAGGCAATGTTTGTTTCCTTATCTTGGAGTTGCATTGCTCTTACCTTGGTGCTGAAAAGTTGGTTAGGATTGCGCCCTAAGATATTTAAAGCAGCCGTGCAACTAGCAGCCTACAGCATCCAACTTTAAAACAATATCAGGCAGCATAGGGGGAGAAAGGGTTAATTTGGACAGTGTGTCACCCTTGTTTTGAAGAAGGTGTCCAGTGCACTTATCCAATCAAGTTATGCATATGTGCAGAAGTATCCAATATATACCATAGTTTCCTGGGCAGCAACTCAAGCCAGTGCAATTGCACCATGCTTAGCCCTGAGGAAGCTTAAGGTGAGAAGATTTCCTCTCCAACAGGAATATGCTTGTAACACCCCTAGTCTTATGTCAAAGAGAGTTGGAGTATATGGGCAGGAAGGTTTTGTGATATGTGATGATGGGACTTATCTGGTACATAACATCAGGACTTATCTGGTACAAATCTTACTTAGGCCATGAGTTCACCAGGAAATCTCAGGCAAACCACTCCCTCTCAACCTCAGTCTTTCCCTTCTGCAATATGGGGATAGCAATACTTATGGTCCAGTCCTAACTAAAACCTCCCTGCCAATACAGCCATGTCAATGGAGCACACACCGCATCCTGAGGTGGGGGATGACTGGCAGTTGCAGAGGTCTCCATGTGGGAAGGGACTTTTCGACTTTTGCTCTGCTTGACTGATGCTTGGGGAATTTCCTCACAAATTGGTGGTTTGGTAGCTTCTGCACAGGGCTAGAACTGGGGACTGGCATTGTACAGCAGCTGCCAAAGTCTACTGCTGATCCCTGACACCATCTTTGGAGCCCATTGCCTTTGTGTGGTGTCAGTGCAGCAACTGCTCCAGGGCCCATTCAGGTAAGAGGCGAGGGTTTGCCAAGGTTATCCCAAAACCTGGATCCAGCCTTGCTCCTGCATATGCGTATATGAAAACACAAGGGAACACAAAGTTGATCGAAGGGTTCAGTTGGCGCACAGGAGAGGATTGGGTATGGAAGGCGTTGGTTCAAGATAATTTCCCTTCTGTTTCACATCTTCATGGCAACTATCCATGTCCTATAAAACTTTCAGCAAACACTGAAGAAAAGAGTGAGGCTGGCAGCAGGTTTGTTTCTAAGGCAGCAAAATGCCATCTAGTCTGGTGTCATATTATTAAAACAGATGTGAAAAAATGAACACTACATTCCTTAGTGTTAAACTAAAGGTGTCTAGTTTTGACGCAGAGACAACCTCGAGATAGTAAGTCATTTTGATTACAAAGGAAGTCTTTTTCTCTGTGTGTCACTGTGCTCTGCTGTATTAACAATATACTTGGATAAAGGACAATGAACTTTTTAAAATTATTATAAAAGCTGAAAATTCAAGAAAGGACTTGAAATATCCCTTGTAGCTACAGGCTAGTCACATTTAAAGGGAACCAACAGACTTCAGGTTCAGGTGATTTGAAATATGATGATTAAAAAGGGGAATATGATGATTAAAAATCTTTTCAGATCATTAATTTTGTAATCAGGAAACTTATAGCACAAACCTATGTTGTTGTGGTGAATAATTAAATATCATTTTTCAACCAGAATAGTTCACAAAGCTGTTTACATAATGAAATAAATCAATGGTTACCTGTCCCCAAAGGGCCCACAGTCTTAAAAAAATAAAAAATACAGAAGATACACCAGCAATTCAGAAGTAAGTTGCATTGTGTTCAAACTACCACAAAAGAGTGTATAGAAGTGCTTTCCAAACTGTGGGTTGGGACCCACCAGTGGGTTGCAAGTCAATTTTTGGTGGGTCACGGAAAGATTTTGAAACATTAAAAAACTTTGCAAGCACAGTTTGCAGAAGAAAATGGTTAGCTGGAATGCTAACCTGTAGTATGAGGTAATTTTCATACCCCCCAAATTAAAATTCACATTTTCCTATTTTCTTTATATGCCGTAGATCACGTGTAAACCCAGTTTCAGCCTCTTGTCTGGTCTGGAAGTCCCTAAATGCCCAATCTGTCTCTCCAGTTCAGCCTTCTGGGTACCCTGGAATGACTGTAAAGGTTTGGGGAACTAGTCCTGTTAGAAAAAATAGTTAAGATTGCAATGTTACAAAAAGTATCTTTGTCCTTCTCCTCAGAAACACTATATGGGGGGGGAGGGGGAGGTGGTAATTGGTATATACCAATTGGTATATACCAAGGGGTAATTCATATATACCAGGGGGTAATTGGTATATACCAGATGCTGTGTGGGGGTGGCAGGCGAGGCAGAACATCCCCATCGTAGTCCATGGAAAAGCACTGTAGCCACCCCACTCACTTACACATGAGGAGGCTCTCCTTATACCCAAGAAAGCAGGTGTAAGAAGAGCCTCATTGGGTGTAAGGAGGCAGGGCACCTGTGGTGCTTTTCTACTAACAACAACAACAGGGCAGTTCTGCCTTACCTGCCGCCCCCACACCACATTTCCCTTGTATAAACAGAGTTTAACTCTGCCCCTTCCAGTTGACAGCTGATTGACAGATATGCAGATGAGCCAGAAGTGTGTGTGTGTGTGTGGGGGGGGGGGTGATTGATTGGCTGTTCTGCTGAAGGTTCTCTGGGGGCCAGAGTATAAAAAGGGAAGCAAACTGCAGCTCAAAGTGGACAGATCTCTGTTGGTCTGGGAGTGAAAGGAAGAAGCTCCAGCCAAGACCCAGATTTTCATCCATTGGTGGTTCCATCTGCCCACTAGAGGCTGGTCCAGCCCGAAGATCCAGTTTTAGCTTTCTAGTACCTGAACACCCCATTGACTCTTTCTCTTCCAATAACCTGCCCAGCTGTGGTTCAGGGAGGGAAATATTTGATACATATATGCTTTGTTTATGTTATCTCTTTTCAAAATAAGTATCCTTGTTCAATTGCACTCTGATGTCTGTGTGTCTTTTCTCTTCCCATGTTTGTTTCATAGAAGCTCTCACTGGCAGGGCTGAGTTCAGCATAGAAAATTTGGCTAACAATCCTTGACACCTCTCTAGGGAGTGTCTAGCAAATGTCTCACATGCTTACTATATGTGAGGTGTTTAGCAGCCATGGAAGCACACAGAACCCCAATTATTATTAATTAATAATTTATTATTATTAGCAAAATATTATTTCTTTCTATCTCCTTTTTTTGTCCATTCGGAATAGACTAGACTGCTGATTTTAAAAAATGGGTTCTGATGCTAAAAAGTTTGGGAAGCACTGGTGTACAGCAGCTATTTTCAATCTTTTTCATCTCACAGCACACTGACTAGGCACTAGAATTGTCAAGGCACACCATCAGTTTTTTGGCAATTGACAAGTCACACTGCACTGCCGGTGGGGGGGCTCACATCCACCAATAGCCCTACTAATAAATGGCCCTCCCCCAAACTCCCACAGCACACCTGCGGACCATTGACGGCACACCAGTGTGCCATGGCACACTGATTGAATATAGATGGTGTATAGGATTGTAGTCTAAAGATACCTTCTACAGGAAAATGTCTATAGCTCTCTTTGGATCACTCACAGAGATTTCTTAATCGTTGCCAGTTCTTTTCATGTTTGTTCAGAAGCAAGTCCCACTGTGCTTGAAAGGATTTATATGATCCATAATTATGCTCCCTAATGAGCTGTGTTTTCAACTGAAATCTCATTGTTTTGTTTACTATTCTTGGATTTGTGCCACATTCCCCCCCCCCCCCCCAGTATCTTTGTTCATGAATGTAGTGAATTGAAATGTCACCACCTTGGACATTTCCCTTGGGAATAGGAAAGGTGGGGTAAAAATCTTTTAAATAAATAAATTTTTTCCGGGTTAAGTCATTTCAAAATGAAGAGCTTTGGCATTATTTTTTCTTCTTCTCAGAAATTAATGGGCTTGAACACACAGCTCTTTCAAGTGTACTCAGCTACCATGTTTGTCTTGCAGTTTGGCTATGGATCTAACCTTGGGCATGGAGGCCCAGGCTCTCTTAGAAGAGATGCTGCAGATCACTGCTCAGAGTTTGGTGCACATGGAAGTGACTGAGCACTACCAGGTTGTCAAAGAGCTGGGCAAGGGGAAGTATGGGCAGGTGGTGCTGGTGACTCACAGACAGAGAGGTAAGGAATAATTGCTTTATGTGCTTTTATGATCCCACTCACCGGCAGACCTTTTACATCGATCTGTTGGCTATGTAATGACAATAGTGTTTGAATGGCCAGTGGAATTGCCTTGTGCTACATTTGCTTTCAGTGGACAGTTGTGTCTGATCCACACTGGGATGTGGTATACTTTACTGTGCATGATGGCTCCCTTCCTATGGCCAGCCAATCATACACTGTATGCATACCTGTGCAGGATTGGGTGTTTTTGCATACCACCTCAGTGTTGTTTTTTTGTAGTGTGCAAGCAGCCTGTCCTTGTCTGTGCAAGCATTGTTCCTTGACAGTGGCGTAGCTAATGATCATGTAGCCTGGTGCCAAGCTCAAAATGTTGCCCCGGAAGTGACGTCACATCCGGAAGTGACGTCACACCCGGGCTTTTTAAAAAGTGGAGATTGGGAAGAACCCACCTCCTCCCCCCAGCTGCTCACCACCCACTTGGTCTGCTGCCTCCCCCCAGTCAGTGGCATAGCTAAGGCATCTATCTGCTACCTGGGGTCAAAGAAGATTTTGTAGCCCCCCCGGCATGATAAAATCAAATTTAATTAAGGTAATAAATAAAACGTTATTGGTTCCATGCTTTATCATAATAAAATCTCATTGGCACTCAGAACAATCAGTCTTATAGGTCGGTTTGGAGTTAAGCAAATCCACTTTTTGTTCCAGTTGTGGAACAAGTTGTGTTTTCATTTTCTGGTTAATTGGCCATAACTTTTGATAGAATACAGGTATTCCAGTGCAGTTTGTTTCATTGCACTCTGCATTAAATTACCTTTCCAATGATATATAACATGGTGGTATTATTCATACAAACCAAGATTTTCACAATTTTGGTCACTAGTGTCAAACTCAGTTTGTTGCCCCCCTAAAGCTGGATGCCCGGTGAAACTGCTACCCCATGAACCCCCTTAGTTATGCCACTGGTTCTTGATGTGGACAAGAAGCTGAAGTCAGTGGCCATTTCAAGCAGAAACCAAATACTTAAATGCATTTCTGAGCTAGACCTCAGTTGTTTGATTGCAAGTCGTACAATTAATGACAAAAAATGGCATTTGACAAAAAAAAATAGCTCTTATAACTGTGTATGTCTTGGGCTCAGGGATGCAGAGACATATGGCCCTCCAAGCCATCATGATTAAGCCTGATCCTCTCAAATTTTGAATTCAGAAGTACTGAAAATAATGTTTCCATATGTCATAGATAAGTCAATAAATTCCATGTCATAGGCTGCAATCATAACCATACTTTCCTGAGAGTAAGCTCCATTGAACAAAATAGGACTTACTTCTGAGTAGAACTGGTTAGGATTGTGCCCATAGGGAGCTAAAGCAGATAGAAAGGTAACTTATACAAATTTGCGTGAAGAAGCCATAGAATGGGTTGGACTCGAACCAAGTTTTCCAATGCAAAGTCCAACTTGGTAGCCCTTGGATAACAGTGTAGATATAGTACATATTTGAACATACACACAATCACACCCATTTCCATTTTGCAAGCATAGATATGCTTTGAGTACTGTTGCTGACCTCCACCCTCCCAACCCAAGTAACGTCTTTGGACTTCCACACCCTTCCATTCTGTTGTATGTGTGGATTGACACAAGTGAATACTTTTCTGGCTGCCACAGCAAATGCTCCCTCCTTCAATCCAAAACTAACCTATGTATGTGAAGGAAGATCTCCCACATACGTAAACTAAGGGTGCAATCCTAACCCACTTTCCAGCACTGGCATAGCTGTGCCAGTGGGGCATGTGCTGCAACCTGCAGTTGGGGGGCAGTCAAGGAGGCCTCCTCAAGGTATGGATCCAGGCAAAAGATCCATTCCTTACCTTGAATCTGCATTGCCCTTATGTCAGAGCTGGAAAGTTGGTTAGGATTGAGGCCTAAGCCACACATGCAGGCTGCTATTTGCTACTATGAAAGAGACTTTTCATTACATGTTTGTTAGATTCCAATGTTTCTCACTTTCAGATTTTTAAACAAAGTAATCTGGAGTCTTGGATCATGTGTACCCAATTTTAGCCTTCCTTCGGTGGTCGAAGTAATTATGTCCATTGGCATCACTGGGGTGTGTGGACCGCACCAGCTGACACCATGGGAGGGTGACACCAAAAGTTCCAGAAGCCAGGTCTACCTGCCCAGTAGACTTGGTCACCCCATTAGATTTTCCCTTTGTGAGCGCAGGTCTATCTGTCTCTGGAGCCCAGGTCCTTTCACCTGACCTTCCAGCCTCCATATTCACTCTCTGTGAGGCCAGGTGAACCCAATGGGAGGATGGGAGATGCTTGACCAGGCAGATCGAATGTGCCCAGAGCTTCAGGGCATTCACATGCCCATTCACATGCACATTCAGGCAGACATGGTCCATGGAGGTGAAACCAAGAGTTACTGCACTGGATGACACCAAACCTAGTGACTCTACTTTCTATGTCTCATCCATGTATCTTTTCCTGCCTCCCTCAGGGACCCCGATGGCTCTTAAGCTGCTACCTAAAGCTAGCACCAAGCTGCAGAATTTCTTGTATGAATACTGCGTGGCGCTCTCACTCTCTGAACACCCTGCCATCATCGGCATGTTTGGGATCGCCATAGAGTCCAGCCAACACTACGGCTTCCTGTATGAGGCAGCTCTGCACAGAGATCTCATTTCCATTATTAAGCCCAAGGTAAGGCATACCCAGGCATGCATGCTATGCCAACCAGGCTAGTTCACATGCTGCTAGTAGAGAGGGGGGGGGGGAAATACCACTGGCATGGGTGGAATGCAACATCACCACTTTGCCAAGGAAAAGATTCTTGAATTTCCCACATCAGCCAGTGCTCATGTCCTCTGTTTTCCCCAGATCAAACTCTAATATAGGAACTGTGCCAACACACATGCAGCCTCTTTTCTGATATCATGAGGACAAGAATGACAGTTTTAAAAAAGCAAGACCAAGGGCTAAAGAAATGCAGTGAGGATGGATATTTTGAAGTTTCTTACCGAATGAGCTTTTGAACAATCACAGTGTGGGTTGGTGTGTAGTGGCATCACACACAGGGCCAAACTAGATACATAAGGCCTGCTGGATCAAGCCAACTTCCTGTACCTCACAGTGGCCTACCAGATGCCTCAGGGAACACTCAAAATGTACCTGTATTGTGTTGCCATTTCCTTGCATCTGGCATTCAGAGATACAACATTTATCATGACACGGGTCCTAGTGTGCTTCCTTCTCCCCCAGTAAATAGCACATGAGGGTCTTCTCATCTGGACTGGAACCATAGATGGAGGTAGGGCTCTTTAGCCCTACCCTTTACCTTTGTTTCAAGCTGGATTGTGGGTGCACACATACTATTTGCTCTGTTAAAGTCACCCTTCCTCCCACTGCAGCCTCAGAACAGATTCCCCATGCCCCCATGTGTGCTACTTACAGAAAAAAAGAAAGCATGTTAGGTCAATGATGTGCTTAGTCACATCTAGCTTGGCCCCAATACTCTTAGAAAAAGTAAAGCCCAATTTAAATGCCTATTGCAATTGGTCCCTTAGCTGTCAAGCAGAAAAAAGATCTTTCATGCTTAGGACAGGACATAGAAAAAATATTTGATGACTTCTGTGGAAGTATAGCACTGTAAAAAACTATCGCCCTCTCTTCTCTGACTAGACTGGTATCCCTGAGCCAGCAGCCAAGCTCTGTGCAAAACAGCTGGTGAGTGCACTGGACTTCATCCATAGCCGGGGCCTTGTGTACCGAGATGTCAAGCCTGAGAACATCCTGCTTTTTGACCGCCATTGTCACTGCATCAAACTTACAGATTTTGGTCTGACGAGACCCCAAGGCACCCTGCTGCGTCTTGTGGCAGGGGTCATCCCCTACACTGCACCTGAGTTGAGCCGTGGCACCGGTGACACCCAGGGCCTGCCCATTGATGCCAGCCTAGATGCCTGGGCTCTGGGGGTGTTGATCTTCTGCTTGCTCACTGGCTACTTCCCCTGGGAGAAAACGCTGCCGGAGGATTCCTTCTTTGATGACTTTGTGGTATGGCAAGAGTCAGGCCTGAATGAAGACCTGCCATTTCACTGGCGCCCACTTTCACCTGATGCTATCGCCATGTTGCAGAGTCTTTTAGCCCTGGAGCCCTCAAAGCGTGGCACTGTTCGGCAAGTACTCAGCTACCTTGACCGGCCATGGAGAGCTGAAGTAGCTACTAAAGGCAACTGAAGCATAGAACTGAAGTGAATTATGTAGGGGGAGAAAGGGTTGCTAAGCAACTTCACCTAATTCAAATTTGCTTGTGGAAATTCAAATGTAGATGCTTTCAATTTGATTGTTGTACAACATTCCCCCCAAACAAACAGACATTTTGGCAGTGGTGCAGTGGTAAATTTGCAAGTGCAGAAGATTGTCATGACACCAAACCCCAAACTCACACCCCACTAAGACTATATAGCAACAACAAAACTTTGTTATTCTTCTGCCACTTATTTCTACTTTGAAACTTACTGCATTTCATTTAAAGATTTGCCCTTTTCACCCAAACGTTTGGAATAGTTTGCAATAGTTTGAATCAAGTGTATAAAAGCTGAAAAATGAGAAAACCGCCTTGCTGAAATCCTAGGGGGCTGCTACCATGCCCCATACTGAGCTAAATAATCCAGTGCTCTGATTCAATATAACTGTGGTTCAACAGTTCTTTATCAACACAGCAGTCCCAAATTTTTCATGAGCAGTCCTGTCTTTAGCAGTGCTCCGTGTATTTCACACTCCAGTTAGTACCTCATAAAAGAGATACTGACTCTACCAGGATGTCCTTTGGTACTATGAATGACCTTTGGACAAACCCTTCACAAGTCCTTTCCTTTGAGTTATTTTTCCATCTCTCATCATCTACTTTTATATGCCACCCCCTCTTTAACACCCCTCTTTTAGCAGACAGTGTACACATTCCCCTATCTACGTCATGGCCAGACACCCAATGCTCATTATTTCCATCCCCTGTACAATATTAAACAGGCGTCTTTGAGTATTTTGCAGTTCCACAAATATGCTTTTCTGTCTGTACTTCATTTTAAAAAGATCTGGATAGCCAGATCTGTTCAGGATTGGGCTGTCAGTCCTATTAAAATGAATGGGACTATAGTTGCAACTGAGTTGTCTCATTGATTTCAGTGGTGTGTAGTCAGGATTCACTTTCTTAGGACACAACATGGATTCCACCTGTTAGTGTGCACATTTGGATTCCCCCCCCCTTTTTAGCAGTTCTGAAAATCCCTTAAAAGCCCATTAATGGTTAGAAGAGAGAACACTGCAGTGTGCAGGGGAAAAGGATTAGCAGTTGCATGCCTGCCATAGAGAGATGGGGCAAAAGCAGAGCTTTGCCCCTGGCGTGGGGCTGCGGAGGTCCGCAGCTGAGGATTGGTAGGGCAAGAACCCATTAAAATTGATTGCTGTAGTGGAACTGAAAAATGGTAGTGCAGATAGTATATAGTTGTATATCTGCACTAGACTACTAGACTGTATTCCAGACTCAGTTTATTCATGCAAGTCATCCACATATGACGCATTCCTGTATCAGCACATTTCTTTCTGTGCGGCCGTGAGGACTTGCTGATGCAAGTACTAACACTCATTTAGAGCAGTAGCCATGTAGGGCCACTTCACACTTTTTTGGTGTTCACCTAAGTTATTTTTCATTCTAAAAATATAAAGTGTAAATGTGACAAGCACATGTTTGCAACCACATTTAAGATACAAACAGCAACAGTAGCAAAATACGATTATTGCACCCAACTAAAATGTCACCAAAACACACAAATAATAACCCTGACATTAGCAAGGCTGGAGGTGATGGTGCCTTAGATATTTTAGAGTACTATCTAATCTCTTTTTTCCCCTCCTGCTTTCTGTGTTACACAGGGCCCATGTATACCAGTCTGCTGGCATTTGTATTTGAAAGGGAGAGTAGCCGTTGCTGTTTCACCTAATCATGCCTTGCTCAGCAAGGCAAGCTGAGATCGTTTTTGCACCAGGCACTGTCTAACCTAATTAAACTAACACCTCCTCCATTTCATTTAAAGATTATGCCAAACTGCAGAGTTAGGCTTTTCCTAATGCCCACCAACGTCATTCTTTCTTCCCATCTCCATTTATAATTTTTGCTTGATGTACAGCAAAAGAGAAGTAAACTCACACACCTGCTCACTACTTTGTGATGTTTAATAACCAATAATACATACCTAATAAAAGTACTCTGTTACTGTTGTTAGATGATACTGCCATCGTCATTTGAATTTTCTTTCTTAATAAATAATGCAGCTGCCTGTATGATTATAAAGGTAGTCCCTACTTAAGGATATTCAACTTACAGCTCTCCCAACTTAAGGGCAGTCACGCATTGCTTTTGGGTAGGCACAGTCTGTCCACTTTTGCTGTTGCAGCCACAACTAGTGACTGGCTCTGTGACTGACTCTTGGCTCTGCGACTAGCTCTGAAGGTAAGGGGGAGAGGACGCTTTACACCAATGTTTGGGGAGGTTGCAAAACTTAGCGTCTTGTCCCCCCTCCAGGAGTGCCAGTGCACTCCGACGTTTTGGATGCTGGTTGGTTTCAATGCAAGGGTTAGTTATTGGGCACTCTATTTTTGCCAGTTCCCACAGTGAACACTGCAATTGTTTCCAAATTGCCCCAAACCAGATCTTAAAAAAAAGAGAGGAAGGCATGCCAAATGTATTGGAATGCAACAACTTGGCAACAATCTTGCCTGGATCTTCCATAATAATGTGCAGTGCAATCCTATCTTGCACTGGAACAGGCAGGCCAGGAGGCCTGTGTTGTATCCAGTGCAAGATTAGGGCCAGAATCGGCTCAGCTGGAGGCAAGGGGAAACTCTTCCTCTTATCTGTGGGTAATCCACCACAGCCCCTATGGGAAACTGTGCCATCTCAGGAGGTGACACAAGTCTGAGGAGAACGGAGTGGCTTGGAGCCGCTCCGTACTGCTCAGGGAACAGGTTCAGAATCTGGCATAACTGCCGCGCCCCAGTCCTGCCTTCCATTCCCCACTTGCCTGATCCTTGGAACACTCTCCACCCGCCCTCCCCACATCCTGGAACACCTCCCTCCTGCCTCCTCCCCGCCTCCTCCTCGCCCTCCCCAGACCCCTGCGTCAGCCAAGCTCGGCCAGGACAGCCTTTCGTCTCCACGTCAGCGCAGAGGCTGGATGCGGCCTCCTTGGACCTGCAAGCATCCTTGCGCCAGCCTGGCTGACACATGAGGAGGCGTAAATGTGCTTTACAGCTTGTGTGTGACCCTTCTGGGCCAGTGCAAGGGACTTGCACCAACCTAATTAGTAGTTAGGGTTGCGGCCTTTAGTGAACAAGTAATGTCAATTGCAGAGAAAAATGGCAAGGGTGGAAACAGTCCCTCAGTGTCAGCTTCAGTTCTTTTCTCCACTGTCTCATCCCAGAGTTGCTGCTGAGGTAGAGAGCCAGAAAAGGAGAGTAGGCTCTTCATGTTGTACAAATTTCTCAGAGGTCCACTTGAAGTCTAAAGAGGGTTCATTTGGCTGTGTGTGTGTGTGTGTGTGTGTGTGTGTGTGTGTGTGTGTGTGTGTGTGTGTGAAGGGGGCAGGTGGAATAAAGGAGGTGGGAAACCAAAGTACGATCAACAGAACAGGAGCATTATTTAGCAAGGCAAACACACACAAGAGCCTACAGTGATGACTAAATTTACCCTGGCACAGCCTTTAAATGACCAATCCCTGAGTTATCAGCTCTTGGGACCCATCTAGCCTTGAGAAGTTCTTAGCCAGGCTGAGACCCTGAGACCCTCTCAATACAAAAGGTCTCTGCCTTTTATAATCTGCCCTCAGAAGTTCTGTCAGCAGGTCCAAATATGGGCATTCTTACAGCTGATTTTAGGCAGGAAATCTTCATGAAGCAGATTAACGCTTTTATACATCAGTATCCTACCAGATATCCCTCCTGTCTATTTCACAGGGAGTCTGAGATTTTAACCATGAATACTTCTGAACATATAGATAACATGTATAACATTGGATCATCTCTGCTGTTTTGATTTTACTCAGGTTTCCTTCACCAGGGGAGCTCTAAGAACCCAATCCTGATTAATGTGCAGCAGTACACACTGTCGCAAACATGCTGTAGGGCACGTCTGCAACTATCACCACTAGCCCAGTGCAAGCCCACACTGGGGCAGCCTGGTTGAAAGCCGGCAGACCACTGCCTGGTGCTCCGTGAGAAGCACCAGGTGGCAGAGAGATGAGTGGGGGTGTGGGGGGAGGCATTCCAGGTGGGGGGAGGCAGGGAGAAGGTGTGACAGGGGAGGGAGCGAGGCGGGAGAGGGGGGGGATTGGCAGACTTCTGCTTCGTTGGATCCAGAGCCCCATGTTGGGCTTTGTGTCCCCTTGCCCCAAGGAGCTGTCAACAGAGGCCTGGTGCGCTTAGGATGCCGCAGCAGCCATTTTTGGCGCTGTAACAGCCTTTCACACCGGACAGCTCAGGATTGGGCTACCCATAAGCCAGTAACACTAATTTACCTCATCACTTTTTCCTTCTTGGGGTAAGAAGGTGAGAAGCTTCTCCTTGGCTCTGTTTGAAGAAAAGAAGTGAGGATGTTTCCATTTCTAGATATGAGAATCCATTCAGTTACCCTTAGTAGATCTGTAGTCACCACATTTGCCTGTTTTTCGGTTGTTATAAACATGTGAGCTAGAAAAATAAATCAAAAACATGATATCATTTACATTCAGATTTCAGGGAACTTGAGCTGAGACATAATTTTTCACAAATCTACAAGCTCCAGAAGTTGAAAACCAAAATTTTGATTTAAGAATGAATTTTGATAATCCTTAAAAAAATCCCTAAATACAAAGTTAAAGGCAATACAGTAGTTTTAAGCTAATAAGAAAAGAAAAAAAATCTTACCTCAGAGTTATTAATTTCACTTACTTCAAGGGAGAAGGAACACAAAGGGGGAAAATGTTAGAAAAATGTTTAAATGATTACTTCATGTATGTTTGATATACTTCATATTGACAATCAAATAATATTTGAATTGTTTGGCTTGTTAGGTTACCTCAAGAAGCCTTGGACAGGGGGTAGGCAGTCAGAAAATGGTTAAACAGTTTCTGACTGCCTCTGACCAGAGTGAAAACGGCAGTAGGAGGCACAATGGAGCAGCAGCTTACCATATATCAGTGATTTTCAACCTTTTTCCTCTCACGGCACACTAACAAGGCGCTAAAATTGTCAAGGCACACCATCAGTTTTTTGACAATTGACAAGGCACACCCATTGACAGCAGGGGCTCACATCTCCCAGTGGCCCTACTAACAAATGACCATGTCCCAAACTCTTGCGGCACACCTGCACGCTCTAGTGTGCCATGGCACAGTGCAATTTTTGCAACAAACTCAGCACTAAAACCCTTTCCTCCCAAGCCCTTTTACATTTGACAGTATACAGAATTGTGTGCTGAATGGAAACCAACTGCGCAGAAAAATTCATTTCTTAGAAATCAGGGTGGAGTTGCAGGCCTCGACTTCTCGCACAGGTGCGGTTATTATCAGGAACACATTCATCAGCACCAGCTGCTTTTCCTGTTCCTTGGGGACAGCTCCACCTGGACCATTGGACTGCTTCAATCAACTTGATTAGACCTGCTCAAATCCATTCACCAAAGAAGGGGAGCGTGAGGGAAAGGCTTTGGCATGGTGGATGTCAGGGGTCTGGTAATGGATCTGATCACCCTCATCACCCTGGCATAGTAGCAGCTGCTGTGGCTGCAAAGTGGAGCAGCGGTGTTTGTAAATATGCTGGTCTGCTTGCAACCTCACCACCCAAAGGGTGGGAGGCCACTGGCCTTTTGCCTGGATCCGTGAAAGGGCAACACTTCAGCTAATGCAGCTGAGCGGATCCAGTAACGTTCCCAAAGAGGCATCTAGTGGCTGTTAAGGGGGAGGGAAGGGTCAGGAATTCATTCCTCTTGAGGACGGAATAAAGAGATAACAAGGAGGGCGAAGAAGAAGGAAGGTGGGAAGTCCCCCTTAGAAGGGGAAAACTTCTCTTATCTGTTCCTTACTTCCACTGAGATGCTGTTTTTGGCAACTCTACAGCTGTCATAGGAGCAGACCACAAAATTAAAGCAACAGGAATGTTGAGGCTCCAAGCATAGCAAATGTCATCAAGATATAGGCAAACAGATTAGGAAGAGGAAGTTCCAGTATGCCCAGATGAGGCTGGAGTTGGCTCTCGGTCCCTTATTTGCAGTTCCTAGTTACCCGTTTGAGTCAAAACGTGCTTGGTCACATTCTCCAAGTTTCTCATTACACGAGGGTTTCTGACCCTCCAGGACTGGCCTGGAGTCTCCAGGAATAAACATCAATGCCCAGGTGACTACCAAAAGCAATCCTGAAGATTTTAACAGGGCCTCCAGGAATTCCCAATGCGATATTATGTTAAAAAGAAAAATCTCAGGAAATAGCTACAGTCAGAGTTGGCAACCCTACATTACACCTGCACTGTGGCTGTGAAAGGGGTGTTTGGTGCCTCTTTGTCTCACCCCTGTGCTAGTCAGCAATTGTGGGCTCAGTGGGTTGTTGTCAGCCATCTGGTCTGAATGCAATATCTGCATTCAGCTGGCAAAAAAAAAAAAAAAAAATAGAAATATCTGAGTTGTCTTGCCATTAAACACTGCAGGAAGGCTGAAATGCAAGTGTCAAGCCAATCGATCCTGCATGACCATCAGTTGATTCACAGCCCAATTCTAACCAGTTCCATAGCAGCACCACTGATCCGACTCCCCTCGCAGGCCCAATCTGCCCTATCACTGCCCTTTCTCACCATGTTACACCCCTCCACCACCCCTGCACATCTTTGCGGGAGCTTGCCTGGATCACATTTGCGCCTTAAAGCACATTTGTGCCTCCGTGGAAGTAAGCTGTGCTGGTACACAAACGTGTGCCAGCCTATGGAGGCCAAAAGTCTCTGGCGGCAGGAAAAGGTAGGTCCATGTCGGCCGAGCTTGGTCAGCACGGGGGTCTGGGGGTGGCGCGTGGAGGGCAGGGAGGAGGCGTTTTTGGTTCGTTGGAAAGGCGGGTGATGGGCCCGTGCGCAAGCGAGCAGGGAGCAGGAGGCAGGGCCAGAATCTGGCAGTTATGCTGGATCCTAGCCCCTGTTCGCAGGTGGTGTGGAGCAGCTCCTGGCTGCTCCATTCTACTAGAATCTGCGCCACCTTCTCAGGTGGCCCAAATTCAAGTAGACCCATTGGGGCTGGGGATAAGAATCCCCTGGGGGCTGAATCCCCTGATAAGAATCCCCTGGGGGATCCCCCCTATCCCCTGGGGGCTGAGGATAAGAATAGGCCCTCAGTTTGGCTGTACTTGTCGTAAGAGGCGACTAAACAGCCACCGGGTAGATGGGACTCGTCAGCCTGGGAAGGCAGCTCATCTGAGAGAAGGAAAACTCTGATCCCAAACCTCCACTGCCTTGTGGCTACATCCAGTTATGGAAAAGGCTTCAGGAGTCAACCTCAAGGCAAAATCCGGAGCCAGAATCCCTGAGGCAGTTCATGGCTGAACACAGTCAACCATGTTTCTGGCAACTCCTCTCGACGCCGCTGGAACCAACTGTATTGGCCTCTGCCTTTCCATTGGACCATTTCAGCGACATGGAGAGGGGGGATTTGCTGCATGGGTAACAGCCTATCCTCCATACGTACTTTACCCAGGCTTCGCGCACTGGAGAGCACACTCTGTTCCAGAACCACCATTCAGAGCTTGACACCATAGTCTTCCGAGACCGAAGGATGCCAACACATTGGGGCCACTGTGGCTCTCACCAGAGTAAGGGGAAAAGTTTCCCCTTGCCTCGGGCTGAGCCTCAGTCAGGCCCAAACTTGTGCTGGATAAAGTGCAGGCCTGCCGGCCTGCCTGTTCCAGCGCAAGTTAGATTGCGCTGTTAATGTGAGAGTTTCTCCTCATTTCTAAATGCAGCAGCCTCCCAGGGTAGCAAATGTCTCAGGGCCCAATCCTATCCAATTTTCCAGTGCTGGCACAGTTGTGCCAGTGGGGTGTGTGCTGCATCTTGTGGTGGAGGGGCAGTCCCTGGGGACTTCTTATGGTATAGGAACATGTGTTCCCTTACCACGGGCCTGCATTGTGGCTGCACTGGAGCTGGAAAATTGGATAGGATTGAGCCCTCAATCTGTAATTTACCCTGAGATTTTAACAGTGGTTTGTTTTTAATATTGTCACTGAACCAGAAGTATTGTACTTCCACTCATAAGTGACCCTTCGGGAACCCTGCTTTGATTTTTCCCAGGTGCTGAATGAAATGTTACTGACATTCATTCTGCCCTGACACTGTGGCAGGCTAGAAGAATGAACATGTATACCACAAGCAGTAAATCTGCTTGGTATCATTTTTCAGGTCTCTGAAATATCATCTGTATATAGCCAAACCACACAAGCACTGAATTGAGTGTAGTGAGAATGAACTCTGTGTTTCTGTGAATCATTCTTGGTTTGAGAGGCCCAAAGCCTGTTTCTACAAGAGCCTCTTAATTTTTGAGCTTTGGTGTATACGTGTTTTTATTTTTAAAAAGGAAACGTTTTATTTTCCATGATGCTGCTAGTATGATTGTATGCATTACCCAGTGAGAATCTTTGTTTTCTAATGACTTTGTTTTTTTTTATTCCTATCAAGCTTGCAGCTGAAAAGCAAAATGTGCGATGGGGACACTGCTCTTCAAGTAACCTCAGGAATCGTAGATCTGTAAAGAACCAAGGATTTCTACCACAACATTTTCTGCACCTTCTTTCAGCAACTACAATTCCAGGGTTCTTTGACAGCAACAATGCCACATCTATCAAGTTTGAAACAGATTTACATTTGTAGTCATTTCATACGGAGGCAACTGCCACAGGTCCTGTTAAGGAATGCTGTGAGTGGTAGTTTTCAGAAGCTGCTGAGAATCTGCGCTCAAAATTCCCAATTGCTTATAGATCTCCAGTTCCAAGGGCTACGTGAGGAAAGCCATGACAGTTAAATTCATTTCAGTTTGTAATGTACACCGTTCTCCCCATAGATGATAAGAAGCTACATGCTTACTACATTGCGTCTATGCTATTATTGTAGAAGGGGCTGCAGCATTGCTGTGGCCCACATGTTACTTACTCATCCACAGAAGGGGAGGAAAGGATTGAAGTTAGAAGGGGACAAATGAATCACATGAAATGAGGCTTGTCTCATATCCCATGCATATACATAAAAGCTTCTGCTTAGGAGTACTATTTGGCTTCCTCTCTCTAACCCCCAAAGCCCCTGCAATTCATCTTGTCTTCCACACCAATTGAGAATGGGACTTTAATGTTGGCACAGCTACTAGAGTTTTGTTCTGTGATCCAGAAAGTCCCTGGTTTCAAATCTCAGCTCAACCATGAGCTTGCTGGCCTTCAGCAAGCAAATGTTTCTCAGCCTCCGAAGTGCAATTTAAGGATACCGACCTTACCGGGTTGGTGTGAAGAAGATTGAGATATGAAGTGTTTTCAACATTCAAGATGCAGAGCATTCTTATTGGCAGGAGAGCATCCCACTACTGGGTAACACAAATGGTCCTGGAATTGGAAAACAAGGCTTTCAAGGGTCAGGCCCATAAAGGAACAAAGCACTGCTGTTGTGTCCAAATCTTCTAAACTCACAACCATTTTGCTGAACAGAAGCTCCAACCTCAGGAGCATGACTGACACTTTGGCAGTGATGGCCTTGTCGGGAAACACATCAGGAGCCAGAGCTCATTTGCATGTTCTCTTTGCACATAGTTTGCATTATTTCCATGCATGCAATAGATTTCAGGGGTGGTAGACAACTCCTGTTTCACTTAGCCGAGTCTTCCAGACAGCTGAGACCCTTGATTACTTCTAGCGTCAAATGTCCAGAAAGTCATGAATTTTGCCTGAGTGTTTAAACTTTTGAGTCCTGAAGCTGACAACCTGGCTGGTAGTCAGAGGCGTCGCTAGGGATGTGCGGGGAGTGCGGGCTGCACCAGGTGATGCACACGGTGGGAGGTGATGCGCTCTGGGGGGGTGACACGCTAAAATCACGGTGGTTAGGAATAACCCCATCATATTACACACCGCTGGATGTGGAATTTCGAGTGGAATGCAATGCAAAAAACCAGAGTGAAATATCTCCTTTCTAACAAAGGTTATGGCCAAAAAACCAGAGAACAAAAAATGCAATGGAAAGTGAAACTGAGCTGTATCGTGCGTTTACTCGCAAGTAGGTGAACTTGCCTTAGGCCATCAGAAAGGGCAGGCTGAGGGGAATCCAACAACACTATAATGGTCCTGATCCAATTAATGCAGACCCCAAAAACACCTGAGAAAGAAGTCCCTCCCTCCAAACTAAGCCTCATGATCTTGTTTACTCACGAGTAAGCAACCATGCCTTGGCTGGTGTGGAAGATCAGGTGAATGAGAGTGCAAGGCTACCAGAATGGTCCTGATCCTATGCACCTGCAGCTAAACAAGTGCTCCAGAAGGCAGCCTCCCCCCCACTAAAAAGGATCAAAACAGAGGCTTCAGCTGATAAGGTGAACCTTTTTGAGACTTGCAAAGCCAAGTGGATCCTGACAGTGATCTGGTTTAAACAGAAGTTCTTAAATTGAACTGGGCACTGGCTAGGGCTGAAAACCTTACTGATTTTGGAGGGGGGGTGTTATTGCAGGCAGGCTACAAAGAAAATTCACTTGGTGGACTTGGGCTGGTTTCTGCTTATTTAATTATTTGTTTTACTTTAATTATTTGTACTTATTTATTTTAATTTTAACTTGCCTGATGATGTCACTTCCACCATAACATCACTTCTGGTGGGTCATGGACAGACTGACATTCTAAAAAGTGGGTCCCAGTGCTAAAAGTTTGAGAACTGCTGCAATAAGGTGTTAGTAAGTTGACACCCGGGTGTGTGTGTGACACCACTAGTGACTAAAATCACTAAAATCACAATTTGGAAGAATAATAACATCATGTTATATATCAATCAATGTGTAATTTCATGCAGAATGTGTTCTATCTTGTTCTATCAAAAGGTACGGCAAAAAAACCAGTGGGGGCAGAGTGATGGTACATCACCATGCCCACCATCTGGGGTGTTGCCTTGCCCACTGCATGGGGGGTGACGCGCTGCCATCCCACATTGGGTGACGTGAACCCTAGTGATGCCACTGCTGTAGTTCAAATCAGTGTGAAAACATGCAAGTCCTCTGCTATCTATGGCCTCTTTGGCCCCATAGTTGTACTATTTGGCTAGCTTTCATAGCCCTCCTACCTTGCCATTTCCCTATCATCCCATAGAAGACATCAGAATCAAGTCCCCGTGTAAAGATTTTCCTCACAGGTCTTGTTTTTACTCATAGTCCTCACAAGTGTGCTTTCTCCATGTATCATTCCTGACTGTGGTTTGGGAGTTGGACTTAACCTGGAAGATCCAGGTTCAAATCATCTCTTAGCCATGAAGCTTATTGGTGACCTTGGGTCACTCATGATCTTTCAGCCTCACCTGCTTCACAAGAATGTTGTGAGGAAAAACGAGGGGAGGAACTATGTACTTGTGCACCTTGGAGAAAGGGTGGTATAAACATGTGAAAAATAAAATAATAAAATACTTATGACTGACATGTGCAGTAGAATAAAATGATGGCACAGATAGTATGACTTCAAACTGCAGGTGATAGATGCCATCTTTGCTTGAGTTTTACTCAACATTAAAACAAACCACCAACACACAGCTCTGCAGGAATAAAGGGTTTAGGCCAGCTGCCCTCCTATGTGCTAGTTTTCTACTTGCAGCGAAGGTGTTTTGTTTTTGTTTTCATGTGTCTACAAAGCCTCTTAAGCTCTCAGTTTTCCAGGTTGTTCAGCATCCATGCCTCCTGTTCTCCTTCCTGATAACAACCCAGCCCTATAAACAACTTGTCTCATGTAAAGTATTCAACATCACTGAATGGTATTAACATTTTCTTTGGAGGGACAGTGAATAATTATACTTGGTGCTGGTCCCAGGTTACTGGTACCCTGGAGCAAAGCCCTGTCCTGCTCTTCCTATGCTCCCCAAAACCCTGAGCTCCCCATGCTACCCACCCTATCGGGTGTTACTACTGTCTCTGGTACTGGCAGTTCAGGGTCGACTTGACCACTGGGGGCCCTTGGCCACAGCTCAACCTTGCTGACTCCCATTGTCACTCCTGATCGTACTTACTAACTCACACAGTATTCATGTTCTCATAAGCCCCAAGCACCTTTTCTAAGAGAGTAAATCCCAACCCTCATAATCCTTTCTTCACAAGGAAGATAACCCAATGTCCCTGATCAATGTAGTCCTTTTTTCCTGGCTTCTCTGTATTGTTATCATTTTTATAAACAGAGCAACTAGAGTTACACCTAATAAACTAGGGAGGAGCTGTCTTTTCCCTGGACCACGCAACAGTTGTCATTTGGCTCATGGCAATGCCTCAAGTTGATTAAGTGTCCATTTATCTCTCACCACTTGCTTGCTTGACCAGTTGCCAGGAATATACTTAGGCACTAGAATTTGTCCTACTAGAGTATGCGTGGGCAAAATGAGTTTCAATCTGGCTGGTGAAGAGCTGAAGAGTAAAAGCGGGAAAATCATGCTTGCTAGTTTCTGACAATCCAAAAGAAGGCAATCTAGGGTTCTTTTCTTCTGCTAGAAATTCCCACCCTGCAATTAATTACTGCTTCCAACATTTATAGTCTGTCTTTCTTCCTGCAGACTCCAACTTCATGGGATTCCCTGGCAATCTTCATCCCAGCACTGACCACCTGCATCTCATGGGAGTGGGGCAGTCATGGAGACCTCTTCAAGGTAAACATTCTCTTACCTAAGGCTGCATGTCAACTGCATCAGCACTGGAAAGTTGGTTTGGATTGAACTGTAAGCTAGCCACATTGTGTGCCTTCAGACCATACCTTTGAATCATTGTAGATTACCCATAATGAATGTAGCAATAAGAAAACTAGGACAGAACACTATTAATATTTGCATTTGTTTACAGTGGGCCCTATGTATCAGTGGGCATTTGGTTCTGGAACACTGTGCAGATGCCTAAATCCATGGATGCTCAAGTCCGCAGATGTAATGCTGAGATAATGGCAGCAACTGTGTAAATTTACTAAAATAGTATAATTTAATACATTATTATTATACAGTTTTTTAATGCCTTTCTCACAGGCTTTCACAATGAGTGAGAGTCTTACAGCAGTGATTTTCAACTTCAGTGCCATGGCCCATTGGTGTGCTGCAAAAGGTCCACAGGTATGCCACAAGAGTTTGGGGAGAGTCATTTATTAGTTGGACCATTGGGGGATTTAAGGCCCCCACCAGCAGTGTGTTTGCCTTGTCAATTGTCCAAAAACTGATGGTGTGCCTTGACAATCTTAGTGCCTTCTCAGTGTGCCATGAGATGAAAAAGATTGAAAATCGCTTGTCTTACAGACTTAAGGCAGTTCACATAAGCAGGATATCACCAAACCCATTTTGTTAACAAATTGAATTTTTACAATTTGTGTTCTATGAGAAACTCATAGAACTCTTCATATCCAGATGTTTCCCTTCACAGTGTATTTACATAAATTGCCTAAACTTGTGTCAATTGCCTAAACTTGCGTGAATGAGGCTAGTGCTGCAGACAGAAAGAGCTGTGAAATGGCAGGTGGCTACAGCAGGGTATGTGACAATTTTTTAAAGAATACATTTTCAATCCGTGGATGGTGAGATCCATGGCTGCGACACCTGCAAAAATGACTGGCCCACTGTACACACAAGATGTCAGGCTCCATAACACCATGCCAGTCATCTAGCAGTATGGATTGCCTGGCTTATGAAATACATGTGCTCATTACCTACAAACAAGTTCTTGCTTGCATGTTGCATTGCTCTTCTTTATCGTGTATCTAACGTTCAGTCTAATGTTTGTATCTACTGTTCAATCTCTATTTCTTACAGCTTAAAAACAAATGCTTTTCCTTTGCTTGCATGTAAAACTGGAGGCAAACTTTCTACCACCCCTTGGTTGCAATCCTATCCACATTTATCTGGGAGTAAGCCCCATTCTGAGTAGGCATGCCTATGATTGGTCTTCCTTGATCAACAAATGGTAGGGCTACAGAATTCAAATAAAAGTACCAGGGGCTCTGATCAAGCCAGCAAGCCACCTGATTTACATCACATTCTTTAGTATATCCTCTGCCTCCCCAATTAAGAAGTTGGAAATTGGCATGCCTTAAGGCTGAAAAATAGATTTAAGCATTATTTGAAGTGCTACTAGTTTAGTTTATGAGTTAATTAGCAGTGCAAGCCTATGAAGGTTAACTCAGAAGTAAGTTCCACTGAGTTTAATGGGGCTTACTCCCAGATAAGTGTGCATAGAATTGCACTATAAGCTGATAACCTAAGTGGTTCCAGTCTAATGTCTTGCAAATTCTGCTTTGATAACTTTTAGATCTGAGCCCTCTCCAGGCTTCTGAACCTGCAAATTTCTGAAGTATTTCACAGCTTGTTAAGAACTAAGGTAGATTTAGCTTTACCAAGTGTATCTGAATAATTAAGGTATATGAAATGTACAGTACCTTAATTATTGACAATGCTGCCGAGGGATGGGAAACCTCCGTGAAGTTGAAACAGATGAGAACAAAGGTAAATTTACAAGACTTCCATTGGTGAGGACAATCCCTCTTCAAATGTGGTTTCTCACAGTCAGGCTAGGCATGTGGGCATGCCTGCAGAAGTCATTAGCATAGCCTAAGCTTGCTGAATTCTGGGGCTTACCTCAATGGCACCAGCACTGCCATTGTTTAACATATCCAAAGCTTATTCCTGATAGTCTTTCCTCTTAAGGAAAGCAAATATAGCTGCAAGGGGTCTGCTGAAATTCTGGGATATGCTGAACCTATTTGGGGGGGGGGGAGTAGAAGTTTTGGTGGCAACAGAAGAAGGAAAGAGCAGTGGGGCTGAGAGCAATGTCCAGGGTGATAATTGTGGACAGCTGTAATGGGGATTAGCTGGGGTAGAGTGATAATGGCCCAGGACTGACAAGAGGAGGCCTCCAAGAATTAAACAGACTGGCAGACTGGAGACTGGCAGCCAAAGGTATACAGCCCAATCTTATGGGGCCTTTAGGATGGCAGATCTTGTGATCCACTCTTGTAAAGGCCTTTGCAGCACAGTAAATGGTGCATGTTGGAGCCACTGGTACAAATGGTGGGCAGCTCCATGCACCCATCACCAGGAGACCCGCCCCATGCTAGTGCAGGTAAGGTGGTGGTGCGGGTGAGTCATAGCAGTTCATGGGAGGTTTGGGAAAGGGAGGGAGAGTTGAAGGAAAAGGGTTAGGGTTTCCTGTTTTTCCAGCGTCACCTGCCACTTCCTCTTTTTGGACTTGCATCACCATGGCTGGCATGGGTCCAAGGAGACCCATTGGTGGTCAGGCGGCCTACCAGGAGTAAGATATATTTTACTTACCTCTCATGGTCTACCTGATTGCTCCCCCACCATAGCATGCAGCACATACTCTATCAGTACAGTTGCATGCTATGGCCTGGCAGGGAATAGGTTTGGACCACTGGTTGCTTGAAATCAAGATGGAACTCTCAGCTCCCCTCTCACACATGATTTAAGTTCTGTGTCATCCCAGCACTCTGTCCTCATGTCCCTCTTATTTATAAAGACTTTCTTCTCCCTTCTTGCTCAGGGCACATAATTTCTAGCCCCTTCCCCACGTGTGAAGTTTCTCCTAGCCATTATTCCACCTTCCTTCCTCAGGCGTCTCCCCCAACCAATCCATCAGGTTTTTTGCCTCTCATCTACTGCTCACTACTTCTCCTTTAACTTTGTTTTTCTGGATCCCTTTTCTCTTTAACCTCTTGCCTCCTGGGTCTACTTTTGCCAGCTTCCCAGATGTCATTCTCCTTGCTTGTTCAACATCCCCTTTTATGGTTGCCAGATCTCAGCTTTTTGACTGGCCATCTTAGGTTTCGGAGGTCCACCTCCACTGCTTCCTCACTCCCTGCCATTCACAATTTAGTGCTCCCTGTTGTCTCCAGTTGGCCTGGAAGAATTGTGGGAAGTGGTGAAGTGATGTAGTGGTAAGTTTTGCAGCAGTGTCCCTGACTGTAACAATATTATTTTAGAATGCTATTTTTTAAAAGTTTTTCACAATGGGGGGGGGGGGAATAATCTTCCTTCCCTTGGAAAAACACCTTTCTAAAATTTAGGATTTTTCCATCCCTGTGCTGTGGGCTTTATCAAGATCTGGGCTGCAGTCTTGCCCAAGTTGCCAATATCCTGTTTTCTTGACATCTTCAAGCTATTGCTTTACCTGTGACCCCTGCTTTGTTAGCATAGGCTGAGACTGGGATCTAGCAAGCTCCCTATAGTTGGGCAAATTTTGGATTAACCCAGAATAGATGGGCTTGTAAGAAAGGTGGAATGACACCTTGCACTAAGGCAAGGTTAATAGCAATAGGTGGAAAAATGTATTAACTAGGGGGAAAAAAGATTTTAAGAACATCAGCATGGAGGAAGAGAACATAAGCAGTACAGCATATTACTAGAGGTGGATGAAAACTTTTTTTTTTGTGGATTTCAGTGTTTTCCATGTTAGAAGTGCACAAAATGGTGTTATGTTTTTATTCCAAGGGTGCATTTTTAGAAATTATAATTTTAAATTATAAACGTGTACTAGGTAGGAAATACAGGGGGTATAGTGTCAGTAGAAACAACCACACACAAGTGGAAATGTTAAAGAATATGTAGAGATGTTAGAGAATAGTTTTATTCTTTCTACAGAATTTTGCAGATTTTGGTTGTTTTTTTTTTTTTTTTACAAAATAGAGAGGTGCAGAAAGCGGTGTTGTATGTTTTTATTTTGTTATCACCAAAAAACCCCACCTCTACGTATTACCCTTCCAGATAGAATCTCAAAAGATGGTCTCAGCTATGCTAGCTACATACTACCATCTGTGGCTGTGTTCTTTTTTTTTTTACTAGGAAAAAATGTGGAAGAAAAAAATTCCAGCATGCTGCTAGCATGCTCACAGCGCCGTTATTTCAAAAATGGAGCTCCATCATTAAAATTGATTGTATGGGGGTCACCTTGTTGTTTCAATGTACTCTGCACACTATGGGGGCCACTGTGTTTTTGACTGGTTCCTCCATTTGTTTTTATTGAAAATAAGTGGAAGTGATGCAAGCATGGTGGTGGCCACCTTTTCTAGCTCCGAGCTCGCTCTGAGAATTCTAGCATGGCTAGCATGCTGGAACCTAAAAAGCCCAACTCTCTAGTGCATCTAATGCTTAAAAGGTAAAGAAAAGAATGTAGCCTGTCTTTCCTTCCCTTCAGCAGCTGCCCAGATGAATGTAGAAAAGGCAAACAGACCCAGGAGTAGTGTGTTACATGTCAGAGTGTCAGGAGCCTTGCTAAAAGACTGATCAAAAGCTGGATCTCAGGCCTTTCCTTCAAGATGGTATTTCAGCTTCTTAAGACCTTAGTTCAGCTCTCTTGTCACTCAGGCTAAACCTGAGGGCCTTTTATAGGATTTGCAAGGCCTTCTTGCTGGACCTGAGAAACCTAGTCTTCATGGATTGACACTGGTTGTACTGGTTACTGCATGAACTCTTGAACACTTTCCTAACACTATGCTTCTTGCTCACTTTTTTCCACCCTAAAATTTCCTGTGGCTATTTTAAAGATGTTGTTACATGAGTTTTCCTGCCCTGGGGGTAAGGATACAGGCACACACCTAGAGCTTGACCATACAAGGACCACCACAAATGCATAGTAGTCACTCACAACTGAAAGGCTGCATAAACAGTAACCAACATCTGTTCTGGTCAATTAGTACCTGGAACAGAAGCCAGGAAAAGATTTTTAAAAGATGTGAGAGGTACCATAGGAAGACACATGAGAGATGCATTGGAGCCCTAGAATCTTAGGAGTCCTAGAAACAGAGTGTGGCAGCTGCTGTCAGGCAATTTCAGTCTCAGACCAAGTGAACTGATCCCTGTGAATCAGGCAATGGCTCCAAGCTTGCATTACTAGCCAGAGGCAGGGACCACAGGCAATTCTACCTGGGACATTCACACCACAGCCCTACAGTCTTCCTAGCCTGGAAACTGAAGAAGAAACAAAGGACTAATCTGATGCCATCAGCAGATTCACAATTCCCAAAGCTGCCTTCCCTTAGTCGGAGCAATATTGCTGAGGAAGTTCACCAAGCTACCAACCTTTGGCCTACATTTGGACACTGTGGGTCTTGTTTGCAGTTTATATCTCCAAATCAGCTATACAGCATCACAATGTCCCCTTCTTAATCACAATCCAATGTCTAAAACTCTTAGATCTGGGAATATCAATTCTATGCTGATTATGAGACACAATTCTACATGGATGTCCATCACATTGCTTGATGAAGGCTTAGCTGAATGTGTGAACTGCCTCCCTTGTGGAATTGCATTTGATGTGATAGTTGATATCAAAGTTATGTCAGTGGTTTTTGAATGCCTGTGGCTGTTTCACACTTGACAGTCCCTGAGTGATGAAAATGCATGTGTGTTTGGATTTGAGCCTTCAGTTAAGGGTGAGCTGGTGACCTGAGGGTTGCTGGCCAAGGGATAATCCTGTGTTCCACTGCTCTTCTCATGTTCCTCATGCTCTTGTCATGCTCTTCCTCATGCTCTTGTCAAGAAAGGTTTTGACAAGGAAGCATCCCTGTGCTGATAAAACCAAAGTGGGTCATATTATGCTTCCTAACCTCTTCAAAATGTTCTGGTTATTATTCCTTGATGGTCTTGGCAACAAAGAAAGCTGCTGTGGCCAATCCTATCTTGTCCATCTCACAACTGCCCAGGATCTGCTGGGTATCACCATGTATGGACACACCCTGATCTAAGCTCACTACTACTATGTTTTTGGCCATCTTCTAGTTTAAAACTGAATGTTTGCTAAGTTTTCACGAAGCAGAACCCCTGTCCAGAGTCTTAGTCTAACAGTTTTGAATCTATTGGAGTCCAACTGTTGTTGCTGTGGCAAATCTGAAACTTTATTTAGGCATATGCTTTTGGTCTTGTATAGTGATACAACCTTTTGGATGGCAGTTATCAGTCATATTAATCAGGTATTAAAATGATTCGCCATTGTTTGTGGATATGTATATTTGTTTGAACTACCTACCTGCTGTATAGAAGCTGTCCAATGGACAATGGAAATGAATACAGTAGCTAAAGGATCCATAAAAGATTCATACTGAAATGTTGGAAAGATAAGTGCCCTCTCACTATTTCTCAATGGCCTGAGGACTTTTAACTGTCAATATTCAAATCTTTGGCTTATAGAAGATGATTGCATATGGATAAGTATTTGGAAGCTCTTCTTAGAAATGTATGTATAGATTCCTTACTTATATATATTCCATTGATGGCTATGTTTACTGATTATGTATTTCTTGTTCTCCCTTTCTTTTCCCCTCTGTATTATTTTTCGTTCTATATTTGATATTTTATTCAGCAATTGTATTATTGTTTTATTATTCACTAAAGAAATAAAAAAAAATATCGGAACCTCAAAAGGTCTGTGTGCCCCAGAGCACCCAAGAGCATCAAACCTTTCTTACCTACTCCCATCCGAAACATGATCAGTATCCTTCCCCATGTGTGGTTTGCTATGTGTGGGTTGTGAATGCATTGGACAGACTGTGGGGTATATTTATGAGCACCAAGGCAACCTGGTCGGCTGTGTGGGAGGCTGTGGAGCACAGGCGGGGAGCAGAAGGCTGGCATACCCCAAGGTGGTGACAGAGGGTACTTTAATAATTACTGTGACATGCCCTAGGATCTAAAATAGCCCTGCAGCCGTGTTACCCGCTTGGGCAGTGCTAAGCCTTTCAGGGGACGTTACATGTCTGTATCCTGAGGGGACAGCGAGACACCTCCAACACCTGAGATGAGAAGGCACAGCCTTCTCATCTTTCTTACTTCATTTCTACCATGAGGCACCAGTGCTGATTTGCCCTCTGGTCCACCCACCCACCTTCTCATTGGCTCATGGCCCTTTCAGACTTTCCTCAATGTGTATAAACTTTCACTCTGTCTTCCTCCTTAAACTGGTCTCTTCTAAAGTTACCAGCTGACCAGAAACATAGCATGGTCTGCTCCTGTGCAAGAGACTAGAATTGTAAGGTTTTGTACTGTTCCTATTACTTTAACAGCAACATTCTATTACTTTAACAGCAATTGAGAGACTAGAACCAGTTGCTATGATGAACCATGGTCTTGAGAAGGCCTCCTCTGAATTGTTTTTCCATGAATGATCAAGATGCAACTGAAATACCTGGTGGCTGAATCCTGGAGGAGATGGGGCATGACAAGAATTGCAGGACACAACGAGATTTGCAGACAAAATCCAGAGGACAGGCGAAACCTTCTTCCTCAATCAACTCTGCCTTCTGTTCTGGGGAGGTACTGTTGTACTGAAACCATCCAACCTGGAACTCAGGAAAGAGGCAGTGCAGTACTGAGGGTTCTATGACAAGAAAAGCAAGCTTGGACCTCATTGGTCATGTTGGTGACATCACTGGTATACCAGGAGAATTAAGTCATTTTTTTTCTTTTTTAAAATGCGAACAAACCTAGTGCCAACAAAGTTGCACAAGAATGAACTTTTCCAGATCTTTGGAAGCACAGATATGTGCAGTGGCATAGGTGGAGGGGGTGCAGAGGTAGCAATTGCACCCAGCTGTAGGCTGTCAGGGGGCAACATTCTGACCACCCGCCCACACAATCCCCCCCCCCATGATCATCTCTTGCAAAAAGTGCTAGAAAAATGGCACCTTTGGCAAGAGGTGCAGTGGCGATTGGAATCTCTGGTCACTTGCTACCCTTGCTCTGGGGGTGACAGGGGAGCTTGTGGGGCAAGCAGGAGGGGGCTGAGGGGAGGTGGCAGAGAAGGGGGAACAAGTTGCCACTTGTACCTCTTAGGCAAGCAGGAGGGGGGATTGGGGGTAGGTGGTGGATTTTTTTATTTTTCATTTTAAAAAAGAAAATGTGGGTGTGATGTCACACTCAGAAGTGACATCACTTCTGGGTGTGACGTGGGGGGCATCATTTTTAACTTTGCCCTGGGCTCCAGTGTGGCTAGCTACACCACTGAATCTGTGCTCCTTTATGCAAGCTCCCACCTACGGTCTCCTCTGCGGCCCTCTTACAAAGAAAATTTGAATGAGTGGACCACCACGTTTCCTTCGGCTTCATTCAGGGGGTTGAGGAGAAACTGAGGTGGCAGCCTGGAAAGGTGGGCAGCATTTTGTGCATGGCTTCATACTCAAGCTTTAGGGCCAATCCTCCTTGCTTGGGGGAAAAGAGCATTGGTTGTTTTGCATCTGTTCTGTGACCCAATCTTGATTCAAGTGGAAGAAGTCCTCAGACATGTCTCTGAATGGAGCATCTTGGAGGGAGTTTCTTTCTACATGATCACTTTGTGCCACTATTCTGAAGACCTGTGGAATGGACGGGTGTAGTTTTTGTCACAAACTGGAAGGATTTGTTGCCTCCTTCCTTCTCTGTGCAGAGAAACATCTCAAGCTGTCTATCTATAGTCCCCTGTGGCACTAAAGGTGTGCCACAGCATGATTCCCCAAGGGGAAACATGACCATCCACTGTCAAGTTTGGACCTGTAAAATCTAAAGGACCAACCCTATCCAACTTTCCAGTGCTGGTGCAGCCGTGCCAATGGGGTATGCGCTGCATCCTGTGGTGGATGAACAGTTAAGGTAAGGGGATGTTTGTTCCCTTACCTCAGGGCTGCACTGCAGTTGTATTGATGCTAGAAAGTTGGATAAGATTGGGCCTTAAGTCTGTTACAAAAAATTTTTTTTAACTGAAGATGATTTGGGAAAAAATATCTGTGTTGTATTCTTGTCTCTCATCTCTGGTTCAACAGGTTTTGCATGTTTTTGTTTTTCAAAAACCTTCGTAACCTATACGACTAGAACAGTGGCTCTCACACATTTAGCACCGGGACCCACTTCTTAGAATGTGTATCTGTCAGGACCCACCAGAAGTGATGTCATGACGGAAGTGACATCATCAGGCAGGAAGAATTTTTAACAATCCTAGTCCTACCCACACTTACCCAGGAGTAAGTCCCATTTATTATCATTATTGAAAGGATATACATAGTAGCTTGTTAAAAGTACAGGTCTGTAACATTTCCCCAAATGCAGTCACATACCATGGTAGCATCAAGTCTAATATATTAAAAATAAGATATTGAAATGAATGGGGATCCACCTGAAATAGGCTCGCGACCCACAGTGTGAGAAACACTGGGCTAGAAGAAATGGGGCAAAAGAAATATGTGGGTATATAACATCACTGGAAGCAGTATTCTTCCCCCCCTTTTTTTTAACTTGTCACCAGCTTCAGTTGAGCTTGCTTCCACCACAGATGACAAACCCGTTCGCCTGAACACCTCTTCATATTGTGAGAGCTGGGATTTAACACACAAGACTGAATCACTGAAGACTGACTTAACTCTGACTTGGTAACTGCCAGTTGTCATCATGTTACTGAATTGTCCTTTCAGAACTTGAAAGACTGTTACTAATTCTAGATTTTCAGTGTGAATCACTGATTATCATAACACTGTCACTGGCTGTGGTTTGTGCATAACCCTGTCCCCGCCATCACCATCTGTCACTTAAAAAGGCCAAAAGGGGAGAGGGGACTAGGCACCCTGAGCTGTGAAGGTTTGTCTATATCCACTGATAGAGTTACCACCTTCTGAACTGGCACCTGCAGCACGTACCTTTAACAACAACTTGTTATGTAGCAATTAGCAGGCAATGTTTACAAGTCTGGCTGAAGTCAGACTGGCGCCTGAAGCTGGTATGAAGTTTCCTACCCCTCCAACATATGTTTCTGCTTCCTCTATCAGCAGCTGCACTGGGAGTTAATGTTCTCTGATTGCCTCTTCCTTCCCAAGCTGTTTGCAGTTTTATGAACACCCTATGACATCACAACATGTGAGCTAATGTTTAGTGAATGCTACAGTGAAAGACAGGAATGTGTGTCACACACACACACACACAAGGGGGAGATTCAGGGTTGGTGCCAGGATATTATGCACCCTAGGCAAGGTTAACTATTTGCACCTCCCCCCATTTTTTTTATAAGACTTCAAAATTATTTATATTGTATAGCATTGTATCATAAAATAAAAATATAAAATATTTTATATTAAAAAAAACATAATTTTTTATTTTAAAAATATTTAGCTTTAAAAATACTTTATCTTAAAATAAAAAATAGTTGCATTTTTGCATGGGTTAAAAAAATTAAGGGCACAATCTTAACTAGGTCTGCTCAGAAGTAAGTCCTTTTTTGTTCAATGGGCGCTTACTTTTAGGAAAGTGTGGTTAGGATTGCAGTCTAATTTGTTTTAAACTGGGCCCCTCAAAGGTCAGTATCAAATGCAAAATCTGCATCCCTCTGAGGTATGCACCCTAGCAGCTGCCTAGCTGGTCTAAGGATAGCACTGGCCCTGGGGGGATCAGGATCCACTGAGTTACTTTAAGAATATTTGTGGCTGCCCCCCTCTCTCTCTCTCTCTCTCTCTCAGAGAGAGAGAGAGAGAGTGTAAATATCTTTTCAATTGTAGGTCACATGTCTTTGGAATTTCTTTGAAAATACCCCTCTGTTTCAAAAAAAAATTGTACAGTGTGTGCTGTACATAGAACAACAAGATACAAAGGACAACAGAATTCCCATGCCTGGAAACCATTTCTGCCCAGCCCACAAGTATACACATTTGATCCCTGTACACATTTGATCCCTGTTGTGTATCTGCAACGTTGGGCAGAAATGGCTTAATTACTGTATGGAAGAGGGATGGTCTAATGTGGAGATGTTCTTACCTTTAGACAACAAAAGTTAAGCCAAAATGCTCATTGAACCTTCCTATTTATTAACATAAAAGAATACATACAAAGTGCTCAAATAGACACTACTTGCAGAGACCTACATTTTGTGTTATTATTCCACAAAAGTCCCAGTTCCTTTCAAACCAATGACTTCTTACCTGAGCCTCATCATTATTTTTCCAAGAATTTATTAATGGGGATCATAATCTCACAAATGTAAGGCAAATGCTGCAATGTCCTCCACTGCTCCTCTGTACCATAGCTGTTAATGGTATTCTGTGCCTTCTGTTTCCATTCATTACATTTGGGTATGATCTTGGGCTCTCAGTTCTCTGCTATTAATATTCTTGCTGCCAAAATCATTGCAATGGTATCCTGCCAACACATATACTGGTAAGTCTCCTTTTAACATCAGGTGGGACCAGTGGTGGGATTCAAATAAATTAACAACAGGTTCTATGTCCTAATGAGCAACTCAGCTTCAATTGTCTGCCGCAAAGGAAGTTGAAAGACTATGGCTGCACTCCTATACTGTACAGTACACACTTTCCTGGGAGTAAGTCCCATTGAACATAATGGGACTTACTTCTGAGTAGACAGTCATAGGATTGCACTGTAACTTTAACATGCACCCAATGTCTAAATCCAAATTGCAAGGCTGCAATTCTGTCCTCTATAGTCATACTTACAGGCCTCTGGCCACTAGTTTCCAAGGAGGATAAACATGTGGCTGAAATGCACAATTCAAATTGACATTTTTTCTTGAATTCTCAAGGCAGTTGTATAATGAAATCAGGAAGGCACCAAGAAGAGGAGGTGGGAACTGCCAGGGCTCCAGGTTACCAACCTCTGGAGACACCACAGCAGCATAGCATCTTCACATCTGCATAAACCAACTTGCTGCACTGGGCTTTGAGCTGGGCTACCTTCCTTCTCAGTGGGAACTTGATGATTTTTACCAGAGCAGTCAATCCTCTCAAGGATCTGGTTCACTTTTAGTGGTGAACATCTGGTCAGCAAAAGTGAGCACATAGTCTGACATCTCATCATCAACCAAAAGCAACAACAGCATAGTAGCATCTTTACATCACCCTTGCTTTTTTGTTCTATTACAGCATTCCTCAGCATCTGCCTCTCACCATTTTACATGGCCCACCTCTGGGAAGTACAACTGGAAGTAACTGGAATGACTTTATCACCAGTTATTTCCATACTAAGAGGCCAGACATGATGCAACAAACCACAGTAAGAGGCTCAGGCTACAATCCTATCCACTTTTTCCTGGTAGTAAGTCCCATTGACTATAATGGAACTTACTTCTGAGTAGACATGCATAGGATTGTGCCCTAAGGCTGCAATCCTACTTCCACTTTCCTGTGAATAAGCCCCATTGGCTATAATGAGATTTACTTCTGAGTAGATATGCATAGGATTCTGCTCAAAGGCTGCAATCCTATCCACACTTTCCTGGGAGTAAGACCCATTGAACACAATATGACTTACTTCTGAGAAGACCTGCATAGGATTGTGCCCTTAATGAAGTAATGTTTTGTGCCACATTCCTGCCTTTTTTTAACCTGAGGAATTTCAGCTGTGGGAGCATCGCCTCTTTGTGTCTGATAGTGTATTATACAATCATTGTGTAACAACACGTTGTATTGCAATGAAAAGATCTCAGGCACAAAACTGCATTCCCAAACCCCAAAGATGAAAACCAACCCCATGGTGCAGTCCTGTGCTTGTGGGAAGTAAGGGCACAATCCCTATGCCTGTCTACTCAGAAGTAAGTCCCATTATAGTCAACAGAGCTTACTGCAGCATGAGAGCCCAAGCCTATGCATGTCTACTCATTGTAGAGTCTCATTATAGCCAAAGGGGCTATACACACAGGAAAGTGTGGCTAGGACTGCAGCCTTTGAGCACAATCCTATGCATGTCTACTCAGGAGAAAGTAGTTATAGCCAAAGGGGCTTACTCACAGGAGAGTGTGGCTAGGAGTGCAGCCTTTGAGCACAATACTATGCATGTCTACTCAGGAGTAAGTCATTATAGCCAAAGGGACTTACTCCCAGGAAAGTGTGGATAGGATCACAGGCTCTGATGCTTCCTTCCTTAGCCTTCTGATTGACAGTGGCTGCAATCCTAACCACACTTTCCTGAGAGTAAGCCCCATTGAACAAAATAGGAGTTACTTCTGAGTAGACCTGGTTAGGATTGTGCTCAGTGCCTACCCAGAGGTAAGTTCCATTGTGTGGCATGTGGCATGTGTGTCGTGTGGCGGGGGGGCTCGCCCTCGGGGGCAATGGGGGGCTCTTTGGGCGGGAGCTGCTCTGGCGCCCTCCTCTTCATACCACCTGCGCCCCCGACCCACCGAGAGAGCTGAGCCCAAGGAGCCTCCAGGCGCAGGAGCAGTCTACTCGCCAGTCGGCCAGCTTGGCTGGGGAGGGGAGGCGCGGGGCGGGCAGCTGTGCTGCTTCTCTCGCCCTTGTCAGCAGGCTGCATCTGCGGGTGCACCAGCTGTTCACACCCTTTCGCAGAAGCTGCAAAAGCAAGCTCGCAAGGGCTGGTGAGCGGCAGCCGTGTTGCGGGAGACTCCAGTTGGCGGTGTCCAGCTCGCCCCTTCAGCCCCAGCAGCCTCGGCACCCGCTGGGAGCGACCCCCTTCCCCCGGGACGGGTTGGCCCTGCATGGCGGCTGCCCCCAGGAGGGTTAGCCTGGACATTTCAAGGCGCAAGCTCCCTGGCCAGCTAACGGTTCTTAGAACCAACAGCTGGATTAGGTAGGGGTTCTATAGAATAGGTGAGAACCTGCTGAATCCCACCACTGGGTGGGACGAATAAAACAGCTCTCTTTGATGTAAGAACAGTGACATCTCCTTTGCATCACCCAGTGCGGGGAGGCCAGTGTGTCACCTCCATGATGGAGCTCCTCCCAAGTAGTGGGTGGGGCAACACCCTGGGCATTGAGCAGGGTGATACACCATTGCCCTGCCCTCATTGGTTTTTGGCTATAACTTTTGATAGAATAGAGATAGTTCAATGCAGTTTGTTTCATTGCATTCTGCATAAAATTACACATCATATAATATGATGGCATTATTTGAAAATGCCAAGATTTTAAAAATTTTGGGCAGTAGTGGTGCTCCCCCCATGTGTGTCACCTGATGTGGCCTGCACCCCTTGTGCCCCCCAGCAACATCACTGTGTAAGAACAAAATTCATCTTCTAAAACCTAAAACTAGCTTCACTTTCTTGCAAAATTTCTGTATTACTGAACATGCTCATCAAACATGAAGTCTCCTTGCTTACCTCCAGCCCAATCCTGAGCTTCGCAGGGCATGCGACTGCAGCGGCACCAAGAACGGCTCCCGCTGCATCCTGTGTGCCTCAACCTGCTGTGGGTAGCACCTCAGGAGAAGGAGACATTCATCCCCTTCTCCCAGGTAAGGGAAGTAGCCCCGCAATGGAGCTACTCACTTTACCGCCAACCAAAAGGTCAGCAGTAAGGTAAAGGCGTTTGTGTAGGGCGCCAAGCCCCACACGAACGCCTTGGATCCATGGAGCTCTGCTCCACCGCCTCCCTCCCCCCCAGGCACATCTCCCGCCTGCCCTCTCTCCACCCCCAACCTCCCTGTCACGCCTCCTCCCCCTCCCTGGAACACCCCCTCCACCCTTCCCCACCCCCGCTTACTGTGCTGCAGCTTGGCAGTCCGTGAGACCACCGAGCAGCGGAGGACGGGCACCCACCCGCCGCTAGCCCAGCACCGGCACTAGCATGGGCACTAGCCCGGTGGTAACCCTTGCAGACATGCCTTACGGCACATTTGTGACAGTGCACTCCAGCGGAAAGCCAGAGTGCAGAGCTCAGGACTGGGCTCTTCCATACCTCCAGTGAATATTTTCTGTCAAATACATTTTAATTTTTTTTTCTTGTATGTAATACCAATAATAAAGCTCTTTATTTACCCTTATGGCTAAATTGACCAAAACAGAAGGACCTATGGAGTAAACCTGACTCCATTCCTTTTCTGTGTTTGACAGTTTTCAATCCTATTCCTAAACTATTCTGTATTTATTCCTGGAGTATTTCAGATTACTCAATATCTTGAATATTTTGGATAAAGTTCCTTTACATGCTACTCCATTGTTTCTCAAATTCAAATACCCTGTTCCTGAGAATAATAGATCTCTTCTTAATCCCACTCATATTTTCACTTCCAGGTAATGGAAATGCTATGGATACAGTTTGTCTCTAAGGGCCCAATTCTATCCAACTTTCCAGTGTTAGTGCAGCCATTGCCAATGGGTGTGCACTGCATTTTGCTGTGGGGGGAAGACACAGAGGCCTCCTCATGGTAAAGGAATGTTTGTTCCCTTACCTTGGGGCTACATTGTGGCTGCATCAGCATAGGAATGGATGCATAGGATTTGACCCTAAGTCTATCAAAGAATAACACCTTAGCAGCTTCTGTAAGTATTCCTAGTTTCCATGGCCATTTCTATTGTAGATAGGATTACCAGTACAAAGTGGAACAGAATGCCTATACCTTTAACCATTGTATAGAAGAGGGAAATTTGGCAGGTGCAGCTCAACATGAAAGGGTTTAAAAAGCTGCACCTGCCAAAATCCTGATATATATAATTTTATATATATATAAAGGATTAAGTCAAAATAGTACTACCAGGGCTGCCCAGTTAGCAGGTGGTGATTTTCATTTCCATGTTTCACCTGTGATTTCCTGCATATCAAGTTGCTGTTAGAGGGCCCAATCCTATCCAACTTTCCAGCACCAGTGCAGCTGCAATGCAGCCATGAGGTAAGGAACAAATACTTCCTTACTTTGAGGAGTCCTCTGTGACTGTCTCTCCACTATAGGATGCAGTGCATGCCTCGTTAGCATGGTTGCACTGGCACTGGAAAATTGGATGGGATTGGGCCTGGGCACAGCTACAGAAGTTGGTTAAGAAGCTGGCAATCCTATCAAAGCTCCTCTTGACATGCAGAATTAACTGCATTCTACTTTGAATCCTTATTTATTCAGGCTTAGTTCAGCTTTTGTAAAATGAAAGACTTTGTCTACTATGAGGTAAATTAGCAACACACCTTTATTGTAGTTTCAAGCTATATGTGTAATATACTCAGGGCTTTTTTTCTAATGGAACGCGGGGGACAGAGTTCCGGCACCTTTTCCGTGCCCCTCCCCTTCGGAGGCATTGGGGGGCAGCAAAACAGAGGCATTCGCTGGGTGGGTGCTGGGGGGTGCAGGGTGTGCAGGCGCCTGGCCCCTGCCTGACCACACAATGACCCCCTTCTGCCCCCATCCCCAAGCTCTTGCCGGAGCCCAGTCCGCCTCGCCTCCCCTCCCCCCGTGCTCTGCTTCCCCGCGCAGCTTCCAAGCCGGTGGAGGGCGCAGGGGACACGCACCGATGCCAAGGAGGAAGATGGACAGCCAGCCAGCCAGGGAGACGGACTGCGGCACCCACGGAACACCCAGGTACTGGCTTTGTGGAGGAGGAGGGGAAGGAAGCTGGCTGGTGCTGCCAATCTGCAGCAGGAGCCTAGGTGTGTCTACTCAGAAGTAAGTCTCATTGTGCTCAATGGGGCTTGCTCCTGGGAAAGGGTGCATAACCTTGCAGCCTGAGAGCCCAAGCCTATGCATGTCTACTCAGAAGTAAGTTCCATTGTGTTCAATGGGGCTTACTCCCGGGAAAGTGTCATAGCCTTGCAGCCTGAGTAGGCAGGCAGAAGAAGGGCTCTGAGGCTGCAGTCCTCTCCACACTTTCCTGGGAGGAAGCCCCACTGCCTCTACTGAGACTGACTTCTGAGGAGACAGCCATAGGCTTTGGCTCTGAGGCTGCAGTCCTCTTCACACTTTCTGGGAGGAAGCCCCATTGACTCTAATGGGACTGACTTCTGAGTAGACAGGCACAGGATTGGGCCCTGAGGCTGCCATCCTATCCACAGTAAGCCCCATTCACTATAATGGAACTTATTTCTGAGTAGACATGCATAGTATTGGGCTCTTAGGCTGCAATCCTAGGCACTTTCCTCAGAGTAAGCTCCATTGACTAGAACAAGACTTACTTCAGAGTAGACATACCTAGGATTGGGCTCTTAATCCTGGCAGAGAGATATATCTGCACCCGTTTTCACTTGCTAAGGGCAGGTGAAAAGGGATTCTACGTGTGTACAACGTGCTATCCAGCCTTGCCAGAGATCCTCCTCATCCTTCCCCCACAAGCGTGCCCTCCACCAGCCAGCGTTTGCTGCTCCTCTCCAGCAATGCACAGCAGCTGCTCAGGGCAGCAGAGAACATACAATTGCATGCCAAGCGACTTCCCAAAGACACAGAGTATTCTGATACCTGAATTAAACCATATTTAATCGCTTGTTTGCAAACGTAGCTGTTTCTATGTGCACCTAAGGACCCCTTGTGTAAGAATTCCTTTTTTGTTCTTACTCCCACAGTTGCTTAGAGTAATCTTACTACATGGAACTCATGTAAGCCATTTTTCGGAATCCATTCACTGCTTCCTCTCCTCAAAGTAGTGCCATACTACACGCTACAAGTGCACCTGTACAGTATTTTTTCCCATGTGTAGAAAAAGTAGCTAGGGGGGAAGGGGATGTGGAGATTGACAGCCCAATCCTATGCATGTCTACTCAGAAGTAAGTTCATCTTTAGGGGGGAAGCACATAAAAAATATTTTATTTCTCCAATAAAAAATGGTTTAAAAATAAATAAATAAATAAATAAATAAAGGATTAACAAATTGTGAGTTCCTGCACCTTTTTTCTTACAAAAAAAGCACTGAATATACTACTACTGTACATCCCTGCCTGAGAAAGTAAGTTGAAATCCAGGATGCAGAACAGCAGGCTGTACTTCCATTTAGCTCTCCCTGCTGCCACCCAGTGGCCAATTGCAGGAGCCGCAGTTCTGTCAATCTAATTTCCATGAGTAGCAGAGGTGATGTCTTCTCAATTCTTCTGTTTATATAAATAAATATGTCGACTATACCATAAATCCCTACTGTATGGCTCTGAAGAGACTGCCTTGAATTTATGTTGGTCAGTGAGGTATCAACAGTCATCAGCTGGTATCACCAGACTTTATCTTGGTCAGTGAGGTATATGTTGGTCACTTATACGTATATACATATGTGACTTTTGCTGCTTTTTCTTCTCTAAGTAATGAAAGTTGTGTTCCTGTGCTCATTTCCTTGGGTGTAAGCCCCCCTGAACTCAGGGGGGAATACTTCTGTGTAAAGGAATAATGCTTGAGGTCTCTTGGAATGTTGGGAGAAAGGTGACAGGAGCATTCTAAGACAGAGAATTCCTTAGAGCAGTGGTTCTCAAACTTCTTAGCACCGGGACCCACTTTTCAATCTGTTGGAACCCACCAGAAGTAATGTCATGGTCAGAAGTGGGATTATCAAGCAGGAAAATTTTAGCACCCCATACAAAAAATATTAAATTAAGTAAATTATAAGTTTACAATAACTTTAAAAAATTTATTTAAAGTAAAAAAGAATCCTCCTAACCCTGCCAAGCAACTGAGGGCCCAATCGTATCCAACTTTCCAACTCTGGTACAGTTGCAATGCAGCCCTGAGGTAAGGAAACAAATGCTCCCACACATTGAGAAGGCCTATGTGACTGTTCCCCCACCACAGGATGGAGCACACACCCCATTGATATAGCTGCACCCATCCTGGAAAACTGGATATATATATAGTAGCCTGTTAAAAGTAAAGACCTGTAACATTTCCCCAGATGCAGTCACATACTGTGGTAGCATCAAGTCTACTATATTAAAAATAAAACATTAAAATGAATGGGACCCACCTGAAATTCTCTTGACCCACCTAGTGGGTGTCAACCCACAGTTTGAAAAACCCTGCTGCTTAGAGTCAGAGTTAGGAAAGATAGGTAAGGAGAGAGAGGTGAGTGAGAAAGAAAACAAAATAGAAACTTTTCAGTTGTTTGTAGTCTCCGAATGTGCTGTCTATTTTTAGTAGCAACTTGAAGGAATGATTGGCTAATTTCTGTTAATATCTCCTGCTTGTTTAATCTTTCAATACTTTAATCATTGACTTACACCTCAGCCCTTTGTATTACTATCACGAATCAATGTCCATGTAGCAGTTTTCACACACACCTGGGGAAAAGACACTGTGCTGGAGTAAACAGGGACTTATAGTCCAACCCTATGCATGTCTACTCAGAAGTACGGTAAGTCCCATTGTGTTCAATGGGGCTTACTCCTAGGAAACTGTGCATGGAGTTGCAGCCATAGTCTCCCATTACTAAAAACTGTATAAGAGAACTGAAAAAGTGTCTCTTAGTGCAGGTAGTGGTGAGATTCACAAGGCCTACAGTCATAAAGAGTCAAAGGGCTCTTGTGAGGTCAGGGTAGACATTATACGTATTTCAGATAAATGTCTAAGGAAAATAATGTTTGATAAGTGCAACTTCTTTTGCTTCCACATGTCTAAAGCAAACTGTCTATGCACTGGGCTACATGCTACATTTACCTTGTGAGGGTGCAGTTCAGGCCTTTCTTTTATTGCTCTGTAGCAACCATGTGAGGTCATGGCTCAAACCGGGGTCATCATGGCATGGAAGAAGTATTTACCTCTTTGCTGTCTTCCTGCTGAAAACTGCATCCTCAAATTTTACCTTTAATAAAGCTTTCCCAGCTTCTGACTGAGGGGTTTAAGGACACAAATTACTTTTGCTGTTGCCTTAGTAACAGCCATTTTCAACCACCGTGCTGTGGCACACTGGTGTGCCACAGAAATTTGGGGGTAGGTAATTTATTAATAGGGCCAATGGGAGATGTGAGCCCCCACTGCCAGCATGGTGTGCCTTGTAAGTTGTCAAAAAGCTGGTGGTATGCCTTGACAATTTTAGTGCCTTGTCAGTGTGCCATGAGATGAAAAAGATTGAAAATCACTGATGTAGAAGTTTGAAGATTTCCCCATTGTTTATCTTCATACCACAAAAAGCGCAACTTGTTCACAGTGCAATCCTATGCATATATACTCATATCTAAACCCCATTGAGTTCAATGAGACTTTGGCTGCAATCTTAACCTCAATTTCCTGGGAGTAAGTCCCATTGAACACAGTAAGACTTACTTCTGAGTAGACCTAGCTAGGATTTTGCCCTTATTCCCAGGTAACTGTGTATAGGAGTTCAGTCTCAGGCTACAATCCTATCCACACTTTCCTGGAAGTAAGCCCCATTGACTATAATAAGACTTAGTTCTGAGTACACATGCATAGGATTGGGTTCTCAGTTGCCTAATTGCTACTAATGACACAAGAGCAAAACCAGTAAGAAAAATTGCAATACTAAAAAAGAACAGGAAAGCAGCCTGAGATGTCTGTTTTCTTGTTTCTTTTCTTTCTCTCTAGCTTCAAGAAAAGAGGAAAAGATGAGTAGGCTGGATCAGGCAAATCCCACTCTGTTGTGAGTCAGTAATTCTCCCATCTGTAACCCCTCCTCTCAGTGATCATGGATCCCGATCTGTTTTACAATTTCTGATCTGATGAAATGAAACCAAAACCTATAGCTTCCAGTTTTCATTTACAAGCTATCAAAGTCTGCTAACATCGTGGCAAGGGAGGCACATGTCAATAAGAACTGGCTTTTATTGTGCCTGTCACCTGTTTAGTACCTCTAATTTGGCCAGATAAAGAATGGCATATAATCTGTGACCTGGTGTATTGGGAATAGAACATGTCAGAAACTTAAATGTAGTTGTCATTGTGGAGCCATGGAAAGTGTTTGTTCTAGAGACCTGAGTGTTCTGGAATAAAGCTGAAACTAGGTTAGAAATTATGGTATAGATATCTGCATCTTCACTCTGTCACCCTTCTCGGACCCACCCTTAGTACTGATTCACAATGCAATCCTATGCATGACTTCTAAGTCCCACTTTCTTCAATGTGGCTTACTCCCAGGAAAGTCTGTACAGGACTGCAACCTATTCTGTTTGCTTAACCCATTTCTGCCCAGCCCACGGGTGTACACATTTGGTCCCTGTTGTGTAAATGCAACACTGGGCAGAATTGGCGTAAAAAGAAAAGAGAGAGGCAGGAAAAGCTGGAATGTTAGTACATATATTAATAGTTCAGATACAGATTAATAATGCCAGTAGGTGTGCCATGTCTCATCTTATGCAGATCACTGACAGTGTTGTCTTGTAAACTGGCTGAACTGTCTGTATGTGCATATGTTTTGGAGGGGTCCAAAGCTTATTTGGGGGAGCAGAGTTGGGCACATCCCAGTTGTTTGTTCCATTTGTTACTTAAAAGCTTTACTTGCCAAATGTCAGCCAGAAAGGTAAAGGAGCAGGACCTAAATAGACACCCTGTGTTAGTCACAGAATCTGCCTCTTGTCCTTTAAAAAGAATTGCTGGTGATGTTAGCAAGAGCTCAGCCAGAAGAGACAAAAGCCCTATCTAGCTAAACATCCTTTTTTCTAATGGTGGCCAGCCAGGAAGCTCACAAGGAGGGCATACATGTAATAACTTTTTTCCACTGTTTGCCCCCCCCCCCCATACTTTCTCTGGCATGAAGGTTCAATTTAGCCATCATGGTTAACAGTGAACCTTACTTTCATGAATTTGTTTAAATCCCCTTTAAGCCCTATAAAGTAATTACCTTTTCCCTGTGTTAGGGAGTTTTGTTATTTTATGACAGAAGTACTTTCTTTTGTTTGTTGTTAATCTACTGCCAGTTGATTTCACTCAGCAAGACAGAGAAGCAGGACTTAGTATCTGGGTTGGCATTGCTGGGCAGCTCCCAAAGGTCCACTCCATTGCTCCCTGAGACCATCTCTGTGGCCTTTGTGTGGTGATGGGGAGAAACTTTCTTTAAGCCCACCCAGGTAGGAGGAGGCCAATGGAAAGAAATTTGCTGAGCGATCTTCTGAAACCTAGAGCCAACTCTGCCTGGTGTTCTAAGGTTATGGAAGATTAAGAAACAAAAAAGTTTGTTCACTTCCTCCAACCCACATGTCTAAAACTCTCCTCCCTCAATTTTTTGAAGCAAAGATGCCCTAGACCAGTCATTTTCAATATTTTTTCTTCACAGAATGCAGACCAATATAGTATTCTCTATGGTCTTTGCCTCTTGCCATGTTACTTCCGGCTTCTGGGAGACTCTTTTGGGTTCTACAGCTCTGTTTCTAGCACAACTGTCTGTAGTAATGAATTGTCTGTCCCTCTTCCTAAGCTGGAAGAGGCTGCTGGCAGAGGAAGGACAGGCAATTTGTTACTACAGACAGTCTGCCCCCCCCCCCCAAAAAAAAAAAAAAAAAAAGCAGAGCCAAAGAAACCAGAATAATTTTTCAGCAATTTTCAACCCCGGGCTCCAAACTCCTGCAGCGTACCTGTGGACCTTCCATGGCACACTAATGTGCTGTGGCACACTGGTTGAAAATTGCTGTGAACGCTTTGCCCTTTCCTCATAGGGAAGGTGTTCCAGCCTCTTGATCCTTTCATTTGTTCTTTTCTGTACCTTAGCCAGTTCTCTTTTGGAGATGGTGCAATGAACACAGCATTTCAAATGTGACCACTTGAGATTTCTGTAATGTGCCTCTGAATGTCACCTAGAGCATGAAGACGGACAGACCTACCAAAAGGTTTGAAAAGTGGTGTGAGCAGCAGGGGTGAGCCAGGTCAGGCCCTAGCTGAGGCCCTCTGCCCATCAGGGGGTGGGGAAGAGAGGGCAGTGCAAGGCTTTGCCCCAGGGCAAATGAGAGGGGGTAAAGGGGATAATTTATACCTCAAAAAAGGAGCCCAGGAGCCAAAGGGGGGCCCCAGAAATTTCCTGGGGTCTTAAATTTTCTGATCTCACCCAAGACTACGTGGGATACTGGGCACGCAGTGGCAGCTGCTACCAAAAGCCGTATCCACTGGGCTGAGGAATGCATACATGACACTCCATAACAGTGCCAAATCTGGAAGGAAACTGGCCTGCTGCAGTAGCTCTTTGGCTTGTGGATCCCCTAACCATGGAGCTCAGGGACACAGCTGCAGGACTACAGAAGTATGTACAGAAGCTGCAGAAGTATGTTTTGGTGCAAACAGGACAGTTTCCATTCTAGTGTGAGTCTAAATACGACGATGCTCACTTTCTGCAGTGATCTTCTATATTTTAAAGATTTTAGGGAGACTGAGAGAGTGTTTGGTGTTCTGTCGCTGCTGATACTGTGCAAATGGGTAGAGCTGGACTCCGCATTGGGAAGCCCGGTAGACCTGGACTTCAAAGATTTTTCTGCCTGCCCCCGCTTTGCCCTGTTTTGCTTCTTCCCCACCCCTGATCTACCCACCCCCGCAATCACCCTCTAGTGCTCTGTTTGAACCCTCCCCTTTGGTTAGGGGTGCAAAAGAAAATTTGTGCCCCCTGATAACATTCCTCTCGGAGGCCCTGCTTTGCTCCAGGACTCCCAGTCCCAACCTGTCCCTGGCACAGGTGAGCATGCATGTGCTGCCTCCTCTTTTCAGGGCAGAGCATGTGTTCAGCCACTCAGAGCATGTGTGTGCATTCACAACCTTAGTTGAAAAGCCAAAGAAGCAACACCCAGGGGACTAAACCACAGGCACGGCTGGCTTCCAAGGGCTACCCCCTCCTCCCCCTCCCCTTTCCAAATCTCCTCTGCTGGGGAGGCAGCGGCTCAGTCACATGCTCCTGGACTCTGTGTGCATCACATGATTAAGAGAAATCGAAACTGAGCAGCAGCTGGTCCCTGGTTCCCTGCACGGTTGCTTAATGCTGGCGGCTGTTGCTGCGATCCTCCCTCGCTTGAGCTGCTGGAAGATCATCCAGCTGGGTAAGGATCTTCAGCTCTTGGATACTTTGTTGCCCGCCTCCACTCCCGGCTGGTGGGAGTGACATGTGCTTTCCCAGCAGTTTTGTTTGGAGGTCGCTCCTCCCTCTGCGTGTTTGGGGAGTGCAGTTTTGCTGCTGCTGACTGGGGGATCAGCCTGTCGTGGGATCCCCGGGGATCTCCGCTGGGCTTCGGGCTAGATCTGCGTCTCACTTTCCCCCTCCCTCCTTCCCTCCCCCGTCTAGGAAGAAAACAAGCCAGAACTGGGGTGGCAGGAGGTGGCACCACAATGCCTGCTAGCAACGGGGGGGCGGCGGCGGCGGGTGATTAGCCCTTTAATCCACTTGTTTCAGTGCTGATTCTCAAGAAGGCGTGCCTGGCGTGGGTGTGAGCCTTGACCCTTAAGCCACTGACATCTGTGTGGTCTGGTTGGCAACATTCGGTCTCGAAAGACTATGGTATAAGCCTACAGCACCCGGTATTCCCAGGCAGTCTCCCATCCAAGTACTAACCAGGCCTGACCCTGCTTAGCTTCTGAGATCAGGCAAGATCAGGCATGTGCAGAGTAACAGTTGTGTGATTAAGCAATCAAAAATGGGGCTGGGCGGGTCAAGTGAGCCTTGCTGGCACACCTTGGTTTAGCCCCAGAAGCTGGATTGTCTGCTCCTGAGACAAAGGGGTGCCTTCTCCATAAAGCCCATCCCCTTGGATGTATCTGCTTGGCATCTGGAGGAAAGATTTCCAGGCTGAAGTCCAAACAAAGAAAGTTGCTTTGCTGTGTGTTGCTTTTAAAATTTCTGCCCAGTATTGCATATATGCAACAGGGATTAAATGTGTACACCTTTGGGCTGGGCAGAAATTGGTTAACTTTTGCATTTGCTGATGGTACCCCTTGATCCTGTCAGCTACACCGACCCACTGGTATGAGCTTGCTAGGTGTTTCAGGCAGTGGTTGCTGCCACCCCTACCTGAAAGTGCCAGGGATTGAACAAGGGTTCTTGTGTGTACAGCCTGTTCCCAAGATTCAGTCTTGCCTTTCCAACTCGTGCTGCAACATAGTTAGAATCCATAAGAAGAGCCCCTCTGGGTCAGGCCAATGGCCCATATAGCTCAGCTGGCCCACCAGATGCTTTGGGGAGCACACAAGACAACAAGATATCTGAATCCTGTCCCCCCCCCCCCCTTGGTAGCCTACTTCTAAAACTGGGAGGTTGCATATATCCATCATGACTTGTAACCTGTGGTAGACATTTCTTCCATAAATCTGTTCAATTCTCTTTTGAAGGCATCTAGGCCAGGTACCATCACCACATCCTGTGGCAAGGAGTTCCACAGATTAGCCACATGCTGGGTAGAGAAATATTTTCTTTTAGAGGTTCTAACTCTCCCGACACTCAATTTTAGTGGATGTTCCTTGGTTCCAGTGTTGTGTGAGAGGGAAAAGAACATTCTTCTATCCATCTGCAACTCTCAGAACCTCTCCCTTTAAAACTTAAACAAACCACTCCTTTTTTTTTTTAAAGGGCAAGCATCTGAACTGACAACCTGATTTACCTGACTGTTTACGTGGAGCTCTCTCCTTCCAAAGTTCAAACCCAATGTGTGTGTATATTTACCATATTTACTACAGCAATTCCTTGCGCTTTCATCTGGTTACAGACCAGATTATGAATGAAAGTCAAATAAGTGATGGACGTTAAGGTATAGCCGTATTTCGCTTGCAAATTTATTTTGACCAGTGAAAGATATAGAGCTTGTGGGGAGGAAGGAGAGACGGACTTCTAGGCATCGGTGGAGTTTGTTCCCAGTCTTCACCCTGAAGGCTTTCAGAGCAACTAGCAGTAATTAAAAGCACAAGTCAAGCACAGCAATGTTCATCAAATGTTGTGAAATCGGATGAAAGAGGAAAGCCCGTGAACGAAATTTGAGATATCGTTATAAGAGCAAAGTGACAAAAGTCAAGAGGATGAAAGAAAAGGTATCGCTGCAAAGACTGTCATCTTAGCAAATCCTCTCTACTAAGTAAAGTTAGTACTTTACTAAGAGAAGCTTAGTCCTCTTTCCTGACAATAATCAAGCTTATGCATGTGGAAATGAGCCATTGTCTGATCTTCTGCTTGTTTTGGCTTCCGTTTTCCTCTTTTTCCTCCAGGATTTCTTTTATGCATGTCTAGTTCATACATCCCGGGGAGCAGGGTGTTACTCCAACATTCTTTGTAAATAATACTTTGTTTGTATGTTGGTCATGCTATAGAAAAAAAATCGTATTCTGAAGTAAGCCCTGCTTTGTTTAGTAGGGCTTATTCTCCAGTAAGTCTCCATAGGTTTGTTCCCTGAGGATGCTCTCTGCCTTTCCTTCTCCAATCAAAACCTATGCTGTTTCGTAGATAAGAGTGTGAAGGCCTTTGCAAACAGGAATTGAACAAGACTTCTTAGAAATTCTGCAAAAACAGATTAACAAGAAACAGATCTTTAGAATTGAGCATTGAATCTTCCTGACCTCCTCTGGTCAGGGTGGACTGGTGTGCCAATGGAGGAACAATGCATCATAAATCCAATGCTGATCAGAGAGGTCACGTAGCAGTTGTGGTGGTGGTGCTAATCTAGGTTAGGGCTCTGGCAGGGCAAAGAGCTGTTGGGGTGCAAATGCCAGTGTTCTGATACATACATTTTGTCTTTTCTAGTTTCAGTGGCTGATGGCCCTGGAGGAGGGAGATCCTTCTGTCCTGAAACGCAGTGTGCTGCATCTGGTACTACAGCATCCGGAAGGGGTCAAGTTTGGGGACTTTTCTGGGGCCTTCCTGCAACTGCATGGCTTCCACCCCCAACTCGCTCTTCATGGATACCGCTCACTCAAGGACTTGGTGACTGAAATGAAGAATTTTGTGGTCCTGGAAGGTGATTCTCAGAATCCGGTCATCAAGGTAGCAAGTGACTTTGATCTTTACCAGTGGCTGGAAGGAGGAGAAGAGAATGGGTGGGATGACTCTGAAGAGGAAGTTCAGAGCTTGTCAGATGAAGAAGCAGAAACAGAAGAAGAAGCAGGTAAATGCATAACGTGTTGGAGACTAGCAACCAAATTTGGTTAGAAACTATAAACATACACTCCCCAAATCAGTGTGTGGGCTGATGTCAAAATCTGCGAGATGTCAAAATCTCGCATACAGATAAACAACCTTCAAATGATTACTTGAAACAGCTGTCATGGCCAATATTGTCATGTGGTTCAGAGATGGGTGAATGGCACACATTTAAGGCTTTTGGTAGGTCCTGTTTCTTGGTCTCAGATTTTTATGGGCATTAAAAGCCAAGGCTAGCATTTTGAGTTGGGTCTGGAAACAAATTGCTAACCAGTTTGTTGGTGTAAAAGTTCTGTTATATGCTGTGGTCTCTTTGTCCTGCCAGTACAGTGGGCCCTTGGTTTTTATGAGGGATGTTTTCCAGGATGGAACAGTATCCCCCACGGATACTGATTTCCATGGATATTGGAGTTTGTGGAAAGCCCTCAAAGTACCTTCCAGACATAACCAGAAGAACATAAGAACAGCCCCACTGGATCAGGCCATAGGCCCATCTAGTCCAGCTTCCTGTATCTCACAGCGGCCCACCAAATGCCCCAGGGAGCACACCAGATAACAAGAGACCTCATCCTGATGCCCTCCCCTGCATCTGACATTCTGACATAACCCATTTCTAAAATCAGGAGGTTGCGCATACACATCATGGCTTGTACCCCATAATGGATTTTTCCTCCAGAAACTTGTCCAATCCCCTTTTAAAGGCGTCTAGGCTAGACGCCAGCACCACATCCTGTGGCAAGGAGTTCCACAGACCGACCACACGCTGAGTAAAGAAATATTTTCTTTTGTCTGTCCTAACCCGCCCAACACTCAATTTTAGTGGATGTCCCCTGGTTCTGGTATTATGTGAGAGCGTAAAGAGCATCTCCCTATCCACTCTGTCCATTCCCTGCATAATTTTGTATGTCTCAATCATGTCCCCCCTCAAGCATCTCTTTTCTAGGCTGAAGAGGCCCAAACGCCGTAGCCTTTCCTCAAAAGGAAGGTGCCCCAGCCCCGTAATCATCTTAGTCGCTCTCTTTTGCACCTTTTCCATTTCCACTATGTCTTTTTTGAGATGCGGCGACCAGAACTGGACACAATACTCCAGGTGTGGCCTTACCATCGATTTGTACAACGGCATTATAATACTAGCCGTTTTGTTCTCAATAGCCTTCCTAATGATCCCAAGCATAGAATTGGCCTTCTTCACTGCCGCCGCACATTGGGTCGACACTTTCATCGACCTGTCCACCACCACCCAAGATCTCTCTCCTGATCTGTCACAGACAGCTCAGAACCCATCAGCCTATATCTAAAGTTTTGATTTTTTGCCCCAATGTGCATGACACATCCAGGAAGGGTTCTGAGGTGTGAGGAGGCCACATGCAGCCTTCCTGGGCCTCAGAGAACCTCCCAGAGGCAACAGAAAGGCACTTCCATTTTTCAGTGAAAACTGGAAGTGCCTTTCTCTTACGTCCTGGAGGCGTTCTGAGGCCCTTCCGACATAGGGTTGGCACCCGTGGTGAATCAAATCTACGTGCTGAACCCACAGATGACAAGGGCCAACTGTAATGTGGCAGTGGCATACTAGACCAGCTGAAGCTTCCAAACTTTGTTCAAAGGCAGCCCTGCACATTTCTGTGGTCTAAATTGGGTGTGATGAACATATGGATGAAAATGGCTGAGTCTGACTTCTCCACATCGGGCTGCAGCAGGTGAAACCAGCTGAATCTTATTTATAAGCACTCCTCATCACAGCTGCCATCAGGGACAGTGCAGGGTCCAGGAGCACTCTCAAGCTGCACACTTCCTCCTTCAGGGAGTGAATCCCTGTCCAAAATGGATTGGCCGATGGAATTCAGAAAGTCCCTACAATGCATTCGTGTTATCTGACTTCAGCTGCATGTCCACTAGGGTGGAAACATGTGATTCATCCGCAGCCATTTCAGAATTACACATTTAGGAGTTAAATGAAACTTTCTTCAGGCAAACCTTAAATTTGATCACAGTGATTCAGATCTTGAGGTTGAAATAACAACCGAAGGTACCAGATCTGATGCATGTGGACTGAAACTACTTTTCCACCAGGTTTCTTAGATGTATGCATCAGTACATCAACAAACTGATAAATCTACTCCCTCACACTTCTGTCTCTTGAGCTGACAAACACTGCAATATACGGCTAAAATTAACTAAAAAATTAAAAGAGTATGTCGGGGATAAACAACAGAAACTAGATATTGTCTGGTTTGGGTCAGATCATTCCTGAAGGGTGCAGGTGTAAATCATCCAAAAGGAGAAAGGGTATAATTCGTGTATTAAAGGACAGTTGGTCCTAGAAAGTAAAAAAAAACTGCAAGGGCAAAGGATTATGCCAACAACACATGCAGGAGGTCACAAATATAAGTGTTTATATGGAATTGAATATATGTTGAACTCTGAGGTGCTTTCACAAAATACTGAGCTGTGGTCTGGCCTGCACTTTCTGAAGGAACTTTACTCTGTAATTTGTGGTGTTTGCAGAAATCCTGGAGCTGCTCACCAACATTCTAACCACTTACCAGAATGGCCTGAGGATTGAGAAAGTGCGAGAATTCCTGCTGGCTAAGAACAGAGTGGATCTAGAGAAGTTCAGCATCGATCAAGGCTACAAAGACACACTGGAATTTTTGGAGCACCGAATACCTGAGCTAACAATCAAGTACCAGGAGAACAGACTGAAATGTGTTGTTCAGCTTACAGCAGGGGAGATGCAGCCACCCATCTCCAGCTCTTCCTGCAAAAAGGTTAGAACCAGCAACCATCACACAATCCCCCAGTTGCTCATCAGCCTTTTAAGTACCTACAAGACAGGTCTGAGGATTGAGAAAGTGCAAGAATTCCTGCTGGCCAGGAATGGAGTGAATCTAGAGAAGTTCAGCATCTCTCAAGGCTACAAGGACACACTGGAATTTTTGGAGCACCGAATACCTGAGCTAACAATCAAGTACCGGGAGAACAGACTGAAATGTGTTGTTCAGCTTATAGCAGGGGCGATGCAGCCACCTGTTTCCAGCACCTCCTGCAAAAAGGTTAGAACCAGCAGTCCTCACGCAATCCTTAACTCCTGGAACCTCTCCCTTTAAAACTTAAGCAAACTGCTCCTTCCCCCCCTTTGGTGGCAAACGTTTGAGCTGACAATTCAGTTTGCATGTATTACTCTCCTTCCATATGTCCAACCCAAGGCATGCGTTTTACCACGTTTACTAAAGACTAGCACCTTAGTCCTCTTTTCCCGGTTGTAACCATGCTTATGTAAGCAAGGTCCTCCCCTCCTTGCATTGCTTCTATTTTCTTCCCTCTGTTGTTTCTTTTGTGCTTGTCTACATCATAAGCCCCATAGAGCAAGATCTTACTCTAACTTTATTTGTGGAAAATGTACATTCATTTTGCTATATACATAATACAGTAATAATTTTCTGAAGTAAACCCTACTTTCTTCAGTGGGGCTGAGCAGAGATCAAGACACATAACCTGTAATGGACTTTTCAGCCATAAATTTGTCCAATCTCCTTTAACGGCATGTAGACCAGGTGCCATCCCAGCATCCTGTGGCAAGCAGTTCCACAGATCATTAACATGTGGGATAAATAAATACCTGTATTTCCTTTTTGCCTGTTCTGACTCTTCTACCAGTCAATGTCCACTAATTCTGGTGCTGTTCGAGAGGGAAAAGAACTTCCTTTTCTCCACCTGAGTTTTATATGTCTCGATCACACATCTCCACAGACACCTTCTTTCTAGACAAGGGAGTCCCAAATGTTGTGGCATTGCCTTGTAAAGGAGGTGCCCCAGGCCACTAATCATTTTAGTTGCTCTTTTCTGGACATTTTCCAGTTCCACCATAACCTTGTTGAGATGTGATGATCAGAACTATATGAAGTTCTCCAGTTGTGGCCTTGCCATTGGTTTGTACAATGGCACAATAACATTGGCCATTTTATTTTCAATCCTCTTTTCAATTATCCCAAGTATGAAATTGGCCTTTTTTTACAGGTGTTGCATGCTGGGCCGACAATTTCATCAAGCTGCCCACCACCACTCCAAGATGTGCCTCTTGATTCTTCAAAGATAGCTCAGAATCCAAAGCATAATACAGAAAAGAACAGAACCCAGCGTGGGAGAGAACCTCCTCCAAGCACAAACCATGCCGTTTCTCAGGTAAGAATGTGAAACAGTTTGTAACAGGGAATAGAACAGGGCTTATTAGAAGCCCTCCAAAGACTGATTAACAGGGAAAAGATCCCTGGAGTGGAGCAATGACTTCCTGACCATCTTCAATGGTGTAGGGGGGCAATTCCTCCCATCAATTCAGTGCTGATGAGTGAGATCTCTTGGCATTTACAATGGTTGTGTTGATCTGGGTTGGGATTGTTGCGGGGCAAAGGGAAAAGTAAAGCGCCTCTCCCCCCCCCATAGTCCAGATTTTCCTTGATTCTGTCTGCTGTTTTCTGAGTAAGAAACAAGCCCATCAGCCCAAAAATAGGCTTCATGTCCAATGTCATTTGGCTCACAAGGTAAAGGCCCTTCTAAGCGCTTACAAGTTAGGCCTGAGGACTGAGAAAGTGCAAGAATTCCTGCTGGCCAAGAATGGAGTAGATCTAGAGAAGTTCAGCATCGCTCAAGGCTACAAGGACACCCTGGAATTTTTGGTGCACCAAATGCCTGAGCTAACAATCAAATACCAGAAGAACAGACTGAAATGTGTCCTTCAGCTTACTGCAGGTACAGCACGGGAGATGCAGCCACCCGTCTCCAGCTCTTCCTCTGAAAAGGTTAGAACCAGCAACCCTCACACAATCTTCAACTTCCAAAATCTCATAAATAATAATAGTAAATATATTCTGAAATAATCCCTGCTTTGTTCAGTAGGGCTTGCTGTCAAATAAATCTGTATAGGATTGCTCCCTGAGAGTTCTCTCTGCCTCCTCATATAAAAACATGAAGAGCCCTGCTGGATCAAGCCATGGGCCCAACTAGTCCAGCTTCTTGTATCATAGAATGGGCCACCACTCTGAGAGCATACAGGACTACAAGATATCTGTAGCCTGTAGCCACACCCTTGTATCTGGCATTCAGAGATAGGCCACCTCTCAGATCCGGGAGTGTCATATTGCCATCAAGACTAGTAATCTGTGATTGACTTTTCTTCCATAAAGCTGTCCAATTTCCTTTAAAGGCACATTGGCCAGGTGCCCTCACAGAATTCTGTGGTGTGGAGTTCTGCAGATTATTGAAGTGCTGGGTAAATAAATATTACCTGTTGCTTGTTCTGATCTTTCTGCCTGTCAGTGTCCACTGGTTCTGGTGTTGTTAGAGAAGGAAGACAACTTCCCTCTATCCACTGGATCCCTCCCATGTGTAATTTTATGTCTCAGTCACATCCCTCCTGAGATGCTGTCTTTTTTGACAGGAGAGCTCCAAATATTGTAGCATTGCCTTAGAGAGGAGGTGCCCCAGCGCACTAATCTTTTTGGTCACACTCTTCTGGACATTATCTTACTTGCTTCTTGACAAATGGTGTCCGGAATGGATCTCTATTCTCCAGTTGTCGCCTTACCATTAGTTTGTACAATGGCACAATAATATTGGCTGTTTAATTCTCAATCCCCCTTTCAATAATCTCAAGTATGAAATTGGCCTTTTTCACAGGTACTGCACACTGGGCTGACAATTCCATTGAACTGTCCACCACCACCCCAAAATGTGCCTCTTGATGCTTCAGAGACAGCTCAGAATCCAGTACATAGTACAGAAAAGAACAGAACCCTGTATGGGGCTGAACCTCCTCCAAGCACAAACCATGCTGTTCTGCAGGTAACAGTGCAAAGAGCTTTGTAAAAAGGTATTGAACAGGACTAAGAAGCCCTCCAAAAACTGCATAACAGGGAAGAGATAATGAGAATGGAGCACTGAGTCTTCCCAACCTTCTCTGGTCAGGATGGACTGCTGGAGCTGTGGAGGTGCAGTGCCTCCCATAAATCCAGTGCTGATGAGTGAAGTCCCATAGTGGTGGTGGTGGTGCTGATCCAGGTAGGGATTGTGTAGGGGCAAAGTGTTACATAAAGCCCCCCCTAAATCTGAAGAGATTCAGATCTCTTCTCCTGATGGCTGCTATTTTCTGAGTAAGAAACAAGCACATCACCACTAGTAAAGGGCTTCACGTAAGGCATCATTTGGCCTTCAAGTAAAGGTCTTCTCCACACTTTGCAGCTTGATGTCCTTGTAGCTGCTGTGGACTGAGCCTTCTGAATGGAGAATTTGTGCTGTACCCCAGAACTGTGGTTCCCCTTTGGGTATGAACATACTAGCCCTATTTATTTCTTTGGAAAAGCTCTGTTCCTGTTGTTTACCTACCATTAGCATATGCTTAAATATACAAGGGGAAAGGAGAGACTGGCATCAGAGGTAAGGAGGTACCCACACATCACTGGCATGCCAGTCTTGATTTCCCTGTGGACCTGCATGTTTAAAGGAGCAAAGGAAATTGAGGATGCCTTCGATCTCAAAGTGTAAGGAGGTGAGATAGGGAATTGAGATAGTACCCCCCCACACACACACATACACCTAGAGCCAAATTCAGCTTCCATTCCACCTTTTTAATGTATTTCATGGACGTCTGACCATCTCTATCTAAAAGGATTGGGGAGGTAGCTAGTCCCATACTGGGCATATCTCTTGTCTTTGTATGTTCAGGCACAGAGGTGATTCAAGGAGGTGACTGTGGGCTGCAAGTCCCAGTGTTTCTAATATGTCTGTTTTTGTCTTTTCTAGCTTCAGGGCCTGATGGCTGTGGAGGAGGAAGAGTCTGCTGCCCTGAAACACAGTGTGCTGCACTTGTTGCTCCAACATCCTGAAGGCGTCAAGTGTGGGGAATTTACTGGGGCCTTCCAGCTACTACATGGCTACCACCCCCGATTTGCTCTTCATGGATACCGCTCACTCAAGGACTTGGTGGCTGATATGAAGGATGTTGTGGTTGTGGAAGGTGATGCTCAGAATAAGGTCATCAAGCTAGCAAAAGACTTGAGTCTTTCCCAGTGGCTGGAAGGAGGAGAAGAGAACAGATGGGATGACTCTGAAGTGAAAGGTCAGAGCTTGTCATGTGAAGAAGCAGTAAGAGATGATGCAGGTAAATGGAGACTGGCAACTGAAGCTGGCTGGAGACATGGGCTCTTCAAATCAATGCAGCAATGCAAATCATTGTGAGGGCTCTCCAAAAGCAGTGCATAGATTAATTCCACACTGCAAATAGTTGATTGAAACAGGTGACATGACAGATATTGTGCTGTTAGTTGGAGGACTGCACGTTTAAGTTTTTGCTGTCTCATGGTTTGGTATCAAAGCTAGTTAAGTTATCTGGGATCAGAGGCAGAGAGGCTGTGATAAACCACCATATGGAGAGTTGCTGATATGAAACGTGATGAAATGCGTTTTTATGTTGCCGTTCCTCCAAGGAGCTTAGAAAGCTCCACCCTCCCATATGAAGTATTGGCATCAGTAATACAGTGGTCTGCACTGTATAGAAATCATTTCTGAAGGGCAAAGGTAAAGATCATCCAGGGAGAGAAAGGGTATAATTATTAAATTAGTATAAGGTAGGTCAGGACTGTTAGTACAAGAAATTAAAATACTGCAAGGGAAAAGGCTCATCCCAGCAACATGTGTAAGAGGACAGAATGTATAAGTGTTCATATAGAATTGAATATACGTTGTACTAACACTCTGGGACACTTTCACAAAATACTGAGCTGTGATCATTTTCTGAAGGAACTTGACTAGGTGTGTAATTTGTGGTGTTTGGCAGAAATTCTGGAGTTTCTCACAAAACTTCTAAGCAACTATAAATATGGTCTGAAAATTAAACGAGTACAAGAATTCCTGCTGGCCAACAGTGGAGTGGACCTAGAGAAGATCAGCATCGCTCAAGGCTATAAGGACACATTGGAATTTTTGGAACACCGAATACCTGAAGTAACTATTCAATATAGGGAGAACAGACTCAAATGTGTTGTTCAGCTTACTGCAGGTTCAGCAGGAGAGATGCAGCCACTCATCCTCAGCTCTTCCTGTGAAAAGGTTAGAACCAGCAACCCTCACACAATTCTCAACTTCCAGAATCTCATAAATAATAATTACTAGTAAATATATTCTGAAATAAGCCCTGCTTCATTCAATGGGGCATACTGTCAAATAACTCTGTATAGGTTTGCTCCTTGAGAGTTCTCTTTGCCTCCTCACATGAGAACATACAAAGAGCTCTGATGAATCAAGACAAGAGCAGATCTGGTACAGCTTCTTGTACCTTAGAGTACATCAATCTGAGAGTATACAGGACTACAATATCTGTATCCTGTTGCCCTTGTATCTGGCATTCAGAGATAGGCCACCTCTAAATCCTGGTGGTTGCATCCAATCTTCTTTAAGGCATGTAAGCCAGGTGCCATCACAACATACTGTGGCAAAGAGTTCCACAGGTTATTAAAGTTTTGGGTAAATAAATTTTTCTTTTGCCTGTTTTGATCTTCCTCTGCTGATCCCGCCCCCCCATGACTGTCCACCCCCTTTTCCACCCTCCCCTGCCCAGAAATGCCACTTTCCCATCTCTCTTCACCCTTCTCCAGCCCCTGCACCACTCAGTAGTTTACTTACCTCCAGCGGCAGCCAGGGATCAGGATATAGCACCGGCAGGATGTTGCAGGCCTTCCTACCAGTGCTGCCTACCCCTGAGTAGTTGCAAATATGCCTTATGACAGCTAGTACTGGTGCTAGCAATAAATAGGACTGTGGTATCAATCATATCCCCCCTGAGTCATTGTCTTTCTTGAAGGGAGAGCCCCAAATGTTGTAGCAAGCATTGCCTTGTAAGGGAAGTACCCCAGCCCACTAATCATTTTGATCACTCTTTTCTGGATCTTTTCTTATAGTCTTTTGGAGAAATAGTGAATGGAACTGAACTCAGTACTCTACATGTGTTCTTACCATCAATTTGTACAATGGCATAATAATATTGGCCATTAATAATCCTAAGTATGGAATTGCCTTTTTCATAGGTGCTGCAAACTGGACTGACAACTTCATCAAGCTGTTCATCACCACCCCAAGATGTGCCTCTTGATTCCTCAAAGACAGCCCTCACAGATCCTAGAACAGAAAAGAATAGAACCGAGAATGGGACAGAAACTCCTCCAGCCACGAACCATGCTGTTCCTCAGGTTAGAACATGAAGACCTTTGTAAACAAAATGGGACAGGCTCTGAACACTAAATAACAGGGAGAGCATTGACTCTTCCCAAGCAAGGTGAATTCTTGTGGTGGTGGAGATGCATTGCTTCCCATAAAACCAGTGCTAATCAGAATGGTCGCATAGCAGTTGTGGTGGTGATCTAGGTTGGGACTGTTGGCAGGACAAAGAGCTGTTAGGCTGCAAGTTGCATTGTTTCTGATGTGTCTGCTTTGTCTTTTCCAGCTTCAGGAACAGATAGTCATGGAGAAGGGAGATCCTGGTGCTTTGAAACGCAATGTACTGCACCTGGTGCTCCAGCACCCCGAAGGGGTCACATTTGGGGACTTTTCCGGGGCCTTCCAGCAACTGCATGGCTACTGTCCCCAACTTGCTCTCCATGGATACTGCTCACTCAAGGACTTGTTGACTGACATGAAGGATGTTGTAGTTGTGGAAGGTGATTCTCAGAATCAGGTCATCAAAGTAGCAAGTGACTCACATCTTGACCACTGGCTGGAAGGAGGAGAAGAGAATGGATTAGATGACTCTGAAGAGGAAGCTCGGAGCTTGTTATATGAAGCATCAGCAGGTGAAGATGCAGGTAAACACATCATTCATCAGACACTGGCAGCCATTTTTGCCTGACGATACAAGTACGGGCTTTCCAAATCATTGCATGGGCTTTCCAAAAGCAGGGCATAGATGAATTCCGCACTGCAAATACTGTGTGCGTCTTAATGACAGGGATGGGAACCGGCATCCCTGTCGTCAAGCGGGGCTTGATGTGTGTGAAGCATTCAAAGTCAAGGGGGAGTTGTGCTCCCCTTGTTTCCAGAGGCTCAGACTATCCATTTTAGGCAAAAACATGTGACTTCCAACTTTCCAGGAAACCGGAAGTCACATGTTTTTGGTGAAATGGCCAGTCTGAGCCTTGGACAGGCAGTGCATGGTTGCGTGCTACCTCTCTGAAGCTCAGAAAAGCCTCTGGAGGGTGAGGTTACAAAGGCTGTCGGGGGTCAACAGGAGCCAGCAGGGGTCACTGAATATGTAGACCATCATTGACCAGAGCATTGCTAAGCGTGCTCACCTGTAATTGTTGGAAATGAGACTTGACTGATATGGCTATGTTAGTTGGACTAAACATGCTTAAGTCTTTACTAGGTCCTGTCTCATACTAGATGTTTGATACTAGAACCGGTTCAAGTGAGAGAGAGACAGAAGCAGAGATACTGTGGTAAACTACCATATGGAAAGCTGCCGATGTGAAGGATATTTGATTTGATGTTGCCACTCCTCCGAGTAGCTTAGAAATGCTCCGCCCTCCCATGTGAAATAGGTTAGATTGAGAGAGGGTGACTGGCCCCAATTATATAGCGGGCCACACTATACAAATCATTCCTATTGGGGGTAGAGATAATCAAGAGGGAGAAAAGGTATAATTTGTGAATGAGCTTATGGTGGTACCGGATAGTTGGTCCCAGAAAGTTGAAAGCTGCAAGGGAAAAGGCTTGTCAACAACAAGAGGACACAATGTAAATGCATTTAAATGGAGTTGAATATACATTGCTTTCACTCTCTGGGATGCTTGCACAAAAAATGGAACTGCGATCAGGCTTGCACTGCAGTGCATCACTTTCTGACAGAATTTGACTCTGTAATTTGTGGTGTTTGGCAGAAATCCTGGAGTTGCTCACAAAACTTCTAAGCAAGTATAAGCATGGTCTGAAAATTAAGCGAGTACAAGAATTCCTGCTGGCCAACAGTGGAGTGGATCTAGAGAAGATCAGCATCGCTCAAGGCTATAAGGACACATTGGAATTTTTGGAGCACCGAATACCTGAAGTAACTATTCAATACAGGGAGAACAGACTCAAATGTGTTGTTCGACTTACTGCAGGTGCAGCAGGAGAGATGCAGCTACCCATCCCCAGCTGTTCCTATGAAAAGGTTAGAACCAGCAATCCTCAACTTCCAGAATCATATAAATAATAAATAGTAAATATATTCTGAAATAACCTTTGCTTCAATCAATGGGGTGTACTCTCAAATAACTCTGTATAGGTTTGTTCCTTGAGAGTTCTCTCTGCCTCCTCACATGAGAACATACAAACAACTCTGATAAATAGGGCAAGAGCAGATCTGTTCCAACCTCTTGTGTCTTAGAGTTGCCCACCACTCTGAGAGCACTAAGTACTACAAGATATCTGTATCCTGTTGCCCTTGTATCTGGCATTCGGAGATAGGCCACCTCTAAATCCTGGTGGTTGCATCCAATCTTCTTTAAGGCATGTAAGGATGCCAGGTGCCATCACAACATCCTGTGGCAAAGGGTTCCACAGGTTATTAAAATGTTGGGTAAATAAATATTTATTTTGCCTGTGTTGACCCTCCTCTGCTGATCCAGCCTCCTCCCAGGACTGTCCACACCTTGTCCCACCCTCCATTGCCCAGAAATGTCACTTCCCCATCTCTGTTCAAACTTCCCCAGACCCTGCGCCACTCAGCCGTTTACTTACCTCCAGTGGCAGCCAGGGGTCAGGATATAGCATCAGTAGTGCTTTGTAGGTCTTCCTGCCAGCACTGCTGACTCCTGAGTTGTTGCAAATGTGCCTTATGACATGTTGCACCGGCTAGTGCTGGTGTTAACAATGAAGAAGACTGTGGTATCAATCCATATTTCCCCCTGAGTCATCGTCTTTCTTGAAAGGAGAGCCCCAAATGTTGTAGCATTGCCTTGTAAGGGAGATGCCCCAGCCCACTAATCATTTTTGCCACTCTCTTCTGGATCTTTTCCTATAATCTTTTGGAGAAATGTTGAACGGAACTGGACCCAGTACTCTACATGTGGTCTTACCATCAGTTTGTACAGTGGCATAGTAATATTGGCCTTTTTTCCCCCCCTCAATATTCTTTTTAATTATCTGAAGCATGGAATTGCCTTTTTCATAGGTGCTGCAAACTGGACTGACAACTTCATCAAGCTGTTCATCACCATCCCAAAATGTGCCTCTTGATTCCTCAAAGACAGCCCAGAATCCAGATCCTAGAACAGAAAAGAATAGAACCGAGAATGGGACACAAACTCCTCCAGCCACAAACCATGCTATTCCTCAGGTTAGAACATGAAGACCTTTGTAAACAAAATGGAAGAGGCCTCTGAACGCTAAATAGCAGGGAGAGCATTGACTCTTCCCAAGCATGGCGGATTCTTGTGGTGGTGAAGGTGCATTGCTTCCCATAAAACCAGTGCTAATCGGAATGGTCGCATAGCAGTTGTGGTGGTGATCTAGGTTGGGACTGTTGGCAGGACAAAGAGCTGCTAGGCTGCAAGTTCCAGTGTTCCTGATGTGTCTGCTTTGTCTTTTCCAGCTTCAGGAACAGATAGTCATGGAGAAGGGAGATCCTGGTGCTCTGAAACGCAATGTGCTGCACCTGGTGCTCCAGCACCCCGAAGGAGTCAAGTTTGGGGACTTTTCCGGGGCCTTCCAGCAACTGCATGGCTACTGTCCCCAACTTGCTCTCCATGGATACTGCTCACTCAAGGACTTGTTGACTGACATGAAGGATGTTGTAGTTGTGGAAGGTGATTCTCTGAATCAGGTCATCAAGGTAGCAAGTGACTCACATCTTGACCACTGGCTGGAAGGAGGAGAAGAGAATGGATTGGATGACTCTGGAGAGGAAGCTCGGAGCTTGTCATATGAAGCATCAGCAGGTGAAGATGCAGGTAAACGCATCATTTGTTGGACACTGACAGCCGTTTTTGCCTGATGCTACAAATATGGGCTTTCCAAATCATTGCATGGGCTCTCCAAAAGCATGGCATAGAGGAACTCCACACTGCAAATACAGTTGTGTGCCGCTTCATGACAGGGATGCGAACCGGCATCCCTGTTGTCAAGTGGGGTTGGATGTTGTGTGAAGCATTTGAAGTCAAGGGGGAGCTGTGCTCCTCTTGTTTCCGGGGGCTCAGACTATCCATTTTAGGCGATAACATGTGACTTCCAGTTTCCAGGAAACCGGATGTCACATGTTTTTGGTGAAATGGCCAGTCTGAGCCTTGGACAAGCAGTGCTTGGTTGTGTGCTACTTCTCTGAAGCTCAGAAAAACCTCAGGGGTGAGTGGAGCGCTGTTCCCCTGGGTTATGGAGGCTGTTGGGGGGGGGTCAACAGGGGCCAGCGGGTGTCACTGAATATGGACCATCATTGGCCAGAGCGTCGCTAAGCGTGCTCACCTGTAATTGTTGGAAATGGGACATGACTGATATGGCTATGTTAGTTGGACTAAACATGCGTAAGTCTTTGCCAGGTCCTGTCTCATGGTTTGATACTAGAACTGGTTCAAGTGAGAGAGAGACAGAAGCAGAGATACTGTGGTAAACCACCATATGGAAAGCTGCCGATGTGAAGGATATTTGATTTGATGTTGCCATTCCTCCGAGTAGCTTAGAAATGCTCCGCCCTCCCATGTGAAATGGGTTAGATTGAGAGATTGGCCCCAATTATACAGCGATTATACAGATTGTTCCTATTGGGGGTAGAGATCATCAAGCAGGGAAAAGGGTATAATTTGTAAATGAGCATATGGTGGGACAGGATAGTTCATCCCAGAAAGTCGAGAACTGCAAGGGAAAAGGCTTGTGTCAACAGCAAGAGGACACAATGTATATTCATTTAAATAGAGTTGAATATGCATTGCTTTCACTCTCTGGGATGCTTGCACAAAATATTGAACTGTGATCAGGCTTGCACTGCAGTGCATCACTTTCTGACAGAATTTGACTCTGTAATTTGTGGTGTTTGACAGAAATCCTGGAGTTGCTCACCAACCTTCTAACCACTTACCAGAATGGCCTGAGGATTGAGAAAATACAAGAATACCTGCTGGCCAAGAATGGGGTGGATCTCGAGAAGTTCAGCATTGCTCAAGGCTACAAGGATGCACTGGAATTTTTAGAGCATCGAATGCCTGAGCTAACGATAAAATACCAGAAGAATAGACTGAAATGTGTTGTTCAGCTTACAGCAGGTACAGCAGGGGAGATGCAGCCACCCGTCTCCAGCTCTTCTTGCGAAAAGGTTAGAACCAGCAACTCTCACACATTGCTCAGCCAGAACGTAAGGATAATAATAAATATATTCTGCCCTGCTTTGTTCAGTGGGACTTACTCTCAAATAAGTCTATATAGGATTGCTCATTGAGAGTTCTCTCTGCCTCCTCACATAAGAAGACCCTTGCTGGATCAAGCCAGGGGCCCATCTAGTCCATCTTCCTGTACTGGAGAATGAGAGCAACTCTGAGAGCATACAGAACATCAAGATATCTGTATCCTGTTGCCATACCCTTGATTTTGGCCTTCAGAGATAGGCCACCTTGGAGGTTGCATGCCATCATTAAGACTACTAATCTGTAATAAACCTTTCCTCCATAAATCTGTTTAAACTCCTTTAAAGGCACATTGACCAGGTGCCATCACAAGATCCTATGGCAAAGAGTACCACTGATTATTTACATTGGGGGGGGGGGGTAAATAAATATTTCCTTTTTTCCTGTTCTAATTCTTCTGCAGGTCAATGTCCACTGGTTCTGCATAATTTTGTATGTCTCAATCACATCCTCCTCAGATGCCTTCTTTCTTGTTCAGAGAGCTCCAACATTGTAGCATTGCCATGTGAGGGAGGTACCCCAGCCCATTCATTTTGGTCCTTACTTCTGGACCCTTTCCTATAGCCTTTTTGAGAAATGGTCACTGGAACTGGACCCAGTACTCTAGACAACTATTTGTACAATGGAATAATAATATTGGCCATTTTATTATTGAACTCCTTTTTAATGATCCCAAGCATGGAATTGGCCTTTGTTCACAGGTACTGCAGACTGGGCTGACAGTTTCATTGAGCTGTCCACCGCCACCACAAAATGTGCCTCTTGATTCTTCAAAGACAGCTCAGAATCCAAAACCCAGGACAGAAAAGAATAATACCCAGAACAATACAGAACCTCCTTCAAGCACAGATCATGCTGTTCCACAGGTAAGAGTGTGACGACTTTTGTAAACAGGAATTGAACAGGGCTAAGAAGCCCACCCCAAAACTAATTAACAGGGAACTGATCATGAGAATGGAGCATTTTCTCAACCTTTTCTGGTAAGTCTGGACTGGTTGGGCAGTGGAGGCACAGATCCTCTCATAAATCTAGTGCTGATCAGTGAGGTCTCATAACAGTTAGAGTGCTGATGGTGATCTAGATTGCGACTGTTGGCAGGACAAAGAGCTGTTCGGTTGCAACTCCCAGTGTTTCTGATGTGTGTCTTTTCTAGCTTCAGGGACAGATAACCATGGAGGAGGGAGATCTTGGTGCCCTGAAACGCAATGTTCTGCACCTGGTGCTCCAGCACCCCGAAGGGGTCACATTTGGGGACTTTTCCGGGGCCTTCCAGCAATTGCATGGCTACTGTCCCCAACTTACTTGTCATGGATACCACTCACTCAGGGACTTCGTGGCTGATTTGAATGGTGTTGTGGTTCTGGAAGGTGATTCTCAGAATCCGGTCATCAAGGTTGCAAGTGAATCACGTCTTTACAAATGGCTGGAAGGAGAAGAGAACGGATGGGATGACCCTGAAAGGAAAACACAGAGCTTGTCACATGAAGAAGCAACCAGAGAAGAGGAAGGTAAATGTGTGAGGCTGGCAGCCACTTTTGATTGGATGTTTCAAATATTGGCTCTTCAAACCAGTGTGTGTGCTATCCGAAACTAGGGTATGGATTAAGCTCACCCTGCAGGTAGTTATTTGAAACAGTTCACATGACTGATAAGGGTGTGACAGTGGGTGTTTAGAGGACTACACAAGGTTAAGTCTTTGCTAGATTCTGTATCATGGTTTGGTACCAGAACTGGTTCAAGTGAGATGGGGACAGGAGCAGAGATTCTATGGAAAACCATTCTATGAAATATTGCTGGTAGAAAGAATGAAAGGAGGTTTGATTTGATGTTGCTATTCCTCCAAGGAGCTTAGAGCGGTTCTACCCTCTGAAATGAAGTAGGTTAGAGACAGAGAGACAGACAGACAGAGAGACAGACAGACCGACCAAGGTCATTCAGTGAGTTTTATGGCTGACTGGGGATTTTCCTAAAGCTGCAAGGGAAACATGTTTTGAAAGAGCAAGCAATGAATAAGTGTTTATATGGAGATGCCAGAAACCTCTGAGCCAAAATGGGGTAGGTTAAGTACTTGGTTGCAAAGGCAAATGTAGGTATAGCAGACATAACAGAAACCTGGACTGGAAGGAACCAGTGGATCATGGTTATTGCAGGATATAAGAACAGGGGAAACGTATTAGCTGGTAGTGTAGTTCTGTATATGAAAGAGTGTATGGAATTCAACAAACTGGCAAACTCCGGAGGTTGAGACTCCTCCCCAGAATCAGTGTGAATGGAAATGTCTGCCCCCAAAAATAATTCAGTTCAGGAGACGCGCAATCACCCTTCTGATCAAAATGCTGAAGGTGAGCTTGAAGATATATGTCTGAACACTAGTTTTACCAACATTTTGGGTCAGGATATGGTGTTTTGGTTACTGAAAGTTTTGTTCCTTATAGTAATTAGGTAAGAAATGCCTTCTGGGACTGGAAGCTGAAAGTCACGATTGTGCATCCCACTTAGGAATATAGGAAGAACTTTGCTGCATTCGATTGAAGGCTCTCGGTGTTGTCTTTCACACAACAGCCAACCAGATGCTTGCTAGAGACTCAAATGCAAGGCACGAATGCTTGTCCTTGCTGTGCTCCTGCAGAGACAAACTGTCTCCGATAATGGCAGTTCCATTTATCCATTATGATCAATAGGTGTGGATAGATTTATCCTCTATGAATTTATCTAATCTTGTTGTAAAGCCATCTTCAGATCCAGAACCTTTCTTTTTAAAGGTCACCATCCTGTTGTCTTGAGAGTTGTGTGTTAATCGCAATATCCATTCAAAATTAAAAACAAGGGGGGAATCCGCAGATATTGCCAAGTTGCCTTTCTTCATACTGTAACTGTTACCCTGCACATGCCCGATCTTGTCTGATCTCGGAAGCTAAGCAGGGTCAGGCCTGGTTAGTACTTGGATGGGAGACCGCCTGGGAATATCGGGTGCTGTAGGTTTATACCATAGTCTTTTGAGACTGAAGGTTGCCAACCAAATGGTTGAAATATCCAAGATGACTGGAATTCGTTCCATTTGGAAAATGGAGTGATCTTGTGGTGCCCTGTTGTTTATGCAGTGTGTTATCAATGAATCTGATTCTGTACAGAGTTTTGTGGACAAACATGAGGTCTTTGCCTCGAGGAGTCCAAGTCCTCGGTCAGTGATGGAGGCAAAAGGGGGAAGGGAGGTAAAGGTAAGCAATTGTGAGAGAGGGCGTACAGGCAGTCGTGACAAAAGGTAACACTTTTCCTTTTTAGATGTCCTTTACTCCTGCCATTGTTCAGAGTCTTAAGGAAGAGCCAGCAAGCCAGACGCCAGGCAAAATGACCAGCTGCTTTGAGTAGCACTACTGGGTGGGGGGAGCATGGAGGCACTGCCTTTGTTAGTGGTATTCTAGACATGAAAGCTGAAGCCATTCTCTTCCTTTCAGGATTTTCAATTGCCTTTGTGGCAGTCCGAGATGTCCTTAAAAACCATCCTAAGGGCCTGAAAGTGAAGAAACTAAAAGAGGCCCTAAGAAAGAAGTGTGACTTTGATCTGGAGAGGCTCCGCTCTCACCTGGGCTACAAGGATATTGTTTCCTTCCTGCAGGACATGCCTGGACTCCTCCTTCGAAACATCAGCATGGTTCGGAATTGCGTTGTACAACTTCAGTCAGGTAGGGCTGTGATAGTGGTGGGGGATATGGAGACGAATGTCATTCTTATTGTCTGACTGGGCAGGGATACATGGAGTGACCTCTAGGAGAGTAAATGGGCCAGGCTAAGCTAAGTAAACTGGCTTTTGTCAGGAATCAATAGCAACAATGTAGATTTTTGTTATCTGAATTTATCTGTGTTTTACTGTTCTTGAATTCCTGATTTGTCTTCCTGCCATTCTCATTTTTAGCCAGAGCTCAGTGATAGCACACAAGTTGGATCTCTGTTTTATAGCCCAGCTATGTTTCAGGTCCTAAGATCTGCTGAGAGCACAGAATCCTGATACTCGGTGGTCCACCATGACTGGTTGTCCTGCAGGCACAAGGTATGCTTCATCTCATGCTGTCTCTCTTTGTCTCCTTGGCTAGGTCCCTCTAGTCCTGCTCCTTCCCTGGACACAGATTTCTCTGCATGCAACTCAAATGCTACTTTCCAAGAGCCAATGAGAAACAAATCTGGTAAGGTTGTATTAGGGAGCTCTTGGTATTCTGGGTGACACACTTATATCTGCTTGCTGTCTCCTATGTGCCTTTTTGTGATGGAGCTAAACCCCAAAGTGTGATCATAGTTGAGCTCTAACGTTCTTCAAAATTAGTTGATCAGCACTGAACGACTGGAAGTATGACCTGAGAGGAGTTGAGAAGGCTGTTCTCCTTCTCGTGGAGGAATTTTTGCCCCCCATATGGTCATCTCTCTATTTTTCACAAATGCTGTCGAATCTTGGCCTGAAAGTTTTTTTTTTAAAAAGGGTGCTATATGCCTTGGAAGCTATGGATTTCTTTAGTCCAAGCCTCCAGCAAACCAAGAAATGGCACTGTTCCTCTTACAGAGAGACAAAGACTGCACAATAGAGGTGACAATAAAACTATAGTCAGGCCAGGGCTACAACTCAGTGACCTCAGTGGTCTAGTCCTTACTTTTGCTACCTGCTCGATGAATTGTTTCAGGTGGGCTGATAGAGGTCTGCCCACTTCAATGATAAAGCAAGATCGGATTTCTCCAAATTGGGCAGGGCTTCCTGTTCAGTGGAGATTGAACTACCTCTTCCTGTGTCATTCCAATAATACTGGTGTTATGACACTGCTAATACTGCAGAATGTAAGCTTCAGCTATGCCCCTTAATTCTCAAGTGTAGAACCTTATCACATCACCCTTGATTGAGCGTGAATTTATTTATTTGTGACTGCTCTGCTTCCTGCTCATACCCCGTCCCTTGGTCATCTTCCAGTTTTAGGATTGTTAAGCTAATTCCTTTTCCTCTAAGTACCTCTTCAAGACTCGCAACAATACTGGCTTTGTTTGATCCATCCTATCCTTTTCTTATTGTATGTCCCATCTTTTGATAGGTACCCATAGTCCTACCCCATCTCTTGACACTGATTTCTGTGCCCACTATTCTGGTTGTGGAAGAACCAAGATTAAAAAAATTATTTTATAGTAGTATTACCCTGCTCTTTTCAGGTTGGCTCAAGGCACCTGACGTAGTACAGTCAACAAAACAGGAGGCAAATAAAAACAGTAGATAAAGCATGGTGCACTCCATATCCTATCCCCCTTCCTGGGCCAGATCTGCCAACACAGATCCACATGGATTTGTGCCAGCGATTTAGCAGGCGCAAGTCCAAGTAGACCCATTGTTATGGCTGGTGCTTTCCCAGGGCAAGGGGACAGATCAGTGAGTTCTTTTCCATTTCTGACGATGTCTTACAATGTCTTTAGTTCTGGCATGGGCATAAGACCCTGTTTTCTTTCCCCATTCCTATTCATGACTCATCACAGAAAGTGATTTTCCCAAGCCAGTGTCTTCTAGCCAACTTCCCATTACATAATCTCTTCCTAGAAAGGAAATCACATTTCATTCTTTATAGACCTGGCTGCTGCCTTAGTGCTGGTTCTAGATGTCCTTGGAGACTACCCCCTTGGCCTGAATCTAAAAGCACTGAAAGAGAACCTGGAGGCGAAGCATGGCTTTGATTTGGATACTTTCAGCCAAGGTTTGGGGTATGAAGATGTGATGGTCTGCCTGGTGGATATTCCAGGGGTCTATTACTTATCAAAATGGCAAGCAGCCCCAGAATCGCATCATCCAGCTTCTTTCAGGTGCCCCAGTCCTTCCAGCCTGGCTGCTCACTGCTAGTCATTCTGTGGATAAACCTCCATCTTCCAGTGGCTCAAACTCTCTTCCACAAGAAGCCTATGGAAAGAAAGCCAGGTAAATTGTCTCACAGGAACATAGGAAGCTGGCCTGTGCCAAGTCATTCCATGGCACAACTAAGACAGTATTAATGTCATAGAATCATTGCTTCTCTTCAGGGTTTCAGACTCTGCCTGGAAGTGTGGGAATCATCCGTATGCAAAACTTATGCTCTTTTGCTGAGCTACATAGACTCTATGCCTATGAGGCACTAGTAACTTTTCAGTGTACAAAAACTATACAAACAAGCTCGAGTTCTATATTTCATACATCGCAAGACAATTATACGGTGGTAATGCTAAGTTAAAATAATTGTTGTTCATATTAGTCATATTATCAACAATAGAGGCTCTTAAAATATACCACAGGTATTTCTTTGGAAGTTGCTACTTGCTTTTTCACAAGGGCTTAATTTAACCAACGTTACAAAATGAAAGTTCAGGATTTTGTGGGAGTTTGGGCTGTTAAGTAGCCATGTTTGTGCCCCACAGTCTGGCTTTAGTTATATGGCTTCTGAATCTAGTAGCTTTTTATTCTTGTGTGAACAGTAAGATTTAATCAACATGAATTGAAAAGTAGACTAATACTTATGATTGCAAAATAACCACCCCATTTCTAAGCAGTGTTCTAGCATTCCTACGTTACTCCCCCCTACTGTAGTTTTCTGGTCTTCTAGCTTTCAGCTCTGTTTGAACCCAGTTCAGTGCTTCTCTCACCTTCTTAAAATGATCTACCAGCAAATCTAAAACCCTAAACCAGAGCGAGTTTGGAAAGAAGCCTGGTAAGAATATGTTTTGACTTCCCAGGTGTAAGAAGGAGCATGTAGGCCAACTGGCATAATTCTGTTGAAACCCCAAATCAGATATGCTTCAACCCTGAAGAATAAATATATACCTTCTGAGAGTCACCCAACCTGCCCCAGGATTATATAATTTTTAAGACTGTAGGACTGTATTATTCAGATAACCTGTTGGTCTGAGTGTCTGTATGTATGATTTGTATTTTGAAGAAATGCTATGCTCATTGAGCAGGTACTTCATTCATTCCCTCCTGCTATGCTTACCTTTAGTGGCAGTTATCAAGATCAATCCTACTGTATCTTGTTGAGCATAAAAGCCAGGTAACATAAAAAAAAAAAAGAATGTCCAATGTCATGTGAGCCTGGCTGCTGTGTGCTTCAATAGCCATGTTCAGGCTCCACAATGCGATTGCAGTTTTGCAGATCCTTGAATGTTGTGCTCTGATGCTATTCTGTGTAACTCCTGTTACTTCTCTGGTCTTCCAGGTTCCTGCATTTCCCCTTCAGCCCAAGTCAATGCTTCTCTCTCCTTGGACTCAAGAGAGTCCTCCGTCAAATCTGAAACCTTGAACCAAAGGATGGTGGAAAAAAAGCCAGGTAAGACGGCATATCTGTATCGAAGTCCACTCTCAGTGGGTGTGGTGAGGAGTCCACAGTCCACAAACCCTCTCTTTCATTGGTGGATTTCTGTTCAGCCCGTTCTTTGTCAGTAGAGATGTGGATTGGCTTGATACACCTGAAGGCTGACAGAGACTTCTAAGCTGAACACCGATACATTTCTTATTTGCTTTTTGTTTTTTGTCTGGCAGCACTGGAAGAAGTCTTGGCTTTACTGTCCAGCCTCCTTGGTTTGCCCCAGCACAAGTCAGGCCTAAAGCTGAAAAAAATGCAGAAACTGCTGTTGACCAAGGAGGGAGTTGATTTGGAGAAGTTCAGCATTGCCCAAGGCCATAAGGATGCACTGGCCTTTTTGGAATGCCAGATGCCTGAGTTAAGCATCAGCTATCAAGAGAACCAGCTTGACTGTATCATTCAGCTTGGATCAGGTGAAGTCTGGGGGATGAAAGCTGCACTGCTAGGCTCCATTTCCCTGTTTCCCAGGGGAGGCAAGTAAATGGGTTAATAGTTAGGCTGTGAACCATGCTTAGAGCCTGGTGATCCAGAATGTCTCTGAGAGCAGGAACTTAGTCAGGGACTATCAGTCAGTGCCTCCCAGCACAAGGCTGCTAGAATTACTTGGCAGCATCTTGTCAAATGGTATCACAGGCCTACAAAACTGAGGGTCAGAAAAGTTTATTATTATTATTATTATTATTATTATTATTATTATTATTATTATTATTAAACAACAGTATTTATGTACTGCTTTTCAACTAAAAGTTCACAAAGCGGTTTACAGAGAAAAATCAAATAACTAGATGGCCCCCTGTCCCAAAAGGGCTCACAATCTAAAAAGATGCAAATGAATACCAGCAGACAGCCACTAGAACAGACACTGCTGGGGTGAGGTGGGCCAGTTACTCTCCCCCTGCTAAAAAAAGGAGCATCCACTTGAAAAAGTGCCTCTTTCCCAATTAGCAGAGGTTTTCCCAAACTTTATGGTGGTTTGATATGAATTTGGGGTGCTGATTCCAAAAATGGCATCCGTTTTGCCGCTTCACATGTAGTTTTGGAGATATAGTGTAGCCTCACTAGTGAATTGTTTAAGCAGCTTCCATGGTTTAGGCTTCCTCAAGAGGAAGCTGCTTGAACCATTCACTAATGAGGCTATACTATATCTCCAAAACTAGACATGATAGGGCAAAACGGATGCCATTTTTGGAATCAGCACCTCAAATATACCCAGGAATTGGTGTAACGTTTAAGGAAGCAAAATGTGTGTTGGCCTGTGTATTTTGAGTCATTATTCTGTTGTTACTGCCGTTACTGTTGTTACTGCCGATACTGTTACTATCTTTGGAGAAAACTATAGTGCTTCAGATTTTTTGGTGGTGAGGGTAGGCAATGGGTGGAATGAGGTTGGGAGCAGGTGGAATGAGGGTGTTTCTGGGTTGGGAGGGGGTAGTAATGGGACAGTATTGAGGGAGGGGGTAGTTATCAGTGACAGCAGATTTGCTGATATCCTATCCCCTTCCTGGCCTTGATCCACGCCTCTGTCCACTCAGACTTGTGCCAACAAGTTATCGGTGAAGGGCTAAGTAGGTCCATTGGGACATTGGTGGCTTGCCGGGGCAATGGAATAAATATTCCCTCACCTTGAGGAGGCCTCTGGGACTGCAGTCTCCCCTGTAGGCTACAGTGTGCTCCCTATTGGCATGGGTGCATTGGTGGGCAGGGAATTAGTTTTATTTAGGTTTATATTCTCTCTACAGTTTCCGTACAGAGTCTTCACCTATCAAATGTTTATGCCTAATAAAGGTTGACTTGACTTGACTAGTTTGGATTGTGCCGTGAATCATGTAAGCGTCTTTTCTAGGCTAAGAGCTTAAAATCTTCTTCTGTTGTTAGGTCCTCGGGCTTAAGCCCCCTTTCCATTGCTAAGTTCTCCCTCCTCCTCCTTGCAGACAACAAAAACAGTTGAGCCAGCAAACTCTTTATCAAATAAACTTTCTATCTCCCTCCTATGATGTGACCTGCACCTTGGTTTATGTATATTTCTTTCTCCTTGACAAACATTAGAGCAGTGCTTCCCAAACTCCTTCAAGGAAGTTGGGAGCACTGTAAGTGTCTGTGGGAGAGGGGCTATGGCTGGGGGGCTATGCTGGGGGGAGAGGGGTTTTTACCTGGGGAAGTGTTGGCCTTCTGGTGGAAGGGCTTTGTTGGGAGCCCTAAAGATGCCTCTGCAGGGCTCCCCAAGCCTCTGTAACTGAAAAAAGCAATCAAAAACCACTTTCTCTTTCAGTCAAAAACAGGAAGTGGTTTTCATTGGGTTATTTACTATTACAGAGGCTTGGGGAGCCCTGTAGAGGCGTCTACTGGGCTCATCACACACACTCTGGAAGGCCAGCACTCCCTTAGGTAAGTGTAAAAACCCCTCCCCCCAGCAGCAGTGTGATCCTGGGGATTGCATTGCTGCATTGTGTCATGACCCACCAGTTTGGGAACATGCTTGTGCATTGGCTAAGGATATACTATTCTGTATTCCATGGCCCTTGAAAACAACCCATCAACAATTCTCTATAACTTCTTTCAGTACAGAGATTACTGTTCCGCTTTTTGTGCTTAGATGATGCAAGTGTCTTTCCTGTTTAATATGAATTTTAAAACTCATCTTCCCTTCTTAGATTCTGAGGTTAATTCTGTCTCTGCATTGCTTGATGCTCCTCCATCTCACATCCAGGTCCCAAACTCTGTGCCAGGTAGGTTTTCAGTCTGATTCTTTCAGCTGATATGAACTGTGCAGTGGTTTATGCATTGTTTTGTGTTGTGTAAAGATTTCTCAACAGGGAAGTTAGGAGTTGTGCAAGGGAAATTTGGTCACTGTTCTGAGAAACGGCCGTGTTTGAGTAAAGCCATTCACTGATCTGTTGCTACAGGACCTGCGACCAACTTTTCAGATAATCTCTTTTGCAATTTTATCCGATTGGAATAATTGTGGAACTGAAGTAGCTGTATGCAATAGTCCTATTACACTAGCTCCCTTACACACTGCTAAATTGGTGCCCTTGTGCAGACACACTACATCCTTTGCAGTGCTTTTGTGTAGGCATGATTGTGCTGGGCTCACAAGAGCCAACTGTTTCAACTTGCGTATGTTCCGATTTCTGTACAGATTTCTGGGATAGAACTGGTACATACATGGCGGGCTTACAGCCTGATCCTAACGGGCTACCCCCTCACTCTTCAGACTTTCCAGACTCACGTTAAGTACAAGATGGAAGAGATCTGGCTTTGCAGCAGCATGCATAAAAAGAATTAGGTGTTTTTGTGGACCATAAAATGAAATAGCCTTGTGATGTGACTGCAAAAAATGCTCATGCATGCTGGGCTGTGTTGACAGAGGCATAAAGTCCAGATCACAATAAGTAATAGTTTCACTCTATTCTGCACTAATCAGATCCCACTTGAAATACTGTGGGCAGTTTTGGGCAACGTGTGTACATTTAAAAATGTTGTAAGTTGCTTTGGGGGACTCTTTAAAGGCAGAAAAGTAGGATATAAATGTCCGGGTGGATAGATAGATAATGATGCAGATTGCCACGTACACTGTTTGAATATTTCCATCCTCCCCATCCCACCAAGCTGCTAAGCAACAGCCTAAGTCAATAGTGCTCAGTGGTCAATGGTCAACTGGATGGAGGAGGAAGGCAGAGAGAGAGAGAGACTTCAAGGGAAACAGTTTATCTAGAACACTAGGCAAATTGGGATCTGGGTTCTAGAGTCCTGACACACCTTGGTGAACCTGTGTGAGAGGTTCACTGAGAGAACCTGGGCATGTGAGAGAGGCCTTGCAGAGACTGCAGAGGAACCCTGCATGGGAGAGGTCCTGAGAGACTGACAAGAGAACCCAAATAGCAGCAATGCAGACTGGAGCCCAAGAAGTTGAATTGCCAGTGCAGCTGGAGCCATCGGTTTTTAAGAAGGATGTCGATAAGCTGGAGCGAGTTCACAGGAAGGCAACTAAGACGGTGTGGGGTATGGAAACCAAATCCTCTAATGAATGTTGGTGTTAGTTTGGTGTGTTTAATCTGGAGGGAGGGAGGCTAAGAGGAGACATGATAGCCGTCTTCAAGTATCTGCAGGTCTGTCATGCAGAAGAAGAAGGCTTCTTTTCTGGGGTTCCTGAAGGCAGGACTAGAACCATGGTCTGAAAATACAGGGAAGTAGATTTAGGCTTGGCAGGAGGAAGAATTTCCTAACTGTAAGAGGTGTCCTGCACTAGAGTAGTTAGTCTTGTGCAGTAGTGGGCTTTCCCTCATTGGAGGTTTTCAGGCAACAGCTGGACAATTTACTGTCAGGGTTTCTGAAGCAGTTACCAACCATGAGCAGGGCATTGGACTAGATGATTGCAAAGTCCCACTCTACCATTCTATAATTCTATGGTTCCCTTTTCTTTTCTTAAAGAGGAGTTCCAATTCTTGGGGAAGCTTGGCTGGTTCTAGTTATAATCATGATGTGGCTATAGTTTTGCAGATACTTACATGATATATGTCAGCTCTCACAAGGTCTACATTTCTCTCCCTGTTCCTCTTCCAGTTTTCCACAGCTCCACTGCTTCCCAGTTCAGTGCTTCTCCTTTCTTCAACTCGGAAAGATCAGGCAACCAATCTAAAATTGAGACTGAAAGCATGTTGGGGAAGCAACCTGGTAAGATAGGTTTCCGTTTCTGAAGAAATCTGGTCCAGGGAGTGCATGCACATAAGCCAACCAGTATATCTGTGTTGGAGTCTTCCTTGCAAGGGTACATCTTCTCATGGGGTGAAGAGTCTCTCTACAGGTCACCAACCCCTTCCTCCCATAGGGGTGCATTCTGTTGAGTCCCGTTAGAAGTTGCTACTTGCTATTGCATATATAGGTAATTTAACATTGAGCGCTTGTAACATTCCTTTTTTACAAAATGGAAATTCAGTATTTCATGGGAGTTCGGCTATTTTATACATCAGTAGAATCTGAATCTAGTGGCTGTTTATTCTTTTGTGTCAACAGAAAACTTCAATCAACATGAAGTTAATAGCAAACTAGTTCAAGCATTGCCCAACTTTCTAAGCAGTGTTCTTGCATTCCTACATTACTCCCCCTACTTTACTTTTCTAGTCTTCTAGCTTCCTGCAGCTCTACCTCATCCCAGTTCACTACTTCTCTCTCTTTTGAAATGGTTTTCTAGTACAGTGGTCTTCAACCTTTATCATGTCACGACCCACATACCTACATACATAAGTATGAGACTGGGGACACACATCCAGTCCTCCCCCCAAGACCTGATCTGCCCACTCCCGCCCCATTTCCCCCTACCTCTTGTGTCTTCACAACAACCCTGTGAAGTTGCAGCTTGGTAGGGCCAGCCTTAGAAGCTGAAGGGCAAGATAGCAAGAAGAGGCTGTGCAGGATTGTATCAATAACTCAGTTTTGATAAGGCAGTACCGTTATTGGATTGGATCTAAGCCCTCTTTTGCACAGGTTTTGAAAGATTGGTGCAGCTCCCTACTCCCCAGTTGAAGGGCTCTGCACTAGCACATCTAAAACTCTCAACCAACAGTTGTTGGCATCCTTCAGTCTGGGAAGACTATGGCATTGCGCTCTGAATGGTGTTTCTGAAACAGAGTGCCCTCTCCAGTGCGTGAAGCCTGGGTCTATGCGTGAAGTCTATGGAGGATAGACTCTTCGCCATGCAGCAAATCCCCCCTCTCCATGTCGCTGAAATGGTCCAATGGAAAGGCAGAAGCCAATACGGTTGGTTCCAGCGGCGTCGCAGGAGTTGTCAGAACATGACTGTGTTCAGCCATGAACTGCCTCAGGGACTCCGGCTCCGAATTTTGCTTCGAGCTTGACTCCTGAAGCCTTTTCCATAACTGAATTTAGCCACAAGGCAGTGGAGGTTTGGGATCAGAGTTTTCCTTCTCTCAGATGAGCTGCCTTCCCAGGCTAATGAGTCCCATCTACCCGGCGGCTGTTTAGTCGCCTCTTACGACAAGTACAGCCAAACTGAACCAAAGTGAATTTGAAAAGAAGTAGGATCATGCTTTGACTTCCCAGGTGCAAGAAAGAGCACACAGGCCAACTGGCATATTCCTGTAGAAACCCCACAACAGAAAGCGCTTCAATTCTGGGTGAAAAATTAGATATACCTTTGAGAGTCACCCAGCCTGCTCCAGGATTGTGTAACTTTTAAAGCTGCAGGGCTGTATTATTCAGATAGCCTGTTGGCCTGAGTGTGTTTGTGATTGGGCTAGTATTTTGAAGACCTGCTCTGTTTGTGCAGAAGGCATCTCATTCATCCCCTCCTGCGATGCTTACTTTTAGTGGCTGTTACCAAGATCAATCTACTGTATCATGTTGAACTCGAAAGCCATTTACACTATTTTTTTTAGAAAATTGAGTGTCCAGATGCCATGTAAGCTGCTTTCTGCTTCAACAGCCAGGTTCAGGCTCCATAGTGTGATGGAGGTTCTGCTGATCCTTAGATGTTGTGCTTTGATGGTGTTCCATGTAACTCCTATTACTTCTCTGGTCTTCCAGGTTCCTACATTTCCACTTCAGCCCAAGTCAGCACTCCTCTCTCCTTGAACTCAAAAGAGTCTTCCATCAAATCTGAAACCTTGAACCAAAGGAAGGTGGAAAAGAAGCCAGGTAAGACTGCATATCTGTATCGAAGTCCAGCCTCAAGAGGTGTGTCTCAGCACCCATGAAGAGTCTCTGTGCAGTCCACAAACGCTTCTCTCTCCTTGGTGGATTCCATTGAGCCCCATTGACATGTGAGAGATATGGATTGGCTTGATGGAACTGTTGGCAGACACTTCTAAGCTGAATATGTTTCGTGTTTGCTTCTTATTTTTGATTCAGCAGCACTGGAAGACGTCTTGTCTTTACTCTCCAGCCTTCTCAGCACAAAAGGGTATGCGTCAGGCCTGAGGCTGAGGAAAGTACAGAAAATGCTGTTGACCAAGGAGGGAGTTGATTTGGAGAAGTTCAGCATTGCCCAAGGCTACAGGGACTCGCTGACCTTTTTGGAATGCCACATGCCTGAGTTAAACATCAGCTACCAAGAGGACCGACTCGACTGTGTCATTCGGCTTGGATCAGGTGAAAATGGGAGGATGAAGGCTGCACTGCTGGGTTCCATTTCCCTGCCTCCCGGGTCAGGCCACCAAGAGGGATAATGTTTTGGTTCTCAGTCTTTCTTGGAGCCAGCCAGTCCAAAATACCTTTCAGAGCTGGAACTAAATCAGGAAACATCAGTCGGTACCTCCTAGCACTATGCTGCTAGAATTACATGGGAGCATTAGTTAAAAGGACTCTTGCTAAATGGTATTTGTTTCATTATTCTGTTATTACAACCCTTCTAATTAGACAGCAGCTTTTGAGATTTTTTTTTAAATTTTACACAGCTGTTAAAGCAGCTTTTTATATACTATTTAAAAGTACAGGTCATTCCTCGTTATCCACTTTGTGTCCCATTACGGAAACCCAAGTGAATAAAAAAAAAATCAGTGGGTACTAAATCAGTGGAAAAATAGCTTTAAAGACCCACTTCCAGGCAAGGGCGGATCCAGTGTTTCTGTTTGGGGGAGGCCGTGATCACTACCGATTTCAGAGCCCAGGTCAGCCAGGCGGGTAGACCTGGGCTGTGGGTTGAAATTGATGGCTTCCATGGCCGAGGTTTGCTGGGTGGGTAGACCTGTTCTTCTGCCTGGACTTGGAGCTCAGAGCTACCAGCAGGGTAGACCTGGGCTCCCATTTCAGCCAATCTCACTTGCACCCTTCCTAGTGGGCATTTGCCCTTCCCAATTTTGCTCCCCAGCCCGGCAAACGCCTTTCCCTGCTGGCAGACAGTTTGGGGGCGCACGCACCCATGGCGCCCCCCCCTTGAATCCACCCCTGCTTGCAGGTTTCTTGCTCCTCCATTGTCACCCCAGAACGCATTGGTATATACCACATTCAGCCACTAGATGGGGTGAATAATGGAATCTAGTTGAATGAAATTATAATTATTTAACAACACGAAGGTGGGAAATTGGATTTTGGTGCTTTCCCCTTGTTATAAGGCATTTAAACGTGGACCTCAGTATCAATCATGAGTCAAATCGGTGGATTCCAAATCAGTGAATACCAAAATTCACCTGTATAGGATATTCACCCTTGCCTTTCTACCAGTGTTTCCTTTGTTCAAGCATACGTATCCTCTGGGGCTGTTGCTGGGGTGAAAAAAGACACCCAGCCTCATTGTGAACAATCAAAACAAAATGTTAAAACTCCTATTTTATTAAGAAAAAAGCCAATTCCTTCTTTAAATAGAATCGGAGGCAAACGGGAAGAGGCTTCCTTCACCAGAAGCCAGAAATTTCTTAAATAGTTGAGAAGGCCTGCTTCCCATCCTGATATGACAGAGGAATGGTCACCTAGGTGAATAGAAAGGCTCATTAAACAATATCCCTCTTAGCTGATGATTGCCAGGGGATCTGTCTTAGGAGGAGACATGGGTCTAGGGCAGTGGTTCTCACACATTTAGCATCGGGACCCACTTTTTAGAAAAAGAATCTTGTTGGGACCTGCCGGAAGTGATGTCATGACCGGAAGTGACATCATCGAGCAGGGAAATTTTTCTAGGCTGCAATCCTACCCACACTTACCCAGGGGTAAGTCCCATTGACTATTATTGTTAAAAGCATGTAGCTAGTAGTCTGTTAAAAGTACAGGTCTGTAACATTTTCCCAAATGTAGTCACATGCTACGGTAGCATCAAGTCTAATATATTAAAAATAAAATATTGAAATGAATGGGGACCCACCTGAAAAATGGCTCGCGACCCACCTAGTGGGTCCCGACCCACAGTTTGAGAAACACTGGTCTAGGGTCTCCCTATTTATCTTGTGTTATCTACTTCCACTCTTAGTGGAACTGTATGTGTATGTACAGTAGGAGTTCTCTCTAGTACTAAATGTTTCCAAACTGCTTGCATACCTACCAATATGTGTCAGTGTCCCCTATCCCTTGAAACTACCCAACCCACAATCATTTAGAGCTGGGTTCAGATATGCAGCCATTGTTCAGCCTTCTATTTCTTGTGACTGAATCATGGAAGCATTCTTCTCTAGGCGAATGCAGCTTAAAATCTTATTCCCTTGTTAGGTCCTCCGGCTAAAACATTCCCTCTGTTTCCGAGTGCTCCCACTTCCCTCATGCAGACAACAAAAGCAGGTGAGACAGCAAACTCTGTGCCAGGTAAATCACCAAGCTGACTCCTTCCTACAACACAGCCTGCACCTTGGTTTATGCATATTACTTTCCTTGGATTCTTCTTATATTAAGGTTTCTCTGCTTAGAAGCCAGCATCTAGGCAGAACACAAGCAATGGAATCCTCTACATTGCATGTTAGGGTTGATTGTCTGTTTCCTGGAGTGCTGACTTTTATTATGAGGTTGACTCCAGGCCTCACATTTTTATGTTTATTTTCATTTTTATTTAGCCATTCACTTACAATCTCTTGCTGGCCCATTGGTTTCAAGAACATCCTATTGTTCCCCCACCCCAGTAACCAGTAAGGTTACATATGAGCCAAATTGTACTTTTGAGCATCCTGGGAGCAGCTTTAATCATTAGAGGTGCACATGACAACTCTTGCATTTTCAGGGTAAGGTGGACGAATATCCCATTTTTACATTTTTCTAGTAGTCTTGAATTATTAGGTCTGCCTTACAGAAGATTCAGAAGTAGGGTCTGGGCAACTGCCATGGCCCACTAAGAATTTTGGGAACTTATTTTGAAAATATGTATTTCTCCTGGACAAGCATCAGTTTTCAGAATTTGAGAATTTGGCTCTCTTCTTTGCAGGACGTTTGGCAAATATCTCGCAAGTGTGATAAAATAATTCTAAATTGAATTACACAGGGAATCTAATACGATCAACTTGTTTCCGTTGCACAGAGTGCTCTGGTCTAGGAAGACATTTGATGCTCCTTAGTAAATGGTATATGCAGTAAGAAAATTAGCACAGTGGGAGGGCATAGCATCAAAAATGTGATTATTGATGAATGATGTTTTGTTTTTAATAGAAGTGCAAGCTTTAATCAGGGCTGTGCACATACTTCCCCCAAAACTCTGTTTCAAGACAACCCAGATTCTGTGACAAGAAAAACCATATTCTGTGATCTCTGTAATAAAGCAAATGTACATGGATTCTCTAATATTGGATAGTTTTCTATTCTCCTGTTGTGCTTACACTTAGTGGCAATTATCAAAATCTAGATGAATTTCTCCAGTTGAGTATGAAAATCAATAATACTCTTTTTAAAAAAATGAGTGTCCAGATGTCATGTGCACCCTGCTGCTGTGTTCTTCAAAAGTCAGGTTCAGGCTCCACGGTGTGATTGCAGTTTTGCAGATCCTTAGATTTTGTGAATTCAGTGGCATCACTAGGACTTGTGTCACCTGGTGTGGGAGGCCAGCATGTCACCTCCATGATGGACCTCCTTCCATGCAGTGGGCGGGGCAATGCCCGGGGAGGTGGGCGTGGTGTTGCACCATTGCCCTGCCCCCGCTGTTTTCTCGACTATAACTTTTGATAGAATAGAAATATTTCAACGTGGATTGCTTCATTGCATTCTACATGAAATTACACATCAAATGATATATAACATGAGGGTGATATTCTAAAATACTAAAATGTTAATTTTGGCCAATAGAGGAGTCACTCCCTCTGTGCACATCACCTGGTATGGCCTGCACCCCCTAGTGACGCCACTGTGTGTGGTGATGCTATTCTACATTACTCCTGTTACGTCTCTGGTCTTCCAGGTTCCTGCATTTCCACTCTGACCCAAGTCAGCGCTCCTCTCTCCTCGAACTCAGGAGGGTCTTCCTTCAAATCTGAAACCTCAAACCGAATGAAGGTGGGAAAGAAGCCAGGTAAGATTGCACGTCTGTATTGAAGTCTAGCCTCAATGGGTGTGTCTCAGCACCCATGAAGAGTCTCTGTGCAGTCCACAAACCCCCTTGATGTATTCTGTTGAGCCCCATTGCCAGTGGAGATGTGAATTGGCTTGGTAGAACTGACTGTTGGCAGACACTTCTAAGCTGAATATGTTTTGTGTTTGCTTCTTGTTTTTGATTCAGCAGCACTGGAAGACGTCTTGTCTTTACTCTCCAGCCTTCTCAGCACAAAAGGGTATGCGTCAGGCCTGCGGCTGAGGAAAGTACAGAAAATGCTGTTGGCCAAGGAGGGAGTTGATTTGGAGAAGTTCAGCATTGCCCAAGGCTACAGGGACTCGCTGGCCTTCTTGGAATGCCACATGCCTGAGTTAAACATCAGCTACCAAGAGGACCGACTCGACTGTGTCATTCGGCTTGGATCAGGTGAAAATGGGAGGACGAAGGCTGCACTGCTGGGTTCCATTTCCCTGTCTCCCAGGGCAGGCCACCAAGAGGGATAATGTTTTGGTTCTCAGTCTTTCTTGGAGCCAGCCAGTTCAAAGTACCTTTCAGAGCTGGAACTCAATCAGGAAACATCAGTCGGTACCTCCTAGCACTATGCTGCTAGAATTACATGGGAGCATTAGTTAAAAGGACTCTTGCTAAATGGTATTTGTTTCATTATTCTGTTATTACAACCCTTTTCTTCTGAGCAGACTGCAGCATTTGAGATTTTTTTTTTTTTAATTTCACATAGCTGTCAAAGCAGCTATTTAATATAAAATACTACTTAAGAGTACGGGTTTTGTCTCATTGCCACAGTGATGCTGTTTCACTTAACTCCTGTTACTTCTCTGGTCTTCCAGGTTCCTGCATTTCCTCTTCAACCCAAGCCTGCACTCCTCTCTCCTTAAAACAGGCTTCCATCAAATCTGAACCCTCGAACCAAAGAAAAGTGGAAAAGAAGCGTGGTAAGATTGCAGAACTAGTCTAGTCTCTTTGGGTATCTCTTGGCGGGGTAAAGAGTTTCTGTGCAGCCCACAAACTGTTTTCTCCCATTGGTGGATTCTGTTGAGTCCATTCTGTGTCAATAGAAATGTGGATTATACTGATACATGTGACTGTTTCCGGAGGCTTTTGTAAGCTGCTTGTTTGCTTTTTGTTTTTGGTTCGGCAGCTCTGGCAGAAGTGTCAGCTTTACTCTACAGTCTCTTCAGTTCAAACCAGTACCCTTTGGGCCTGAGGCTGAAGAAAGTGCAGGAGTTGCTCTTGACCAAGAAGGGATTCAATTTGGAGAAGTTCAGCATTGCCCAAGGCCACAAGGACTCACTGGCCTTTTTGGAATGCCACTCGGACTCACTGGCTTTTCTGGGATGTCCGCTAATGATCCGATACCAAAATGACCGACTCAGCTGTGTCATTCAGCTTGGCTCAGGTAAAGATGGGAGGATGAAGACTGAACTGCTCAGTTCCATTTCTCTGTCTCCCAGTGCAGGCAACAAATGGGATAACATTTTGGTTCTCAGTCTTTCTTAGAGCCCATTGGTCCAAAATATCTGATGGATCTGGAGCTCCGCCTGGAGCCATCACTCCTTGCCTCTCAGCTCCAAGCTATGAACAGCTAGTTAAAGGGATATCTGCCACATGGTATTGTGTTCCACCATCCTGTTACTGTTGCAATTTTCTTCTGAGTAGAATGCCGACTGGTTCTTGCATCTGTGATTTCATAATGTCTCTTATGCTAGGCTAAATATAGCTTTCCAGGAGGAGTGTAAAGTGGAGGTTGGGGCAAAGTTTTGTTTGCAACAAAGGTAAAGTCATAATTTTTTCAAAGGAGCACAGGTAAAAACCAAATTCTAACAATTATATTTTATAAAAGCATAATTTAGAAGAAGAGACAAATGTGTTCTTGGACAATATTTTCCTTATGCGCTGAGAGGCCAAGAGAGATGGAGACAAATGTACTTTTCAGGAGATTTGCTTTTCCTGGAAGTTGTTATGGAGCAGTCCTGCTCCCTCCCTGTAATGGTGGAAGAACATGGAAGTGAGACCTCAAACTGATGCCTTGTGAATAGGAAGACTAAGGGTACAATCCTAACCAGGTCTACTCAGAAGTAAGTCCTATTTTGTTCAATGGGGCTTACTCTCAGGAAAGTGTGGTTAGGATTGCAGCCTTAATTTTTTCCAAGCTCACTTAGCCACCCCTCCTAGGTGATCTGTACCCCCTGCTAGTACTGCACTCCACTCTGCATGTGCCTTATGAAGAAACATGGGGTTGGGAACCCCATACAGTTGGCCTGCATCTTGTGTACCATAGATGTGTGTGAATTCAGCTTCACATGGTCTAAAAACAAAAAAAATCAGCAGTTTAAATATGTCAGATGATTCTGCCTTCCTTTCCGCTTACTAAGGACATACTCTGGAGGGAGCCTGTGATTAGCGAATGAAGCTATGATTCCTGTTTGTGTCTCATCATTTTGAAAGAGACCTTGTACATTTTCCGGATGTCGGAGATTTTCAAGGCAATTTTGAGTATACATGATTTTGGCTTTACATTCCAACTTTGGAATGGAACAGGGAAAATAATGTTGGCTCTCATCCTATGTGAGGGTTACACCCTCACATAGGATGTGAGCCAACATTATTTTCCTTGTGAAGTTTAGTTCCATCCATACTTATTGAAGTGACTGGAAGTATTTTTTTCTAGTAGGAACTTGTTCTATGCATAGCTAACAACAAGCTACCATTCCCTTTTGTAGGATCGTGCATTCTTTGTAACAGTTTATACACTTTTTTTTTTATCATGAAGCCTTGGCCCACTGTATACTCTTATATAATCTATGTCCTTTATCACTAACCCAGCTAACTCTGTGTTGCTAACTCTGTTCCTCCTTCGCATGATGGCGCCATCTTGCTCAGGAAGACAATAAGAATAGTTGAGCCGGAAAACCCTCTACCACAGTGGTTCTCACCCTTTTTAGCCTGGGATCCACTTCTGAGAATGACAATCTGTCTGGGGCCCACCAGAAGTGATGTCAGCAACCTGGAAGTGATCTCATAACCAGAAATAACATCATCAAACAGGAAGTGACATCACTGTGATGTCAAAGCCGGAAGTGATGTCATCAAGCAGGAAGTTCTTGCCTAGAGACTCAAACTGTAAATGACAAGAGACAGTTTTCCAGCTCAGAAGCTTCTTCCCATTCTCCCTGCCCTGCTACCATTGCTATCAAGCAAAAAATAAAACATCTGGAACAACATATTTATTTATTTATTTACTACTGTTTTTATTTCTGTCTTTATTTACAAAATCTCAAGCTACTTCTTGTATTGTGCTTGAAACTAACAGGCATTGATGTGGCTATTGATACTGTGCTCAGCACTAGCCAGAAACAAGTGCACCTTACTCATGAACCTCAATACAAGAAGTAGCTTGAGCTTTTGTAAATACAGGAAATAAAAACAGTAGTATTCCCCTCAGAAGGAAGATAAGCAGGGACACTTCTCCTCATCTCCCCTAGCCTAAGCACATCTACTCAGAATTGACTCCAATTATTGGCAATGGAGCTTACTCCCAGGTAAGAGTAGACAGAATTGCAACCTAAGAGAGTAATAAGAAGAGGGGAAGGGTGCACATCAGAGAAGCAGCTGGGGGAGCAGCACTCTCTCTGGGTGCTCCCCCCCCACATGCTAGGCTTGCCCTCCCTCCTCCCCCCTAGCTGCTCTCTTGGCAGCCAGGCAACCAGGGATCCCCCCTCACCCCAGCAAAGATATAAAGAGAAGACGTGCTAGCCAGGGCAGGAAAGGATCGCGGCTTCCAGGCAATTTCAGAGAGGGAGAGAGGTCATGATGCAGAGGACGAGAACGGCGGTGGGGTGGTGGTGGCGGTGATGCTGCTTTCAAGGCAGGCTCACAAGAGGGGAGATCACGTGGGTCTGCCTCTACTCACCCAAGCCCTATGATCAGGTCTCCGCCTACACTCTCCAGCCCAGTCCAGCTGTGGGGGGGGGGGGGGAGATGCTCTGCCTTGCAACCCGGAGGCAGCCCATCCCATCAAGGCAGCCAAGCTGACAAGGGTTGGTGGGGAGAAGCCTGGTTGGCTCATCCACGTCTCTCCCAGCCCTTCTTTGCCTGCAATCCAAGCCTGCACTCTGCGATTGGCCCCCCCCTGAGGGAAGCCTCCAAGTGCAGAGGGAGGTCCAGCTGGAAGGCAGCAGCACGCTTTCTGGGGAAAAGCAGCATGCTGCTTTCTTTGCACATGTGCAGGCCGTTCTTAGTTATGTCTCAATGCTGGGACGCCCAGGCTTTGCCCACTTCCAAGATGGCTGCCGCCATCTTCTCGCAACCCACCAGAAATTGGATTGCGACCCACCAAGTGGGTCCCAACCCACAGTTTGAGAACCACTGCTCTACCAGGTAAACTTCCAAGCAGACATTGTGTACAACAGCACGAGTACTTAGTACAACAAAGGCTTGCTTCTGCTCCTCCAACCAGTGTTGTTGCTTATGAGTATTCATAGGGTGTTTTAATACTTGAATATGATTTTGTATTGCTAACTAATTTGGAGACTGGTAGTCAAATGGTGTTTTCCAAATATTTTTACTAGATAAATGCTGTCTGTTTTCTTACCCAGCAGTGAAATCTTTCTTCTCCCTTACAGGCTTTGGATACCTTGCTAAGCCTATATCCACCTCCCATGATTTCTCTGCAAATAGATCTTGTATTCAGACTCTGTCTGCCCCATCTGTCCCCATTCCAAATCTTCTGGTTGCTCAGAATTCCCCTAGTGCCTTTTCGGGCAAGGACAAGAGTTCTTCCCAACCTCAGTCTGATGTTTCAGTCCAGCTGTCGAGTGAGTGCCAGCTTCGTAGATTTCCACCAATGGAAGAGTTACTCTCTCTATCGAATGTCCAGCTGCTCGGAAGGCCCAACCTGACTGAGCCCCACCATTCAAAGGACTTGGATGAATTGAAGCAGGAGGTGGCTTATATCCTAGCCAGGCACCCTGAGGGCGTGTCGCTGTTCCGGTTCCGTGCTGAATACAGTGCAGCGTTTCAGAAACATCTGCCCCTGGGGAATGCTTCCTCTGCCAAGCAGTGTCTGCTACAAATGCCAGATGTGGTTTGTCTGAAAGGGTATGGGGTCCAAACATTATTGTTCCCTGTGTCTTCTAGTGACTCGTCTTTGAAATCTGGTAAGTTCTGCCACATGCAGTATAGTTGTTCCTTTTAATATCTTTGTAGCATGTATATATGCATGTATGTATGTATGTATGTATGAAGACAAACTGTCAGATTTCCTATAAGCAGTAGTTAGAAGCTCCAGATTTCTCCCCCTTGCTATCCCTAACCCCACAACTTTAAACTATTTCCACCAAGTGCCAATCCATGTGAAATAGGACATCACAGTAGTCCGGACAAATAAAATTTGTCTTGACTGACCTGAACACAATTAGCAAGTTGTGTTGTTGATGGTTTTGTGCACACAACAGCAAGGAGAAAGGCAGAGAAATGTTTAGAAAAGCATCTCAGTTTTCCTTCCAAAGGGCAGGTCAGTAAAATAAGAGAGAATTAACGTATAACCTTGGAAGGTGCCTCAAATAAGCAAAGCTTGTTGAACCACTATGAGCTTGTTGGACCACTATGGCCAGAGGATCCATAAGCCACTATTTTTTTTTTTTCCTAAGTGGTGGCTCTGTTAAATTTAACCCAAAGGCACCTCTGAGAACATAGCATGGTATGCTGTGAATGGCTAAGGAACTGTTACAAAAAAAATAGGGCTAAGATATTCAAAAAGCAAAACTGAGGAGGTATGATAGAAAAAATAAAAATAAAAAAATAAGAAGAAATCAAAAGTTTACCTGGAGTCTCCAGACCCTGACTGGCATGCTATTTAATGGAAACATGCCTGTGCCGAATGTTGAGTTTTGACATTATAGTTCCTGTGCTTGTCCACAGGAGGGCTCTCTAATGACTACTCCACAATGAATCCAATACCTTTTCTACTACTTTTTTCTTGTGTTTTCAGTGTTTCCATATCAGGGACCATTGAAATCTCTCTTCCTGAAATTTCTTGCCCTCACTTCTCTAGCTGCAGCTGAAATAGTCTGCATTGTAGTCCATGGCACTTAACTGTATCAATGTTGTATCTTTCAGGTCAGCGGATCATTTCCGGGGTGGAAGATGCAGTAGCTGTTCCACGTCACTCTTTGTCTAAAGCTGTAACTGTGGCTAATCCTGTGGTGGTTTTTCAGCCCTCTCCTCCCAAGGCTGTAGTGAGGCCCTGCACCACTCATTCCTTGACTTCAGGCTACCTTAGTGAGCCAGGCAACACTGAGGGCTCTGTCCTCCCTCAAAGTGAGATGCCAAGAGCACCAAAACCAACAGCCCACTTGCAAGAGCATGGAATGGCCAGAGCCAAATTGGGGGATCTGTCAGGCCAGTCTCATTTGTCTAATGCAGCAGAAACTGCAGTGGCTCCTGACTGTTCTTTGTCCAAGACTGACCCTGTGGTGGTTCCCAAGTCTTCAGCCCCAAAGGCCACAATGGCCCCTGTGCCTCAACCCCGCTCCTTTCACCATTTGTATTCAGAATGCTTCAAACCAGTAAGCAACAAGGAGAGTTGTCCGCATCCTGAGACTTTGCCTCAGAGAGCACACAAAGCAGCAGCCCCTGAGGAAGAGCAGGTGATGAACAGAGCCAGGTCAAGAGGGACTCCTTTACTTCCTGCCTCCCCTGTGGTTTTTCCTTCAGACTGGGGTGAGATGTCAGATGGCTTTGTCTCCAAGCCTACACATCTGACTAAGCCTTGGGTTTCTGACAAGAGTGCCCGAACACCTTCTCTTTCTCAGCCTCTCCCTGCCAGTTTTATGCCATGGATGCAGCCCCTTGTTTTCCCTCCTATCACATTTCTAAACCAACATGTCCCCCCTCCCTCCTTGGCCAGTGCCCATAACACTTCCAGACTTCAGCCTCAAAATGTGACATCTCAGAGTTCCCACCCTGCACAAACTGTACCTCAAATGAGACCGGTTCAGCCAACATCTCCGCTCCGAAGTACAGAACAAAGGAACTATGTTTATGCAGCCCAAGGACCAGATGGCTTTTCTCAGGAACAGATGTCTTCCAGAACAGTCATTCATGCCCAAAGCCAAACTCCTGTTTTCTCAGTTGATGGACTTCCTGCTCCTTTGTCTCCTCAAAATCCATCCAGCACTTGTGCATTCAGATCCCAGATCTACCAAACAGAACGTTATCACCATCCGTGGCTAGATGGTCCACAATGCAGGCCCATGCGGACCACAGTTTCTGCTGTGGATAATAGCATTGTGACCACATCTTCAGCCAGAGCACCTTCTCACTCTGAGACCTATTGGAGCCAATCAATTCATGGGAAGCCTCTTGTAACCTCCCCAAGCACACCACCATCCCGCTTGCCACATGCTCCCACCGTTGTGTCTCAGCAGCCTTCTTACGCTTCCAGAGATATCAGCACACATTCTTCTACTCCATCCTCAGTCCTTCAAGCATCCGCTCAGCCCTGTGAGCCTCAGACCTTGAGTATCAGCAACAGGGACCCTCAGGCCTTCAGGTATCCACAATATGTTGAGAGGTGCTCAACTGTAAGCTCAACACGGCCAGCCAGCTCACTGAATTCCCCTGTTTATTTTCCCACCAACACATCCGGTCAGCCCACCTATACTTCCTATAATTCCACTACAGATTATGGTGCTCCCAACCAGATGAAGCCCTTCCTGGCAACTTCCAAACCAGCTGAAAAGCAGGGCAATCACTATGTCACTTGGGCTGATAAACAGAAACCTCGTCTCACTCAAAGACCTACAGAGTCTTATTCCCCTGCTTTCCAGAATAGCCCTCCTCCCAAAAGCCCTGCTAAATGTGTTATCCTGTGATAACAAACATCTTCTAGCAGGTGAGGGCTTTTGCACCTGGATAGAGTGGTAGGGTGCTGAGTGTGTTCAAAATGCACACGTTACACCTAATCAGTCCTGATCAGCCACTAAGCTGCATGTCAGGTACAGGGAATCTTGAGTTTATGCTTGGCTGTTGCTGTTCATAGAAGGAAACCTGCATTGTTTGCCTCTGAGATTCCTTGCTTCCCTTTTTGAAGCAAAAAAAAAAAAAAAGTGCAAGAAGTTTCCCTATGGACAGACAGCCTTTAAACTCAAAGCTGTGGCAGGGAACTTAAACTAAGCAGGCTGCTTATCAGCAAGGACCTAGGGATTCTTGTATAGGCTGTGTAAAGCCAGCATGGTATAGTGTTGGGACTGTCAGATGGAGTCTTGGGTTCAAAGCCCTACTCCCCTGTGAAGCTCATGCGATGATGGTAGGTCAGTTGTGTGGGTGCTGTCTCCCTTTAATCTGTTTCACAGGGTTGGTGTGAGGGGGACAAAAAAAAAACACCCTGATGAGTGAAGAGTTTTGCTATACTCAGGTCCTTATAGAAAAGGTGCAATAAAAATGCAATAAATAATGTGCTATGCTAAGCTAACCTAGCATTTTTTATTGTAAATCATAGTCATTTAAGGGTGAGCTATGTAGCATGCTACAGCTTCACCACCCAGTCCTGGGAAATCCTACTCCTTCCTGTTTTAGAGTTAAAAATGGGATGATGCCCAAAATGGGGCTACTCTCAGGGGGTTTAGATGCCAAGTCCCAATGGGGAATTCCCTTTCCAGAAAAGGAGTACAACTCCAGTCAGTGATAGTAAATAGAAAGTCATTTTATTGATTCACAGGAGGAGGAGTAAAAGTTCCCTGGTTCATCACATCTACTCGTATATCTTTATTACCACTGGCCGGACAGTTGCAGTGCTGAGACGGTTATACAACTTTGGTTGGGAGAACATAATGGAAGAGAGTTCTGTCATTGATGTCCTCGCATGTCTTCTCTTGAGGGCCATAAGGGGTAGCTCCTTCTGGGATGGGTTTGCTTCCAGTCTGCACTTCATGTACTTAATTCAGATTCATGTGCTGCAAAACTATCCAAAGATTCATTTTGTGCTAATTGCTGGCAGCTTTATAATAATTGCAACAGTTGCATCTTTTTGCAGCTGCTCATTGTATAAAATTGTTCAAGATTGTTCTGGAATTATCTGTAAAGAAAATAATGACTAAGGATCAATTGTTGCTGGGTGTTGGAGGATAATAAATATTCTGTTTTATGTCGATTATGTTTTTCATGCTGCTTACTAAAACTAAAAAAAGATTTTTTTTTTTTTGCTAGATAATGATTTTTTAAAAGATTGAATTACTTTTTGGATTATCTGTGTCACTTTATGTGGTTATATCTTTTGCCTGAAGCCCTCTCCAGGTTATTTGTGGCAAGGTTGATATTGAAAGCTGGGTGAGTTTGAACAACTGTCAAGAGTAACACTGCAGGGCACTGCTGAGCATCGACTTGACTCCTCCTTGCTTGGTTCAGGTTGGGAGGTGAATTTCTTTTTGTCCCTCCTCGGTAATGGGGCAAAGAAGAGATGGTGCAGGGATCTGGGATGAATTTGACTTTAGTTAGTAAGTGTTGGTATGGCCAGAGAGCTGGGATGGTTCAAAGGGCTGAAAGTTGGTAGAGATGCAGGGGCAGTTCTGATCTTATGCTTTAGATCTCATATTGGCGTAGCTCAGTTTGAAAGAAGTGACTCTCTAGGCACTGGGACAAAGAAGATGGGACAAGAATCTGGGGTAGCTTCTGCCTTGGCCAATTAATGTTGGAATGGTGCCCAGAAAATTAGTATAGTGGAAACAGCTGAATTAGTGGAACAACATGGGCAATTCTGTGCTTCTATTTCACTCCAGTGATTTGCTTGATCCTGTGATTACTTATTCTATACCATTTTTAATCCAGAAATAATACAGTGTCATTTGGTCCTGCATGCCATGCTTTGGCACTCATTCATTTTTATTGGATGTGGAACATGCCACAAATTAAGGCGAAGAGCTCAGGAAGTCAATCTCAACTGATCTGAAAAATGGGAAAACATATTTGAGACTGGAGCATTCAGGAATGGGGTGGCTGTTTGTAGTTGTAAGGTAGGCTACACCTAGTTCATCTTACAGGAGAATCTACTTTACACCTGCCTCTCCATTCAAGGGAAATGGTTACCAGCCATCAGGTGTAGCTCAGGTTTGAGTTTAGTGGAGGATGTTGCAGCTGGCTGTCCAGGTCCAGCCTCTCAGAGCATCTTTAGGGTGGGATTAGATCTACCTCCTCCACATTGGTTTTAGCTAATCCATGTATGCCTTCCTTCAGTAAAGTTGTGACCTGTTTATTCCCATGTGTTAATACTTGCTTTTATCTTCCTCCTTAAGCATCATCTGTTCAGTACAAAACATTGTCCTTGCCTCATTCACAGGGTCAAATCTTCAGCTGATGTTGCATCAGTCTGCCCCTCCTGCTACTCTCTAAGGAACAGAGGAGAGTTGTAGTCATATCAGACAAATGATTATAATCCAATGATTGTCATATGGAGAACTGTCCTTTGGGTAGGGGAGCTTTGATGATCTCAAATCATTGTGATTAACCATCCTTTTTGCCAAAGCCCTCACGGACTTGGAAACCATTAGTAGAATCAAGAAATTTGAAAGCTTACATAAAGCACTTCACTACCATTCATTATTCAGGCAAAGGACAGGCAGGGCTGTGATACTAGTCTTCCCTTTTCTGAGTAATGCAAGGTTTGAACAGGTTGATTAGATCAGTCAAGATACAGTGATGTCAGAGGGTAGGCTAGTATTGGATGGTTTTCAGCTAGGTGGAAACAGGGAATGTCCTGATTATATGTAGGATTTGCCTTCAAGATGGCAGTGGAGTTTGTGTTGATGAAATTCTTTCTCTTGCTACTTCTAACTGAATTTTCAGGTGTGACACATATTTCCATGTGCAGCAGGAGAAATCCCCTTCTCATTCCACATGAGTATTATCAAGCAGGTGACCTTGTTATTGGAGGAATGACTTCTCAGCTCATTGCCGAGTTTGAACCCATGTCCTTTTTTAGAACACCCAGACACAAAACACATTGATGAAACTATGTAAGGGATAATTCTGTTTTCATAACTTGCAGTAGGTTTTGGTTTATTGCTAATAAAACTGGATAATCCAAGCATTATCATATAATTTTTAGGTGGAAAAATTGATCCAGAGATCATGTATTTATGACATTGGTGCCAATTTCTTGATAGTTTTTTTTTAACAATTGGTGTGGTTTTGGAGAAACAAATGGGGCATCAAATGACAGCACAGAACATTTAGTGCAGAAGAAAATAAGCATTTTGCCAAGTCATACCCAGTCAAAGAAATTGACAACTCACCCCCCCCCCAAAAAAAACCTGAAGTAATATTTGAAACCCTTTGTGCTATTAACTCTGAGAAGTCATTTTCAGTTGATTGGGGTTAACTGTGCATCATTGGCTTCACTTCGATGGCATTCTGGAAGATTTCTGCACATTCCATCTGCTCAGAAGAAGAAAAAAAGGAGTTCTGAGATCTAAACACAAGTTGATGAGGTTTGAGTAGAAAGGAGAGGGAGCAGTCCTTTAAAATACTTAGCCAAATGCATATGCATGGAATGTGGAAAGCACACTGGAGAACTACAAATGTTATCTCTGTGTGTGAATGGGCTAGTGTACATTCAATATTGTATGTTTATATCTTTTTACACGATACCCTTATTTTCATTACTGTGGTTTTGCTCACTCTTTGCCAGTTCTGCATTTCACTAATAGTTCTGCACTCGCAACACATAACTCAAAATGTTCCTTATGTCCTCATTTTTGCCACCATAATATTTCTGTGATGTATCTTGTTGATGAAGATGCGTGCCAGTGTATTCTCAAGTCTGCCCTGAAATTTCTGATGGTGTATTACACGGGTGCAAATTAAGTTGCAGTATTTACGAGTAAATAACGCTAGGAGAATGCTGTTAATGTTGTCTTGAGAGAATTCACAGCAGATCATAGAACTGTTTTTAAACCTTTGAAGTGCTGCAATAGCCAACAGTGGTTTCTGGTTTGTTTTTTATTTCCTTATGATGTTGAAGATAGATATATCCCGGTCCCAATCACATGTGTCAACTGGGATTGTATACAGTGCACATGCTATATAAATATAAATTGATGATAAATATTTACAAGAAGTTCATAAAGTTCAATATTCTTATGTGTTTTATGTGCCATGACATTTTAATTTTAGTGTAGTGCCAAAGAACTACCAGCATGTTCTGTCATTAGTATTTGCTGTGAAGGAGATCAATGAGAACCCCAAGATCCTACCAAATGTCAGTCTGGGCTTTCACATCCATGACGACTACTGCAATGCAAGAATAACGTACCAGAATACCTTCAACCTTCTCTTCACCATGAAAACTATCATCCCCAACTACAGCTGTGGTATCCAGAAGAATGTAATCACTGTCATCGGGGGTCTTGATTCTGAAACCTCCCTCCATATGTCTAATATCTTAAACATCTATAAAATTCCACAGGTAGGATGTGAGACCTATCAAGGTTTCACAAATTTGGCTTGCAAATTTTTCATCCTCAAGTCTGTTGTTTTGGTGCAGAGAAAAGAAAATTTGATTGGAACAAATAGCTCTTGTTTGGGAAGGAAGGGAAATTATTTTGAAATATTTTCTTTCTGTATTTAATATATACCTTTACATACTATATGTGGCTTAAATATATTTGAATATTTATGATGTGTGAAATAATTTTTTTTTTTTTAAATCAGAATGGCACCCTGCAATGGATATTTCAGTTTATATTTGGTTTTCTTGTTAGCAAAGATGTGAAACTAATTTTTAATTAATATAATTAATACAATTAAATCATTACATGATAAAGGGCACAATCCTAACCAGGTCTGCTCAGAAGTAAGTCCTGTTTTGTTCAATGGGGCTTACTCTTAGGAAAGTGTGGTTAGGATTGCAGCCAAAGACTCACAAGAAGTTTGGAGAGGAAAGTGTATGTGATTCTGGAAAGGAGGAAAAATGTTGTTATTAAAATGTAATGCCAGAAAGTGTTGGCAAAGAGAGGTCAGACTGAGCACATAGTGGAGAGATGTGGGGTGAGAGGCAATGAAGACGCATGATTGAAAGAAATGCAGGATTCAGCTGGAGTGAGGGGGGGAAAGCGATTGTGGACCTTTGAAAGGTGCAGAGGAGTGAAGGGAGGGACAATAAGAGAGGTGCTAACTGTGATTTTGAGATTTGGGGAGGGATGTGCCTGTGGGAGGGAGTGGGGTGGGGAGAAGTGCCAATTGCCTGCTCCTGTATTTAAGAAAAAAGACTGCGACCAAGAGCCCAATCTTAGGCAATATGTCTACTCAGAAGTAAGCCCCACTATCGTCAATGGGGCTTACTCCCAGGTAAGTATGGATAGGATTGTGGCCCAATGCCCTTCCCCTAAAAGGCAAAAGACAAGGCAGGGAGGGTTGCTTTGTGGAGTTGCAGGCAAACTGGGGCACCAGGACCCTTTTCACCAGCCAGTTCTTGGGCTGGTGGCCTCAGCAGACTCACTCGCTTCCGACCTGCTTGCCTGCTCCTGTCTCCCTCCTCCTCACTCACTCTGTGGGCTTCTCTAGCTGCCCAATCAGCACGCGGGGCGGACTTGATACCCAATCCTAGGCATGTCTACTCAGAAGTAAGCCCCATAATAGTCAACGGGGCTTACTCCCAGGTAAATGAGGATCCTCTCATTTGCAACCTCTTTGCATTGTAGACTCCATGTGGCTGGTCAGAGCTGATGAAGAGAGGTCAGTATACTGTAGGATCAGGAGGAGAGAGAGGGAGAGGGGTAGGAAGGAAGCCAGGTAGAGAGACACCCTAGTAGGTCAAAGAAAATGTCCAAGACAGGTAGTCTCTGAAATGTACCTCCAGGACAACACACTTCCCTCTGGTATCTATAGATGGCTCTATAACTATGTTCCAATGTTATATAACTCTATAACTCTATAACTATGTTCCAACAGTCCTCTATCCATTTGTTTTTGCTTAGATCACATACTGCTTCTTTACTCCTGTGATGAATAACAGCATCCAATTGCCTTCCACCTACCAGATGGTCCCTAACGAAGCTCATCAATATACAGGGATTGTCCAGTTACTTCTATACTTACAATGGTCATGGATTGGCATCCTTGCACTAGATGATGACAAAGGAGAAATCTCTGTGCAATACTTGAAGCCCCTGCTTTCCCAGAATGGCATTTGTTCCGCCTTCATTGATAGGCTACCGGCTTTCACTTCCATTGATAACATGATAGAAACGTCCTACTTGTCAAGATCTCAAGAGAGCTTGAGTCTTTTTCTGACCAAGAGCAAAGTCAAAGTACTTGTTGTAAATGCAGATACTCACATCATGATAATGTTGCAATATTTTCTATATCTTGCACAAATGGAAAATATGACTGAGACAACTATGGGTAAGGTGTGGGTTATGACTGCTCAGTGGGATTTCTCATCACAACCATATTTTAATACTTTAGACACTGAAGTCTTCCATGGTGCGTTATCCTTTATGGTTAACTCCAATGATGTGTTTGGGTTCCAATATTTCCTTCATGTTCTGAATTCACATTGGCCCAAAGAAGATGGCTTCATCAGGCTCTTCTGGGAGCAAGCAGTTAAATCCTTATTACCAGCTTCCAAAGAGGCAGAGAAAATGAACACATGCTCTGTGGGGAACAAACTTGAGTGCCTTCCTGGGATTTACTTTGAAATGAGTATGACTTCCCAAAGCTATAACATCTACAATGCCATCCATGTTGTGGCACATGCTTTACACGACATGTACTCATCCAGACACAAGCTGGGGACCATGGGGATGGATGGAAATAGGATTGGGCCTCCAGATCTGCAGCCTTGGCAGGTAACACTTTTCCATCTGCAAAGACAGGTTGCTTATGTCAGTGGAGGACCTCCCAAGTCCCACGCCTGGGCCAAAGGTACACGATGCTGCCCCCTGCAAAATACCCCCCCCCCCACAAATCCATCTCCCCCACTCACCAAAATGAAGTGGAGCCTCATGAGACTCCAGGATGAACCGAGGAAGCCATCTGAGGCTTCCCTGCAGTATTAAACTGTGCTTCCAGTAAACCGGAAGCACAGTTTTTGACTGCGTTAGGAGCCTCAGTAAGGTTTCCCCGTGGTCCGTGCACAGGGCTCCGCGCGTGTGGCATTTGCCCCTTTCACGTAACGGCAGGTCCGCTACTGGCTGATGTTGTAACTACAGTTTTTTGAATGATCTGTGCAGACACATAGTGGAGTTCTACACAGGAGTGGTCAATCTCGATACTTCCAGAGCTTTGTTGGGTGTTCTGCTCCTACACCTAAGTTGGGAGACCCTGTTACAATTGTGTGCCCGAAGAGTAGGAAAAATGTCCAGCCTCTCAGTTCCTTGGAGAAATTAAAATGGATTGATTTAATCTAGACCAGTGGTTCTCAAACTGTGGGTATGGGACCCACCAGTGGGTTGTGACCCATTTTTTGGTGGTTCATGAAACTGACAGGGCAGATTAGGCTATGTGCATCAAGGATTAAACAAGTTGCTACTGGGGGGGAGGGCACTGCTGCCCAATCACCATTTTAGCCACACCCCTTGGCATTTATGAATCAGACAGCAGCCTCTAGGGCCTTTCACAACCACTGATCTAGACCTTGTTTGCCTTTCCACCTCCTAGGAGGCCCTTAAGCTGGCTCACATTTGGTTTACAGCACAATACAAAGTTCCTTTCTCTCCTCCTCCTCACAGAGGCAATGGCAGACTGATGAGAGGGAGAGGAGCACAGTTAGTTTTGACAGCATGACTTCATCCTCAGGAGAAAATGTATTTCCCAAATATCTCCATTTCAGTGCCTGAAACATCTCCTTTTTACAGGAGGAATAATTTCAGCGTTCTTCTCTTTATTTCATATTTTGAGATCAGTGGCGTAGCTAGAAGGGGGTGCAAAGCACTAAGTTTTACAAGGAGCCTCATTGCAGCGTGCAAGCGGCCCATCCCCCTCCCCTTTGGAGTCATTGCAAGTAGGGGGAGCAAAATTGAGGCTTCAAAGGGGAGGAGCTGCTTGCACACTGCAGTGAGGCTCCCTGCAAAACCTAGTGCTTTGCACCCCCCTGTAGCTACACCACTGTTTGAGATTTGTCCTTGCCTCTTCAATCCAGCTTCACCCTTTTTTGAGAAGAAAAAAAGTGCCGGGGACCTCATTTATTTTAATGCAAATGGTGAACAAGCCACTGGATTTGACATCATCAACTGGGTGACTTTCTCCAACAAATCCTTCAGAAGAACAAAAGTAGGAAGGCTGGATCCACAGGCTCCATTCTCTGCAGAGTTCAGCATTAATAAGGAGATCATTACATTGCACCGCAAGTTTAATCAGGTGAGATCGGGCTGCACATCAGAGTAAAGAGCACGTTGAAACAGTGCTCTGGTGTTGACTTAGAAAATTCCTCCAATATTATTGGGTGAATTACACTAAATAGTGCTACAGCTTGAAATTAATCAGGGTTTTCTCAGCTTACTGCCAATTTCTGGCTTCTCTGTGGAGCACAGCAGGCAAATGAGCAGTGTAAACTTTCATTGACTTAAACCAGTGGCTTTCACACCATTTTGACTAATGGCTTTCTTGACCTACTGGGCTATTGGCTGTGACTCCCCACTAGGGCTACAATCCTATACATTGTAAAGTGTGGCAGTTTTTTTGTGAGGATTCCATGGCTCCCCTGGATGAGCCTTACTGGGGAGCCATGGCTCACAGTTTGAGAACCATTGTCTTAAACTAATACCTGACTGATTCTGAACATTTCCCCCCCCCCCCCACACACACAATCTTTGAGGTTAGTATCTATCTCCTTTTTGGACGGAGATGTGATCTAGCTGGACTAGATGGGCCTATGGCCTGATCCAGTGGGGCTGTTCTTATGTTCTTATGTTAATCAAATATGTCTAAATACAAGATTTGTTCTGCCAATCACACAATCAGTGCATTGTGCTTTAATAATGTGAATGCCCTGCCTCTAATTGACAACCCATTAATCAATATTGTAATAGTGTCCAAATCTGAACACGATTCCTCCAAAACTTGAACTTCCATGCTCTCTCTTGTTCTGGATAGGTGCTGCCTCTTGCTGTGTGTAATGACCATTGCCACCCAGGTTACAGCAAAAACAAGAAAGAGGGGGAACCGTTTTGTTGCTATGACTGTGCTTCATGTCCTGATGGGAAGATTTCAGACCAGAAGGGTAGGAGTGCAGTTCTGTGAAGGGAATTTGGTATCTGTATAGAGTGTTTCTGTGGGCATGCGCACAAAATTTGGAGTCTCAGGCATCAGCACGTTCAAAGTGACATTGAAAAAGCAGTGTATAGTTAAACAATCTCTCGTCATACGGTCTGAAACATGGGATGGGGTCCCTCATATTGGGCTTCCCCAAAGGCCCAAATTTACAAAAGATTGCAGATTTTATAAGGGAGGGAGTGGGGCAGGCAAGCAAATGAGAAAAAAAAAATTTCTTGTCCTGAAAATCTCCCATTGTTAATGATGACCCAGCTGCACGGCTCTTGACAAAGTTTTAGCAAGATTGAAATAGGAGCTTCTAAGAAGTTTGTCTACTTTAGCTCCCAAACTCAAAAGAAAGATACAGGTCCAACCTTGTTATACACGGATTTTTTATACATGGATTTGACTCAACACGAATGGCCACTGCAAATGAGAAGGAATGTGCTGAACCCTGGCGAAGGGGAAAAATGTACCCCTTTAAAATGTTTTCCTTACAGTTGTAGAGATTTTTATCTCAACATGATGAGAAGCGCCCTTTAAATTAAAGGAAAACAGTCCTTTACAATAGTTAAAGAGAGGACAGCCAGCTGACAATCCATCAATCATTCTCTCTCCAAGCGACCACCCCCTATTCCCCCTGAACACTTGAAAGAAAGATAATCCTTTCTAGGGGCCTGAATAGAGACTGATTGTTGAACTGTCGTTTTAATGACTCTATCTTAACATCACAAAGCTTAGCAAGGCTGTTTTTAAATCACCTGAGCAAAGGAACTTTGTTTTTTAAATTGATTTGCTATAAGTGCAATTTTTGCCATCCACTCTGGGAACCCACTCGAATAACCTCAACCTGTATTCCTCTTTTTTCAAAATTTCACCTCTTCTTTTTACTGTGTGAATATGTATGTATACATGTGTATTTGAGAATGTTGCAGAGCTCAACAATATTTTAATCCAAGCATTGAGCACTGTATTTTATTTTAAAAGACAAGTGGATATGTGATGGCAACAATTATGACATCTTTAACATACCACAACTAGAATCTTTCCTTTGTTTGCAGATATGGCTGACTGTTTCAAGTGCCCAGAAGATCATTATCCTAACAAGGGGAGAAATCAGTGCCTTCCTAAGGTTCCAAACTTTCTGTCCTATGAAGAGCCTTTGGGGATCACCTTGGCTGTCTTGGCTCTGGTTCTGGTTCTAATCACAATGGCTGTGCTAGGAATTTTCCTTCAGCATTGAAACACCCCCATCGTCAAAGCCAACAATGAGCTGCTCACCTATTCCCTTCTCTTATCCCTCTTCTTTTGTTTCCTCTGCCCCTTGCTCTTCATTGGCCGGCCTCGGGCAGTGACATGCTTTCTTCGACAGACAGCTTTTGGCATTGTCTTTTCAGTGGCTGTTTCTTCTGTGTTGGCCAAAACCATCACTGTGGTCCTGGCTTTCATGGCCACCAAGCCAGGAAGCAGGATCAGGAAATGGTTGGGGAAAAGAATGGCAAACTCAGTTGTTCTTTCCTGTTCCCTGATTCAAGTGGAAATTTGTATTGTGTGGCTCTGCACTGCCCCACCATTCCCACATCTGGACTTGCACTCTCTGACTAAAGAGATTGTGGTGGAATGTAACGAAGGTTCTGTCATCATGTTTTATTCTGTCCTGGGCTACATGGGATTGATGGCTCTGGTGACCCTCACTGTGGCCTTTTTTGCCAGAAAGTTGCCCAGCACCTTTAACAAAGCCAAGTTCATCGCTTTCAGCATGTTAGTGTTTTGCAGTGTGTGGTTGTCATTTGTTCCAACTTACCTGAGCACCAAGGGAAAGTACATGGTGGCTGTAGAGATCTTCTCCATCTTGGCCTCAAGTGCTGGTTTACTGAGTTGTATCTTTTTCCCCAAATGCTATATAATAGTGCTGAGGCCTGAGTTGAATACCAAAGTCCAGCTAGTATTGAAAAACAAGTAAGCATCTAATACAGAAAAGTCTGTATTAGAATTATTCTGCAGTTGTGACGTGACTCTAGAGCAGGGGTGTCCAAAGTTTTTGGCAGGAGGGCCACATAATTTCTCTGACACTGTGTCGGGGGCCAGGGGAAAAAAGAATTAATTTACATTTAAAATTTGAATAAATTTACATAAGTTTACATAAATGAATAAATTAAAGATGAACTTATAAGAATGAATGAAGGTCTTGCAATAGCTCAAGGCCTATAAAAGGCCTTGCACAAAGTGAGGCTGGCCTTTCCTTTGTTGCCGCTACTGCATCACAGACATGAAACAGCAAGCAGTGGAGGGAGCCCTCATCCCACAGCTCACGCGAGAGGTCAAACAGTTGTCCTCACGCTGAGAGCAGTTGCGTAGGGCCAGTGCGGGCTCCAACAAATCTCCGGAGGGCCAGAGGCTCATTGGAGACTGGGGACTCCTTGAGGGCCGCAAGTGGCCCCAGGGCCAGGGTTTGGGCACTCCTGCTCTAGAGATATGAAGGAGCATCTTATTGGATTCTGGTTCTGCACTGGGCTTCAAGTGCTTCAGTTATCCCTATTCAGCTACAGAACATACATTAATAGCAACATATGGAGGAATATGGATCTGAATTTATATTATTTTGCCATATATTCAGATTAAATTTGATTATAAAGGCCTAGGTTCCCATTTCTTGGCTGTCCTGAGTTTGATCTAAAGCACTGGTTCTCAACCTGTGGTCCGTGGACCACTGGTGGTCTGTGAGACCCTGAGAAGTGGTCTGTGAGGTCTCAGGAAAAGAAAGATTACCTTTGATCACCTTCTGCATTGGTTGCGGCAGGTTTATTCTTTGCCCTCTCTGCTAGTCCGTGGGGGAGTGCTCACTCAGGAGATGCTTCCCCAGAGATCACCAGAGAGGGTAGAGTACGGATCGACCACAGCTGGCAACAAAAGCAGCACCCCACAGATCTTCTCTATAAATAATAAATTGTTCTAATTCTTACAAATTTAATTGTATTTTGTGTGTGTGGGGCATGGTGGGGGGTTGTATGTGGTCCACAACAATTCCAGTTTTTGTTTCAGTGGTTCACAGGCTCCTAAAGGTTGGGAACCAATGATCTTAAGTCTGAAGTTTCTGGTCTTGCTCATTGAGCAGCTCCTTGAGGAGTATGTGCATGCTAACCACTAGGCACTGGTCCCTTTGATCAGCCTATCCTTTCCCAGAACTTACCTTCCTCCTCTTTTCCTGATAGTATCATATCCCTGTGGTGAAGGAAAAGATCTGGAAAGAGCATTATGTGGCCTTGTTTAGTTTGTGAGTCCCAGCCTACTCCCAAGAATGGGAAGCCAAGGAGGGATCAAGAGATGGTTGTAAGAGGAAAATAGACCATAGCTGGACCAACTGCCTATCAGGATATACCATTTATATGGGGATCATCCTGTAGATGTAGCTGAACAAGGCTCTTGTGCTAATTAGATATCTTGGTCTTATTCAGCACACATTTTGCAGTTACACCAGCACAGACTGGTTGTCCTATGATGAACATATTTCCAGAAGGGCAGCTCAGGATCCAGAACTTGACTGGTGGAGGCAGCAGATGGAGCTGTGGCTCCAATCAGTTGTTCTGACTAAGGTAAACTTGGGTTACCATTGTGACAGCGGCAAGCTTTTGATTGCCTATTCCACTGGGATGGGTGTACTGAAATGATCTTCAGGGCAGATGTCTGCAAGGGGCTCAGGGGGCTTGACCTCTTGCCCAGGGTTTATGAGGTGCATTCATTCCATATGGGAGCAGCCACTTCTGCAGCCTGTATGAACATGAGGGACAGTCATATTCAGGGAATTAGTCAATGGATGTCATCAGTGTTTAAGCATTATGTCCACCATTGCTCTGACTGTTATGTCTACCATAGCAAATTGATATGTTTTTGGAATCTTCGGAAGATTGGATCTCAGTGGCCACCATTGGAGTGATGTCAAGGAGCAATGTTGAAGAGCCAGGGTGTGGTGGCCACCAGTTATGGAAGAGGAATGTTGGAAGTTTGGAGCACAGTGGCTATGCCATATGGTGGACAGTTATAAAAAGTGTTGCTTCTGTGGCTTGCCCTTCTTACTCTGTGGATGCTGGCTAGATGTTGCTTCACTCCAGGAAGGGGGAGGCAGTGCCTCAATGACTTTGGGGCTGGTGTAGAGAAGCTTGGGTTGTCAACTGACACTCTGCAGCTTTGAGTCAGGAATGGTCAAAAGGAAAATTGGTGGTGTTTGGCTATCTCTTCCCTCTACCCGTGCTAGAAGGAAGGAGTGATTTTAGGGGAGGCCCACCTCAGAATCATTGCAAGATTTTTATTGGCTCAATTTAACAAATATGACCTAAGTTATTTTCCAAATTATTTGCCTCATGTGTTTAGGGCAACACATTTTTCCCATACTGCTTCACTGAGAAAGAGATGGCGGTTTGGCTCAGATGGAACAAACATATCTGCTTGGAGGGCACAACCAGATTCTATATGACTTGAGGGAGATATCATCTGTTCTTTTTTCAGGAAGGCATTTATCTACTGTATAATTTTAAAAATAACTATTATTATAACTATTTTTTCACTCCTTCAATAAACAATCCAGATAAAAAAATACAGGCAGTTAAATCCCCAGCCCAGTGCTGATTGCATTGTGTTGCTCAATGGAGGGGTAATACTCCATCTGTTACTGTGCATGTTGTGGTGACCACTGTAGTTGCCAGTGTGGAAAATGCAGCAGATGGGCAGCTGTGACATGGCTAAGCATGTATTTCTATACAGATGGCTCTTCTTGATGTTGCTTTTCTAGTTGATGTTGCTGAGGGAGAGTCAGCATGGCTTCTGTAAGGGTAAGTCTTGCCTCACGAACCTTATAGAATTCTTTGAAAAGGTCAACAGGCATGTGGATGTGGGAGAACCCGTGGACGTTATATATCTGGACTTTCAGAAGGCGTTTGACATGGTCCCTCACCAAAGGCTACTGAAAAAACTCCACAGTCAGGGAATTAGAGGACAGGTCCTCTCATGGATTGAGAACTGGTTGGAGGCCAGGAAGCAGAGAGTGGGTGTCAATGGGCAATTTTCACAATGGAGAGAGGTGAAAAGCAGTGTGCCCCAAGGATCTGTCCTGGGACCGGTGATTTTCAACCTCTTCATAAATGACCTGGAGACAGGGTTGAGCAGTGAGGTGGCTAAGTTTGCAGACGACACCAAACTTTTCCGAGTGGTGAAGACCAGAAGTGATTGTGAGGAGCTCCAGAAGGATCTCTCCAGACTGGCACAATGGGCAGCAAAATGACAGATGCGCTTCAATGTCAGTAAGTGTAAAGTCATGCACATTGGGGCAAAAAAATCAAAAATTTAGATATAGGCTGATGGGTTCTGAGCTGTCTGTGACAGATCAGGAGAGAGATCTTGGGGTGGTGGTGGACAGGTCGATGAAAGTATCGACCCAATGTGCGGCAGCAGTGAAGAAGGCCAATTCTATGCTTGGGATCATTAGGAAGGGTATTGAGAACAAAACGGCTAGTATTATAATGCCGTTGTACAAATCGATGGTAAGGCCACACCTGGAGTATTGTGTCCAGTTCTGGTCACTGCATCTCAAAAAAGACATAGTGGAAATGGAAAAGGTGCAAAAGAGAGCGACTAAGATGATTACGGGGCTGGGGCACCTTCCTCATGAGGAAAGGCTACGGCGTTTGGGCCTCTTCAGCCTAGAAAAGAGACGCCTAAGGGGGGACATGATTGAGACATACCAAATTATGCAGGGGATGGACAGAGTGGATAGGGAGATGCTCTTTACACTCTCACATAACACCAGAACCAGGGGACATCCACTAAAATTGAGTGTTGGGCGGGTTAGGATAGACAAAAGAAAATATTTCTTTACTCAGCGTGTGGTCGGTCTGTGGAACTCCTTGCCACAGGATGTGGTGCTGGCGTCTAGCCTAGATGCCTTTAAAAGGGGATTGGACAAGTTTCTGGAGGAAAAATCCGTTATGGGGTACAAGCCATGATGTGTATGCGCAACCTCCTGATTTTAGAAATGGGTTATGTCAGAATGCCAGATGCAAGGGAGGGCACCAGGATGAGGTCTCTTGTTATCTGGTGTGCTCCCTGGGGCATTTGGTGGGCCGCTGTGAGATACAGGAAGCTGGACTAGATGGGCCTAGGGCCTGATCCAGTGGGGCTGTTCTTATGTTCTTATGTTCTTATGATGTTCCTTCCTGTTGTTTGTCAGAACAAAAAAAGAGCATGTCTTATTAGAAGCGTCCAAGACAATGTACGTAAGCCAGGAGAAACCATCATTGGTGGGTTCCTCTCAATAGCCTTTCCCTTCACCCAATTGCTCAATTTTAGAGACATTCCAGAAAATAATAATAATAATAATACAGGTATTTATATACCGCCTTTCTTGGTCTTTATTCAAGACTTTATTCAAGGTGGTTTACATAGGCAGGCTTATTAAATCCCTGTAGGAATTTTTACAATTTGAAAGAATGTTCTATCTTACAAGAACCACAACATTCAGGTGTTACTTTCTTGATCTGGTTTTACATTCTGGCCTCCATCCTCCCACGCTCAGAGCAGATAGAATAGCTCTGCTCAGCTTGTCAGCTGCTTCAAAGTCACACAGTGCCGGTGGCCTCGAACTGGCAACCTTCGGATGTTATCTTCAGGCAAATGGAGGCTCTACCCTCTAGATCAGACCTCCTGCCCTGATCAGAGTCATGGGCTCCCCTGTAAGTTCTTTTTTTCTCAGGAAAGAGTGTCTAAGAGCTGCATGAGGAAGTTTCAGAGGCACAATTTGTCACTGATTGACTTGCACATGATTAGGGGCCACATCCTATCCAACTTTCCAGCACTGATGCAGCCTGTGCAGCCTGTGTAAGGCCTGGGAGTTGTGGTTAGAATCTGGAATGTGCTGCCCCCACTAATCCAACACCCCTCCCGTGCCTGGACTGCCTCCCATTCTGCCTTCCACCACCCAAAAATGCCCCCACCCACCCCTGGAATGCCTTCCCATCTCCCTCTCCCACCCCCTGCACCACCTCGCACAAATGTATTCCGTCTGGCCTGTGCAGGAGCTGGATCTGGCCCTCCCAAGCTGGCACTGGCCTCTGCACAGACCCAGCCAGCTCCGAAGTTGGGCCTTACATGTACAAATGTGCCTTACATGCCAGCGCCACCTCAAACCATTCTTTGAATTGTGCCCTCAGTGAGTTTGGAGGAGAAAGCTCAGGTTAATGGGATTTCTTTTCTGAGTTCAAAGTCAGGAGGTTCTCAGAATGTGACTGTTCTACAGGTTCAAATCTGGTGATCCAACAAGGAGCAGCCAGTCATGGAATCCTTCACCAAATGGAAGGCAAATCTTCTTCTAAGCTAGGCAGCAGGAGTGGGGGGCAGGGTGATCTTTTCCTTCAGGCCTGTGGGACTAGTTCTGGGTCATGCTTGCCTGGCATTCATCCAGTACACATACACATGCTTAAAAAGTGTGTCAGGTAATTCAAAGAACAGCATGTCAGGTAACACTTGCCTTCTCATTTTGTTACCTGGTAGGGTGTAAAACCATAGGATTACCTGTGTAGGGCAAGGGATGAGCAATCAAAGGCCATCAAGCCATAAAAGAAGGTCCCTTGATGAGCTCATGCTACAGAAGATCCCATCCCTGAAATGGGAATTTAAGTTATAAAAAGCTGGATCACACAACCTTTTCTGGGTTCACAGAACTCATTCAGTTACTGTCAATGGCATCAAGCTATCCCAACTCAGTCTCGCTGCTCCTGCGATGGAGCTAAGAGTATGGCTCACAGTGTTATCCACATGTTTTTTGATTAGGTGCCACCCCATTCCACTTGTGTTGACAGCTGTAATTTTGGACACAGCAGGACAGTTCGGGAGGGGAAACCTGTTTGTTGCTATGATTGTATGCCATGCTCAGAAAACACAATTTCTAATCAGACAGGTAAGTGCAGCCATAGAGTCACTGGGCTATGACTCCTAACAGGGACTCATGTTCTCAGAACACCCGAGTCAGGGCCTGATTCTAAGGACCCAGCACTGGCCTCTGCTGGTGTTGTGCCGCAAACGTGTTGTTAGGCATGCATGTGAGACTCACTGCTGGGTCAGCAGTTGCACCGGCTAAAGGCCAGTCTGTGGTGAACCAGTGCCGGCTGGAGGCTCATCACATGCCACCTGGAGCTTGGGGCTTGCTCCATGTGAAGAGGTGGTAAAGAGGTGAGAGGAACGTGAAGGGAGGCATTCCAGGGGAAGGCAGGGGGCAGGACAGACTCTGCTGGATCCAGAACCCTGCGTTTGGCCTCCCAGCCCAACACCAGACCTCTCAAGTCTGTGCTGGCTAAATAGCTGGTGCAGACTTGAGTAGCCCCATTGCAGGGTCTGCTCTCTTTCCCAGGGGAGTCGATGGCGGCTGCCTGGTAAGCATTGGATGCAGTGGCAGCCATTTTGGTGCTGTTGCTCAGGATTGGGCTGCCCGACTCCTAACTCATCCTTCTGCTGGTACAGCAGCCACTTCACTGGCCTAGAGTGTTGAAAACATGCCATTGGGCATGTTTGCCAGTATTCTAGTGTAGGCTGCACTGGTGGACAGGCCTGCCAGTGCTGAAAGGAAAAGTGCCAAGCAGTGAAGGGACAGCAGGAGGATGTTCTAGAGGTGTGGAGGGGTTTAATGAGCAGGGGGGCAGAATCAGGTTTGGATCAGGCCTGGGAGAGGGGCAGGATCAGCAGAGCAGGCCTCCATTTTATTCTAACCCCCTTCCTGGGCCTGACTGCATTCTGTGGGGCTGTTCGGACTTCCACCAGCTCATTAGCTGCTGGAGATCCAAGTAGCCTCACAGCACAGGCTGGGGTATTTCTTGGCATAAGGGGCAAAATACCCTTATCGAGGGTAGACCTCTAGCCTGCACCAAACCTGCACTAGTTACAGCAGAGGCCAGCACAGGTTAGGACTGGGTTGCCAATTATTGGAAGTAACAGAGGGAGGAAAGTCTAGCCTGGGCTGAGACCTCAAAAGTGTTGAGCGAGGCATTGAAACAGTGAGTGAAATGAATGTGGTGAATGGGGAGGGTGGCTGAAATAAGTTGGCCACTTCCTTTGTTTTCTACATTGTGAGAATGGAGTATGAAGGGAAATTACAATAAAATCTCATCAGAAACCAAAGGTTTTTAATATATCTATTAAGCACTAGGCTAAATGAATGAACATGCCTTCAGGCACGATTGTCCCTTGCCGATGCAGATCGTTGCATTCCACGCACAGAAGATCAATATTGAACCATGATCAATGTATTCTGAAGGTTACATACTTTCTTTCCTACCAAGAGCCGTTGGGGATTGTGATAGCTTCCCTTACTACTTCCTGTGCAGTAATCACAGGTCTGGTGATGCAAACCTTTCTCAAGAACTGGAACACACCCATAGTCAAAACCAACAACCGGAACCTCACCTGTGTCCTTCTGAGCTCCATCCTCCTTTGCTACCTCTGTTCCCTTCTATTCATAGGGAAACCTGGAAGGGTGACCTGCCTTCTGCAACAACCAACTTTTGGCATCATTTTCTCTGTGGCTGTTTCTTGTGTCTTGGCAAAAACAATCATGGTGGTCCTTGTCTTTATGGCCTCAACACCAGGAAGCAGGATGAGGATGTTTCTAGGACACAAAGTGGCCAACTCCATTGTTCTGTGCTGTTCCTTCATTCAAGTGGGCATCTGTATTGCATGGTTGTCATCCTCTCCTCCTTTCCCAGATGCCGACCTGCACTCAGAGATTGGGAAAATCATACTGGAATGTAATGAAGGGTCTCCTTTCATGTTCTACTGTGTCCTGGGCTACATGGGCTTCCTGGCCCTCCTCAGCTTCAACAACAACAACAACAACAGTATTTATATACCGCTTTTCAACAAAAAGTTCACAAAGCAGTTTACAGAGAAAATCAAATATCTAATGGCTCCCTGTCCCAAAAGGGCTCACAATCTAGAAAGATGCAACACCAGCAGACAGCCACTAGAAAAGACACTGCTGGGGTGAGGTGGGCCAGTTACTCTCCCCCTGCTAAATAAAAGAGGAGCACCCACTTGAAAAAGTGCCTCTTAACCAGTTAGCAGGGGTTCACTGTGGCTTTCCTAGCAAGAAAACTACCAGATGCCTTCAACGAAGCCAAGTTCATCATCTTCAGCATGCTGGTCTTTTGCAGTGTTTGGATCTCCTTTCTTCCAGCTTATCTGAGCACAAAGGGGAAAGCTGTTGTGACAGTGGAAATATTTGCTATCTTGGCCTCCAGCACTGCGCTGTGGTTTTGCATCTTCTTCCCCAAATGTTACTTTATTGTACTAAGAGCTGATCTGACCAAGAAACTTATAATAGAGAAAAGAGATTATGAACATTGATTTTTAAAGGCTAAATATATGCTGTTCTCTGCTTGTGTCCTGGTTGAACAAGGCCCTAATCCTATCAAACTTTCCAGCACTGACATAGCTGTGCCAATGGGGCATGTTTTGCATCCTGTATTTGGGTGTCAGTCATGGAGGTCTCCTCAAAGTAAGGCCTCCTCAAAGTTTGTTCCCTTACCTTGAAGCTGCATTGCCCTTATCTCAGTGCTGGAAAGCTGGTTAGGATTACGCCCCAAATATACTAATTAGAGACTAGTTTAACCAAGATCGTTGTGAATAGATTTGCAAAGTACTTAAAAACACCTTTGATGCAGAAACATCTCTATGTATTTTAGACAGTACATGAATATGGCTTTTTCTGTACAATTGTCTGTATGTAATGGGCAGCACAATCCTAACTTGCAGTGGAATAGGCAGGCTGGTGGGTCTGTGCTGTATCCAGCACAAGTTTGGACCATCTGAGGCTTGGCCTGAGGCAAGGGGAATCTTTCCCCCTTACTTCAGGGAGAGCCGCAGCACCTGCGGTACCCTTTTCTCCTTACCCCAGAGAGAGCCGCACCTAAATTGGTGGCACAAACCTGAGCAGCCAGGAACTGCCCCAGGCTGCCTGGGAATGGAACTAGGATTCGGCATAAGTGTCAGATCCTAGCCCTGCCTCCCGCTGTCTGCCCCCGGGAAAACCCGCTGCCCACTCTCCTGCTGCCCTGAAACCCAGCATCCTCCCCGCATCCTCCCCCACTCCCAGATGCAATCTTGTGCAATTCAGGATTGTGGCATCCACAACAGCCAGTAAGAAGAGTTCACCAGAGACATCTCTGGTAACCACTGACTTGCAGTACTTTTACAAGCTTTGACTGATTCTTCAACTGTGGCCCTACCTGGAAAATGCAGTTCTAGCCACTGCTATCCATCTGCTGAACATATCAAGGTCATACTATCCTACTGGGGTGTATGTGGGGCTGCCAACATATTCAGGGCCGCCATTGAAAACCACTCAGAAACTTCCATTGGACCAAAATGCATCCACCAGATTATTGGCAGGAGCAAATAAATGTGAGCGTATAGGGCCTACTTTGCACCATCTACACTGGCTTGCAATTTGTGCGTAGACACATTTCAAACTATCTTGGCCTTTGAAACTCCTAACAATTTGGTGGGAGGAAGAGGCAGGGCCTTACTGGAGGTAGCCCCATTGTTGTGGAACTCCATTCCCAAAATGAACTGTGCAAATCCTGCACTCGCAGTCTTCACAAAGAAGCCAAAAACATTTTGATTTGATAACAGCTTCTCATTCTGGTTACACCAGCTGCCTCTGGGAAGCCTACAAGCAGGAGAGAAAACTTACTCATCTCCTGCTGTTGACCCCTTGCAACCAGGAGCACACTGCCACTAAGCCTGGATATAGTGCATAGCCACCAGGGCTAGCAGCCATTGGGTTTAGTAATCTGGAAAAGGGGAGGGAAAGAGTCCACAGGGCCCTGAAGAGGGCAGATGTTGAGGCTGGTGGGGCAGCTGTTGCCCACCCAGCCATCATCCATTAACAGTCTGCTTTGTTCAGGGGCAGTGGAGCTCGGCTATACATAATAGGGACAGATATTTTCCTGGCTGACATGCAGCAGGGTCTTTGAAGCCTGTTGGATACTTGTGGGATGGAAGGAAGCTGAGCTCCATGTTAGCCCCCCTCTCCATGTGGCATGAAAAGTGTGGGTCAGGGAGTAGGAGTAGGGATTTTTGTGCAGGAGTTGGGGGAGGGGAACTACTAGCAATCCATGTTTGTTTGCTATAAAGATGGAGGAGGCAGTGCAATTCAGCTGCCACAAGCACTTTGGAATTGATGTGGAGAAGCTTGGATGGTCAGCTGAAGCTCTGCAGCTTTGAGTCAGGGTGTGAATGCAAACAGGGGTGCTGCTTTGCTGTCTGCTGCAGGTTAGGTGATGAAGGGCGATGGAGTGCTTTTTGGTGGGTCCCACTGCAGGGACATTGCAGGAGTTGGATTAACTCAATGAAACAAATGTGGTCTAACTTATATTCCAAATGATTTGCCCTGCGTGTTGAGAACAAAACATTTTTTCCATATTGCTTCATTGAAAGAGATGGCAGTTTGGCTCAGATGGAACAAACATACTCGTATCTGCAAGAGTTGCAGAACTCCAGCCTGTATGACTTGAGGGAGATATTATCTCTTTCTTTTTGGGGAAGGCATTTCTCTACTTTGTCATTAGCAACATAACTATTATTATAACCATTATTATTTTTCACTCCATTGAAAAACAATTCAGATGAAAAACACTGGCAGTGAAATCCTCAGCCCATGTCTGTGCTGACTGCAATGTGTCATTGAAAAGAGGTGTGGGGCTCCATCTGTTATTTACTGTGCCTGTTGGGGGCGCCACTGTAGTCGTTAGGGTGGAAAAGCAGGCAGAAGTGTAGCTGTGGCATGGCTAAGCGTCTATTTCTATTCAGGCAGGTCTTCTTGCTGCTACTTTTCCAGTTGATGTTCCTTCCTGTTTGCCTGCATGAAGAAAGAGCATGTCTTATTAGAAGTATCCAAGACAATGTACATAAGCCAGCAGAAGCCATCGTTGGTGGGATCCTCTCAATGGTCTTGCCTTTAACCCAACTGATCAATTTTAAAGACATTCCAGATCAGAATCATGGAATGTCCATGTAAGTTCTTTATTTTTATTTAAAAAAATTCTCAGGAAAGCCAGGGTGACTAAGAGCTGCATGAGGACTTTCCAGGGACAATTTATCATAGATTGACCTGAAAGTGAATGGGACGGATGGCTCACAGCCCAAGCCTATGCTTGTCTACTCAGAAGTAAGTCCCATTAGAGTCAATGGGGCTTACTCCCAGGGAAGTGTGGATAGGATTGGGCTGTCAGTTCCTAAGTATGATTGATTTACTTGAGACACAGAGTGTTTTGCCTCTTAAAGACTTTGCAACACTAGAATTGAGCCTGATACAAGTTCTTCTAAGGAAGAGTCAGACTAAACTTTAATGGGAATTGAAACTTCAGAATAAACATGTTTGTGTTTTATTCAAGATTGGAGGGATATTGATGGGATTTGGTCCATTCCACAGGGTGAGGAGGGGGAGGAACAGGGTGGAGATGGGGCAGGGAGGACAGCAGATCAAGGCTGGGAAGGGGATATCAATCTGCTGATATCCTATTCCCCTTCCCAGCCTTGACCGTCCTATCTGGATCAACTTAGACTTGCACCAGCTATTTACCTACTGCAGACCAGAGTAAACTCAGCTGAATTGCGAGGGTTTACCAAGGGCAAAGGGAAAAATGTTCCTTTGTCTGGGAGGCCATTGCGGCTCAAAACTCCCCTATAAGATGCAGTGTGTGTCTCATTGGAGTGGCTGCATCAACACATGGGGAGTTAGGAAGGATTGGGCTGCCCATCAATTTCAACCCCTTGGCTACTAAAGGAGGGAGAAAATGTTGAGTAGGGTAATACCTTTGTTAAGATCAATCAATGTATCACAAGAGTGAGCAAGAAAGAGTTAAATAGTATTTTATCTAAATTGGCTCCAAGAGCCTATTGCACAACTTGTACTCCCACGTGCAGAACCCAAAGCACACTGAGCCCAATCCTGAGCTTGGCACGCCGGCTCACTGCCAGCGCGCTGGCTGGCGCTGGACTAGCAAAGGTGGAGCTCCGCCAATCAGCAGTTGCATGGACCGCTGAGCAGCGGAGAGGTAGGTGGGGGCACGGGGGGAGGCAGGGAGGAGGTTTTCCAGGGAGGGGGGAGGCAGAGGGAGGACAGGGAAGAAGCATTCCGGAGGGAGGGAGCGGGGCAGCTTTGCTCCACTGGATCCAGACCCTCTTTGTCAGACTGGCCACCTGATATGGAGGCTCTTACTTCTCGCCAACCCTTGGGTCGACGTAGGAGTGAGTAGCCCCATTGTGGGGCTACTCACTTTTCCCGGGGGAAGGGGACAGAAGTTCCCTTCTTCCAAGGAGGCAGCAGCGGTTGCCTGGTGAGCAGAGGATACAGCGGCAGTCATTTTCAGAACTGCTGCAGCGCTGCACACCAGGCAGCTCAGGATTGGGCTGCCCTTTTCTATCTTCCTCTTCTTGCTGGAGATTAGGCTTTCAGCAGGCTTTGTAGCTGAGGTGCTAGTGACAATTCTAGTGACAATTCTATCATTCATAGAATTTTCTCAATATCATTCGTATTGCAGTACGATGGTTAGTTATTACCAGCATGCCCTGTCCTTGATATTTGCCATTCATGAGATCAATACCAATCCCAGCCTTTTGCCCAATATCACTTTGGGCTTCCACCTCTATGACGACCTATTCAATTCAGCGACTGCCTATGAGAGCATCTTGGACCTCCTATTCACACAGCGAAAGAATCACCTCAATTACAAATGTGATCGGAAGGAGGTGCTGTCTGTTGTTGGTGGATTCACAAAAGAAACATCTGTCCAAATGGCCAACGTTTTCAACATCTACAAGATCCCACAGGTATGTGTGTATTAAGTATGATAGGATGCTCTCCTTGCAGAGTTGCTGTTGAGTTATAGTGTGATAAAATGTCCTCTCATTATAGAGCAAAACAAGTGGCTCTGTTGTTAAGATGTGGCTATTTTAAGCATTGCAGTGGTATTCCTCATGAAGCTATCACTTTACCTCACTATTGTGACACTTGGCGGGAGAGATTCCACGACAAGTCGATCTCACAGATAAGTCAAGGGAAAAACCATGAAATTTTCTATGACCCTCTGATATGATGGGGTTAAACTTAGGGGGGTATCTGACTCTAGTTTTGTCTGATTTTACCCAAGGACAGGTCCTGGAAAATAATCTATTAGTAATTGTTACCTAAGGACTATAGTCTCTAATTTATTAAAAATATAGTAAAAGATCATAAGATCATTATTTTTTAAAATTCTGGTCTTCTCAAACACCATCAGAGTAAGTGCCCTGTAAACAACATACCAGTAGGACAGTGGTTCAGAGGCGTCGCTAGAGGGGGGCAGTGGACCAAGTTTTGCAGAGAGCCTCCCTGCAGCATGCAAGCGGCTCCTCCCCCTCGCCTCTGGAGCCATTTGCCTCAGTTTCCCCCACCCCGCCCACATGGCTCCAAAGGGGCGGGAGGAGCTCCTTGCACACTGCAGGGAAGCTCTCTGCAAAACTTAGTGCACCGCCCACCCCCCAGCGACGCCTCTGCAGTGGTTCCAAACTTGGGATACATGTACCCCCAGGGGTACTCAACAGGACCTTTAGGGGTACTTGAAAAAGAATTTAATAATGGCAGAAAAAGGCATTTAGTGCCCCAAAATGCCTTGCAGGGCCAGTAAGGCAGGAAGGAAGGTAGCTAGTCAGCTGTGAAAGCCCCACCAATAGCTAGTTTTTGGTTATCAATTCATATATGAATCAGAGATTGAAAACCAGTGCAGTAAAAAAGCTGAAACATAATACAGAAAGTGATCAATCACCCAGAATTTCTTATGACACTTCTGGTGCAAAACAGTGCAAGGGCATAATCTTCAGTTCTTCAAACAGATAAAAGAGAAAATACTGTGATGAAGACATGAAGGATGGGTTGTCATATAGAGGAGATGAGGACATATTATTCATATTGATTACAAACATTTAGCTAATATGAAGGGTACAATTTATGGAATTGTAGCCTGGGACTTTGTTTCAAATGGAAACAAGGATTACATCCTGTTGTTTAAGAAAACAGACTTCTGCCAAGTATTTGCAAAATGGAATGAAGCTGCAGCAGCATTTGCGAAACCGAATGAGGCTTGCTTGATTTCAATGGAAGCCTTTAGCCTTTTTCTCAGGAGGAGAAAAAAAGGTTCACTTTGGCTGGAGCTTGCCAGGGAGGTTACTGTGGAAACCTTCCTGAGAGCCCTTTTTGCAATGCATCTCTGGTATGGCAAGTTGCTTGAAAAGCCCTGATTCCTGAGCGACCTGGGAGATAGGGCGAGGTGATGGTGTAAGCTGGATTTATTGGTAGAAGTTTGTTGCCCTATAGGCAAGTATCTATGGTAAGTTTAAAGTAAGAGAATTGAACAGCTGCCGTTCTATGCGATGGATACTGAAGTGCACAAGTGATGCAGTGGAAGTCTACTATGACCAATGCAGTTTCGGTTGTGAGAAAGAAGGCAGAACTATAATGGGCTGTGAGATAAAACCATGAGAACATTGATGATGCAACAACAATATGTAGTTATAAACTATAGACTATAGTCCATAGTTGGCATTAGTATTGGTTTGAGAAGTGTTGTCTTATTATTTGATGTCCTTACATGCCTTGATCATGACCTAATCAAAGCGAGACAGAAAATGTTCTCATCAATAATAAATATCTATGGCATTGTCTCTCAAACTGTGGGCCAGGACCCACTAGGTGGGTTGTAAGCCATTTTCAGGTGGGTCCCCATTCTTTTCAATATTTTATTTTTAATATATTGATGCTACCATGATATGTGACTGCATTTGGGGAAATGTTATACATCTATACTTTTAACAGGTTACTATGTGTATACTTTAAACAATGATAGTAAATGGGACTTACTCCTGAGTAAGTGTGGGCAGGATTGTTAAAAATTTTCCTGCTTGATGATGTCACTTCATCATGACATCACTTCTGGTGGGTTCTTACAGATTCTCATTCTGAAAATGAGAAGTGGGTCCCAATGTTAAAAGTCTGAGAACCACTGATCCATGGTATACAAGCAAAAATGGAAAAATAAGGCATTACTGGATCATTTGCATAATTGAATCACAGAGAAATGTTATTTCTTCAAGCTATAATAATGGGTGGTGTTCTTTCCATTTCTAGTTCACTTATGGTACGGCTGAGAGAACAGCAAGTGTTAGAACTGACTTTCCTTCTTTGTACTGGACTGCACCAAGGGAAACTATGCATCACGCTGGGATTGTGCAGCTACTTCTGTATTTCAGATGGATGTGGGTTGGCCTCCTGGTTTCGGATGATGAGGATGGACAAAGCTTTGTGCAGAGACTGACGCCACTGCTTGCTCAGAATACCATTTGCATTGGATGGCTGCAAAGGGATCCAGTAAAGCAATATGAACGTGATAAAAATCATGTTACAAAAATGGAAGAGTTAAAGCTAACCATTTTAAGAACTGAAGTCAAAGTGGTTATTGTTGGTGGGGACTCAAAATTGCTCTATTTTTTAATGGCCTTCTTAGAAATGATGGAATCTGACCTAAGGGTCTACATAGGGAAGGTTTGGATCATGCAACCCAGGTTTTACTTCTATGCTGCAGCCTCTGGAGAATTGTTGGGTACAAACATTTTGCATGGAGCATTGTCTTTCTTATTCCACACAAATTCAGTGCCAGCATTCGAGGACTTTCTGCTGACCTTAAAGCCTGATGAGACACTGAGGAAATTTCTCTGTTACCTTTGGCTAATGGAATTCATACATTGTAAAAAATGTGAAGGAGGAAAAAAGCTGAGGACGCCACCGCTATCATTCTTTGAGATGAGTATGTCTGGTGAGAGCTACGGTATCTACAATGCTGTCTATGCTGTGGCACATGCCCTACATGCCTCATATTTGGCCAGACACAGGACCTTGCAACAAAGAATCAAATTTGAGTCTTTCAGTGTTCAACCTTGGCAGGTAAACTCATTGATAGAATGAACAGCAGTTGGTTGTGTGATGGCTAAGAAGGTACTGAGAACAAAACAGCTAATATTATAATCTATGTTAAGGCCACACCTGGAGTATTGTGTCCAGTTCTGGTCGCCACATCTCAAAAAGGACATAGTGGAAATGGAAAAGGTGCAAAAGAGAGCGACCAAGATGCTTACTGGGCTGGGGCACCTCCCTTATGAGGAAAGGCTATGGCGTTTGGGCCTCCTCAGCCTAGAAAAGAGACACCTGAGGGGGGCATGATTGAGACATACAAAATTATGCATGGGAAGGATAAAGTGGCTAGAGAGATGCTCTTTACACTCTCACACAACACCAGAACCAGGGGACATCCGCTAAAATTGAGTGTTGGGAGAGTTAGGACAGACAAGAGAAAATATTTCTTTGCTCAGCGTGTGGTCGGTCTGTGGAACTCCTTTCCACAGGATGTGGTGACGGCGTCTGGCCTGGATGCCTTTAAAAGGGGATTGGACAAGTTTCTGGAGGAAAAATCCATTATGGGTTACAAGCCATGATGTGTATGTGCAACCTCCTGATTTTAGAAGTGGGCTATGTCAGAATGCCAGGTGCAAGGGAAGGCACCAGGATGCAGGTCTCTTGTTATCTGGTGTGCTCCCTGGGGCATTTGGTGGGCCGCTATGAGATACAGGAAACTGGACTAGATGGGCCTATGGCCTGATCCAGTGGGGCTGTTCTTAAGGTGAGCAGTGATTCAGCATGGAATGAATCTTGCATCTGCTATGAATTCTCAAAAAGTAACCTTAGACAAGCCCCTTACTTTTAGCGTTAGCTGCCCAGCTGCAGTATGGAGGTAATGTGTCATCTGTCTTGGTGTCTGATATCCTTCAGCGTACTGGTCACTAGAAAATTTGGTGCAAAAATCTGGGTATGGAATCAGATAAAAATAACCAACAACATTGGTGAGCTGATAGAACAGCGAGGGAAATTTCTTCTCTTCTGTCTTATTTGTGCCCAAGTCAGACCCAGAGTATTGAATGGTAGATTTAGTGGATTCACTGCAGATATCTAATGTATTTTGTTGGATTCTCTAATGCTGCTTTACAAATCAGTAAATTAACACTGACAAGAAATGAGGGAATGGTGGACAGCTTACAGGATTCTGACAGGAACCTCTTCATATGTACTTCCTGTGTTATGTTAAAAACACTGTACAATATCAGAATGATAGACTGTGTTAAAAGATTATTGTGCAGATTATTCTGCTGTTGTATGAGCAGAAGGCGTTTCCACTTGAACCAGGTGGTGGGACTCCTGGATTCCTTGTGCAGCTCTCTTTGCCACATAACATGCTATTCTGAAGGGTTCCTTAGCTGTCTGGGCATCCATGGAGCACATGGTGCTGAAGTGGGAAGAAGGGGGTTGGAAGGCTCCAACTTCTGTGAGTACTCCTGGATTCCAATGCAGAAGCTAATGGTTTTCTGTCCCCCCTTAGCTCCATTCTTTCTTGAAAAGCATCCATTTCAACAATGGTGCTGGGCATGAAGTCTTGTTCAGAAATGGGGAATTCTTGTCTGGCTATGATATTGTCAACTGGATCACTTTCCCAAATCAAACTTTCCTTAAAGTCCCAGTTGGGATGATCTCACCAAGCCAAGAATTCACCATCAATGAGGATGCCATCGTGTGGAACAACAGACTGAAGCAGGTACGAACATATTGCCCATCTGAATTACACAAGTTTTTTGCAAGTCATGGACATCATGAGTTTTCCGTGTTTGACCTATGCAATTTTTCCTCACATAATTTACAAGAGCTACAACAATGATGCTTTTTTTAGATTGTAAAAAAGAAGAAGCAACCACAATCAATGTCCCAGGACAGCAGGGGAGGGGGAGAAGGGAGTGTGTGTGTGTTCACATCCTTAATCAGATGTGGGAGGGACCAGCTCAGCTATATTGAGTGAACCATCCCTGTGAAAATATGATAGTATAATTATTGACCTGAAAAATGTTTAGGTTTCTACTGAACCTGGGTGTACTCTATGTGTAACATAAACACGTGTAACATAAACGCATGGGGTAATTGGTTACATTTGCAAGGACCAAGTCAGTGGCTCTTGGCTGAAATCTGCCATGAAATGAGGAGAGAAGCAGAAGGCAAATTCACTTGTATCATCTGGTGGGATTCAGTACATATGCAACAGTAGATGTATTGTGGAATTATACAATACTTGGGACATAGAATCAAAAAGATAATTCAATATAATGCACACAACAATAGGGCCAATTATGCTCTAAACACTAGTAGTTTCTTGGTGGGAGGAAGGAGGAAATCATTGCAAGGAGAAAAATTAACTCTTTTCTTTCCCGGCCCCTCTCTGACACAGTGTCAGAGAGATGATGTGGCCCTCCTGCCAAAAACTTTGGACACCCCTGATTTACAGCATTCATATCCCATCTTTCTCCCCAAGAGGACTCAAGGTGGCTTACACAGGGACAGATACAAAAAATAAAATCACAGTTAAAACAATTGTACTCTGCCCTAAAAGTCAATAAAACTTTAAAACGTTAAAACAAACTTTAAAACAACCATAAAATATAATTTACAACCAAAGAGCAACAACAACATCTAAAAAGGACAAGCCTGTAAAAGCTGGGTGTTAATTAAAAACGCCAAGACTCAAAAGGCTTGTCTGAATAATAAAAAGTCTTCAGGCCTCACTTGAAGGTCTGCAAGGAGGGAGCTGTTTGTAGCTCAAGAGGGATGGAATTCCAGAGAGTTGGTGCCACTATTTCTTGCTGTTGCCCCCCTGCACCTCCCTAGGCAACAGCCCTCTCTGATTACCTGAGAAGATGAGCCAGACACTGAGCTGTATAGGGCTTTAAATGTCAAAACTAGCTGCTTAAATGGGACCTGGAAATGAATGGGCAGCCAGTACAGCCACTGGAGAGTACTGATTCATCATGCTGATTACTAAAAATATCCAAGTAAAACTTATTCATTCATTGAAATTTCATTCATTTATAATACTGATATTTTTTGGCCTGCAAAAATGTGTAAAAAAATTTTTTTTACATGATGTGGCCATTATACTGAATGGTTTGGAGACCCCTGCTGTAGTGGAAAAGGAGGGGGAGAGGAGTAATACAGGGCAAAAATGGAAGTGCAAAGTAGAAATGAATCAAGACTGAAAAATAGACCAAGTAGATCTAGACACACACTCTCTCTCAGCCTGGATTGCGTAGTGGTTCTGGAGCTGGATTTAGATCTGGAAAACTAAGGGTAATCGGATTTCTTTTGTGCTCATTAACACTTAAAGTCGGGAGGCTCCCAGGATTTGGTTTGTTTACAGGCTGAAATCTCGAGTCACTGTTGATGGTGTCAAGTTGCCCGGTCTCACTGTCCCGGCCCTGCTATGGACCTTGGAGTATGGCTCACAATACTATTCACATGTTTTTTTTATTAGGTGCCGCCCCATTCCAAATGTGTTGACAGCTGCCATTTTGGACACAGCAGAAGAGTTCAGGAGGGGAAACCTGTTTGTTGCTATGATTGCATGCCATGCTCAGAAAACACAATTTCTAATCAGACAGGTAAGTGCAGCCACAGAGTAACCTAATTATGACATTTTGAAAGCTAATATGGACTGACTCAGTCGTAATATGGACTAACAACTGAGGGCCCAATCCTATCCAACTTTCCAGTGCCGGTGCAGCCGTGCCAAAGGGGCATGCACTACATCCTGGGTTGAGACCTCAAAAGTGTCAACCTGGGTTGAGGCTGGGTTGAGGCCTCAAAAGTGTCAAGCAAGTAATTGAAATAATGATTTAATGCATGTGGCAAATGGGAAGGGTGGCTGGAGAAGGTGTGTCGCTTCTTCTATTGACTTTGTTTTTGATTTCTGAAAAGGTAAAGAACATAATGATCAAACAAATCAAAAGCCAAGAAAAAAAGAATACAAAGAGAAAATTTGTTACACCAAGTCAAAATTGAATTGGTCTCTCCAGAATTCAAGTTTTGTAGCCTCAAAGCATTAAGATAAACTTAATCAAAATGATTAAAATTGTTTGAAAACCAAGACACACTTTCCTAAGACCTGCCTGCATAGACAGTTACCAACAGTTAACTTTGTTCACTTGTCTGAATAATTGTTATTTTCAAATAAATTGGTGTGATTCAAATTAGAAGAGAATATCACTTCTCCAGAAAGTGGGAGATAATACAATGAGAACTGATAGCTCTAATAACTGGAGGCATAAATTTTTATGTAACTGCTTTGGTGCTGGGCTACGGGCAGCCCAATCCTAACCTGCAATGAAATAGGCAGACCAGGTAGCAGGTGCTGTATCCAGCAAAGGTTAGGAGGTGACTGGAGTGCAATGTGGAGAAAGTGAATTTTTATCCCATGTTGTGCCCCAGCCACCCCCAATGGGCTACGTGGATCTGAGCCAGTGAAATTGCTGGCACAAATCCGAGCAGCCTGGGGTAATGCCTGGCTGGCTGGAGGGGGGATTAGGATTTGGCGTAAGGTACTGCAGCTCATCCCACCCACTTCCTTGGGCCAGTCCACCCCCTGCCCCACCCTCCCATGCCCCAAAATGCCCCCATCCCACTCTCCTGTCACTCTCTTCAACTTCCCACACTGGCCTTCCTAGGCCGGTGCGATCTCACCATGTTTGGTGTTGGATTTGGTGTTGGCTAGGCCAGTGTGAGGACATGTGCCAGCCTGCTTGCACCAGATCAGCAACCAGACATGTAGAGTTCACAACGGCCTAGGGAGGCTGATAATGGGGGGTTGGAGTGGGTGCCAAGAGGGCGGGATGGGGGAGTTTTGGGGCTTTATGTGCTTTATGGCACATTCGCAGCACTCATAGGCTGGCACAGGCCTAAGATCACCTTAGGATTCTTAGCATCACCTTAGGATCATCTTAGGCACAATCCTAAAATCACTTTAGGATTGTGCTGTTAGCCTTGGAATCCACCAGTCATCAGTGAATAGAATCTTATCATTCAGGCATGGATCCTTCACAGTGTGATAATACTCTATGTAATGTTTGTCTAAAGTTGCCCCTAGACAATTGTGTGTTACATGACTTGACAAAATGATAGAATCAGAGCAGCATACCAGCCCAGAAAGCATTTTGCTCTTCAATGGACCCAGATCTTGGAGATGTAATAGTTTGCATTCCTTCAGGCAATTCTTCAAGTGGCCATCAAGTATATCTATTTCTAAATATTGGTTCACAGTTCAGGACATTCCAGGTTGTCATGATAAGCCCAGGATACAATATAGTTGCACCACAAATAAAGCCAATTTTTTAATGCACCAACTACGAGTAAAAATTAATGCACCAAGTACGGGTTAAAAGAAAAGCTCTTTTACCTGAACCCCTATCACTAGCAATTTGGCCATGGAAAGTCTTATTGTAATAGGCAGATATTTAAAAAATGTCCAAGAGGTGTTATACTTTGTCTCATCTTACCATTTGTGACCTGTAGTCTGTGTTGTGTGAATGGAGCATGAATGGAAATTATGGTAAAAGTAAAAGTTTCCCCTACACAGATGTATCTGACTTTGGGGGTTGGTGCTCATCTCCATCTGCAAGTCGAGGGAGCCAGCGTTGTCCAAAGACATCTTCCGTGGTCATGTGGCCAGCATAACTAAATGCTGAAGTGCATAGAAAGCTATTACCTTCCCACCGAAGTAGTACCTATTTATCTACTTGCATTTACATGCTTTCAAACTGCTAGGTTGGCAGGAGCTGAGGCAAGTAACAAGAGCTCACCCTGTTCTGCAGCACCAGGGTTTCGAACTCCAGGGCTGTCGACCTTCCAGCCGACAGTCCATTGTCTTTAATCATTCGGCCACTGAGCCTCTGAAGGGAAATTGCAAGTGATTAAAATCTCATCAGAAATACATCTGTAAACCACTAGGCTAAGTGAATGAACACCTCCATACATGATTGTCCCTTCCAGATGCAGATCATTGCATTCCATGCAAAGAAGATCAATATCCCGAGAAGGACCATGGTCAATGTATTCTGAAGGTTACATCCTTTCTTTCGTACCAAGAGCCTTTGGGGATTGTGATGGCTTCCCTTGCTACTTCCTGTGCTGTAATCACAGTTCTGGTGATGCAAACCTTTCTCAAGAACTGGAATACACCCATCGTCAAAGCCAACAACCGGAACCTCACCTGTGTCCTTCTGGGCTCCATCCTCCTTTGCTACCTCTCTTCCCTTCTATTCATAGAAAAACCTGGAAGGGTGACCTGCCTTCTACGACAACCAACTTTTGGCATCATTTTCTCTGTGGCTGTTTCTTGTGTCTTGGCAAAAACAATCACGGTGGTCGTTGTCTTTATGGCCTCAACACCAGGAAGCAGAATGAGGATGTTTCTAGGACACAAAGTGGCCAACTCCATTGTTCTGTGCTGTTCCTTCATTCAAGTGGGCATCTGTATTGCATGGTTGTCATCCTCTCCTCCTTTCCCAGATGCCGACCTGCACTCAGAGATTGGGAAAATCATACTGGAATGTAATGAAGGGTCTCCTTTCATGTTCTACTGTGTCCTGGGCTACATGGGCTTCCTGGCCCTCCTCAGCTTCACTGTGGCTTTCCTAGCAAGAAAACTACCAGATGCCTTCAACGAAGCCAAGTTCATCACCTTCAGCATGCTGGTCTTTTGCAGTGTTTGGATCTCCTTTCTTCCAGCTTATCTAAGCATGAAGGGAATAACTGTTGTGACAGTGGAAGTGTTTGCTATCTTGGCCTCCAGCACTGCGCTGTTGGTTTGCATCTTCTTCCCCAAATGTTACGTTATTGTACTAAGAGCTGATCTCAACACCAAGAAAGTTTTAGTAGAAAAAAAAAATTATGAACATTGATTCTAAAAGGTGAAATATATGCTGTTCTCTGCTTGTGCCTTTGTTAAACAAGTGTACTAATTAGTGGGTAGTATATTAATGACCATTGTGAATAAATACTTGGAAGGTACTTAAAAATGTTTTTGATACAGAAACATCTCTGTGTATTTTTAGGTAGTATATGATTACAGATTTTTCTGTACAATTGTCTCTATCTAATTTAAGCTAGATGAAGGAAATCAAGAAATTAAGGATATGATTGTGGAGTTAGACAGGATGAGGGTAATCGCATTGAAGCTGAACCAAAAAGATCATGGTGCTGTTGGTAAGCAATGATGACAACTCTGTTTGTGATGGGGCGCACTTGTCCTGAATGGGTGAGCTCCTGCTTTGGCCATCCACCTGGATTCTGCACTGTCCCAGAACTCCCAGGTGGTATCAATCACCTGAATTGTTAATACAGGATTTGGCAGTTTCTCCAGCCATGGCCCTACCTGGAAAAATCACTTCTAGCAGCCCCATTGTTGTGGAACTCCATTCCTGTAATGAGCTGTACAACTCCTGCCCTTGCAGTCTTTAAATATTCTCAAAAATGAAAACATTTTGATTTGACAAGAGCTTCTCACTCTGGTAACAGTTTAACTCACACTGTAAAAATTGGTTTAATGCAACTACTTTATTGGTGTTTATTATTATTATTATTATTATTATAAAATAAACAATTTTTTGACTTCAGATGTCATTTCAGGTGCTTCCAATTTTCAGCTATGCTCAAAAAATAAATGTGGAAACTGGAAAATAAGGTGTTCACCTAAAATGTTGCACCTATATAATCTCCTATGCTAGCATTACAAATTAGACTCCATGCATCCATACTATGCCTTGATCATTCATCTCAACATTGGGTTGGTGGGGGGGGGGGAGGAAGCATCCAGGTGAAATTCAACAGGTGATGCTTGCCAGTCTCAAGAGATGATCCACCTGTTTGTTGCATGTGAGCCTGAGGTATCTCAGCAAGCCACAGGGCTTCCAAATACTACTGCAGTAAATGCCCAGACATATCTCAGTAGTCCAGTATAGCCAAATGCATGGACAGCTCAGTGAAAGTGTTGACCTAGTGTGTGATGTCTGTGAAGAAGAGCCCTTGCGTGGGGCCATTAAAAAGGGATTAAGAATAAAACAGCCAATATTATTAAGCCCTTGTATGAACTGATCGTAAAGCCATGTATGGAGTGGAGGGTTCTTTTCCCTCTCACACTATACCAGAACCAGAAGGCAGCTACCGAAATTGGCTGGTGGTAGAGTTGGAAAACAAAATAAGAAACAGTTCTTTACCCAGGATGTAACTTGCCCTGGATAAAGAACTATTTCTTATTTTGTCTTCCAATTCGACCATCAGCCAGTTTCAGTAGCGGTCTTCTGGTTCTGGAACTCAGAGCCAAATCCTAACCTGCGTGGGAACGGGTAGGCCAACTGGCCTGCCCCAAATCCAATGTGGGGTTGCAGCTGGTAGCGGTTCAGCCCAGGGCAAGGGGAATTCATTTCATTTACCCCAGGTAAAACCACAGCAGCCCCAATGGGGCTACTTGGATCTGCACCACCTAATGAGAAATGCAGATTCAAGCAGCCCAGAGCTGCTCTGAGCTGCCTGGGACTGGTGTTTAGGATCCAGCACAAGTGCCAGATCCTGGCTCCACCCCCAGCTCGGCCATGGCCTGCCCATGGACCTGCTTGCTCCCTGCCCTTCCCCTGCCCTCTCCAAGCCCCCACACCAGCTTCAGCTAGTGCAGCCTCACATCAGCCTCGGGAGGCCGATGCATGTTCCTGTGCCGGCCTCTCTCCCTGAACAGTGGCACAAAAGTGCTTTATAGCACTTTCACGATACCTCTGGGCTGGTGTAAGGGACTTGCACCAGCCCAGCCAAGTGTTGGGAGTGCACCCTCATTGTGATGGCAGCTAGCCTAAATGCCTGTAAAAGGAGATTGGACAGCATTACGAAGAAAAATCCATTGCAGGTTACAGCATTTGATTGCCCACTTCACTGGGATTGGTGCACTGCATATCAATTCAGGGCAGCTGGTCAACATGGGACATTTTTAATTTGGGGTGGTTGTCTTCAAAGGGTTTCAGGCTGCTTGTCTCTTGACCCAGGATTATTGCATGCATTCATTCTGTATGGGAGCAACCACTGCTGCATCCTGTATATGAATAATATACAGGATGCATCCTGTATATGAATAATCATATTTAGAGGATCAGTCAATTGAGGTTGTCAATGTTTTTAGTACATCCAGCTTTGCTCTCTCTATTACATCTGCCACAGCAAATGAAAGGATGCAGTGGCATAGCTAGCAAGGGGCGGGGGGTGGTCCACCCCAGGTACCACCCTTGGGCGGGTATAACACCACAAATGCCCCAACATCACTAACATCGCGAAGGTTAGGGGTAACACCATCATGCTATATACCGTTGGATGTGGAATTTCCAGCGGAATGCAATGCAAAAAACCGGATTGAATTATTTCCTTTCCATTAAAAGTTATTGGCAAAAAAACCAGAAAACAAAAAATGCATTGAAACCTATGGAAAATGAAACTGAGCCATATCGCGCGTTTATTCGTGAGTAGGTGAACTTGCCATAGTTCATCGGAAAGGGCAGGCTGAGAGGAATCCAATGACACCGGAATGGTTTCTATCCAATGAAAGCAGCCCTCAAAAAACACCCAAGAAGGAAGTCCTTCCTCCAAGCAGACAAATGTATTGATCCCTATGGAAAGCGAAAGTAAGTCACAGGGTCGCGTTTACTCATGAGTAAGCAAACGTGCCTTGGCTCCTGGTCAAGTCAGGTAAAGAGGAATGCAAGGCTAGCTGCAAGGTTTCCATCTAATGAAAGTGCAGCTCAACAAATGCTCCAGAAGTCAGCCCCCCCCCCCAAGAATAAAGCAGATGCTTGAGCTGGTAAGGTGGGCACTGGGGAGTGCTGAAAATCTCACTGATTTATTTGTGGGGAGATGTTATTGCAGGCAGCCCCCCTCCCCAAGAATAAAACAGAGGCTTGAGCTGGTAAGATGGGCACGGGGGAGGGCTGAAAATCTCACTGCTTTATCTCTGTGTGTGTGTGTGTGTGGGGGGGTGTTATTGCAGGCAGGCTACAGAGAAAATGCACTTGGTGAAACAGGGCTGGCTTCCCCTTATTTATCTGTTTTTCTTTAATTTAATTATTTATAATTATTTTATTTTGCTTGATGATGTCACTTCCAGCCATGACATCACTTCTGGGGGGTCCTGGACAGATTGCCATTCTAAAAAGTGGGTCTCAGTGTTAAAAGTCTGAGAACCACTGCCTTAACTCAAAACAGGCCAATGAGACATCGGGGGGGGGGAATGACACCCTAGTGACCAAAATTCTGGAAATTGTGGCTTTTAGGAATAATACCATCATGTTATATACCATTTGATGCCAAATTTCATCCATTGCTTGTGGGGAAATATTCACTACATTTATTTTCTGGCCATTATTACTATTAATTTCATGTCATGACTATTACTATCTCTCATTTGCACCTACCTCACAGGGTTGTTGTGAGGACAAAATAAGGGGAGGAACCATGTACACCACCCTGAGCTGCTTAGAGGAAGGGTGGTATAAAAAGTGAATTAATTAATTAAACAACATAATTAATAATTAATAGATAATTATTAATTAATTAATTAATTAAGTCATATGGGGTGATAAAATTTTATGGGCCCCGGGTGTCAAATGACCTAGCTATGCCTCTGAAAGGATGTGTTTTTGGAATCCTTGGAAGACCTGAGCTCAGTGGCTGCTATTGGAGGGATATCAAGAAGGAATTCTGGAGAGCCAGAGTGTAGTGATTTCCCTTTATGGTGGAGATAAAGGAGTAATGCTGGAGCACATTGGTGGTGGCTACACTGTATGGTGGATAGTTTTGAGAATTGGTGTTGCCTTGGCTTGCTCTTATAATTTTGTGACTACTGGAGGGTGCTTACATTTTAGCCTTATTTTCAGGAACACCATCCTTTTTGGGGCCAACAAGAGAGCAAGGTCCAGTGGCATCAGCACCCAGCTTAGATTTGGAAATGTGGCCCGTATCAAGTGATTAAGCCAAATCTGGGCCCAGCAGCCTAAACAAGATGGATCTTGTAACGGGCCCTTTGTATTGATATGCCAGCTTGGCAGAATGATTTGAAAGGACACACACACAAACATGGTTGTCTCAAAGTCAACAAGGATTATAAGAATAGAGAAAGAGAACACACAGGTAGTACCAAAGCATAGGGGGCTAACAGCCTGGTGACATCCATAGCTGAGAGCCGGAGATTAATGGTCCCAGTGGCTTCTGAGAACCAAGAGTCTGAGTGAGGGTAAGAAAGAAGGGAAGTGGGCCTGATGGTTCTGACTCAGGAGACTACTTGGCCTTTCAGAGTGAGAGTCTGCTTGCTGGCAGCCCAGGCTTATGCATGTCTACTCAGAAGTAAGTCCCATTAGAGTCAATGGGGCTTACTTCCAGGAAAGTGCTGATAGGATTGGGCTGTAACACCTTGCAGAAAGTGGAACAGGTTGTTCTGCCCATTTATACACTGCTGGTCTCTCTCTCTCTCTCTGTGTGCGTATGTGTGTGTGAGGCTTCAGGACTTAATACCCATACAGGTGATGACTGGCAAGTGGGCCAGGTGTTCCAACTGACATTTCCAATTGACACTTGGAAAAGGGCGGGAAATTTTTACCTCAGAGGAAAGAGATGTAACTTTTTCAAAGTCACCTTTACCCCCTTTACCTGTTTACTCATAATAGTGACTATGGACCCAATCCTGAGTTGGACCAGCACTTGCTCTGACCTCCAGCGCCAACACTGGGTGTTACAAAAATGCCACAAGACATGCGACACCCTGTGCCAAGTCAGTGCCGTTGCCAGCCCAGTGTCAGTTCCTACACTATTTCTGAACTTTCCATCAAATTTTCTCAAATTTCATGGACTATGGAAAGTTCATAAATCGCGAACCAATGTTGCCTTGAATCACTTTGTTGACTTGCTCAACAAGATTTTCTGTCACCACAGTTGCAGGGAAGTACCAAGGGTGTTGTAGGGAGCATACATGACTGTTCTGTATGGAATTGTGACTAAGAAACTAGGCTATAGCAAGTTTTGTGCAAAATGAGTGCCCAAAAACCTCACAGACATTCCCAAAAAGCTGCGAATGGGGTCTGTGTTGATGTTGTTTGACAAGGACATACAAATGCTTGTGCCACACTATGACAAGTGTCTCAATTTGGGTGGTTATTATGTTGAGAAGTAGTACTCTTTAGTAAGTAACTTCTGTGCATAATACAATTGTTTTTGTTCATTCTTTTTCTTTTTTTAACAGCCTACGAGGGATTACTTTTCAAATAACCCTCATTCTTGAGTTACACAACCTGATCTTATATGACTTTAGGAAGATATTTATCTGTTCTTTTTCAGAAAGGCATTTATCTACTTGGTAATTATTAAAATAACTATTATTTTTTTCACCCCTTCAAAAAACAATCTAGAGGGAAAACACTGGCAGTTAAATCCTCAGCCCGTGTCTGTGCTGACTGCAACGTGTCACTTGATAATGGTGTAGGGCTCCATCTATTACTGTGACTGTTGTATCACTGCAGGGGTTGGTGCACTAACAAAGGCAGATGTGAAGCTGTGGTATGGCCAAGCATGAATTTCTATTTAGGCAGCTCTTCTTGCTGCTGCTGTTTCAGTTGATGTTCCTTCCTATTGCGTGCCAGAACCAGAAAAGTGCATGTCATATTAGAAGCATTCAAGACAATGTATATAAGCCAGGACAAGCCATAATTGGTGGGATCCTTTCTCTAGTGTTGCCTCTGGTACAGTTGCTCAATTTTAGAGAAGTTCCTGATCAGAATTATAAGACATCCCAGTAAGTTCTTTTAAAAAAATTTTTTAAAATACTCGTAATCTCATTTTTCTGAGGAGATCAGTGGGTCCAACAGCTGCATGAGCAAGTCTGAGAGGTGCAATTTATCAAAGATTGACAAGCAAGTGATTGGGGCAGATGGATCAGTTCATCTACTACTTATAACAAATTTATTGGAGGCACAGAACATTCCACAAGTTCAGGATTTTACAGCACTCGAAATGAGCTTGTTCTAAGGAAGACACAGACCATGAGCTTTTATGGCAATCAATAGTCATCTTCATAATATACTTGTTTGTATTTTATTGTACACTGTTACGTAGCTGGATGTGTCAATGCCATTTTCTTTGCAGTCCATTCTGTTCTGTTGTTACTCTTTGCCCTCTTAGGGCCCATCCTATCCAATTTTCAGTGCCGGTGCTGCTGTGTCTATGGGGTATGCACTGCTTCCTGTGTTGGGGAGGCAGTCTTGGAGGCCTCCTCAAGGTACAGGAACATTTGTTCCCTTACCTTGGGATTGCATTGCGGCTGCACCAGTGCTGGAAAGTTGGATAGGATTGGGCCCTTACTCATTTTAGGTGCTTGTGCTATGCATGTATTGAAAACATGCAAGATATTAGTTGGGATGAGGGACGCAACAAGGTCTGTGTACAACAGCTAAGAATGAATTATTATCCCTCCACATATCAATTTTAGCAGTCCAAAAATGAGGTACAGGTAAGACCTAACTAGTGTTAAACACTTTGAATCCCATGGATACCTTAGGAAAGAGGAAATAATGAGTGTTTACTATTTTAACTCAGTTTGCTCCAAGAGTCTACTGAACAACTGTCCTCCCACATGCAGAACGCAAACCACTTCCTTTCTGCGTTGCTCTTACTGGTGGGGATTAGGCTATTAGCAAGCTTTGTAGATGTGGTGCTAGTGATAATTAATGAGACATTGTTCATAGAGCTTTCTCAGTACCATTTCTATTGCAGAACAACAGTAACTTATTACCAACATGCCCTGTCCTTGATATTTGCCATCCATGAGATCAATAGCAGTCCCAGGCTCTTGCTCAACATTACCTTGGGATTCCACATCTATGACAACATGTATAATTCAGAGACCACTTCTGGGAGCATCCTGGACCTCCTTTTCACACAGCAAAAGAATCACCTCAATTACAAATGTGATGGCAAGAATGTGTTGTCTGTTGTAGGGGGATTTGCTAAAGAAATGTCCATCCAAATGGCCAACGTTTTCAGTGTCTACAAGATTGCACAGGTATGTGTGTGTGCATTGAGTGTGGTGGGGCACTCTCTGGGTAGCTATATCATGATGAAATGCCCTTTTGTTATGGAGTAAAATGAGAGGATCTGTTGTTAAATTACAAGCATGGCAATGGTATTCCTTATTCAACTCTAGGACTTATCCTTACCATATGACATTTGGTAAGATGCATTTCCAGAAATGTGTGAATATTGAAATTCTAAATTTCACAATAGTCTGCTGAAAAGTGGCCCCATTCCAGCAGTTTACATCTCTTGTGAAGAATTGGGAGTAAAAACATGACCTGAAGTTGTCATTTTGGAAATCAAAACCAGTTCAAAAGTTTTATTATGTTCCTGTAGTCTTCCTTTCATTAACTGGATGGAAACAAACACAAAAAGTGTGGTTTTAAATGTAGGAGAGTGAGGGCAGATTTCACCAGTTTAGCAACCTATTGGGTCTTTTGTGCTTTGTCATGAGTAGCTTCCCAGTTCTCTCTGTTGCATGTTACTTGTTATTGCATCTACTTTCATCAAGCTCTTTGTGTCCATCCAGCTACATGCAGGCATGTTCCATAAGACTGCTTGTTGTACTTTGCTGTTTTTCTCTCTTTTATTTAATCCTTTTTCTTTTCTATTGATAATAAATTAGTTGTTCTGACTCTTTGCTTGCCTAGTCCATGTTAATGAGTAATTTAGGGTGCAATCCTCACCCACTTTCCAACACCGACATAAGAGCGATGCAGCTCTGAGGAACAACAATCCCTTACTTTGAGGAGGCCTCCATGAGTGCGACCCATCTGCAGGATGCAGCACATGCCCCATTGGCACTGCCATGCCAGTGCTGGAAATGTGGTTAGGATTTGGTCCTTAGTGGGTTACCACGTCTGATCGCACATGGGCACTACAGCAATTTGACTTAATTATTTGGAGTCCTGGGAGGCAGTTTTCCCCCCAAATGGCACTCCTTTGCTTGGCATACTCAATTTGGGATGGTGGCAGAAGTTAGATCTACTCATTCTCCCCATCAGATGGCAACCTAGGAAACAAAAAAAGTGTAGAGCAGAAAGGGTGTGTGTGGTTTAACCACTAGTTTTGCTTCCCGTGGTAGTGCTCTTGGCAGGGTCTCCATCTCTGAAACAGTTATTCCAATTTGGGTAGCTAATCTGAAGTAAATTTGACCAAGGGTCCAATTCTATAAAGTGCACGCTGGTTTATCGCCGATGCACACTGCTGCAAATGTGCCATAAGGCACATCTACAGCCCTTAGCACCAGTCCAGAGTTGGAGGACTGCCATTGCTCCACCACTCTGCTGTTGTGCGGACTGCCGGGTGGTGGAGAGGTTAGAGAGGGTGTGGGGGAAGGCAGGGAGGAGGTATTCCGGTGCAGAGGAAGTGGGGGGAGGGTGCGGAGGAGGCGTACTATAGGAAGGAGTGGGGCGGTAGGGAGGTGGAACTGGTGGAGCTTTGCTCCACTGAATCCTTACCCTCCGTGTTGGGCTGAGGCTCTTGATTATACAGTGAACCTTGGGTCTCTGTACAATCAAGTAGCCCCATTGCGGGCTACTCACCTTACCTGGGGAAAGGGGACAAACATCTTCTTCTCCTGAGGAGCCGCTGGGCACTGCCCAGGTAGTGCTCAGGATGCAGTGGTAGCCGTTTTTGATGCTGCCGCATCTGCACGCACTGGGCAGCTCAGGATTGGACTGACAGTCCATAGCTGGACATTCTTTAGGCTGCCAAAATCTTACCATGACAATTCAGTCCATTTTGTTAAATGTGTGCTTTGCACCCCTATATGTGAAATCCATATAAAATAGTACCTGAGAGAGCCAGATCACAATTGGGACTATGTGATGCGGAAATGGAGGCGGGATAATACTGAAGTTGGTATTCAGTGGGAGAGGGACACTGATGCTCTCTCAAGATAAACAACAAAAGATTTTGTTGTTGCACCTTTACACTCACTTCCCTCTTTCCTATGTGCAATGCGAAGCAATTGTGCCATTGGCTACTGTATTTGATCCTGGCGTACAGAATATATTTCCCCCATGTGACATGATGTATGTATCCTCAAAAGCACATGCAGTAGTGGCCTGTCTTTTAGTGGTTTACTTTCTGGAGTAAGTACTTTACTTACTGTCTTACTTTAGTGGTTACTTTCTGGAGAGCACTGAAATTATGATGAGACCATTTGAATGAATTGGATGATCTCATGTTTTAATAGATTGGACTTTAATTCTGCCCTGTGCATGACTTTGTTCTGTTATATAGTTAGCTTTAGTTAATAATTGTTTAATGATTTGGTTAGAATTTTTTTTTTATTATAATTGGTTATCCTCATTTGCTTTGAGCATCACCAGATCAAAGGTGAGATAGAAACGTTCTCATCAATAATAAACACCTATGATATATAAGCAGAAATGGAAAACTGAAGAATTGGCATTACTGGATCATGTGAGTTATAATTTTACAGTGGGAATTTCTTCAAGCTATAATAATGGGTGATGTTCTTTCCATTCTATAGTTCACTTATGGTACAGCCGAGCGGACAGTAAGTAGCAGAATTCACTTCCCTTCTTTGTACTGGACAGCACCAACGGAAACTGCCTTTCTTACTGGGATTGTCCAGCTACTTCTGCATTTCAGATGGACGTGGGTTGGCCTCAAGGTTTCGGATGATGAGGATGGAGAAAGATTTGTGCAGAGCCTGACCCCTCTGCTTGCTCAGAAGAGCATTTGCATTGCATGGCTGCGAAGGGATCCAGCAAAGCGAAATGAACATGACAAAAATCATGTTACAAAAATGACAGAGTTAACGCTAACCATTTTAAGAACTGAAGTCAAAGTGGTTATTGTTGGTGGGGACTCAAATTTGCTCTCTCTTTTAATTATCTCCTTAGAAATGATTGAATCTGATATAAGGGCTTATATAAGAAAGGTTTGGATCATGCCACCTCAGTGGTATATCTCTTCATACTCTGGGCAATTGTTAGGTACAAACATTTTGCATGGAGCATTGTCTTTCTTATTCCACACAAGTTCAGTGCCAGCATTCGAAGACTTTCTGCTGGCCTTAAAGCCTGATGAGACATTGAGGAACTTTCTCTGTTTGTTATGGCAATTAGAATTTATACACTGTCAAAGATGTGAAGGAGAGAAGAAACTGAGGAAAGCGCCTCTGTCTTTCTTTGAGATGAGAATGTCTGGTGAGAGCTACGGTATCTACAATGCTGTCTATGCTGTGGCACATGCCCTACAGGCCTCATACTTGGCCAGACACAGGACCCTGCAACACAGAAGCAAATTTGAGTCTTTCGGTGTTCATCCATGGCAGGTAATCTCACCAACAGAATGAACAGCAGTTGGTGTTGTGGGGTGATTAAGAAAGTGAGTAGTGATTCAGGATTTAATGAATCTCACATCTGCTACAAATTCTCAAAAGGTGGCTTTAGTCAAATGCCCCTTCCCCAAGCAGTCCAGCTCCAATCTGGAGGTTCTGCTTGATCTTTCCTGATCTCTAATCATTCAGCCTACTGGTAACTAGAAAATTTTCTTCAAAAATTTGGGTAGAGAATCCGATAAATATAAGTGATGTGGATGAAGTAATGTTCAATATTGGTGAGCTGATAGGATAGCAAGGGAAATTTCCTCTGTCCAAGTCAAGTCCAAGCTGACAGGATAGCAAGGGAAATTTATTCCTGTCCAAGTCAGACCTGGAGTATTATGAAGCCCTGTATTTCCTTGAGTCCCCTTGAGTCCTTGAGTCCCCTTGTTTCTTTCTGTATGCTTTCTGTCTATTTTCCTGTACTTGGGGCAGTTTCAACCTCAGCAGCTTCTGTGCCTCCAGCTGTTGGGATGTACATTACAAACAGCTCTATAGTCCCTTTGTTTGCAAAACATTATAAGCGACAAGGGAAAGAACAGCCTTTCTCTTTCACTTGAGTCAGGAATGAGCCTGTTGATTGGCTCGGGTTCCTGCCAGTTTTCCTCAAGGAATGAGGGAGGCAGATATTCAGCTGGGATCCCCCCACCAATCAGGTAGGCCAATTAGGTCATTACTGTGGAGCGATAAAACTTCCAATCTGGAAGGAAGGAGTGGCTCTGTTCTGGCTGTCCAAAGCTGATGAATTCCACATAGAAGAGACTCGTGTGCAGGGAAGAGAGAAAAAAGGGGTAATTAAGGCAATTACCTTAACATCCTTCAGGTAATTAACAGCCCAATCTTACTGAAATCCCCCCAGTGTGGTGTGGATGCAGCCACACCAACAACTCATGCACTGCATCTGTGGAAGGGGCAGTTGAAAGATCTCCCCGAGGTGAGTGAATGGCATGATCTACTGGTTATATTCTAGTCCTGGATCTGCCTGATTCCTATCACATCTCCTCTAGGCACTGCAGAGGTTATGACAGGACCTCCCAAGATTCAGTATTTTCCTAGGAATGGGGTTTTGCCCAGATGGCCCCCCCCCGTCTGGCCTGATCACCTGGGCTGGTGTCATTGATACATTCTATAAGGGCTCTTCTCTGTTCAGCTGCATATCCAACCAGGGGAGAGAAGGGAGCAGTAAGGGAATCAGCCGACAGATGCTGAGAGCCCTGAATCAGCCGACAGATGCTGAGAGCCCCTTCCCTTTACCTTGTCAGATTCACTGCAATGATCTTATAACCTCTATAACATTGCTTCAAATATCAGTTGGTTCACACTGACTGGAAATGACAGAGTGTTGGAGAGCTGACTGGACTCCTACTGCAACCTCATCTTATGAGCTTCTGTTGCTGTGTTAAAAAGAGCATATGAGAAGAGAATGATAGACTTTGTGCTTAAAGATAATTGCTGATAGCTAACGGAGGGTTTATATAAGCAGTAGGCACATCCACTCGTACTTGCACTTGTGGGATTTCTGGTTTCCATAGCTTCCTGTGTTTGTAAGTCACATTTCATGCTATTCTGAAGGGTCCCTTAGACTTCTGGACCTCAATGGAGCGCATGTTGCTGATGTGGGAAGGAGCTGATGGGCCCCAACTTCTGTGAGTGCTCCTAATGATTTTCTGTCCCACCCTAGCTCCACTCTTTCTTGAAAAGCATCCATTTCAACAATGGTGCTGGGCATGAAGTCATGTTCAGAAATGGAGAAATCTTGTCTGGCTATGATATCATCAACTGGGTCACGTTCCCCAATCAAACTTTCCTTAAAGTCCCTGTTGGAATGATTTCCCCAAGCCAAGAATTCACCATTGATGAGGATGCAATCGTGTGGAATAGTAGATTGAAGCAGGTAAGAACTTATTGCACCTCTGAAGTACAAATGTGTGCTAAAAGTTATTATAACTTCCTGTTTTATCTATCCAATTTGTCCATACATAATTAACAACAACTAAAAAATTTATATTTTTCCACTGTAAAAATGAAGATGCAAACACAGGCATATTTCCAAAGGCAGCTGAAGAGGGGGATATGGGGGTAAATTTGCTCACATCCTTACTCAGTTTTGGGAGGGGCTAGCTCAGATATACAGGTCACTTTCCCCAATCAAACATTCCTTAAAGCCTCTATTAGAAAGATCTCACCAAGCCAAGAATTCACTATCAACAAGAATGCCATCATGTGGACCAGCAGACTGAGGGACCAATCCTATCCAACTTTCCAGCACCAGTGCAACCGCAATGCAGCACCTAGGCAAGGGAACAAATGCTCATAGCTACCCTCCCACCACAGAATGCAGCACAAATCCCATTGGTATGGCTGCACCAGGGCTGGAAAGTTGGATAGGATGGGGCCCAAAGATACTTCCTAGGATAGCAGGGGAGGGGGAGAAGGGGTTATGTGTGTTTACATTCTTAATCAGAAATAGGAGGGACCAGCTCAGCTATATTGTGCTAACTATCCCTGTGAAAATATGGTAGCATAATTCTTGACCTGAAAAATGCTCAGGTTCCTAAGTTACTGGGTGTGATCTATGACACATGTATCATGTATGCATGGCAGTAATTGATTATGTTTGCAAGGACAAAATCATGACTGAAATCTATGTAGAATCAAAAAGTCAATGCAATGTATTGTACGACACAATCAATTACCCAAGTTGGCCCTAAACACCAGTAGTTCTTGGTGGGGAGAAAGAAGAAATCATTATAAGGAGAAAAGGGCATGTAAAGGTGCAAGTGAAGGATGGGAGAAAGGATGGACCAGTGCGTAGGGAAGTCAGCATGTTTACCAGGGAAAGGAACTCAAACCAGTGACCCGGACTTGAGTCACTAAAATGCACATTTTTCTGTGACTGGTTGACTCGACTTGTGAATTACATGCATGGAAGATTCTGAGAAGCATTTGAGTCAGGGACCCCAACTCGGCACTTGTCCCCACGCTGTGTCTAGGTTTGCTTATTGTTTTTGTGGTGTGAAAAACCTTGTGGGGCCAGCATTCAGATTGGGCAAACAGCAGGGAAGTTCCAGTCAGGAGGCAGGGAAGGGTTATTAATGCATCTGAGCAGGAGGGGAGAGGTGGGAGAAAACTCTTTTGCCCATCTCCCATAAGAAGGAAGTAACCAATGATCATTGTCCAAAGGATGGGTGTTCTGATACTTTCTTTGGCTGAGGTAGAGTACAAGGAGGAGCCTAAGGGGATTCTTGGCTTACAATTGGCTGCAGAAGTCCAGGGAGGGGGAGAAGATAGGGAAGGGGGGACGCAGTTCATAGTGATCACGCCTTCCATCATGGCTGGTGGGGAGGTGAAACCTTCATTGAATGACTGACTGAGTAGGACTAGTTCTGAGTAGAGTTGCCAAGGTATCAGGTTGTCCTGGTAAGCCTTGTAGTTGCTGCAAGTGACCCTCCTCCCTCTTGCTGCTTCTATCCCCGCTCTCTCACAGTCCCTCTTGTCCCTCCCACCCTGTTTACAGAAGTCACTCTTAGAGTCACAAAGGGGTGACTCGGCGACTCAGAAAGTGCCCCTGTTATGACTTCAAGACGAGGCACAGTGGGTAGTGACTCTACATTCAACTCAAGTTAAGCCACACTGAGTTTTTCCATCCCTGATGTTTACCCAAGAGAAATAGGAGCTGAAGAACCTTTGAATTTGCTGTAGTGGAAAGGAGAGAGGAGGAACAGAAGGCAAAAAAAAAAAAAAAAAAAAAAAAGCAAAGCAGAATTGCATCAAGACTGAAAAATAGACCAAGAAGTCCTAGACTTTCAATCTCTCTCTCTCTCTCACACACACACAAACACAAACTACAATTTCATCACTGTCAGTGGTGTAGCTATGTCATCTGGCATCCAGGGTCCCATTTTTTTTACATCCTCCCTCCCAAAGGCATTAGAAAAGCACCTCTGGTTTTTGGCAAAAAAAATTGAAGCGCCTTTCTAAGGCCTTCACAGACCTTCTGAATGTCAGGAAAGCCAAACACTGCCTCCCTGGGGCTCTGAAGGCTGCCAGAGGCCTTACGAAGTTCCTAAATGGCCTTCCCAACACTCAGAAAGGCTGCTGGAAGCCTTAGGAAGATACTTCTGGTTTTAGCTAAAACCAGAAGTTTTCAATGTCCTCCGGGAGGCCTTCTGAGGCCACAGAAAGGCATTCCCCTGACACCCGTGCAGGTGTGGCATCTGGGGCAATTGACCTCTCAGCCTCCCTTTAGCTATGCCACTGGCCACAGTAGAAAGGATAGAAATATGAAGCATATCATCAATGTTGGGCCAATTGTCAGTGTTTCGTAAGAGCAAAATAAGCCATCTATATCTGCTGAGATGAGAGTGTCGGGCCTGGGTTCCAAAACACAATAATCCCAGCGGTGGGGGTAGGGGTGGGGAATCTGTTGGGGAGAATGTCATCAATGACTTGAAAAGCAAGCCCTGCAGGGATGGGCAGTAGTTTTCACTGATTTCAGATATGAAAGTAAGGCAAAGTATGGGAGGTGAGACAGCTTTCCTGGAGGAAAGGGTTCTGCAGGTGCTGGAGTTGGAGCTGTGGTCAAGTGTAGGGAAGAAGAGTCAAAAGTTGGAAAGAAAAGAGACTAGCCTGATACCTGTCCTGTGTGTTGACTGCAATAGCAGTCCTTGTCAAAGGGTAGCAGAAGGAACGGAAGTGGTCTACAGAAAATCCACAAGCAACAGCAATAGTAGCGAGGATGGGGAAAAGACCGACAATGGCGTGAGGGGTTTGTGGCCCAGCTTTCTGTGACCAAAATTCCTGTAGGGAAGCTTTGAGGCTCTTGTGGAGTGAATTCATCAAGAACGTTCCTCTGTTCTCCGGCTGGTTGCTAATGGGTGATCCTTGCTCAAGTTGAGTGCCTCTGTTGTTCTGATCTATGATGGGGATGAGGCAGAAAGTTTGTTGATTGATCAGAAAGCCTGTTCATTAATTATCATATAATCCTTGATTAGTTTTTTTTTCCCCCCACATCTCAATCCTAACCTGTGCTGAACAGGGAGGCCACAGTGGCTTGTACTGTATTCAACACAGGTCAGGTTCAGGCTGGAGGTCACCTTGGGATAAGGGATATTTTCCCCTTATCCCATGTTGAGTCTTTGCATGCCCTATGAGGCTACTCAGATCTGCACCAGCTATTTCATTGGCTTGGGATCCAGCCGACTCCCAAGTTGTGCCTTATGTGCCTTACATGTACATGCCTTACATGTACAAATGTGCCACCTCAAACCATTCTTTGGATCGTGTGCTCGGTGAGTTTGGAGGAAAAAGCTAAGGTTAATGGGATTTCTTTTCTGATTTCAAAGTCAGGAGGTTCCCAGGATTTGATTATTTTACAGGTTCAGAGCTGGTGACCCAACAAGGTGTAGCCAGTCATGGAATCCTCCAAATGGAAGGCAAATTTTCTTCTAAGCTAGGCAGCAAGAGTGAGGGGGGGGGGGCAGGGTGATCTTTTCCTTCAGGCCTGTGGGAATAGTTCTGGGTCATGCTTGCCTGGCATTCATCCAGTATACATACACATGCTTAAAAAAATGTGTCAGATAATTCAAAGAACAGCATGTCAGGTAACACTTCCCTTCTCATTTTGTTACCTGGTAGGGTGAAAAACTATAGGATTACCTGTGTAGGGCAAGGGATGAGCAATCAAAGGCCATCATGCCATAAAAGAAGGGCCCTTGATGAGCTCATGGCACAAAAGTTCCCATTCTTGAAACAGGAATTTGAGTTATAAAAAGCTGAATCACAGAACCTTTACTGGGTTTACAGCACTCATTCAGTTACTGTCAATGGCAACAAGCTATCCTGTATCACTCTCACTGCCCCTGCTGTGGACCTTGGAGTATGGCTCATAATACTATCCACATGTTCTTTGATTAGGTACCACCCCATTCTACTTGTGTTGACAGCTGTAATTTTGGACACAGCAGGAGAGTTCTGGAGGGGAAACCTGTTTGTTGCTATGATTGTATGCCATGCTCAGAAAACACAATTTCTAATCAGACAGGTAAGTGCAGCCATAGAGTCACTGGGCTATGACATTTTGAATGACTCCTAACAGGGACTTTCCAGAACACCTGAGTCAGGGCCTGATCCTAAGGACCCAGTGCTGGCCACTGCCAGTGTTAAGTGTTGCAAACGTGCTGTAAGGCATGCGTGTAAGACTCACCGTCAGGTCAGCGCTTACGCTGCTTAAGCACCAGTCTGTGCTGAACCAGTGCCGGCTGGAGGTCCATCACATGCTGCCTGGAGCTCGGGATTTGCTCCTGTGGTGAACAGAAGAGTGGAGCGGGAAGGGAGGTATTCTAGGGCAGGAGAGCATGGGGGCAATGGCATAGCTAAGGGGTGCACGGGGTAGCAGCTGCACCAGGGGCAACAAGCTGAGCTTGACACTAGTGAGCAAAATTGTGAAAATCTTGGTATGTATGATTAATACCATCATGTTATACATCATTGGAAAGGTAAATTAATGCAGAATTTAACAAAACAAACCCCACTGGAATATCTGTATTCTGTCAAACGTTATGGCCAATTCACCAGAAAATGAAAACACAATTGCCTTATGGAACAAAAAGTGGCTTTTCTTAACTCAAAACTGACCTACGAGGCTGATTGTTCTGAGAGCCAGTGACATATTATTATGTTATTGACATGCTGCAATGACATGTTATCATGATCCAGTATGAAACCAATAAGGTGTTAATACGAATCAGCTCTCATTTTCATGTATCATAATACAGTTACCCCTGCTAACTGGGTAAAAGGAGCTTTTTCAAGAGGCGCCCCTCTTATATTTAGCAAGGGAAGAATAACCATCCCTCCTCACCCCAACTCAGTGTCTTGAACATATCAGGGGTACACTTTTTATCAATTAATTAATTTGATTTTGTCTGGGGGGAGTACAAATCTTCTTTGACCCCAGGTAGCAGATAGATGCCTTAGCTATGTCACTGACTGGGGGGAGGCAGCAGAGCAAGTAGGTGGCAATCTGCTGAAGGGAGGAGGTGGGTTCCTTCCAATTTTCACTTTTAAAAAAAGTCTGGGCATGACATCACTTCCAGTTGTGACATCACTTCCGGGGCAACATTTTGAGCTTGGCACCAGGCTACACAATCATTAGCTACACCACTGGCAGGGGGAAGGCAGTGTGGGAAGGAGTGGTAGCTCTGCTCCGCCAGATCCAGAACCCTGAATTTGGCCGTCCAGCCCGACATGGGACCTCTCAAATCTCCACTGGCTAAATAACTGGCACAGACTTGAGTATCCCCATTGTGGGGCCTGCTCTCTTTCCCAGTGGAAGGGGACGAATGTTCCCTTCCTGCAAGGAGCTGGCGGTGGCTTCCTGGCAAACATTGGATGCCATGGCAGCCATTTTGGTGCTGTTGCTTCTCTGGGCACTAAGCAGCTCAGGATTGGGGTGCTTCTGGGCACCAGGCAGCTCAACTCACCCTTCCGCTGGTGCAGCAGCCGGTCCACTGGCCTCGAGTGTTGAAATCATGCCATCCAAGTGGCCTCACAGCAGAGGCTGGGACACTTCTTGTCATAAGGGGCAAAATACCCTTTTCGAGGGTAGACCTCCAGGCTCCACCAAACCCTTGCTGGTTACAGTGGAGGCCAGCACAGGTTAGGACTGGGTTGCCAATTATTGGAAGTAACAGAGGGAGGTAAGTCTAGGCTGGATTGAGATCTCAAAAGTATTCTGCAAGGCACTGAAACAGTGAGTGAAATGAATGTGGCCAATGGGAAAAGCGGCTGAAATAAGTTGGCCACTTCCTTTGTTTTCTATGTTGTGAGAATGGAGCATGAAGGGAAACTACAATAAAATCTCATCAGAAACTAAAGGTTTTGACAATTTAATACATCTGTTAAGCACTAGGCTAAGTGAATGAACACAACTCCACATATGATTGTCCTTTCCAGATGCAGATCATTGCATTCCATGCACAGAAGATCAATATCCCGAGAAGGACCATGGTCAATGTATTCTGAAGGTTACATCCTTTCTTTCGTACCAAGAGCCTTTGGGGATTGTGATGGCTTCCCTTGCTACTTCCTGTGCTGTAATCACAGTTCTGGTGATGCAAACCTTTCTCAAGAACTGGAATACACCCATCGTCAAAGCCAACAACCGGAACCTCACCTGTGTCCTTCTGGGCTCCATCCTCCTTTGCTACCTCTCTTCCCTTCTATTCATAGGAAAACCTGGAAGGGTGACCTGTCTTCTGCGACAACCAATTTTTGGCATCATTTTCTCTGTGGCTGTGTCTTGTGTCTTGGCAAAAACAATCATGGTGGTCCTTGTCTTTATGGCCTCAACACCAGGAAGCAGAATGAGGATGTTTCTAGGACACAAAGTGTCCAACTCCATTGTTCTGTGCTGTTCCTTCATTCAAGTGGGCATCTGTATTGCATGGTTGTCATCCTCTCCTCCTTTCCCAGATGCCGACCTGCACTCAGAGATTGGGAAAATCATACTGGAATGTAATGAAGGGTCTCCTTTCATGTTCTACTGTGTCCTGGGCTACATGGGCTTCCTGGCCCTCCTCAGCTTCACTGCGGCTTTCCTAGCAAGAAAACTACCAGATGCCTTCAACGAAGCCAAGTTCATCACCTTCAGCATGCTGGTCTTTTGCAGTGTTTGGATCTCCTTTCTTCCAGCTTATCTGAGCACGAAGGGGAAAGCTGTTGTGACAGTGGAAGTGTTTGCCATCTTGGCTTCCAGCACTGGGCTGTTGGCTTGCATCTTCTTCCCCAAATGTTACATTATTGTACTAAGAGCTGATCTCAACACCAAGAAACTTGTAATAGAGAAAAGAGATTATGAACATTGAGTTTTAAAGGCTAAATATTTGCAGTTCTCTGCTTGTGTCTTGGCTGAACAAGGCCCAAATCCAATCAAACATTCCAGCACGGAAATAGCTGTCCCAATGCGGGATGTTCTGCATCCTATATTTGGGTGGCAGACATGGAGGTCTCCTCAAGGCAAGAGAATGTTTGTTCCCTATCCTTGAAGTTGCATTGCCGTTACCTTGGTACTGGAAAGTTGGTTAGGATTGCGTCCCATGTCCTAATTAGAGACTAGAATAACAAAGATAATAGACTTGCAAAGTACTTAAAAATGCCTTTGATACAGAAACATATCTATATATTTTAGATAGTACATGAATATGGCTTTTTCTGTACAATTGTTTGTATGTAAACGACAGCACAAGTTTGGGGCTGTCTGAGGCTCCAAATGATGTGCCTCGCATGTTTAGAACAACACATTTTTCCCATACTGCTTCATTGAGTAAGGGGCGGCAGTTTGGCTCAGGTGGAACAATCTGCTCGAGTTGCAGAACTCAAGCCTGTATGACTTGAGGGAGATATTATTTGTTTCTTTTTTGGGAAGGTATTTCTCTACTTTGTAATTAGCAACATAACTATTATTATAACTATTATTATTTTTCACTCCATTGAAAAACAATTCAGATGAAAAACACTGGCAGTGAAATCCTCAGCCCATGTCTGTGCTGACTGCAATGTGTCATTGAAAAGAGGTGTGGGGCTCTATATGTTATTTACTGTGCTTGTTGGGGGCGCCACTGTAGTCGTTAGGGTGGAAAAGCAGGCAGAAGTGCAGCTGTGGCATGGCTAAGCATCTATTTTTAGTCAGGCAGGTCTTCTTGCTGCTAATTTTCCAGTTGATGTTCCTTCCTGTTTGCCTGCATGAAAAAAGAGCATGTCTTATTAGAAGCGTTCAAGGCAATGTACATAAGCCAGGAGAAGCCATCATTGGTGGGATCCTCTCAATGGTCTTGCCTTTAACCCAATTGATCAATTTTAAAGACATTCCAGATCAGAATCATGGAATTTCCATGTAAGTTCTTTATTGTATTAAAAAAAATTCTTAGGAAAGCAGGGTGGCTTCAAGCTGCATGAGGAAGTTCCAGTGGTACAATTTATCATAGATTGACTTGAAAGTGATTGGGACAGATGGATCAGTTCCTAAGTATGATTGATTTATTTGAGGCACAGAGTGTTTTGCCTCTTAAGGACTTTGCCACACTAGAAATGAACCTGATGCAAGTTCTTCTAAGGAACAGTTTGACTTTAAGCTTTAATGGGAATTGAAGCTTCAGAATAAGCAGGATTGTGTTTTATTCAAAACTGGAGGGAGATAGATAGGATTTGGTCCATTCCACAGGGTGAGAAGGGGAAGGAACAGGGTGGAGATGGAGGGCCCAGCCCTATCCAACTTTCCAGCTCTGGTGTAGCCACAGTGCAGCCCCATGGTAAGGGAACAAATGTTCCCATATCTTGAGAAGGCCCCAGTGACTGCCCCTCCACCACAGAATGCAGTGTGCACCCCACTGGCACAACTGCACCAGCACTGGAAAATTGGATAGGATTGGGCCTGGAGAAAGGAGGAGAGCAGATCAAGGCTGGGAAGGGGAGGGTGCTGCTGATATCCTATCCCCCTTCCCAGCCCTGATCTTCCTATCTGGGTCAACTTGGATTTGCACCAGCTATTTAGCTACTGCAGACCAGAGTAGACTCAGAGTAGACCAGAGGGCTTATCCTGGGGCAAGGAAATAAATGTTCCCTTGGCTGGGAGTCCATTGCTGCTCAAAACGCACCTGTAAGATGCAGTGTGTGTGTGCCCCATTGGCTGCATCAACACATGGGGAGTTAGGGAGGATCAATTCCTTCCTAACTCCCATCAATTTCAACCCCATGGATATTAATGGAGGGAGAAAATATTGAGTAGGGTACCTTTATTCAGATCCATCAAAGTATCACAAGAGTAAGCAAGAAAGAGTTAAATATAAAAAATACTAGTTTATCTAAATAGGCTCCAAGAGCCAAGCATTGCACAACTTGTGCTCCCACATGCAGAACCCAAAGCACTCACTTTCTACCTTCCTCTTCCTGCTGGAGATTAGAGTTTCAGCAGGCTTTGTAGCTGAAGTGCTAGTGAAAATTCATGAGACATAATTCATAGAATTTTCTAAGTCTCGATATCATTCATATTGCAGTACAATGGTTACTTTTTACCAGCATGCCCTGTCCTTGATATTTGCCATTCATGAGATCAATACCAATCCCAGCCTCTTGCCCAATATCACCTTGGGCTTCCACCTCTATGACAACCTGTTTAATTCAGCGACTGCCTATGAGAGGATCCTGGACCTCCTATTCACACAGCGAAAGAATTGCATCAATTACAAATGTGATCGGCAGGAAGTATTGTCTGTTGTTGGGGGATTCACTAAAGAAACATCCGTCCAAATGGCCAACATTTTTAACGTCTACAAGATCCCACAGGTATGTATGTATTGAGTGTGATGGGATACTCTCCTTGCAGAGTTGCTGTTGAGTTATAGTGTAATAAAATGCCCTCTCATTATAGAGCAAAACAAGTGGCTCTGTTGTTAAGATGTGGCTATTTTAAGCATTAAAGTGGTATTCCTCATGAAGCTATCAATTTACCTCACCATTGTGACACTTGGCGGGAGAGATTCCACGACAAGTCAATCTCACAGATAAGTCAAGGGCAGGTTCTGAGAAAAAAAAAGCCATGAAATTTTCTATGACCCTCAGATATGTCGGGGTTAAAGTTAGGGGGGTATCTGACTCTAGTTTTGTCTGATTTTACCCAAGGCCAGATCCTGAAAAATAACCTACTACTAATTGTTATTTCTCTAATTTATTAAAAATATTGTAAAAGATCATAAGATACATGTTTTTTTCTTTAACTTTTAAAATTCTGGTCTTCACAAACTTTTTGTATCAGAGTAAGTGCACTGTAAACAACACACCAGTAGAACAGTGGTTCCCAACCTGGGATGTATGTACCCCCAGGGGCACTCACAGGACCTTTAGGGGTACTTGAAAAATAATTTAACAATGGCAGAAAAAGGCAGGTAGTGCTCCAGAATGCCTTGCAGGGCCAGCAGGAAGGGAAGTCAGTTGGCTGTGAAAGCCCCACCAGCAGCTAGTTTTTGGTCATCAATTCATGTATGAATCAATGATTGAAAACCAACACAGTGAAAAAGCTGCAATACAATATGGAAAGTGATCAATCACCCAGAATTTCTCAGGACACTTCTGGTGCTAAACAGTGCAAAGGCAGAGCCTTCAGTTCTTCTAACAGATAAAAAGAGAAAATTCTGTGATGAATACATGAAGTCTGGGTTTTCATATAGAGGAGATGAGGGCTTATATTCTTAATATTGATTACAGACATTTAGCTAATGTGAGGGGTACAATTCATGGAAAAAGACTGCCAAGGGGTATGCAAGTGAAAAAAGGTTGGAAACCCCAGCAAGAGAACCATTAATCCAATCCTTTTTTAAGGTGCCTGGTGTGTTAAGCCAGAGGCTCTGCATATAACATACAACTTATAACACATAACTGGGAGTGTGCAATTCAATTCACAGCAGTGAGACAAGCAACAAGAAATGACTGTGAGCATATGTAGCTGCTTGTAGTTGCAACCCTATTTACTCAGAAGTAGACCCATTGCTTTCCATGGGTGTTGTTCTTAGGTAATGGTGAACTGAATTGTAGCCTGGGACTTTGTTTCAGATGGAAACAAGGATTATATCCTGATGTTTAATAAAACAGACCTCTGCCAAGTATTTGCAACATGGAATGAGCAATCCTATGCATGTCTACTCTGAAGTAAGTCCCATAGTGGTCAATGGAGCTTACTCTGTAGCCTGCCTGCAACAATAACCCCCCAAAAAGAATCAGTGAGATTTCCAGCCCTCCCCAGTGCCCAGTTTAAAGTTCTTCTACTTCAAGCATATCAATACAAAGACCCACCTGGCTTTACAAGTGCAAAATAGAAAATATTCCCCTTACCAGTTCAAGTCTCTTTTTTGTCCTTTTTAGTGGGGGGGGGGGAGGCTGCCTTTTGTAACATATGTTGAGCTTAAGTTCCATGGGATCTGGACCATTCTGGTGTCCTCACATTCCCCTTTGCCTGGCCTGACAACCAGCCAAGGCTCATCTGCCTACTCATGAGTAAACGCGACCGTGAGGCTGCTTTGCTTTCCATAGGGCTGGGAGGGAGGGTCCTCCTTCTCCCTTTTGTGTTTTTTGGGGCTGCATTCATTGGATCAGGACCATTCTGACGTCCTTGGAGTCCTCTTAGCCTGCCCTGAGTCCTCTCAGTTCTTGCCTGGACTAAGGCAAGTTTGCCTACTCACGAGTAAATGCAGGCATGTCACTTTGTTTTGGGCTCAATAGACGCAGCTGGGAGGGAGGGAGGAACCTCCTTCTCCTGTTTTTGGGGGCCGCATTCATAGGATCGGGACCATTCTGGTGTCGTTGGAGTCCTCTCAGCCTGCCCTTTCCGATGGACTATGGCACGTACACCTACTCGCAAGTAAACACGCAATATGGCCCACTTTCACTTTCCATAGGGCTCCATGCATTTTTTCTTTCTGGTTTTTTGGCCATAACTTTTGAAGGAAAGGAGCTATTTCAATTCGGTTTTTGGCATTGCACTCTGCTGGGCATTCCACATCCAACGGTGTATGGCACGATGGGGTAGCTCCTAATCCCGTGAAGTTAGCACATCCTCCCCAGGGCATGTCACCCAGTGTGGCCTGCACCCCTTGCACCTCCCTAGTGATGCCAGTGCCTGCATGGGAATGGGTAAGCCAACTGGCCCGCCCTGAATCCAACGTGGGGTTGCAGTTGGTTGCGGCTCAATCCAGGGTAAGGGGAATTCATTCCCCTTACCCCAGGTAATGCTGCAGAAGCCCCAATGGGGCTACTCAGATCTGCACCACCTAAAGAGGTAGTGCAGAACTGAGCAGCCTAGAGCTGCTCTGAGCTGCCCAGGACTGAGGTTACGATCCATCACAAGTGCGGATCCTGATCATTTTCTCTGTCCATGGCCTGTCCATGGGCCTGCTTGCTGCCTATCCTTCCCCTGCCCTCTCCAAGCCCCCATGCCAGCTTTGGCCGGCGCAGCCTTGTGTCGGCCTTAGGAGGCTGGTGCATGTTCACATGCCGGCCTCTTTCCCTGAACGGTGGCACAGGAGTGCTTTACAGCACTTTCACAATACCTCTGGGCTGGCATAAGGGACTTACGCTAGCCCAGTCGAGGGTTAGGACTGTGCCCTCATTGTGATGGCAACTGGCCTAAATGCCTGTCAAAGGAGATTGGACAGCATTATGAAGAAAAGTCCATCACAAGTTATGGCATTTGATTGCCCACTCCGCTGAATATTAATTCAGGGCATATGGTCAACGTGGGACATTTTTAATTTGGGATGGTTGTCTCCAAGGGGTCTTCAGGCTGCTTGTCTTTTGGCCCAGTAGCATTCATTCTGTATGGTAGCGGCCACTGCTACGTCCTGTATGAACAGGAGGAACAATCATATTCAGCAGATCAGTCAGTGGAGGTCATCAGTAGTTTTTAGTACATCCATCTTTACTCTGTCTGTTACATCTGTCACAGCAGATGAAAGGATATGTTTTTGGAATCCTTGGAAGGTCTGAGCTCAGTGGTTGCCACTGGAGGGATGTCAATAAGGAATGCTGGAGAGCTGTAGTGATTTCCATTTAATGAGGAGCTAGAGGAGTAAGAGTCCAATCTTGGGCTTGGTGTACTGGCTTACCGCTGGCGGACATTGTTGCAATTGTGCTGTAAGAGCGGGTGTCTGATCTCCGCCACTCAGCGGTTGCACAGACCACCAAGCAGCAGAGATCTAAGTGGAGGTGTGGGGGGAAGTGGGGAGGAGGTGTTTTGGGGAGGGGTTGGCAGTGAATTGAGTAGCCCCCATTGTGGGGTTACTGCGTTTATCTGGGGGAAGGGGACAAAAGTCCCCTTGTTTCCGCACTGTCCAATGAACACTCGAGACAACAGATATGGGAGAAAGGGCAACTTTATTTCATGTTACCAAGAGAAGCAGAGGCTGAGACCTAGTAAGCTCAGGATTGGGCTGTAATGATGGAACATGGTGGTGGTAGCTACACTGTATGGTGGAGAGTTATGAAAATTGGTGTTGCCTTGGCTTGCTCTTATAACTTTGTGACTGCTGGAGGGTGCTTAAATTTTGGTCTTATTTGCAAGAACTCCATCATTTTGGGGGCCAACAAGAGAGCAAGGTCCAGTAGCATCAGCACCCAGCTTAGATCCGGAAATGTGTTTAAGCCAAATCTGGACCCAGAAGCCCAAACGAGATGGTTCGTGTACTGATTTGTATTTGTATTGATTTGTATTGATATGCCAGTTTGGCAGAACAGGCGCGCGCACACACACACACACACACACACACACACACACACACACACAAACATGGTTCTCTCAAAGTCAACAAGGGTTTTTATTATAAGAACAGAGAAAGAGAACACAAAGGTAGTACCAAAGCATAGGGGACTAACAGTCTGGTGACATGCATGGCTGAGAGCCAGAAATTAATGGTTCCAGTGGCTTCTGAGAACCAAGAGTCTGAGTGAGGGTAAGAAGGAAGGGAAGAGGGGCTGGTGGTTCTGCCCCTGTGTCAGGCTGGCAGAGGAGGACGGAATGTGCCTCCTTTTCAGCAGCAGAGCTGAGCGGCAAAGCAGTGGGGCAGCACAGGAGGCAGCCATTCCCAAACAAAGCTTAAGACACAGGCTTCATGAGTATAGAAGCATGTATTGGCAAAAGGAGCAGGCAGAAGTCAGTCAAATGGTCCAGAAGTCAGGGATACAGCAAGGCACAGTCACGATAAGCTGTCCGAGTCACAGAACAAACCAGCAGCACTTCTCCTAGAACATCCACCACAGCAACCCACACTTGGTGTCTGTTCTCGCCCCCTTATATACTGGGGACAGCCAGTCAGAGTAGGGCGACCACATAGTCTTGTGACTAATTCTGATTGGCTGCCGAGTGGTGCATTGCACCACTCCTCCATTGCCTACGTGACTCAGCATACATCTCCCCAAGTCACATGGCTCCCACCTAACACAGGTGCATCTACTTATTAATCAGTATTGCAGTTACATTTGCTTACATTACACTGGGCCTTGACTTCAAGGCCCCTCCTGCCACATCCTGGCTCACAAAAATTTCATGCCCTGAGAGATGCCAAGGCCTGACACCCGGGAGTCGGCTTCTCAGAGTAAGAGCCTGCTGGCTAACACCTTCTACTGGCTTGCAGAAAGTGAAAACCTGAGCACAGGTTGCTCTGCCCATTTATACACTGCTAATGTTAGTGTGTGTGTGTGTGTGTGTGTGTGTGTGTGTGACTTTAGGGCTTAATGCCCATACATGGTGATGACTTGTGGGTGGGCCAGTAATTCTAACTATCATTAACTTCCACTTGGAAAAGGGAAATTTTTACCTTAGAGGGAAGAGATTTAACTTTTTTAAAACCGTCTTTACCCCCTTTACACAAGTTTACTCATAATGCTTGCAACATTCTGTGCCAAGTCAGCGCCAGTGCTGGCCCAATGCCAGTCCCTACACTATTTCTGAACTTTCCATCAAATTTCTTCAAATTTAATTGCTGACGGAAAGTTGAGAAATCGTGAACCAATGGCGCCTTGAATCACTTTGTTGACTCACTCAACAAGATTGTCTGTCACCTCACCACAGTTGCAGGGGAGTACCAAGGATGTGGTAGGGAGCATATATGATGATTCTGTATGAAACCGTGACTAAGAAACTAGGCTATTGCAAGTTTTGTGCAAAGTGAGTGCCCAAAAACCTCATGGACATTCCCAAAAAGCTGCGAATGGGGTCTGCGTTGATGTTCTTTGACAAGTACATACAAACACTTGTGCCACACTATGACAAGTGTCTCAGTTTGAGTGGTTATGATATTGAGAAGTAGTGTTTATAGTTAGTAACTTCTTTGCATAATAGAATTGTTTTCCATTCTTTTTTTTAAACAGTCTACAAGAGGTTACTTTCTGAAAAAGCCTAATATGTGAGTTGCACAACCTGATCTTATCTGACTTTAGGAAGATATTTATCTGTTCTTTTTCAGAAAGGCATTTATCTACTTGGTAATTATTAAAATAACTATTATTTTTACACCTCTTCAAAAAACAATCCAGAGGGACAACACTGGCAGTTAAATCCTCAGCCCTAGTCTGTGCTGACTGCAATGTGTCACTTGAAAATGGTGTAGGGCTCTATCTGTTAATGTGACTGTTGTATCACTGTAACTGTTGGTCTGGTAACAGAGGCAGATGTAATGCTGTGGCATGGCCAAGCATGGATTTCTATTTAGGCGGCTCTTCTTGCTGCTGCTTTTTCAGATGATGTTCCTTCCTATTGTGTGCCAGAACCAAAAAAGAGCATGTCATATTAGAAGCATCCAAGACAATATATATAAACCAGGACAAGCCATGATTGGTGGGATTTTCTCTCTAGTATTGCCTCTGGTACACTTGCTCAATTTTAGAGAAGTTCCTGGTCAGAATTATGAGACTTCCCTGTAAGTTCTTTTTTTAAAATTTTAAAATAATCTCATTTTTCTGAGATTTTCTGTGGGTCCAACAGCTGCATGAGTAAGTCTGAGAGGTGCAATTTATCAAAGAGTGACAAACAAGTGATTGGGACAGATAGATCGGTTCATCTCCTACTTATAACAAATTTATTGGCATCACAGAGTGTTCCACAAGTTAAGGATTTTGCAACACTCGAAATGAGCTTAAACTAAGTTCGTCTAAGGAAGACACAGACCATAAGCTTTTATAGCAGTCAGCTTCATGATAAACTTGATTGTATTTTATTGGAGATTGGTACATAGATAGATGTGTCTGTGCCACTTTTTCTATTCAGTTCATTCCGTTCCGTTCTGTTGTTACTCTTTACCCTCGTACTAACTTTAGGTGCTTGTGCTATGCATGTATTTCTTCTAACAGGAAGGTGAATTTGCATTTTCTTTAATCTGCCCAACATTGCAAATATGCAACAGGGACCAAATGTGTACACCTGTGGGCTGGGCAAAAAATGGGTTAAAAAAATTCCTCTCTCACAGACAATATCATTCATATGTACTTGGAGAGATTACAAAGGAGCAAAGCCAATCATAGCTTGCTATTGTCAGCAAGGCTTTTACACTAACTTGGTGACTGCAGAATCATCAGGAAGACACTAAAAACACAAGGTGGGCAAGACATTAGTTGGGATGAAGGACACAACAAGGTGTAAGACAACCTAGAATGGATTATTATCCCTCCACATATAAATTTTAGCAGTCAAAAAATGAGGTACAGGCGAGACCTAACTAGTGTTTGAATCCCGTACCTTAGGAAGAAGGAAATATTGAGTAAAGTATGATGAAGCAAATATTGCAAGAGTGAGCAGTAAAGCGTTAAAAGGATAAAATACTATTTTATCCGAGATTGCTCCAACAGCCTTTTGAACAACTTTCCTCCCACATACAAAACCCAAAGCACTTTCTACCTTGCTCTTACTGGTGGGAATTAGGCTTTTAGCAAGCTTTGTAGATGTGGTGCTAGTGATAAATCATGAGACATCGTTCATAGAAATTTCTCAGAACTATTTCTATTGCAGAACAACAGTAGCGTATTACCAACATGCCCTGTCCTTGATATTTGCCATCCATGAGATCAATTGCAGTCCCACACTCTTGCTCAATATTACCTTGGGATTCCACATCTATGACAACATGTATAATTCAGAGACCACTTCTGGGAGCATTCTGGACCTTCTATTCACACAGCAAAAGAATTGCTTCAATTACAAATGTGATAGGAAGAATGTGTTGTCTGTTGTAGGGGGATTAGCTAAAGAAACGTCTATCCAAATAGCCAACGTTTTCAGTGTCTACAAGATTGCACAGGTATGTGTGTGTGCATTGAGTGTGGTGGGGTACTCTCTGGATAGCTATATCATGATGAAATGCCCATTTGTTATGGAGCAAAATGAGAGGATTTATTGTTAGGTTGTGACTCTTACAAGCATGGCAATGGAATTCCTTATTCAACTCCAGGACTTATCCTCACCATATGACATTTCCAGAAAACCGTAAGCATTGACTTTCTAAATTTCACAATAGTCTGCTGAAAAGTGGGCCTATTCCAGCAGTTTACATCTCTTGATTGAAAAAGGAAGAGTAAAAAATGTGATCTGAAGTTGTCAATTTGGAAGTCAAAACCATCTCCAAAATTCTGTTATGTTCCTGTAGTCTTCCTTTCATTAGCTGGACGGAAACAAACAAAAAAAGTGTAGTTTTAAATGTAGGAGAATAATGGCCCAATCCTATCCAACTTTCCAGCTCCAGTGCAGCCAAAATGCATCCCCATGGTAAGAGAATGCATGTTTCCATACCTTGAGGGGGCTCAAGTGTCTGTCCCTGCACCGCAGGATGCAGCACACACCCCACTGGCAGAACTGCACCAGCGCTGGAAAACTGGAAAGGATTGGGCCCTCAGGGGCATATGCTGCATCCTGCAGTTGGGGAGCACTCATGGATGTTTCTTCAAGGTAAGGGAATGTTTGTTCCCTTATCTTGGAGTTGCATTACCCTTATGTCAGTGCTGGAAAGTGGGTTAGGATTGCGGCCTTAGGGCAAATGTCATCAGTTTAGCAATCTGTTGGGTTTTGTGTGCTTTGTTTTGTGTAGCTTCCCTGCTCTCTCTGTGGCATGTTACTAGTTATTGCATCTACTTCTGTCAAGCTGTCTTTTGTGTCCAACCAGCCTCATGCAGGCATGTTCCATAAGGCTATTTGTTGCACTTGATTGCTTTTGCCCTTTTATTTAATCTTTTTTCTTTTGATAATAAATTAGTTATGTTTTGACTCTTTGCTTGCCTGGTCCATGTTAATAAACAGTTCTGTGGGTTACCATGTCGGATCGCATGCGTTCTCATTCGCTGTGTAAGCTGCCCCTCACCCTGGCTCTTGGAGCCTGTCTGGGGGTGAAAGCAACACAGAGAAGATGCCTCCGTGTTGCCTTCACTCCTCGGAATGGACCTGAGAGTGAGGAAGAGGGGCAGCTTACATGGCAAGTTTCAGAGCCATGCAGCACTTATTGCTCTGCCCCCCCCCCGGCTCCGCTACTGGTGGGCACGACAACAATTTGACTTAAATAATAATATTTGTGTTTCTGGGAGGCAGTTTTTCCCCCTAATGGGACTCCACTGCTTGACATCCTTAATTTGGGATGGTGGTGGCACTTAGATCTACTCCTCCCCCCCCCAGTCAGATGGTGACCCAGGAAACAGAGAAAGTGAAGAGCAGAAAGGGTGTGTGTGGTTTAACCACTAGTTTTGCTTCCTGTGGCAGTGCTCTTGCCAGGGTCTCCTTCCCTGAAACAGCTACTCCAATTTGGGTAGCTAATCTGAGGTAAATAAGACACAGTTCCTAGTTGGTCATTCTTTAGGCTGCCAAAATCTTCCCAAAGCAACTCCGTCCATTTTGTTAAATGTGTGCTTTGCACCACTGTATGTGTTATCCATATAAAATAGTACCCGAAACAGCCAGTTCACAATTGGGACTATGTGGTGTAGGAAGTAGGGGAAGGGTTTATACTGAAGCTGGTATTCAGTGGGAGAGGGACAATAGTGATACCCCCTCCAGAGAAATGACAAAAGATTTTGTTGCTGCATCTTTACTCCCACTTCCCTCTTTCCTATATGCAGGGCCATAGAGTTGTGCCATTGGTTACTGCATTTGATCCTCACATACAGAATACATTTCCCCCATGTGCACAGGATGTATGTATCCTAGAAAGCACATCCAGTAATGGCCTGTTCACTTAAGTGGTTACTTTCCGGAGAGCGCTGAAGTCATGATGAAACAATTGGAAGGAATTGGATGATCTCATGTTTTAATGGATTGGACTTTAATTCTGCCCTTTGCAATGACTTGGTTCTGTTCTATAGTTAGCTTTGGTGAATAATTGTTTCATGGTTTGGTTAGGATTTTTTAATTATGTATTAAAATTATATTTTTATTATTTTTATAATAATATGTATATATTATTATATATTATATATTATTGTATGTATATTATATATATGTATATATATAATAGTATAACATCAATTATATTATAATTTGATGTCCTCAGTTGCCTTGAGCATGACCTGATCAAAGGTGAGATAGAAACGTTCTCATCAATAATCAATGCCTATGGTATAGCAACAGAAATGGAAATTGAGGAATTGGCATTACTGGATCATTTGAGTAAACATATCACATTGGAAATGCAGTATTTCTTCAAATTATAATGAGTTATGTTGTTTCCATTCTATAGTTTGCTTATGGTACAGCTGAAAGGACGTTAAGTAGTAGAATTCACTTCCCTTCATTGTACTGGACTGCACCAAGGGAAACTTTGCATCACGCTGGGATTGTCCAGCTACTTCTGCATTTCAGATGGATGTGGGTTGGCCTCGTGGTTTCGGATGATGAGGATGGAGAAAGCTTTGTGCTGAGCCTGACACCACAGCTTGCCCAGAACAATATTTGCATTGCATGGTTGCAAAGGGATTCAGAAAAAAAATATGAGCTTGTTAAAAAAATAGAAGGGTTAAAATTAACAATTTTAACAACTGAAGTCAAAGTGATTATTGTTGGTGGGAATACAAAGTTGTTCCAATTTTTATTGAGCTTGGAAATGATTGAATTTAATATAAGGACTTATATAAGGAAGGTTTGGATCATGCCTCCTCAGTGGTATATCTCTTCATACTCTGGGCAATTGGTGGGTACCAACATTTTGCATGGAGCTTTGTCTTTCTTATTCCACACAAGTTCAGTGCCAGCATTCGAAGAGTTTTTGCTGACCTTAAAGCCTGATGAGACACTGAAGAACTTTCTCTGTTTGTTATGGCAACTTGAATACATACACTGTCAAAGATGTGAAGGAGAAAAGAAACTGAGGAAAGCGCCTCTGTCTTTCTTTGAGATGAGTATGTCTGGTGAGAGCTATGGTATCTACAATGCTGTCTATGCTGTGGCACATGCCCTACAGGCCTCATACTTGGCCAGACACAGGACCCTGCAACAAAGAAGCAAATTTGAGTCTTTCGGTGTTCATCCATGGCAGGTAATCTCACCAACAGAATGAACAACAGTTGGTGTTGTGGGTGATTAAGAAAGTGAGTAGTGATTCAGGATTTCATGAATCTCACATCTGCTACAAATTCTCAAAAGGTGACCTTAGTCAAACACCCCTTCCCCAAGCAGTCCTGTTCCACTATGGAGGTGTTCATCCATGGCAGGTAATCTCACTAACAGATTGAACAACAGTTGGTGTTGTGTGGTGGCTAAGAAAGTGAGTAGTGATTCAGGATTCTCACATCTGAGGCTCACACCAACAGAGGAGTACCTCAGTTCAACCTGTCCAGAGCTGATGAATTCCACATAGAAGAGACTCGCATGCAAGGAAGAGAGGGGAAAGGAGGTAATTAAGGCAATTACCTTAACATCCTTCAGGTAATTAACAGGCAAGTCTTACTGAAATCCCCCCACGGATGCAGCCACACCTACAATGCATGCACTGCATCTCTGGGAGGGGCAGTTGAAAAGTCTCCCCGAGGTGAGTGAATAGCATGATCTACTGCTAGTCCTGAATCTGCCTGCTTCCTGTCACATCTCCTCACTCTGTAGGCACTACAGACGTTTTGATAGAACCTCCAAAGGTTCAGTATTTTCCTGGGATTAGGGTGTTGCACAGATGGCCGCCCTCTGTCTGATCTGCTCACCTGGGCTGGTGGCAGCAGATACATTCTACAAAAGCTTTTCTTCATTCAGCTGCACATCCAACCAGGGGAGAGAGGGGAGCAGTAAGGGAGTCAGTGCACTAACCAGTAACACTACTGCCCTGGATCAGCCCACAGAATTAAGAGTCCCTTCCCTTTACTTTGTCAGATTGACAAAGTACTTTTTATAACATTGCTTCAAATATCAGTTGGTTCACAGGAACTGAAAATGACAGAATGTTGGCTAGCTGACTGGACTCTTTCTGCAGCATTTTCTAATGTACTTCTGTTGCTGTGTTAAAAGAGCCTATGATAAGAGAATGATAGACTTTGTGCTTAAAGATCATTAGCCCAAGGCTAACAGGGGGTTTGTATAAGAAATAGGAATATCCATTTGTACTTCCACTTATGGGGCTCCTGGTTTCCATAGCTTTCTGTGTTCATGTGTCATTTCATGCTATTCTGAAGGGTTCCTTAGACTTCTGGACCACAATGGAGTGCATGGTGCTGAAGTGGGAAAAAAGAATTGGAAGGTCTCAACTTCTGGGAGTTTTCCTGGATTCCAGTTCAGAAGCTTACTGGTTTTCTATCCCACTCTAGCTCCATTCTTTCTTGAAAAACATCCATTTCAACAATGGTGCTGGGCATGAAGTCTTGTTCAGAAATGGGGAATTCTTGTCTGGCTATGATATCATCAACTGGGTCACATTCCCCAATCAAACTTTCCTTAAAGTCCCGGTTGGGATGATCTCACCAAGCCAAGAATTCACCATCAACGATGATGCCATCGTGTGGAACAGCAGACTGAAGCAGGTATGAACATACTGCACCTCTAAATTACAATTGTGTGTGACAAGTTATTAGAATTCCCTCTTTTATCTATCCAGTGTGTCCTCTCATAATTAACGACAGCTAAAAAGAAATGATTTTTTTTCCACTGTAAAAATGAAGATGCAAACTTAGGCACATTTCTTAGGGCAGCTGGAAAGGGGGATATGGGGGTAAATGTATACACTTCCTTACTCAGAAGGGCCAGCATATGTCCTGTGACAACATGATAGCGCAATTGTTGGTGCCAAAATGTTCCAATGTCTTTTTTACGGGGTGTGCAATAAATGTGTAACATGAATGCATGGAGGAAAATCAATTGCCTCTGCAAGGATGAAGCACAATGGATCTTGACACAGATCTATGGAATGCCATGAAATGCAGGTGGAAACAGAAGGAACTTCCCACTAGCACACAGTGGTGAGATTTCATATATGATCAGCAATTGATACATTGTTATTGATGTGACATCAAAAAGACTGCAGTACAATGTACACAGCAATCAGTCGCACAGCTAAGACCTAAATATCAGCAGTTTCTAGGTGGAAGAAAGAGAAAAGGGAAAGGAGAAAAGGGTGCATAATGGCCCAAGCAAAAGATGGGAGAAAGAAGGGAGCAGAACATAGGGAAATCAGTAGGGTTACTCTGGGGGAAATAGGGGTTGAAGAACCATGGGTTTTGCTGTAGCTCAGGGCTTTTCAAACTGGGGTGTCGCGATGCCCCAGCCTGTGGGCCCTGGCTTCTGCCCCCTTAAGGGGTGGGGGCAGCCCAGAGGCAGGGAGGAGGCAGCAGTGCAATCCCCAGGATCTCGCCACTCAGGGGGCTGCAGGGGCTTAGGTGCACTTACCCAAGCCTTCTGCAGCCTACCGGGGGCGTGGTGAGCCCAATGTGATCTTCAGCAGGGCTCCCCGCAGCAGTGAAAGTAAAAGTGGAGCGATTGCGCCCTGCCTCCGCTAAAGTGGAAGTGGAGCACGATTGCTCCGCTTTCACTTTCACTGCTGTGGGGAGCCCTGCTGAAGATCGCACCAGGCTCCCTGAACCCCTGGGAGGCTGCAGGAGGCTTGGGTAAGTGCACCCAAGCCCCTGCATTCCCCTGAGCGGCGCAATCCTGGGGATCGCGCTGCTGCCTTCCCCCCGCTGCCTGCCCCCCACACCCGCAAGCACTTACAGTGGCTCAAACTCTCCATGAGAGTTTGAAAACCACTGCTCTAGTGGGAAGGGAGGGGGAAAGGAGAAATACAGGGCAAAAAGAAGAGCAAAGCAGGAAAGAATCAAGAGTGAAAAAACAGAATAAGAAGTCCTAGACTCACACACATACCACAATCACACCACAGTACAGAGGATAGAAATACTTAGCATGTTTTCAATATGACTGCACACAAGACAGAAGATAAGGGGGCCAATGACCGGGGGTGCAAAAGCACAGTGATTTCCTGGTCCAAGATGAGAAGAACATCACAAAAGAGCTTGAAAAACAAGCCTAAGAAGACTGGGCAGGAGTCTGAACTGATTTCAGAAATGAAAATAAGGCAAGGGAGGTGAGATTGCTTGGGGAGGGGGGAGAGTTCAGCAGGCACTACAACTCTGGTTTGTGCTCAAGGGAAGGGGACTTGGAAGAAGGGAGAATGGTTGGAAAGAGAAAAGAAGTAGCCTCTTTCCTGTCTTGGAATCACACAGCAGAATCTCACAGCCTGATTCCTGCCTTGGAATCACACCAGCACAGCAGTCCTTGGGTAGAAGAGAGAATGGGGGTAGATGACACACTACCAACAGGTCTTGGAGCAATTCATGAACTCAACAATGGTAGTGAAAATAGGCAAATGACAGACAGCAACATGGGAAGGGGTTGTGACCCAGATTTTTGTGCCCAAACACCTGAAGGGAGGCTTTGAAGCTGTTGTGGGGTGAACTCATCATGAAGCTTCCTCTCGTATCTTGATGGCTCTAAACTGGTGACCCCTTGCTTGAGACACTTTCCTCTGTTGTTCTGGATCCTGTTGGGAGCATGGCAGAATCTTCCTTGATTGATTGGAAAACCTGTTCCTTAATTACTGTTTGACTCATGATTGATTTTTCAGTGAGCTTGGTGATGAAAGCTAAGGTTTGTAGGTACTACTTGTACTTTTCACTAACGCTTTTGAATCAGAAGGTGTTTGGCTTGATTACAGGTTGAAATCTGTTGACTCAACCAGGTGCAGTCAGTTATGGAATTTCCCAAATGGAAGGCAAAACCTCTCCTAAGCAAACCTGCAAGAGCAGGCTGGTGCTTTACACAGATAAACTGATGTTAGATCTTTTCCTTGAGGACTGGGGGACTGGATGCTTCTTCCCCTCGGCCCATTAAAACATTTTCTGAGACTGTTTTGGGTCATGCTTGCTTGCCATTCATCCAGCAAACATACACATGCTTATAAAAATGTGTCAGATAATTCAAAGAACAGCGTGTCACAGCTGTGCAACACCTTCCCTTCTCATTTTGTGGCCTGCCAAGCCCTTTTGTACACATGTCTGTGGCACTGGGTGCTTGCAAAGATCCAGGCCAATAAAATGATCCAGAAATGGCATGGTGAGATGCCTTGGATCCAAAGGCCAAGAGAGAGGTCAGGCTTTTGAGAATCAAAGCAATCAGACACATTCTGCTCTATCAGGCTGGCTAGGATGAAGTCATTTCTTCTTGGGGAATTCCGCAGGTGATTTCTCTTTAGCATATACTTTTCTTCTTGCAGCATATTCAACCCTGTCAACAAAACCCACCTCCTAGGCACTTGGCACTCCTGATTTAGAAAAAGCAGATTAGCAAAACAAAAGCAGGATCCTCAACCCTGGCTGTCCTCACCAACTCTGTGGCCAAACTCAATCAAGGAGGCATGCTACTATAGCAACTGGCCTCCTGAGCTAACTAACTGCCCTTCAGCCAGGTGTAAGAAGAATACGAGAACACATTTAGGACTGGGGCTATGCTGTCAAGTTCACTCACACCATAATGAATGATGGCTTGTAGACAGAACCCCTCCAAATTTCTTCTAGGGTTCTATGGGAGAAAAGAGACATAAAAAACTGGGTCCTCAAACTGTCATATCTTTTGTCCATTGCTTATTTGTCTGCCTTGCTGCTAATGCATTTGTCTTTGACAACTGTTACCCTGCACATGCTGGATCTCGTCTCATCTCGGAAGCTAAGCAGGGTCAGCCCTGGTTAGTATTTGGATGGGAGACTGCCTGGGAATACCGGGTGCTGTAGGCTTATACCATAATCTTTTGAGACTGAAGGTGCCAACCAACCACTTGTATTGTGTTAAGCCATCCCCATTCCAGCTGTCATCCAAGGATTCCATCTATCATGCCAAGTTGGAATCCAGCATCAGCAATACAGGCAGCATTTCTCCTTTCCAACCACTGATCTCTCTCTAAGTTCTGCCAAAGCAGTGCTAATGAGGGCTGGCCAGTGATCCTTGTCGGCTCCCTCTTTATAGCCCTATTCATACAGTCTCTAACCAGGCAATGCAGTTAAAGTGCACTATCATATTTTCCTCAGTGACCGTTTTTACCTCCTATAACAAATATTGACCAGAGAGAGAGAGAGAGAGAGAGAGAACTTATGCATAAGGGCAGGCTCCCCAAAGTAAGTGGGGAAGCTGTGAAAAAAGGATAGGATCCAGTGCACACCATTGCCTTGATGTCATCAAGCTGTCCTGTATCACTGTTGGTGCCCCTGCTATGGACTTCTGAATATGGCTCACAATACCGACCACATCTCCCCATGTCTAGGTGCCTCCTCATTCCACATGTGTTGACAGCTGCCATGGTGGACTCATCAGAAAGGTTCGGGAGGGGAAACCTGTTTGTTGCTATGATTGTATGCCATGCTCAGAAAACACAATTTCTAATCAGACAGGTAAGTGCAGCCATAGAGTCGGTGGGCTGCAACATTTTGAAAGCCTTAATATGGACTTCAGTTCTCAGAAGTCCTGAATCAGTTATTGGTAATAATAACTACCAAGTAACTACTGAGTTACTGCAGATGGAGGGAGGAATGTCAAGGCTGGTTTTAGACCTTGATAGTGTCAGGCAAGGCATTGGAATGGTGTTTAAAATGCAAGTGGTGAATGGGAAAAGTGGCTGGAGTATGTTGGCCACTTTTTGACTTGACTTTTTGTTTCTGAAAAGGTAGAGAACAGTGGTCAATAATCAAAAGCCAAAGGGAAAAAAAGAATACAGAGAGAAAGGTTGTTATACCAAGTCAAAACTGAATTGGTCTCTCCAGAATGCAAATGTTATACCCCAAATCATGACTTACACTAAACCATAATATCACTCACCTGAAAGTCAAGACACACGTTCCTAAGACCCACTTGAATGTATAAAGTTATCCAAAGTGAGCTCATCAGAATTCCCTTGCCTAAATGATTTACCATCTATTAGCCCAAACCAATTTGTGTGATTTGCAGCCCAATCCTAACCTGCTGGCACAGAGGGGCCACAAGACCTACACTGTATCCAGCGCAGGTTAGGAAGATGCTGGAGGTCTACTCAGGGTAAGGGGACATTTGTCCCCTTATGCTGGATAAAGCTCCAGCCTGCCCAATGGGGCTTCTTGGATCTGCACCAACCCCATGTAAGGCCAGCAGGCCTAGGAAGGGGGTTAGGATATGGTGGAGACCTCATCTGCCAATCCTGTCCCTCTCCTGGGCTTGTCCAGTACCGTTCCACCCTCACATGCCCTGTTGCACCTCTTCCCCCCCTTCATTCTACCCTCCTCCACCCGAGGTGGATCTGGTGGCGAGGGTATGCATTAGATAGTGCCCCCTCCATTTTGAAGCTCCATCCCCTTTCTCTGTTGGATATGCAGCAGCTAAAGAGCTGAGAAGACAGATTGGTGAGTGGGAGGCTTACAGGGAGGGAAGGGGAAATACGTTCCTCTGCCTTTTCCAATCCACCACCCTGCTGGATACAGGTTAGAGGATAGAATTGAGCCCTAAGTTTCTTAGAGAACAAGCTAGAGCTAGTCATGACCAACCTTTTTAGGATACAAAAGCCAGGACCAACATTTTTATCTTCTTTTTTTGCAGACATGGATGATTGTTTTGAATGCCCAGAAGATCAGCATCCGAACAAGGAGAAAAATCAGTGCCTTCCTAAGGTTCCTCACTTTCTGTCCTATGAAGAGCCTTTGGGGATCACCTTGGCTGTCTTGGCTCTGGTTCTGGTTCTAATCACAATAGCTGTGCTAGGAATTTTCATTCAGCATCGAAACACCCCCATTGTCAAAGCCAACAATGAGCAGCTCACCTATTCCCTTCTCTTATCCCTCTTCTTTTGTTTCCTCTGCTCCTTGCTCTTCATTGGCCGGCCTCGGGCAGTGACATGCTTTCTGCGACAGACAGCTTTTGGTATCATCTTCTCAGTGGCTGTTTCTTCTGTGTTGGCCAAAACTGTCACTGTGGTCCTGGCTTTCATGGCCACCAAGCCAGGAAGCAGGATCAGGAAATGGTTGGGGAAAAGAATGGCAAACTTGGTTGTTCTTTCCTGTTCCCTGATTCAAGTAGGAATTTGTATTGTGTGGCTCTGCACTGCCCCACCATTCCCACATCTGGACATGCACTCTCTGACTGAAGAGATTGTGGTGGAATGTAACGAAGGTTCCGTCATCATGTTTTATTCTGTTCTGGGCTACATGGGATTGATGGCTCTGGTGACCCTCACTGTGGCCTTCTTTGCCAGAAAGTTGCCCAGCACCTTTAACGAAGCCAAGTTCATCACTTTCAGCATGTTGGTGTTTTGCAGTGTGTGGTTGTCATTTGTTCCAACTTACCTGAGCACCAAGGGAAAGTACATGGTGGCTGTAGAGATCTTCTCCATCTTGGCCTCAAGTGCTGGTTTACTGAGTTGTATCTTTTTCCCCAAATGCTATATAATAGTGCTGAGGCCTGAGTTGAATACCAAAGTCCAGCTAGTATTGAAAAACAAGTAAGCATCTAAAACAGAAAAGTCTGTATTAGAATTATTCTGCAGTTGTGATGTGACTCTAGAGCAGGGGTGTCCAAAGTTTTTGGCAGGAGGGCCACATCATTTCTTTGACACTGTGTCGGGGGCTGGGGGAATAGGCGGGGGAATAGGCAGGCTGGTGGGTCTATGCTGTATCCAGCACAAGTTTGGGCCATCTGAGGCTTGGCCCGAGGCAAGGGGAATCTTTCCCCCTTACTTCAGGGAGAGCCGCAGCACCTGGGGTACCCTTTTCTCCTTACCCCAGAGAGTGCCGCAACTAAATTGGTGGCACAAAACTGAGCAGCCAGGAACCGCCCCAGGCTGCCTGGGAATGGAACTAGGATGCGGCATAAGTGTCAGATCCTAGCCCTGCCTCCCGCTGTCTGCCCCCAGAAAAACCCGCTGCCCACTCTCCTGCTGCCCTGAAACCCAGCATCCTCCCCGCATCCTCCCCCAGTCCCAGATGCAATCTTGTGCAACTCAGGATTGCGGCATCCACAACAGCCAGTAAGAAGAGTTCACCAGAGACATCTCTGGTAACCACTGACTTGAAGTGCTTCTACAAGCTTTGACTGATTCTTCAACTGTGGCCCTATCTGGAAAATGCAATTCTAGCCACTGTCATCCATCTGCTGAACATTATCAAGGTCATACTATCCTACTGGGGTGTATGTGGGGCTGCCAACATATTCAGGGCCGCCATTGAAAACCACTCAGAAACCTCCATTGGAACAAAATACACCCACCAGATTATTGGCAGGAGCAAATAAATGTGAACATATAGGGCCAACTTTGCACCATCTACACTGGCTTGCAATTTGTGCGTAGACACATTTCAAACTATCTTGTCCTTTGAAACTCCTAAATTTGGTGGGAGGAAGAGGCAGGGCCTTACTGGAGGTAGCCCCATTGTTGTGGAACTCCATTCCCAAAATGAACTGCGCAAATCCTGCACTCGCAGTCTTCACAAAGAAGCCAAAAACATTTTGATTTGACAAGAGCTTCTCATTCTGGTTACACCAGCTGCCTCTGGGAAGCCTACAAGCAGGAGAGAAAACTTACTCATTTCCTGCTGTTGACCCCTTGCAACCAGGAGCACACTGCCACTGAGCCTGGATATAGTGCATAGCCACCAGGGCTAGCAGCCATTGGGTTTAGTAATATGGAAAAGAGGAGGGAAAGAGTCCACAGGGCCCTGAAGAGGGCAGATGTTGAGGCTGGTGGGGCAGCTGTTGCCCACCCAGCCATCATCCATTAACAGTCTGCTTTGTTCAGGGGCAGTGGAGCTCGGCTATACATAATAGGGACAGATATTTTCCTGGTTGACATGCAGCAGGGTCTTTGAAGCTTGTTGGATACTTGTGGGATGGAAGGAAGCTGAGCTCCATTTTAGCCCCCCTCTCCATGTGGCATGAAAAGTGTGGGTCAGGGAGTAGGAGTAGGGATTTTTGTGCAGGAGTTGGGGGAGGGGAACTACTAGCAATCCATGTTTGTTTGCTATAAAGATGGAGGAGGCAGTGCAATTCAGCTGCCACAACCACTTTGGAATTGATGTGGAGAAGCTTGGATGGTCAGCTGAAGCTCTGCAGCTTTGAGTCAGGGTGTGAATGCAAACGGGTGCTGCTTTGCTGTCTGCTGCAGGTTAGGTGATGAAGGGCGATGGAGTGCTTTTTGGTGGGGGACATTTGCAGGGACATTGCAGGAGTTGGATTAACTCAATGAAACAAATGTGGTCTAACTTATATTCCAAATGATTTGCCCTGCGTGTTGAGAACAAAACATTTTTTCCATATTGCTTCATTGAAAGAGATGGCAGTTTGGCTCAGATGGAACAAACATACTCGTATCTGCAAGAGTTGCAGAACTCCAGCCTGTATGACTTGAGGGAGATATTATCTCTTTCTTTTTGGGGAAGGCATTTCTCTACTTTGTCATTAGCAACATAACTATTATTATAACCATTATTATTTTTGACTCCATTGAAAAACAATTCAGATGAAAAACACTGGCAGTGACATCCTCAGCCCATGTCTGTGCTGACTGCAATGAGTCATTGAAAAGAGGTGTGGGGCTCCATCTGTTATTTACTGTGCCTGTTGGGGGCGCCACTGTAGTGGTTAGGGTGGAAAAGCAGGCAGAAGTGTAGCTGTGGCATGGCTAAGCGTCTATTTCTATTCAGGCAGGTCTTCTTGCTGCTACTTTTCCAGTTGATGTTCCTTCCTGTTTGCCTGCATGAAGAAAGAGCATGTCTTATTAGAAGTATCCAAGACAATGTACATAAGCCAGCAGAAGCCATCGTTGGTGGGATCCTCTCAATGGTCTTGCCTTTAACCCAACTGATCAATTTTAAAGACATTCCAGATCAGAATCATGGAATGTCCATGTAAGTTCTTTATTTTTATTTAAAAAAAATTCTCAGGAAAGCCAGGGTGACTAAGAGCTGCATGAGGACTTTCCAGGGACAATTTATCATAGATTGACCTGAAAGTGAATGGGACGGATGGCTCACAGCCCAATCCTATGCTTGTCTACTCAGAAGTAAGTCCCATTAGAGTCAATGGGGCTTACTCCCAGGGAAGTGTGGATAGGATTGGGCTGTCAGTTCCTAAGTATGATTGATTTACTTGAGACACAGAGTGTTTTGCCTCTTAAAGACTTTGCAACACTAGAATTGAGCCTGATACAAGTTCTTCTAAGGAAGAGTCAGACTAAACTTTAATGGGAATTGAAACTTCAGAATAAACATGTTTGTGTTTTATTCAAGATTGGAGGGATATTGATGGGATTTGGTCCATTCCACAGGGTGAGGAGGGGGAGGAACAGGGTGGAGATGGGGCAGGGAGGACAGCAGATCAAGGCTGGGAAGGGGATATCAATCTGCTGATATCCTATTCCCCTTCCCAGCCTTGACCGTCCTATCTGGATCAACTTAGACTTGCACCAGCTATTTACCTACTGCAGACCAGAGTAAACTCAGCTGAATTGCGAGGGTTTACCAAGGGCAAAGGGAAAAATGTTCCTTTGTCTGGGAGGCCATTGCGGCTCAAAACTCCCCTATAAGATGCAGTGTGTGTCTCATTGGAGTGGCTGCATCAACACATGGGGAGTTAGGAAGGATTGGGCTGCCCATCAATTTCAACCCCTTGGCTACTAAAGGAGGGAGAAAATGTTGAGTAGGGTAATACCTTTGTTAAGATCAATCAATGTATCACAAGAGTGAGCAAGAAAGAGTTAAATAGTATTTTATCTAAATTGGCTCCAAGAGCCTATTGCACAACTTGTACTCCCACGTGCAGAACCCAAAGCACACTGAGCCCAATCCTGAGCTTGGCACGCCGGCTCACTGCCAGCGCGCTGGCTGGCGCTGGACTAGCAAAGGTGGAGCTCCGCCAATCAGCAGTTGCATGGACCGCTGAGCAGCGGAGAGGTAGGTGGGGGCACGGGGGGAGGCAGGGAGGAGGTTTTCCAGGGAGGGGGGAGGCAGAGGGAGGACAGGGAAGAAGCATTCCGGAGGGAGGGAGCGGGGCAGCTTTGCTCCACTGGATCCAGACCCTCTTTGTCAGACTGGCCACCTGATATGGAGGCTCTTACTTCTCGCCAACCCTTGGGTCGACGTAGGAGTGAGTAGCCCCATTGTGGGGCTACTCACTTTTCCCGGGGGAAGGGGACAGAAGTTCCCTTCTTCCAAGGAGGCAGCAGCGGTTGCCTGGTGAGCAGAGGATACAGCGGCAGTCATTTTCAGAACTGCTGCAGCGCTGCACACCAGGCAGCTCAGGATTGGGCTGCCCTTTTCTATCTTCCTCTTCTTGCTGGAGATTAGGCTTTCAGCAGGCTTTGTAGCTGAGGTGCTAGTGACAATTCTAGTGACAATTCTATCATTCATAGAATTTTCTCAATATCATTTGTATTGCAGTACGATGGTTAGTTATTACCAGCATGCCCTGTCCTTGATATTTGCCATTCATGAGATCAATACCAATCCCAGCCTTTTGCCCAATATCACTTTGGGCTTCCACCTCTATGACGACCTATTCAATTCAGCGACTGCCTATGAGAGCATCTTGGACCTCCTATTCACACAGCGAAAGAATCACCTCAATTACAAATGTGATCGGAAGGAGGTGCTGTCTGTGGTTGGTGGATTCACAAAAGAAACATCTGTCCAAATGGCCAACGTTTTCAACGTCTACAAGATCCCACAGGTATGTGTGTATTAAGTATGATAGGATGCTCTCCTTGCAGAGTTGCTGTTGAGTTATAGTGTGATAAAATGTCCTCTCATTATAGAGCAAAACAAGTGGCTCTGTTGTTAAGATGTGGCTATTTTAAGCATTACAGTGCTATTCCTCATGAAGCTATCACTTTACCTCACCATTGTGACACTTGGCGGGAGAGATTCCACGACAAGTCGATCTCACAGATAAGTCAAGGGCAGGTTCTGAGAAAAAAACCATGAAATTTTCTATGACCCTCAGATATGATGGGGTTAAACTTAGGGGGGTATCTGACTCTAGTTTTGTCTGATTTTACCCAAGGACAGGTCCTGAAAAATAATCTATTAGTAATTGTTACCTAAGGACTATAATCTCTAATTTATTAAAAATATAGTAAAAGATCATAAGATCATTATCTTTTAAAATTCTGGTCTTCGCAAACACCATCAGAGTAAGTGCCCTGTAAACAACATACCAGTAGGACAGTGGTTCAGAGGCGTCGCTAGAGGGGGGCGGTGGACCAAGTTTTGCAGAGAGCCTCCCTGCAGCATGCAAGCGGCTCCTCCCCCTCGCCTCTGGAGCCATTTGCCTCAGTTTCCCCCACCCCACCCACATGGCTCCAAAGGGGCGGGAGGAGCTCCTTGCACACTGCAGGGAAGCTCTCTGCAAAACTTAGTGCACCGCCCACCCCCCAGTGACGCCTCTGCAGTGGTTCCGAACTTGGGATACATGTACCCCCAGGGGTACTCAACAGGACCTTTAGGGGTACTTGAAAAAGAATTTAATAATGGCAGAAAAAGGCATTTAGTGCCCCAAAATGCCTTGCAGAGCCAGCAAGGCAGGCAGGAAGGTAGCTAGTCAGCTGTGAAAGCCCTACCAATAGCTAGTTTTTGGTTATCAATTCATATATGAATCAGAGATTGAAAACCAGCGCAGTAAAAAAGCTGAAACATAATACAGAAAGTGATCAATCACCCAGAATTTCTTATGACACTTCTGGTGCAAAACAGTGCAAGGGCATAATCTTCAGTTCTTCAAACAGATAAAAGAGAAAATACTGTGATGAATACATGGATGGGTTGTCATATAGAGGAGATGAGGACATATTATTCATATTGATTACAAACATTTAGCTAATATGAAGGGTACAATTTATGGAATTGTAGCCTGGGACTTTGTTTCAAATGGAAACAAGGATTACATCCTGGTGTTTAAGAAAACAGACTTCTGCCAAGTATTTGCAAAATGGAATGAGGCTGCAGCAGCATTTGCGAAACCGAATGAGGCTTGCTTGATTTCAATGGAAGCCTTTAGCCTTTTTCTCAGGAGGAGAAAAAAAGGTTCACTTTGGCTGGAGCTTACCAGGGAGGTTACTGTGGAAACCTTCCTGAGAGCCCTTTTTGCAATGCATCTCTGGAATGGCAAGTTGCTTGAAAAGCCCTGATTCCTGAGCGACCTGGGAGATAGGGCGAGGTGATGGTGTAAGCTGGATTTATTGGTAGAAGTTTGTTGCCCTATAGGCAAGTATCTATGGTAAGTTTAAAGTAAGAGAATTGAACAGCTGCCGTTTTATGCGATGGATACTGAAGTGCACAAGTGATGCAGTGGAAGTCTACTATGACCAATGCAGTTTCGGTTGTGAGAAAGAAGGCAGAACTATAATGGGCTGTGAGATAAAACCATGAGAACATTGATGATGCAACAACATTATGTAGTTATAAACTATAGACTATAGTCCATAGTTGGCATTAGTATTGGTTTGAGAAGTGTTGTCTTATTATTTGATGTCCTTACATGCCTTGATCATGACCTAATCAAAGCGAGACAGAAAATGTTCTCATCAATAATAAATATCTATGGCATTGTCTCTCAAACTGTGGGCCAGGACCCACTAGGTGGGTTGTAAGCCATTTTCAGGTGGGTCCCCATTCTTTTCAATATTTTATTTTTAATATATTGATGCTACCATGATATGTGACTGCATTTGGGGAAATGTTATACATCTATACTTTTAACAGGCTACTATGTGTATACTTTAAACAATGATAGTAAATGGGACTTACTCCTGAGGAAGTGTGGGCAGGATTGTTAAAAATTTTCCTGCTTGATGATGTCACTTCATCATGACATCACTTCTGGTGGGTTCTTACAGATTCTCATTCTGAAAATGAGAAGTGGGTCCCAATGCTAAAAGTCTGAGAACCACTGATCCATGGTATACAAGCAAAAATGGAAAAATAAGGCATTACTGGATCATTTGCATAATTGAATCACAGAGAAATGTTATTTCTTCAAGCTATAATAATGGGTGGTGTTCTTTCCATTTCTAGTTCACTTATGGTACGGCTGAGAGAACAGCAAGTGTTAGAACTGACTTTCCTTCTTTGTACTGGACTGCACCAAGGGAAACTATGCATCACGCTGGGATTGTGCAGCTACTTCTGTATTTCAGATGGATGTGGGTTGGCCTCCTGGTTTCGGATGATGAGGATGGACAAAGCTTTGTGCAGAGACTGACGCCACTGCTTGCTCAGAATACCATTTGCATTGGATGGCTGCAAAGGGATCCAGTAAAGCAATATGAACGTGATAAAAATCATGTTACAAAAATGGAAGAGTTAAAGCTAACCATTTTAAGAACTGAAGTCAAAGTGGTTATTGTTGGTGGGGACTCAAAATTGCTCTATTTTTTGATGGCCTTCTTAGAAATGATGGAATCTGACCTAAGGGTCTACATAGGGAAGGTTTGGATCATGCAACCCAGGTTTTACTTCTATGCTGCAGCCTCTGGAGAATTGTTGGGTACAAACATTTTGCATGGAGCATTGTCTTTCTTATTCCACACAAATTCAGTGCCAGCATTCGAGGACTTTCTGCTGACCTTAAAGCCTGATGAGACACTGAGGAAATTTCTCTGTTACCTTTGGCTAATGGAATTCATACATTGTAAAAAATGTGAAGGAGGAAAGAAGCTGAGGACGCCACCGCTATCATTCTTTGAGATGAGTATGTCTGGTGAGAGCTACGGTATCTACAATGCTGTCTATGCTGTGGCACATGCCCTACATGCCTCATATTTGGCCAGACACAGGACCTTGCAACAAAGAATCAAATTTGAGTCTTTCAGTGTTCAACCTTGGCAGGTAAACTCATTGATAGAATGAACAGCAGTTGGTTGTGTGATGGCTAAGAAGGTACTGAGAACAAAACAGCTAATATTATAATCTATGTTAAGGCCACACCTGGAGTATTGTGTCCAGTTCTGGTCGCCACATCTCAAAAAGGACATAGTGGAAATGGAAAAGGTGCAAAAGAGAGCGACCAAGATGCTTACTGGGCTGGGGCACCTTCCTTATGAGGAAAGGCTATGGCGTTTGGGCCTCTTCAGCCTAGAAAAGAGACACCTGAGGGGGGCATGATTGAGACATACAAAATTATGCATGGGAAGGATAAAGTGGCTAGAGAGATGCTCTTTACACTCTCACACAACACCAGAACCAGGGGACATCCACTAAAATTGAGTGTTGGAAGGGTTAGGACAGACAAGAGAAAATATTTCTTTACTCAGCGTGTGGTCAGTCTGTGGAACTCCTTGCCGCAGGATGTGGTGACGACATCTGGCCTGGATGCCTTTAAAAGGGGATTGGACAAGTTTCTGGAGGATAAATCCATTATGGGTTACAAGCCATGATGTGTATGTGCAACCTCCTGATTTTAGAAGTGGGCTATGTCAGAATGCCAGATGCAAGGGAAGGCACCAGGATGAGGTCTCTTGTTATCTGGTGTGCTCCCTGGGGCATTTGGTGGGCTGCTGTGAGCTACAGGAAGCTGGACTAGATGGGCCTATGGCCTGATCCAGTGGGGCTGTTCTTAAGGTGAGCAGTGATTCAGCATGGAATGAATCACCCCTGCTAATTGGGTAAGAGGCACTTTTTCAAGTGGGTGCTCCTTTTTTTAGCAGGGGGAGAGTAACTGGCCCACCTCACCCCAGCACTGTCTGCTCTAGTGACTGTCTGCTGGTATTCATTTGCATTTTTTTAGATTGTGAGCCCTTTTGAGACAGAGAGCCATTTAGTTACTTGATTTTTTCTCTGTAAACCGCTTTGTGAACTTTTAGTTGAAAAGCGGTATATAAATACTGTTAATAATAATAATAATAATAATAATAATAATCTTGCATCTGCTATGAATTCTCAAAAAGTAACCTTAGACAAGCCCCTTACTTTTAGCCTTAGCTGCCCAGCTGCAGTATGGAGGTAATGTGTCATCTGTCTTGGTGTCTGATATCCTTCAGCGTACTGGTCACTAGAAAATTTGGTGCAAAAATCTGGGTATGGAATCAGATAAAAATAACCAACAACATTGGTGAGCTGATAGAACAGTGAGGGAAATTTCTTCTCTTCTGTCTTATTTGTGCCCAAGTCAGACCCAGAGTATTGAATGGTAGATTTAGTGGATTCACTGCAGATATCTAATATATTTTGTTGGATTCTCTAATGCTGCTTTACAAATCAGTAAATTAACACTGACAAGAAATGAGGGAATGGTGGACAGCTTACAGGATTCTGACAGGAACCTCTTCATATGTACTTCCTGTGTTATGTTAAAAACACTGTACAATATCAGAATGATAGACTGTGTTAAAAGATTATTGTGCAGATTATTCTGCTGTTGTATGAGCAGAAGGCGTTTCCACTTGAACCAGGTGGTGGGACTCCTGGATTCCTTGTGCAGCTCTCTTTGCCACATAACATGCTATTCTGAAGGGTTCCTTAGCTGTCTGGGCATCCATGGAGCACATGGTGCTGAAGTGGGAAGAAGGGGGTTGGAAGGCTCCAACTTCTGTGAGTACTCCTGGATTCCAATGCAGAAGCTAATGGTTTTCTGTCCCCCCTTAGCTCCATTCTTTCTTGAAAAACATCCATTTCAACAATGGTGCTGGGCATGAAGTCTTGTTCAGAAATGGGGAATTCTTGTCTGGCTATGATATTGTCAACTGGATCACTTTCCCAAATCAAACTTTCCTTAAAGTCCCAGTTGGGATGATCTCACCAAGCCAAGAATTCACCATCAATGAGGATGCCATCGTGTGGAACAACAGACTGAAGCAGGTATGAACATATTGCCCATCTGAATTACACAAGTTTTTTGCAAGTCATGGACATCATGAGTTTTCCGTGTTTGACCTATGCAGTTTTCCCTCACATAATTTACAAGAGCTACAACAATGATGCTTTTTTCAATTGTAAAAAAGAAGAAGCAACCACAATCAATGTCCCAGGACAGCAGGGGAGGGGGAGAAGGGAGTGTGTGTGTGTTCACATCCTTAATCAGATGTGGGAGGGACCAGCTCAGCTATATTGAGTGAACCATCCCTGTGAAAATATGATAGTATAATTATTGACCTGAAAAATGTTTAGGTTTCTACTGAACCTGGGTGTACTCTATGTGTAACATAAACACGTGTAACATAAACGCATGGGGTAATTGGTTACATTTGCAAGGACCAAGTCAGTGGCTCTTGGCTGAAATCTGCCATGAAATGAGGAGGGAAGCAGAAGGTAAATTCACTTGTATCATCTGGTGGGATTCAGTACATATGCAACAGTAGATGTATTGTGGAATAAGAATACAATACTTGGGACATAGAATCAAAAATATAATTCAATATAATGCACACAACAATAGGGCCAATTATGCTCTAAACACTAGTAGTTTCTTGGTGGGAGGAAGGAGGAAATCATTACAAGGAGAAAAATTAACTCTTTTCTTTCCCGGCCCCTCTCTGACACAGTGTCAGAGAGATGATGTGGCCCTCCTGCCAAAAACTTTGGACACCCCTGATTTACAGCATTCATATCCCATCTTTCTCCCCAAGGGGACTCAAGGTGGCTTACAAAGGGACAGATACAAAAAATAAAATCACAGTTAAAACAATTGTACTCTGCCCTAAAAGTCAATAAAACTTTAAAACGTTAAAACAAACTTTAAAACAACCATAAAATATAATTTACAACCAAAGAGCAACAACAACATCTAAAAAGGACAAGCCTGTAAAAGCTGGGTGTTAATTAAAAAGGCCAAGACTCAAAAGTCTTGTCTGAATAATAAAAAGTCTTCAGGCCTCACTTGAAGGTCTGCAAGGAGGGAGCTGTTTGTAGCTCAAGAGGGATGGAATTCCAGAGAGTTGGTGCCACTATTTCTTGCTGTTGCCCCCCTGCACCTCCCTAGGCAACAGCCCTCTCTGATTACCTGAGAAGATGAGCCAGACACTGAGCTGTATAGGGCTTTAAATGTCAAAACTAGCTGCTTAAATGGGACCTGGAAATGAATGGGCAGCCAGTACAGCCACTGGAGAGTACTGATTCATCATGCTGATTACTAAAAATATCCAAGTAAAACTTATTCATTCATTGAAATTTCATTCATTTATAATACTGATATTTTTTGGCCTGCAAAAATGTGTAAAAAAATTTTTTTTTTCATGATGTGGCCGTTATACTGAATGGTTTGGAGACCCCTGCTGTAGTGGAAAAGGAGGGGGAGAGGAGTAATACAGGGCAAAAATGGAAGTGCAAAGTAGAAATGAATCAAGACTGAAAAATAGACCAAGTAGATCTAGACACACACTCTCTCTCAGCCTGGATTGCGTAGTGGTTCTGGAGCTGGATTTAGATCTGGAAAACTAAGGGTAATCGGATTTCTTTTGTGCTCATTAACACTTAAAGTCGGGAGGCTCCCAGGATTTGGTTTGTTTACAGGCTGAAATCTCGAGTCACTGTTGATGGTGTCAAGTTGCCCGGTCTCACTGTCCCTGCCCCTGCTATGGACCTTGGAGTATGGCTCACAATACTATTCACATGTGTTTTTTATTAGGTGCCACCCCATTCCAAATGTGTTGACAGCTGCCATTTTGGACACAGCAGAAGAGTTCAGGAGGGGAAACCTGTTTGTTGCTATGATTGCATGCCATGCTCAGAAAACACCATTTCTAATCAGACAGGTAAGTGCAGCCACAGAGTAACCTAATTATGACATTTTGAAAGCTAATATGGACTGACTCAGTCGTAATATGGACTAACAACTGAGGGCCCAATCCTATCCAACTTTCCAGTGCCGGTGCAGCCATGCCAAAGGGGCATGCACTACATCCTGGGTTGAGACCTCAAAAGTGTCAACCTGGGTTGAGGCTGGGTTGAGGCCTCAAAAGTGTCAAGCAAGTAATTGAAATAATGATTTAATGCATGTGGCAAATGGGAAGGGTGGCTGGATAAGGTGTGTCGCTTCTTCTATTGACTTTGTTTTTGATTTCTGAAAAGGTAAAGAACATAATGATCAAACAAATCAAAAGCCAAGAAAAAAAGAATACAAAGAGAAAATTTGTTACACCAAGTCAAAATTGAATTGGTCTCTCCAGAATTCAAGTTTTGTAGCCTCAAAGCATTAAGATAAACTTAATCAAAATGATTAAAATTGTTTGAAAACCAAGACACACTTTCCTAAGACCTGCCTGCATAGACCAACAGTTATCTTTGTTCACTTGTCTGAATAATTGTTATTTTCAAATAAATTGGTGTGATTCAAATTAGAAGAGAATGTCACTTCTCCAGAAAGTGGGAGATAATACAATGAGAACTGATAGCTCTAATAACTGGAGGCATAAATTTTTATGTAACTGCTTTGGTGCTGAGCTATGGGCAGCCCAATCCTAACCTGCAATGAAATAGGCAGACCAGGTAGCAGGTGCTGTATCCAGCAAAGGTTAGGAGGTGACTGGAGTGCAATGTGGAGAAAGTGAATTTTTATCCCATGTTATGCCCCAGCCACCCCCAATGGGCTACGTGGATCTGAGCCAGTGAAATTGCTGGCACAAATTCGAGCAGCCTGGGGTAATGCCTGGCTGGCTGGAGGGGGGATTAGGATTTGGCGTAAGGTACTGCAGCTCATCCCACCCACTTCCTTGGGCCAGTCCACCCCCTGCCCCACCCTCCCATGCCCCAAAATGCCCCCATCCCACTCTCCTGTCACTCTCTTCAACTTCCCACACTGGCCTTCCTAGGCCGGTGCGATCTCACCATGTTTGGTGTTGGATTTGGTGTTGGCTAGGCCAGTGTGAGGACATGTGCCAGCCTGCTTGCACCAGATCAGCTACCAGACATGTAGAGTTCACAACGGCCTAGGGAGGCTGATAATGGGGGGTTGGAGTGGGTGCCAAGAGGGCGGGATGGGGGAGTTTTGGGGCTTTATGTGCTTTATGGCACATTCGCAGCACTCATAGGCTGGCACAGGCCTAAGATCACCTTAGGATTCTTAGGATCACCTTAGGATCATCTTAGGCACAATCCTAAGATCACTTTAGGATTGTGCTGTTAGCCTTGGAATCCACCAGTCATCAGTGAATAGAATCTTATCATTCAGGCATGGATCCTTCACAGTGTGATAATACTCTATGTAATGTTTGTCTAAAGTTGCCCCTAGACAGTTGTGTGTTACATGACTTGACAAAATGATAGAATCAGAGCAGCATACCAGCCCAGAAAGCATTTGCTCTTCAATGGACCCAGATCTTGGAGATGTAATAGTTTGCATTCCTTCAGGCAATTCTTCAAGTGGCCATCAAGTATATCTATTTCTAAATATTGGTTCACAGTTCAGGACATTCCAGGTTGTCATGATAAGCCCAGGATACAATATAGTTGCACCACAAATAAAGCCAATTTTTTAATGCACCAACTACGAGTAAAAATTAATGCACCAAGTACGGGTTAAAAGAAAAGCTCTTTTACCTGAACCCCTATCACTAGCAATTTGGCCATGGAAAGTCTTATTGTAATAGGCAGATATTTAAAAAATGTCCAAGAGGTGTTATACTTTGTCTCATCTTACCATTTGTGACCTGTAGTCTGTGTTGTGTGAATGGAGCATGAATGGAAATTATGGTAAAAGTAAAAGTTTCCCCTTCACAGTTGTATCTGACTTTGGGGGTTGGTGCTCATCTCCATCTGCAAGTCGAGGGAGCAAGCGTTGTCCAAAGACATCTTCCGTGGTCATGTGGCCAGCATAACTAAATGCTGAAGTGCATAGAAAGCTATTACCTTCCCACCGAAGTAGTACCTATTTATCTACTTGCATTTACATGCTTTCAAACTGCTAGGTTGGCAGGAGCTGAGGCAAGTAACAAGAGCTCACCCTGTTCTGCAGCACCAGGGTTTCGAACTCCAGGGCTGTCGACCTTCCAGCCGACAGTCCATTGTCTTTAATCATTCGGCCACTGAGCCTCTGAAGGGAAATTGCAAGTGATTAAAATCTCATCAGAAATACATCTATAAACCACTAGGCTAAGTGAATGAACACCTCCATACATGATTGTCCCTTCCAGATGCAGATCATTGCATTCCATGCAAAGAAGATCAATATCCCGAGAAGGACCATGGTCAATGTATTCTGAAGGTTACATCCTTTCTTTCGTACCAAGAGCCTTTGGGGATTGTGATGGCTTCCCTTGCTACTTCCTGTGCTGTAATCACAGTTCTGGTGATGCAAACCTTTCTCAAGAACTGGAATACACCCATCGTCAAAGCCAACAACCGGAACCTCACCTGTGTCCTTCTGGGCTCCATCCTCCTTTGCTACCTCTCTTCCCTTCTATTCATAGAAAAACCTGGAAGGGTGACCTGCCTTCTACGACAACCAACTTTTGGCATCATTTTCTCTGTGGCTGTTTCTTGTGTCTTGGCAAAAACAATCACGGTGGTCGTTGTCTTTATGGCCTCAACACCAGGAAGCAGAATGAGGATGTTTCTAGGACACAAAGTGGCCAACTCCATTGTTCTGTGCTGTTCCTTCATTCAAGTGGGCATCTGTATTGCATGGTTGTCATCCTCTCCTCCTTTCCCAGATGCCGACCTGCACTCAGAGATTGGGAAAATCATACTGGAATGTAATGAAGGGTCTCCTTTCATGTTCTACTGTGTCCTGGGCTACATGGGCTTCCTGGCCCTCCTCAGCTTCACTGTGGCTTTCCTAGCAAGAAAACTACCAGATGCCTTCAACGAAGCCAAGTTCATCACCTTCAGCATGCTGGTCTTTTGCAGTGTTTGGATCTCCTTTCTTCCAGCTTATCTAAGCATGAAGGGAATAACTGTTGTGACAGTGGAAGTGTTTGCTATCTTGGCCTCCAGCACTGCGCTGTTGGTTTGCATCTTCTTCCCCAAATGTTACGTTATTGTACTAAGAGCTGATCTCAACACCAAGAAAGTTTTAGTAGAAAAAAAAAATTATGAACATTGATTCTAAAAGGTGAAATATATGCTGTTCTCTGCTTGTGCCTTTGTTAAACAAGTGTACTAATTAGTGGGTAGTATATTAATGACCATTGTGAATAAAGACTTGGAAGGTACTTAAAAATGTTTTTGATACAGAAACATCTCTGTGTATTTTTAGGTAGTATATGATTACAGATTTTTCTGTACAGTTGTCTCTATCTAATTTAAGCTAGATGAAGGAAATCAAGAAATTAAGGATATGATTGTGGAGTTAGACAGGATGAGGGTAATCGCATTGAAGCTGAACCAAAAAGATCATGGTGCTGTTGGTAAGCAATGATGACAACTCTGTTTGTGATGGGGCGCACTTGTCCTGAATGGGTGAGCTCCTGCTTTGGCCATCCACCTGGATTCTGCACTGTTCCAGAACTCCCAGGTGGAATCAATCACCTGAATTGTTAATACAGGATTTGGCAGTTTCTCCAGCCATGGCCCTACCTGGAAAAATCACTTCTAGCAGCCCCATTGTTGTGGAACTCCATTCCTGTAATGAGCTGTACAACTCCTGCCCTTGCAGTCTTTAAATATTCTCAAAAATGAAAACATTTTGATTTGACAAGAGCTTCTCACTCTGGTAACAGTTTAACTCACACTGTAAAAATTGGTTTAATGCAACTACTTTATTGGTGTTTATTATTATTATTATTATAAAATAAACAATTTTTTGACTTCAGATGTCATTTCAGGTGCTTCCAATTTTCAGCTATGCTCAAAAAATAAATGTGGAAACTGGAAAATAAGGTGTTCACCTAAAATGTTGCACCTATATAATCTCCTATGCTAGCATTACAAATTAGACTCCATGCATCCATACTATGCCTTGATCATTCATCTCAACATTGGGTTGGTGGGGGGGGGAAGCATCCAGGTGAAATTCAACAGGTGATGTTTGCCAGTCTCAAGAGATGATCCACCTGTTTGTTGCATGTGAGCCTGAGGTATCTCAGCAAGCCACAGGGCTTCCAAATACTACTGCAGTAAATGTCCAGACATATCTCAGTAGTCCAGTATAGCCGAATGCATGGACAGCTCAGTGAAAGTGTTGACCTAGTTTGTGATGTCTGTGAAGAAGAGCTCTTGCGTGGGGTCATTAAAAAGGGATTAAGAATAAAACAGCCAATATTATTAAGCCCTTGTATGAACTGATCGTAAAGCCATGTATGGAGTGAACAGAGGAGGGTTCTTTTCCCTCTCACACTATACCAGAACCAGAAGGCAGCTACCGAAATTGGCTGGTGGTAGAGTTGGAAAACAAAATAAGAAACAGTTCTTTACCCAGGACATAACTTGCCCTGGATAAAGAACTCTTTCTTATTTTGTCTTCCAATTCGACCATCAGCCAGTTTCAGTAGCGGTCTTCTGGTTCTGGAACTCAGAGCCAAATCCTAACCTGCGTGGGAACGGGTAGGCCAACTGGCCTGCCCCAAATCCAATGTGGGGTTGCAGCTGGTAGCGGTTCAGCCCAGGGCAAGGGGAATTCATTTCATTTACCCCAGGTAAAACCACAGCAGCCCCAATGGGGCTACTTGGATCTGCACCACCTAATGAGAAATGCAGATTCAAGCAGCCCAGAGCTGCTCTGAGCTGCCTGGGACTGGTGTTTAGGATCCAGCACAAGTGCCAGATCCTGGCTCGACCCCCAGCTCGGCCATGGCCTGCCCATGGACCTGCTTGTTACCTGCCCTTCCCCTGCCCTCTCCAAGCCCCCACACCAGCTTCAGCTAGTGCAGCCTCACATCAGCCTCGGGAGGCCGATGCATGTTCCTGTGCCGGCCTCTCTCCCTGAACAGTGGCACAAAAGTGCTTTATAGCACTTTCACGATACCTCTGGGCTAGTGTAAGGGACTTGCACCAGCCCAGCCAAGTGTTGGGAGTGCACCCTCATTGTGATGGCAACTAGCCTAAATGCCTGTAAAAGGAGATTGGACAGCATTATGAAGAAAAATCCATTGCAGGTTACAGCATTTGATTGCCCACTTCACTGGGATTGGTGCACTGCATATCAATTCAGGGCAGTTGGTCAACATGGGACATTTTTAATTTGGGGTGGTTGTCTCCAAAGGGTTTCAGGCTGCTTGTCTCTTGCCCCAGGATTATTGCATGCATTCATTCTGTATGGGAGCAACCACTGCTGCATCCTGTATATGAATAATATACAGGATGCATCCTGTATATGAATAATCATATTTAGAGGATCAGTCAATTGAGGTTGTCAATGTTTTTAGTACATCCAGCTTTGCTCTCTCTATTACATCTGCCATAGCAAATGAAAGGATGCAGTGGCATAGCTAGCAAGGGGTGGGGGTGGTCCACCCCAGGTACCACCCTTGGGCGGGTATAACACCACAAATGCCCCAACATCACTAACATCGCGAAGGTTAGGGGTAACACCATTATGCTATATACCGTTGGATGTGGAATTTCCAGCGGAATGCAATGCAAAAAACCGGATTGAATTATTTCCTTCCCATTAAAAGTTATTGGCAAAAAAACCAGAAAACAAAAAATGCATTGAAACCTATGGAAAATGAAACTGAGCCATATCGCACGTTTATTCGTGAGTAGGTGAACTTGCCATAGTTCATCGGAAAGGGCAGGCCGAGAGGAATCCAATGACATCGGAATGGTTTCTATCCAATGAAAGCAGCCCTCAAAAAACACCCAAGAAGGAAGTCCCTCCCTCCAAGCAGACAAATGTATTGAACCCTATGGAAAGCGAAAGTAAGTCACAGGGTCGCGTTTACTCATGAGTAAGCAAACGTGCCTTGGCTCCTGGTCAAGTCAGGTAAAGAGGAATGCAAGGCTAGCTGCAAGGTTTCCATCTAATGAAAGTGCAGCTCAACAAATGCTCCAGAAGTCAGCCCCCCCCCCCAAGAATAAAGCAGATGCTTGAGCTGGTAAGGTGGGCACTGGGGAGTGCTGAAAATCTCACTGATTTATTTGTGGGGAGATGTTATTGCAGGCAGCCCCCCTCCCCAAGAATAAAACAGAGGCTTGAGCTGGTAAGATGGGCACGGGGGAGGGCTGAAAATCTCACTGCTTTATCTCTGTGTGTGTGTGTGTGGGGGGGTGTTATTGCAGGCAGGCTACAGAGAAAATGCACTTGGTGAAACAGGGCTGGCTTCCCCTTATTTATCTGTTTTTCTTTAATTTAATTATTTATAATTATTTTATTTTGCTTGATGATGTCACTTCCAGCCATGACATCACTTCTGGGGGGTCCTGGACAGATTGCCATTCTAAAAAGTGGGTCTCAGTGTTAAAAGTCTGAGAACCACTGCCTTAACTCAAAACAGGCCAATGAGACATCGGGGGGGGGGGGATGACACCCTAGTGACCAAAATTCTGGAAATTGTGGCTTTTAGGAATAATACCATCATGTTATATACCATTTGATGCCGAATTTCATCCATTGCTTGTGGGGAAATATTCACTACATTTATTTTCTGGCCATTATTACTATTAATTTCATGTCATGGCTATTACTATCTCTCATTTGCACCTACCTCACAGGGTTGTTGTGAGGACAAAATAAGGGAAGGAACCATGTACACCACCCTGAGCTGCTTAGAGGAAGGGTGGTATAAAAAGTGAATTAATTAATTAAACAACATAATTAATAATTAATAGATAATTATTAATTAATTAATTAAGTCATATGGGATGACAAAATTTTATGGGCCCCAGGTGTCAAATGACCTAGCTATGCCTCTGAAAGGATGTGTTTTTGGAATCCTTGGAAGACCTGAGCTCAGTGGCTGCTATGGGAGGGATATCAAGAAGGAATTCTGGAGAGCCAGAGTGTAGTGATTTCCCTTTATGGTGGAGATAAAGGAGTAATGCTGGAGCACATTGGTGGTGGCTACACTGTATGGTGGATAGTTTTGAGAATTGGTGTTGCCTTGGCTTGCTCTTATAATTTTGTGACTACTGGAGGGTGCTTACATTTTAGCCTTATTTTCAGGAACACCGTCCTTTTTGGGGCCAACAAGAGAGCAAGGTCCAGTGGCATCAGCACCCAGCTTAGATTTGGAAATGTGGCCCGTATCAAGTGATTAAGCCAAATCTGGGCCCAGCAGCCTAAACAAGATGGATCTTGTAACGGGCCCTTTGTATTGATATGCCAGCTTGGCAGAATGATTTGAAAGGACACACACACAAACATGGTTGTCTCAAAGTCAACAAGGATTATAAGAATAGAGAAAGAGAACACACAGGTAGTACCAAAGCATAGGGGGCTAACAGCCTGGTGACATCCATAGCTGAGAGCCGGAGATTAATGGTCCCAGTGGCTTCTGAGAACCAAGAGTCTGAGTGAGGGTAAGAAAGAAGGGAAGTGGGCCTGATGGTTCTGACCCAGGAGACTACTTGGCCTTTCAGAGTGAGAGTCTGCTTGCTGGCAGCCCAGGCCTATGCATGTCTACTCAGAAGTAAGTCCCATTAGAGTCAATGGGGCTTACTTCCAGGAAAGTGCTGATAGGATTGGGCTGTAACACCTTGCAGAAAGTGGAACAGGTTGTTCTGCCCATTTATACACTGCTGGTCTCTCTCTCTCTGTGTGTGTGTGTCTATGTGTGTGTGAGGCTTCAGGACTTAATACCCATACAGGTGATGACTGGCAAGTGGGCCAGGTGTTCCAACTGACATTTCCAATTGACACTTGGAAAAGGGCGGGAAATTTTTACCTCAGAGGAAAGAGATGTAACTTTTTCAAAGTCACCTTTACCCCCTTTACCTGTTTACTCATAATAGTGACTATGGACCCAATCCTGAGTTGGACCAGCACTTGCTCTGACCTCCAGCGCCAACACTGGGTGTTACAAAAATGCCACAAGACATGCGACACCCTGTGCCGAGTCAGTGCCGTTGCCAGCCCAGTGTCAGTTCCTACACTATTTCTGAACTTTCCATCAAATTTTCTCAAATTTCATGGACTATGGAAAGTTCATAAATCGTGAACCAATGTTGCCTTGAATCACTTTGTTGACTTGCTCAACAAGATTTTCTGTCACCACAGTTGCAGGGAAGTACCAAGGGTGTTGTAGGGAGCATACATGACTGTTCTGTATGGAATTGTGACTAAGAAACTAGGCTATAGCAAGTTTTGTGCAAAATGAGTGCCCAAAAACCTCACAGACATTCCCAAAAAGCTGCGAATGGGGTCTGTGTTGATGTTGTTTGACAAGGACATACAAATGCTTGTGCCACACTATGACAAGTGTCTCAATTTGGGTGGTTATTATGTTGAGAAGTAGTACTCTTTAGTAAGTAACTTCTGTGCATAATACAATTGTTTTTGTTCATTCTTTTTCTTTTTTTAACAGCCTACGAGGGATTACTTTTCAAATAACCCTCATTCTTGAGTTACACAACCTGATCTTATATGACTTTAGGAAGATATTTATCTGTTCTTTTTCAGAAAGGCATTTATCTACTTGGTAATTATTAAAATAACTATTATTTTTTTCACCCCTTCAAAAAACAATCTAGAGGGAAAACACTGGCAGTTAAATCCTCAGCCCGTGTCTGTGCTGACTGCAACGTGTCACTTGATAATGGTGTAGGGCTCCATCTATTACTGTGACTGTTGTATCACTGCAGGGGTTGGTGCACTAACAAAGGCAGATGTGAAGCTGTGGTATGGCCAAGCATGAATTTCTATTTAGGCAGCTCTTCTTGCTGCTGCTGTTTCAGTTGATGTTCCTTCCTATTGCGTGCCAGAACCAGAAAAGTGCATGTCATATTAGAAGCATTCAAGACAATGTATATAAGCCAGGACAAGCCATAATTGGTGGGATCCTTTCTCTAGTGTTGCCTCTGGTACAGTTGCTCAATTTTAGAGAAGTTCCTGATCAGAATTATAAGACATCCCAGTAAGTTCTTTTAAAAAAATTTTTTAAAATACTCGTAATCTCATTTTTCTGAGGAGATCAGTGGGTCCAACAGCTGCATGAGCAAGTCTGAGAGGTGCAATTTATCAAAGATTGACAAGCAAGTGATTGGGGCAGATGGATCAGTTCATCTACTACTTATAACAAATTTATTGGAGGCACAGAACATTCCACAAGTTCAGGATTTTACAGCACTCGAAATGAGCTTGTTCTAAGGAAGACACAGACCATGAGCTTTTATGGCAATCAATAGTCATCTTCATAATATACTTGTTTGTATTTTATTGTACACTGTTACGTAGCTGGATGTGTCAATGCCATTTTCTTTGCAGTCCATTCTGTTCTGTTGTTACTCTTTGCCCTCTTAGGGCCCATCCTATCCAATTTTCAGTGCCGGTGCTGCTGTGTCTATGGGGTATGCACTGCTTCCTGTGTTGGGGAGGCAGTCTTGGAGGCCTCCTCAAGGTACAGGAACATTTGTTCCCTTACCTTGGGATTGCATTGCGGCTGCACCAGTGCTGGAAAGTTGGATAGGATTGGGCCCTTACTCATTTTAGGTGCTTGTGCTATGCATGTATTGAAAACATGCAAGATATTAGTTGGGATGAGGGACGCAACAAGGTCTGTGTACAACAGCTAAGAATGAATTATTATCCCTCCACATATCAATTTTAGCAGTCCAAAAATGAGGTACAGGTAAGACCTAACTAGTGTTAAACACTTTGAATCCCATGGATACCTTAGGAAAGAGGAAATAATGAGTGTTTACTATTTTAACTCAGTTTGCTCCAAGAGTCTACTGAACAACTGTCCTCCCACATGCAGAACGCAAACCACTTCCTTTCTGCGTTGCTCTTACTGGTGGGGATTAGGCTATTAGCAAGCTTTGTAGATGTGGTGCTAGTGATAATTAATGAGACATTGTTCATAGAGCTTTCTCAGTACCATTTCTATTGCAGAACAACAGTAACTTATTACCAACATGCCCTGTCCTTGATATTTGCCATCCATGAGATCAATAGCAGTCCCAGGCTCTTGCTCAACATTACCTTGGGATTCCACATCTATGACAACATGTATAATTCAGAGACCACTTCTGGGAGCATCCTGGACCTCCTTTTCACACAGCAAAAGAATCACCTCAATTACAAATGTGATGGCAAGAATGTGTTGTCTGTTGTAGGGGGATTTGCTAAAGAAATGTCCATCCAAATGGCCAACGTTTTCAGTGTCTACAAGATTGCACAGGTATGTGTGTGTGCATTGAGTGTGGTGGGGCACTCTCTGGGTAGCTATATCATGATGAAATGCCCTTTTGTTATGGAGTAAAATGAGAGGATCTGTTGTTAAATTACAAGCATGGCAATGGTATTCCTTATTCAACTCTAGGACTTATCCTTACCATATGACATTTGGTAAGATGCATTTCCAGAAATGTGTGAATATTGAAATTCTAAATTTCACAATAGTCTGCTGAAAAGTGGCCCCATTCCAGCAGTTTACATCTCTTGTGAAGAATTGGGAGTAAAAACATGACCTGAAGTTGTCATTTAGGAAATCAAAACCAGTTCAAAAGTTTTATTATGTTCCTGTAGTCTTCCTTTCATTAACTGGATGGAAACAAACACAAAAAGTGTGGTTTTAAATGTAGGAGAGTGAGGGCAGATTTCACCAGTTTAGCAACCTATTGGGTCTTTTGTGCTTTGTCATGAGTAGCTTCCCAGTTCTCTCTGTTGCATGTTACTTGTTATTGCATCTACTTTCATCAAGCTCTTTGTGTCCATCCAGCTACATGCAGGCATGTTCCATAAGACTGCTTGTTGTACTTTGCTGTTTTTCTCTCTTTTATTTAATCCTTTTTCTTTTCTATTGATAATAAATTAGTTGTTCTGACTCTTTGCTTGCCTAGTCCATGTTAATGAGTAATTTAGGGTGCAATCCTCACCCACTTTCCAACACCGACATAAGAGCGATGCAGCTCTGAGGAACAACAATCCCTTACTTTGAGGAGGCCTCCATGAGTGCGACCCATCTGCAGGATGCAGCACATGCCCCATTGGCACTGCCATGCCAGTGCTGGAAATGTGGTTAGGATTTGGTCCTTAGTGGGTTACCACGTCTGATCGCACATGGGCACTACAGCAATTTGACTTAATTATTTGGAGTCCTGGGAGGCAGTTTTCCCCCCAAATGGCACTCCTTTGCTTGGCATACTCAATTTGGGATGGTGGCAGAAGTTAGATCTACTCATTCTCCCCATCAGATGGCAACCTAGGAAACAAAAAAAGTGTAGAGCAGAAAGGGTGTGTGTGGTTTAACCACTAGTTTTGCTTCCCGTGGTAGTGCTCTTGGCAGGGTCTCCATCTCTGAAACAGTTATTCCAATTTGGGTAGCTAATCTGAAGTAAATTTGACCAAGGGTCCAATTCTATAAAGTGCACGCTGGTTTATCGCCGATGCACACTGCTGCAAATGTGCCATAAGGCACATCTACAGCCCTTAGCACCAGTCCAGAGTTGGAGGACTGCCATTGCTCCACCACTCTGCTGTTGTGCGGACTGCCGGGTGGTGGAGAGGTTAGAGAGGGTGTGGGGGAAGGCAGGGAGGAGGTATTCCGGTGCAGAGGAAGTGGGGGGAGGGTGCGGAGGAGGCGTACTATAGGAAGGAGTGGGGCGGTAGGGAGGTGGAACTGGTGGAGCTTTGCTCCACTGAATCCTTACCCTCCGTGTTGGGCTGAGGCTCTTGATTATACAGTGAACCTTGGGTCTCTGTACAATCAAGTAGCCCCATTGCGGGCTACTCACCTTACCTGGGGAAAGGGGACAAACATCTTCTTCTCCTGAGGAGCCGCTGGGCACTGCCCAGGTAGTGCTCAGGATGCAGTGGTAGCCGTTTTTGATGCTGCCGCATCTGCACGCACTGGGCAGCTCAGGATTGGACTGACAGTCCATAGCTGGACATTCTTTAGGCTGCCAAAATCTTACCATGACAATTCAGTCCATTTTGTTAAATGTGTGCTTTGCACCCCTATATGTGAAATCCATATAAAATAGTACCTGAGAGAGCCAGATCACAATTGGGACTATGTGATGCGGAAATGGAGGCGGGATAATACTGAAGTTGGTATTCAGTGGGAGAGGGACACTGATGCTCTCTCAAGATAAACAACAAAAGATTTTGTTGTTGCACCTTTACACTCACTTCCCTCTTTCCTATGTGCAATGCGAAGCAATTGTGCCATTGGCTACTGTATTTGATCCTGGCGTACAGAATATATTTCCCCCATGTGACATGATGTATGTATCCTCAAAAGCACATGCAGTAGTGGCCTGTCTTTTAGTGGTTTACTTTCTGGAGTAAGTACTTTACTTACTGTCTTACTTTAGTGGTTACTTTCTGGAGAGCACTGAAATTATGATGAGACCATTTGAATGAATTGGATGATCTCATGTTTTAATAGATTGGACTTTAATTCTGCCCTGTGCATGACTTTGTTCTGTTATATAGTTAGCTTTAGTTAATAATTGTTTAATGATTTGGTTAGAATTTTTTTTTTATTATAATTGGTTATCCTCATTTGCTTTGAGCATCACCAGATCAAAGGTGAGATAGAAACGTTCTCATCAATAATAAACACCTATGATATATAAGCAGAAATGGAAAACTGAAGAATTGGCATTACTGGATCATGTGAGTTATAATTTTACAGTGGGAATTTCTTCAAGCTATAATAATGGGTGATGTTCTTTCCATTCTATAGTTCACTTATGGTACAGCCGAGCGGACAGTAAGTAGCAGAATTCACTTCCCTTCTTTGTACTGGACAGCACCAACGGAAACTGCCTTTCTTACTGGGATTGTCCAGCTACTTCTGCATTTCAGATGGACGTGGGTTGGCCTCAAGGTTTCGGATGATGAGGATGGAGAAAGATTTGTGCAGAGCCTGACCCCTCTGCTTGCTCAGAAGAGCATTTGCATTGCATGGCTGCGAAGGGATCCAGCAAAGCGAAATGAACATGACAAAAATCATGTTACAAAAATGACAGAGTTAACGCTAACCATTTTAAGAACTGAAGTCAAAGTGGTTATTGTTGGTGGGGACTCAAATTTGCTCTCTCTTTTAATTATCTCCTTAGAAATGATTGAATCTGATATAAGGGCTTATATAAGAAAGGTTTGGATCATGCCACCTCAGTGGTATATCTCTTCATACTCTGGGCAATTGTTAGGTACAAACATTTTGCATGGAGCATTGTCTTTCTTATTCCACACAAGTTCAGTGCCAGCATTCGAAGACTTTCTGCTGGCCTTAAAGCCTGATGAGACATTGAGGAACTTTCTCTGTTTGTTATGGCAATTAGAATTTATACACTGTCAAAGATGTGAAGGAGAGAAGAAACTGAGGAAAGCGCCTCTGTCTTTCTTTGAGATGAGAATGTCTGGTGAGAGCTACGGTATCTACAATGCTGTCTATGCTGTGGCACATGCCCTACAGGCCTCATACTTGGCCAGACACAGGACCCTGCAACACAGAAGCAAATTTGAGTCTTTCGGTGTTCATCCATGGCAGGTAATCTCACCAACAGAATGAACAGCAGTTGGTGTTGTGGGGTGATTAAGAAAGTGAGTAGTGATTCAGGATTTAATGAATCTCACATCTGCTACAAATTCTCAAAAGGTGGCTTTAGTCAAATGCCCCTTCCCCAAGCAGTCCAGCTCCAATCTGGAGGTTCTGCTTGATCTTTCCTGATCTCTAATCATTCAGCCTACTGGTAACTAGAAAATTTTCTTCAAAAATTTGGGTAGAGAATCCGATAAATATAAGTGATGTGGATGAAGTAATGTTCAATATTGGTGAGCTGATAGGATAGCAAGGGAAATTTCCTCTGTCCAAGTCAAGTCCAAGCTGACAGGATAGCAAGGGAAATTTATTCCTGTCCAAGTCAGACCTGGAGTATTATGAAGCCCTGTATTTCCTTGAGTCCCCTTGAGTCCTTGAGTCCCCTTGTTTCTTTCTGTATGCTTTCTGTCTATTTTCCTGTACTTGGGGCAGTTTCAACCTCAGCAGCTTCTGTGCCTCCAGCTGTTGGGATGTACATTACAAACAGCTCTATAGTCCCTTTGTTTGCAAAACATTATAAGCGACAAGGGAAAGAACAGCCTTTCTCTTTCACTTGAGTCAGGAATGAGCCTGTTGATTGGCTCGGGTTCCTGCCAGTTTTCCTCAAGGAATGAGGGAGGCAGATATTCAGCTGGGATCCCCCCACCAATCAGGTAGGCCAATTAGGTCATTACTGTGGAGCGATAAAACTTCCAATCTGGAAGGAAGGAGTGGCTCTGTTCTGGCTGTCCAAAGCTGATGAATTCCACATAGAAGAGACTCGTGTGCAGGGAAGAGAGAAAAAAGGGGTAATTAAGGCAATTACCTTAACATCCTTCAGGTAATTAACAGCCCAATCTTACTGAAATCCCCCCAGTGTGGTGTGGATGCAGCCACACCAACAACTCATGCACTGCATCTGTGGAAGGGGCAGTTGAAAGATCTCCCCGAGGTGAGTGAATGGCATGATCTACTGGTTATATTCTAGTCCTGGATCTGCCTGATTCCTATCACATCTCCTCTAGGCACTGCAGAGGTTATGACAGGACCTCCCAAGATTCAGTATTTTCCTAGGAATGGGGTTTTGCCCAGATGGCCCCCCCCCGTCTGGCCTGATCACCTGGGCTGGTGTCATTGATACATTCTATAAGGGCTCTTCTCTGTTCAGCTGCATATCCAACCAGGGGAGAGAAGGGAGCAGTAAGGGAATCAGCCGACAGATGCTGAGAGCCCTGAATCAGCCGACAGATGCTGAGAGCCCCTTCCCTTTACCTTGTCAGATTCACTGCAATGATCTTATAACCTCTATAACATTGCTTCAAATATCAGTTGGTTCACACTGACTGGAAATGACAGAGTGTTGGAGAGCTGACTGGACTCCTACTGCAACCTCATCTTATGAGCTTCTGTTGCTGTGTTAAAAAGAGCATATGAGAAGAGAATGATAGACTTTGTGCTTAAAGATAATTGCTGATAGCTAACGGAGGGTTTATATAAGCAGTAGGCACATCCACTCGTACTTGCACTTGTGGGATTTCTGGTTTCCATAGCTTCCTGTGTTTGTAAGTCACATTTCATGCTATTCTGAAGGGTCCCTTAGACTTCTGGACCTCAATGGAGCGCATGTTGCTGATGTGGGAAGGAGCTGATGGGCCCCAACTTCTGTGAGTGCTCCTAATGATTTTCTGTCCCACCCTAGCTCCACTCTTTCTTGAAAAGCATCCATTTCAACAATGGTGCTGGGCATGAAGTCATGTTCAGAAATGGAGAAATCTTGTCTGGCTATGATATCATCAACTGGGTCACGTTCCCCAATCAAACTTTCCTTAAAGTCCCTGTTGGAATGATTTCCCCAAGCCAAGAATTCACCATTGATGAGGATGCAATCGTGTGGAATAGTAGATTGAAGCAGGTAAGAACTTATTGCACCTCTGAAGTACAAATGTGTGCTAAAAGTTATTATAACTTCCTGTTTTATCTATCCAATTTGTCCATACATAATTAACAACAACTAAAAAATTTATATTTTTCCACTGTAAAAATGAAGATGCAAACACAGGCATATTTCCAAAGGCAGCTGAAGAGGGGGATATGGGGGTAAATTTGCTCACATCCTTACTCAGTTTTGGGAGGGGCTAGCTCAGATATACAGGTCACTTTCCCCAATCAAACATTCCTTAAAGCCTCTATTAGAAAGATCTCACCAAGCCAAGAATTCACTATCAACAAGAATGCCATCATGTGGACCAGCAGACTGAGGGACCAATCCTATCCAACTTTCCAGCACCAGTGCAACCGCAATGCAGCACCTAGGCAAGGGAACAAATGCTCATAGCTACCCTCCCACCACAGAATGCAGCACAAATCCCATTGGTATGGCTGCACCAGGGCTGGAAAGTTGGATAGGATGGGGCCCAAAGATACTTCCTAGGATAGCAGGGGAGGGGGAGAAGGGGTTATGTGTGTTTACATTCTTAATCAGAAATAGGAGGGACCAGCTCAGCTATATTGTGCTAACTATCCCTGTGAAAATATGGTAGCATAATTCTTGACCTGAAAAATGCTCAGGTTCCTAAGTTACTGGGTGTGATCTATGACACATGTATCATGTATGCATGGCAGTAATTGATTATGTTTGCAAGGACAAAATCATGACTGAAATCTATGTAGAATCAAAAAGTCAATGCAATGTATTGTACGACACAATCAATTACCCAAGTTGGCCCTAAACACCAGTAGTTCTTGGTGGGGAGAAAGAAGAAATCATTATAAGGAGAAAAGGGCATGTAAAGGTGCAAGTGAAGGATGGGAGAAAGGATGGACCAGTGCGTAGGGAAGTCAGCATGTTTACCAGGGAAAGGAACTCAAACCAGTGACCCGGACTTGAGTCACTAAAATGCACATTTTTCTGTGACTGGTTGACTCGACTTGTGAATTACATGCATGGAAGATTCTGAGAAGCATTTGAGTCAGGGACCCCAACTCGGCACTTGTCCCCACGCTGTGTCTAGGTTTGCTTATTGTTTTTGTGGTGTGAAAAACCTTGTGGGGCCAGCATTCAGATTGGGCAAACAGCAGGGAAGTTCCAGTCAGGAGGCAGGGAAGGGTTATTAATGCATCTGAGCAGGAGGGGAGAGGTGGGAGAAAACTCTTTTGCCCATCTCCCATAAGAAGGAAGTAACCAATGATCATTGTCCAAAGGATGGGTGTTCTGATACTTTCTTTGGCTGAGGTAGAGTACAAGGAGGAGCCTAAGGGGATTCTTGGCTTACAATTGGCTGCAGAAGTCCAGGGAGGGGGAGAAGATAGGGAAGGGGGGACGCAGTTCATAGTGATCACGCCTTCCATCATGGCTGGTGGGGAGGTGAAACCTTCATTGAATGACTGACTGAGTAGGACTAGTTCTGAGTAGAGTTGCCAAGGTATCAGGTTGTCCTGGTAAGCCTTGTAGTTGCTGCAAGTGACCCTCCTCCCTCTTGCTGCTTCTATCCCCGCTCTCTCACAGTCCCTCTTGTCCCTCCCACCCTGTTTACAGAAGTCACTCTTAGAGTCACAAAGGGGTGACTCGGCGACTCAGAAAGTGCCCCTGTTATGACTTCAAGACGAGGCACAGTGGGTAGTGACTCTACATTCAACTCAAGTTAAGCCACACTGAGTTTTTCCATCCCTGATGTTTACCCAAGAGAAATAGGAGCTGAAGAACCTTTGAATTTGCTGTAGTGGAAAGGAGAGAGGAGGAACAGAAGGCAAAAAAAAAAAAAAAAAAAAAAAAAAAAAAGCAAAGCAGAATTGCATCAAGACTGAAAAATAGACCAAGAAGTCCTAGACTTTCAATCTCTCTCTCTCTCTCACACACACACAAACACAAACTACAATTTCATCACTGTCAGTGGTGTAGCTATGTCATCTGGCATCCAGGGTCCCATTTTTTTTACATCCTCCCTCCCAAAGGCATTAGAAAAGCACCTCTGGTTTTTGGCAAAAAAAATTGAAGCGCCTTTCTAAGGCCTTCACAGACCTTCTGAATGTCAGGAAAGCCAAACACTGCCTCCCTGGGGCTCTGAAGGCTGCCAGAGGCCTTACGAAGTTCCTAAATGGCCTTCCCAACACTCAGAAAGGCTGCTGGAAGCCTTAGGAAGATACTTCTGGTTTTAGCTAAAACCAGAAGTTTTCAATGTCCTCCGGGAGGCCTTCTGAGGCCACAGAAAGGCATTCCCCTGACACCCGTGCAGGTGTGGCATCTGGGGCAATTGACCTCTCAGCCTCCCTTTAGCTATGCCACTGGCCACAGTAGAAAGGATAGAAATATGAAGCATATCATCAATGTTGGGCCAATTGTCAGTGTTTCGTAAGAGCAAAATAAGCCATCTATATCTGCTGAGATGAGAGTGTCGGGCCTGGGTTCCAAAACACAATAATCCCAGCGGTGGGGGTAGGGGTGGGGAATCTGTTGGGGAGAATGTCATCAATGACTTGAAAAGCAAGCCCTGCAGGGATGGGCAGTAGTTTTCACTGATTTCAGATATGAAAGTAAGGCAAAGTATGGGAGGTGAGACAGCTTTCCTGGAGGAAAGGGTTCTGCAGGTGCTGGAGTTGGAGCTGTGGTCAAGTGTAGGGAAGAAGAGTCAAAAGTTGGAAAGAAAAGAGACTAGCCTGATACCTGTCCTGTGTGTTGACTGCAATAGCAGTCCTTGTCAAAGGGTAGCAGAAGGAACGGAAGTGGTCTACAGAAAATCCACAAGCAACAGCAATAGTAGCGAGGATGGGGAAAAGACCGACAATGGCGTGAGGGGTTTGTGGCCCAGCTTTCTGTGACCAAAATTCCTGTAGGGAAGCTTTGAGGCTCTTGTGGAGTGAATTCATCAAGAACGTTCCTCTGTTCTCCGGCTGGTTGCTAATGGGTGATCCTTGCTCAAGTTGAGTGCCTCTGTTGTTCTGATCTATGATGGGGATGAGGCAGAAAGTTTGTTGATTGATCAGAAAGCCTGTTCATTAATTATCATATAATCCTTGATTAGTTTTTTTTTCCCCCCACATCTCAATCCTAACCTGTGCTGAACAGGGAGGCCACAGTGGCTTGTACTGTATTCAACACAGGTCAGGTTCAGGCTGGAGGTCACCTTGGGATAAGGGATATTTTCCCCTTATCCCATGTTGAGTCTTTGCATGCCCTATGAGGCTACTCAGATCTGCACCAGCTATTTCATTGGCTTGGGATCCAGCCGACTCCCAAGTTGTGCCTTATGTGCCTTACATGTACATGCCTTACATGTACAAATGTGCCACCTCAAACCATTCTTTGGATCGTGTGCTCGGTGAGTTTGGAGGAAAAAGCTAAGGTTAATGGGATTTCTTTTCTGATTTCAAAGTCAGGAGGTTCCCAGGATTTGATTATTTTACAGGTTCAGAGCTGGTGACCCAACAAGGTGTAGCCAGTCATGGAATCCTCCAAATGGAAGGCAAATTTTCTTCTAAGCTAGGCAGCAAGAGTGAGGGGGGGGGGCAGGGTGATCTTTTCCTTCAGGCCTGTGGGAATAGTTCTGGGTCATGCTTGCCTGGCATTCATCCAGTATACATACACATGCTTAAAAAAATGTGTCAGATAATTCAAAGAACAGCATGTCAGGTAACACTTCCCTTCTCATTTTGTTACCTGGTAGGGTGAAAAACTATAGGATTACCTGTGTAGGGCAAGGGATGAGCAATCAAAGGCCATCATGCCATAAAAGAAGGGCCCTTGATGAGCTCATGGCACAAAAGTTCCCATTCTTGAAACAGGAATTTGAGTTATAAAAAGCTGAATCACAGAACCTTTACTGGGTTTACAGCACTCATTCAGTTACTGTCAATGGCAACAAGCTATCCTGTATCACTCTCACTGCCCCTGCTGTGGACCTTGGAGTATGGCTCATAATACTATCCACATGTTCTTTGATTAGGTACCACCCCATTCTACTTGTGTTGACAGCTGTAATTTTGGACACAGCAGGAGAGTTCTGGAGGGGAAACCTGTTTGTTGCTATGATTGTATGCCATGCTCAGAAAACACAATTTCTAATCAGACAGGTAAGTGCAGCCATAGAGTCACTGGGCTATGACATTTTGAATGACTCCTAACAGGGACTTTCCAGAACACCTGAGTCAGGGCCTGATCCTAAGGACCCAGTGCTGGCCACTGCCAGTGTTAAGTGTTGCAAACGTGCTGTAAGGCATGCGTGTAAGACTCACCGTCAGGTCAGCGCTTACGCTGCTTAAGCACCAGTCTGTGCTGAACCAGTGCCGGCTGGAGGTCCATCACATGCTGCCTGGAGCTCGGGATTTGCTCCTGTGGTGAACAGAAGAGTGGAGCGGGAAGGGAGGTATTCTAGGGCAGGAGAGCATGGGGGCAATGGCATAGCTAAGGGGTGCACGGGGTAGCAGCTGCACCAGGGGCAACAAGCTGAGCTTGACACTAGTGAGCAAAATTGTGAAAATCTTGGTATGTATGATTAATACCATCATGTTATACATCATTGGAAAGGTAAATTAATGCAGAATTTAACAAAACAAACCCCACTGGAATATCTGTATTCTGTCAAACGTTATGGCCAATTCACCAGAAAATGAAAACACAATTGCCTTATGGAACAAAAAGTGGCTTTTCTTAACTCAAAACTGACCTACGAGGCTGATTGTTCTGAGAGCCAGTGACATATTATTATGTTATTGACATGCTGCAATGACATGTTATCATGATCCAGTATGAAACCAATAAGGTGTTAATACGAATCAGCTCTCATTTTCATGTATCATAATACAGTTACCCCTGCTAACTGGGTAAAAGGAGCTTTTTCAAGAGGCGCCCCTCTTATATTTAGCAAGGGAAGAATAACCATCCCTCCTCACCCCAACTCAGTGTCTTGAACATATCAGGGGTACACTTTTTATCAATTAATTAATTTGATTTTGTCTGGGGGGAGTACAAATCTTCTTTGACCCCAGGTAGCAGATAGATGCCTTAGCTATGTCACTGACTGGGGGGAGGCAGCAGAGCAAGTAGGTGGCAATCTGCTGAAGGGAGGAGGTGGGTTCCTTCCAATTTTCACTTTTAAAAAAAGTCTGGGCATGACATCACTTCCAGTTGTGACATCACTTCCGGGGCAACATTTTGAGCTTGGCACCAGGCTACACAATCATTAGCTACACCACTGGCAGGGGGAAGGCAGTGTGGGAAGGAGTGGTAGCTCTGCTCCGCCAGATCCAGAACCCTGAATTTGGCCGTCCAGCCCGACATGGGACCTCTCAAATCTCCACTGGCTAAATAACTGGCACAGACTTGAGTATCCCCATTGTGGGGCCTGCTCTCTTTCCCAGTGGAAGGGGACGAATGTTCCCTTCCTGCAAGGAGCTGGCGGTGGCTTCCTGGCAAACATTGGATGCCATGGCAGCCATTTTGGTGCTGTTGCTTCTCTGGGCACTAAGCAGCTCAGGATTGGGGTGCTTCTGGGCACCAGGCAGCTCAACTCACCCTTCCGCTGGTGCAGCAGCCGGTCCACTGGCCTCGAGTGTTGAAATCATGCCATCCAAGTGGCCTCACAGCAGAGGCTGGGACACTTCTTGTCATAAGGGGCAAAATACCCTTTTCGAGGGTAGACCTCCAGGCTCCACCAAACCCTTGCTGGTTACAGTGGAGGCCAGCACAGGTTAGGACTGGGTTGCCAATTATTGGAAGTAACAGAGGGAGGTAAGTCTAGGCTGGATTGAGATCTCAAAAGTATTCTGCAAGGCACTGAAACAGTGAGTGAAATGAATGTGGCCAATGGGAAAAGCGGCTGAAATAAGTTGGCCACTTCCTTTGTTTTCTATGTTGTGAGAATGGAGCATGAAGGGAAACTACAATAAAATCTCATCAGAAACTAAAGGTTTTGACAATTTAATACATCTGTTAAGCACTAGGCTAAGTGAATGAACACAACTCCACATATGATTGTCCTTTCCAGATGCAGATCATTGCATTCCATGCACAGAAGATCAATATCCCGAGAAGGACCATGGTCAATGTATTCTGAAGGTTACATCCTTTCTTTCGTACCAAGAGCCTTTGGGGATTGTGATGGCTTCCCTTGCTACTTCCTGTGCTGTAATCACAGTTCTGGTGATGCAAACCTTTCTCAAGAACTGGAATACACCCATCGTCAAAGCCAACAACCGGAACCTCACCTGTGTCCTTCTGGGCTCCATCCTCCTTTGCTACCTCTCTTCCCTTCTATTCATAGGAAAACCTGGAAGGGTGACCTGTCTTCTGCGACAACCAATTTTTGGCATCATTTTCTCTGTGGCTGTGTCTTGTGTCTTGGCAAAAACAATCATGGTGGTCCTTGTCTTTATGGCCTCAACACCAGGAAGCAGAATGAGGATGTTTCTAGGACACAAAGTGTCCAACTCCATTGTTCTGTGCTGTTCCTTCATTCAAGTGGGCATCTGTATTGCATGGTTGTCATCCTCTCCTCCTTTCCCAGATGCCGACCTGCACTCAGAGATTGGGAAAATCATACTGGAATGTAATGAAGGGTCTCCTTTCATGTTCTACTGTGTCCTGGGCTACATGGGCTTCCTGGCCCTCCTCAGCTTCACTGCGGCTTTCCTAGCAAGAAAACTACCAGATGCCTTCAACGAAGCCAAGTTCATCACCTTCAGCATGCTGGTCTTTTGCAGTGTTTGGATCTCCTTTCTTCCAGCTTATCTGAGCACGAAGGGGAAAGCTGTTGTGACAGTGGAAGTGTTTGCCATCTTGGCTTCCAGCACTGGGCTGTTGGCTTGCATCTTCTTCCCCAAATGTTACATTATTGTACTAAGAGCTGATCTCAACACCAAGAAACTTGTAATAGAGAAAAGAGATTATGAACATTGAGTTTTAAAGGCTAAATATTTGCAGTTCTCTGCTTGTGTCTTGGCTGAACAAGGCCCAAATCCAATCAAACATTCCAGCACGGAAATAGCTGTCCCAATGCGGGATGTTCTGCATCCTATATTTGGGTGGCAGACATGGAGGTCTCCTCAAGGCAAGAGAATGTTTGTTCCCTATCCTTGAAGTTGCATTGCCGTTACCTTGGTACTGGAAAGTTGGTTAGGATTGCGTCCCATGTCCTAATTAGAGACTAGAATAACAAAGATAATAGACTTGCAAAGTACTTAAAAATGCCTTTGATACAGAAACATATCTATATATTTTAGATAGTACATGAATATGGCTTTTTCTGTACAATTGTTTGTATGTAAACGACAGCACAAGTTTGGGGCTGTCTGAGGCTCCAAATGATGTGCCTCGCATGTTTAGAACAACACATTTTTCCCATACTGCTTCATTGAGTAAGGGGCGGCAGTTTGGCTCAGGTGGAACAATCTGCTCGAGTTGCAGAACTCAAGCCTGTATGACTTGAGGGAGATATTATTTGTTTCTTTTTTGGGAAGGTATTTCTCTACTTTGTAATTAGCAACATAACTATTATTATAACTATTATTATTTTTCACTCCATTGAAAAACAATTCAGATGAAAAACACTGGCAGTGAAATCCTCAGCCCATGTCTGTGCTGACTGCAATGTGTCATTGAAAAGAGGTGTGGGGCTCTATATGTTATTTACTGTGCTTGTTGGGGGCGCCACTGTAGTCGTTAGGGTGGAAAAGCAGGCAGAAGTGCAGCTGTGGCATGGCTAAGCATCTATTTTTAGTCAGGCAGGTCTTCTTGCTGCTAATTTTCCAGTTGATGTTCCTTCCTGTTTGCCTGCATGAAAAAAGAGCATGTCTTATTAGAAGCGTTCAAGGCAATGTACATAAGCCAGGAGAAGCCATCATTGGTGGGATCCTCTCAATGGTCTTGCCTTTAACCCAATTGATCAATTTTAAAGACATTCCAGATCAGAATCATGGAATTTCCATGTAAGTTCTTTATTGTATTAAAAAAAATTCTTAGGAAAGCAGGGTGGCTTCAAGCTGCATGAGGAAGTTCCAGTGGTACAATTTATCATAGATTGACTTGAAAGTGATTGGGACAGATGGATCAGTTCCTAAGTATGATTGATTTATTTGAGGCACAGAGTGTTTTGCCTCTTAAGGACTTTGCCACACTAGAAATGAACCTGATGCAAGTTCTTCTAAGGAACAGTTTGACTTTAAGCTTTAATGGGAATTGAAGCTTCAGAATAAGCAGGATTGTGTTTTATTCAAAACTGGAGGGAGATAGATAGGATTTGGTCCATTCCACAGGGTGAGAAGGGGAAGGAACAGGGTGGAGATGGAGGGCCCAGCCCTATCCAACTTTCCAGCTCTGGTGTAGCCACAGTGCAGCCCCATGGTAAGGGAACAAATGTTCCCATATCTTGAGAAGGCCCCAGTGACTGCCCCTCCACCACAGAATGCAGTGTGCACCCCACTGGCACAACTGCACCAGCACTGGAAAATTGGATAGGATTGGGCCTGGAGAAAGGAGGAGAGCAGATCAAGGCTGGGAAGGGGAGGGTGCTGCTGATATCCTATCCCCCTTCCCAGCCCTGATCTTCCTATCTGGGTCAACTTGGATTTGCACCAGCTATTTAGCTACTGCAGACCAGAGTAGACTCAGAGTAGACCAGAGGGCTTATCCTGGGGCAAGGAAATAAATGTTCCCTTGGCTGGGAGTCCATTGCTGCTCAAAACGCACCTGTAAGATGCAGTGTGTGTGTGCCCCATTGGCTGCATCAACACATGGGGAGTTAGGGAGGATCAATTCCTTCCTAACTCCCATCAATTTCAACCCCATGGATATTAATGGAGGGAGAAAATATTGAGTAGGGTACCTTTATTCAGATCCATCAAAGTATCACAAGAGTAAGCAAGAAAGAGTTAAATATAAAAAATACTAGTTTATCTAAATAGGCTCCAAGAGCCAAGCATTGCACAACTTGTGCTCCCACATGCAGAACCCAAAGCACTCACTTTCTACCTTCCTCTTCCTGCTGGAGATTAGAGTTTCAGCAGGCTTTGTAGCTGAAGTGCTAGTGAAAATTCATGAGACATAATTCATAGAATTTTCTAAGTCTCGATATCATTCATATTGCAGTACAATGGTTACTTTTTACCAGCATGCCCTGTCCTTGATATTTGCCATTCATGAGATCAATACCAATCCCAGCCTCTTGCCCAATATCACCTTGGGCTTCCACCTCTATGACAACCTGTTTAATTCAGCGACTGCCTATGAGAGGATCCTGGACCTCCTATTCACACAGCGAAAGAATTGCATCAATTACAAATGTGATCGGCAGGAAGTATTGTCTGTTGTTGGGGGATTCACTAAAGAAACATCCGTCCAAATGGCCAACATTTTTAACGTCTACAAGATCCCACAGGTATGTATGTATTGAGTGTGATGGGATACTCTCCTTGCAGAGTTGCTGTTGAGTTATAGTGTAATAAAATGCCCTCTCATTATAGAGCAAAACAAGTGGCTCTGTTGTTAAGATGTGGCTATTTTAAGCATTAAAGTGGTATTCCTCATGAAGCTATCAATTTACCTCACCATTGTGACACTTGGCGGGAGAGATTCCACGACAAGTCAATCTCACAGATAAGTCAAGGGCAGGTTCTGAGAAAAAAAAAGCCATGAAATTTTCTATGACCCTCAGATATGTCGGGGTTAAAGTTAGGGGGGTATCTGACTCTAGTTTTGTCTGATTTTACCCAAGGCCAGATCCTGAAAAATAACCTACTACTAATTGTTATTTCTCTAATTTATTAAAAATATTGTAAAAGATCATAAGATACATGTTTTTTTCTTTAACTTTTAAAATTCTGGTCTTCACAAACTTTTTGTATCAGAGTAAGTGCACTGTAAACAACACACCAGTAGAACAGTGGTTCCCAACCTGGGATGTATGTACCCCCAGGGGCACTCACAGGACCTTTAGGGGTACTTGAAAAATAATTTAACAATGGCAGAAAAAGGCAGGTAGTGCTCCAGAATGCCTTGCAGGGCCAGCAGGAAGGGAAGTCAGTTGGCTGTGAAAGCCCCACCAGCAGCTAGTTTTTGGTCATCAATTCATGTATGAATCAATGATTGAAAACCAACACAGTGAAAAAGCTGCAATACAATATGGAAAGTGATCAATCACCCAGAATTTCTCAGGACACTTCTGGTGCTAAACAGTGCAAAGGCAGAGCCTTCAGTTCTTCTAACAGATAAAAAGAGAAAATTCTGTGATGAATACATGAAGTCTGGGTTTTCATATAGAGGAGATGAGGGCTTATATTCTTAATATTGATTACAGACATTTAGCTAATGTGAGGGGTACAATTCATGGAAAAAGACTGCCAAGGGGTATGCAAGTGAAAAAAGGTTGGAAACCCCAGCAAGAGAACCATTAATCCAATCCTTTTTTAAGGTGCCTGGTGTGTTAAGCCAGAGGCTCTGCATATAACATACAACTTATAACACATAACTGGGAGTGTGCAATTCAATTCACAGCAGTGAGACAAGCAACAAGAAATGACTGTGAGCATATGTAGCTGCTTGTAGTTGCAACCCTATTTACTCAGAAGTAGACCCATTGCTTTCCATGGGTGTTGTTCTTAGGTAATGGTGAACTGAATTGTAGCCTGGGACTTTGTTTCAGATGGAAACAAGGATTATATCCTGATGTTTAATAAAACAGACCTCTGCCAAGTATTTGCAACATGGAATGAGCAATCCTATGCATGTCTACTCTGAAGTAAGTCCCATAGTGGTCAATGGAGCTTACTCTGTAGCCTGCCTGCAACAATAACCCCCCAAAAAGAATCAGTGAGATTTCCAGCCCTCCCCAGTGCCCAGTTTAAAGTTCTTCTACTTCAAGCATATCAATACAAAGACCCACCTGGCTTTACAAGTGCAAAATAGAAAATATTCCCCTTACCAGTTCAAGTCTCTTTTTTGTCCTTTTTAGTGGGGGGGGGGGAGGCTGCCTTTTGTAACATATGTTGAGCTTAAGTTCCATGGGATCTGGACCATTCTGGTGTCCTCACATTCCCCTTTGCCTGGCCTGACAACCAGCCAAGGCTCATCTGCCTACTCATGAGTAAACGCGACCGTGAGGCTGCTTTGCTTTCCATAGGGCTGGGAGGGAGGGTCCTCCTTCTCCCTTTTGTGTTTTTTGGGGCTGCATTCATTGGATCAGGACCATTCTGACGTCCTTGGAGTCCTCTTAGCCTGCCCTGAGTCCTCTCAGTTCTTGCCTGGACTAAGGCAAGTTTGCCTACTCACGAGTAAATGCAGGCATGTCACTTTGTTTTGGGCTCAATAGACGCAGCTGGGAGGGAGGGAGGAACCTCCTTCTCCTGTTTTTGGGGGCCGCATTCATAGGATCGGGACCATTCTGGTGTCGTTGGAGTCCTCTCAGCCTGCCCTTTCCGATGGACTATGGCACGTACACCTACTCGCAAGTAAACACGCAATATGGCCCACTTTCACTTTCCATAGGGCTCCATGCATTTTTTCTTTCTGGTTTTTTGGCCATAACTTTTGAAGGAAAGGAGCTATTTCAATTCGGTTTTTGGCATTGCACTCTGCTGGGCATTCCACATCCAACGGTGTATGGCACGATGGGGTAGCTCCTAATCCCGTGAAGTTAGCACATCCTCCCCAGGGCATGTCACCCAGTGTGGCCTGCACCCCTTGCACCTCCCTAGTGATGCCAGTGCCTGCATGGGAATGGGTAAGCCAACTGGCCCGCCCTGAATCCAACGTGGGGTTGCAGTTGGTTGCGGCTCAATCCAGGGTAAGGGGAATTCATTCCCCTTACCCCAGGTAATGCTGCAGAAGCCCCAATGGGGCTACTCAGATCTGCACCACCTAAAGAGGTAGTGCAGAACTGAGCAGCCTAGAGCTGCTCTGAGCTGCCCAGGACTGAGGTTACGATCCATCACAAGTGCGGATCCTGATCATTTTCTCTGTCCATGGCCTGTCCATGGGCCTGCTTGCTGCCTATCCTTCCCCTGCCCTCTCCAAGCCCCCATGCCAGCTTTGGCCGGCGCAGCCTTGTGTCGGCCTTAGGAGGCTGGTGCATGTTCACATGCCGGCCTCTTTCCCTGAACGGTGGCACAGGAGTGCTTTACAGCACTTTCACAATACCTCTGGGCTGGCATAAGGGACTTACGCTAGCCCAGTCGAGGGTTAGGACTGTGCCCTCATTGTGATGGCAACTGGCCTAAATGCCTGTCAAAGGAGATTGGACAGCATTATGAAGAAAAGTCCATCACAAGTTATGGCATTTGATTGCCCACTCCGCTGAATATTAATTCAGGGCATATGGTCAACGTGGGACATTTTTAATTTGGGATGGTTGTCTCCAAGGGGTCTTCAGGCTGCTTGTCTTTTGGCCCAGTAGCATTCATTCTGTATGGTAGCGGCCACTGCTACGTCCTGTATGAACAGGAGGAACAATCATATTCAGCAGATCAGTCAGTGGAGGTCATCAGTAGTTTTTAGTACATCCATCTTTACTCTGTCTGTTACATCTGTCACAGCAGATGAAAGGATATGTTTTTGGAATCCTTGGAAGGTCTGAGCTCAGTGGTTGCCACTGGAGGGATGTCAATAAGGAATGCTGGAGAGCTGTAGTGATTTCCATTTAATGAGGAGCTAGAGGAGTAAGAGTCCAATCTTGGGCTTGGTGTACTGGCTTACCGCTGGCGGACATTGTTGCAATTGTGCTGTAAGAGCGGGTGTCTGATCTCCGCCACTCAGCGGTTGCACAGACCACCAAGCAGCAGAGATCTAAGTGGAGGTGTGGGGGGAAGTGGGGAGGAGGTGTTTTGGGGAGGGGTTGGCAGTGAATTGAGTAGCCCCCATTGTGGGGTTACTGCGTTTATCTGGGGGAAGGGGACAAAAGTCCCCTTGTTTCCGCACTGTCCAATGAACACTCGAGACAACAGATATGGGAGAAAGGGCAACTTTATTTCATGTTACCAAGAGAAGCAGAGGCTGAGACCTAGTAAGCTCAGGATTGGGCTGTAATGATGGAACATGGTGGTGGTAGCTACACTGTATGGTGGAGAGTTATGAAAATTGGTGTTGCCTTGGCTTGCTCTTATAACTTTGTGACTGCTGGAGGGTGCTTAAATTTTGGTCTTATTTGCAAGAACTCCATCATTTTGGGGGCCAACAAGAGAGCAAGGTCCAGTAGCATCAGCACCCAGCTTAGATCCGGAAATGTGTTTAAGCCAAATCTGGACCCAGAAGCCCAAACGAGATGGTTCGTGTACTGATTTGTATTTGTATTGATTTGTATTGATATGCCAGTTTGGCAGAACAGGCGCGCGCACACACACACACACACACACACACACACACACACACACACAAACATGGTTCTCTCAAAGTCAACAAGGGTTTTTATTATAAGAACAGAGAAAGAGAACACAAAGGTAGTACCAAAGCATAGGGGACTAACAGTCTGGTGACATGCATGGCTGAGAGCCAGAAATTAATGGTTCCAGTGGCTTCTGAGAACCAAGAGTCTGAGTGAGGGTAAGAAGGAAGGGAAGAGGGGCTGGTGGTTCTGCCCCTGTGTCAGGCTGGCAGAGGAGGACGGAATGTGCCTCCTTTTCAGCAGCAGAGCTGAGCGGCAAAGCAGTGGGGCAGCACAGGAGGCAGCCATTCCCAAACAAAGCTTAAGACACAGGCTTCATGAGTATAGAAGCATGTATTGGCAAAAGGAGCAGGCAGAAGTCAGTCAAATGGTCCAGAAGTCAGGGATACAGCAAGGCACAGTCACGATAAGCTGTCCGAGTCACAGAACAAACCAGCAGCACTTCTCCTAGAACATCCACCACAGCAACCCACACTTGGTGTCTGTTCTCGCCCCCTTATATACTGGGGACAGCCAGTCAGAGTAGGGCGACCACATAGTCTTGTGACTAATTCTGATTGGCTGCCGAGTGGTGCATTGCACCACTCCTCCATTGCCTACGTGACTCAGCATACATCTCCCCAAGTCACATGGCTCCCACCTAACACAGGTGCATCTACTTATTAATCAGTATTGCAGTTACATTTGCTTACATTACACTGGGCCTTGACTTCAAGGCCCCTCCTGCCACATCCTGGCTCACAAAAATTTCATGCCCTGAGAGATGCCAAGGCCTGACACCCGGGAGTCGGCTTCTCAGAGTAAGAGCCTGCTGGCTAACACCTTCTACTGGCTTGCAGAAAGTGAAAACCTGAGCACAGGTTGCTCTGCCCATTTATACACTGCTAATGTTAGTGTGTGTGTGTGTGTGTGTGTGTGTGTGTGTGACTTTAGGGCTTAATGCCCATACATGGTGATGACTTGTGGGTGGGCCAGTAATTCTAACTATCATTAACTTCCACTTGGAAAAGGGAAATTTTTACCTTAGAGGGAAGAGATTTAACTTTTTTAAAACCGTCTTTACCCCCTTTACACAAGTTTACTCATAATGCTTGCAACATTCTGTGCCAAGTCAGCGCCAGTGCTGGCCCAATGCCAGTCCCTACACTATTTCTGAACTTTCCATCAAATTTCTTCAAATTTAATTGCTGACGGAAAGTTGAGAAATCGTGAACCAATGGCGCCTTGAATCACTTTGTTGACTCACTCAACAAGATTGTCTGTCACCTCACCACAGTTGCAGGGGAGTACCAAGGATGTGGTAGGGAGCATATATGATGATTCTGTATGAAACCGTGACTAAGAAACTAGGCTATTGCAAGTTTTGTGCAAAGTGAGTGCCCAAAAACCTCATGGACATTCCCAAAAAGCTGCGAATGGGGTCTGCGTTGATGTTCTTTGACAAGTACATACAAACACTTGTGCCACACTATGACAAGTGTCTCAGTTTGAGTGGTTATGATATTGAGAAGTAGTGTTTATAGTTAGTAACTTCTTTGCATAATAGAATTGTTTTCCATTCTTTTTTTTAAACAGTCTACAAGAGGTTACTTTCTGAAAAAGCCTAATATGTGAGTTGCACAACCTGATCTTATCTGACTTTAGGAAGATATTTATCTGTTCTTTTTCAGAAAGGCATTTATCTACTTGGTAATTATTAAAATAACTATTATTTTTACACCTCTTCAAAAAACAATCCAGAGGGACAACACTGGCAGTTAAATCCTCAGCCCTAGTCTGTGCTGACTGCAATGTGTCACTTGAAAATGGTGTAGGGCTCTATCTGTTAATGTGACTGTTGTATCACTGTAACTGTTGGTCTGGTAACAGAGGCAGATGTAATGCTGTGGCATGGCCAAGCATGGATTTCTATTTAGGCGGCTCTTCTTGCTGCTGCTTTTTCAGATGATGTTCCTTCCTATTGTGTGCCAGAACCAAAAAAGAGCATGTCATATTAGAAGCATCCAAGACAATATATATAAACCAGGACAAGCCATGATTGGTGGGATTTTCTCTCTAGTATTGCCTCTGGTACACTTGCTCAATTTTAGAGAAGTTCCTGGTCAGAATTATGAGACTTCCCTGTAAGTTCTTTTTTTAAAATTTTAAAATAATCTCATTTTTCTGAGATTTTCTGTGGGTCCAACAGCTGCATGAGTAAGTCTGAGAGGTGCAATTTATCAAAGAGTGACAAACAAGTGATTGGGACAGATAGATCGGTTCATCTCCTACTTATAACAAATTTATTGGCATCACAGAGTGTTCCACAAGTTAAGGATTTTGCAACACTCGAAATGAGCTTAAACTAAGTTCGTCTAAGGAAGACACAGACCATAAGCTTTTATAGCAGTCAGCTTCATGATAAACTTGATTGTATTTTATTGGAGATTGGTACATAGATAGATGTGTCTGTGCCACTTTTTCTATTCAGTTCATTCCGTTCCGTTCTGTTGTTACTCTTTACCCTCGTACTAACTTTAGGTGCTTGTGCTATGCATGTATTTCTTCTAACAGGAAGGTGAATTTGCATTTTCTTTAATCTGCCCAACATTGCAAATATGCAACAGGGACCAAATGTGTACACCTGTGGGCTGGGCAAAAAATGGGTTAAAAAAATTCCTCTCTCACAGACAATATCATTCATATGTACTTGGAGAGATTACAAAGGAGCAAAGCCAATCATAGCTTGCTATTGTCAGCAAGGCTTTTACACTAACTTGGTGACTGCAGAATCATCAGGAAGACACTAAAAACACAAGGTGGGCAAGACATTAGTTGGGATGAAGGACACAACAAGGTGTAAGACAACCTAGAATGGATTATTATCCCTCCACATATAAATTTTAGCAGTCAAAAAATGAGGTACAGGCGAGACCTAACTAGTGTTTGAATCCCGTACCTTAGGAAGAAGGAAATATTGAGTAAAGTATGATGAAGCAAATATTGCAAGAGTGAGCAGTAAAGCGTTAAAAGGATAAAATACTATTTTATCCGAGATTGCTCCAACAGCCTTTTGAACAACTTTCCTCCCACATACAAAACCCAAAGCACTTTCTACCTTGCTCTTACTGGTGGGAATTAGGCTTTTAGCAAGCTTTGTAGATGTGGTGCTAGTGATAAATCATGAGACATCGTTCATAGAAATTTCTCAGAACTATTTCTATTGCAGAACAACAGTAGCGTATTACCAACATGCCCTGTCCTTGATATTTGCCATCCATGAGATCAATTGCAGTCCCACACTCTTGCTCAATATTACCTTGGGATTCCACATCTATGACAACATGTATAATTCAGAGACCACTTCTGGGAGCATTCTGGACCTTCTATTCACACAGCAAAAGAATTGCTTCAATTACAAATGTGATAGGAAGAATGTGTTGTCTGTTGTAGGGGGATTAGCTAAAGAAACGTCTATCCAAATAGCCAACGTTTTCAGTGTCTACAAGATTGCACAGGTATGTGTGTGTGCATTGAGTGTGGTGGGGTACTCTCTGGATAGCTATATCATGATGAAATGCCCATTTGTTATGGAGCAAAATGAGAGGATTTATTGTTAGGTTGTGACTCTTACAAGCATGGCAATGGAATTCCTTATTCAACTCCAGGACTTATCCTCACCATATGACATTTCCAGAAAACCGTAAGCATTGACTTTCTAAATTTCACAATAGTCTGCTGAAAAGTGGGCCTATTCCAGCAGTTTACATCTCTTGATTGAAAAAGGAAGAGTAAAAAATGTGATCTGAAGTTGTCAATTTGGAAGTCAAAACCATCTCCAAAATTCTGTTATGTTCCTGTAGTCTTCCTTTCATTAGCTGGACGGAAACAAACAAAAAAAGTGTAGTTTTAAATGTAGGAGAATAATGGCCCAATCCTATCCAACTTTCCAGCTCCAGTGCAGCCAAAATGCATCCCCATGGTAAGAGAATGCATGTTTCCATACCTTGAGGGGGCTCAAGTGTCTGTCCCTGCACCGCAGGATGCAGCACACACCCCACTGGCAGAACTGCACCAGCGCTGGAAAACTGGAAAGGATTGGGCCCTCAGGGGCATATGCTGCATCCTGCAGTTGGGGAGCACTCATGGATGTTTCTTCAAGGTAAGGGAATGTTTGTTCCCTTATCTTGGAGTTGCATTACCCTTATGTCAGTGCTGGAAAGTGGGTTAGGATTGCGGCCTTAGGGCAAATGTCATCAGTTTAGCAATCTGTTGGGTTTTGTGTGCTTTGTTTTGTGTAGCTTCCCTGCTCTCTCTGTGGCATGTTACTAGTTATTGCATCTACTTCTGTCAAGCTGTCTTTTGTGTCCAACCAGCCTCATGCAGGCATGTTCCATAAGGCTATTTGTTGCACTTGATTGCTTTTGCCCTTTTATTTAATCTTTTTTCTTTTGATAATAAATTAGTTATGTTTTGACTCTTTGCTTGCCTGGTCCATGTTAATAAACAGTTCTGTGGGTTACCATGTCGGATCGCATGCGTTCTCATTCGCTGTGTAAGCTGCCCCTCACCCTGGCTCTTGGAGCCTGTCTGGGGGTGAAAGCAACACAGAGAAGATGCCTCTGTGTTGCCTTCACTCCTCGGAATGGACCTGAGAGTGAGGAAGAGGGGCAGCTTACATGGCAAGTTTCAGAGCCATGCAGCACTTATTGCTCTGCCCCCCCCCGGCTCCGCTACTGGTGGGCACGACAACAATTTGACTTAAATAATAATATTTGTGTTTCTGGGAGGCAGTTTTTCCCCCTAATGGGACTCCACTGCTTGACATCCTTAATTTGGGATGGTGGTGGCACTTAGATCTACTCCTCCCCCCCCCAGTCAGATGGTGACCCAGGAAACAGAGAAAGTGAAGAGCAGAAAGGGTGTGTGTGGTTTAACCACTAGTTTTGCTTCCTGTGGCAGTGCTCTTGCCAGGGTCTCCTTCCCTGAAACAGCTACTCCAATTTGGGTAGCTAATCTGAGGTAAATAAGACACAGTTCCTAGTTGGTCATTCTTTAGGCTGCCAAAATCTTCCCAAAGCAACTCCGTCCATTTTGTTAAATGTGTGCTTTGCACCACTGTATGTGTTATCCATATAAAATAGTACCCGAAACAGCCAGTTCACAATTGGGACTATGTGGTGTAGGAAGTAGGGGAAGGGTTTATACTGAAGCTGGTATTCAGTGGGAGAGGGACAATAGTGATACCCCCTCCAGAGAAATGACAAAAGATTTTGTTGCTGCATCTTTACTCCCACTTCCCTCTTTCCTATATGCAGGGCCATAGAGTTGTGCCATTGGTTACTGCATTTGATCCTCACATACAGAATACATTTCCCCCATGTGCACAGGATGTATGTATCCTAGAAAGCACATCCAGTAATGGCCTGTTCACTTAAGTGGTTACTTTCCGGAGAGCGCTGAAGTCATGATGAAACAATTGGAAGGAATTGGATGATCTCATGTTTTAATGGATTGGACTTTAATTCTGCCCTTTGCAATGACTTGGTTCTGTTCTATAGTTAGCTTTGGTGAATAATTGTTTCATGGTTTGGTTAGGATTTTTTAATTATGTATTAAAATTATATTTTTATTATTTTTATAATAATATGTATATATTATTATATATTATATATTATTGTATGTATATTATATATATGTATATATATAATAGTATAACATCAATTATATTATAATTTGATGTCCTCAGTTGCCTTGAGCATGACCTGATCAAAGGTGAGATAGAAACGTTCTCATCAATAATCAATGCCTATGGTATAGCAACAGAAATGGAAATTGAGGAATTGGCATTACTGGATCATTTGAGTAAACATATCACATTGGAAATGCAGTATTTCTTCAAATTATAATGAGTTATGTTGTTTCCATTCTATAGTTTGCTTATGGTACAGCTGAAAGGACGTTAAGTAGTAGAATTCACTTCCCTTCATTGTACTGGACTGCACCAAGGGAAACTTTGCATCACGCTGGGATTGTCCAGCTACTTCTGCATTTCAGATGGATGTGGGTTGGCCTCGTGGTTTCGGATGATGAGGATGGAGAAAGCTTTGTGCTGAGCCTGACACCACAGCTTGCCCAGAACAATATTTGCATTGCATGGTTGCAAAGGGATTCAGAAAAAAAATATGAGCTTGTTAAAAAAATAGAAGGGTTAAAATTAACAATTTTAACAACTGAAGTCAAAGTGATTATTGTTGGTGGGAATACAAAGTTGTTCCAATTTTTATTGAGCTTGGAAATGATTGAATTTAATATAAGGACTTATATAAGGAAGGTTTGGATCATGCCTCCTCAGTGGTATATCTCTTCATACTCTGGGCAATTGGTGGGTACCAACATTTTGCATGGAGCTTTGTCTTTCTTATTCCACACAAGTTCAGTGCCAGCATTCGAAGAGTTTTTGCTGACCTTAAAGCCTGATGAGACACTGAAGAACTTTCTCTGTTTGTTATGGCAACTTGAATACATACACTGTCAAAGATGTGAAGGAGAAAAGAAACTGAGGAAAGCGCCTCTGTCTTTCTTTGAGATGAGTATGTCTGGTGAGAGCTATGGTATCTACAATGCTGTCTATGCTGTGGCACATGCCCTACAGGCCTCATACTTGGCCAGACACAGGACCCTGCAACAAAGAAGCAAATTTGAGTCTTTCGGTGTTCATCCATGGCAGGTAATCTCACCAACAGAATGAACAACAGTTGGTGTTGTGGGTGATTAAGAAAGTGAGTAGTGATTCAGGATTTCATGAATCTCACATCTGCTACAAATTCTCAAAAGGTGACCTTAGTCAAACACCCCTTCCCCAAGCAGTCCTGTTCCACTATGGAGGTGTTCATCCATGGCAGGTAATCTCACTAACAGATTGAACAACAGTTGGTGTTGTGTGGTGGCTAAGAAAGTGAGTAGTGATTCAGGATTCTCACATCTGAGGCTCACACCAACAGAGGAGTACCTCAGTTCAACCTGTCCAGAGCTGATGAATTCCACATAGAAGAGACTCGCATGCAAGGAAGAGAGGGGAAAGGAGGTAATTAAGGCAATTACCTTAACATCCTTCAGGTAATTAACAGGCAAGTCTTACTGAAATCCCCCCACGGATGCAGCCACACCTACAATGCATGCACTGCATCTCTGGGAGGGGCAGTTGAAAAGTCTCCCCGAGGTGAGTGAATAGCATGATCTACTGCTAGTCCTGAATCTGCCTGCTTCCTGTCACATCTCCTCACTCTGTAGGCACTACAGACGTTTTGATAGAACCTCCAAAGGTTCAGTATTTTCCTGGGATTAGGGTGTTGCACAGATGGCCGCCCTCTGTCTGATCTGCTCACCTGGGCTGGTGGCAGCAGATACATTCTACAAAAGCTTTTCTTCATTCAGCTGCACATCCAACCAGGGGAGAGAGGGGAGCAGTAAGGGAGTCAGTGCACTAACCAGTAACACTACTGCCCTGGATCAGCCCACAGAATTAAGAGTCCCTTCCCTTTACTTTGTCAGATTGACAAAGTACTTTTTATAACATTGCTTCAAATATCAGTTGGTTCACAGGAACTGAAAATGACAGAATGTTGGCTAGCTGACTGGACTCTTTCTGCAGCATTTTCTAATGTACTTCTGTTGCTGTGTTAAAAGAGCCTATGATAAGAGAATGATAGACTTTGTGCTTAAAGATCATTAGCCCAAGGCTAACAGGGGGTTTGTATAAGAAATAGGAATATCCATTTGTACTTCCACTTATGGGGCTCCTGGTTTCCATAGCTTTCTGTGTTCATGTGTCATTTCATGCTATTCTGAAGGGTTCCTTAGACTTCTGGACCACAATGGAGTGCATGGTGCTGAAGTGGGAAAAAAGAATTGGAAGGTCTCAACTTCTGGGAGTTTTCCTGGATTCCAGTTCAGAAGCTTACTGGTTTTCTATCCCACTCTAGCTCCATTCTTTCTTGAAAAACATCCATTTCAACAATGGTGCTGGGCATGAAGTCTTGTTCAGAAATGGGGAATTCTTGTCTGGCTATGATATCATCAACTGGGTCACATTCCCCAATCAAACTTTCCTTAAAGTCCCGGTTGGGATGATCTCACCAAGCCAAGAATTCACCATCAACGATGATGCCATCGTGTGGAACAGCAGACTGAAGCAGGTATGAACATACTGCACCTCTAAATTACAATTGTGTGTGACAAGTTATTAGAATTCCCTCTTTTATCTATCCAGTGTGTCCTCTCATAATTAACGACAGCTAAAAAGAAATGATTTTTTTTCCACTGTAAAAATGAAGATGCAAACTTAGGCACATTTCTTAGGGCAGCTGGAAAGGGGGATATGGGGGTAAATGTATACACTTCCTTACTCAGAAGGGCCAGCATATGTCCTGTGACAACATGATAGCGCAATTGTTGGTGCCAAAATGTTCCAATGTCTTTTTTACGGGGTGTGCAATAAATGTGTAACATGAATGCATGGAGGAAAATCAATTGCCTCTGCAAGGATGAAGCACAATGGATCTTGACACAGATCTATGGAATGCCATGAAATGCAGGTGGAAACAGAAGGAACTTCCCACTAGCACACAGTGGTGAGATTTCATATATGATCAGCAATTGATACATTGTTATTGATGTGACATCAAAAAGACTGCAGTACAATGTACACAGCAATCAGTCGCACAGCTAAGACCTAAATATCAGCAGTTTCTAGGTGGAAGAAAGAGAAAAGGGAAAGGAGAAAAGGGTGCATAATGGCCCAAGCAAAAGATGGGAGAAAGAAGGGAGCAGAACATAGGGAAATCAGTAGGGTTACTCTGGGGGAAATAGGGGTTGAAGAACCATGGGTTTTGCTGTAGCTCAGGGCTTTTCAAACTGGGGTGTCGCGATGCCCCAGCCTGTGGGCCCTGGCTTCTGCCCCCTTAAGGGGTGGGGGCAGCCCAGAGGCAGGGAGGAGGCAGCAGTGCAATCCCCAGGATCTCGCCACTCAGGGGGCTGCAGGGGCTTAGGTGCACTTACCCAAGCCTTCTGCAGCCTACCGGGGGCGTGGTGAGCCCAATGTGATCTTCAGCAGGGCTCCCCGCAGCAGTGAAAGTAAAAGTGGAGCGATTGCGCCCTGCCTCCGCTAAAGTGGAAGTGGAGCACGATTGCTCCGCTTTCACTTTCACTGCTGTGGGGAGCCCTGCTGAAGATCGCACCAGGCTCCCTGAACCCCTGGGAGGCTGCAGGAGGCTTGGGTAAGTGCACCCAAGCCCCTGCATTCCCCTGAGCGGCGCAATCCTGGGGATCGCGCTGCTGCCTTCCCCCCGCTGCCTGCCCCCCACACCCGCAAGCACTTACAGTGGCTCAAACTCTCCATGAGAGTTTGAAAACCACTGCTCTAGTGGGAAGGGAGGGGGAAAGGAGAAATACAGGGCAAAAAGAAGAGCAAAGCAGGAAAGAATCAAGAGTGAAAAAACAGAATAAGAAGTCCTAGACTCACACACATACCACAATCACACCACAGTACAGAGGATAGAAATACTTAGCATGTTTTCAATATGACTGCACACAAGACAGAAGATAAGGGGGCCAATGACCGGGGGTGCAAAAGCACAGTGATTTCCTGGTCCAAGATGAGAAGAACATCACAAAAGAGCTTGAAAAACAAGCCTAAGAAGACTGGGCAGGAGTCTGAACTGATTTCAGAAATGAAAATAAGGCAAGGGAGGTGAGATTGCTTGGGGAGGGGGGAGAGTTCAGCAGGCACTACAACTCTGGTTTGTGCTCAAGGGAAGGGGACTTGGAAGAAGGGAGAATGGTTGGAAAGAGAAAAGAAGTAGCCTCTTTCCTGTCTTGGAATCACACAGCAGAATCTCACAGCCTGATTCCTGCCTTGGAATCACACCAGCACAGCAGTCCTTGGGTAGAAGAGAGAATGGGGGTAGATGACACACTACCAACAGGTCTTGGAGCAATTCATGAACTCAACAATGGTAGTGAAAATAGGCAAATGACAGACAGCAACATGGGAAGGGGTTGTGACCCAGATTTTTGTGCCCAAACACCTGAAGGGAGGCTTTGAAGCTGTTGTGGGGTGAACTCATCATGAAGCTTCCTCTCGTATCTTGATGGCTCTAAACTGGTGACCCCTTGCTTGAGACACTTTCCTCTGTTGTTCTGGATCCTGTTGGGAGCATGGCAGAATCTTCCTTGATTGATTGGAAAACCTGTTCCTTAATTACTGTTTGACTCATGATTGATTTTTCAGTGAGCTTGGTGATGAAAGCTAAGGTTTGTAGGTACTACTTGTACTTTTCACTAACGCTTTTGAATCAGAAGGTGTTTGGCTTGATTACAGGTTGAAATCTGTTGACTCAACCAGGTGCAGTCAGTTATGGAATTTCCCAAATGGAAGGCAAAACCTCTCCTAAGCAAACCTGCAAGAGCAGGCTGGTGCTTTACACAGATAAACTGATGTTAGATCTTTTCCTTGAGGACTGGGGGACTGGATGCTTCTTCCCCTCGGCCCATTAAAACATTTTCTGAGACTGTTTTGGGTCATGCTTGCTTGCCATTCATCCAGCAAACATACACATGCTTATAAAAATGTGTCAGATAATTCAAAGAACAGCGTGTCACAGCTGTGCAACACCTTCCCTTCTCATTTTGTGGCCTGCCAAGCCCTTTTGTACACATGTCTGTGGCACTGGGTGCTTGCAAAGATCCAGGCCAATAAAATGATCCAGAAATGGCATGGTGAGATGCCTTGGATCCAAAGGCCAAGAGAGAGGTCAGGCTTTTGAGAATCAAAGCAATCAGACACATTCTGCTCTATCAGGCTGGCTAGGATGAAGTCATTTCTTCTTGGGGAATTCCGCAGGTGATTTCTCTTTAGCATATACTTTTCTTCTTGCAGCATATTCAACCCTGTCAACAAAACCCACCTCCTAGGCACTTGGCACTCCTGATTTAGAAAAAGCAGATTAGCAAAACAAAAGCAGGATCCTCAACCCTGGCTGTCCTCACCAACTCTGTGGCCAAACTCAATCAAGGAGGCATGCTACTATAGCAACTGGCCTCCTGAGCTAACTAACTGCCCTTCAGCCAGGTGTAAGAAGAATACGAGAACACATTTAGGACTGGGGCTATGCTGTCAAGTTCACTCACACCATAATGAATGATGGCTTGTAGACAGAACCCCTCCAAATTTCTTCTAGGGTTCTATGGGAGAAAAGAGACATAAAAAACTGGGTCCTCAAACTGTCATATCTTTTGTCCATTGCTTATTTGTCTGCCTTGCTGCTAATGCATTTGTCTTTGACAACTGTTACCCTGCACATGCTGGATCTCGTCTCATCTCGGAAGCTAAGCAGGGTCAGCCCTGGTTAGTATTTGGATGGGAGACTGCCTGGGAATACCGGGTGCTGTAGGCTTATACCATAATCTTTTGAGACTGAAGGTGCCAACCAACCACTTGTATTGTGTTAAGCCATCCCCATTCCAGCTGTCATCCAAGGATTCCATCTATCATGCCAAGTTGGAATCCAGCATCAGCAATACAGGCAGCATTTCTCCTTTCCAACCACTGATCTCTCTCTAAGTTCTGCCAAAGCAGTGCTAATGAGGGCTGGCCAGTGATCCTTGTCGGCTCCCTCTTTATAGCCCTATTCATACAGTCTCTAACCAGGCAATGCAGTTAAAGTGCACTATCATATTTTCCTCAGTGACCGTTTTTACCTCCTATAACAAATATTGACCAGAGAGAGAGAGAGAGAGAGAGAGAACTTATGCATAAGGGCAGGCTCCCCAAAGTAAGTGGGGAAGCTGTGAAAAAAGGATAGGATCCAGTGCACACCATTGCCTTGATGTCATCAAGCTGTCCTGTATCACTGTTGGTGCCCCTGCTATGGACTTCTGAATATGGCTCACAATACCGACCACATCTCCCCATGTCTAGGTGCCTCCTCATTCCACATGTGTTGACAGCTGCCATGGTGGACTCATCAGAAAGGTTCGGGAGGGGAAACCTGTTTGTTGCTATGATTGTATGCCATGCTCAGAAAACACAATTTCTAATCAGACAGGTAAGTGCAGCCATAGAGTCGGTGGGCTGCAACATTTTGAAAGCCTTAATATGGACTTCAGTTCTCAGAAGTCCTGAATCAGTTATTGGTAATAATAACTACCAAGTAACTACTGAGTTACTGCAGATGGAGGGAGGAATGTCAAGGCTGGTTTTAGACCTTGATAGTGTCAGGCAAGGCATTGGAATGGTGTTTAAAATGCAAGTGGTGAATGGGAAAAGTGGCTGGAGTATGTTGGCCACTTTTTGACTTGACTTTTTGTTTCTGAAAAGGTAGAGAACAGTGGTCAATAATCAAAAGCCAAAGGGAAAAAAAGAATACAGAGAGAAAGGTTGTTATACCAAGTCAAAACTGAATTGGTCTCTCCAGAATGCAAATGTTATACCCCAAATCATGACTTACACTAAACCATAATATCACTCACCTGAAAGTCAAGACACACGTTCCTAAGACCCACTTGAATGTATAAAGTTATCCAAAGTGAGCTCATCAGAATTCCCTTGCCTAAATGATTTACCATCTATTAGCCCAAACCAATTTGTGTGATTTGCAGCCCAATCCTAACCTGCTGGCACAGAGGGGCCACAAGACCTACACTGTATCCAGCGCAGGTTAGGAAGATGCTGGAGGTCTACTCAGGGTAAGGGGACATTTGTCCCCTTATGCTGGATAAAGCTCCAGCCTGCCCAATGGGGCTTCTTGGATCTGCACCAACCCCATGTAAGGCCAGCAGGCCTAGGAAGGGGGTTAGGATATGGTGGAGACCTCATCTGCCAATCCTGTCCCTCTCCTGGGCTTGTCCAGTACCGTTCCACCCTCACATGCCCTGTTGCACCTCTTCCCCCCCTTCATTCTACCCTCCTCCACCCGAGGTGGATCTGGTGGCGAGGGTATGCATTAGATAGTGCCCCCTCCATTTTGAAGCTCCATCCCCTTTCTCTGTTGGATATGCAGCAGCTAAAGAGCTGAGAAGACAGATTGGTGAGTGGGAGGCTTACAGGGAGGGAAGGGGAAATACGTTCCTCTGCCTTTTCCAATCCACCACCCTGCTGGATACAGGTTAGAGGATAGAATTGAGCCCTAAGTTTCTTAGAGAACAAGCTAGAGCTAGTCATGACCAACCTTTTTAGGATACAAAAGCCAGGACCAACATTTTTATCTTCTTTTTTTGCAGACATGGATGATTGTTTTGAATGCCCAGAAGATCAGCATCCGAACAAGGAGAAAAATCAGTGCCTTCCTAAGGTTCCTCACTTTCTGTCCTATGAAGAGCCTTTGGGGATCACCTTGGCTGTCTTGGCTCTGGTTCTGGTTCTAATCACAATAGCTGTGCTAGGAATTTTCATTCAGCATCGAAACACCCCCATTGTCAAAGCCAACAATGAGCAGCTCACCTATTCCCTTCTCTTATCCCTCTTCTTTTGTTTCCTCTGCTCCTTGCTCTTCATTGGCCGGCCTCGGGCAGTGACATGCTTTCTGCGACAGACAGCTTTTGGTATCATCTTCTCAGTGGCTGTTTCTTCTGTGTTGGCCAAAACTGTCACTGTGGTCCTGGCTTTCATGGCCACCAAGCCAGGAAGCAGGATCAGGAAATGGTTGGGGAAAAGAATGGCAAACTTGGTTGTTCTTTCCTGTTCCCTGATTCAAGTAGGAATTTGTATTGTGTGGCTCTGCACTGCCCCACCATTCCCACATCTGGACATGCACTCTCTGACTGAAGAGATTGTGGTGGAATGTAACGAAGGTTCCGTCATCATGTTTTATTCTGTTCTGGGCTACATGGGATTGATGGCTCTGGTGACCCTCACTGTGGCCTTCTTTGCCAGAAAGTTGCCCAGCACCTTTAACGAAGCCAAGTTCATCACTTTCAGCATGTTGGTGTTTTGCAGTGTGTGGTTGTCATTTGTTCCAACTTACCTGAGCACCAAGGGAAAGTACATGGTGGCTGTAGAGATCTTCTCCATCTTGGCCTCAAGTGCTGGTTTACTGAGTTGTATCTTTTTCCCCAAATGCTATATAATAGTGCTGAGGCCTGAGTTGAATACCAAAGTCCAGCTAGTATTGAAAAACAAGTAAGCATCTAAAACAGAAAAGTCTGTATTAGAATTATTCTGCAGTTGTGATGTGACTCTAGAGCAGGGGTGTCCAAAGTTTTTGGCAGGAGGGCCACATCATTTCTTTGACACTGTGTCGGGGGCTGGGGGAATAGGCGGGGGAATAGGCAGGCTGGTGGGTCTATGCTGTATCCAGCACAAGTTTGGGCCATCTGAGGCTTGGCCCGAGGCAAGGGGAATCTTTCCCCCTTACTTCAGGGAGAGCCGCAGCACCTGGGGTACCCTTTTCTCCTTACCCCAGAGAGTGCCGCAACTAAATTGGTGGCACAAAACTGAGCAGCCAGGAACCGCCCCAGGCTGCCTGGGAATGGAACTAGGATGCGGCATAAGTGTCAGATCCTAGCCCTGCCTCCCGCTGTCTGCCCCCAGAAAAACCCGCTGCCCACTCTCCTGCTGCCCTGAAACCCAGCATCCTCCCCGCATCCTCCCCCAGTCCCAGATGCAATCTTGTGCAACTCAGGATTGCGGCATCCACAACAGCCAGTAAGAAGAGTTCACCAGAGACATCTCTGGTAACCACTGACTTGAAGTGCTTCTACAAGCTTTGACTGATTCTTCAACTGTGGCCCTATCTGGAAAATGCAATTCTAGCCACTGTCATCCATCTGCTGAACATTATCAAGGTCATACTATCCTACTGGGGTGTATGTGGGGCTGCCAACATATTCAGGGCCGCCATTGAAAACCACTCAGAAACCTCCATTGGAACAAAATACACCCACCAGATTATTGGCAGGAGCAAATAAATGTGAACATATAGGGCCAACTTTGCACCATCTACACTGGCTTGCAATTTGTGCGTAGACACATTTCAAACTATCTTGTCCTTTGAAACTCCTAAATTTGGTGGGAGGAAGAGGCAGGGCCTTACTGGAGGTAGCCCCATTGTTGTGGAACTCCATTCCCAAAATGAACTGCGCAAATCCTGCACTCGCAGTCTTCACAAAGAAGCCAAAAACATTTTGATTTGACAAGAGCTTCTCATTCTGGTTACACCAGCTGCCTCTGGGAAGCCTACAAGCAGGAGAGAAAACTTACTCATTTCCTGCTGTTGACCCCTTGCAACCAGGAGCACACTGCCACTGAGCCTGGATATAGTGCATAGCCACCAGGGCTAGCAGCCATTGGGTTTAGTAATATGGAAAAGAGGAGGGAAAGAGTCCACAGGGCCCTGAAGAGGGCAGATGTTGAGGCTGGTGGGGCAGCTGTTGCCCACCCAGCCATCATCCATTAACAGTCTGCTTTGTTCAGGGGCAGTGGAGCTCGGCTATACATAATAGGGACAGATATTTTCCTGGTTGACATGCAGCAGGGTCTTTGAAGCTTGTTGGATACTTGTGGGATGGAAGGAAGCTGAGCTCCATTTTAGCCCCCCTCTCCATGTGGCATGAAAAGTGTGGGTCAGGGAGTAGGAGTAGGGATTTTTGTGCAGGAGTTGGGGGAGGGGAACTACTAGCAATCCATGTTTGTTTGCTATAAAGATGGAGGAGGCAGTGCAATTCAGCTGCCACAACCACTTTGGAATTGATGTGGAGAAGCTTGGATGGTCAGCTGAAGCTCTGCAGCTTTGAGTCAGGGTGTGAATGCAAACGGGTGCTGCTTTGCTGTCTGCTGCAGGTTAGGTGATGAAGGGCGATGGAGTGCTTTTTGGTGGGGGACATTTGCAGGGACATTGCAGGAGTTGGATTAACTCAATGAAACAAATGTGGTCTAACTTATATTCCAAATGATTTGCCCTGCGTGTTGAGAACAAAACATTTTTTCCATATTGCTTCATTGAAAGAGATGGCAGTTTGGCTCAGATGGAACAAACATACTCGTATCTGCAAGAGTTGCAGAACTCCAGCCTGTATGACTTGAGGGAGATATTATCTCTTTCTTTTTGGGGAAGGCATTTCTCTACTTTGTCATTAGCAACATAACTATTATTATAACCATTATTATTTTTGACTCCATTGAAAAACAATTCAGATGAAAAACACTGGCAGTGACATCCTCAGCCCATGTCTGTGCTGACTGCAATGAGTCATTGAAAAGAGGTGTGGGGCTCCATCTGTTATTTACTGTGCCTGTTGGGGGCGCCACTGTAGTGGTTAGGGTGGAAAAGCAGGCAGAAGTGTAGCTGTGGCATGGCTAAGCGTCTATTTCTATTCAGGCAGGTCTTCTTGCTGCTACTTTTCCAGTTGATGTTCCTTCCTGTTTGCCTGCATGAAGAAAGAGCATGTCTTATTAGAAGTATCCAAGACAATGTACATAAGCCAGCAGAAGCCATCGTTGGTGGGATCCTCTCAATGGTCTTGCCTTTAACCCAACTGATCAATTTTAAAGACATTCCAGATCAGAATCATGGAATGTCCATGTAAGTTCTTTATTTTTATTTAAAAAAAATTCTCAGGAAAGCCAGGGTGACTAAGAGCTGCATGAGGACTTTCCAGGGACAATTTATCATAGATTGACCTGAAAGTGAATGGGACGGATGGCTCACAGCCCAATCCTATGCTTGTCTACTCAGAAGTAAGTCCCATTAGAGTCAATGGGGCTTACTCCCAGGGAAGTGTGGATAGGATTGGGCTGTCAGTTCCTAAGTATGATTGATTTACTTGAGACACAGAGTGTTTTGCCTCTTAAAGACTTTGCAACACTAGAATTGAGCCTGATACAAGTTCTTCTAAGGAAGAGTCAGACTAAACTTTAATGGGAATTGAAACTTCAGAATAAACATGTTTGTGTTTTATTCAAGATTGGAGGGATATTGATGGGATTTGGTCCATTCCACAGGGTGAGGAGGGGGAGGAACAGGGTGGAGATGGGGCAGGGAGGACAGCAGATCAAGGCTGGGAAGGGGATATCAATCTGCTGATATCCTATTCCCCTTCCCAGCCTTGACCGTCCTATCTGGATCAACTTAGACTTGCACCAGCTATTTACCTACTGCAGACCAGAGTAAACTCAGCTGAATTGCGAGGGTTTACCAAGGGCAAAGGGAAAAATGTTCCTTTGTCTGGGAGGCCATTGCGGCTCAAAACTCCCCTATAAGATGCAGTGTGTGTCTCATTGGAGTGGCTGCATCAACACATGGGGAGTTAGGAAGGATTGGGCTGCCCATCAATTTCAACCCCTTGGCTACTAAAGGAGGGAGAAAATGTTGAGTAGGGTAATACCTTTGTTAAGATCAATCAATGTATCACAAGAGTGAGCAAGAAAGAGTTAAATAGTATTTTATCTAAATTGGCTCCAAGAGCCTATTGCACAACTTGTACTCCCACGTGCAGAACCCAAAGCACACTGAGCCCAATCCTGAGCTTGGCACGCCGGCTCACTGCCAGCGCGCTGGCTGGCGCTGGACTAGCAAAGGTGGAGCTCCGCCAATCAGCAGTTGCATGGACCGCTGAGCAGCGGAGAGGTAGGTGGGGGCACGGGGGGAGGCAGGGAGGAGGTTTTCCAGGGAGGGGGGAGGCAGAGGGAGGACAGGGAAGAAGCATTCCGGAGGGAGGGAGCGGGGCAGCTTTGCTCCACTGGATCCAGACCCTCTTTGTCAGACTGGCCACCTGATATGGAGGCTCTTACTTCTCGCCAACCCTTGGGTCGACGTAGGAGTGAGTAGCCCCATTGTGGGGCTACTCACTTTTCCCGGGGGAAGGGGACAGAAGTTCCCTTCTTCCAAGGAGGCAGCAGCGGTTGCCTGGTGAGCAGAGGATACAGCGGCAGTCATTTTCAGAACTGCTGCAGCGCTGCACACCAGGCAGCTCAGGATTGGGCTGCCCTTTTCTATCTTCCTCTTCTTGCTGGAGATTAGGCTTTCAGCAGGCTTTGTAGCTGAGGTGCTAGTGACAATTCTAGTGACAATTCTATCATTCATAGAATTTTCTCAATATCATTTGTATTGCAGTACGATGGTTAGTTATTACCAGCATGCCCTGTCCTTGATATTTGCCATTCATGAGATCAATACCAATCCCAGCCTTTTGCCCAATATCACTTTGGGCTTCCACCTCTATGACGACCTATTCAATTCAGCGACTGCCTATGAGAGCATCTTGGACCTCCTATTCACACAGCGAAAGAATCACCTCAATTACAAATGTGATCGGAAGGAGGTGCTGTCTGTGGTTGGTGGATTCACAAAAGAAACATCTGTCCAAATGGCCAACGTTTTCAACGTCTACAAGATCCCACAGGTATGTGTGTATTAAGTATGATAGGATGCTCTCCTTGCAGAGTTGCTGTTGAGTTATAGTGTGATAAAATGTCCTCTCATTATAGAGCAAAACAAGTGGCTCTGTTGTTAAGATGTGGCTATTTTAAGCATTACAGTGCTATTCCTCATGAAGCTATCACTTTACCTCACCATTGTGACACTTGGCGGGAGAGATTCCACGACAAGTCGATCTCACAGATAAGTCAAGGGCAGGTTCTGAGAAAAAAACCATGAAATTTTCTATGACCCTCAGATATGATGGGGTTAAACTTAGGGGGGTATCTGACTCTAGTTTTGTCTGATTTTACCCAAGGACAGGTCCTGAAAAATAATCTATTAGTAATTGTTACCTAAGGACTATAATCTCTAATTTATTAAAAATATAGTAAAAGATCATAAGATCATTATCTTTTAAAATTCTGGTCTTCGCAAACACCATCAGAGTAAGTGCCCTGTAAACAACATACCAGTAGGACAGTGGTTCAGAGGCGTCGCTAGAGGGGGGCGGTGGACCAAGTTTTGCAGAGAGCCTCCCTGCAGCATGCAAGCGGCTCCTCCCCCTCGCCTCTGGAGCCATTTGCCTCAGTTTCCCCCACCCCACCCACATGGCTCCAAAGGGGCGGGAGGAGCTCCTTGCACACTGCAGGGAAGCTCTCTGCAAAACTTAGTGCACCGCCCACCCCCCAGTGACGCCTCTGCAGTGGTTCCGAACTTGGGATACATGTACCCCCAGGGGTACTCAACAGGACCTTTAGGGGTACTTGAAAAAGAATTTAATAATGGCAGAAAAAGGCATTTAGTGCCCCAAAATGCCTTGCAGAGCCAGCAAGGCAGGCAGGAAGGTAGCTAGTCAGCTGTGAAAGCCCTACCAATAGCTAGTTTTTGGTTATCAATTCATATATGAATCAGAGATTGAAAACCAGCGCAGTAAAAAAGCTGAAACATAATACAGAAAGTGATCAATCACCCAGAATTTCTTATGACACTTCTGGTGCAAAACAGTGCAAGGGCATAATCTTCAGTTCTTCAAACAGATAAAAGAGAAAATACTGTGATGAATACATGGATGGGTTGTCATATAGAGGAGATGAGGACATATTATTCATATTGATTACAAACATTTAGCTAATATGAAGGGTACAATTTATGGAATTGTAGCCTGGGACTTTGTTTCAAATGGAAACAAGGATTACATCCTGGTGTTTAAGAAAACAGACTTCTGCCAAGTATTTGCAAAATGGAATGAGGCTGCAGCAGCATTTGCGAAACCGAATGAGGCTTGCTTGATTTCAATGGAAGCCTTTAGCCTTTTTCTCAGGAGGAGAAAAAAAGGTTCACTTTGGCTGGAGCTTACCAGGGAGGTTACTGTGGAAACCTTCCTGAGAGCCCTTTTTGCAATGCATCTCTGGAATGGCAAGTTGCTTGAAAAGCCCTGATTCCTGAGCGACCTGGGAGATAGGGCGAGGTGATGGTGTAAGCTGGATTTATTGGTAGAAGTTTGTTGCCCTATAGGCAAGTATCTATGGTAAGTTTAAAGTAAGAGAATTGAACAGCTGCCGTTTTATGCGATGGATACTGAAGTGCACAAGTGATGCAGTGGAAGTCTACTATGACCAATGCAGTTTCGGTTGTGAGAAAGAAGGCAGAACTATAATGGGCTGTGAGATAAAACCATGAGAACATTGATGATGCAACAACATTATGTAGTTATAAACTATAGACTATAGTCCATAGTTGGCATTAGTATTGGTTTGAGAAGTGTTGTCTTATTATTTGATGTCCTTACATGCCTTGATCATGACCTAATCAAAGCGAGACAGAAAATGTTCTCATCAATAATAAATATCTATGGCATTGTCTCTCAAACTGTGGGCCAGGACCCACTAGGTGGGTTGTAAGCCATTTTCAGGTGGGTCCCCATTCTTTTCAATATTTTATTTTTAATATATTGATGCTACCATGATATGTGACTGCATTTGGGGAAATGTTATACATCTATACTTTTAACAGGCTACTATGTGTATACTTTAAACAATGATAGTAAATGGGACTTACTCCTGAGGAAGTGTGGGCAGGATTGTTAAAAATTTTCCTGCTTGATGATGTCACTTCATCATGACATCACTTCTGGTGGGTTCTTACAGATTCTCATTCTGAAAATGAGAAGTGGGTCCCAATGCTAAAAGTCTGAGAACCACTGATCCATGGTATACAAGCAAAAATGGAAAAATAAGGCATTACTGGATCATTTGCATAATTGAATCACAGAGAAATGTTATTTCTTCAAGCTATAATAATGGGTGGTGTTCTTTCCATTTCTAGTTCACTTATGGTACGGCTGAGAGAACAGCAAGTGTTAGAACTGACTTTCCTTCTTTGTACTGGACTGCACCAAGGGAAACTATGCATCACGCTGGGATTGTGCAGCTACTTCTGTATTTCAGATGGATGTGGGTTGGCCTCCTGGTTTCGGATGATGAGGATGGACAAAGCTTTGTGCAGAGACTGACGCCACTGCTTGCTCAGAATACCATTTGCATTGGATGGCTGCAAAGGGATCCAGTAAAGCAATATGAACGTGATAAAAATCATGTTACAAAAATGGAAGAGTTAAAGCTAACCATTTTAAGAACTGAAGTCAAAGTGGTTATTGTTGGTGGGGACTCAAAATTGCTCTATTTTTTGATGGCCTTCTTAGAAATGATGGAATCTGACCTAAGGGTCTACATAGGGAAGGTTTGGATCATGCAACCCAGGTTTTACTTCTATGCTGCAGCCTCTGGAGAATTGTTGGGTACAAACATTTTGCATGGAGCATTGTCTTTCTTATTCCACACAAATTCAGTGCCAGCATTCGAGGACTTTCTGCTGACCTTAAAGCCTGATGAGACACTGAGGAAATTTCTCTGTTACCTTTGGCTAATGGAATTCATACATTGTAAAAAATGTGAAGGAGGAAAGAAGCTGAGGACGCCACCGCTATCATTCTTTGAGATGAGTATGTCTGGTGAGAGCTACGGTATCTACAATGCTGTCTATGCTGTGGCACATGCCCTACATGCCTCATATTTGGCCAGACACAGGACCTTGCAACAAAGAATCAAATTTGAGTCTTTCAGTGTTCAACCTTGGCAGGTAAACTCATTGATAGAATGAACAGCAGTTGGTTGTGTGATGGCTAAGAAGGTACTGAGAACAAAACAGCTAATATTATAATCTATGTTAAGGCCACACCTGGAGTATTGTGTCCAGTTCTGGTCGCCACATCTCAAAAAGGACATAGTGGAAATGGAAAAGGTGCAAAAGAGAGCGACCAAGATGCTTACTGGGCTGGGGCACCTTCCTTATGAGGAAAGGCTATGGCGTTTGGGCCTCTTCAGCCTAGAAAAGAGACACCTGAGGGGGGCATGATTGAGACATACAAAATTATGCATGGGAAGGATAAAGTGGCTAGAGAGATGCTCTTTACACTCTCACACAACACCAGAACCAGGGGACATCCACTAAAATTGAGTGTTGGAAGGGTTAGGACAGACAAGAGAAAATATTTCTTTACTCAGCGTGTGGTCAGTCTGTGGAACTCCTTGCCGCAGGATGTGGTGACGACATCTGGCCTGGATGCCTTTAAAAGGGGATTGGACAAGTTTCTGGAGGATAAATCCATTATGGGTTACAAGCCATGATGTGTATGTGCAACCTCCTGATTTTAGAAGTGGGCTATGTCAGAATGCCAGATGCAAGGGAAGGCACCAGGATGAGGTCTCTTGTTATCTGGTGTGCTCCCTGGGGCATTTGGTGGGCTGCTGTGAGCTACAGGAAGCTGGACTAGATGGGCCTATGGCCTGATCCAGTGGGGCTGTTCTTAAGGTGAGCAGTGATTCAGCATGGAATGAATCACCCCTGCTAATTGGGTAAGAGGCACTTTTTCAAGTGGGTGCTCCTTTTTTTAGCAGGGGGAGAGTAACTGGCCCACCTCACCCCAGCACTGTCTGCTCTAGTGACTGTCTGCTGGTATTCATTTGCATTTTTTTAGATTGTGAGCCCTTTTGAGACAGAGAGCCATTTAGTTACTTGATTTTTTCTCTGTAAACCGCTTTGTGAACTTTTAGTTGAAAAGCGGTATATAAATACTGTTAATAATAATAATAATAATAATAATAATAATCTTGCATCTGCTATGAATTCTCAAAAAGTAACCTTAGACAAGCCCCTTACTTTTAGCCTTAGCTGCCCAGCTGCAGTATGGAGGTAATGTGTCATCTGTCTTGGTGTCTGATATCCTTCAGCGTACTGGTCACTAGAAAATTTGGTGCAAAAATCTGGGTATGGAATCAGATAAAAATAACCAACAACATTGGTGAGCTGATAGAACAGTGAGGGAAATTTCTTCTCTTCTGTCTTATTTGTGCCCAAGTCAGACCCAGAGTATTGAATGGTAGATTTAGTGGATTCACTGCAGATATCTAATATATTTTGTTGGATTCTCTAATGCTGCTTTACAAATCAGTAAATTAACACTGACAAGAAATGAGGGAATGGTGGACAGCTTACAGGATTCTGACAGGAACCTCTTCATATGTACTTCCTGTGTTATGTTAAAAACACTGTACAATATCAGAATGATAGACTGTGTTAAAAGATTATTGTGCAGATTATTCTGCTGTTGTATGAGCAGAAGGCGTTTCCACTTGAACCAGGTGGTGGGACTCCTGGATTCCTTGTGCAGCTCTCTTTGCCACATAACATGCTATTCTGAAGGGTTCCTTAGCTGTCTGGGCATCCATGGAGCACATGGTGCTGAAGTGGGAAGAAGGGGGTTGGAAGGCTCCAACTTCTGTGAGTACTCCTGGATTCCAATGCAGAAGCTAATGGTTTTCTGTCCCCCCTTAGCTCCATTCTTTCTTGAAAAACATCCATTTCAACAATGGTGCTGGGCATGAAGTCTTGTTCAGAAATGGGGAATTCTTGTCTGGCTATGATATTGTCAACTGGATCACTTTCCCAAATCAAACTTTCCTTAAAGTCCCAGTTGGGATGATCTCACCAAGCCAAGAATTCACCATCAATGAGGATGCCATCGTGTGGAACAACAGACTGAAGCAGGTATGAACATATTGCCCATCTGAATTACACAAGTTTTTTGCAAGTCATGGACATCATGAGTTTTCCGTGTTTGACCTATGCAGTTTTCCCTCACATAATTTACAAGAGCTACAACAATGATGCTTTTTTCAATTGTAAAAAAGAAGAAGCAACCACAATCAATGTCCCAGGACAGCAGGGGAGGGGGAGAAGGGAGTGTGTGTGTGTTCACATCCTTAATCAGATGTGGGAGGGACCAGCTCAGCTATATTGAGTGAACCATCCCTGTGAAAATATGATAGTATAATTATTGACCTGAAAAATGTTTAGGTTTCTACTGAACCTGGGTGTACTCTATGTGTAACATAAACACGTGTAACATAAACGCATGGGGTAATTGGTTACATTTGCAAGGACCAAGTCAGTGGCTCTTGGCTGAAATCTGCCATGAAATGAGGAGGGAAGCAGAAGGTAAATTCACTTGTATCATCTGGTGGGATTCAGTACATATGCAACAGTAGATGTATTGTGGAATAAGAATACAATACTTGGGACATAGAATCAAAAATATAATTCAATATAATGCACACAACAATAGGGCCAATTATGCTCTAAACACTAGTAGTTTCTTGGTGGGAGGAAGGAGGAAATCATTACAAGGAGAAAAATTAACTCTTTTCTTTCCCGGCCCCTCTCTGACACAGTGTCAGAGAGATGATGTGGCCCTCCTGCCAAAAACTTTGGACACCCCTGATTTACAGCATTCATATCCCATCTTTCTCCCCAAGGGGACTCAAGGTGGCTTACAAAGGGACAGATACAAAAAATAAAATCACAGTTAAAACAATTGTACTCTGCCCTAAAAGTCAATAAAACTTTAAAACGTTAAAACAAACTTTAAAACAACCATAAAATATAATTTACAACCAAAGAGCAACAACAACATCTAAAAAGGACAAGCCTGTAAAAGCTGGGTGTTAATTAAAAAGGCCAAGACTCAAAAGTCTTGTCTGAATAATAAAAAGTCTTCAGGCCTCACTTGAAGGTCTGCAAGGAGGGAGCTGTTTGTAGCTCAAGAGGGATGGAATTCCAGAGAGTTGGTGCCACTATTTCTTGCTGTTGCCCCCCTGCACCTCCCTAGGCAACAGCCCTCTCTGATTACCTGAGAAGATGAGCCAGACACTGAGCTGTATAGGGCTTTAAATGTCAAAACTAGCTGCTTAAATGGGACCTGGAAATGAATGGGCAGCCAGTACAGCCACTGGAGAGTACTGATTCATCATGCTGATTACTAAAAATATCCAAGTAAAACTTATTCATTCATTGAAATTTCATTCATTTATAATACTGATATTTTTTGGCCTGCAAAAATGTGTAAAAAAATTTTTTTTTTCATGATGTGGCCGTTATACTGAATGGTTTGGAGACCCCTGCTGTAGTGGAAAAGGAGGGGGAGAGGAGTAATACAGGGCAAAAATGGAAGTGCAAAGTAGAAATGAATCAAGACTGAAAAATAGACCAAGTAGATCTAGACACACACTCTCTCTCAGCCTGGATTGCGTAGTGGTTCTGGAGCTGGATTTAGATCTGGAAAACTAAGGGTAATCGGATTTCTTTTGTGCTCATTAACACTTAAAGTCGGGAGGCTCCCAGGATTTGGTTTGTTTACAGGCTGAAATCTCGAGTCACTGTTGATGGTGTCAAGTTGCCCGGTCTCACTGTCCCTGCCCCTGCTATGGACCTTGGAGTATGGCTCACAATACTATTCACATGTGTTTTTTATTAGGTGCCACCCCATTCCAAATGTGTTGACAGCTGCCATTTTGGACACAGCAGAAGAGTTCAGGAGGGGAAACCTGTTTGTTGCTATGATTGCATGCCATGCTCAGAAAACACCATTTCTAATCAGACAGGTAAGTGCAGCCACAGAGTAACCTAATTATGACATTTTGAAAGCTAATATGGACTGACTCAGTCGTAATATGGACTAACAACTGAGGGCCCAATCCTATCCAACTTTCCAGTGCCGGTGCAGCCATGCCAAAGGGGCATGCACTACATCCTGGGTTGAGACCTCAAAAGTGTCAACCTGGGTTGAGGCTGGGTTGAGGCCTCAAAAGTGTCAAGCAAGTAATTGAAATAATGATTTAATGCATGTGGCAAATGGGAAGGGTGGCTGGATAAGGTGTGTCGCTTCTTCTATTGACTTTGTTTTTGATTTCTGAAAAGGTAAAGAACATAATGATCAAACAAATCAAAAGCCAAGAAAAAAAGAATACAAAGAGAAAATTTGTTACACCAAGTCAAAATTGAATTGGTCTCTCCAGAATTCAAGTTTTGTAGCCTCAAAGCATTAAGATAAACTTAATCAAAATGATTAAAATTGTTTGAAAACCAAGACACACTTTCCTAAGACCTGCCTGCATAGACCAACAGTTATCTTTGTTCACTTGTCTGAATAATTGTTATTTTCAAATAAATTGGTGTGATTCAAATTAGAAGAGAATGTCACTTCTCCAGAAAGTGGGAGATAATACAATGAGAACTGATAGCTCTAATAACTGGAGGCATAAATTTTTATGTAACTGCTTTGGTGCTGAGCTATGGGCAGCCCAATCCTAACCTGCAATGAAATAGGCAGACCAGGTAGCAGGTGCTGTATCCAGCAAAGGTTAGGAGGTGACTGGAGTGCAATGTGGAGAAAGTGAATTTTTATCCCATGTTATGCCCCAGCCACCCCCAATGGGCTACGTGGATCTGAGCCAGTGAAATTGCTGGCACAAATTCGAGCAGCCTGGGGTAATGCCTGGCTGGCTGGAGGGGGGATTAGGATTTGGCGTAAGGTACTGCAGCTCATCCCACCCACTTCCTTGGGCCAGTCCACCCCCTGCCCCACCCTCCCATGCCCCAAAATGCCCCCATCCCACTCTCCTGTCACTCTCTTCAACTTCCCACACTGGCCTTCCTAGGCCGGTGCGATCTCACCATGTTTGGTGTTGGATTTGGTGTTGGCTAGGCCAGTGTGAGGACATGTGCCAGCCTGCTTGCACCAGATCAGCTACCAGACATGTAGAGTTCACAACGGCCTAGGGAGGCTGATAATGGGGGGTTGGAGTGGGTGCCAAGAGGGCGGGATGGGGGAGTTTTGGGGCTTTATGTGCTTTATGGCACATTCGCAGCACTCATAGGCTGGCACAGGCCTAAGATCACCTTAGGATTCTTAGGATCACCTTAGGATCATCTTAGGCACAATCCTAAGATCACTTTAGGATTGTGCTGTTAGCCTTGGAATCCACCAGTCATCAGTGAATAGAATCTTATCATTCAGGCATGGATCCTTCACAGTGTGATAATACTCTATGTAATGTTTGTCTAAAGTTGCCCCTAGACAGTTGTGTGTTACATGACTTGACAAAATGATAGAATCAGAGCAGCATACCAGCCCAGAAAGCATTTGCTCTTCAATGGACCCAGATCTTGGAGATGTAATAGTTTGCATTCCTTCAGGCAATTCTTCAAGTGGCCATCAAGTATATCTATTTCTAAATATTGGTTCACAGTTCAGGACATTCCAGGTTGTCATGATAAGCCCAGGATACAATATAGTTGCACCACAAATAAAGCCAATTTTTTAATGCACCAACTACGAGTAAAAATTAATGCACCAAGTACGGGTTAAAAGAAAAGCTCTTTTACCTGAACCCCTATCACTAGCAATTTGGCCATGGAAAGTCTTATTGTAATAGGCAGATATTTAAAAAATGTCCAAGAGGTGTTATACTTTGTCTCATCTTACCATTTGTGACCTGTAGTCTGTGTTGTGTGAATGGAGCATGAATGGAAATTATGGTAAAAGTAAAAGTTTCCCCTTCACAGTTGTATCTGACTTTGGGGGTTGGTGCTCATCTCCATCTGCAAGTCGAGGGAGCAAGCGTTGTCCAAAGACATCTTCCGTGGTCATGTGGCCAGCATAACTAAATGCTGAAGTGCATAGAAAGCTATTACCTTCCCACCGAAGTAGTACCTATTTATCTACTTGCATTTACATGCTTTCAAACTGCTAGGTTGGCAGGAGCTGAGGCAAGTAACAAGAGCTCACCCTGTTCTGCAGCACCAGGGTTTCGAACTCCAGGGCTGTCGACCTTCCAGCCGACAGTCCATTGTCTTTAATCATTCGGCCACTGAGCCTCTGAAGGGAAATTGCAAGTGATTAAAATCTCATCAGAAATACATCTATAAACCACTAGGCTAAGTGAATGAACACCTCCATACATGATTGTCCCTTCCAGATGCAGATCATTGCATTCCATGCAAAGAAGATCAATATCCCGAGAAGGACCATGGTCAATGTATTCTGAAGGTTACATCCTTTCTTTCGTACCAAGAGCCTTTGGGGATTGTGATGGCTTCCCTTGCTACTTCCTGTGCTGTAATCACAGTTCTGGTGATGCAAACCTTTCTCAAGAACTGGAATACACCCATCGTCAAAGCCAACAACCGGAACCTCACCTGTGTCCTTCTGGGCTCCATCCTCCTTTGCTACCTCTCTTCCCTTCTATTCATAGAAAAACCTGGAAGGGTGACCTGCCTTCTACGACAACCAACTTTTGGCATCATTTTCTCTGTGGCTGTTTCTTGTGTCTTGGCAAAAACAATCACGGTGGTCGTTGTCTTTATGGCCTCAACACCAGGAAGCAGAATGAGGATGTTTCTAGGACACAAAGTGGCCAACTCCATTGTTCTGTGCTGTTCCTTCATTCAAGTGGGCATCTGTATTGCATGGTTGTCATCCTCTCCTCCTTTCCCAGATGCCGACCTGCACTCAGAGATTGGGAAAATCATACTGGAATGTAATGAAGGGTCTCCTTTCATGTTCTACTGTGTCCTGGGCTACATGGGCTTCCTGGCCCTCCTCAGCTTCACTGTGGCTTTCCTAGCAAGAAAACTACCAGATGCCTTCAACGAAGCCAAGTTCATCACCTTCAGCATGCTGGTCTTTTGCAGTGTTTGGATCTCCTTTCTTCCAGCTTATCTAAGCATGAAGGGAATAACTGTTGTGACAGTGGAAGTGTTTGCTATCTTGGCCTCCAGCACTGCGCTGTTGGTTTGCATCTTCTTCCCCAAATGTTACGTTATTGTACTAAGAGCTGATCTCAACACCAAGAAAGTTTTAGTAGAAAAAAAAAATTATGAACATTGATTCTAAAAGGTGAAATATATGCTGTTCTCTGCTTGTGCCTTTGTTAAACAAGTGTACTAATTAGTGGGTAGTATATTAATGACCATTGTGAATAAAGACTTGGAAGGTACTTAAAAATGTTTTTGATACAGAAACATCTCTGTGTATTTTTAGGTAGTATATGATTACAGATTTTTCTGTACAGTTGTCTCTATCTAATTTAAGCTAGATGAAGGAAATCAAGAAATTAAGGATATGATTGTGGAGTTAGACAGGATGAGGGTAATCGCATTGAAGCTGAACCAAAAAGATCATGGTGCTGTTGGTAAGCAATGATGACAACTCTGTTTGTGATGGGGCGCACTTGTCCTGAATGGGTGAGCTCCTGCTTTGGCCATCCACCTGGATTCTGCACTGTTCCAGAACTCCCAGGTGGAATCAATCACCTGAATTGTTAATACAGGATTTGGCAGTTTCTCCAGCCATGGCCCTACCTGGAAAAATCACTTCTAGCAGCCCCATTGTTGTGGAACTCCATTCCTGTAATGAGCTGTACAACTCCTGCCCTTGCAGTCTTTAAATATTCTCAAAAATGAAAACATTTTGATTTGACAAGAGCTTCTCACTCTGGTAACAGTTTAACTCACACTGTAAAAATTGGTTTAATGCAACTACTTTATTGGTGTTTATTATTATTATTATTATAAAATAAACAATTTTTTGACTTCAGATGTCATTTCAGGTGCTTCCAATTTTCAGCTATGCTCAAAAAATAAATGTGGAAACTGGAAAATAAGGTGTTCACCTAAAATGTTGCACCTATATAATCTCCTATGCTAGCATTACAAATTAGACTCCATGCATCCATACTATGCCTTGATCATTCATCTCAACATTGGGTTGGTGGGGGGGGGAAGCATCCAGGTGAAATTCAACAGGTGATGTTTGCCAGTCTCAAGAGATGATCCACCTGTTTGTTGCATGTGAGCCTGAGGTATCTCAGCAAGCCACAGGGCTTCCAAATACTACTGCAGTAAATGTCCAGACATATCTCAGTAGTCCAGTATAGCCGAATGCATGGACAGCTCAGTGAAAGTGTTGACCTAGTTTGTGATGTCTGTGAAGAAGAGCTCTTGCGTGGGGTCATTAAAAAGGGATTAAGAATAAAACAGCCAATATTATTAAGCCCTTGTATGAACTGATCGTAAAGCCATGTATGGAGTGAACAGAGGAGGGTTCTTTTCCCTCTCACACTATACCAGAACCAGAAGGCAGCTACCGAAATTGGCTGGTGGTAGAGTTGGAAAACAAAATAAGAAACAGTTCTTTACCCAGGACATAACTTGCCCTGGATAAAGAACTCTTTCTTATTTTGTCTTCCAATTCGACCATCAGCCAGTTTCAGTAGCGGTCTTCTGGTTCTGGAACTCAGAGCCAAATCCTAACCTGCGTGGGAACGGGTAGGCCAACTGGCCTGCCCCAAATCCAATGTGGGGTTGCAGCTGGTAGCGGTTCAGCCCAGGGCAAGGGGAATTCATTTCATTTACCCCAGGTAAAACCACAGCAGCCCCAATGGGGCTACTTGGATCTGCACCACCTAATGAGAAATGCAGATTCAAGCAGCCCAGAGCTGCTCTGAGCTGCCTGGGACTGGTGTTTAGGATCCAGCACAAGTGCCAGATCCTGGCTCGACCCCCAGCTCGGCCATGGCCTGCCCATGGACCTGCTTGTTACCTGCCCTTCCCCTGCCCTCTCCAAGCCCCCACACCAGCTTCAGCTAGTGCAGCCTCACATCAGCCTCGGGAGGCCGATGCATGTTCCTGTGCCGGCCTCTCTCCCTGAACAGTGGCACAAAAGTGCTTTATAGCACTTTCACGATACCTCTGGGCTAGTGTAAGGGACTTGCACCAGCCCAGCCAAGTGTTGGGAGTGCACCCTCATTGTGATGGCAACTAGCCTAAATGCCTGTAAAAGGAGATTGGACAGCATTATGAAGAAAAATCCATTGCAGGTTACAGCATTTGATTGCCCACTTCACTGGGATTGGTGCACTGCATATCAATTCAGGGCAGTTGGTCAACATGGGACATTTTTAATTTGGGGTGGTTGTCTCCAAAGGGTTTCAGGCTGCTTGTCTCTTGCCCCAGGATTATTGCATGCATTCATTCTGTATGGGAGCAACCACTGCTGCATCCTGTATATGAATAATATACAGGATGCATCCTGTATATGAATAATCATATTTAGAGGATCAGTCAATTGAGGTTGTCAATGTTTTTAGTACATCCAGCTTTGCTCTCTCTATTACATCTGCCATAGCAAATGAAAGGATGCAGTGGCATAGCTAGCAAGGGGTGGGGGTGGTCCACCCCAGGTACCACCCTTGGGCGGGTATAACACCACAAATGCCCCAACATCACTAACATCGCGAAGGTTAGGGGTAACACCATTATGCTATATACCGTTGGATGTGGAATTTCCAGCGGAATGCAATGCAAAAAACCGGATTGAATTATTTCCTTCCCATTAAAAGTTATTGGCAAAAAAACCAGAAAACAAAAAATGCATTGAAACCTATGGAAAATGAAACTGAGCCATATCGCACGTTTATTCGTGAGTAGGTGAACTTGCCATAGTTCATCGGAAAGGGCAGGCCGAGAGGAATCCAATGACATCGGAATGGTTTCTATCCAATGAAAGCAGCCCTCAAAAAACACCCAAGAAGGAAGTCCCTCCCTCCAAGCAGACAAATGTATTGAACCCTATGGAAAGCGAAAGTAAGTCACAGGGTCGCGTTTACTCATGAGTAAGCAAACGTGCCTTGGCTCCTGGTCAAGTCAGGTAAAGAGGAATGCAAGGCTAGCTGCAAGGTTTCCATCTAATGAAAGTGCAGCTCAACAAATGCTCCAGAAGTCAGCCCCCCCCCCCAAGAATAAAGCAGATGCTTGAGCTGGTAAGGTGGGCACTGGGGAGTGCTGAAAATCTCACTGATTTATTTGTGGGGAGATGTTATTGCAGGCAGCCCCCCTCCCCAAGAATAAAACAGAGGCTTGAGCTGGTAAGATGGGCACGGGGGAGGGCTGAAAATCTCACTGCTTTATCTCTGTGTGTGTGTGTGTGGGGGGGTGTTATTGCAGGCAGGCTACAGAGAAAATGCACTTGGTGAAACAGGGCTGGCTTCCCCTTATTTATCTGTTTTTCTTTAATTTAATTATTTATAATTATTTTATTTTGCTTGATGATGTCACTTCCAGCCATGACATCACTTCTGGGGGGTCCTGGACAGATTGCCATTCTAAAAAGTGGGTCTCAGTGTTAAAAGTCTGAGAACCACTGCCTTAACTCAAAACAGGCCAATGAGACATCGGGGGGGGGGGGGATGACACCCTAGTGACCAAAATTCTGGAAATTGTGGCTTTTAGGAATAATACCATCATGTTATATACCATTTGATGCCGAATTTCATCCATTGCTTGTGGGGAAATATTCACTACATTTATTTTCTGGCCATTATTACTATTAATTTCATGTCATGGCTATTACTATCTCTCATTTGCACCTACCTCACAGGGTTGTTGTGAGGACAAAATAAGGGAAGGAACCATGTACACCACCCTGAGCTGCTTAGAGGAAGGGTGGTATAAAAAGTGAATTAATTAATTAAACAACATAATTAATAATTAATAGATAATTATTAATTAATTAATTAAGTCATATGGGATGACAAAATTTTATGGGCCCCAGGTGTCAAATGACCTAGCTATGCCTCTGAAAGGATGTGTTTTTGGAATCCTTGGAAGACCTGAGCTCAGTGGCTGCTATGGGAGGGATATCAAGAAGGAATTCTGGAGAGCCAGAGTGTAGTGATTTCCCTTTATGGTGGAGATAAAGGAGTAATGCTGGAGCACATTGGTGGTGGCTACACTGTATGGTGGATAGTTTTGAGAATTGGTGTTGCCTTGGCTTGCTCTTATAATTTTGTGACTACTGGAGGGTGCTTACATTTTAGCCTTATTTTCAGGAACACCGTCCTTTTTGGGGCCAACAAGAGAGCAAGGTCCAGTGGCATCAGCACCCAGCTTAGATTTGGAAATGTGGCCCGTATCAAGTGATTAAGCCAAATCTGGGCCCAGCAGCCTAAACAAGATGGATCTTGTAACGGGCCCTTTGTATTGATATGCCAGCTTGGCAGAATGATTTGAAAGGACACACACACAAACATGGTTGTCTCAAAGTCAACAAGGATTATAAGAATAGAGAAAGAGAACACACAGGTAGTACCAAAGCATAGGGGGCTAACAGCCTGGTGACATCCATAGCTGAGAGCCGGAGATTAATGGTCCCAGTGGCTTCTGAGAACCAAGAGTCTGAGTGAGGGTAAGAAAGAAGGGAAGTGGGCCTGATGGTTCTGACCCAGGAGACTACTTGGCCTTTCAGAGTGAGAGTCTGCTTGCTGGCAGCCCAGGCCTATGCATGTCTACTCAGAAGTAAGTCCCATTAGAGTCAATGGGGCTTACTTCCAGGAAAGTGCTGATAGGATTGGGCTGTAACACCTTGCAGAAAGTGGAACAGGTTGTTCTGCCCATTTATACACTGCTGGTCTCTCTCTCTCTGTGTGTGTGTGTCTATGTGTGTGTGAGGCTTCAGGACTTAATACCCATACAGGTGATGACTGGCAAGTGGGCCAGGTGTTCCAACTGACATTTCCAATTGACACTTGGAAAAGGGCGGGAAATTTTTACCTCAGAGGAAAGAGATGTAACTTTTTCAAAGTCACCTTTACCCCCTTTACCTGTTTACTCATAATAGTGACTATGGACCCAATCCTGAGTTGGACCAGCACTTGCTCTGACCTCCAGCGCCAACACTGGGTGTTACAAAAATGCCACAAGACATGCGACACCCTGTGCCGAGTCAGTGCCGTTGCCAGCCCAGTGTCAGTTCCTACACTATTTCTGAACTTTCCATCAAATTTTCTCAAATTTCATGGACTATGGAAAGTTCATAAATCGTGAACCAATGTTGCCTTGAATCACTTTGTTGACTTGCTCAACAAGATTTTCTGTCACCACAGTTGCAGGGAAGTACCAAGGGTGTTGTAGGGAGCATACATGACTGTTCTGTATGGAATTGTGACTAAGAAACTAGGCTATAGCAAGTTTTGTGCAAAATGAGTGCCCAAAAACCTCACAGACATTCCCAAAAAGCTGCGAATGGGGTCTGTGTTGATGTTGTTTGACAAGGACATACAAATGCTTGTGCCACACTATGACAAGTGTCTCAATTTGGGTGGTTATTATGTTGAGAAGTAGTACTCTTTAGTAAGTAACTTCTGTGCATAATACAATTGTTTTTGTTCATTCTTTTTCTTTTTTTAACAGCCTACGAGGGATTACTTTTCAAATAACCCTCATTCTTGAGTTACACAACCTGATCTTATATGACTTTAGGAAGATATTTATCTGTTCTTTTTCAGAAAGGCATTTATCTACTTGGTAATTATTAAAATAACTATTATTTTTTTCACCCCTTCAAAAAACAATCTAGAGGGAAAACACTGGCAGTTAAATCCTCAGCCCGTGTCTGTGCTGACTGCAACGTGTCACTTGATAATGGTGTAGGGCTCCATCTATTACTGTGACTGTTGTATCACTGCAGGGGTTGGTGCACTAACAAAGGCAGATGTGAAGCTGTGGTATGGCCAAGCATGAATTTCTATTTAGGCAGCTCTTCTTGCTGCTGCTGTTTCAGTTGATGTTCCTTCCTATTGCGTGCCAGAACCAGAAAAGTGCATGTCATATTAGAAGCATTCAAGACAATGTATATAAGCCAGGACAAGCCATAATTGGTGGGATCCTTTCTCTAGTGTTGCCTCTGGTACAGTTGCTCAATTTTAGAGAAGTTCCTGATCAGAATTATAAGACATCCCAGTAAGTTCTTTTAAAAAAATTTTTTAAAATACTCGTAATCTCATTTTTCTGAGGAGATCAGTGGGTCCAACAGCTGCATGAGCAAGTCTGAGAGGTGCAATTTATCAAAGATTGACAAGCAAGTGATTGGGGCAGATGGATCAGTTCATCTACTACTTATAACAAATTTATTGGAGGCACAGAACATTCCACAAGTTCAGGATTTTACAGCACTCGAAATGAGCTTGTTCTAAGGAAGACACAGACCATGAGCTTTTATGGCAATCAATAGTCATCTTCATAATATACTTGTTTGTATTTTATTGTACACTGTTACGTAGCTGGATGTGTCAATGCCATTTTCTTTGCAGTCCATTCTGTTCTGTTGTTACTCTTTGCCCTCTTAGGGCCCATCCTATCCAATTTTCAGTGCCGGTGCTGCTGTGTCTATGGGGTATGCACTGCTTCCTGTGTTGGGGAGGCAGTCTTGGAGGCCTCCTCAAGGTACAGGAACATTTGTTCCCTTACCTTGGGATTGCATTGCGGCTGCACCAGTGCTGGAAAGTTGGATAGGATTGGGCCCTTACTCATTTTAGGTGCTTGTGCTATGCATGTATTGAAAACATGCAAGATATTAGTTGGGATGAGGGACGCAACAAGGTCTGTGTACAACAGCTAAGAATGAATTATTATCCCTCCACATATCAATTTTAGCAGTCCAAAAATGAGGTACAGGTAAGACCTAACTAGTGTTAAACACTTTGAATCCCATGGATACCTTAGGAAAGAGGAAATAATGAGTGTTTACTATTTTAACTCAGTTTGCTCCAAGAGTCTACTGAACAACTGTCCTCCCACATGCAGAACGCAAACCACTTCCTTTCTGCGTTGCTCTTACTGGTGGGGATTAGGCTATTAGCAAGCTTTGTAGATGTGGTGCTAGTGATAATTAATGAGACATTGTTCATAGAGCTTTCTCAGTACCATTTCTATTGCAGAACAACAGTAACTTATTACCAACATGCCCTGTCCTTGATATTTGCCATCCATGAGATCAATAGCAGTCCCAGGCTCTTGCTCAACATTACCTTGGGATTCCACATCTATGACAACATGTATAATTCAGAGACCACTTCTGGGAGCATCCTGGACCTCCTTTTCACACAGCAAAAGAATCACCTCAATTACAAATGTGATGGCAAGAATGTGTTGTCTGTTGTAGGGGGATTTGCTAAAGAAATGTCCATCCAAATGGCCAACGTTTTCAGTGTCTACAAGATTGCACAGGTATGTGTGTGTGCATTGAGTGTGGTGGGGCACTCTCTGGGTAGCTATATCATGATGAAATGCCCTTTTGTTATGGAGTAAAATGAGAGGATCTGTTGTTAAATTACAAGCATGGCAATGGTATTCCTTATTCAACTCTAGGACTTATCCTTACCATATGACATTTGGTAAGATGCATTTCCAGAAATGTGTGAATATTGAAATTCTAAATTTCACAATAGTCTGCTGAAAAGTGGCCCCATTCCAGCAGTTTACATCTCTTGTGAAGAATTGGGAGTAAAAACATGACCTGAAGTTGTCATTTTGGAAATCAAAACCAGTTCAAAAGTTTTATTATGTTCCTGTAGTCTTCCTTTCATTAACTGGATGGAAACAAACACAAAAAGTGTGGTTTTAAATGTAGGAGAGTGAGGGCAGATTTCACCAGTTTAGCAACCTATTGGGTCTTTTGTGCTTTGTCATGAGTAGCTTCCCAGTTCTCTCTGTTGCATGTTACTTGTTATTGCATCTACTTTCATCAAGCTCTTTGTGTCCATCCAGCTACATGCAGGCATGTTCCATAAGACTGCTTGTTGTACTTTGCTGTTTTTCTCTCTTTTATTTAATCCTTTTTCTTTTCTATTGATAATAAATTAGTTGTTCTGACTCTTTGCTTGCCTAGTCCATGTTAATGAGTAATTTAGGGTGCAATCCTCACCCACTTTCCAACACTGACATAAGAGCGATGCAGCTCTGAGGAACAACACTCCCTTACTTTGAGGAGGCCTCCATGAGTGCGACCCAACTGCAGGATGCAGCACATGCCCCATTGGCACTGCCATGCCAGTGCTGGAAATGTGGTTAGGATTTGGTCCTTAGTGGGTTACCACGTCTGATCGCACATGGGCACTACAGCAATTTGACTTAATTATTTGGAGTCCTGGGAGGCAGTTTTCCCCCCAAATGGCACTCCTTTGCTTGTCATACTCAATTTGGGATGGTGGCAGAAGTTAGATCTACTCGTTCCCCCCATCAGATGGCAACCTAGGAAACAAAGAAAGTGAAGAGCAGAAAGGGTGTGTGTGGTTTAACCACTAGTTTTGCTTCCCGTGGTAGTGCTCTTGGCAGGGTCTCCATCTCTGAAACAGTTATTCCAATTTGGGTAGCTAATCTGAAGTAAATTTGACCAAGGGTCCAATTCTATAAAGTGCACGCTGGTTTATCGCCGATGCACACTGCTGCAAATGTGCCATAAGGCACATCTACAGCCCTTAGCACCAGTCCAGAGTTGGAGGACTGCCATTGCTCCACCACTCTGCTGTTGTGCGGACTGCCGGGTGGTGGAGAGGTTAGAGAGGGTGTGGGGGAAGGCAGGGAGGAGGTATTCCGGTGCAGAGGAAGTGGGGGGAGGGTGCGGAGGAGGCGTACTATAGGAAGGAGTGGGGCGGTAGGGAGGTGGAACTGGTGGAGCTTTGCTCCACTGAATCCTTACCCTCCGTGTTGGGCCGAGGCTCTTGATTATACAGTGAACCTTGGGTCTCTGTACAATCAAGTAGCCCCATTGCGGGCTACTCACCTTACCTGGGGAAAGGGGACAAACATCCCCTTCTCCTGAGGAGCTGCTGGGCACTGCCCAGGCAGTGCTCAGGATGCAGTGGTAGCCGTTTTTGATGCTGCCGCATCTGCACGCACTGGGCAGCTCAGGATTGGACTGACAGTCCATAGCTGGACATTCTTTAGGCTGCCAAAATCTTACCATGACAATTCAGTCCATTTTGTTAAATGTGTGCTTTTGCACCCCTATATGTGCAATCCATATAAAATAGTACCTGAGAGAGCCAGATCACAATTGGGACTATGTGATGCAGAAAGGGAGGGGGGATAATACAGAAGTTGGTATTCAGTGGGAGAGGGACACTGATGCTCTCTCAAGATAAACAACAAAAGATTTTGTTGTTGCACCTTTACACTCACTTCCCTCTTTCCTATGTGCAATGCGAAGCAATTGTGCCATTGGCTACTGTATTTGATCCTGGCGTACAGAATATATTTCCCCCATGTGACATGATGTATGTATCCTCAAAAGCACATGCAGTAGTGGCCTGTCTTTTAGTAGTTTACTTTCTGGAGTAAGTACTTTACTTACTGTCTTACTTTAGTGGTTACTTTCTGGAGAGCACTGAAATTATGATGAGACCATTTGAATGAATTGAATGATCTCATGTTTTAATAGATTGGACTTTAATTCTGCACTGTGCATGACTTTGTTCTGTTATATAGTTAGCTTTAGTTAATAACTGTTTAATGATTTGGTTAGAATTTTTTTTTATTATAATTGGTTATCCTCATTTGCTTTGAGCATCACCAGATCAAAGGTGAGATAGAAACGTTCTCATCAATAATAAACACCTATGATATATAAGCAGAAATGGAAAACAGAAGAATTGGCATTACTGGATCATGTGAGTTATAATTTTACAGTGGGAATTTCTTCAAGCTATAATAATGGGTGATGTTCTTTCCATTCTATAGTTCACTTATGGTACAGCCGAGCGGACAGTAAGTAGCAGAATTCACTTCCCTTCTTTGTACTGGACAGCACCAACGGAAACCGCCTTTCTTACTGGGATTGTCCAGCTACTTCTGCATTTCAGATGGACATGGGTTGGCCTCATGGTTTCGGATGATGAGGATGGAGAAAGATTTGTGCAGAGCCTGACCCCTCTGCTTGCTCAGAAGAGCATTTGCATTGCATGGCTGCAAAGGGATCCAGCAAAGCGAAATGAACATGACAAAAATCATGTTACAAAAATGACAGAGTTAACGCTAACCATTTTAAGAACTGAAGTCAAAGTGGTTATTGTTGGTGGGGACTCAAATTTGCTCTCTCTTTTAATTATCTCCTTAGAAATGATTGAATCTGATATAAGGGCTTATATAAGAAAGGTTTGGATCATGCCACCTCAGTGGTATATCTCTTCATACTCTGGGCAATTGTTAGGTACAAACATTTTGCATGGAGCATTGTCTTTCTTATTCCACACAAGTTCAGTGCCAGCATTCGAAGACTTTCTGCTGGCCTTAAAGCCTGATGAGACATTGAGGAACTTTCTCTGTTTGTTATGGCAATTAGAATTTATACACTGTCAAAGATGTGAAGGAGAAAAGAAACTGAGGAAAGCGCCTCTGTCTTTCTTTGAGATGAGAATGTCTGGTGAGAGCTACGGTATCTACAATGCTGTCTATGCTGTGGCACATGCCCTACAGGCCTCATACTTGGCCAGACACAGGACCCTGCAACACAGAAGCAAATTTGAGTCTTTCGGTGTTCATCCATGGCAGGTAATCTCACCAACAGAATGAACAGCAGTTGGTGTTGTGGGGTGATTAAGAAAGTGAGTAGTGATTCAGGATTTAATGAACCTCACATCTGCTACAAATTCTCAAAAGGTGGCTTTAGTCAAATGCCCCTTCCCCAAGCAGTCCAGCTCCAATCTGGAGGTTCTGCTTGATCTTTCCTGATCTCTAATCATTCAGCCTACTGGTAACTAGAAAATTTTCTTCAAAAATTTGGGTAGAGAATCCGATAAATATAAGTGATGTGGATGAAGTAATGTTCAATATTGGTGAGCTGATAGGATAGCAAGGGAAATTTCCTCTGTCCAAGTCAAGTCCAAGCTGACAGGATAGCAAGGGAAATTTATTCCTGTCCAAGTCAGACCTGGAGTATTATGAAGCCCTGTATTTCCTTGAGTCCCCTTGAGTCCTTGAGTCCCCTTGTTTCTTTCTGTATGCTTTCTGTCTATTTTCCTGTACTTGGGGCAGTTTCAACCTCAGCAGCTTCTGTGCCTCCAGCTGTTGGGATGTACATTACAAACAGCTCTATATTCCCTTTGTTTGCAAAACATTATAAGCGACAAGGGAAAGAACAGCCTTTCTCTTTCACTTGAGTCAGGAATGAGCCTGTTGATTGGCTCAGGTTCCTGCCAGTTTTCCTCAAGGAATGAGGGAGGCAGATATTCAGCTGGGATCCCCCCACCAATCAGGTAGGCCAATTAGGTCATTACTGTGGAGCGATAAAACTTCCAATCTGGACGGAAGGAGTGGCTCTGTTCTGGCTGTCCAAAGCTGATGAATTCCACATAGAAGAGACTCATGTGCAGGGAAGAGAGAAAAAAGGGGTAATTAAGGCAATTACCTTAACATCCTTCAGGTAATTAACAGCCCAATCTTACTGAAATCCCCCCAGTGTGGTGTGGATGCAGCCACACCAACAACTCATGCACTGCATCTGTGGAAGGGGCAGTTGAAAGATCTCCCCGAGGTGAGTGAATGGCATGATCTACTGGTTATATTCTAGTCCTGGATCTGCCTGATTCCTATCACATCTCCTCTGTAGGCACTGCAGAGGTTATGACAGGACCTCCCAAGATTCAGTATTTTCCTAGGAATGGGGTTTTGCCCAGATGCCCCCCCCATCTGGCCTGATCACCTGGGCTGGTGTCATTGATACATTCTATAAGGGCTCTTCTCTGTTCAGCTGCATATCCAACCAGGGGAGAGAAGGGAGCAGTAAGGGAATCAGCCGACAGATGCTGAGAGCCCTGAATCAGCCGACAGATGCTGAGAGCCCCTTCCCTTTACCTTGTCAGATTCACTGCAATGATCTTATAACCTCTATAACATTGCTTCAAATATCAGTTGGTTCACACTGACTGGAAATGACAGAGTGTTGGAGAGCTGACTGGACTCCTACTGCAACCTCATCTTATGAGCTTCTGTTGCTGTGTTAAAAAGAGCATATGAGAAGAGAATGATAGACTTTGTGCTTAAAGATAATTGCTGATAGCTAACGGAGGGTTTATATAAGCAGTAGGCACATCCACTCGTACTTGCACTTGTGGGATTTCTGGTTTCCATAGCTTCCTGTGTTTGTAAGTCACATTTCATGCTATTCTGAAGGGTCCCTTAGACTTCTGGACCTCAGTGGAGCGCATGTTGCTGATGTGGGAAGGAGCTGAAGGGCCCCAACTTCTGTGAGTGCTCCTAATGATTTTCTGTCCCACCCTAGCTCCACTCTTTCTTGAAAAGCATCCATTTCAACAATGGTGCTGGGCATGAAGTCATGTTCAGAAATGGAGAAATCTTGTCTGGCTATGATATCATCAACTGGGTCACGTTCCCCAATCAAACTTTCCTTAAAGTCCCTGTTGGAACAATTTCCCCAAGCCAAGAATTCACCATCGATGAGGATGCAATCGTGTGGAATAGTAGAATGAAGCAGGTAAGAACTTACTGCACCTCTGAAGTACAAATGTGTGCTAAAAGTTATTATAACTTCCTGTTTTATCTATCCAATTTGTCCACACATAATTAACAACAACTAAAAAATTTATATTTTTCCACTGTAAAAATGAAGATGCAAACACAGGCATATTTCCAAAGGCAGCTGAAGAGGGGGATAAATTTGCTCACATCCTTACTCAGTTGTGGGAGAGGCTAGCTTAGATATACAGGTTACTTTCCCCAATCAAACATTCCTTAAAGCCTCTATTAGAAAGATCTCACCAAGCCAAGAATTCACTATCAACAAGAATGCCATCATGTGGACCAGCAGACTGAGGGACCAATCCTATCCAACTTTCCAGCACCGGTGCAACCGCAATGCAGCCCCTAGGCAAGGGAACAAATGCTCATAGCTACCCTCCCACCACAGAATGCAGCACAAACCCCATTGGCATGGCTACACCAGGGCTGGAAAGTTGGATAGGACTGGGCCCAAAGATACTTCCTAGGGTAGCAGGGGAGGGGGAGAAGGGGGTATGTGTGTTTACATTCTTAATCAGAAATAGGAGGGACCAGCTCAGCTATATTGTGCTAACTATCCCTGTGAAAATATGATAGCATAATTCTTGACCTGAAAAATGCTCAGGTTCCTAAGTTACTGGGTGTGATCTATGACACATGTATCATGTATGCATGGCAGTAATTGATTATGTTTGCAAGGACAAAATCATGACTGAAATCTATGTAGAATCAAAAAGTCAATGCAATGTATTGTACAACACAATCAATTACCCAAGTTGGCCCTAAACACCAGTAGTTCTTGGTGGGGAGAAAGAAGAAATCATTATAAGGAGAAAAGGGCATGTAAAGGTGCAAGTGAAGGATGGGAGAAAGGAGGGACCAGTGCGTAGGGAAATCAGCATGTTTACCAGGGAAAGGAACTCAAACCAGTGACCCGGACTTGAGTCACTAAAATGCACATTTTTCTGTGACTGGTTGACTCGACTTGTGAATTACATGCATGGAAGATTCTGAGAAGCATTTGAGTCAGGGACCCCAACTCGGCACTTGTCCCCACGCTGTGTCTAGGTTTGCTTATTGTTTTTGTGGTGTGAAAAACCTTGTGGGGCCAGCATTCAGATTGGGCAAACAGCAGGGAAGTTCCAGTCAGGAGACAGGGAAGGGTTATTAATGCATCTGAGCAGGAGGGGAGAGGTGGGAGAAAAATCTTTTGCCCATCTCCCATTGGAAGGAAGTAACCAATGATCATTGTCCAAAGGATGGGTGTTCTGATACTTTCTTTGGCTGAGGTAGAGTACAAGGAGGAGCCTAAGGGGATTCTTGGCTTACAATTGGCTGCAGAAGTCCAGGGAGGGGGAGAAGATAGGGAAGGGGGGACGCAGTTCATAGTGATCACGCCTTCCATCATGGCTGGTGGGGAGGTGGAACCCTCATTGAATGACTGACTGAGTGGGACTAGTTCTGAGTAGAGTTGCCAAGGTATCAGGTTGTCCTGGTAAGCCTTGTAGTTGCTGCAAGTGACCCTCCTCCCTCTTGCTGCTTCTGTCCCCGCTCTCTCACAGTCCCTCTTGTCCCTCCCACCCTGTTTACAGAAGTCACTCTTAGAGTCACAAAGGGGTGACTCGGCGACTCAGAAAGTGCCCCTGTTATGACTTCAAGACGAGGCACAGTGGGTAGTGACTCTACATTCAACTCAAGTTAAGCCACACTGAGTTTTTCCATCCCTGATGTTTACCCAAGAGAAATAGGAGCTGAAGAACCTTTGAATTTGCTGTAGTGGAAAGGAGAGAGGAGGAACAGAAGGCAAAAAAAAAAAAAAAGCAAAGCAGAAATGCATCAAGACTGAAAAATAGACCAAGAAGTCCTAGACTTTCAATCTCTCTCTCTCTCTCTCTCTCACCCACACACACACACAAACTACAATTTCATCACTGTCAGTGGTGTAGCTATGTCATCTGGCATCCAGGGTCCCATTTTTTTTACATCCTCCCTCCCAAAGGCATTAGAAAAGCACCTCTGGTTTTTGGCAAAAAAATTGAAGCGCCTTTCTAAGGCCTCCACAGACCTTCTGAATGTCGGGAAAGCCAAACACTGCCTCCCTGGGGCTCTGAAGGCTGCCAGAGGCCTTACGAAGGTCCTAAATGGCCTTCCCATCACTCAGAAAGGCTGCTGGAAGCCTTAGGAAGGTACTTCTGGTTTTAGCTAAAACCAGAAGTTTTCAATGTCCTCCGGGAGGCCTTCTGAGGCCACAGAAAGGCATCCCCCTGACACCCGTGCAGGTGTGGCATCTGGGGCAATTGACCTCTCAGTCTCACTTTAGCTATGCCACTGGCTACAGTAGAAAGGATAGAAATATGAAGCATATCATCAATGTTGGACCAATTGTCAGTGCTTCGTAAGAGCAAAATAAGCCATCTATATCTGCGGAGATGAGAGTGTCGGGCCTGGGTTCCAAAACACAGTAATCCCAGCGGTGGGGGTGCAGGTGGGGAATCTGTTGGGGAGAATGTCATCAATGACTTGAAAAGCAAGCCCTGCAGGGATGGGCAGTAGTTTTCACTGATTTCAGATATGAAAGTAAGGCAAAGTATGGGAGATGAGACAGCTTTACTGGAGGAAAGGGTTCTGCAGGTGCTGGAGTTGGAGCTGTGGTCAAGTGTAGGGAAGAAGAGACAAAAGTTGGAAAGAAAAGAGACTAGCCTGATACCTGTCCTGTGTGTTGACTGCAATAGCAGTCCTTGTCAAAGGGTAGCAGAAGGAACGGAAGTGGTCTACAAGAAATCCACAACCAACAGCAATAGTAGCGAGGATGGGGAAAAGACTGACAATGGCGTGAGGGGTTTGTGGCCCAGCTTTCTGTGACCAAAATTCCTGTAGGGAGGCTTTGAGGCTCTTGTGGAGTGAATTCATCAAGAACGTTCCTCTGTTCTCCGGCTGGTTGCTAATGGGTGATCCTTGCTCAAGTTGAGTGCCTCTGTTGTTCTGATCTATGATGGGGATGAGGCAGAAAGTTTGTTGATTGATCAGAAAGCCTGTTCATTAATTATCATATAATCCTTGATTAGTTTTTTTCCCCCCACATCTCAATCCTAACCTGTGCTGAACAGGGAGGCCACAGTGGCTTGTACTGTATTCAACACAGGTCAGGTTCAGGCTGGAGGTCACCTTGGGATAAGGGATATTTTCCCCTTATCCCATGTTGAGTCTTTGCATGCCCTATGAGGCTACTCAGATCTGCACCAGCTATTTCACTGGCTTGGGATCCAGCCGACTCCCAAGTTGTGCCTTATGTGCCTTACATGTACATGCCTTACATGTACAAATGTGCCACCTCAAACCATTCTTTGGATCGTGTGCTCGGTGAGTTTGGAGGAAAAAGCTAAGGTTAATGGGATTTCTTTTCTGATTTCAAAGTCAGGAGGTTCCCAGGATTTGATTATTTTACAGGTTCAGAGCTGGTGACCCAACAAGGTGTAGCCAGTCATGGAATCCTCCAAATGGAAGGCAAATTTTCTTCTAAGCTAGGCAGCAAGAGTGAGGGGGGGGGGGCAGGGTGATCTTTTCCTTCAGGCCTGTGGGACTAGTTCTGGGTCATGCTTGCCTGGCATTCATCCAGTATACATACACATGCTTAAAAAAATGTGTCAGATAATTCAAAGAACAGCATGTCAGGTAACACTTCCCTTCTCATTTTGTTACCTGGTAGGGTGAAAAACTATAGGATTACCTGTGTAGGGCAAGGGATGAGCAATCAAAAGCCATCATGCCATAAAAGAAGGGCCCTTGATGAGCTCATGGCACAAAAGTTCCCATTCTTGAAACAGGAATTTGAGTTATAAAAAGCTGAATCACAGAACCTTTACTGGGTTTACAGCACTCATTCAGTTACTGTCAATGGCAACAAGCTATCCTGTATCACTCTCACTGCCCCTGCTGTGGACCTTGGAGTATGGCTCATAATACTATCCACATGTTCTTTGATTAGGTACCACCCCATTCCACTTGTGTTGACAGCTGTAATTTTGGACACAGCAGGAGAGTTCTGGAGGGGAAACCTGTTTGTTGCTATGATTGTATGCCATGCTCAGAAAACACAATTTCTAATCAGACAGGTAAGTGCAGCCATAGAGTCACTGGGCTATGACATTTTGAATGACTCCTAACAGGGACTTTCCAGAACACCTGAGTCAGGGCCTGATCCTAAGGACCCAGTGCTGGCCACTGCCAGTGTTAAGTGTTGCAAACGTGCTGTAAGGCATGCGTGTAAGACTCACCGTCAGGTCAGCGCTTACGCTGCTTAAGCACCAGTCTGTGCTGAACCAGTGCCGGCTGGAGGTCCATCACATGCTGCCTGGAGCTCGGGATTTGCTCCTGTGGTGAACAGAAGAGTGGAGCGGGAAGGGAGGTATTCTAGGGCAGGAGAGCATGAGGGCAATGGCGTAGCTAAGGGGTGCACAGGGTAGCAGCTGCACCAGGGGCAACAAGCTGAGCTTGACACTAGTGACCAAAATTGTGAAAATCTTGGTATGTATGATTAATACCATCATGTTATACATCATTGGAAAGGTAAATTAATGCAGAATTTAACAAAACAAACCCCACTGGAATATCTGTATTCTGTCAAACGTTATGGCCAATTCACCAGAAAATGAAAACACAATTGCCTTATGGAACAAAAAGTGACTTTCTTAACTCAAAACTGACCTATGAGGCTGATTGTTCAGAGAGCCAGTGACATATTATTATGTTATTGACATGCTGCGATGACATGTTATCATGATCCAGTATGAAACCAATAAGGTGTTAATACGAATCAGCTCTCATTTCCATGTATCATAATACAGTTACCCCTGCTAACTGGGTAAAAGGAGCTTTTTCAAGAGGTGCCCCCCTTTTATTTAGCAAGGGAAGAATAACCATCCCTCCTCACCCCAACTCAGTGTCTTGAACATATCAGGGGTACACTTTTTATCAATTAATTAATTTGATTTTGTCTGGGGGGGCACAAATCTTCTTTGACCCCAGGTAGCAGATAGATGCCTTAGCTATGTCACTGACTGGGGGGAGGCAGCAGAGCAAGTAGGTGGCAATCTGCTGAAGGGAGGAGGGGGTTCCTTCCAATTTTCACTTTTAAAAAAAGTCTGGGCATGACGTCACTTCCAGTTGTGACATCACTTCCGGGGCAACATTTTGAGCTTGGCACCAGGCTACACAATCATTAGCTACACCACTGGCGGGGGGAAGGCAGTGTGGGAAGGAGTGGTAGCTCTGCTCTGCCAGATCCAGAACCCTGAGTTTGGCCGTCCAGCCCGACATAGGACCTCTCAAATCTCCACTGGCTAAATAACTGGCACAGACTTGAGTATCCCCATTGTGGGGCCTGCTCTCTTTCCCAGTGGAAGGGGACGAATGTTCCCTTCCTGCATGGAGCTGGCGGTGGCTTCCTGGCAAACATTGGCTGCAGTGGCAGCCATTTTGGTGCTGTTGCTTCTCTGGGCACTGAGCAGCTCAGGATTGGGGTGCTTCTGGGCACCAGGCAGCTCAACTCACCCTTCCGCTGGTGCAGCAGCCGCTCCACTGGCCTCGAGTGTTGAAATCATGCCATCCAAGTGGCCTCACAGCAGAGGCTGGGACACTTCTTGTCATAAGGGGCAAAATACCCTTTTCGAGGGTAGACCTCCAGGCTCCACCAAACCCTTGCTGGTTACAGTGGAGGCCAGCACAGGTTAGGACTGGGTTGCTAATTATTGGAAGTAACAGAGGGAGGTAAGTCTAGGCTGGATTGAGATCTCAAAAGTATTCTGCAAGGCACTGAAACAGTGAGTGAAATGAATGTGGCCAATGGGAAGAGCGGCTGGAATAAGTTGGCCACTTCCTTTGTTTTCTATGTTGTGAAAATGGAGCATGAAGGGAAATTACAATAAAATCTCATCAGAAACTAAAGGTTTTTGACAATTTAATACATCTGTTAAGCACTAGGCTAAGTGAATGAACACACCTCCACACATGATTGTCCTTTCCAGATGCAGATCATTGCATTCCATGCACAGAAGATCAATATCCTGAGAAGGACCATGGTCAATGTATTCTGAAGGTTACATCCTTTCTTTCGTACCAAGAGCCTTTGGGGATTGTGATGGCTTCCCTTGCTACTTCCTCTGCTGTAATCACAGTTCTGGTGATGCAAACCTTTCTCAAGAACTGGAATACACCCATCATCAAAGCCAACAACCGGAACCTCACCTGTGTCCTTCTGGGCTCCATCCTCCTTTGCTACCTCTCTTCCCTTCTATTCATAGGAAAACCTGGAAGGGTGACCTGCCTTCTGCGACAACCAATTTTTGGCATCATTTTCTCTGTGGCTGTGTCTTGTGTCTTGGCAAAAACAATCATGGTGGTCATTGTCTTTATGGCCTCAACACCAGGAAGCAGAATGAGGATGTTTCTAGGACACAAAGTGGCCAACTCCATTGTTCTGTGCTGTTCCTTCACTCAAGTGGCCATCTGTATTGCATGGTTGTCATCCTCTCCTCCTTTCCCAGATGCCGACCTGCACTCAGAGATTGGGAAAATCATACTGGAATGTAATGAAGGGTCTCCTTTCATGTTCTACTGTGTCCTGGGCTACATGGGCTTCCTGGCCCTCCTCAGCTTCACTGTGGCTTTCCTAGCAAGAAAACTACCAGATGCCTTCAACGAAGCCAAGTTCATCACCTTCAGCATGCTGGTCTTTTGCAGTGTTTGGATCTCCTTTCTTCCAGCTTATCTGAGCACAAAGGGGAAAGCTGTTGTGACAGTGGAAGTGTTTGCCATCTTGGCTTCCAGCACTGGGCTGTTGGCTTGCATCTTCTTCCCCAAATGTTACATTATTGTACTAAGAGCTGATCTCAACACCAAGAAACTTGTAATAGAGAAAAGAGATTATGAACATTGAGTTTTAAAGGCTAAATATTTGCAGTTCTCTGCTTGTGTCTTGGCTTAACAAGGCCCATATCCGATCAAACATTCCAGCACGGAAATAGCTGTCCCAATGCGGGATGTTCTGCATCCTATATTTGGCTGGCAGACATGGAGGTCTCCTCAAGGCAAGAGAATGTTTGCTCCCTTACCTCCCTTACCTCGGTACTGGAAAGTTGGTTAGGATTGCATCCCATGTCCTAATTAGAGACTAGATTAACAAAGATAATTGTGAATAGACTTGCAAAGTACTTAAAAATGCCTTTGATACAGAAACATATCTATATATTTTAGATAGTACATGAATATGGCTTTTTCTGTACAATTGTTTGTATGTAAAGGACAGCACAAGTTCGGGGCTGTCTGAGGATCCAAATGATTTGCCTCGCATGTTTAGAACAACACATTTTTCTCATACTGCTTCATTGAGTAAGGGGCGGCAGTTTGGCTCAGGTGGAACAATCTGCTCGAGTTGCAAAACTTAAGCCTGTATGACTTGAGGGAGATATTATTTGTTTCTTTTTGGGGAAGGCATTTCTCTACTTTGTAATTAGCAACATAACTATTATTATAACTATTATTATTTTTCACTCCATTGAAAAACAATTCAGATGAAAAACACTGGCAGTGAAATCCTCAGCCCATGTCTGTGCTGACTGCAATGTGTCATTGAAAAGAGGTGTGGGGCTCCATCTGTTATTTACTGTGCCTGTTGGGGGCGCCACTGTAGTCGTTAGGGTGGAAAAGAAGGCAGAAGTGTATCTGTGGCATGGCTAAGCATCTATTTAGTCAGGCAGGTCTTCTTGCTGCTAATTTTCCAGCTGATGTTCCTTCCTGTTTGCCTGTATGAAAAAAGAGCATGTCTTATTAGAAGCGTCCAAGACAATGTACATAAGCCAGGAGAAGCCATCGTTGGTGGGATCCTCTCAATGGTCTTGCCTTTAACCCAATTTATCAATTTTAAAGACATTCCAGATCAGAATCATGGAATTTCCATGTAAGTTCTTTATTGTATTAAAAAAAATTCTCAGGAAAGCAGGGTGGCTTCAAGCTGCATGAGGAAGTTCCAGTGGTACAATTTATCATAGATTGACTTGAAAGTGATTGGGACAGATGGATCAATTCCTAAGTATGGTTGATTTATTTGAGGCACAGAGTGTTTTGCCTCTTAAGGACTTTGCCACACTAGAAATGAACCTGATGCAAGTTCTTCTAAGGAACAGTTTGACTTTAAGCTTTAATGGGAATTGAAGCTTCAGAATAAGCAGGATTGTGTTTTATTCAAAACTGGAGGGAGATTGATAGGATTTGGTCCATTCCATAGGGTGAGGAGGGGAAGGAACAGGGTGGAGATGGAGGGCCCAGTCCTATCCAACTTTCCAGCTCTGGTGTAGCCACAGTGCAGCCCCATGGTAAAGGAACAAATGTTCCCATATCTTGAGAAGGCCCCAGTGACTGCCCCTCCACCACAGAATGCAGTGTGCACCCCACTGGCACAACTGCACCAGCACTGGAAAATTGGATAGGATTGGGCCCAGAGAAGGGAGGAGAGCAGATCAAGGGTGGGAAGGGGAGGGTGCTGCTGATATCCTATCCCACTTCCCAGCCCTGATCTTACTATCTGGGTCAACTTGGATTTGCACCAACTATTTAGCTACTGCAGACCAGAGTAGACTCAGAGTAGACCAGAGGGCTTATCCTGGGGCAAGGAAATAAATGTTCCCTTGGCTGGGAGTCCATTGCTGCTCAAAACTCACCTTTAAGATGCAGTGTGTGTGTGTCCCATTGGCTGCATCAACACATGGGGAGTTAGGGAGGATCAATTCCTTCCTAACTCCCATCAATTTCAACCCCATGGATAGTAATGGAGGGAGAAAATATTGAGTAGGGTACCATTATTCAGATCCATCAAAGTATCACAAGAGTAAGCAAGAAAGAGTTAAATATAAGCAATACTAGTTTATCGAAATAGGCTCCAAGAGCCAAGCATTGCACAACTTGTGCTCCCACGTGCAGAACCCAAAGCACTCACTTTCTACCTTCCTCTTCCTGCTGGAGATTAGAGTTTCAGCAGGCTTTGTAGCTGAAGTGCTAGTGACAATTCATGAGACATAATTCATAGAATTTTCTAAGTCTCGATATCATTCATATTGCAGTACAATGGTTACTTTTTACCAGCATGCCCTGTCCTTGATATTTGCCATTCATGAGATCAATACCAATCCCAGCCTCTTGCCCAATATCACCTTGGGCTTCCACCTCTATGACAACCTGTTTAATTCAGCGACTGCTTATGAGAGGATCCTGGACCTCCTATTCACACAGCGAAAGAATTGCATCAATTACAAATGTGATCGGCAGGAAGTATTGTCTGTTGTTGGGGGATTCACTAAAGAAACATCCGTCCAAATGGCCAACATTTTTAACATCTACAAGATCCCACAGGTATGTATGTATTGAGTGTGATGGGATACTCTCCTTGCATAGTTGCTGTTGAGATATAGTGTGATAAAATGCCCTCTCATTATAGAGCAAAACAAGTGGCTCTGTTGTTAAGATGTGGCTATTTTAAGCATTACAGTGGTATTCCTCATGAAGCTATCAATTTACCTCACCATTGTGACACTTGGCGGGAGAGATTCCAAGACAAGTCAATCTCACAGATAAGTCAAGGGCAGGTTCTGAGAAAAAAAAAAACCATGAAATTTTCTATGACCCTCAGATATGTCGGAGTTAAAGTTAGGGGGGTATCTGACTATAGTTTTGTGTGATTTTACCCAAGGCCAGATCCTGAAAAATAACCTACTACTAATTGTTATCTCTCTAATTTATAAAAAATATTGTAAAAGATCATAAGATACATTTTTTTTTTCTTTAATTTTTAAAATTCTGGTCTTCACAAACTTTTTGTATCAGAGTAAGTGCACTGTAAACAACACACCAGTAGAACAGTGGTTCCCAACCTGGGATATATGTACCCCCAGGGGCACTCACAGGACCTTTAGGGGTACTTGAAAAATAATTTAACAATGGCAGAAAAAGGCAGGTAGTGCTCCAGAATGCCTTGCAGGGCCAGCAGGACGGGAGGTCAGTTGGCTGTGAAAGCCCCACCAACAGCTAGTTTTTGGTCATCAATTCATGTATGAATCAATGATTGAAAACCAACACAGTGAAAAAGCTGCAATGTAATATGGAAAGGGATCAATCACCCAGAATTTCTCAGCACACTTCTGGTGCTAAACAGTGCAAAGGCAGAGCCTTCAGTTCTTCTAACAGATGAAAAGAGAAAATACTGTGATGAATACATGAAGTCTGGGTTTTCATATAGAGGAGATGAGGGCTTATATTATTAATATTGATTACAGACATTTAGCTAATGTGAGGGGAACAATTCATGGAAAAAGACTGCCAAGGGGTATGCAAGTGAAAAAAGGTTGGAAACCCCAGCAAGAGAACCTTTAATCCAATCCTTTTTTAAGGTGCCTGGTGTGTTAAGCCAGAGGCTCTGCATATAACATACAACTTATAACACATAACTGGGAGTGTGCAATTCAATTCACAGCAGTGAGACAAGCAACAAGGAATGACTGTGAGCATATGTAGCTGCTTGTAGTTGCAACCCTATTTACTCAGAAGTAGACCCATTGCTTTCCATGGTTTTTAAGTAATGGTGCACTGAATTGTAGCCTGGGACTTTGTTTCAGATGGAAACAAGGATTATATCCTGATGTTTAATAAAACAGACCTCTGCCAAGTATTTGCAACATGGAATGAGCAATCCTATGCATGCCTACTCTGAAGTAAGTCCCATAGTGGTCAATGGAGCTTACTCTGTAGCCTGCCTGCAACAATAACCCCCCAAAAAGAATCAGTGAGATTTCCAGCCCTCCCCAGTGCCCAGTTTAAAGTTCTTCTACTTCAAGCATATCAATACAAAGACCCACCTGGCTTTACAAGTGCAAAAGAGAAAATACTCCCCTCACCAGTTCAAGTCTCTTTTTTGTCCTTTTTAGTGGGGCGGGGGGCTGCCTTCTGGAACATATGTTGAGCTTAAATTCCATGGGATCGGGACTATTCTGGTGTTCTCACATTTCCCTTTGCCTGGCCTGACAACCAGCCAAGGCTCCTCTGCCTACTCATGAGTAAACGCGACCGTGAGGCTGCTTCGCTTTCCATAGGGCTGGGAGGGAGGGACCTCCTTCTCCCTTTTGTGTTTTTGGGGGCTGCATTCATTGGATCAGGACCATTCTGACATCCTTGGAGTCCTCTCAGCCTGCCCTGAGTCCTCTCAGTTTTTGCCTGGACTAAAGCAAGTTCGCCTACTCACGAGTAAATGCGGCCATGTGGCTTTGTTTCGGGCTCAATAGATGAAGCTGGGAGGGAGGGAGGAAACTCCTTCTCCTGTTTTTGGGGGCCGCATTCATAGGATCAAGACCATTCTGGTGTTGTTGGAGTCCTCTCAGCCTGCCCTTTCCGATGGACTATGGACTACACCTACTCACAAGTAAATGGCTCACTTTCACTTTCCATAGGGCTCCATGCATTTTTTCTTTCTGGTGTTTTGGCCATAACTTTTGAAGGAAAGGAGCTATTTCAATTCTGTTTTTGGTGTTGCACTCCACTGGACATTCCACATCCAACGGTGTATGGCACAATGGGGTAGCTCCTAATGCCATGAAGTTAGCGCATCCTCCCCCAGGGCATGTCACCCGGTGCAGCCTGCACCCCTTGCACCTCCCTAGTGATGCCAGTGCCTGCATGGGAATGGTTAAGCCAACTGGCCTGCCCTGAATCCAATGTGGGGTTGCAGTTGGTTGCGGCTCAATCCAGGGTAAGGGGAATTCATTCCCCTTACCCCAGTTAATGCTGCAGCAGCCCCAATGGGGCTACTCAGATCTGCACCACCTAAAGAGGTAGTGCAGAACTGAGCAGCCTAGAGCTGCTCTGAGCTGCCCAGGACTGAGGTTACGATCCATCACAAGTGCGGATCCTGATCATTTTCTCTGTCCATGGCCTGTCCATGGGCCCGCTTGCTGCCTATCCTTCCCCTGCCCTCTCCAAGCCCCCATGCCAGCTTTGGCTGGCACAGCCTTGTGTGGGCCTTAGGAGGCTGGTGCATGTTCACATGCTGGCCTCTTTCCCTGAATGGTGGCACAGAAATGCTTTACAGCGCTTTCACAATACCTCTGGGCTGGCATAAGGGACTTACGCTGGCCCAGTCGAGGGTTGGGATTGTGCCCTCGACAGACTGGGATTGTGCAGGGACAGACTGCACTTGCTCCCGGTGTGGAAGGGATTGTCACTCCCGGATTGGCCTTTTCAGCCACACTAGACGCTGTGCCAGAACCACCTTTCAGAGCGCGATACCATAGTCTTTCGAGACTGAAGGTTGCCAATACCATGTGATGGCAACTGGCGTAAATGCCTGTCAAAGGAGATTGGACAGCATTATGAAGAAAAGTCCATCACAAGTTATGGCATTTGATTGCCTACTCCACTGACTATCAATTCAGGGCACATGGTCAACGTGAGACATTTTTAATTTGGGATGGTTGTCTTCAAGGGGTCTTCAGGCTGCTTGTCTCTTGGCCCGGTTGCATTCATTCTGGGTGCATTCATTCTGTATGATAGTGGCCACTGCTACATCCTGTATGAACATGAGGAATAATCATATTTAGCAGATCAGTCAGTGGAGATCATCAGTAGTTTTTAGTACATCCATCTTTGCTCTCTCTGTTACATCTGTCACAGCAGATGAAAGGATATGTTTTTAGAATCCTTGGAAGGTCTGAGCTCAATGGTTGCCACTGGAGGAATGTCAGGAAGGAATGCTGGAGAGTTGTAGTGATTTCCATTTAATGAGGAGCTAGAGGAGTAAGAGTCCAATCTTGGGCTTGGTGCATTGGCTTACCACTGGTGCGCATTGTTGCAATTGTGCTGTAAGGGTGGGTGTCTGATCTTCGCCACTCAGTGGTTGCACAGACCGCCAAGCAGCAGAGATCTAAGTGGAGGTGTGGGGGGAAGTGGGGAGGAGGTGTTTTGGGGAGGGGTTGGCGGTGAATCGAGTAGCCCCCATTGTGGGGTTACTGCGTCTATCTGGGGGAAGGGGACAAAAGTCCCCTTCTCCCGAGGTGCCTCCGCTGGCTACCTGGGGTGCACAGGATGTGGTGGCAGCCTTTTTCAGTGCCGCCAGAGCAACTGCAACCTAGTCAGCTCAGGATTGGGCTGTAATGATGGAGCATGGTGGTGGTAGCTACACTGTATGGTGGAGAGTTATGAAAATTGGTGTTGCCTTGGCTTGCCCTAATGTCTTTGTGACTGCTGGAGGGTGCTTATATTTTGGTCTTATTTGCAAGAACTCCATCATTTTTGGGGCCAACAAGAGAGCAAGGTCCAGTGGCATCAGCACCCAGCTTAGATCCGGAAATGTGTTTAAGCCAAATTTGGACCCAGAAGTTCAAATGAGATGGTTCGTGTACTGATTTGTATTTGTATTTGTATTGATTTGTATTGATATGCCAGCTTGGCAGAACAGGCACACACATACACAAACATGGTTCTCTCAAAGTCAACAAGGGTTTTTATTATAAGAACAGAGAAAGAGAACACAAAGGTAGTACCAAAGCACAAAGGTAGTACCAAAGGGACTGACAGCCTGGTGACATGCATGGCTGAGAGCCAGAAATTAATGGTTCAGTGGCTTCTGAGAACCAAGAGTCTGAGTGAAGGTAAGAAGGAAGGGAAGTGAGGCTGATGGTTCTGCCCCGGTGTCAGGCTGGCAGAGGAGGGTGGAATGTGCCTCCTTTTCAGCAGCAGAGCAGAGTGGCAGAACAGTGGGGCAGCACAGAAGGCAGCCAGTCCCAAACAAAGCCACAGACACAGGCTTCATGAGTATAGAAGCAGGTATTGCCAAAAGGAGCAGGCAGAAGTCAGTCAAATGGTCCAGAAGTCAGGGATACAGCAAGGCACAGTCACGATAAGCTGTCCGAGTCACAGAACAAACCAGCAGCACTTCTCCTAGAACATCCACCACAGCAACTCACACTTGGTGTCTGTTCTCGCCCCCTTATATACTGGGGACAGCCAGTCAGAGTAGGGCGACCTCATAGTCTTGTGACTAATTCTGATTGGCTGCTGAGTGGTGCATTGCACCACTCCTCCATTGCCTACGTGACTCAGCATACATCTCCCCAAGTCTCATGGTTCCCACCTAGCACAGGTGCATCTACTTATTAATCAGTACTACAGTTACATTTGCTTACATTACACCGGGCCTGGACTTCAAGGCCCCTCCTGCCACATCCTGGCTCACAAAAATTTCATGCCCTGAGAGATGCCAAAGCCTGACACCCGGGAGTCGGCCTCTCAGAGTAAGAGCCTGCTGGCTATCACCTTCTACTGGCTTGCAGAAAGTGAAAGCCTGAGCACAGGTTGCTCTGCCCATTTATACACTGCTGATATTAATGTGTATGTGTGTGTGTGTGGCTTTAGGGCTTAATGACCATACATGGTGATGACTTGTAGGTGGGCCAGTAATTCTAACTATCATTAACTTCCACATGGAAAAGGGAAATTTTTACCTTAGAGGGAAGAGATTTAACTTTTTTAAACTGTCTTTACCCCCTTTACACAAGTTTACTCATAATAGTGATTATGGGCCCAATCGTGAGCTGGACTAGCACTTGTGTTGACCTCCAGCGCCAGCACTGGGTGTCACTGGGAGTAAGGCATGCCTGCGACACTCTGTGCCAAGTCAGCACCAGTGCCGTCCCAGTGCCAGTCCCTACACTATTTCTGAACTTTCCATCAAATTTCTTCAAATTTAATGGTTGATGGAAAGTTGAGAAATCGTGAACCAATGGGGCCTTGAATCACTTTGTTGACTCGCTCAACAAGATTGTCTGTCACCTCACTACAGTTGCAGGGAAGTACCAAGGACGTGGTAGGGAGCATATATGATGATTCTGTATGAAACCGTGACTAAGAAATTAGGCTATTGCAAGTTTTGTGCAAAGTGAGTGCCCAAAAACCTCATGGACATTCCCAAAAAGCTGCGAATGGGGTCTGCGTTGATGTTCTTTGACAAGGACATACAAACACTTGTGCCACACTATGACAAGTATCTCAATTTGAGTGGTTATTATATTGAGAAGCAGTGTTTATAGTTAGTAACTTCTTTGCATAATAGAATTGTTTTCCATTCTTTTTTTTAAACAGCCTACAAGAGGTTACTTTCCAAAAAAGCCTAATATGTGAGTTGCACAACCTGATCTTATCTGACTTTAGGAAGATATTTATCTGTTCTTTTTCAGAAAGGCATTTATCTACTTGGTAATTATTAAAATAACTATTATTTTTTTCACCCCTTCAAAAAACAATCCAGAGGGACAACACTGGCAGTTAAATCCTCAGCCCTAGTCTGTGCTGACTGCAATGTGTCACCTGAAATGGTGTAGGGCTCCATCTGTTAATGTGACTGTTGTATCACTGTAACTGTTGGTCTGGTAACAGAGGCAGATGTAAAGCTGTGGCATGGCCAAGCATGGATTTCTATTTAGGCGGCTCTTCTTGCTGCTACTTTTTCAGATGATGTTCCTTCCTATTGTGTGCCAGAACCAAAAAAGAGCATGTCATATTAGAAGCATCCAAGACAATGTATATAAACCAGGACAAGCCATAATTGGTGGGATTTTCTCTCTAGTATTGCCTCTGGTACACTTGCTCAATTTTAGAGAAGTTCCTGGTCAGAATTATGAGACTTCCCTGTAAGTTCTTTTTTTTAAAATTTTAAAATAATCTCATTTTTCTGAGATCAGTGGGTCCAACAGCTGCATGAGTAAGGACGACAATCAATTTTTATAACCAGGAGCTAGAGGACATGGAGCAAAGTACAACAGCACCAGAATGGCTGACACATCGGAATCGTGCTTTAGAGCCAGAAGATGAGACAATTGTTGACCCCATCAGTGTGGAAAATGATTTATCCCAAGAATTAGAGATGGGTGCAGGACCCTTTTGGCAAAACCAATGGTAAATATACACGCTTTACAATAAGTGCTTGTGACATAGAAGGGTGATGGGAAGTGTGCTTATAACAGGGGTGTGGGGGGGTCTGTGGATGTTTGTGCTTAAGGATCAACTATACATTTTTTTATAACCAGAGGTTGGAGGAAATGGAGTGCAGGATGACAGAGCCAGAATGGGTGACATACTGGAGTCATGCTTTAGAACTGGGAGAAGAAGAAGCAAGCATCCCCCCACTTGTTGGGGTACACACGGCGGCTGGAAGCCGGGAATTAGAGGGGGGTGCAAGACCCGGTCACCCCATTTCACCGGTAAATATATGGAGGCTGAAGTTTGGGGCAATGTATTGGGGCCTGCTATTCCATCGTGTATATTGTGTGTTGAGAGCATTTTTTCTTTGTCTAGACAGATGAGCTGGTTAGAAGTTTCCAAAATCTGTCTATTGGGGAGCCTCTAGGACAACCGTGCAAAGGCCTTTGCCCCTGAATGACCTGTTGTGGCAAAAGGAGAAGGATCACCTGTAAATAAAAACATTTTACAACAGACACTTGTGTCCATATGTGTGCTAGTCAACAACATGGCAGATCAAATTTTAAAGAGCATATATTATTCACCAGGGTCAGTCGGGAGCTACGGAGGGGTGAACCCCCTCTACCAGGAGGCTAAAAAGCAAAGTAAATCACTGACCAGAAAACAAGTTATCACATGGCTTTCAGAACAGGATGCTTACACACTGCACAAACAGGCACGAGTCCATTTTAAAAGAAACAAAACTATTGTCTCGGGAGTGGATGCACAATGGCAGGTAGATTTAGTGGACATGCAGCAGTTCTCTAAGTACAACAGTGGCCACAAGTATATCTTAACGGTGGTGGACATACTGTCTAAATATGCATGGGCTAGGAGCCTAGAAGACAAAACAGGAAGGCAGGTGTCTGGGGCTTTTCAACATATCTTCAAACAGGGAAGAATACCTCGCAAGTTACAGACTGATTCTGGCAAAGAGTTCCTGAATAAGCCTGTAAGGGAGTTACTAAAAAAGCACAACATTCACCACTTTGTTACCAACAATGAAGTCAAAGCCGCAGTTGTGGAGCGTTTTAACAGGACTCTGAAAACAAGAATGTGGAGATTTTTTACAGCTAAGAACACATTCAGGTATATTGAAGTGCTGCCACAGCTTATAAGGAGCTATAACCATTCTTTCCACAGAACAATCAAGACACGACCCGTGGATGTTAACAAATCCAACACACTATCTGTCTGGAGAACAGTTTATGGAGACAGGTTTCACAGAAAAAAAGCTGCTCCCTTGTTCAGAAAAGGAGATCACGTATGGGTCTCCAAGCTCAAGGGAGTTTTCGAAAAAGGTTATGAACAAAGTTTTACCACAGAGGTTTTCATAGTTGACCAAGTCCACCACAAAGCAAAAAGACCTGTATTCAGGTTAAAAGATTATGCGGGGGACCCAATTGTTGGGACATTCTACCCTGAAGAATTACAAAAGGTGAAGAACAAGGACCAGGTTTACAGGATTGAAAAAGTTTTAGCAACGAAGGGGCGGGGTAACAAAAAGCAACACTTGGTGAAATGGTTAGGCTGGCCTGACAAATTCAACAGTTGGGTTGCGGGTACAGATCTGCGTGAACCTGCATAGGTGAGAAAATGGGGGGAAATGGATTTTATATCACCCTACCTAGCAACACATGTGCTAAGGTATTTCCTCAGAACACCAGCGCCTCTTTCACCACACAGCTGGCACGACCCCTGGAACTGATGGGGGACTGGGAAGTTGGATTAGCAGAAATACATTACCCACACAGCTGGAATACAATCACTGAGGATGCAACATTTGAAATTTCTAATGGGGTGAAGAAGTGGGTGTTTTTTCTACAAAGGGGCTATTATGCATCCATACCAGAGCTGCTGGATCACATGAACAATGTCATGCAGGCCCACAAGGACCCTCCAGAAATGGTTCTGCACTATGACACAGTGGCCAGGAAGGTCAGGCTTAAACCCCCCTTTACTTACACATTTCTAGCAAACAGGGAGCTGGCCTATATATTAGGGCTGTTCCCTGGAAACCCTGTCAAGAAACTACCTTTCACCGCAGATATAACAGCAGGGTTTTCCACTTTGTACATTTACTCAGATATTGTAACACATCAGATCGTGGGAGACTATTATGTGCCCCTGCTACGCTGTGTGCCCATACGCGGGGAGAGCAGCGAAAACGTAACCATAACATATGACAAACCTCACTACGTTTCTGTGAACAGAGATCACGCAGACACCATCTCTGTGGAGATAAAGACAGATCAGAACAAAAACGTGTCATTTCGCTTTGGCAAAGTGATTGTGAAGCTTCACTTTCGTCCCCGGAAAACCTGCTTGTTCTAAAAGATGGTTCTTTTAAAAAGTTATGGGGATCCTGCCCTTTATAGCAACTATTACAGGGCACAGGCGGGACATGGCCTCCCTGGCTACTAAGGCGCCCCTGTTATGTATGGGGCAGGGGTTGGAGGGGTATTCCGAAGTCTTTTTCGAAAAGCTGTTCCCCTTTTGAGAAGGGGGTTCGAGATTATCAGGCCCCACGTAAAAACAGCGGCCCAGAATATTGCCAGAGACGTGGTGGGAAATGTTTCTCAGGCCATTTTGAATAAAGTGAATACACAAGAGGGGGCTGGCCTTGTGTATATGAAAAGAAGAAAAGGACTTAAAAGGAAAGCAGCGCAGGCGCAGCTAACAGGACCGCCATGTCCCTTTAAAAGGAAGGCTAAAAGGCGCCAGGTGACACAGAAGAGGGTGGCAAAGAGACAGCGGGGAAGAAAGAAGGGGCGCTCCAGAGACATATTTTAATCCAACATGGCTTTTATTCATGGGGCTTCAGAAGAATGCACTAACTCTGAACTGCACCTGTTCCAAATAGCCCCTACACAGACCAGTGTAGAAGGAAGCATTTTTATCGAGGTGCCCCCTCTGGCAGCTGTGACAGAGTCTGCACCGCTTGAGTTTTTCATAGCTGGAAATGGTGAAGACTACATAGACTTGAATAATACGCTATTATACCTGTGCTGCAAAATAGTGAAAGAAGATGGAACCAACATAGCCAGGGCTGCAGAGGTGGGGCTGGTGAATTACCCGATCGCAGCCATCTTCAGCCAGCTGGATGTGACACTAGGAGACAGGCTCATAAGTCAAAGTAATAATTGCTACCCTTTTAGAGCTTTTATTGAGTCCGTCTTGAATTTTGGGGGTGAGACGCTTTTGACCCAATTCTCTGCAGGGCTGTTTTACAAAGACACCCCAGGGGAACATGAATCAACAGTCTTGGATGGGGATAACCAAGGCTTTATTAGAAGAGCTGCCCTGACTGCTGAAAGCAGAAAAATAGACCTCCTGGGGCACCTCCATGGAGACTTGTTTTTTCAAGAAAAACTACTGTTAAATGGGGTGGACGTGAAAATCAAGCTCACGTGGAGGATAGACGCATTCTGCCTTATGAGCGATAATCCCGGCGTGCACTACAAGCTGCAAATCCTGACTGCATCACTGTTTGTAAAGAAAGTCAGAGTAGCCCCAGGTGTACGTCTGGGTCACGCCGAAGCATTGCTTACGGCCACAGCCAAATACCCCATGGATAGAGTTTCTATGAAAATTTTCAGCATTGCTGCTGGAAGCAGAATATCCAATCAAGAAAACCTATTCCTGGGGTAAATACCTAAGCTTGTTGTGGTAGGCCTTGTGGATAACGATTCATTCAGCGGCGCATATGATAAAAACCCCTTTAATTTCAAGCATTATGACATAAACTTTTTTGCAATTTACCAGTCTGGACATCAAATCCCAGCAAAACCATTTCAACCTCGCTTTGATGAAGGAAACTGCGTGAGGGAATACATGAGCCTGGTTCATGCATCTGGTAAACACATGAAAGACAAAGCCTTGTTAATTAACAGAGAAGATTATGCAAGAGGCTATACCCTGTTTGCCTTTGATCTCTCACCTGATCAAGAATGTGGCAGTCACTATTCCTTGATTAATACAGGGAATCTGCGGGCAGAAATACGGTTTGCCAGGCCCCTCCCACAAACTGTGAATATGATTGTATATGGTGTTTTTGACAATATTATTTGTCTGTAAACAAATAGCAACTCTGTAAAAGGGCCTGGATTTTTCATGTGTTCCAAAATGTCCTTGATGGTGGGATTCCCAACAACTGTGGATGGAACATTAAGTTCAGCCATGGCCTGGAGAAATAAATCCCATCCTTTAGGGATGCGCTGGGCAGGCAGAGCATGAAGCTGGGTGATCCCCTTCACCAAGTCCAGCATATTGGAACCAGGAACAAGTTCCCCTCTGTAAACAAAAGCACCTTTTTCATCCCAGGATGAAATACTTTGATTCTGCTTCATTTTGTTTAACAGCAGCCGCGCTTTGTTCTTAAATCGGGCAGGCAGGCTGTCCAAGACCTCATGAAAGATACCTGCGTGAATTGCAGGGGATTCTGCAGCAACAGCACCGGGCTCAGGGGCTGATGATAAAAACAAACTGAGTTTTTCCTTTTCAGCGTCAGCCTGTTTGACATGGACCAGGTATTTTTGAAGCAGTGCAGTATATTGTTTAGCTTTCTCGTCCTGGGACAAATCCTGCCTCTGAAGAACACCTTGCATTTCACCATCTAAGGAATACATGGCTGCAGCCCTGATGTTTTCCTCTCGTGGAGTAGGTGCCTTGAGTTGCTCTAGCTGGTGGCTAGGCACAAGGTACATTTTTTCAGCATACTCCATTACTGGCTTGTTAAAAGGCCCGTTATTAGCGGAATAGCAAAACTTAGTAAGGGGCCAAGAAAACCGCCCCCGACTGCTTAACAAGCTGCTTCTTTCTTTTCAAAGACAGCCTTTTATTGCTCAGTCTTTTGATAAATGCATGTTTTTTTTCTCAACACTGATATCTGCCGGGCAGATAGAGGTACGTTGCCTTTTAAAGTATTGAGCGCTATTTCTGAGATGGCAGAAATTAAGTCACATGAAGCATGAGACAGAATGAAGTGTCTCTGGCGTGGGGAAGTCTTGATCAGCAGTTTTAAAAGGGGCAGATTTCTCTTAACGCAGTTAGACATGTTGTTGTGGGCTGGCGGGCAGTTACAAGTGGGAAGCCAGGTGCTTAAGTCACCTCCTTTTGTTGTGGGTTGTGGTTTTTTTCATAATATATACAACAGGCCAATCAGGGGGAAACAACCCCGTTCTTAGTCTGTAAGCTTCCGGGGTGGTTGCGCACAAATCCACCAATAGATAACCATAAGGCTTGGTGGTTGCATCCTGGAAACTCTCCATGAAAAACTTACTGTTTCCTGGGTACATCTGGCGGGCCAGCGTTACGACCTGTAGTTTATCCCTGGGGTTTTTGAACAGTACCATATATTTTGCATTTAGGGTAATCGTGCGACTGGTTTTCCCCTGGTTTTCCCCTGGCAGAATATATTCTGTGTGATGAGAAAAACACTTAGATTACTGTGATGTACATATTTTGTAAAGACGTCGCCAATTTCCGCGCTGTTAGACGCAGAGGTCATTAGATCATCCAATATGACAAAGTTCACTTTATTTGGGGGGAGCAACTGGTCATCACTGAAGGACCCTCCATGAAGCGAATATGGGGGTATTTACACAGGAGTTCTTTGTACAAAGGTTGCCAGCAGCTGTAGCACCAAATAATATTTTCAGCCATAACAGAAAACACAGTATCAGCATTATCCAGCATATTTTTTATAAAGTATGTTTTCCCGCAGTGGCTAGGCCCAGCTAGAATGGCTGAAAACGGGTGCCTCCAGCACACATCCATCTTATAAGCCGTAAGGCAGGGTTTTAAAATCTTTTACCAGAACCCTCTTGTCATATACTACCTTTAGTGTTTTCTTTAGGGGCCCTGTTTCAATATTCCACTGCTTTTTATTTCTCAAAATACCCATTTGCTGTACAACAATTTCTTTAGGATTTGACCCGTAGTCCAGAACCATCTGTTTCAGGCTATGAAAATTTACATGCTCTGAATTAGCCGATGTCAGTGTTATTCCTTTAACCTTCATAGACAGTTTTTGAGAAGGATATAAAGAATAAGCATATGTCTTCGGTCCAGATGAAACAAACTCTGTGATACGCTCATGTGGCGGAATCTCGCTTGTCAGATCCCCTAAATAGTCGCCTAAGGGAGGGCACCACGCCCCTGGGTGGTGTACAAATATCACAGAGTCTGTGTCATGGTACAGACACCTCTCCTGTAACCTGTCTAACAGGTTATAAAGCTCCAGCCAGGCATACGCAGTTGTAAAAGCCCCTATCAAAACATTAGTTTTCCCAGACAGTGTAAAACGCTCTTTAGCATGGCGCCACGACACACTCACAGTTTCGTCATCAATAATTTCAAAGCCTGAGACTTCATAGTCTGGAGAAAAGGCATAACCCATGAGCTCCGTAGGGTCCCTCACAATGGTGGTATTCAGAAGGTTTGAATGCTGTGCAAACTTCCCCCACAAAGAATTTAGAAACAGTTTTGCTATTTGACGCTTTGCTGGGTTCACAGCGATATGATCCGGGCGTAAATGAATCCCTTCTCTCTCATAGTAATCATTAATATATTTGTTTTGTTTCTCCACATCTGTACACCACCCTGGATACCCTGAAGCCTCCTGTTTCTGGCGCAAGTGCATTTTAATGTAATCTGTAAACAGATCCTCAGATTTGTTTTCAAAATGCCATATTTCTAAAATTTCCAAACTGTGTACCCCTTTTCTATAGCCTTCATTAACTCCACACTGCACCATGTGCCTTCTAGGGCTCTTTCGTCATCTGTGTGGTGGCACGGTTCCTGCTGCCTAGCCTCTGCGCATGTGCGGCACAGAGGAAACATGAGTTTCTCCCCCACCCTCACTGGTAATACTGGGAAAAAGAGACCTCTTGGAGGGAGCACTCTAGTTTTCACAAGACCAAAGTAGTCAGAGAGAGGTCCAAAATTATTAAATATGATTTCTGGATGCCCAATTCGATAAAGCTTAGTCTTATTGACAAAGGGGTATAAACTTGTGAAATCATAATAACAGATCTCGTCACCATCTGTAGGCTTATAATACAAAGTTATGGCATTGGTTCTGCCCCCAAAAAGCGCATCCCGGGGTTTTAAAGCCTGTGGGAATTTTTTTTCACTTAGAAACCCCCTAAGCTCAGCATCTGTTTGACATATCTGGTGCCACTCGTGCTCCCAAATGGTCCTGACATCAAACCCTTTGTTTTTGAGATCAGCTGCTTTAAATTGGGTTTTGTAATGGAGGTCACGAAAGCTTGTACCAGTCATGGGGTTTCTAGCATTCTCATTGTAACAATTAGGACACCCATGAAAAAAACAGCTGTTAAATTCAAAGGCAGTTGGCCTGCCCTGGACAACTGCAAACCCATCCAGAAAATAACTCCCCACCTGGTGTTCACCTCCTTTTAGAGCATGCCTGATCTCAATTCCTTCTTTATGTTCAAGATACTGAAGCCACTGTATGGCCGGAGTGGAAAATCTCTTTGTCTGTCTGTGGTAATTGTCCCAGGGGAGAAGAGCAATATTTTCTTTTTTTAGGAACATGTATCTAAACATGGCCATACAAACACTAGCAAGTGTCAACAACTGGAAAGGATCTATGCCCTCATTCTTACCCTCTCCTTTAGTCATAGCTAGGATTTCCTCCCTGTACAAGAGGCAGGCCTTCCTCAATATTTTTACATCCTGCTGGCAATAGTGCACAAGCTCTCTCTGGAGATCAAAAGTGTTATTTTTGTTCTCCTCATACCAGGAGAGAAAATCCTTCTTCTCACCTGGCATCATATTTTCAGGCCCATAATATTTTTTATCAGGAAAAGTTCCCACTTAAGTGCTGTTTTCAGCCATGTTAAAAAAATGTGGGAAAAATCCTTTACACCCCTCAAACCCCATAGCCTGTGGGAGTTTTGACAGCTTCATGGGAAGAAAGTTTAAACTATCTATAAACCTTATGCCCAGTCGGTTTACGGCCACACACATCAGCTTGCCCCCCTGCACAATGATATCTATGTCCATTTTTTCAGCCAGTAGTTCCCGAACTACAAAATAAGAATCATAACCTTTGGCGTTATGGGCCAAAAAGGTGTAGTTCTTGAACTTTTTGTCAATAAACTTTTTAACAAAGGCAGAAATGCACCCCTCCCCTTTGAACTCCCATGTATCTTTTTCCTCCATACCCATTGCAAAAATGTAGTTGACTACATGGGTACCTGTGTCTTGAGAGCATTCAAAATCATAAAAGATATACTGTTCTGATACCTCAACTTCCTTAAGAGGGGGCATGAAGCACTGGTGACTCTTTATAGGGCCAAGCGGTTCTTGGCATTGCTTGATGCACTTTACTGTGCATCTGTGTTTTTTAGGGAGATATGCCTCACAGGTGTCACACATAATTTTACACCACAATCTATCTTGTTCTCAGCTGCCAGTTCTTTATGTCTTGCCAGGCAGCGTGCAGATTTTGCTAATAATTTACAAGTGTAACAGCGTTGTGCTTTGCCCGGTGCACACTGGGGTTCCAAACATAAACGGCAGCGATATGCGCAGTTGTGCGTATGGGTATAAGCATTTCCACACAGAGTGCAGTAATTTTTTCTACCAAAGAACCCTTTCATGTTTAGGATCCCATAATAGTGGTCATCGTGCAGCAGCAGAAAGCAGGAATTAGGATATATAGGGGGCCCCGTTCTAAAAATACCCCACCCTTTATTGCCATGTATGACCACCCCGATATTCACGTGTAAATGGCTTTCAAAGATTGGCACATCTGTTAACATTAACTTTTGCTGAGGCGTAATACACAACTAGGTGCTAGGACTGCTAGAAGACTTCCCCCAAAACACAGGTTGTCACCAATGTTACCAAGGTCCACAAGGTGGCGCTGCTTTTTATGTATGATTTGGCTATAGAGTATAGAGCTGACCACGCATCTACCACACCCCCCTTATTTCTGATTACACTCACTATGAGGCGTAGCGTACCATCAAGATGAATCTCAGTGTTGCTCTGCATAAGATGTGAGATTTGGTTCAAAAAATCTTGAGCACTCAGAGCCCCTCTATGCCTTCTAACAGAAAAGAGTGGGTCATTTAACCCCCCGCCTTCTAGGCGCATCTAAACCAGATCGCCATCTTGCCAGAGGCCATTTAATTCATCAAATAGCTGTTGAATACAATTGCTTATTGCCTCTTGCACCAGAAGGGGGTGGCCCAGTTGCTCAAGGTTTTGAAACCAAAAAGACATTCCAATTCGGAAAACTGGTAAATGGGGGGCATGCCACTCCCACCGATTCACCCTCTCCAGATAGACTTTTGAGGGGTCATTATCGGAATCTGATTCAGCACTGTGAGATGTTCCTGAAGCAGGACCCAGTGTTTCTGGAACATGTGGGGGTTCGTGGTCTGGTTCAGAGCTGTGAGATGTTGTTGGAGAGGCTGGTAGCTCTGGGGAAGGAGAACCGGTGTCATCAGATTCCATTGAATCAGTGAGTCCTTGATCAACAACCAGGTTTTCTGGTGTGGGTTGGACCCCTGCCCAAATTGGCTCAGAACCCCTGGGTAAATTTGGACATGTTTAATTTCTTCTAGGAATGCTACAAGCTCAGCCTTTTCCAGAGTCCCAGCTATGAATCTAGACCAGTGTTCTTTCAAACGGGCATTCAATGCTGAAACTTGTGTTGTGATCAAAGAGGTGAGGTAGCGTTCTCTTTCCTGTATGGCGTTCCTGCAGTCTGAAAACATGTATCCTGTCTCCATTTGCTCATGGCTGATGCTTGGCAGTGGGGTAGTGTCAGTAGCCTTTTTACACGGGGGCTCATCTTCACATGTGCTCTGTGTTGCAACACGTTTTTGAGGGTTGGCAGCTGTAGGGAAAAAGAGCACATTAAGAAACCTTTCCAAAGGACAATGGGAGGCTGTTGGGGAAAAAACATTTTTAAAAATGCACTTTTTAAAAGGACTTACCTCTCTGGGGGGTGGTGTTGGTGTGTGACTTTGGTCTCACAGCCTTAGAGCCTTCCCCTGGAAAAACAAACATCAGGACATTAAATATTTTAAATTGTCTGAATGCTGTGGAAACCCCCCCCCCCAATATTTAAAACAGACCTGTGCGCTGCAGTGACACTGTGTGTGTGTGTGTGTGTGTGTGTGTGTGTGTGTGTGTGTTTTGTTTTTTGAGAGAGTTAACGCCCATAAGAACATAAGGACAGCCCCGCTGGAGTGGTAGGGAGTTCCACATGCTGAGTAAAGGCTGATGGGAAGGAGAACATTTTAAAATGAGCTTTTTAAAAGGACTTACCTCTCTGGGGGGTGGTGTTGGTGTGTGACTTTGGTCTCACAGCCTTAGAGCCATCTCCTGGAAAACAAACATCAGGACATTAAATTTTTAATTTTTTTTTATTTTAAACAACTGTCTCAATGCACTGGAAAAACTGTATTTAAAACAGGGGCGGATGTATGGGTACCTCTGTGGAAGGTATAATGTCCCATGGGTGCACAGATTGTTCTGGGGGTTGCAGCAGTATCTGAAAGAAAGAACAACAAAAATTTAAAAACTGACTAGCCCTAAACGGGTGTGAACACAGGCCTGCATGCAGAGCAAAATCATGGCCTGGGTCAAGGATCCTTGCCTAGGGCCACTGTGTGTCTTGGTTGTCTTGGTGGCATTGGATCTGGGGGGGGGAAGAGCTTTAGTGTTTTGTGAAACAAGAAAAGGGCCTACCCCCTTTTTTTCTTTTTCTTTTTAGCTTTAAACAGTAGGAATTACCTCTCTGGGGAATGCTGGAAGGGGCTGCCTCTCCTAACATGGGTTCATCCAACCATGCTGAGTCAGGGAAGAGAATAGACATTGATTGCCGTTTTTATTTCTATTTTTTATTTATTTTAAAATAGATGCAATTTCAGACTAATAATCAAGAATACCTACCAGCCATCTGTGATTCTGTGAAGCCTCCTTGCTCTGCCATTTTCACAGTCACCTGGGTAGTAAATACTTAAAAAAAAACATTCAAGATTTAACAAACGGACAATGATTTCAGGCACATCACATAAATGCAAGCCTCACTCAGAAAACTAAATCTATAAACAGGGAATTTATCCAGAATGCAGACAACTTTCCCCCAAAATAGCTACCCAGATTCAAGGGAGCACAGCTAGCAACCAGGCTGACCCCAGCAAAATGGGAAAAAACAAACAAACTGCATTTAGCAAACCCCATGCCCCACCAAACATCCACCCCCCTCCCCACTTGCAGCAAAAACAACCACAGGGCTTGCCACCCAAGATGGAGGTCTGTATATACTCACCTGTGTGGGAGATAAGTCTGTCTGCCCAGGTTCAGGTGGAGAGAGGAAGATGGTGGCTGAGATCGGTGCTTATATGGCTCTCTGCCTGGCCTCCTATGATTGGCTGCTCCCTTGGCTGCTTGGTTGCTTGCTCAGAATTCTGGGAGTGGTCTCCGCCTACCCCCAGCTCCTGCAAAGAAAAGATCAGAGCCGCCCACCCAACCACCCCCAAATCCAGCAGCTTCTGGTTGTTAATGGGCATGTGAGCTTGAGGAACGTGTGCTGCTAAACTGTTTCCTTAGGTTTGAATAGATTAAATCACTCTGTTTAAATGGAGGCCTGTGCTGGTTTTCCACACCCTGTGACCAGCCAGCCTGTTTTGAAACAAAACATTTTTTTAATTCCTGCTTTTTACACATAGAACATAAAAAATACTATAGTAACTACAGAATGCTAAATTGAAATAAATCTTTTTATTCCTGCTTTTACACATACAACATAAAAAATGTACAGTGGCTACAAAAATCTAAAACACAGCAATATTTAAAAGTCAATCATTTCACAAGGAATCTATGATAATTCATTCTCCCCGTGATATGCTGCATGTGCTGTACAAACCTCTGATCTGATAATTTTAAAATCTTGTATAACATTTTTTGGGGTTCTGGCGTCTTGTGCACTGTTTCAATGAGGGACAGTGTGTATTGGATTGTTTCACAATCCACATCTAGACAGTGCATTGTAAAACCAAGCATTAAAATAAGATGCAGTATGGCGGGTACATTCAAGTTCCAACACAGTTCTCTCAACCTTGTGTCTATATCAGACTGTCTCCAGTTGACACACGCATGTGCTAGCTGCCCAGGGGCATTCACCTGGCAGCCTTGACACACCTCATGTAAGTAGTTCTGTAAGCACAATTTCAGCACGCTGTGAACAACTGCTCTGGCTATTCCACGTGTTGCACTTGAGAAGTTTCTTGGTAGGATATTATCCGCTTCTGTCAATTGCAGTCCTAACAGATGTCTCAGTGTAACGAAAGATTCTTGTTTTTCTAAAAGATCCTGCAAAATATTTTTAGCCAAATATTAAATTTTCTTTAAAATATAACCAAACCCCCCCCCACCCCACCCCCAGAAGGTCACCTACCAAATACTGTCTGTTCTCAGGTAAGCCGGGGCCCTCTTTCTCCACAGGTGGTTCCTTAAAATAATTTAAAATTGATTAGACCCCTCTTTCAGAACTATTCACACATCCTAAAACATTTTTTTTTTTTTTGTTCACAACTCCAAAAGAATCTTACCTGTGCATTCTTGGCTTTCAAAGATTCCACAGCGTCATGCTGTCCAACATTGTTCTCGTTTTTATCACACTTGCATGGGACAGATGGGTAACAGCGGCTTTCTTCATGTAAGGCAAGCTTGTACATAAGGTGTAGAGAGGGTTTTTCATAATCGTCTGAGCTGGTACTGTGATAACGCTTCCTCTGCTTTTTTCGCAGTGGGGCTGCTGCATGGTTGCTTGGCTCTGTAGGCCTCTTAGGTGTCTCTAGGGAAGAGACCGGTGCATTTTCCACAGTGGCTGCGACTGTGGCTGTCACATTCTCACTCGGTTGTTCGCCGTGATTCAAATATGTAGCCCAGTCTATTGTTGCAACACCTTGCTCTGGCTCCAGATTATAAAAATTGATTGTCGTCCCTAAACACTCTGGCAAGTCAAGTTCCACGGGTCTCTCCATTTTTTTTAATTTTTTTTTTGCTTGTTTGTTGTGGCAAGTCTCTACTGGTTGCAAAAGAAAGAGGGTTTCTTCCCTCTCCCCGGCGGTTTAAATTTCCCCCCTCGTCCAGACATGCCCTGGCATATCCTCGGGACCACCCTCCACACCACGCAGCGGTCCCGTGGTCCCTAAAACCCCCTCCTATTGGTCCGGGGTCCCGAGGGGAATTCCTACAGGGGTCACATGGCACCCCATTTCCGGGGGGGGGGCAGCGCAGAAAATGGTGCCACCCTCCCCACTGGTCCTGCCATTCTGAAACCTCCACCACGTGGTCAGGGGTCTCGTGAGGAGTTCCTAGAGGGGTCACATGCCCACCCTCCACCCCTTCCGGGGCGTGGTTTCCGCTGACGTATTTCCGCATCCGGTCACGTGCTTCCGGGGGCGGGGCGGGGTGGGGGAGGGGTTTCCGCATCCGGTCACGTGGTTCCGGTATTTTGACAGAAGGTGGGTCGCTTATACTACTGAGCTTAAACTAAGTTTATCTAAGGAAGACACAGACCATAAGCTTTTGTAGCAATCAGTAGTCAGCTTCATGATAAACTTGATTGTATTTTATTGGAGATTGGTACATAGATAGATGTGTCTGTGCCACTTTTTCTATTCAGTTCATTCCATTCTGTTCTGTTGTTACTCTTTACCCTCGTACTAACTTTAGGTGCTTGTGCTATGCATGTATTTCTTCTAACAGGAAGGTGAATTTGCATTTTCTTTAATCTGCCCAACATTGCAAATATGCAACAGGGACCAAATGTTTACACCTGTGGGCTGGGCAAAAAATGGGTTAAAAAAATTCCTCTCTCACAGACAATATCATTCATATGTACTTGGAGAGATTACAAAGGAGCAAAAAGCCAATCATAGCTTGCTATTGTCAGCAAGGCTTTTACACTAACTTGGTGACTGCAGAATCATCAGGAAGACACTAAAAACAAAAGGTGGGCAAGACATTAGTTGGGATGAAGGACGCAACAAGGTGTAAGACAACCTAGAATGGATTATTATCCCTCCACATATACATTTTAGCAGTCAAAAAATGAGGTACAGGCGAGAGCTAACTAGTGTTAAACACTTTGAATCCCGTACCTTAAGAAGAAGGAAATATTGAGTAAAGTATGATGAAGCAAATATTGCAAGAGTGAGCAGTAAAGCATTAAAAGGATAAAATACTATTTTATCCCAGTTTGCTCCAACAGCCTATTGAACAACTTTCCTTCCACATACAAAACACAAAGCACTTTCTACCTTGCTCTTACTGGTGGGAATTAGGCTTTTAGCAAGCTTTGTAGATGTGGTGCTAGTGATAATTAATGAGACATTGTTCATAGAAATTTCTCAGAACTATTTCTATTTCAGAACAATAGTAACATATTACCAACATGTCCTGTCCTTGATATTTGCCATCCATGAGATCAATAGCCCACACTCTTGCTCAATATTACCTTGGGATTCCACATCTATGACAACATGTATAATTCAGAGACCACTTCTGGGAGCATTCTGGACTTTCTATTCACACAGCAAAAGAATCGCTTCAATTACAAATGTGATAGGAAGAATGTGTTGTCTGTTGTTGGGGGATTTGCTAAAGAAACGTCTATCCAAATAGCCAACGTTTTCAGTGTCTACAAGATTGCACAGGTATGTGTGTGTGCATTGAGTGTGGTGGGGTACTCTCTGGATAGCTACATCATGATGAAATGCCCATTTGTTATGGAGCAAAATGAGAGGATTTATTGTTAGGTTGTGACTCTTACAAGCATGGCAATGGAATTGCTTATTCAACTCCAGGACTTATCCTCACCATATGACATTTCCAGAAAAGCGTAAGCATTGACTTTCTAAATTTCACAATAGTCTGCTGAAAAGTGGCCCTATTCCAGCAGTTTACATCTCTTGATTGAAAAAGGAAGAGTAAAAAATGTGATCTGAAGTTGTCAATTTGGAAGTCTAAACCATCTCCAAAATTCTATTATGTTCCTGTAGTCTTTCTTTCATTAGCTGGATGGAAACAAACAAAAAAAAGTGTAGTTTTAAATCTAGGTGACTAAGGGCCCAATCCTATCCAACTTTCCAGCTCTAGTGCAGCCAAAATGCATCCCCATGGTAAGAGAATGCATGCTTCCATACCTTGAGAGGGCTCAAGTGTCTGTCCCTGCACCGCAGGATGCAGCACACACCCCACTGGCAGAACTGCACCAGCGCTGGAAAACTGGATAGGATTGGGCCCTCAGGGCACAATCCAGTTTTCCAGCACTGATGCAGTTGTGCCAGTGGGGCATATGCTGCATCCTGCAGTTGGGGAGCGCTCATGGAGGTTTCTTCAAGGTAAGGGAAAGTTTGTTCCCTTATCTTGGAGTTGCATTGCCCTTATGCCTTATACATTTTGCATGGAGCATTGTCTTTCTTATTCCACGCAAGTTCAGTGCCAGCATTCGAAGACTTTCTGCTGACCTTAAAGCCTGATGAGACACTGAAGAACTTTCTCTGTTTGTTATGGCAATTTGAATTCATACACTGTCAAAGATGTGAAGGAGAAAAGAAACTGAGGAAAGCTCCTCTGTCTTTCTTTGAGATGAGTATGTCTGGTGAGAGCTACGGTATCTACAATGCTGTCTATGCTGTGGCACATGCTCTACAAGCCACATACTTGACTAGACAGAGTAACCTGCAACACAGAAGCAATTTTGAGTCTTTCAGTGTTCATCCATGGCAGGTAATCTCACTGACAGATTGAACAACAGTTAGTGTTGTGTTGGGCTGGTGGCTAAGAAAGTGAGTAGTGATTAAGGATTAAATGAATCTCACATCTGAATCTCACATCAACAGAGGAGGACCTCTGTTCAACCTGTCCAAAGCTGATGAATTCCACATAGAAGAGACTCACATGCAAGGAAGAGAGGGGAAAGAAGGTAATTAAGGCAATTAACATCCTTCAGGTAATTAACAGCCAAGTCTTACTGAAATCCCCCCACGGATGCAGCCACACCTACAACGCATGCACTGCATCTCTGGGAGGGGCAGTTGAAAGGTCTCCCCAAGGTGAGTGAATAGCATGATCTACTGCTAGCCCTGAATCTGCCTGCTTCCTGTCACATCTCCTCACTCCGAAGGCACTACAGACGTTTTGATAGGACCTCCAAAGGTTCAGTATTTTCCTGGGAATAGGGTGTTGCACAGATGGCCCCCCTCTGTCTGATCAGCTCACTTGGGCTGGTGGCAGCAGATACATTCTACAAAGGCTTTTCTCCATTCAGCTGCATATCCAATCAGGGGAGAGAGGGGAGCTGTAAGGGAGTCAGTGCACTAACCAGTAGCACTACTGCCCTGGATCAGCCCACAGAGTTAAGAGTCCCTTCCCTTTACTTTGTCAGATTGATTCACTGCAATGATCTTATAAACTTTTTATAACATTGCTTCAAATATCAGTTGGTTCACATGGACTGAAAATGACAGAATGCTGGAGAGCTGACTGGACTCTTTCTGCAGCATTTTCTAATGTACTTCTGCTGCTGTGTTAAAAGAGCCTATGATAAGAGAATGATAGACTTTGTGCTTAAAGATCATTAGCCCAAGGCTAACAGGGGGTTTGTATAAGAAATAGGAATATCCATTTGTACTTCCACTTATGGGGCTCCTGGTTTCCATAGCTTTCTGTGTTCATGTGTCATTTCATGCTGTTCTGAAGGGTTCCTTAGACTTCTGGACCACAATGGAGTGCATGGTGCTGAAGTGGGAAAAAAGAATTGGAAGGTCTCAACTTCTGGGAGTTTTCCTGGATTCCAGTTCAGAAGCTTACTGGTTTTCTATCCCACTCTAGCTCCACTCTTTCTTGAAAAACATCCATTTCAACAATGGTGCTGGGCATGAAGTCTTGTTCAGAAATGGGGAATTCTTGTCTGGCTATGATATCATCAACTGGGTCACATTCAGCAATCAAACTTTCCTTAAATCCCGGTTGGGATGATCTCACCAAGCCAAGAATTCACCATCAACGATGATGCCATCGTGTGGAACAGCAGACTGAAGCAGGTATGAACATACTGCACCTCTAAATTACAATTGTGTGTGACAAGTTATTAGAATTCCCTCTTTTATCTATCCAGTGTGTCCTCTGATAATTAACAACAGCTAAAAAGAAATGATTTTTTTCCCCTGGTAAAAATGATGACACAAACATAGGCATATTTCTTAGGGCAGCTGGAAAGGGGGATATGGGGGTAAATGTATACACTTCCTTACTCAGAAGGGCCAGCATATGTCCTGTGACAACATGATAGCGCAATTGTTGGTGCCAAAATGTTCCAATGTCTTTTTTACTGGGTGTGTAATACATGTGTAACATGAATGCATGGAGGAAAATCAATTGCCTCTGCAAGGATGAAGCACAGTGGCTCTTGACACAGATCTATGGAATGCCATGAAATGCAGGTGGAAACAGAAGGCACTTCCCACTAGCACACAGTGGTGAGATTACATATATGATCAGCAATAGATACATTGTTATTGATGTGACATCAAAAAGACTGCAGTACAATGTACACAGCAATCAGTCACACAGCTAAGACCTAAATATCAGCAGTTTCTAGGTGGAAGAAAGAGAAAAAGGAAAGGAGAAAAGGGTGCATAATGGCCCAAGCAAAGGATGGGAGAAAGAAGGGAGCAGAACATAGGGAAATCAGTAGGGTTACTCTGGGGGAAATAGGATTGAAGAACCATGGGTTTTGTTCTAGTGCAGGGCTTTTCAAACTGGGGTGTTGTGATGCCCCAGCCTGTGGGCCCTGGCCTCTGCCCCCTTAAGGGGTGGGGGCAGCCTGGAGGCAGGGAGGAGGCAGCGGCACAATCCCCAGGATCACGCAGCTCAGGGGGCTGCAGGGGCTTGGGTGCACTTACCCAAACCTCCTGCAGCCTCCCCGGGGTGCGGTGAGCCAGATGCGATCTTTAGCAGGGCTCCCCGCAGCAGTAAAAGTGGAGCGATCACGCCCTGCCTCCGCTAAAGTGGGAGTGGAGTGTGATCGCTCTGCTTTCACTTTCACTGCTGTGGGGAGCCCTGCTGAAGATTGCACCGGGCTCCCTGCACCCCTGGGAGGCTGCAGGAGACTTGGGTAACTGCACCCAAGCCCCTGCAGTCCCCTGAGTGGCACAATCCTGGGGATCGCGCCACTGCCTTCCCCCCTCTGCCTGCCCCCCACCCCCGCAAGCACTTACAGTGGCTCAAACTCTCCATGAGAGTTTGAAAACCTCTGCTCTAGTGGGAAGGGAGGGGGAAAGGAGAAATACAGGGCAAAAAGAAGAGCAAAGAAAAGAATCAAGAGTGAAAAAACAGAATAAGAAGTCCTAGACTCACACACATACCACAATCACACCACAGTACAGAGGATAGAAATACTTAGCATGTTTTCAATATGAGTGCACACAAGACAAAAGATAAGGGGGTCAATGACCAGGGGTGCAAAAGCCCAGTGATTTCCTGGTCCAAGATTTGAACATCACAAAAGAGCTTGAAAAACAAGCCTAAGAAGACTGGGCAGGAGTCTGAACTGATTTCAGAAATGAAAATAAGGCAAGGGAGGTGAGATTGCTTGGGGGGGGGGAAGGTTCAGCAGGCACTGCAGCTCTGGTTTGTGCTCAAGGGAGGGGGACTTGGAAGAAGGGAGAATGGTTGGAAAGAGAAAAGAAGTAGCCTCTTTCCTGTCTTGGAATCACACAGCAGAATCTCACAGCCTGATTCCTGCCTTGGAATCACACCAGCACAGCAGTCCTTGGGTAGAAGAGAGAATGGGGGTAGATGACACACTACCAACAGGTCTTGGAGCAATTCATGAACCCAACAATAGTAGTGAAAATAGGTAAATGACAGACAGCAACATGGGAAGGGGTTGTGACCCAGATTTTTGTGCCCAAATACCTGAAGGGAGGCTTTGAAGCTGTTGTGGGGTGAACTCATCATGAAGCTTCCTCTCGTATCTTGATGGCTCTAAACTGGTGACCCCTTGCTTGAGACACTTTCCTCTGTTGTTCTGGATCCTGTTGGGAGCATGGCAGAATTTTCCTTGATTGATTGGAAAACCTGTTCCTTAATTACTGTTGGACTCACGATTGATTTTTCAGTGAGTTTGGTGAGGAAAGCTAAGGTTTGAAGGTACTACTTTTGTTTTCACTAACACTTTTGAATCAGAAGGTTCCCAGTGTTTGGCTTGATTACAGGTTGAAATCTGTTGACTCAACCAGGTGCAGTCAGTTATGGAATTTCCCAAATGGAAGGCAAAACTTCTAAGCCAACCTGCAAGAGCAGGCTGGTGCTTTACACCAATAAACTGATGTTAGATCTTTTCCTTGAGGACTGGGGGACTGGATGCTCCTTCCCCTCGGCCCATTAAAACATTTTCTGAGACTGTTTTGGGTCATGCTTGCTTGCCATTCATCCAGCAAACATACACATGCTTATAAAAATGTGTCAGACAATTCAAAGAACAGCATGTCACACCTGTGCAACACCTTCCCTTCTCATTTTGTGGCCTGCCAAGCCCTTCTGTACTCATGTCTGCAGCACTGGGTGCCTGAAAAAATCCAGGCCAATAAAATGATCCAGAAATGGCATGGTGAGATGCCTTGGATCCATAGGCCAAGAGAGAGGTCAGGCTTTTGAGAATCAAAGCAATCAGACACATTCTGCTCTATCAGGCTGGCTAGAATGAAGTCATTTCTTCTTGGGGAATTCCACAGGTGATTTCTCTTTAGCATATACTTTTCTTCTTGCAGCATATTCAAGCCTGTCAACAAAACCCACCTCCTAGGCACTTGGCACTTCCTGATTTAGAAAAAGCAGATTAGCAAAACAAAAGCAGGATCCTCAACCCTGGCTGTCCTCACCAACTCTGTGGCCAAACTCAATCAAGGAGCCATGCTACTATAGCAACTGGCCTCCTGAGTTAACTAACTGCCCTTCAGCCAGGTGTAAGAAGAATTCGAGAACACATTTAGGACTGGGGCTATGCTGTCAAGTTCACTCACACCATAATGAATGATGGCTTGTAGACAGAACCCCTCCAAATTTCTTCTAGGGTTCTATGGGAGAAAAGAGACATAAAAAACTGGGTCCTCAAACTGTCATATCTTTTGTCCATTGCTTATTTGTCTGCCTTGCTGCTAATGCGTTTGTCTTTGACCTCCTTGTACTGTGTTAAGCCATCCCCATTCCAGCTGTCATCCAAGGATTCCATCTATCATGCCAAGTTGGAATCCAGCATCAGCAATACCGGCTCATTTCTCCTTTCCAGCATTTCTCCTTTCCAACCACTGATCTCTCTCTAAGTTCTGCCAAAGCAGTGCTAATGAGGGCTGGCCAGTGATCCTTGTCGGCTCCCTCTTTATAGCCCTATTCATACAGTCTCTAACCAGGCAATGCAGTTAAAGTGCACTATCAGCATTGCATATCAAAAGGCATATTTTCCTCAGTGACTGTTTTTACCTCCTATAACAAATATTGACCAGAGAGCGAGAGAGCACTTATGCGTAAGGGCAGGCTCCCCAAAGTGAGTGGGGAGGCTTCGAAAAAAGAGGATAGGATCCAGTGCACACCATTGCCTTGATGTCATCAAGCTGTCCTGTATCACTGTCGGTGCCCCTGCTATGGACCTCTGAATATGGCTCACAATACTGACCACATCTCCCCATGTCTAGGTGCCTCCTCATTCCACATGTGTTGACAGCTGCCATGGTGGACACATCAGAAAAGTTCAGGAGGGGAAACCTGTTTGTTGCTATGATTGTATGCCATGCTCAGAAAACACAATTTCTAATCAGACAGGTAAGTGCAGCCATAGAGTCAGTGGGCTACAACATTTTGAAAGCCCTGATATGGACTTCAGTTCTCAGAAGTCCTGAATCAGTTATTGGTAGTAATAACCACCAAGTAACTACTAAGTTACTGCAGATGGAGGGAGGAATGTCAAGGCTGGTTTGAGACCTTGAAAGTGTCAAGCAAGGCATTGGAATGGTGTTTAAAATGCAAGTGGTGAATGGGAAAAGTGGCTGGAGTAGGTTGGCCACTTTTTTGACTTGACTTGACTTTTTGTTTCTGAAAAGGTAGAGAACAGTGGTCAATAATCAAAAGCCAAAGGGAAAAAAAGAATACAGAGAGAAAGGTTGTTATACCAAGTGAAAACTGAATTGGTCTCTCCAGAATGCAAATGTTATACTCCAAAGCAGTGGTGGGATTCAAATAAATTAACAACAGGTTCTATGTCCTAATGAGCAATGAGCAACTCAGCTTCAATTGTTTTCTGCAAAGGAAGTTGAAAGACTATGGCTGCACTCCTATACTGTACAGTACACACTTTCCTGGGAGTAAGTCACATTGAACATAATGGGACTTACTTCTGAGTAGACAGTCATAGGATTGCACTGTAACTTTAACCAGTTACTGTAACCCAATGTCTAAATCCAAATTGCAAGGCTGCAATTCTGTCCTCTATAGTCATGCTTACAGGCCTCTGGCCACTAGTTTCCAAGGAGGATAAACATGCGGCTGACATGCACACTTCAAATGGACATTTTTTCTTGAATTCTCAAGGCAGTTGTATAATGAAATCAGGAAGGCACCAAGAAGAGGAGGTGGGAACTGCCAGGGCTCCAGGTTACCAACCTCTGGAGACACCACAGCAGCATAGCATCTTCACATCTGCACAAACCAACTTGCTGCAATGGGCTTTGAGCTGGGCCACTTTCCTTCTCAGTGGGAACTTGGTGATTTTTACCAGAGCAGTCAATCCTCTCAAGGATCTGGTTCACTTTTAGTGGTGAACATCTGGTCAGCAAAAGTGCACTGAGCACATAGTCTGACACCTCATTATCAACCAAAAGCAACAACAGCATAGTAACATCTTTATATCTCCCCTTCTTTTTTGTTCTATTACAGCATTCCTCAGCATCTGCCTCTCGCCCACTGTACCATTTTGCATGGCCCACCTCTGGGAAGTACAACTGGAAGTAACTGGAATGACTTTATCACCAGTTATTTCCATACTAAGAGGCCAGACATGATGCAACAAACCACGGTAAGAGAGAGGCTCAGGCTACAATCCTATCCACGTTTTCCTGGTAGTAAGTCCCATTGACTATAATGGAACTTACTTCTGAGTAGACATGCATAGGATTGGGCTCCCAGGGTAGATGGGAAGGCTTTTTTGAGTGCAAGAAAAGCAGAACTGAGCCTCCTACCACTGTTTGTTGCATCGTATTGCTGGTCTCACTGCCAGGCAGTGGAGGTCTGGGGGGGGGGGGTCTTGCCATGAGTACCACTGGGCACCACCTCAAGTACTACTGGTGGTATGTGTACTACTGGTTGAGAAATGCTGCTCTATTGCTTTTACCACCCAGCCCCCAAAAGAATTTCAGTGAACTCTAAAGCTTCCCCCTCCAACTTCCAACTCTGCAATCCAATGCACGTCTACTCAGAAGCCCAACAAGTTCAAGGGGAGTTGTTGACTTCCAGGGTTTGAGAGAGAATGGCAGCCTTGAAGGACAGTTTCACTAATGAGCAAAAAGGTACTATGAGGGGACTATTCTTCTAGGTTGCTGTCCGACAGGCAACAGCAGATACCCATCACTTTGGTCTACTCTAGTGGCGAGTCTCCCACAAGTTTGAGGGCTGCTACTGACCAGGGAGTGCAAAGCAGGGGCCTGCAGTGGGTGGGGAGGCAGGTGAGATAACAAGAGACCTCATCCAGGTGTCCTCCCTTGCATCTGGCATTCTGACGTAGCCCATTTTTAAAATCAGGAGGTTGCACCATACATGTCATGGCTTGTAACCTGTGATGGACTTTGGAAATTTGTCCAATCCCCTTTTAAAAGCATCTAGGCCAGGTGGCATCTAGGCCATCACCACATCCTGTGGCAAGGAGTTCTACAGACCAACCACACGCTGAGTAAAGACATATTTTCTTTTGTCTGTCCTAACCCTCCCAACACTCAATTTTAGTGGATGTCCCCTGGTTCTGGTGTTTTGTGTGAGTGTAAAGAGCACCTCTCTATCCACTCTGTCCATCCCCTGCGTAATTTTGTATGTCTCAATCATGTCCCCCTCAGGCACCTCTTTTCTAGGCTGAAGAGGCCCAAACGCCTAGCCTTTCCTCATAAGGAAGGTGCCCCAGCCCAGTAATTAGCTTAGTCCAGGGGTTGGCAACCCATCTGCTCTGGGCAGCAGCAGCAGGAGGCGTGCTGCGAAGCTGCTCCTGCACTTCACAGGGGAAGGCAAGTCTTCCTTTGGCTCCTCTCACTGGGGACCTTGAGCCCATCCAAGCTGGAGAAGTGTGCCGGGGAGACATAAGCGATCTTCAGTCCCATCCTGTGTGAGAGATGGGGGGGGGGGTTTTGATGTCTCTTAGGGGCAAAAAGTCTTCTGGGGAGACCCACTGGTGGGGTGAGACACTGGGAGACTGACCCTCTTGCCTGGATCAAAGGTGGAGGGGGAGCTCCAAAAACTTCTGCAGTCTGGAGCTGGAAGGAGGAGGTGCCCCTTGGAGGTCCAGGGGCTGTGTTTCATTCTCCTCCAGACTGACAATGCAATGCTAGGCATGTCTACTCAGAAGTAAGCCCCATTGTGTTCAATGGGGCTTACTCCCAGGAAAGTGTGGATAGGATCGCAGCCTCAGTGACGAAGATGAGATGCTTCCTTCTTCGCCTTCTGACTGACAGTGTCTACTCAGAGGTAAGTCCCACTGTATTCAATGGGGCTTACTCCCAGGAAAGTGTGGCAGAATTTGCCACACTTTCCTGGGAGTAAGCCCCATTGAACATAATGGAACTTACCGCTATGTAGGCACTGAGCACAATCCTAACCAGCTCTACTCAGAGTAACTTCTATTTTGTTCAATGAGGCTTACTCTCAGGAAAGTGTGGTTAGGATTGCAGCCACTGTCAATCAGAATGTGAAGAAGGAAGCATCTCATCTTCCTCACTGAGGCTGCAATCCTCAGGGCGCTGGACGGGCAGCTGAACTGCTCCTTGTCAGCGAGGCAGCATGCTGGCACTGAACTGAAGTCCTGACTGCTCCTGTTTCCCTCGTTAGCGGGAGGGGACACATGGCGGGGTGGGCTCGCCCTCAGGGGCAGCGGGGGCTCTTTGGGGAGCGGCTCCAGCGCCCCCTCTTCCTCCCACGCCCCAGACCCATCAGGAAAGCTGAGCCAGGTAGCTCAGCCAGGGAGGACAGGCGTGGGGCGGGCAGCTGCTCCTGTTTCCCTCGTTAGCGGGTGGGGACACATGGCGGCGGGGGGCTCGCCCTCGTGGGTAGTGGGGGCTCTTTGGGCTCCCGCGCCCCCCTCTTCCTCCCGCGCCCCCGACTTACCGGGAGTGCTGAGCCTAGCCGGGGAGGAGAGGCGCGTGGCGAGCAGCTGAACTGCTCCTCATCAGCAAGGCTGCACGCTGGCCGTTCGCGCCCTCTCCTGCATTCTCCGCGCAGTCACAGGAGGGTCATAGCTGTGCGTGCGCTCCCCAGCCAACAACCGGTTCTCCGAACCAAGAGGTGAACTAGGAAGCAGTACTATAGAACTGCCGCGAACCGGCTGAATCCCATCACTGCCCCAAAGCATGACTTACACTAAACCATAATATCACTCACCTGAAAGTCAAGACACATGTTCCTAAGACCCACTTGAATGTATAAAGTTATCCAAAGTGAGCTCATCAGAATTCCCTTGCCTAAATGATTTACCATCTATTAGCCCAAACCAATTTGTGTTATTTGCAGCCGAATCCTGACCTGTGCTGGGACAGAGGGGCCACATGACCTACACTGTATCCAGCGCAGGTTAGGAAGATGCTGGAGGTCTACTCAGGGTAAGGGGACATTTGTCCCCTTATGCTGGATAAAGCTCCAGCCTGCCCAATGGGGCTTCTTGGATCTGCACCAACCCCATGTAAGGCCAGCAGGCCTAGGAAGGGGGTTAGGATATGGTGGAGACCTCCTCTGCCAATCCTGTCCCTCTCCTGGGCTTGTCCAGTACCGTTCCACCCTCACATGCCCTGTTACACCTCTTCCCCCCTTCATTCTACCCTCCTCCACCCGAGGTGAATCTGGTGGCAAGGGTATGCATTAGATAGTGTCCCCTCCATTTTGAAGCTCCATCCCCTTTCTCTGTTGGATATGCAGCAGCTAAAGAGCTGGCACAGGTCTGAGAAGACAGATTGGTGAGTGGGAGCCTTACAGGGAGGGAAGGGGAAATACGTTCCTTTGCCTTTTCCAATCCACCACCCTGCTGGATACAGGTTAGAGGATAGAATTGAGCCCTAAGTTTCTTAGAGAACAAGCTAGAGCTAGTCATGACCAACCTTTTTAGGATATAGCCAGGACCAATATTTTTATCTTCTTTTTTTGTAGACATGGATGATTGTTTTGAATGCCCAGAAGATCAGCATCCGAACAAGGAGAAAAATCAGTGCCTTCCTAAGGTTCCTCACTTTCTGTCCTATGAAGAGCCTTTGGGGATCACCTTGGCTGCCTTGGCTCTGGTTCTGGCTCTAATCACAATGGCTATGCTAGGAATTTTCATTCAGCATCGAAACACCCCCATCGTCAAAGCCAACAATGAGCTGCTCACCTATTTCCTTCTCCTATCCCTCTTCTTGTGTTTCCTCTGCTCCTTGCTCTTCATTGGCCGGCCTCGGGCAGTGACTTGCTCTCTGCGACAAACAGCTTTTGGTATCATCTTCTCAGTGGCTGTTTCTTCTGTGTTGGCCAAAACCGTCACTGTGGTCCTGGTTTTCATGGCCACCAAGCCAGGAAGCAGGATCAGGAAATGGTTGGGGAAAAGAATGGCAAACTCAGTTGTTCTTTCCTGTTCCCTGATTCAAGTAGGAATTTGTATTGTGTGGCTCTGCACTGCCCCACCATTCCCACATCTGGACTTGCACTCTCTGACTGAAGAGATTGTGGTGGAATGTAATGAAGGTTCCGTCATCATGTTTTATTCTGTCCTGGGCTACATGGGATTGATGGCAGTGGTGACCCTCACTGTGGCTTTTTTTGCCAGAAAGTTGCCCAGCACCTTTAACGAAGCCAAGTTCATCGCTTTCAGCATGTTGGTGTTTTGCAGTGTGTGGTTGTCATTTGTTCCAACTTACTTGAGCACTAAGGGAAAGTACGTGGTGGCTGTGGAAATCTTCTCCATCTTGGCCTCAAGTGCTGGTTTACTGAGTTGTATCTTTTTCCCCAAATGCTATATAATAATTCTGAGACCTGAGCTGAATACCAAAGCCCAACTAGTACTGAGAAATTAGTAGGAGCATAGGCATTTGGCAAGTCTGTATTAAAAATATTCAGCAGTAGTGATGTGAATCTGGAAGTAACTATGTAAAAGCATATTCCAGATCCTGGCTCCCTCTCTCTATCCAAGCATTTACTTACATGAAATCTAATCTATGGAGAAACTGAACAAATTCCAAACTATGTGTTTATTTAAATTCCCCCCTCTGTCTTCCTGTAGTATCACAGTGGATGGAAATGGGGAATACTGCTTTGAAATGAGGAATACTGTTTGAATTGAAGATGCTCTGTTTTGGGATATCTGGGAACTTTGAAATGATTAAGGGCCCAGTCCTATCCAATTTTCCACTGCCGGTACAGCCATGCCAATGGGGCATGCACTGCATTCTGTGGTGGGAAGCAGTCACAGAGGCCTCCTCAAGGTATGGGAACATTTGTTCCCTTATCTCGGGGCTGCATTGTGGCTGCACAGATGCTGGAAAGTTGGCTAGAATTGGGACCTAAGTTCCGTGCTGTAGGGCCAAGTTGAAATCAAATGTGAAATGATCTGAAGTTAGCCAGAGAGCCAGGGGTCCATTTGGTTAGAAGAATAAAATGGCCATTTCTGGTGCCAGGTGAAAAAGTTACCAGGTGCAGCAGCAGACCTCCCCAGCCCTGTGCCTGGGGCAAAGGTCCATGATGGCGCCCCCCATGGGTTGTCACCGCCCCCCCTGCTCAAAAAGCCACCCCCCTCACCTGAGGCTCATGGAGCCTCACGCGATCTCCACCTTCATCAGAAAAACCTCTGTGAGGTTCCCTGACACTTTAAACTGTGCTTCCGGGGCACTGTTTCCACCCCCATCGGGAGCCTCAGAGAGGCTTCCATGGGGTTCTAGTGGCTGGCGCCTGGGGCTTTTGCCCCAGGGACGTCTATGGTAGGTCTGCTGCTGACCTGGTGGGAACTGGAAAGGTGTAATTTCACAGGTGACTGTTATTGGGGTTGTCCAATGAGGTAGGATTTACAAGAACAATCTCCAGGTGTTATTAATTTGGAGTTAATCCAGCACCTGCGCTACATGCCCTGGCAGCTGAGTGGTCAGTCATGACTCAGCAGAATTTAGAATTATTGGATTGGGCTGGACCCATGTGGACGGAAAAGTGATCCTACGAAGTGCGGTTCTTGAGTCTGGGATGCAGTAGGACACTTTGTCCATCTAAACCAGCAATTTTCAACCCACAGCACACTGACTAGGCACTAAAATTGTCAAGGCATGCCATCAATCTTTTGACAATTGACTAGGCACACCATGTTGCTGGTGGGGGGCTCACATCCCCCACTGAACCTACTAATAAATGACCTTCCTCCAAATTCCTGTGGCATACCTGTGGTCCACTCGTGGCACACCAATGTGCCACGGCACAGTGGTTGAAAATGTACAGAGTTCTCACCTATCAAATGTTTATGCCAAATAAAGGTTTTGTTGACTGTACTAAATATTTTAAATATATTGCTGGAGTGTATGTGTTTTCGTTGGCCAGAGGGAAAGTCCCTTGAAAGATTTGGGTAAGATTTTTGAAGATTCATTTGACATCTTCCCTTCTTCTGCCTTTAGCTGAGCTGTTAAGTCAGAGAGGCACATGCAGGAAAGAGATTGGGAAGTAAAGCTCTCAGTGACTCACAGGACAATGGTGTCACATGACTTGAATGGTGCTATGTCATAGCTAACTTTCTTTGGATATGACACACTCTACTTAGCATAAACTATGCTATTCTAGGGTGCTGCTACTTAAGTGCACACTATTTCCAGTCCTTCTCTGCTTCCTTATTAGGCAGACGTCAACTGAAGTTGCATCACTACATTCTAAAAGTCAGTGTGACTTAGGGCGCAATCCTAACCAACTTTCCAGTACTGGCATAGCTGCACCAGTGGGGCATGTGCCGCATCCTACAGTTGGGGAACAGTCACAGAGGTCTCCTCAAGGTAAGGCAATGTTTGTTCTCTTACACTGTTGCATTGCCCTTACCTCGGTACTGGAAAATGGGTTAGAATTGTGCCCTTAGTGGTGTACCAAGGTTGGAGAGGTGGGGGTGGTTCAACCCAGGTGCAGGCAATAAGAGGGTGCCAACTTTGCTGTTGCTTTGAATGCAACAGGGAGAATCTATGGGGCAGGGGCCAGGTCTATCTGACATTTGGAGTAGCAGATAGATCTGGCTTTCATTAGGGAGGGGGGATCTCAATGCAGAGGCCACATCCTCCAGCCACTTTGAATGCTGGGTAGACCTGGTTTCCACTGGGGGATCTCAATAGAGAGGCCAGTACTACCCAAGGCTTCTAGTGGCCCAGGGCAGGGCAATGGGAGCAGTCCGCTCCAAGAGTCAAATATGCTAGGTGCACCACTGGTGTGCCTCATCTGTTCAACTAAAATCTGTGATAACATCCGACATATTTTCTCTGAAGATTTTGCTGAATATTTTGCCACAGAGAACATGGTTATTTCAGGCAGTAATTGTGAACCCTGCCATTATCTCAAACAACTGTGATTAATCATCTTTCATTCAGAAGCCCATGTGGATTTATCTTCCAAGGCTACTAGCTGAATCAATAAACACTTGTGAAAGTTAACGTCAAAGGCTTCAGTTATCATTTAGTGCTGGAGTGGAGTTCTGTGAACAAGCAGGGTGGAACCTTCAAACTTTGGATAGTTTTCTGTTTAGGTTTTTCAGGGCAGGCTTCACATACATTCAGCAGACGATCCAAGACCTACTGAAGGTCCAATGTAATTAGACCAGTGTGAGACGATCATGAGATAAATAGAAAAGATTCTGCCTCGTGATATCGAGACTTGCCTTCCAGATAATGATGAAATTTCTGTTGCTGCTGCTTTTATTGATGATTCTGCTTCAAACAGAATGCAAGAGAAATACCTCTATGTGCGACATAAGAGATGCCCTGCATATCCCATATGAGTATTACCAGGCAGGTGACCACATAATTGGTGGGATTTCTTCTCAGTTCATCTTCATTATTGAACCCATTACCTTTGCAAAACATCCGACGACAAACTTTATTTTTGAACCTGTGTAAGGATTTTTTTTAATTTTGCATAATATGCAATAGCTTATAGAACTATGTAAACGTAGATAATACTAGCAGCATCATGTAGGAAATCTAAAATGATCCCTTAGATATCATTGTACATGAAAATCTATAGCCATAAATGTATGCCTCCGTTTGTTACACGTGCATCATTTTACATGATACCTTTGTCACTTTTCTTATTTCAGCTGTTTTTGTTGCTAATAGATTCCAGCAATAATTCCTCTCTTATACCACCACAATGTGGTGGCATAGCTGGAGTGGGGGTGGCGCAGCTGGTCTGGCAGGGAGACTCAGTGTGGCGGGCAAGCAGACCCTTCCCAGCGGGGGGAGCAAAACGGAGCTGTATGTTCCCTCGTTCCTTCTTTCACCAGCTTCCCCTTCTTTCTCACTGGAAGGATGCTTCTTTGGTTTCAAGTCACATTAGGGCTTCTATGATGCATCGTTGTTTTTCTTGTTTAAGCCATTTCTGCCCAACATTGCATATACGCAACAGGGATCAAATGTGTACAGGGATCAATTCTGCCCTGTGGGCTGGGCAGAAACGGGTTACTTTGATCACATGAAATCCCCATTCCACTTGCTGATGGGATATGCTTTGTCTCCAAAAGGAAATGGGCTCATTTTAGACCACTTATCGGTTTCTTCTACGTTTTTCTGCACTATCACTGCAGGGGTTGTCCTCCATTCAACAACCACCTTTTCACCAGGGACCTGTGGTGTGGGGGCAGCAGGTGAGGCAGAACTGTCCCCTTGTTGTTGGTGGGAAAGCACCACAGCTGCTCCACCTGCTTATACCTGAGGAGGCTCTCCTTGCACCTGCTTTCTCAGTTGTAAAGAGAATCTCCTCCGGAGTAAGCGTGTGGAGCAGCTGCAGTGCTTTTCCATGGACTATGATGGGGCGGTTCTGGCTCACTTGCTGCTCCCACACTGCATGTCCCTTCTTATCGCTAGTACATTATAATATATCCCTGTTTGGTGTTATATTCATGATTAATGTGAATGTGGTCAGAATGAGGACCACATGTGGTTTGTTCACTACATTATCTTACGTGTCTTGCCTGGAGATGACTAATGCTATCAATTCTGCTTGCCTTCATGCAAGATTACCTATATTTTATTTAAAACTATCATGAAAAAATTTTCAGTCCTCACTATACTTTTTTTTCTTTTTGAGAGTCCATTGAGAAGGGTTTGAAGAACAGCAAATTGTACACACAGTCTGTGTTTTCAAATGTGTTGACATGAATACTTATGCAACAATATTTCTGGTGTAGCACAGTGGGAACACCATGCATGGTGGGGAGTTGGTATGTGTTGATTTAAGCTCCATGTTGCTCTATAATGCACCTGATGTTTGTATGTTGACTTAGATGGATTAATAGTTTAGCCCTGGGAACTCCAAACTATGGCCCAGAGGCCACGTCCGGCCCACCACAAGATTTTTATCCAGCCTGTAGCAACTCTCTCTCTCTCTCTCTGTGTGTGTGTTTTGTCAGAGCACTTGCAAATTGCTAGCATTTTATCATTTCTCAGTTTTAGTACTGCATTGTCTCTTTGTAATTGTCACATTTCTCTTTTGGGCTGAACCATATCATGCCGATTACAAAAAATGATCCAACGAAAACTTATTCATTCATTTAAATTTCATTCATTTATAAAAGTAATTATTTAAAATCTGTGATAATGTGTAAAATATATGCTGTGACCCTTGTACTGAAAAGTTTGGAGACCATTAGTCTAATTCTGTAAAGTGGAAAGCATTTTAGTTTATTTTTTTTCATTACTCTATATGGTTGTGAAGATATGCACAGCTCAGTCCAGTTGATATGTGCAATTTTGATGATTTTCAGATTACAGTATTATACTATGAAATTGATTCTCTTCTAGTAGCCCATAAACACTTGCCAATAGTTACTTAAATGCAGAATATTGATTTCAAGATCATCCAATTCTTGTTTTAGCTCAATAACAAAGAACTACCAGCATGTACTGGCCTTGGTATTTGCGACAAAGCAGATCAATGACAACCTCAACATTTTACCCAATGTCAGTCTGGGCTTCCATATCTATGACAGCCATTTTAATGCAAAAATGACATACCAGAACACGCTGAACCTTCTTTGTAGTTTGAAAAATTTTGTCCCCAACTACAATTGTGATCTAAAAAATCTTCTTGCTGTCATTGGAGGGCTTGATTCCGAAACTTCCCACCACATAGCCATCATCTTAAGCCTCTATAAGATTCCACAGGTATGGTAAGTGAGTGAGTGAGTGAGTGAGTGAGTGAGTGTGAGAGAGAGATCTTTGATTCTTGTCCTGTATCTCTAGCATTTTTCTTCTGAGGCAGAGAAATGGAAAGATGTGAAGTTGGTTAGCATAAAATAGACACTTCTTCCTGTTTTTCCCCAAAAGTCAAAATACATAATAGCTGATATTGCAGTTCTGTCATAGTGTTTTGAAATCTTTGGGGTTTATAAACTGAGAGGATGAAACATAATTAAGCAAAAATCAGGAAAAATCCTTTTTGCCTCACTCCAATATATTTTCCGGAATTGGTTTATAAAGAGCAAAACTGTTCTCTTGCCATAGCAGAGCACTCAAGGAATATATGAAGAATAGCAAAGATGTTTCAGCTGCACTATGTCAGGCATTTTGTACAGATAATAGCTCAAATTCATTTTAATCAGCCATTCTTTGTTTCTTAATAGGAAACTCTTAATTGGAATTATTTCCCCTTGTTTAATTCACAGCTGAATTCTATCATCAGGTTGCGCTGCTGGAACTCATGTTATGGCAACACAGCCTGAACGAGTGGGGGGGATGGGACTGGCGGAGCCCTGCTCCTTTAGATTCTGAACTCCACGTCAGCCCATAAGGCGCAACACAGAGGATCTCACATCTGCACAGACAAAATAGTTCGTGAAGATGCGAGAAGACCCATTGACAGGAAGAGAACAAAAGTCCCCTTCCCCTGAGGAGACTCCTGGTGGGTTCCCAGCACCTGCTGCATACATAACCACTTTGGCTGATAAGATTGGGTTGCCCATGGTTTTGTGAAATGTGATATGCTGCTGTGTGCTTCTAGGCTACTGGGCAAAGAGGGAGAGTAATGGGAGGAACTGAGGCGTGTTGGGATAGAAGAGATGGATCTGTGGGCACTTACTCACATGAAGTTTTATCTCTGCTCTTAAATACCTCCCTGTCCATTTTCTGTCTTTAGTCATACACCATCAAAATGGTTGGTGTATGTCCAAAGAGAACCATAGGCAGTCTGTAGGCTTACCTGTAGGTAAAGGTGTGGCTGAATTCAATAGTATAGCAGGAGATAGGACTGGTCTAAAAATGTACTAATGTATGTTTTGTATTGCATATAGTATCACATAAATTTCCTTGCATTGATGGATCATTTAAACTTTTATGAATGTTGTATCTTGTTAAGAAACCTTACGATATATGAAATATTTTATGATACAACTTTGCTTGAAGGGGCCTAAATGTTTCTGACTAATTGTAAGTAACTCTCACTGTTGCTTAGGTCACATACTGCTACTTTACTCCAGTGATGAAGGATGAGATCCAATTCCCTTCCACCTACCAGATGTTCCCCAATGTAGAGCATGAGTACACTGGGATAGTCCAGCTGCTTCTGTATTTCCAATGGACATGGGTTGGGATCATTGCACTCAATAATGTCAAAGGAGAAAGCTTTGTGGAGACCCTGATTCCAATGCTTGCTGAGGAAGGCATCTGTCCTGCCTTCATTGACAGGCTACCAACATTGACTTCCCTTGATGATATGGTAGAAGAGTTCTTTGAAAAACTCAGAGCAAAGGTGGCTCTTTTTGTAGATGCTAATGAAGTCAAAGCATTTGTGGTAAATGCAGACACTCATGTTATGTCTTCTTTGCAGTGGTTTTTATATATGGCACAGATAGAAAATACAACAGAGACAATCATGGGTAAAGTGTGGATTATGACAGCTGAGTGGGATTTCTCTTCACAAACACATTACAGAGGTTTGGATATTGAGTTCTTCCATGGTGCTTTATCCTTGACAGTTCATTCCAATGAGGTGCCTGGATTCCACAATTTCCTCCATATTCTAAATTCTCATTGGCCAAGAGAAGATGGCTTTCTGAGGGTCTTCTGGAAACAGGCATTTGTCTGTTTATTACCAGATTCCAAAGAGGATGATGAAACAATGGACAGATGTAGTGGCATGGAGAAATTGGAGAGCCTTCCTGGAACGTTTTTTGAAATGAGCATGACTGCCCAAAGCTACAGCATCTACAATGCTGTCCATGCCATAGCACATGCTTTGCATGCTATGAACCCGAGTAGACACAAACATAGGAGAAGAGTTGGGGGTGGACACAGCCTCCAATCCCCCAGTCAGTTGCCTTGGCAGGTAACAAACTGCAACTATATATTGAACCAGTCAGTATATGGATAGCACTAAATCAGAACATAACAAGCCCCCTTGCTTGCTTTTAATGTTCATATGGTCAGCAATTTTGATTTTGTCATGACTTGCACATAAAAATACTTAAGTCTTTTAGAGAACAACTTCATCCAGTGTGAGAAACATCTGTCTATTGGTTAGGGTCCTCTATCTGTTCATGGCAAAGGTGAAGGAATTGACTTGGGTTTCCCACCACTGGGTTAGTCAATTTGAAAGATAAAATATCAAACCATCAGACTCTTTATATAAGAGCTGGCTAGTTTGAACTGCTGCATGTTCTGTTCCAGCAATGACAAAGTTTTTCTTGAATTGCTGACCACCCTTCCATCCCCTTGAGGTGAACAAAGGAACTGTGACTAATTAAGAAACTCTCTAGACCGCGGTGGCCAAACTTGTTTAATGTTATGAACCACATATGGTAAACTTCAGATGTTTGAGAGCCACAATATTTAGGAAGCATTTCAGTTCCTTAATATGTAAGGGAACATTTATTCTCTTGCACAGGGGTAATCCTCCACTGTCTGCAAAGGTCTACTTGGATCAGTGCCAACTACATTGCTGAAGCAAGCCCAAGTGAACCCAGGAAGGCGGATTGATGTTGGGAAGTGGGATAGGATATAAGCAGCACCTCTGCCACTGATACCTCCCCCTTCCCAGTCTCAATTCATCTCCTCCCTATTCTATTCTCTGCCTCCCCATTTCACCCATGCTATCAATAGCAGCAGTACATGAGGACCTCTGCTGGATCCAGTAAAATATGTTCAATAGCAGCAATGCTCGTAAAATGGCTGCTGCTGGTGTTTCACTGTCATAAACCTCTATGTGTGCACTGTGTGGTGTGGGTAGACCAGTGGTTCCAAGGTCACTCTAATAGCAATGACTTCTGGGTTGAAGGACACTGGTATTTGGTTTCACCCAACTGGGGTGAAGAAGGGTAGCTCCAGGTTTGTTTGTTTTAATTGTTTGCCTTCCTGATAACAGAAGTGCCATTTTCTTGTTAAGAGGAACACTAGGGGACATAGGAAGGTCAGTAACATGGGCTGAGTGCCATGTTTCTTCCTCAAATCATTGCAAAGTGGGTTGCAGTGTTCTCACCCAATCATCACACCAATACTTGAACACCTGTTCATGGAGGACCAGAAACTCCCTCTATCTTTCTTTCTTTCCATCATTTATTCTTCCCTGCCATTGCCTTTTTTAAATCTAGCTTCATGCTTTTCTGAGAAGCATCTCATTCAACAACAGTGCTGGAGACACCATCTCTTTTAATGCAAAAGGTGAACTGACCACTGGATTTGATATCATCAACTGGGTGACTTTCCCAAATCAAACTTTTGTAAGAGTGAAAGTGGGCAGGATGGATCCGCAGGCTACACCTTGCACAGCGTTCAGCATTGATGAAGACATGATCAGATGGCACAGCAAATTTAATCAGGTGACATCTGACTGCGAGTAACCAAGTAAACTGTGAACGTATTCCAATGTGATGACTTGATAGACCCGTCCACACTGCTGAGTGAATTCCTTTCCTTATGCCCAAATCCTAACCAGCTTTCCTGTACTGACACAGCTGTGCCAGTGGGGCATTTGCTGCATCCTGCGGTTGGGTGGCAGTCGCGGAGGCCTCTTCAATGTCAGAGAAAGTTTGTTCCCTTTCCTCAAGGTTGCATTGCGCTTACCTCAGTGCTGGAAAGTTAGTTAGGATTGCGCCCTTAGTGCTGTTTCTTGAGATCTTTTAAAAGGGATTTTCATTTGCCCTCAATCCCTGCCCCCTTCTCCCATTATAAGGAGCATAGAGGCAACTGACACAAATGGGCTTCATCTATTTTATACCAATGATAGAGTTGGGCCTGTGAAGTTTTCTGTTCATGTGTGCTGCTTGGTGGTTACTCCCATTATCAACATCAATGAATGGAGGAGGGTGGAAACTGTGACAGCGGAACAGTACTGGAAAATTTAGGATACCAAACAAGGTACTTAGATCCCCTGATTGGTATATGCCTTCTTATGATGTCCAACCTTCTCAACCCATTCTACCACCCTTGCTGGTAAGCGATCAAGGGCATTTGAACTACTCAGGAGAATATGAGAAACCTCCTACGTATCAAGTCCTCAACCTCCCCTGTGATGACATCCTTCCCATGCAATAGCAGAGAGCCAGTTAGAAGAAAATGAATTCAATACTTCATTGTACCTTTATTCATATAGGTGCTTCCCCTTGCTGTGTGTAATGACAACTGCCCTCCAGGATACAGCAGAAAGAAGAAGGAAGGAGAGCCGTTTTGTTGCTATGATTGTGCTCCATGTCCAGAAGGGAAGATTTCAGACCATATGGGTAGGAGAAATAGCAGGCAGTTCCATGAATAGTTAAGAGCAAGTACGGTGTCTTTGGCTGAATTTGATTCTCCGTAAAGTATCTCATGTGAATAACTTGGAAGACCACGAGCACCTAGCACATATATTTGGCCATTTTCCTACTATAATTTCTATTGTATGTTATTGCTATTAATCAGTGTCTCAGTGAGTGTTTGTGACTTTTAGAATGTTTGCCGAAGTTCTGTAGCAATGTATTTTAAAGGCATTGATACTGGATCCTTTTGCTGCTTCTGGGCCAGCCTTAGGAGCTGCAGGGCCCACTTGGAAGCATTTTTTTTTTTTTTTTTGCAAGGTCAAAGGTTCACAGCCAATGTCTATAGAATCTTAGAGATATACAGGTCCAACCTATTTATACACAGATTTTTTATACACGGATTTGACTCAACACGAATGGCCCCTGCAAATGAGAAGGAATGTGCTGATCCCTGGAGAAGGGTAAAAATCCATCCCTTAAAAATCAGTTTGAAAAACTGAACAGTCCTTTAACAATAGGCTCCTTAATGAGAGAGAGAGAGGGGGGGGGCAGCTGGCTGACAATCCATCAATCCTTCTCTCTCCAGGCGACCCCTCCCTTCCCCCTGAGCAAAGGGGAAAGAAAGGTGATGACTTTGCATTGGTGAAGGGAGGGGCTGAGTGAAGTGGATGACTGATTGATGGATTGTCTTCTTAATGACTCTTATCTTACATCACAAAGGTCAGCAAGGCTGTTTTTAAATCACCTGAGTAAAGAAACTCTGTTTTTCAAATTGATTTGCTGTAGTGTGTTTTTTGCCATCCACGTGAGTGCTTGGAACGGAACCCACGCGAATAATTAGTCTCAACCTGTACATAAAATTTAGTGTAGACTTTATATCTCTGTGGTTGAATGGGAAGCAATCAAAATGCGTGCTTAAAAAGTGCATGAGAGTTAACGAACCAAATGGATCTAAGCACATTTTAATGTAAAATTGCATACAAGACTAGATTACCCCAGGGCAGGGCCCAATTGGGAGTAGTTAGTCCAATTGACTTAAAGCTGGCCCTGTTTGCTTTCCATGTAGAGAAAAATCTATTACCTGGAATCTTCCTTTTCCCCCCAAGATATGAATGATTGTTTCAAATGTCCAGAAGATCAGTATCCGAGCAAAGACCAAGATCAATGTTTGCCCAAAGCCATCAATTTCCTCTCCTATCAAGATGTGTTGGGAATAGCTTTGCTTGTCTTGGCTGTATCTTTTGCTCTGATCACAGCTGTGGTGTTTGGAATCTTCATTAAACACAAGGAGAGCCCCATCGTCAAAGCCAACAACCGGGATCTCACCTACTCTCTGCTCGTCGCACTCCTGCTCTGCTTCCTGTGTTCACTGCTCTTCCTGGGCAAGCCTCATTCCATGACTTGCCTTCTACGTCAAACGGCTTTTGGCATCATCTTCTCAGTAGCAGTGTCTTGCGTGCTAGCAAAAACCCTCACTGTGGTTCTGGCTTTCATGGCCACCAAGCCAGGAAGCAGGATGAGGAAGTGGGTGGGGAAGAGACTGGCAAACTCTGTGGTTCTTTTCTGTTCCCTGATTCAAGTAGGGATCTGCACTGTGTGGCTCTGTACTGCACCTCCATTCCCAGATGTTAACATGCACTCCGTTGCTGAAGAAATGGTTTTGGAATGTAATGAAGGGTCTGTCACTATGTTTTACTGTGTTTTGGGGTAACTGGGATTTCTGGCGATTGTCAGCTTCATTGTGGCTTTTCTTGCTAGGAAGTTGCCTGACACATTTAATGAAGCCAAGTTCATCACATTCAGCATGTTAGTGTTTTGCAGTGTTTGGGTATCTTTTGTTCCCACGTACGTGAGCACCAAGGGAAAATCTATGGTGGCTGTGGAGATTGTCTCCATCTTGGCCTCCAGTGCTGGATTGCTGGGTTGTATCTTTTCCCCCAAATGTTATATAATTGTTTTGAGACCTGAGTTAAATAGCAAGGATCAGCTAGTATGGAGGAATAAATAGGAAACTAAATAGGACAATGGTGTTATTTTCTTTACTCAGGGAAGTAAGTCCGTTGTTTTCAATAAGGTTGTAATCCTGTCCTACTCACTGGAAATAAAAAACTCTATTAATAGCATTTCTATAATTATGTGGCGATGTGAATGGAAGGAAAGTTAAGAGACATTAGTGCCCCCTGTATCCATGGATCCAGTTATCTGTTGTTGTCCATGCCCCCTGTACCCATTAACTTTACTTATGTTCTTACCAGTAGTGCCAAGATAAAATTTTCTTCCTTTTATTGAGTGCTGTAACCATAAGAACGTAAGAAGAGCCCCATAAGATCATGCCAAAGGACCATCTAGTCCAGCTTCCTGTATCCCACAGAGGCTCACCAGATGTCTCAGGGTGCATACAAGACAACAACAAGAGTCCTGCATTCTGGTGCCACCCCATGTATCTAGCATGCTGTGGTAGGCTACTTCTAAAACCAGGAGGTTGCACGTACCCATCATGACTTGTAACTTGTGATTGACTTTTCCTCCAGAAATCTGTCCAATCCCCTTTTAAAGGCATCCAGGCTAGATGCCATCACCACATCCTGTGGCAAGGAGTTTCACAGACTAAATCATGTTGGGTCAAGAAATATTTTTTTGTTGTAACTCTTCTGACACTCAATTTTAATGGATGTCCCCTAGTTCTGGAGAGATAAAAGAACATCCTTCTATCCACTCTATCCACCCCCTGCATAATTGTGTATGTTTCAATCATGTCCTCCCCCCAGGCACCTTTTTCTAGACTGAAGAGACCCAAACGCTGTAGTCTTTCCTCATAAGGGAGGTACCCCAGCCCACTAATCTTTTTGGTTGCTCTCTTCTGCACTTTTTCCATTTCCATTATATCCTTTTTGAAATATAGCAACCAGAACTGTACGCCATACTCCAGGTGTGGCCTTACCATTGATTTGTACGATGACATTATAATACTGGCCATTTTATTCTCAATCCCTTTTTTAATTATCCCAAGCATGGAATTAGCCTTCCTCACTGCCACTGCACATTGGGTTGTTGCTTTCATCAAGCTGTCCACCAGTACCCCAAGATCTTTCTCCTGAGTTGTCTCATTAGCCTATATAGGAAGTTTTGGTTTTTTTGCCCCAACGTTCATTACTTTACACTTACTTATATTGTAACACCTCTGCCATTTTGTGGTCCTTTCTCCTAGTTTGGAGAGAACTTTCTGGAGCTCTTCACAATCCATCCTCCCCTAACCAACTGGAAAAGTTTAGTGTCATCCACAAACTTGACCACCTTGCAGCTTAACCCTGTCTCCAAGTCATTTATGAACAGATTGAAAAGCACCAGTCCCAGGACAGATCCTTGAGACACACTGCTTTTCACCTCTCTCCATCATGAAAATTGCCCATTGACATCTACTCTCTGTTTTCTGATCTTCAACCAGTTCCTAATCCGATTCCTAAACTCCCTGACAGTGGAGTTTTCTGAGCAGCCTTTGATGAGGGACCATGCATGCTTATAGCAGGATGTGCAGTGAGGCAGCCTAAATGCTGGAATAGACTAATCAAGCATTAAGAAGAAGCTGGGAGGAGTCTGAGGTGGGGAGGAGGGTGGCCCGAGGCTGGGAAGGGGGTGATATTGATGGTAGCAGCATTATCCTATCCCAATTCCTGGGCCCTGTCTGCCTTCCCGGGTGCACTTGGACTTGAGTCAGCTATATAGTTGGCTGAAGTCCAAGTAGACCTAGTGTGGCATTTAAGGCTTACCCAGGGCAAGGGAACAAATATTCCTTTACCCAGAGGAGACCTTTGGAACTGCCATTATGCAGGATGCAGTGCGTCGTCCAGTGGCGTGGCTCCATCAGCAGGAGGAGATTCAATAGGATTGGGCTGTCAGTGTGAACAGCATTTCTGTAGTTTATGCTGACCTGAATGGAGGGAAAGCTTAGAGACAAACATGCAGCCCAACTCTGTCCAACTCTTATACTGGCAGATCTCATGATCCATTCAACATGATGCCAGAAGTTCTGGTATTAAAGCAACTCCATTGTTCTTTTCCCCCTTCCCAGCCCCAGACAAAGAGCTGGCATTGCTTTGAGGCTACACATTGAAGACCTTGCAGCTTATGGGGAGGTAAGTAAAAAAATGTCTTTACTTACCTCTCCTGTGTTGCCTTGACCTCTGATGGTTCACTGCATGCTCCGGGCTGACCCTGGATGGGAGTGCATCTATAAAGGCAGTTCGCCTTCCACCCTGGCACTCACCTCTAACAAAATGGTCAGTCAGGTAGTTCACAGGTGTCCTCTTTTTATTCATGTGAGTGGGGACACTAGCTGAGAAATGTGGAAAAGAAATTCCAAAATCTGCAATAAAAGCAACAAAGATGAGGGAGAGTCAGCATGGCTTCTGTAAGGGTAAGTCTTGCCTCACAAACCTTATAGAATTCTTTGAAAAGGTCAACAGGCATGTGGATGCGGGAGAACCCGTGGACGTTATGTATCTGGACTTTCAGAAGGCGTTTGACACGGTCCCTCACCAAAGACTACTGAAAAAACTCCACAGTCAGGGAATTAGAGGACAGGTCCTCTCGTGGATTGAGAACTGGTTGGAGGCCAGGAAGCAGAGAGTGGGTGTCAATGGGCAATTTTCACAATGGAGAGAGGTGAAAAGCGGTGTGCCCCAAGGATCTGTCCTGGGACCGGTGCTTTTCAACCTCTTCATAAATGACCTGGAGACAGGGTTGAGCAGTGAAGTGGCTAAGTTTGCAGATGACACCAAACTTTTCCGAGTGGTGAAGACCAGAAGTGATTGTGAGGAGCTCCAGAAGGATCTCTCCAGACTGGCAGAATGGGCAGCAAAATGGCAGATGCGCTTCAATGTCAGTAAGTGTAAAGTCATGCACATTGGGGCAAAAAATCAAAACTTTAGATATAGGCTGATGGGTTCCGAGCTGTCTGTGACAGATCAGGAGAGAGATCTTGGGGTGGTGGTGTAAAGGTCGATGAAAGTGTCGACCCAATGTGCGGCGGCAGTGAAGAAGGCCAATTCTATGCTTGGGATCATTAGGAAGGGTATTGAGAACAAAACGGCTAGTATTATAATGCCGTTGTACAAATCTATGGTAAGGCCACACCTGGAGTATTGTGTCCAGTTCTGGTCGCCGCATCTCAAAAAAGACATAGTGGAAATGGAAAAGGTGCAAAAGAGAGCGACTAAGTTGATTACGGGGCTGGGGCACCTTCCTTATGAGGAAAGGCTGCGGTGTTTGGGCCTCTTCAGCCTAGAAAAGAGACGCCTGAGGGGGGACATGATTGAGACATACAAAATTATGCAGGGGATGGACAGAGTGGATAGGGAGATGCTCTTTACACTCTCACATAATACCAGAACCAGGGGACATCCACTCAAATTGAGTGTTGAGTGGGTTAGGACAGAAAAAAGAAAATATTTCTTTACTCAGCGTGTGGTCGGTCTGTGGAACTCCTTGCCACAGGATGTGGTGCTGGCGTCTAGCCTAGACGCCTTTAAAAGGGGATTGGACAAGTTTCTGGAGGAAAAATCCATTATGGGGTGCAAGCCATGATGTGTATGCGCAACCTCCTGATTTTAGAAATGAGTTATGTCAGAATGCCAGATGCAAGGGAGGGCACCAGGATGCAGGTCTCTTGTTATCTGGTGTGCTCCCTGGGGCATTTGGTGGGCCACTGTGAGATACAGGAAGCTGGACTAGATGGGCCTATGGCCTGATCGAGTGGGGCTGTTCTTATGTTCTTATGATGAGGCAGTTTGTAACTGGAATCTATTGAGTTGTACTAAACCTGATCTCAAGAACTGATTGGATAGTTTATGTTAATATGCATTCATTTCATGACTGGTTAGTTCCTGTAAATAAGAGTAACACCGAGTTTTGGATAGATGACAAGCTTCACTCATTGCATAAGAAAAGCAAGCCATATTCTTTGAATTCCCAGGTAATAGAAAGGGGTGGGATTGAGAATACTTAGGCAACAACATTGGCTGCATAAATTTACACTTCGCACGATAGACAGAGCTGGAATGACACCATTATGGAAGTGTTGGAAGCGGGGAATTGTGTGGTTTTTATTTCACGTGCACATCACCCTTATACTTTCATCTCAGATGGGAAAGCATGTTAGGGCGTAGTTGCTCACCGACAATTTTGCTCCAATCCCTGCCATGGAGACTTCCTGATTGGCCCTGCAGGGCTCGGGGGGCAGGACCATTGGGCTGTGCATTGCCCAGCCAGCCCAGAGCGGTCCCTGCAGCATCCCCCTCCTGCCCTCCCTTTCATCAGTCCAAGTCTAGCTGGTTGCTTGATGGGGGCTGGGTAGGAATTTCTGGCTGACATGCAAATTGGCCTGGTGTGCTGGTTTTTTCGCCTACTCTGGACTGAGGTATGGTGATGCGGTTGTATGGTAGGTTTGGTCACTTTAGCAAGAGACGTGCTTACACTAGAACAGGGGTGTCCAAAGTTTTTGGCTGGAGGGCCACATCATCTCTCTGACACTGTGTTGGGGGCCGGGGGGCAAAAAGAATTAATTTACATTTAAAATTTGAATAAATTTGTATAAGTTTACATAAATGAATATATTAAAGATGAACTTATATGAATGAATGAAGGTCTTGCAGTAGCTCAAGGCCTATAAAAGGCCTTGCACAAAGCAAGGCTGGCCTTTCCTTTGCTGCCTTTGCTGCATCACAGACATGAAACAACAAGAAGTGGAGGGAGCCCTCATCCCACAGCTCACGCGAGAGGTCAAACAGTCGCCCTCACACTGAGAGCAGTTGCCTCGGGCCAGTGCAGGCTCCAACAAATCTCCGGGGCCAGAGGCTCATTGGAGACTGGGGGCTTCCTGAGGGCTGCATTGGGAAGCTTCAAGGTTCGCATGTGGCCCCAGGGCCGGGGTTTGGGCACCTCTGCCCTGGACCGAGATATGGTGATGCGGTTGTATGGTAGGTTTGGTCACTTTAGCAAGAGATGTGCGGGGTTGGGCAGGTAGGCCTAGGCTATGGTGTACAATCTGAGGTATGCAAGGGCCAGGGGTGAGCCAGAACTGCTCCCATGATGCTTGACCAGCTTGAAGGAGGCTGACTGGCGAGTCCCTGGTCTGGAATAGGCAATGCCCATGCAGGGATTAGTTGTGGGTTGTGCCATCCAGCTGCCTCGACCCTCAGGGGTTGGTGAGGATAAGTTTGGTAGCTAGGCTGTCTTTCCCCAAATTAGATCCCCACACATCAAGTTGGGTTAGTCAGTGCCCTGCTGTTTATTGAATTAATTAATTAATTAATAAAGTGGCCCAGTTTCATTCCAAGGCTGTTTCTGTGTGTTTATTGGCGTTGCAGGGTAATAGTCATAGAAACAAACCACGTCAAATAGACTAACTGGGCAAAAAGGTTCAGTTGTGTCCTCTTATATTTGGCAGAGGGAGAACAACTGTTGCTCTTCATCCCCACATGGCATTTTTTCCAGTGACTGTTGCTGGTATCTCTTCTGTATTTTATTTGTTTTTAGATTGTGGCCTCTTTGGGAACAAGGAACCATGTATTGATTTATTTAACTATGTAAACAACTTTGTGAACTACTCTCCTTGAAAAACAGTATATAAGTATTCTCCACCATATCTTTGCCTGGATTTTAAGCCTGCCCTGTGCCCCAAGGTAATTGAAGCAGCCTTTAGACTTCATTCCTGAGGGGGTGACGAAGGTGAACAGTGTGCCTGGAGGCTTCCAAAAACCAGACAAAGCAGGAAGAGCAGACTTTCCACAGCCCAGATGCTGAAATTTCAGGAAGTACCTTGGGGAACCTCACGTGACCATCCTCGTCTTAATGATCACCTGTGAGCTACATTTGCATTTGGCATCTAGCGGATTTTTCGTGCCTTTGGGTGTTCTGTCTTCCCTGTATAACTGCAATGCTGTAAGTATCTGTTGTTTCATATTGCCTATAGAATACAGGCATGGAAGTATTTTTTTAATCTTCTCTTTGCATGCTGCATGGTCAGACACTGAGCGAATATATCCAGGGAATCTTAGCTTTGTGTGCATATTTGAAATGATCCATGAGGGTTTTACACACCACAAGAAGAGACCCTTCCTTCCAACCACCTCCAAATATCTAAGTGTCCCCATGAATTGTTTGCTGTTTCTAGCCTATACCATTATAATTCCGTGCCAAAGCACGCTTCCTTTTCTCTTCCCTTCTCCCTTTGCAATCTCTCCCCCATATCTAGTCCCATTTGCATTCTTCAATGTATAGACCTGCCACATAAAGCAGAATGTTTATACATTTCACTATGTCTGTGATGTTCAACCAGTTTGCCAGCATATTGGTGTGCTGCAAATAGCCTGAAGATGTGCTGCGAGAGTTTGCGGGAATTTCATTGATTAGTAGGGTCTTTGGGGTATGTGAGTCTCCAGCTGAGAGCATGGTGTGCCCTGTCAATTTTAAAAACACAGATGGTGTGCCTTGACAGTTTTAGTGCCTTGTCAGCAGGCTGTGAGATGAAAAAGGTTGGAAACCACTTTACTATGTGAATCACCAGTATTAGCAGCTACATTTGTGATAACAGGAATTGCTTCTCCATATTTGTTTCTTTTCATCTTTGACTTCAGGTTCCTGGCACAATGGTCCTGAATGACAAAGGAAATACAACGGAATCAGTTGTAAAGGAGTTTGTTTTGCTTGGCTTTTCTAGTCTCCAAGAGGTGCAACTGCCACTGTTCTGCCTCTTCCTGGTCATGTATGCGCTGTCATCTATCGGCAATGCTCTTGTCATCCTCATGATCCACTTTGACTCCCGTCTCCACACACCCATGTACTACTTTCTCAGCAACCTGTCCTGGCTGGAAATCATCATCACGACCACAGTTACACCCAAGATGCTCAGCCTTCTCATCTCAAAGAAAAAGACCATCTCTTTCACTGGATGTGTTATTCAGATAACATGGTATTTATTAGCTGGAGCCACAGAGATTCTCCTGCTAGGTGCCATGTCTGTGGATCGCTACTTGGCCATCTGCAACCCACTGCATTACACAGCCATAATGAGTAACCGGGTCTGCAGGCTGATGGTCCTTTTCTGCTGGATAGGAAGCATCTTTTGTGTCTCACTTACCATAAGCTTCAACCTGATCTTGCCTTATTGTGGCCCCAACGTCATTGATCATTTCTTCTGTGACACGAGCCCCTTGACAAAATTACTCTGTGCAGACCTCACCCTAGTTCATGCTCTTCAATTCATGGCAGCCTGCCTTGCGCTGCTGACCTCTGTCTCTGTGACAGCTGTTTCTTATCTCTACATCATTATCACTGTGATGAGGATGCCTTCAACCCAAGGAAGGAAGGAAGCCTTCAGCACCTGCAGCACCCACATCACCTTGGTCTCAATCTATTACGGCAGCTGCATATTCATCTATGTCAGGCCAGCTGGTAGCTCTTCAATGGATTTCAATAAAGTGGCCACAGTGCTCAACACTGTGGTCACCCCCTTACTCAACCCAATAATCTATAGCTTTAGAAAGAAGGTGGTTATGGATGTATTGAAAGATGCATTGAAACAGATGAGTGAAACACTAGTGAAGACAGCCTGATGAAGTGCCTTTTGTCTCTGTAGAATGGGCTCCTGTTCCATGCAGAACCTTGGGCTTAACAAAGTAATCTTTCTTTCTCCCTTGTCAACCCTTAAGTGTTTCCAAGTATTTGTTCGAGTAGAAGGGACTTCTGAGCGCTTTGGACATTATCATGCTTTGGTCATTCCTTCCTTGGCATCTGTTAACTCCTTGTGTGACAGAAACACATTTTCATGTTCAGAAGTGGTGCACAAGCCGTCTAACTTCTGCTGTTGCCTCCCTCAGCAGACAGGTTTACTATTGCTTTGCTAGAGAGAGAGAGAGAGAGAGAGAGAGAGAGAGAGATTTGGGGGAGGGGACTTCATGAAGTGTTATTTCAAAAGTGATATATCATCATAAATCCTGGATTTTCCAGTTAAATAATTTTTGGAAAGCCTTAGAAGAACCATATGGATTGAAAATAGGAAAAGTTGTTTTGATGAGATGTTGATGAAAAAAATTGGATTAAAACACAGGATAGTCTGACAACAGTTTTATATTCCTCACTGCAAGTTAATGTACATATTTACTTCTTGCTTGTGCTTTTACTCTGCAAGTCTCATTTCTTCCTAAACTAGCAAGTGCAGGGACCCTGAGCAAGATTCTGGTGTGGGGCTTTCAAAATTGACCATGGATACGATCGCAATCCAGATTCCCCTCCCTGCACAGACATGGCTGTGATTTGTCCTGGGAGAGGCTCCTGTTTCCAGAACTCAGTGGTGGTACTCCCACCATCTTCACACTTTCAGGGCATTCATTTTTATTTTTGGTGTGACTTGCAGGGAAGATGGGGAATTGTAAAGAAAAGAAAGTAGCAGATACTGGAAATGGTTGCTGTTGCTGAAACTCCTGCGTAGGCTGCTTAGGGTTGGGCTTGTGGGTCTGGAAAGTAGAAGCCATTCTCGTCAGGATGGCAACATCCCCCTTTGATCTGAGGCTCTTCTTCACTTTTTGATTAGGGGAGAGACCCTTGTGGCTGCAAAAGAAGTACCCTATGAAATAAATTGTCTGAATTTCTTTTGGATCTTGATAGAAATCCGCTTCTGCACCCTTAGAGGAGCTGTTTTTGTGTTGTGCTCATTTTGGTAGTACTTGTCTTGGTGAAACACACCATAGGTCACACACTTACATTGCTGATAATAGTCTCTTGCTTTCAAAAGGGGTTAGTGAAACTGTGAAATGTCATTAGTGGTGTTTTGATGTTGTTCCTTGGGAAGTTCCTACTATTTCTCAATCCCATTACTTTTTGTCTACTCATGGTAAATGGGATGCCCACCAGACAGTTGTGAAGTTGAGGGAGATGATGGGTAGGCATCTCCCCAGCTCACTGAGGAGATCAAAAACTGAAACTAGAATAAGAACATAAGAACAGCCCCACTGGATCAGGCCATAGGCCCATCTAGTCCAGCTTCCTGTATCTCACAGAGGCCCACCAAATGCCCCAGGGAGCACACCTGATAACAAGAGACCTGCATCCTGGTGCCCTCCCTTGCATTGGCATTCTGACATAGCCCATTTCTAAAATCAGGAGGTTGCACATAAACATCATGGCTTGTAACCCATAACGGATTTTTCCTCCAGAAACTTGTCCAATCCCCTTTTAAAGGCATCCAGGCCAGATGCCATCACCACATCCTGAGGCAAGGAGTTCCACAGACTGACCACATGCTGAGTAAAGAAATATTTTCTTTTGTCTGTCCTAAACCTCCCAACACTCCATTTTAGTGGATGTCCCCTGGTTCTGGTGTTATGTGAGAGTGTAAACAGCATCTCTCTATCTACTCTTTCCATCCCCTGAATAATTTTGTATGTCTCAATCATGTTCCCCCCTCAGGCGTCTCTTTTCTAGGCTGAAGAGGCCCAAAAGCCATAGCCTTTCCTCATAAGGAAGGTGTCCCAGTCCACTATGATTTCTTCAGCCAGAGAATGCTTGTCCAAATCTGGGAATGGGGGAGCGGTAGCTAGCCACACAGCACACAGACCGGCTTGAATCATGGAGCAGGTAAGAACTATGGGGCTGGTCAGTCGTCCCCCCACCCACTTCCTCATCCTGCTTCCTGGCTTGGTGGCCATGAAAGCCAGAACCACAGTGATGGTTTTGGCCAAGACACAAGAAACAGCCACTGAGAAGATGATGCCAAAAGATGTTTGGCGAAAATAGCAGGTCATTATCTGTGGACGACCAACAAATAGCAAGGAGCAGAGGAAACAAAGCATTAAGGAGAGAAGGAGAAAGTAGGTGAGGTCCCGATTGTTGGCTTTGACAATCGGAGTATTCTTGTTCTTGATGAAGATAATCAGCACCAAAGATGTAACCAGAGAAAAAGAGAGAGCCAAGGAAACCAATATTATTCCCAACATTTCTGAGAAGGAGAGGAAGTTGATTCTCTTGGGCAGGCATTGATCTTTGTTCTTGTTTGGGAATTGATCTTCTGAGCATTTGACACAATCGTCCATGTCTGAAAAATATAACAGATTGCATGCTGATTTCAATGTTCTTGCGTCTACCACCCTGTATTCCATGAAATTATAATACCCATCTCCAATTCTCAATGTTCTCTACAGAAACTACCAATCTTGGAAATATTTAAATACTCAAACCACTGTATTTTATAAAAGAAATACTAAAGATAAGTCAAAACAATTGAAATCTTCAACACTGAAACAGTGTTGTAGTCACCGATTAACCTATCAATGGCCATCTTTTAATCTTTCTAATGAAAGCCTCTCTCAACCAAACAAGTTCTCAGTCAGAGTAAGAGAAGAGGCACCTGCTTAAAATGAGGAGCTCAGTTCTCCCTTCATAGCAATGGGAAAATCTGATTGGCCATTTCAATAGAACTGGATAGTCTCTCTTTGACCCCACTGCTCTGTCCTGAGATCTCCTCATTAGCTAGAATGAAACAGTTTGATGGGAGGCTGCAGTTGTCTTCTGTCGCCAGTGGCTCATTGTATCAAATGCTGCCTCCATAGGAGGACAAGTCGCCTTATGACATGTCACACACTCCCCCCCTTGTAAAATACCTCAATAGGACTTATGTCTCCTACCTTTCTGGTGTGAAATCTTCCCATCCGCACATGGAACACAATCGTAGCAACAAAATGGCTGACCTTCCTTGGTTTTTTTGCAGAAGCCTGGATGGCAGTTGTCATTGCACTTAGCAAGGGGCATCACCTAATTGAGAAGAGAGGAGAAATTATGTCCTTCGTACCCCAACAACAAAGTTCTTTGGAGAGTAAATACTAAATTTCCTTCTCATGGAAAAGACAGTAGGGTGATTCATGTAAATTATGGAGAGTTTAGAACATGGATGGTTTTAGACTGTCAACACTGGGAAGGGGTTACTCTGTCTTCTCATGGACCACTATGCTGTTATGCCGTTCAGAAATGAAAACAATACAGGAATATGGTGGTGGAGAGGTAAAAGTTTACCCTTCCACCTTAGTTATGGTGACAAAATAACTTGAGCATGTTCTGAGCGATAACACAGGCCAAGATATATTTTGCTGTCTTAAGTTATACATATTCCTAGGTATATTTGGAGTGCTGATTCAAAAAAGGGCATCAGTTTTACCCTGTCATGTTTAGTTTTGGAGATATGGCATAGCCTCACTAGTGAATGCTTCAAGCAGCTTACTCATGAGGAAATCTTAGCCATGGCACCCAAAATCCATATAAAACCACAGTAAATTTTGGGAAAAAATGTTTTTCTGACCCTCAAACTCACAGGCCTATGTAATGGTTCTCCATCAACAGGACAAGATCTCCAAATGAGAGTTTGGGCCCAATCCTAACCATATCATAGTTGAATCCTACCTGGTTGAACATGTTGTGCCATTTGATGGCCTCAGCATTAATGCTGAACTCCTTGCCTTCTAGAGCCTGTGGGTCCATCCATCCTAATTTCACTTTTGAGAAGCTTTGGTTGGGGAAAGTAATCCAGTTGATGATATCATACCCAGCAGCCAATTCACCCTTCTCATTAAAGTAGACTGTGTCCCCAGCAGTATTGTTAAATATGATGCTTTTCAGAAAAGTGTGAAGCTAGATTGGAAGATGAAAGCACAATAGAAAGGAGATAGGGAGTTCAGCATGAATTAATCCTCAATTCTAATATTTACACTGTTGTTTTATCTGTTTTTCTATCCCAAGAGAAAAAAAAACAAATTCTGTCCCAAGAGGGGGAAAAAAACAGCCAGAGGCAGACCTCCCCACACCCAGGGCAAAGGTTTGTGATGGCGCACCTCCTGCGGGCTGTTGCCACCCCCCCACACACACAAAAAGCTCCCCCCCCCACTCACCTGAGGCTCATGGAGTCTTGCGCGACCTCTGCCCCTGTCAGGGAACCTCAGAGAGGCTTCCTTGAGGCTATAAACTGTGCTTCCGGGAAACCAGAAGCACAGTTTCCGCTCCCATCGGGAGCCTCAGAGAGGCTTCTGCAGGGTCCTAGCGGCTTGTGCCCCATTGGACCAAATGGCAGGTCCACAACTGAAAGCATAGTATGCAAGAGTTCATACAGTAGATGCCTGTCGAAAAGTTAATACTCCTAGAAGATCTCCATTCCTTAAGCAAGCCCATGGGGCTTTTCAAACAGCAGTGTGAGTTCTTTGACCAGTGATGGTTCAAAGACTGCACCACAGCTGGGGTAGTCTGAACTGTTGCCACAGGGCAGCAGCAGTTGCAAACTCATGTTGCCGTGGACATGCCGTGGACCTCCAATGCTCACAGCAAGTTGGCAGTGGGGGGTGTGGCATGTGTGGGAATGGGGAAGGAAGGGAGAGTTCAGGGCAGAGAGGGGGAAGGCAGGGATGGATCTTGGAAGGGATCCTGGAACCTGGTGGTAGCAACTTGCACCAGGATCCTATTCTCTTTCTCATGCCCAATCCCCACTTTCTTACCAAGTATTAACACCAGCTATGCAGCTGGCATATGTAGACCCATACGTCATCAGGAGGCATATGGAGAGTTCCTCTCCCAGGCCTTCTGAACGCCCTCTCACCACAGAATAAAGCAAACACCTCCTTGGCACAACTATGTACCATAAAACAGCAGAGGATAGAACTGGGCTGTTATTTACATATCATACTTTGTCATGCCACTTAAATCACTGGTCTTTCATTTTCTCATTTATGTCTCAGCCAATAGAAACCAACACAACCTAGAATTAAAACCAACTTGCTCCAATTGTATTAGCTACCAATTGAACTCAATTTAAGGTTCTCAGGTTGAGCATTATCATTGACACAGGTCCAAATTGACCACTGTGGCTGCTGGAGCTTACCCAGAGGCAAGGAGAAAAATATTTCCTTACCTTGTGGAGACTTCCAGCAACCAAAACTCCCCCGCATTATGTAGCATTGCTGCACAGCAGTTTAGTTAGGATTGGCCTGCCCATTAAGACTGAGCTGTGAATCAGCAGCAACTGTTACCCTGCACATGCCTGATCTCATCTGATCTCGGAAGCTAAGTAGGGTCAGGTTTGGTTAGTACTTGGATGGGAGACCGCCTGGGAATACCAGGTGCTGTAGGTTTATACCATAGTCCTTCAAGACTGAAGGTTGCCAATCATTTTAATCCCCTCATCAAATGCTAACATTCAATAGATGAGAAGATGACTGTTCTTGATGTGAAATAGTACCTGCCAAGGTTGCACATTCAGATGATCTGGTCTTCCTCTCTCAGCTCTTCCACTGAGTTTTAGCTTGGATGGGTGCATCTTGTGAACAGCATGAACTATGGCATAGATGGCATTGTAGATGCTGTAACTTTGGCCCATTATGCTTGCCTCAAAAAGAGTGGTGGGAAGGTTCTCTAGTCTCTCTTGCCCTGTACATAGATCAGTGGTGTCTTCATGTTCCTCCAAATCAGAAAATAAACAGTTGAATGCCTGTTCCCAGAAGACCTTGAGAAAGCCATCTCCTTTTGGAGACTGAGGGTGTAAACTCTGGAGGAACTGTGCAAAACCCAGAACCTCATTGGAGTGAACAGCAAATGACAGGGCACCATCAAATATTTGTATATCATTATTCCTGTACACCGAATCTGTTGCAAGAAACCACTGAGCAGTCATGATCCACACTTTACCAGTCAAAACCTTGGTATCTTCAAATAAGGAATGCAGATATATCAAATTCATCAGAAATATTATGGTCTGATGACTTGCATTTACAATATTTACTTTGACATTGGAGCTCATGATTGAAATAGCCTGTGCACGGAGTGAGTCAATTGAACTCGATGTGTCTATACCTTGGGATGTAGAGGGTGTTTTTTCACTGAAGGCTGAACAGATGCCATTCTGGGCAAGCATGGAAGTCAACGTCTGCAAGAAATTTTCCCCGTTATCGTCATCTGCTGTTATGAGGCCAACCCAGGTCCATAGGAAATGGAGAAGTAAATGCACAATCCCCCTGTATTGATGTTCTTCGTTGGGGACCATCCGGTAGAAGGAAGGGAATTGAGTTTTAACATCCATCACTGGAGCTAATATACAATATGCAATCTAAACAAACAAAATAATATAATAATAAAAACACATCACATTAATGATGAATGAGACCATTCTCTTCCAAATATCTGCTGCTGTGAAATTCATGAGGTTTAAGGAAAATAAAAGAACTGGAGAAAAGGTTCACAATGCTTTTTGCACATACGTAGAAAACCTTTTTGTAGAATTGCACCACTTATAACAAAATCTTACACTTTTTTTTGATCCAGTCAGATATTTTATTCAATCAAATCAGAGTGATTATGCTTCACATACACACAAAGTGGAGGAAATGCAAAAACATTTTTTTTTTATTTGAACATATCTTTCACTTTAGTGTTTGCATATTTCTCCTTTATGCTTACTCTCCTTACCAGAAAAAACAGAATTGACAAAAAAAAAGAAAAGAAAGGGAGGCAGGAGGATATTCTGAAAGGATAAGCATTAGTTCAAGTGGGAAAGCTTCATAGTCCACACCATCATACTACCTGTGGGTACTTGTAGATTGCTAAGACAGTAGCCATGTGGCGGGAGATCTCAGAATCAAGTCCTCCAATGACAGCTACCATATTCTTCTGCTTGTCACATTTGAAGTTGGGGACTGTGTGTTTCCGGGTGGAAAGAAGATTCAGGGTGTTCTGATAAGTCATTCTTTCATCGAGGTAACTGTTATAAATTTGGAAACCCAGGCTGACATTGGGCAAGATCTCAGGGTTGTCATTGATCTCCTTGACAGCATATACCAAAGACAGGACATGTTGGTAGATTTTTGGCTTTCCGCTAAAAGAAGAATTGAACAATGTGTAAGACAAATACTGAATTCTGCATGGAGGAGTTGATTGAGAGCACGACATAGTGTTCTGAAGGTGTTCCTATCTTCACACTTATAGAAAATGGTAAACACAGAATGACATACATAATTTATGGCTGTGCCATGTTTACTCTCAGTTTTTTTTAGACAGATCTACATAGTAAGGAACATGGAGTTTGAGTGTCCAGGTGATCAGGAAATTCATGGACACAAGTCAGTCCAAACTATTGGCCCAATACTATTCCTCTTTAACACCAGTGTACTGTGTGGTTCACCAGCACAATGAGAGCTTTGCTGGCATGTCGGACACACTATCAGCGTGTGCCATGCTGCTGTTGGTGCAGCAGTCAAAAGCAGTGCAGGAGCACAGACTGGGTTATTCGGGCAGAGGAGAAGATCAGGGTGGGTATCAGATTGGGCTGTGGTGGGTGTTGGGGCAAATTGGGGAGGGATGGGGTGGGTGGTAGAGCTGATGGCCTCCGTATCATGAATCCCCATCCCAGAGCTGACGCAGATTTGAGGCGTTCTATGGGATTCCTTGCAGCTTATTTTAAGATAAGGTGGGTATTTCACCTCATCTCTTTATCAACTGGCCTGGCCCACAAAAGTCCCATAGGATGCAGTAGCCAGTCTTCAGGCAGACGTGCATGCTCTGTGTCAGCTGGACTGGCTTGTAAGTGTAAGTCACTCCAAGTAATTTTCATAAGAGCCCATTCATGTCCAACTTTCCAGTGCTGATGCAGCTGTGCCAACAGGGCTGTGCTTCATTCTCAGGGGAGGCAAACATGGAGGCCTCCTCAAGGTAAGGCAACATTTGTATCACCAGTTTGTGTTCCTTTTCTGGCCTAGTGAATGTCAAGTAGGAAAGAAAACAGTTTCCTTACATAAATTCATTCACAGTCATCGTGTTTGGGTTTTGGGTGAAAGAGAGCTCATCGAATATGCAGCCAAACAGAGTCACAATCGCTCCAATGGATAAGTCTCCTGCCTTATAATACTCATGAGGCATTTGGAAGGGATCGATCCTGGCACACAGAGCGCTCTTGCCTTCAGTTTGAGGCAGCCACAGAAAGAGCAACAGGAGTGGGAACATTCCTGCAATCCTATAGCTAATTTGGATTGAGATGACACAAACTCTCTCTCATTCAGCATCAGTTGTTCCTTCAATCTCTGAATTATCTGGATGAAGGGAAAAGGACTTGGTTCAGACTGTTGCCTGGAGTCTGTTGGTTCAGACTCCTGCCTGGAGTCCCTCAACTCATATCTGAATGTTGCACGGACACCTTATATCATTCGACATGTTCTGCTATTCATCCTGACTGTTGCCTCAAACACTCCAAGTGGGATTTGGCAAAGTGAAGGATGAACTCGAGGAACTGGAGTTAATTGCATGGTTCTAAATCATGTCCCCGGAGTATTGTGATGCTCGAGGCACTGCTTGAAGTGGAATGGGGATGAAAACATGTTTGTTCGGTCTCAACATGGTCCAGCAGCAGCGATATCTCTGGCACAAGCCAGAACTGACTTCTGATCCATGAAGTTGAATGAGGCACAAGAAAGGGGAGAGGATTTGTCAGGTTCCGGTGCTGGTGCTGATGAACCTGTCCCCTTGCCAGACCCAATCTGCCTTCTTCCCCATTCCATCTCCTCCCGTTTCTGCCCCCTCCCCACCTTACTGCATCCTCTGCACTGTCTTGACTGTGGCAGTGGTTGTCCCTGGTCTGTTGTTGCAGCTTCAGGCAGTGGCCAGGCCACATCTGAGTCACTTTTGTTTATGCCATTAAAACACCTATTCCAGTCACATAAAGACCCTTTAGGATTGGCCAAAAGTTATCAACAGCATATTGAGGGTTAAGCCTAAAGCAGGAGATAGGTCTTTCAGGAAGTCAACCTTATGTTATGAACATTTATCATAAAGCATCAGAACAGGGAACAAAAGCAGGACTCCCTCTGAGCTTGAGAACGGCTACAGCAGTCTAAAGATGAGTCTTTAGCCTCCCCCATGCCCCCACCTACTTCTCCGCTGACTGGCAGTCTGCATGACCACTGAGCAGCAGAACTCCGGTGTCCAATGCTGGCCAGCAATGGGTTAGCACCAGTGCTCCACTAGTGCTGGGGCCAGCAAACTTGCTTTATGGCATGTTTGCAACAGTGCTCGCCGGCGGTGAACTGTATTGGATTGTGCCTGGCATTGTTAATCATTGTATTAGAAAGTCATCAATAAACTAGTGGAGGAAGAAAACCCTATACTGGGAGACATGGATGTGTTTTTGGATACAATTTCAAAACTTTGCTTCAAGGTCAGAATCCCAATGTGAAAAGGTTAGAGTAGGAGTCAACTGAAGTATGAACGATGCAATATTATGTACATTGATTAATAATAAATCATTTTTTTCCTTAGATAAAAAAGAACTCTAACAACCCAATCATATAAACACTACACTATAGCTTGCAGCCATATCAAGGGAGTGTGCACTGCATGCTATGGTGGATGGCATGACCAGAAGGCCAATGAGAAGCAAGTAAAAACCTACCGAAAGAGGAGAGAGTAGGTGAGGTCCCGATTGTTGGCTTTGATGATGGGAGTGTTCTGATTTTTAATGAAAATTCCCAGCACCAAAGCTGTGAGCAGAGATAAAGAGAGAGCTAAGGATGACAAAATCATTCCCAAAGTTTCTGAGTAGGAAAGAAAATTGATCCTCTTGGGAAGGCACTGGTCTTTGTTCGTGTTTGGAAAGCAATCTTCTGAGCATGAGAAACAATCATCCATGTCTGAAAAATAAAATAGATGATAAAAAAAAAAGATCTAAAACAATTGAAATCTTCAACACTGAAACGGTGCTGCAAGCATTCATTAACCCATTTGTGGGGGGAAAAAGGAGGCGGTGACACAGTTGCCATGATCTCACACCACTACCAGGAAGGAAAGGGTTTTTTTTAACTTACCTGGGTGTCGCTATGGCTTTCCTGAGGGTCTGGCGGACACGTGACCCACTCACCAGGCCTTCCCACACGTGCAAACTACTGTAAAATGCTGTATAAGCTACTTCTGTATACTGTATAAGCTCCTTCTGCTTATATAAGATTCCCCCAATAACTTTATCCTTAATACTCGTATTTCTTCATGGATTATCTTGTATTCAGTGGTGTTTCCTGGGGAAACTACTAACTATATTGTTCGGAAACTACTTTTCTCTGGTATATACTTCAAATAATTCACAGAACGGCCATACTGAGTCACTGACGTACTTGTGAAAGTGAAGGATTCCTACAGAGTACATCTCGAGTGAGTAAATTTTTCCATTGCATTTTCCCATCTCTCTTTTACCCAACTCTCTGTCAAGAGCAAGTGGATACTGATAGTAGCATCCCTTTGACCGCACTGCACCGTGCTGCGAACTCCCTGGAAACATATCCAGGTTGATGGAGTCTCCTGTTGCCATTGGCACATTGCATCAAATCTGCCCCCATAAGAGGACAACAACTCAATCCTAAATCGCCTGGTGCCCACAACTCAAAAGGTGCCAAAGTGGTGACCACCATATCCACTGTGCATCAGGCTGGCGCCGGGAGTCTCCTTGGGTAAGGAAACATTTTCCTTTTTCGCTGGGTAACACAGGCATGGCAACAATGGATCTCCTTGAATCTACACCTGCTTTTGTGCCAGACTGCCCATATTGGGCTGTCCAGGCTGGGACAGAGGTTAGGATTCAGTGCAGGTCCTGCTGTTATCTCTACCTCCTGGGACTGCTCCTCCCCTCCCCCACCCTCCATACACCCTTCTCCGCCCACTCCTTGCTTTCCCCCACCCTGAAAACACTACAGCTGACTGGTGCTGCAGAAGCGTCATCTATCCACGCAGCACTGAGGCTCAGCGCTGACTGACACTGGCCTCCTCTTGAGTGCCACAAACGTGCTTTCCCCCTTTTCTAATGCCTCAGGAGGACTTGTGTCTCCTACCTTTCTGGTCTGAAATCTTCCCATCTGCACATGGAACACAATCGTAGCAACAAAACTGCTGTCCCTCCTTTGTTTTCCTGCGGAAGCCTGGATGGCAGTTGTCATTACACACAGCAAGAGGCATCACCTATTCAGAAGAGAGAAGTTATGCCCCTCCTACTCCAACAATATACTCCCAATAGCAAATTCAAAATTTATTTCTCATGGACAGTGTTGTAGGATGCATATAAATTCACAAGAGGATTAGAACAGCGTTGATTTAGAACTTTCAAAACTGGGCATTTTTAAAAAGTGGTTCTCTAATATTAAGCATGGGAAGAGTAAGAGCCACTATTCACCCTGGTACAGTGACTTTTCTAGAGGCTGCTGGTGTTCTTTTCCATCTTTTTCAGGATGTGAGCTCTTTTGTGACAGGGAACCATTTATTTTCTCTCCATCCGCACTGTAAAATTATTTATTGAAAAGTGGTATATAACAATTATTTACAGAATAAAATTATTCCAGTTGTTGTTGGCACCCTAATCTAGGCGAAATTTAGCCATCAACAAGGTTGTGCATATTTTTTCATTAAAAAAAAAATCCCCCCAGAAGTGGAAGTTCTCCATTCATTCCAAGCTCCATTTCTTTCATCTTGATCTCGACTGCCTGCATGCCAATGTTCCCGTTAAACTTCTGTGCATGTTCAGAAAGATGAGTTATTGCCAGGATGATAGAATTTGAGGCATGGCACTTAACTGAAAATCGAAATTAAGTCAAAATCATCTGGCAGCATGCTGGATGCCAGAGTGTGGAGTTCATCTCCAATATGAGGAGTTCATCAGTCAATATGAGGATAATTGAAGTCCCCCATGATTAGAACCCTGTCCCTCCTTGTCACCTCCCTGTTCTGTTTCCTCATTTCAAGGTCCCCTTCCGGTTTCTGGTCTAGAGGACGATAGTACGCCCCCAGTATTGCATCACTCCTCAGGCCTGGTAATTTAACCCACAGAGATTCTATGGTGGAGTCGGACCCACCTTCAATCTCTACTTTGCTGGATTCTTTCCCTTCCTTAACATAAACAGCCACCCCACCTCCAACATGCCCCTCCCTGTCCCTCCTGTAGAGTTTATAGCCCGGGATTGCGGTATCCCACTGATTCTTCGCATTCCACCAGGTTTCCGTTATGTCCACTATGTCTATGTTTTCCCTTGTCACCAGAAATTCCAGTTCTCCCATCTTTGCTCAGAGACTTCTGGCATTTGCCTAAAAGCATTTGTGCATGGAATGCCCCAGGATGGGCTGCTTATTAGCTCCTCTGTGTCCACATCCTCTCACTGTGCCAAACCATCTATCACATCCCATCACGCTACCATTCACAATTTCTTCTCCTACTCTGCCTTTGTCTTGTTGTTCTCTAACCTTCCCATCCTCGTCCCATAGGGATGAGGAGTCCTGAACCAGATGCCCCTCAGCTCCTGTTGGCCTTCCCCCAGGGATCAGTTTAAAAGCTGCTCTGCCACGTTTTGAATGTTATGCACTAGCAGTCTGGTTCCATTCTGGTTCAAGTGAAGCCCGTCCCTCTTGTTCAGGCCCTGCTTGTCCCAAAACGTTCCCCAGTGCCTAACGAATCTAAACTCCTCCTCCCTACACCACCTTCTCATCCACGCATTGAGAACCCTGATCCGCCTGCCTAGCTGGCCCTGTGCATGGAACAGGTAGCACTTCAGAGAATGCTACCTGAATATATAGAAAAGTTGACTGGCAGCCCAATCCTATCCACACTTTCCTGGGAGTAAGCCCCATTGACTCTAATGGGACTTACTTCTGAGTAGGCATGCATAGGATTGGGCATAGTCTAGAATGGCATAGTCTAGCATGGCTTTAATGTAGACCATTACCTAGTAATTCAGAATTTCAGTGCAAATATGCATGGATATTTGCTCTTTCCAACCAATCAGCTGGATATTTGCTCTTTCCAGTAGGCAAATGCTTACTGGTAAATCTCAGAAATTACCATAAAATGCCCGTGTGACCATCTAAGCTTTAAAGATCAAAAACTGAAACTAGAATGAATAAAACTTTAATGAAGAACATTATCTAGTAATTCAGAATTTCAGACCATATATGCATGGATGTTTGCTCTTTCTTATAGATATAGGTAGAATTCTTGCATCTATTCAATTCATTCCTACTCTAGTTTTTTATGCTGGAGCTCAGAATTGTATTTGCAAGGGAAGCAGTGAAAATGAACATCAGCAATTGGCTGTCTTCTCCTTAGTGTTCTGGAATTTGAAGATGAGATAAAGGCAGATCAGAGGAAATGCCATTTAAAAAGCTGTTTAAACAAGCTGCCTAACCTAAAGCTAATCTGACATATGGATCCCAGTGGCACCTACAGCAGAGTATTGGTTCAGAGGACGACCTGCTCTCCAAGTTCAAGCTAAGGACTGAAGAAGAACCACCTGAGGCTAAACTAGTGATGTTCAATCTTGCCTAGCAGATCTTGTCCACCTGTGATTGGTGTTGGGTGTTCCATCTTCCCTCCTTTTCCATGGAGTGTGATTTAAGAACTATAGGGTAGGTGCACATTAAATTGCATGTTTAAATTCAGATACCATTCATTGCTTTCAGTGGAACATCAAAATGTTCTCAGATTGTCATGAGGTTGTCATAAAGTGAGATCTGTGAGTTGTATTGAAGGTGTGCATACCCTCAAAAGAGGGAATGTATGACAGCAGAGTTAAACTGTCTCCTCCAGGTGTTCGCCAAATTTCTATTGCCCCTATGTTCACTGGCTGCTGAACTCGGTCCTACCAGTGAGGGCCACTGTTAGATGACCATGGGTGGTGGAAAGGCACAGACAACACATAGTCACTAGGGTGCATTCATTCATTCACTAGGGTGAAGTTTAACAAGAACAAGGATTTTATTAAGAAAGAGATAAGAAGTAAAGTTTGTCATCTAAATAAAGATCTCAGAACATATACCTAAGAACCTTTCCTAAGCATCTGAGAGTATAGGCTATTTTAGGGGATGGGGTGAAAAAAACTATTCCTCTGGTCTGGGAGTCAGCAGCTGGAGAAGTTATCTTCCAACATCACAGACTCTGGAAGGTAGCTGGAACTGTTGCAAGGTCACAAGCAAAGTTCAAAAGCAAACTCAGTGGGCAAGAGTGGTGATTGTCTGCAAGCTTTATTCGTTGCCAGCAACGGGCCTCTCAGGGACTCTTGTCCAAAGTGGAGAGCAATGAGAGCTATGTGGGAACTCTCAGTGTCTCCAGAGAAAAGCAATGTTTCAGTGTGAACCCTTTGCTTATATAGCATTTTGGCTTCTTTGTTTGAAAATCTCACACTGTCATTGGCTGGGGTTATGACATCAGAGATAGATCACTTTACAAACATTTGATTGGCTAGTTTCAAGTTATAAACTAAAAACATACATTTCAATAACTGCTAGGTGGCACTCTTTACTCATTTATTACTGGCCTTTGGTATGTCTTTGTTTATTTTTGCTAACCTCTGTTTAAACTAAGCCCTTTTGGTCTTTCCCTCTATCCTATGTGTAATTCTTCATATGTGATCTGTTATAGTGGTGTAATTTCATTTATTTAATTCAGGACAAACTAAACTCTTATTGTACAAAAGGATTCTCTTTTAGAACTCTTTTCTTATTCATTTTAACTAAATCCAGCCCTTTCTGTTAACTTACAGGCTCTGACAGAGATTCTCAGGAATGTTTGCTAATTGGGGCTTTTTCATATTATCTTGTTCCTGTCCAGCTGCCTCCATTTGTCAAACAAGATAAGAAGTTGCATTACTAAGACTTTCTCATTAAAATGTTTCTAATTAGGTGGTTTCTTAGCTTCATACCCTGATTTATGTTGTCAAGAGATATGTTTTTCCCAATTAATGGTGCAAGTGTATCCTGACTACTCCTTATCTGTCTCTTTTTGAGTTGTAATTCTTTCTGGTTCCAATTAAAAGTGACAGGCAGGACATACAGAGTTAGGAATGCTTTTCTTAAGATAAGAACCTTATCTGAGGAATTATCTCATACCACATTTCTCCTTGTTAGACTTTTCTAATTAACTCTAGGCAGACACCTGCCTTTTCAAGGTTGCATTCTGAATCACTTTTGTGGCTTTTAATTTAATGGCTTCTACTTATTCTGTGCTTTAATCAAACTATTTTTAACAGCTAAAATTCACTTCTGATGCTATTAACATTAATTTACACTTCTAAGCAATAACTTTAAGTAAAAAGTATTGTGATCCCTTTAACATGAACCTCTGGTCTCAACAGCCCTTCCCAGTCTTTAATATATGCATTTAAGACTGTATTTTGGTTAAAAAAGGAACTAATTGAATAACAGGAAAGTCTGTTTGACTTCTGTCTTAGAATCTAAAATGTTCTTTTTCTTCTTTGGTTTAATGAAGCCTGAATGCAAAATCCCCTTTTGATTCTCTGTTCAGTAGTTCTAACATTCAAGCTTGGAAGTGTATTTCTAAATGAAATTAATCTGTTCAGCCTAGCTTCATTTATCATTTTACCAATTAAACTTGACAGCTGGGAATTCCAGCTTCTTAGTGCTTTGAAGCTTAAACTCTTATCTGATGTCTTTGACATTCTAGTTAAAAACATTCCTTGATTTACAGCTTGTCTCTGTTTCACTTTCAGACTTCTTCAGACAAAGTGGATTTCATATATTTTAAGCATCATTTTCCTTATTTCTTAAACATTATTTGTTTTAAACTGTTTGGCTATTAACACCCATAAACATTTGGTTCATTAACGTAAGTAAACATCTGAACATTTTCCCCACCAAACTGCCAAGCACTTGATCTGTTTAAATGACTTGTTTTAACATGAATGGCTGGCTTCCATTAGCCTGTATCAGAACCACAGAAAGAAGTAGGGGTTTTTGTTGGAGCTCAAGACGTGTAAGGCAACTTCCCTGCAAGCCCCATCTCTTAGAGACTCCTTCCTGGCCACTGGCAATCCTTGCCCTGTGCCACCCAGGACAAGGACCACAGGGTGCTGCCACCTCTACAGTCCAGGGGCCTTCAGAAAACCAGAGAGGATGCGTGCCGCCTCCCCAGCCCTCCAAAAACTTTCTGAAGCCCCTGGAAGGCCGAAAATAGCTACTTCCAGTTTTTGGAAACTGAAACTTCTGGTTTTTGGAAACTGGAAGTAGCAATTATTGACTTTCTGGAGGTCTCAAAAGGCTTTCAGAGGGCCAGGGAGGTGGCATACGGCCTCAATGGCTCTCCAAAGGCCCCCAGATGGGGGCAGGGGCAGTGGAGGGCAAGTAAGGTGGTGCTGCCCCAGAGGCATGGTGCCCTGAGGCATTTGCCCCCTTGCTCCCCTAGGAATGAATGACACAGTCCCAGGCTCACCCAGATCAACAGAGAGCTGTCCCCACCTACAGTTCGCCCTCCCTTTTATATGCTGGTCTCAGAGAACCTTCTAGCTGTGCAACCAAACAGAAACTTCCCCTGCTGCTTATTTGCATAATCTCCTTCTGAGCCAAACACCCCCCCCCCTTTATATATGTTCTCTAGCTTATGCTTCTCTAAGAGCAGGGTGATCAGATGTCCTAACCACAAAAGAGGACAAAGCACCCCAAAATGTAGGACATCCAAGAAAAATGCAGGACACAACAAAATAAAAGTTAAAAACACTTATATATTGATTGCATGTAGTTAAACATTATTAATTATTATTATTATTATTATTATTATTATTATTACATATAATTTATTATATATAATTTATTAACTACTAGAAGGCTATGTGTTGCCTGCAGAGGCCTGCTCACAGGGGAAAGGAAGACATTTAAGTTCATTTCCAGGACACGAGGCTAAAAAAAGAGGACATGACCTGGAAAAAAAGGACATCAGGTCACCCTGTCTTCAGGAGTGAAGGATAAAGATACTTTAAGTAACCCTGTAGTCAGCTCTTAACTATTTTACTTACACAAGGAATGTGCCTGCACTAAAACAGGGTAGAGCAGTGGTTCTCAAACTTATTAGCTTAGGACTCACTTTTTAGAATGACAAACTGTGGGAACCCACCAGAAGTCATGTCATTAACTTGGAAGTGATGTCATGACCAGAAGTGACATCATCAACAGGAAAAAAATTTTAACAATCTTAAGCTGCAATCCTATCCACTTTCACCCAGGAATAAGCCTCATTTGTGGCAAGGTGTTGATGTTGTGTCCGCAGCAAACTTCAAGCAAGCTCAAAATTGAACTTCAAAAGCAAAGTTGAAATCAAACTCAAAATAGACTCAGTAAGCAAGCATGGCAATTATAGCAAGCTTTATTCATTGCCAGCAATGGGCTTCTCTTGGTGGTTCAAAATGGGGAGCACAGAGAGCTGTGTTCTCTCAGTGTCTCCAGAGAAAAAGCAACTTTCAATTTGTGTTTTAGTTTATATAGGCCTTTGTCTGGAAAATCCCACTATCATTGGTCGAAGAGCTGGTGATGTCACAAATGGGGCTTTTCCTTTGATTGGCCACAGGCTTCTAGCATCTGATTGGTTGTGCCATATATGGAGCATGCATTTGAATATCTCTGGTTACTGCATGTGCCATATTTTGAAAGGAGCTCCCTCTGCAGTGCTATCATATTTCAGAAAACACTATCTTTAACATCATAAGAACATAAGAACAGCCCCACTGGATCAGGCCATAGGCCCATCTAGTCTAGATGCCATCACCACATCCTGTGGCAAGGAGTTCCACAGACCGACCACACGCTGAGTAAAGAAATATTTTCTTTTGTCTGTTCTAACTCTCCCAACACTCAATTTTAGTGGATGTCCCCTGGTTCTGGTGTTATGTGAGAGTGTTAAGAACATCTCCCTATCCACTCTGTCCATCCCCTGCATAACTTTGTATGTCTCAATCATGTCCCCCCTCAGGAGTCTCTTTTCTAGGCTGAAGAGGCCCAAACGCCGTAGCCTTTCCTCATAAGGAAGGTGCCCCAGCCCCGAAATCATCTTAGTTGCTCTCTTTTGTACCTGTAGGTGGCACTGTGCTCTGTCCCATTCAGAGCTTAACTTTTATATTTTCTTTATTTCTTTATCTGAATCTCTAAATAACTCAAATTTAGATTCCTTATGATCCTCAATTTATTCTCCTTTCCAATCTGATGCCAAACATTCTATATTTTACTTAAAAACTGAGTTTTTAAATGATTTCCCTCTTTGTTGAATCCTTGCTTTTTCTTTGTTAATTCAAGATGCAGGCATTCCAATCTTTGGAATGTTTCTTATCAACCTGGGCCTCTTTGACATTGAACAGATCTTCTGCTAATGAGTCCATGTCTACTAAGATTAATTATTTCTCATTATTAGAAATACTCTGGCACCAGGGTAAGTCATTAATAGTCTGGATTCTCCTTTAGCTTTCTGTCTGTTGCCCCTTAAGTTATATTCTGTCTTGTGTCTTATCTGTAAACTATAACCTTTTGGAGTGTCCTGTCAAACTAATTAACTCCAAGCTAGCATCTGCATTTTGAGGCATATCTGAGATTTTAAGCCTTTTTAATTTTAGCTTTTTCTATTCTATGTTTTAATTCAACTAATTTTAACAAAACTAGAATTTACTCTTTTATTCATACTTTCAATTGTATTCTTCAACTTATTAGAGCAGTGAAGAATTCAATATACTTGCTGACTTCTATGATCTAATTTTGTCTGAGTCTACAGAGTTCTTTATCTTGTGACATGCAATAAATTCTTGCAGGTTTTCAAGGGAGCAGGCTTGCTTTTTGTTTAGAGCTGTAACAAGCCTTGTGCATTTTTAATACTTATTTCTGTTTATATTCTAACTTTTATTCTGCTAAGGATTTACTTCTGATGCTGCTAACATTAGTTTCTACTTGAAAAACAATTTCTATATAGCATTAGGGAGCTATGGGCATTTCTATGACCTAAAAGCCTTTCCTAATAGTATTTTCTGTTCAGTTTGATTCTCATTTATCAATTTGTACAGCTTCTGTGATGTTTGGTCAAGAGGCAAACTTGAATCAAAAATCTCTTTGATTCTCTGTGTATTTTTGGGTAAGACTAGCAGCTTCTGTTTTTACAACCCTATTTTATTAGTGCCCAGTATCGGTTGGTCAACTTTATTGTCTGGCTACTTTGCTGCTTCAGGGACTATAAAATGCTTTCCTTTGTTCTAAAGCTCTTACACATCTTGTTACTATTAAATCATAAAGACAAATAACTGATTTAGTTATAACACTTATTAACTTTTGGTCCTTAAAGAAAATTTATTTAGACCTTTAAAATACTGGATTTTAGTTTAAATCGTCTTTCCCAAAATCTTTGCTTTTCTGTGTATTTCCCTCTGCCTGATGCAGTCCTTGGGGCCTGCATTCCAGACTTCTTTTGAAGCTGCCTAGCTATATATATATCAATTCAATTAGGCTTGACAGCTTCTAACTCTAGCTTTCTGTTATCTACTGATGTGTCAAATTGTTTTATGATCATCTCCAACTGGAAGGTCTCTTTGTACCATCCCAGCCCAGCACTTTGGCAGAGTTGAATTAAAGTTCATTGATTTTGCCTTATTCCCTAACTAATCTTCCTTTTGCATTTACATTATTAAACTTATTGCTTTGAACTAATTCTCTTATAAATGACTTAAGTGTTCCCTGCAATTTTGTCTATATAAAGAGCAGGGAGAAATGCATTTTATTCTTTAATTTCTTCAGAGGAATCTCTCTCTAGCAGGGTGTCACATTCCTCTCTAATTTATGGCTTGCAATGTGCAGATCTGCTGGAAGCAGACAGAGAGACAAAATGGGATTTTATTCTCTCTATAGCTGTCAAGCATATGAAGTTTTAAGCTAATAATTTGTTTAATTGAACCTTTAAGCCATATACACCTTTAGCATAATGGCATTACCTTTGCTTTCATTGAGCATTTGATCTGATACTCTGGGCATTCAATTTCAGTAAAACAGCCAATGTGCTTACTAGCTCAGACCCAGGAGATGGATCCAGCTGGCTTTTGAACATGCTAAGTACATACAGGCTTTTCAAACATATATTTGAACAAAACATATCCTCGTGATGTTGGACATTTGGTTTGATCTTAGGATAAGTGTGGCTTCTTCGATGGCCCTGCCTCACATTGACTATCATTGTTAAAAGCATGCACATTATAGCCTGTTAAAAGTATAAATCTTCCCAAATGCAGTCATATACCATGTTGGCATCAAGTCTAATATACTAAAAATAAAATATTGAAATGAATGGGGACCCACCTGAAATTGGCTTGCAATTCACTTAGTGGGTCCTGAGCCAGTTTGAGAAACAGTGGGGTAGAGTGTGAGGATAAGTAGGACCCATTTCTGTATGTTTTGGATATTCGTTAAGGTTGTACCCATTTATAATCCATACTTCTTGACTTGGGTCTCATTGGGGTATGCAGGAAATTCTTCAGCCATTGACAGCACTTTTTAAAACATATGTTGACAAGCATGAGAGCTAGGATTTTTTTTTTTAATGCAGTCAAACCTGTTCATAGAGCCATGAACTGTATAGTTCTCTGTATCAAGCATTGCTGGTCATTTATGCACCCTCACGAAGCTGACACCAAAGAGCAACTATTTCAATTGTTGTGCAAGGCAGACACTGAAATGCTACAACTGTGAAGAGGCCAGTAGCTGCCTGAACAGCATTATGACATCACTGGTTCATGGGCTGCTATGGGCCTCTGTTGAGTCACACTGTTCTACTGTCATATTAGGCCTTGGAGAGGGGCTATCAGGGGCTACAAAGTTTCTTTTGGGTCCCTTCCCAAAGAGGAAGGAAACAGAACAGAATGGGGGAGGGTAGTGACAGCTGGAAAAGTCTTTGGAGCCCAGGTCTACCAGGCTTCCCATTGATGAGCCCAGCTATATCTTCTCATATGGCGACGGCAGGTAATACAGAAAACTAAACATACTCCTCAGTCTCTCTAAAATCTTTTAAATATAGAAAATCATTGCAGAAAATAAGCATCATCGAATGTAGGCTCACACTAGAATGGAAAGAGCCTCATGCATACCAAAACTTACTTCTGCAGCAGCTGTAGTCTTGCAACTGTGTCACAAAGCTCCTATACACTCCTTCATGGTAAATGTATTCACAAGCCAAAGAGCTACTGCAGCAGGCCAGTTTCCTTCCAGATCTGACACTGTGTTCAGGAATGTCATGCATGCATTCCTTGACCCAAAACATATGACTTGTGATAGCAGCTGCGGCCATCATGCTCCCACAGTAGCGCCCCCAGCATCCCATGCGGGCACTGAGTCCAGGTGTGATCAGAAAATGTCCGCACCCTCTGGAGCCGAGGGGAGCTCTGCTTTCCTCACCTCAGGAGGGTCCTCTGAGCCCAGCAGAGGCTGCAGATGTATGTTTCATGACTGAGGTTTAATCAACTGAAATATGGGGGGGGCATATCTGCGGACTCCATATCCGTGTCTGTGGCCTCTGCCAGTGTTGCTTGATGAGCTTTTTAATTGGACAGTGGTGTCCAAACGTTTTGGCAGGAGGGCCACATCATCTCTCTGACACTGTCGGAGGCCGGGGAAAAAATGGATTAATTGACATTTCAAAATTTGAATAAATTTACATAAATGAATATATTAGAGATGGAACTTATATGAATGAATGAAGGTCTTGCATTATAAAAGGCCTTGCACAAAGCGAGGCCAGCCTTTCCTTTGCTGCCACTGCTGCATCATAGATGTGAAACACAAGCAATGGAGGGAGCCCTTGTCCCACAGCTCACGCAAGAGGTCGAACAGTTGGCTGTCACATTGAGAGCAGTTGTGTCAGGACAGTGTGGGCTCCAGCAAGTCTCCGAAGGGCCAGAGGTTCATTGGAGACTGGGGACTCCCTGCTGGCTGGATTGGGAGTCCTCAAGGGCTGCAAGTGGCCCCAGGGCCGGGGTTTGGGCATCCTTGATTTAAAACATACCCTGGGGCACAGTGACACACAATTTGGCTTTGCATCTGATTTAAGTCCTTAAACTTAAATGACCAATGGCCAAATCCTATTTGAACCTTGTGCTACCAGAATGTACATCCCAGCAGCACAAAGCCCTATGCAGCATAAATGCTGGGCCACAGTTACATGCTTCTGGGCCATGCTATGTGGGTAGAGGTGTGGAGTGTCCAGAGTGGCTCCTGTTAGCTACACTTCTCTTGGTAAGTTGGTGGTCAGGGTGTGCCATGGGTGGGAAAGCTTATGGCAAGGGGAGTTTAGGGGCAGGAAGAGGGAAGGGCAGAGGGCGGGGAGGGGTAGGGAGATGGGTCCTGGTGGCATCAGCATGCTCCAGAATCCTACCCACTCTTTTTGAACTCACCTGCCCCTTTTCTCTCCTCAGACATACAGCAGCTTGTGTAGGTAGAAAATATTTTCACATACATCCAGAAGGCCTCCTGATCGCCCCCCACCCACCAACGCATGCAGCAGCTGCATTGTGAAAATGGCTGCATCATCAAGGATGATGATAGGATTGGGGCCTAAGGCTGCAACCCTATACAGTCTTATCTGGGAGTAAGCCTCAAGTGACACAGTGGGTTCTGAACAAACATGCAAAGGATTGCACTGTAACTTCACCTCCATTGACTTCAGTCGTGTTTAGGCAGGATTCACTTTCTTTAGATATAACCCATTATTTTAATAATGTTAGCATATTATATGGTCACTGGCACTAACCTAAATGTATTGTATTTGGGCCAAGGATGCTTGTTTCTCCAGGTCTGCACAACCGAAAAGTAAGACATGGCTTATAGTTCTTTCTGAAACAAGAAAGTAAGGCTGCACTCCCATTGAACTCAATGGGATTGACCTCTGAGTAGACATGCTTAGGATTGCACTGCATGAGCCAGAAAAGTGCCAGGGTTTCCCCCTAGGACTTTTCTAGCAGAGCTGTGCAAGACTTTCAAGGAGTGAATCCCTAGACACCCCTACTGCGGTTGATATCACATTTGATCACAGCTTCATAGCCCTGCTGCTGCTTCTTGAAATCAGCCAGGCAGACAATATAGCCATGCAGGAAATGAGGTGACGTCTTGTTTCATTCTGACTTCAGAGAAATCAGAAAGTAAATGTAAAGTAAATGTGGAAATTCTGTTTGTAGATCCAGGAAGGAGTGAGAGATAAGGATGGATTGATGGGTGAATTGATGGATAGTCAACTGAGTAGATGACTTGAGAGGGATATGCAGGAGGAGAATCGCAAATGTTGGCTGGAAACCATCAATGAAATGATACCGTAAGATCTGTTCCCCTGCCATTTTTAAATCTTTACCTCCCTTAAATTGCTTCTTTGATCCCTTTCAACATTTATTTCTGTGTCTTCTCATTATCTCTTTCTGTGTCTATTTCTGAATTTGTCAATGCTACCTGTTCAACTATCATCATCCTCTTTGCTTTCCCTATCATTCACGTTTTCAGATTCTTCTAGCACAGTGGTTCTCAAACTTTTTGAAAGCTTTACTTTGGGAGCAAACTTTTTGGGAGTCTTTGCAGGAAAAGGGCGAGGGCAGTGATGCGATCCCCAGGATCGCGTCACTAAGGGAGGTGAGGGGGGTGCTTTTACTTGTGGTGGGCTTGTACAAGAAGCAGGAGATATGGGGAGCCCCGTGCAACCTGTCAGAGGCTTGGAATGTTAAGAAACAGCCTGTGCAGACCATGTCTTGCAAACCAGAAGTGGTTTGCACTTGTTATTTCTGAATATTCCAAGCCTCAGGGAGCCCTGTGGAGGGCTGTGTGGGGCTCCCTGCACCTCCTGCTGCTTACACAAGCCCATAGTAAGTAAAAGCACACACACACCCGCGATGTGATCCTGGGGAACGCGCCGCTGCTTCCCCTTTCCCCTGTCACTTAAAGAAACAGGGGAAACTTTTCACAAACTGATGGGTTGTGATCCATCAGATTGAGAACCACTGTTCTAGCATAAATGTTTTCATTGAGAGTCATGTCTGTGGGTGCCACAGAGGAATACATAAACTAAGCAGAACTTCCATGTGTATTTACCCAATGACTATAGAAAAAGACCCTGATCCAACCAGAGTGAAGCTACCAAGTCCATTTTGACATTAATAACGCTTAAGTTTCAAACCTAAATGTAATGTCCTTACCAGGTGGTATGCCCAACTGAACTGTTAGGACTTAACATCAAAGCATGTTTTCCGAGGATTGTGCTGATGAGGTAATCACAAATATTTTGGACAACTGAAATTTGTTTTCAGCTAATCTTAGGGCAAAGATTTTGCCAAAACTGTTTGCCCGAGTTGTACTAAAGAGGCTCCAGGTACTTGCAGAGAGCGTCTATCCAGAATCGCAGTGTGGATTCCGAGCCAACAGGTCCACCACTGATATGGTATTCTCCCTTAGACAACTGCAGGAGAAATGCAGGGAACAACGACAGCCACTCTTTATAGCCTTCATAGATCTCACAAAGGCTTTCGACCTGGTCAGCAGAGACGGCCTCTTCAAGATTCTCCCCAAGATTGGATGTCCACCCAGGCTCCTCAGCATCATCAGATCTTTCCACAAGGACATGAAGGGCACTGTTGTCTTCGATGGCTCCACATCAGACCCTTTTGACATCCGAAGCGGAGTGAAGCAGGGCTGTGTTCTTGCACCAACCTTGTTTGGGATTTTCTTCGCTGTCCTGCTGAAGCAGGCCTTTGGAACTGCAACAGAAGGCATCTATCTCCGGACCAGATCAGACGGAAAGCTCTTCAACCTCTCCAGACTGAGAGCAAAATCCAAAGTCCAGCTGAAATGTCTGCGTGACTTCCTCTTTGCCGACGATGCAGCTGTCACTACCCACTCTGCCAAAGATCTCCAGCAGCTCATGGATCGTTTTAGCAAGGCCTGCCAAGATTTTGGACTGACAATCAGCCTGAAGAAAACACAGGTCATGGTTCAGGATGTGGACTCACCTCCCTGCATTACAATCTCTGAGCATGAACTGGAGGTTGTCCATGACTTTGTGTACCTTGGCTCAACGATCTCCGACACTCATTCTCTCGATACCGAGCTAAACAAGCGCATCGGTAAAGTAGCTACCACGTTTTCCAGACTCACAAAGAGAGTCTGGTCCAACAAGAAGCTGACGGAACATACCAAGATCCAGGTCTACAGAGCTTGCGTCCTGAGTACACTTCTGTACTGCAGCGAGTCATGGACTCTTCGCTCACAACAGGAGAGGAAACTGAGCGCTTTCCACATGCGCTGCCTCCGACGCATCCTCGGCATCACCTGGCAGGACAAAGTTCCAAACAACACAGTCCTGGAACGTGCTGGAATCCCTAGCATGTATTCACTGCTGAAACAGAGACGCCTGCGTTGGCTTGGTCATGTCGTGAGAATGGATGATGGCCGGATCCCAAAGGATCTCCTCTATGGAGAACTCGTGCAAGGAAAGCGCCCTACAGGTAGACCACAGCTGCGATACAAGGACATCTGCAAGAGGGATCTGAAGGCCTTAGGGATGGACCTCAACAAGTGGGAAACCCTGGCCTCTGAGCGGCCCGCTTGGAGGCAGGCTGTGCAGCATGGCCTTTCCCAGTTTGAAGAGACACTTTGCCAACAGTCTGAGGCAAAGAGGCAAAGAAGGAAGGCCCATAGCCAGGGAGACAGACCAGGGACATACTGCACTTGCTCCCAGTGTGGAAGGGATTGTCACTCCCGGATTGGCCTTTTCAGCCACACTAGACGCTGTGCCAGAACCACCTTTCAGAGCGCGATACCATAGTCTTTCGAGACTGAAGGTTGCCAATACCAATCTTAGGGCACAATCCTAACCTGTGTTGGAACAGGCAGCACTGCTGGCCTGCACTGTATCCAGTGCAGGGTAGGAGCTGACTTGGGAGCAACTCAGAGTAAGGGGATTTATGCCCCCTTAACCCATGTCATGTGCTTGCGAGCCCTTTGGGCCTCCTCAAATCTGCACCAGTGATTTTGTGGGCACAAATCAAAATGGCTCATGTAATACTGATTGAATCAGGGGTTAGGATCTGGCCTAGGTCACCTAGGCCAGTTCCATCTTCTCCCGGGCCTGATCCGCTTCCCAGTCCACCCTCCTCATGCCCTGGAATGTTTCTGTTCCACCCTCCAGCCACCCTCTTCCACCTCTTGTGACGGATTGTGGGAATACTAGTAGAGGTGAAGCCAAATTGCAGCAAAAGGGACATTCAGTGAAATCTTTCTTTTCAAAAAAGGGTGGAAGGAGATGGGATGAGAAGGGGAGAAAAGCTCGAGGAAATGAAAATAGTAGATGAGTTGGAAATATGCTTGGAACTAGGAGTAGACAGAATTGCCTGTTTTCACTCTGGTCTGCTTTTTGGTAGAAAATTGAGTGGATCCGTTTGAATCCAGCATAGTGAGGTAGGAAGGCAGCACCTTAGAGATTGACTGAGCATTTAAATCAGGAGTGCTTGACTATGCAGGCATGTACGCTTGATGTGAGCTGAATAGAGGCCTGCCCTTTAAAGGCTGATACCCCACATTCTTCTCTCAAGGACAAACATTGCCTCACGCTGGGGAAAGTAGATGGAGAGCAGCTGAAAGAGGGCTTGTTTTGTGCCCTTCGGGTGCTAAAGGTCAATGCCCACCAAGTTCCTCTGTGGCTCTCTGAACATTCTCCTTTAATGTTCAAAGGGTGCACATTACTTTTGTGGCGAGCACAAGGTTGTTCACCCATCTCTACGTGTTACAGGCAATACTAGTTTTTTTTAAAATCTGATGCTCTTTCAAGGTATTCAAACTACCCATCATTCTTAATACCGATGCAATGTTAATGCAGATATTTCTAACACAAGCACTGCAATTGTGTTAATGGTGGTGTGGTCTGGCAAAGAGCTTGACTGTGCAAGTGCAACAGCTGCACATTTTAGACGATTGGACCATTCTGCATACGTAAGATGCAGGTAGTTAAATGTTTCGGCAACAATGGTATTCGGAGTCCCTAGAAGATTTTTCTCACTGCATAAAGATATCTTGTATTGTTCTGCAATTCATTTCATTTCTCTGTCATGCTGGTATCTCAATAGAGGCTGTTGAATACCTTGTTAGATGATCTCAGCTCAAAACTAGCCAGTTATTGTATGGTTATTGTATGTATTGTATGGTGTTTTTAATAACATCATTGTGAAAATAAAATAGTTGGAGTAATTCCGTTTGTTTCAGGGAACCGTATTATTGTAAGTCCACCGATATGTGTTTATACTTATCTTTCTTCTTCCTTCAGCAGTCAACATATTAATGAAGTCAAGTCTAATGTAACTATTATAACTGATTTCTTACTTCTGGGATTGTCTGAGGAACGGCAACTTCAAATTGTACACTTTCTGGCTTTCTTAACACTGTACTTGACTGTGCTGGTGGGGAATCTTCTCATCATCACCTTGGTAACCCTCAATGCTCACCTTCAGACCCCAATGTATTTCTTTCTAATCAACCTATCCATTGGGGACCTTGGATCCACCTCTGCCACCATGCCTAAGTTTATGACCAATGTGCTCATGAATACTAGACACATTTCCTATTCTGAATGTGTGGCACAACTGCTTTTTTTCCTTTTCTTCATTTCCTCTGATATTTTCATTCTTGCTGTCATGGCCTACGACCGTTACGTTGCCATCTGCCATCCTCTTCACTATATGACTGTGATGAAAAGGGGAACCTGTCTACAACTGGCAGGTAGCGCGTGGATGGCAGGTTTCCTTAATGCTTGTCTGCACACAGGGACCATTTTTTCAATGCCCTTCTGCTCCAACATCATCAACCAGTTCTTCTGTGAAATTCCACACCTAGTCAAGATCTTATATGATGATTCATATCTCCATGAAATGTGGATGCTTCTCCTTAGTGCAGCCTTGGGTCTCAGCTGCTTTGTGTGCATTATCATGTCTTATGTGAAGATCTTCACCACAGTATCAAGAATGTCCTCTGTGGAGAACAGGCAAAAGGCCTTATCCACTTGCATTCCTCATCTCATAGTTGTCTCCTTGTTACTTGGTACTGGTATCCTTTCCCATTTCATGCTAAGTTCCAGCTCTTCATATAACTCGGATGAAGTGCTTGCTGTGATATATTCTGTATTGCCACCAATGATGAAGCCAATAATCTACAGCATGAGGAATAAGGATGTCAAGTCTGCTCTGTGGAAGCTGCTGTACCCAAAGTTTCCAACCAAGAATATGATCCCTCACATTCACTTATGACCCTTCTGCTTCCATGTGGGACAGTTTAATTTTAAAATTCATTATATCAGCCTCATATGGGTGCTATTGTGTCTTTTTCCCTCAGTAGAAAAAAATAAACAATACTTTGGTTTCTCAAGCATTAAAAAACAACACTGTGTATAGAATATGTTGTCTAAGATCTCAGAACAATCAAAATGTTGTGGCCAAAATGTATATTTCATTCACAGTGGGTGAGAAACAACAGGAGACTTCCAGAGAACAGTGGTGAACCTCCCATTCATTCTATGGGGCAAAGGCCCCAGGCACAGAGCCTCATGCACCTTTAGGACCCCGCAGAAGCCTCGCTGGGGCTCCTGATGAGGTTGGAAACTGTGCTTCTGGTTTTTTGGAAGCACGGTTTAAAGCATCGGGGAACCTCAGAGAGGCTTCCCCAATGCATCCTGGAGTTGCGTGAGGGTCTGTGAGCTCCAGGTAAGTGGGGGGATTTGCGTGGGGGGGCAGCGACATCCCGTGGGGGGCACCATCGTGGACCTTTGCCCCGGGGTATGAGGCTCAGGAGGTCTGCCACTGCCAGAGAGGAGAAGGGATGTTGCAACACTGTGCCAGTTGGTGGAGCTGGTAGGAAGGCCTGCACCCTCCTGCCAGTGGAAACACAGGAAGCAGCATTTGCTAGATAGGGTATGTCCCATGCTAGGCAGCAGAGGGGTGGGAGAAGGATAGTGGAAGGCAGGGAGGGGCCAGAATGGGGCAGGTGTCAATAATGGGGGCAGATCAGGCCTGGAGGGGGTAAGATGGGCAGTGCAAGCACACACTGTATCTTATCCCCCTTCCCGGGCCTGATCTGCTGACATGGGGCAATGCAGACATGCACTGATGTCAGGCATGCAGCGATATCACAATGGGACACTCAATTTTCTGACAGGCAGTGTCAGTATGGAGTCCAGTCGCTTCTTGTGATAGATGACATCACTGTGGTCATTCAGTCTCTCTCACTCTCCTTCAAACAGGCAGCAGAATCAGTGTGCAGGAACAATGTCACACATTGTTCACACATACTAGGATAGGAAGATTCCCACATGTTCTCTGCAGACGTGTGTGGCCTCTGGGAACCCAAGTGCCTCTGGGAACTAAGTGCCAGGTAAGGCACCGCAAGTTTAGCCTCAGTGCGAGTTCAGCAGCAGGGCGAGGAGGCCAGGGCCCCAGATATCGCCTTTCTCTTCCTTTGAGAAGAGGGCTGCTAACCAGTGAAGGGTTTTTTATAGAACCCCTAAATAAAAACAACAAAAAAGCTATGCAGTCAGACAGCCAGCAGCAGGGTGGGGGCTATCCAGTTTTCTGCATTGAGTGCCACATGTATGATTATTTGCCTCTGGGGCATAAGTCAAGGGTGCGTCCTCGGTGCAAGGAACTTCAGGGTCTCAGGGAACGCGTCTGCTCCCTTGAAGCCTTGGTGGGCGACATGGAGAAGCAGAAGCAGGCCGAGAAGGACTGTGGGGAGACTTCCGGGGACAATCAGGCTTCGTCCCAACCTCAGATGTGCAGCTCCTCAGCTGCCCGGGTGGGAAGTCTCGGGGCTGGAGGACGTCATCCTGGAGAGGAGGGAAACAATTCCCTGGGGGGGACCCCTTCTCCAGGGGATGGACCCGTATCCGAACACACTCAGGATACTCCTTGGCAGGAGGGGGGTCGGGGGCTTTTGTAGTGGGGGATTCAATTATTAGAAACATAGAGAGGGAGGTTTGCAACGGATGTGAGGACCGCATGGTGACTTGCCTGCCTGGTGCAAAGGTTGCGGACATCACTTCCCATCTAGACAGGCTGGTAGACAGTGCTGGGGAAGAGGTAGCGGTTGTTGTGCATGTCGGTACCAACAACATGGGCAAGTGTAGCCAGGAGGTCCTGGAGGCCAAATTTAGGCTTTTAGGCAGGAAGCTGAAAGCCAGGACCACAAGCGTAGCGTTCCCGGAAGTGCTACCTGTTCCACGCGCAGGGCCAGCTAGGCAGGCAGAGATAAGGGGTCTCAATGCGTGGATGAGATGGTGGTGTAGGGAAGAGGGGTTTAGATTCATTAGGCACTGGGGAACATTTTGGGACAAGCGGGGCCTGTACAAGAGGGACGGGCTCCACTTGAATCAGAATGGAACCAGATTGCTGGCGCATAACATTAAAAAGGTGGCAGAGCAGATTTCTTGACATGCTAAATGACTGTGGCTTAGAGCAGCTAGTCACAGAGCCCACCAGAGGCCAGGTGACTCTGGATTTAATATTGTGTGGTACACAGGACCTGGTTAGCGATGTAAATGTTACTGAGCCATTGGGGAACAGTGATCATGCTGCGATCCATTTTGACATGCATATTGGGGGAAGAATACCAGGCCAATCTCTAACAAAAACCCTTGACTTCCGATGGACGGACTTCCCTCAAATGAGGAGGCTGGTTAGAAGGAGGTTGAAAGGGAGGGTAAAAAGAGTCCAGTCTCTCCAGAGTGCATGGAGGCTGCTTAAAACAACAGTAACAGAGGCCCAGCAGAGGTGCATACCGCAAAGAAAGAAGGGTTCCACTAAATCCAGGAGGTTGCCCGCATGGCTAACGAGCCAAGTTAGAGAGGCTGTGAAGGGCAAGGAAGCTTCCTTCCGTAAATGGAAGTCTTGCCCTAATGAGGAGAATAAAAAGGAACATAAACTGTGGCAAAAGAAATGTAAGAAGGTGATATGGGAGGCCAAGCGAGACTATGAGGAACGCATGGCCAGCAACATTAAGGGGAATAATAAAAGCTTCTTCAAATATGTTAGAAGCAGGAAACCCGCCAGAGGAGCAGTTGGCCCTCTGGATGGTGAGGGAGGGAAAGGGGAGATAAAAGGAGACTTAGAGATGGCAGAGAAATTAAATGAGTTCTTTGCATCTGTCTTCATGGCAGAAGACCTCGGGTAGATACCGCTGTCCGAACGGCCCCTCCCGACTGAGGAGTTAAGTCAGATAGAGGTTAAAAGAGAAGATGTTTCAGACCTCATTGATAAATTAAAGATCACTAAGTCACCGGGCCCTGATGGCATCCACCCAAGAGTTATTAAGGAATTGAAGAATGAAGTTGCAGATCTCTTGACTAAGGTATGCAACTTGTCCCTCAAAACGGCCACAGTGCCAGAAGATTGGAGGATAGCAAATGTCATGCCTATCTTTAAAAAGGGAAAGAGAGGGGGACCCAGGAAACTATAGGCTGCTCAGCCTAATATCTATATTGGGTAAGATGGTGGAATGCCTCATCAAAGATAGGATCTCAAAACACATAGATGAACAGGCCTTCCTAAGGGAGAATCAGCATGGCTTCTGTAAGGGTAAGTCTTGCCTCACGAACCTTATAGAATTCTTTGAAAAGGTCAACAGGCATGTGGATGCGGGAGAACCCTTGGACATTATATATCTGGACTTTCAGAAGGCGTTCAACACGGTCCCTCACCAAAGGCTACTGAAAAAACTCCAGTCAGGGAATTAGAGGACAGGTCCTCTCATGGATTGAGAACTGGTTGGAGGCCAGGAAGCAGAGAGTGGGTGTCAATGGGCAATTTTCACAATGGAGAGAGGTGAAAAGCGGTGTGCCCCAAGGATCTGTCCTGGGACCAGTGCTTTTCAACCTCTTCAGACCTAGAGACAGGGTTGAGCAGTGGGTTTGCAAAGTTTGCGGATGACACCAAACTTTTCTGTGTGGTGAAGACCAGAAATGATTGTGAGGAGCTCCAGAAGGATCTCTCCAGACTGGCAGAATGGGCAACAAAATGGCAGATGCGCTTCAATGTCAGTAAGTGTAAAGCCATGCACATTGGGGCAAAAAATCAAAACTTTAGATATAGGCTGATGGGTTCTGAGCTGTCTATGACAGATCAGGAGAGAGATCTTGGGGTGGTGGTGGACAGGTCGATGAAAGTGTCGACCCAATGTGCGGTGGCAGTGAAGAAGGCCAATTCTATGCTTGGGATCATTAGGAAAGGTATTGAGAACAAAACAGCTAATATTATAATACCAATGTACAAATCGATGGTAAGACCACACCTGGAGTATTGTGTCTGGTTCTGGTCGCCGCATCTCAAAAAAGACATAGTGGAAATGGAAAAGGTGCAAAAGAGAGCGACTAAGATGATTACAGGGCTGGGGCACCTTCCTTACGAGGAAAGGCTACGGCGTTTGGGCCTCTTCAGCCTAGAAAAGAGACGCCTGAGGGGGGACATGATTGAGACATACAAAATTATGCAGGGGATGGACAGAGTGGATAGGGAGATGCTCTTTACACTCTCACATAACACCAGAACCAGGGGACATCCACTAAAATTGAGTGTTGGGAGAGTTAGAACAGACAAGAGAAAATATTTATTTACTCAGCGTGTGGTTGGTCTGTGGAACTCTTTACCACAGCATGTGGTGATGGCGACTGGCCTGGACGCCTTTAAAAGGGGATTGGACAAGTTTCTGGAGGAAATATCCATTACGGGGTACAAGCCATGATGTGTATGTGCAACCTCCTGATTTTAGAAATGGGTTATGTCAGAACGCCAGATGCAAGGGAGGGCACCAGGATGCAGGTCTCTTGTTATCTGGTGTGCTCCCTGGGGCATTTGGTGGGCTGCTGTGACATACAGGAAGCTGGACTAGATGGGCCTATGGCCTGATCCAGTGGCGCTGTTCTTATGTTCTTATGTGGACACTTTGTCCTTCTCATTGCAATGGGCATACACAGGTATATGTGGACTCACTGTCTGTTGCTGGCATAATTCTCTGGAGATACTGGGGACATGTCTGGTTCAGGACAGCAGGTTTGGGATTTGGGGGCCACCAATTTCACTTCATCCCTCCCAGTTCCACCCCACTCTCCATCACTTTCCCACCTCTCTGCTATTGGGGTCATGCCAGCAGCTTGAGCCTGTTGCATACCTAGTGGTATGACGACATTTCTTGGCCATGAGATTGGGCCACCAGACTAAAGAAAGGAGCTTAAGACACTGTGCCAAAGGCTTTGTGGAAAAATGGAAATGGAAAAGGGAGATAAATTGTCACTACACGTCCATGTTGGCGCTTCTCTGTCTATACTGGAGGCAGTGGCCTCAAACTACAGAGAAAAAGTTATGTGGACCAAGTAAAAGTGTTGGTACTTGGAGGCTAAGTGGTAGGTCAGTACAGAATGTAAAACAAATGTCGTAGAACATTATATATTTTTGCTCTATTATTTATTTTTAAATCAGTAATAAAATATTCACAAGATGATCAAAACTGTCATAATAAAATCCATAAAGGCACAGGTTCATAAGATTAATTCTAGCCCTGTGTTTTCCTGTAGGAGAAATTCATGGTTATGCAAGCATTGCCTGCCTACACCAATAATCAGTTGCTAAAAGTGCATTCACCCAGCTCACAGCCGAATCCTGAGCTGCCCAGCACACGGGGCTGCTGCGGCGCCAAAATGGCTGCTGTGGTATCCAGTGTGCAACCAGGCAGCCACCAGTGGCTGCTTGGGGAAAAGGGACTTTTGTCCTGCAATGGGGCTACTCTGGAGCTGCCGCAGAATTGGAGAGTCCTGTGCCAGACTGAGTGGTCCCACATGGGGCTCAGGATCTGATGGAGCCAAGCTCCATCTGTCCTGCCCTCCTCCCGCCCCACTCCCCCCACTACGCCACCTCCCCACCCTCCCCCACCTCCCCCACCTCCCCCACTCTGGAAAGCCCACCTCTCCCCACACCTCCACTCATCTCTCCGCCATCAGGCAGTCCAGGTGACCGCCCAGCAGCAGAACGTGGGCCCAGCGTGGTGAGGGCTTGCAAACATACTGGTGTGCACTGTCCAGGATCAGGCTATCAGGCTGGTGCTCCAACGGAGACCATACTTGAGCCGACCTGGCTACTGTAAGTCATGCTTTAGTAACTTTGAGACTGGACTACTGCAATGTGCCCTATAAAACTGTTTGGAAATTGCATTTAGTACACAATGCAGTGGCTCAAGTAGTTGTAGTGCCAGGCGACAGGACTCGGCTGAACCACTGCTTCAGCAGCTACACTGGCTGCCCATTTTCAACCTGTCCCCGTATCAGATATGGAGTGGGACACGGAGTAGGATTAGAACTTTGAAATGCACCATAAAGTAACCAAGAATCAGGTGGAGAACTAGAACTGATCTCAAGAGGCTGCTTGACTCAGGGATGCAGGCCGGTGACCCCTCAAGGGCAAGTATATCTGAAAGGAAGTCAGGCTTGGGATAGATGGAACAATTCAGCTCCTTCAACTTCCTTTTCAAGAGCTGTCATGGAAAAGCTAAAATTGTCAGATACAAGAGAGGGTGGGGATACCCCAGGGGATGTTGCACCTCTAGGATAGGTGCTCACACTAAAAGGGGAGGGAGTATTGCTGTAGTTAGGACACACTGCATGCTATTCTATTGTGATTATTCAATAAACATGAATGAATTTATCCAGATCTCATCTTGTCTCAACTGTGGGTCCTGCACACCGTGGGGTAAGTCCCTGGGTGACACTGCCCTATCCACTGGCAGAAGTGCAAGGATGCCAGTAGAAGCGAGCTTTCACCAGCAAGCGCAATGAGGCCCCCATTGCAATGGCTGGGAGCCATGCACGCAAGCTGGCAGAGAGGCCACTGTCCGCTCGTACTAGTGAGTTGGCTTTGATGGTGGCTGCAGAGAAATACGGGCATATCTGTGAAGGGAGGGGGAGGAACCGGGGCAGGGAGGAGGTAAGAGGGGTGGATCCAACAGCTAGGACTGGCCCTGGGAACAGGGATAGGATATGGCGCATGCCAACTCTGCTGAGCCTGTCGCCTCCCAGTCCTGATCAATGTCCATATGTTCACAGAACTGCAACGTACCGTATTTTTCGCTCCATAAGACGCACCTGACCATAAGACGCACCTAGTTTTTAGAGGAGGAAAACTTACTTTTAATGTAAGCCTGCCCTCCCCCTGTGGTGCCTGCGCAAATGAGGACTTTGCCCCCGGTGCGGACCTTGCCCCCAGTATTCACTCCATAAGACGCACACACTTCCCCCCCCCCCACAAATTTTTTTGGGGGAAAAGTGCGTCTTATGGAGCAAAAAATACGGTAACCCAACTGTTTTCAACACCGCCTCACTGGTAAGCAAAGGCTTTGATCTTTCGTACCTCACAATGACGTGCAAATAATTTCATGGAATCTTACAAACATGTTTTTGCAGTTGCACTCTAAGAACATCCATTACATCAGGGAGACCATTACCTGCTCTGTAATTACCCAAACCACCATTATTAATTTTCCTTTTTGTAGCATTGGTAAGAAAAAATATTTAGAAAAATTCTGAGCTCCCATCTAGACTGGAGTCCCCAAATACTGCTTAGTTTTGGGTTGCTGCTCTATAATGGGTTAGATCTAAGCCAATCTCCTGTTCTGGAGTTCGCCTTCTTTAGATCTTTCTGATGCAATCTCTGGATTGCACTAATTGTGCTTCTGAATGGGAAGGTGATTGCTGTGGACAGCACACTAGTAGTAGCGAGGGCAGTTAGATATGGAGGTGTGCGGGTGCAGCACAGGTGGACATACAATTGCACTCAGATGGCCATTATTGCTGCTGCTGCTGCTGCTGCTACAGTTCCCTCAACTCGCATCTCAGGATGCAAATGCTGAATGTCGTTTTCGTACTAACAGCCCAGGCTATTTTTATAAACCAGGAGATGCCGCGATTGGTGGCGTCGTCTCTCTCGTACGTGCTGTCATTACTGAGCCCCTTTTCAGAGAACCTCCAGAAAGGCGCTGTGGTACGTTTAAGTAAGTCCCTTTTTTTCTTGTTTAGTGAAAGTAACACTTCTTTGCCCACTGAAAAAATAGCATTCCAAACAACTGCATTAGGCAGTGGCATCGCAAGGCACTTGCCAGGGAGTTGCAGGCCACCCATGGGAGACCCAGCATAGGCCTCCAAATGGTGGCAGGTGGCTCAGCACAGGGGGCAGAGCTGCAGCTCGCTGAAAAAAAGCACTGGGGAAACTCTCCTGTCCGCCCTTACCCTTTTACTGCTATTTTGAGGCTTGCAATGCCCTCCAAACCCGGAAGTAAGTGGTGGTGGTGTCACCGCATGATGCAGCTTGCATTATCATCACTTCCTTCTGGGTTCCGGGAGTGTCGCAAGCCAGGAATAGTTTGGGAAGGGGCAAAATAAGGGGCAAAATTTCAACCGGTGCTGCTATAGATCAGATATAATTGAAACAGTTGATATAGGAGTTGGCATTCAACTGCGCATTTCCCCCCAAAGCTTCTTCACGATTGTTGCTATAATCAAACAATCTGTGGGGATCATAGACTGGGTTGCCTCCATTTTCGATACATCTGACAGAGCACTAGTGATGCTCCAAATCAGTGGAAGTTCCCATTCCAAGCTGTCTTTTCCTTTCAGAGGGCTGGGACCAAATGGAGCAGCTTTGTGCTATTTTTCAAAATTGTTCTGGAAGAGGCAGCTTTGATTACATATATTCATACTTTTTTTCTGAGTATATACTTTTGCTCCTCGCCAATGATAACATAGCCTTTGTTATGCAGATTACTTCCATCAGCCAACCGGAAAAGTTTCTATCTTGTGAAATACATACTGAACATGCATACTTCCTATGAATATGAATATGCCAGAGCAGCAGCAATAGAGAGAATGTCTCTCACCCATTTTTTTTATGGGGGAGAGGTGAGGGAAGTGAATATTTTCATTGTTGTAGTGTGAGTGGGGCATCATCTCTGAGGGAGGAGAGCACCTCTCTGCTATAGTATTTTACCAGTTTTCTTCACTATTCAAAATACTGTGATGGATTCACAAGTAGAGTTAATATTTAACTGCTCTTACATGCTATGATGCTAGCTAGCCAGATCTCGTGCAACTTTTGGTGCCAAGCAAAGAATTCAGGATGCCGCTTGATGGTTCTTAATTTTTTTAATGGGTACCAATGGCCCAGGCTTTTGTTGAACAGGTTAAAGATTGACTTTCTGGGAAGCACAAATATGCCTCTCTGAATTAGATATCCCAATGAAGTTTAGAGTGATCTCAGTCAATCCATTTCAGAGGTCAAGTGTAAGAGTGCCTGATGAGATTCTTGAGGTACTGTGAGTACATGTAAAAAAATGAATCCATTTTAAAACTTTGCTGGATCAAATCCAGAGAATTAAGTAAGCAGTAATAGTAACATTGAAACCAATCAAATATGAATTTTGAGGCCCAATCCTATCCAATTTTTCAGTGCCAGTGCAGCCTCAAAGTAGACCGAAAGTAAGGGAACAAGTGGTCCCGTACCTTGAGGAGGACTTTATGACTGCCTGCACCACCACACGATGCAGCATATGCCCTCATTGGCACAGCATCCACGCTGGAAGGTTGGACAGGATTGGGCCCTGTGTTTCAGCTGGCAGTCTGAACTGCAGGTGGGAGGTTCTTTTTGAGATCAGAGGAAGGAATGCATCCAGTTGAAGACTGAGCTGCAAAAGTACTTTATTTTAATGAAAAGCATACAGAGCAGAGCAAGACAAAACTTATGGTGGACTCACAGAGCAGCGTAGTGGTGTGCTGGTGTCAGTGGAGTGAGTCTACTGAGCTAAGTGAGAGATTACATAGGGAGGTGCTTGCTTATCAGTGAGTTGGTACTAATTGGCAAAAAGATAACTGACAGCAAATGATATATGTGCATGACCATTGCCAGGGTTCCCATCACATCGCGGACAGTGGCCGGGCTGATGCCAGGAGAAAGGTGTTCCCATCATTAGAGAATGGTGGGCTGCTTTGCAGGCACAGCATAATTGATGTACTTGAAACCTGAACAGAGCTGGGGTGTGGAGGATGGATTGGACTTTTCACCCAATCTTCCTAGCAACAGCAGATGCAGAGGCTGAGGTTCTTGATTTATGTCTAAGTTTCCGCTACTTCCTGTGGGAACAGCTCAGCAAAAGAGCAGGCTGCTCCAAGGGATTGAGAGACACACAGACAGGCATGGTTCTTACTCTGGCTGTTACAGACCCTTGGTTGGATGATGTCACACACTTGTGGTCAGATATCTTATCTGACTCTCCCTGTTCTAATATTTGAAAGCACAAATAATTCCCATGTATATAAGAGAAATGCTTCTGGTTCATATGTCCCTTCTGGTATCAACCTTCCTTACACATTCTGGTGGGAATCAGATGTTCAGTAATCTTTGTAGATGTACTACTAATGAAAATATAATAATATGATTTTCTTTTTGAAAATATTTTTTAAGTCCCCATGCCAATTTTATTGCAGCATAGTGTTTAAAAATTATCAACATGCCCTTTCCTTCATGTTTGCCATTCGTGATATCAACGAGGATTCCAAACTCTTGCCCAATGTCACTCTGGGATTCCATCTCTATGATAACCAGTTTGATTCCATGATAACATACAAAGACATCCTGGATGTGTTGTTCACACAGCAAAGTACTCTGCCTAATTACCAGTGTAATATGAAAAAGCAAGTGTTGTCTGTCCTTGGAGGACTTACTGTTGAAGACTCCATTCAAATGTCCACCATCTTGAGTATCTACCAGGTTCCACAGGTAGGTGCATATGTGCTTAGGTATGGATGCTACTGAATTACTTTCTGATCTAATGTTCTGATTAAAATCAGTCTATGTAAAATGCAGTGTACCTAGACACCCTGAGGTTTCCTCTTCAGTACAGACCATGGACTAGTAATAAGCAGCCTCCATTTTCATTTTAAAATAGATTATCTAAAATGTCCTAATGCTGGAGGTGGGAAGTTCTGAGAAGTAGAACTTAGTTCTATATTTCATCTAATTTCTTTTTCAATGCAATCATTCAAAAAAAAAAATCATTAAATTGTTCAAAAAAAGGGAGGTGCACTTATGCACATTAGAAACTGGGGGTAAAATATTTTCTAGTACATTCCTACTTGATTTATAAATGTGTAGCAATCTACTGTACCTATAGAAACAGACTCATCTCTTTATTGTTAAAAGGTCTGCCCTGCCTTTCTCAGAATGACTCAAAATAAGTTGCAATTGGTATCACAAAAAAAATACAATCAAAAATAGCCAAAATAAAGAGTTAGAAGAAAGAAAACAAAGACAAAACAAAAAATTGAGGACAAAACCATGAAGGTGTAGCAAAAATGTCTTGAGATGGCAATGAATGATGGACAGAGAAGTCACCAGTTTCAATTTGAACATACTGGGGACCACCACAGAGATGGCCATCTTGCCAGTTTCTGCCCAGTTGAGCCTCAAAAAATGGCAGAACCTCTGTGAGGTCCTCTGCAAAAGATCTGGTAGAACGGGTATATTCATGTGGGAGGAAGCTGTCATTCATAATGGAGGCTGTTTAGGACTTGAAAGGCAATCACCAACACTTTGAGTTGCTTTCAGAAACCAGGTGGCAATCAATGCACTTTGAGCAATGAAGTTGTGACATGATTTTTTAAAAAACCAAAAACCTATAGCTGAAAACTGCAATGGATCTTCAAGGGCAGCATCATATAATCTTAAAACAATAATCCAAAAGACAATCATAAGACAAGTCAAACACCTAGGGTTGTGACATATTTGTAGGGGGGGAAAATGTGTATTTGGGCATATTCAGTTATCTCTTCAACCTCTAAGAAAGTCTGCTGTCCTCTTAGCTTGCTTACAGTGCATATCAAACCAGGATGAGTGGAAAAGCTAATCTCCCATCATTTTACCAGATGGCACCAAAGGAAATTACTCTGCACATGGGGATTGTTCAGCTACTTCTGCATTTCCAGTGGACATGGATCGGTCTCATTGTTTCAGATGACAACAATGGAGAAAGCTTTGTGAAGATGCTGACACCTAGGCTTGCCCAGAGTGACATTTGTGTTGCCTTCTTGGAAAGGTCTCTAGCAATGAATCATCGTTATTTATTAGATGATAGAGGAACATATTCCAAAATATACTTCTTACTTCGCACAACTGATGCCAATGTGATTGTGGTCAGCGGGGATGCTCATTCTCTGGAAACTTTAGCAATGGTATTGAATGCGAATGAATTTCACATCAAAGCCCAAATAGGAAAGGTTTGGATTATACCTCCTCAATGGGATTTCACAAATACATTCAATCCGGATGGCTTTCCTACACGAACCTTCCATGGTGCCTTGTCTTTTTCAGTCCACACCTACTCAGTACCAACATTCCGAGACTTTCTCCAGAACTTAAGACCTGACAAGTCATTGATGCAGTTTTTCTCTGTGTTCTGGCAAACAGCATTTTATTGTCGTCTCCCCAATGAAAACTATCAGTACTGTACATATTGTGAAATATGTAGAGGGGATGAGAAGCTAGGAAGACTGCCTACTTCTAGATTTGAGATGGACATGACTGGCGAGAGCTACAATATCTACAATGCTGTCTATGCTGTAGCGCACACTCTACATGCCATCCAGTTGTCAAGGCAAAGAAGAACACTGGACAGAGACAAATTTGTCAATCTGAATGTTCACCCATGGCAGGTAAAGTCATTTGTGATTAACTTCTCAATGTGGACAAAAGATCACTACATGATATAGATAGTGATTGATAGTCAACTCATAGAAGCAGGAGGGAAATATGCCCCCTCCTGTTTCTGTACACGCCATATTTAATATTTTCATCAGAAGAATGAAATGAAAGGGGCATACAGTACAAAAACTGTCTCTAGTTTTAAACATTGTTTTCTCTTCCAACCCAGTTCCATTCTATTCTGAAGTCTGTCCACTTTAACAATGGTGTTGGACAGGAAGTCTTGTTTGAAAATGGAGAATTGTCATCTGGGTACGATATTATCAACTGGGTCACCTTCCCCAATCAGTCTGTCCTTAAAAGCCAGGTTGGAGAAATTTCATCAAATCAAGAGTTCTTCATTCATGCAGATAAGATTGTGTGGAACAGTAAATTTAAGAAGGTATGATCAAACACCAGATCTTAAAATCACAGTGAATTACACTGTTCAGACATTGAACAGAATCCTGCACAGAAGAAACATTAAAAAAAAAATAGAGGTCAAATACATTTTTGATAATCACACACACTTCCTTTAGAAGTGAAGTGTGTCAGGTAGAATCCATTTGAGTAAGTTATGATCCAATCCTATCCAAGAGCATGCCAACAGAATGAGTGTGACTATCACATGCCGTCGTAAAGGCACCATAAATACTTTGTGATAGCACAGAGGGCTGCTATAGACCTGAAATTCATTGCAGAGCAGGAGACTTGTGGAAGGATAAGGAGTTTTAGGGACCCATTCTATCTGGTCAGCACCAACCCTCTGGCAGCACTGAGTGTTGCAAATATGCCGTAAGGCACACCTGTGACACTCACCACCAGGCCGGCACCAGCACTGGCTCAGCCTGTGCTGAGTCAGTGCTGGGGGAAGGCCAGTTGCATGCCGGGGTAAGGCCTTGCCCCAAGGAGACCTGTGGCTAATTCCCTGCCCAACTGGATGCAGCAGTCGCCGTTTTGGTGCTACTGCTTCATCTGTGGGGCTGGGAAAGAATAGGATTGGACTGCAAGATCCGTTGAACAATGACTTGCTTCTGAGTAAATGTACATAGGATTACATGCTTTATTCTTATGTTGAATAATTTTAATCCCGTTTTTAAATTTTTGTAAACTTGTTCATAGTTTTTAAACTATTGCAACCTGCTCTGTGTCTGAGATGAAACTAGTTAGATCTTTAAGTGAATTTCCAAGGCTGGAATAATGGGTAGAGAAGAAAATATTCTAATATTCTAATTCACAACCCAGTCCCATGTTCTTTCATGCAGACATATTGACGTGGCATGTGCTGCATGCTATGGTAGGGGAAGGGTGAAGGCAATCAAAACATTAGTAAAAATGGCCATGTATTAGTCATGAAAGCACAGAGCGCAGGATAGCAGCCCCAGGGCCCAATCCTATCCAGTTTTCCAGTGCTGGTGCTGGTACAACTGTGCCAATGGGGCGTGCACTGTATCTTGTGGTGGGGCAGCAGTCACAAAGGCCTCCTTAAAGTATGGGAACATTTGTTCCCTTACTTTGGGGTTGCAGTGTGGTTACACCAAGGCTGGAAAGTTGGATAGGATTTGGTCCTCAATCGCCTTACCTAAGGGACAGCTCTGACCGTGGGGCATGATGAATTCCTGTCATTTAAAAATTATCGCTACACAACTGGCCAATACACCACCACTTACTGCTACTTGAGGAGACTTTGGGGGAAAATGGCAGCTGTCAGCCTCTAGCCTCCAAGACAAAAGCCACGTTGGGCCCGTGAGCCTTAAATCCTCAGAAGAGTGGAGAAATCAGAGACTGGAAGAAAAAGGGAGAATTCACAGTTGGGTTGAATGGGGATGGGCTTAGAGAAATAGGAATCAGTGAATTCTGTGAAGAGAACATCACATTTTGATATTGACTGAATTTTTACGAGAGTTTTGTTCTGTCTTTTACAACAGCAAGCACTGAAAATCTTCATCTACTGTAGGTATTTCAAGTCAGGAATTTCCCGAATGTAAAACGATTCTCTTGTGCTGGTGTTTATGAAACGATTGGTGCTACCTACTTTTTCTTTTTTATTCATATTATCAGATATTGCCCAGCTCCAGGTGTGTCAAACCCTGCCATCTTGGACACAGCAAGACTGTGAAAGAGGGAAAACCAGTTTGTTGCTATGACTGTTCTCAGTGTCCAGGAGACATGATTTCTGAACAGATGGGTAAGGATAGCATACAGGTTTAGGCCTCTCCAAACATAATGTTTCATGCTAAGAACATCTGTTTTAGCAAATGGGGATAGACTTTGAGCAATAGAGCATGGAAGAAAGGTGTAAGAAGTTTTACATTGCAACACCTTGAATGAATTTATAATTAATGGCTGCATTTACATTGAATTTTTCCTACCTTTTCAGAACTAATTCCCAGAAATCATCATCATCAATAATATAATGAAACTTCCTTGACAGTTGTAGAACAGCTTCTCTATCTGTGGAATACTGATGCCTTTGAATCTTTTCAAGCATCCCATCTACTGATTGAAATGATCATTCCTTGTTTTCTTCACTTTGTGAATTGAAAGTAAAGTTCTTTCATCCAGACTTTGAGCCTGGAGAACTTTACACAGGGAGAATTAAGGAACCTAAGGGAAAAATACTAGATGTATGATGTGAAAAATAGGGGATCTTCTTTGGGGTTTGATGTTCTGCACACACCAGAGGTTTTCAAATGTGCAGGCTTGTTAATTCATTCACTAACTTTGCCTATTCAAAGGTTGGTGGACACACAAAGTATTTGCTGTTTGACTAGGAAAAATTAAACTAGCACGCAGGTTCAGAATATTAAATATAAAGGGAAGAAAGCAATCCGACCCTGTAGACCCTTGGGAAAGGAGAGTTTGCATTAGAAACCTGCTACCTGCAAACTTCCCCCATGTTGAAATTGCTTTTAATGGTATGGAATACATCTCACCAATTCATAACGTAGATGGAAATGCGGTGTCTTGAAAAAAAAACTAGTGAAAATCCTTCACAGAATGAGATGCACTTTAGTTGACCCTTCCATGCTGTGTTGGGATGGGATCCTGCCACCAACACAGACGTGACTGTCAACAATCCAGAAATGAACATTCATTGTCCAGCAGACAGACTGCTCTGATACCACCATATTTCAAGACAAAGTAAACAGCATTGTATGAATGAACTGAGATACTAATACGGCTTATCTACTTTAGATGCAGATCATTGTGTCAAGTGTCCGGAGGATCGATATCCAAATAAGAACCAGAGCCAATGCATACCGAAAACTATAAACTTTCTAAAGTATGCAGAGCCCCTGGGAATAGCTTTGATTTTTTTTGCAGTCTTCTTTGCTGTGGTCACAGTTTTGGTAATACAAACGTTTCTGAAGAACTGGGACACTCCCGTTGTCAAAGCCAACAACCGGAATATCACCTGTATTCTTCTCAGTTCCATCCTCCTCTGCTACTTTTCTTCTTTACTCTTCTTTGGCAAGCCTGGGAAGGTCTCCTGCCTTCTCCGGCAAACAGCTTTCAGCATCATTTTCTCTGTTGCCATTTCTAGTGTCTTGGCAAAAACAATCATTGTGATCCTGGCCTTTCTTGCCACCGAGCCAGGAAACAAGATGAGGAAATGGCTAGGGCAAAAAGTGGCCAACTCCATTGTCCTGTCCTGCTCCCTCATTCAGGTCTGTATATGTCTGGCATGGCTGCTGACCACTCCCCCATTCCCAGATGTTGACATGCTCTCACAGGTGGGGAACATCATCCTGAAATGTAACGAAGGCTCTCTCAGCATGTTCTACTCTGTCCTGGGCTATATGGGCTTTCTGGCCATCGTCAGCTTCACTGTCGCTTTCCTAGCCAGGAAACTGCCAGACACTTTCAATGAGGCCAAGTTCATCACCTTCAGCATGCTGGTCTTTTGCAGTGTTTGGATCTCCTTTGTTCCAACTTACTTGAGCACCATGGGCAAAAACGTCGTGGTTGTGGAGGTGTTTGCCATCCTGGTCTCCAACACTGGACTGCTGTCTTGCATCTTTCTCCCCAAATGTTACATTATTCTGCTAAGATCCAATCTTAATACAAAAGAGATACTTAGAGGAAAAACCATGCCTTAGCAAGCAGTGTGGAGATATGATAATGTTGTATGACCGTTTTGTCCATTTTCTCCTGCTATTTGACTGCATCCATGTCAATGAAGTGCATGGTTTAATTTGCTCTTGGGTAATGGTTTTGAGTTGAGGGTCTACTGACAAGACACCCTTCCTTTTGGATATCCCAAATCAGCATGCATAAATGCCACAGCTAGGATAAAATGAGCTTCCCAACATGGAAAATTGTGTACCAGACACAGTGTGGCCAGTGCAGAACAGAAACTTTGCAGAATACAGATATACCGTACATTGTAGAAAGCACTCGAGACCCACTGTCTAACCACAAAGAATACAGAATCTTGGCTTCTATTTCCTAAAATTTATTTTAAAAAAACAAAACCAAACCAAAAAAAACCCTCAAGGCAACATTTGATTTTGTTTCTGATTTTTTTTACATTTCAGAAGGATTAAAACTATTGTTACCTCAGTCCCACTAAATATATAGTGTATCCGTTAAGTGCACTCAGCATCTACTGAACTATTAATGTTTGAATTATGTCTCTGTTTGTTATCAGTGAACTCATTTGTCATAAATAAGAAGTGGAATGCAGCTTATAGCGTAACAGTTAATTGTTCTTGCAGGAAATAATTGGATCATGGGAGCCATAGTTTTCTTTTTTTATCCCACTATACAGCAGTGTTTCCCAAACTTCTACAGGAAAGTTTGGAACTATATAAGTTGTTGTGGGGGAGAGGCAAAGATAGCGTCACAATTGCCAGGATTGTACTGCTGCCAGGAATGAAAGGGAGTGTTTTGAACTTACCAGGGGCAGAGCTAGCCTCCTATGGGGTGTGGGGAGCCCAGGGATACCTTCACAGGGCTCCCCATGCCTCAGAATGCCTAAAAATAGCAATTGCCATCCACTTCAGTGGGTCGCAACTACTATTTTTAAGCATTCTGAGGCGTGGGATCATGGCGATTGTTTCATTGCCTTCTCCCCAATTCTTAAGGGGCAGACACAGGACTTTCTCTGTCCGGTGGGTCATGACCCACTAGTCTGGAAACTACTGCACTACATGGAGCAGAGAAAAGGTAGCAGGTACTCCTAACCATGGTCAGAACCATCATTCCCAGTTAAGGACAGGCCCCATAAGGTTTCTCTTGTGTCTAATGAGCCTTTCCAGCTGCCATTTACCCTCTCATTCTCCTCAAAAATGAGGAAGGTTGCTTGTGAGGTGGATACCTGCATCCAAGTAGGGCAGAAAGTCATTGTTCTAGGGTTTTTTGAGTGTTACATTCCATATTTCATTATTTTGAACATTCAGAGAATAATTTGAAAAATACAAATGGATGGGGGTTCACACGTCACTCATTTTTAGGGGTTTTAGGGGTTTCTTTGGAAATAAAAGTTGAACTGGTTTAATCAATCCATTATTTATTTCCACTGCCAATTTCCACCATATGTTCCATGCTGACTCTCCCCCAATTTGTTCTCAAACATTCTGCTGCATGGGACTTCAGGAAAAGTAAATGGGAATAAATAAACCATCTCCATTTTTCATACCAATTCATCATATTTGTGACAGTACAGTACAGATACATGAAGTGTCGTCCTGCTAAATAGGTTTCTTATTGTAGAAAACAAGTAAACAGCACACTCCTAGGTATGTCTACTCAGAAATAACCAAACTTTCCTGAGAGTAAGGCCCATTGAACAAAACAGAACTTACTTCTGACTAGACCTGGTTAGAATCGTGCCCAAAGGGTGCAATCCTAACCTCCTATGTCAGTGCTTTCCAGCACTGGCATAGCGGTGCCAATGGGACGTGTGCTGCATCCTGCAGTTGGGTGTCACTCATGGTGGCCTCCTCAAAGTAAGGGAATGTTTGTTCCCTTACCTCGGAGCTGCATTGCCCTTATGTCAGTGCTGGAAAGCACTGACATAAGGGATTAGGATTGTGCCCTAAGTCACTTAAGTGCAATAAAGGCTTACACCAAGGAAAGTATGTATACAATTACAGCCTTAAGCTTCCTTTCTTAAAGAAACTTGAACTCTCTGCAGTGCATCTCTCACCGCATCCTTTACAGTCTTGTTCCTGAAGCTATAAATGATGGGGTTGAGCACTGGGATCACCACGGTGTTGAATACTGTGGCAATCTTGTTGAATTCCATAGAAGAGCTTCCAGCTGGCTTGATGTAAATGAAGATGGAGCTGCCATAATAAAGGGATGCCACAGTGATGTGAGAGGTACATGTGCCAAAAGCTTTCTTTCTGCCTCTGGCAGAGGGTACCCTCATCACAGTGACAATGATGCAGATATAGGAGACAATTGTCACAGCTACAGAACTGAGAAGATTGAAACAGGAAAGTGCCAAGTCAAAGACCCGAAGGAAGTGAATGCCACCACATATCATCTCTAGCAGAGGGCCAGTGTCACAGAAAAAATGGTCAATAACATTGGGGCCACATACAGGTAGGCCAGTCTTGAGTAGCATGGATGCTGAAATGGAACAGAAGCTGCACAACCAACAAGACAAGACCATCAGCAGGCAGACTCGGCTGTTCATTATAGCTGTGTATCTCAGTGGGATGCAGATAGCCACAAAGCGGTCCACTGACATGGCAGCCAAAAGACGGACTTCAGTGAAGCCAGTCACACATACCCTTGCAGGGCACAGGCAAAGAATGAAATTGTGTTATCCTTTGAGATAAGCAGGGTGAGCGTCTTTGGGGTGACAGTTGTAGTGATGATAATCTCCAACCAGGAGAGGTTCTTGAGGAAGTAGTACATAGGTGTATGGAGACGCTGGTCTATCCGGATCACAAGGATGACCAAAGTGTTGCCAAGCAAAGTCAGTATGTACATGACAAGGAAAAGGAAGAAGAGCGGTTTCTGAAGCTGGAGGAGATGAGAGAAGCCAAGTAGGACAATCTCAGTGACAATAGGCTTAGTAGAGTTGCTAAGCTCCATCTTACCAATACATCTTCATTCTAAATAAAGTGCAAAGATTTTGTATGGTTAAGAAAGAGAGAAAAACAATTTTAGAATTGATTATCTGTTTCCTCAGAGGCAGATTTATTCATTTTGTTAAACATGTACTGCATTATGAATCCCCCTAAACATATCATAATGCTTCAAAGAAGTATCTTGTGTAGATGAATTTCAGAATCTACTGAAGTTGAATTCTTTGCTGATGCTACTGTCTTGTACTTATCTATGAAGCTCAGGATAAGCTCTTGAAAACTGTACAGGAATGTACGCAAACATCTCTGAAAATAAACTGCCCAAAGAACAGGCTTTTAATATATGTAAAGATTGTTCGGATCAAGCTACATCCTTACAAAACTTGAAATGGTCAAATAGATCTAGTCAATATTTAACTGTCTTACTGAGAAAAATTCCACATAAGTAGAATAATTTTGACATTGCATCCCCCCAAAAAGAAATAAAATTTAATGCTGTGTTTCAAATATATCAATTTTAGGAGAAATGAATGTGTGTGAGATTAATATTTCCCCTGAATTTATTCTAAATAGTTTAATTCCAGGGGGAAAAAAGGTTGAAATAATGACAAAAAGTGCTATTGGGTTTCGTTGCAATAGGAAGACATGCTTGAAATGCTTAAGAAGCCTGGAAAAGGAGGAAGTGGTGTACCCAAGTTGTCCTTTTACAATTCCTGCTTTTAAACTGAATATAGTATCAGACTGACTGCATGTCGATCAAGCTCACTCATCAATGTCACTTGAATGAAGTACTTGTGCTATTCCACTTTACGTATTGTCATGGATGAAGAAAGAAATGAGGGAATTATACATTCAACAATTGTATTCTAAAAGCTACTCTTGAAATGTGGCAACAATCCTCTAATGACCTGGCACCAGCTATTTCGCCTTTTTCGCTTCCATTTCAAGAGAAGAAATCCTTATTAATGCAATGAAGCTGGATAACTTTATTAGCTGGGAACTTTGAAGACAGGTAAGAATGAAGACTGGGCTGAGGACAAAATTGTGAAGTGCTTTAGGGAAACCACTTAGTCAAGACCACTCTGAGATTCCCATGCAATCTTTTCAGTTTGGATTCTTTCTAAATGTACAGAATGGAAATGATTTTATATCTTGGGAGCTGACCAAATTTGATGAACACAGCACTCTCTAACAGCACGTCCTATACATGTTTACTCAGAAGTAAGTCCCATTTTATTCAGTGATGGTCCTTGGACTGCAATCCTATACACACTATGCTGGGAGTAAGCCCCACTGAACAGAACTGTGCATACTTCTCAGTAGACATGCATTGAATTGTGCTATTAAGCCAAAGGATCCATTCATTTTCTAACCAAAGATGTGATCATCTGCACAATTCCTTGCGAGAAAGCCCCTTTGAATGCAATGGAACTTACATTGAAGTGCAGGTGTGCATAGAATTGCATTGCCAATTCAGCAAAAGAGGCTGAAATAGTGGACCATCATGAAGTGTATCTTTATATTAATGGAAAATCTTGGAAATCACAAGAAGAATGCACCAAAACAGAATGTTTCCCAAGGCATTCAGAAACAGTGACTTTTACATGGATGCTTTACCGAAATCAAAGAAATGTCCCTCCCTGCCAACTATTGTGCACTGAGACCAATTATATAGTAATTGACCTTAGTGCTTGTGAATGAATAGTTTTTGCGAATGAATATTTTTCATAAGCTATAATATTAAAGGCACAATCCTAACCAACTTTACATCACCAAGGTTAGGGCAATGCAGCTCTGAGATAAGGGAACAAACATTCCCTTACCTTGAAGAGGCCTCCGTGAGTGCAGGATGCAGCACTCGCCCCATTGGCACAGCTATGCCAGCGCTGGAAAACTGATTAGGATTTGGGCCTATATTCTACTCTTTGATTTAATTGCAATACCCTTAGAGGCACAGCAGCTTCTCGTGTCTGTGCTTCGGTGTGTGTCGCATCATCAATTAGTACTATAAATACAGCAAATTGTTCATAAACACTACAGAAATCCCCTCCTTTCTGAAATACTCATATTTTTAAAGACAGTCTTATGTGTTTCTTATTTGCACTGAAGACCATGTGAGCATGTGTGTGAGAAGGGAGACCATTTCTAAGCAAATTCTCCTCACTCAAATGGTCTTGCAGAAATGTCTCTCCTGAACACAGCATACAATTCTCTAGTCACCCAACTGTCCCAATGAGAATAATACAGAATTACTATTTTGAATTGTTCAAAAAAACCTTATGCTTTTTGTGAAATGAGCCATAACTCGTTAACTATAATTATAATAGCAAAAGGTGCTATAACTCGTTTATTTCCCTTGTCTGTTATTCCCCCTTCTGAACAATATATGGAATATTGTAATTCTGAAGTATCGGTGCTCCATTCTCTCTCTCACCCACTCCATTTGCTACTCTGTCATTGCCCATTGCCCTGGTTAGCGACTTCTAGTTGTACTTACCCTTGTTCCTTTCTGAGTGAACCACAATTCGAAAGCACCATGGTTACATACTTGGCCAGAAGATGTCTCCATCCTGGAATGGATTCAATCTTGAAGTTCTGTGTGGGCTCTGCTGGTGATCCTTTGAGATAAGCAGGTTGAGCATCTTTGGCGTGACAGTTGTAGTGATGATAATCTCCAACCAGGAGAGGTTCTTGAGGAAGTAGTACATAGGTGTATGGAGACGCTGGTCTATCCGGATCACAAGGATGACCAAAGTGTTGCCAAGCAAAGTCAGTATGTACATGACAAGGAAAAGGAAGAAGAGCGGTTTCTGAAGCTGGAGGAGATGAGAGAAGCCAAGTAGGACAATCTCAGTGACAATAGGTTTAGTAGAGTTGCTAAGCTCCATCTTACCAATACATCTTCATTCTAAATTAAGTGCAAAGATTTTGTTTGGCTAAGAAAAAGCGAGAGAAAAATAATTATACTATTGAAGATTTGTTTCCTTAGAGGCAAATTTGTTCGTTTCATTAAGGGGTTTTCTGAGTGAACATGTACTTTATTCAGACTTCATTCTAAACCAGGGGTGTCAAATATAAGGCACGGGGGCCGGATGCGGCCTGCGGAAGCTTTTTATCCGGCCGTCAGGCTCTCAGCTGCTGAGCCATGCTGAGGTGTTACTACTGAATGGGCAGTCCACTTGAAAATTGAGCTCTCCCATTTCTTGAATATGATCAAGATATGTATATTTTCTGTCATTTGCAGCTAATGAGTTCCCTTATTTTTGGTCATGAACTGCTTATTTTTGGTCATGAACTGTTTAATGACATCACTTCCTGCCTAATGACATCACTTCCGGCCCTTGGCAGGCATCATGAATGCTATTCAGCCCTCTGTATGAAATGAGTTTGACACCCCTGTTCTAAACAGATCATCATTCTACAAAGAGGAATCTTGTGTTGACCACTGTGAGCAAATTTGATATACTCAAAATCCTTTTTTCATAACAAAGGCACAGTCCTTTGTTATAACAGTATAGTGCTTTACATATTTACTCAAGAAGTAAGCCCCATTTTATTCAGTGATGGTTTTTGGACTGCAATCCTATACACAATTTGCTGGGAATAAGCCCCACTGAACACATCTGGACATACTTCTTAGTAGACATGCATAGTATTGCGATGTTAAGGGTATGGATCCATTGATGGTCTCGCCAAGGTTATGACCGTACACAGTTACTTGGGAATAAGACCCTTTGAACTCAATGGAACTTACTTTCAAGTAAAGGTGTGCATAAAATTGCATTGCAGACTATGCAAAAGATACTGAAATAGTGGACTATCATGATGTTTATCTTTATGATTATTTATTGAAAATACTGGAAATCAAGAATGCACTAAAAGAGAATGCCTCCCAAGTTTTTCAGAAACAATGACCTTTTCATAATTGAGAGCAAAGAAACTTTGCTCAGTTCCAACTATTAAACACTGCAACCAATTATATAGTACAGTGGTTACCAAACCGGTGGGTTGCAACCTTCCAGCCAGGGAATCACTCCTCCCTGGCCCCTTAAGTGGCGGGGGGTGTGGGGGGGCAGCAATAACACAATCCAAAGGATCATGCCACTGCTGGGGCCAGAGGGGGGTTGTTTCTACTTATTTGATCAAGCGCCGGCCTCCTGGGGGGGGTGCGCAGGGAGCCCAGAAGACGCCTCCGCAGGGCTCCACAAGTCTGTCAACATCTGAAAAGTGCAATTGGAAACTACTTCTGGTTTTTGTGATCACTTGGAGAGCCCAGCAGAGGCATCTGTGGGGCTCCTGGCACCCCCTTCAAAGCCGATTCTTGATGATGAGAGTAGAAACTACCCCCCTCCAGCCCCAGCAGTGGCATGATCCTGGGGATTGTATCGCTGCCATTCCCATTGCCACCACACAAAGACTTACTGTGATCCCAATGACCGAGTAGGTCTTTGGGAACTGCTGATAAAGTATGTTGCAAATGAATATTTTTACATGCTATAATATTGTTATATACTTTGATTTAGTTGTGCTATCCATAGAGGCACAGCAGTTTTGCTCGTCTGTGTGCTCGTCCTTTGGTGTGCTGTACCATTGATTAGTACTGTATTTTCTAAATTTCTGATAAATACTGTAAAGAGCTCATGAAGGTAAGACTATGGAATTCCCCTCCTTTCAGAAATATATTTTTAAAAGCCTTATTTGTTTCTTATTTGAAGATAATTTGTGTGTGTGTGTGTGCGCGCGTGCGCACGTGTGTGTGTGCACGTGTGTATGTGTGTGTGAGAGAGAGAGAGAGAATGGGTATGTGCATGCTCCTGTGGTGTGCATGTGTGTGAGAAGGGGGCAATTCTTACACAAATTCTCCTCACTGAAATTGTCTTGCAGAAATGTCTCTTTTGAACACAGCATACAATTCTCCACTGTCCCAATTGTCCCAGTGAGAATATTCCAGAATTGCCACTTTGCGTTGTTCGAAAAGCCCTTCTGCTTCTGAAGCGAAACCAGCTATAACTAGTTTATTTCCCTTGTCTGTTATTCCCCCTTCTGAACAATATATGGAATATTGTAAATCTGAAGTATCAGTGCTCCATTCTCTCCCACGCACTCCATTTGCTACTCTGTCTTTGCCCATTGCCCTGGCCAGCAACTTCTAATTTTACTTACCCTTCTTCCCTTCTGAGTGATGCTCAATTCGAAAGCACAGGCTATATTCCCACTGTTACAAACTTGGACAGTCTTGGGGAGTGGATGCCTTCTTCCTGGAATCAATTCCATCTTGGAGATCTGTGTGGGCTCTGCTGGGGAATGTTTAAGGGCTCAGCAAAGTCAGAATACTTTTGCAAAAGGATTACACACCCTCTATGCTACACTGTGGTCATGGTTGTGAGATGGCGATAGCAATACCATCTCATGACCGTTCATATATTATACAGTAGCTATGCTAAAAGGATGTTTTCTTCAAAGTAATGTGACTCAACATAAATTCCCATGAAATACATAGATCTATATCTAAGTGCATTGTGCACCTGTTTTGGAGTGTAGCCATCCTGGCACTTTAGTAGCTTCATTTAGCTTCCAAATCCCATTCCAATTAAAGATGGGAAGATCTGAGAACTTGTCTAATGGCATCATGCTTCCCTGGGACGTGCCCGCTGGAGACCTTGGGTTTTGGATAACTTTTTATCTTCAATATTAAGAAAGAAAGATATATTCTTCCTGCATTTCTGAAAATCTGCATTTCCTGACCTCAATTTTATGTCTATAAAATGGGGGTAATTGTGGCCAACATGACTGGCTTGATCTGAAGACAAAGGAAAAAAATTACAAAGCCTCTTTGTACATTTAAAATGGAAATAAAATATAGTGAACATAAGAACATAAGAACATAAGAACAGCCCCACTGGATCAGGCCATAGGCCCATCTAGTCCAGCTTCCTGTATCTCACAGCGGCCCACCAAATGCCCCAGGGAGCACACCAGATAACACGAGACCTCTTCCTGGTGCCCTCCCCTACATCTGGCATTCTGACTTAACCCATTCCTAAAATCAGGAGGTTGCGCATACTCATCATGGCTTGTACCCCATAATGGATTTTTCCTCCAGAAACTCATCCAATCCCCTTTTAAAGGCGTCTAGGCTAGACGCCAGCACCACATACTGTGGCAAGGAGTTCCACAGACCGACCACGCGCTGAGTAAAGAAATATTTTCTTTTGTCTGTCCTAACCCGCCCAACACTCAATTTTAGTGGATGTCCCCTGGTTCTGGTATTATGTGAGAGTTTAAAGAGCATCTCCCTATCCACTCTGTCCATCCCCTGCATAATTTTGTATGTCTCAATCATGTCCCCCCTCAGGCGTCTCTTTTCTAGGCTGAAGAGGCCCAAACACCGCAGCCTTTCCTCATAAGGAAGGTGCCCCAGCCCCGTAATCAACTTAGTCGCTCTCTTTTGCACCTTTTCCATTTCCACTATGTCTTTTTTGAGATGCGGCGACCAGAACTGGACACAATACTCCAGGTGCGGCCTTACCATAGATTTGTACAACGGCATTATAATACTAGCCGTTTTGTTCTCAATACCCTTCCTAATGATCCCAAGCATAGAATTGGCCTTCTTCACTGCCGCCGCACATTGGGTCGACACTTTCATCGACCTGTCTACCACCACCCCAAGATCTCTCTCCTGATCTGTCACAGACAGCTCAGAACCCATCAGCCTATATCTAAAGTTTTGATTTTTTGCCCCAATGTGCATGACTTTACACTTACTGACATTGAAGCGCATCTGCCATTTTGCTGCCCATTCTGCCAGTCTGGAGAGATCCTTCTGGAGCTCCTCACAATCACTTCTGGTCTACACCACTCAGAAAAGTTTGGTGTCATCTGCAAACTTTGCAACCTCACTGCTCACCCCTGTCTCCAGGTCATTTATGAAGAGGTTGAAAAGCACCGGTCCCAGGACAGATCCTTGGGGCACACCGCTTTTCACCTCTCTCCATTGTGAAAATTGCCCATTGACACCCACTCTCTGCTTCCTGGCCTCCAACCAGTTCTCAATCCACGAGAGGACCTGTCCTCTAATTCCCTGACTGTGGAGTTTTTTCAGTAGCCTTTGGTGAGGGACCGTGTCAAACGCCTTCTGAAAGTCCAGATATATAATGTCCACGGGTTCTCCCGCATCCACATGCCTGTTGACCTTTTCAAAGAATTCTATAAGGTTCGTGAGGCAAGACTTACCCTTACAGAAGCCATGCTGACTCTCCCTCAGCAAGGCCTGTTCGTCTATGTGTTTTGAGATCCTATCTTTGATGAGGCATTCCACCATCTTACCCGGTATGGATGTTAGGCTGACCGGCCTATAGTTTCCCGGGTCCCCCCTCTTTCCCTTTTTAAAAATAGGTGTGACATTTGCTATCCTCCAATCTTCTGGCACCATGGCCGTTTTGAGGGACAAGTTGCATACCTTAGTCAAGAGATCTGCAACTTCATTCTTCAATTCCTTAATAACCCTTGGGTGGATGCCATCAGGGCCCGGTGACTTATTGATCTTTAATTTATCAATGAGGTCTGAAACATCTTCTCTTTTAACCTCTATCTGACTTAACTCCTCGGTCAGGAGGGGCCGTTCGGGCAGCGGTATCTGCCTGAGGTCTTCTGCCGTGAAGACAGATGCAAAGAACTCATTTAATTTCTCTGCCATCTCTAAGTCTCCTTTTATCTCCCCTTTCCTTCCCCCACCATCCAGAGGGCCAACCGCTTCTCTGGCGGGTTTCCTGCTTCTAACATATTTGAAGAAGCTTTTATTGTTCCCCTTAATGTTGCTGGCCATGCGTTCCTCATAGTCTCGCTTGGCCTCCCATATCACCTTCTTACATTTCTTTTGCCACAGTTTATGTTCCTTTTTATTCTCCTCATTAGGGCAAGACTTCCATTTACGGAAGGAAGCTTCCTTGCCCTTCACAGCCTCTCTAACTTGGCTGGTTAGCCATGCGGGCACCCTCCTGGATTTAGTGGAACCCTTCTTTCTTTCTCGTATACACCTCTGCTGGGCCTCTAATACTGTTGTTTTAAACAGCCTCCATGCACTCTGGAGAGATTGGACTCTTTTTACCCTCCCTTTTAACCTCCTTCTAACCAGCCTCCTCATTTGAGGGAAGTCTGCCCATCGGAAGTCGAGGGTTTTTGTTAGAGATTTGCCTGGTATTCTTCCCCCAACATGCACGTCAAAACGGATCGCAGCATGATCACTGTTCCCCAATGGCTCAGTAACGTTTACATCTCTAACCAGGTCCTGCGTACCGCACAAAATTAAATCCAGAGTCACCTGTCCTCTGGTGGGCTCCGTGACTAGCTGATCTAAGCCACAGTCATTTAGCACGTCAAGAAATCCGGTTTCCTTATCGTGACCAGAACTCAAATTGACCCAGTCAATATGAGGATAATTGAAGTCCCCCATGATTACAACCCTGTCCCTCCTTGTCACCTCCCTGATCTGTTTCCTCATTTCAAGGTCCCCATCAGATTTCTGGTCTGGAGGACGATAGCACACCCCCAGTATTACATCGCTGCACAAGCCTGGTAATTTAACCCACAGAGATTCTACGGTGGAGTCGGACCCACCTTCAATCTCTACTTTGCTGGATTCTATCCCTTCCTTAACATAAAGGGCCACCCCACCTCCAACACGCCCCTGCCTGTCCCTCCTGTAGAGTTTATAGCCCGGGATTGCGGTATCCCACTGATTCTCCGCATTCCACCAGGTTTCCGTTATGCCCACTATGTCAATATTTTCCCTTGTCACCAGACATTCCAGTTCTCCCACCTTTGCTCATAGACTTCGGGCATTCGCATAAAAGCATTTATACATGGAATGCCCCAGGATGGGCTGCTTATTCGCTCCTTTGTCCCCGCATCCTCTCATTGTGCCAAACCGTCTATCACGTCCCATCACCCTACCTTTCCCAATTTCTTCTCCTACCCTGCCTTTGTCTTGTTGTTCTCTAACCTCCTCATCCTCATCCCATAGGGATGAGGAGTCCCGAACCGGATGCCCCTCGGCTCACGTCGTTGGTGCCGACATGCACCACAGCCGCTACCTCTCCCCCAGCACTGTCTCCCCCAGCACTGTCTACATGAATTTCCTTTTTAAGAACCGGTCATTTATTCATTCATTCCCTTACTTAGGGCCCAATCCTGAGCTGAGCCAGCACCAGTGCTGACCCACTGGATCAGGCCAAAGGCCCATCTAGTCCAGCTTTCTCTATCTCATAGTGGCCTGCCAAATGCCTCAGGGAGCACACAAGACAACAAGAGACGTGCATCCTGGTGCCACTCTCTTGTATCTGACTTTCTGAGGTAACCTATTTCTAAAACCACGTTGTACATTCCTACCATAGTTTGTAACACAGGATGAACTTTTCCTCCAGAAATTTGTCCAATCACCTTTTAAAGGCATCTGGACCATATGCCATCACCACATCCTGTGGCAAGGAGTTCCACGGACTAATTATACGCTGAGTAAAAAAAAATATTTCTTTTGTCTGTTCTAACTCTCCCGACACTCAATTTTAATGGATGTGTAGAGCATAATGTTATAGCATGTGAAAAATATTCATTGAGTGTATACTATATCAATGGTTCCCAAAGTAAATGTTTGTGTGTGTGGGTGCGTGGCAGCAACACAAGCTTTATCTGAAGGCACTCCTTTATTCTCACCGAAGGTGGTCATCCTCCGCTCCTCTCACCAGCTGAGATGACTCATCTTGTCAGCAGCACTGCACAGGCCAGCAGCTCTTGGATGTTTCCAGCTATCTCGAACTGCACTTTCAGCTTTTCTTCAGGCATCAGGCAGTTCTACCACAAAGCCAGACCTCCTGCCCTGCCTATACACACTTTGCTGGGAGCAAGGCTCATTTAACACAATGGGTCTTTTTTCTGAGTAGATATTCATAGGATTGCATTGCAAATGTCTATGAATATAGTTCCGTATGATCCCCTTGGTGCAATCCAAAAGTGTGCTGGTTATACTCAAAAGAAGTAACAAGTGGTGCAGAAAAGACTGTAACAATGGTTCCCAAATGGTGAGTCAGGGCCCACTGGTGAGTCCTGAGCTGATTTTTGGTGGCTCTCCAAAGGGTGATGGAAAGCTCAGATAACTAATTGCTTCAAGTTGTGAGGCTATTTAAAAATCAGATACTGTAGCTGCTAATTACCCTGCAAAGAGCTCAGCTCCTGCCTTTTTGTAAGCATGGTTAAATGTAGGGAGATAAATGTTTGAGCATCTTTTTTTCTGGTATTGATTACTCTAAATAAATAAATAATTTCTAGATCTCTTTTTTAAAAAGTCTGGCAAATCTAGGTAGCTCCCGATAGAGTGTGATTTTAAAAAGTGGGTCCTGGTGCTAAAAAGTTTGAGAATCACTGCTGTAGAAGATTGTGTGCAGTTCTCAAAAACTATCCTTAATAGTTGTCATATTTGCACCAAAACTCAATTGTTATAAAGATGACAAAGAGGGGAGAAGACAAAAGGAGCAAAGAAAATTAGATTAATCTCAGAGACGTATGGTAGACAAAGTATACTGAGAACTTTTATTTTGTGAAAAAATTGTGCAAAATTTCACATTGAACACACCTCTAAGGGGCTGCAGGCAGAAATGCCTTAAAACTCATTTGAACTGTGTTATATTTGTTGATATATGTATGCTATTTAAGACTCAAGAGAAAAATTATTTTTGCCACAAAGACAAAAAGGCCCCTTTTGTGGTTTCACAACAGACATTATGGCATAAGCATTCATTGACTAGAATTAACTTCACCAGAGAGAGCTTGAGTCCACAAATGCTTAGGCCTAACAAATATGACCCAATAAATCTGTAAGTCTTGCAGCATACCATAAGAATACATTTGTTGGGCATATTTTTGTGACAACATTAAAACTATATGGAACATTTGACAATCATTGAGTGCCCTCTAGTGGTCACCTTAAGGTATTGCTCCAGGTATTTGAATGACTTCAAATATTATTTTGCTAAGTGTCTAGACAAGTGTTTCTCAACTAGTGGTACGGGTACCACCAAGTACTTCAGATGGTGTCTGGCAATACTAATGGTTCCCCAGACTAGGAACATGACACAACAAACAGAGGTAGGAGGCTCGGCTCAGCAGGAAGAACTACATAACATGTTTTTCCATGCTCGAAAAAGCCCTCTCATCCACTATGAGCCTCTTACTGGTGTGTGTCACATTGCATCTGAGCTCCCAACCCAAAAATAACTGGAGATGATGTCATCGCCAGTTACTTCTGGTGGTACTTCGAATAGGTGGACCATGTTAAGTGGTACAGCAGAGGACAAACGTTGAGAAACACTGGTCTAGACTTTGCACCAACATATTTATCTTCCATACAATTTCAATGATCAATCACTTCAGCTGTTTTACCTCTGTCCACTACCTTTTGCTGTCCCATATGACTGCTCCGGTAGTCTTCAGACTAAACTCTGTGTGTGTGTGTGGGGGGGGGGGGAGGGTTAATAAACAATCCCTCTATACATTATGATCCTAATATTTTTTCCTTGGTTTTTTGCAACTGCTGTTTTTTTGCCTCTGATCTGCTCAAATGTCTAGTACGTGGTACCAATGCATATTTTCCAAGTGCAAACACTGTTTTGAGAAGTCACAATTCAATGCACAGTTAGGTGTACTTCATTCTCCTGATTCCAGTAGCCTTAAGCACACTTAGGGCCCAATCCTATCCAATTTTCCTCTGGTGGTGCAGCTGTGCCAATGGGACATGCACTGAATCCTGTGGTGGGGAGGCAGTCACAGAGGCCTCCACATTTGTTCCCTTTCCTCATGGCTGCATTGCAGTTGCACCAGTGCTGGAAAGTTGGATAGGATTGGGCCCTTAGATGGGTGTCAGAATGTGGCCAATTTCTTGAGTCATTTTAATTGATAATTTACCTCATCCAGAGAGGTCAGGTGAAAAACAAATGAAACTCTCCCCCCAAATAATTCCAAAACAGAATGTAAACAAATTTAACTCATTAACATTTCCCAACTTGACCCTAAACCTCATAGGCCATCCCAATTAGATGGGCCCTCCAAAACAGGCTCAGGCTTGAACTATGGTCAGTTTATATATGTTCATAGGCTTTTCATGGCCAGCAATAATCCAACAATTTAACATATCTTTATTTGGGTGAGAAGACCATGGTTAGGTCAAAGAATTAGAATCCATTTTGGTAAAAAGTCCAATGTTTTGTTTTGTAACTTTTTCAGAACTCCATCAGGGAAATGTGCCTAGATAGGACCTGTTACTAGAGAGCAAGTCAGAAACAGCAGTTAAAAAACCAGTACTCTCCAGGTGCTTAAGAGTTCCATTTTACTGCTGCATTCTTAAAGCAAACTCAGCCTAATCACAGTATCCCATCTCTGCTGGAAACTTCTTCCTTATAAAGCTCTTTAATGTCTGTTCTTTTTAGGATTGGAAGCCAGGTATTAATATGTAGAGCCTCTTCTTTTCTATTGATGTTTTGGGGATGCTTAACTATTTCATTCATTCAGTTTATTCATATGGTCTGTTTATCTATGTCCTGACTTTCTTCCATAACAGGTGGTATGTATGGAGTTCCCAGAAAGTCTCCTACTGGCATTGACCAGAGTCAGGCTTGCTAAGCTCCAGCAAGATACTGGCCTCTTACATCCTCCAATGATTCCCTGGGGTGTGTAATTTGAGTTCCATCTGACTGGGACAACCACCAAAATAGCTTTTCTTTGCTCTCTAAACTGGTCATGTAGATAGAATCTTAAAGACGGGTACAGCTCAGATATTACGCATGTGAGTGGGGTACATGAGAAGTAGCAGCTTCTACGTATATTTGTTTATGATGTGTACAATATTTTGGTATATTTGAAGTTCACTGCTATCACATAATATACCTTTCTAGCCTCCCAATCCACTGCAACTCCTTGTGCAGCAATGCAATGTTGCCAGCGCAGGCCACCTGAATCTTGTGGGAAAGTATCAGCTTTGGGAGATCTTCTCAGGGTAAGGGAACAGATGTTCCTTTGCCCCAGAGTAAGCCCATGGAGGTCCAATGGGTCAATTCTGACCTACACCAGTTATATACTGGCACAAATCCACATTGACCTGGCAACATGGATCAGGCCCAGAAAGGGGGTCAGGATTTGGTAGCTTCCCTCCTCCTGAGCCTGATCTGCCCTCCTCCCTTCCCTGTCACTGCCCTGTTCCACCCTACCCTTGCCTTATCAAAACTGGGGATAGAGGAGCATGATAACATTTGAAGTGTTCCTGACTTGGTTTTTCTTCATATTTGAATGTTTGGTAATCTTCAGGTAAATCAGTTTTAAACAGTATGGTTGTACAGAAGAGTCCAACATCATTTTTTGCCATGAAGTCAGGCTGCAATCCTATACAGTTTCCTGGGAGTAAGTCTCATTGAAAAATTTTCCATGATCTGCTTCTTCTAATGCATCACAAATTACGGCAGCACCTTTAATTTGTTTATGAGCAGAAAGTCTTATCTTTCACCTTGGACAATGTTCTTTCTTCCCAAGAAGGTTCAGAAGCGCTGCCTGCATTTCTTTGTTCTTGAAGCTGTAGATCAAAGGGTTCAGCAAAGGAGTGATGATGGTGTACGGGACAGCGATTAAGCGATCTTGTTCCACGGAGTGTGTGGAAGAAGGGCGCATGTAGGTGAAGATGGCTGTGCTGTAGAAGATGCTCACTACAGTGAGATGGGAAGAGCAAGTGGAAAATGTCTTGATTCTCCCCTTAGCTGTACGGATTTTGAGCGCAGATGAAATAATGAGGACATAAGAGAGGACAATGAAGGAGACCGTTGTGATCATGATGCTCCCAGAGGTGATGAAAGTCACCAACTCAGTGAAGGAGGTATCAGAACAGGAGAGATGCAGGATGGGTGGGATGTCACAAAAGAAGTGCACAATCTCATTGGAATCACAGAAATCCAGGGTGAAAACAGAAGCTGTGTTGACAATGGCATTGATATTTCCAATAGCCCAGGAAGTTGCCAGAAGCCACATGCAGGCAGACTGGCTCATGAGCAGGGTGTAGTGCAATGGGTGGCAAATGGCAGCATAGCGGTCATATGCCATGACCAAGAGTAAGGCACCTTCTGTAGCTACTGTGGTCAGAAAGACATACATTTGGAGTGCACAACCAGCAAAGGAAATGGTCTTATCCCCTGACAAGAGGTCCCTCAGCATCTTGGGCATAGTGGTGGTGATGTAGCAGACCTCTGTAAAGGACAGGTTGCTCAGTAAGAAGTACATGGGGGTGCGGAGGTGTGGGTCAGTCTGAATCAGACCAATGATGGTCAGATTCCCTGCCAAGGTGAGCAAATAGATCAAGAGTCGTGCAGCAAAGAGAAGGATCTGAACCTGAGGGTCCTCCGCCAGTCCCAGGAGAATGAATTCTTTCAGACTGGTTTGGTTTTCTCTTTCCATCCTTATCTGCAGACAATGCACCTGGACTACTTCAGAGCAATTCTGTCACTGCAGGAAGAGCTGTGCATTTAGGAGGAGGGGAAAACATGATAAGAATTATGTATCAAGGCACTTTACACAGGCTATAAGGGTCTGGTATGACTACACATATCTGCCACATACAGACTGTTGATCAATTACCAACCCCATATACAATGTGGTTCCCAAACTGCGCGTCATGACCCACCAGGAGGTCATGACCCAATTTTTGATGGGTTGTGGCAGGTGCGCTGTGGTGCCACAAGGCTTTCTAGTACTGCTGCAAGGCATTCTAGGGTGTTACTGGGCAACTGCAAGGCATTCTGGGGTGCTACCCACTTAAGGGCAAATATGCCCAATGATGGGTTTCAGAAAATGTATTCCTGCAATTAAGTGACACATACCTATACTGTTAAGTTGTGTATCACATACCCTGGTTTTTTAACTCCCTGGATAGCCCTCCAAATTCCTCCAAGCCCTACTCCCCCTCTTTTCTCTCTTCCTTGGTTGTGCCATGATGCATTCCCTTTCCCTTGAAAAGTTTTCCTCAAATCCTTACATTTAGGACCTAGTTATGTGAGTGATTGAATATAGATTCAATCTGTTAAGAGAGTTTGAAGAGCTTCATATGTTAAGCCAGGAGAAGATAAGGCTAAGGGGAGATATGAAAGCTGTTTTCATTTGTCTGAAGGGCTATCACATAGAAGTAGAGGAAGTCATGCTCTCTGTTGCTCCTAAGAAAGAACTGGAACCAGTGGGTTGCAACTAAAGCAAAGTAGTTGTAGGCTAGACATACAGAAGAATTTCTTAACTGTAAAAGCTGTTTGGCACTGAGAAAATCTGTCTCATGCAGTTGTGGGCTTTCCCCCATTGAACATTTTCAAGCAGAGGGTGAATGGCTGCCTGTCAGGGATCCTGTAGTAGTTGCCTGCACTGAGCAGAGAACTGGAGTAGATAACTCCTGAGGTTCCTTCCAACTCTACAATTCTATGAACCTTCAGTACCAGTGGTAGTAGTAGTGCCCAATGCACCATCAAGGGGAAGGTGGAACACAATGGGGGGAAGGTCCAAGACAGGCCTTTGCCCCAGGACCCTTTGCAACCAGGCACCAGCACTGTATATTTTGGTTCTCACATTAGGAAATATTACATGCTCTTTTCCCCCTTTTTTGTTTGCAAGGCAAAAACGAACAAGCAAACCTTGTCAATTCCACTGCGAGGATGTTGTCAAGTGGCAATTCTGAAGTCCATAAATGAATCTTCATTTCATTTCTGTGCCCTCTTCCCCCATCTGTAATCCACTGTGACTTTTTGAAGATAACTAACCCCAACCAATTGTTGAGATGTTGCAACTTTTTCTAAGCTAATTTCCCTGTGCGTCAGTTGACATTAGTCCTTTTGAGAATTCACTCTAGTCATTAAAACTATCTCAACTGGGAGATAACAATAAGGGGCCAAGTGGGAAATCATTGCAATCAGTAGATAGGATACAGTGTTTTACTCTCACTTTATGTTTCCCAGCTGTACATTTAAAGCAACAGAAAACTTCAAAAATGTGATTGAAGTGTGACTACTTGTAGAAATCTTGAGTCATATCTGATGGTCGGAGTCAGACTTGATGAGTCATGATGTTCCAAGTCTCCTCTCCCTATCTTTTTTTAAACTGAAATGCACTCTTGTAAGTTCTCTTGCCATTGGTTGGCTAAAAATTGCCTCCCCAAACATATTTTCTCTCCTTGATGAAAGAGATACAGGGTACTGCACATTTTCACATGTGGGTGGAAATGAAGAATGTATCCTGGTTAAAGTCATTTTTAGCAGCTATAACTTAGGCAGTGGAAAGGTATTAGAGAGCATCTCCTCACCCACATTTCCACTCACATTTCCACGAACAGGTTTCATTTTATTAAATTAGGTAAAAAACAACAAGGAATGCTATTTTGTCCATATCAAGTTTGACCCTCCATCAGAATATCCTGTTACAACATCATCTGTCAACATTGATCCTTTTCTCCCAATGTAGAGCTATGCTTCTTTGTACTGTGTTTTCGCTTCAAACCAACCACTTTTGGAAGATTTTGTCATGGTGTCAGCCAAATTTCTCAAGGCCCCTTTGTCATTGGTTGTTGAACTCAGCCCTACCACCTTTAAATGACCATGAGCAATAGAAAGACCAAAGACCACACACAGACACCAGGGTGAAGCTGAACAAGAACAAAGATTTTTATTGAGAAAGAGATAAAAGGTAAAGCTTTGATGTATAGAACAAAGACCCCCAGGACATACACCTAGGTATTCCCCTTCCTCAACCCTCTGCTGGGTCAGGCTATTGAAAGGGAAAGGTAAGCATGGTTTTGCCCTTTGGCTGGTAGTCGGCTGCTGAAAAGTTGGATCTTGGGGCAGAACTGTTTCTGATTGGGAACTTGGACCACAGATGGACGTTTGGGTCTTGACTGGAGCTCAAGTGACTCTCAAGACAGGTAAGGTCTCTCCCTACAAGCCCTCCTCCTGGAGACTCTTGACCAGCCTCCTTCCTCTGCCACTCACAGAGAACTGGGTGCCAATAGCTGCAGTTTGCTGTCCTTTTTATACGCTGGTCTCCTGGAACCTTCCAGCTGTGCAGCCAATCAGAAGCTGCTTATTTGCATAACTGTCACCAACTGTCTGCAACTGTCAACTGGGTGGGGATGAGGAGGAGGGTTTAACTCTATATTAACCAATTCCCCCCCACATGGATTTTTTTGACTTCATAGTCTTCCAAGCGAAAGATAAAGATACTTTTAAATAGCATTTTCTTTAACCATTTTTCTTCATTTCAGGATCCCGCAGTAGCCACTTTGACAGCCTCATGTGCCAGGCAGTGTAGGATTGGGTTGTAAGACTGCAATCCTATCCACAGTATCCTGGGAGTAAGCCCTATTGATTATAATGGGACTGGCTTCTGAGTAGATATGCATAGGATTGGGCTCTAACACCTCCTACTGTTCTTGTAGAAAGTGAAAGCCCTGCCCACAGGTTGTTCTGCTGGTGTGTGTGTGTGTGTGTGTGTGTGTGTGTGTGTGTGACTTCAGGACTTATTGCCCATATATTGTTCCAACAGACTTTAACTGCCACTTGGAAAAGGGCAAGAAATTTTTGCCTCAGAGGGAAGAGATTTAACTCTTTTAAAGTCACTTATCTCCTCCTTTACACAAGTTTACGAGGGTGGCTAGAAGATGGCTACCAGGACTGTACTATGCTACAGTGTTCCCTTGGTGAACCCTGTCATTCTCCTTTAATTTAGACAGCTGGAGTCTTTTTGTAGAACACAAATTTGCTCACTCTAATGATCTACAGCGCAATCCTATTTTGCACTGGAACAGAGAGACCAGGAGGCCTGTGTTGTATCCAGAGCAAGATTGGGGCCAGAATCATCTCAGCCAGAGGCAAGGGAAGCTCTTCCCCTTACCCCTGGGTAAGCCACCACAGCCCGAATGGATCTCCTCAGACCTCCACCACTTCAGGAGGTGGCACAAGTCTGAGGAGAATGGCGCAACTTGGAGCCACTCCGCACTGCTTGGAGAATTGGGTTGGGATTTGGCATAACTGCTGGGTCCAGCCCTGCCTCCCACTCACTGCCCACCCGCCCCCTGGAACACCCTCTGCCCACTCTCCCCCCACCCCAGAACGCCTCCCTCCTACCTCCTCCCCGACTCCTTCCTGCCCTCCCCTCCCCAGATCCCTGTGTTGGCCAAACTCGGCTGATGCAACCTTCCTTCCCCATGTCAGCACGGAAGCTGGATGCAGCGTCCGTGGTCCAGTGTGTGTCCTTGCGCTCAGGACTCACAAGAAAGTCAAATACGCTTTACGTCCCATTTGCAACTCTCCTGGGCTGGCACCAGGGACTTGCATCAGCACAGGACACACTCAAGATTGCGCCCTTAAACATTAACTCAAGATGTTCCAACAATGTATCTTTCTGCATGTAAGTGCTGCATTCACAGTTGAAAACAAAATGTTGGGCAACATGCGAAATTATGCTTTAAACTCATCCAACCATGAAAGCCTTAGTATGTTTGTAATATATCTTTCTGTTATTTACAACGTTGCCTGTCACTAAATTTACACTGCTACCTCCCAATGTTAAACATTCTCAGATGTTCCCATCAATTTGGCAGATACCAGTATACGAGTGAGTGATGTTTTGTCATGGGTATTGTTGCAGAAATGGCTCTGATCATGAAGAAATAACAATAATAATATGTGCAAAGTTAGAGTTTCTGAACTGCAATGTATTTCATTTCTAATCATACACTACAGACCACTCAGAAATCAACTGAGTGCAGTTCCCTAAACTGAACAGAGTTAATACACACCAAATAAACAAAAGAATAAACATTCAAATTGATAAAAACAAATTTTCACATATTTTAAAATACATTTCACTGTGTTTTTGACTGTTCAGTTATGCAAGCTACAACTCCCAGTCATTCTACCGTCTCTTATCAAAGATTCTGCAAAGGGCACCCTGGACATCTTTGTTCCTGAAGCTGTAAATAAGAGGGTTCAGCAGTGGGGTAATCATTGTATAGAGTACAGAAACCAGCTGCTCCTGTTCAACAGAGTTAGGAGTTCAACTCCTGTTCAACTCCGGCAGGAAGACGGAGTTAAGTACATGAATATGATGGTACCATAGAAGATGCTCACCACCATGAGATTGGATGCGCAGGTGGAGAAAGCTTTAATCCTACCTTGAGCTGTGCGTATTTTGAGCACAGAGGACACAATGAAGATGTAAGAGAGAAGGATAAGGAAGAAGGACATAGTAATGCCACATCCAGAGATAGTGAAGGTCATCATTTTGCTCAGTGTTGTGTCAGAGAACGAGAGGTGAAGGAGGGGTGGAATGTCACAGAAAAAGCGATCTATCTGGTTGGAGTGGCAGAAGTCAAGGGAGAAAATGAAAGCAGTGTTAATGATGGAGTTGACACTTCCAATAGTCCAGGAAATCATTAGTAACCCTTTGCAGACTGGTTGACTCATGAGCAGGGTGTAGCGCAGTGGGTGGCAGACGGCTGCATAACGATCGTATGCCATGGCTGAGAGGAGGACACACTCAGTGCCTCCTAAGGTGACAAAGAAATACATCTGGAGAGCACAGCCTACGAATGAGATGGTCTTGTCTCCTGTCAAGATGTTCCAGAGCATCTTTGGAACAGTGGAGGAGGTGTAGCAGATCTCAATGAATGAGAGGTTGCCAAGGAGGAAGTATATTGGTGTCTGGAGGCAACGGTCCAACCAAATCAAGGTGATAATGATTAGATTCCCTGCCAAGGTTAGCAGATAGACTAGAAGGCCTATGAAAAATCTGTTGTGTTGGGTCATTGGATAATCCCAGCAAGATAAACTCTCTGATGAGACTTGTTTGGTTCAATGTCATTCTGTTCATCTTTGATCATCTTTGTCATGAAACTGTAGGACATCTTTGCTTTGAGACATCACAGCCATCGTAGATGTAGATTCATGAAGGGGAGGCATAGATAAATGGTCACCATCAATTACATGGTAGATCAGAATCATCAGTGTTCTACTTTTCACCAAATCCATTTCAGTAAATGGTAGAACCATTGGAAGAAGAGAAGCGGTTGCCTTGGGCAAAAGATAAAAGAAGATGGAGAGGAGGAGGAATACTTGCCTGGGACTTACTTCCAAAAGATGAAACCTGAAATACATTGTGGTTATATAACAATGATGTTCATTTTTGGTTCCATTTATAAATATGGTGCTGAGTCAGAGTTCAGTTTTGCAGGATGCAACCCAAAATTAATATGATTACTGCCCTCCACGCTGTAAACCTCCCTCCACCCTTAAAAAATTCTGCCACTTGTATTTTAAAACGGAGGCTATTTTTTAAAAATAACTCACAAAAAGTTCAGATAAACATCAAAGATACTTGATACAAATTTATATAATCCATCCAAAGCATGTAAGGTGAGGCTGAAGAACAAATTACCTTTCTATTTGCATGTTATCTGAGGACTGAAGAAAGCTAAGCATATTCCACAGAAGAATCAAATCACCCAGAACTCTCTTTGCATGTCTGTTTGCTACCACCCTGTGTCAGAATGGTCAAAGACACAGCCGAAGGGATTCTGGGCTTCTTGTACCCAGTTTGGAAAACAGGCTGACACAGTGTCATTTAGAAAGCATCATCCTCTTTATTTTTATCATTTGTCATTGCAAGCCTGGATCATTCTGTTCCCCATTGCTTCCTTCCACTGCAACCTGGAAAGGGCTGGTGGCATGCAGAGCCAAATATGTTTTATTGCTTAAAACAAATCAAATACAATTTTTAAAAACTATAATTCCTCCAAAAAGGTACTGCCATGAACGTAATATATGTACATACACACCATGCATTATGGAGTGATGTCTATGGAATATTACTCAGTACCACCAAGAAGGTGTCAAAATAAACACAATTGGTTAAAACTAAGGTGGAAAGGTATAAAGAACATCCAGTGATTTGCTTCACCTGGTTTGAGTTGTTAAGTTGTCGCATCTTAAGCATTTCTGAACACCAACTTCAGCATTTTCCCTTTGCTTGCTCCAGGATACAACTCAAGGCACACTACATTACTCTAGGCTTAGTAAATATTCCAGTGAGGCTTGTCCAGGGGGATTGTATACTCCAAACCTTCTTGGTCTCTGTGGACACCATCATTTGTTCCATGTGGGAACCGAAGTTGCAGTTTTTCTCTTGAGACAAATTAATAAACAACTCAAAAAGCCACAAGGAACATAGTCCATCTTCCTTAACATTTGTAGTCACAGATAGGAAAAAAGACAAATATAATGAAATTTTCTACCAAACTTTACTATTTTTAGCCATTGAAACGTCATGCATGGTACACATTTGAATAACTAGTACACATATACTATAACAGGAAGAGGTCAATATGACCAAATAAGGCCCCATATAAATACAGAAAATAAATAAATCAATCAAAAGTATGACTCCAATAGAGGTGGCAATTGATTTGACAGTTGTCTGACAATCAAATCAAACTTGAGATTTTATTCTTCCTGCCAAACTCAGAAAGCCACTAGACTCAGTTAAAGTGGATAATGTGTTAGAGTTGATCTGAGGAAAGTCACATTCAAATCTCAACTCACCTATGAAGCCTTTTGGGTGACTTAAGCCACAATCTGGCACCATAACCTGCCAACACAAATACACACACTTGCCAAGGAGGGTAACAGTTGACCTCTTTTAAAAGACGGCAGGAACAGTTTAAAAGACAGTTTATTTTAAACCATACAGAGGTTTCCCTGATGAGGGGGGTGCCATCATGGACCTTTGCCCCGGGCACAGGGCTGGGGAGGTCCACTGCTGCCCATCACTATAACCTACTCTTCCCAAGCGTTCTCCAAAGTGCCCCCTGCACTTCCTTGTTCCTAAAGCTGTAGATCAGGGGGTTTAGCAGGGGAGTAATGATGGCATACAGCACAGAAACCAGGCGGTCTTCCTCCAAGGAATGGTTTGTAGAGGGTCGTATATAGGTGTAGATGATGGTGCCATAGAAAATGCTCACCACAGTGAGGTGGGAAGCACAGGTGGAGAATGCCTTGATCCTACCATGGGCTGTGCGGATTTTGAGCACTGCAAAGACAATGAGGATGTAGGAAAGAAGAGTCAGGGAGAAAGGCACAATAATGACACACACAGAGATAGTGAAGTTCATCAACTGGACAAGAAATACATCAGAGCAAGAGAGGTGCAGAATAGGAGGAATATCACAGAAGAAATGGTCAATTTCATTGGAGTGACCGAAAGTTAAGGAAAAGACCAGTGCTGTGTGGACCATAGAATTGATGTTGCCAATAATCCATGAAATGGCCAGTAAGCCCCTACATATAGACTGTCTCATGAGTATGGTGTAGTGGAGTGGGTGGCAGATGGCTGCATAGCGGTCGTATGCCATGGCTGAGAGCAGCAAACACTCTATGCTACCTAAAGTGATGAAGAAATACATTTGTAGTGTACATCCTATGAAGGAGATGGTCTTGTCCCCCAAGAAGAGATCCCACAACATCTTTGGAAGTGTGGTGGAAATGTAGCAGATCTCAACAAACGAGAGATTACCCAGGAGGAAGTACATGGGAGTTCTGAGGCACTGGTCAACCCCAATCAACATAATGATGACAGCATTTCCTGCCAAAGTCAACAGGTAGACTAACAGACCTATAGCAAAGAAAAGACTCTTGTTCTTTGCGTCAAGAGAAAATCCTATGAGGACAAATTCTGTGATTCTTGTTTGATTCAGTCTTTGTGTACAAGTGGTGGAGTCCATCTTCATTTAGGTTTCTTTGGTAGGAGAGGACAGTGGTTTCAACTTTTAATGTTGGCAGTTTCATAAAGAAAAAAAAGGAGACACGTAGTCATTGACTTTGTAGTCTGGTCACCTTCAACAAAGTCACTTTACACTGAGGCAGCAAGATAACATGTACTAGGTCCAATATCCCTGATAATGTCCCTATGGCGTGCATTTAGCCCTATGGTGGCTTCCCATGGGCAGCTGTGCAGCGCTCAGTGATGACATCTCACAAAGTACATTGGACTATTTTACAGCTTGTTTGGATTCTGAAAACTATTTTGTTCTCAAGTAGCAGTGAATAGTCAGGTTCACTTAGGTGATACTAATAATGTACTCTTGCTTTGTAATTTTTTATGGGTTTTTTATTTTTCACAAACATAGTAAACATTGTTACTATTACAATATAGATAAATATGAAAAAAGGTTTAACAGATCTCCAAAATTATCATTCTAGTAACTAGTAAATCATATAATCATGCAGTGTTAGAGTTGAAAAGGACCATGGATGGAGGTCATATAATCCAAATTCCTGCTCATCCTGTATATAAGAACATAAGAACAGCCCCACTGGATCAGTCCATAGGCCCATCTAGTCCAGCTTCCTGTATCTCACAGCGGCCCAACAAATGCCCCAGGGAGCACACCAGATAACAAGAGACCTGCATCCTGGTACCCTCCCTTGCACTCTCATTCTGACATAGCCCATTTCTAAAATCAGGAGGTTGCACTTACACATCATGGCTTGTAACCCATAATGGATTTTTCCTCCAGAAACTTGTCCAATCCCCTTTTAAAAGCATCCAGGCCAGATGCCTAGACAGCTGTTCAGGCATGCACACATACACAATGTGCAAAATGTGACGTGGTGTCTGTGACATTTTTTAAACCAGAATTTTTAGTAGGTCATTTCCCCATTCAGTGCTACCAAGAATGTGCCAAATTAAACATAATTGTTCACAGTGAAAAATTTAATCAATATTCAATGGCTTAAATTGACACATTCAGCTTTTCATTTCACCCTTTTCTCTCAGTTCACCTGGTTTAAGTTGTTAAGAGTTAGTATCTTTAGCATTTCTGAGCTGAGTTACTGTAAGCTAGTCTCAGCAGGAGAGGATATATCTTCATGAAATGGTTTTGGAAGAGTGCCTCGTCGTGCACTTATAGTGTGCCGGGTGTATTAAAAAGAATGAACCATGACAGTGGTTTGCTAGGATATGGTTGCAAATGCTTTCCCCAATAAAATAAATCAGTGAACATCTGTATATACTATGTGTACAGCATATGTACTATAAATATACATATCCACGTGTGCTATTATATAATAAGGCAGTGGTTCTCAAACTTTTGGGGAGTTTTACTCTCAAGGTAAGTCTTTGCGGGGGCAGAGACAAGGATCCCCAGGATTGCATTGCTAACAGGGGTGAAAGGGGGGTGATTTTACTTACTGCAGGCTGCTGCAGGAGTTGCATGGAGGCCCACGCAGTCTTCTGCAGGGCTCCTTGAGGCTTAGAACGTTGAAAAGAAGAGATTGCAAAGCACTTCCTAGTCCTCTAGTTGCAGAATCCTATTTTTAGGATCTCAAATCCCCAAGCTAGCCTTAGAGGAACTGTCACACAGAAATTTATTTCAAGAGTGATTTTAAAAAATGCAGTCAGAATCTATTTATTACCTGTGACATGCACTGCATTTAATGGTGGTCATCATCATCTGAGAACCTTCAGCTTTCTCCATCTTCATCTGCTATCAAACTGAGTAAGACACTCCTACCTTTTAAGTGTTTTTTACTAAGCCCAAGCAACTGTCCCTAGAGCTGACAGAAACAAAGGGCATGGTGTAAAGAACTCACTTGGGTTGACAGAACAGTCCTTTGGGTGAGAGGACAATTGAAAGAAGAATTTAAATTGCACCCATGGCTTTGGAAGTTAATGAGACTTTCAGAGTGCTGGGTTTGTCAGTAATTGCAACAAGGGACTATTGTGAATGGAGAAGAGATTGCCTTGGTGTCCACCAACCAACCTCACCAACCTGCATCCCCCAGGTACATGTTGTTAGAACTGTCACATTGAGGGATGTATGAGCATCCCACCCAGGCCCATAGCCAGGATTCTAGAGGTGGGGGGGAGACTATTTTTTCAAGGGGGCAATGATGTCAGGTATCTATACTGGTGGGCAAAATGAAAGGATAAGTCTGTAGAATCATCAAATACCTGAAAACCCCCCCCCCCCAAAAAAATAAAAAATTTCATGAAGAGAAAATAAGGTGGGTTTTTTGAAAGATGCATTCATGATCTGTAAAGCAATGTAGCAATAATTTGCATAGAATAAATAAATACATCTCTGCATGCCATGTAAAATGTATTGCCTACATAGAAATAGCATGCAACATATCCTTTCATTTACACACCAGTGCAATACACAGGCCTGCAACCTTGCAAAAGTAAAACATATCACTGTGATGCAGGTAGTATTTACTTGTATTGAAAGTGCCTAACACCTATATAGCACCTATCTAATACCTATCTAACACCTATATAGCACCCATATAATGCTAATCTAGCGCCTATGCAACATATATCTAGCACCTATATAGTATATATCTAATGCCTATCTAGGACCTATATAGAGCCTATCTAGCACCTATCTAACACCTATCTAATGCCTATATAGTACCTATGCAATACCTATCTAGCACCTATATAGTGCCTAACACCTATATAACACCTATATAGTGCCTATCTAGCAACTAACACCTATCTAACACCTATATAGCACCTATCTAACACCTATCTAGTGCCTTTTTAACAACTATATAGCACCTATCTAGTGCCTATTTAACAGCTATATAGCACCTATCTAGCACCTAACACCTATCTAGCACCTATCACACCTATCTAGCACCTATCACACCTATGTAGCACCTATATAGCGCCTATCTTGCACCTAACGAACACCTATCTAGCACCTATCTAATGCCTATGTAGCACCTATATAGAGCCGCTCTAGTGCCTAACACCTATGTAGCACCTATATAGCGCCTATCTAGCACCTATGTAACACCTATATAGCGCCTCTCTAGTGCCTATTTAACACCTATTTAACACCTATATAGTGCCTATCTAGCACCTATATAGCACCTAGGTAACACCTATGTAGTGCCTATCTAGCACCTAACACCTATATAGCGCCTATGTAACACCTATATAATGCCTATGTAGCACATATAGCACCTATCTAATATCTATCTAGCACCTATCTAGCAACTATGCACCTATCTAACACCTATCTAACACCTATATAGCACCTATGTAGTGCCTATGTAGTGCCTATGTAGCACCTATCTAACACCTATATAGCGCTTATGTAGCACCTGTATAGCGCCTGTGTAGTGCCTATCTAACATTTGTATAACACCTATCTAGATAGGCACCAGATTAGATAAAGAGGACAGATTTGGAAAAAATGCTGGGCGGTGGGCAAACTGCTGGCTCAGGGGGGGGGGCAAAGCCCTCCTAGCTAAGGCCCTGATCCCACCTCAAAGGGTTGCAGACATTGTGTGAGATCCAGCTGAACATATACACATCCTTGAGAATTCAGTAAGTGCCCATTGCTCCCTGGTGGCTTTTGACTGGGAGAGTATCTACTCAGTGGATGCTAAAGCAGGGGTTACTTGGTTGTCTTCAAGGACAGCAAGGGAGGGAAGAAGAGAAAAAAGACTGGGAGGGAAGAGAATTTGATTACTAGTCCAGTTGGCATGGTTGTTCTAGGATATTGGGGTGCTTAATACAACACCAGCAGGCTTCCTGAAACAAAAGCATGGGTCATGGCAAGCTCAATGCAAAGCAAACAGAGATCAGTTAGAGAGTGAACAATAAGTCTGTGACTCAGCTTTCTATAGACTAAATTCCCATAAGAAAATATAGGGGCTTTGTAGGATGAACTCATCACGAATCGTTCTTTTGTGCCTTCATGGCTGTTTAGTGATCATCCCCCCCCCCCCAGTGCGGATGGGGGCCTCTGCTTGTTTTACGTACTCCTGAGGGTGAGGCAATAGGGGCCAGCACCTCCATGAACATGCACTCAGTTTGGCCATGGAGTGGTAAGGATAACTAGAATTAGGGACCCTTATTTTTCATTACTAATGAAGTTGCTTACAAGTCAAGAAGCTCCCAGGATGTGGCTTTTGTTTACAGGTTCAAGTGTGCTGTAAGATGCAACCATTCATGGAATGTTCCAAGAAACAAAAGCAAAGGCAAGCCTTTTTTCAAACCAGCCAGCTAGAATGAGGGAGGGGAAGTGATTGCTCTGAGCAACCGAACAGTGTACTTCCTTGAGGCCTGCGGAATCTGAGGCCCCTGGCCACTGGCCCAAACTGATTATCACTGGGTAGGTCTTTTGGTAGGCACATTCCATTGCATCCATGTGCAGTTAAGCATGCCAGTTCAAATAATTGTGTGTCAATAGTTGTGCTTCAAATAAAAGTGTGTCAGCCAACAATCCAGAGGAAGGGAAAGTAATCATTTGCTCGGTTTTGTGTCAGAGCATGAGATGCGGAGTGGAATGTCACAGAAAAAGTAGTCTATTTGGTTGGAATGACAGAAGTCCAGGGCAAAAACCAAGGCTGCGTTAAATGGAGTTGAATATTCCAGTAATCCAGCAGTGTTGGCAGCCTGCTGCCACTACTGGCTACGAGTGGGACAGCAGGTAAGCTGGCACCGGGGGCTGATTAGTGGATGGAATGGGAGAGGGAGGGGGAGAAAAAAAGGGAGCATCTGGGTGAGGAGTGCATGGGCAGGAGGTGGAACAGAGGACAGTGCATGTGGGTACTGGTGGCAGAAACATGCTTCAGTAACATAATCCATTCCTTCATTGCTCTCTCTCCTCTTTGAACCTGTACCAGCAAAATGGCTGGTGTGGATCTGAGAAGAACCATTTGGGTAGCAAACGATTGCCCTATGCTAAGGGAACAAATGTTCCCTCACTTTGAGGAGACCTTCTTGTCTGCCCAGCCCCTCACAGGATGCAGCTTTTGCTCTATTAGTGTGGCTGCATCTAACTAGCCCTTCCTGGAGGGAAGGGCTAGTTAGAATAACTAACTAACTAGAATAACTAACTAACACCTTCCTGGAGGGAAGGGCTAGTTAGAATAGGGCCTTGGGTCTTTCAGAGTTATAAACAAATGCATCAGGAGAACACCACGCATGTATGAAATGAAATGAAATGAAATGAAATGAAAAGGGGTTTCAGAAAATCTTGGAAATGGTGGAAGAGGTGGAACAGACCTCAATGAATGTGAGTATTATTTCTTGATTTCTGGAGGCACGAGTTCACCAAAATAAATGAACACCATTCAGTATGAAAGGAATGTGAACAAATTCATAGACAACAAATTGTGATGCCGAGAGAAATATTGGCGGACTTGTCTAATCTTTTCAGTTTCGGGCCTTTTCAATCTCAGGCCAAAGGAAAACAAAACTCATATTGGCTATTTCTTCAGGCTTCTTTACTCCCCTTTAGTCATAGGTCATTATGACTTAACTGTTATTTCAGCAATTGGTACATACATGGCTAGATAACTTGTGCTTGTGTCAGAAACAGCAGGAGGCTAATGTGATCGAACAAAAAACGTAGAAACTTTCCAGCACTGGCATAGCTGTGCCAATAGGATGTATGGGGCATCCTGCAGTTGAGTGGCACTCACAGAGCCCTCCTCAAAGTAAGGGAATATTTGTTCCCTTACCTCGAAGCTGCATTGCCCTTATGTCAATGCTGGAAAGTGAGTTAGGATTGCGCCCTTAAAAACACACTTTCTGGTGAATATCATCTTCCTGAGATGTTGATGCTAAACCTACAACATGTTCTTCCCAAGTGCTCTCCAAAGTGCCCCCTGCACTTCCTTGTTCCTAAAGCTGTAGATCAGGGGGTTTAACAGTGGAGTAATGATAGCATAAAACACAGAAACCAGGCAATCTTCATCCAAGGAATGATTGGAGGAGGGTCGCAGGAGGGTGTGTAGATGATGGTGCCATAGAAGATGCTCACCACAGTGAGGTGAGAAATACAAGTGGAGAATGTCTTTATCCTACCACTGGCTCTGTGGATCTTGAGCACAGAAGAGACAATGAGGATGTAGGAAAAAAGGACCAGGGAGAAAGGCATAATCATAAGAAATGCAGAGACGGTGAAGATCATCAACTGGACTAGAAATACATCAGAGCAAGAGAGATGCAGAATAGGAGGAATGTCACAGAAGAAATGGTCAATTTCATTGGAGTAACAGAAAGTTAGGGAAAAGACCAGTGATGTGTTGATAACAGAATTGAAGTTGCCAATGATCCAGGAAGCTGCAAGCAGACTCCAACATATGGGCTGGCTCATGATCAGTGTATATTGGAGAGGATGACAGATAGCAGCATAACGGTCATATGCCATCACTGAGAGGAGCACACACTCTGTACTTCCTAAGGTGGCAAAGAAATACATTTGTAGTGCACATCCTATGAAGGAGATGGACTTGTCCCCCAGCAAGAGGTCCCACAACACCTTTGGGAGTGTGGTGGATGTGGAACAGATCTCAATGAAAGAGAGATTGCCCAAGAGAAAGTACATGGGAGTTTTGAGGCGTTGGTCAACTCTGATCAATATAATGATGACTAGATTCCCTGCCAAAGTCAACAGGTAGACTAACAGGCCTATAGCAAAGAGAAGCCTCTTGTTCTTTGGGTCCACAGATAATCCCAAAAGGACGAATCCTGTGATAACTGTTTGGTTCTGTCTTCGTATAGGATTGATGGAGTCCATCTTAAATTAGAGTTCTTTGGTAGGACAGGACATAACAGTTTCTACTGTGAATGCTGGCTATTTCACAAAGCAAAAATAAAATGTAAAAGGCAGGCAGCTATTGAGTTTGCAGGCAGTCCATTTATATAGTACACCTTCAAAAATCTGTGGCACTTTACACTTAGGAACCAGGATTGTATGGGCTAGATCAGGGGTGTCCAAAGTTTTTGGCAGGAGGGCCACCTCATCTCTCTGACACTGTGTCGGGGGCTGGGGAAAAAAAGAATTAATTTACATTTAAAATTTGAATAAATTTACATAAGTTTACATAAATGAATATATTAAAGATGAACTTATATGAATGAATGATGGTCTTTCAATAGCTCAAGGCCTATAAAAGGCCTTGCACAAAGCAAGGCTGGCCTTTCCTTTTCTGCCACTACTGCATCACAGATGTGAAACAACAAGCAGTGGAGGGAGCCCTCATTCACAGCTCATGCAGTCGCCCTCACGCTGAGAGCAGTTGCGTTGAGCCAGTGTGGGCTCCAACAAATCTCCAGAGGGCCAGAGGCTCATTGGAGACTGGGGGCTCCCCGAGGGCCGCATTGAGAGGCCTCGAGGGCTGCAAGTGGCCCCAGGGCTGGGGTTTGGGCACCCCTGGGCTAGATCATTACAAGCAGAAATACAATCATACAATCTATAGCTTTCTAGAGGGGAAAAAAAATAACTGTTCTCTTATCTCCATGTCACTCCATGTCATAAAATAGTCACTGTCCTCTTATCTCCATGCCTATACACAGATGGATGCAAGAGTTGGTTGGATGCAGTAGACTCTTCAGAGTTCACTGGTCCCTTCCCATATCCTTTCAAGCTTTTCTTCAATAGCATAAAATTGCAAGTGTGTCAGGTTAGTGAAAATGAAAGTTGAAAGTTTTGAGAGAGTGACTGAAAGCTGAAATCAGAAATGGGAAATCCTATTGTCAGGATCTCAGATCCTCAAACCATCCATGGACGACCTTTTGCACCCAAAAACTTATGTCAGCAGTTATGTCGACTTAAGTCAGACAGAACCTTCAGCTTTCTCCAGCTTCATTTACTACTGAACTCTGAATAAGTCATTTTTAAAGTTTATTAAGATCAGATAATTGTCCCCAGGGATGACAGAGATAATAGGCATGGTATAAAGAACTCACTTGGGTTGACAGAATAGTCCTTTGTGTGGGAGAAAAATTTAAGATATAAATAAAGCATACCCTTGACTTTAGATGTTAATGAGGCTTCAGAGAGCTGAGTGTGTCATAATTGTGGCAAGGGACTATTGAGAATAGAGAAGAGCTGCACATTATCTTTATAATGTGGCAACCACCAGCCATCCACATCAAACATGTTTATAATACCATCACATGGAGGAATTGGATGAGCATCCCATCCCAAAGGGTTGGAGGAATTCCAACTGAACACAGGCACATTCACGTACACATTCGGTGTGCTTGATTAACAACTCAATCCTAACTAACCCCCCCCCCCAATGCAGTGCTGTTCCTCTTCACTGCTACTGAGAAGGTATCGGTTTTAAACTGAAGACAGTATGAAAGCCTGGTGAAATGGCTCTATGGATGGTTAGGTGGAGGGACTTCAATTGCCATATTCAGGGATTTGCTCCACCATTCCCTGTCAGTTCTTCAGGTCTGAGTTATTGAGAGTCCAGTCCTAGCCCCACCACACTACAGCATCCCTCCACCGAACCATCCATAGAGCTGTTCACCAGGCTTTCATAATGTCTTCTGTTTAAAATCGATACCTTCTCAGTAGCAGTGAAGAGGAACAGCAATACACATATTTAACGTACCAGGGATGTCGCCCAGTATAGCAGGACTCTGATCCTGAACTGGGGCATTTAGCAGCATTTCATTAGTTACTTAGTTCATGTGTGCGGTGTGAGCTTTGGTATTAGCACAATAAAAATCTGCAAAACTTATGAGGCCTTTGTATATCCTATTTTTAGAGTACAGGTGTGCGTCGTTTAATGATGGGGTTGTGGTCCTGCACACACTTCGTTAAGTGACACCATTGTTAAACAACATCCTCTTTTCAAAGCCTCTGGAGCATGTGGCCTCTGCAGGGCTCAGAAAAGCATTCGGAGGCAAGGGGAGCACAGCTCCTCTCAGCTTTGGAGTTTTGGGGGTGTGACAAGAATCAGCGACGGACCGTCATGCATGCGGTCTGTCGCTGATCGGAATGTTGTTAAGCAACATTCACCTGTAGCTGAACAAAAGAACACCTGTGAGATGGGTTCCTAGGAAATTGATCTTGACCAATTAATTCTTTATCACTTGGCCTTTTTTTCTCATTTATAATCACTTGATATGATTATCACTTGCAGAGCTCTAACATGGGCAGAGCCAGAGGGGCACCTGCCCTGGGCACTAAGCCGGGGGAGGGCACATGACTGCCCCAGGCTCCACCCTATTTACAGAGGAGGAAGCTTCACAAACCCTGTTCCCTCTCCTGTAGAGGCTCCCTTCACAGGAGAAGGAATGGGGCCATGAAACCAAAGAAGTGAGCATTCCACCCTTTGGGGAGAACCCAGAAGTGACATCACAATGTTACATGACATCATGCTTGCTAGAAAAATAAAAGTTTCCTTTTGGTGATGGTGATGGGGAGGAAGCAGAGTAGAGCAAGCAGCAGAACCCCCCTTGCGCCAGCTCCAACAATGCTGTCACTGCCCTGGGTGCTGGGGCAGTATGTTACAGCAATGATCACCAGCTTATATTTATGCCTGCATACCAAAATTGGATCAAGCCCTGTCTGTAGACACAGCATTGTTTCTCCTACTTCATATGGTATTTAGGAAATAGAAACTCATTTTTGCATGTGCCCAAGTTGGGAGACAAGGTGAATTCCATATGCATAATTATATGCAGAAAGGGGGATAGTCTTTGATAAATAGGAATACTAGAAAAGTTATAAAGGTGCATGTAGTTTTGCTTTGGGTATGCACACGACTTCACAACTGATTTAGATCAGGGGTGTGGATGTTTGTGTCAGGCAATTGCTACAAAATAAAGATTTAGACTGTTGACCTTCAGGCTTCCCTCTGTCTTGAATGGCTGACCTCCCCAGATTGAATATTAAGGAGGCAATCATTAATTTCCTCCACACCCATATCAGAGGTTTCCATGTCCACGTGAGTGTGTGTGTGTGGGGGGGGGGGGAATGGAACAGATGCATAAATTCCATGCATTGTTTAGAAACAATTTGGTTTCTAAACAATGCATGGAGTTTATGTATCTGTTCCATTCCCCCTCCCCACGCATGGATATGGAAACCTCTGATATGGGTGTGGAGGAAATTGCCTCCTTAATATTTGATCTGGGGAGGTCAGAACACATGGCTTACAGATGACAACATTTGAACACATTACCAACATTTAAACATGTGGCTTATAGATAACAGCTACATATTAGGGAGGCATTTGAAAGACATGAATGCTTTAGTAGAGATGGTTTCCAAATTGCTTATTAATATTCATGCAGAGGTGTTACTCATCAGAAACAAACACCTCAATAGATTGCTTATTAAAATATTTTGTAACCTTTATGTATGTTATTTTTTTCTGGTTACTTGGTTGCTGTTTTGTTTTTTAGTTGTTTGTTTGCTCACTAATAAAGGAGATGAGAAAGAAAAGCTGGGGATGGTAAATATGAGATCAATTCCAAGTGTCATGGACTAGTAGCCTTCTTCCGTACTAGCTGGGCTCTAGTGTTCAGCTCAGGCCTCAGAATAATAATGTAGAACTTTGGAGGAAAGATGCAACTCAACAACCCACCACTGGAGGTCAAGATGCAGAAGACCTCCACAGCCACCATGTATTTCCCCCTGGTGCTCAGGTAGCTGGGGACAAAAGATACCCAAACACTGCAGAACACCAACATGCTGAAAGTGATCAGTTTGGCTTCATTAAAAGTATCAGGCAGCTTCCTGGTCAAGAAAGCCACAATGAAGCTGATCAAGGCCAAGCATCCCATGTAGCCCAGGACAATGTAGAACATGAAGACTGACCCTTCATTGCATTGTATAATGATTTGGTCAATGTGGGAGTGCATGTCAAACTCTGGGAAGGGGGGAGATGTTGCCAGCCAAACCACACAGAGGCCAGCTTGAATGAGAGAACACAGAATGATGACTGAGACTGCCAGCCTCTTCCCCACCCATTTCCTCATGCTGTTTCCTGGCTTGGTGGCCATGAAGGCCAAAATGACGGTGATGGTTTTGGCCAACACACAAGACACAGCAACAGTGAAGACGATGCCAAATACTGTTTGGCGGAGAAGGCAGGTCACCTTCCCTGGCCAACCAAGGAATAGGAAGGAACACAGAAAGCAGAGCAGCAGAGAAGAGAGAAGAGTGCAGGTGATGCCCCAGTTGTTGGCCTTGACAATGGGAGTATTCCGGTGTTGAATGAAGCTCCGCATCACCACAACTGTCAGCAGGGCAAGGAAAAGAGCCAAGGAAGACAAAAGGATTCCCAAGTTCTCTTTGTAGGATAGAAAGATTAAGACTTTGGGGATGCACTGATCTTTGCGACTGTTTGGGTACTGATTTTCTGGGCATTTGTCACACTGTTCTGCATCTGAAAGAAATAAGCAAATCTCCATAATTTCAGCATATCTATATTAGCCCGTTCAACTTGATGGGATCAGCATCTTGTAACTAGCAAGAAATCTGGTATTATAGAGAATTCAAGAAGCTCACTGAAAAGAAAGTGATAGCAAGTTTTGCTTTTGAAACAGGAAGTCATTGAACTGAATTAATTCAATTTTACTCTTTCAAAATCCATCAAGAATGTTCAGTGGCTATAAGTAGACCATCATCAGAACGTTTCACTTGGGGATATGTGATCCAGGCTTTGCAGAGAATTACAGCGCAATCCTCAGCCCCCAGGGCGCTCAACTTCAGTGGCAGCAAAGAACCTGTGCGCCCATGGCAGCTGGGGAGTGGCACCTCGGGAGAAGGGGACTTTTGTCCCCTTCCCCCGGTAAGGGAAGTAGACCCGGAATGGGGCTACTCGATTCACTGCCGAGTGATGTACAAGTGTTTTTGTCGGGCAGTGAGCCCCACATGAACACTCAGGATCCAACAGTCTGCTCCACCGGTCCCACCTCCCTCCCTCCCCCCAGCACGCCTCCGCCTCCCTCTCTGTGCCTCCTGGCTCCCCATCATGCCTGCTCCCTGCCTTCTCCCCATCCTCCACCCCCTCCCCAGAACGCCTCCTCCCCGCATCCCCCCATGCCTCCGCTTAACTTACCGTGGCTCGGTGGTCTATGTGACCGCCAAGTGGAGAAGCGCAGGTGACCGTCTGATGTTAACCCAGCACCAGAAGGTGCTGGGCTACCACCGGCGCTTGCCCAGCAGTAAGTCTCACAAGCGTGTCTTACGGCACGTTTGTGACATCGTGTGCCAGTGGTGAGCCAGTGTTCTGAGCCCAGGATTGTGCTCTTACACTTCAGACTTTTTTTTTTTAAGCCTGACAAGAGTTAGTGACAGAAGCCACAGGATTTTTCTGACCCAAGTTTTCTTCCAGGGAGTAAAGTTCCCCTTTTGTTGGTGAGTGGATCTCACAAAGTGTTCTGCTTATTAAGAAAAATATTGGCATGCTGGACAGAGGCTCTTGCCTAGTGTAAAAGGAAATTTGGCAATGTCCTAACAGAGGATTGATCTGTTTTTGAGTGAAGTCAATCAAGAAAGCCCTTCTCCACATGAATTAAGGTGATTAAAATATTTATAAATTGATCGGTGCTATTGAAAGAAATGTGGTGTTTGGATCATTTGATGACAAATGTTAGTCTGTTGAATGTATCTGCTAAACAAGCTTTGCAGTTTTGGCTGTCCTATTAAAATGAAAACCACACTTTTCAATGGGGAATATCTCAGAATGAATGAATTAGGCAGCAATCCTATATGTACTTAGTTGGGAGCAAGTCTCATTGAACTCAGTTTACAGCCCAATCCTACCCAAAGTGCCGCTGTGCGATCCAGTGGGGTCCGTGCAGCCTCCGCTGTATCCAGGGCTGGAATGGAGGCAGCTGGAGATCTCCTTGAGGTAAGGGAGAATTTGTTCCCTTACCCATAAGAACATAAAAACAGCCCCACTTGATCAGGCCATAGGCCCATCTAGTCCAGCTTCCTGTAACTCACAGCGGCCCCACCAAATGCCCCAGGGAGCACACCTGATAACAAGAGACCTGCATCCTGGTGCCCTCCCTTGCATCTGACGTAGCCCATTTTTAAAATCAGGAGGTTGCACATCCACATCATGGCTTACAACCCGTAATGGAATTTTCCTCCAGAAACTTGTCCAATCCCCTTTTAAAGGCATCCAGGCCAGATGCCGTCACCACATCCTGCGGCAAGGAGTTCCACAGGCCAACCACACTCTGAGTAAAGAAATATTTTCTTTTGTCTCTCCCAACTCTCCCAACACTCAATTTTAGTGGATGTCCCCTGGTTCTGGTGTTATGTAAGAGTGTAAAGAGCATCTCTCTATTCACTCTGTCCATCCCCTGCATAATTTTGTATGTCTCAATCATGTCCCCCCTCAGTCGGATACTCTTTATCAATCCCCTGCGAACTCTATAGGTCTACTTGGAACTGTGCAAGCTTATTCATAGGTGCAGAACCAAGTAGCCCCATGTAGGATTTTCAGGCCTGGGAGGGGGTGAGGTTGCAGAGGAGGACTACTCCGCCATCCCTGACTCCTCCCAGGCCTGAACATACATTTTTTTTATCCTCATGTAGAAAAAATGATAAAAATGATAATAGCAATAATAATCAGAAAGTAACTCTGCAGTCTTTCACTCACTCATCTGCACTGAAATCCCATCTTCAGAGCACTGGACACAATCATAGCAACAAATCTGCTGCCCCTCGCGAACAAGCCTATTCTGGCCAGGATGGCACTTCTCAACACATCTGGACTGGGGCACCATCTAAGAATGATCACAGGGAATGGGTGTGTGTGTGTGTAGGTCTCAACTGGATGGTACAGATTGCTATGATGTTCATTTTGCTCCAGTTAATAACATACCTAGTCCTCTGTTTACATCCACGTGCCCTCAAAGTAACCAGCTATTTTATACCTTTCTCTTATCAGCTCTATAACCAGACCACTACTTGGACACTTTGGACATGCACCAGCTCTTCAGCTGGCACAAGTCAGAGGAGACAAAAGGCGACTGTTGGTTGGCTCCAGAAGGAATAACTTCTGGCACAAGTCACTTGTGCCACGTTCCACACCCTCCTTCCTCTGAAACCCGATCTACCCAAATTTGCCCCAAACCTCCCACCCCTGGCCCCATTCTGCCCACCCTGCTGATTTACCAAGGACCTTCAGAGGATCTTCTCGTTGCAATCATGGTGAGAGGGTACCCTTACCATCCAGAGTGGTAGCCTGGAAGCAAGCAGCTATGAGCACTTCCCAGACAGCTCTTACAATGCTGTAACCGTATTCCACCACCAGGACACTAGTTCTGGAGGCACACCGGTATGTTAAGATTGGGCCATTAAGGTACCATCCTGTTCATGTATACTCAGAAGTCATTTCCACGGAATTAAATGGAACTCACTCCATTTTTTCAAAGAATTACAGCCTCAGCATCCCCTGCAGTCTCCCAATTCTTGATTCAGAAAACAGCATCATCCTCCCCACCTGCTTGAACCTGGGATTCCACAGGATGGCACTTCCATTCATGGTGAATTCTCTGCCTGCAGGAGCCTGGGGGTCCATCCTGCCAACACTGATGCTCTTGAAGGAGTGATTGGGGAATGTGACTGTGTTGATGATATCCAATGAACTTGCCAGATCTCCCTGCTGGTCGAAAGAAATTTCTTCCCCAGCACTGTTGTTGAAATGGACGTTTCTCAGGAAAGAATTGATCTGGGTCAGAAGGTGAGAAGTAGAAAGACAGATAAATAGAAGAACAGATTGTGTGTGTGTATATGTGTGTGTGTGCACATGCATGTAGACACACTTGCCAACTGGACAAAAACAGGTGAATCCAAGTCATATGAACCTTGTTAGCTGCTTGTCAGTTGACTTTGGGGAGAGTCACTCCAGCTGCTGCTTTTGGAAATGTATCTCACGCACCTGCTCAGAACAGGAATTCTTGCTCTCCTAGTTCTGTGAGATGGTATCTAGTGGTGAGCATTTCATCATGAACGAAGTTCAGTGTTTTATATTGAAGCAAAGTTGGGAGGGTTTTCTGTTTTTTGGAGAGCATAAAACAGAACTTTGCTTCCAAGAAGGAATTGCAGAATTGAGCAATTGTAGTTGTCTGTTCCCATCAGTTCAGCTTCCAACTTTTTTATTGACTCGTCATAGATAAAGCAGCCTGGGATGTGTGGTGCATGGGGACCTTTCTCCCTTCTAGGAAGGCCTTTGTTCAAGGTCTTTTCTGCTGTGCCTTTGTTCAATATGAGGTTTGTTCAATATGAGCAATATGTTGCTGTGCCTTTGTTCAATATGAGGTTTGTTCAATATGAGCAATATGTTGCTGTGTCTTTGTTCAATATGAGCTGGCCTGGCCCAGGCCATTGTGCCACTCCTCCAGTGTGACCTCTCTAAACTACACCCCCCCCCCCAGAAAGCTTTAATGTAGGATAGGTATTGGAAGGATATGTCAATACCTGACTGCTTGGGAGAAGCATGGCATGTGGTGGGTGTGCCTCGGTCTCCTCTGCTGTGAAGCACAGAAGGTAACTTTTCCCTATTTTTATGCATTTAACATTTCATTCCTTGCAATCTTTGATATAAATCAATTTTATTGTGCAGTTATAGCCTATAACTTGGGTTCCTTCATGCTCGACCCCCTGCTGGGCCCAAATCACAGTTTGAGAAACACTAGCCTATGCCTTGTTTTCATTCATGCTCAGCCCTCTCATGGCAAGTGTTCCCGTTATTTTGCACCATGAGGTGGATGTTTCTCTAGAAGCCCAATCCTAAGGCTCATTTATGACATAGAGAGGACATCTCGCTTTCAGAAATGCCTTTCCACAGCTCACTGACAATGGCCATCTTAGAGACATTGCTGCAAACAGCAGCAGTGGTGGCAGATACTTGTGAGGTCCAATCCTACCTAATTCCTCATATGACCAATGCAGAGGCCCCAATGCAGCTCCTGCTTAATCCTGTGAGGGAAGTTCTGACTTTCCCAGGATAAACCTGTGCCTGGTCAAAAGGGCTACTCAGACCTGTGCCAGCTCTATATGTGACACACTTCTGTGAGGATGCAGTTCAGAGGATCAAAGCCAGGAATGGGTCAGGATTTGATGGCTACTGCTGCTGCTGGACCTACCCACTTCCCAGTCCCAACCTGCCATACTCCCTGCACCATTGCCACCCCTTGCTGCCTACCCCACCTGGCCCTCTCCTCCTCATCTCCCTCCAACCACCCACATGCACTTACTAGAATCAGCAGGATTCCATTGCCTGTGTCATGTGGACCTGGCTGTTCACCACTTCTGGCAGTGACCGCGCCACGAGATCTGGCAAGTCACCTTTGGAAAAAGCCAGAAAGCACTCGGCATCATCAGGATCGGGCTGTTAACTTCAGATCATGTGATGCCACAGTGTGTAAATATAGGCGAGTTCTGAACAACTTGTAACTTACAAAGTTCAACACAACCCATTAGTGAGAAATGCTCAGAAGCAAGGAGCAGGCCAGAGGATTGGTGCAGATATCATTACACACTTGGGAATAAAACCCATTGAGTAGAGAGGAATTTCTTCCATTTCTTCCATGGAATTTCTTCCATGGCAAGTAACTATCCCTCATCACCCCAGCATGGAAACTTTTCAGAGGCTTTGCTGGTGCTTTCCCCATGTTTTTTTTTCCTTTTCTTTCCGGATTGTGAGCCCTTTGGGGGATGGGGAACCATTCTTTAATTTAGCTGTGTGAAATGTTTTGTGAATTGCTTTTTGTTTTTTAAAAAAGGATATAAATATTCTTAATAATGATGATACTTCTGAATAAAGAAGCTCTGGATTGCACACTTGCACTATTGGTTTATCATCAGCTAATGTAGAAATACATTTATGACTACAAGTACTTTCCACTGCCTTCTGCACATGAATTAGGAACTAGAATCCAGCCAGTGTTTGTGTCAAAATGCACTTGTGGTTTATTACACTCAAATTGAGAGAGACAGGCAATACAGTCCGACCTGCCATGGGTGGAGATTCCAGATACTCAATGTAGCTCCATGGCTGATGGCTTTTGGCTTGGATCTTGATGAAAACATGGAACGGAGAGCATGTGCGACAGAATACACAGCATTGTAGATACTGTAGCTCTGGCCAGTCATTTGCATTTCAAACACAGGTGCTGGGAGGCTCCTCAACGTCTTCTTCCCACTGCACTTTGCTACTCCTCTCACAGAGGACAAGGGAAGAAAACATTTAAATGCCAAAGCCCAAAAGTGTGGCATGAAAACAAGCTTTGATTGGTAAGGGTTGATTGTCTCCAAGAAATCTTCATATCCTGGCATATCATTTGAGTGGAGGGCAAAGGATAACGTACCATTGAATGTTTTGGGTGTAAACAGAGCCAGATGTTCTACAGCTGCAAATTCCCACTGAGCTGTAATGATCCAAACCTTTTCTATTGGCTTTCTTAATTCAATTTCATTGACCATTAGAACTTTTCGGAAAATCTCCATTGATCGTGCATTCCCATTACGAAGAATCACATTGCTTTTGCTCAATAACAGAGTAGAATTTATTCTTTCTGTGGTCGGAAGTAGGAGATCATCAGATGGATGCCGGTAACTCTTTAGTGTTGGAATCATTTCTGTAAACTCAACACAAATGTTGTTCTCCAGGAGCCTAGATGTCAAGCTCTGCAGGAAAATTGCCCCAATTTCATCATCTGAAACAATGACACCAATCCGTGTCCATCCAAAGTGCTTAAGGAGATAAAGAATCCCATCATGCTGAGAATTTGCAGTTGGAAGCATGTTATGGAGTAAAGGAAACTGAGTTTTATCACTCAATACATGGTGAAAGACGTTGTAATTGAACTACGGAGGAAAGACAACAGTATTTTTAGAGGTGACAGAAACCTTCCTCTCCTCCTGAGTTTCAAAATCTTTCTCCCAATCTCTAGAAAGAGGGACTGTGCCCCTCAAGGTTTCTGATTCAGCACCAAACATTGTGAAATCTGAATGTCCTCTAATGCTTTGCTATTGGCAGGAGTATTGAAGGGCTAAGTTCAAAGTATAGAGAAATACATGTAAATACATACATAACTCTCAATACGGATAAATTTGAATTCTTTCTACATGAAGAGAAATGTTTAACTAAACACAATAGAGCACAAACACATACACACAACACTTCTGTATTCATAACAGCTCTTCTAAACAGAACAAAACAACAGAAAAAAGAGTTTCTTTTTCTAATGTATGCTGGTGCAAGTACCAGGTAGCTACCTGAAGAGGACCTGGGCTGAGCCAAATGGGCTGAGCCAAATTTTTTAGCTTGTTTGTTTTGGGGGAATGACCTACGAATAAATGCACCAGTTGGACTGCTCCCTTCATTTCCATTAATCAAGTGTAATGTTCATTTCAATGAAGGAACATACTTGTGGAAGTTTGTACGTATTTAAGATGCTGGGCATGTGGATTGTATTTTGGGGGATGAGCCCTCCAATGATGGCCATGAGCTTGTGTTTCTGGCCACAATTGTAATTATAGCGACACCCTGTGAAAAGGAGATTCAGAGTGCCATAAGCGTTCCCCATTGAATTCAAAATATCTCCAAAGATGATGCGTCTCAGCGTCTTGTTGGATAAGAGGTTGGCATTCCTGTTGATCTCATTTACGGCAAACTCAAGAGCAAGAGCTTCATGGAATTTCCTGGGGAACATACTGCAATGAGAGTTTCACTTAATTAAGCCACATGCAATGAACTCTTTCTGCTACAGAAACTGTTGGAGTTATGCCATGTAAGAGCAAAACCTGCAAACCTCTAAAGGATCACGTTAATGTTTTGAATAATTTTGTTTTCCACATCTTTTTTTTAATCCTCTAAAATCCTCTCTTTGTGTGCCGTGATGAACTCACCAAATTTGATTTTATTTGCTGCAAGCTGATGTCAGCTTATCATATAGCATAGACTTTAAACATAGCTACCTAGATAAACAGACATTGCATCTGAATGTGTGTGTTATGTTTTGATAGTCCCTCCATTGAATCCTAATCCACACTGTGATATGGCACATCCCAACCACAGGATGAACACTTCAGTGATGAATAGAGATTTATTTTGTGTTTGGCCAAGGTAACTGGGGAAGGACTTGAGCTGAGGCAGGAATTGATTTCTTTGGTTTCTTCTAGCTTCTTCTTATTTTAATTATTTATTTAAAAGATATTTATCCCAACTTTCCTCTGCTGGAGCACATGCCCTATGCAGCTTACAATTTAAGGATAAAATATACGCTGTATCAAAACAATAAATAAAACCAGCAAAAAATAAATAAAACCAATTTGAAAAGGGCAAAAACACTCAAGGATCTTCTATGAAAGCACAGGAGGGAGACAAGCCATCACCCAAATGTCAGACGAAACAAAAAGGTTTTGAACCCTCACCGAAATGCCTTGGGGGGAGGGGTAGATCTTAATTCTCCCAGTAGGGGGTTCCTTAATTGTGGCACCACTACTGAGAAGGCTGACCCCCGTGCCACCATCCTCCTAACTTATACAACTATGAGAAATGTAGCAGAAAGCCGGCATGCCACAGAGATCTGGCAGTGGATTGAGATATGGGATTTTCAGCTTCACGAGTGTTGCTGCTCTTTCAGAGCTTGCGCACCCTGCCCTGGTTCTTTGCAGCCAAATTATTAGGCTACAAAAGACGGTGCAGAAAAACGTGGAAGCAAGATGGAACACGGATTAATTAACTGACATGCATGTATCTCATCCCTTCCATAGGAATAAATTCAGGATGGCTGGATTTCTTCTACTCTCAATCCAAATTTAGAAAGATTTATTGCAAAGTGAAAGTGACAGACATGTTGCAGAACAAGAGGATTTGACTTGAATAGGAATCTAGTCACACAGAGAGAAACAGAGAAATGTAACAAAAATGTCAGGCGTAACTATATAATGACTGTATACCATAACTGTATATTATATTATTATTATTATTATTATTAACAGTATTTATATACCGCTTTTCAACAAAAGTTCACAAAGCAGTTTACAGAGAAAAATCAAATAACTGATATCTAAAAAAAATTATATTGTTTCTGCATTCAGATATTATCCAAGAGAAGATGGCTGAAATAACTACTTACAGCATGATGAATGACCATTTTGGTCTGGCATTAAAGGGAAGTTCCCTGAGCTCTCCTTGTACGAAAGATGTAAATTCACCAATTAGAATACCTTCTAAAAAATTAGTGCCTATGGGGCAGGACTGGGAATCCCTTCAAGGGTCACAATTCATACTGACACTATGAGGCAGTTGCAGTAGCAAAGTTATCAGCAGTAATGGAATCAGCCTGCAGATCAGAAAGCCTTGGCCCCAGACATACTGGGCCCCCTTCATTGTGACATATGTGCCCATCATCAGTGCTGTTACTGCCATCAGCATTCTTGAAAGGTGCTATAAAATGGACCTCAAATCTGACAACAGTTACAGCTTCCCCACTACACAGACCCTGAAATTCCCTTTAGTTACAGCTCTGCCTGTTTTCACTGAAACTCTCAGACATGTGAAGCCCAGATTGCTTTGAACTGGGTCTTTATAACCCACTATAGAAGAGAAGAAAGTGTCACCTTGTGTGTTGTTACAAACTCTGCAAGTGCCTTCTGCTAATCCTTGGCGTATTCACTACTTGACCGATTATGAAAATTGCAGGGTTGAGAATTGTTCTTCCCAAAGCACTTGAAGACCTGCCAGGCTAAAGTAAACATGTTGGATGGATCCACAGTCAAAAATTTCTCTACACTGGGGAGGAAGTAAAGGTCTCCAGTGCATGTTGGGTATGGAACATAACGTACTGAAAGAATATCTACTAGCACAAGCGCTGTGGGTAAAAGGAAATTGTCAGTGACCAGAAGCTCAGATTTCCTCCCAAACCCATAACTTTTTTTCTTTTTCTTGCATATTCTGAAGACATTGTGTGTGTCTGTGTGTGTGTTTTCAATTCCATTTGTCTTCATTATCAGGAGCAGTGATTTTCAACCTTTTTCACCTCACAGCACAGGAGATGGCGCAAGTCGGAGGAGACCCAAAGGGGCCAGCGACCCTTACCCAGGGGTAAGGGGAAGAATTTCCCCTTGCCTCTGGTTGAGCTACTTCTGGTGCCTATCCTGCGCTGGATACAGCACAAGCCTCTTTGCTTGCCTGTTCCAGCGCAGGATAGAATTGTGTTTAAGGCACATGTGAAAGGTGGCTACAGGAGATGAAATCTCGCTTGGCAACAAAGCAACTGCAGATTAGAATCTTATTGCCAAACTCAGAAAGGACTGTTGTTTTAGTGGATCACATGCTGGAGTTGCACTGAGAAAATCCACATTCAAGTCTCAGCTTAGCCATGGACTTTGGACTTCTGAGTAACCAAAGGCCAGTCAAAATTTGTCACACAAATTTATTTCTCAGGCTTTGTGGGAATAAAAGAGAAGCATGTGTGCTACTCTGGGATCCTTAGGATCAGATATCAGTATAATAGAAATATCATTTGTGGGGACCCCAAGAGAAGATTTCCATTACCCACCCAGTATCCTCTTTCTAAATATGGATATTGAAACTATAACAGTGTTATAGTTCACACAGTGTTCTCACAAACATGTCCCATATTTCTGGCAAAGTAAGCTAATGGTGATCCAGCAGCAGAAAAGGTTTGAAATAAAAGTTTGAAAATTGAGAGCAAAAGGAGGAAACAATTTACATTATGATTACATGAGGTGCTTTGAATCAAGCTAGAAGAATCTAAAGTTGTTGTGCGCATTAAGTTATAGCTCATCTTACTTTGTATGGAAAAAATATGTTTCCCAATATATTCATCATCCCTATTATACAAAGATATAAACCTAATATATTCATATGTGTGTGCATGCACATTCCAAATAAAAAAATGGTAACAGATGTGTGTGTGCACATTCCAAGTAAAAAATGGTAACAGATCTACAGGTGGAGCCTATTTATCCGCATTAGTTCTGCATGATTAACAAAAAACCGCATTGTGGTAAATGCCATAGAGTTACGCAAATTCGCTGCATCCTGACACTTCCAGATGGAAGGAAACTAAGGCAGTTGTTCTCAATTCCCTCCCCTCCATCCCGTACTCAGCCCTCCTGATGCCAGCTGTCCTGCTTCTTTCACAGTTGAAATGGTGAGCTTGCTTGGGAAGCCTTGTCCTCTGTGTCCAAGGCTGCCTCCCAACAATGCTGCAGGTTCTCCTCCTCCTCTTCGCTGCTGCTGCCACTGCAGCCCTCCCTGGCCACCATCATGGAAGCTCTCTGCCCCAGAGCATTCTGGGACTTATAGTCTGGCTCTCTGCTCACCCTCACATGTCTCTCCAAGGCTTCCCAAGGTTTGCTTGGGAAGGCTTGCTGGAGCAGGAGAGCCTGCATCATCTGGGGGGGGGGTGAATTTGGCAAGCACTCCCTGGGTTTTTTAAAGCAATCCTCTCTCCTCCTCCTGGCCTCCCTCTCCTGAGCCCTCCACATTGCCAGCTGCCTGCTTCTTTCACAGGTGGGATGCTGAGCTTTTTAGAGTCCTGCCCTATGAGTTTCTACTCAGAAGTAAGCCCCATTGCAGTCAATGGGGCTTACTTCCAGGAAAGTGTGGAGAGGATTGTAAGCTATATCTCATGCTTTGCTTGGTGGGTAGGCTTGCTTGTGCAACATCTGGGGGGGATTTGGCAAACACTCCCTGGGTTTTTTAAAGCAATCCCCTCTGTTGTTACCACACCTGCCCCTGTGTGTGTGTGTGTGTGTGTGTGTGTGTGTGTGTGTGTGTGTGTGTGTGTGTGAGAGAGAGAGAGAGAGAGAGAGCTCCACCTTGCTATGTTCTGGTTACACAGGGCTTTCCGCCCCCCTCTTCAGCCTCTTTGCTGGCTCAGGGGCTCCAGGAATGTTACTGTTCCTTGGAAAGGGGAACCTCTTCCATGGCTCCAGGGCTATTCCCTGCCTGGAATAGACCTCCAACATGCAAAATTCCCCTGCAAGACACCCTTCAAGCTGCAATGGTGCCACTGCATTGGCACAGGGGAATTTGCCCTGAACTGGACTGTTTGGATCCTATGGTCTATTGTTGCTGCTAAGAGAATTCTATTTAAGAGAAAACTGTTTACAAAAGGCATTGAAAGATGATAAATGTTGGAGTATTTGCTTCTTTTTTTCTTGAATTGTTCTAAATTTTTTCTGAAAACTGGAGAACTAAAAATTTACAACCCTTACTGCCCAATCCTATCACCCACCATTGTACGCGATGCAGCATGTGCTGCATTTCATGGTGGGGAAGGGCTAGAACAGGAGCCAGAAGGCCAACCAGAGGTGATTAATAAAAGTTTTATTTACCTCTGGGAAGGGCTTCCGGTTGCCTCTAGGACTCTTTGGACTACTACATAACTCCCCAATGACAACACAGTTTGCCAACACAACTTCTACTGTATGCTGCAGGGGCATTTTGGCTTGTTGAGGCCTCCTTGGGGTAAGGGAATACTTTTTTCTTTGCCCCAGAAGATGCCCCAACAGCTGCCATGGGTCAACTTGGACCTGCGTTAGCTCCATTGTCCGGGAAGGGGGTTAGGTTTTTGTGGGTGCCACTGTTGCCGAACCCACCCCCTTTCTGGACCCAATCTGTCTTCTTCCTCACCCTGTCACCTTCCTGTTCTGCCCGCCCCACCCCATTCCACCCTCCCTTTGTTCCTCCTAACCCTTACACAAACTTACCAGTGGCAGCGGGTGTCAAGTCCTTGTTCTTACACAAACCCAGCCACTCATGACTTGAGGCTTTGGCAATGTCATGGTTGCAGCAGCCATAAAACTATGCTGTTGGAACACTCATTCCAGTGGCGTAAACGGCCCTTAGGATTGTGCTGTCAGTGTGTTTGAATGCGGCTGGGCAGGTTCAAGTGGGAGGTGGCAAGATGACAGTAGTGTTAGGATGTTCCTGAATCACTACAATGCGCTGCGCTCCCCTCCCCATGCTTTCAGCAACAGCAGCCAGATGGACAAGAAGGAGTTAGTGGTGGCAGGAGGGTATTGCACCTGCTAACACACCTGCAAGCAAGAAAGGGGGGACAAAATTGGGGTGGAGTTTCAGCTGGCACTTAAACTAGAGGCAGGTGTCAATGCCAATGCTGACGAGACAGATTTGCAAGGCTTCAGGCAGCAAGTCTGCTTGCTTCACTCCAATCGCATTCACAGCTGTGATTTACTATGTAGTACTGCAGCATTGTCCCATACAAATGTGATCCCTGTCTGGGTAAGATCGCCTGTGTGAATCATGTAGTTAGGCCAAAGAAGAAAGTGACTGAGCAGCGAAAGCCAGAGGAAACAATGTGGCTGAACACAATTTTTAAATGGTGAATATTTCCACAGAGCGCATTAAAAAAAAGAAAAGAAGTAATGCCATATTTTTATCATTGTTACTTTCAGTCTGAAATTTGGCAATTCTATCACAGCTCTAATTCTACTGCCCTCCATCCCATTAAGACAATTCCTGCCTCATGTCTGGCAAACCAGCATTCTAAACCACAATGTCCTCTTCCCATTCAAGAGCTACAGCTTAGAAATGGCGAGATTCAGCATTACCAGTAAGTATTATTGTCAGTTAGTGTATTATTGTCAGAAAGTGTAAAGTCATGCACATTGGTGAAAAAAATCAAAACTTCAAATATAGGCTGATGGGTTCTGAGCTGTCTGTGACAGATCAGGAGAGAGATCTTGGGGTGGTGGTGGTCGATGAAAGTGTCAACTCAATTTGCGGTGGCAGTGAAGAAGGCCAATGCTATGCTTGGGATCATTAGAAAAGGTATTGAGAACAAAACGGCTAATATTATAATGCCGTTGTACAAATCTATGGTAAGGCCACACCTGGAGTATTGTGTTCAGTTCTGGTCACTGCATCTCAAAAAGACATAGTGGAAATGGAAAAGGTGCAAAAGAGAGCGACTATGATGATTACGGGGCTGGGGCACCTTCCTTATGAGGAAAGGCTACGGCATTTGGGCCTCTTCAGCCTAGAAAAGAGACGTCTGACGGGGGACATGATTGAGACATTCAAAATGATGCAGGGGATGGACAGAGTGGATAGAGAGATGCTCTTTACACTCTCATATAACACCAGAACCAGGGGACATCCGCTAAAATTGAGTGTTGGGAGAGTTAGAACAGACAAGAGAATTGTGTGTTGGTCTGTGGAACTCTTTGCCACAGCATGTGGTGATGGCGACTGGCCTGGATGCCTTTAAAAGGGGATTGGACAAGTTTCTGGAGAAAAAAATCCATTACAGGTTACAAGCCATGATGTGCATGTAAAACCTCCTGATTTTAGAAATGGGCTATGTCAGAATGTCAGATGCAAGGGAGGGCACCAGAATGAGGTCTCTTGTTATCTGGTGTGCTCCCTGGGGCATTTGGTGGGCTGCTGTGAGATACAGGAAGCTGGACTAGATGGTACTATGGCCTGATCCAGTGGGGCTGTTTTTATGTTCTTACCTACATCAAGGTCACTGGAACCAGCTATAAATTCCAGGAGAACAACCTGTGCTGAGTGTAAATCAGACAGGTCTTCACCATTCCACCCTCTGTAGATTCAAAATTAAAGACAGTGTCTGTACTCCAGAGAAATTGATAACTTCTTGCACCCAGTGGCATGTAATTATTATTATTAATAATAAAAATATAGCACCATCAATGTGCATGGCACTTTACATTAGAAGAGAAGTCCTTGCTCTGAGGAGCTCACAAACTCAATAAGCACAAGGGACTTGACTGAGGAAGGGCACTGAGGAAACGTCCTGTTTTGGACATCTTTTTCTCAAACAGCAATTTCATTCCAAACCACTTTGTGATTTATTTCTGAAATGTGGGACACTTTCAAAAGTGGATTGTATCACAAACATCCTCTGCTCCAAGAGTGAAACCTGAAAGTTCCGCAAGGCAGGCAGAAGCATATTTAATATAGCTAATATAGAGAACGGAGTCTTGGCTTCACAATATTGAAGCAGAAAACCTACAATCATTTGGATTCTGTGAATGTAGTTTTAAGCCCTACCCATGGCTTTCCGGAGTGCCCCTTGCACATCCTTGTTTCTCAAGCTATAGATGATCGGATTAAGCATTGGTGTGAGAATCCCGTATAGCACAGACAAAATCCGATCCTGCTCCTGAGAGTATGTGGAGTTGGGACGGATGTACGTGAAGATGATGGTGCCAAAGTAGATGTTGACCACAGTCAGGTGAGAAGCACAGGTAGAAAAGGCCTTGAGACGCCCTTCCTTGGTGCGGATCCTGACAATGGCAGAAACTATATAGATGTACGACACTAGAGTAACCAGAAATGAACACATGATCACACCTCCACCCACCACAAAGGTTGCAATTTGATTGGCCTGAGTGTCAGAACAGGAGAGCTGAAACAGGGGTGGGACGTCACAAAAGAAGTGTCGGATGACATTGTCCTGGCAGAAAGACAAAAGGGACATCATGCCAGAGTGCACACCAGAGTTAGCCAAGCCCAAAATCCAGGCAGATGCTGCCAGCCACACACACGTTTTGGGGTTCATGAATACACCATAGTGCAGTGGGTGGCAAATGGCAGCATACCGGTCATATGCCATCACACCCAGCAGGAGGCATTCAATGCCACCAAAGGAGATGAAGAAATACATTTGGGAGAAGCAACCAGCAAGGGAGATTCGCTTGTCCTGAGAGAGATAACTTATCAGCATCTTGGGAACAGTGGAAGATGTGAACCCAATGTCCACAACAGAGAGATTACCCAGAAAGAAATACATGGGGTTGTGCAGTCTGCTGTCCAAAGCGATGATGAGAAGAATGAGAGTGTTTCCACCTAGGGCCACCAAGTAGCAAAGGAGAAAGAGACCAAAGAGAATGAGTTGGACCTCTGGGTCACTGGAGAGCCCCAGGAGTATAAATTCAGTAACAGCTGTGCCATTCTGCACCATCTGATGTAGGGGTTCCATCTGTGAGGGAATATTAAATGGAATATTTGTCAAAAGGTGGCACATGGAATAGAGGGTTTAGCCACACAAATACAAGCATGAGAACAGTCAAAGCACAACAGCAGTTCTTTTTTTTAATCCTTAGAAAGCATTTGCGCTGCCTTCCATTCTTTGCTTTCTCTCTCTCTTTCCAGCTTCCTCCTCCTAATGAACTCTCAGCAACTCACAGAATTTTTATACCTTTAACTTTTCAAGAAGAAACATCAGCTTTCATAAACTGCAGTTCCCAGGACTATGGGAAAATCTGATCCAACCCCATTATAATGGAATTTGGTAGGGGGTTAGCCTACCTCTGCAGCTGAACTCCATTCCCTGCTGACATGAAAAATGCTTTTCTCCAACCTCCGCACATGAAGTATTTCTAAGCACATCCCCTTCTGATTGTAACAGTGTTGTATCAGGGCAGGGGTACATCTAGTGTTACAACCAGAGACAAAATTTGGATGCACAGATAAAGCTAAATATAACACAGAACATTTTTCCCCCAAGATACACTTTTTGGAAGAGAGTTGCAATTGGATCTCCTAATATTTGTTTTTAACTTTAAAGTTAACAGATTCTAGATTTGTTTGAATAATAGATTCAGATGAAAAAGTGTTAATTTTTTATACTTATTCTATCTCTCCCCCCTTGGGGCAAATAGCCCTTACTCTGCCATGTCCCAGAAAACTCTCTTACCATTGCATCTTCAATGTATCAAAGTAAGGAAAATTCCAGTTCTAGAACAACATACTGTATTAAAGGGAGGCAGGGAGGTTGTGGGGGGCATGCACTGGATCCTATCCCCCTTTTCTGCAGCCTCCCCACCCCCTTTTCTACCTTAACTTCCACTAGTGAAATTGCTAGTCTGAGGAAACCCACTGAAGAGCAGGAGGCTTACAAAAGTGTCAGGGGATTTAAACTCCTTTTGCCTCTGAAGCCTCCTGATTTGTCCTTCCCCACTGGAAACAGTGTGGCCAATTTTGGCATGGCTGCACCAGTGGGGTGGGGGGATAAGAACAGAATTGGACTCTAAATGGTGCAGTTTAAATGAAATGAATTATTACACTCCCCAGAACTTGACAGAGATACATACTGTAACAAGTATACAATGCTTACGCATTCAAGATGACTTCGGGCCCCATCCCATTCAATTTTTCAGTGCCGGTGCAGCTGTGCCAATGGGGCGTGCACTGCATCCTGTGATGGGGAGGCAGTCACAGAGGCCTCCTCAACGTATGGGAACATTTGTTCCTTTACCTCGGAGCTGCATTGTGGCAGCACTGCTGCTGGAAAGTTAGATTGGATTGGGCCCACAGAGATTTGTTTTCTGCCTCTGTTAGCCCAAGCCTATGCAAGTCTACTCAGGAGTATGTCTCATTTAAGGTGATGGGGCTTACTCCCAGGAATGTGTGGATTGAACTGCAGCCTGAAATATGGGTTTGGGGACTTGTAATGGCTATTGATAGATATATTTTTCATGAATGTATCTGAACTTTAGCTAGTGGCTGTCTCCACTGAATTTGGTATGTTCATTATAAGAACCTGACACCATGCTACTAATTCTTCTCCTCCTAGCCTCTTCCCCACAAATAATTAACAGCATGTGGCATATCTGTCAGAGGAAAATAATGCATCACTTGCCTCAAGCACAGCATTGTCCAAGAAGGGAACTCCAAGTTCTCCCTTTTCCTCCAACGTGTAAACCTGGCCCATGCTTCTCCTTTGAAGAAATCACAACTGGGATGATGCCATTTGTAGTGGAGAATTTTGGGGTGAGAAAAGGATTCTTATCTCTTCCTTACCCATTGGTTTCCCCCTGAAACTTCCTGCCCAAGTGCTAAGCTCTTGTTTCTGCATTGAATTGTCAATTATGTAGTGGGGGGATTGACGGATGGGACAGGACAGGACAACGACCTTGTGACCTGCTCCACCACATTCTTATACTGCCCAATGTTCTCCAGTTTAGTGTGATGGGAAAGGAGCTTGCATGCAGCTGCAATTATATTTTAAAACTCTTCTCTGTTAATATAAGATTAAACTGAGGAGTGTGATTTGAACTGGTGACTGTGTCGTGTGATGGCTCACACATGCAAGCTTCGCTGCAGCAATCAAGTGGGGAACATACTTTTGTGAACTAGTTGTTGGACTGAGGAAAAGAACTGGTTTCAGATCTAAATGCAAATTTTTACGAGTTTTCATTGAAATTAGCTGCTAACATCACTTGTTTCATCTTTACTAATGCAATACATCTCAGAATGTCTTCCTGAGGACAGTGAAGTCAACAAATATTTAATCATTTCCTGTGCTTAAAGATCTGGTCATAACTGATGACGGAAGGCCGGAAATTAATAATGATAATGATAGAATCTTGGCTGGAGCCTGAATTGTAAGCTATAATGATCTAGCTAGATCCTGAATTGCAAGCCCAGCATAGGTTGTAATAAAGTAATAGAATAATGAGGATGTTGTTTATCACACATGGTATTTCAATTATAACCTTACCTGCTCAGTATTGATCTTTTTGTTTTATGCAGTAAGTAAGCCATTCTGAAGCTCCATTCTGGAATATATCTCAATAAAAGAGAAATCCTCTTAAATTGCCAGGAGCAAGCTCACCAATACTTCTCCCTCTGGCTCCTTCAAGCCACTGCTCCAAATCATACAGTACACAGACCAGGCTAGGCAAATATGCCAGTGTGATTTGCCCAGGGGAATGATTGCTACATACTATTTTGATTCTTACAGATAACATTATTCCTTTTGGGAATTCAAGAAAGAGTATTCGGTAGAGGTAGTTTAGCACAAGATACACAACATTTGAGGTATAGAGGAACATTCATAATTATTTTCTTGGATATATTGCAAGTCACAGGATGATAAACACAACCTTAAAATGCCACATTCTGAAGTCATCATAACATACATTGGCTCAGGACCAGGTGATTAACATTCCCTCCCTGATAGCTGAAAACATTTAATTTTTAAAAAAGGCAATTATGAAGTGTCCCTCTCTTGTGCTTCCCTAATAACTCCTTGCTATTAAAAAAGGAGCAAGTGAGGAAATTGTAGCTCTGTAACTTTGCACAATGAAAGTGCATTGTTTTCGCACTGTCCAATGAATGCTCAAGACAACAGGTATGGGAGAAAGGGCCACTTTATTTAGCAGTTACAACAGCAGAGGAGGCTGAGACCTGCAGCATCCGAGGCAGCGAAGCCCCGTGTGGTGCGGAGGTGGGACCTCTGGGCGGTACCAGAACACCTCTGCCCCCAGGCAGGCATGCACCCGACTCCCAGTCGCACCCCGTTGTTGGGCAGCGCAGCTCATCCATGTCTGTCCCTTAAGGGGAAGGCAGCCGGACCGTGGGCTGTGCCACCTCGAGCCACTGAGCCTCTGAGGTGGACCCCGCGGTCCCAGCCAGGGCCCTGTCTATGTTCTCGTGCTGCCAAGCCCCTAAGGACTGAAATTGGGTTCCACCCTGCCTATGCCGCCTGAAGGTGCATGCCCGAAGTCCCATTCACGCCTCCTAACCCGCACCACTTGCCACCAGGAGGGGTCAGCCTAGTGCTTGACCCCCCCCGCTCCCAACCAGGGGGAGAAGCGCCTTAAGGCCATCTTGCAGGTCCCTAAGAACGATGTCTGTGCCTTCCTCGGACAAATGCACACCATCGCCCCTGTACAAGTAAGGTAGCGAGAAAACTATTGCAGGATGCAATACCACACAGCCGCCAGTGCAGGACACAAACCTGCCAATGTCCTTGGTGACCTATTTGTACATCCGTTCGACCTTAGCGCAGCAGAAGGCCCCCTGCCATACACGATGTTGCAGTAAATCCGACCAAACCAGGGTGGTACCAGGAAGCCAACCCAAAAGGGTGGCGATGTCCTCACATGCTCTGTTCTTTAGAGCCAGACTGGACATCCTGCATAGGTCATTTTCACCCAGGTGGAGCACCAAAACGTCCGGTGGGGGTTCGCATTCAGGAACTCCATCATCGCAGGCAGCAGCTGGCCCCATCGCATCCCCCGCCTGGCTAACCAGGCAACCTGCACTGCAGGGCTGAGGCCCAGTTTGGAGCCAAGGAGGCTTGCAGCCACCCTCTTGCGGGCCCAAAAAACAATGGAGTGGCTGCAGATTAACATGTGTACCGGGCTACCACAGTGTCCTGTAAAAGTGGAGAGGTTATTGCAAGGCATCCCCTTTGATGCTGCTGTCCCACAATTGGGGGATGCTCCAATCACCCAACCCACCTTAGGCATGCACATAGCGCTTGTAAGTCGACGAATGCTAACATCCTATCCTTTGAATGTCCTCCCCTGATAAACCCAACTCCACCACAGCAGAGGCCGCCCCAATGCGGAGGGAGTGCAGGCCAAAGTCCTTGGGCTGTAACCCTAAAGCCTCCAAGGCACATGAAAAAATTTCCTGAAACTGAAATAAGGTGAGAGGAAAGCCATCCATATGCTGGAACAGGGCACCCCTGTGTGCCCCTGAAAGCGCTAAATATTCCTGTAATGCCATAACCTGGCACAAGGGCATCCCCACTACCTCCCTAAGGGTTACCGCAAAACCTAGGCCCCATTGTTCCGTCTTAAACCTTCTGAGTGTAAATGAAACTCCTCCAGGAACCCAAGTTAGGCAGATCTCTTGGTCTTGCTTATTGCTAAGAACTCACTGGGCCGAAAGGCGCCAAAGAAGGCCGTAAACAAGGCTGCCCTGAAAAGCCGAACCTTGTACGGTGACAAACAGAGGGCCATGAAGGTCCCTGCGATGCCCCCAAACAACTCCGGGGTGATGGGGAGCCTGCGGTCCTGGACAGGGGGTGTTCTCCTGGACAAGCCCTCCAACATCCCCCTCACCCTGAATTCCTGAGTGGTGTCGGGGTATCCTGCTGCTTTGGAAACAAAGGCTATAGCAGACATGAAGCCTGGAAGGGAGCTAACAGCCCTCCCAGATCTCTGCAGGTGGAGCAGGAAGAGCAGAAGGTGTTCAGCCAGCGCTGGCCAGAGGCTGGGTAAGTTGGCCGCCTGTCTAAACCCAGTGAACTCTGTTACCTTACGGGAGTAGCCCTGCTGCGTGATGGGTGCCAGTGAGGTGCATATGACTTCGTTTATTTCTGCAAGCCGAGGTCCCAGAGCCAGGGGGGCATGCTGTCCAGGGACGGCGCCGCCCCAGGTGTGAGTTCCCGAAAACGTTCCTTCTGAAATTGAGACAAAGCATCCGCGATACAATTCTCCACCCCGGGAACGTGCTGAGCTATGAAAAGAGCGTTGATGTGTAGGCACTGCAGGACAAACTGCCGCACAAGCGTCAAGACCCTGGGGGATTTGGAAGACATGGAGTTCACTACTGCCATGACGGCCTGATTGTCGCACCAGAAACGCACCATGGTGTTCTGGAACTGCTTTGCCCAGATGTGCACTGCAGCCACTATCGGGAACAGCTCCAGGAATGTAAGGTCGGCCGTGATGCCGCCCTGCACCCAGCTCCATGGCCACAGTGCAGCGCACCAGCGACCACGGAAGAAGATGCCAAACCCAAGACCCCCCGATGCATCCGATGCACCTGAAGGTCTGCCCTACGCAGCTGCTCCGAATGCCAAAATGAAACCCCATTGAACTCTTCTAGGAAACGGAGCCAGGTGACCATATCCGCCCGCATGGCTGGAAATGGCTGCATCGCCTGCACCTCCTACCTTTTCCTGTGCCTCGGCCCCTCCATCTCCTGATAACTGATAACCCTGATAACCCTGATAACCCTGATAACCCTTGGGCAGGAGGTGAGCAGGTGGCTTGCGCCACACAGGCTGCAAGTGTGCTGGAATGTACAACTCGCTCTGGAACAACACCCAGATGAGACATACTCATAGCAAACTCACAAGGATTGAACCCGCTGGTCTGGCACCCCTGTCTGAGCTGGTCCTGCAGAGTGAGGACCCACACTGCACACCCACACTCCTGGCAATCAGGTGTCCACTGTCAGATCACTCACCCCCAGCAACGCCACCCAGCATCACGAGCTGAATCCACAGCTCCGAGTTCTTCCTATCCCAAGAGAGGTGTGGGTTAGTTCCCACGTGCATGCGGAACTGTTCATCATAGGCCAACCAACCTGAACCCGAGTACCCTCTAAAGGCCTTGTGGATCAAGTCCTGATACTTCGCTAGCGCTGGGCCCCTGGACAAATCCTTTTCCTTAACTGCAGGGGCCAGATGATCCCCAAGGGGAAGGGCCTCTTCCCCGTACAGCATGGGGGGAGGGGGGAGCCCTTTGCACCACCACCTTGGAGGCCAGTGATGATAGGGGCTAAGCGCCCACCGCCGGCCCAGGCCCGACCTGCGCAGGCAATCCTGCATGCCAGGCTGGGGCTGCATTGGCCTGCTGTGATGCAGAGTAACCTTCCCCTTGCACAGTTGGGAGCCCTCCCTGCCCCACCACACTCACAGCAATCAGCACACTCACCTCCAGGACGCCGTCCTGCACCCCAGACGGGGCAGCCGAGGATCCTTGCAGGGGGCCCGACTTCAGTGCTGCCGCCACCTGCTGGGGGAGGGTCACCTGCATCATACCGCCTGGCTGATACACAGTACGTTGGACAGTCTAGCCCTGCGGGGAGCCCGCTTGCCTGTCATCTGTCTGTATGCCCTCAGGCTGGGCCCTGAGTTGCTCCCTATCATGGGCCGGCAGCCATAGAGAAAGTGATTGGCAGAGGCGCCGCTGAATCTCCCCAAAACCTTTGACAGGCAAGGGTTGGAGCAATCTTGGCTGCTCCACTGCCTCAGCCCTCATGGCCCCTGTATGTCCTTGCAGGGCGTGCGGGATGCCATTACCTCCCCAAACTTCCACCGCCCCAGCCAGGTCACCCATTCCATACTCACCCATGGTGGCCTGCCCCTAGGTGGGGCTCTGGAGCATCGACGTACTCAAATGGAGCCGCCACTGCCGCATTGTCAGTAGAGGCTTCTGGAGGTTCCTGCGCCATGGTCAAAGCTAGGCCTGTGGGTGGCTATGCAGCGGCCACTGGTATTGCCACCATCGAAGGCCTGCCGCTCTCCAAGGCTGTAAGCCTATCCAGAATCCCTTGCAGGATATCGGACAGCGAGGTGCATATGCACTTCTCAGGCGGGGCATTGACCCCCACTTGGGGAGCACCTGATTAAGGCAGTGTCTCCCCTTGTAAGGCCATGACCTGTGCAGCTATGCTGCCCGGCCATGCCGTGGGGATCACTAGCCCCGCTGTGGGAGCCTCCCCACTCCCCACTGGCTCTGTGGCAGCAGGCCCCTTGCTGCCGGCTCTGCGCTGAGACCTATGCATGGTGACAAAGAGAGACTGAAGCAAAGAAAGAAGGTGCTAACCTGGAAGGAAAGTGAAGAGGCAAGCAGTTAGTGCCAGATTATTTTCATCCAACCTGCAAGGCGGTACATGAGGCACTGCACCCCCGCAGTGCACCCCCCATGCACTCGGGATGGAGGCAGTAAGTGAGCCCGACCAACTCTGTGGGGACAAAATGGGGGCCTAGCCCCGCCAGCCCTGAGGGGTGAATGCTGCCCCCCAAAGTTCTGTGGCTTGAATTCTGCACCTCTGAAAGCGCACCCCCAATGTTGCACACCAGCTCTGAGGAAGGAAAAGACCCACCAAAATTGACTGTGGCTGTGACGGAGCCCACCTAGCTCTCTGTGGGGGGGGTGAAACCCTCTTTCAACTGGCCCCCCAGTCTGCCACGCAATGCCCGAAGCACCCAGAAGGGTGAGGGGGGTGAGGCCCCCTTTCCAACATGGCCCCTGGAGGGTGGCACTGATGGAGACACCACCAGCCCCCAAGGGAGGAACCCCCCAAAAATGCCCAGCTGCACCGGGGGGGTGAGGCCTCCCTTGCAATGTGCCCCCCATGGCCATGAGCCCCCAATGCCACTGAAGGGGGCACTGATGGAGGCCCCCCAGCCCCCCAGGGGGAACCTCCCACAAGCGCCTATTCGCGCCTAACCAAACACTCTGAGGGAGCTGAGCGCTCAGAATGGGCCCGTCCTTCCAGACGCCGATCACCCCACAACCAGTGCCCCACCAAGGCCCGACTCAGAAAGGTGCGGGGAGGGGACCTTGCTAAGATGGCGGCCGCCAAGGCCTGAGGAGGCCTTTCCAGACATGGTGCCAGCCATGCACGCGCAAAGCCGGTACCTGAGCCCTAATGCGCAGGAGCGGGGAGGCGACCTCCCCAACATGACATCTGCATCTGCAAACATGATATCTGCAAACATGGCATCGCCCTCCCATCATGGTGCCGGCTGTGCAGTGCAAAGCCGGTGCCGCGAACGTGCGCATGCGCAGGAGACCGAGACCTCCCCAAGATGGCACCCGGCAAGATGGTGCCAGCTCTGCGCATGTGCAGCCAGTCTGTGCATGCGCAGCATCCTCAAGCCCCCAGTCGGGAGAAAAGCCTTCCTAAGATGGCGGCTGCAAACTGCAGAGGCCACCACCTGGCCCCACAGAGTCGGCCACCCCCCACCTGCGCCGAGGCCATGGGCCGCCGCAACCAGCCGGTGGCTGCGGCAACAACCTCCTCCAACAGGCCGGCGTCCAGGCTCCAAAGGCCCATCTCAGAGGCAGCCGGCCCCCGCAGCAACAGACGACCGGGGCGGCCGGCCCCCACAGCAGGCTGGCTGCCTCAGTGGCCCCCCAGCCCACGCACCGGAGCGGCCTACCCTCGTGCAGCAATGTTGCCCCCACACGTGCGACAAGGTAGGCTGCGCGAGAGGGAACAGCAGGTCCCCCAGAACTAAAAGGCCCTCCCCCCCCAAGAATAAAGTAGAGGCTTTTCAGCCCTCCACGGTGCCCACCTTACCAGCTCAAGCATCTACGGCCCTTAGCACCGGTCCAGAGTTGGAGGACTGCTGTTGCTCCACCACTCTGCTGCTGTGCGGACTGCCGGGTGGTGGAGAGGTTAGAGAGGGTGTGGGGGAAGGCAGGGAGGAGGAATTCCGGTGCAGAGGAAGTGGGGGGAGGTCGCAGAGGAGGCGTGCTATAGGAGGGAGTGGGGCGGTAGGGAGGTGGAACTGGTGGAGCTTTGCTCCACTGAATCCTTACCCTCCGTGTTGGGCTGAGGCTCTTGATTATACAGCGAATCTTGGGTCTCTGTAGAATTGAGTAGCCCCATTGCGGGCTACTCACCTTACCTGGGGAAAGGGGACAAACATCCCCTTCTCCTGATGAGCCGCCGGGCACTGCCTGGGCAGCGCTCAGGATGCAGTGGGAGCTGTTTTTGGTGCTGCTGCATCCCCACACACTGGGCAGCTCAGGATTGGACTGACAGTCCATAGCTGGACATTCTTTAGGCTGCCAAAATCTTACCATGACAATTCAGTCCATTTTGTTAAATATGTGCTTTGCACCCCTATATGTGCAATCCATATAAAATAGTACCTGAGAGAGCCAGATCACAATTGGGACTATGTGATGCGGAAAGGGAGGGGGGATAATACAGAAGTTGGTATTCAGTGGGAGAGGGACACTGATGCTCTCTCAAGATAAACAACAAAAGATTTTGTTGTTGCACCTTTACACTCACTTCTCTCTTTCCTATGTGCAATGCGAAGCAATTGTGCCATTGGCTACTGTATTTGATCCTGGCGTACAGAATATATTTCCCCCATGTGACATGATGTATGTATCCTCAAAAGCACATGCAGTAGTGGCCTGTCTTTTAGTGGTTTACTTTCTGGAGTAAGTACTTTACTTACTGTCTTACTTTAGTGGTTACTTTCTGGAGAGCACTGAAATTATGATGAGACCATTTGAATGAATTGGATGATCTCATGTTTTAATAGACTGGACTTTAATTCTGCCCTGTGCATGACTTTGTTCTGTTATATAGTTAGCTTTAGTTAATAATTGTTTAATGATTTGGTTAGAATTTTTTTTTATTATAATTGGTTATCCTCATTTGCTTTGAGCATCACCAGATCAAAGGTGAGATAGAAACGTTCTCATCAATAATAAACACCTATGATATATAAGCAGAAATGGAAAACTGAAGAATTGGCATTACTGGATCATGTGAGTTATAATTTTACAGTGGGAATTTCTTCAAGCTATAATAATGGGTGATGTTCTTTCCATTCTATAGTTCACTTATGGTACAGCCGAGCGGACAGTAAGTAGCAGAATTCACTTCCCTTCTTTGTACTGGACAGCACCAACGGAAACTGCCTTTCTTACTGGGATTGTCCAGCTACTTCTGCATTTCAGATGGACGTGGGTTGGCCTCATGGTTTCGGATGATGAGGATGGAGAAAGATTTGTGCAGAGCCTGACCCCTCTGCTTGCTCAGAAGAGCATTTGCATTGCATGGCTGCGAAGGGATCCAGCAAAGCGAAATGAACATGACAAAAATCATGTTACAAAAATGACAGAGTTAACGCTAACCATTTTAAGAACTGAAGTCAAAGTGATTATTGTTGGTGGGGACTCAAATTTGCTCTCTCTTTTAATTATCTCCTTAGAAATGATTGAATCTGATATAAGGGCTTATATAAGAAAGGTTTGGATCATGCCACCTCAGTGGTATATCTCTTCATACTCTGGGCAATTGTTAGGTACAAACATTTTGCATGGAGCATTGTCTTTCTTATTCCACACAAGTTCAGTGCCAGGATTCGAAGACTTTCTGCTGGCCTTAAAGCCTGATGAGACATTGAGGAACTTTCTCTGTTTGTTATGGCAATTAGAATTCATACACTGTCAAAGATGTGAAGGAGAGAAGAAACTGAGGAAAGCGCCTCTGTCTTTCTTTGAGATGAGAATGTCTGGTGAGAGCTACGGTATCTACAATGCTGTCTATGCTGTGGCACATGCCCTACAGGCCTCATACTTGGCCAGACACAGGACCCTGCAACACAGAAGCAAATTTGAGTCTTTCGGTGTTCATCCATGGCAGGTAATCTCACCAACAGAATGAACAGCAGTTGGTGTTGTGGGGTGATTAAGAAAGTGAGTAGTGATTCAGGATTTAATGAACCTCACATCTGCTACAAATTCTCAAAAGGTGGCTTTAGTCAAATGCCCCTTCCCCAAGCAGTCCAGCTCCAATCTGGAGGTTCTGCTTGATCTTTCCTGATCTCTAATCATTCAGCCTACTGGTAACTAGAAAATTTTCTTCAAAAATTTGGGTAGAGAATCCGATAAATATAAGTGATGTGGATGAAGTAATGTTCAATATTGGTGAGCTGATAGGATAGCAAGGGAAATTTCCTCTGTCCAAGTCAAGTCCAAGCTGACAGGATAGCAAGGGAAATTTATTCCTGTCCAAGTCAGACCTGGAGTATTATGAAGCCCTGTATTTCCTTGAGTCCCCTTGAGTCCTTGAGTCCCCTTGTTTCTTTCTGTATGCTTTCTGTCTATTTTCCTGTACTTGGGGCAGTTTCAACCTCAGCAGCTTCTGTGCCTCCAGCTGTTGGGATGTACATTACAAACAGCTCTATAGTCCCTTTGTTTGCAAAACATTATAAGCGACAAGGGAAAGAACAGCCTTTCTCTTTCACTTGAGTCAGGAATGAGCCTGTTGATTGGCTCGGGTTCCTGCCAGTTTTCCTCAAGGAATGAGGGAGGCAGATATTCAGCTGGGATCCCCCCACCAATCAGGTAGGCCAATTAGGTCATTACTGTGGAGCGATAAAACTTCCAATCTGGAAGGAAGGAGTGGCTCTGTTCTGGCTGTCCAAAGCTGATGAATTCCACATAGAAGAGACTCGTGTGCAGGGAAGAGAGAAAAAAGGGGTAATTAAGGCAATTACCTTAACATCCTTCAGGTAATTAACAGCCCAATCTTACTGAAATCCCCCCAGTGTGGTGTGGATGCAGCCACACCAACAACTCATGCACTGCATCTGTGGAAGGGGCAGTTGAAAGATCTCCCCGAGGTGAGTGAATGGCATGATCTACTGGTTATATTCTAGTCCTGGATCTGCCTGATTCCTGTCACATCTCCTCTGTAGGCACTGCAGAGGTTATGACAGGACCTCCCAAGATTCAGTATTTTCCTAGGAATGGGGTTTTGCCCAGATGGCCCCCCCCCCGTCTGGCCTGATCACTTGGGCTGGTGTCAGCGATACATTCTATAAGGGCTCTTCTCTGTTCAGCTGCATATCCAACCAGGGGAGAGAAGGGAGCAGTAAGGGAATCAGTGCACTAACCACGAGCACTAGTGCCCTGAATCAGCCGACAGATGCTGAGAGCCCCTTCCCTTTACCTTGTCAGATTCACTGCAATGATCTTATAACCTCTTTATAACATTGCTTCAAATATCAGTAGGTTCACATTGACTGGAAATGACAGAGAGTAGGAGAGCTGACTGGACTCCTACTGCAACCTCATCTTATGAGCTTCTGTTGCTGTGTTAAAAAGAGCATATGAGAAGAGAATGATAGACTTTGTGCTTAAAGATAATTGCTGATAGCTAACAGAGGGTTTATATAAGCAGTAGGCACATCCACTTGTACTTGCACTTGTGGGATTTCTGGTTTCCATAGCTTCCTGTGTTTGTAAGTCACATTTCATGCTATTCTGAAGGGTCCCTTAGACTTCTGGACCTCAATGGAGCGCATGTTGCTGATGTGGGAAGGAGCTGAAGGGCCCTAACTTCTGTGAGTGCTCCTAATGATTTTCTGTCCCACCCTAGCTCCACTCTTTCTTGAAAAGCATCCATTTCAACAATGGTGCTGGGCATGAAGTCATGTTCAGAAATGGAGAAATCTTGTCTGGCTATGATATCATCAACTGGGTCACGTTCCCCAATCAAACTTTCCTTAAAGTCCCTGTTGGAATGATTTCCCCAAGCCAAGAATTCACCATCGATGAGGATGCAATCGTGTGGAATAGTAGATTGAAGCAGGTAAGAACTTACTGCACCTCTGAAGTACAAATGTGTGCTAAAAGTTATTATAACTTCCTGTTTTATCTATCCAATTTGTCCACACATAATTAACAACAACTAAAAAAATTGTATTTTTCCACTGTAAAAATGAAGATGCAAACACAGGCATATTTCCAAAGGCAGCTGAAGAGGGGGATAAATTTGCTCACAGCCTTACTCAGTTGAGGGAGGGGCTAGCTTAGATATACAGGTCACTTTCCCCAATCAAACATTCCTTAAAGCCTCTATTAGAAAGATCTCACCAAGCCAAGAATTCACTATCAACAAGAATGCCATCATGTGGACCAGCAGACTGAGGGACCAATCCTATCCAACTTTCCAGCACCGGTGCAACCGCAATGCAGCCCCTAGGCAAGGGAACAAATGCTCATAGCTACCCTCCCACCACAGAATGCAGCACAAACCCCATTGGCATGGCTACACCAGGGCTGGAAAGTTGGATAGGACTGGGCCCAAAGATACTTCCTAGGGTAGCAGGGGAGGGGGAGAAGGGGGTATGTGTGTTTACATTCTTAATCAGAAATAGGAGGGACCAGCCCAGCTATATTGTGCTAACTATCCCTGTGAAAATATGATAGCATAATTCTTGACCTGAAAAATGCTCAGGTTCCTAAGTTACTGGGTGTGATCTATGACACATGTATCATGTATGCATGGCAGTAATTGATTATGTTTGCAAGGACAAAATCATGACTGAAATCTATGTAGAATCAAAAAGTCAATGCAATGTATTGTACAACACAATCAATTACCCAAGTTGGCCCTAAACACCAGTAGTTCTTGGTGGGGAGAAAGAAGAAATCATTATAAGGAGAAAAGGGCATGTAAAGGTGCAAGTGAAGGGTGGGAGAAAGGATGGACCAGTGCGTAGGGAAGTCAGCATGTTTACCAGGGAAAGGAACTCAAACCAGTGACCCGGACTTGAGTCACTAAAATGCACATTTTTCTGTGACTGGTTGACTCGACTTGTGAATTACATGCATGGAAGATTCTGAGAAGCATTTGAGTCAGGGACCCCAACTCGGCACTTGTCCCCACGCTGTGTCTAGGTGTGCTTATTGTTTTTGTGGTGTGAAAAACCTTGTGGGGCCAGCATTCAGATTGGGCAAACAGCAGGGAAGTTCCAGTCAGGAGGCAGGGAAGGGTTATTAATGCATCTGAGCAGGAGGGGAGAGGTGGGAGAAAACTCTTTTGCCCATCTCCCATAGGAAGGAAGTAACCAATGATCATTGTCCAAAGGATGGGTGTTCTGATACTTTCTTTGGCTGAGGTAGAGTTCAAGGAGGAGCCTAAGGGGATTCTTGGCTTACAATTGGCTGCAGAAGTCCAGGGAGGGGGAGAAGATAGGGAAGGGGGGACGCAGTTCATAGTGATCACGCCTTCCATCATGGCTGGTGGGGAGGTGGAACCCTCATTGAATGACTGACTGAGTGGGACTAGTTCTGAGTAGAGTTGCCAAGGTATCAGGTTGTCCTGGTAAGCCTTGTAGTTGCTGCAAGTGACCCTCCTCCCTCTTGCTGCTTCTGTCCCCGCTCTCTCACAGTCCCTCTTGTCCCTCCCACCCTGTTTACAGAAGTCATTCTTAGAGTCACAAAGGGGTGACTCGGCGACTCAGAAAGTGCCCCTGTTATGACTTCAAGACGAGGCACAGTGGGTAGTGACTCTACATTCAACTCAAGTTAAGCCACACTGAGTTTTTCCATCCCTGATGTTTACCCAAGAGAAATAGGAGCTGAAGAACCTTTGAATTTGCTGTAGTGAAAAGGAGAGAGGAGGAACAGAAGGCAAAAAAAAAAAAAAAAGCAAAGCAGAAACGCATCAAGACTGAAAAATAGAAGAAGTCCTAGACTTTCAATCTCTCTCTCTCACACACACACACACAAACACAAACTACAATTTCATCACTGTCAGTGGTGTAGCTATGTCATCTGGCATCCAGGGCCCCATTTTTTTTACATCCTCCCTCCCAAAGGCATTAGAAAAGCACCTCTGGTTTTTGGCAAAAAAATGGAAGCACCTTTCTAAGGCCTCCACAGACCTTCTGAATGTCGGGAAAGCCAAACACTGCCTCCCTGGGGCTCTGAAGGCTGCCAGAGGCCTTACGAAGGTCCTAAATGGCCTTCCCAACACTCAGAAAGGCTGCTGGAAGCCTTAGGAAGGTACTTCTGGTTTTAGCTAAAACCAGAAGTTTTCAATGTCCTCCGGGAGGCCTTCTGAGGCCACAGAAAGGCATTCCCCTGACACTCGTGCAGGTGTGGCATCTGGGGCAATTGACCTCTAAGTCTCCCTTTAGCTATGCCACTGGCCACAGTAGAAAGGATAGAAATATGAAGCATATCATCAATGTTGGGCCAATTGTCAGTGTTTCGTAAGAGCAAAATAAGCCATCTATATCTGCTGAGATGAGAGTGTCGGGCCTGGGTTCCAAAACACAGTAATCCCAGCGGTGGGGGTGCAGGTGGGGAATCTGTTGGGGAGAATGTCATCAATGACTTGAAAAGCAAGCCCTGCAGGGATGGGCAGTAGTTTTCACTGATTTCAGATATGAAAGTAAGGCAAAGTAAGGGAGGTGAGACAGCTTTCCTGGAGGAAAGGGTTCCGCAGGTGCTGGAGTTGGAGCTGTGGTCAAGTGTAGGGAAGAAGAGACAAAAGTTGGAAAGAAAAGAGACTAGCCTGATACCTGTCCTGTGTGTTGACTGCAATAGCAGTCCTTGTCAAAGGGTAGCAGAAGGAACGGGTCTACAGGAAATCCACAAGCAACAGCAATAGTAGCGAGGATGGGGAAAAGACTGACAATGGCGTGAGGGGTTTGTGGCCCAGCTTTCTGTGACCAAAATTCCTGTAGGGAGGCTTTGAGGCTCTTGTGGAGTGAATTCATCAAGAACGTTCCTCTGTTCTCCGGCTGGTTGCTAATGGGTGATCCTTGCTCAAGTTGAGTGCCTCTGTTGTTCTGATCTATGATGGGGATGAGGCAGAAAGTTTGTTGATTGATCAGAAAGCCTGTTCATTAATTATCATATAATCCTTGATTAGTTTTTTTTTCCCCCCACATCTCAATCCTAACCTGTGCTTAACAGGGAGGCCACAGTGGCTTGTACTGTATTCAACACAGGTCAGGTTCAGGCTGGAGGTCACCTTGGGATAAGGGATATTTTCCCCTTATCCCATGTTGAGTCTTTGCATGCCCTATGAGGCTACTCAGATCTGCACCAGCTATTTCACTGGCTTGGGATCCAGCCGACTCCCAAGTTGTGCCTTATGTGCCTTACATGTACATGCCTTACATGTACAAATGTGCCACCTCAAACCATTCTTTGGATCATGTGCTCGGTGAGTTTGGAGGATAAAGCTAAGGTTAATGGGATTTCTTTTCTGATTTCAAAGTCAGGAGGTTCCCAGGATTTGATTATTTTACAGGTTCAGAGCTGGTGACCCAACAAGGTGTAGCCAGTCATGGAATCCTCCAAATGGAAGGCAAATTTTCTTCTAAGCTAGGCAGCAAGAGTGAGGGGGGGGGGGCAGGGTGATCTTTTCCTTCAGGCCTGTGGGACTAGTTCTGGGTCATGCTTGCCTGGCATTCATCCAGTATACATACACATGCTTAAAAAAATGTGTCAGATAATTCAAAGAACAGCATGTCAGGTAACACTTCCCTTCTCATTTTGTTACCTGGTAGGGTGAAAAACTATAGGATTACCTGTGTAGGGCAAGGGATGAGCAATCAAAGGCCATCATGCCATAAAAGAAGGGCACTTGATGAGCTCATGGCACAAAAGTTCCCATTCTTGAAACAGGAATTTGAGTTATAAAAAACTGAATCACAGAACCTTTACTGGGTTTACAGCACTCATTCAGTTACTGTCAATGGCATCAAGCTATCCTGTATCACTCTCACTGCCCCTGCTGTGGACCTTGGAGTATGGCTCATAATACTATCCACATGTTCTTTGATTAGGTACCACCCCATTCCACTTGTGTTGACAGCTGTAATTTTGGACACAGCAGGAGAGTTCTGGAGGGGAAACCTGTTTGTTGCTATGATTGTATGCCATGCTCAGAAAACACAATTTCTAATCAGACAGGTAAGTGCAGCCATAGAGTCACTGGGCTATGACATTTTGAATGACTCCTAACAGGGACTTTCCAGAACACCTGAGTCAGGGCCTGATCCTAAGGACCCAGTGCTGGCCACTGCCAGTGTTAAGTGTTGCAAACGTGCCGTAAGGCATGCATGTAAGACTCATTGCCAGGTCAGCGCTTGCGCTGCCTAAGCACCAGTCTGTGCTGAACCAGGGCCAGCTGGAGGTCCATCACATGCTGCCTGGAGCTCGGGGTTTGCTCCTGTAGTGAAGAGGAGAGTGGAGCAGGAAGGGTGGTATTCTAGGGCAGGAGAGCATGGGGGCAATGGCATAGCTAAGGGGGTGCAGGGGGTAGCAGCTACACCAGGGGCAACAAGCTGAGCTTGACACTAGTGAGCAAAATTGTGAAAATCTTGGTATGTATGATTAATACCATCATGTTATACATCATTGGAAAGGTAAATTAATGCAGAATGCAACAAAACAAACCCCACTGGAATATCTGTATTCTGTCAAACGTTATGGCCAATTCACCAGAAAATGAAAACACAATTGCCTTATGGAACAAAAAGTGGCTTTTCTTAACTCAAAACTGACCTATGAGGCTGATTGTTCGGAGAGCCAGTGACATATTATTATGTTATTGACATGCTGCAATGACATGTTATCATGATCCAGTATGAAACCAATAAGGTGTTAATACGAATCAGCTCTCATTTCCATGTATCATAATACAGTTACCCCTGCTAACTGGGTAAAAGGAGCTTTTTCAAGAGGTGCCCCTCTTATATTTAGCAAGGGAAGAATAACCATCCCTCCTCACCCCAACTCAGTGTCTTGAACATATCAGGGGTACACTTTTTATCAATTAATTAATTTGATTTTGTCTGGGGGGAGTACAAATCTTCTTTGACCCCAGGTAGCAGATAGATGCCTTAGCTATGTCACTGACTGGGGGGAGGCAGCAGAGCAAGTAGGTGGCAATCTGCTGAAGGGAGGAGGTGGGTTCCTTCCAATTTTCACTTTTAAAAATGTCAGGGCATGTCGTCACTTCCAGTTGTGACATCACTTCCGGGGCAACATTTTGAGCTTGGCACCAGGCTACACAATCATTAGCTACACCACTGGCGGGGGGAAGGCAGTGTGGGAAGGAGTGGGAGCTCTGCTCCGCCAGATCCAGAACCCTGAGTTTGGCCGTCCAGCCCGACATAGGACCTCTCAAATCTCCACTGGCTAAATAACTGGCACAGACTTGAGTATCCCCATTGTGGGGCCTGCTCTCTTTCCCAGTGGAAGGGGACGAATGTTCCCTTCCTGCAAGGAGTTGGCGGTGGCTTCCTGGCAAACATTGGATGCAGTGGCAGCCATTTTGGTGCTGTTGCTTCTCTGGGCACTGAGCAGCTCAGGATTGGGGTGCTTCTGGGCACCAGGCAGCTCAACTCACCCTTCCGCTGGTGCAGCAGCTGCTCCACTGGCCTCGAGTGTTGAAATCATGCCATCCAAGTGGCCTCACAGCAGAGGCTGGGACACTTCTTGTCATAAGGGGCAAAATACCTTTATTGAGGGTAGACCTCCAGGCTCCACCAAACCCTTGCTGGTTACAGTGGAGGCCAGCACAGGTTAGGACTGGGTTGCCAATTATTGGAAGTAACAGAGGGAGGTAAGTCTAGGCTGGATTGAGATCTCAAAAGTATTCTGCAAGGCACTGAAACAGTGAGTGAAATGAATGTGGCCAATGGGAAGAGCGGCTGAAATAAGTTGGCCACTTCCTTTGTTTTCTATGTTGTGAGAATGGAGCATGAAGGGAAATTACAATAAAATCTCATCAGAAACTAAAGGTTTTTGACAATTTAATACATCTGTTAAGCACTAGGCTAAGTGAATGAACACACCTCCACACATGATTGTCCTTTCCAGATGCAGATCATTGCATTCCATGCACAGAAGATCAATATCCTGAGAAGGACCATGGTCAATGTATTCTGAAGGTTACATCCTTTCTTTCCTACCAAGAGCCTTTGGGGATTGTGATGGCTTCCCTTGCTACTTCCTGTGCTGTAATCACAGTTCTGGTGATGCAAACCTTTCTCAAGAACTGGAATACACCCATCGTCAAAGCCAACAACCGGAACCTCACCTGTGTCCTTCTGGGCTCCATCCTCCTTTGCTACCTCTCTTCCCTTCTATTCATAGGGAAACCTGGAAGGGTGACCTGCCTTCTGCAGCAACCAATTTTTGGCATCATTTTCTCTGTGGCTGTGTCTTGTGTCTTGGCAAAAACAATCATGGTGGTCATTGTCTTTATGGCCTCAACACCAGGAAGCAGAATGAGGATGTTTCTAGGACACAAAGTGGCCAACTCCATTGTTCTGTGCTGTTCCTTCACTCAAGTGGCCATCTGTATTGCATGGTTGTCATCCTCTCCTCCTTTCCCAGATGCCGACCTGCACTCAGAGATTGGGAAAATCATACTAGAATGTAATGAAGGGTCTCCTTTCATGTTCTACTGTGTCCTGGGCTACATGGGCTTCCTGGCCCTCCTCAGCTTCACTGTGGCTTTCCTAGCAAGAAAACTACCAGATGCCTTCAACGAAGCCAAGTTCATCACCTTCAGCATGCTGGTCTTTTGCAGTGTTTGGATCTCCTTTCTTCCAGCTTATCTGAGCACGAAGGGGAAAGCTGTTGTGACAGTGGAAGTGTTTGCCATCTTGGCTTCCAGCACTGGGCTGTTGGCTTGCATCTTCTTCCCCAATGTTACATTATTGTACTAAGAGCTGATCTCAACACCAAGAAACTTGTAATAGAGAAAAGAGATTATGAGCATTGAGTTTTAAAGGCTAAATATTTGCAGTTCTCTGCTTGTGTCTTGGCTTAACAAGGCCCAAATCCGATCAAACATTCCAGCACGGAAATAGCTGTCCCAATGCGGGATGTTCTGCATCCTATATTTGGCTGGCAGACATGAAGGTCTCCTCAAGGCAAGAGAATGTTTTCTCCCTTACCTCCCTTACCTCGGTACTGGAAAGTTGGTTAGGATTGCGTCCCATGTCCTAATTAGAGACTAGATTAACAAAGATAATTGTGAATAGACTTGCAAAGTACTTAAAAATGCCTTTGATACAGAAACATATCTATATATTTTAGATAGTACATGAATATGGCTTTTTCTGTACAATTGTTTGTATGTAAAGGACAGCACAAGTTCGGGGCTGTCTGAGGCTCCAAATGATTTGCCTCGCATGTTTAGAACAACACATTTTTCCCATACTGCTTCATTGAGTAAGGGTTTGGCTCAGGTGGAACAATCTGCTCGAGTTGCAAAACTTAAGCCTGTATGACTTGAGGGAGATATTATCTGTTTCTTTTTTGGGAAGGCATTTCTCTACTTTGTAATTAGCAACATAACTATTATTATAACTATTATTATTTTTCACTCCATTGAAAAACAATTCAGATGAAAAACACTGGCAGTGAAATCCTCAGCCCATGTCTGTGCTGACTGCAATGTGTCATTGAAAAGAGGTGCGGGGCTCCATCTGTTATTTACTGTGCCTGTTGGGGGCGCCACTGTAGTCGTTAGGGTGGAAAAGAAGGCAGAAGTGCAGCTGTGGCATGGCTAAGCATCTATTTCTATTCAGGCAGGTCTTCTTGCTGCTACTTTTCCAGTTGATGTTCCTTCCTGTTTGCCTGCATGAAGAAAGAGCATGTCTTATTAGAAGTATCCAAGACAATGTACATAAGCCAGCAGAAGCCATCGTTGGTGGGATCCTCTCAATGGTCTTGCCTTTAACCCAACTGATCAATTTTAAAGACATTCCAGATCAGAATAATGGAATTTCCATGTAAGTTCTTTATTGTATTAAAAAAAATTCTCAGGAAAGCAGGGTGGCTTCAAGCTGCATGAGGAAGTTCCAGTGGTACAATTTATCATAGATTGACTTGAAAGTGATTGGGACAGATGGATCAGTTCCTAAGTATGATTGATTTATTTGAGGCACAGAGTGTTTTGCCTCTTAAGGACTTTGCCACACTAGAAATGAACCTGATGCAAGTTCTTCTAAGGAACAGTTTGACTTTAAGCTTTAATGGGAATTGAAGCTTCAGAATAAGCAGGATTGTGTTTTATTCAAAACTGGAGGGATATTGATAGGATTTGGTCCATTCCACAGGGTGAGGAGGGGAAGGAACAGGGTGGAGATGGAGGGCCCAGACCTATCCAACTTTCCAGCTCTGGTGTATCCACAGTGCAGCCCCATGGTAAGGGAACAAATGTTCCCATATCTTGAGAAGGCCCCAGTGACTGCCCCTCCACCACAGGATGCAGTGTGCACCCCACTGGCACAACTGCACCAGCACTGGAAAATTGGATAGGATTGGGCCTGGAGAAGAGAGGAGAGCAGATCAAGGCTGGGAAGGGGAGGGTGCTGCTGATATCCTATCCCCCTTCCCAGCCCTGATCTTCCTATCTGGGTCAACTTGGATTTGCACCAGCTATTTAGCTACTGCAGACCAGAGTAGACTCAGAGTAGACCAGAGGGCTTATCCTGGGGCAAGGAAATAAATGTTCCCTTGGCTGGGAGTCCATTGCTGCTCAAAACTCACCTGTAAGATGCAGTGCGTGTGTCCTATTGGCTGCATCAACACATGGGGAGTTAGGGAGGATCAATTCCTTCCTAACTCCCATCAATTTCAACCCCATGGATAGTAATGGAGGGAGAAAATATTGAGTAGGGCACCATTATTCAGATCCATCAAAGTATCACATGAGTGAGCAAGAAAGAGTTAAATATAAACAATACTAGTTTATCTAAATAGGCTCCAAGTGCCAAGCATTGCACAACTTGTGCTCCTGTGTGCAGAACCCAAAGCACTCACTTTCTACCTTCCTCTTCCTGCTGGAGATTAGACTTTCAGCAGCCTTTGTAGCTGAAGTGCTAGTGACAATTCATGAGACATAATTCATAGAATTTTCTAAGTCTCGATATCATTCATATTGCAGTACAATGGTTACTTTTTACCAGCATGCCCTGTCCTTGATATTTGCCATTCATGAGATCAATACCAATCCCAGCCTCTTGCCCAATATCACCTTGGGCTTCCACCTCTATGACAACCTGTTTAATTCAGCGACTGCCTATGAGAGGATCCTGGACCTCCTGTTCACACAGCGAAAGAATTGCATCAATTACGAATGTGATCGGCAGGAAGTATTGTCTGTTGTTGGGGGATTCACTAAAGAAACATCCGTCCAAATGGCCAACATTTTTAACATCTACAAGATCCCACAGGTATGTATGTATTGAGTGTGATGGGATACTCTCCTTGCAGAGTTGCTGTTGAGTTATAGTGTGATAAAATGCCCTCTCATTATAGAGCAAAACAAGTGGCTCTGTTGTTAAGATGTGGCTATTTTAAGCATTACAGTGGTATTCCTCATGAAGCTATCACTTTACCTCACCATTGTGACACTTGGCGGGAGAGATTCCAAGACAAGTCAATCTCACAGATAAGTCAAGGGCAGGTTCTGAGAAAAAAAAACAACCATGAAATTTTCTATGACCCTCAGATATGATGGGGTTAAAGTTAGGGGGGTATCTGACTATAGTTTTGTCTGATTTTACCCAAGGCCATATCCTGAAAAATAAACTACTACTAATTGTTATCTCTCTAATTTATTAAAAATATTGTAAAAGATCATAAGATACATTTTTTTTTCTTTAACTTTTAAAATTCTGGTCTTCACAAACTTTTTTATCAGAGTAAGTGCACTGTAAACAACACACCAATAGAACAGTGGTTCCCAACCTGGGATATATGTACCCCCAGGGGCACTCACAGGACCTTTAGGGGTACTTGAAAAATAATTTAACAATGGCAGAAAAAGGCAGGTAGTGCTCCAGAATGCCTTGCAGGGCCAGCAGGAAGGGAGGTCAGTTGGCTGTGAAAGCCCCACCAACAGCTAGTTTTTGGTCATCAATTCATGTATGAATCAATGATTGAAAACCAACACAGTGAAAAAGCTGCAATGTAATATGGAAAGTGATCAATCACCCAGAATTTCTCAGGACACTTCTGGTGCTAAACAGTGCAAAGGCAGAGCCTTCAGTTCTTCTAACATACTAAATGCAGTTCTTCTAAAATACTGTGATGAATACATGAAGTCTGGGTTTTCATATAGAGGAGATGAGGGCTTATATTATTAATATTGATTACAGACATTTAGCTAATGTGAGGGGAACAATTCATGGAAAAAGACTGCCAAGGGGTATGCAAGTGAAAAAGGTTGGAAACCCCAGCAAGAGAACCATTAATCCAATCCTTTTTTAAGGTGCCTTGTGTGTTAAGCCAGAGGCTCTGCATATAACATACAACTTATAACACATAACTGGGAGTATGCAATTCAATTCACAGCAGTGGGACAAGCAACAAGGAATGACTGTGAGCATATGTAGCTGCTGGTAGTTGCAACCCTATTTACTCAGAAGTAGACCCATTGCTTTCCATGGGTGTTGTTCTTAAGTAATGGTGCACTGAATTGTAGCCTGGGACTTTGTTTCAGATGGAAACAAGGATTATATCCTGATGTTTAATAAAACAGACCTCTGCCAAGTATTTGCAACATGGAATGAGCAATCCTATGCATGTCTACTCTGAAGTAAGTCCCATAGTGGTCAATGGAGCTTACTCTGTAGCCTGCCTGCAACAATAACCCCCCAAAAAGAATCAGTGAGATTTCCAGCCCTCCCCAGTGCCCAGTTTAAAGTTCTTCTACTTCAAGCATATCAATACAAAGACCCACTTGGCTTTACAAGTGCAAAATAGAAAATATTCCCCTTACCAGTTCAAGTCTCTTTTTTGTCCTTTTTAGTGGGGGGGGGGGGGAGGCTGCCTTTTGTAACATATGTTGAGCTTAAGTTCCATGGGATCTGGACTATTCTGGTGTCCTCACATTCCCCTTTGCCTGGCCTGACAACCAGCCAAGGCTCATCTGCCTACTCGCGAGTAATCGCAACCGTGAGGCTGCTTCGCTTTCCATAGGGCTGGGAGGGAGGGACCTCCTTCTCCCTTTTGTGTTTTTGGGGGCTGCATTCATTGGATCAGGACCATTCTGACATCCTTGGAGTCCTCTCAGCCTGCCCTGAGTCCTCTCAGTTTTTGCCTGGACTAAGGCAAGTTCGCCTACTCGTGAGTAAACGCGGCCATGTGGCTTTGTTTCGGGCTCAATAGACGAAGCTGGGAGGGAGGGAGAAAACTCCTTCTCCTGTTTTTGGGGGCCGCATTCATAGGATCGGGACCATTCTGGTGTCGTTGGAGTCCTCTCAGCCTGCCCTTTCCGATGGACTATGGCACATACACCTACTTGCGCGTAAACACGCGATATGGCTCACTTTCACTTTCCATAGGGCTCCATGCATTTTTTCTTTCTGGTGTTTTGGCCATAACTTTTGAAGGAAAGGAGCTATTTCAATTCTGTTTTTGGTGTTGCACTCCACTGGACATTCCACATCCAACGGTGTATGGCACAATGGGGTAGCTCCTAATGCCATGAAGTTAGCGCATCCTCCCCCAGGGCATGTCACCCGGTGCGGCCTGCACCCCTTGCACCTCCCTAGTGATGCCAGTGCCTGCATGGGAATGGTTAAGCCAACTGGCCTGCCCTGAATCCAATGTGGGGTTGCAGTTGGTTGCGGCTCAATCCAGGGTAAGGGGAATTCATTCCCCTTACCCCAGGTAATGCTGCAGCAGCCCCAATGGGACTACTCTGATCTGCACCACCTAAAGAGGTAGTGCAGAACTGAGCAGCCTAGAGCTGCTCTGAGCTGCCCAGGACTGAGGTTACGATCCATCACAAGTGCAGATCCTGATCATTTTCTCTGTCCATGGCCTGTCCATGGGCCCGCTTGCTGCCTATCCTTCCCCTGCCCTCTCCAAGCCCCCACGCCAGCTTTGACCTGCACAGCCTTGTGTCGGCCTTAGGAGGCTGGTGCATGTTCACATGCCTGCCTCTTTCCCTGAACGGTGGCACAGAAGTGCTTTACATTGCTTTCACAATACCTCTGGGCTGGCATAAGGGACTTACGCTAGCCCAGTCGAGGGTTAGGACTGTGCCCTCATTGTGATGGCAACTAGCATAAATGCCTGTCAAAGGAGATTGGACAGCATTATGAAGAAAAGTCCATCACAAGTTATGGCATTTGATTGCCCACTCCACTGAATATCAATTCAGGGCACATGGTCAACGTGAGACATTTTTAATTTGGGATGGTTGTCTTCAAGGGGTCTTCAGGCTGCTTGTCTCTTGGCCCGGTTGCATTCATTCTGGGTGCATTCATTCTGTATGGTAGTGGCCACTGCTACATCCTGTATGAACATGAGGAACAATCATATTTAGCAGATCAGTCAGTGGAGGTCATCAGTAGTTTTTAGTACATCCATCTTTGCTCTCTTTGTTACATCTGTCACAGCAGATGAAAGGATATGTTTTTAGAATCCTTGGAAGGTCTGAGCTCAGTGGTTGCCACTGGAGGGATGTCAGGAAGGAATGCTGGAGAGTTGTAGTGATTTCCATTTAATGAGGAGCTAGAGGAGTAAGAGTCCAATCTTGGGCTTGGTGCATTGGCTTACCACTGGTGCGCATTGTTGCAATTGTGCTGTAAGGGTGGGTGTCTGATCTCCGCCACTCAGTGGTTGCACAGACCGCCAAGCAGCAGAGATCTAAGTGGAGGTGTGGGGGGAAGTGGGGAGGAGGTGTTTTGGGGAGGGGTTGGCGGTGAATCGAGTAGCCCCCATTGTGGGGTTACTGCGTTTATCTGGGGGAAGGGGACAAAAGTCCCCTTCTCCCGAGGTGCCTCCGCTGGCTACCTGGGGTGCACAGGATGTGGTGGCAGCCTTTTTCAGTGCCGCCGGAGCCCTGCAACCTAGTCAGCTCAGGATTGGGCTGTAATGATGGAGCATGGTGGTGGTAGCTACACTGTATGGTGGAGAGTTATGAAAATTGGTGTTGCCTTGGCTTGCTCTAATAACTTTGTGACTGCTGGAGGGTGCTTATATTTTGGTCTTATTTGCAAGAACTCCATCATTTTTGGGGCCAACAAGAGAGCAAGGTCCAGTGGCATCAGCACCCAGCTTAGATCCGGAAATGTGTTTAAGCCAAATTTGGACCCAGAAGTTGAAATGAGATGGTTCGTGTACTGATTTGTATTTGTATTGATTTGTATTGATATGCCAGCTTGGCAGAACATGCACACACACACACACACACAAACATGGTTCTCTCAAAGTCAACAAGGGTTTTTATTATAAGAACAGAGAAAGAGAACACAAAGGTAGTACCAAAGCATAGGGGACTGACAGCCTGGTGACATGCATGGCTGAGAGCCAGAAATTAATGGTTCAGTGGCTTCTGAGAACCAAGAGTCTGAGTGAGGGTAAGAAGGAAGGGAAGTGAGACTGATGTTTCTGCCCGGTGTCAGGCTGGCAGAGGAGGGCGGAATGTGCCTCCTTGTCATCAGCAGAGCAGAGGGGCAGAGCAGTGGGGCAGCACAGAAGGCAGCCAGTCCCAAATAAAGCCACAGACACAGGCTTCATGAGTATAGAAGCATGTATTGCCAAAAGGAGGAGGCAGAAGTCAGTCAAATGGTCCAGAAGTCAGGGATACAGCAAGGCACAGTCACGATAAGCTGTCCGAGTCACAGAACAAACCAGCAGCACTTCACCTAGAACATCCACCACAGCAACCCACACTTGGTGTCTGTTCTCGCCCCCTTATATACTGGGGACAGCCAGTCAGAGTAGGACGACCTCATAGTCTTGTGACTAATTCTGATTGGCTGCCGAGTGGTGCATTGCACCACTCCTCCATTGCCTACGTGACTCAGCATACATCTCCCCAAGTCTCATGGTTCCCACCTAGCACAGGTGCATCTACTTATTAATCAGTACTACAGTTACATTTGCTTACATTACGCCGGGCCTGGACTTCAAGGCCCCTCCTGCCACATCCTGGCTCACAAAAATTTCATGCCCTGAGAGATGCCAAAGTCTGACACCCGGGAGTCGGCCTCTCAGAGTAAGAGCCTGCTGGCTAACACCTTCTACTGGCTTGCAGAAAGTGAAAGCCTGAGCACAGGTTGCTCTGCCCATTTATACACTGCTGATATTAATGTGTATGTGTGTGTGTGTGGCTTTAGGGCTTAATGCCCATACACGGTGATGACTTGTAGGTGGGCCAGTAATTCTAACTATCATTAACTTCCACATGGAAAAGGGAAATTTTTACCTTAGAGGGAAGAGATTTAACTTTTTTAAAACCGTCTTTACCCCCTTTACACAAGTTTACTCATAATAGTGATTATGGGCCCAATCGTGAGCTGGACCAGCACTCGTGTTGACCTCCAGCGCCAGCACTGGGTGTCACTGGGAGTAAGGCATGCCTGCGACACTCTGTGCCAAGTCAGCGCCAGTGCCGTCCCAGTGCCAGTCCCTACACTATTTCTGAACTTTCCATCAAATTACTTCAAATTTAATGGCTGATGGAAAGTTGAGAAATCGTGAACCAATGGCACCTTGAATCACTTTGTTGACTTGCTCAACAAGATTGTCTGTCACCTCACCACAGTTGCAGGGGAGTACCAAGGACGTGGTAGGGAGCATATATGATGATTCTGTATGAAACCGTGACTAAGAAATTAGGCTATTGCAAGTTTTGTGCAAAGTGAGTGCCCCAAAACCTCATGGACAATCCCAAAAAGCAGTGAATGGGGTCTGCGTTGATGTTCTTTGACAAGGACATACAAACACTTGTGCCACACTATGACAAGTATCTCAATTTGAGTGGTTATTATATTGAGAAGCAGTGTTTATAGTTAGTAACTTCTTTGCATAATAGAATTGTTTTCCATTCTTTTTTTTAAACAGCCTACGAGTGATTACTTTCCGAAAAAGCCTAATATCTGAGTTGCACAACCTGATCTTATATGACTTTAGGAAGATATTTATCTGTTCTTTTTCAGAAAGGCATTTATCTACTTGGTAATTATTAAAATAACTATTATTTTTACACCTCTTCAAAAAACAATCCAGAGGGACAACACTGGCAGTTAAATCCTCAGCCCTAGTCTGTGCTGACTGCAATGTGTCACTTGAAAATGGTGTAGGGCTCCATCTGTTAATGTGACTGTTGTATCACTGTAACTGTTGGTCTGGTAACAGAGGCAGATGTAATGCTGTGGCATGGCCAAGCATGAATTTCTATTTAGGCAGTTCTTCTTGCTGCTACTTTTTCAGATGATGTTCCTTCCTATTGTGTGCCAGAACCAAAAAAGAGCATGTCATATTAGAAGCATCCAAGACAATGTATATAAACCAGGGCAAGCCATGATTGGTGGGATTTTCTCTCTAGTATTGCCTCTGGTACACTTGCTCAATTTTAGAGAAGTTCCTGGTCAGAATTATGAGACTTCCCTGTAAGTTCTTTTTTTAAAATTTTAAAATAATCTCATTTTTCTGAGATCAGTGGGTCCAACAGCTGCATGAGTAAGTCTGAGAGGTGCAATTTATCAAAGATTGACAAACAAGTGATTGGGACAGATGGATCAGTTCATCTCCTACTTATAACAAATTTATTGGCATCACAGAGTGTTCCACAAGTTAAGGATTTTGCAACACTCGAAATGAGCTTAAACTAAGTTCGTCTAAGGAAGACACAGACCATAAGCTTTTGTAGCAATCAGTAGTCGGCTTCATGATAAACTTGATTGTATTTTATTGGAGATTGGTACATAGATAGATGTGTCTGTGCCACTTTTTCTATTCAGTTCATTCCATTCTGTTCTGTTGTTACTCTTTACCCTCGTACTAACTTTAGGTGCTTGTGCTATGCATGTATTTCTTCTAACAGGAAGGTGAATTTGCATTTTCTTTAATCTGCCCAACATTGCAAATATGCAACTGGGACCAAATGTGTACACCTGTGGGCTGGGCAAAAAAATGGGTTAAAAAAATTCCTCTTTCACAGACAATATCATTCATATGTACTTGGAGAGATTACAAAGGAGCAAAAAGCCAATCATAGCTTGCTATTGTCAGCAAGGCTTTTACACTAACTTGGTGACTGCAGAATCATCAGGAAGACACTAAAAACAAAAGGTGGGCAAGACATTAGTTGGGATGAAGGATGCAACAAGGTGTAAGACAACCTAGAATGGATTATTATCCCTCCACATATAAATGTTAGCAGTCAAAAAATGAGGTACAGGCGAGAGCTAACTAGTGTTAAACACTTTGAATCCCGTACTTTAGGAAGAAGGAAATATTGAGTAAAGTTTGATGAAGCAAATATTGCAAGAGTGAGCAGTAAAGCATTAAAAGGATAAAATACTATTTTATCCCAGTTTGCTCCAACAGCCTATTGAACAACTTTCCTTCCACATACAAAACACAAAGCACTTTCTACCTTGCTCTTACTGGTGGGAATTAGGCTTTTAGCAAGCTTTGTAGATGTGGTGCTAGTGATAATTAATGAGACATTGTTCATAGAAATTTCTCAGAACTATTTCTATTGCAGAACAACAGTAACGTATTACCAACATGCCCTGTCCTTGATATTTGCCATCCATGAGATCAATAGCAGTCCCACACTCTTGCTCAATATTACCTTGGGATTCCACATCTATGACAACATGTATAATTCAGAGACCACTTCTGGGAGCATTCTGGACCTTCTATTCACACAGCAAAAGAATCGCTTCAATTACAAATGTGATAGGAAGAATGTGTTGTCTGTTGTAGGGGGATTAGCTAAAGAAACGTCTATCCAAATAGCCAACGTTTTCAGTGTCTACAAGATTGCACAGGTATGTGTGTGTGCATTGAGTGTGGTGGGGTACTCTCTGGATAGCTATATCATGATGAAATGCCCTTTTGTTATGGAGCAAAATGAGAGGATTTATTGTTAGGTTGTGACTCTTACAAGCATGGCAATGGAATTCCTTATTCAACTCTAGGACTTATCCTCACCATATGACATTTCCACAAAAGCGTAAGCATTGACTTTCTAAATTTCACAATAGTCTGCTGAAAAGTGGGCCTATTCCAGCAGTTTACATCTCTTGATTGAAAAAGGAAGAGTAAAAAATGTGATCTGAAGTTGTCAATTTGGAAGTCAAAACCATCTCCAAAATTCTATTATGTTCCTGTAGTCTTCCTTTCATTAGCTGGATGGAAACAAACAAAAAAAAAGTGTAGTTTTAAATGTAGGAGACTAAGGGCCCAATCCTATTCAACTTTCCAGCTCCAGTGCAGCCAAAATGCATCCCCATGGTAAGAGAATGCATGTTTCCATACCTTGAGGGGGCTCAAGTATCTGTCCCTGCACCGCAGGATGCAGCACACACCCCACTGGCAGATTTGCACCAGCGCTGGAAAACTGGATAGGATTGGGCCCTCAGGGCACAATCCAGTTTTCCAGCCCTGATGCAGTTGTGCCAGTGGGGCATATGCTACATCCTGCAGTTGGGGAGCGCTCATGGAGGTTTCTTCAAGGTAAGAGAATGTTTGTTCCCTTATCCTGGAGTTGCATTGCCCTTATGCTGGAAAGTGCTGGAAAGTGGAAAGTGCTGGAAAGTGGGAAAATTTTCCTAAGGATTGCGGCCTTAGGGCAAATGTCATTAGTTTAGCAATCTGTTGGGTTTTGTGTGCTTTGTTTTGTGTAGCTTCCCTGCTCTCTCTGTGGCATGTTACTAGTTATTGCATCTACTTTTGTCAAGCTGTCTTTTGTGTCCAACCAGCCTCATTCAGGCATGTTCCATAAGGCTATTTGTTGCACTTTACTGCTTTTCTCCTTTTATTTAATCTTTTTTCTTTTGATAATAAATTAGTTATGTTTTGACTCTTTGCTTGCCTGGTCCATGTTAAAAAACAATTCTGTGGGTTACCATGTCGGATCGCATGCGATCTTCTTCACTGTGTAAGCTGCCCCTCACCCTGGCTCTTGGAGCCTGTCTGGGGGTGAAAGCAACACAGAGAAGATGCCTCCATGTTGCCTTCACTCCGCAGAATGGACCCGAGAGTGAGGAGGAGGGGAAGCTTACATGGCAAGTTTCAGAGCCATGCAGCACTTATTGCTCTGTCCCCCCTCTGACTCCGCTACTGGTGGGCACTACAATTTGACTTAAATAATAATATTTGTGTTTCTGGGAGGCAGTTTTTCCCCCTAATGGGACTCCACTGCTTGTCAGCCTTAATTTGGGATGGTGGTAGAATTTAGATCTACTCCCCCCCCCCCGTCAGATGGTGACCCAGGAAACAGAGAAAGTGAAGAGCAGAAAGGGTGTGTGTGGTTTAACCACTAGTTTTGCTTCCCGTGGCAGTGCTCTTGCCAGGGTCTCCTTCCCTGAAACAGCTACTCCAATTTGGGTAGCTAATCTGAGGTAAATAAGACACAGTTCCTAGTTGGTCATTCTTTAGGCTGCCAAAATCTTCCCAAAGCAATTCCGTCCATTTTGTTAAATGTGTGCTTTGCACCCCTGTATGTGTTATCCATATAAAATAGTACCTGAAACAGCCAGTTCACAACTGGGACTATGTGATGTAGGAAGTAGGGGAAGGGTTAATACTGAAGCTGGTATTCAGTGGGAGAGGGACAATAGTGATACCCCCTCCAGAGAAATGACAAAAGATTTTGTTGTTGCGTCTTTACTTCCACTTCCCTCTTTCCTATATGCAGGGCCATAGAGTTGTGCCATTGGTTACTGCATTTGATCCTCACATACAGAATACATTTCCCCCATGTGCACAGGATGTACGTATCCTAAAAAGCACATCTAGTAATGTCCTGTTCACTTAAGTGGTTACTTTCCGGAGAGCGCTGAAGTCATGATGAAACAATTGGAAGGAATTGGATGATCTCATGTTTTAATGGATTGGACTTTAATTCTGCCCTTTGCAATGACTTGGTTCTGTTCTATAGTTAGCTTTGGTGAATAATTGTTTCATGGTTTGGTTAGGATTTTTTAATTATGTATTAAAAATTATATTTTTATTATTTTTATAATAATTTGTATATATTATTATATATTATATATTATTGTATGTATATTATATATATGTCTATATATAATAGTATAAAATCAATTATATTATAATTTGATGTCCTCAGTTGCCTTGAGCATGACCTGATCAAAGGTGAGATAGAAATGTTCTCATCAATAATCAATACCTATGGTATAGCAACAGAAATGGAAATTGAGGAATTGGCATTACTGGATCATTTGAGTAAACATATCACAGTGGAAATGCATTATTTCTTCAAATTATAATAAGTTATGTTGTTTCCATTCTATAGTTTGCTTATGGTACAGCTGAAAGGACGTTAAGTAGTAGAATTCACTTCCCTTCATTGTACTGGACTGCACCAAGGGAAACTATGCATCACACTGGGATTGTCCAGCTACTTCTGCATTTCAGATGGATGTGGGTTGGCCTCGTGGTTTCGGATGACGAGGATGGAGAAAGCTTTGTGCTGAGCCTGACACCACAGCTTGCCCAGAACAATATTTGCATTGCATGGTTGCAAAGGGATTCAGAAAAAAAATATGAGCTTGTTAAAAAAATAGAAGGGTTAAAATCAACAATTTTAACAACTGAAGTCAAAGTGATTATTGTTGGTGGGAATACAAAGTTGTTCCAATTTTTATTGACCTTGGAAATGATTGAATTTAATATAAGGACTTATATAAGGAAGGTTTGGATCATGCCTCCTCAGTGGTATATCTGTTCATCTTCTGGGCAATTGTTGGGTACCAACATTTTGCATGGAGCATTGTCTTTCTTATTCCACGCAAGTTCAGTGCCAGCATTCGAAGAGTTTTTGCTGACCTTAAAGCCTGATGAGACACTGAAGAACTTTCTCTGTTTGTTATGGCAATTTGAATACATACACTGTCAAAGATGTGAAGGAGAAAAGAAACTGAGGAAAGCGCCTCTGTCTTTCTTTGAGATGAGTATGTCTGGTGAGAGCTATGGTATCTACAATGCTGTCTATGCTGTGGCACATGCCCTACAGGCCTCATACTTGGCCAGACACAGGACCCTGCAACAAAGAAGCAAATTTGAGTCTTTCGGTGTTCATCCATGGCAGGTAATCTCACCAACAGAATGAACAACGGTTGGTGTTGTGGGGTGATTAAGAAAGTGAGTAGTGATTCAGGATTTCATGAATCTCACATCTGCTACAAATTCTCAAAAGGTGACCTTAGTCAAACACCCCTTCCCCAAGCAGTCCAGCTCCACTATGGAGGTATTCATCCATGGCAGGTAATCTCACTAACAGATTGAACAACAGTTGGTGTTGTGTGGTGGCTAAGAAAGTGAGTAGTGATTCAGGATTCTCACATCCTATGCTCACACCAACAGAGGAGTACCTCTGTTAAACCTGTCCAGAGCTGATGAATTCCACATAGAAGAGACTCACATGCAAGGAAGAGAGGGGAAAGGAGGTAATTAAGGCAATTACCTTAACGTCCTTCAGGTAATTAACAGGCAAGTCTTACTGAAATCCCCCCACGGATGCAGCCACACCTACAATGCATGCACTGCATCTCTGGGAGGGGCAGTTGAAAAGTCTCCCCGAGGTGAGTGAATAGCATGATCTACTGCTAGCCCTGAAACTGCCTGCTTCCTGTCACATCTCCTCACTCTGTAGGCACTACAGACGTTTTGATAGAACCTCCAAAGGTTCAGTATTTTCCTGGGAATAGGGTGTTGCACAGATGGCCGCCCTCTGTCTGATCTGCTCACCTGGGCTGGTGGCAGCAGATACATTCTACAAAAGCTTTTCTTCATTCAGCTGCACATCCAACCAGGGGAGAGAGGGGAGCAGTAAGGGAGTCAGTGCACTAACCAGTAACACTACTGCCCTGGATCAGCCCACAGAATTAAGAGTCCCTTCCCTTTACTTTGTCAGATTGACAAAGTACTTTTTATAACATTGCTTCAAATATCAGTTGGTTCACAGGAACTGAAAATGACAGAATGTTGGCTAGCTGACTGGACTCTTTCTGCAGCATTTTCTAATGTACTTCTGTTGCTGTGTTAAAAGAGCCTATGATAAGAGAATGATAGACTTTGTGCTTAAAGATCATTAGCCCAAGGCTAACAGGGGGTTTGTATAAGAAGTAGGAATATCCATTTGTACTTCCACTTATGGGGCTCCTGGTTTCCATAGCTTTCTGTGTTTATGTGTCATTTCATGCTATTCTGAAGGGTTCCTTAGACTTCTGGACCACAATGGGGCACATGGTGCTGAAGTGGGAAGAAAGAATTGGAAGGTCCCAACTTCTGGGAGTTTTCCTGGATTCCAGTTCAGAAGCTTACTGGTTTTCTATCCCACTCTAGCTCCACTCTTTCTTGAAAAACATCCATTTCAACAATGGTGCTGGGCATGAAGTCTTGTTCAGAAATGGGGAATTCTTGTCTGGCTATGATATCATCAACTGGGTCACATTCAGCAATCAAACTTTCCTTAAAGTCCTGGTTGGGATGATCTCACCAAGCCAAGAATTCACCATCAACGATGATGCCATCGTGTGGAACAGCAGACTGAAGCAGGTATGAACATATTGCACCTCTAAATTACAAATGTGTGTGACAAGTTGTCAGAATTCCCTGTTTTATCTATCCAGTGTGTCCTCTCATAATTAACAACAGCTAAAAAGAAATGATTTTTTTCCTACGGTAAAAATGAAGACGCAAACATAGGCACATTTCATAGGGCAGCTGGAAAGGGGGATATGGGGGTAAATATATACACTTCCTTACTCAGAAGGGCCAGCATATGTCCTGTGACAACATGATAGCGCAATTGTTGGTGCCAAAATGTTCCAATGTCTTTTTTACGGGGTGTGTAATACATGTGTAACATGAATGCATGGAGGAAAATCAATTGCCTCTGCAAGGATGAAGCACAGTGGCTCTTGACACAGATCTATGGAATGCCATGAAATGCTGATGGAAACAGAAGGCACTTCCCACTAGCACACAGTGGTGAGATTACATATACGATCAGCAATAGATACATTGTTATTGATGTGACGTCAAAAAGACTGCAGTACAATGTACACAGCAATCAGTCACACAGCTAAGACCTAAATACCAGCAGTTTCTAGGTGGAAGAAAGAGAAAAAGGAAAGGAGAAAAGGGTGCATAATGGCCCAAGCAAAAGATGGGAGAAAGAAGGGAGCAGAACATAGGGAAATCAGTAGGGTTACTCTGGGGGAAATAGGGATTGAAGAACCATGGGTTTTGCTGTAGCTCAGGGCTTTTCAAACTGGGGTGTCGCGATGCCCCAGCCTGTGGGCCCTGGCTTCTGCCCCCTTAAGGGGTGGGGGCAGCCCAGAGGCAGGGAGGAGGCAGCAGTGCAATCCCCAGGATCTCGCCACTCAGGGGGCTGCAGGGGCTTAGGTGCACTTACCCAAGCCTTCTGCAGCCTACCGGGGGCGTGGTGAGCCCAATGTGATCTTCAGCAGGGCTCCCCGCAGCAGTGAAAGTAAAAGTGGAGCGATTGCACCCTGCCTCCGCTAAAGTGGAAGTGGAGCACGATTGCTCCGCTTTCACTTTCACTGCTGTGGGGAGCCCTGCTGAAGATCACACCGGGCTCCCTGCATCCTTGGGAGGCTGCAGGAGGCTTGGGTAAGTGCACCCAAACCCCTGCAGTCCCCTGTGCAGTGCAATCCTGGGGATTGCGCCACTGCCTCCCCCCCACTGCCTCCCCCCTGCCCCCGCAAGCACTTACAGTGGCTCAAACGCTCCATGAGAGTTTGAAAACCACTCCTCTAGTGGGAAGGGAGGGGGAAAGGAGAAATACAGGGCAAAAAGAAGAGCAAAACAGAAAAGAATCAAGAGTGAAAAAACAGAATAAGAAGTCCTAGACTCACACACATACCACAATCACACCACAGTACAGAGGATAGAAATACTTAGCATGTTTTCAATATGACTGCACACAAGACAGAAGATAAGGGGGCCAATGACCAGGGGTGCAAAAGCACAGTGATTTCCTGGTCCAAGATGAGAAGAACATCACAAAAGAGCTTGAAAAACAAGCCTAAGAAGACTGGGCAGGAGTCTGAACTGATTTCAGAAATGAAAATAAGGCAAGGGAGGTGAGATTGCTTGGGGGGGGGGGGTTCAGCAGGCACTGCAGCTCTGGTTTGTGCTCAAGGGAAGGGGACTTGGAAGAAGGGAGAATGGTTGGAAAGAGAAAAGAAGTAGCCTCTTTCCTGTCTTGGAATCATACAGCAGAATCGCACAGCCTGATTCCTGCCTTGGAATCACACCAGCACAGTAGTCCTTGGGTAGAAGAGAGAATGGGGGTAGATGACACAGTACCAACAGGTCTTGGAGCAATTCATGAACCCAACAATAGTAGTGAAAATAGGTAAATGACAGACAGCAACATGGGAAGGGGTTGTGACCCAGATTTTTGTGCCCAAATACCTGAAGGGAGGCTTTGAAGCTGTTGTGGGGTGAACTCATCATGAAGCTTCCTCTTGTATCTTGATGGCTCTAAACTGGTAACCCCTTGCTTGAGACACTTTCCTCTGTTGTTCTGGATCCTGTTGGGAGCATGGCAGAATTTTCCTTGATTGATTGGAAAACCTGTTCCTTAATTACTGTTGGACTCATGATTGATTTTTCAGTGAGTTTGGTGACGAAAGCTAAGGTTTGAAGGTACTACTTTTGTTCTCACTAACACTTTTGAATCAGAAGGTTCCCAGTGTTTGGCTTGATTATGGGTTGAAATCTGTTGACTCAACAAGGTGCAGTCAGTTATGGAATTTCCCAAATGGAAGGCAAAACTTTTAAGCCAACCTGCAAGAGCAGGCTGGTGCTTTGCACGGATTAACTGATGTTAGATCTTTTCCTTGAGGACTGGGGGACTGGATGCTTCTTCCCCTCGGCCCATTAAAACATGTTTTGGGTCATGCTTGCTTGTCATTCATCCAGCAAACATACACATGCTTATAAAAATGTGTCAGACAATTCAAAGAACAGCGTGTCACAGCTGTGCAACACCTTCCCTTCTCATTTTGTGGCCTGCCAAGCCCTTTTGTACACATGTCTGTGGCACTGGGTGCTTGCAAAGATCCAGGCCAATAAAATGATCCAGAAACGGCATGGTGAGATGCCTTGGATCCAAAGGCCAAGAGAGAGGTCAGGCTTTTGAGAATCAAAGCAATCAGACACATTCTGCTCTATCAGGCTGGCTAGGATGAAGTCATTTCTTCTTGGGGAATTCCACAGGTGATTTCTCTTTAGCATATATTTTTCTTCTTGCAGCATATTCAAGCCTGTCAACAAAACCCACCTCCTAGGAACTTGGCACTCCTGATTTAGAAAAAGCAGATTAGCAAAACAAAAGCAGGATCCTCAGCTCTGGCTGTCCTCACCAGCTCTGTGGCCAAACTCAATCAAGGAGCCATGCTACTATAGCAAGTGGCCTCCTGAGCTAACTAACTGCCCTTCAGCCAGGTGTAAGAAGAATACGAGAACACATTTAGGACTGGGGCTATGCTGTCAAGTTCACTCACACCATAATGAATGATGGCTTGTAGACAGAACCCCTCCAAATTTCTTCTAGGATTCTATGGGAGAAAAGAGACATAAAAAACTGGGTCCTCAAGCTGTCATATCTTTTGTCCATTGCTTATTTGTCTGCCTTGCTGCTAATGCATTTGTCTTTGACCCACTTGTACTGTGTTAAGCCATCCCCATTCCAACTGTCATCCAAGGATTCCATCTATCATGCCAAGTTGGAATCTAGCATCAGCAATACTGGCTCATTTCTCTTTTCCAGAATTTCTCCTTTCCAGTATTTATCCTTTCCAGCCACTGATCTCTCTCTAAGTTCTGCCAAAGCAGTGCTAATGAGGGCTGGCCAGTGATCCTTGTTGGCTCCCTCTTTATAGCCCTATTCATACAGTCTCTAACCAGGCAATGCAGTTAAAGTGCACTATCAGCACTGCATATCAAAAGGCATATTTTCCTCAGTGATGGTTTTTACCTCCTATAACAAATATTGACCAGAGAGAGAGAAGAGAGAGAGAGAGAGAGAGAGAGAGAGAGAGAGAGAGAGAGAGAGAGAGAGAGAGAGAGAGAGCACTTATGCATAAGGGCAGGCTCCCCAAAGTGAGTGGGGAAGCTGCGAAAAAAGAGGATAGGATCCAATGCACACCATTGCCTTGATGTCATCAAGCTGTCCTGCATCACTGTCGGTGCCCCTGCTATGGACCTCTGAATATGGCTCACAATACCGACCACATCTCCCCATGTCTAGGTGCCTCCTCATTCCACATGTGTTGACAGCTGCCATGGTGGACACATCAGAAAAGTTTGGGAGGGGAAACCTGTTTGTTGCTATGATTGTATGCCATGCTCAGAAAACACAATTTCTAATCAGACAGGTAAGTGCAGCCATAGAGTCGGTGGGCTACAACATTTTGAAAGCCTTAATATGGACTTCAGTTCTCAGAAGTCCTGAATCAGTTATTGGTAGTAATAACTACCAAGTAACTACTGAGTTACTGCAGATGGAGGGAGGAATGTCAAGACTGGTTTTAGACCTTGATAGTGTCAGGCAAGGCATTGGAATGGTGTTTAAAACGCAAGTGGTGAATGGGAAAAGTGGCTGGAGTAGGTTGGCCACTTTTTTAACTTGACTTGACTTTTTGTTTCTGAAAAGGTAGAGAACAGTGGTCAAATAATCAAAAGCCAAAGGGGAAAAAAAGAATACAGAGAGAAAGGTTGTTATACCAAGTCAAAACTGAATTGGTCTCTCCAGAATGCAAATGTTATACCCCAAAGCATGACTTACACTAAACCATAATATCACTCACCTGAAAGTCAAGACACATGTTCCTAAGACCCACTTGAATGTATAAAGTTATCCAAAGTGAACTCATCAGAATTCCCTTGCCTAAATGATTTACCTTCTATTAGCCCAAACCAATTTGTGTGATTTGCAGCCCAATCCTAACCTGTGCTGGCACAGAGGGGCCACATGACCTACACTGTATCCAGCGCAGGTTAGGAAGATGCTGGAGGTCTACATTTGTCCCCTTATGCTGGATAAAGCCCCAGCCTGCCCAATGGGGCTTCCTCGATCAGCACCAACCCCATGTAAGGCCAGCAGGCCTAGGAAGGGGGTTAGGATATGGTGGAGACCTACTCTGCCAATCCTGTCCCTCTCCTGGGCTTGTCCAGTACCATTCCACCCTCACATGCCCTGTTACACCTCTTCCCCCCTTCATTCTACCCTCCTCCACCTGAGGTGAATCTGGTGGCGAGGGTATGCATTAGATAGTGCCCCCTCCTTTTTGAAGCTCCATCCCCTTTCTCTGTTGGATATGCAGCAGCTAAAGAGCTGGCACAGGTCTGAGAAAACAGATTGGTGAGTGGGAGCCTTACAGGGAGGGAAGGGGAAATACGTTCCTTTGCCTTTTCCAATCCACCACCCTGCTGGATACAGGTTAGAGGATAGAATTGAGCCCTAATTGTCTTAGAGAACAAGCTAGAGCTAGTCATGACTAACCTATTTAGGATACAATAGCCAGGACCAACATTTTTATCTTCTTTTTTTGCAGACATGGATGATTGTTTTGAATGCCCAGAAGATCAGCATCCGAACAAGGGGAGAAATCAGTGCCTTCCTAAGGTTCCTCACTTTCTGTCCTATGAAGAGCCTTTGGGGATCACCTTGGCTGTCTTGGCTCTGGTTCTGGTTCTAATCACAATGTCTGTGCTAGGAATTTTCATTCAGCATCGAAACACCCCCATCATCAAAGCCAACAATGAGCTGCTCACCTATTCTCTTCTCCTATCCCTCTTCTTGTGTTTCCTCTGCTCCTTGCTCTTCATTGGCCGGCCTCGGGCAGTGACTTGCTCTCTGCGACAAACAGCTTTTGGTATCATCTTCTCAGTGGCTGTTTCTTCTGTGTTGGCCAAAACCGTCACTGTGGTCCTGGCTTTCATGGCCACCAAGCCAGGAAGCAGGATCAGGAAATGGTTGGGGAAAAGAATGGCAAACTCAGTTGTTCTTTCCTGTTCCCTGATTCAAGTAGGAATTTGTATTGTGTGGCTCTGCACTGCCCCACCATTCCCACATCTGGACATGCACTCTCTGACTGAAGAGATTGTGGTGGAATGTAACGAAGGGTCCGTCATCATGTTTTATTCTGTCCTGGGCTACATGGGATTGTTGACTCTGGTGACCCTCACTGTGGCCTTCTTTGCCAGAAAGTTGCCCAGCACCTTTAACGAAGCCAAGTTCATCACTTTCAGCATGTTGGTGTTTTGCAGTGTGTGGTTGTCATTTGTTCCAACTTACCTGAGCACCAAGGGAAAGTACATGGTGGCTGTAGAGATCTTCTCCATCTTGGCCTCAAGTGCTGATTTACTGAGTTGTATCTTTTTCCCCAAATGCTATATAATAATTCTGAGGCCTGAGCTGAATACCAAAGCCCAACTAGTACTGAGAAATAAGTAGGAGCATAGGCATTTGGCAAGTCTGTATTAAAAATATTCAGCAGTAGTGAGTGATGTGAATCTGGAAGTAACTATATAAAAGCATATTCCAGATCCTGGCTCCCTCTCTCTATCCTACGCATTTACTTACATGAAATCTAATCTATGGAGAAACTGAACAAATTCCAAACTATGTGCTTATTTAAATTCCCCCCTCTGTCTTCCTGTAGTATCACAGTGGATGGAAATGGGGAATTCTGCATTGAAATGAGGAATACTGTTTGAATTGAAGATGCTCTGTTTTGGGATATCTGGGAACTTTGAAATGATTAAGGGCCCAGTCCTATCCAATTTTCCACTGCCGGTACAGCCATGCCAATGGGGCATGCACTGCATTCTGTGGTGGGAGGCAGTCACAGAGGCCTCCTCAAGGTATGGGAACATTTGTTCCCTTATCTCGGGCTGCATTGTGGCTGCACAGATGCTGGAAAGTTGGCTAGAATTGGGACCTAAGTTCCGTGCTGTAGGGCCAAGTTGAAATCAAATGTGAAATGATCTGAAGTTAGCCAGAGAGCCAGGGGTCCATTTGGTTAGAAGAATAAAATGGCCATTTCTGGTGCCAGGTGAAAAAGTTACCAGGTGCAGCAGCAGACCTCCCCAGCCCTGTGCCTGGGGCAAAGGTCCATGATGGCGCCCCCCATGGGCTGTCACCGCTCCCCTGCTCAAAAAGCCACCCCCTCACCTGAGGCTCATGGAGCCTCACACGATCTCCACCTTCATCAGAAAAACCTCTGTGAGGTTCCCTGACACTTTAAACTGTGCTTCTGGGGCACTGTTTCCGCCCCCATCGGGAGCCTCAGAGAGGCTTCCATGGGGTTCTAGTGGCTGGCGCCTGGGGCTTTTGCCCCAGGGATGTCTATGGTAGGTCTGCTGCTGACCCGGTGGGAACTGGAAAGGTGTGATTTCACAGGTGGCTGTTATTGGGGTTGTCCAATGAGGTAGGATTTACAAGAACAATCTCCAGGTGTTATTAATTTGGAGTTAATCCAGCACCTGCGCTACATGCCCTGGCAGCTGAGTGGTCAGTCATGACTCAGCAGAATTTTGAATTATTGGATTGGGCTGGACCCATGTGGATGGAAAAGTGATCCTACAAAATGCGGTTCTTGAGTCTGGGATGCAGCAGGACACTTTGTCCATCTAAACCAGCAATTTTCAACCCACAGCACACTGACTAGGCACTAAAATTGTCAAGGCATGCCATCAATCTTTTGACAATTGACTAGGCACACCATGTTGCTGGTGGGGGGCTCACATCCCCCATTGAACCTACTAATAAATGACCTTCCTCCAAATTCCTGTGGCATACCTGTGGTCCACTCGTGGCACACCAATGTGCCATGGCACAGTGGTTGAAAATGTACAGAGTTCTCACCTATCAAATGTTTATGCCAAATAAAGGTTTTGTTGACTGTACTAAATATTTTAAATATATTGCTGGAGTGTATGTGTTGTATGTGTTTTCGTTGGCCAGAGGGAAAGTCCCTTGAAAGATTTGGGTAAGATTTTTGAATATTCATTTGACATCTTCCCTTCTTCTGCCTTTAGCTGAGTTGTTAAGTCAGAGAGGCACATGCAGGAAAGAGATTGGGAAGTAAAGCTCTCAGTGACTCACAGGTCAATGGTGTCACATGACTTGAATGGTGCTATGTCATAGCTAACTTTCTTTGGATATGACACACTCTAATTAGCATAAACTATGCTATTCTAGGGTGCTGCTACTTAAGTGCACACTATTTCCAGTGCTTCCTTATTAGGCAGACGTCAACTGAAGTTGCATCACTACATCCTAAAAGTCAGTGTGACTTAGGGCGCAATCCTAACCAACTTTCCAATACTGGCATAGCTGCACCAGTGGGGCATGTGCCACATCCTACAGTTGGGGAACAGTCACAGAGGTCTCCTCAAGGTAAGGCAATGTTTGTTCTCTTACACTGTTGCATTGCCCTTACCTCGGTACTGGAAAATGGGTTAGAATTGTGCCCTTAGTGGTGTACCAAGGTTGGAGAAGTGGGGGTGGTTCAACCCAGGTGCAGGCAATAAGAGGGTGCCAACTTTGCTGTTGCTTTGAATGCAACAGGGAGAATCTATGGGGCAGGGGCCAGGTCTATCTGACATTTGGAGTCGCAGATAGATCTGGCTTTCATTAGGGAGGGGGGATCCCCCAGCCACTTTGAATGTTGGGTAGACCCGGTTTCCACTGGGGGATCTCAATAGAGAGGCCAGTACTACCCAAGGCTTCTAGTGGCCCAGGGCAGGGCAATGGGAGCGGTCCGCTCCAAGAGTCAAATATGCTAGGTGCACCACTGGTGTGCCTCATCTGTTCAACTAAAATCTGTGATAACATCCGACATATTTTCTCTGAAGATTTTGCTGAAGATTTTGCCACAGAGAACATGGTTATTTCAGGCAGTAATTGTGAACCCTGCCATTATCTCAAACAACTGTGATTAATCATCTTTCATTCAGAAGCCCATGTGGATTTATCTTCCAAGGCTACTAGCTGAATCAACGTCAAAGGCTTCAGTTATCATTTAGTGCTGGAGTGGAGTTCTGTGAACAAGCAGGGTGGAACCTTCAAACTTTGGATAGTTTTCTGTTTAGGTTTTTCAGGGCAGGCTTCACATACATTCAGCAGACGATTCAAGACCTACTGAAGGTCCAATGTAATTAGACCAGTGTGAGACGATCATGAGATAAATAGAAAAGATTCTGCCTCGTGATATCGAGACTTGCCTTCCAGATAATGATAAAATTTCTGTTGCTGCTGCTTTTATTGATGATTCTGCTTCAAACAGAATGCAAGAGAAATACCTCTATGTGCGACATGAGAGATGCCCTGCATATCCCATATGAGTATTACCAGGCAGGTGACCACATAATTGGTGAGATTTCTTCTCAGTTCATCTTCATTATTGAACCCATTACCTTTGCAAAACATCCAACGACAAACTTTATTTTTGAACCTGTGTAAGGATTTTTTTAATTTTGCATAATATGCAATAGCTTATAGAACTATGTAAACGTAGATAATACTAGCAACATCATGTAGGAAATCTAAAATGATCCCTTAAATATCATTGTACATGAAAATCTATAGCCATAAATGTATGGCTCCGTTTGTTACACGTGCATCATTTTACATGATACCTTTGTCACTTTTCTTATTTCAGCTGTTTTTGTTGCTAATAGATTCCAGCAATAATTCCTCTCTTATACCACCACAATGCGGTGGCATAGCTGGAGTGGGGGTGGTGCAGCCGGTCTGGCAGGGAGGCTCAGTGTGGCGGGCAAGCAGACCCTTCCCAGTGGGGGGAGCAAAACGGAGCTGTCTGTTCCCTCGTTCCTTCTTTCACCAGCTTCCCCTTCTTTCTCACTGGAAGGATGCTTCTTTGGTTTCAAGTCACATTAGGGCTTCTATGATGCATCGTTGTTTTTCTTGTTTAAGCCATTTCTGCCCAACATTGCATATACGCAACAGGGATCAAATGTGTACAGGGATCAATTCTGCCCTGTGGGCTGGGCAGAAACGGGTTACTTTGATCACATGAAATCCCCATTCCACTTGCTGATGGGATATGCTTTGTCTCCAAAAGGAAATGGGCTCATTTTAGACAACTTATCGGTTTCTTCTACGTTTTTCTGCACTATCACTGCAGGGGTTGTCCTCCATTCAACAACCACCTTTTCACCAGGGACCTGTGGTGTGGGGGCAGCAGGTGAGGCAGAACTGTCCCCTCGTTGTTGGTGGGAAAGCACCACAGCTGCTCCACCTGCTTATACCTGAGGAGGCTCTCGTTGCACCTGCTTTCTCAGTTGTAAAGAGAATCTCCTCCGGAGTAAGCGTGTGGAGCAGCTGCAGTGCTTTTCCATGGACTATGATGGGGCGGTTCTGGCTCACTTGCTGCTCCCACACTGCATGTCCCTTCTTATCGCTAGTACATTATAATATATCCTTGTTTGGTGTTATATTCATGATTAATGTGAATGTGGTCAGAGTGAGGACCACATGTGGTTTGTTCACTACATTATCTTACATGTCTTGCCTGGAGATGACTAATGCTATCAATTCTGCTTGCCTTCATGCAAGATTACCTATATTTTATTTAAAACTATCATGAAAAAATTTTCAGTACTCACTATACTTTTTTTTTCTTTTTGAGAGTCCATTGAGAAGGGTTTGAAGAACAGCAAATTGTACACACAGTCTGTGTTTTCAAATGTGTTGACATGAATACTTATGCAACAATATTTCTGGTGTAGCACAGTGGGAACACCATGCATGGTGGGGAGTTGGTATGTGTTGATTTAAGTTCCATGTTGCTCTATAATGCACCTGATGTTTGTATGTTGACTTAGATGGATTAATAGTTTAGCCCTGGGAACTCCAAACTATGGCCCAGAGGCCACGTCCAGCCCACCGCAAGATTTTTATCCAGCCTGTAGCAACTCTCTCTCTCTCTCTCTCTCTCTCTCTCTCTCTGTGTGTGTGTGTTTTGTCAGAGCACTTGCAAATTGCTAGCATTTTATCATTTCTCAGTTTTAGTACTGCATTGTCTCTTTGTAATTGTCACATTTCTCTTTTGGGCTGAACCATATCATGCCGATTACAAAAAATGATCCAACGAAAACTTATTCATTCATTTAAATTTCATTCATTTATAAAAGTGATTATTTAAAATCTGTGATAATGTGTAAAATATATGCTGTGACCCTTGTACTGAAAAGTTTGGAGACCATTAGTCTAATTCTGTAAAGTGGAAAGCATTTTAGTTTATTTTTTTTCATTACTCTATATGAGCTGCCTTCCTAGGCTGACGAGTCCCATCTACCCGGTTAATAGTATTAACACCAAATAGTATACACCCTTCCCGGTGTGGAAGGGATTGTCACTCCCGGATTGGCCTTTTCAGCCACACTAGACGCTGTGCCAGAACCACCTTTCAGAGCACGATACCATAGTCTTTCGAGACTGAAGGTTGCCAATACAATACTCTATATGGTTGTGAAGATATGCACAGCTCAGTCCAGTTGATATGTGCAATTTTGATGATTTTCAGATTACAGTATTATACTATGAAATTGATTCTCTTCTAGTAGCCCATAAACACTTGCCAATAGTTACTTAAATGCAGAATATTGATTTCAAGATCATCCAATTCTTGTTTTAGCTCAATAACAAAGAACTACCAGCATGTACTGGCCTTGGTATTTGCGACAAAGCAGATCAATGACAACCTCAACATTTTACCCAATGTCAGTCTGGGCTTCCATATCTATGACAGCCATTTTAATGCAAAAATGACATACCAGAACACGCTGAACCTTCTTTGTAGTTTGAAAAATTTTGTCCCCAACTACAATTGTGATCTAAAAAATATTCTTGCTGTCATTGGAGGGCTTGATTCCGAAACTTCCCACCACATAGCCATCATCTTAAGCCTCTATAAGATTCCACAGGTATGGTGAGTGAGTGAGTGAGTGAGTGAGTGAGTGTGAGAGTGAGATCTTTGATTCTTGTCCTGTATCTCTAGCATTTTTCTTCTGAGGCAGAGAAACGGAAAGATGTGAAGTTGGTTAGCATAAAATAGACACTTCTTCCTGTTTTCCCCCCAAAAGTCAAAATACATAATAGCTGATATTGCAGTTCTGTCATAGTGTTTTGAAATCTTTGGGGTTTATAAACTGAGAGGATGAAACCTAATTAAGCAAAAATCAGGAAAAATCCTTTTTGCCTCACTCCGATATATTTTCCAGAATTGGTTTATAAAGAGCAAAACTGTTCTCTTGCCATAGCAGAGCACTCAAGGAATATATGAAGAATAGCAAAGATGTTTCAGCTGCACTATGTCAGGCATTTTATACAGATAATAGCTCAAATTCATTTTAATCAGCCATTCTTTGTTTCTTAATAGGAAACTCTTAATTGGAATTATTTCCCCTTTTTTAATTCACAGCTGAATTCTATCATCAGGTTGCGCTGCTGGAACTCATGTTATGGCAACACAGCCTGAACGAGTGGGGGGGGGATGGGACGGGCAGAGCCCTGCTCCTTTAGATTCTGAACTCCATGTCAGCCCATAAGGCGCAACACAGAGGATCTCACATCTGCACATAGTCGGTGAAGATGCGAGAAGACCCATTGACAGGAAGAGAACAAAAGTCCCCTTCCCCTGAGGAGACTCCTGGTGGGTTCCCAGCACCTGCTGCATACATAACCACTTTGGCTGATAAGATTGGTTGCCCATGGTTTTGTGAAATGTGATATGCTGCTGTGTGCTTCTAGGCTACTGGGCAAAGAGGGAGAGTAATGGGAGGAACTGAGGCGTGTTGGGATAGAAGAGATGGATCTGTGGGCACTTACTCACATGAAGTTTTATCTCTGCTCTTAAATACCTCCCTGTCCATTTTCTCTCTTTAGTCATACACCATCAAAATGGTTGGTGTATGTCCAAAGAGAACCATAGGCAGTCTGTAGGCTTACCTGTAGGTAAAGGTGTGGCTGAATTCAATAGTATAGCAGGAGATAGGACTGGTCTAAAAATGTACTAATGTATGTTTTGTATTGCATATAGTATCACATAAATTTCCTTGCATTGATGGATCATTTAAACTTTTATGAATGTTGTATCTTGTTAAGAAACCTTACGATATATGAAATATTTTATGATACAACTTTGCTTGAAGGGGCCTAAATGTTTCTGACTAATTGTAATTGTAAGTAACTCTCACTGTTGCTTAGGTCACATACTGCTACTTTACTCCAGTGATGAAGGATGAGATCCAATTCCCTTCCACCTACCAGATGTTCCCCAATGTAGAGCATGAGTACACTGGGATAGTCCAGCTGCTTCTGTATTTCCGATGGACATGGGTTGGGATCATTGCACTCAATAATGTCAAAGGAGAAAGCTTTGTGGAGACCCTGATTCCAATGCTTGCTGAGGAAGGCATCTGTCCTGCCTTCATTGACAGGCTACCAACATTGACTTCCCTTGATGATATGGTAGAAGAGTTCTTTGAAAAACTCAGAGCAAAGGTGGCTCTTTTTGTAGATGCTAATGAAGTCAAAGCATTTGTGGTAAATGCAGACACTCATGTTATGTCTTCTTTGCAGTGGTTTTTATATATGGCACAGATAGAAAATACAACAGAGACAATCATGGGTAAAGTGTGGATTATGACAGCTGAGTGGGATTTCTCTTCACAAACATATTACAGAGGTTTGGATATTGAGTTCTTCCATGGTGCTTTATCCTTGACAGTTCATTCCAATGAGGTGCCTGGATTCCACAATTTCCTCCATATTCTAAATTCTCATTGGCCAAGAGAAGATGGCTTTCTGAGGGTCTTCTGGAAACAGGCATTTGTCTGTTTATTACCAGATTCCAAAGAGGATGATGAAACAATGGACAGATGTAGTGGCATGGAGAAATTGGAGAGCCTTCCTGGAACGTTTTTTGAAATGAGCATGACTGCCCAAAGCTACAGCATCTACAATGCTGTCCATGCCATAGCACATGCTTTGCATGCTATGAACCCGAGTAGACACAAACATAGGAGAAGAGTTGGGGGTGGACACAGCCTCCAATCCCCCAGTCAGTTGCCTTGGCAGGTAACAAACTGCAACTATATATTGAACCAGTCAGTATATGGATAGCACTAAATCAGAACATAACAAGCCCCCTTGCTTGCTTTTAATGTTCATATGGTCAGCAATTTTGATTTTGTCATGACTTGCACATCAAAATACTTAAGTCTTTTAGAGAACAACTTCATCCAGTGTGAGAAACATCTGTCTATTGGTTAGGGTCCTCTATCTGTTCATGGCAAAGGTGAAGGAATTGACTTGGGTTTCCCACCACTGGGTTAGTCAATTTGAAAGATAAAATATCAAACCATCAGACTCTTTATATAAGAGCTGGCTAGTTTGAACTGCTGCATGTTCTGTTCCAGCAATGACAAAGTTTTTCTTGAATTGCTGACCACCCTTCCATCCCCTTGAGGTGAACAAAGGAACTGTGACGAATTAAGAAACTCTCTAGACCGTGGTGGCCAAACTTGTTTAATGTTATGAACCACATATGGTAAACTTCAGATGTTTGAGAGCCACAATATTTAGGAAGCATTTCAGTTCCTTAATATGTAAGGGAACATTTATTCTCTTGCACAGGGGTAATCCTCCACTGTCTGCAAAGGTCTACTTGGATCAGTGCCAACTACATTGCTGAAGCAAGTCCAAGTGAACCCAGGAAGGCGGATTGATGTTGGGAAGTGGGATAGGATATAAGCAGCACCTCTGCCACTGATACCTCCCCCTTCCCAGTCTCAATTCATCTCCTCCCTATTCTATTCTCTGCCTCCCCATTTCACCCATGCTATCAATAGCAGCAGTACATGAGGACCTCTGCTGGATCCAGTAAAATATATTCGATAGCAGCAATGCTCGTAAAATGGCTGCTGCTGGTGTTTCACTGTCATAAACCTCTATGTGTGCACTGTGTGGTGTGGGTAGACCAGTGGTTCCAAGGTCACTCTAATAGCAATGACTTCTGGGTTGAAGGACACTGGTATTGGGTTTCACCCAACTGGGGTGAAGAAGGGTAGCTCCAGGTTTGTTTGTTTGTTTTAATTGTTTGCCTTCCTGATAACAGAAGTGCCATTTTCTTGTTAAGAGGAACACTAGGGGACATAGGAAGGTCAGTAACATGGGCTGAGTGCCATGTTTCTTCCTCAAATCATTGCAGAGTGGGTTGCAGTGTTCTCACCCAATCATCACACCAATACTTGAACACCTGTTCATGGAGGACCAGAAACTCCCTCTATCTTTCTTTCTTTCCATCATTTATTCTTCCCTGCCATTGCCTTTTTTAAATCTAGCTTCATGCTTTTCTGAGAAGCATCTCATTCAACAACAGTGCTGGAGACACCATCTCTTTTAATGCAAAAGGTGAACTGACCACTGGATTTGATATCATCAACTGGGTGACTTTCCCAAATCAAACTTTTGTAAGAGTGAAAGTGGGCAGGATGGATCCGCAGGCTATACCTTGCACAGCGTTCAGCATTGATGAAGACATGATCAGATGGCACAGCAAATTTAATCAGGTGACATCTGACTGCGAGTAACCAAGTAAACTGTGAACGTATTCCAATGTGATGACTTGATAGACCCGTCCACACTGCTGAGTGAATTCCTTTCCTTATGCCCAAATCCTAACCAGCTTTCCTGTACTGACACAGCTGTGCCAGTGGGGCATTTGCTGCATCCTGCAGTTGGGTGGCAGTCGCAGAGGCCTCTTCAATGTCAGAGAAAGTTTGTTCCCTTTCCTCAAGGTTGCATTGTGCTTACCTCAGTGCTGGAAAGTTAGTTAGGATTGCGCCCTTAGTGCTGTTTCTTGAGATCTTTTAAAAGGGATTTTCATTTGCCCTCAATCCCTGCCCCCTTCTCCCATTATAAGGAGCATAGAGGCAACTGACACAAATGGGCTTCATCTATTTTATACCAATGATAGAGTTGGGCCTGTGAAGTTTTCTGTTCATGTGTGCTGCTTGGTGGTTACTCCCATTATCAACATCAATGAATGGAGGAGGGTGGAATCTGTGACAGCGGAACAGTACTGGAAAATTTAGGATACCAAACAAGGTACTTAGATCCCCTGATTGGTATATGCCTTCTTATGATGTCCAACCTTCTCAACCCATTCTACCACCCTTGCTGGTAAGCGATCAAGGGCATTTGAACTACTCAGGAGAATATGAGAAACCTCCTATGTATCAAGTCCTCAACCTCCTCTGTGATGACATCCTTCCCATGCAATAGCAGAGAGCCAGTTAGAAGAAAATGAATTCAATACTTCATTGTACCTTTATTCATATAGGTGCTTCCCCTTGCTGTGTGTAATGACAACTGCCCTCCAGGATACAGCAGAAAGAAGAAGGAAGGAGAGCCGTTTTGTTGCTATGATTGTGCTCCATGTCCAGAAGGGAAGATTTCAGACCATATGGGTAGGAGAAATAGCAGGCAGTTCCATGAATAGTTAAGAGCAAGTACGGTGTCTTTGGCTGAATTTGATTCTCCGTAAAGTATCTCATGTGAATAACTTGGAAGACCACGAGCACCTAGCACATATATTTGGCCATTTTCCTACTATAATTTCTATTGTATGTTATTGCTATTAATCAGTGTCTCAGTGAATGTTTGTGACTTTTAGAATGTTTGCTGAAGTTCTGTAGCAATGTATTTTAAAGGCATTGATACTGGATCCTTTTGCTGCTTCTGGGCCAGCCTTAGGAGCTGCAGGGCCCACTTGGAAGCATTTTTTTTTTTTTGCAAGGTCAAAGGTTCACAGCCAATGTCTATAGAATCTTAGAGATATACAGGTCCAACCTATTTATACACAGATTTTTTATACACGGATTTGACTCAACACGAATGGCCCCTGCAAATGAGAAGGAATGTGCTGATCCCTGGAGAAGGGTAAAAATCCATCCCTTAAAAATCAGTTTGAAAAACTGAACAGTCCTTTAACAATAGGCTCCTTAATGAGAGAGAGAGAGGGGGGGGGCAGCTGGCTGACAATCCATCAATCCTTCTCTCTCCAGGCGACCCCTCCCTTCCCCCTGAGCAAAGGGGAAAGAAAGGTGATGACTTTGCATTGGTGAAGGGAGGGGCTGAGTGAAGTGGATGACTGATTGATGGATTGTCTTCTTAATGACTCTTATCTTACATCACAAAGGTCAGCAAGGCTGTTTTTAAATCACCTGAGTAAAGAAACTTTGTTTTTCAAATTGATTTGCTGTAGTGCGTTTTTTTGCCATCCACGTGAGTGCTTGGAACGGAACCCATGCGAATAATTAGTCTCAACCTGTACATAAAATTTAGTGTAGACTTTATATCTCTGTGGTTGAATGGGAAGCAATCAAAATGCGTGCTTAAAAAGTGCATGAGAGTTAACGAACCAAATGGATCTAAGCACATTTTAATGTAAAATTGCATACAAGACTAGATTACCCCAGGGCAGGGCCCAATTGGGAGTAGTTAGTCCAATTGACTTAAAGCTGGCCCTGGTTGCTTTCCATGTAGAGAAAAATCTATTACCTGGAATCTTCCTTTTCCCCCCAAGATATGAATGATTGTTTCAAATGTCCAGAAGATCAGTATCCGAGCAAAGACCAAGATCAATGTTTGCCCAAAGCCATCAATTTCCTCTCCTATCAAGATGTGTTGGGAATAGCTTTGCTTGTCTTGGCTGTATCTTTTGCTCTGATCACAGCTGTGGTGTTTGGAATCTTCATTAAACACAAGGAGAGCCCCATCGTCAAAGCCAACAACCGGGATCTCACATACTCTCTGCTCGTCGCACTCCTGCTCTGCTTCCTGTGTTCACTGCTCTTCCTGGGCGAGCCTCATTCCATGACTTGCCTTCTACGTCAAACGGCTTTTGGCATCATCTTCTCAGTAGCAGTGTCTTGCGTGCTAGCAAAAACCCTCACTGTGGTTCTGGCTTTCATGGCCACCAAGCCAGGAAGCAGGATGAGGAAGTGGGTGGGGAAGAGACTGGCAAACTCTGTGGTTCTTTTCTGTTCCCTGATTCAAGTAGGGATCTGCACTGTGTGGCTCTGTACTGCACCTCCATTCCCAGATGTTAACATGCACTCCGTTGCTGAAGAAATGGTTTTGGAATGTAATGAAGGGTCTGTCACTATGTTTTACTGTGTTTTGGGGTACCTGGGATTTCTGGCGATTGTCAGCTTCATTGTGGCTTTTCTTGCTAGGAAGTTGCCTGACACATTTAATGAAGCCAAGTTCATCACATTCAGCATGTTAGTGTTTTGCAGTGTTTGGGTATCTTTTGTTCCCACGTACGTGAGCACCAAAGGAAAATCTATGGTGGCTGTGGAGATTGTCTCCATCTTGGCCTCCAGTGCTGGATTACTGGGTTGTATCTTTTCCCCCAAATGTTATATAATTGTTTTGAGACCTGAGTTAAATAGCAAGGATCAGCTAGTATGGAGGAATAAATAGGAAACTAAATAGGACAATGGTGTTATTTTCTTTACTCAGGGAAGTAAGTCCGTTGTTTTCAATAAGGTTGTAATCCTGTCCTACTCACTGGAAATAAAAAACTCTATTAATAGCATTTCTATAATTATGTGGCGATGTGAATGGAAGGAAAGTTAAGAGACATTAGTGCCCCCTGTATCCACGGATCCAGTTATCTGCTGTTGTCCATGCCCCCTGTACCCATTAACTTTACTTATGTTCTTACCAGTAGTGCCAAGATAAAATTTTCTTCCTTTTATTGAGTGCTGTAACCATAAGAACGTAAGAAGAGCCCCATAAGATCATGCCAAAGGACCATCTAGTCCAGCTTCCTGTATCCCACAGTGGCTCACCAGATGTCTCAGGGTGCATACAAGACAACAACAAGAGTCCTGCATCCTGGTGCCACCCCATGTATCTAGCATGCTGAGGTAGGCTACTTCTAAAACCAGGAGGTTGCACGTACCCATCATGACTTGTAACTTGTGATTGACTTTTCCTCCAGAAATCTGTCCAATCCCCTTTTAAAGGCATCCAGGCTAGATGCCATCACCACATCCTGTGGCAAGGAGTTTCACAGACTAAATCATGTTGGGTCAAGAAATATTTTTTTGTTGTAACTCTTCTGACACTCAATTTTAATGGATGTCCCCTAGTTCTGGAGAGATAAAAGAACATCCTTCTATCCACTCTATCCACCCCCTGCATAATTGTGTATGTTTCAATCATGTCCTCCCCCCAGGCACCTTTTTTCTAGACTGAAGAGACCCAAACGCTGTAGTCTTTCCTCATAAGGGAGGTACCCCAGCCCACTAATCTTTTTGGTTGCTCTCTTCTGCACTTTTTCCATTTCCATTATATCCTTTTTGAAATATAGCAACCAGAACTGTACGCAATACTCCAGGTGTGGCCTTACCATTGATTTGTACGATGACATTATAATACTGGCCATTTTATTCTCAATCCCGTTTTTAATGATCCCAAGCATGGAATTAGCCTTCCTCACTGCCACTGCACATTGGGTTGTTGCTTTCATCAAGCTGTCCACCAGTACCCCAAGATCTCTCTCCTGAGTTGTCTCATTAGCCTATATAGGAAGTTTTGGTTTTTTTGCCCCAACGTTCATTACTTTACACTTACTTATATTGTAACACCTCTGCCATTTTGTGGTCCTTTCTCCTAGTTTGGAGAGAACTTTCTGGAGCTCTTCACAATCCATCCTCCCCTAACCAACTGGAAAAGTTTAGTGTCATCCACAAACTTGACCACCTCGCAGCTTAACCCTGTCTCCAAGTCATTTATGAACAGATTGAAAAGCACCAGTCCCAGGACAGATCCTTGAGACACACTGCTTTTCACCTCTCTCCATCATGAAAATTGCCCATTGACATCTACTCTCTGTTTTCTGGTCTTCAACCAGTTCCTAATCCGATTCCTAAACTCCCTGACAGTGGAGTTTTCTGAGCAGCCTTTGATGAGGGATCATGCATGCTTATAGCAGGATGTGCAGTGAGGCAGCCTAAATGCTGGAATAGACTAATCAAGCATTAAGAAGAAGCTGGGAGGAGTCTGAGGTGGGGATGAGGGTGGCCCGAGGCTGGGAAGGGGGTGATATTGATGGTAGCAGCATTATCCTATCCCAATTCCTGGGCCCAGTCTGCCTTCCCGGGTGCACTTGGACTTGAGTCAGCTATATAGTTGGCTGAAGTCCAAGTAGACCTAGTGTGGCATTTAAGGCTTACCCAGGGCAAGGGAACAAATATTCCTTTACCCAGAGGAGACCTTTGGAACTGCCATTATGCAGGATGCAGTGCGTCGTCCAGTGGCGTGGCTCCATCAGCAGGAGGAGATTCAATAGGATTGGGCTGTCAGTGTGAACAGCATTTCTGTAGTTTATGCTGACCTGAATGGAGGGAAAGCTTAGAGACAAACATGCAGCCCAACTCTGTCCAACTCTTATACTGGCAGATCTCATGATCCATTCAACATGATGCCAGAAGTTCTGGTATCAAAGCAACTCCATTGTTCTTTTCCCCCTTCCCAGCCCCAGACAAAGAGCTGGCATTGCTTTGAGGCTACACATTGAAGACCTTGCAGCTTATGGGGAGGTAAGTAAAAAAATGTCTTTACTTACCTCTCCTGTGTTGCCTTGACCTCTGATGGTTCACTGCATGCTCCGGGCTGACCCTGGATGGGAGTGCATCTATAAAGGCAGTTCGCCTTCCACCCTGGCACTCACCTCTAACAAAATGGTCAGTCAGGTAGTTCACAGGTGTCCTCTTTTTATTCATGTGAGTGGGGACACTAGCTGAGAAATGTGGAAAAGAAATTCCTAAATCTGCAATAAAAGCAACAAAGATGAGGGAGAGTCAGCATGGCTTCTGTAAGGGTAAGTCTTGCCTCACAAACCTTATAGAATTCTTTGAAAAGGTCAACAGGCATGTGGATGCGGGAGAACCCGTGGACATTATGTATCTGGACTTTCAGAAGGCGTTTGACACGGTCCCTCACCAAAGACTACTGAAAAAACTCCACAGTCAGGGAATTAGAGGACAGGTCCTCTCGTGGATTGAGAACTGGTTGGAGGCCAGGAAGCAGAGAGTGGGTGTCAATGGGCAATTTTCACAATGGAGAGAGGTGAAAAGCGGTGTGCCCCAAGGATCTGTCCTGGGATCGGTGCTTTTCAACCTCTTCATAAATGACCTGGAGACAGGGTTGAGCAGTGAAGTGGCTAAGTTTGCAGATGACACCAAACTTTTCCAAGTGGTGAAGACCAGAAGTGATTGTGAGGAGCTCCAGAAGGATCTCTCCAGACTGGCAGAATGGGCAGCAAAATGGCAGATGCGCTTCAATGTCAGTAAGTGTAAAGTCATGCACATTGGGGCAAAAAATCAAAACTTTAGATATAGGCTGATGGGTTCCAAGCTGTCTGTGACAGATCAGGAGAGAGATCTTGGGGTGGACAGGTCGATGAAAGTGTCGACCCAATGTGCGGCGGCAGTGAAGAAGGCCAATTCTATGCTTGGGATCATTAGGAAGGGTATTGAGAACAAAACGGCTAGTATTATAATGCCGTTGTACAAATCGATGGTAAGGCCACACCTGGAGTATTGTGTCCAGTTCTGGTCGCCACATCTCAAAAAAGGCATAGTGGAAATGGAAAAGGTGCAAAAGAGAGCGACTAAGTTGATTACGGGGCTGGGGCACCTTCCTTATGAGGAAAGGCTGCGGTGTTTGGGCCTCTTCAGCCTAGAAAAGAGACGCCTGAGGGGGGACATGATTGAGACATACAAAATTATGCAGGGGATGGACAGAGTGGATAGGGAGATGCTCTTTACACTCTCACATAATACCAGAACCAGGAGACATCCACTCAAATTGAGTGTTGGGCGGGTTAGGACAGACAAAAGAAAATATTTCTTTACTCAGCGTGTGGTCGGTCTGTGGAACTCCTTGCCACAGGATGTGGTGCTGGCGTCTAGCCTAGATGCCTTTAAAAGGGGATTGGACAAGTTTCTGGAGGAAAAATCCATTATGGGGTACAAGCCATGATGTGTATGCGCAACCTCCTGATTTTAGAAATGAGTTATGTCAGAATGCCAGATGCAAGGGAGGGCACCAGGATGCAGGTCTCTTGTTATCTGGTGTGCTCCCTGGGGCATTTGGTGGGCCACTGTGAGATACAGGAAGCTGGACTAGATGGGCCTATGGCCTGATCCAGTGGGGCTGTTCTTATGTTCTTATGTTCTTATGATGAGGCAGTTTGTAACTGGAATCTATTGAGTTGTACTAAATCTGATCTCAAGAACTGATTGGATAGTTTATGTTAATATGCATTCATTTCATGACTGGTTAGTTCCTGTAAATAAGAGTAACACCGAGTTTTGGATAGATGACAAGCTTCACTCATTGCATAAGAAAAGCAAGCCATATTCTTTGAATTCCCAGGTAATAGAAAGGGGTGGGATTGAGAATACTTAGGCAACAACATTGGCTGCATAAATTTACACTTCGCACAATAGACAGAGCTGGAATGACACCATTATGGAAGTGTTGGAAGCGGGGAATTGTGTGGTTTTTATTTCACGTGCACATCACCCTTATACTTTCATCTCAGATGGGAAAGCATGTTAGGGCGTAGTTGCTCACCGACAATTTTGCTCCAGTCCCTGCCATGGAGACTTCCTGATTGGCCCTGCAGGGCTCGGGGGGCAGGACCATTGGGCTGTGCATTGCCCAGCCAGCCCAGAGCGGTCCCTGCAGCATCCCCCTCCCGCCCTCCCTTTCATCAGTCCAAGTCTAGCTGGTTGCTTGTTGGGGGCTGGGTAGGAATTTCTGGCTGACATGCAAATTGGCCTGGTGTGCTGGTTTTTTCGCCTACTCTGGACTGAGGTATGGTGATGCGGTTGTATGGTAGGTTTGGTCACTTTAGCAAGAGACGTGCTTACACTAGAACAGGGGTGTCCAAAGTTTTTGGCTGGAGAGCCACATCATCTCTCTGACACTGTGTTGGGGGCCGGGGGGCAAAAAGAATTAATTTACATTTAAAATTTGAATAAATTTGTATATAAGTTTACATAAATGAATATATTAAAGATGAACTTATATGAATGAATGAAGGTCTTGCAGTAGCTCAAGGCCTATAAAAGGCCTTGCACAAAGCAAGGCTGGCCTTTCCTTTGCTGCCTTTGCTGCATCACAGACATGAAACAACAAGAAGTGGAGGGAGCCCTCATCCCACAGCTCACGCGAGAGGTCAAACAGTCGCCCTCACGCTGAGAGCAGTTGCCTCGGGCCAGTGCAGGCTCCAACAAATCTCCAGGGCCAGAGGCTCATTGGAGACTGGGGGCTTCCTGAGGGCTGCATTGGGAAGCTTCAAGGTTCGCATGTGGCCCCAGGGCCGGGGTTTGGGCACCTCTGCCCTGGACCGAGATACGGTGATGCGGTTGTATGGTAGGTTTGGTCACTTTAGCAAGAGATGTGCGGGGTTGGGCAGGTAGGCTTAGGCTATGGTGTACAATCTGAGGTATGCAAGGGCCAGGGGTGAGCCAGAACCGCTCCCATGATGCTTGACCAGCTTGAAGGAGGCTGACTGGCGAGTCCCTGGTCTGGAATAGGCAATGCCCATGCAGGGATTAGTTGTGGGTTGTGCCATCCAGCTGCCTCGACCCTCAGGGGTTGGTGAGGATAAGTTTGGTAGCTAGGCTGTCTTTCCCCAAATTAGATCCCCGCACATCAAGTTGGGTTAGTCAGTGCCCTGCTGTTTATTGAATTAATTAATTAATAAATAAAGTGGCCCAGTTTCATTCCAAGGCTGTTTCTGTGTGTTTATTGGCGTTGCAGGGTAATAGTCATAGAAACAAACCACGTCAAATAGGCTAACTGGGCAAAAAGGTTCAGTTGTGTCCTCTTATATTTGGCAGAGGGAGAACAACTGTTGCTCTTCATCCCCACATGGCATTTTTTCCAGTGACTGTTGCTGGTATCTCTTCTGTATTTTATTTGTTTTTAGATTGTGGCCCCTTTGGGAACAAGGAACCATGTATTGATTTATTTAACTATGTAAACAACTACTCCCCTTGAAAAACAGTATATAAGTATTCTCCACCATATCTTTGCCTGGATTTTAAGCCTGCCCTGTGCCCCAAGGTAATTGAAGCAGCCTTTAGATTTCATTCCTGAGGGGGTGATGAAGATGAACAGTGGTGCCTGGAGGCTTTCAAAAACCAGACAAAGCAGGAAGAGCAGACTTTCCACAGCCCAGATGCTGAAATTTCAGGAAGTACCTTGGGGAACCTCACGTGACCATCCTCGTCTTAATGATCACCTGTGAGCTACATTTGCATTTGGCATCTAGTGGATTTTTCGTGCCTTTGGGTGTTCTGTCTTCCCTGTATAACTGCAATGCTGTAAGTATCTGTTGTTTCGTATTGCCTATAGAATACAGGCATGGAAGTATTTTTTTAATCTTCTCTTTGCATGCTGCATGGTCAGACACTGAGCGAATATATCCAGGGAATCTTAGCTTTGTGCGCATATTTGAAATGATCCATGAGGGTTTTACACACCACATGAAGAGACCCTTCCTTCCAACCACCTCCAAATATCTAAGTGTCCCCATGAATTGTTTGCTGTTTCTAGCCTATACCATTATAATTCCGTGCCAAAGCACCCTTCCTTTTCTCTTCCCTTCTCCCTTTGCAATCTCTCCCCCATATCTAGTCCCATTTGCATTCTTCAATGTATAGACCTGCCACATAAAGCAGAATGTTTATACATTTCACTATGTCTGTGATGTTCAACCAGTTTGCCAGCATATTGGTGTGCTGCAAATAGCCTGAAGATGTGCTGCGAGAGTTTGCGGGAATTTCATTGATTAGTAGGGTCTTTGGGGTATGTGAGTCTCCAGCTGAGAGCATGGTGTGCCCTGTCAATTTTAAAAACACAGATGGTGTGCCTTGACAGTTTTAGTGCCTTGTCAGCAGGCTGTGAGATGAAAAAGGTTGGAAACCACTTTACTATGTGAATCACCAGTATTAGCAGCTACATTTGTGATAACAGGAATTGCTTCTCCATATTTGTTTCTTTTCATCTTTGACTTCAGGTTCCTGGCACAATGGTCCTGAATGACAAAGGAAATACAACGGAATCAGTTGTAAAGGAGTTTGTTTTGCTTGGCTTTTCTAGTCTCCAAGAGGTGCAACTGCCACTGTTCTGCCTCTTCCTGGTCATGTATGCGCTGTCATCTATCGGCAATGCTCTTGTCATCCTCATGATCCACTTTGACTCCCGTCTCCACAGAGAGAGAGAGAGAGAGAGAGAGAGATTTGGGGGAGGGGACTTCATGAAGTGTTATTTCAAAAGTGATATATCATCATAAATCCTGGATTTTCCAGTTAAATAATTTTTGGAAAGCCTTAGAAGAACCATATGGATTGAAAATAGGAAAAGCTGTTTTGATGAGATGTTGATGAAAAAATTTGGATTAAAACACAGGATAGTCTGACAACAGTTTTATATTCCTCACTGCAAGTTAATGTACATATTTACTTCTTGCTTGTGCTTTTACTCTGCAAGTCTCATTTCTTCCTAAACTAGCAAGTGCAGGGACCCTGAGCAAGATTCTGGTGTGGGGCTTTCAAAATTGACCATGGATACAATCGCAATCCAGATTCCCCTCCCTGCACAGACATGGCTGTGATTTGTCCTGGGAGAGGCTCCTGTTTCCAGAACTCAGTGGTGGTACTCCCACCATCTTCACACTTTCAGGGCATTCATTTTTATTTTTGGTGTGACTTGCAGGGAAGATGGGGAATTGTAAAGAAAAGAAAGTAGCAGATACTGGAAATGGTTGCTGTTGCTGAAACTCCTGCGTAGGCTGCTTAGGGTTGGGCTTGTGGGTCTGGAAAGTAGAAGCCATTCTCGTCAGGATGGCAACATCCCCCTTTGATCTGAGGCTCTTCTTCACTTTTTGATTAGGGGAGAGACCCTTGTGGCTGCAAAAGAAGTACCCTATGAAATAAATTGTCTGAATTTCTTTTGGATCTTGATAGAAATCCGCTTCTGCACCCTTAGAGGAGCTGTTTTTGTGTTGTGCTCATTTTGGTAGTACTTGTCTTGGTGAAACACACCATAGGTCACACACTTACATTGCTGATAATAGTCTCTTGCTTTCAAAAGGGGTTAGTGAAACTGTGAAATGTCATTAGTGGTGTTTTGATGTTGTTCCTTGGGAAGTTCCTACTATTTCTCAATCCCATTACTTTTTGTCTACTCATGGTAAATGGGATGCCCACCAGACAGTTGTGAAGTTGAGGGAGATGATGGGTAGGCATCTCCCCAGCTCACTGAGGAGATCAAAAACTGAAACTAGAATAAGAACATAAGAACAGCCCCACTGGATCAGGCCATAGGCCCATCAAGTCCAGCTTCCTGTATCTCACAGAGGCCCACCAAATGCCCCAGGGAGCACACCAGATAACAAGAGACCTGCATCCTGGTGCCCTCCCTTGCATTGGCATTCTGACATAGCCCATTTCTAAAATCAGGAGGTTGCACATAAACATCATGGCTTGTACCCCATAACGGATTTTTCCTCCAGAAACTTGTCCAATCCCCTTTTAAAGGCATCCAGGCCAGATGCCATCACCACATCCTGAGGCAAGGAGTTCCACAGACTGACCACATGCTGAGTAAAGAAATATTTTCTTTTGTCTGTCCTAAACCTCCCAACACTCAATTTTAGTGGATGTCCCCTGGTTCTGGTGTTATGTGAGAGTGTAAAGAGCATCTCCCTATCCACTCTGTCCATCCCCAGTATAATTTTGTATGTCTCAATCATGGTCCCCCCTCAGGCGTCTCTTTTCTAGGCTGAAGAGGCCCAAAAGCCATAGCCTTTCCTCATAAGGAAGGTGTCCCAGCCCTGTAATCATCTTAGTTGCTTTCTTTTGCACCTTTTCCATTTCCACTATGTCTTTTTTGAGATGCGGCGACCAGAACTGGACACAATACTCCAGGTGTGGCCTTATCATTGATTTGTACAATGACATTATAATATTAGCCGCTTTGTTCTCAACACCTTTTCTAATAATCCCAAGCATAGAATTGTACAGCAACTGTTACCCTGCACATGCCTGATCTTGTCTGATCTTGGAAGCTAAGCAGGGTCAGGCCTGGTTAGTACTTGGATGGGAGACCGCCTGGGAATACCGGGTGCTGTAGGCTGATACCATAGTCTTTCGAGACTGAAGGCTGCCAACCACCAGAATTGGCCTTCTTTACTGCCACCGCACACTGGGTCGATACTTTCATCGACCTTTACACCACCACCCCAAGATCTCTCTCCTGATCTGTCACAGACAGCTCAGAACCCATCAGCCGATATGTGAAGTTTTGATTTTTTGCCTCAATGTGCATGATCTTACACTTACGTACATTGAAACGCATCTGCCATTTTGCTGTCCATTCTGCCAGTCTGGAGAGATCCTTCTGGAGCTCCTCACAATCACTTCTGGTCTTCACCACTCGGAAAAGTTTGGTATCTGCAAACTTTGCCATCTCACTGCTCAACCCTGTCTCCAGGTCATTTATGAAGAGGTTGAAAAGCACCAGTCTCAGGACAGATCCTTGGGGCACACTGCTTTTCACCTCTCTCCATTGTGAAAATTGCCCATTGACACCCACTCTCTGCTTCCTGGCCTCCAACCAGTTCTCAATCCATGAGAGGACCTGTCCTCTAATTCCCTGACTGTGGAGTTTTTTCAGTAGCCTTTGGTGAGGGACCGTGTCAAACGCCTTCTGAAAGTCCAGATATATAATGTCCACGGGTTCTCCCACATCCACATGCCTGTGGACCTTTTCAAAGAATTCTATAAGGTTTGTGAGGCAAGACTTACCCTTACAGAAGCCATGCTGACTCTCCCTCAGCAAGGCCTGTTCATCTATGTGTTTTGAGATCCTATCTTTGATGAGGCATTCCACCATCTTACCCGGTATGGATGTTAGGCTGACTGGCCTATAGTTTCCCGGGTCCCCCCTCTTTCCCTTTTTAAAAATAGGCGTGACATTTGCTATCCTCCAATCTTCTGGCACCGTGGAAATTTTGAGGGACAAGTTGCATACCTTAGTCAAGAGATCTGCAACTTCATTCTTCAATTCCTTAATAACTCTTGGGTGGGTGCCATCAGGGCCCGGTGACTTATTGATCTTTAATTTATCAATGAGGTCTGAAACATCTTCTCTTTTAACCTCTATCTGACTTAACTCCTCGGTCAGGAGGGGCCACTCGGGCAGCGGTATCTGCACGAGGTCTTCTGCCGTGAAGACAGATGCAAAAAACTCATTTAATTTCTCTGCCATCTCTAAGTCTCCTTTTATCTCCCCTTTCTCTCCCTCACCATCCAGAGGGCCAACTGCTTCTCTGGTGGGTTTCCTGCTTCTAACATATTTGAAGATGCTTTTATTATTCCCCTTAATGTTGCTGGCCATGAGTACCTCATAGTCTTGCTTGGCCTCCCATATCACCTTCTTACATTTCTTTTGCCACAATTTATGTTCCTTTTTATTCTCCTCATTAGGGCAAAACGTCTATTTACGGAAGGAAGCTTCCTTGCCCTTTACAGCCTCTCTAACTTGGCTCATTAGCCATGCAGGCACCCTCCTGGATTTAGTGGAGCCCTTCTTTCTTTGTCGTATACACCTCTGCTGGGCCTCTAATACTGTTGTTTTAAGCAGCCTCCATGCACTCTGGAGAGATTGGACTCTTTTTACCTTTCCTTTCAACCTCCTTCTAACCAGCCTCCTCATTTGAGGGAAGTCCGCCCATCAGAAGTCAAGGGTTTTTGTGAGAGATTTGCCTGGTATTCTTCCCCCGACGTGCATGTCGAAACAGATCGCAGCATGATCACTGTTCCCCAATGGCTCCGTAACATTGACATCTCTAGCCAGGTCCTGAGTACTGCACAATATTAAATCCAGAGTCACCTGTAATCTGGTGGGCTCCGTGACTAGCTGCTGTAAGGCACAGTCATTTAGCATGTCAAGGAATCTGGTCTCCTTTTCGTGACCAGAACACAAATTGACCCAGTCAATATGAGGATAATTGAAGTCCCCCATGATTACAACCCTGTCCCTCCTTGTCACCTCCCTGTTCTGTTTCCTCATTTCAAGGTCCCCTTCCGATTTCTGGTCTGGAGGACGATAGTACAACCCCAATATTCCATCGCTCCTCAGGCCTGGTAATTTAACCTACAGAGATTCTACGGTGGAGTCGGACCCACCTTCAATCTCTACTTTGCTGGATTCTTTCCCTTCCTTAACATAAACGGCCACCCCACCTCCAACATGCCCCTCCCTGTCTCTCCTGTAGAATTTATAAACCGGGATTGCGGTATCCCACTGATTCTCCACATTGCACCAGGTTTCCGTTATGCCCACTATGTCAATGTTTTCCCTTGTCACCAGACATTCCAATTCTCTCATCTTTGATCGGGGACTTCGGGCATTTGCATAAAAGCATTTGTACATGGAATGTCCCAGGATGGGTTGCTTATTTGCTCCTTTATCTCCGCATCCTCTCACTGTGCCAAACCGTCTGTCACATCCCATCACACTACCATTTCCAATTTCTTCTCCTACTCTGTCTTTGTCTTGTTGTTCTCTAACCTCCCCGTCCTTGTCCCATAGGGATGAGGAGTCCCAATCCGGATGCCCCGTGGCTCCTGTTGGCCTTCCCCCAGGGATCAGTCTAAAAGCTGCTCTGCCACCTTTTTAATGTTATGCACTAGCAGTCTGGTTCCATTCTGGTTCAAGTGAAGCCTGTCTCTTTTGTACAGGCCCTGCTTGTCCCAAAAGGTTCTGCAGTGCCTAACGAATCTAAACCCCTCCTCCCTACACCACCGTCTCATCCACGCATTGAGACCCCTGATCTCCGCCTGCCTAGCTGGCCCTGCATGTAGAACAGGTAGCACTTCAGAGAACACTATCTTTGAGGTCCTGGCTTTCAGCTTCCTGCCTAAAAGCCTAAATTTGGCCTCCAGGACTTCCCTGCTACACTTGCCCACGTCGTTGGTGCTGACATGCACCACAACCGCTACCTCCTCCCCAGCACTGTCTACCGGCCTGTCTAGACTAGAGAAGCAGATGTGACATGTCTAATCAAGACAACCCATAGAGAAAATGGCAAGAGTATAGTTAGATGATATAATTGAGATAAGGAAAATAAGGAAATAACCTAAATATTTGGGTTAAAAGTGGCCCTTATGTCATTTCTCCCCTCCCCTTATTGTAGGCCAAATGATCCAAGTAGTCCTCAATGGCGCAAAGCAACAATAACAATCAAACCAAGATTTATTATGGCACCATAAAATATAGCATATATTTTGGAATGCAATGTTTGCAACTTGAGTATGCTTGGTCAGGTTTATAAAATATTATTCCTTGCTGGCACACACACTCTCATGCACACACATGCTAAAATATGTTTGTGGTGTCTTCTTGGTCCTTAATAGAAATCCTGACTCCTAACTGCAACACAGTGGCATACCTAGGGTGACTGAGGAGCAAATGTCCCAGGGCACCACCTGGGGCAGTGTCATGACCCCCCCACTTCCCCCCCTTTAAAAAAAAATGTCAAGGCCTTCTGGAGGACCTAAAAATTACTTCTGGAGGGGGGTGGGGCAGGATGGGGGCAGCATTTTGAGGTCTTGGCCCCAGGCATCACAGGGCCAAGGCCACAGAAATTCATATGGGCTTACATAGATTGAGATATATTGCATGAGGAATGGGGGGAGGGGTCACATGAAACCATGCCCTCTCCCCCTACCTCCCCCATTTCCTTTTTTTGCTTTAAAAAAAGATGGAGTGCCATTAAAATTACTTCTTTATTCATTTGCTTTACTTCTTAAATTTACTTCTTTGTTAGTTTGGGGAGGAATATTCACCCGTTAGGAAGGAAGGAAGGAAGGAAGGAAGGAAGGAAGGAAGGAAGGAAGGAGCCATGAACTATTTGAAACTGGGGGTGTCACTTGTGTATGCACTCTGTATGTGTGCAGGTCCCAAAATATATGTCTGAGAAACTAGACATCAGCATGAGCTGATCTCTGGTTGGTGCCAGGGTGCTAAAGCCCAATGAGAGGACAGTTGCTTCTGTCTCCCTCAGGGTCGGTCGACTAAAATGAGGAGGAGCTCCGTAGTCAGGATCTGCTGCAAGATGTAAGTGAAATGAATGATAAAGTCAAGAAAGGGTGCAATCCTAAAAGCACTCTAGGCTGACACAAGTCCCTTGCGCCTGCCCAGGAGGGTTGCAAATGTGCCATGAAGCACAAGAAGGGGGCAGTAGGGAGGCATTACGGGTGGGTGGAGGGTGGGTGGAGAGTGGTCCTGAGGCAGGCAAGCAGGCAGCGGGAGGCGGGGCTGGGTCTCAGCTGTTATGCTGGATCCAATCCCATCCCTGGAGCAGTGCGGAACAGCTTGAAGCCTTTCTGTTCTCCTCTGGCTTGTGCCACCTTTAAAGTGGTGCAATTCTGAGGAGACCCATTGGGGCGATGGTGGCTTACCCAGGGGTAAGGGGAAGAGTTTCTTCTTATCTCCAGCTGAGCCACTTCTGGCCCCAATCTTGCTTTGGATACAGCGCAGGCATCCTAGTCTGCCTGTTGCAGCACAATTGCTGAAAGTGACCCAATTGATACCAGCAATATTGTCTCGTATAATATGTGGTGGGTGCTAGACCAATATAGATTTCTAGTTGGATTATAGTTAAATTAAGAATCAATTTAATGTTAATTTTCGAAAGAGTTCAGCAATTTATTTGTAAATGAAATGGACAGTAGACTACAGATAATATGACACCTTTGGGAACAAGGTGGTGCCAGATGATCAGATACCTGGGCTATCAGGAGTCCTATTCCACACTGAAGTGCCATTGCTCTAGCTCAGGCAGCTGTAGCTCAAAGCAATCATCCCTCACACTTCCCACAGCCCACCCATGCCCAGCCTCTGTGGGCACCTCATCTGAGCTGGTGAACTATTGGTATGTATCTAGCATTCATGCAGCTCCATTACACATGACAGTGGTGTGGCTTTAACACAGTACAATGGGGCCTATGACAGTGGATCATCAGATCTGCTGTCATAGGTTCTTCATATATTATTTAATGCTTTCTCCTAATCAGCTGCTCCTTGCTGTTCAGTTCTGGTCTCAAAATAATTATGTAGCATTTGGGGAAAAAGATAAAACCCAATAACCCTGCACTGGAGGCCAAGATGGAGAAGATCTCCACGATCACAACAGATTTGCCCTTGGTGCTTAGGTAAGAGGGAACAAAAGACAACCAAACACTGCAGAAGACCAGCATGCTGAAAGTGATGAATTTGGCTTCATTGAAACTGTCTGGCAGCTTCCTGGCTAGGAAAGCTACTGTGAAGCTGATAGTAGCCAGAAATCCCAGGTAGCCCAGAACACAATAGAACATGGTGAGTGACCCTTCATTGCATTCCACTATGATTTCTTCAGCCAGAGAATGCTTGTCCAAATCTGGGAATGGGGGAGCGGTAGCTAGCCACACAGCACACAGACCGGCTTGAATCATGGAGCAGGTAAGAACTATGGGGCTGGTCAGTCGTCCCCCCACCCACTTCCTCATCCTGCTTCCTGGCTTGGTGGCCATGAAAGCCAGAACCACAGTGATGGTTTTGGCCAAGACACAAGAAACAGCCACTGAGAAGATGATGCCAAAAGATGTTTGGTGAAAATAGCAGGTCATTGTCTGTGGACGACCAACAAATAGTAAGGAGCAGAGGAAACAAAGCATTAAGGAGAGAAGGAGAAAGTAGGTGAGGTCCCGATTGTTGGCTTTGACAATCGGAGTATTCTTGTTCTTGATGAAGATAATCAGCACCAAAGATGTAACCAGAGAAAAAGAGAGAGCCAAGGAAACCAATATTATTCCCAACATTTCTGAGAAGGAGAGGAAGTTGATTCTCTTGGGCAGGCATTGATCTTTGTTCTTGTTGGGGAATTGATCTTCTGAGCATTTGACACAATCGTCCATGTCTGAAAAATATAACAGATTGTATGCTGATTTCAATGTTCTTGCGTCTACCACCCTGTATTCCATGAAATTATAATACCCATCTCCAATTCTCGATGTTCTCTACAGAAACTACCAATCTTGGAAATATTTAAATACTCAAACCACTGTATTTTATAAAAGAAATACTAAAGATAAGTCAAAACAATTGAAATCTTCAACACTGAAACAGTGTTGTAGTCACCGATTAATCTATCAATGGCCATCTTTTAATCTTTCTAATGATAGCCTCTCTCAACCAAACAAGTTCTCAGTCAGAGTAAGAGAAGAGGCACCTGCTTAAAATGAGGAGCTCAGTTCTCCCTTCATAGCAATGGGAAAATCTGATTGGCCATTTCAATAGAACTGGATAGTCTCTCTTTGACCCCACTGCTCTGTCCTGAGATCTCCTCATTAGCCAGAATGAAACAGTTTGATGGGAGGCTGCAGTTGTCTCCTGTCGCCAGTGGCTCATTGTATCAAATGCTGCCTCCATAGGAGGACAAGTCACCTTATGACATGTCACGCACTCCCCCCCTTGTAAAATACCTCAATAGGACTTATGTCTCCTACCTTTCTGGTGTGAAATCTTCCCATCCGCACATGGAACACAATCGTAGCAACAAAATGGCTGACCTTCCTTGGTTTTTTTGCAGAAGTCTGGATGGCAGTTGTCATTGCACTTAGCAAGGGGCATCACCTAATTGAGAAGAGAGGAGAAATTATGTCCTTCGTACCCCAACAACAAAGTTCTTTGGAGAGTAAATACTAAATTTCCTTCTCATGGAAAAGACAGTAGGGTGATTCATGTAAATTATGGAGAGTTTAGAACATGGATGGTTTTAGACTGTCAACACTGGCAAGGGGTTACTCTGTCTTCTCATGGACCACTATGCTGTTATGCCGTTCAGAAATGAAAACAATACAGGAATATGGTGGTGGAGAGGTAAAAGTTTACCCTTCCACCTTAGTTATGGTGACAAAATAACTTGAGCATGTTCTGAGCGATAACACAGGCCAAGATATATTTTGCTGTCTTAAGTTATACATATTCCTAGGTATATTTGGAGTGCTGATTCAAAAAAGGGCATCAGTTTTACCCTGTCATGTTTAGTTTTGGAGATATGGCATAGCCTCACTAGTGAATGCTTCAAGCAGCTTACTCATGAGGAAATCTTAGCCATGGCACCCAAAATCCATATAAAACCACAGTAAATTTTGGGAAAAAATGTTTTTCTGACCCTCAAACTCACAGGCCTATGTAATGGTTCTCCATCAACAGGACAAGACCTCCAAATGAGAGTTTGGGCCCAATCCTATCGATATCATAGTTGAATCCTACCTGGTTGAACATGTTGTGCCATTTGATGGCCTCAGCATTAATGTTGAACTCCTTGCCTTCTAGAGCCTGTGGGTCCATCCATCCTAATTTCACTTTTGAGAAGCTTTGGTTGGGGAAAGTAATCCAGTTGATGATATCAAACCCAGCAGCCAATTCACCCTTCTCATTAAAGTAGACCGTGTCCCCAGCAGTATTGTTAAATATGATGCTTTTCAGGAAAGTGTGAAGCTAGATTGGAAGATGAAAGCACAATAGAAAGGAGATGGGGAGTTCAGCATGAATTAATCCTCAATTCTAATATTTACACTGCTGTTTTATCTGTTTTTCTATCCCAAGAGAAAAAAAAAACACAAATTCTGTCCCAAGAGGGGGAAAAAAACAGCCAGAGGCAGACCTCCCCACACCCAGGGCAAAGGTTTGTGATGGCGCACCTCCTGCGGGCTGTTGCCACCCCCCCCACACACACACAAAAAGCTCCCCCCCCACTCACCTGAGGCTCATGGAGTCTTGCGCGACCTCTGCCCATGTCAGGGAACCTCAGAGAGGCTTCCTTGAGGCTATAAACTGTGCTTCCGGGAAACCAGAAGCACAGTTTCCGCTCCCATCGGGAGCCTCAGAGAGGCTTCTGCAGGGTCCTAGCGGCTTGTGCCCCATTGGACCAAATGGCAGGTCCACAACTGAAAGCATAGTATGCAAGAGTTCATACAATAGATGCCTGTCGAAAAGTTAATACTCCTAGAAGATCTCCATTCCTTAAGCAAGCCCATGGGGCTTTTCAAACAGCAGTGTGAGTTCTTTGACCAGTGATGGTTCAAAGACTGCACCACAGCTGGGGTAGTCTGAACTGTTGCCACAGGGCAGCAGCAGTTCCAAACTCATGTTGCCGTGGACCCTGACCTCCAATGCTCACAGCAAGTTGGCAGTGGGGGGTGTGGCATGTGTGGGAATGGGGAAGGAAGGGAGAGTTCAGGGCAGAGAGGGGGAAGGCAGGGATGGATCTTGGAAGGGATCCTGGAACCTGGTGGTAGCAACTTGCACCAGGATCCTATTCTCTTTCTCATGCCCAATCCCCACTTTCTTACCAAGTATTAACACCAGCTATGCAGCTGGCATATGTAGACCCCTACGTCATCAGGAGGCATATGGAGAGTTCCTCTCCCAGGCCTTCTGAACACCCTCTCACCACAGAATAAAGCAAACACCTCCTTGGCACAACTATGTACCATAAAACAGCAGAGGATAGAACTGGGCTGTTATTTACATATCATACTTTGTCATGCCACTTAAATCACTGGTCTTTCATTTTCTCATTTATGTCTCAGCCAATAGAAACCAACACAACCTAGAATTAAAACCAACTTGCTCCAATTGTATTAGCTACCAATTGAACTCAATTTAAGGTTCTCAGGTTGAGCATTATCATTGACACAGGTCCAAATTGACCACTGTGGCTGCTGGAGCTTACCCAGAGGCAAGGAGAAAAATATTTCCTTACCTTGTGGAGACTTCCAGCAACCAAAACTCCCCCGCATTATGTAGCATTGCTGCACAGCAGTTTAGTTAGGATTGGCCTGCCCATTAAGACTGAGCTGTGAATCAGCAGCAACTGTTACCCTGCACATGCCTGATCTCATCTGATCTCGGAAGCTAAGTAGGGTCAGGTTTGGTTAGTACTTGGATGGGAGACCGCCTGGGAATACCAGGTGCTGTAGGTTTATACCATAGTCCTTCAAGACTGAAGGTTGCCAATCATTTTAATCCCCTCATCAAATGCTAACATTCAATAGATGAGAAGATGACTGTTCTTGATGTGAAATAGTACCTGCCAAGGTTGCACATTCAGATGATCTGGTCTTCCTCTCTCAGCTCTTCCACTGAGTTTTAGCTTGGATGGGTGCATCTTGTGAACAGCATGAACTATGGCATAGATGGCATTGTAGATGCTGTAACTTTGGCCCATTATGCTTGCCTCAAAAAGAGTGGTGGGAAGGTTCTCTAGTCTCTCTTGCCCTGTACATAGATCAGTGGTGTCTTCATGTTCCTCCAAATCAGAAAATAAACAGTTGAATGCCTGTTCCCAGAAGACCTTGAGAAAGCCATCTCCTTTTGGAGACTGAGGGTGTAAACTCTGGAGGAACTGTGCAAAACCCAGAACCTCATTGGAGTGAACAGCAAATGACAGGGCACCATCAAATATTTGTATATCATTATTCCTGTACACCGAATCTGTTGCAAGAAACCACTGAGCAGTCATGATCCACACTTTACCAGTCAAAACCTTGGTATCTTCAAATAAGGAATGCAGATATATCAAATTCATCAGAAATATTATGGTCTGATGACTTGCATTTACAATATTTACTTTGACATTGGAGCTCATGATTGAAATAGCCTGTGCACGGAGTGAGTCAATTGAACTCGATGTGTCTATACCTTGGGATGTAGAGGGTGTTTTTTCACTGAAGGCTGAACAGATGCCATTCTGGGCAAGCATGGAAGTCAACGTCTGCAAGAAATTTTCCCCGTTATCGTCATCTGCTGTTATGAGGCCAACCCAGGTCCATAGGAAATGGAGAAGTAAATGCACAATCCCCCTGTATTGATGTTCTTCGTTGGGGACCATCCGGTAGAAGGAAGGGAATTGAGTTTTAACATCCATCACTGGAGCTAATATACAATATGCAATCTAAACAAACAAAATAATATAATAATAAAAACACATCACATTAATGATGAATGAGACCATTCTCTTCCAAATATCTGCTGCTGTGAAATTCATGAGGTTTAAGGAAAATAAAAGAACTGGAGAAAAGGTTCACAATGCTTTTTGCACATACGTAGAAAACCTTTTTGTAGAATTGCACCACTTATAACAAAATCTTACACTTTTTTTTGATCCAGTCAGATATTTTATTCAATCAAATCAGAGTGATTATGCTTCACATACACACAAAGTGGAGGAAATGCAAAAACATTTTTTTTTTATTTGAACATATCTTTCACTTTAGTGTTTGCATATTTCTCCTTTATGCTTACTCTCCTTACCAGAAAAAACAGAATTGACAAAAAAAAAGAAAAGAAAGGGAGGCAGGAGGATATTCTGAAAGGATAAGCATTAGTTCAAGTGGGAAAGCTTCATAGTCCACACCATCATACTACCTGTGGGTACTTGTAGATTGCTAAGACAGTAGCCATGTGGCGGGAGATCTCAGAATCAAGTCCTCCAATGACAGCTACCATATTCTTCTGCTTGTCACATTTGAAGTTGGGGACTGTGTGTTTCCGGGTGGAAAGAAGATTCAGGGTGTTCTGATAAGTCATTCTTTCATCGAGGTAACTGTTATAAATTTGGAAACCCAGGCTGACATTGGGCAAGATCTCAGGGTTGTCATTGATCTCCTTGACAGCATATACCAAAGACAGGACATGTTGGTAGATTTTTGGCTTTCCGCTAAAAGAAGACTTGAACAATGTGTAAGACAAATACTGAATTCTGCATGGAGGAGTTGATTGAGAGCACGACATAGTGTTCTGAAGGTGTTCCTATCTTCACACTTATAGAAAATGGTAAACACAGAATGACATACATAATTTATGGCTGTGCCATGTTTACTCTCAGTTTTTTTTAGACAGATCTACATAGTAAGGAACATGGAGTTTGAGTGTCCAGGTGATCAGGAAATTCATGGACACAAGTCAGTCCAAACTATTGGCCCAATACTATTCCTCTTTGAGACCAGTGTACTGTGTGGTTCACCAGCACAATGAGAGCTTTGCTGGCATGTCGGACACACTATCAGCGTGTGCCATGCTGCTGTTGGTGCAGCAGTCAAAAGCAGTGCAGGAGCACAGACTGGGTTATTCGGGCAGAGGAGAAGATCAGGGTGGGTATCAGATTGGGCTGTGGTGGGTGTTGGGGCAAATTGGGGAGGGATGGGGTGGGTGGTAGAGCTGATGGCCGCCGTATCATGAATCCCCATCCCAGAGCTGACGCAGATTTGAGGAGTTCTATGGGATTCCTTGCAGCTTATTTTAAGATAAGGTGGGTATTTCACCTCATCTCTTTATCAACTGGCCTGGCCCACAAAAGTCCCATAGGATGCAGTAGCCAGTCTTCAGGCAGACGTGCATGCTCTGTGTCAGCTGGACTGGCTTGTAAGTGTAAGTCACTCCAAGTAATTTTCATAAGAGCCCATTCATGTCCAACTTTCCAGTGCTGATGCAGCTGTGCCAACAGGGCTGTGCTTCATTCTCAGGGGAGGCAAACATGGAGGCCTCCTCAAGGTAAGGCAACATTTGTATCACCAGTTTGTGTTCCTTTTCTGGCCTAGTGAATGTCAAGTAGGAAAGAAAACAGTTTCCTTACATAAATTCATTCACAGTCATCGTGTTTGGGTTTTGGGTGAAAGAGAGCTCATCGAATATGCAGCCAAACAGAGTCACAATCGCTCCAATGGATAAGTCTCCTGCCTTATAATACTCATGAGGCATTTGGAAGGGATCGATCCTGGCACACAGAGCGCTCTTGCCTTCAGTTTGAGGCAGCCACAGAAAGAGCAACAGGAGTGGGAACATTCCTGCAATCCTATAGCTAATTTGGATTGAGATGACACAAACTCTCTCTCATTCAGCATCAGTTGTTCCTTCAATCTCTGAATTATCTGGATGAAGGGAAAAGGACTTGGTTCAGACTGTTGCCTGGAGTCTGTTGGTTCAGACTCCTGCCTGGAGTCCCTCAACTCGTATCTGAATGTTGCACGGACACCTTATATCATTCGACATGTTCTGCTATTCATCCTGACTGTTGCCTCAAACACTCCAAGTGGGATTTGGCAAAGTGAAGGATGAACTCGAGGAACTGGAGTTAATTGCATGGTTCTAAATCATGTCCCCGGAGTATTGTGATGCTCGAGGCACTGCTTGAAGTGGAATGGGGATGAAAACATGTTTGTTCGGTCTCAACATGGTCCAGCAGCAGCGATATCTCTGGCACAAGCCAGAACTGACTTCTGATCCATGAAGTTGAATGAGGCACAAGAAAGGGGAGAGGATTTGTCAGGTTCCGGTGCTGGTGCTGATGAACCTGTCCCCTTGCCAGACCCAATCTGCCTTCTTCCCCATTCCATCTCCTCCCGTTTCTGCCCCCTCCCCACCTTACTGCATCCTCTGCACTGTCTTGACTGTGGCAGTGGTTGTCCCTGGTCTGTTGTTGCAGCTTCAGGCAGTGGCCAGGCCACATCTGAGTCACTTTTGTTTATGCCATTAAAACACCTATTCCAGTCACATAAAGACCCTTTAGGATTGGCCAAAAGTTATCAACAGCATATTGAGGGTTAAGCCTAAAGCAGGAGATAGGTCTTTCAGGAAGTCAACCTTATGTTATGAACATTTATCATAAAGCATCAGAACAGGGAACAAAAGCAGGACTCCCTCTGAGCTTGAGAACGGCTACAGCAGTCTAAAGATGAGTCTTTAGCCTCCCCCATGCCCCCACCTACTTCTCCGCTGACTGGCAGTCTGCATGACCACTGAGCAGCAGAACTCCGGTGTCCAATGCTGGCCAGCAATGGGTTAGCACCAGTGCTCCACTAGTGCTGGGGCCAGCAAACTTGCTTTATGGCATGTTTGCAACAGTGCTCGCCGGCGGTGAACTGTATTGGATTGTGCCTGGCATTGTTAATCATTGTATTAGAAAGTCATCAATAAACTAGTGGAGGAAGAAAACCCTATACTGGGAGACATGGATGTGTTTTTGGATACAATTTCAAAACTTTGCTTCAAGGTCAGAATCCCAATGTGAAAAGGTTAGAGTAGGAGTCAACTGAAGTATGAACGATGCAATATTATGTACATTGATTAATAATAAATCATTTTTTTCCTTAGATAAAAAAGAACTCTAACAACCCAATCATATAAACACTACACTATAGCTTGCAGCCATATCAAGGGAGTGTGCACTGCATGCTATGGTGGATGGCATGACCAGAAGGCCAATGAGAAGCAAGTAAAAACCTACCGAAAGAGGAGAGAGTAGGTGAGGTCCCGATTGTTGGCTTTGATGATGGGAGTGTTCTGATTTTTAATGAAAATTCCCAGCACCAAAGCTGTGAGCAGAGATAAAGAGAGAGCTAAGGATGACAAAATCATTCCCAAAGTTTCTGAGTAGGAAAGAAAATTGATCCTCTTGGGAAGGCACTGGTCTTTGTTCGTGTTTGGAAAGCAATCTTCTGAGCATGAGAAACAATCATCCATGTCTGAAAAATAAAATAGATGATCAAAAAAAAAGATCTAAAACAATTGAAATCTTCAACACTGAAACGGTGCTGCAAGCATTCATTAACCCATTTGTGGGGGGAAAAAGGAGGCGGTGACACAGTTGCCATGATCTCACACCACTACCAGGAAGGAAAGGGTTTTTTTTAACTTACCTGGGTGTCGCTATGGCTTTCCTGAGGGTCTGGCGGACACGTGACCCACTCACCAGGCCTTCCCACACGTGCAAACTACTGTAAAATGCTGTATAAGCTACTTCTGTATACTGTATAAGCTCCTTCTGCTTATATAAGATTCCCCCAATAACTTTATCCTTAATACTCGTATTTCTTCATGGATTATCTTGTATTCAGTGGTGTTTCCTGGGGAAACTACTAACTATGTTGTTCGGAAACTACTTTTCTCTGGTATATACTTCTAATAATTCACAGAACGGCCATACTGAGTCACTGACGTACTTGTGAAAGTGAAGGATTCCTACAGAGTACATCTCGAGTAAATTTTTCCATTGCATTTTCCCATCTCTCTTTTACCCAACTCTCTGTCAAGAGCAAGTGGATACTGATAGTAGCATCCCTTTGACCGCACTGCACCGTGCTGCGAACTCCCTGGAAACATATCCAGGTTGATGGAGTCTCCTGTTGCCATTGGCACATTGCATCAAATCTGCCCCCATAAGAGGACAACAACTCAATCCTAAATCGCCTGGTGCCCACAACTCAAAAGGTGCCAAAGTGGTGACCACCATATCCACTGTGCATCAGGCTGGCGCCGGGAGTCTCCTTGGGTAAGGAAACATTTTCCTTTTTCGCTGGGTAACACAGGCATGGCAACAATGGATCTCCTTGAATCTACACCTGCTTTTGTGCCAGACTGCCCATATTGGGCTGTCCAGGCTGGGACAGAGGTTAGGATTCAGTGCAGGTCCTGCTGTTATCTCTACCTCCTGGGACTGCTCCTCCCCTCCCCCACCCTCCATACACCCTTCTCCGCCCACTCCTTGCTTTCCCCCACCCTGAAAACACTACAGCTGACTGGTGCTGCAGAAGCGTCATCTATCCACGCAGCACTGAGGCTCAGCGCTGACTGACACTGGCCTCCTCTTGAGTGCCACAAACGTGCTTTCCCCCTTTTCTAATGCCTCAGGAGGACTTGTGTCTCCTACCTTTCTGGTCTGAAATCTTCCCATCTGCACATGGAACACAATCGTAGCAACAAAACTGCTGTCCCTCCTTTGTTTTCCTGCGGAAGCCTGGATGGCAGTTGTCATTACACACAGCAAGAGGCATCACCTATTCAGAAGAGAGAAGTTATGCCCCTCCTACTCCAACAATATACTCCCAATAGCAAATTCAAAATTTATTTCTCATGGACAGTGTTGTAGGATGCATATAAATTCACAAGAGGATTAGAACAGGGTTGATTTAGAACTTTCAAAACTGGGCATTTTTAAAAAGTGGTTCTCTAATATTAAGCATGGGAAGAGTAAGAGCCACTATTCACCCTGGTACAGTGACTTTTCTAGAGGCTGCTGGTGTTCTTTTCCATCTTTTTCAGGATGTGAGCTCTTTTGTGACAGGGAACCATTTATTTTCTCTCCATCCGCACTGTAAAATTATTTATTGAAAAGTGGTATATAACAATTATTTACAGAATAAAATTATTCCAGTTGTTGTTGGCACCCTAATCTAGGCGAAATTTAGCCATCAACAAGGTTGTGCATATTTTTTCATTAAAAAAAAATCCCCCCAGAAGTGGAAGTTCTCCATTCATTCCAAGCTCCATTTCTTTCATCTTGATCTCGACTGCCTGCATGCCAATGTTCCCGTTAAACTTCTGTGCATGTTCAGAAAGATGAGTTATTGCCAGGATGATAGAATTTGAGGCATGGCACTTAACTGAAAATCGAAATTAAGTCAAAATCATCTGGCAGCATGCTGGATGCCAGAGTGTGGAGTTCATCTCCAATATGAGGAGTTCATCAGTCAATATGAGGATAATTGAAGTCCCCCATGATTAGAACCCTGTCCCTCCTTGTCACCTCCCTGTTCTGTTTCCTCATTTCAAGGTCCCCTTCCAGTTTCTGGTCTAGAGGACGATAGTACGCCCCCAGTATTGCATCACTCCTCAGGCCTGGTAATTTAACCCACAGAGATTCTATGGTGGAGTCGGACCCACCTTCAATCTCTACTTTGCTGGATTCTTTCCCTTCCTTAACATAAACAGCCACCCCACCTCCAACATGCCCCTCCCTGTCCCTCCTGTAGAGTTTATAGCCCGGGATTGCGGTATCCCACTGATTCTTCGCATTCCACCAGGTTTCCGTTATGTCCACTATGTCTATGTTTTCCCTTGTCACCAGAAATTCCAGTTCTCCCATCTTTGCTCAGAGACTTCTGGCATTTGCCTAAAAGCATTTGTGCATGGAATGCCCCAGGATGGGCTGCTTATTAGCTCCTCTGTGTCCACATCCTCTCACTGTGCCAAACCATCTATCACATCCCATCACGCTACCATTCACAATTTCTTCTCCTACTCTGCCTTTGTCTTGTTGTTCTCTAACCTTCCCATCCTCGTCCCATAGGGATGAGGAGTCCTGAACCAGATGCCCCTCAGCTCCTGTTGGCCTTCCCCCAGGGATCAGTTTAAAAGCTGCTCTGCCACGTTTTGAATGTTATGCACTAGCAGTCTGGTTCCATTCTGGTTCAAGTGAAGCCCGTCCCTCTTGTTCAGGCCCTGCTTGTCCCAAAACGTTCCCCAGTGCCTAACGAATCTAAACTCCTCCTCCCTACACCACCTTCTCATCCACGCATTGAGAACCCTGATCCGCCTGCCTAGCTGGCCCTGTGCATGGAACAGGTAGCACTTCAGAGAATGCTACCTGAATATATAGAAAAGTTGACTGGCAGCCCAATCCTATCCACACTTTCCTGGGAGTAAGCCCCATTGACTCTAATGGGACTTACTTCTGAGTAGGCATGCATAGGATTGGGCATAGTCTAGAATGGCATAGTCTAGCATGGCTTTAATGTAGACCATTACCTAGTAATTCAGAATTTCAGTGCAAATATGCATGGATATTTGCTCTTTCCAACCAATCAGCTGGATATTTGCTCTTTCCAGTAGGCAAATGCTTACTGGTAAATCTCAGAAATTACCATAAAATGCCCGTGTGACCATCTAAGCTTTAAAGATCAAAAACTGAAACTAGAATGAATAAAACTTTAATGAAGAACATTATCTAGTAATTCAGAATTTCAGACCATATATGCATGGATGTTTGCTCTTTCTTATAGATATAGGTAGAATTCTTGCATCTATTCAATTCATTCCTACTCTAGTTTTTTATGCTGGAGCTCAGAATTGTATTTGCAAGGGAAGCAGTGAAAATGAACATCAGCAATTGGCTGTCTTCTCCTTAGTGTTCTGGAATTTGAAGATGAGATAAAGGCAGATCAGAGGAAATGCCATTTAAAAAGCTGTTTAAACAAGCTGCCTAACCTAAAGCTAATCTGACATATGGATCCCAGTGGCACCTACAGCAGAGTATTGGTTCAGAGGACGACCTGCTCTCCAAGTTCAAGCTAAGGACTGAAGAAGAACCACCTGAGGCTAAACTAGTGATGTTCAATCTTGCCTAGCAGATCTTGTCCACCTGTGATTGGTGTTGGGTGTTCCATCTTCCCTCCTTTTCCATGGAGTGTGATTTAAGAACTATAGGGTAGGTGCACATTAAATTGCATGTTTAAATTCAGATACCATTCATTGCTTTCAGTGGAACATCAAAATGTTCTCAGATTGTCATGAGGTTGTCATAAAGTGAGATCTGTGAGTTGTATTGAAGGTGTGCATACCCTCAAAAGAGGGAATGTATGACAGCAGAGTTAAACTGTCTCCTCCAGGTGTTCGCCAAATTTCTATTGCCCCTATGTTCACTGGCTGCTGAACTCGGTCCTACCAGTGAGGGCCACTGTTAGATGACCATGGGTGGTGGAAAGGCACAGACAACACATAGTCACTAGGGTGCATTCATTCATTCACTAGGGTGAAGTTTAACAAGAACAAGGATTTTATTAAGAAAGAGATAAGAAGTAAAGTTTGTCATCTAAATAAAGATCTCAGAACATATACCTAAGAACCTTTCCTAAGCATCTGAGAGTATAGGCTATTTTAGGGGATGGGGTGAAAAAAACTATTCCTCTGGTCTGGGAGTCAGCAGCTGGAGAAGTTATCTTCCAACATCACAGACTCTGGAAGGTAGCTGGAACTGTTGCAAGGTCACAAGCAAAGTTCAAAAGCAAACTCAGTGGGCAAGAGTGGTGATTGTCTGCAAGCTTTATTCGTTGCCAGCAACGGGCCTCTCAGGGACTCTTGTCCAAAGTGGAGAGCAATGAGAGCTATGTGGGAACTCTCAGTGTCTCCAGAGAAAAGCAATGTTTCAGTGTGAACCCTTTGCTTATATAGCATTTTGGCTTCTTTGTTTGAAAATCTCACACTGTCATTGGCTGGGGTTATGACATCAGAGATAGATCACTTTACAAACATTTGATTGGCTAGTTTCAAGTTATAAACTAAAAACATACATTTCAATAACTGCTAGGTGGCACTCTTTACTCATTTATTACTGGCCTTTGGTATGTCTTTGTTTATTTTTGCTAACCTCTGTTTAAACTAAGCCCTTTTGGTCTTTCCCTCTATCCTATGTGTAATTCTTCATATGTGATCTGTTATAGTGGTGTAATTTCATTTATTTAATTCAGGACAAACTAAACTCTTATTGTACAAAAGGATTCTCTTTTAGAACTCTTTTCTTATTCATTTTAACTAAATCCAGCCCTTTCTGTTAACTTACAGGCTCTGACAGAGATTCTCAGGAATGTTTGCTAATTGGGGCTTTTTCATATTATCTTGTTCCTGTCCAGCTGCCTCCATTTGTCAAACAAGATAAGAAGTTGCATTACTAAGACTTTCTCATTAAAATGTTTCTAATTAGGTGGTTTCTTAGCTTCATACCCTGATTTATGTTGTCAAGAGATATGTTTTTCCCAATTAATGGTGCAAGTGTATCCTGACTACTCCTTATCTGTCTCTTTTTGAGTTGTAATTCTTTCTGGTTCCAATTAAAAGTGACAGGCAGGACATACAGAGTTAGGAATGCTTTTCTTAAGATAAGAACCTTATCTGAGGAATTATCTCATACCACATTTCTCCTTGTTAGACTTTTCTAATTAACTCTAGGCAGACACCTGCCTTTTCAAGGTTGCATTCTGAATCACTTTTGTGGCTTTTAATTTAATGGCTTCTACTTATTCTGTGCTTTAATCAAACTATTTTTAACAGCTAAAATTCACTTCTGATGCTATTAACATTAATTTACACTTCTAAGCAATAACTTTAAGTAAAAAGTATTGTGATCCCTTTAACATGAACCTCTGGTCTCAACAGCCCTTCCCAGTCTTTAATATATGCATTTAAGACTGTATTTTGGTTAAAAAAGGAACTAATTGAATAACAGGAAAGTCTGTTTGACTTCTGTCTTAGAATCTAAAATGTTCTTTTTCTTCTTTGGTTTAATGAAGCCTGAATGCAAAATCCCCTTTTGATTCTCTGTTCAGTAGTTCTAACATTCAAGCTTGGAAGTGTATTTCTAAATGAAATTAATCTGTTCAGCCTAGCTTCATTTATCATTTTACCAATTAAACTTGACAGCTGGGAATTCCAGCTTCTTAGTGCTTTGAAGCTTAAACTCTTATCTGATGTCTTTGACATTCTAGTTAAAAACATTCCTTGATTTACAGCTTGTCTCTGTTTCACTTTCAGACTTCTTCAGACAAAGTGGATTTCATATATTTTAAGCATCATTTTCCTTATTTCTTAAACATTATTTGTTTTAAACTGTTTGGCTATTAACACCCATAAACATTTGGTTCATTAACGTAAGTAAACATCTGAACATTTTCCCCACCAAACTGCCAAGCACTTGATCTGTTTAAATGACTTGTTTTAACATGAATGGCTGGCTTCCATTAGCCTGTATCAGAACCACAGAAAGAAGTAGGGGTTTTTGTTGGAGCTCAAGACGTGTAAGGCAACTTCCCTGCAAGCCCCATCTCTTAGAGACTCCTTCCTGGCCACTGGCAATCCTTGCCCTGTGCCACCCAGGACAAGGACCACAGGGTGCTGCCACCTCTACAGTCCAGGGGCCTTCAGAAAACCAGAGAGGATGCGTGCCGCCTCCCCAGCCCTCCAAAAACTTTCTGAAGCCCCTGGAAGGCCGAAAATAGCTACTTCCAGTTTTTGGAAACTGAAACTTCTGGTTTTTGGAAACTGGAAGTAGCAATTATTGACTTTCTGGAGGTCTCAAAAGGCTTTCAGAGGGCCAGGGAGGTGGCATACGGCCTCAATGGCTCTCCAAAGGCCCCCAGATGGGGGCAGGGGCAGTGGAGGGCAAGTAAGGTGGTGCTGCCCCAGAGGCATGGTGCCCTGAGGCATTTGCCCCCTTGCTCCCCTAGGAATGAATGACACAGTCCCAGGCTCACCCAGATCAACAGAGAGCTGTCCCCACCTACAGTTCGCCCTCCCTTTTATATGCTGGTCTCAGAGAACCTTCTAGCTGTGCAACCAAACAGAAACTTCCCCTGCTGCTTATTTGCATAATCTCCTTCTGAGCCAAACACCCCCCCCCCTTTATATATGTTCTCTAGCTTATGCTTCTCTAAGAGCAGGGTGATCAGATGTCCTAACCACAAAAGAGGACAAAGCACCCCAAAATGTAGGACATCCAAGAAAAATGCAGGACACAACAAAATAAAAGTTAAAAACACTTATATATTGATTGCATGTAGTTAAACATTATTAATTATTATTATTATTATTATTATTATTATTATTACATATAATTTATTATATATAATTTATTAACTACTAGAAGGCTATGTGTTGCCTGCAGAGGCCTGCTCACAGGGGAAAGGAAGACATTTAAGTTCATTTCCAGGACACGAGGCTAAAAAAAGAGGACATGACCTGGAAAAAAAGGACATCAGGTCACCCTGTCTTCAGGAGTGAAGGATAAAGATACTTTAAGTAACCCTGTAGTCAGCTCTTAACTATTTTACTTACACAAGGAATGTGCCTGCACTAAAACAGGGTAGAGCAGTGGTTCTCAAACTTATTAGCTTAGGACTCACTTTTTAGAATGACAAACTGTGGGAACCCACCAGAAGTCATGTCATTAACTTGGAAGTGATGTCATGACCAGAAGTGACATCATCAACAGGAAAAAAATTTTAACAATCTTAAGCTGCAATCCTATCCACTTTCACCCAGGAATAAGCCTCATTTGTGGCAAGGTGTTGATGTTGTGTCCGCAGCAAACTTCAAGCAAGCTCAAAATTGAACTTCAAAAGCAAAGTTGAAATCAAACTCAAAATAGACTCAGTAAGCAAGCATGGCAATTATAGCAAGCTTTATTCATTGCCAGCAATGGGCTTCTCTTGGTGGTTCAAAATGGGGAGCACAGAGAGCTGTGTTCTCTCAGTGTCTCCAGAGAAAAAGCAACTTTCAATTTGTGTTTTAGTTTATATAGGCCTTTGTCTGGAAAATCCCACTATCATTGGTCGAAGAGCTGGTGATGTCACAAATGGGGCTTTTCCTTTGATTGGCCACAGGCTTCTAGCATCTGATTGGTTGTGCCATATATGGAGCATGCATTTGAATATCTCTGGTTACTGCATGTGCCATATTTTGAAAGGAGCTCCCTCTGCAGTGCTATCATATTTCAGAAAACACTATCTTTAACATCATAAGAACATAAGAACAGCCCCACTGGATCAGGCCATAGGCCCATCTAGTCTAGATGCCATCACCACATCCTGTGGCAAGGAGTTCCACAGACCGACCACACGCTGAGTAAAGAAATATTTTCTTTTGTCTGTTCTAACTCTCCCAACACTCAATTTTAGTGGATGTCCCCTGGTTCTGGTGTTATGTGAGAGTGTTAAGAACATCTCCCTATCCACTCTGTCCATCCCCTGCATAACTTTGTATGTCTCAATCATGTCCCCCCTCAGGAGTCTCTTTTCTAGGCTGAAGAGGCCCAAACGCCGTAGCCTTTCCTCATAAGGAAGGTGCCCCAGCCCCGAAATCATCTTAGTTGCTCTCTTTTGTACCTGTAGGTGGCACTGTGCTCTGTCCCATTCAGAGCTTAACTTTTATATTTTCTTTATTTCTTTATCTGAATCTCTAAATAACTCAAATTTAGATTCCTTATGATCCTCAATTTATTCTCCTTTCCAATCTGATGCCAAACATTCTATATTTTACTTAAAAACTGAGTTTTTAAATGATTTCCCTCTTTGTTGAATCCTTGCTTTTTCTTTGTTAATTCAAGATGCAGGCATTCCAATCTTTGGAATGTTTCTTATCAACCTGGGCCTCTTTGACATTGAACAGATCTTCTGCTAATGAGTCCATGTCTACTAAGATTAATTATTTCTCATTATTAGAAATACTCTGGCACCAGGGTAAGTCATTAATAGTCTGGATTCTCCTTTAGCTTTCTGTCTGTTGCCCCTTAAGTTATATTCTGTCTTGTGTCTTATCTGTAAACTATAACCTTTTGGAGTGTCCTGTCAAACTAATTAACTCCAAGCTAGCATCTGCATTTTGAGGCATATCTGAGATTTTAAGCCTTTTTAATTTTAGCTTTTTCTATTCTATGTTTTAATTCAACTAATTTTAACAAAACTAGAATTTACTCTTTTATTCATACTTTCAATTGTATTCTTCAACTTATTAGAGCAGTGAAGAATTCAATATACTTGCTGACTTCTATGATCTAATTTTGTCTGAGTCTACAGAGTTCTTTATCTTGTGACATGCAATAAATTCTTGCAGGTTTTCAAGGGAGCAGGCTTGCTTTTTGTTTAGAGCTGTAACAAGCCTTGTGCATTTTTAATACTTATTTCTGTTTATATTCTAACTTTTATTCTGCTAAGGATTTACTTCTGATGCTGCTAACATTAGTTTCTACTTGAAAAACAATTTCTATATAGCATTAGGGAGCTATGGGCATTTCTATGACCTAAAAGCCTTTCCTAATAGTATTTTCTGTTCAGTTTGATTCTCATTTATCAATTTGTACAGCTTCTGTGATGTTTGGTCAAGAGGCAAACTTGAATCAAAAATCTCTTTGATTCTCTGTGTATTTTTGGGTAAGACTAGCAGCTTCTGTTTTTACAACCCTATTTTATTAGTGCCCAGTATCGGTTGGTCAACTTTATTGTCTGGCTACTTTGCTGCTTCAGGGACTATAAAATGCTTTCCTTTGTTCTAAAGCTCTTACACATCTTGTTACTATTAAATCATAAAGACAAATAACTGATTTAGTTATAACACTTATTAACTTTTGGTCCTTAAAGAAAATTTATTTAGACCTTTAAAATACTGGATTTTAGTTTAAATCGTCTTTCCCAAAATCTTTGCTTTTCTGTGTATTTCCCTCTGCCTGATGCAGTCCTTGGGGCCTGCATTCCAGACTTCTTTTGAAGCTGCCTAGCTATATATATATCAATTCAATTAGGCTTGACAGCTTCTAACTCTAGCTTTCTGTTATCTACTGATGTGTCAAATTGTTTTATGATCATCTCCAACTGGAAGGTCTCTTTGTACCATCCCAGCCCAGCACTTTGGCAGAGTTGAATTAAAGTTCATTGATTTTGCCTTATTCCCTAACTAATCTTCCTTTTGCATTTACATTATTAAACTTATTGCTTTGAACTAATTCTCTTATAAATGACTTAAGTGTTCCCTGCAATTTTGTCTATATAAAGAGCAGGGAGAAATGCATTTTATTCTTTAATTTCTTCAGAGGAATCTCTCTCTAGCAGGGTGTCACATTCCTCTCTAATTTATGGCTTGCAATGTGCAGATCTGCTGGAAGCAGACAGAGAGACAAAATGGGATTTTATTCTCTCTATAGCTGTCAAGCATATGAAGTTTTAAGCTAATAATTTGTTTAATTGAACCTTTAAGCCATATACACCTTTAGCATAATGGCATTACCTTTGCTTTCATTGAGCATTTGATCTGATACTCTGGGCATTCAATTTCAGTAAAACAGCCAATGTGCTTACTAGCTCAGACCCAGGAGATGGATCCAGCTGGCTTTTGAACATGCTAAGTACATACAGGCTTTTCAAACATATATTTGAACAAAACATATCCTCGTGATGTTGGACATTTGGTTTGATCTTAGGATAAGTGTGGCTTCTTCGATGGCCCTGCCTCACATTGACTATCATTGTTAAAAGCATGCACATTATAGCCTGTTAAAAGTATAAATCTTCCCAAATGCAGTCATATACCATGTTGGCATCAAGTCTAATATACTAAAAATAAAATATTGAAATGAATGGGGACCCACCTGAAATTGGCTTGCAATTCACTTAGTGGGTCCTGAGCCAGTTTGAGAAACAGTGGGGTAGAGTGTGAGGATAAGTAGGACCCATTTCTGTATGTTTTGGATATTCGTTAAGGTTGTACCCATTTATAATCCATACTTCTTGACTTGGGTCTCATTGGGGTATGCAGGAAATTCTTCAGCCATTGACAGCACTTTTTAAAACATATGTTGACAAGCATGAGAGCTAGGATTTTTTTTTTTAATGCAGTCAAACCTGTTCATAGAGCCATGAACTGTATAGTTCTCTGTATCAAGCATTGCTGGTCATTTATGCACCCTCACGAAGCTGACACCAAAGAGCAACTATTTCAATTGTTGTGCAAGGCAGACACTGAAATGCTACAACTGTGAAGAGGCCAGTAGCTGCCTGAACAGCATTATGACATCACTGGTTCATGGGCTGCTATGGGCCTCTGTTGAGTCACACTGTTCTACTGTCATATTAGGCCTTGGAGAGGGGCTATCAGGGGCTACAAAGTTTCTTTTGGGTCCCTTCCCAAAGAGGAAGGAAACAGAACAGAATGGGGGAGGGTAGTGACAGCTGGAAAAGTCTTTGGAGCCCAGGTCTACCAGGCTTCCCATTGATGAGCCCAGCTATATCTTCTCATATGGCGACGGCAGGTAATACAGAAAACTAAACATACTCCTCAGTCTCTCTAAAATCTTTTAAATATAGAAAATCATTGCAGAAAATAAGCATCATCGAATGTAGGCTCACACTAGAATGGAAAGAGCCTCATGCATACCAAAACTTACTTCTGCAGCAGCTGTAGTCTTGCAACTGTGTCACAAAGCTCCTATACACTCCTTCATGGTAAATGTATTCACAAGCCAAAGAGCTACTGCAGCAGGCCAGTTTCCTTCCAGATCTGACACTGTGTTCAGGAATGTCATGCATGCATTCCTTGACCCAAAACATATGACTTGTGATAGCAGCTGCGGCCATCATGCTCCCACAGTAGCGCCCCCAGCATCCCATGCGGGCACTGAGTCCAGGTGTGATCAGAAAATGTCCGCACCCTCTGGAGCCGAGGGGAGCTCTGCTTTCCTCACCTCAGGAGGGTCCTCTGAGCCCAGCAGAGGCTGCAGATGTATGTTTCATGACTGAGGTTTAATCAACTGAAATATGGGGGGGGCATATCTGCGGACTCCATATCCGTGTCTGTGGCCTCTGCCAGTGTTGCTTGATGAGCTTTTTAATTGGACAGTGGTGTCCAAACGTTTTGGCAGGAGGGCCACATCATCTCTCTGACACTGTCGGAGGCCGGGGAAAAAATGGATTAATTGACATTTCAAAATTTGAATAAATTTACATAAATGAATATATTAGAGATGGAACTTATATGAATGAATGAAGGTCTTGCATTATAAAAGGCCTTGCACAAAGCGAGGCCAGCCTTTCCTTTGCTGCCACTGCTGCATCATAGATGTGAAACACAAGCAATGGAGGGAGCCCTTGTCCCACAGCTCACGCAAGAGGTCGAACAGTTGGCTGTCACATTGAGAGCAGTTGTGTCAGGACAGTGTGGGCTCCAGCAAGTCTCCGAAGGGCCAGAGGCTCATTGGAGACTGGGGACTCCCTGCTGGCTGGATTGGGAGTCCTCAAGGGCTGCAAGTGGCCCCAGGGCCGGGGTTTGGGCATCCTTGATTTAAAACATACCCTGGGGCACTGTGACACACAATTTGGCTTTGCATCTGATTTAAGTCCTTAAACTTAAATGACCAATGGCCAAATCCTATTTGAACCTTGTGCTACCAGAATGTACATCCCAGCAGCACAAAGCCCTATGCAGCATAAATGCTGGGCCACAGTTACATGCTTCTGGGCCATGCTATGTGGGTAGAGGTGTGGAGTGTCCAGAGTGGCTCCTGTTAGCTACACTTCTCTTGGTAAGTTGGTGGTCAGGGTGTGCCATGGGTGGGAAAGCTTATGGCAGGGGGAGTTTAGGGGCAGGAAGAGGGAAGGGCAGAGGGCGGGGAGGGGTAGGGAGATGGGTCCTGGTGGCATCAGCATGCTCCAGAATCCTACCCACTCTTTTTGAACTCACCTGCCCCTTTTCTCTCCTCAGACATACAGCAGCTTGTGTAGGTAGAAAATATTTTCACATACATCCAGAAGGCCTCCTGATCGCCCCCCACCCACCAACGCATGCAGCAGCTGCATTGTGAGAATGGCTGCATCATCAAGGATGATGATAGGATTGGGGCCTAAGGCTGCAACCCTATACAGTCTTATCTGGGAGTAAGCCTCAAGTGACACAGTGGGTTCTGAACAAACATGCAAAGGATTGCACTGTAACTTCACCTCCATTGACTTCAGTCGTGTTTAGGCAGGATTCACTTTCTTTAGATATAACCCATTATTTTAATAATGTTAGCATATTATATGGTCACTGGCACTAACCTAAATGCATTGTATTTGGGCCAAGGATGCTTGTTTCTCCAGGACTGCACAACCGAAAAGTAAGACATGGCTTATAGTTCTTTCTGAAACAAGAAAGTAAGGCTGCACTCCCATTGAACTCAATGGGATTGACCTCTGAGTAGACATGCTTAGGATTGCACTGCATGAGCCAGAAAAGTGTCAGGATTTCCCCCTAGGACTTTTCTAGCAGAGCTGTGCAAGACTTTCAAGGAGTGAATCCCTAGACACCCCTACTGCGGTTGATATCACATTTGATCACAGCTTCATAGCCCTGCTGCTGCTTCTTGAAATCAGCCGGGCAGACAATATAGCCATGCAGGAAATGAGGTGACGTCTTGTTTCATTCTGACTTCAGAGAAATCAGAAAGTAAATGTAAAGTAAATGTGGAAACTCTGTTTGTAGATCCAGGAAGGAGTGAGAGATAAGGATGGATTGATGGGTGAATTGATGGATAGTCAACTGAGTAGATGACTTGAGAGGGATATGCAGGAGGAGAATCACAAATGTTGGCTGGAAACCATCAATGAAATGATACCGTAAGATCTGTTCCCCTGCCATTTTTAAATCTTTACCTCCCTTAAATTGCTTCTTTGATCCCTTTCAACATTTATTTCTGTGTCTTCTCATTATCTCTTTCTGTGTCTATTTCTGAATTTGTCAATGCTACCTGTTCAACTATCATCATCCTCTTTGCTTTCCCTATCATTCACGTTTTCAGATTCTTCTAGCACAGTGGTTCTCAAACTTTTTGAAAGCTTTACTTTGGGAGCAAACTTTTTGGGAGTCTTTGCGGAAAAGGGGCGAGGGCAGTGATGCGATCCCCAGGATCGCGTCACTAAGGGAGCTGAGGGGGGTGCTTTTACTTATGGTGGGCTTGTACAAGAAGCAGGAGATATGGGGAGCCCCGTGCAACCTGTCAGAGGCTTGGAATGTTAAGAAACAGCCTGTGCAGACCATGTCTTGCAAACCAGAAGTGGTTTGCACTTGTTATTTCTGAATATTCCAAGCCTCAGGGAGCCCTGTGGAGGGCTGTGTGGGGCTCCCCGCACCTCCTGCTGCTTACACAAGCCCATAGTAAGTAAAAGCACACACACCCCCGCGATGTGATCCTGGGGAACGCGCCGCTGCTTCCCCTTTCCCCTGTCACTTAAAGAAACGGGAAACTTTTCACAAACTGATGGGTTGTGATCCATCAGATTGAGAACCACTGTTCTAGCATAAATGTTTTCATTGAGAGTCATGTCTGTGGGTGCCACAGAGGAATACATAAACTAAGCAGAACTTCCATGTGTATTTACCCAATGACTATAGAAAAAGACCCTGATCCAACCAGAGTGAAGCTACCAAGTCCATTTTGACATTAATAACGCTTAAGTTTCAAACCTAAATGTAATGTCCTTACCAGGTGGTATGCCCAACTGAACTGTTAGGACTTAACATCAAAGCATGTTTTCCGAGGATTGTGCTGATGAGGTAATCACAAATATTTTGGACAACTGAAATTTGTTTTCAGCTAATCTTAGGGCACAATCCTAACCTGTGTTGGAACAGGCAGCACTGCTGGCCTGCACTGTATCCAGTGCAGGGTAGGAGCCGACTTGGGAGCAACTCAGAGTAAGGGGATTTATGCCCCCTTAACCCATGTCATGTGCTTGCGAGCCCTTTGGGCCTCCTCAAATCTGCACCAGTGATTTTGTGGGCACAAATCAAAATGGCTCATGTAATACTGATTGAATCAGGGGTTAGGATCTGGCCTAGGTCACCTAGGCCAGTTCCATCTTCTCCCGGGCCTGATCCGCTTCCCAGTCCACCCTCCTCATGCCCTGGAATGTCTCTGTTCCACCCTCCAGCCACCCTCTTCCACCTCTTGTGACGGATTGTGGGAATACTAGTAGAGGTGAAGCCAAATTGCAGCAAAAGGGACATTCAGTGAAATCTTTCTTTTCAAAAAAGAGTGGAAGGAGATGGGATGAGAAGGGGAGAAAAGCTCGAGGAAATGAAAATAGTAGATGAGTTGGAAATATGCTTGGAACTAGGAGTAGACAGAATTGCCTGTTTTCACTCTGGTCTGCTTTTTGGTAGAAAATTGAGTGGATCCGTTTGAATCCAGCATAGTGAGGTAGGAAGGCAGCACCTTAGAGATTGACTGAGCATTTAAATCAGGAGTGCTTGACTATGCAGGCATGTGCGCTTGGTGTGAGCTGAATAGAGGCCTGCCCTTTAAAGGCTGATACCCCACATTCTTCTCTCAAGGACAAACATTGCCTCACGCTGGGGAAAGTAGATGGAGAGCAGCTGAAAGAGGGCTTGTTTTGTGCCCTTCGGGTGCTAAAGGTCAATGCCCACCAAGTTCCTCTGTGGCTCTCTGAACATTCTCCTTTAATGCTCAAAGGGTGCACATTACTTTTGTGGCGAGCACAAGGTTGTTCACCCATCTCTACGTGTTACAGGCAATACTAGTTTTTTTTTTAATCTGATGCTCTTTCAAGGTATTCAAACTACCCATCATTCTTAATACCGATGCAATGTTAATGCAGATATTTCTAACACAAGCACTGCAATTGAGTTAATGGTGGTGTGGTCTGGCAGAGAGCTTGACTGTACAAGTGCAAGAGCTTCACATTTTAGACGATTGGACCATTCTGCATACGTAAGATGCAGGTAGTTAAATGTTTCGGCAACAATGGTATTCGGAGTCCCTAGAAGATTTTTCTCACTGCATAAAGATATCTTGTATTGTTCTGTAATTCATTTCATTTCTCTGTCATGCTGGTATCTCAATAGAGGCTGTTGAATACCTTGTTAGATGATCTCAGCTCAAAACTAGCCAGTTATTGTATGGTTATTGTATGTATTGTATGGTGTTTTTAATAACATCATTGTGAAAATAAAATAGTTGGAGTAATTCCGTTTGTTTCAGGGAACCGTATTATTGTAAGTCCACCGATATGTGTTTATACTTATCTTTCTTCTTCCTTCAGCAGTCAACATATTAATGAAGTCAAGTCTAATGTAACTATTATAACTGATTTCTTACTTCTGAGATTGTCTGAGGAACGGCAACTTCAAATTGTACACTTTCTGGCTTTCTTAACACTGTACTTGACTGTGCTGGTGGGGAATCTTCTCATCATCACCTTGGTAACCCTCAATGCTCACCTTCAGACCCCAATGTATTTCTTTCTAATCAACCTATCCATTGGGGACCTTGGATCCACCTCTGCCACCATGCCTAAGTTTATGACCAATGTGCTCATGAATACTAGACACATTTCCTATTCTGAATGTGTGGCACAACTGCTTTTTTTCCTTTTCTTCATTTCCTCTGATATTTTCATTCTTGCTGTCATGGCCTACGACCGTTACGTTGCCATCTGCCATCCTCTTCACTATATGACTGTGATGAAAAGGGGAACCTGTCTACAACTGGCAGGTAGCGCATGGATGGCAGGTTTCCTTAATGCTTGTCTGCACACAGGGACCATTTTTTCAATGCCCTTCTGCTCCAACATCATCAACCAGTTCTTCTGTGAAATTCCACACCTAGTCAAGATCTTATGTGATGATTCATATCTCCATGAAATGTGGATGCTTCTCCTTAGTGCAGCCTTGGGTCTCAGCTGCTTTGTGTGCATTATCATGTCTTATGTGAAGATCTTCACCACAGTATCAAGAATGTCCTCTGTGGAGAACAGGCAAAAGGCCTTATCCACTTGCATTCCTCATCTCATAGTTGTCTCCTTGTTACTTGGTACTGGTATCCTTTCCCATTTCATGCTAAGTTCCAGCTCTTCATATAACTCGGATGAAGTGCTTGCTGTGATATATTCTGTATTGCCACCAATGATGAACCCAATAATCTACAGCATGAGGAATAAGGATGTCAAGTCTGCTCTGTGGAAGCTGCTGTACCCAAAGTTTCCAACCAAGAATATGATCCCTCACGTTCACTTATGACCCTTTTGCTTCCATGTGGGACAGTTTAATTTTAAAATTCATTATATCAGCCTCATATGGGTGCTATTGTGTCTTTTTCCCTCAGTAGAAAAAAATAATCAATACTTTGGTTTCTCAAGCATTAAAAAACAACACTGTGTATAGAATATGTTGTCTAAGATCTCAGAACACTCAAAATGTTGTGGGCAAAATGTATATTTCATTCACAGTGGGTGAGAAACAACAGGAGACTTCCAGAGAACAGTGGTGAACCTCCCATTCATTCTATGGGGCAAAGGCCCAAGGCACAGAGCCTCATGCACCTTTAGGACCCCGCAGAAGCCTCGCTGGGGCTCCTGATGAGGTTGGAAACTGTGCTTCTGGTTTTTTGGAAGCACGGTTTAAAGCATCGGGGAACCTCAGAGAGGCTTCCCCAATGCATCCTGGAGTTGCGTGAGGGTCTGTGAGCTCCAGGTAAGTGGGGGGATTTGCATGGGGGGGCAGCGACATCCCATGGGGGGCACCATCGCGGACCTTTGCCCCGGGGTATGGGGCTCAGGAGGTCTGCCACTGCCAGAGAGGAGAAGGGATGTTGCAACACTGTGCCAGTTGGTGGAGCTGGTAGGAAGGCCTGCACCCTCCTGCCAGTGGAAACACAGGAAGCAGCATTTGCTAGATAGGGTATGTCCCATGCTAGGGGTGGGAGAAGGATAGTGGAAGGCAGGGAGGGGCCAGAATGGGGCAGGTGTCAATAATGGGGGCAGATCAGGCCTGGAGGGGGTAAGATGGGCAGCGCAAGCACACACCGTATCTTATCCCCCTTCCCGGGCCTGATCTGCTGACATGGAGCAATGCAGACATGCACTGATGTCAGGCATGCAGTGATATCACAATGGGACACTCAATTTTCTGACAGGCAGTGTCAGTATGGAGTCATAATGTCCAGTCGCTTCTTCTGATAGATGACATCACTGTGGTCATTCAGTCTCTCTCACTCTCCTTCAAACAGGCAGCAGAATCAGTGTGCAGGAACAATGTCACACATTGTTCACACATACTAGGATAGGAAGATTCCCACATGTTCTCTGCAGACGCGTGTAGCCTCTGGGAACCCAAGTGCCTCTGGGAACTAAGTGCCAGGTAAGGCACCGCAAGTTTAGCCTCAGTGCGAGTTCAGCAGCAGGGCGAGGAGGCCAGGGCCCCAGATATCGCCTTTCTCTTCCTTTGAGAAGAGGGCTGCTAACCAGTGAAGGGTTTTTTATAGTACCCCTAAATAAAAACAACAAAAAAGCTATGCCGTCAGACAGCCAGCAGCAGGGTGGGGGCTATCCAGTTTTCTGCATTGAGCGCCACATGTATGATTATTTGCCTCTGGGGCATAAGTCAAGGGTGCGTCCTCGGTGCAAGGAACTTCAGGGTCTCAGGGAACGCGTCTGCTCCCTTGAAGCCTTGGTGGGCGACATGGAGAAGCAGAGGCAGGCCGAGAAGGACTGTGGGGAGACTTCCGGGGACAATCAGGCTTCGTCCCAACCTCAGGCGTGCAGCTCCTCAGCTGCCCGGGTGGGAAGTCTCGGGGCTGGAGGACGTCATCCTGGAGAGGAGGGAAACAATTCCCTGGGGGGGACCCCTTCTCCAGGGGATGGACCCGTATCCGAACACACTCAGGATACTCCTCGGCAGGAGGGGGGTCGGGGGCTTTTGTAGTGGGGGATTCAATTGTTAGAAGCATAGAGAGGGGGGTTTGCAATGGATGTGAGGACCGCATGGTGACTTGCCTGCCTGGTGCAAAGGTTGCGGACATCACTTCCCATCTAGACAGGCTGGTAGACAGTGCTGGGGAAGAGGTAGCAGTTGTTGTGCATGTCGGTACCAACAACGTGGGCAAGTGTAGCCAGGAGTTCCTGGAGGCCAAATTTAGGCTTTTAGGCAGGAAGCTGAAAGCCAGGACCACAAGCGTAGCGTTCCCGGAAGTGCTACCTGTTCCACGCGCAGGGCCAGCTAGGCAGGCGGAGATAAGGGGTCTCAATGCGTGGATGAGATGGTGGTGTAGGGAAGAGGGGTTTAGATTCATTAGGCACTGGGGAACATTTTGGGACAAGCGGGGCCTGTACAAGAGGGACAGACTCCACTTGAATCAGAATGGAACCAGATTGCTGGCGCATAACATTAAAAAGGTGGCAGAGCAGATTTCTTGACGTGCTAAATGACTGTGGCTTAGAGCAGCTAGTCACAGAGCCCACCAGAGGCCAGGTGACTCTGGGTTTAATATTGTGTGGTACACAGGACCTGGTTAGCGATGTAAATGTTACTGAGCCATTGGGGAACAGTGATCATGCTGCGATCCGTTTTGACGTGCACATTGGGGGAAGAATACCAGGCAAATCTCTAACAAAAACCCTTGACTTCCGACGGGCGGACTTCCCTCAAATGAGGAGGCTGGTTAGAAGGAGGTTGAAAGGGAGGGTAAAAAGAGTCCAATCTCTCCAGAGTGCATGGAGGCTGCTTAAAACAACAGTAACAGAGGCCCAGCAGAGGTGTATACCACAAAGAAAGAAGGGTTCCACTAAATCCATTAGGGTGCCCGCATGGCTAACGAGCCAAGTTAGAGAGGCTGTGAAGGGCAAGGAAGCTTCCTTCCGTAAATGGAAGTCTTGCCCTAATGAGGAGAATAAAAAGGAACATAAACTGTGGCAAAAGAAATGTAAGAAGGAGATATGGGAGGCCAAGCGAGACTATGAGGAACGCATGGCCAGCAACATTAAGGGGAATAATAAAAGCTTCTTCAAATATGTTAGAAGCAGGAAACCCGCCAGAGGAGCAGTTGGCCCTCTGGATGGTGAGGGAGGGAAAGGGGAGATAAAAGGGGACTTAGAGATGGCAGAGAAATTAAATGAGTTCTTTGCATCTGTCTTCACGGCAGAAGACCTTGGGTAGATACCGCTGCCCGAACGGCCCCTCCCAACTGAGGAGTTAAGTCCTTAGTTGGAGTTAACTGAGGAGTTAAGTCCTAGAGGTTAAAAGAGAAGATGTTTCAGACCTCATTGATAAATTAAAGATCACTAAGTCACCGGGCCCTGATGGCATCCACCCAAGAGTTATTAAGGAATTGAAGAAAGAAGTTGCTGATCTCTTGACTAAGATATGCAACTTGTCCCTCAAAACGGCCACAGTGCCAGAAGATTGGAGGATAGTAAATGTCACACTGATCTTTAAAAAGGGAAAGAGGGGGGACCCGGGAAACTATAGGCCGGTCAGCCTAATATCTATATTGGGTAAGATGGTGGAATGCCTCATCAAAGATAGGATCTCAAAACACATAGATGAACAGGCCTTCCTAAGGGAGAATCAGCATGGCTTCTGTAAGGGTAAGTCTTGCCTCACGAACCTTATAGAATTCTTTGAAAAGGTCAACAGGTATGTGGATGCGGGAGAACCCGTGGCCATTATATATCTGGACTTTCAGAAGGCGTTCAACACGGTCCCTCACCAAAGGCTACTGAAAAAACTCCAGTCAGGGAATTAGAGGACAGGTCCTCTCATGGATTGAGAACTGGTTGAAGGCCAGGAAACAAAGAGTGTGTGTCAATGGGCAATTTTCACAATGGAGAGAGGTGAAAAGCGGTGTGCCCCAAGGATCTGTCCTGGGACCAGTGCTTTTCAACCTCTTCAGACCTAGAGACAGGGTTGAGCAGTGGGTTTGCAAAGTTTGCGGATGACACCAAACTTTTCCGTGTGGTGAAGACCAGAAATGATTGTGAGGAACTCCAGAAGGATCTCTCCAGACTGGCAGAATGGGCAACAAAATGGCAGGTGCGCTTCAATGTCAGTAAGTGTAAAGCCATGCACATTGGGGCAAAAAATCAAAACTTTAGATATAGGCTAATGGGTTCTGAGCTGTCTGTGACAGATCAGGAGAGAGATCTTGGGGTGGTGGTGGACAGGTCGATGAAAGTGTTGACCCAATGTGCGGTGGCAGTGAAGAAGGCCAATTCTATGCTTGGGCTCATTAGGAAAGGTATTGAGAACAAAACAGCTAATATTATAATACCAAAGTACAAATCGATGGTAAGACCACACCTGGAGTATTGTGTCCAGTTCTGGTTGCCACATCTCAAAAAAGACATAGTGGAAATGGAAAAGGTGCAAAAGAGAGTGACTAAGATGATTACAGGGCTGGGGCACCTTCCTTATGAGGAAAGGCTACGGCGTTTGGGCCTCTTCAGCCTAGAAAAGAGACGCCTGAGGGGGGACATGATTGAGACATACAAAATTATGCAGGGGATGGACAGAGTGGATAGGGAGATGCTCTTTACACTCTCACATAACACCAGAACCAGGAGACATCCACTAAAATTGAGTGTTGGGAGAGTTAGAACAGACAAGAGAAAATATTTCTTTACTCAGCGTGTGGTTGGTCTGTGGAACTCTTTGCCACAGCATGTGGTGATGGCGACTGGCCTGGACGCCTTTAAAAGGGGATTGGACAAGTTTCTGGAGGAAATATCCATTACGGGGTACAAGCCATGATGTGTATGTGCAACCTCCTGATTTTAGAAATGGGTTATGTCAGAATGCCAGATGCAAGGGAGGGCACCAGGATACAGGTCTCTTGTTATCTGGTGTGCTCCCTGGGGCATTTGGTGGGCTGCTGTGACATACAGGAAGCTGGACTAGATGGGCCTATGGCCTGATCCAGTGGCGCTGTTCTTATGTTCTTATGTGGACACTTTGTCCTTCTCATTGCAATGGGCATACACAGGTATATGTGGACTCACTGTCTGTTGCTGGCATAATTCTCTGGAGATACTGGGGACATGTCTGGTTCAGGACAGCAGGTTTGGGATTTGGGGGCCACCAATTTCACTTCTTCCCTCCCAGTTCCACCCCACTCTCCATCACTTTCCCACCTCTCTGCTACTGGGGTCATGCCAGCAGCTTCAGCCTGTTGCATACCTAGTGGTATGACGACATTTCTTGGCCATGAGATTGGGCCACCAGACTAAAGAAAGGAGCTTAAGACACTGTGCCAAAGGCTTTGTGGAAAAATGGAAATGGAAAAGGGAGATAAATTGTCACTACACGTCCATGTTGGCGCTTCTCTGTCTATACTGGAGGCAGTGGCCTCAAACAACAGAGAAAAAGTTATGTGGACCAAGTAAAAGTGTTGGTACTTGGAGGCTAAGTGGTAGGTCAGTACAGAATGTAAAACAAATGTCGTAGAACATTATATATTTTTGCTCTATTATTTATTTTTAAATCAGTAACAAAATATTCATAAGATGATCAAAACTGTCATAATAAAATCCATAAAGGCACAGGTTCATAAGATTAATTCTAGCCCTCTGTTTTCCTGTAGGAGAAATTCATGGTTATGCAAGCATTGTCTGCCTACACCAATAATCAGTTGCTAAAAGTGCATTCACCCAGCTCACAGCCGAATCCTGAGCTGCCCAGCACACGGGGCTGCTGCGGCGCCAAAATGGCTGCTGTGGTATCCAGTGTGCAACCAGGCAGCCACCAGTGGCTGCTTGGGGAAAAGGGACTTTTGTCCTGCAATGGGGCTACTCTGGAGCTGCCGCAGAATTGGAGAGTCCTGTGCCAGACTGAGTGGTCCCACATGGGGCTCAGGATCTGATGGAGCCTAGCTCCGTCTGTCCTGCCCTCCTCCTGCCCCACTCCCCCCCCACTACGCCACCTCCCCACCCTCCCCCACCTCCCCCACCTCCCCCACCTCCCCCACTCTGGAAAGCCTCCTCCCCACCTCTCCCCACACCTCCACTCATCTCTCTGCCATCAGGCAGTCCAGGTGACCGCCCAGCAGCAGAACGTGGGCCCAGCGTGGTGAGGGCTTGCAAACATACTGGTGTGCACTGTCCAGGATCAGCCTATCAGGCTGGTGCTCCAACTGAGACCATACTTGAGCCAACCTGGCTACTGTAAGTCATGCTTTAGTAACTTTGAGACTGGACTACTGCAATGTGCCCTATAAAACTGTTTGGAAATTGCATTTAGTACACAATGCAGTGGCTCAAGTAGTTGTAGTGCCAGGCGACAGGACTCGGCTGAACCACTGCTTCAGCAGCTACACTGGCTGCCCATTTGCAACCTGTCCCTGTATCAGATATGGAGTGGGACACGGAGTAGGATTAGAACTTTGAAATGCACCATAAAGTAACCAAGAATCAGGTGGAGAACTAGAACTGATCTCAAGAGGCTGCTTGACTCAGGGATGCAGGTCGGTGATCCCTCAAGGGCAAGTATATCTGAAAGGAAGTCAGGCTTGGGATAGATGGAACAATTCAGCTCCTTCAACTTCCTTTTCAAGAGCTGTCATGGAAAAGCTAAAATTGTCAGATACAAGAGAGGTTGGGGGTACCCCAGGGGATGTTGCACCTCTAGGATAGGTGCTCACACTAAAAGGGGAGGGAGTATTGCTGTAGCTAGGACACACTGCATGCTATTCTATTGTGATTATTCAATAAACATGAATGAATTTATCCAGATCTCATCTTGTCTCAACTGTGGGTCCTGCACACCATGGGGTCAGTCCCTGGGTGACACTGCCCTATCCACTGGCAGAAGTGCAAGGATGCCAGTAGAAGCGAGCTTTCACCAGCAAGCGCAATAAGGCCCCCATTGCAATGGCTGGGAGCCATGCATGCAAGCTGGCAGAGAGGCCACTGTCCGCTCGTACTAGTGAGTTGGCTTTGATGGTGGCTGCAGAGAAATACGGGCATATCTGTGAAGGTAGGGGGAGGAACCGGGGCAGGGAGGAGGTAAGAGGGGTGGATCCAACAGCTAGGACTGGCCCTGGGAACAGGGATAGGATATGGCACATGCCAACTCTGCTGAGCCTGTCGCCTCCCAGTCCTGATCAATGTCCATATGTTCACAGAACTGCAACGTACCGTATTTTTCGCTCCATAAGACGCACCTGACCATAAGACGCACCTAGTTTTGAGAGGAGGAAAACTTTCTTTTAAAGTAAGCCTGCCCTCCCCCTGTGGTGCCTGCGCAAATGAGGACCTTGCCCCCGGTGCGGACCTTGCCCCCAGTATTCGCTCCATAAGACGCACACACTTCCCCCCCCCCACACTTTTTTTGGGGGGAAAGTGCGTCTTATGGAGCGAAAAATATGGTAACCCAACTGTTTTCAACACCGCCTCACTGGTAAGCAAAGGCTTTGATCTTTCGTACCTCACAATGACGTGCAAATAATTTCATGGAATCTTACAAACATGTTTTTGCAGTTGCACTCTAAGAACATCCATTACATCAGGGAGACCATTACCTGCTTGTAATTACCCAAACAACCATTATTAATTTTCCTTTTTGTAGCATTGGTAAGAAAAAATACTTAGAAAAAGGTTAAATTCTGAGCTCCCATCTAGACTGGAGTCCCCAAATACTGCTTAGTTTTGGGTTGCTGCTCTATAATGGGTTAGATCTAAGCCAATCTCCTGTTCTGGAGTTCACCTTCTTTAGATCTTTCTGATGCAATCTCTGGATTGCATTAATTGTGCTTCTGAATGGGAAGGTGATTGCTGTGGACAGCACACTAGTAGTAGCCAGGGCAGTTAGATATGGAGGTGTGCGGGTGCAGCACAGGTGGACATATAATTGCACTCAGATGGCCATTATTGCTGCTGCTGCTGCTGCTGCTACTGTTCCCTCAACTCGCATCTCAGGATGCAAATGCTGAATGTCGTTTTCGTACTAACAGCCGAGGCTATTTTTATAAACCAGGAGATGCCGCGATTGGTGGTGTCGTCTCTCTCATACGTGCTGTCATTACTGAGCCCCTTTTCAGAGAACCTCCAGAAAGGCACTGTGGTACATTTAAGTAAGTCCCTTTTCTCTTATTTAGTGATAGTAACACTCTTTGCCCACTGAAAAAATAGTGTTCCAAACAACTGCATGAGGCAGAGGTTCCCAAAGTGTGCATTGTGATGCCCATTGCAATCGCAAGGCACTTGACAGGGTGTTGCAGGCCACCCATGGGAGACCCAGCATTGGCCTCCAAATGGTGGCAGGTGGCTCAGCACAGGGGGCAGAGCTGCAGCTCGCTGAAAAAAAGCACTGGAAAAACTCTCCTGTCCGCCCTTACCCTTTTACTGCTATTTTGAGGCTTGCAATGCCCTCCAAACCCGGAAGTAAGTGGTGGTGGTGTCACCGCATGATGCAGCTTGCATTATCATCACTTCCTTCTGGGTTCCGGGAGTGTCGCAAGCCAGGAATAGTTTGGGAAGGGGCAAAATAAGGGGCAAAATTTCAACCGGTGCTGCTATAGATCAGATATAATTGAAACAGTTGATATAGGAGTTGGCATTCAACTGCGCATTTCCCCCCAAAGCTTCTTCACGATTGTTGCTATAATCAAACAATCTGTGGGGATCATAGACTGGGTTGCCTCCATTTTCGATACATCTGACAGAGCACTAGTGATGCTCCAAATCAGTGGAAGTTCCCATTCCAAGCTGTCTTTTCCTTTCAGAGGGCTGGGACCAAATGGAGCAGCTTTGTGCTATTTTTCAAAATTGTTCCCGAAGAGTCAGCTTTGATTACATATATTCATACTTTTTTTCTGAGTATATACTTTTGCTCCTCGCCAATGATAACATAGCCTTTGTTATGCAGATTACTTCCATCAGCCAACCAGAAAAGTTTCTATCTTGTGAAATACATACTGAACATGCATACTTCCTATGGATATGAATATGCCAGAGCAGCAGCAATAGAGAGAATATCTCTCACCATTTTTTTTATGGGGGAGAGGTGAGGGAAGTGAATATTTTCATTGTTGTAGTGTGAGTGGGGCATCATCTCTGAGGGAGGAGAGCACCTCTCTGCTATAGTATTCTACCAATTTTCATCACTATGATTCACAAGTAGAGTTAATATTTAACTGCTCTTACATGCTATGATGCTAGCTAGCCAGATCTCGTGCAACTTTTGGTGCCAAGCAAAGAATTCAGGATGCCGCTTGATGGTTCTTAATTTTTTTAATGGGTACCAATGGCCCAGGCTTTTGTTGAACAGGTTAAAAATTGACTTTCTGGGAAGCACAAATATGCCTCTCTGAATTAGATATCCCAATGAAGTTTAGAGTGATCTCAGTCAATCCATTTCAGAGGTCAAGTGTGAGAGTGCCTGATGAGATTCTTGAGGTACTGTGAGTACAAGTAAAAAAATGAATCCATTTTAAAACTTTGCTGGATCAAATCCAGAGAATTAAGTAAGCGGTAATAGTAACATTGAAACCAATCAAATATGAATTTTGAGGCCCAATCCTATCCAATTTTTCAGTGCCAGTGCAGCCTCAAAGTAGACCGAAAGTAAGGGAACAAGTGGTCCCGTACCTTGAGGAGGATTTTATGACTGCCTGCACCACCACAGGATGCAGCATATGCCCTCATTGGCACAGCATCCACGCTGGAAGGTTGGACAGGATTGGGCCCTGTGTTTCAGCTGGCAGCCTGAGCTGCTGGTGGGAGGTTCTTTTTGAGATCAGAGGAAGGAATGCATCCAGTTGAAGACTGAGGTGCAAAAGTACTTTATTTTAATGAAAAGCATACAGAGCAGAGCAAGACAAAACTTATGGTGGACTCACAGAGCAGCGTAGTGGTGTGCTGGTGTCAGCGGAGTGAGTCTACTGAGCTAAGTGAGAGATTACATAGGGAGGTGCTTGCTTATCAGTGAGTTGGTACTAATTGGCAAAAAGATAACTGACAGCAAATGATATATGTGCATGACCATTGCCAGGGTTCCCATCACATCGCGGACAGTGGCCGGGCTGATGCCAGGAGAAAGGTGTTCCCATCATTAGAGAATGGTGGGCTGCTTTGCAGGCACAGCATAATTGATGTACTTGAAACCTGAACAGAGCTGGGGTGTGGAGGATGGATTGGACTTTTCACCCAATCTTCCTAGCAACAGCAGATGCAGAGGCTGAGGTTCTTGATTTATGTCTAAGTTTCCGCTACTTCCTATGGGAACAGCTCAGCAAAAGAGCAGGCTGCTCCGAGGGATTGAGAGACACACAGACAGGCATGGGTCTTACTCTGGCTGTTACAGACCCTTGGTTGGATGATGTCACACACTTGTGGTCAGATATCTTATCTGACTCTCCCTGTTCTAATATTTGAAAGCACAAATAATTCCCATGTATATAAGAGAAATGCTTCTGGTTCATATCTCCCTTCTGGTATCAACCTTCCTTACACATTCTGGTGGGAATCAGATGTTCAGTAATCTTTGTAGATGTACTACTAATGAAAATATAATAATATGATTTTCTTTTTGAAAATATTTTTTAAGTCCCCATGCCAATTTTATTGCAGCATAGTGTTTAAAAATTATCAACATGCCCTTTCTTTCATGTTTGCCATTCGTGATATCAACGAGGATTCCAAACTCTTGCCCAATGTCACTCTGGGATTCCATCTCTATGATAACCAGTTTGATTCCATGATAACATACAAAGACATCCTGGATGTGTTGTTCACACAGCAAAGTACTCTGCCTAATTACCAGTGTAATATGAAAAAGCAAGTGTTGTCTGTCCTTGGAGGACTTACTGTTGAAGACTCCATTCAAATGTCCACCATCTTGAGTATCTACCAGGTTCCACAGGTAGGTGCATATGTGCTTAGGTATGGATGCTACTGAATTACTTTCTGATCTAATGTTCTGATTAAAATCAGTCTATGTAAAATGCAGTGTACCTAGACACCCTGAGGTTTCCTCTTCAGTACAGACCATGGACTAGTAATAAGCAGCCTCCATTTTCATTTTAAAATAGATTATCTAAAATGTCCTAATGCTGGAGGTGGGAAGTTCTGAGAAGTAGAACTTAGTTCTATATTTCATCTAATTTCTTTTTCAATGCAATCATTCAAAAAGAAATCATTAAATTGTTCAAAAAAAAAAAGGGAGGTGCACTTATGCACATTAGAAACTGGGGGTACAATATTTTCTAGTACATTCCTACTTGATTTATAAATGTGTAGCAATCTACTGTACCTATAGAAACGGACTCATCTCTTTATTGTTAAAAGGTCTGCCCTGCCTTTCTCAGAATGACTCAAAATAAGTTGCAATTGGTATCACAAAAAACAATACAATCAAAAATAGCCAAAATAAAGAGTTAGAAGAAAGAAAACAAAGACAAAACAAAAAATTGAGGACAAAACCATGAAGGTGTAGCAAAAATGTCTTGAGATGGCAATGAATGATGGACAGAGAAGTCACCAGTTTCAATTTGAACATACTGGGGACCACCACAGAGATGGCCATCTTGCCAGTTTCTGCCCAGTTGAGCCTCAAAAAATGGCAGAACCTCTGTGAGGTCCTCTGCAAAAGATCTGGTAGAACGGGTATATTCATGTGGGAGGAAGCTGTCATTCATAATGGAGGCTGTTTAGGACTTGAAAGGCAATCACCAACACTTTGAGTTGCTTTCAGAAACCAGGTGGCAATCAATGCACTTTGAGCAATGAAGTTGTGACATGATTTTTTAAAAAACCAAAAACCTATAGCTGAAAACTGCAATGGATCTTCAAGGGCAGCATCATATAATCTTAAAACAATAATCCAAAAGACAATCATAAGACAAGTCAAACACCTAGGGTTGTGACATATTTGTAGGGGGGAAAAATGTGTATTTGGGCATATTCAGTTATCTCTTCAACCTCTAAGAAAGTCTGCTGTCCTCTTAGCTTGCTTACAGTGCATATCAAACCAGGATGAGTGGAAAAGCTAATCTCCCATCATTTTACCAGATGGCACCAAAGGAAATTACTCTGCACATGGGGATTGTTCAGCTACTTCTGCATTTCCAGTGGACATGGATCGGTCTCATTGTTTCAGATGACAACAATGGAGAAAGCTTTGTAAAGATGCTGACACCTAAGCTTGCCCAGAGTGACATTTGTATTGCCTTCTGTATTGGAATTGCGGAAGAACTGGCGAGGAGGTAAATGTGGTGTCAGCAGTGGCCCCTTTAAGGGTAAGACCTGGGCATCCAGCAGAGTGTGCTGCACAGCTGGAGCCACTGGAAGGTAATAAGGCCCTCAGGGATATAAGGAGCACCTGAGGCAGAAAGGGTTGGTGGGTTGTAGGAGGAGTGAATGTGGTGAGGTGACTTGGTTTATGGAATTGGGAAAGACTGGATTGTGATTGGACTTTGGCTTTGGACTTTGATTTGGATACCCTGACGGATTGGACTGACCTACCTGGAACCTGACCATTGGACTGGAACTTGGCTTATTGGCAACTCTGATTGGACTGGCTTGCAAGGCCCAGTGGATTGGGATTTGGCAAAACACCTTCTTGGAAAGGTCTCTAGCAATGAATTATCGTTATTTATTAGATGATAGAGGAACATATTCCAAAATATACTTCTTACTTCGCACAACTGATGCCAATGTGATTGTGGTCAGCGGGGATGCTCATTCTCTGGAAACTTTAGCAATGGTATTGAATGCGAATGAATTTCACATCAAAGCCCAAATAGGAAAGGTTTGGATTATACCTCCTCAATGGGATTTCACAAATACATTCAATCAGGATAGCTTTTCTACACAAACCTTGCATGGTGCCTTGTCTTTTTCAGTCCACACCTACTCAGTACCAACATTCCGAGACTTTCTCCAGACCTTAAGACCTGACAAGTCATTGATGCAGTTTTTCTCTGTGTTCTGGCAAACAGCATTTTATTGTCGTCTCCCCAATGAAAACTATCAGTACTGTACGTATTGTGAAATATGTAGAGGGGATGAGAAGCTAGGAAGACTGCCTACTTCTAGATTTGAGATGGACATGACTGGCGAGAGCTACAATATCTACAATGCTGTCTATGCTGTAGCGCACACTCTACGTGCCATCCAGTTGTCAAGGCAAAGAAGAACACTGGACAGAGACAAATTTGTCAATCTGAATGTTCACCCATGGCAGGTAAAGTCATTTGTGATTAACTTCTCAATGTGGACAAAAGATCACTACATGATATAGATAGTGATTGATAGTCAACTCATAGAAGCAGGAAGGAAATATGCCCCCTCCTGTTTCTGTACACGCCATATTTAATATTTTCATCAGAAGAATGAAATGAAAGGGGCATACAGTACAAAAACTGTCTCTAGTTTTAAACATTGTTTTCTCTTCCAACCCAGTTCCATTCTATTCTAAAGTCTGTCCACTTTAACAATGGTGTTGGACATGAAGTCTTGTTTGAAAATGGAGAATTGTCATCTGGGTACGATATTATCAACTGGGTCACCTTCCCCAATCAGTCTGTCCTTAAAAGCCAGGTTGGAGAAATTTCATCAAATCAAGAGTTCTTCATTCATGCAGATAAGATTGTGTGGAACAGTAAATTTAAGAAGGTATGATCAAACACCAGATCTTAAAATCACAGTGAATTACACTGTTCAGACATTGAACAGAATCCTGCACAGAAGAAACATTTTTTTTTAAAAAGAGGTCAAATACATTTTTGATAATCACACACACTTCCTTTAGAAGTGAAGTGTGTCAGGTAGAATCCATTTGAGTAAGTTATGATCCAATCCTATCCAAGAGCATGCCAACAGAATGAGTGTGACTATCACATGCCATCGTAAAGGCACCATAAATACTTTGTGATGGCACAGAGGGCTGCTATAGACCTGAAATTCATTGCAGAGCAGGAGACTTGTGGAAGGATAAGGAGTTTTAGGGACTCGTTCTATCTGGTCAGCACCAACCCTCTGGCAGCACTGAGTGTTGCAAATATGCCGTAAGGCACACCTGTGACACTCACCACCAGGCCGGCACCAGCACTGGCTCAGCCTGTGCTGAGTCAGTGCTGGGGGAAGGCCAGTTGCATGCCAGGGTAAGGCCTTGCCCCAAGGAGACTTGTGGCTAATTCCCTGCCCAATTGGATGCAGCAGTCGCCGTTTTGGTGCTACTGCTTCATCTGTGGGGCTGGGAAAGAATAGGATTGGACTGCAAGATCCGTTGAACAATGACTTGCTTCTGAGTAAATGTACATTGGATTACATGCTTTATTCTTATGTTGAATAATTTTAATCCCGTTTTTAAATTTTTGTAAACTTGTTCATAGTTTTTAAACTATTGCAACCTGCTCCGTGTCTGAGATGAAACTAGTTAGATCTTTAAGTGAATTTCCAAGGCTGGAATAATGGGTAGAGAAGAAAATATTCCAATATTCTAATTCACAACCCAGTCCTAACCCCCACCATGTTCTTTCATGCAGACATATTGACGTGGCATGTGCCGCATGCTATGGTAGGGGAAGGGTGAAGGCAATCAAAACATTAGTAAAAATGGCCATGTATTAGTCATGAAAGCACAGAGCGCAGGATAGCTGCCCCAGGGCCCAATCCTATCCAGTTTTCCAGTGCTGGTGCTGGTACAACTGTGCCAATGGGGTGTGCACTGTATCTTGTGGTGGGGCAGCAGTCACAAAGGCCTCCTTAAAGTAAAAATTAAACTAGCACACAGGTTCAGAATATTAAATATAAGGGGAAGAAAGCAATCCGACCCTGTAGACCCTTGGGAAAGGAGAGTTCACTTTAGACACCTGCTACCTGCAAACTTCCCCCATGTTGAAATTGCTTTTAATGGTATGGAATACATCTCACCAATTCATAACGTAGATGGAAATGCGGTGTCTTGAAAAAAAAACTAGTGAAAATCCATCACAGAATGAGATGCACTTTAGTTGACCCTTCCATGCTGTGTTGGGATGGGATCCTGCCACCAACACAGACGTGACTGTCAACCATCCAGAAATGAACATTCATTGTCCAGCAGACAGACTGCTCTGATACCACCATATTTCAAGACAAAGTAAACAGCATTGTATGAATGAACTGAGATACTAATACGGTTTATCTACTTTAGATGCAGATCATTGTGTCAAGTGTCCGGAGGATCAATATCCAAATAAGAACCAGAGCCAATGCATACCGAAAACTATAAACTTTCTAAAGTATGCAGAGCCCCTGGGAATAGCTTTTTTTTTGCAGTCTTCTTTGCTGTGGTCACAGTTTTGGTAATACAAACATTTCTGAAGAACTGGAACACTCCCGTTGTCAAAGCCAACAACCAGAATATCACCTGTATTCTTCTCAGTTCCATCCTCCTCTGCTACTTTTCTTCTTTACTCTTCTTTGGCAAGCCTGGGAAGGTCTCCTGCCTTCTCCGGCAAATAGCTTTCAGCATCATTTTCTCTGTTGCCATTTCTAGTGTCTTGGCAAAAACAATCATTGTGATCCTGGCCTTTCTTGCCACCGAGCCAGGAAACAAGATGAGGAAATGGCTAGGGCAAAAAGTGGCCAACTCCATTGTCCTGTCCTGCTCCCTCATTCAGGTCTGTATATGTCTGGCATGGCTGCTGATCACTCCCCCATTCCCAGATGTTGACATGCTCTCACAGGTGGGGAACATCATCCTGAAATGTAACGAAGGCTCTCTCAGCATGTTCTACTCTGTCCTGGGCTATATGGGCTTTCTGGCCATCGTCAGCTTCACTGTCGCTTTCCTAGCCAGGAAACTGCCAGACACTTTCAATGAGGCCAAGTTCATCACCTTCAGCATGCTGGTCTTTTGCAGTGTTTGGATCTCCTTTGTTCCAACTTACTTGAGCACCATGGGCAAAAACGTCGTGGTTGTGGAGGTGTTTGCCATCCTGGTCTCCAACACTGGACTGCTGTCTTGCATCTTTCTCCCCAAATGTTACATTATTCTGCTAAGATCCAATCTTAATACAAAAGAGATATTTAGAGGAAAAACCATGCCTCAGCAAGCAGTGTGGAGATATGATAATGTTGTATGACCGTTTTGTCCATTTTCTCCTGCTATTTGACTGCATCCATGTCAATGAAGTGCATGGTTTAATTTGCTCTTGGGTAATGGTTTTGAGTTGAGGGTCTACTGACAAAACACCCTTCCTTTTGGATATCCCAAATCAGCATGCATAAATGCCACAGCTAGGATAAAATGAGCTTCCCAACATGGAAAATTGTGTACCAGACACAGTGTGGCCAGTGCAGAACAGAAACTTTGCAGAATACAGATATACCGTACATTGTAGAAACCACTCGAGACCCACTGTCTAACCACAAAGAATACAGAATCTTGGCTTCTATTTCCTAAAATTTATTTTAAAAAAACAAAACAAAAACCCCTCAAGGCAACATTTGATTTTGTTTCTGATTTTTTTTACATTTCAGAAGGATTAAAACTATTGTTACCTCAGTCCCACTAAATATATAGTGTATCCGTTAAGTGCACTCAGCATCTACTGAACTATTAATGTTTGAATTATGTCTCTGTTTGTTATCAGTGAACTCATTTTTCATAAATAAGAAGTGGAATGCAGCTTGTAGTGTAACAGTTAATTGTTCTTGCAGGAAATAATTGGATCATGGGAGCCATAGTTTTCTTTTTTATCCCACTACAGCAGTGTTTCCCAAACTTCTGCAGGAAAGTTTGGAACTATATAAGTTGTTGTGGGGGAGGGGCAAATGCAGCATCACGATTGCCAGGATTGTACTGCTGCCAGGAATGAAAGGGAGTGTTTTGAACTTACCAGGGGCAGAGCTAGCCTCCTATGGGGTGTGGGGAGCCCAGGGATACCTTCACAGGGCTCCCCATGCCTCAGAATGCCTAAAAATAGCAATTGCTATCCACTTCAGTGGGTCGCAACTACTATTTTTAAGCATTCTGAGGCGTGGGATCATGGCGATTGTTTCATTGCTTTCTCCCGACTTCTTAAGGGGCAGACACAGGACTTTCTCTGTCTGGTGGGTCATGACCCACTAGTTTGGAAACCACTGCACTACATGGAGCGGAGAAAAGGTAGCAGGTACTCCTAACCATGGTTGGAACCATCATTCCCAGTTAAGGACAGGCCCCATAAGGTTTCTCTTGTGTCCAATGAGCCTTTCCAGCTGCCATTTACCCTCTCATTCTCCTCAAAAATGAGGAAGGTTGCTTGTGAGGTGGATACCTGCATCCAAGTAGGGCAGAAAGTCATTGTTGTAGGGTTTTTGGAGTGTTACATTCCATATTTCATTATTTTGAACATTCAGAGAATAATTTGAAAAATACAAATGGATGGGGGTTCACACGTCACTAATTTTTAGGGGTTTCTTTGGAAATAAAAGTTGAACTGGTTTAATCAATCCATTCTTTATTTCCACTGCCAATTTCCACCATATGTTCCATGCTGACTCTCCCCCAATTTGTTCTCAAACATTCTGCTGCATGGGACTTCAGAGAAAGTAAATGGGAATAAATAAACCGTCTCCATTTTTCATATCAACTCATCATACGCATGACAGTACAGTACAGATATATGAAGTGTCGTCCTGCTAAATAGGTTTCTCATTGTAGTAAACAAGTATACAGCACACTCCTAGGTATGTCTACTCAGAAATAACCAAACTTTCCTGAGAGTAAGGCCCATTGAACAAAACAGAACTTACTTCTGAGTAGACCTGGTTAGGATCGTGCCCAAAGGGTGCAATCCTAACCTCCTATGTCAGTGCTTTCCAGCACTGGCATAGCGGTGCCAATGGGACGTGTGCTGTATCCTGCAGTTGGGTGTCACTCATGGTGGCCTCCTCAAAGTAAGGGAATGTTTGTTCCCTTACCTCGGAGCTGCATTGCCCTTAAGTCAGTGCTGGAAAGCACCGACATAAGGGGTTAGGATTGCGCCCTAAGTCACTTAAGTGCAATAAAGGCTTACAACAAGGAAAGTATGTATACAATTACAGCCTTAAGTTTCCTTTCTTAAAGAAACTTGAACTCTCTGCAGTGCATCTCTCACTGCATCCTTCACAGTCTTGTTCCTGAAACTATAAATGATGGGGTTGAGCACTGGGGTCACCACGGTGTTGAATACTGTGGCAATCTTGTTGAATTCCACGGAAGAGCTTCCAGCTGGCTTGATGTAAATGAAGATGGAGCTGCCATAATAAAGGGATGCCACAGTGATGTGAGAGGTACATGTGCCAAAAGCTTTCTTTCTGCCTCTGGCAGAGGGCATCCTCATCACAGTGACAATGATGCAGATATAGGAGACAATTGTCACAGCTACAGAACTGAGAAGATTGAAACAGGAAAGTGCCAAGTCAAAGACCCGAAGGAAGTGAATGTCACCACATATCATCTCTAGCAGAGGACCAGTGTCACAGAAAAAATGGTCAATAACATTGGGGCCACATACAGGTAGGCCAGCCTTGAGTAGCATGGATGCTGAAATGGAACAGAAGCTGCACAACCAACAAGACAAGACCATCAGCAGGCAGACTCGGCTGTTCATTATAGCTGTGTATCTCAGTGGGATGCAGATAGCCACAAAGCGGTCCACTGACATGGCAGCCAAAAGAAGGACTTCAGTGGAGCCAGCCACAAAGTAGACATAACTTTGCAGTGCACAGGCAAATAATGAAATTGTGTTATCCTTTGATATAAGCAGGGTGAGCATCTTTGGCGTGACAGTTGTAGTGATGATAATCTCCAGCCAGGAGAGGTTCTTGAGGAAGTAGTACATAGGTGTATGGAGACGCTGGTCTATCCGGATCACAAGGATGACCAAAGTGTTGCCAAGCAAAGTCAGTATGTACATGACAAGGAAAAGGAAGAAGAGCGGTTTCTGAAGCTGGAGGAGATGAGAGAAGCCAAGTAGGACAAACTCAGTGAAAATAGGCATAGAGGAGTTGCTAAGCGCCATCCTACCAAAACATCTTCATTTCTAAAGGAAGTGCAAAGATTTTGTATGGTTAAGAAAGAGAGAAAAACAATTTTAGAATTGATTATCTGTTTCCTCAGAGGCAGATTTATTCATTTTGTTAAACACTCCATTATGAGTCCCTCTAAACATATCATAATGCTTCAATGAAGAATCTTGTGTAGATGAATTTCAGAATCTACTGAAGTTGAATTCTTTGCTGATGCTACTGTCTTGTACTTATCTATGAAGCTCAGGATAAGCTCTTGAAAACTGTACAGGAATGTACACTAACATTTCTGAAAATAAACTGCACAAAGAACAGGCTTTCAATATATTTAAAGATAGTTCGGATCAAGCTACATCCTTACAAAACTTGAAATGGTCAAATAGACCTAGTCAATATTTAACTGTCTTATTGAGAAAAAGTCCACATAAGTAGAAAAATTTTGACATTGTATCCCCCCCCCCAAAGAAATAAAATTTAATACTGTGGTCCAAATATATCAATTTTAGGAGAAATGAATGTGTGCAAGATTAATATTTTCCCTGAATTTATTCTAAATACCCAGTTTAATTCCAGGGGGGAAAAGGTTGAAATAATGACAAAAAGTGCTATTGGGTTTCATTGCAACAGGAAGACATCCTTGAAATGCTTAAGAAGCATGGAAAAGGAGGAAGTGGTGTACCCAAGTTGCCCTTTTACAATGCCATGCAATCGACTGATTGCATGTCGATCAAGCTCACTCATCAATGTCACTTGAATGAACTTGTGCTATTCCACTTAACGTATTGTCATGAATGAAGAAAGAAATGAGGGAATTATACATTCAACAACTGTATTCTAAAAGCTACTCTTGAAATGTGGCAACAATCCTCTAATGACCTGGCACCAGCTATTTCGCCTTTTGCTTCCATTTCAAGAGAAGAAATCCTTATTAATGCAATGAAGCTGGATAACTTTATTAACTGGGAACTTTGAAGACAGGTAAGAATGAAGACTGGGCTGAGGACAAAATTGTGAAGTGCTTTAGGGAAACCATAAGAACATAAGAACATAAGAACAGCCCCACTGGATCAGGCCATAGGCCCATCTAGTCCAGCTTCCTGTATCTCACAGCGGCCCACCAAATGCCCCAGGGAGCACACCAGATAACAAGAGACCTCGTCCTGGTGCTCTCCCCTACATCTGGCATTCTGACTTAACCCATTCCTAAAATCAGGAGGTTGCGCATACACATCATGGCTTGTACCCCATAATGGATTTTTCCTCCAGAAACTCGTCCAATCCCCTTTTAAAGGCGTCTAGGCTAGACGCCAGCACCACATCCTGTGGCAAGGAGTTCCACAGACTGACCACGCGCTGAGTAAAGAAATATTTTCTTTTGTCTGTCCTAACCCGCCCAACACTCAATTTTAGTGGATGTCCCCTGGTTCTGGTATTATGTGAGAGTGTAAAGAGCATCTCCCTATCCACTCTGTCCATCCCCTGCATAATTTTGTATGTCTCAATCATGTCCCCCCTCAATCGTCTCTTTTCTAGGCTGAAGAGGCCCAAACGCCGTAGCCTTTCCTCATAAGGAAGGTGCCCCAGCCCCGTAATCAGCTTAGTCGCTCTCTTTTGCACCTTTTCCATTTCCACTATGTCTTTTTTGAGATGCGGCGACCAGAACTGGACACAATACTCCAGGTGTGGCCTTACCATCGATTTGTACAACGGCATTATAATATTAGCCGTTTTGTTCTCAATACCCTTCCTAATGATCCCAAGCATAGAATTGGCCTTCTTCACTGCCGCCGCACATTGGGTCGACACTTTCATCGACCTGTCCACCACCACCCCAAGATCTCTCTCCTGATCTGTCACAGACAGCTCAGAACCCATCAGCCTATATCTAAAGTTTTGATTTTTTGCCCCAATGTGCATGACTTTACACTTACTGACATTGAAGCGCATCTGCCATTTTGCTGCCCATTCTGCCAGTCTGGAGAGATCCTTCTGGAGCTCCTCACAATCACTTCTGGTCTTTACCACTCGGAAAAGTTTGGTGTCGTCTGCAAACTTAGCCACTTCACTGCTCAACCCTGTCTCTAGGTCATTTATGAAGAGGTTGAAAAGCACCGGTCCCAGGACAGATCCTTGGGGCACACCGCTTTTCACCTCTCTCCATTGTGAAAATTGCCCATTGACACCCACTCGCTGCTTCCTGGCCTCCAACCAGTTCTCAATCCACGAGAGGACCTGTCCTCTAATTCCCTGACTGTGGAGTTTTTTCAGTAGCCTTTGGTGAGGGACCGTGTCAAATGCCTTCTGAAAGTCCAGATATATAATGTCCACGGGTTCTCCCGCATCCACATGCCTGTTGACCTTTTCAAAGAATTCTATAAGGTTTGTGAGGCAAGACTTACCCTTACAGAAGCCATGCTGACTCTCCCTCAGCAAGGCCTGTTCGTCTATGTGTTTTGAGATCCTATCTTTGATGAGGCATTCCACCATCTTACCCGGTATGGATGTTAGGCTGACCGGCCTATAGTTTCCCGGGTCCCCCCTCTTTCCCTTTTTAAAAATAGGCGTGACATTTGCTATCCTCCAATCTTCTGGTACCATGGCTGTTTTGAGGGACAAGTTGCATACCTTAGTCAAGAGATCTGCAACTTCATTCTTCAATTCCTTAATAACCCTTGGGTGTATGCCATCAGGGCCCGGTGACTTATTGATCTTTAATTTATCAATGAGGTCTGAAACATCTTCTCTTTTAACCTCTATCTGACTTAACTCCTCGGTTAGGAGGGGCCGTTCGGGCAGCGGTATCTGCCCGAGGTCTTCTGCCGTGAAGACAGATGCAAAGAACTCATTTAATTTCTCTGCCATCTCTAAGTCTCCTTTTATCTCCCCTTTCCCTCCCTCACCATCCAGAGGGCCAACCGCTTCTCTGGCGGGTTTCCTGCTTCTAACATATTTGAAGAAGCTTTTATTATTCCCCTTAATGTTGCTGGCCATGCGTTCCTCATAGTCTCGCTTGGCCTCCCCTATCACCTTCTTACATTTCTTTTGCCACAGTTTATGTTCCTTTTTATTCTCTTCATTAGGGCAAGACTTCCATTTACGGAAGGAAGCTTCCTTGCCCTTCACAGCCTCTCTAACTTGGCTGGTTAGCCATGCGGGCACTCTCCTGGATTTAGTGGAACCCTTCTTTCTTTGCGGTATACACCTCTGCTGGGCCTCTATTACTGTTGTTTTAAGCAGCCTCCATGCACTCTGGAGAGACTGGACTCTTTTTACCCTCCCTTTCAACCTCCTTCTAACCAGCCTCCTCATTTGAGGGAAGTCCGCCCGTCGGAAGTCAAGGGTTTTTGTTAGAGATTTGCCTGGTATTCTTCCCCCAACGTGCACATCAAAACGGATCGCAGCATGATCACTGTTCCCCAATGGCTCAGTAACGTTTACATCTCTAACCAGGTCCTGCGTACCGCACAAAATTAAATCCAGAGTCACCTGTCCTCTGGTGGGCTCCTTGACTAGCTGATCTAAGCCACAGTCATTTAGCACGTCAAGAAATCCGGTTTCCTTATCGTGACCAGAACACAAATTGACCCAGTCAATATGAGGATAATTGAAGTCCCCCATGATTACAACCCTGTCCTTCCTTGTCACCTCCCTGATCTGTTTCCTCATTTCAAGGTCCCCATCAGATTTCTGGTCTGGAGGACGATAGCACGCCCCCAGTATTACATCGCTGCACAAGCCTGGTAATTTAACCCACAGAGATTCTACGGTGGAGTCGGACCCACCTTCAATCTCTACTTTGCTGGATTCTATCCCTTCCTTAACATAAAGGGCCACCCCACCTCCAACACGCCCCTGCCTGTCCCTCCTGTAGAGTTTATAGCCCGGGATTGCGGTATCCCACTGATTCTCCGCATTCCACCAGGTTTCCGTTATGCCCACTATGTCAATATTTTCCCTTGTCACCAGACATTCCAGTTCTCCCACCTTTGCTCGTAGACTTCGGGCATTCGCATAAAAGCATTTATACACGGAATGCCCCAGGATGGGCTGCTTATTTGCTCCTTTGTCCCCGCATCCTCTCATTGTGCCAAACCGTCTATCACATCCCTTCACCCTACCTTTCCCAATTTCTTCTCCTACCCTGCCTTTGTCTTGTTGTTCTCTAACCTCCCCATCCTCATCCCATAGGGATGAGGAGTCCCGAACCGGATGCCCCTCGGCTCCTGTCGGCCTTCCCCCAGGGATCAGTTTAAAAGCTGCTCTGCCACCTTTTTAATGTTATGCGCCAGCAGTCTGGTTCCATTCTGGTTCAAATGGAGCCCGTCCCTCTTGTACAGGCCCCGCTTGTCCCAAAACGTTCCCCAGTGCCTAACGAATCTAAACCCCTCCTTCCTACACCACTGTCTCATCCATGCATTGAGACCCCTGATCTCCGCCTGCCTAGCTGGCCCTGCGCGTGGAACAGGTAGCACTTCAGAGAACGCTACCTTTGAGGTCCTGGCTTTCAGCTTCCTGCCTAAAAGCCTAAATTTGGCCTCCAGGACCTCCCAGCTACACTTACCCACGTCGTTGGTGCCGACATGCACCACAGCCGCTACCTCTCCCCCAGCACTGTCTACCAGCCTGTCTAGACGAGAAGTGATGTCCGCAACCTTCGCACCAGGCAGGCAAGTCACCATGCGGTCCTCACATCCGTCGCAAACCCCCCTCTCTATGTTTCTAATAATCGAATCCCCCACTACAAGAAGCCCCCGACCCCCCTCCCGCCGAGTCAAACCACTTAGTCAAGACCACTCTGAGATTCCCATGCAATCTTTTCCGTTTGGATTCTTTCTAAATGTACAGAATGGAAATGATTTATATCTTGGGAGCTGACCAAATTTGATGAACACATCACTCTCTAACAGCACGTCCTATACATGTTTACTCAGAAGTAAGTCCCATTTTATTCAGTGATGGTCCTTGGACTGCAATCCTATACACACTATGCTGGGAGTAAGCCCCACTGAACAGAACTGTGCATACTTCTCAGTAGACATGCATTGAATTGTGCTATTAAGCCAAAGGACCCATTCATTTTCTAACCAAAGATGTGATCATATGCACAATTCCTTGGGAGAAAGCCCCTTTGAATGCAATGGAACTTACATTGAAGTGTAGGTGTGCATAGAATTGCATTGCCAATTCAGCAAGAGGCTGAAATAGTGGATCATCATGAAGTGTATCTTCATATTAATTGAAAATCTTGGAAATCACAAGAAGAATGCACCAAAACAGAATGTTTCCCAAGGCATTCAGAAACAGTGACTTTTACATGGATGCTTTACTGAAATCAAAGAAACATCCCTCCCTGCCAACTATTGTGCACTGAGACCAATTATATAGTAATTGACTTTAGTGCTTGTGAATGAATAGTTTTTGCGAATGATTATTTTTCATATGCTATAATATTAAGGGCACAATCCTAACCAACTTTACATCACCAAGGTTAGGGCAATGCAGCTCTGAGGTAAGGGAACAAACATTCCCTTACCTTGAAGAGGCCTCCGTGAGTGCAGGATGCAGCACTCACCCCATTGGCACAGCTATGCCAGTGCTGGAAAACTGATTAGGATTTGGGCCTATATTCTACTCAAATTGCAATACCCTTAGAGGCACAGCAGCTTCTCGTGTCTGTGCTTGGGTGTGTGTTGCACCATCGATTAGTACTGTATTTCAGATAAATACAGCAAATTGTTCATAAAGGGAAAATTACAGAAATCCCCTCCTTTCTGAAATACTCATATTTTTAAAGACAGTCTTATGTGTTCCTTATTTGCACTGAAGACCATGTGAGCATGTGTGTGAGAAGGGAGACCATTTCTAAGCAAATTCTCCTCACTCAAATGGTCTTGCAGAAATGTCTCTCCTGAACACAGCATACAATTCTCTAGTCACTCAACTGTCCCAATGAGAATAATACAGAATTACTACTTTGAATTGTTCAAAAAAACCTTATGCTTTTTGTGAAATGAGCCGTAACTCGTTAACTATAATTATAATAGCAAAAGGTGCTATAACTCGTTTATTTCCCTTGTCTGTTATTCCCCCTTCTGAACAATATATGGAATATTGTAATTATGAAGTATCGGTGCTCCATTCTCTCCCCCACCCACTCCATTTGCTACTCTGTCATTGCCCTGGTTAGCGACTTCTAGTTGTACTTACCCTTGTTCCTTTCTGAGTGAACCTCAATTCGAAAGCACAGGCTGTGTGTCCATTGTTACATACTTGGCCAGAAAATGTCTCCATCCTGGAATGGATTCAGTCTTGAAGTTCTGTGTGGGCTCTGCTGGTGAATGTTCAAGGGCTCAGAAAAGTCAGAATACTTTTGCAAAAGGATTAGACACCCTCTAAACTACACTGTGGTAACGGTTGGAGTTATGGAGATGGTGATAGCAACATCATCTCATGTCCATTCGCATATTATACACTAGTTGTGCTAAATGCATGTTTTCTTCAAAGTAATGCAACTCAACATAAATTCCCATGAAATATATATAACAATATCTATGTGACTTGTGTACCTGTTTTGGATAGTAGCCATCCTGGCACATTAGTAGCTTCATTTAGCTTCCAAACCCCATTCCAATTAAAGTTGGGAAGATCTGAGAACTTGTTTAATGGCATTGTGTCTCTCTGGGACATACCCACTGGAGACCTAAGAGTTATAGATAACTTTTCATCTCTTTTGACATTAAAAAAGAAAGAAAAGATCCCCTGAAGTAAGTGGCACTGGGAGGATGATGGAATTTGGACTTGGGTTCAAATGCAGTGTCCGCCAGATTCCCATAGATGAACTTGGTAAATTCTTCATTTTTTGATCTCAGTTCTGTGTCTGTAAAATGGGGGTAATTGTGACCAGCATGACTGGCTTGATATAAAAACGAAGAAAAGAAAATTTGCAAAGTTCGATCATACATTTGTTTGTTTGTTGTCCTGCCTTTCTCCCAGTGTGAGCACTCAAGGTGACTTACAACATTCAAAAACAGTTCAAAATAATCAATAAAAACAACAAAACAAAAACATTAAGAACAGCAGAGAAGCCCAGTAGGTTGCCTCAATAATTGACAAATAAAAAAATTAAATGAAAACGCCAGTCAATTGTGTAAGTTAGTGGTTCCCAAACTGCGCATCTGTGGTTCACCAGTGGGCCACGACCCAATTTTTGGTAGGTTGTGAAACTGACAAGGCAGATTAGCCTAGGGGTATCAAGGGTAAAACAACCTGCTACTGCTGCCCCATCGCCATTATAACCACAGTAGCATGAGCGGCTAGTAGTCCAACACTGGATGGAGGATGGGGACCACCACCCAGAACTCCAGGCCAGTACCGGGCAGCAGAAGAATAAGAGCCCAATCCTTACAAGCCATAAGTCACATTTGCAAGACTTACCACCAGGCTACCGTGAGGGCTAGCCCAGTGCTGGCCAGTGCTGGGCAAACACTGGGTGGGCACCTGGCCTCTGCTACTTGGCAGTCTCATGGAGCACTGAGCCATGGAGAGGAAAGCGGGGTGGGGGGAGAGGCAAGAAGGTGTTCCAGGGAGGGGGAGGTGGGAGGAGAGCGGGGAAGAGGTGTGACGGGGAGGCAGGAGGCAGGGAGAGGGTGGGCGGGAGGCGTGCCAGGGGGAGGGAGTGGTGGGTCCAGTGGAGCTCTGCTCCACTGAATCCTGAGCATTCGTGCAGGGCTTGGAGCCCTACATGAACACTCTTCCCTCACTGCGACCTTTTGGTCGATGGTGAATAGAGTAGCCCTGTTGAGGGGCTACTTCACTTACCTGGGAGAAGGCTCCCCTTCTCCCAAGGTCCCGCCTGCAGCTGCCCAAGGAGCACAGGATGTGGTGGCAGCCATTTTCGGTGCCTCCGAAGCTGCGCACTCCAGACAGCTCAGGATTGGGCTGTCAGTCTCTGTGGGGGGAGGCGTTTCAGGGCGGGGGAGGGCTGGGGAAGGCATGGCAGAGGGAAGGAGGGGGGCAGAGATGGCAGTAGGCTCTGCTGCCACAACTTAACCCCCATCCTGGTCCGGGAGACTTGAAATGGGTCTTCTCAATCCTGCGCTGGCTCAATAGCAGGCACAGATCTGAGAAGACCCATCTTGACCCATCTAAGACCCACTTGGGGCTTATGCTACCTTATAAGCTGCATAGCTACCAGGGGGCTATGCAGCTTCCCAGCCCCTTGGATACACTATATATATATATATATATATATATATATATATATATATATATATATATATATATATATATATATAGTATGTATATAAATATGTATATAAATATTACAACCTTAAGATACTATTTTAATTCAGATTTTGGATGGTTTAGAGAAGTGTTTCTCAAACTGTGGGTTGGGGCCCACTAGATGGGTCATGTGCCAATTTCAGGTGGGTCCCCATTTCAATGTTTTATTTTTAATACGTATATTAGACTTGATGCTACTATGGTATGTGACTGCATTTGGGGAAATGTTAAAGACCTGTACTTTTAACAAACTACTATGTATATTCTTTTAACAATGATAGTCAGTTTCAGTACCTTTATTGGCATACAATTACAATACATACACACTTACATATACAAGAAAAAAACAAACAAACAAAACTTGAAAGAGCTGACTAGAGAACCATAGCATACCAAACTAAAATTGACAATTATAAAACATGGACTTCAGGGAGTAGGGACACTCTTCAAGTTGGATGCCACTATTTGTGAAATAAATGTAGCTATCTGGAAAATGATGTTAGGGTCAGTGGAGGCTAATAAAGATTGCAATATAACAGAGACATCAAGAGAGGAGTTAAGATAAGATTGGAGAACTAAGCATTTTCCCCTAGCCACACTATGGAGCGGGCAATGAAAAAGGAGGTGATCTAATGTTTCTGCAACTCGCTGGGGGCAAGGACAGATTCTTTCCTGAAGAGGAATACCTTGAAATCTACCCCAAAGAACAGCGGATGGAATAGAGTTGCAACGGGCCATAGAAAAAGCCCTTCTAATTTTTGGGCATTCCAAAATGTAAAAATAATTGGGAATTTCCCCCACTTTGACCAGTAGGTGATAATATGCTGGTGAACAGGTTTTGTTAACAGCAAGTAGGATATTAGAAGTATAGGTATCCAAAAGTCTCCCTTTAATGAGCCTAAATGCCTCATCTTGGGACAAATGGCCAAGGAGGTCAGGCTCAACTCCCTGTTGCTTTATTTTTGTGCTCCAAGGTTTATCTGAGAAATATGGGTCATCAAGGAGGTGATATAGGAGAGTGTTAGGATCAGTATTATAGAGAATTTTTGGCCAAAATTTGGTTGTTCTAATCCATGCCAGTGTTTCGAGATGAATTTGGCCTGATTCAATACAGAGCACCTCACAGGACACACACCGGGGTAGGCCTTGTATACTTCTTAAAAAGGCTGATTGAATCTGCTCCAGTGAGTTATTAAATGCCTTAATCCAAATCGGCACCCCGTATAAAACTTGGGCAGAGCACTTCGCATTAAAAGCCTTCAGCGCCGCCGGAATATACAAACCTCCTTTACTATGAAAGAAACTAATGATGGCTTGCGAAGAGGCTTTAACAATAGAACGAGCCATATAGCGATGGCGCGTCCATGCTAAATTATGCGAAAATAAAATGCCCAAATATTTAAATGTTTTAACCTGTTCTATAATTTGACCATTGAATCTCCACTCACTTGGTCTCCAGGACCTACCGAAGACCATAATTTTTGATTTGACATAATTAATTTGTAGCTTGTTGGAGCAGAAAAATTCAGTACACTTCCTGATTAAACGTTTTAGTTCCAGAAGAGAGCGAGATAAAATAACCGCATCATCGGCGTAGAGTAGAATTGGTACCTGCAAGTCCCTCAATCTGGGGGGATGACCATCAACAGTAGCCAGAGAAGGAGCCAAGTCATTTAAAAAGAGATTAAACAAAGTGGGAGTGAGCACACAACCTTGCTTCATCCCCTTGTTGGTAGGAAATTCATCAGTACAATTCCCTTCTGCTGTATATCTGACTTGGGCAGATGTGTTAGAATATAAGCCCCGAATAAGAGCGAGCAATTTAGGGTCTAGCCCCATAAAAGCTAGTTTAGCCCAGATGAGGTTTCTGTTCACATTATCAAAAGCCCCTTTGAGGTCCAGAAATGCTTCAAATAGCTTAGATTTCATTTGAATGGAGTACTTATGTGCTAAATGGTAAAGAGTGAGGGCATGGTCCAAAGTGGATTGCCCCTGCCTAAAGCCAATTTGTTCTATACCCATGATGTTAAAATGGGTAATCCATTGGCTGAGGCACTGGAGAAGGAGTTTTGCATACAACTTACCAATTACAGAAATTAAACTAATAGGTCTGTAATTGTCTGGCTTACTAGAGTCGCCTTTTTTGAAAATAGGGATCACAATGGCTTTAAGCCAAACTTTGGGAAATCGGCCAGAGGCATTAATAGATGAAAAGAGCGGGGTCAGAATAGAAGTCCAAAACGATGGGTCTTCTTTAAGCCAAGTGAAAGGAATGGCATCAGGCCCCGGAGCCTTGCCCAGCTTTAGGGCTACGATTAGATCAAGAATTTCCTCTTCGGATACATCGGACCAAGCCTCAAAGTTAGAAAAAGAAATCTCTAAGCCCCCACTACAGGCAGCTGCTGGATCATAGAATGGGTCTGAGAAGTGTTGGCACCAAGTATAGGTGGAGATTGAATTAGGCTTACCCGTAGCTTCATTGGAGGCTCTAGAAATAATCTCCCAGAATAACTTGTGGTTGTTACTAATTGTAGCTTGGATCAATCTTCCCCAGGACTTTTTAATAAACCCATGCCACTTATACTGGATCAATTCCTTAAGGGAGGCAGTGGCTGTGAAATAGATTTTTAAATCTTCCTTCAAATTACTAGCTCTAAAATTCCCAAAACACTCCCTGGCATGGGCTTTGGCTCGTTTGCAGTCCTGGTCATACCATCCTAATTTATCAATACTGGGCCTGCCTTTGACCTCGGCCATTGGATGAACAATATTTACATAAATATAATTCATTAGAGATTCAAAGGCAGACACTACAGATACTGGCTTTGTTAGAGTCAAAACAAAATCCCTCAGAATCTTACAATTTGAATTATTCAATAGTGATTGGATTTCAAAAAGAGTGGAATTGTTCCATCTTATTTTTGCCAATCGGGTATAGCTTTCACTAGCGCACATTGGGGAAACAGTGCGAGGTGAGTCTATGTTAAAAGCAGTACATAACGGGAGATGGTCGCTCAGTTTAAAATCATCAACATTAAAAGTGGAAACAAGGGGCAAAAAAGAGGCTGAAATTAAAACATAGTAATAACACTCGTACCTACTGGGGAAATATAAGTAAATTCCGAAGCCCTAGAGAAGTTACATAAACCGTTAAGCCAAATCAAATTAAACTGGAGGCTAAAATTTGCCAGAAAATACCCGGCATCGTTAAAACAAATGTCTTTAGAACGCCTCGCTAAGTGTCCATGAGTAGAAATAAAAGGTTCACAGTCTTCACAAGCCATCTTGTGAAAAATCTCAATACCATCCCCAACTCTTGAGTTAAAATCAGCACCAAGAATTACGGTAGCGTTAGGGGAGATACTGCACGCTGCATTGCATTGTTCTGAGAGGAAGTTGCAAGCCTGCTCCCGCTGCGATCTATTTTGGCATGGGGTGTAGATAGACATTGAAAACGAGAAAGGTCCGCTGTTGAACAATCAGTTTGACGATTAGTAAATTGCATAGATTTTCCGATGCCTCCACAAGGGTCGCTGGCAGGAGCGGGTTGATTAGAATTGCCAGACCCGCTTGAGCGCGGCCCTTCTTGTTGGGTCTATGAGCTGGTAGATGGAAAGTTTGATAATCATCAAAAAGAATTGGTTCTATTGACCATGTTTCTTGCAAGAGAATAATGTCAAAAGATGTTAGATAGGATAGAAATTCCTTATCAGAGCACTTCCGTTTCCAACCTGCAATATTCCAGGAGATCAGCTTAACCTGATTGGGTAAATGTGCAGCGATGCCAGAACTATGAGGGGAATAACAGTCAGCCGGAACTTGCCTTAGTCACGGTTGAGAAAGATTAGAAGTCAGTGGGGACGTAGCAAGGCAATTAAAAGGTCGGCCAGAGTTAATTATTGCAGAATCAATGCCACTTCCAGCTGAATCTAGCTTCATAGAAAACATATTAAAGTCACCTGGCACATCCTTCTGCGGTAAGGAGGTTGAGCGAGGAAGTTGTCTGGAGGGAGAATGATGATGAGTTGCCTTGGGACGGACGTCCAAATCAGGTGTGAGCGAAAAAATTACAGTCGACAAAGGCTGGCACTCGGCAGTCTTCAGGGAAGGGGGACAATCACCCTGCTGAGTCTCGAGCTCCCAAGGTGCATTGGTATGCAAATTTCCCCAATCGTTACTAATAAAATGTGCACTGGTCGTTTCTGGTTGTAAATTCAAACCCATAGAATTGGACAGATTGTCAGAAATTGAGTTGGACAAGGGAAGCGAAAATAATGGCCTTTCGACTACGTTAGGCGTCAGAGGTTTGGCTAAAATCGACGAGATTAAGGCTGAGGAAGGGTTATCCCAGGGAAGCGTTCTTGGACCAACACAAAGGGAGTGGATCGGGGAGACCGGTTGAGAACAAGAAGAGGACTTCACATGCTGACACTTCTTAGGCATTGTGCCTGCACCTGCAAGATCCGCCACCAATGGGGTTAGGTTGACACCATGCACTGGACTGCGCGGAAGGGTTCTGGGAGAAACATTTGTTCGAGAACCAAGGGGCAGACTCTTATTTGGAGTAAACGGCTTGTGAGATTTGAATTTAAGAAGCGTTTGACTTCCAGGCTGTATAAAAGTTCTCTGGATGGTTATATTAAAATTCCTAAAATGTGTTCTAGCATTAAAAATAAGATTAGGTACTGCTTCTGAATTAAAAGCCAAATAAAGCCTTTTGGTATAGTTCCTGGAGGGCAAAAAGAAAGATTCCCGCAGTGCAGACAAATCCACTTGTGCCTTCAGCAATTGGGACAGAGCCTTAACCATCCTGGGCTTAGAAGACCACAGAAAAGCATCTCCATATGGAATATTAAGAACCACAGCTGAAGGAGTTAATCTCAAGTGCATATTGCAACCAATGGATATTAGGCTTCCCCTCTCCAATTGTATATTGTTGTTAAGCTTTGCTCTTAAAGGGGAAAGTGGCACTGGGAGAGAGCTGGGCTGGCATAGCTGAAGGTTGCTGCCAGTTTGGATTTTATTTTCCAAACGCTGCAATGTCTGTAAAACAGTTTGCAAGTGTCCTTCGAGTTCATCAAACCGTTCGTAGATTGTTCGAAGGGTCTGAGCAGAGATTAAGCAGGCATCTCCCAAGGATTTTAATTGCACCACAGAGGGAATGCTGACATCCAAGCTTGCCTGAGCTCCACCTAACAGCACAGAGTCTGTATTCTGGATAATGTCTTCCTTATCAGGGGCAGATAAACAGACTGCTGATAAATCCAAGGAGGAAGAGCAGAGGGGGGTAACATCTGTAGCCTCCGGCTGTTGTTGGGAATTTGTGGGCAAGATAGGTAATTTTTTCTGTAAAAGAAAGGGCTCAATGGAAGGAGTAATCTTTACCGCATTGTTTGAATTCTTTTTTTTCCTTTTGGCACCCTTCTTATCAGTCCCACTTGGCACCGGGCTGGTTCTCCGTCTTTTCATTGTGGAGGCTGTTGGCGCTGTCGGCTTTTTCTTAGAAGAAGCTATCGGCATTGTGGCCTTCAGGAACTTTACCAAGCTATATATTAGCTCACAGCTGCTCAATATCACACTAAACTTATAAAAACAAAGAGTATACTACAAAATAACAATAACAAAAAAGGACAGGAAAAAAATAAAAGACGGGAGCAGGATAAAACAAATATTATAAGTTAAAGCCGGAGCATTCTAAAAGAGCAGCTGCACCGACAGCCTTCTTGGAACCTCTTTTCTTTGCTTGTGAGGTGGCATACTGGCATCAAATCAGGGAAGAAATTCATTCTCCTGATTTTTTTTTAAGTTTTACACCAGTATTTCATTATTTTGAACATCCAGGAAGAAGATTTTGAAAAATCCAAATAGATGGACATTCACACATCACTAATTTTGGGGGTTTTCTTTGGAAATAATTTGAGCTGGTTTACATAAGAACATAAGAACAGCCCCACTGGATCAGGCCATAGGCCCATCTAGTCCAGCTTCCTGTATCTCACACCGGCCCACCAAATGCCCCAGGGAGCACACCAGATAACAAGAGACCTCATTCTGGTGCCCTCCCTTGCACCTGGCATTCTGACATAGCCCATTTCTAAAATCAAGAGGTCGCACATACACATCATGGCTTGTAACCCGTAATGGATTTTTCCTCCAGAAACTTGTCCAATCCCTTTTTAAAGGCATCCAGGCCAGATGCTGTCACCACATCCTGTGGCAAGGAGTTCCACAGACCAATCACATGCTGAGTAAAGAAATATTTTCTTTTGTCTGTCCTAACTCTCCCAACACTCAATTTTAGTGGATGTCCCCTGGTTCTGGTGTTATGTGAGAGTGTAAAGAGCATCTCTCTATCCATATCCATCTCTCTATCTATATGGTTTGATCAATCAAATCTTTATTTCAACTTAAACAGTGCCAATTTCCATCATGTTTTCCATGCCTTCTCTCACCCAATTTGTTCTCAAACACTCTGCTGCATGGGACTTTAGGGGAAGTAAATGGGAATAAGCAAGCAATCTCCATCTTTTGTACCAAGTCCTCATATGTATGACAGTACAGTATAGATATGTGAAGTGTCCATCCTGCCAAGTAAGGTATATCTACTCAGATGTATGTCACTTAAATGCAATGGGGCTTACTCTGAGGAAAGTGTGTATATGATTGCAGTTTTAAGCTTTCTATCTTAAAGCAACTCTCCGAAGTGCATCTCTCACTGCATCCTTCACAGTCTTGTTCCTGAAGCTATAAATGATGGGGTTGAGCACTGGGGTCACCACGGTGTTGAATACTGTGGCAATCTTGTTGAATTCCACGGAAGAGCTTCCAGCTGGCTTGATGTAAATGAAGATGGAGCTGCCATAATAAAGGGATGCCACAGTGATGTGAGAGGTACATGTGCCAAAAGCTTTCTTTCTGCCTCTGGCAGAGGGCATCCTCATCACAGTGACAATGATGCAGATATAGGAGACAATTGTCACACATACAGAACTGAGAAGCATGAAACAGGAAACTGTCAAGTCTAAGGCCTGGAGGAAGTGAATATCAGCACATATCATCTCTAGCACAGGGCCACTGTCACAGAAAAAATGGTCAATAACATTGGGGCCACATACAGGTAGGCCAGCCTTGAGTAGCATGGATGCTGAAATGGAAAAGAAGCTGCACAACCAACAAGACAAGACCATCAGCAGGCAGACTCGGCTGTTCATTATAGCTGTGTATCTCAGTGGGATGCAGATAGCCACAAAGCGGTCCACTGACATGGCAGCCAAAAGAAGGACTTCAGTGGAGCCAGCCACAAAGTAGACATACCCTTGCAGGGCACAGGCAAAGAATGAAATTGTGTTATCCTTTGAGATAAGCAGGGTGAGCATCTTTGGCGTGACAGTTGTAGTGATGATAATCTCCAGCCAGGAGAGGTTCTTGAGGAAGTAGTACATAGGTGTATGGAGACGCTGGTCTATCCGGATCACAAGGATGACCAAAGTGTTGCCAAGCAAAGTCAGTATGTACATGACAAGGAAAAGGAAGAAGAGCGGTTTCTGAAGCTGGAGGAGATGAGAGAAGCCAAGTAGGACAATCTCAGTGACAATAGGCTTAGTAGAGTTGCTAAGCTCCATCTTAGCAATACATCTTCATTCTAAATAAAGTGCAAAGATTTTGTTTGGCTAAGAAAAAGAGAGAGAAAAATAATTATAGTATTGAAGATTTGTTTCCTTAGAGGCAAATTTGTTCATTTCATTAAGGGCTTTTCTGAGTGAACATGTACTTTATTCAGAGTTCATTCTAAACCAAGGGTGTCAAATACATACATACATACATAAGACCTTTATTGGCATAGATAATGGAAATACGAAACAACAACCAAACATTAAACATTCAGAACACACAATAAAATAAAGCACTCGTAATCATTCAATACCCCCTCCCCCCATTCACCATAATATAGCGGAAGACCCAGAATTCCGTCCTGCCAGAATCCCAGAAACAAAGTTGGCAACCTTGTCAAGAGAGTCAGTTTCCTCCATGGAAAGAAGAGTTTGTAATTTAAATGAATCCTCCCAGCCCTGCATTTTGTTCAGCAGTGGAGCCAGATAGATCTTACGAAGGGTATCATGGAGTGGGCAGTAAAAAAATATATGATGTAATGTCTCCACACAATTCCTGTCACAGGTACATCCTCTTTCTGAGTAGGGAATGCCATTAAACCTGCCCGCTAGCAGATGAACTCGTGCAAGGAAAGCGCCCTACAGGCAGACCACAGCTGCGATACAAGGACATCTGCAAGAGGGATCTGAAGGCCTTAGGGATGGACCTCAACAAGTGGGAAACCCTGGCCTCTGAGCGGCCCGCTTGGAGGCAGGCTGTGCAGCATGGCCTTTCCCAGTTTGAAGAGACACTTTGCCAACAGTCTGAGGCTAAGAGGCAAAGAAGGAAGGCCCATAGCCAGGGAGACAGACCAGGGACAGACTGCACTTGCTCCCGGTGTGGAAGGGATTGTCACTCCCGGATTGGCCTTTTCAGCCACACTAGACGCTGTGCCAGAACCACCTTTCAGAGCGCGATACCATAGTCTTTCGAGACTGAAGGTTGCCAATACATAGCAGAGCTGATGGAAAGGCATTGCATCTCGCAAGGGAGAATGCTCTGCGAGCCTGTGGGCACTGCAGATGATAAAGGAAAGAAGCCGGCTTCCCAAAGCTGACTGGGATGGGCAGATGGAGAGGGGAGCAAATGGTGTTAGCTGCACAGAGTAGCTCTTGACGCTCAATATCGAGCAATCTTTCCTTGATAGTCCTGTAGGCTTTGCTTAAACCAATCATACCCAGGCTTGCTGTGTCTAGACCTATCGATTTAAGCTTGGTGAGTAAATCCGCAACCTCCACAGGCAGTACTGGATCAGCCAGAAGTTGGTACATTATCCCATATGGGGCAGCACTGAAGAGGATTGCAAGCCAAAATTTTACTGATCTCAACCAAGCCAATGTTTTGAGTCTAATAAAACCCACTTCAAGACACATAGCAGAGTATGGAACACATCTGGGAAAACCCAAGATCCTCCGCAGGAAGGAGGCCTGTATGCTCTCAGTTGAATGATTCAAGGCCTTATGCCAGATTGGACAGCCATAAAGAACTTGCAAAAGTACCTTAGCCTTGAATACCTCTAAAGCAGCCGGGACATATCTGTTACCTTGGCTAAAAAAAAACCGGGAAATTGCAAGGGATGAGATTTTTGATGCATTTAGGACTGCATTACGGTGAGAAACCCACGAATGCTTATAGTGGAAATTAGTGCCTAAATATCTGAATGTCTTTACCTGTTCCATTTTGTTGCCCATAAATGACCATTTAAATGGTTTCCAATTGTTGGCAAACACCATGATTTTAGATTTAGAGTAGTTAATCTGTAACTTGTTGGATGTAAAATACTCTATAGATTGATTGAGTAGACGTTTTAAGCCAATTCTTGTTCGAGAAATAAGAGCCGCATCATCCGCATACAGTAATAGCGGCACTGGATGGGACCCAAGTATCGGGCAGTGACTATCCACTGTCTTCAAGGCTGGGGCTAAATCATTCAGGAACAGGTTAAATAGCATGGGAGCCAAAATGCATCCCTGCTTAACCCCTTTGTTTATAGCAATGGGGTGTGTGAGGCTACCACTCCTGGTATATCTAACTTTACATGATGTGTTAGAATATAAGATCTTAATTAACATCAATAGTCTTTTATCAATCCCCATGCTGGCTAATTTAGACCAAAGAAGATCTCTATCAATGGAATCAAACGCAGCTCTTAGATCAAGGAAAGCCACATAGAGTCTTGCCTTGGCTTTCTTAATCTGTTTATAGACTAGGTGAGATAAAATTAAACAGTTATCCATTGTTGATTTGCCCCGACAAAATCCTGATTGCTCAGGACCTAGGATATCCTTAGAGTTGGTCCAGGTAAAAAGCTTATTATTTAGGTATTTCGCATAAATTTTGCCTATTACAGAGAGCAAGCTGATAGGCTGGTAATTCGCAGGGAGATTAGGGTCACCCTTTTTAAAAACTGGGATGATTGTTGCCAAGACCCAATCTTTGGGAACTAAGCCAGTCCTATCGATCATTGTGAAGAGAGGTGCAAGCAAGTGAGCCCACCACTCAGGGTCACATTTTAAAAGTTCAGGAGGTATTAGATCCGGTCCGGCAGCTTTCCCTGATTTCAATTGATCTATTATCTGTATGATCTCCATTGGCATCACAGGGGGCCAGGTAGGTAGATCAGATGAATTGAAGTCGAGTTGGGTATCTGGGGATTTGCACTTACCAAAAAATAGTTCTGAAAAATGTTTAATCCATACAGAAGAAATTACAACTGGGTCATCCATTTTGGAGCTAAGAGAGCCTGATACCACGGCCCAAAATTGTTTGTTATTTTTTTGCTGTATCGCTTGCAACAACTTAATCCATTGAGCGTGGGTATACTTCTGCTTTTTATCTACCAGTAAGGCATTAAATTGTTTTTTGTAGAAAAAATATTTAACCGCCTCACATGGAGCGTTAGACTTTCTGAAGGCCAAATAAGTTGTTCTGATCAATGCCTTGAGGTCTCTGCATTCTTTATCAAACCAGTCCTTTTTATCGGATACACCATGTACAGTGCTCTGCTTAGGGTTGGAACCCAGGGTCCTAAGGATGTGGTCAGTTAGGCATTCAAATGACTGGATTTGGGCAAAGGGGTCAGGCTCCTTCAAGATGGATGATAATGAATCTATACTTGTTGATTCTCTAATTAACTGATGGAAATTTAGGGAAAGGGTGTTGTTCACTATGATTTTGCCGCTACTCTCTGTGTTTACTTCAATCCCTGGGTGTGCTGGTGTTCTCCCCGAGTGTAGATCAAGCACCAGGGTTAAAGGGAGGTGATCACTAATAGTAAGATCCCCAATGTCAAACTCTTTCACATGTGGTTTCAAAGACATGGACACGAGAGCATAGTCTACGACGCTTGACCCACGGGGGGACATGTATGTAAATTCACCAGCATTGGGGTACTCCTTTAGCCCATTAAGCCAGAGCAGATTAGAAATAACAGAAAATCTTGCAAGGGCCAAGTCATTAGCATTGTAGTGAGAATCCTTTGACCATCTATCTAACTTACAAAATGAGGGGAAAGAATCTTCTTCATCCACCATCCATGCTCTAGAATAGATTTGATTAGAGTTTCCAACCCTGGAATTCAGGTCGCCCAGCAAAACAACCTCAGCTATAGGATGATTCCTCTTGAGGTCATCTATACCAGTCAAGAGGTCACTCCAGAGCTGGGATCTCTGAGAACTGTTAAGTATAGGGAGGATATAGACGTTAATACATAATAAGTCAATAGCTTCACAGGATATCATTAAAGCTTGCATCTTACAACACCCTGAAGTTGTGACGAGGGGGCAAGATTTAAGATGCTCTGCCACCAGTATGGTTAAACCTGCTGATGGGCGCCCACTAGAATTAGGTTTAATAGCAGGGAGCAAAAAAGCATTATATCCATTAAGGTGCAATTGGCCCTGGACCCATGTCTCTTGCAACATAATTACATCAAAAGTTCTAAGATAACTTAAAAAATCGGTGTCATTTTTCTTGCTCCTCCATCCTGCAATATTCCAAGAAAGGATTCTCAAAAAGGGAGAGACCAAGTCAGGAGAAGGGTTGATCAGTCAAGCTTCATTCATGGGCAGGTTCTCAATTTCCAGGGGGGCATAAGACACACAGCTAGATGAGGCTAAGTTTGCCTCCATGAGTAACACAGAATCTCTTGAATTAGTAACATGTTCCCTGGGTGAAGTCATTTCTGAATCAGATTGATGACCCAAAACTTGCTCTGGAAGAACCAAAGGATGCGTTCTGCCAGTCAGAGCTTCCTCATTAGGGCTAATAAGTTCTGCTCTAACTTTATCCAGGCATTTTATTATGTTTGCTTGTTCCATCCTTGGAAGACTCTTGAAGGCATTTATAGCTCCTTCCACAATCTCATCTTCTTCTGGAGAGGGGGAGGGAGGCAAATTTCCTCCACCTGGAGGCTCCTGATGGATCTCAGCCTGAATGGGCAGCTTCCGAAGGGGGTCTGCTTCTAGAGATGATGCTTGAGGGTCTGGTGGAGGTGAACTCTCCAAAGATGTAGAAGAACATTGGGTCAGAATGATGTTTGTTAATTCCTGCCAAACCATCTCAATTTTCTTGACCATCTGTAACTGCTTTTGTTGAGGGAGAGCTCTGTATGCCTCCAGAGCCTCTCTGGTTAGTGTGTCCTCGTCTATATCCAGTTGAAGCAGCAGGTCCAAGGACTGGGAGCTTGTCTCACCGCTGTGAGGGCTAGTATTCTGAGGAGACATTGTAGCTTGTGAAGAAACACTGGGCAAACACTGAGTGATATCACCAGTGTCTGAGATCTCTGAGCTGAACACAGAATTCCTCAGAAGATTATTCCTGACACACACTGTGTCTGAGGCAGGCAACTCATCCTGTACCTCTGTGGATGAGTTTGTAATCCTCACAGGGCAACTAGGAATGGCAGGCATTGTCTCCATTGGGCAGTCTATTTCTGTGTGTGCACTGCTAACATCCAAAGGTGCACATGCTTTGCAAAGAAGGCCATTTTGGACTACTGATGCAATTGGCTCCAAGGATACAGCAGCTTCAGTTGTACTCTGTCTGTTCAGAGACCCATGCAGGTCCTCTTGGGGTCTGAAGGTCTTCTTCCGTGATGGCAAATTTACTGGTACCTTGGGTGGAGGCTTGGGAACCAGCGATTGAGCCCGGGGGCTGCTCCTAGATGCTGGGCTCTTCCTTTTAGGCATTCCTTTCCCAGCTTTTGAATGTTGGACATTAGGTGGGCTGTATGCATCCTTGGATGCTTTGCCTTGTTGCACTGGGAGCGAGGCTTTTAACTTCAGTAGTAGACTAGCAAAGCTGTCGGTGACCGCTTTTAGATCAGAGACTGTTGACATAACATCCAAGTGTAATGAGGACCAGGGATCAGCTGCATTTTCAGTGAGCTGATTACACTTATCACCTGACTGAGGGCTGGGCATCTGGCTAAAATTGGCCGGCCTTGGAACTGTAGAAGAGGCTGATAATGGAGGCTTCAAATGATTTCTCTGGAGTAGTGGAATAGTATGTGTTTCACGAAAAACCCGGTTTTGGAAAATATTGTATTTTTCGAGAATGTACTTCCTCTCATGAAGCAAGCGAGGAATCCTGTGAGTCTTGAATTTCAACAAGATACGGGAACATTGTGGCATTTGGTGCCACCGAGGGAGCCTAATCAATTCAATTAAATCAATGTCGTGTACGTCGAGACAGAGTAGCCTGGATAGAGAGTCGAGTGCTCATGGTTTATTTGTCCATTTCCCCCAGTTAAGGGGCGTGTGCCAGATCACTAACATCAGTTGGTTTCTCAGCAAATGACGGTCCGAGTTCACAGGGGGTTCTGGGCTCACCCCTTCTACAGACAGGAGTGGGTTTCTTGGGTGTCTGAAGTGAGTGTCCAAATGCTGTGCAGGATGGGGGGGTGAGAGAGGAGGGCTCTGGATATTCTTATGAAGCAAGTCCAGCTTTGATAAAACAGAGTTGAACTGCCGGCAGATGTATACAATCGTATTCCCCATTGTTATGGAATAATCTCCTAAAACAGTTAAAAACTGATTACTGGTAGCACTCTCCTCCTGTAGTGAGAGCTTGTCTTGTAGAGCGGGAAAATGTGGCGACTGTGAGTTATAGATATCTCCCAGCTGGGGGGAGGGGGCAGTTGGTCTCCCCCTTCTGACTCCACGGCAGTATCTTGGACATCAAGGACAGAAAACTTATTAGAGGAGATAAAATTAGGCTCACTCACATGCTGCATCCAGGAGAGTTCATCCAGGCGTCTCTGTTTTGAGGACTTGCCGGGGGAGTTACCATGTTCTGAATGGTTTCTCTGTCTCCTCTTTTTCCCCATGGTCTCCGTGTTTCAAGATTTGGAAATCAAATATAAGGCCCGGGGGTCGGATGTGGCCCGCAGAAGCTTTTTATCTGGCCGTCAGGCTCTCAGCTGCTGAGCCATGCTGAGGTGTTACTACTGAAAGGGCAGTCCACTTGAAAATTGAGCTCTCCCATTTCTTGAATATGATCAGGATATGTATATTTACTCTTCTGTCATTTGCAGCTAATGAGTTCCCTTATTTTTGGTCATGAACTGCTTATTTTTGGTCATGAACTGTTTAATGACATCACTTCCTGCCTAATGACATCACTTCCGGCCCTTGGCAGGCATCATGAATGCTATTCGGCCCTCTGTATGAAATGAGTTTGACACCCCTGTTCTAAACAGATCAACATTCTACAAAGAGGAATCTTGTGTTGACCACTATGAGCAAATTTGATAAACACAGTACTCAAAATCCTTTTTTTCATAACAAAGGCACAGTCCTTTGTTATAACATAACAGTATAGTCCTTTACATATTTACTCAAGAAGTAAGCCCCATTTTATTCAGTGATGGTCTTTGGACTGCAATCCTATACACAATTTGCTGGGAATAAGTCCCACTGAACACAACTGGACATACTTCTTAGTAGACAAGCATAGTATTGTGATGTTAAGGGTATGGATCCATTGATGGTCTCGCCAAGGTTATGACCGTACACAGTTACTTGGGAATAAGACCCTTTGAACTCAATGGAACTTACTTTCAAGTAAAAGTGTGCATAAAATTGCATTGCAGACTATGCAAAAGATACTGAAATAGTGGACTCTCATGATGTTTATCTTTATGATTATTTATTGAAAATACTGGAAATCACAACAAGAATGCACTAAAAGAGAATGCCTCCCAAGTTTTTCAGAAACAATGACCTTTTCATAATTGAGAGCAAAGAAACTTTGCTCAGTTCCAACTATTAAACACTGCAACCAATTATATATATAGTACAGTGGTTACCAAACCGGTGGGTTGCAACCTTCCAGCCAGGGAATCACTCCTCCCTGGCACTTTAAGTGGCGGGGGGTGTGTATGGCAATGACACAGTCCAAAGGATCATGCCACTGCTGGGTCCAGAGGGGGGTTGTTTCTACTTATTTGATCAAGCGCCGGCCTCCTGGGGGTGTGTGTGTGCTCAGGGAGCCCAGAAGACGCCTCCGCAGGACTCCACAAGTCTGTCAACATTTGAAAAGTGCAATTGGAAACTTCTGGTTTTTGTGATCACTTGGAGAGCCCAGCAGAGGCATCTGTGGGGCTCCTGGCACACCCCCCTTCAAAGCCGATTCTTGATGATGAGAGTAGAAACTACCCCCCTCCAGCCCCAGCAGTGGCATGATCCTGGGGATTTTATCGCTGCCATTCCCACTGCCTCCCACACAAAGACTTACTGTGATCCCAATGACCGAGTAGGTCTTTGGGAACTGCTGATAAAGTATGTTGCAAATGAATATTTTTACATGCTATAATATTGTTATATACTTTGTTTTAGTTGTGCTATCCATAGAGGCACAACGGTTTTGCTTGTCTGTGTGCTTGTCCTTTGGTGTGTGCTGTACCATTGATTAGTACTGTATTTTCTAATTTTCTGATAAATACTGTAAATAGCTCATGAAGGTAAGACTATGGAATTCCCCTTCTTTCGGAAATATATTTTTAAAAGTCTTATTTGTTTCTTATTTGAAGAGAATTTGTGTGTGTGTGTGTGTGTGTGTGTGTGTGTGTGTGTGTGTGTGTGAGAGAGAGAGAGAGAGAGAGAGAGAGAGAGAGAGAATGTGCATGCTCCTGTGGTGTGCACAGAGAGAGAGGGTATGTGCATGCTCCTGTGGTGTGCATGTGTGTGAGAAAGGGGGCAATTCCTAAGCAAATTCTCCTCAAACTGTCTTGCAGAAATGTCTCTTTCGAACACAGCATACAATGCTCCACTGTCCCAACTGTCCCAGTGAGAATATTCCAGAATTGCCACTTTGCATTGTTCAAAAAGCCCTTCTGCTTCTGAAGCGAAGCCAGCTATAACTACATAGTTTATTTCCCTTGTCTGTTATTCCCCCTTCTGAACAAGATATGGAATATGGTAAATTTGAAGTATCAGTGCTCCATTCTCTCCCACACGCTCCATTTGCTACTCTGTCATTGCCCATTGCCCTGGCCAGCAACTTCTGATTTTACTTACCCTTCTTCCCTTTTGAGTGATGCTCAATTCGAAAGCACAGGCTATATTCCCACTGTTACAAACTTGGACAGTCTTGGGGAGTGGATGCCTTCTTCCTGGAATCAATTCCATCTTGGAGATCTGTGTGGGCTCTGCTGGGGAATGTTTAAGGGCTCAGCAAAGTCAGAATACTTTTGCAAAAGGATTACACACCCTCTATGCTACACTGTGGTCATGGTTGTGAGATGGCGATAGCAACACCATCTCACGACTGTTCATATATTATACAGTAGCTATGCTAAAAGGATGTTTTCTTCAAAGTAATGTGACTCAACATAAATTCCCATGAAATACATAGATCTATATCTAAGTGTATTGTGCACCTGTTTTGGAGTGTAGCCATCCTGGCACTTTAGTAGCTTCATTTAGCTTCCAAATCCCATTCCAATTAAAGACAGGAAGATCTGAGAACTTGTCTGATGGCATCATGCTTCCCTGGGACGTACCCGCTGGAGACCTTGGGTTTTGGATAACTTTTTATCTTCTTCAATATTAAGAAAGAAAGAAAGAAAGTATATTCTTCCTGCATTTCTGAAAATTTGCATTTCCTGACCTCAGTTTTATGTCTATAAAATGGGGGTAATTGTGACCAACATGACTGGCTTGATCTGAAGACAAAGGAAAAAAAATTGCAAAGCCTCTTTGTACATTTAAAATGGAAATAAAATATAGTGACATGAATTTCCTTTTAAGAACCGGTCATTCATTCATTCATTCCCTTACTTAGGGCCCAATCCTGAGCTGAGCCAGCACCAGTGCTGACCCCCAGTCCCAGGATTGGGTGTCTCAAACGTGTCGTAAGGCGCACCTGCAACACCCTGCACTGAGTCATAGGAACATAAGAAGAGCCCCACTGGATCAGGCCAAAGGCCCGTCTAGTCCAGCTTTCTCTATCTCATAGTGGCCTGCCAAATGCCTCAGGGAGCACACAAGACAACAAGAGACGTGCATCCTGGTGCCACTCTCTTGTATCTGACTTTCTGAGGTTACCTATTTCTAAAACCACGTTGTACATTCCTACCATGGTTTGTAACACAGGATGAACTTTTCCTCCAGAAATTTGTCCAATCACCTTTTAAAGGCATCTGGACCATATGCCATCACCACATCCTGTTGCAAGGAGTTCCACGGACTAATTATACGCTGAGTAAAAAAAAAATATTTCTTTTGTCTGTTCTAACTCTCCCGACACTCAATTTTAATGGATGTGTAGAGCATAATGTTATAGCATGTGAAAAATATTCATTGGGAGTATACTATATCAATGGTTCCCAAAGTAAATGTTTGCGTGTGTGGGTGTGTGGCAGCAACACAAGCTTTATCTGAAGGCACTCCTTTATTCTCACCGAAGGTGGTCATCCTCTGCTCCTCTCACCAGCTGAGATGACTCATCTTGTCAGCAGCAGTGCACAGGTCAGCAGCTCTTGGATGTTTCCAGCTATCTCGAACTGCACTTTCAGCTTTTCTTCAGGCATCAGGCAGTTCTACCACAAAGCCAGACCTCCTGCCCTGCCAATACACACTTTGCTGGGAGCAAGGCTCATTGAACACAATGGGTCTTTTTTCTGAGTAGATATTCATAGGATTGCATTGCAAATGTCTTTGAATATAGTTCCGTATGATCCCCTTAGTGCAATCTAAAAGTGTGCTGGTTATACTCAAAAGAAGTAACAAGTGGTGCAGAAAAGACTGTAACAATGGTTCCCAAATGGTGAGTCAGGGCCCACTGGTGAGTCCTGAGCTGATTTTTGGTGGCTCTCCAAAGGGTGATGGAAAGATCAGATAACTAATTGCTTCAAGCTGTGAGGCTATTTAAAAATCAGATACTGTAGCTGCTAATTACCCTGCAAAGAGCTCAGCTCCTGCCTTTTTGTAAGCATGCTTAAATGTAGGGAGATAAACGTTTGAGCATCTTTTTTTCTGGTATTGATTACTCTAAATAAATAAATAATTTCTAGATCTCTTTTTTAAAAAGTCTGGCAAACCTAGGTAGCTCCCAATAGAGTGTGATTTTAAAAAGTGGGTCCTGGTGCTAAAAAGTTTGAGAATCACTGCTGTAGAAGATTGTGTGCAGTTCTCAAAAAACTATCCTTAATAGTTGTCATATTTGCACCAAAACTCAATTGTTATAAAGATGACAAAGAGGGGAGAAGACAAAAGGAGCAAAGAAAATTAGATTAATCTCAGAGACGTATGGTAGACAAAGTATACTGAGAACTTTTATTTTGTGAAAAAATTGTGCAAAATTTCACATTGAACACTCCTCTGAGGGGCTGCAGGCAGAAATGCCTTAAAACTAATTTGAACTGTGTTATATTTGTTGATATATGTATGCTATTTAAGAGTCAAGAGAAAAATTATGTTTGCCACAAAGACAAAAAGGCCCCTTTTGTGGTTTCACAACAGACATTATGGCATAAGCATTCATTGACTAGAATTAACTTCACCAGAGAGAGCTTGAGTCCACAAATGCTTAGGCCTAACAAATATGACCCAATAAATCTGTAAGTCTTGCAGCATACCATAAGAATACATTTGTTGGGCATATTTTTGTGACAACACTAAAACTATATGGAACATTTGACAATTTGACAATCATAGAGTGCCCTCTAGTGGTCACCTTAAGGTATTGCTCCAGGTATTTGAATGACTTCAAATATTATTTTGCTAAGTGTCTAGACAAGTGTTTCTCAACTAGTGGTACGGGTACCACCAAGTACTTCAGATGGTGTCTGGCAAGACTAGTGGTTCCCCAGACTAGGAACATGACACAACAAACAGAGGTAGGAGGCTCGGCTCAGCAGGAAGAGCTACATAACATGTTTTTCCATGCTCGAAAAAGCCCTCTCATTCACTATGAGCCTCTTACTGGTGTGTGTCACATTGCATCTGACCTCCCAACCCAAAAATAACTGGAGATGAAGTCATCGCCAGTTACTTCTGGTGGTACTTCGAATAGGTGGACCATGTTAAGTGGTACAGCAGAGGACAAACGTTGAGAAACACTGGTCTAGACTTTGTACCAACATATTTATCTTCCATACAATTTCAATGATCAATCACTTCAGCTGTTTTACCTCTGTCCACTACCTTTTGCTGTCCCATATGACTGCTCTGGTAGTCTTCAAACTAAACTCTGTGTGTGTGTGTGTGGGGGGGGGGGGTTAATAAACAATCCCTCTATACATTATGATCCTAATATTTTTTCCTTGGTTTTCTGCAACTGCTGTTTTTTGCCTATGATCTGCTCAAATGTCTAGTAGGTGGTACCAATGCATATTTTCCAAGTGCAAACACTGTTTTGAGAAGTCACAATTCAATGCACAGTTAGGTGTACTTCATTCTCCTGATTCCAGTAGCCTTAAGCACACTTAGGGCCCAATCCTATCCAATTTTCCTCTGGTGGTGCAGCTGTGCCAATGGGACATGCGCTGAATCCTGTGGTGGGGAGGCAGTCACAGAGGCCTCCACATTTGTTCCCTTTCCTCATGGCTGCATTGCAGTTGCACCAGTGCTGGAAAGTTGGATAGGATTGGGCCCTTAGATGGGTGTCAGAATGTGGCCAATTTCTTGAGTCATTGTAATTGATAATTTACCTCATCCAGAGAGGTCAGGTGAAAAACAAATGAAACTCTCCCCCCCCCCCAAATAATTCCAAAACAGAATGTAAACAAATTTAACTCATTAACATTTCCCAACTTGACCCTAAACCTCATAGGCCATCCCAATTAGATGGGCCCTCCAAAACAGGCCAGGCTTGAACTATGGTCAGTTTATATATGTTCATAGGTTTTTCATGGCCAGCAATAATCCAACAATTTAACATATCTTTATTTGGGTGAGAAGACCATGGTTATGTCAAAGAATTAGAATCCATGTTGTTAAAAAGTCCAATGTTTCGTTTTGTAACTTTTTCAGAACTTCATCAGGGAAATGTGCCTAGACAGGACCTGTTACTAGAGAGCAAGTCAGAAACAGCAGTTAAAAAACCAGTACCCTCCAGGTGCTTAAGAATTCCATTTTACTGCTGCATTCTTAAAGCAAACTCAGCCTAATCACAGTATCCCATCTCTACTGGAAACTGCTTCTTTTTGGCCTCTGCCTTTCCATTGGACCATTTCAGCGACGTGGAGAGGGGGGATTTGCTGCATGGGTAACAGCCTATCCTCCATACCTACTTTACCCAGGCTTCGCGCACTGGAGAGGACACTCTGTTCCAGAACCACCATTCAGAGCGTGACACCATAGTCTTCTGAGACTGAAGGATGCCAACTCGTTCACGGTGAAAAATATTCAATGGCTTAAATTGACACATTCAGCTTTTCATTTCACCCTTTTCTCTCAGTTCACCTAGTTTAAGTTGTTAAGAGTTAGTATCTTTAGCATTTCTGAGCTGAGTTACTGTAAGCTAGTCTCAGCAGGAGAGGATATATCTTCATGAAATGGTTTTGGAAGAGTGCCTCGTCGTGCACATATAGTGTGCTGGGTGTATTAAAACTAACGAACCATGACGGTGGTTTGCTAGGATATGGTTGCAAATGCTTTCCCCAATAAAATAAATCAGTGAACATCTGTATATACTATGGGTACAGTATATGTACTATAAATATACATATCCATGTGTGCTATTATATAATAAGGCAGTGGTTCTCAAACTTTTGGGGAGTTTTACTCTCAAGGTAAGTCTTTGCGGGGGCAAAGACAAGGATCCCCAGGATTGCATTGCTAACAGGGGTGAAAGGGGGGTGCTTTTACTTACTGCAGGCTGCTGCAGGAGTTGCATGGAGGCCCACGCAGTCCTCTGCAGGGCTCCTTGAGGCTTAGAACGTTGAAAAGAAGAGATCGTAAAGCACTTCCTAGTCCTCTAGTTGCGGAATCCTATTTTTAGGATCTCAAATCCCCAAGCTAGCCTCAGAGGAACTGTCACACAGAAATTTATTTCAAGAGTGATTTAAAAAAATGCAGTCAGAATCTATTTATTACCTGTCACATGCACTGAATTTAAGGGTGGTCATCATCATCTGAGAACCTTCAGCTTTCTCCATCTTCATCTGCTATCAAACTGTGAGTAAGACACTCCTACCTTTTAAGTGTTTTTTACTAAGCCCGAGCAACTGTCCCTAGAGCTGACAGAAACAAAGGGCATGGTGTAAAGAACTCACTTGGGTTGACAGAACAGTCCTTTGGGTGAGAGGACAATTGAAAGAAGAATTTAAATTGCAGCCATGGCTTTGGAAGTGAATGAGACTTTCAGAGTGCTGGGTTTGTCAGTAATTGCAACAAGGGACTATTGTGAATGGAGAAGAGATTGCCTTGGTGTCCACCAACCAACCTCACCAACCTGCATCCCCCAGGTACATGTTGTTAGAACTGTCACACTGAGGGATGTATAAGCATCCCACCCAGGCCCATAGCCAGGATTCTAGAGGTGGGGGGGCGACTATTTTTTCAAGGGGGGCAATGATGTCAGGTATCTATACTGGTGGGCAAAATGAAAGGATAAGTCTGGAGAAACATCAAATACCTGAAACTCCCCCAAATTTCATGAAGAGAAAATTATGTGTGTTTTTTTGAAAGATGCATTCATTATCTGTAAAGCAATGTAGCAATAATTTGCATAGAATAAATGCATCTCTGCATGCCATGTAAAATGTATTGCCTACATAGAAATAACATGCAACATATCCTTTCATTTACACACCAGTGAAATACACAGGCCTGCAACCTGGCAAAAGTAAAACATATCACTGTGATGCAGGTAGTATTTATTTGTATTGAAAGTGCCTATTTAACACCTACATAGCGCCTATTTAACACCTATATAGCACCTATATAATGCCTATATAGTACCTATGCAATACCTATCTAGCACCTATATAGCTCCTAACACCTATATAACACCTATCTAGCACCTATATAGTGCCTATCTAGCAATTAACTCCTATCTAACACCTATCTAGCCCCTATCTAGCCCCTATCTAACGCCTATATAGCACCTATCTAACACCTATATAGCACCTATCTAATGCCTATGTAGCACCTATCTAGCGCCTATCTAGCACCTATATAGTGCCTCTCTAGTGCCTATTTAACACCTATATAGCACCTATCTAGCACCTATGTAACACCTATATACCGACTCTCTAGTGCCTATTTAACACCTATATAGCACCTATCTAGCACCTAACACCTATATAGCACCTATCTAACACCTGTGTAGCGCCTATCTAGCACCTATCTAACACCTATATAGCGCCTATCTAACACCTATATAACGCCTGTCTAGTGGCTATTTAACACTATCTAGCGCCTATCTAGCGCCTATCTAGCACCTGTATCACATATATAGCACCTAACACCTATATAGCGCCTATGTAGCTCCTATCTAACACCTATATAGCGCCTATGTAGCACCTATATAGCGCCTATGTAGCACCTATATAACATCTATATAGCGCCTATGTAGCACCTATATAGTGACTATGTAGCACCTATATAGCGCCTATGTAGCACCTGTATAGCACCTGTGTAGTGCCTATCTAACACCTGCATAACACCTATCTATATAGGCACCAGATTAGATAAAGAGGACAGATTTGGAAAAAATGCTGGGGGAGGCAAACTGCTGACTCCCTATCTAAGGCCCTGATCCCACCTCAAAGGGTTGCAGACATTGTGTGAGATCCAGCTGAACATATACACATATAGTGCCTCTCTAGTGCCTATTTAACACCTATGTAGCACCTATACAGCACCTATCTAGCACCTATGTAACACCTATATAGCGTCTATGTAACACCTATATAATTCGTATGTAGCAACTATATAGCACCTATCTAATACCTATCTAGTGCCTATCTAGTGCCTATGTAACACCTATATACCGCCTCTCTAGTGCCTATTTAACACCTATATAGCACCTATCTAGCACCTAACACCTATATAGCACCTATCTAACACATGTGTAACGCCTATTTAACACCTATATAACGCCTGTCTAGTGCCTATTTAACGCTTATTTAACACCTATCTAGTGCCTATCTAGCACCTGTATCACCTATATAGCACCTTACACCTATATAGCGCCTATGTAGCACCTATCTAACACCTATATAGTGCCTATGTAGCACCTATAGAGTGCCTATGTAGCACCTATCTAACACCTATATAGCGCCTATGTAGCACCTGTATAGCGCCTGTGTAGTGCCTATCTAACACCTGTATAACAAGTGCCCATTGCTCCCTGGTGGCTTTTGGCTGGGAGAGTGCCTACTCAGTGGATGCTAAAGCAGGGGTTTCTTGGTTGTCTTCAAGGACAGCAAGGGAGGGAAGAAGAGAAAAAAAGACTGGAAAGGAAGAGAATTTGATTACTAGTCCGGTTGGCATGGTTGTTCTAGGATATCGGGGCACTTAATACAACACCAGCAGGCTTCCTAAAACACAAGCATGGGTCATGGCAAGCTCAATGCAAAGCAAACAGAGATCAGTTAGAGAGTAAACAATGAGTCTGTGACTCAGCTTTCTATAGACTAAATTCCCATAGGAAAATATAGGGGCTTTGTAGGATGAACTCATCACGGATCGTACTTTTGTGCCTTCATGTCTGTTTAGTGATCATCCCCCCCAGTGCAGATGGGGCCTCTGCTTGTTTTACGTACTCCTGAGGGTGAGGCAACAGGGGCCAGCACCTCCATTCAGTTTGGCCATGGAGTGGTAAGGATAACTAGAATTAGGGACCCTTATTTTTTGTTACTAATGAAGTTGCTTACAAGTCAAGAAGCTCCCAGGATGTGGCTTTTTTTACAGGTTCAAGTGTGCTGTAAGATGCAACCATTCATGGAATGTTCCAAGAAACAAAAGCAAAGGCAAATCTTCTTTCAAACCAGCCAGCTAGAATGAGGGAGGGGAAGTGATTGCTCTGAGCAACCGAACAGTGTACTTCCTTGAGGCCTGCGGAATCTGAGGCCTCTGGCCACTGGCCCAAACTGATTATCACTGGGTAGGTCTTTTGGTAGGCACATTCCATTGCATCCATGTGCAGTTAAGCATGCCCGTTCAAATAATAGTGTGTCAATAGTTGTGCTTCAAATAAAAGTGTGTCAGCCAACAATCCAGAGGAAGGGAAAGTAATCATTTGCTTGGTTTTGTGTCAGAGCTTGAGATGCAGAGTGGAATGTCACAGAAAAAGTAGTCTATTTGGTTGGAATGACAGAAGTCCAGGGCAAAAACCAAGGCTGCGTTAAATGGAGTTGAATATTCCAGTAATCCAGCAGTGTTGCTGCCACTACTGGCTACGAGTGGCTTGTTTCTGGCTTGTGTCAGAAACAGCAGGAGGCTAATGTGAAGGAACAAAAAACATAGAAATTTTCCAGCACTGGCATAGCTGTGCCAATGGGATGTATGGGGCATCCTGCAGTTGAGTGGCACTCAGAGAGCCCTCCTCAAAGTAAGGGAATATTTGTTCCCTTACCTCGAAGCTGCATTGCCCTTATGTCAATGCTGGAAAGTGAGTTAGGATTGCGCCTTTAAAAACACACTTTCTGGTGAATATCATCTTCCTAAACCTAAACCTACAACATGTTCTTCCCAAGTGCTCTCCAAAGTGCCCCCTGCACTTCCTTGTTCCTAAAGCAGTAGATCAGGGGGTTTAACAGTGGAGTAATGATAGCATAAAACACAGAAACCAGGCGATCTTCATCCAAGGAATGTTTGGAGGAGGGTCGCAGGTAGGTGTAGATGATGGTGCCATAGAAGATGCTCACCACAGTGAGGTGAGAAATACAAGTGGAGAATGTCTTTATCCTACCACTGGCTCTGCGGATCTTGAGCACAGAAGAGACAATGAGGATGTAGGAAAGAAGGATCAGGGAGAAAGGCACAATCATAAGAAATGCAGAGACGGTGAAGATCATCAACTGGACAAGAACTACATCAGAGCAAGAGAGATGCAGAATAGGAGGAATGTCACAGAAGAAATGGTCAATTTCATTGGAGTGACAGAAAGTTAGGGAAAAGACAAGTGATGTGTTGATAACAGAATTGAAGTTGCCAATAATCCAGGAAGCTGCAAGCAGACTCCAACATATGGGCTGGCTCATGATCAGTGTATACTGGAGAGGATGACAGATAGCAGCATAACGGTCATATGCCATCACTGAGAGGAGCACACACTCTGTACTTCCTAAAGTGGCAAAGAAATACATTTGTAGTGCACATCCTATGAAGGAGATGGACTTGTCCCCCAGCAAGAAGTCCCACAACACCTTTGGGAGTGTGGTGGATGTGGAACAGATCTCAATGAAAGAGAGATTGCCCAAGAGAAAGTACATGGGAGCTTTGAGGTGTTGGTCAACTCTGATCAATATAATGATGACTAGATTCCCTGCCAAAGTCAACAGGTAGATTAACAGCAAACAGAAGCCTATAGCAAACAGAAGCCTCTTGTTCTTTGGGTCAACAGATAATCCCAAAAGGACGAATCCTGTGATACCTGTTTGGTTCTGTCTTTGTATAGGATTGGTGGAGTCCATCTTCAATTAGAGTTCTTTGGTAGGACAGGACATAGCAGTTTCTACTGTGAATGCTGGCTATTTCACAAAGCAAAAATAAAATGTAAAAGGCAGGCAGCTATTGAGTTTGCAGGCAGTCCATTTATATAGTACACCTTCATAATCTGTGGCACTTTACACTCAGGAAACAGAATCGTATGGGCTAGATCATTACAAGAAGAAATACAATCATGCAATCTACAGCTTTCTGGGGGTGGGGGGAAATAACTGTTCTTTTATCTCCATGTCACTCCATGTCATAAAATAGTCACTGTCCTCTTATCTCCATGCCTATACACAGATGGATGCAAGAGTTGGTTGGATGCAGTAGACTCTTCAGAGTTCACTGGTCCCTTCCCATATCCTTTCAAGCTTTTCTTTGATAGCATAAAGTTGCAAGTGTGTCAGGTTAGTGAAAATGAAATCTGAAAGTTTTGAGAGAGTGACTGAAAGCTGAAATCAGAAATGGGAAATCCTATTGTCAGGATCTCAGATCCTCAAACCATCCATGGACGATCTTTTGCGCCCAGAAACGTATGTCAGCAGTTATGTCGACTTAAGTCAGACAGAACCTTCAGCTTTCTCCAGCTTCATTTACCACTGAACTCTGAATAAGTCATTTTTAAAGTTTATTAAGATCAGATAATTGTCCCCAGGGATGACAGAGATTATAGGCATGGTATAAAGAACTCACTTGGTTTGACAGAATAGTCCTTCGTGTGGGAGAAAAATTTAAGATATAAATAAAGCATGCCCTTGACTTTAGATGTTAATGAGGCTTCAGAGAGCTGAGTGTGTCATAATTGTGGCAAGGGACTATTGAGAATAGAGAAGAGCTGCACATTATCTTTATAATGTGGCAACCACCAGCCATCCACATCAAACATGTTTATAGTACCATCACATGGAGGAATTGGATGAGCATCCCATCCCAAAGGGTTGGAGGAATTCCAACTGAACACAAGCACTTTCACGTACACATTTGGTGTGCTTGATTAACAGCTCAATCCTAACTAACCCCCCCCCCCAATGCAGTGCTGTTCCTCTTCACTGCTACTGAGAAGGTATCGGTTTTCAAATGAAGACAGTATGAAAGCCTGGTGAAATAGCTCTATGGATGGTTAGGTGGAGGGACTTCAATTGCCATATTCAGGGATTTGCTCCACCATTCCCTGTCAGTTCTTCAAGTCTGAGTTATTGAGAGTCCAGTCCTAGCCCTACCACACTACAGCATCCCTCCACCGAACCATCCATAGAGCTATTCACCAGGCTTTCATAATGTCTTCAGTTTAAAACCGATACCTTCTCAGTAGCAGTGAAGAGGAACAGCAATACATATATTTAATGTATTTACATATAATGTATATACATATAATACTGTATTTACATATAATACTGTACGTATTTACATATAATATGTAAAATATATTTACATATATGTAAATATATATAATGTATTTACATATAATACATATAATATAATAATGTAAATACATATAATGTATTTACATATATTTAATGTAATGGGCAGGAGGTCTGGTCTAGAGGGTAGAGCCTCCGTCTGCCTGAAGATAACATCCACAAGGTTGCCAGTTCGAGGCCACCGGCACCGTGCGACCTAGGAGCAGCTGACAAGCTGAAGCCGAGCAATTCCATCTGCTCTGAGCGTGGAAGGATGGAGGCCAGAATGTGAAGCCAGATCGGAATGAAACACCTTGAATGTAGTCGTTCTTGAAAGAAAGTACCTTCTTTGAAATTGTAAAAATCCCTATTTAATAGGGATTTAGATAAAAGCATGCCTATGTAAACCGCCTTGAATAAAGTCTTGAATAAAGACCAAGAAAGGCAGTATATAAATACCTGTTATTATTATTATTATGTACCAGGGATGTTGCCCAGTATAGCAGTACTCTGATCCTGAACTGGGGCATTGAGCAGCATTTTATTAGCCACTTAGTTGATGTGTGTGGTGTGAATTTTGGTAAAAATCTGCAAAACTTATGAGGCCTTTGTACATCCTATTTTTAGAGTACAGGTATGCATCGTTTAATGATGGGGATGTGGTACCGCACACACTTCGTTAAGTGACACCGTTGTTAAACGACATCATCTTTTCAAAGCCTCTGGAGCATGTGGCCTCTGCAGGACTCAGAAAAGCATTTGGAGGCAAGGGGAGCACAGCTCCTCTCAGCTTTGGGGGTGTGACAAGGATCAGCGACGGACCGTCATGCATGCAGTCCGTCGCTGATCGGAATGTTGTTAAGCAACATTCACCTGCAGCTGAACAAAAGAACACCTGTGAGATGGGTTCCTAGGAAATTGATCTTGACCAATTAACTCTTTATCACTTGGCCTTTTTTCACATTTATAATCACTTGATGTGATTATCACTAGCAGAGCTCTAACATGGGCAGAGCCAGAGGGGCACCTGTCCTGGGCACTAAGCTGGGGGGGCGCATGACTGCCCCAGGCTCCACCCTATTTACAGAGGAGGAAGCTTCACAAACCCTGTTCCTTCTCCTGTAGAGGCTCCCTTCACAGGAGAAGGAATGGGGCCATTAAACCACAGCAGTGAGCATTCCACCCTTTGGGGAAAACCCAGAAGTGACATCACAATGTTACATGACATCATGCTTACTGGAAAAATAAAAGTTTCCTTTTGGTGATGGGGAGGAAGCAGAGTAGAGCAAGCAGCGGAACCCCCCTTTTGGGTATCACCCCAGGGAACCTCCCTCACCCAGCTGACTGCTAATCAATAAAAAGACAAAGTAGCGGAGGTTTGTTATATCTGTATTAAAAAGAAGTTGTACACTCACGGTTCCATTGAATGCATATTTACAGCATCTGATAAGGATCAGAGGTTCAGCTAACACTTAGGGATTGCAAAGGAGATGAGAAAGAAAAGTTGGGGATGGTAAATATGAGATCAATTCCAAAAGTCATGGACTAGTAAACTTCTTCCGTACTAGCTGGGCTCTAGTGTTCAGCTCAGGCCTCAGAATAATAATGTAGAACTTTGGAAGAAAGATGCAACTCAACAACCCACCACTGGAGGTCAAGATGCAGAAGACCTCCACAGCCACCATGTATTTCCCCCTGGTGCTCAGGTAGCTGGGGACAAAAGATACCCAAACACTGCAGAACACCAACATGCTGAAAGTGATCAGTTTGGCTTCATTAAAAGTATCAGGCAGCTTCCTGGTCAAGAAAGCCACGACGAAGCTGATCAAGGCCAAGCATCCCATGTAGCCCAGGACAATGTAGAACATGAAAACTGACCCTTCATTGCATTGTATAATGATTTGGTCAATGTGGGAGTGCATGTCCAACTCTGGGAAGGGGGGAGATGTTGCCAGCCAAACCACACAGAGACCAGCTTGAATGAGAGAACACAGAATGATGACTGAGACTGCCAGCCTCTTCCCCACCCATTTCCTCATGCTGTTTCCTGGCTTGGTGGCCATGAAGGCCAAAATGACAGTGATAGTTTTGGCCAACACACAAGACACAGCAACAGTGAAGACCATGCCAAATACTGTCTGGCGGAGAAGGCAGGTCACCTTCCCTGGCCAACCAAGGAATAGGAAGGAACACAGAAAGCAGAGCAGCAGAGAAGAGAGAAGAGTGCAGGTGATGCCCCAGTTGTTGGCCTTGACAATGGGAGTATTCCGGTGTTGAATGAAACTCCACATCACCAGAATTGTCAGCAGGGCAAGGAAAAGAGCAAAGGAAGACAAAAGGATTCCCAAGATCTCATTGAAGGATAGAAAGATTAAAACTTTGGGGATGCACTGATCCTTGCGACTGTTTGGGTACTGATTTTCTGGGCATTTGTCACACTGTTCGGCATCTGAAAGAAATAAGCCAATCTCAATAATTTCAGCATATCTATATTAGCCCATTCAACTTGATGGGATCAGCATCTTGTAACTAGCATGAAATCTGGTATTATAGAGATTTCAAGAAGCTCACTGAAAAAAGTGATAGCAAGTTTTGCTTTTGAAACAGGAAGTCATTGAACTGAATTAATTCAATTTGACTCTTTCAAAATCCATCAGGAATGTTCAGTGGCTATAATTAGACCAACATCAGAACGTTTCACTTGGGGATATGTGATCCAGTCTTTGCAGAGTATTACAGCACAATCCTCAGCCCCCAGGGCGCTTGACTTCAGTGGCAGCAAAGATCCTGTGTGCCCATGGCAGCCGGGGGCGGCACCTCAGGTGAAGGGGACTTTTGTCCCCTTCCCCCGGGAAAGGGAGATAGCCCAGGAATGGGGTTACTTGATTCACTGCCGAGTGAGGTAAAAGCGTTTGTGTCGGGCAGTTAGCCCCACACGAACAGGATCCACCAGTTTGATCCACCGGTCCCACCTCCCTCCCTCCCCGTTCCCTCCCCGTCACACCTCTGCCTCCCTCTCTGTGCCTCCCGCCTCCCCGTCACGCCTGCTCCCTGCCTTCTCCCCATCCTCCGTCCCTCCCCCCTCCCCGGAACGCCTCCTCCCCGCATCCCCCCATGCCTCCGCTTAACTTATTGCGGCTCTGTGGTCCATGTGACCGCCATGCAGCGGAGCGCAGGTGCCCGTCTGATGCTAACCCACCACCAGGAGGTACTGGGCTACCACTGGCGCTTGCCCAGCAGTAAGCCTCACAAACGTGTCTTATAGCACTTTTGTGACATTGTATGCCAGTGGTGAGCCAGTGCGCTGAGCCCAGGATTGTGCTCTTACACTTCAGACTCTTTTTTTTTTTTTTTGAAGCATGAAAAACGAGTTAGTGACAGAAGCCACAGGATTTTTCTGACCCACCAAGTTTTCTTCCAGGGAGTAAAGTTCCCCTTTTGTTGGTGAGTGGATCTCACAAAGTGTTCTGCTTTTTAAGAAAAATATTGGTATGCTGGACAGAGGCTCTTGCCTTGTGTAAAAGGAAATTTGGCAATGTCCTAACAGAGGATTGATCTGTTTTTGAGTGAAGTCAAGCAAGAAAGCACTTCTCCACATGAATTAAGGTGATTAAAATATTTATAAATTGATCGGTGCTATTGAAAGAAATGTGGTGTTTGGATCATTTGATGACAAATGTTAGTCTGTTGAATGTATCTGCTAAGCAAGCTTTGCAGTTTTGACTGTCCTATTAAAATGAAAACCACACTTTTCAATGGGGAATATCTCAGAATGAATGAATTAGGCAGCAATCCTATATGTACTTAGTTGGGAGCAAGTCTCATTGAACTCAGTTTACAGCCCAATCCTACCCAAAGTGCTGCTGTGCGATCCAGTGGGGTCGGTGCAGCCTCTGCTGTATCCAGGGCTGGAATGGAGGAGGCTGGAGATCTCCTTGAGGTAAGGGAGAATTTGTCCCCTAACTCATAAGAACATAAGAACAGCCCCACTTAATCAGGCCATAGGCCTATCTAGTCCAGCTTCCTGTAGCTCACAGCAGCCCACCAAATGCCCCAGGGAGCACACCAGATAACAAGAGACCTGCATCCTGGTGCCCTCCCTTGCATCTGACATAGTCCATTTCTAAAATCAGGAGGTTCCACATACACATCATGGCTTGTAACCCATAATGGATTTTTCCTCCAGAAACTTGTCCAATCCCCTTTTAAAGGAATCCAGGCAAGATCCCATCACCACATCCTGTGGCAAGCAGTTCCACATGCCAACCACACGCTGAGAGAAGAAACCTTTTTTTTTTCTGTCCTAAATCTCCCAACACTCATTTTTAGTGGATGTCCCCTGGTTCTGGTGTTATTTGAGAGTGTAAAGGGCATCTCTCTATCCACTATATCCTTCCCATGCTTAATTTTATATGTCTCAGTCATGTCCTCCCTCAGGTGGATACTCCTTACAAATCCCCTGCAAACTCTATCGGTCTACTTGGAACTGTGCAAGCTTATTCATAGGTGCAGAACCAAGTAGGATTTTTAGGCCTGGGAGGAGGTGAGGATGCAGAGGAGGCCTGCTCCGCCATCCCTGACTCCTCCCAGGCCTGAAGAAACATTTTTTTCATCCTCATGTAGAAATAATGATAAAAATGATAATAACAATAATAATGAGAAAGTAGCTTTGCAGTCTTTCACTCACCCATCTGCACTGAAATCCTATCTTCAGAGCACTGGACACAATCATAGCAACAAATCTGCTGCCCCTGGCGAACATGCCTATTCTGGCCAGGATGGCACTTCTCAACACATCTGGACTGGGGCACCATCTAAGAATGATCACAGGGAATGGGTGTGTGTGTAGGTATCAACTGGATGGTACAGATTGCTATGATGTTCATTTTTCTCCATTTAACGACATACCTAGTCCTCTGTTTACATCCATGTGCCCTCAAAGTAACCAGCTATTTTATACCTTTCTCTCATCAACTCTACAACGAGGTCACCACTGGGTCTCTTTGGACCTGCACCAGCTCTTCAGCTGGCACAAGTCAGAGGAGACAAAGGGCGCCTGTTGGTTGCTCCAGAAGGGATAGCTTCCGGCACAAGTCACTTGTGCCACGTTCCATACCCTCCTTCCTCTGAACCCCGATCTTCCCAAATCTGCCCCAAACCTCCCACCTCTGGCCTCATTCTGCCCACACTGCTGATTTACCAAGGACCTTCAGAGGATCTTCTCTTTGCAGTCATGGTGAGAGGGTACCCTTGCCATCTAGAGCGGTAGTCTGAAAGCAAGCAGCTATGAGCACTTCCCAAACAGCTCTTACAATGCTGTAACCATATTCCAGCACCAGGACACTAGTCCTGGAGGCACACTGGCATGTTAAGATTGGGCCATTAGAGTACCATCCTGTTCATGTCTACTCAGAAGTCATTTCCACTGAATTAAATGGAACTCACTCCATTTTTTCAAAGAATTACAGCCTCAGCCTCCCCTGCAGTCTCCCAATTCTTGATTCAGAAAACAGCATCATCCTCCCCACCTGCTTGAACCTGGGATTCCACAGGATGGCACTTCCATTCAAGGTGAATTCTCTGCCTGCAGGAGCCTGGGGGTCCATCCTGCCAACACTGATGCTCTTGAAGGAGCGATTGGGGAATGTGACTGTGTTGATGATATCCAATGAACTTGCCAGATCTCCCTGCTGGTCGAAAGAAATTTCTTCCCCGGCACTGTTGTTGAAATGGACATTTCTCAGGAAAGAAATGATCTGGGTCAGAAGATGAGAGGTTGAAAGTCAGATATATAAAAGAACAGATTGTGTGTGTGTGTGTATGTGTGTGTGTATGTGTGCACACGCATGTAGACACACATGCCAACCGGACAGAAACAGGTGAATCCAAGTTATATGAACCTTGTTAGCTGCTTGTCAGTTGACTTTGGGGAGAGTCACACCAGCTACTGCTTTTGGAAATGTATCTCACGCACCTGCTCAGAACAGGAATTATTGCTCTCCTAGTTCCGTGAGATGGTATCTAGTGGTGAGCATTTCATCATGAATGAAGTTCAGTGTTTTATATTGAAGCAAAGTTGGGAGGGTTTTCTGTTTTTTGGAGAGCATAAAACAGAACTTTGCTTCCAAGAAGGAATTGCAGAATTGAGCAATTGTAGTTGTCTGTTCCCATCAGTTCAGCTTCCTACTTTTTTGTTGACTCGTCATTGATGAAACAGCCTGGGATGTGTGGTGCATGGGGACCTTTCTCCCTTCTAGGAAGGCCTTTGTTCAAGGTCTTTGTTGCTGTGCCTGGTCTTTGTTCAATATGAGCTGGCCTTTCCACAGCTCACTGACAACGACCATTTTAGAGACATTGCCGCAAACAGCTCTATATGTGACAATGTGAGGATGCTCTATATGTGTCTATATGTAAGGATGCAGTTCAGGGGATCAAAGCCAGAAATGGGTCAGGATTTGACGGCTACTGCTGCTGCTGAACCTACCCACTTCCCAGTCCCAACCTGCCATACTCCCTGCACCATTGCCACCCCGTGCTGCCTAACCCACCTGGCCCTCTCCTCCTCATCTCCCTCCAACCACCCACATGCACTTACTAGAACCAGCAGGTTTCCATTGCCTGTGTCATGCAGACCTGGCTGTTCACCACTTCTGGCAGTGACCGCGCCACGAGATCTGGCAAGTCACCTTTGGAAAAAGCCAAAAAGCACTCGGCATCATCAGGATCGGGCTGTTAACTTCAGATCACGTGATGCCACAGTGTGTAAATATAGGCGCGTTCTGAACAACTTGTAACTTACAAAGCTCAACACAACCCATTAGTGAGAAATGCTCAGAAGCAAGGAGCAGGCCAGAGGATTTGTGCAGATATCATTACACACTTGGGAATAAACCCATTGAATAGAGAGGAATTTATTCCATCCCTACTAACTGGTATAAGAGGCACCTTTTAAAATGTGTCCTCATGTTTAGCAGATGGCAAGTAACTGTCCTTCATTACCCCAGCATGGCATCTTTTCAGTGGCTGTCGCTGGTGCTTTCTCCATGTTTTTTTTTTCCTTTCTTTCCAGATTGGGAGCCCTTTGGGGGATGGGGAGCCATTCATTAATTTAGCTATGTGAGCTGCTTTGTGAATTACTTTTTGCTTTTTAAAAAAGGATATAAATATTCTTAATAATGATGATACTTCTGAATAAGGACGCTCTGGATTGCACTATTGCACTATTGGTTTATCATCAGCTAATGTAGAAATTCATTTATGACTACAAGTACTTTCCACTGCCTTCTGCACATGAATTAGGAACCAGAATCCAGTCAGTGTTAGTGTCAAAATGCACTTGTGGTTTATTATGCTCAAATTGAGAGATAGTCCGACCTGCCATGGGTGGAGATTCCAGATACTCAATGTAGCTCCATCGCTGATGGCTTTTGGCTTGGATCTTGATGAAAACATGGCATGGAGAGCATGTGCGACAGAATACACAGCATTGTAGATACTGTAGCTCCGACCAGTCATTTGCATTTCAAACAAATATGAAGGGAGGTTCCTCAACTTCTCCTTTCCACTGCACATTACTTCTGCTCCCTTAGAGGACGAGGGGAGAAAACATTTAAATGCTGAAGACCAAAACTGTGGCATGAAATAAAGCTTTGATTGGTAAGGGTTGATTGTCTCCAAGAAATCTTCATATCCTGGCATGTCATTTGAGTGGACGGCAAAGGATAACATACCATTGAATGTTTTGGGTGCAGAGTGAGCCAGATAATTTATAGCTGCGAAATCCCACTGAGCTGTAATGATCCAAACCTTTTCTATTGGCTTTCTTAATTCATTTTCATTGGTGATTAGAAGTTTTCGGAAAATCTCCATTGATCGTGCATCCCCGTTAACAAGAATCACATTGCTTCTGCTCAATAACAGAGTAGAATTTATTCTTTCTCTGGTCCAAAGTAGATCATAAGATGGATCAAAGTATCTGTTTATTTTTGGAATCATTTCCATAAACTCGACACAAATGTTGTTCTCCAGGAGCCTAGATGTCAAACTCTGCAGGAAAATTGCCCCAATTTCATCATCTGAAACAATGACACCAATCCATGTCCATCCAAAGTGCTTAAGGAGATGAAGAATCCCATCATGCTGAGTATTTCCAGTTGGAAGCATGTTATGGAGTAAAGGAAACTGAGTTTTATCACTCAATACATGGTGAAATGAGTTGTAATTGAACTAAGGAGAAAAGACAACAGTATTTTTAGAGGTGACAGAAACCTACCTCTTCTCCTGAATTTCAAAATCTTTCTCCTAATCTCTAACAAGAGGGAATGTGCCCCTCCAGGTTTCAGATTCAGCATCAAATATTGTGAAATCTGAATGTCCTCTAATGCTTTGCTGTTGGCAGGAGTATTGAAGGGCTAAGTCCAAAGTATAGAGAAATACATGTAAATACATACATATCTCTCAATACGGAGAAATTTGGATTTTTCTACATGAAGAGAAATGTTTGACTTAGCACACAAAAGCACAAACACACAACACTTCTGTATTCATAACAGCCCTTCTAAACAGAACAAAACAACAGAAAAAAGAGTTTCTTTTTCTAATGTATGCTGGTGCAAGTACCAGGTAGCTACCTGAAGAGGACCTGGGTTGAGCCAAATGGGCAGAGCCAAATTTTTTAGCTTGGCTGCTTTGGAGGAATGAATTAACGAGTAAATGCAGCAGTTGGACTGCTCCCTTCATTTCCTTTAATCAAGTGCTATGTTCATTTCAATGAAGGAACATACTTGTGGAAGTTTGTAGGTATTTAAGATGCTGTGCATGTGGATTGTATTTTGGGGGATGAGCCCTCCAACGATGGCCATGAGCTTGTGTTTCTGGCCGCAATGGTAATTATAGCGACACCCTGTGAAAAGGAGATTCATAGTGCCATAAGCGCTCCCCATTGAATTCAAGAAATCTGGAAAGATGATGCGTCCCAGCGTCTTGTTGGATAAGAGGTTGGCATTCCTGTTGATCTCATTTATGGCAAACTCAAGAGCAAGAGCTTCATGGTATTTCCTGAAGAGCATACTGCAATGAGAGTTTCACCTGATTAAGGCACATGCAATGAACTCTTTCACCTATAGAAACTGTTGGAGTCATGCCATGTAACAGCAAAGCCCTCATATCATTAAAGGATCATGTTAATGTTTTGAATAATTTTGTTTTCCACGTTTTTTTTTAATCCTCTAAAATTCTCTCTTTGAGTGCTGTGATGAACTCACCAAATTTGATTTTATTTGCTGCAAGCTGATGTCAGCTTATCATATAGCATAGACTTTAAACATAGCTACCTAGATAAACAGACATTGCATCTGAATGTGTGTGTTATGTTTAGATAGTCCCTCCATTGAATCCTAATCCACGCTGTGACATGGTACATCCCAACCACAGGGTGAACATTTCAGTGATGAATAGAGATTTATTTTGTGTTTGGCCAAGGTAACTGGGGAAGGACTTGAGCTGAGACAGGAATTGAATTCCTTTGGTTTCTTCTAGCTTCTTCTTATTTTAATTATTTATTTAAAAGATATTTATCCCAACTTTCCTCTGCTGGAGCACATGCCCTATGCAGCTTACAATTTAAGGATAAAATATACACTGTATCAAAACAATAAATAATATCAGAAAAAATAAATAAAACCAATTTGAAAAGGGCAAAAACACTCAAGGATCTTCTATGAAAGCACAGGAGGGAGACAAGCCATCACCCAAATGTCAAACAAAACAAAAAGGTTTTGAACCCTCACCGAAATGCCTTGGGGGGAGGGGTAGATCTTAATTCTCCCAGTAGGGGGTTCCTTAATTGTGGCACCACTACTGAGAAGGCTGACCCCTGTGCCACCATCCTCCTAACTTATACAACTATGAGAAATGTAGCAGAAAGTCGGCATGCCACAGAGATCTGGCAGTGGATTGAGATATGGGATTTTCAGCTTCATGAGTGTTGCTGCTCTTTCAGAGCTTGAGCACCCTGCCCTGGTTCTTTGCAACCAAATTATTAGGCTACAAAAGACGGTGCAGAACAAGTTGGAAACAAGATGGAACACGGATTAATTGACATGCATGAATATCTTCCCTTCCATAGGAATAATTTCAGGATGACTGGATTAGTTCTACTCTCAATCCAAATTTAGAAAGATTTATTGCAAACTGAAAGTAACAGATGTTGCGGAACAAGAGGACTTGACTTGAATAGGAATCTAGTCACACACAGAGAAACAGAGAAATGTAACAAAAATGTCAGGAGTAACTGAATAATGACTGTATACTGTATGTATGTATGTATGTATGTATGTATGTATGTATATTATTATTATTATTATTATTATTATTATTATTATTATTATTATTATTATTATTATTAATTTGTACCCCGCCTTTTTGCCCAACGGGCACACAAGGCAGCTAACAAACAATTTAAAAATACAACATGAAAAACAATTAAAAACAATTTACAGTAATTAAAAAGCTAAAAACAAAACAAACCCCGTGGATTTTCATATCAAAGCATGAACGCCAGCCAGTCTGTTAACAATTAAAAGCTTTTTGAAATAAAAAGGTCTTCAGTCCACGCCGAAACGTTAGCAACGAGGGAGCAGTTCTCAGTTCTAAGGGGAGGGTATTCCACAGTTCAGGGGCCACCACCGAGAAGGCCCTCTTCCTGGCTGCCACCCCTCTCACATCTCTTAGTGGCGGCACAGTCAAAAGGGCCCCCCAGATGATCTAAGAGCACGGGCCGGATTGTAGGGAAGGAGGCGGTTCCTCAAATACCCCGGACCCGAGCCGTAAAGGGCTTTAAAAGTCAAAACTAGCACCTTGAATTGGGCAGAACCGGCAACCAGTGTAGCCGCCGGAGCAACGGCTCGACAGAGTCAAACCGACGTGCTCCGGGAACCACACGAGCAGCCGCGTTCTGTACTAGTTGTAATTTCTGGACCGTCTTCAAAGGCAGCCCCACGTAGAGCCCCAGGTACGGTCGCAGCTGGTGAATCAGCCGAAGCTGAGCAAAGGCTCCCCTGGCCACAGCCGCCACCTGGGACTCCAGGAGCAGCTGTGGATCCAGGATCCCCCAAGCTGCGGACCTGCTCCTTCGGAGGGAGTGCAACCCCATTCAGAGCAGGACAATAGTCCAGCACCCGAGCTGTGGATTTCCGAACCAAGAGCACCTCTGTCTTATCCGGATTTAATTTGAGCTAGTTCGCCCATATCCAGTCCCTAACCGCTCCAGACAGCGATCCAGGACCCCAACCACCTCCTCAGAATCAGGGGAAATTATTATTATTATTATTATTATTATTATTATTATTATTATTATTATATACGGCTTTTCAACAAAAGTTCACAAAGCAGTTTACAGTTTACAGAGAAAAATCAAATAACTAATATCTAAAAAATAACTATATTGTTTCTCCATTCAGATATTATCAGGGAGAGGATAGCTGAAATAACTACTTACATAATGTAGGATGACCATTTTGGTCTGGTATTAAGGGGAAGTTCCCTGAGCTCTGCTTGTACGAAAGATGTAAATTCACCAATTACAAGACCATCTAAAGAATTAGTACCTTCAAGGAAGAACTGTGAAACCCTTCGAATGTCACAATTCATACTGACACTATGAGGCAGTTGCAGTAGCAAAGTTATCAGCAGTAATGGAATCAGCCTGCAGATCAGAAAGCCTTGGCCCCAGACATACTGGGCCCCCTTCATTGTGACATATGTGCCCATCATCAGTGCTATTACTGCCATCAGCATTCTTGAAAGGTGCTATAAATTGGACCTCAAATCTGACAACAGTTACAGCTTCCCCACTACACAGACCCTGAAATTCCCTTCACTTACAGCTCTGCCTGTTTTCACTGAAACTCTCAGACATGTGAAGCCCAAATTGCTTTGAACCGGGTCTTTATAACCCACTATAGAAGAGAAGAAAGTGTCACCTTGCGTGTTGTTACAAACTTTGCAAGTGCCTTCTGCTAATCCTTGGCGTATTCACTACTTGATCGATTATGAAAATTGCAGGGTTGAGAATTGTTCTTCCCAAAGCACTTGAAGACCTGCCAGGCTGAAGTAAACATGTTGGATGGATCCACAGTCAAAAACTTCTCTGCACTGGGAAGGAAGTAAAGGTCTCCAGTGCATGTTGGGTATGAAGCAGAACATACTGAAAGAATAGCAACTAGCACAAGCGCTGTGGGTAAAAGGAAATTGTCAGTGACCAGAAGCTCAGATTTCCTCCCAAACCCATAACTTTTTTTCTTTTTCTTGCATATTCTGAAGACATTGTGTGTGTCTGTGTGTGTGTTTTCAATTCCATTTGTCTTCATTATCAGGAGCAGTGATTTTCAACCTTTTTCACCTCGTGGCACAGGAGGTGGTGCAAGTCCGCGGAGACCCATAGGGGCCAGCGACCCTTACCCAGGGGTAAGGGGAAAATTTCCCCTTGCTCTGGCTGAGCTAATTCTGGCACCTATCCTGCGCTGGATAGAGCACAAGCCTCTTTGCTTGCCTGCTCCATCACAGGATAGAATTGTGCTTAAGGCCCACGTGAAAGGTGGCTACTGGAGATGAAATCCCACTTGGCAACAAATCAACTGCAGATTAGAATCTTATTGTCAAACTCAGAAAGGACTGTTGTTTTAGTGGATCACATGCTGGAGTTGTACTGAGAAAATCCACATTCATATCTCAGCTTAGCCATGAAGACTTCTGAGTAACCAAAAGACTGTCAAAATTTGTCACACAAATTTCTCAGGCTTTGTGGGAATAAAAGAGAAGCTTGTGTACTACTCTGGGATCCTTAGGGTCAGATATCAATATAATAGAAATATCATTTGTGGGGACCCCAAGAGAAGATTTCCATTACCCACCCAGTATCCTCTTTCTAAATATGGATATTGAAACTATAACAGTGTATCTGTTCACACAAACATGTCCCATATTTCTGGCAAGCTAAGCTAATGGCGATCCAGCAGCAGAAAAGGTTTGAAATAAAAGTTTAAAAATTGAGAGCAAAAGGAGGAAACAATTTACATTATGATTACATGAGGTGCTTTGAATCAAGAAAGAAGAATCTAAATTTGTTGTGCTCATTAAGTTATAGCTCATAGTTATGCATTACTCAAAGTTATGCATGACTTTGCATGGAAAAATATGTTTCCCAATATATTCATCATCCCTATTATACAAAGATATAAACCTAATATATTCATATATGTGTGCATGCACATTCTGAATAAAAAATGCTAACAGATCTACAGGTGGATCCTATTTATCTGCATTAGTTCCGCACGATTAACAAAAAACGCCTTGTGCTAAATGCCATAGAGTTACACAAATTTGCTGCAGCCTGACACTTCTGGATGGATGGAAACTATGGCAGCTGTTCTCACTTCCCTCCTCTCCATACTCAGCCCTCCTGTTGCCAGCTGTCCTGCTTCTTTCACAGTTGGAATGGTGAGCTTGCTTGGGAAGCCTCTTCCTCTGTGTTCCAGGTGGCCTCCCATCAGAGCTGCATGTTCTCCTCCTGCTCTTCGCTGCTGCCACTCCTGCAGCCCAACCTGGCCACCATCATGGAAGCACCTCTGCCCCAGAGCATTCTGGGACATAGTCCAGCTCACTGCTCACCCTCACCTGTCTCTCCAAGGCTTCCCAAGGCTTGCTTGGGAAGGCTTGCTGGAGCAGGACAGCTTGCATCATCTGGGGGGAGGGAATTTGGCAAACACTCCCTGGGTTTTTTAAAGCAATCTCCAATACTCCCCCTCCTGCCTCCCTCTCCTGAGCCCTCCCCATTGCCAGCTGTCCCACTTCTTTCACAGGTGGGATGCTGAGCATTTCAGAGTTCAGCCCTTTGTGTTTCTACTCAGAAGTAGTCAATGGGGTTTGCTCCCAGGAAAGTGTAGAGAGGATTGTAAGTTATATCTCATGCTTTGCTTGGTGGTAATGCTTGCTTGTGTTGGTGATTGCCTGCATCATCTTGGGGGGGGGGAGATTTGGCAAACATTCCCTGGGCTTTTTAAAGCAATCCCCTCTGTCCACTGTGTGTGTGTGAGATTGAGAGAGAGTGCGCTCCACCTTGCTGCATGTGTTCTGGTTACGCAGGGTTTTCCGCTACCCTCTTCAGCCTCTTTGCTGGCTCAGGGGCTCCAGGAATGTTACTGTTCCTTCGAAAGGGGAACCTCTTCCATGGCTCCAGGGCTATTCCCTGCCTGGGTGAGGCAAAGCCTTTTTGCAGTGTTTTGGGCTGCCTGGAAACAGTGCAGGAAATGACAGGAAGACAGGAAATGTCTTCATCCTACCATGAGCTGTATGGAGTTTGAGAACAGAAGAGGCAATGAGGATGTAGGAAAGGAGAATCATAGAGGAAGTCACAACAAGAATACACCCGGAGACAGTGAAGGTCACCAACTGGCTGACAAAAATGTCAGAGCAAGAGAGGCGCTGTATAGGTGGGATATCACAGAAGAAGTGGTCGATTTCATTAGAGTGACAGAACATTAGGGAAAAGACTGATGCCGTGTTGACAATAGAATTAAAGTGCCCAGTCTTAGAAAAGGACTCTGAATTTCGTGCCTTACTTGCCACAGATAGTATGAATAATTTTAAGGAATTTTTAACACATTCTGGGGAAGCATTTAATTTAGTGGCCACTTTCCAGGAATTGATAAATGAGTTGAAACAGCATCTTAAGGTTAAAATATATCCTACCTCACAGCGGCACTATCCAACATCTAAAGGTTGGTTTGATAGAGATTGTGTTATAGCAAAAAAAGGATTATATAATAACTATAAACTCTATAAATCTGACCCAGGCCCAAAGGCCGCTCATGATCTTCTTGTTCAAAAAAAACTATACAAGAAGCTGTTAAAGCAAAAGAAAAAGGAGGCATTGAAAGAAAGTTGGTTGGGCCTGATTCAAGCAGCTAAACTCAAGAACGCGGCTTGTTTTGGAAACTGGTAAAGATATCCCCCAGTTGTGGGCCTACATCTTTAGACTGTCATATTCATCCTGGGACTTGGGAGCAACATTTTTATGACCTCTATAGAGACTCTAATGTAGTGCACAATGATTTGAATTTTGTAGGGATTTCACCCTGGCCTCCAGTTACTGTAACAGAAATCCATGAATTAGCTGCTCAGATGAAATCAGGTAAAGCACCAGGTGGAGACTTGATCCCACCTGAAGCAGTAAAGAACAATCTTGGTTTCTGGGGCCCAGTTTTAGCTTCATTATTCTCGTATATTGATAAAACGGGCCAAATTCCTGAAGACTGGGGTGCTGCTATTATAGTTCCAATTTTTAAGAAAGGTAATAGAGAAGACCCTGCAAATTATAGACCTATTAGTCTTTTAAGTATGGTTAGTAAACTTTATACGCGCCATCTCCATAGAAGGCTTAAAGACTGGTTAGAACAAGAGGAAATACTTGCAGAAGGCGGGGTTTAGAGAGGGCCATACTACTATTGATCAATGTCTGGTGCTACAACATCTCGTTGAAAAATATAGTTCTAATAAAGTAATCTCTCTTTATGCAGCCTTTATTGATTTGAAGGCAGCTTTTGATTCTATCTCGAGAGTTAAGCTATGGGAAAAACTAGAGGCCTCTAACATTGACAGACACTTGTTTTTTCTTATTCAAGCTCTCCATAGGAACACGACTCTTAAGGTGAGATGTAGAACTCAGGGCCACCTTACAAATGCTGTTCCAACCCAAAAAGGGGTAAAACAAGGCTGCATCCTGGCCCCTCTTTTATTTAATTTTTATATTAACTCCTTGGTGGGCCATTTAAACAGCATGGATTTACATCCCCTGGAATTGCAGGGAGATTTATAAATGTCCTGCTATATGCTGATGATGCAGCTGTTTTGTCAAGAACCCCTATCGGGCTTTGGAGAGCATTGCGAAAGTTGTCATATTACTGCAAGGAGAACCAGTTAATGATCAACTATCAAAAAACTAAGATCATGATTTTTGCTAAGAGGCCTAAGTTGTGGACATGGACTATAAATCACCATAGGATAGAGCAGGTGTCCTTCTTCAAATACCTGGGAGTGGTAATACATTCAAGTGGCTCTAGAAAAGCGCATGGAGATTATGTGGCCTTAAATGCCCAAAAGACCTCTTCGGCCATTATTCAATATATGAAAACGAAAGGAGGGCATTATCTCCCTGCTGCTCTCAGGTTATTTCGAGCAAAGACACTGGCTCAGTTATTGTATGGTTCCCAACTTGGGCCACCCCCAAATATTAAGACACTGGAGAGGGTGCAATCAAAGTTCCTGAGGGCAGTACTGGAGGTCCCAAGAGGGATATCTAATGTCAAGCTGTGCCTGGAGTCAGGCCAGATTAAAATAGAGGCTAAGATCTGGCTAGCTATTCTTTTATACTGGCTTAAACTCCGGTATTTACCAGCTGGTCTTGCTCCCTTAGTCCTGTATGATACCCATAGGTCCAGCTGGATACACTCAATAGAACAGAAATTAGCTGTTCTAGGCTTTTCTGTAGTAATTTTGTTAGATATGGGTTATGAAAGGGCGAAGGCAGCCATCAAACAACGTATCTTGGATACAGAAAGGCAAAATGACATTTCTATTGTCTCTGAATTCTATGGCAGGGAAGATCATAAGTATATTGTTGATGTCCCACATTACCTTGCCCAGCTGGAGAACTATAAGTATAGAAGAGCCTTTACATTGGCTCGCCTTAGAGGACTCCCCTCAGCAGTGTTAGAGGGATGACATAAAAGGATACCTTGGACCCAACGACTATGCCCCTGTGGATCAGAAGATGTTGAAACTATCGAGCATGTACTTTTTCATTGTTCCTTTTATAGGGACATTCGTGTTACTCTTATTATACCATTGCTGACCCATTTTAGGGGATGTACACAACAACAATATATGAATTTGTTGCTGTCTGGTGCAAATCCAGGTATCACTTTTAATGTTGCGAAATTTTTTGCTTCAGCGATGTGCATTAGGACATTGATATTGAAAGTGGACTGAATTTAGTAGAGTTGCTGCCTACAATGGATAGTTGCCTCTGAGAATGGGGGTTGGGTTTGGGTTTATTGAAGATTGAGATTTTTTAGCTTGATGTTTTAATTGAATTTTTATTCCTTGTGTAATGTTTTTAAGTGTACGGTTTTGCATTTTATGTACTGGTCACTGACCGTAATAAATGAATGATGATGATGAAGTGCCCAGAATCACGTCCATGCCTTTGGAGGTTAATGAGATCCAGAGAGTGTTGAACTTGTCTGTAATTGCTTCAGGGGACTATTGTGATTTGAGAAGAACTACACATTACACTGAAGATGCAGAACTGAACAATCATTGTGTCCTCCCTGCATCCCCCAGTTGCGTGTTGCTAAAGCAGTCACATTCCACTGCTTGCCCCCAAAGGAACTGAGGATTTGTACGGATTCCAAATGAACACATTCAAATCCTTCTCAAATTGACCAAGTAATGTAATGACTGCTGAGGGTAGGGGGAGTGGAATGGGCCGGGGTGGTGGCAACAGGATGAACAGATTGGGCTCAGGAAAGGGGGTAGGATTGGCTTGCCATATCCCATCCCCCTTCCCAGATTTATTTTGCCAACATGGATAAACTCAGGCTTGCGCAAATGAATTGGTTGGCATAAGTCCAAGTAGACACTGGCTGGGGCTTTCCCCGTGGCAAAGGGGTGAATGTCCCCTTACCTCAAGGAGACCTCCAACATGCAAAATTCCCCTGCAAGATGCCCCTCAAGCTGCAATGGTGCCACTGCATTGGCACAGGGGAATTGGCCCTGAACTGGGCTGTTTGGATCCTATGGTCTATTGTTGCTGCTAAGAGAATTCTATTTAAGAGAACACTGTTTACAAAAGGCATTGAAAGATGATAAATGTTGGAGTATTTGATTCTTTTTTTTCTTGAATTGTTCTACAATTTTTCTGAAAACCAGAAAACTGAACATTTACAACCCTTACCGCCCAATCCTATCACCCACCATTGTACTCGATGCAGCATGTGCTGCATTTAATGGTGGGGAAGGGCTAGAACAGGAGCCAGAAGACCAATCAGAGGTAATTAATAAAAGTTCTATTTACCTCTGGGAAGGGCTTCCGGTTGCCTCTGGGTCTCTTTGGACTACTCCATAACTCCCCAATGACAACAAAGTTTGCCAACACGACTTCTACTGTATGCTGCAGGGGCATTTGGGCTTGTTGAGGCCTCCTTGGGGTAAGGGAATACTTGTTCCCTTGCCCCAGGGGATGTCTCAACAGCTGACATGGGTCAACTTGAACCTGCGTTAGCTCCATAGTCCGGGAAGGGGGTTAGGTTTTTGTGGGTGCCAAACCCACCCCCTTTCTAGGCCCAATCTGTCCTCTTCCTCACCCTGTCACCTTCCTGTTCTGCCCGCCCCACCCCATTCCACCCTCCCTTCAATCCTCCTAACCCTTACGCAAACTTACCAGTGGCAGCGGGTGTCCACTCCTTGTTCTTACACAAACCCAGCCACTCATGACTTGAGGCTTTGGCACTGTCATGGTTGCAGCAGCCATAAAACTATGCTGTTAGAACACTCATTCCAGTGGTGTAAATGGCCCTTAGGATTGTGCTGTCAGTGTGTTTGAATGCGGCTGGGCAGGTTTGAGTGGGAGGTGGCCAGATGAAAGTAAGATGACAGTAGTGTTAGGATGTTCCTGAAGCACTGCACTGCGCTCCCCTCCCCATGCTTTCAGCAAAAGCAGCCAGGTGGACAAGGAGGAGTTAGTGGTGGCAGGAGGGTATGCACCTGCTAACGCACCTGCAAGCAAGAAAGGGGGGACAAAATTTGGGTGGAGTTTCAGCTGGCACTTAAACTAGAGGCAGGTGTCAGTGCCAATGCTGATGAGACAGATTTGCAAGGTTTCAGGCAGCAAGTCTGCTTGCTTCACTCCAATCACATTAACAGCTGTGATTTACTATGTAGTACTGCAGCATTGTCTCATACAAATGTGATCCCTGACTGGGTAAGATCGCCTGAGTGAATCATGTAGTTAGGCCAAAGAAGTAATTGACTGAGCAGCAAAAGCCAGAGGAAACGATGGAGCTGAACACAATTTTTAAACGGTGAATATTTCCACATAAAGTATAAAAAAAAAGAAAAAAAAGAAATGCCATATTTTTATCATTGTTACTTTCAGTCTGAAATTTGGCAATTCTATCACAGCTCTAATTCTACTGCACTCCATCCCATTAAGGCATTTCCTGCCCCATGTCTGGCAAACCAGCATTCGAACGCACAATGGCCTCTTCCCATTCAAGAGCTGCAGTTAGAAATGGCGAGACTCAGCATTACCTATGTCAAGGTCACTGGATTCAGCTATAAATTCCAGGAGAAGCATCTGTGCTGAGCGTTAATCAGACAGGTCTTAACTATTCCAACCTCTGTAGATTCAAAATTAAAGACAGTGACTGTAATCCAGAGAAATTTATAACTTTTTGTACCAAGAGGGATGTAATTATTAATAATAAAAATATAGCACCATCAATGTGCATGGTACTTTACATTAGAAGAGAAGTCCTTGCTCTGAGGAGCTCACAAACTCAATAAGCACAAGGGACTTGACTGAGGAAGGGGACCGAGGAAACATCCTGTTTTGGACATCTTTTTCTCAAACAGCTATTTCATTCCAAACCACTTTGTGAATTATTTCTGAAATGTGGGACACTTTCAAAAGTGCCAGGTGGTGCCAGGGTGGTGTAGTGGTTTGGGAGGTGGACTTAGACCTGAATGATCCAGGTTCAATTCCCCCCTCAGCCACAAAGCTTCCTGGGTGATCTTGGGCCAGTCACTTTCTCTCAGCCTTACCTACCTCACAGGGTTGTTGTGAGGACAAGAAAGAGGGGAGGAGCAGCTGTGTAAACCGCTCTGAGCTCTTTGGAGGAAGGGCGGTATAAAAATGTGAAAAATAAATAAATAAATAAAAGTGGGTTGTATCACAAACATCTTCTGCTCCAAGAGTAAAGCTTGAAAGTTCCACAAGGCAGGCAGAAGCATGTTTAATATAGCTAATATAGAGAACTGAGTCTTGGCTTCACAATATTGAAGCAGAAAACCCAGCATCATTTGGATTCTGTGAATGTAGCTTTATGCCCTACCCATGGCTTTCCGGAGTGCCCCTTGCACATCCTTGTTTCTCAAGCTATAGATGATTGGATTGAGCATTGGTGTGAGAATCCCGTATAGCACAGACAAAATCCGATCCTGCTGCTGGAAGTATGTGGAGTTGGGATGGATGTATGTGAAGATGATGGTGCCAAAGTAGATGTTGACCACAGTCAGGTGAGAAGCACAGGTAGAAAAGGCCTTGAGACGCCCTTCCTTGGTGCGGATCCTGACAATGGCCAAAACTATATAGACGTACGACATCAGAGTAACCAGAAATGAACCCATGATCACACCTCCACCCACCACAAAGGTCGCAATTTGATTGGCCTGAGTGTCAGAACAGGAGAGCTGAAACAGGGGTAGGATGTCACAAAAGAAGTGTTGGATGACATTGTCCCAGCAGAAAGACAAAAGGGACATCATGCCAGAGTGCACACCAGAGTTAGCCAAGCCCAGAATTCAGGCAGATGCTGCCAGCCACACACACGTTTTGGGGTTCATGAATACACCAACATACATGAATACATACATGAATATGGTTCATGAATACACCATAGTGCAGTGGGTGGCAAATGGCAGCATACTGGTCATATGCCATCACACCCAGCAGGAGGCATTCAATGCCACCAAAGGAGATGAAGAAATACATTTGGGAGAAGCAACCAGCAAGGGAGATTCGCTTGTCCTGAGAGAGATAACTTATCAGCATCTTGGGAACAGTGGAAGATGTAAACCCAATGTCCACAACAGAGAGATTACCCAGAAAGAAATACATGGGGTTGTGCAGTCTGCTGTCCAAAGCGGTGATGAGAAGAATGAGAGTGTTTCCACCTAGGGCCACCAAGTAGCAAAGGAGAAAGAGACCAAAGAGAATGAATTGGACCTCTGGGTCGCTGGAGAGCCCCAGGAGTATAAATTCAGTAACAGCTGTGCCATTCTGCACCATCGGATGTAGGGGCTCCATCTGTGAGGGAATATTAAATGGAATATTTGTCAAAAGGTGGCACATGGAATAGAGGGTTTAGCCACACAAATACAAGCATGAGAACAGTCAAAGCACAACAGCAGTTTTTTTCTTCCAATCCCTAGAAAGCATTTGTGCTGCCTTCCATTCTTTGCTTTCTCTTTCTCTTTCCAGCTTCCTCCTGCTAATGAACTCTCAGAAACTCACATAATTTATATACCTTTAACTTTTCAGCTTTCATAAACTCCAGCCTTAACTTTTCAGCTTTCATAAACTCCAGTTCCCAGGACAATGGGAATATCTGATCCAACCCCATTATCATGGAATTCAGTGGGGGTTTAGCCTACCTCCGCATCTGAACTCGATTCGCTGCTGACACTAAAAATGCTTTTCTCCAACCTCTGCACATGAAGTATTTCTAAGCACATCATCTTCCCTTCTGATTGTAACAGTGTTGTATCAGGGCAGGGGTAACTCCAGTGTTACAACCAGAGACAGAATTTGGATGCACAGATAAAGCTAAATATAACACAGAACATTTTTAACAGATTCAGATGAAACAGTGTTTATTCTTTATACTTATTTTATCTCTCCCCCCTTGGGGCAAATAGCCCTTACTCTGCCATGTCCCAGAAAACCCTCTTACCATTGCATCATCAATAGATCAAGGCAAGGAAAATTCCAGTTCTAGAACCATATACTGTATTAAAGGGAGTCAGGGAGGCTGTGGGGGGCAGGCACTGGATCCTATCCCCCTTTTCTGCAGCCTCCCCACCCCCTTTTCTCCCTAAACTTCCACTAGTGAAATTGCTAGTCTGAGGAAACCCACTGAGGAGCAGGAGGCTTACAAAAGTGTCAGGGGATTTAAACTCCTTTTGCCTCTGAAGCCTCCTGATTTGTCCTCCCCTACTAGAAACAGTGTGCTCATTTTTGGCATGGCTGCACCAGTGGGGGGGGGGATAAGATTAGAATTGGACTCTAAATGGTGCAGTTTAAATGAAATGAATTATTACACTCCCCAGAACTTGATAGAGATACATATTGGAACAAGTATACAATGCTTACACATTCAAGATGACTTTGGGCCCCATCCCATTCAATTTTTCAGTGCTGGTGTAGCTGTGCCAATGGGGCGTGCACTGCATCCTGTGATGGGGAGGCAGTCACAGAGGCCTCCTCAAGGTCTGGGAACATTTGTTCCTTTACCTCAGAGCTGCATTGTGGCAGTACCGGTGCTGGAAAGTTAGATTGGATTGGGCCCACAGAGATTTGCTTTCTGCCTCTGGTAGCCCAAGCCTATGCAAGTCTACTCAGGAGTAAGTCTCATTCTAGTTGATGGGGCTTACTCCCAGGAATGTGTGGATTGAACTGCAGCCTGAAATATGGGTTTGGGGACTTGTAATGGCTATTGATGGATATATTTTTCATGAATGTATCTGAACTTTAGCTAGTGGCTGTCTCCACTGAATTTGGTACGTTACATAAGAACATAAGAACAGCCCCACTGGATCAGGCCATAGGCCCATCTAGTCCAGCTTCCTGTATCTCACAGCGGCACACCAAATGCCCCAGGGAGCACACCAGATAACAAGAGACCTCATCCTGGTGCCCTCCCCTACATCTGGCATTCTGACTTAACCCATTTCTAAAATCAGGAGGTTGCGCATACACATCATGGCTTGTACCCCATAATGGATTTTTCCTCCAGAAACTTGTCCAATCCCCTTTTAAAGGCGTCTAGGCTAGACGACAGCACCACATCCTGTGGCAAGGAGTTCCACAGACTGACCACACGCTGAGTAAAGAAATATTTTCTTTTGTCTGTCCTAACCCGCCCAACACTCAATTTTAGTGGATGTCCCCTGGTTCTGGTATTATGTGAGAGTGTAAAGAGCATCTCCCTATCCACTCTGTCCATTCCCTGCATAATTTTGTATGTCTCAATCATGTCCCCCCTCAAGCGCCTCTTTTCTAGGCTGAAGAGGCCCAAACACCGTAGCCTTTCCTCATAAGGAAGGTGCCCCAGCCCCGTAATCATCTTAGTCGCTCTCTTTTGCACCTTTTCCATTTCCACTATGTCTTTTTTGAGATGCGGCGACCAGAACTGGACACAATACTCCAGGTGTGGCCTTACCATAGATTTGTACAACGGCATTATAATACTAGCCGTTTTGTTCTCAATACCCTTCCTAATGATCCCAAGCATAGAATTGGCTTTCTTCACTGCCGCCGCACATTGGGTCGACACTTTCATTGAGCTGTCCACCACCACCCCAAGATCTCTCTCCTGATCTGTCACAGACAGCTCAGAACCCATCAGCCTATATGTGAAGTTTTGATTTTTTGCCCCAATGTGCATGACTTTACACTTACTGACATTGAAGCGCATCTGCCATTTTGCTGCCCATTCTGCCAGTCTGGAGAGATCCTTCTGGAGCTCCTCACAATCACTTCTGGTCTTTACCACTCGGAAAAGTTTGGTGTCGTCTGCAAACTTAGCCACTTCACTGCTCAACTCTGTCTCCAAGTCATTTATGAAGAGGTTGAAAAGCACCGGTCCCAGGACAGATCCTTGGGGCACACCGCTTTTCACCTCTCTCCTTTGTGAAAATTGCCCATTGACACCCACTCTCTGCTTCCTGGCCTCCAACCAGTTCTCAATCCACGAGAGGACCTGTCCTCTAATTCCCTGACTGTGGAGTTTTTTCAGTAGCCTTTGGTGAGGGACCGTGTCAAACGCCTTCTGAAAGTCCAGATATATAATGTCCACGGGTTCTCCTGCATCCACATGCCTGTTGACCTTTTCAAAGAATTCTATAAGGTTCGTGAGGCAAGACTTACCCTTACAGAAGCCATGCTGACTCTCCCTCAGCAGGGCCTGTTCGTCTATGTGTTTTGAGATCCTATCTTTGATGAGGCATTCCACCATCTTACCCGGTATGGATGTTAGGCTAACCGGCCTATAGTTTCCCGGGTCCCCCCTCTTTCCCTTTTTAAAAATAGGCTTGACATTTGCTATCCTCCAATCTTCTGGCACCATGGCCGTTTTGAGGGACAAGTTGCATACCTTAGTCAAGAGGTCTGCAACTTCATTCTTCAATTCCTTAATAACCCTTGGGTGGATGCCATCAGGGCCCAGTGACTTATTGATCTTTAATTTATCAATGAGGTCTGAAACATCTTCTCTTTTAACCTCTATCTGACTTAACTCCTCGGTCAGGAGGGGCTGTTCGGGCAGCGGTATCTGCTCGAGGTCTTCTGCTGTGAAGACAGATGCAAAGAACTCATTTAATTTCTCTGCCATCTCTAAGTCTCCTTTTATCTCCCCTTTCCCTCCCTCACCACCCAGAGGGCCAACCGCTTCTCTGGCGGGTTTCCTGCTTCTAACATATTTGAAGAAGCTTTTATTATTCCCCTTAATGTTGCTGGCCATGCGTTCCTCATAGTCTCTCTTGGCCTCCCCTATCACCTTCTTACATTTCTTTTGCCACAGTTTGTGTTCCTTTTTATTCTCCTCATTAGGGCAAGACTTCCATTTACGGAAGGAAGCTTCCTTGCCCTTCACAGCCTCTCTAACTTGGCTGGTTAGCCATGCGGCACCCTCCTGGATTTAGTGGAACCCTTCTTTCTTTGCGGTATACACCTCTGCTGGGCCTCTATTACTGTTGTTTTAAGCAGCCTCCATGCACTCTGGAGAGACTGGACTCTTTTTACCCTCCCTTTCAACCTCCTTCTAACCAGCCTCCTCATTTGAGGGAAGTCCGCCCGTCGGAAGTCAAGGGTTTTTGTGAGAGATTTGCCTGGTTTTCTTCCCCCAACGTGCACGTCAAAACGGATCGCAGCATGATCACTGTTCCCCAATGGCTCAGTAACGTTTACATCTCTAACCAGGTCCTGCGTACCGCACAATATTAAATCCAGAGTCACCTGTCCTCTGGTGGGCTCCGTGACTAGCTGCTCTAAGCCACAGTCATTTAGCATGTCAAGAAATCCGGTTTCCTTATCGTGACCAGAACACAAATTGACCCAGTCAATATGAGGATAATTGAAGTCCCCCATGATTACAACCCTGTCCCTCCTTGTCACCTCCCTGATCTGTTTCCTCATTTCAAGGTCCCCATCAGATTTCTGGTCTGGAGGACGATAGCACGCCCCCAGTATTACATCGCTGCACAAGCCTGGTAATTTAACCCACAGAGATTCTACGGTGGAGTCGGACCCACCTTCAATCTCTACTTTGCTGGATTCTATCCCTTCCTTAACATAAAGGGCCACCCCACCTCCAACATGCCCCTGCCTGTCCCTCCTGTAGAGTTTATAGCCCGGGATTGCGGTATCCCACTGATTCTCCGCATTCCACCAGGTTTCCGTTATGCCCACTATGTCAATATTTTCCCTTGTCACCAGACATTCCAGTTCTCCCACCTTTGCTCGTAGACTTCGGGCATTTGCATAAAAGCATTTATACACGGAATGCCCCAGGATGGGCTGCTTATTTGCTCCTTTGTCCCCGCATCCTCTCATTGTGCCAAACCGTCTATCACATCCCATCACCCTACCTTTCCCAATTTCTTCTCCTACCCTGCCTTTGTCTTGTTGTTCTCTAACCTCCCCATCCTCATCCCATAGGGATGAGGAGTCCCGAACTGGATGCCCCTCGGCTCCTGTCGGCCTTCCCCCAGGGATCAGTTTAAAAGCTGCTCTGCCACCTTTTTAATGTTATGCGCCAGCAGTCTGGTTCCATTCTAGTTCAAATGGAGCCCGTCCCTCTTGTACAGGCCCCGCTTGTCCCAAAACGTTCCCCAGTGCCTAACGAATCTAAACCCCTCCTCCCTACACCACCGTCTCATCCACGCATTGAGACCCCTGATCTCCGCCTGCCTAGCTGGCCCTGCACGTGGAACACGTAGCACTTCAGAGAACGCTACCTTTGAGGTCCTGGCTTTCAGCTTCCTGCCTCCAGGACCTCCCAGCTACACTTGCCCACGTCGTTGGTGCCGACATGCACCACAGCCGCTACCTCTCCCCCAGCACTGTCTACTAACCTGTCTAGATGAGAAGTGATGTCCGCAAACTTCGCACCAGGCTGGCAAGTCACCACGCGGTCCTCACATCCGTCGCAAACCCCCCTCTCTATGTTTCTAATAATCGAATCCCCCACTACAAGAAGCCCCCGACCCCCCTCCCGCCGAGGAGTATCCTGAGTGCGCTCGGATACGGGCCCATCCCCTGGAGAAGGGATCCCTCCTAGGGGATTGTTTCCCTCCTCTCCAGGATGACGTCCTCCAGTCCTGAGACTTCCCACCCGGGCAGCCGAGGAGCTGCACGCCTGAGGTTGGGATGAAGCCTGATCGTCCCCGGAAGTCTCCCCACGGTCCTCCTCTGGCTGCCTGCGCTTCTCCAGGTCGGCCACCAAGGCTTCAAGGGAGCGGACGCGTTCCCTGAGACCCTGGAGCTCCTTGCACCGAGGACACACCCATGACTTATGCCCCAGAGGCATATAATCATACATGTGGCACTCGATGCAGAACACTGGATAGCCCCCACCCTACTGCTGGCTGTCTGACTGCATAGCTTTTTTCTTGTTGTTGTTGTTGTTGTTGTTGTTTTATTTAGGGGTCCTTTTAAAAACTGTACACTGGATAGCAGCCCTTTTCTTAAGGGAAGAGGAAGGGCAGTGTATGGGGCCCTGGCCTCCTCGCCCTGCTGCTGAACTCGCCCAGATGCTAAACTCTCGTGCCTTACCTGGCACTTAGTTCCCGAGGCACTGGGTTCCCAGAGGCCACACACGTGGGTTCCCAGAGAGCCTCACGCGATGGCCCGCCTAGCTTTATACTCCTGGCTGGCTCCTCCTCCCTCCTTCCTTCCTGATTGAAAGGGGGCTGGCCTTCCCAGGTGAGTTTACAAAAGCTCAGGAAGGCAAACGGCTGCTGATGGGCGTGACCTACTCTGCAGGCTCCTGAATGGACTGCTTGGATTAGCCTAATGGGGCTCTTAATGGGTTGGGAATTGGCCCTTCCTAGGTTCTTTCCCTCCTAGTTCTGTTCTCTTAGGCTGGACTGTTTTTGTAACCTCAAGCTAGTTTTTATTTGGGTTTGTTTAATTATTTATTGCTCTCCAGATCCTGTGTCCCAATTTACTGACCTGTTTAGGTTATGTTCTAACTTAGATTAAGTTTAACCTGGGTTAAGTATAGGTTTAATTTAAACAAGTAGAAAAACCTGCTTTCCACTTTATCCTCCTCCCTCCCTTCGATTAGGTGCTACCTTAGGTGCAGCTAACTTTCAACTTTGATTTAAATGCCTGACCCTTTGGCTCTTACTCCCGAGTAGGACTCTGCTCTTACTCCCGAGTAGGACTCTGCTCCTACGTTCATTATAAAACCTGACACCATGCTACTAATTCTCCTCCTCTTAGCCTCTTCCCCACAAATAATTAACTGCATATCTGTGGCATATCTGTCAGAGGAAAATAATGCATCACTTGCCTCAAGCACAGCATTGTCCAAGAGGGGAACTCCCAGTTCTCCCTTTACCTCCAACATGTAAACCTGGCCCATGCTTCTCCTTTGAAGAAATCACAACTGGGATGATGCCATTTGTAGTGGAGACTTTTGGGGTGAGAAAAGGATTCCTATCTCTTCCTTACCCATTGATTTCCCCCTGAAACTTCCCCTACCAGTCACCTTTCTTCAGCCTAAGTGCTAAGCTCTTGTTTCCTCACTGGATTGTCAATTATGTAGTGAGGGGATGGACGGGACGGGAGAGGACGGGACGATGACCTTGTGACCTGCTCCACCACATTTTTATATTGCCCAAAGTTCTCCAGTTTTGTGTGATGGGAAAGGAGCTTGCATGCAGCTGCAATTATACGTATTTTAAAACTCATCTCTGTTAATATAAGATTAAACTGTGGAGTGTGATTTGAACTGGTGACTGTGAGGTGTGATGGCTCACACATGCAAGCTTAGCTGCAGCCATCAAGCAGGGAACATACATGTGTGAACTAGTTGTTGGACTGAGGAAATGAACTGGTTTCAGATCTAAACGCAAATTTTTATGAGTTTTCATTGAAATTAGCTGTTAACATCACTTGTTTCATCTTTAGTAATGCAATACATCTCAGAATGTCTTGCTGAGGACAGTGAAGTCAACAAATATTTAATCATTTCATGTGCTTAAAGATCTGGTCATAAATGATGACGGAAGGCCAGAAATTAATAATGATAATGATAGAATCTTGGCTAGATCCTGAATTGTAAGCTATAATGATCTAGCTAGATCCTGAATTGCAAGCCCAGCATAGGTTGTAATAAAGTAATAAAATAATGAGGATGTTGTTTATCACACATGGTATTTCAATTATAACCTTACCTGTTCAGTATTGATCTTTTTGTTTGATGCAGTAAGTAAGACATTCTGAAGCTCCATCCTGGACTGTATCTCAATAAAAGAGAAATCCTCTTAAATTGCCAGGAGCAAGCTCACCAATACTTCTCCCTCTGGCTCCTTCAAGCCACAGCTCCAAATCATACAATACACAAACCAGGCTAGGCAAATATGCCAGTGTGATGTGCCCAGGGGAATGATTGCTACATACTATTTTAATTCTTACAGATAACATTATTTATTCCTTTTGGGAATTCAAGAAAGAGTATTCGGTAGAGGTAGTTTAGCACTAGATACACAACATTTGAGGTATAGAGGAACATTCATAATTATTTTCTTGGACATATTGCAAGTCACAGGATGATAAACACAACCTTAAAATGCCACACCCCGAAGTCATCATAACATACATTGGATCAGGACCAGGTAATTAACATTCCCTCTCTGATAGCTGAAAACATCTAATTAAAAAAGAAAAAGGCAATTATGAAGTGTCCATCTCTTGTGCTTCCCTTATAACTCCTTGCTATTAAAAAAGGAGCAAGTGAGGAAATTGTAGCTCTGTAACTTTGCGCAATGAAAGTGCATTCTGCATGCATTTCCTGATTTGTACGTCTTTCACACTAGTAGGCACACACAGGCATATATAAATATGAAACACATAATGTTCAGAGAGATGGTGCTGAAGCAACAGAATATACATAGAGTGGCAATTACCTGACATATGGCAAGCGTTTCCTCCTCACTAGAGGATGATATTTATGCTCAAATGGTCATTTAATCACAAATCTGTACCATATATTAAAATGAAATATGGGCAAGATAGAAATTCTCCTTATGCTGTGGACAATGACATTACGTTAACTGGTTCTTGATGAGGTTGAATTCCGTAGGAAGGACCAGGTACAAAAATTGGTAATGCTCCTGGACCCCGCCTTAATCCTGGATAAGCAGGTGTGGGCCATGGTTGGTCTTCTGGCTGCACTTGCTCCTGTTCCAGACAGACCTTACCACATGGTTCAATCCTAACTAGTGTCAGGCCAGCGCACGCCATTTACAGCGGTCTGAAGGTTTTCTGCTACTGTAAAATGGCAGATGGCGGTGAGCTGTGCGCGCTACCAATGGCAATTTTTGCAAGTGCTGTTGCAAGAGGTGGAAACACTAGATGGAAATCACCAGACTCAGTTGTACCTGCTGGTACAGGTAAGCATCTGGTGGGAGTGGGGGATGGTTAACAGGGAGGAAAACAGGGGAAACAGGGTGGGCAAATTAGGAGCATTTGGGGGCAGGCGGGGGTATGACAGGAGCAGCTACCCCAGTAACCTAACCCCTGTCATGTTCCTGACATGCCCCTTTAGATAAACAACTTGTGAAGATGAGAGGAACATTGAAGGCCCTCCCTAACTTTTGCAAACTCATACCTAGGTCAAACAAAAATCACCGGGAAATTTTCCATCAGTCTTTATTATTATTTTTAGCAGAGCCTTTACAAATGCCTTAGTGTTTCAACAATTAGTACACATAGAGATGAGCACATATTTTGTACTTAGGTCAGAAGCAGAAGAAAACCAACAGGTGACCAATGAGACCTGATTCCAAGTTGCACAACAGCCACCTCCTACCCTGCGCTGGATACAGCACAGGCTACTCAGCCTTCCTGTTCCAGTGCAGGATATGGTTGGGCTACCCATTGACTGTGTGTCACATCAGACCTTCTCAAGACATTGATCCCATACTTATAACCTGTTTTTCCCAAGCACTCTCCAAAAGGCCCCCTGCACTTCCTAAAGTTATAGGTCAAGGGGTTTAGCAGGGGAGTAATGATGGCATACAACACAGAAACCAGGCGATCCTCTTCCAAGGAATGGTTCGAGGAGGGACGTATATAGGTGTAAATGATGGTGCCATAGAAGATGCTCACCACAGTGAGGTGGGAAGCACAGGTAGAGAATGCCTTGATCCTACCACAGGCCGTGTGGATTTTGAGCACTGCAGAGACAATGAGGATTTAGGAAAGAAGAGTCAGGGAGAAAGGCACAATAATGACACACACAGAGATAGTGAAGTTCATCAACTTGACAAGAAATACATCAGAGCAAGAAAGGTGCAGAATAGGAGGAATGTCACAGAAGAAATGGTCAATTTCATTGGAATGGCAGAAATCTAGGGAAAAGATTAATGCTGTGTTGACAACAGAATTGATGTGGCCAATAATCCATGAAACCGCCAGCAAAACGCCATGGATGGGCTGTCTCAAGAGCAGGGTATAGTTCAGAGGGTGACAGATTGCTGCATAGCGGTCATAAACCATGGCCGAGAGAAGTGCACATTCTGTGCCTCCCAAAATGACAAAGAAATACATCTGGAGAGCACATCCTATGAAGGAGATGGATTTGTCCTCTGAGAAGAGGACCCACAACATCTTTTGAAGTGTGGTAGATGTGTAACAGCTCTCAACAAAAGAGAGATTCCCCAAGAGAAAGTACATGGTCAATAACATTGGACCCACAGAAAGGTAGACCAGCCTTGAGTAGCATGGATGCTGAAATGGAAAAGAAGCTGCACAACCAACAAGACAAGACCATCAGCAGGCAGACTCGGCTGTTCATTATAGCTGTGTATCTCAGTGGGATGCAGATAGCCACAAAGCGGTCCACTGACATGGCAGCCAAAAGAAGGACTTCAGTGGAGCCAGCCACAAAGTAGACATACCCTTGCAGGGCACAGGCAGATAATGAAATTGTATTATCCTTTGAGATAGGCAGGGTGAGCATCTTTGGTGTGTCAGACATAGTGATGATAATCTCCAGCGAGGAGAGGTTCTTGAGGAAGTAGTACATAGGTGTATGGAGACGCTGATCTATCCAGATCAGGAGGATGACCAAAGTGTTGCCAAGCAAAGTCAGTATGTACATGACAAGGAAAAGGAAGAAGAGCGGTTTCTGAAGCTGGAGGAGATGAGAGAAGCAAAGCAGGACAATCTCAGTGACAATAGGCTTAGTGGAGTTGCTAAGCTCCATCTTACCAATACATCTTCATTCCAAATAAAGTTCACAGATTTTGTTTGGCTAAGAAAAAGAGAGAGAAAAATAGTTATAGAATTGAAGATTTGTTTCCTTAGAGGCAAATTTGTTCATTTCATTAAGGGCTTTTCTGAGTGAATATGTACTTCATTAAGAGTTCTTTCTAAACCAGGGGTGTTAAACATAAGGCCTGGGGGCTGGATGCGGCCCGCGGAAGCTTTTTATCTGGCCCTCAGGCTCTCAGTTGCTGAGCCATGCTGCGGTGTTAAACTCATTTGAACTGTGTTATATTTGTTGATATATGTATGTAATTTAAGAGAAAAATTATGTTTGCCACAAAGACAAAAAGACCCCTTTTGTGGTTTCACAACAGACATTATGGTATAAGCATTCATTGACTAGAATTAACTTCAGCAGAGAGAGTTTGAGTCCATAAATGCTTAGGCCTAACAAATCTGACCCAATAAATCTGTAAGTCTTGCAGCATACCATAAGAATACATTTGTTGGCATATTTTTGCAACAATACTAAAACTATATGTATGGAACATTTGACAATCATAGAGTGCCCTCTACTGGTCACCTTAAGTTATTGCTCCAGGTATTTGAATGACTTCAAATATTATTTTGCTAAGTGTCTAGGCAAGTGTTTCTCAACTAGTGGTAAGGGTACCACCAAGTACTTCAGATGGTGTCTGGCAATACTAATGGCTCCCCAGACTAGGAACATGACACAACAAACAGAGGTAGGAGGCTCGGCTCAGCAGGAAGAACTACATAACATGTTTTTCCATGCTCGAAAAAGCCCTCTCATCCACTATGAGCCTCTTACTGGTGTGTGTCGCATTGCATCTGACCTCCCAACCCAAAAGTAACTGGAGATGATGTCATCGCCAGTTACTTCTGGTGGTACTTCAAATAGGTGAACCATGTTAAGTGGTACAGCAGAGGACAAGCATTGAGAAACACTGGTCTAGACTTTGCACCAACATATTTATCTTCCATACAATTTCAATGATCAATCACTTCAGCTGTTTTACCTCTGTCCACTACCTTTTGCTGTCCCATATGACTGCTCCGGTAGTCTTCAAACTAAACTGTGTGTGTGTGTGGGGGGGGGGGGGGAGGGTTAATAAACAATCCCTTTATACATTATGATCCTAATTTTTTTTCTTTGTTTTTTGCAACTGCTGTTTTTTGCCTATGATCTGCTCAGATATCTAGTATGTGGTATTTTCTAGTACGTGCATATTTTCCAAGTGCAAACACTGTTTTTAGAAGTCACAATACAATGCACATTTAGGTGTGCTTCATTTGCCTGATTCCAGTAGCCTTAAGCACACTTAGGGCCCAATCCTATCCAATATTCCGCTGCTGGTGCAGCTGTGCCAATGGGACATGCACTGAATCCTGTGGTGGGGAGGCAGTCACAGAGGCCTCCACATTTGTTCCCTTTCCTCATGGCTGCATTGCAGTTGCACCAGTGCTGGAAAGTTGGATAGGATTGGGCCCTTAGATGGGTGTCAGAATGTGACCAATTTCTTGAGACATTTTAATTGATAATTTACCTCATCCAGAGAGGTCAGGTGAAAAACAAATGAAACTCTCCCCCCAAATAATTCCAAAACAGAATGTAAACAAATTTAACTCATTAACATTTCCCAACTTGACCCTAAACCTCATAGGCCATCCCAATTAGATGGGCCCTCCAAAACAGGCCAGGCTTGAACTATGGTCAGTTTATATATGTTCATAGGTTTTTCATGGCCAGCAATAATCCAACAATTTAACATATCTTTATTTGGGTGAGAAGACCATGGTTAGGTCAAAGAATTAGAATCCATGTTGGTAAAAAGTCCAATGTTTCGTTTTGTAACTTTTTCAGAACTTCATCAGGGAAATGTGCCTAGACAGGACCTGTTACTAGAGAGCAAGTCAGAAACAGCAGTTAAAAAACCAGTACCCTCCAGGTGCTTAAGAATTCCATTTTACTGCTGCATTCTTAAAGCAAACTCAGCCTAATCACAGTATCCCATCTCTACTGGAAACTGCTTCCTTATAAAGCTCTTTAATGTCTGTTCTTTTTAGGATTGGAAGCCAGATATTGTTAATATGTAGAGCCTCTTCTTTTCTGTTGATGTTTTGGGGATGCTTAACTATTTCATTCATTCAGTTTATTCATATGGTCTGTTTATCTATGTCCTGCCTTTCTTCCATAACAGGTGGTATGTATGGAGTTCCCAGAAAGTTTCCTACCGGCATTGACCAGACTCAGGCTTGCTTAGCTCCAGCAAGATGCTTGCCTCTTACGTCCTCCAATGATTCCCTGGGGTGTGTAGTTTGAGTTCCATCTGACTGGGACAACCACCAAAATAGCTTTTCTTTGCCCTCTAAACTGGTCATGTAGATAGAATCTTAAAGACGGGTACAGCTCAGATATTACCCACCTGAGTGGGGTACATGAGAAGTAGCAGCTTCTACGTATCTTCTACGTATCTTTGTTTATGATGTGTACAACATTTTGGTATATTTGAAGTTCACTGCTGTCACATAATATACCTTTCTAGCCTCCCAATCCACCGTAACTCCTCGCGCAGCAATGCAATGTTGCCAGCGCAGGCCACCTGAATCCTGTGGGAAAGTATCAGCTTAGGGAGATCTTCTCAGGGTAAGGGAACAGATGTTCCTTTGCCCCAGAGTAAGCCCATGGAGGCCCAATGGGTCAATTCTGACCTACACCAGTTATATACTGGCACAAATCCACGTTGACTTGGGAACATGAATCAGGCCCAGAAAGGGAGTCAGGGTTTGGTACTTTGGGCCCTAATAGTGCAATCCTATCAAAACTGGGGATAGAGGAGCATGATAACATTTGAAGTGTTCCTGACTTGGTTTTTCTTCATATTTGAATGTTTGATAATCTTCAGGTAAGGCAGTTTTAGACAGTACAGAAGAGTCCAACATCATTTTTTGCCATGAATTCAGGCTGCAATCCTACACACAGTTTCCTGGGAGTAAGTCTTATTGAAAAATATATTTTCCATGATCTGCTTCTTCTAATGCATCACAAATTACGGCAGCACCTTTAATTTGTTTATGAGCAGGAAGTCTAATCTTTCACCGTGGACAACGTTCTTTCTTCCCAAGAAGGCTCAGAAGCGCGGCCTGCATTTCTTTGTTCTTGAAGCTGTAGATCAAAGGGTTCAGCAAAGGAGTGATGATGGTGTATGGGACAGCGATGAAGCGATCCTGTTCCACAGAGTGTGTGGAAGAAGGGCGCATGTAGGTGAAGATGGCTGTGCTGTAGAAGATGCTCACTACATTGAGATGGGAAGAACAAGTGGAAAATGTCTTGATTCTCCCCTTGGCTGTACGGATTTTGAGCACAGATGAAACAATGAGGACATAAGAGAGAACAATGAAGGAGACCGTTGTGATCCTGATGCTCCCAGAGATGACGAAAGTCACCAACTCAGTGAAGGAGGTATCAGAACAGGAGAGATGCAGGATGGGTGGGATGTCACAAAAGAAGTGCACAATCTCATTGGAATCACAGAAATCCAGGGTGAAAACAGAAGCTGTGTTGACAATGGCATTGATATTTCCAATAGCCCAGGAAGTTGTCAGAAGCCACATGCAGGCAGACTGGCTCATGAGCAGGGTGTAGTGCAATGGGTGGCAAATGGCAGCATAGCGGTCATATGCCATGACCGAGAGTAAGGCACCTTCTGTAGCTGCTGTGGTCAGAAAGACATACATTTGGAGTGCACAGCCAGCAAAGGAAATGGTCTTATCCCCTGACAAGAGGTCCCACAGCATCTTGGGCATAGTGGTGGTGATGTAGCAGACCTCTGTAAAGGACAGATTGCTCAGTAAGAAGTACATGGGGGTGCGGAGGTGTGGGTCAGTCTGAATCAGACCAATGATGGTCAGATTCCCTGCCAAGGTGAGCAAATAGATCATGAGTCCTGCAGCAAAGAGAAGAATCTGAACCTGAGGGTCCTCCGCCAGTCCCAGGAGAATGAATTCTTTCAGACTGGTTTGGTTTTTTCTTTACATCCTTCAAATGACTTCGATCTGTAGACAATGCACCTGGACTACTTCAGAGCAATTCTGTCACTGCAGGAAGAGCTGTGCATTTAGGAGGAGGGGGAAACATGATAAGAATTATGTATCAAGGCACTTTACACAGGCTATAAGGGTCTGGTATGACTACACATATCTGCCACATACAGACTGTTGATCAATTACCAACCACATATACAATGTGGTTCTCAAACTGCATGTCATGACCCACCAGGAGGTCATGACCCAATTTTTGATGGGTTGTGGCAGGTGGGTTGTGGTGCCACAAGGCTTTCTAGTACTGCTGCAAGGCATTCTAGGGTGTTCCTGGGCAACTGCAAGGCATTCTGGGGTGCTACCCACTTAAGGGCAAATATGCCTAATGATGGGTTTCAGAAAATGTATTCCTGCAATTAAGTGACACATACCTATACTGTTAAGTTGTGTAGCACATACCCTGGTTTTTTAACTCCCTGGATAGCCCTCCAAATTCCTCCAAGCCCTACTCCCCCTCTTTTCTATCTTCCTTGGTTGTGCCATTATGCATTCCCTTTCCCTTGTAAAGTTTTCCTCAAATCCTTACATTTAGGACCTAGTTATGCAGTTGAATATAGATTCAATCTGTTAAGAGAGTTTGAAGAGCTTCATATGTTAAGCCAGGAGAAGATAAGGCTAAGGGGAGATATGAAAGCTGTTTTCATTTGTCTGAAGGGCTATCACATAGAAGTAGGGAAAGTCATGCTCTCTGTTGCTCCTAAGAAAGAACTGGAACCAGTGGGTTGCAACTAAAGGAAAGTAGTTGTAGGCTAGACATACAGAAGAATTTCTTAACTGTAAAAGCTGTTTGGCACTGAGAAAATCTGTCTCATGCAGTTGTGGGCTTTCCCCCATTGAACATTTTCAAGCAGAGGGTGAATGGCTGCCTGTCAGGGATCCTGTAGTAGTTGCCTGCACTGAGCAGAGAACTGGAGTAGATAACTCCTGAGGTTCCTTCCAACTCTACAATTCTATGAACCTTCAGTACCAGTGGTAGTAGTAGTGCCCAATGCACCATCAAGGGGAAGGTGGAACACAATGGGGGGAAGGTCCAAGACAGGCCTTTGCCCCAGGAGCCTTTGCAACCAGGCACCAGCACTGTATATTTTGGTTCTCACATTAGGAAATATTACATGCCCTTTTTCCCCTCTTTTGTTTGCAAGGCAAAAATGAACAAGCAAACCTTGTCAATTCCACTGCAAGGATGTTGTCAAGTGGCAATTCTGAAGTCCATAAATGAATCTTCATTTCATTTCTGTGCCCTCTTCCCCCATCTGTAATCCACTGTGACTTTTTGAAGATAACTAACCCCAACCAATTGTTGAGATGTTGCAACTTTTTCTAAGCTAATTTCCCTGTGCGTCAGTTGACATTAGTCCTTTTGAGAATTCACTCTAGTCATTAAAACTATCTCAACTGGGAGATAACAATAAGGGGCCAAGTGGGAAATCATTGCAATCAGTAGATAGGATACAGTGTTTTACTCTCACTTTATGTTTCCCAGCTGTACATTTAAAGCAACAGAAAACTTCAAAAATGTGATTGAAGTGTGACTACTTGTAGAAATCTTGAGTCATATCTGATGGTCGGAGTCAGACTTGATGAGTCATGATGTTCCAAGTCTCCTCTCCCTATCTTTTCTTAAACTGAAATGCACTCTTGTAAGTTCTCTTGCCATTGGTTGGCTAAAAATTGCCTCCCCAAACATATTTTCTCTCCTTGATGAAAAAGATACAGGGTACTGCACATTTTCACATGTGGGTGGAAATGAAGAATGTATCCTGGTTAAAGTCATTTTTAGCAGCTATAACTTAGGCAGTGGAAAGGGATTAGAGAGCATCTCCTCACCCACATTTCCACTCACATTTCCACGAACAGATTTCATTTTATTAAACCATTAGGTAAAAAACAACAAGGAATGCTATTTTGTCCATATCAAGTTTGACCCTCCATCAGAATATCCTGTTACAACATCATCTGTCAACATTGATCCTTTTCTCCCAATGTAGAGCTATGCTTCTTTGTACTGTGTTTTCGCTTCAAACCAACCACTTTTGGAAGATTTTTGTCATGGTGTCAGCCAAATTTCTCAAGGCCCCTTTGTCATTGGTTGTTGAACTCAGCCCTACCACCTTTAAATGACCATGAGCAATAGAAAGACCACAGACCACACCACAGACACCAGGGTTAAGCTGAACAAGAACAAAGATTTTTATTGAGAAAGAGATAAAAGGTAAAGCTTTGTTGTATAGAACAAAGACCCCCAGGACATACACCTAGGTATTCCCCTTCCTCAACCCTCTGCTGGGTCAGGCTATTGAAAGGGAAAGGTAAGCATGGTTTTGCCCTTTGGCTGATAGTCGGCTGCTGAAAAGTTGGAACTTGGGGCAGAACTGTTTCTGATTGGGAACTTGGACCACAGATGGACGTTTGGGTCTTGACTGGAGCTCAAGTGACTCTCAAGACAGGTAAGGTTTCTCCCTACAAGCCCTCCTCCTGGAGACTCTTCACCAGCCTCCTTCCTCTGCCACTCACAGAGAACTGGGTGCCAAAAGCTGCAGTTTGCTGTCCTTTTTATACGCTGGTCTCCTGGAACCTTCCAGCTGTGCAGCCAATCAGAAGCTGCTTATTTGCATAACTGTCACCAACTGTCTGCAACTGTCAACTGGGTGGGGATGAGGAGGAGGGTTTAACTCTATATTAACCAATTCCCCCCCACATGGATTTTTTTGACTTCATAGTCTTCTAAGCGAAAGATAAAGATACTTTTAAATAGCATTTTCTTTAACCATTTTTCTTCATTTCAGGATCCCGCAGTAGCCACTTTGACAGCCTCATGTGCCAGGCAGTGTAGGATTGGGTTGTAAGACTGCAATCCTATCCACAGTATCCTGGGAGTAAGCCCTATTGATTATAATGGGACTGGCTTCTGAGTAGATATGCATAGGATTGGGCTCTAACACCTCCTACTGTTCTTGTAGAAAGTGAAAGCCCTGCCCACAGGTTGTTCTGCTGGTGTGTGTGTGTGTGTGTGTGTGTGTGTGTGTGTGTGTGTGTGTGTGTGTGTGTGTGTGACTTCAGGACTTATTGCCCATATATTGTTCCAACAGACTTTAACTGCCACTTGGAAAAGGGCAAGAAATTTTTGCCTCAGAGGGAAGAGATTTAACTCTTTTAAAGTCACTTATCTCCTCCTTTACACTAGTTTACGAGGGTGGCTAGAAGATGGCTACCAGGACTGTACTACGCAACAGTGTTCCCTTGGTGAACCCTGTCATTCTCCTTTAATTTAGACAGCTGGAGTCTTTTTGTAGAACACAAATTTGCTCACTCTAATGATCTACAGCGCAATCCTATTTTGCACTGGAACAGGCAGACCAGGAGGCCTGTGTTGTATCCAGAGCAAGATTGGGGCCAGAATCGGCTCAGCCAGAGGCAAGGGGAAGCTCTTCCCCTTACCCCCGGGTAAGCCACCACAGCCCAAATGGATCTCCTCAGACCTCCGCCACCTCAGGAGGTGGCACAAGTCTGAGGAGAATGGCGCAACTTGGAGCCACTCCGCACTGCTTGGGGAATTGGGTTGGGATTTGGCATAACTGCCGGGTTCAGCCCTGCCTCCCGCTCGCTTCCCACCCACCCCCTGGAACACCTTCTGCCCACTCTCCCCCCACCCCGGAACGCCTCCCTCCTACCTGCTCCCCGACTCCTTCCTGCCCTCCCCAGATCCCTGTGTTGGCCAAGCTCCCCTGATGCAACCTTCCTTCCCCATGTCAGCACGGAAACTGGATGCAGCGTCCATAGGCCAGTGTGTGTCCTTGTGCTCAGGACTCACGAGGAAGCCAAATGTGCTTTACGTCCCGTTTGCGACTCTCCTGGGCTGGCACCAGGGACTTGCGTCAGCACAGGACACACTCAAGATTGCGCCCTTAAACATTAACTCAAGATGTTCCAACAATGTATCTTTCTGCATGTAAGTGCTGCATTCACAGTTGAAAGCAAAATGTTGGGCAACATGCGAAATTATGCTTTAAACTCATCCAACCATGAAAGCCTTAGTATGTTTGTAATATATCTTTCTGTTATTTACAACATTGCCTGTCACTAAATTTACACTGCTACCTCCCAATGTTAAACATTCTCAGATGTTCCCATCAATTTGCCAGATACCAGTATATGAGTGAGGGATGTTTTGTCATGGGTATTGTTGCAGAAATGGCTCTGATCATGAAGAAATAACAATAATAATATGTGCAAAGTTAGAGTTTCTGAACTGCAATGTATTTCATTTCTAATCATACACTACAGACCACTCAGAAATCAACTGAGTGCAGTTCCCTAAATTGAACAGAGTTAATACACACCAAATAAACAAAAGAATAAACATTCAAATCGATAAAAACAAATTGTTACATATTTTAAAAGACATTTCACTGTGTTTTGGACTGTTCAGTTATGCAGGCTACAACTCCCAGTCATTCTACCATCTCTTATCAAAGATTCTGCAAAGGGCACCTTGGACATCTTTGTTCCTGAAGCTGTAGTTAGTAGTTGGCAACCTTCAGTCTCGAAAGACTATGGTATCGTGCTCTGAAAGGTGATTCTGGAACAGCATCTAGTGTGGCTGAAAAGGCCGATTCGGGAGTGACAATCCCTTCCACACTGGGAGCAAGTGCAGTCTGTCCCTGGCCTGTCTCCCTGGCTATGGGCCTTCCTTCTTTGCCTCTTAGCCTCAGACTGTTGGCCAAGTGTCTCTTCAAACTGGGAAAGGCCATGTTGCACAGCCTGCCTCCAAGCGGGCTGCTCAGAGGCCAGGGTTTCCCACTTGTTGAGGTCCACTCCTAAGGCCTTCAGATCCCTCTTGCAGATGTCCTTGTATCGCAGCTGTGGTCTACCTGTAGGGCGCTTTCCTTGCACGAGTTCTCCATAGAGGAGATCCTTTGGGATCTGGCCATCATCCATTCTCACGACATGACCAAGCCAACGCAGGCATCTCTGTTTCAGTAGTGCATACATGCTAGGGATTCCAGCACGTTCCAGGACTGTGTTGTTTGGAACTTTGTCCTGCCAGGTGATGCCGAGAATACGTCGGAGGCAGCGCATGTGGAAAGCATTCAGTTTCCTCTCCTGTTGTGAGCGAAGAGCATGACTCGCTGCAGTACAGAAGTGTACTCAGGATGCAAGCTCTGTAGACCTGGATCTTGGTATGTTCCGTCAGCTTCTTGTTGGACCAGACTCTCTTTGTGAGTCTGGAAAACGTGATAGCTGCTTTACCGATGCGTTTGTTTAGCTCGGTATTGAGAGAAAGAGTGTCGGAGATCGTTGAGCCAAGGTACACAAAGTCATGGACAACCTCCAGTTCATGCGCAGAGATTGTAATGCAGGGAGGTGAGTCCACATCCTGAACCATGACCTGTGTTTTCTTCAGGCTGATTGTCAGTCCAAAATCTTGGCAGGCCTTGCTAAAACGATCCATGAGCTGCTGGAGATCTTTGGCAGAGTGGGTAGTGATAGCTGCATCGTCGGCAAAGAGGAAGTCACGCAGACATTTCAATTGGACTTTGGACTTTGCTCTCAGTCTGGAGAGGTTGAAGAGCTTTCCATCTGATCTGGTCCGGAGATAGATGCCTTCTGTTGTAGTTTCAAAGGCCTGCTTCAGCAGGACAGCGAAGAAGATCCCAAACAAGGTTGGTGCAAGAACACAGCCCTGCTTCACACCGCTTTGGATGTCAAAGGGGTCTGATGTGGAGCCATCAAAGACAACAGTGCCCTTCATGTCCTTGTGGAAGGATCTGATGATGCTGAGGAGCCTGGGTGGACATCCAATCTTGGGGAGAATCCTGAAGCGGTAAATAAGAGGGTTCAACAGGGGGGTAATCATTGTATACAGTACGGAAACCAGCTGCTCCTGTTCAACAGAGTGGCAGGAAGATGGAGTTAAGTACATGAAGATGATGGTACCATAGAAGATGCTCACCACAGTGAGATGGGATGCACAGGTGGAGAAAGCTTTAATCCTACCTTGAGCTGTGCGTATTTTGAGCACAGAGGACACAATAAAGATGTAAGAGAGAAGGGTAAGGAAGAAGGACATAGTAATGCCACATCCAGAGATAGTGAAGGTCATCATTTTGCCCAGTGTTGTGTCAGAGCACGAGAGGTGAAGGAGGGGTGGAATGTCACAGAAAAAGTGATCTATCTGGTTGGAGTGGCAGAAGTCAAGGGAGAAAATGAAAGCAGTGTTAATGATGGAGTTGACACTTCCAATAGTCCAGGAAATCATTAGTAACCCTTTGCAGACTGGTTGACTCATGAGCAGGGTGTAGCGCAGTGGGTGGCAGATGGCTGCATAATGATCGTATGCCATGGCTGAGAGGAGGACACACTCTGTGCCTCCTAAGGTGACAAAGAAATACATCTGGAGAGCACAGCCTATGAATGAGATGGTCTTGTCTCCTGTCAAGATGTTCCAGAGCATCTTTGGAACAGTGGAGGAGGTGTAGCAGAACTCAATGAATGAGAGGTTGCCACGGAGGAAGTACATTGGTGTCTGGAGGCAACGGTCCAACCAAATCAAGGTGATAATGATTAGATTCCCTGCCAAGGTTAGCAGATAGACTAGAAGGCCTATGAAAAAGAGAAAAATCTGTTGTGCTGGGTCATTGGATAATCCCAGCAAGATAAACTCTCTGATGAGACTTGTTTGGTTCAATGTCATTCTGTTCTTCTTTGATCATCTTTGTCATGAAACTGTAGGACATCTTTGCTTTGAGACATCACAGCCGTCGTAGATGTAGATTCATGAAGGGGAGGCATAGATAAACGGTCGCCATCAATTACATGGTAGATCAGAACCATCAGTGTTCTACTTTTCACCAAATCCATTTCAGTAAATGGTAGAACCATTGGAGGAAGAGAAGCAGTTGCCTTGGGCAACTGATAAAAGATCAGTTGCCTTGGGCAAAAGATAAAAGAAGATGGAGAGGAGGAGGAATACTTGCCTGGGACTTACTTCCAAAAGATGAAACCTGAAATACATTGTGGTTATATAACAATGATGTTCATTTTTGGTTCCATTTATAAATATGGTGCTAAGTCAGAATTCAGTTTTGCTGGATGCAACCCAAAATTAATATGATTACTGCCCTCCACGCTGTAAACCTCCCTCCACCCTTAAAAAATTCTGCCACTTGTATTTTAAAACGGAGGCTATTTTTTAAAAATAACTCACAAAAAGTTCAGATAAACATCAAAGATACTTGATACAAATTTATATAATCCATCCAAAGCATGTAAGGTGAGGCTGAAGAACAAATTACCTTTCTATTTGCATGTTATCTGAGGACTGAAGAAAGCTAAGCATATTCCACAGAAGAATCAAATCACCCAGAACTCTCTTTGCATGTCTGTTTGCTACCACCCTGTGTCAGAATGGTCAAAGACATAGCCGAAGGGATTCTGGGCTTCTTGTACCCAGTTTGGAAAACAGGCTGACACAGTGTCATTTAGAAGGCATCATCCTCTTTATTTTTATCATTTGTCATTGCAAGCCTGGATCAATCTGTTCCCCATTGCTCCCTTCCACTGCAACCTGGAAAGGGCTGGTGGCATGCAGAGCCAAATATGTTTGGTTGCTTAAAATAAATCAAATAAAAATTTTAAAAAATTGTAATTCCTCCAAAAAGGTACTGCCATGAACATAATATATGTACATACACACTATGCATTATGGAGTGAAGTCTATGGAATATTACTCAGTACCACCAAGAAGGTGTCAAAATAAACACAATTGATTAAAACGAATGTGAAAAGGTATAAAGAACATCCAGTGATTTGCTTCACCTGGTTTGAGTTGTTAAGTTGTTGCATCTTAAGCATTTCTGAACACCAACTTCAGCATTTTCCCTTTGCTTGCTCCAGGATACAACTCAAGGTACACTACATTACTCTAGGCATAGTAAATATTCCAGTGAGGCTTGTCCAGGGGGATTGTATACTCCAAACCTTCTTGGTCTCTGTGGACACCATCATTTGTTCCATGTGGGAACGGAAGTTGCAGTTTTTCTCTTGAGACAAATTAATAAACAACTCAAAAAGCCGCAAGGAACATAGTCCATCTTCCTTAACATTTGTAGTCACAGATAGGAAAAAAGACAAATATAATGGGATTTTCTATCAATCTTTACTATTTTTAGCCATTGAAACATCACTGTTATGCATGGTACACATTTGAATAACTAGTACACATATACTATAACAGGAAGAGGTCAATATGACCAAATAAGGCCCCATATAAATACAGAAAATAAATAAATAAATCAAAAGTATGACTCCAATAGAGGTGGCAATTGATTTGACAGTTGTTTGACAATCAAATCAAAGTTGAGATTTTATTCTTCCTGCCAAACTCAGAAAGCCACTAGACTCAGTTAAAGTGGATAATGTGTTAGAGTTGATCTGAGGAAAGTCACATTCAAATCTCAACTCACCTATGAAGCCTTTTGGGTGACTTAAGCCACAATCTGGCACCATAACCTGCCAACACAAATACACACACTTGCCAAGGAGGGTAACAGTTGACCTCATTTAAAAGACAGCCCAAACAGTTTATTTTAAACCATACAGAGGTTTCCCTGATGAGGGGGGTGCCATCATGGACCTTTGCCCCGGGCACAGGGCTGGGGAGGTCCACTGCTGCCCATCACTATAACCTACTCTTCCCAAGGGTTCTCCAAAGTGCCCTCTGCACTTCCTTGTTCCTAAAGCTGTAGATCAGGGGGTTTAGCAGGGGAGTAATGATGGCATACAACACAGAAACCAGGCAGTCTTCCTCCAAGGAATGGTTTGTAGAGGGTCATATATAGGTGTAGATGATGGTGCCATAGAAAGTGCTCACCACAGTGAGGTGGGAAGCACAGGTGGAGAATGCCTTGATCCTACCATGGGCTGTGCGGATTTTGAGCACTGCAAAGACAATGAGGATGTAGGAAAGAAGAGTCAGGGAGAAAGGCACAATAATGACACACACAGAGATAGTGAAGTTCATCAACTGGACAAGAAATACATCAGAGCAAGAGAGGTGCAGAATAGGAGGAATATCACAGAAGAAATGGTCAATTTCATTGGAGTGACAGAAAGTTAAGGAAAAGACCAGTGCTGTGTGGACCATAGAATTGATGTTGCCAATAATCCATGAAATGGCCAGTAAGCCCCTACATACAGACTGTCTCATGAGTATGGTGTAGTGGAGTGGGTGGCAGATGGCTGCATAGCGGTCGTGTGCCATGGCTGAGAGCAGCAAACACTCTATGCTACCTAAAGTGATGAAGAAATACATTTGGAGTGCACATCCTATGAAGGAGATGGTCTTGTCCCCCAACAAGAGATCCCACAACATCTTTGAAAGTGTGGTGGAAATGTAGCAGATCTCAACAAATGAGAGATTACCCAGGAGGAAGTACATGGGAGTTCTGAGGCATTGGTCAACCCCAATCAACATAATGATGACAGCATTTCCTGCCAAAGTCAACAGGTAGACTAACAGACCTATAGCAAAGAAAAGACTCTTGTTCTTTGGGTCAAGAGAAAATCCTATGAGGACAAATTCTGTGATTCTTGTTTGGTTCAGTCTTTGTGTACAATTGGTGGAGTCCATCTTCATTTAGGTTTCTTTGGTAGGAGAGGACAGTGGTTTCAACTTTTAATGTTGGCAGTTTCATAAAGAAAAAAAAGGAGACACATAGTCATTGACTTTGTAGTCTGGTCACCTTCAACAAAGTCACTTTACACTGAGGCAGCAAGATAACATGTACTAGGTCCAGTATCCCTGATAATGTCCCTATGGTGTGCATTTAGCCCTATGGTGGCTTCCCATGGGCAGCTGTGCAGTGCTCAGTGATGATATCTCACAAAGTACATTGGACTATTTTACAGCTTGTTTGGATTCTGAAAACTATTTTGTTCTCAAGTAGCAGTGAATACTCAGGTTCACTTAGGTGATACTAATAATGTACTCTTGCTTTGTAATTTTTTATGGGTTTTTTATTTTTCACAAACATAGTAAACATTGTTACTATTACAATATAGATAAATATGAAAAAAGGTTTAACAGATCTTCAAAATTATCATTCTAGTAACTAGTAAATCATATAATCATGCAGTGTTAGAGTTGAAAAGGACCATGGTTGGAGGTCATATAATCTAAATTCCTGCTCATCCTGTATATAAGAACTTAAGAACAGCCCCACTGGATCAGGCCATAGGCCCATCTAGTTCAGCTTCCTGTATCTCACAGCAGCCCACCAAATGCCCCAGGGAGCACACCAGATAACAAGAGACCTCATCCTGGTGCCCTCCTTTGCATCTGGCATTCTGTCATAGCCCATTTCTAAAATCAGGGGGTTGCACATACACATCATGGCTTGTAACCCGTAATGGATTTTTCCTCCAGAAACTTGTCCAAGACCCTTTTAAAGGCATCCAGGCCAGATGCCTAGACAGCTGTTCAGACATGCACACATACACAATGTGCAAAATGTGACGTGGTGTCTGTGACATTTTTTAAACCAGATTTTTTAGTAGGTCCTTCAGTGCTACCAAGAATGTGCCAAATTAAACATAATTGTTCACGGTGATGGGGCCACCGGGTAGATGGGGCTCGTCAGCCTGGGAAGGCAGCTCATCTGAGAGAAGGAAAACTCTGATCCCAAACCTCCACTGCCTTGTGGCTACATCCAGTTATGGAAAAGGCTTCAGGAGTCAACCTCGAGGCAAAATCCAGAGCCGGAGTCCCTGAGGCAGTTCATGGCTGAATACAGTCACGTTCTGGCAACTCCTGCGACGCCGCTGGAACCAACCGTATTGGCCTCTGCCTTTCCATTGGACCATTTCAGCGACGTGGAGAGGGGGGATTTGCTGCATGGGTAACAGCCTATCCTCCATACCTACTTTACCCAGGCTTCGCGCACTGGAGAGGACACTCTGTTCCAGAACCACCATTCAGAGCGTGACACCATAGTCTTCTGAGACTGAAGGATGCCAACTCGTTCACGGTGAAAAATATTCAATGGCTTAAATTGACACATTCAGCTTTTCATTTCACCCTTTTCTCTCAGTTCACCTAGTTTAAGTTGTTAAGAGTTAGTATCTTTAGCATTTCTGAGCTGAGTTACTGTAAGCTAGTCTCAGCAGGAGAGGATATATCTTCATGAAATGGTTTTGGAAGAGTGCCTCGTCGTGCACATATAGTGTGCTGGGTGTATTAAAACTAACGAACCATGACGGTGGTTTGCTAGGATATGGTTGCAAATGCTTTCCCCAATAAAATAAATCAGTGAACATCTGTATATACTATGGGTACAGTATATGTACTATAAATATACATATCCATGTGTGCTATTATATAATAAGGCAGTGGTTCTCAAACTTTTGGGGAGTTTTACTCTCAAGGTAAGTCTTTGCGGGGGCAGAGACAAGGATCCCCAGGATTGCATTGCTAACAGGGGTGAAAGGGGGGTGCTTTTACTTACTGCAGGCTGCTGCAGGAGTTGCATGGAGGCCCACGCAGTCCTCTGCAGGGCTCCTTGAGGCTTAGAACGTTGAAAAGAAGAGATCGTAAAGCACTTCCTAGTCCTCTAGTTGCGGAATCCTATTTTTAGGATCTCAAATCCCCAAGCTAGCCTCAGAGGAACTGTCACACAGAAATTTATTTCAAGAGTGATTTAAAAAAATGCAGTCAGAATCTATTTATTACCTGTCACATGCACTGAATTTAAGGGTGGTCATCATCATCTGAGAACCTTCAGCTTTCTCCATCTTCATCTGCTATCAAACTGTGAGTAAGACACTCCTACCTTTTAAGTGTTTTTTACTAAGCCCGAGCAACTGTCCCTAGAGCTGACAGAAACAAAGGGCATGGTGTAAAGAACTCACTTGGGTTGACAGAACAGTCCTTTGGGTGAGAGGACAATTGAAAGAAGAATTTAAATTGCAGCCATGGCTTTGGAAGTGAATGAGACTTTCAGAGTGCTGGGTTTGTCAGTAATTGCAACAAGGGACTATTGTGAATGGAGAAGAGATTGCCTTGGTGTCCACCAACCAACCTCACCAACCTGCATCCCCCAGGTACATGTTGTTAGAACTGTCACACTGAGGGATGTATAAGCATCCCACCCAGGCCCATAGCCAGGATTCTAGAGGTGGGGGGGGCGACTATTTTTTCAAGGGGGCAATGATGTCAGGTATCTATACTGGTGGGCAAAATGAAAGGATAAGTCTGGAGAAACATCAAATACCTGAAACTCCCCCAAATTTCATGAAGAGAAAATTATGTGTGTTTTTTTGAAAGATGCATTCATTATCTGTAAAGCAATGTAGCAATAATTTGCATAGAATAAATGCATCTCTGCATGCCATGTAAAATGTATTGCCTACATAGAAATAACATGCAACATATCCTTTCATTTACACACCAGTGAAATACACAGGCCTGCAACCTGGCAAAAGTAAAACATATCACTGTGATGCAGGTAGTATTTATTTGTATTGAAAGTGCCTATTTAACACCTACATAGCGCCTATTTAACACCTATATAGCACCTATATAATGCCTATATAGTACCTATGCAATACCTATCTAGCACTTATATAGCTCCTAACACCTATATAACACCTATCTAGCACCTATATAGTGCCTATCTAGCAATTAACTCCTATCTAACACCTATCTAGCCCCTATCTAGCCCCTATCTAACGCCTATATAGCACCTATCTAACACCTATATAGCACCTATCTAATGCCTATGTAGCACCTATCTAGCGCCTATCTAGCACCTATATAGTGCCTCTCTAGTGCCTATTTAACACCTATATAGCACCTATCTAGCACCTATGTAACACCTATATACCGACTCTCTAGTGCCTATTTAACACCTATATAGCACCTATCTAGCACCTAACACCTATATAGCACCTATCTAACACCTGTGTAGCGCCTATCTAGCACCTATCTAACACCTATATAGCGCCTATCTAACACCTATATAACGCCTGTCTAGTGGCTATTTAACACTATCTAGCGCCTATCTAGCGCCTATCTAGCACCTGTATCACATATATAGCACCTAACACCTATATAGCGCCTATGTAGCTCCTATCTAACACCTATATAGCGCCTATGTAGCACCTATATAGCGCCTATGTAGCACCTATATAACATCTATATAGCGCCTATGTAGCACCTATATAGTGACTATGTAGCACCTATATAGCGCCTATGTAGCACCTGTATAGCACCTGTGTAGTGCCTATCTAACACCTGCATAACACCTATCTATATAGGCACCAGATTAGATAAAGAGGACAGATTTGGAAAAAATGCTGGGGGAGGCAAACTGCTGACTCCCTATCTAAGGCCCTGATCCCACCTCAAAGGGTTGCAGACATTGTGTGAGATCCAGCTGAACATATACACATATAGTGCCTCTCTAGTGCCTATTTAACACCTATGTAGCACCTATACAGCACCTATCTAGCACCTATGTAACACCTATATAGCGTCTATGTAACACCTATATAATTCGTATGTAGCAACTATATAGCACCTATCTAATACCTATCTAGTGCCTATCTAGTGCCTATGTAACACCTATATACCGCCTCTCTAGTGCCTATTTAACACCTATATAGCACCTATCTAGCACCTAACACCTATATAGCACCTATCTAACACATGTGTAACGCCTATTTAACACCTATATAACGCCTGTCTAGTGCCTATTTAACGCTTATTTAACACCTATCTAGTGCCTATCTAGCACCTGTATCACCTATTTAGCACCTTACACCTATATAGCGCCTATGTAGCACCTATCTAACACCTATATAGTGCCTATGTAGCACCTATAGAGTGCCTATGTAGCACCTATCTAACACCTATATAGCGCCTATGTAGCACCTGTATAGCGCCTGTGTAGTGCCTATCTAACACCTGTATAACAAGTGCCCATTGCTCCCTGGTGGCTTTTGGCTGGGAGAGTGCCTACTCAGTGGATGCTAAAGCAGGGGTTTCTTGGTTGTCTTCAAGGACAGCAAGGGAGGGAAGAAGAGAAAAAAAGACTGGAAAGGAAGAGAATTTGATTACTAGTCCGGTTGGCATGGTTGTTCTAGGATATCGGGGCACTTAATACAACACCAGCAGGCTTCCTAAAACACAAGCATGGGTCATGGCAAGCTCAATGCAAAGCAAACAGAGATCAGTTAGAGAGTAAACAATGAGTCTGTGACTCAGCTTTCTATAGACTAAATTCCCATAGGAAAATATAGGGGCTTTGTAGGATGAACTCATCACGGATCGTACTTTTGTGCCTTCATGTCTGTTTAGTGATCATCCCCCCCAGTGCAGATGGGGCCTCTGCTTGTTTTACGTACTCCTGAGGGTGAGGCAACAGGGGCCAGCACCTCCATTCAGTTTGGCCATGGAGTGGTAAGGATAACTAGAATTAGGGACCCTTATTTTTTGTTACTAATGAAGTTGCTTACAAGTCAAGAAGCTCCCAGGATGTGGCTTTTTTTACAGGTTCAAGTGTGCTGTAAGATGCAACCATTCATGGAATGTTCCAAGAAACAAAAGCAAAGGCAAATCTTCTTTCAAACCAGCCAGCTAGAATGAGGGAGGGGAAGTGATTGCTCTGAGCAACCGAACAGTGTACTTCCTTGAGGCCTGCGGAATCTGAGGCCTCTGGCCACTGGCCCAAACTGATTATCACTGGGTAGGTCTTTTGGTAGGCACATTCCATTGCATCCATGTGCAGTTAAGCATGCCCGTTCAAATAATAGTGTGTCAATAGTTGTGCTTCAAATAAAAGTGTGTCAGCCAACAATCCAGAGGAAGGGAAAGTAATCATTTGCTTGGTTTTGTGTCAGAGCTTGAGATGCAGAGTGGAATGTCACAGAAAAAGTAGTCTATTTGGTTGGAATGACAGAAGTCCAGGGCAAAAACCAAGGCTGCGTTAAATGGAGTTGAATATTCCAGTAATCCAGCAGTGTTGCTGCCACTACTGGCTACGAGTGGCTTGTTTCTGGCTTGTGTCAGAAACAGCAGGAGGCTAATGTGAAGGAACAAAAAACATAGAAATTTTCCAGCACTGGCATAGCTGTGCCAATGGGATGTATGGGGCATCCTGCAGTTGAGTGGCACTCAGAGAGCCCTCCTCAAAGTAAGGGAATATTTGTTCCCTTACCTCGAAGCTGCATTGCCCTTATGTCAATGCTGGAAAGTGAGTTAGGATTGCGCCTTTAAAAACACACTTTCTGGTGAATATCATCTTCCTAAACCTAAACCTACAACATGTTCTTCCCAAGTGCTCTCCAAAGTGCCCCCTGCACTTCCTTGTTCCTAAAGCAGTAGATCAGGGGGTTTAACAGTGGAGTAATGATAGCATAAAACACAGAAACCAGGCGATCTTCATCCAAGGAATGTTTGGAGGAGGGTCGCAGGTAGGTGTAGATGATGGTGCCATAGAAGATGCTCACCACAGTGAGGTGAGAAATACAAGTGGAGAATGTCTTTATCCTACCACTGGCTCTGCGGATCTTGAGCACAGAAGAGACAATGAGGATGTAGGAAAGAAGGATCAGGGAGAAAGGCACAATCATAAGAAATGCAGAGACGGTGAAGATCATCAACTGGACAAGAACTACATCAGAGCAAGAGAGATGCAGAATAGGAGGAATGTCACAGAAGAAATGGTCAATTTCATTGGAGTGACAGAAAGTTAGGGAAAAGACAAGTGATGTGTTGATAACAGAATTGAAGTTGCCAATAATCCAGGAAGCTGCAAGCAGACTCCAACATATGGGCTGGCTCATGATCAGTGTATACTGGAGAGGATGACAGATAGCAGCATAACGGTCATATGCCATCACTGAGAGGAGCACACACTCTGTACTTCCTAAAGTGGCAAAGAAATACATTTGTAGTGCACATCCTATGAAGGAGATGGACTTGTCCCCCAGCAAGAAGTCCCACAACACCTTTGGGAGTGTGGTGGATGTGGAACAGATCTCAATGAAAGAGAGATTGCCCAAGAGAAAGTACATGGGAGCTTTGAGGTGTTGGTCAACTCTGATCAATATAATGATGACTAGATTCCCTGCCAAAGTCAACAGGTAGATTAACAGCAAACAGAAGCCTATAGCAAACAGAAGCCTCTTGTTCTTTGGGTCAACAGATAATCCCAAAAGGACGAATCCTGTGATACCTGTTTGGTTCTGTCTTTGTATAGGATTGGTGGAGTCCATCTTCAATTAGAGTTCTTTGGTAGGACAGGACATAGCAGTTTCTACTGTGAATGCTGGCTATTTCACAAAGCAAAAATAAAATGTAAAAGGCAGGCAGCTATTGAGTTTGCAGGCAGTCCATTTATATAGTACACCTTCATAATCTGTGGCACTTTACACTCAGGAAACAGAATCGTATGGGCTAGATCATTACAAGAAGAAATACAATCATGCAATCTACAGCTTCCTGGGGGTGGGGGGAAATAACTGTTCTTTTATCTCCATGTCACTCCATGTCATAAAATAGTCACTGTCCTCTTATCTCCATGCCTATACACAGATGGATGCAAGAGTTGGTTGGATGCAGTAGACTCTTCAGAGTTCACTGGTCCCTTCCCATATCCTTTCAAGCTTTTCTTTGATAGCATAAAGTTGCAAGTGTGTCAGGTTAGTGAAAATGAAATCTGAAAGTTTTGAGAGAGTGACTGAAAGCTGAAATCAGAAATGGGAAATCCTATTGTCAGGATCTCAGATCCTCAAACCATCCATGGACGATCTTTTGCGCCCAGAAACGTATGTCAGCAGTTATGTCGACTTAAGTCAGACAGAACCTTCAGCTTTCTCCAGCTTCATTTACCACTGAACTCTGAATAAGTCATTTTTAAAGTTTATTAAGATCAGATAATTGTCCCCAGGGATGACAGAGATTATAGGCATGGTATAAAGAACTCACTTGGTTTGACAGAATAGTCCTTCGTGTGGGAGAAAAATTTAAGATATAAATAAAGCATGCCCTTGACTTTAGATGTTAATGAGGCTTCAGAGAGCTGAGTGTGTCATAATTGTGGCAAGGGACTATTGAGAATAGAGAAGAGCTGCACATTATCTTTATAATGTGGCAACCACCAGCCATCCACATCAAACATGTTTATAGTACCATCACATGGAGGAATTGGATGAGCATCCCATCCCAAAGGGTTGGAGGAATTCCAACTGAACACAAGCACTTTCACGTACACATTTGGTGTGCTTGATTAACAGCTCAATCCTAACTAACCCCCCCCCCCAATGCAGTGCTGTTCCTCTTCACTGCTACTGAGAAGGTATCGGTTTTCAAATGAAGACAGTATGAAAGCCTGGTGAAATAGCTCTATGGATGGTTAGGTGGAGGGACTTCAATTGCCATATTCAGGGATTTGCTCCACCATTCCCTGTCAGTTCTTCAAGTCTGAGTTATTGAGAGTCCAGTCCTAGCCCTACCACACTACAGCATCCCTCCACCGAACCATCCATAGAGCTATTCACCAGGCTTTCATAATGTCTTCAGTTTAAAACCGATACCTTCTCAGTAGCAGTGAAGAGGAACAGCAATACATATATTTAATGTATTTACATATAATGTATATACATATAATACTGTATTTACATATAATACTGTACATATTTACATATAATATGTAAAATATATTTACATATATGTAAATATATATAATGTATTTACATATAATACATATAATATAATAATGTAAATACATATAATGTATTTACATATATTTAATGTAATGGGCAGGAGGTCTGGTCTAGAGGGTAGAGCCTCCGTCTGCCTGAAGATAACATCCACAAGGTTGCCAGTTCGAGGCCACCGGCACCGTGCGACCTAGGAGCAGCTGACAAGCTGAAGCCGAGCAATTCCATCTGCTCTGAGCGTGGAAGGATGGAGGCCAGAATGTGAAGCCAGATCGGAATGAAACACCTTGAATGTAGTCGTTCTTGAAAGAAAGTACCTTCTTTGAAATTGTAAAAATCCCTATTTAATAGGGATTTAGATAAAAGCATGCCTATGTAAACCGCCTTGAATAAAGTCTTGAATAAAGACCAAGAAAGGCAGTATATAAATACCTGTTATTATTATTATTATGTACCAGGGATGTTGCCCAGTATAGCAGTACTCTGATCCTGAACTGGGGCATTGAGCAGCATTTTATTAGCCACTTAGTTGATGTGTGTGGTGTGAATTTTGGTAAAAATCTGCAAAACTTATGAGGCCTTTGTACATCCTATTTTTAGAGTACAGGTATGCATCGTTTAATGATGGGGATGTGGTACCGCACACACTTCGTTAAGTGACACCGTTGTTAAACGACATCATCTTTTCAAAGCCTCTGGAGCATGTGGCCTCTGCAGGACTCAGAAAAGCATTTGGAGGCAAGGGGAGCACAGCTCCTCTCAGCTTTGGGGGTGTGACAAGGATCAGCGACGGACCGTCATGCATGCAGTCCGTCGCTGATCGGAATGTTGTTAAGCAACATTCACCTGCAGCTGAACAAAAGAACACCTGTGAGATGGGTTCCTAGGAAATTGATCTTGACCAATTAACTCTTTATCACTTGGCCTTTTTTCACATTTATAATCACTTGATGTGATTATCACTAGCAGAGCTCTAACATGGGCAGAGCCAGAGGGGCACCTGTCCTGGGCACTAAGCTGGGGGGGCGCATGACTGCCCCAGGCTCCACCCTATTTACAGAGGAGGAAGCTTCACAAACCCTGTTCCTTCTCCTGTAGAGGCTCCCTTCACAGGAGAAGGAATGGGGCCATTAAACCACAGCAGTGAGCATTCCACCCTTTGGGGAAAACCCAGAAGTGACATCACAATGTTACATGACATCATGCTTACTGGAAAAATAAAGGTTTCCTTTTGGTGATGGGGAGGAAGCAGAGTAGAGCAAGCAGCGGAACCCCCCCCCTTTTGGGTATCACCCCAGGGAACCTCCCTCACCCAGCTGACTGCTAATCAATAAAAAGACAAAGTAGCGGAGGTTTGTTATATCTGTATTAAAAAGAAGTTGTACACTCACGGTTCCATTGAATGCATATTTACAGCATCTGATAAGGATCAGAGGTTCAGCTAACACTTAGGGATTGCAAAGGAGATGAGAAAGAAAAGTTGGGGATGGTAAATATGAGATCAATTCCAAAAGTCATGGACTAGTAAACTTCTTCCGTACTAGCTGGGCTCTAGTGTTCAGCTCAGGCCTCAGAATAATAATGTAGAACTTTGGAAGAAAGATGCAACTCAACAACCCACCACTGGAGGTCAAGATGCAGAAGACCTCCACAGCCACCATGTATTTCCCCCTGGTGCTCAGGTAGCTGGGGACAAAAGATACCCAAACACTGCAGAACACCAACATGCTGAAAGTGATCAGTTTGGCTTCATTAAAAGTATCAGGCAGCTTCCTGGTCAAGAAAGCCACGACGAAGCTGATCAAGGCCAAGCATCCCATGTAGCCCAGGACAATGTAGAACATGAAAACTGACCCTTCATTGCATTGTATAATGATTTGGTCAATGTGGGAGTGCATGTCCAACTCTGGGAAGGGGGGAGATGTTGCCAGCCAAACCACACAGAGACCAGCTTGAATGAGAGAACACAGAATGATGACTGAGACTGCCAGCCTCTTCCCCACCCATTTCCTCATGCTGTTTCCTGGCTTGGTAGCCATGAAGGCCAAAATGACAGTGATAGTTTTGGCCAACACACAAGACACAGCAACAGTGAAGACCATGCCAAATACTGTCTGGCGGAGAAGGCAGGTCACCTTCCCTGGCCAACCAAGGAATAGGAAGGAACACAGAAAGCAGAGCAGCAGAGAAGAGAGAAGAGTGCAGGTGATGCCCCAGTTGTTGGCCTTGACAATGGGAGTATTCCGGTGTTGAATGAAACTCCACATCACCAGAATTGTCAGCAGGGCAAGGAAAAGAGCAAAGGAAGACAAAAGGATTCCCAAGATCTCATTGAAGGATAGAAAGATTAAAACTTTGGGGATGCACTGATCCTTGCGACTGTTTGGGTACTGATTTTCTGGGCATTTGTCACACTGTTCGGCATCTGAAAGAAATAAGCCAATCTCAATAATTTCAGCATATCTATATTAGCCCATTCAACTTGATGGGATCAGCATCTTGTAACTAGCATGAAATCTGGTATTATAGAGATTTCAAGAAGCTCACTGAAAAAAGTGATAGCAAGTTTTGCTTTTGAAACAGGAAGTCATTGAACTGAATTAATTCAATTTGACTCTTTCAAAATCCATCAAGAATGTTCAGTGGCTATAATTAGACCAACATCAGAACGTTTCACTTGGGGATATGTGATCCAGTCTTTGCAGAGTATTACAGCACAATCCTCAGCCCCCAGGGCGCTTGACTTCAGTGGCAGCAAAGATCCTGTGTGCCCATGGCAGCCGGGGGCGGCACCTCAGGTGAAGGGGACTTTTGTCCCCTTCCCCCGGGAAAGGGAGATAGCCCAGGAATGGGGTTACTTGATTCACTGCCGAGTGAGGTAAAAGCGTTTGTGTCGGGCAGTTAGCCCCACACGAACAGGATCCACCAGTTTGATCCACCTCCCTCCCTCCCCGTTCCCTCCCCGTCACACCTCTGCCTCCCTCTCTGTGCCTCCCGCCTCCCCGTCACGCCTGCTCCCTGCCTTCTCCCCATCCTCCGTCCCTCCCCCCTCCCCGGAACGCCTCCTCCCCGCATCCCCCCATGCCTCCGCTTAACTTATTGCGGCTCTGTGGTCCATGTGACCGCCATGCAGCGGAGCGCAGGTGCCCGTCTGATGCTAACCCACCACCAGGAGGTACTGGGCTACCACTGGCGCTTGCCCAGCAGTAAGCCTCACAAACGTGTCTTATAGCACTTTTGTGACATTGTATGCCAGTGGTGAGCCAGTGCGCTGAGCCCAGGATTGTGCTCTTACACTTCAGACTCTTTTTTTTTTTTGAAGCATGAAAAACGAGTTAGTGACAGAAGCCACAGGATTTTTCTGACCCACCAAGTTTTCTTCCAGGGAGTAAAGTTCCCCTTTTGTTGGTGAGTGGATCTCACAAAGTGTTCTGCTTTTTAAGAAAAATATTGGTATGCTGGACAGAGGCTCTTGCCTTGTGTAAAAGGAAATTTGGCAATGTCCTAACAGAGGATTGATCTGTTTTTGAGTGAAGTCAAGCAAGAAAGCACTTCTCCACATGAATTAAGGTGATTAAAATATTTATAAATTGATCGGTGCTATTGAAAGAAATGTGGTGTTTGGATCATTTGATGACAAATGTTAGTCTGTTGAATGTATCTGCTAAGCAAGCTTTGCAGTTTTGACTGTCCTATTAAAATGAAAACCACACTTTTCAATGGGGAATATCTCAGAATGAATGAATTAGGCAGCAATCCTATATGTACTTAGTTGGGAGCAAGTCTCATTGAACTCAGTTTACAGCCCAATCCTACCCAAAGTGCTGCTGTGCGATCCAGTGGGGTCGGTGCAGCCTCTGCTGTATCCAGGGCTGGAATGGAGGAGGCTGGAGATCTCCTTGAGGTAAGGGAGAATTTGTCCCCTAACTCATAAGAACATAAGAACAGCCCCACTTAATCAGGCCATAGGCCTATCTAGTCCAGCTTCCTGTAGCTCACAGCAGCCCACCAAATGCCCCAGGGAGCACACCAGATAACAAGAGACCTGCATCCTGGTGCCCTCCCTTGCATCTGACATAGTCCATTTCTAAAATCAGGAGGTTCCACATACACATCATGGCTTGTAACCCATAATGGATTTTTCCTCCAGAAACTTGTCCAATCCCCTTTTAAAGGAATCCAGGCAAGATCCCATCACCACATCCTGTGGCAAGCAGTTCCACATGCCAACCACACGCTGAGAGAAGAAACCTTTTTTTTTTCTGTCCTAAATCTCCCAACACTCATTTTTAGTGGATGTCCCCTGGTTCTGGTGTTATTTGAGAGTGTAAAGGGCATCTCTCTATCCACTATATCCTTCCCATGCTTAATTTTATATGTCTCAGTCATGTCCTCCCTCAGGTGGATACTCCTTACAAATCCCCTGCAAACTCTATCGGTCTACTTGGAACTGTGCAAGCTTATTCATAGGTGCAGAACCAAGTAGGATTTTTAGGCCTGGGAGGAGGTGAGGATGCAGAGGAGGCCTGCTCCGCCATCCCTGACTCCTCCCAGGCCTGAAGAAACATTTTTTTCATCCTCATGTAGAAATAATGATAAAAATGATAATAACAATAATAATGAGAAAGTAGCTTTGCAGTCTTTCACTCACCCATCTGCACTGAAATCCTATCTTCAGAGCACTGGACACAATCATAGCAACAAATCTGCTGCCCCTGGCGAACATGCCTATTCTGGCCAGGATGGCACTTCTCAACACATCTGGACTGGGGCACCATCTAAGAATGATCACAGGGAATGGGTGTGTGTGTAGGTATCAACTGGATGGTACAGATTGCTATGATGTTCATTTTTCTCCATTTAACGACATACCTAGTCCTCTGTTTACATCCATGTGCCCTCAAAGTAACCAGCTATTTTATACCTTTCTCTCATCAACTCTACAACGAGGTCACCACTGGGTCTCTTTGGACCTGCACCAGCTCTTCAGCTGGCACAAGTCAGAGGAGACAAAGGGCGCCTGTTGGTTGCTCCAGAAGGGATAGCTTCCGGCACAAGTCACTTGTGCCACGTTCCATACCCTCCTTCCTCTGAACCCCGATCTTCCCAAATCTGCCCCAAACCTCCCACCTCTGGCCTCATTCTGCCCACACTGCTGATTTACCAAGGACCTTCAGAGGATCTTCTCTTTGCAGTCATGGTGAGAGGGTACCCTTGCCATCTAGAGCGGTAGTCTGAAAGCAAGCAGCTATGAGCACTTCCCAAACAGCTCTTACAATGCTGTAACCATATTCCAGCACCAGGACACTAGTCCTGGAGGCACACTGGCATGTTAAGATTGGGCCATTAGAGTACCATCCTGTTCATGTCTACTCAGAAGTCATTTCCACTGAATTAAATGGAACTCACTCCATTTTTTCAAAGAATTACAGCCTCAGCCTCCCCTGCAGTCTCCCAATTCTTGATTCAGAAAACAGCATCATCCTCCCCACCTGCTTGAACCTGGGATTCCACAGGATGGCACTTCCATTCAAGGTGAATTCTCTGCCTGCAGGAGCCTGGGGGTCCATCCTGCCAACACTGATGCTCTTGAAGGAGCGATTGGGGAATGTGACTGTGTTGATGATATCCAATGAACTTGCCAGATCTCCCTGCTGGTCGAAAGAAATTTCTTCCCCGGCACTGTTGTTGAAATGGACATTTCTCAGGAAAGAAATGATCTGGGTCAGAAGATGAGAGGTTGAAAGTCAGATATATAAAAGAACAGATTGTGTGTGTGTGTGTATGTGTGTGTGTATGTGTGCACACGCATGTAGACACACATGCCAACCGGACAGAAACAGGTGAATCCAAGTTATATGAACCTTGTTAGCTGCTTGTCAGTTGACTTTGGGGAGAGTCACACCAGCTACTGCTTTTGGAAATGTATCTCACGCACCTGCTCAGAACAGGAATTATTGCTCTCCTAGTTCCGTGAGATGGTATCTAGTGGTGAGCATTTCATCATGAATGAAGTTCAGTGTTTTATATTGAAGCAAAGTTGGGAGGGTTTTCTGTTTTTTGGAGAGCATAAAACAGAACTTTGCTTCCAAGAAGGAATTGCAGAATTGAGCAATTGTAGTTGTCTGTTCCCATCAGTTCAGCTTCCTACTTTTTTGTTGACTCGTCATTGATGAAACAGCCTGGGATGTGTGGTGCATGGGGACCTTTCTCCCTTCTAGGAAGGCCTTTGTTCAAGGTCTTTGTTGCTGTGCCTGGTCTTTGTTCAATATGAGCTGGCCTTTCCACAGCTCACTGACAACGACCATTTTAGAGACATTGCCGCAAACAGCTCTATATGTGACAATGTGAGGATGCTCTATATGTGTCTATATGTAAGGATGCAGTTCAGGGGATCAAAGCCAGAAATGGGTCAGGATTTGACGGCTACTGCTGCTGCTGAACCTACCCACTTCCCAGTCCCAACCTGCCATACTCCCTGCACCATTGCCACCCCGTGCTGCCTAACCCACCTGGCCCTCTCCTCCTCATCTCCCTCCAACCACCCACATGCACTTACTAGAACCAGCAGGTTTCCATTGCCTGTGTCATGCAGACCTGGCTGTTCACCACTTCTGGCAGTGACCGCGCCACGAGATCTGGCAAGTCACCTTTGGAAAAAGCCAAAAAGCACTCGGCATCATCAGGATCGGGCTGTTAACTTCAGATCACGTGATGCCACAGTGTGTAAATATAGGCGCGTTCTGAACAACTTGTAACTTACAAAGCTCAACACAACCCATTAGTGAGAAATGCTCAGAAGCAAGGAGCAGGCCAGAGGATTTGTGCAGATATCATTACACACTTGGGAATAAACCCATTGAATAGAGAGGAATTTATTCCATCCCTACTAACTGGTATAAGAGGCACCTTTTAAAATGTGTCCTCATGTTTAGCAGATGGCAAGTAACTGTCCTTCATTACCCCAGCATGGCATCTTTTCAGTGGCTGTCGCTGGTGCTTTCTCCATGTTTTTTTTTTCCTTTCTTTCCAGATTGGGAGCCCTTTGGGGGATGGGGAGCCATTCATTAATTTAGCTATGTGAGCTGCTTTGTGAATTACTTTTTGCTTTTTAAAAAAGGATATAAATATTCTTAATAATGATGATACTTCTGAATAAGGACGCTCTGGATTGCACTATTGCACTATTGGTTTATCATCAGCTAATGTAGAAATTCATTTATGACTACAAGTACTTTCCACTGCCTTCTGCACATGAATTAGGAACCAGAATCCAGTCAGTGTTAGTGTCAAAATGCACTTGTGGTTTATTATGCTCAAATTGAGAGATAGTCCGACCCGCCATGGGTGGAGATTCCAGATACTCAATGTAGCTCCATCGCTGATGGCTTTTGGCTTGGATCTTGATGAAAACATGGCATGGAGAGCATGTGCGACAGAATACACAGCATTGTAGATACTGTAGCTCCGACCAGTCATTTGCATTTCAAACAAATATGAAGGGAGGTTCCTCAACTTCTCCTTTCCACTGCACATTACTTCTGCTCCCTTAGAGGACGAGGGGAGAAAACATTTAAATGCTGAAGACCAAAACTGTGGCATGAAATAAAGCTTTGATTGGTAAGGGTTGATTGTCTCCAAGAAATCTTCATATCCTGGCATGTCATTTGAGTGGACGGCAAAGGATAACATACCATTGAATGTTTTGGGTGCAGAGTGAGCCAGATAATTTATAGCTGCGAAATCCCACTGAGCTGTAATGATCCAAACCTTTTCTATTGGCTTTCTTAATTCATTTTCATTGGTGATTAGAAGTTTTCGGAAAATCTCCATTGATCGTGCATCCCCGTTAACAAGAATCACATTGCTTCTGCTCAATAACAGAGTAGAATTTATTCTTTCTCTGGTCCAAAGTAGATCATAAGATGGATCAAAGTATCTGTTTATTTTTGGAATCATTTCCATAAACTCGACACAAATGTTGTTCTCCAGGAGCCTAGATGTCAAACTCTGCAGGAAAATTGCCCCAATTTCATCATCTGAAACAATGACACCAATCCATGTCCATCCAAAGTGCTTAAGGAGATGAAGAATCCCATCATGCTGAGTATTTCCAGTTGGAAGCATGTTATGGAGTAAAGGAAACTGAGTTTTATCACTCAATACATGGTGAAATGAGTTGTAATTGAACTAAGGAGAAAAGACAACAGTATTTTTAGAGGTGACAGAAACCTACCTCTTCTCCTGAATTTCAAAATCTTTCTCCTAATCTCTAACAAGAGGGAATGTGCCCCTCCAGGTTTCAGATTCAGCATCAAATATTGTGAAATCTGAATGTCCTCTAATGCTTTGCTGTTGGCAGGAGTATTGAAGGGCTAAGTCCAAAGTATAGAGAAATACATGTAAATACATACATATCTCTCAATACGGAGAAATTTGGATTTTTCTACATGAAGAGAAATGTTTGACTTAGCACACAAAAGCACAAACACACAACACTTCTGTATTCATAACAGCCCTTCTAAACAGAACAAAACAACAGAAAAAAGAGTTTCTTTTTCTAATGTATGCTGGTGCAAGTACCAGGTAGCTACCTGAAGAGGACCTGGGTTGAGCCAAATGGGCAGAGCCAAATTTTTTAGCTTGGCTGCTTTGGAGGAATGAATTAACGAGTAAATGCAGCAGTTGGACTGCTCCCTTCATTTCCTTTAATCAAGTGCTATGTTCATTTCAATGAAGGAACATACTTGTGGAAGTTTGTAGGTATTTAAGATGCTGTGCATGTGGATTGTATTTTGGGGGATGAGCCCTCCAACGATGGCCATGAGCTTGTGTTTCTGGCCGCAATGGTAATTATAGCGACACCCTGTGAAAAGGAGATTCATAGTGCCATAAGCGCTCCCCATTGAATTCAAGAAATCTGGAAAGATGATGCGTCCCAGCGTCTTGTTGGATAAGAGGTTGGCATTCCTGTTGATCTCATTTATGGCAAACTCAAGAGCAAGAGCTTCATGGTATTTCCTGAAGAGCATACTGCAATGAGAGTTTCACCTGATTAAGGCACATGCAATGAACTCTTTCACCTATAGAAACTGTTGGAGTCATGCCATGTAACAGCAAAGCCCTCATATCATTAAAGGATCATGTTAATGTTTTGAATAATTTTGTTTTCCACGTTTTTTTTTAATCCTCTAAAATTCTCTCTTTGAGTGCTGTGATGAACTCACCAAATTTGATTTTATTTGCTGCAAGCTGATGTCAGCTTATCATATAGCATAGACTTTAAACATAGCTACCTAGATAAACAGACATTGCATCTGAATGTGTGTGTTATGTTTAGATAGTCCCTCCATTGAATCCTAATCCACGCTGTGACATGGTACATCCCAACCACAGGGTGAACATTTCAGTGATGAATAGAGATTTATTTTGTGTTTGGCCAAGGTAACTGGGGAAGGACTTGAGCTGAGACAGGAATTGAATTCCTTTGGTTTCTTCTAGCTTCTTCTTATTTTAATTATTTATTTAAAAGATATTTATCCCAACTTTCCTCTGCTGGAGCACATGCCCTATGCAGCTTACAATTTAAGGATAAAATATACACTGTATCAAAACAATAAATAATATCAGAAAAAATAAATAAAACCAATTTGAAAAGGGCAAAAACACTCAAGGATCTTCTATGAAAGCACAGGAGGGAGACAAGCCATCACCCAAATGTCAAACAAAACAAAAAGGTTTTGAACCCTCACCGAAATGCCTTGGGGGGAGGGGTAGATCTTAATTCTCCCAGTAGGGGGTTCCTTAATTGTGGCACCACTACTGAGAAGGCTGACCCCTGTGCCACCATCCTCCTAACTTATACAACTATGAGAAATGTAGCAGAAAGTCGGCATGCCACAGAGATCTGGCAGTGGATTGAGATATGGGATTTTCAGCTTCATGAGTGTTGCTGCTCTTTCAGAGCTTGAGCACCCTGCCCTGGTTCTTTGCAACCAAATTATTAGGCTACAAAAGACGGTGCAGAACAAGTTGGAAACAAGATGGAACACGGATTAATTGACATGCATGAATATCTTCCCTTCCATAGGAATAATTTCAGGATGACTGGATTAGTTCTACTCTCAATCCAAATTTAGAAAGATTTATTGCAAACTGAAAGTAACAGATGTTGCGGAACAAGAGGACTTGACTTGAATAGGAATCTAGTCACACACAGAGAAACAGAGAAATGTAACAAAAATGTCAGGAGTAACTGAATAATGACTGTATACTGTATGTATGTATGTATGTATATTATTATTATTATTATTATTATTATTATTATTATTATTATTATTATTATTATTAATTTGTACCCCGCCTTTTTGCCCAACGGGCACACAAGGCAGCTAACAAACAATTTAAAAATACAACATGAAAAACAATTAAAAACAATTTACAGTAATTAAAAAGCTAAAAACAAAACAAACCCCGTGGATTTTCATATCAAAGCATGAACGCCAGCCAGTCTGTTAACAATTAAAAGCTTTTTGAAATAAAAAGGTCTTCAGTCCACGCCGAAACGTTAGCAACGAGGGAGCAGTTCTCAGTTCTAAGGGGAGGGTATTCCACAGTTCAGGGGCCACCACCGAGAAGGCCCTCTTCCTGGCTGCCACCCCTCTCACATCTCTTAGTGGCGGCACAGTCAAAAGGGCCCCCCAGATGATCTAAGAGCACGGGCCGGATTGTAGGGAAGGAGGCGGTTCCTCAAATACCCCGGACCCGAGCCGTAAAGGGCTTTAAAAGTCAAAACTAGCACCTTGAATTGGGCAGAACCGGCAACCAGTGTAGCCGCCGGAGCAACGGCTCGACAGAGTCAAACCGACGTGCTCCGGGAACCACACGAGCAGCCGCGTTCTGTACTAGTTGTAATTTCTGGACCGTCTTCAAAGGCAGCCCCACGTAGAGCCCCAGGTACGGTCGCAGCTGGTGAATCAGCCGAAGCTGAGCAAAGGCTCCCCTGGCCACAGCCGCCACCTGGGACTCCAGGAGCAGCTGTGGATCCAGGATCCCCCAAGCTGCGGACCTGCTCCTTCGGAGGGAGTGCAACCCCATTCAGAGCAGGACGATAGTCCAGCACCCGAGCTGTGGATTTCCGAACCAAGAGCACCTCTGTCTTATCCGGATTTAATTTCAGCTAGTTCGCCCATATCCAGTCCCTAACCGCTCCAGACAGCGATCCAGGACCCCAACCACCTCCTCAGAATCAGGGGAAATTATTATTATTATTATTATTATTATTATTATTATTATTATTATTATTATATACGGCTTTTCAACAAAAGTTCACAAAGCAGTTTACAGTTTACAGAGAAAAATCAAATAACTAATATCTAAAAAATAACTATATTGTTTCTCCATTCAGATATTATCAGGGAGAGGATAGCTGAAATAACTACTTACAGAATGTAGGATGACCATTTTGGTCTGGTATTAAGGGGAAGTTCCCTGAGCTCTGCTTGTACGAAAGATGTAAATTCACCAATTACAAGACCATCTAAAGAATTAGTACCTTCAAGGAAGAACTGTGAAACCCTTCGAATGTCACAATTCATACTGACACTATGAGGCAGTTGCAGTAGCAAAGTTATCAGCAGTAATGGAATCAGCCTGCAGATCAGAAAGCCTTGGCCCCAGACATACTGGGCCCCCTTCATTGTGACATATGTGCCCATCATCAGTGCTATTACTGCCATCAGCATTCTTGAAAGGTGCTATAAATTGGACCTCAAATCTGACAACAGTTACAGCTTCCCCACTACACAGACCCTGAAATTCCCTTCACTTACAGCTCTGCCTGTTTTCACTGAAACTCTCAGACATGTGAAGCCCAAATTGCTTTGAACCGGGTCTTTATAACCCACTATAGAAGAGAAGAAAGTGTCACCTTGCGTGTTGTTACAAACTTTGCAAGTGCCTTCTGCTAATCCTTGGCGTATTCACTACTTGATCGATTATGAAAATTGCAGGGTTGAGAATTGTTCTTCCCAAAGCACTTGAAGACCTGCCAGGCTGAAGTAAACATGTTGGATGGATCCACAGTCAAAAACTTCTCTGCACTGGGAAGGAAGTAAAGGTCTCCAGTGCATGTTGGGTATGAAGCAGAACATACTGAAAGAATAGCAACTAGCACAAGCGCTGTGGGTAAAAGGAAATTGTCAGTGACCAGAAGCTCAGATTTCCTCCCAAACCCATAACTTTTTTTCTTTTTCTTGCATATTCTGAAGACATTGTGTGTGTCTGTGTGTGTGTTTTCAATTCCATTTGTCTTCATTATCAGGAGCAGTGATTTTCAACCTTTTTCACCTCGTGGCACAGGAGGTGGTGCAAGTCCGCGGAGACCCATAGGGGCCAGCGACCCTTACCCAGGGGTAAGGGGAAAATTTCCCCTTGCTCTGGCTGAGCTAATTCTGGCACCTATCCTGCGCTGGATAGAGCACAAGCCTCTTTGCTTGCCTGCTCCATCACAGGATAGAATTGTGCTTAAGGCCCACGTGAAAGGTGGCTACTGGAGATGAAATCCCACTTGGCAACAAATCAACTGCAGATTAGAATCTTATTGTCAAACTCAGAAAGGACTGTTGTTTTAGTGGATCACATGCTGGAGTTGTACTGAGAAAATCCACATTCATATCTCAGCTTAGCCATGAAGACTTCTGAGTAACCAAAAGACTGTCAAAATTTGTCACACAAATTTCTCAGGCTTTGTGGGAATAAAAGAGAAGCTTGTGTACTACTCTGGGATCCTTAGGGTCAGATATCAATATAATAGAAATATCATTTGTGGGGACCCCAAGAGAAGATTTCCATTACCCACCCAGTATCCTCTTTCTAAATATGGATATTGAAACTATAACAGTGTATCTGTTCACACAAACATGTCCCATATTTCTGGCAAGCTAAGCTAATGGCGATCCAGCAGCAGAAAAGGTTTGAAATAAAAGTTTAAAAATTGAGAGCAAAAGGAGGAAACAATTTACATTATGATTACATGAGGTGCTTTGAATCAAGAAAGAAGAATCTAAATTTGTTGTGCTCATTAAGTTATAGCTCATAGTTATGCATTACTCAAAGTTATGCATGACTTTGCATGGAAAAATATGTTTCCCAATATATTCATCATCCCTATTATACAAAGATATAAACCTAATATATTCATATATGTGTGCATGCACATTCTGAATAAAAAATGCTAACAGATCTACAGGTGGATCCTATTTATCTGCATTAGTTCCGCACGATTAACAAAAAACGCCTTGTGCTAAATGCCATAGAGTTACACAAATTTGCTGCAGCCTGACACTTCTGGATGGATGGAAACTATGGCAGCTGTTCTCACTTCCCTCCTCTCCATACTCAGCCCTCCTGTTGCCAGCTGTCCTGCTTCTTTCACAGTTGGAATGGTGAGCTTGCTTGGGAAGCCTCTTCCTCTGTGTTCCAGGTGGCCTCCCATCAGAGCTGCATGTTCTCCTCCTGCTCTTCGCTGCTGCCACTCCTGCAGCCCAACCTGGCCACCATCATGGAAGCACCTCTGCCCCAGAGCATTCTGGGACATAGTCCAGCTCACTGCTCACCCTCACCTGTCTCTCCAAGGCTTCCCAAGGCTTGCTTGGGAAGGCTTGCTGGAGCAGGACAGCTTGCATCATCTGGGGGGAGGGAATTTGGCAAACACTCCCTGGGTTTTTTAAAGCAATCTCCAATACTCCCCCTCCTGCCTCCCTCTCCTGAGCCCTCCCCATTGCCAGCTGTCCCACTTCTTTCACAGGTGGGATGCAGAGCATTTTCAGAGTTCAGCCCTTTGTGTTTCTACTCAGAAGTAGTCAATGGGGTTTGCTCCCAGGAAAGTGTAGAGAGGATTGTAAGTTATATCTCATGCTTTGCTTGGTGGTAATGCTTGCTTGTGTTGGTGATTGCCTGCATCATCTTGGGGGGGGGGGAGATTTGGCAAACATTCCCTGGGCTTTTTAAAGCAATCCCCTCTGTCCACTGTGTGTGTGTGAGATTGAGAGAGAGTGCGCTCCACCTTGCTGCATGTGTTCTGGTTACGCAGGGTTTTCCGCTACCCTCTTCAGCCTCTTTGCTGGCTCAGGGGCTCCAGGAATGTTACTGTTCCTTCGAAAGGGGAACCTCTTCCATGGCTCCAGGGCTATTCCCTGCCTGGGTGAGGCAAAGCCTTTTTGCAGTGTTTTGGGCTGCCTGGAAACAGTGCAGGAAATGACAGGAAGACAGGAAATGTCTTCATCCTACCATGAGCTGTATGGAGTTTGAGAACAGAAGAGGCAATGAGGATGTAGGAAAGGAGAATCATAGAGGAAGTCATAACAAGAATACACCCGGAGACAGTGAAGGTCACCAACTGGCTGACAAAAATGTCAGAGCAAGAGAGGCGCTGTATAGGAGGGATATCACAGAAGAAGTGGTCGATTTCATTAGAGTGACAGAACATTAGGGAAAAGACTGATGCCGTGTTGACAATAGAATTAAAGTGCCCAGTCTTAGAAAAGGACTCTGAATTTCGTGCCTTACTTGCCACAGATAGTATGAATAATTTTAAGGAATTTTTAACACATTCTGGGGAAGCATTTAATTTAGTGGCCACTTTCCAGGAATTGATAAATGAGTTGAAACAGCATCTTAAGGTTAAAATATATCCTACCTCACAGCGGCACTATCCAACATCTAAAGGTTGGTTTGATAGAGATTGTGTTATAGCAAAAAAAGGATTATATAATAACTATAAACTCTATAAATCTGACCCAGGCCCAAAGGCCGCTCATGATCTTCTTGTTCAAAAAAAACTATACAAGAAGCTGTTAAAGCAAAAGAAAAAGGAGGCATTGAAAGAAAGTTGGTTGGGCCTGATTCAAGCAGCTAAACTCAAGAACGCGGCTTGTTTTGGAAACTGGTAAAGATATCCCCCAGTTGTGGGCCTACATCTTTAGACTGTCATATTCATCCTGGGACTTGGGAGCAACATTTTTATGACCTCTATAGAGACTCTAATGTAGTGCACAATGATTTGAATTTTGTAGGGATTCCACCCTGGCCTCCAGTTACTGTAACAGAAATCCATGAATTAGCTGCTCAGATGAAATCAGGTAAAGCACCAGGTGGAGACTTGATTCCACCTGAAGCAGTAAAGAACAATCTTGGTTTCTGGGGCCCAGTTTTAGCTTCATTATTCTCGTATATTGATAAAACGGGCCAAATTCCTGAAGACTGGGGTGCTGCTATTATAGTTCCAATTTTTAAGAAAGGTAATAGAGAAGACCCTGCAAATTATAGACCTATTAGTCTTTTAAGTATGGTTAGTAAACTTTATACACGCCATCTCCATAGAAGGCTTAAAGACTGGTTAGAACAAGAGGAAATACTTGCAGAAGGCGGGGTTTAGAGAGGGCCATACTACTATTGATCAATGTCTGGTGCTACAACATCTCGTTGAAAAATATAGTTCTAATAAAGTAATCTCTCTTTATGCAGCCTTTATTGATTTGAAGGCAGCTTTTGATTCTATCTCGAGAGTTAAGCTATGGGAAAAACTAGAGGCCTCTAACATTGACAGACACTTGTTTTTTCTTATTCAAGCTCTCCATAGGAACACGACTCTTAAGGTGAGATGTAGAACTCAGGGCCACCTTACAAATGCTGTTCCAACCCAAAAAGGGGTAAAACAAGGCTGCATCCTGGCCCCTCTTTTATTTAATTTTTATATTAACTCCTTGGTGGGCCATTTAAACAGCATGGATTTACATCCCCTGGAATTGCAGGGAGATTTATAAATGTCCTGCTATATGCTGATGATGCAGCTGTTTTGTCAAGAACCCCTATCGGGCTTTGGAGAGCATTGCGAAAGTTGTCATATTACTGCAAGGAGAACCAGTTAATGATCAACTATCAAAAAACTAAGATCATGATTTTTGCTAAGAGGCCTAAGTTGTGGACATGGACTATAAATCACCATAGGATAGAGCAGGTGTCCTTCTTCAAATACCTGGGAGTGGTAATACATTCAAGTGGCTCTAGAAAAGCGCATGGAGATTATGTGGCCTTAAATGCCCAAAAGACCTCTTCGGCCATTATTCAATATATGAAAACGAAAGGAGGGCATTATCTCCCTGCTGCTCTCAGGTTATTTCGAGCAAAGACACTGGCTCAGTTATTGTATGGTTCCCAACTTGGGCCACCCCCAAATATTAAGACACTGGAGAGGGTGCAATCAAAGTTCCTGAGGGCAGTACTGGAGGTCCCAAGAGGGATATCTAATGTCAAGCTGTGCCTGGAGTCAGGCCAGATTAAAATAGAGGCTAAGATCTGGCTAGCTATTCTTTTATACTGGCTTAAACTCCGGTATTTACCAGCTGGTCTTGCTCCCTTAGTCCTGTATGATACCCATAGGTCCAGCTGGATACACTCAATAGAACAGAAATTAGCTGTTCTAGGCTTTTCTGTAGTAATTTTGTTAGATATGGGTTATGAAAGGGCGAAGGCAGCCATCAAACAACGTATCTTGGATACAGAAAGGCAAAATGACATTTCTATTGTCTCTGAATTCTATGGCAGGGAAGATCATAAGTATATTGTTGATGTCCCACATTACCTTGCCCAGCTGGAGAACTATAAGTATAGAAGAGCCTTTACATTGGCTCGCCTTAGAGGACTCCCCTCAGCAGTGTTAGAGGGATGACATAAAAGGATACCTTGGACCCAACGACTATGCCCCTGTGGATCAGAAGATGTTGAAACTATCGAGCATGTACTTTTTCATTGTTCCTTTTATAGGGACATTCGTGTTACTCTTATTATACCATTGCTGACCCATTTTAGGGGATGTACACAACAACAATATATGAATTTGTTGCTGTCTGGTGCAAATCCAGGTATCACTTTTAATGTTGCGAAATTTTTTGCTTCAGCGATGTGCATTAGGACATTGATATTGAAAGTGGACTGAATTTAGTAGAGTTGCTGCCTACAATGGATAGTTGCCTCTGAGAATGGGGGTTGGGTTTGGGTTTATTGAAGATTGAGATTTTTTAGCTTGATGTTTTAATTGAATTTTTATTCCTTGTGTAATGTTTTTAAGTGTACGGTTTTGCATTTTATGTACTGGTCACTGACCGTAATAAATGAATGATGATGATGAAGTGCCCAGAATCACGTCCATGCCTTTGGAGGTTAATGAGATCCAGAGAGTGTTGAACTTGTCTGTAATTGCTTCAGGGGACTATTGTGATTTGAGAAGAACTACACATTACACTGAAGATGCAGAACTGAACAATCATTGTGTCCTCCCTGCATCCCCCAGTTGCGTGTTGCTAAAGCAGTCACATTCCACTGCTTGCCCCCAAAGGAACTGAGGATTTGTACGGATTCCAAATGAACACATTCAAATCCTTCTCAAATTGACCAAGTAATGTAATGACTGCTGAGGGTAGGGGGAGTGGAATGGGCCGGGGTGGTGGCAACAGGATGAACAGATTGGGCTCAGGAAAGGGGGTAGGATTGGCTTGCCATATCCCATCCCCCTTCCCAGATTTATTTTGCCAACATGGATAAACTCAGGCTTGCGCAAATGAATTGGTTGGCATAAGTCCAAGTAGACACTGGCTGGGGCTTTCCCCGTGGCAAAGGGGTGAATGTCCCCTTACCTCAAGGAGACCTCCAACATGCAAAATTCCCCTGCAAGATGCCCCTCAAGCTGCAATGGTGCCACTGCATTGGCACAGGGGAATTGGCCCTGAACTGGGCTGTTTGGATCCTATGGTCTATTGTTGCTGCTAAGAGAATTCTATTTAAGAGAACACTGTTTACAAAAGGCATTGAAAGATGATAAATGTTGGAGTATTTGATTCTTTTTTTTCTTGAATTGTTCTACAATTTTTCTGAAAACCAGAAAACTGAACATTTACAACCCTTACCGCCCAATCCTATCACCCACCATTGTACTCGATGCAGCATGTGCTGCATTTAATGGTGGGGAAGGGCTAGAACAGGAGCCAGAAGACCAATCAGAGGTAATTAATAAAAGTTCTATTTACCTCTGGGAAGGGCTTCCGGTTGCCTCTGGGTCTCTTTGGACTACTCCATAACTCCCCAATGACAACAAAGTTTGCCAACACGACTTCTACTGTATGCTGCAGGGGCATTTGGGCTTGTTGAGGCCTCCTTGGGGTAAGGGAATACTTGTTCCCTTGCCCCAGGGGATGTCTCAACAGCTGACATGGGTCAACTTGAACCTGCGTTAGCTCCATAGTCCGGGAAGGGGGTTAGGTTTTTGTGGGTGCCAAACCCACCCCCTTTCTAGGCCCAATCTGTCCTCTTCCTCACCCTGTCACCTTCCTGTTCTGCCCGCCCCACCCCATTCCACCCTCCCTTCAATCCTCCTAACCCTTACGCAAACTTACCAGTGGCAGCGGGTGTCCACTCCTTGTTCTTACACAAACCCAGCCACTCATGACTTGAGGCTTTGGCACTGTCATGGTTGCAGCAGCCATAAAACTATGCTGTTAGAACACTCATTCCAGTGGTGTAAATGGCCCTTAGGATTGTGCTGTCAGTGTGTTTGAATGCGGCTGGGCAGGTTTGAGTGGGAGGTGGCCAGATGAAAGTAAGATGACAGTAGTGTTAGGATGTTCCTGAATCACTGCACTGCACTGCGCTCTCCTCCCCATGCTTTCAGCAAAAGCAGCCAGGTGGACAAGGAGGAGTTAGTGGTGGCAGGAGGGTATGCACCTGCTAACGCACCTGCAAGCAAGAAAGGGGGGACAAAATTTGGGTGGAGTTTCAGCTGGCACTTAAACTAGAGGCAGGTGTCAGTGCCAATGCTGATGAGACAGATTTGCAAGGTTTCAGGCAGCAAGTCTGCTTGCTTCACTCCAATCACATTAACAGCTGTGATTTACTATGTAGTACTGCAGCATTGTCTCATACAAATGTGATCCCTGACTGGGTAAGATCGCCTGAGTGAATCATGTAGTTAGGCCAAAGAAGTAATTGACTGAGCAGCAAAAGCCAGAGGAAACGATGGAGCTGAACACAATTTTTAAACGGTGAATATTTCCACATAAAGTATAAAAAAAAAGAAAAAAAAGAAATGCCATATTTTTATCATTGTTACTTTCAGTCTGAAATTTGGCAATTCTATCACAGCTCTAATTCTACTGCACTCCATCCCATTAAGGCATTTCCTGCCCCATGTCTGGCAAACCAGCATTCGAACGCACAATGGCCTCTTCCCATTCAAGAGCTGCAGTTAGAAATGGCGAGACTCAGCATTACCTATGTCAAGGTCACTGGATTCAGCTATAAATTCCAGGAGAAGCATCTGTGCTGAGCGTTAATCAGACAGGTCTTAACTATTCCAACCTCTGTAGATTCAAAATTAAAGACAGTGACTGTAATCCAGAGAAATTTATAACTTTTTGTACCAAGAGGGATGTAATTATTAATAATAAAAATATAGCACCATCAATGTGCATGGTACTTTACATTAGAAGAGAAGTCCTTGCTCTGAGGAGCTCACAAACTCAATAAGCACAAGGGACTTGACTGAGGAAGGGGACCGAGGAAACATCCTGTTTTGGACATCTTTTTCTCAAACAGCTATTTCATTCCAAACCACTTTGTGAATTATTTCTGAAATGTGGGACACTTTCAAAAGTGCCAGGTGGTGCCAGGGTGGTGTAGTGGTTTGGGAGGTGGACTTAGACCTGAATGATCCAGGTTCAATTCCCCCCTCAGCCACAAAGCTTCCTGGGTGATCTTGGGCCAGTCACTTTCTCTCAGCCTTACCTACCTCACAGGGTTGTTGTGAGGACAAGAAAGAGGGGAGGAGCAGCTGTGTAAACCGCTCTGAGCTCTTTGGAGGAAGGGCGGTATAAAAATGTGAAAAATAAATAAATAAATAAAAGTGGGTTGTATCACAAACATCTTCTGCTCCAAGAGTAAAGCTTGAAAGTTCCACAAGGCAGGCAGAAGCATGTTTAATATAGCTAATATAGAGAACTGAGTCTTGGCTTCACAATATTGAAGCAGAAAACCCAGCATCATTTGGATTCTGTGAATGTAGCTTTATGCCCTACCCATGGCTTTCCGGAGTGCCCCTTGCACATCCTTGTTTCTCAAGCTATAGATGATTGGATTGAGCATTGGTGTGAGAATCCCGTATAGCACAGACAAAATCCGATCCTGCTGCTGGAAGTATGTGGAGTTGGGATGGATGTATGTGAAGATGATGGTGCCAAAGTAGATGTTGACCACAGTCAGGTGAGAAGCACAGGTAGAAAAGGCCTTGAGACGCCCTTCCTTGGTGCGGATCCTGACAATGGCCAAAACTATATAGACGTACGACATCAGAGTAACCAGAAATGAACCCATGATCACACCTCCACCCACCACAAAGGTCGCAATTTGATTGGCCTGAGTGTCAGAACAGGAGAGCTGAAACAGGGGTAGGATGTCACAAAAGAAGTGTTGGATGACATTGTCCCAGCAGAAAGACAAAAGGGACATCATGCCAGAGTGCACACCAGAGTTAGCCAAGCCCAGAATTCAGGCAGATGCTGCCAGCCACACACACGTTTTGGGGTTCATGAATACACCAACATACATGAATACATACATGAATATGGTTCATGAATACACCATAGTGCAGTGGGTGGCAAATGGCAGCATACTGGTCATATGCCATCACACCCAGCAGGAGGCATTCAATGCCACCAAAGGAGATGAAGAAATACATTTGGGAGAAGCAACCAGCAAGGGAGATTCGCTTGTCCTGAGAGAGATAACTTATCAGCATCTTGGGAACAGTGGAAGATGTAAACCCAATGTCCACAACAGAGAGATTACCCAGAAAGAAATACATGGGGTTGTGCAGTCTGCTGTCCAAAGCGGTGATGAGAAGAATGAGAGTGTTTCCACCTAGGGCCACCAAGTAGCAAAGGAGAAAGAGACCAAAGAGAATGAATTGGACCTCTGGGTCGCTGGAGAGCCCCAGGAGTATAAATTCAGTAACAGCTGTGCCATTCTGCACCATCGGATGTAGGGGCTCCATCTGTGAGGGAATATTAAATGGAATATTTGTCAAAAGGTGGCACATGGAATAGAGGGTTTAGCCACACAAATACAAGCATGAGAACAGTCAAAGCACAACAGCAGTTTTTTTCTTCCAATCCCTAGAAAGCATTTGTGCTGCCTTCCATTCTTTGCTTTCTCTTTCTCTTTCCAGCTTCCTCCTGCTAATGAACTCTCAGAAACTCACATAATTTATATACCTTTAACTTTTCAGCTTTCATAAACTCCAGCCTTAACTTTTCAGCTTTCATAAACTCCAGTTCCCAGGACAATGGGAATATCTGATCCAACCCCATTATCATGGAATTCAGTGGGGGTTTAGCCTACCTCCGCATCTGAACTCGATTCGCTGCTGACACTAAAAATGCTTTTCTCCAACCTCTGCACATGAAGTATTTCTAAGCACATCATCTTCCCTTCTGATTGTAACAGTGTTGTATCAGGGCAGGGGTAACTCCAGTGTTACAACCAGAGACAGAATTTGGATGCACAGATAAAGCTAAATATAACACAGAACATTTTTAACAGATTCAGATGAAACAGTGTTTATTCTTTATACTTATTTTATCTCTCCCCCCTTGGGGCAAATAGCCCTTACTCTGCCATGTCCCAGAAAACCCTCTTACCATTGCATCATCAATAGATCAAGGCAAGGAAAATTCCAGTTCTAGAACCATATACTGTATTAAAGGGAGTCAGGGAGGCTGTGGGGGGCAGGCACTGGATCCTATCCCCCTTTTCTGCAGCCTCCCCACCCCCTTTTCTCCCTAAACTTCCACTAGTGAAATTGCTAGTCTGAGGAAACCCACTGAGGAGCAGGAGGCTTACAAAAGTGTCAGGGGATTTAAACTCCTTTTGCCTCTGAAGCCTCCTGATTTGTCCTCCCCTACTAGAAACAGTGTGCTCATTTTTGGCATGGCTGCACCAGTGGGGGGGGGGGATAAGATTAGAATTGGACTCTAAATGGTGCAGTTTAAATGAAATGAATTATTACACTCCCCAGAACTTGATAGAGATACATATTGGAACAAGTATACAATGCTTACACATTCAAGATGACTTTGGGCCCCATCCCATTCAATTTTTCAGTGCTGGTGTAGCTGTGCCAATGGGGCGTGCACTGCATCCTGTGATGGGGAGGCAGTCACAGAGGCCTCCTCAAGGTCTGGGAACATTTGTTCCTTTACCTCAGAGCTGCATTGTGGCAGTACCGGTGCTGGAAAGTTAGATTGGATTGGGCCCACAGAGATTTGCTTTCTGCCTCTGGTAGCCCAAGCCTATGCAAGTCTACTCAGGAGTAAGTCTCATTCTAGTTGATGGGGCTTACTCCCAGGAATGTGTGGATTGAACTGCAGCCTGAAATATGGGTTTGGGGACTTGTAATGGCTATTGATGGATATATTTTTCATGAATGTATCTGAACTTTAGCTAGTGGCTGTCTCCACTGAATTTGGTACGTTACATAAGAACATAAGAACAGCCCCACTGGATCAGGCCATAGGCCCATCTAGTCCAGCTTCCTGTATCTCACAGCGGCACACCAAATGCCCCAGGGAGCACACCAGATAACAAGAGACCTCATCCTGGTGCCCTCCCCTACATCTGGCATTCTGACTTAACCCATTTCTAAAATCAGGAGGTTGCGCATACACATCATGGCTTGTACCCCATAATGGATTTTTCCTCCAGAAACTTGTCCAATCCCCTTTTAAAGGCGTCTAGGCTAGACGACAGCACCACATCCTGTGGCAAGGAGTTCCACAGACTGACCACACGCTGAGTAAAGAAATATTTTCTTTTGTCTGTCCTAACCCGCCCAACACTCAATTTTAGTGGATGTCCCCTGGTTCTGGTATTATGTGAGAGTGTAAAGAGCATCTCCCTATCCACTCTGTCCATTCCCTGCATAATTTTGTATGTCTCAATCATGTCCCCCCTCAAGCGCCTCTTTTCTAGGCTGAAGAGGCCCAAACACCGTAGCCTTTCCTCATAAGGAAGGTGCCCCAGCCCCGTAATCATCTTAGTCGCTCTCTTTTGCACCTTTTCCATTTCCACTATGTCTTTTTTGAGATGCGGCGACCAGAACTGGACACAATACTCCAGGTGTGGCCTTACCATAGATTTGTACAACGGCATTATAATACTAGCCGTTTTGTTCTCAATACCCTTCCTAATGATCCCAAGCATAGAATTGGCTTTCTTCACTGCCGCCGCACATTGGGTCGACACTTTCATTGAGCTGTCCACCACCACCCCAAGATCTCTCTCCTGATCTGTCACAGACAGCTCAGAACCTATCAGCCTATATGTGAAGTTTTGATTTTTTGCCCCAATGTGCATGACTTTACACTTACTGACATTGAAGCGCATCTGCCATTTTGCTGCCCATTCTGCCAGTCTGGAGAGATCCTTCTGGAGCTCCTCACAATCACTTCTGGTCTTTACCACTCGGAAAAGTTTGGTGTCGTCTGCAAACTTAGCCACTTCACTGCTCAACTCTGTCTCCAAGTCATTTATGAAGAGGTTGAAAAGCACCGGTCCCAGGACAGATCCTTGGGGCACACCGCTTTTCACCTCTCTCCTTTGTGAAAATTGCCCATTGACACCCACTCTCTGCTTCCTGGCCTCCAACCAGTTCTCAATCCACGAGAGGACCTGTCCTCTAATTCCCTGACTGTGGAGTTTTTTCAGTAGCCTTTGGTGAGGGACCGTGTCAAACGCCTTCTGAAAGTCCAGATATATAATGTCCACGGGTTCTCCTGCATCCACATGCCTGTTGACCTTTTCAAAGAATTCTATAAGGTTCGTGAGGCAAGACTTACCCTTACAGAAGCCATGCTGACTCTCCCTCAGCAGGGCCTGTTCGTCTATGTGTTTTGAGATCCTATCTTTGATGAGGCATTCCACCATCTTACCCGGTATGGATGTTAGGCTAACCGGCCTATAGTTTCCCGGGTCCCCCCTCTTTCCCTTTTTAAAAATAGGCTTGACATTTGCTATCCTCCAATCTTCTGGCACCATGGCCGTTTTGAGGGACAAGTTGCATACCTTAGTCAAGAGGTCTGCAACTTCATTCTTCAATTCCTTAATAACCCTTGGGTGGATGCCATCAGGGCCCAGTGACTTATTGATCTTTAATTTATCAATGAGGTCTGAAACATCTTCTCTTTTAACCTCTATCTGACTTAACTCCTCGGTCGGGAGGGGCCGTTCGGGCAGCGGTATCTGCTCGAGGTCTTCTGCTGTGAAGACAGATGCAAAGAACTCATTTAATTTCTCTGCCATCTCTAAGTCTCCTTTTATCTCCCCTTTCCCTCCCTCACCACCCAGAGGGCCAACCGCTTCTCTGGCGGGTTTCCTGCTTCTAACATATTTGAAGAAGCTTTTATTATTCCCCTTAATGTTGCTGGCCATGCGTTCCTCATAGTCTCTCTTGGCCTCCCCTATCACCTTCTTACATTTCTTTTGCCACAGTTTGTGTTCCTTTTTATTCTCCTCATTAGGGCAAGACTTCCATTTACGGAAGGAAGCTTCCTTGCCCTTCACAGCCTCTCTAACTTGGCTGGTTAGCCATGCGGCACCCTCCTGGATTTAGTGGAACCCTTCTTTCTTTGCGGTATACACCTCTGCTGGGCCTCTATTACTGTTGTTTTAAGCAGCCTCCATGCACTCTGGAGAGACTGGACTCTTTTTACCCTCCCTTTCAACCTCCTTCTAACCAGCCTCCTCATTTGAGGGAAGTCCGCCCGTCGGAAGTCAAGGGTTTTTGTGAGAGATTTGCCTGGTTTTCTTCCCCCAACGTGCACGTCAAAACGGATCGCAGCATGATCACTGTTCCCCAATGGCTCAGTAACGTTTACATCTCTAACCAGGTCCTGCGTACCGCACAATATTAAATCCAGAGTCACCTGTCCTCTGGTGGGCTCCGTGACTAGCTGCTCTAAGCCACAGTCATTTAGCATGTCAAGAAATCCGGTTTCCTTATCGTGACCAGAACACAAATTGACCCAGTCAATATGAGGATAATTGAAGTCCCCCATGATTACAACCCTGTCCCTCCTTGTCACCTCCCTGATCTGTTTCCTCATTTCAAGGTCCCCATCAGATTTCTGGTCTGGAGGACGATAGCACGCCCCCAGTATTACATCGCTGCACAAGCCTGGTAATTTAACCCACAGAGATTCTACGGTGGAGTCGGACCCACCTTCAATCTCTACTTTGCTGGATTCTATCCCTTCCTTAACATAAAGGGCCACCCCACCTCCAACATGCCCCTGCCTGTCCCTCCTGTAGAGTTTATAGCCCGGGATTGCGGTATCCCACTGATTCTCCGCATTCCACCAGGTTTCCGTTATGCCCACTATGTCAATATTTTCCCTTGTCACCAGACATTCCAGTTCTCCCACCTTTGCTCGTAGACTTCGGGCATTTGCATAAAAGCATTTATACACGGAATGCCCCAGGATGGGCTGCTTATTTGCTCCTTTGTCTCCGCATCCTCTCATTGTGCCAAACCGTCTATCACATCCCATCACCCTACCTTTCCCAATTTCTTCTCCTACCCTGCCTTTGTCTTGTTGTTCTCTAACCTCCCCATCCTCATCCCATAGGGATGAGGAGTCCCGAACTGGATGCCCCTCGGCTCCTGTCGGCCTTCCCCCAGGGATCAGTTTAAAAGCTGCTCTGCCACCTTTTTAATGTTATGCGCCAGCAGTCTGGTTCCATTCTGGTTCAAATGGAGCCCGTCCCTCTTGTACAGGCCCCGCTTGTCCCAAAACGTTCCCCAGTGCCTAACGAATCTAAACCCCTCCTCCCTACACCACCGTCTCATCCACGCATTGAGACCCCTGATCTCCGCCTGCCTAGCTGGCCCTGCACGTGGAACACGTAGCACTTCAGAGAACGCTACCTTTGAGGTCCTGGCTTTCAGCTTCCTGCCTCCAGGACCTCCCAGCTACACTTGCCCACGTCGTTGGTGCCGACATGCACCACAGCCGCTACCTCTCCCCCAGCACTGTCTACTAACCTGTCTAGATGAGAAGTGATGTCCGCAAACTTCGCACCAGGCTGGCAAGTCACCACGCGGTCCTCACATCCGTCGCAAACCCCCCTCTCTATGTTTCTAATAATCGAATCCCCCACTACAAGAAGCCCCCGACCCCCCTCCCGCCGAGGAGTATCCTGAGTGCGCTCGGATACGGGCCCATCCCCTGGAGAAGGGATCCCTCCTAGGGGATTGTTTCCCTCCTCTCCAGGATGACGTCCTCCAGTCCTGAGACTTCCCACCCGGGCAGCCGAGGAGCTGCACGCCTGAGGTTGGGATGAAGCCTGATCGTCCCCGGAAGTCTCCCCACGGTCCTCCTCTGGCTGCCTGCGCTTCTCCAGGTCGGCCACCAAGGCTTCAAGGGAGCGGACGCGTTCCCTGAGACCCTGGAGCTCCTTGCACCGAGGACACACCCATGACTTATGCCCCAGAGGCATATAATCATACATGTGGCACTCGATGCAGAACACTGGATAGCCCCCACCCTACTGCTGGCTGTCTGACTGCATAGCTTTTTTCTTGTTGTTGTTGTTGTTGTTGTTGTTTTATTTAGGGGTCCTTTTAAAAACTGTACACTGGATAGCAGCCCTTTTCTTAAGGGAAGAGGAAGGGCAGTGTATGGGGCCCTGGCCTCCTCGCCCTGCTGCTGAACTCGCCCAGATGCTAAACTCTCGTGCCTTACCTGGCACTTAGTTCCCGAGGCACTGGGTTCCCAGAGGCCACACACGTGGGTTCCCAGAGAGCCTCACGCGATGGCCCGCCTAGCTTTATACTCCTGGCTGGCTCCTCCTCCCTCCTTCCTTCCTGATTGAAAGGGGGCTGGCCTTCCCAGGTGAGTTTACAAAAGCTCAGGAAGGCAAACGGCTGCTGATGGGCGTGACCTACTCTGCAGGCTCCTGAATGGACTGCTTGGATTAGCCTAATGGGGCTCTTAATGGGTTGGGAATTGGCCCTTCCTAGGTTCTTTCCCTCCTAGTTCTGTTCTCTTAGGCTGGACTGTTTTTGTAACCTCAAGCTAGTTTTTATTTGGGTTTGTTTAATTATTTATTGCTCTCCAGATCCTGTGTCCCAATTTACTGACCTGTTTAGGTTATGTTCTAACTTAGATTAAGTTTAACCTGGGTTAAGTATAGGTTTAATTTAAACAAGTAGAAAAACCTGCTTTCCACTTTATCCTCCTCCCTCCCTTCGATTAGGTGCTACCTTAGGTGCAGCTAACTTTCAACTTTGATTTAAATGCCTGACCCTTTGGCTCTTACTCCCGAGTAGGACTCTGCTCTTACTCCCGAGTAGGACTCTGCTCCTACGTTCATTATAAAACCTGACACCATGCTACTAATTCTCCTCCTCTTAGCCTCTTCCCCACAAATAATTAACTGCATATCTGTGGCATATCTGTCAGAGGAAAATAATGCATCACTTGCCTCAAGCACAGCATTGTCCAAGAGGGGAACTCCCAGTTCTCCCTTTACCTCCAACATGTAAACCTGGCCCATGCTTCTCCTTTGAAGAAATCACAACTGGGATGATGCCATTTGTAGTGGAGACTTTTGGGGTGAGAAAAGGATTCCTATCTCTTCCTTACCCATTGATTTCCCCCTGAAACTTCCCCTACCAGTCACCTTTCTTCAGCCTAAGTGCTAAGCTCTTGTTTCCTCACTGGATTGTCAATTATGTAGTGAGGGGATGGACGGGACGGGAGAGGACGGGACGATGACCTTGTGACCTGCTCCACCACATTTTTATATTGCCCAAAGTTCTCCAGTTTTGTGTGATGGGAAAGGAGCTTGCATGCAGCTGCAATTATACGTATTTTAAAACTCATCTCTGTTAATATAAGATTAAACTGTGGAGTGTGATTTGAACTGGTGACTGTGAGGTGTGATGGCTCACACATGCAAGCTTAGCTGCAGCCATCAAGCAGGGAACATACATGTGTGAACTAGTTGTTGGACTGAGGAAATGAACTGGTTTCAGATCTAAACGCAAATTTTTATGAGTTTTCATTGAAATTAGCTGTTAACATCACTTGTTTCATCTTTAGTAATGCAATACATCTCAGAATGTCTTGCTGAGGACAGTGAAGTCAACAAATATTTAATCATTTCATGTGCTTAAAGATCTGGTCATAAATGATGACGGAAGGCCAGAAATTAATAATGATAATGATAGAATCTTGGCTAGATCCTGAATTGTAAGCTATAATGATCTAGCTAGATCCTGAATTGCAAGCCCAGCATAGGTTGTAATAAAGTAATAAAATAATGAGGATGTTGTTTATCACACATGGTATTTCAATTATAACCTTACCTGTTCAGTATTGATCTTTTTGTTTGATGCAGTAAGTAAGACATTCTGAAGCTCCATCCTGGACTGTATCTCAATAAAAGAGAAATCCTCTTAAATTGCCAGGAGCAAGCTCACCAATACTTCTCCCTCTGGCTCCTTCAAGCCACAGCTCCAAATCATACAATACACAAACCAGGCTAGGCAAATATGCCAGTGTGATGTGCCCAGGGGAATGATTGCTACATACTATTTTAATTCTTACAGATAACATTATTTATTCCTTTTGGGAATTCAAGAAAGAGTATTCGGTAGAGGTAGTTTAGCACTAGATACACAACATTTGAGGTATAGAGGAACATTCATAATTATTTTCTTGGACATATTGCAAGTCACAGGATGATAAACACAACCTTAAAATGCCACACCCCGAAGTCATCATAACATACATTGGATCAGGACCAGGTAATTAACATTCCCTCTCTGATAGCTGAAAACATCTAATTAAAAAAGAAAAAGGCAATTATGAAGTGTCCATCTCTTGTGCTTCCCTTATAACTCCTTGCTATTAAAAAAGGAGCAAGTGAGGAAATTGTAGCTCTGTAACTTTGCGCAATGAAAGTGCATTCTGCATGCATTTCCTGATTTGTACGTCTTTCACACTAGTAGGCACACACAGGCATATATAAATATGAAACACATAATGTTCAGAGAGATGGTGCTGAAGCAACAGAATATACATAGAGTGGCAATTACCTGACATATGGCAAGCGTTTCCTCCTCACTAGAGGATGATATTTATGCTCAAATGGTCATTTAATCACAAATCTGTACCATATATTAAAATGAAATATGGGCAAGATAGAAATTCTCCTTATGCTGTGGACAATGACATTACGTTAACTGGTTCTTGATGAGGTTGAATTCCGTAGGAAGGACCAGGTACAAAAATTGGTAATGCTCCTGGACCCCGCCTTAATCCTGGATAAGCAGGTGTGGGCCATGGTTGGTCTTCTGGCTGCACTTGCTCCTGTTCCAGACAGACCTTACCACATGGTTCAATCCTAACTAGTGTCAGGCCAGCGCACGCCATTTACAGCGGTCTGAAGGTTTTCTGCTACTGTAAAATGGCAGATGGCGGTGAGCTGTGCGCGCTACCAATGGCAATTTTTGCAAGTGCTGTTGCAAGAGGTGGAAACACTAGATGGAAATCACCAGACTCAGTTGTACCTGCTGGTACAGGTAAGCATCTGGTGGGAGTGGGGGATGGTTAACAGGGAGGAAAACAGGGGAAACAGGGTGGGCAAATTAGGAGCATTTGGGGGCAGGCGGGGGTATGACAGGAGCAGCTACCCCAGTAACCTAACCCCTGTCATGTTCCTGACATGCCCCTTTAGATAAACAACTTGTGAAGATGAGAGGAACATTGAAGGCCCTCCCTAACTTTTGCAAACTCATACCTAGGTCAAACAAAAATCACCGGGAAATTTTCCATCAGTCTTTATTATTATTTTTAGCAGAGCCTTTACAAATGCCTTAGTGTTTCAACAATTAGTACACATAGAGATGAGCACATATTTTGTACTTAGGTCAGAAGCAGAAGAAAACCAACAGGTGACCAATGAGACCTGATTCCAAGTTGCACAACAGCCACCTCCTACCCTGCGCTGGATACAGCACAGGCTACTCAGCCTTCCTGTTCCAGTGCAGGATATGGTTGGGCTACCCATTGACTGTGTGTCACATCAGACCTTCTCAAGACATTGATCCCATACTTATAACCTGTTTTTCCCAAGCACTCTCCAAAAGGCCCCCTGCACTTCCTAAAGTTATAGGTCAAGGGGTTTAGCAGGGGAGTAATGATGGCATACAACACAGAAACCAGGCGATCCTCTTCCAAGGAATGGTTCGAGGAGGGACGTATATAGGTGTAAATGATGGTGCCATAGAAGATGCTCACCACAGTGAGGTGGGAAGCACAGGTAGAGAATGCCTTGATCCTACCACAGGCCGTGTGGATTTTGAGCACTGCAGAGACAATGAGGATTTAGGAAAGAAGAGTCAGGGAGAAAGGCACAATAATGACACACACAGAGATAGTGAAGTTCATCAACTTGACAAGAAATACATCAGAGCAAGAAAGGTGCAGAATAGGAGGAATGTCACAGAAGAAATGGTCAATTTCATTGGAATGGCAGAAATCTAGGGAAAAGATTAATGCTGTGTTGACAACAGAATTGATGTGGCCAATAATCCATGAAACCGCCAGCAAAACGCCATGGATGGGCTGTCTCAAGAGCAGGGTATAGTTCAGAGGGTGACAGATTGCTGCATAGCGGTCATAAACCATGGCCGAGAGAAGTGCACATTCTGTGCCTCCCAAAATGACAAAGAAATACATCTGGAGAGCACATCCTATGAAGGAGATGGATTTGTCCTCTGAGAAGAGGACCCACAACATCTTTTGAAGTGTGGTAGATGTGTAACAGCTCTCAACAAAAGAGAGATTCCCCAAGAGAAAGTACATGGTCAATAACATTGGACCCACAGAAAGGTAGACCAGCCTTGAGTAGCATGGATGCTGAAATGGAAAAGAAGCTGCACAACCAACAAGACAAGACCATCAGCAGGCAGACTCGGCTGTTCATTATAGCTGTGTATCTCAGTGGGATGCAGATAGCCACAAAGCGGTCCACTGACATGGCAGCCAAAAGAAGGACTTCAGTGGAGCCAGCCACAAAGTAGACATACCCTTGCAGGGCACAGGCAGATAATGAAATTGTATTATCCTTTGAGATAGGCAGGGTGAGCATCTTTGGTGTGTCAGACATAGTGATGATAATCTCCAGCGAGGAGAGGTTCTTGAGGAAGTAGTACATAGGTGTATGGAGACGCTGATCTATCCAGATCAGGAGGATGACCAAAGTGTTGCCAAGCAAAGTCAGTATGTACATGACAAGGAAAAGGAAGAAGAGCGGTTTCTGAAGCTGGAGGAGATGAGAGAAGCAAAGCAGGACAATCTCAGTGACAATAGGCTTAGTGGAGTTGCTAAGCTCCATCTTACCAATACATCTTCATTCCAAATAAAGTTCACAGATTTTGTTTGGCTAAGAAAAAGAGAGAGAAAAATAGTTATAGAATTGAAGATTTGTTTCCTTAGAGGCAAATTTGTTCATTTCATTAAGGGCTTTTCTGAGTGAATATGTACTTCATTAAGAGTTCTTTCTAAACCAGGGGTGTTAAACATAAGGCCTGGGGGCTGGATGCGGCCCGCGGAAGCTTTTTATCTGGCCCTCAGGCTCTCAGTTGCTGAGCCATGCTGCGGTGTTAAACTCATTTGAACTGTGTTATATTTGTTGATATATGTATGTAATTTAAGAGAAAAATTATGTTTGCCACAAAGACAAAAAGACCCCTTTTGTGGTTTCACAACAGACATTATGGTATAAGCATTCATTGACTAGAATTAACTTCAGCAGAGAGAGTTTGAGTCCATAAATGCTTAGGCCTAACAAATCTGACCCAATAAATCTGTAAGTCTTGCAGCATACCATAAGAATACATTTGTTGGCATATTTTTGCAACAATACTAAAACTATATGTATGGAACATTTGACAATCATAGAGTGCCCTCTACTGGTCACCTTAAGTTATTGCTCCAGGTATTTGAATGACTTCAAATATTATTTTGCTAAGTGTCTAGGCAAGTGTTTCTCAACTAGTGGTAAGGGTACCACCAAGTACTTCAGATGGTGTCTGGCAATACTAATGGCTCCCCAGACTAGGAACATGACACAACAAACAGAGGTAGGAGGCTCGGCTCAGCAGGAAGAACTACATAACATGTTTTTCCATGCTCGAAAAAGCCCTCTCATCCACTATGAGCCTCTTACTGGTGTGTGTCGCATTGCATCTGACCTCCCAACCCAAAAGTAACTGGAGATGATGTCATCGCCAGTTACTTCTGGTGGTACTTCAAATAGGTGAACCATGTTAAGTGGTACAGCAGAGGACAAGCATTGAGAAACACTGGTCTAGACTTTGCACCAACATATTTATCTTCCATACAATTTCAATGATCAATCACTTCAGCTGTTTTACCTCTGTCCACTACCTTTTGCTGTCCCATATGACTGCTCCGGTAGTCTTCAAACTAAACTGTGTGTGTGTGTGGGGGGGGGGGAGGGTTAATAAACAATCCCTTTATACATTATGATCCTAATTTTTTTTCTTTGTTTTTTGCAACTGCTGTTTTTTACCTATGATCTGCTCAGATATCTAGTATGTGGTATTTTCTAGTACGTGCATATTTTCCAAGTGCAAACACTGTTTTTAGAAGTCACAATACAATGCACATTTAGGTGTGCTTCATTTGCCTGATTCCAGTAGCCTTAAGCACACTTAGGGCCCAATCCTATCCAATATTCCGCTGCTGGTGCAGCTGTGCCAATGGGACATGCACTGAATCCTGTGGTGGGGAGGCAGTCACAGAGGCCTCCACATTTGTTCCCTTTCCTCATGGCTGCATTGCAGTTGCACCAGTGCTGGAAAGTTGGATAGGATTGGGCCCTTAGATGGGTGTCAGAATGTGACCAATTTCTTGAGACATTTTAATTGATAATTTACCTCATCCAGAGAGGTCAGGTGAAAAACAAATGAAACTCTCCCCCCAAATAATTCCAAAACAGAATGTAAACAAATTTAACTCATTAACATTTCCCAACTTGACCCTAAACCTCATAGGCCATCCCAATTAGATGGGCCCTCCAAAACAGGCCAGGCTTGAACTATGGTCAGTTTATATATGTTCATAGGTTTTTCATGGCCAGCAATAATCCAACAATTTAACATATCTTTATTTGGGTGAGAAGACCATGGTTAGGTCAAAGAATTAGAATCCATGTTGGTAAAAAGTCCAATGTTTCGTTTTGTAACTTTTTCAGAACTTCATCAGGGAAATGTGCCTAGACAGGACCTGTTACTAGAGAGCAAGTCAGAAACAGCAGTTAAAAAACCAGTACCCTCCAGGTGCTTAAGAATTCCATTTTACTGCTGCATTCTTAAAGCAAACTCAGCCTAATCACAGTATCCCATCTCTACTGGAAACTGCTTCCTTATAAAGCTCTTTAATGTCTGTTCTTTTTAGGATTGGAAGCCAGATATTGTTAATATGTAGAGCCTCTTCTTTTCTGTTGATGTTTTGGGGATGCTTAACTATTTCATTCATTCAGTTTATTCATATGGTCTGTTTATCTATGTCCTGCCTTTCTTCCATAACAGGTGGTATGTATGGAGTTCCCAGAAAGTTTCCTACCGGCATTGACCAGACTCAGGCTTGCTTAGCTCCAGCAAGATGCTTGCCTCTTACGTCCTCCAATGATTCCCTGGGGTGTGTAGTTTGAGTTCCATCTGACTGGGACAACCACCAAAATAGCTTTTCTTTGCCCTCTAAACTGGTCATGTAGATAGAATCTTAAAGACGGGTACAGCTCAGATATTACCCACCTGAGTGGGGTACATGAGAAGTAGCAGCTTCTACGTATCTTCTACGTATCTTTGTTTATGATGTGTACAACATTTTGGTATATTTGAAGTTCACTGCTGTCACATAATATACCTTTCTAGCCTCCCAATCCACCGTAACTCCTCGCGCAGCAATGCAATGTTGCCAGCGCAGGCCACCTGAATCCTGTGGGAAAGTATCAGCTTAGGGAGATCTTCTCAGGGTAAGGGAACAGATGTTCCTTTGCCCCAGAGTAAGCCCATGGAGGCCCAATGGGTCAATTCTGACCTACACCAGTTATATACTGGCACAAATCCACGTTGACTTGGGAACATGAATCAGGCCCAGAAAGGGAGTCAGGGTTTGGTACTTTGGGCCCTAATAGTGCAATCCTATCAAAACTGGGGATAGAGGAGCATGATAACATTTGAAGTGTTCCTGACTTGGTTTTTCTTCATATTTGAATGTTTGATAATCTTCAGGTAAGGCAGTTTTAGACAGTACAGAAGAGTCCAACATCATTTTTTGCCATGAATTCAGGCTGCAATCCTACACACAGTTTCCTGGGAGTAAGTCTTATTGAAAAATATATTTTCCATGATCTGCTTCTTCTAATGCATCACAAATTACGGCAGCACCTTTAATTTGTTTATGAGCAGGAAGTCTAATCTTTCACCGTGGACAACGTTCTTTCTTCCCAAGAAGGCTCAGAAGCGCGGCCTGCATTTCTTTGTTCTTGAAGCTGTAGATCAAAGGGTTCAGCAAAGGAGTGATGATGGTGTATGGGACAGCGATGAAGCGATCCTGTTCCACAGAGTGTGTGGAAGAAGGGCGCATGTAGGTGAAGATGGCTGTGCTGTAGAAGATGCTCACTACATTGAGATGGGAAGAACAAGTGGAAAATGTCTTGATTCTCCCCTTGGCTGTACGGATTTTGAGCACAGATGAAACAATGAGGACATAAGAGAGAACAATGAAGGAGACCGTTGTGATCCTGATGCTCCCAGAGATGACGAAAGTCACCAACTCAGTGAAGGAGGTATCAGAACAGGAGAGATGCAGGATGGGTGGGATGTCACAAAAGAAGTGCACAATCTCATTGGAATCACAGAAATCCAGGGTGAAAACAGAAGCTGTGTTGACAATGGCATTGATATTTCCAATAGCCCAGGAAGTTGTCAGAAGCCACATGCAGGCAGACTGGCTCATGAGCAGGGTGTAGTGCAATGGGTGGCAAATGGCAGCATAGCGGTCATATGCCATGACCGAGAGTAAGGCACCTTCTGTAGCTGCTGTGGTCAGAAAGACATACATTTGGAGTGCACAGCCAGCAAAGGAAATGGTCTTATCCCCTGACAAGAGGTCCCACAGCATCTTGGGCATAGTGTTGGTGATGTAGCAGACCTCTGTAAAGGACAGATTGCTCAGTAAGAAGTACATGGGGGTGCGGAGGTGTGGGTCAGTCTGAATCAGACCAATGATGGTCAGATTCCCTGCCAAGGTGAGCAAATAGATCATGAGTCCTGCAGCAAAGAGAAGAATCTGAACCTGAGGGTCCTCCGCCAGTCCCAGGAGAATGAATTCTTTCAGACTGGTTTGGTTTTTTCTTTACATCCTTCAAATGACTTCGATCTGTAGACAATGCACCTGGACTACTTCAGAGCAATTCTGTCACTGCAGGAAGAGCTGTGCATTTAGGAGGAGGGGGAAACATGATAAGAATTATGTATCAAGGCACTTTACACAGGCTATAAGGGTCTGGTATGACTACACATATCTGCCACATACAGACTGTTGATCAATTACCAACCACATATACAATGTGGTTCTCAAACTGCATGTCATGACCCACCAGGAGGTCATGACCCAATTTTTGATGGGTTGTGGCAGGTGGGTTGTGGTGCCACAAGGCTTTCTAGTACTGCTGCAAGGCATTCTAGGGTGTTCCTGGGCAACTGCAAGGCATTCTGGGGTGCTACCCACTTAAGGGCAAATATGCCTAATGATGGGTTTCAGAAAATGTATTCCTGCAATTAAGTGACACATACCTATACTGTTAAGTTGTGTAGCACATACCCTGGTTTTTTAACTCCCTGGATAGCCCTCCAAATTCCTCCAAGCCCTACTCCCCCTCTTTTCTATCTTCCTTGGTTGTGCCATTATGCATTCCCTTTCCCTTGTAAAGTTTTCCTCAAATCCTTACATTTAGGACCTAGTTATGCAGTTGAATATAGATTCAATCTGTTAAGAGAGTTTGAAGAGCTTCATATGTTAAGCCAGGAGAAGATAAGGCTAAGGGGAGATATGAAAGCTGTTTTCATTTGTCTGAAGGGCTATCACATAGAAGTAGGGAAAGTCATGCTCTCTGTTGCTCCTAAGAAAGAACTGGAACCAGTGGGTTGCAACTAAAGGAAAGTAGTTGTAGGCTAGACATACAGAAGAATTTCTTAACTGTAAAAGCTGTTTGGCACTGAGAAAATCTGTCTCATGCAGTTGTGGGCTTTCCCCCATTGAACATTTTCAAGCAGAGGGTGAATGGCTGCCTGTCAGGGATCCTGTAGTAGTTGCCTGCACTGAGCAGAGAACTGGAGTAGATAACTCCTGAGGTTCCTTCCAACTCTACAATTCTATGAACCTTCAGTACCAGTGGTAGTAGTAGTGCCCAATGCACCATCAAGGGGAAGGTGGAACACAATGGGGGGAAGGTCCAAGACAGGCCTTTGCCCCAGGAGCCTTTGCAACCAGGCACCAGCACTGTATATTTTGGTTCTCACATTAGGAAATATTACATGCCCTTTTTCCCCTCTTTTGTTTGCAAGGCAAAAATGAACAAGCAAACCTTGTCAATTCCACTGCAAGGATGTTGTCAAGTGGCAATTCTGAAGTCCATAAATGAATCTTCATTTCATTTCTGTGCCCTCTTCCCCCATCTGTAATCCACTGTGACTTTTTGAAGATAACTAACCCCAACCAATTGTTGAGATGTTGCAACTTTTTCTAAGCTAATTTCCCTGTGCGTCAGTTGACATTAGTCCTTTTGAGAATTCACTCTAGTCATTAAAACTATCTCAACTGGGAGATAACAATAAGGGGCCAAGTGGGAAATCATTGCAATCAGTAGATAGGATACAGTGTTTTACTCTCACTTTATGTTTCCCAGCTGTACATTTAAAGCAACAGAAAACTTCAAAAATGTGATTGAAGTGTGACTACTTGTAGAAATCTTGAGTCATATCTGATGGTCGGAGTCAGACTTGATGAGTCATGATGTTCCAAGTCTCCTCTCCCTATCTTTTCTTAAACTGAAATGCACTCTTGTAAGTTCTCTTGCCATTGGTTGGCTAAAAATTGCCTCCCCAAACATATTTTCTCTCCTTGATGAAAAAGATACAGGGTACTGCACATTTTCACATGTGGGTGGAAATGAAGAATGTATCCTGGTTAAAGTCATTTTTAGCAGCTATAACTTAGGCAGTGGAAAGGGATTAGAGAGCATCTCCTCACCCACATTTCCACTCACATTTCCACGAACAGATTTCATTTTATTAAACCATTAGGTAAAAAACAACAAGGAATGCTATTTTGTCCATATCAAGTTTGACCCTCCATCAGAATATCCTGTTACAACATCATCTGTCAACATTGATCCTTTTCTCCCAATGTAGAGCTATGCTTCTTTGTACTGTGTTTTCGCTTCAAACCAACCACTTTTGGAAGATTTTTGTCATGGTGTCAGCCAAATTTCTCAAGGCCCCTTTGTCATTGGTTGTTGAACTCAGCCCTACCACCTTTAAATGACCATGAGCAATAGAAAGACCACAGACCACACCACAGACACCAGGGTTAAGCTGAACAAGAACAAAGATTTTTATTGAGAAAGAGATAAAAGGTAAAGCTTTGTTGTATAGAACAAAGACCCCCAGGACATACACCTAGGTATTCCCCTTCCTCAACCCTCTGCTGGGTCAGGCTATTGAAAGGGAAAGGTAAGCATGGTTTTGCCCTTTGGCTGATAGTCGGCTGCTGAAAAGTTGGAACTTGGGGCAGAACTGTTTCTGATTGGGAACTTGGACCACAGATGGACGTTTGGGTCTTGACTGGAGCTCAAGTGACTCTCAAGACAGGTAAGGTTTCTCCCTACAAGCCCTCCTCCTGGAGACTCTTCACCAGCCTCCTTCCTCTGCCACTCACAGAGAACTGGGTGCCAAAAGCTGCAGTTTGCTGTCCTTTTTATACGCTGGTCTCCTGGAACCTTCCAGCTGTGCAGCCAATCAGAAGCTGCTTATTTGCATAACTGTCACCAACTGTCTGCAACTGTCAACTGGGTGGGGATGAGGAGGAGGGTTTAACTCTATATTAACCAATTCCCCCCCACATGGATTTTTTTGACTTCATAGTCTTCTAAGCGAAAGATAAAGATACTTTTAAATAGCATTTTCTTTAACCATTTTTCTTCATTTCAGGATCCCGCAGTAGCCACTTTGACAGCCTCATGTGCCAGGCAGTGTAGGATTGGGTTGTAAGACTGCAATCCTATCCACAGTATCCTGGGAGTAAGCCCTATTGATTATAATGGGACTGGCTTCTGAGTAGATATGCATAGGATTGGGCTCTAACACCTCCTACTGTTCTTGTAGAAAGTGAAAGCCCTGCCCACAGGTTGTTCTGCTGGTGTGTGTGTGTGTGTGTGTGTGTGTGTGTGTGTGTGTGTGACTTCAGGACTTATTGCCCATATATTGTTCCAACAGACTTTAACTGCCACTTGGAAAAGGGCAAGAAATTTTTGCCTCAGAGGGAAGAGATTTAACTCTTTTAAAGTCACTTATCTCCTCCTTTACACTAGTTTACGAGGGTGGCTAGAAGATGGCTACCAGGACTGTACTACGCAACAGTGTTCCCTTGGTGAACCCTGTCATTCTCCTTTAATTTAGACAGCTGGAGTCTTTTTGTAGAACACAAATTTGCTCACTCTAATGATCTACAGCGCAATCCTATTTTGCACTGGAACAGGCAGACCAGGAGGCCTGTGTTGTATCCAGAGCAAGATTGGGGCCAGAATCGGCTCAGCCAGAGGCAAGGGGAAGCTCTTCCCCTTACCCCCGGGTAAGCCACCACAGCCCAAATGGATCTCCTCAGACCTCCGCCACCTCAGGAGGTGGCACAAGTCTGAGGAGAAAGGCGCAACTTGGAGCCACTCCGCACTGCTTGGGGAATTGGGTTGGGATTTGGCATAACTGCCGGGTCCAGCCCTGCCTCCCACTCGCTGCCCACCCGCCCCCTGGAACACCCTCTGCCCACTCTCCCCCCACCCCGGAACGCCTCCCTCCTACCTCCTCCCCGACTCCTTCCTGCCCTCCCCTCCCCAGATCCCTGTGTTGGCCAAACTCGGCTGATGCAACCTTCCTTCCCCATGTCAGCACGGAAGCTGGATGCAGCGTCCGTGGGCCATTGTGTGTCCTTGCGCTCAGGACTCACAAGAAAGTCAAATGTGCTTTACGTCCCGTTTGCGACTCTCCTGGGCTGGCACCAGGGACTTGCGTCAGCACAGGACACACTCAAGATTGCGCCCTTAAACATTAACTCAAGATGTTCCAACAATGTATCTTTCTGCATGTAAGTGCTGCATTCACAGTTGAAAACAAAATGTTGGGCAACATGCGAAATTATGCTTTAAACTCATCCAACCATGAAAGCCTTAGTATGTTTGTAATATATCTTTCTGTTATTCACAACGTTGCCTGTCACTAAATTTACACTGCTACCTCCCAATGTTAAACATTCTCAGATGTTCCCATCAATTTGGCAGATACCAGTATACGAGTGAGGGATGTTTTGTCATGGGTATTGTTGCAGAAATGGCTCTGATCATGAAGAAATAACAATAATAATATGTGCAAAGTTAGAGTTTCTGAACTGCAATGTATTTCATTTCTAATCATACACTACAGACCACTCAGAAATCAACTGAGTGCAGTTCCCTAAACTGAACAGAGTTAATACACACCAAATAAACAAAAGAATAAACATTCAAATTGATAAAAACAAATTGTCACATATTTTAAAATACATTTCACTGTGTTTTTGACTGTTCAGTTATGCAAGCTACAACTCCCAGTCAATCTACCGTCTCTTATCAAAGATTCTGCAAAGGGCACCCTGGACATCTTTGTTCCTGAAGCTGTAAATAAGAGGGTTCAGCAGTGGGGTAATCATTGTATAGAGTACAGAAACCAGCTGCTCCTGTTCAACAGAGTTAGGAGTTCAACTCCTGTTCAACTCCGGCAGGAAGACGGAGTTAAGTACATGAAGATGATGGTACCATAGAAGATGCTCACCACCATGAGATGGGATGCGCAGGTGGAGAAAGCTTTAATCCTACCTTGAGCTGTGCGTATTTTGAGCACAGAGGACACAATGAAGATGTAAGAGAGAAGGGTAAGGAAGAAGGACATAGTAATGCCACATCCAGAGATAGTGAAGGTCATCATTTTGCTCAGTCTTGTGTCAGAGAACGAGAGGTGAAGGAGGGGTGGAATGTCACAGAAAAAGCGATCTATCTGGTTGGAGTGGCAGAAGACAAGGGAGAAAATGAAAGCAGTGTTAATGATGGAGTTGACACTTCCAATAGTCCAGGAAATCATTAGTAACCCTTTGCAGACTGGTTGACTCATGAGCAGGGTGTAGCGCAGTGGGTGGCAGACGGCTGCATAACGATCGTATGCCATGGCTGAGAGGAGGACACACTCAGTGCCTCCTAAGGTGACAAAGAAATACATCTGGAGAGCACAGCCTACGAATGAGATGGTCTTGTCTCCTGTCAAGATGTTCCAGAGCATCTTTGGAACAGTGGAGGAGGTGTAGCAGATCTCAATGAACAAGAGGTTGCCAAGGAGGAAGTACATTGGTGTCTGGAGGCAACGGTCCAACCAAATCAAGGTGATAATGATTTGATTCCCTGCCAAGGTTAGCAGATAGACTAGAAGGCCTATGAAAAATCTGTTGTGTTGGGTCATTGGATAATCCCAGCAAGATAAACTCTCTGATGAGACTTGTTTGGTTCAATGTCATTCTGTTCATCTTTGATCATCTTTGTCATGAAACTGTAGGACATCTTTGCTTTGAGACATCACAGCCGTCGTAGATGTAGATTCATGAAGGGGAGGCATAGATAAACGGTCACCATCAATTACATGGTAGATCAGAAACATCAGTGTTCTACTTTTCACCAAATCCATTTCAGTAAATGGTAGAACCATTGGAAGAAGAGAAGCGGTTGCCTTGGGCAAAAGATAAAAGACGATGGAGAGGAGGAGGAATACTTGCCTGGGACTTACTTCCAAAAGATGAAACCTGAAATACATTGTGGTTATATAACAATGATGTTCATTTTTGGTTCCATTTATAAATATGGTGCTGAGTCAGAGTTCAGTTTTGCTGGATGCAACCCAAAATTAATATGATTACTGCCCTCCACGCTGTAAACCTCCCTCCACCCTTAAAAAATTCTGCCACTTGTATTTTAAAACAGAGGCTATTTTTTAAAAAATAACTCACAAAAAGTTCAGATAAACATTAAAGATACTTGATACAAATTTATATAATCCATCCAAAGCATGTAAGGTGAGGCTGAAGAACAAATTACCTTTCTATTTGCATGTTATCTGAGGACTGAAGAAAGCTAAGCATATTCCACAGAAGAATCAAATCACCCAGAACTCTCTTTGCATGTCTGTTTGCTACCACCCTGTGTCAGAATGGTCAAAGACACAGCCGAAGGGATTCTGGGCTTCTTGTACCCAGTTTGGAAAACAGGCTGACACAGTGTCATTTAGAAGGCATCATCCTCTTTATTTTTATCATTTGTCATTGCAAGCCTGGATCAATCTGTTCCCCATCGCTGCCTTCCACTGCAACCTGGAAAGGGCTGGTGGCATGCAGAGCCAAATATGTTTTGTTGCTTAAAACAAATGAAATAAAAAATTTTAAAAATTGTAATTCCTCCAAAAAGGTACTGCCATGAATGTAATATATGTACATACACACAATGCATTATGGAGTGATGTCTATGGAATACTACTCAGTACCACCAAGAAGGTGTCAAAATAAACACAATTGGTTAAAACTAAGGTGAAAAGGTATAAAGAACATCCAGTGATTTGCTTCACCTGATTTGAGTTGTTAAGTTGTCGCATCTTAAGCATTTCTGAACACCAACTTCAGCATTTTCCCTTTGCTTGCTCCAGGATACAACTCAAGGTACACTACATTACTCTAGGCTTAGTAAATATTCCAGTGAGGCTTGTCCAGGGGGATTGTATACTCCAAACCTTCTTGGTCTCTGTGGACACCATCATTTGTTCCATGTGGGAACGGAAGTTGCAGTTTTTCTCTTGAGACAAATTAATAAACAACTCAAAAAGCCACAAGGAACATAGTCCATCTTCCTTAACATTTGTAGTCACAGATAGGAAAAAAGACAAATATAATGAAATTTTCTACCAATCTTTACTATTTTTAGCCATTGAAAGATCATGCATGGTACACATTTGAATAACTAGTACACATATACTATAACAGGAAGAGGTCAATATGACCAAATAAGGCCCCATATAAATACAGAAAATCAATCAATCAATCAAAAGTATGACTCCAATAGAGGTGGCAATTTATTTGACAGTTGTTTGACAATCAAATCAAACTTGAGATTTTATTCTTCCTGCCAAACTCAGAAAGCCACTAGACTCAGTTAAAGTGGATAATGTGTTAGAGTTGATCTGAGGAAAGTCACATTCAAATCTCAACTCACCTATGAAGCCTTTTGGGTGACTTAAGCCATAATCTGGCACCATAACCTGCCAACACAAATACACACACTTGCCAAGGAGGGTAACAGTTGACCTCTTTTAAAAGACGGCAGGAACAGTTTAAAAGACAGTTTAAAAGACAGTTTATTTTAAACCAAACAGAGGTTTCCCTGATGTGGGGGGTGCCATCATGGACCTTTGCCCCGGGCACAGGGCTGGGGAGGTCCGCTGCTGCCCATCACTATAACCTACTCTTCCCAAGGGCTCTCCAAAGTGCCCCCTGCACTTCCTTCTTCCTAAAGCTGTAGATCAAGGGGTTTAGCAGGGGAGTAATGATAGCATATAACACAGAAACCAGGCGGTCTTCCTCCAAGGAATGGTTCATAGAGGGTCATATATAGGTGTAGATGATGGTGCCATAGAAAATGCTCACCACAGTGAGGTGGGAAGCACAGGTGGAGAATGCCTTGATCCTACCATGGGCTGTGCGGATTTTGAGCACTGCAAAGACAATGAGGATGTAGGAAAGAAGAGTCAGAGAGAAAGGCACAATAATGACACACACAGAGATAGTGAAGTTCATCAACTGGACAAGAAATACATCAGAGCAAGAGAGGTGCAGAATAGGAGGAATATCACAGAAGAAATGGTCAATTTCATTGGAGTGACAGAAAGTTAAGGAAAAGACCAGTGCTGTGTGGACCATAGAATTGATGTTGCCAATAATCCATGAAATGGCCAGTAAGCCCCTACATATAGACTGTCTCATGAGTACGGTGTAGTGGAGTGGGTGGCAGATGGCTGCATAGCGGTCGTATGCCATGGCTGAGAGCAGCAAACACTCTATGCTACCTAAAGTGATGAAGAAATACATTTGTAGTGCACATCCTATGAAGGAGATGGTCTTGTCCCCCAACAAGAGATCCCACAACATCTTCGGAAGTGTGGTGGAAATGTAGCAGATCTCAACAAACGAGAGATTTCCCAGGAGGAAGTACATGGGAGTTCTGAGGCACTGGTCAACCCCAATCAACATAATGATGACAGCATTTCCTGCCAAAGTCAACAGGTAGACTAACAGACCTATAGCAAAGAAAAGACTCTTGTTCTTTGCGTCAAGAGAAAATCCTATGAGGACAAATTCTGTGATTCTTGTTTGATTCAGTCTTTGTGTACAAGTGGTGGAGTCCATCTTCATTTAGGTTTCTTTGGTAGGAGAGGGCAGTGGTTTCAACTTTTAATGTTGGCAGTTTCATAAAGAAAAAAAAGGAGACACGTAGTCATTGACTCTGTAGTCTGGTCACCTTCAACAAAGTTACTTTACACTGAGGCAGCAAGATAACATGTACTAGGTCCAATATCCCTGATAATGTCCCTATGGTGTGCATTTAGCCCTATGGTGGCTTCCCATGGGCAGCTGTGCAGTGCTCAGTGATGACATCTCACAAAGTACATTGGACTATTTTACAGCTTGTTTGGATTCTGAAAACTATTTTGTTCTCAAGTAGCAGTGAATACTCAGGTTCACTTAGGTGATACTAATAATGTACTCTTGCTTTGTAATTTTTTATGGGTTTTTTATTTTTCACAAACATAGTAAACATTGTTACTATTACAATATAGATAAATATGAAAAAAGGTTTAACAGATCTTCAAAATTATCATTCTAGTAACTAGTAAATCATATAATCATGCAGTGTTAGAGTTGAAAAGGACCATGGATGGAGGTCATATAATCCAAATTCCTGCTCATCCTGTATATAAGAACATAAGAACAGCCCCACTGGATCAGGCCATAGGCCCATCTAGTCCAGCTTCCTGTATCTCACAGCGACCCAACAAATGCCCCAGGGAGCACACCAGATAACAAGAGACCTGCATCCTGGTACCCTCCCTTGCACTCTCATTCTGACATAACCCATTTCTAAAATCAGGAGGTTGCACTTACACATCATGGCTTGTAACTCAAAATGGATTTTTCCTCCAGAAACTTGTCCAAGACCCTTTTAAAAGCATCCAGGCCAGATGCCTAGACAGCTGTTCAGGCATGCACACATACACAATGTGCAAAATGTGACATGGTGTCTGTGACATTTTTTAAACCAGAATTTTTAGTTGGTCATTTCCCCATTCAGTGCTACCAAGAATGTGCCAAAATAAACATAATTGTTCACATTGAAAAATTTAATCAATATTCAATGGCTTAAATTGACACATTCAGCTTTTCATTTCACCCTTTTCTCTCAGTTCACCTGGTTTAAGTTGTTAAGAGTTAGTATCTTTAGCATTTCTGAGCTGAGTTACTGTAAGCTAGTCTCAGCAGGAGAGGATATATCTTCATGAAATGGTTTTGGAAGAGTGCCTCGTCGTGCACTTATAGTGTGCCGGGTGTATTAAAAAGAATGAACCATGACAGTGGTTTGCTAGGATATGGTTGCAAATGCTTTCCCCAATAAAATAAATCAGTGAACATCTGTATATACTATGTGTACAGCATATGTACTATAAATATACATATCTACGAGTGCTATTATATAATAAGGCAGTGGTTCTCAAACTTTTGGGGAGTTTTACTCTCAAGGTAAGTCTTTGCGGGGGCAGAGACAAGGATCCCCAGGATTGCATTGCTAACAGGGGTGAAAGGGGGGTGCTTTTACTTACTGCAGGCTGCTGCAGGAGTTGCATGGAGGCCCACGCAGTCCTCTGCAGGGCTCCTTGAGGCTTAGAACGTTGAAAAGAAGAGATTGCAAAGCACTTCCTAGTCCTCTAGTTGCAGAATCCTATTTTTAGGATCTCAAATCCCCAAGCTAGCCTTAGACGAAATGTCACACAGAAATTTATTTCAAGAGTGATTTAAAAAAATGCAGTCAGAATCTATTTATTACCTGTGACATGCACTGCATTTAAGGGTGGTCGTCATCATCTGAGAACCTTCAGCTTTCTCCACCTTCATCTGCTATCAAACTGTGAGTAAGACACTCCTACCTTTTAAGTGTTTTTTTACTAAGCCCAAGCAACTGTCCCTAGAGCTGACAGAAACAAAGGGCATGGTGTAAAGAACTCACTTGGGTTGACAGAACAGTCCTTTGGGTGAGAGGACAATTGAAAGAAGAATTTAAATTGCAGCCATGGCTTCGGAAGTGAATGAGACTTTCAGAGTGCTGGGTTTGTCAGTAATTGCAACAAGGGACTATTGTGAATGGAGAAGAGATTGCCTTGGTGTCCACCAACCAACCTCACCAACCTGCATCCCCCAGGTACATGTTGTTAGAAGTGTCACATTGAGGGATGTATGAGCATCCCACCCAGGCCCATAGCCAGGATTCTAGAGGTGGGGGGGAGACTATTTTTTCAAGGGGGCAATGATGTCAGGTATCTATACTGGTGGGCAAAATGAAAGGACAAGTCTGTAGAATCATCAAATACCTGAAACCCCCCCCCCCCAAAAAAAAAAATTCATGAAGAGAAAATAAGGTGGGTTTTTTGAAAGATGCATTCATTATCTGTAAAGCAATGTAGCAATAATTTGCATAGAATAAATAAATACATCTCTGCATGCCATGTAAAATGTATTGCCTACATAGAAATAGCATGCAACATATCCTTTCATTTACACACCAGTGCAATACACAGGCCTGCAACCTTGCAAAAGTAAAACATATCACTGTGATGCAGGTAGTATTTACTTGTATTGAAAGTGCCTAACACCTATATAGCACCTATCTAATACCTATCTAACACCTATATAGCACCCATGTAATGCTAATCTAGCGCCTATGCAACATATATCTAGCACCTATACAGCATATATCTAATGCCTATCTAGGACCTATATAGAGCCTATCTAGCACCTATCTAACACCTATATAATGCCTATATAGTGCCTATGCAATACCTATCTAGCACCTATATAGCGCCTAACACCTATATAACACCTATATAGTGCCTATCTAGCCACTAACACCTATCTAACACCTATATAGCACCTATCTAACACCTATCTAGTGCCTTTTTAACAACTATATAGCACCTACCTAGTGCCTATTTAACAGCTATATAGCACCTATCTAGCACCTAACACCTATCTACCACCTATCACACCTATGTAGCACCTATATAGCGCCTATCTAGCACCTAAAACCTATCTAGCACCTAATGCCTATGTAGCACCTATATAGCGCCTATCTAGGACTATGTAGCACCTATATAGAGCCTCTCTAGTGCCTATTTAACACCTATGTAGCACCTATATAGCGCCTATCTAGCACCTATGTAACACCTATATAGCGCCTCTCTAGTGCCTATTTAACACCTATTTAACACCTATATAGTGCCTATCTAGCACCTATATAGCACCTAGGTAACACCTATGTAGTGCCTATCTAGCACCTAACACCTATATAATGCCTATGTAGCACATATAGCACGTATCTAATATCTATCTAGCGCCTATCTAGCACCTATGCACCTATCTAACACCTATATAGCACCTATGTACCACCTATATAGTGCCTATGTAGCACCTATCTAACACATATATAGCGCCTATGTAGCACCTGTATAGCGCCTGTGTAGTGCCTATCTAACACTTGTATAACACCTATCTAGATAGGCACCAGATTAGATAAAGAGCACAGATTTGGAATAAATGCTGGGCGGGGGGCAAACTGCTGGCTCGGGGGGGGCAAAGCCCTCCTAGCTAAGGCCCTGATCCCACCTCAAAGGGTTGCAGACATTGTGTGAGATCAAGCTGAACATATACACATCCTTGAGAATTCAGTAAGTGCCCATTGCTCCCTGGTGGCTTTTGGCTGGTAGAGTGTCTGCTCAGTGGATGCTAAAGCAGGGGTTTCTTGGTTGTCTTCAAGGACAGCAAGGGAGGGAAGAAGAGAAAAAAGACTGGAAGGGAAGAGAATTTGATTACTAGTCCGGTTGGCATGGTTGTTCTAGGATATTGGGGTGCTTAATACAACACCAGCAGGCTTCCTGAAACAAAAGCATGGGTCATGGCAAGCTCAATGCAAAGCAAACAGAGATCAGTTAGAGAGTGAACAATAAGTCTGTGACTCAGCTTTCTATAGACTAAATTCCCATAAGAAAATATAGGGGCTTTGTAGGATGAACTCATCACGGATCGTTCTTTTGTGCCTTCATGGCTGTTTAGTGATCATCCCCCCCCCCAGTGCGGATGGGGGCCTCTGCTTGTTTTACGTACTCCTGAGGGTGAGGCAATAGGGGCCAGCACCTCCATGAACATGCACTCAGTTTGGCCATGGAGTGGTAAGGATAACTAGAATTAGGGACCCTTATTTTTCATTACTAATGAAGTTGCTTACAAGTCAAGAAGCTCCCAAGATGTGGCTTTTGTTTACAGGTTCAAGTGTGCTGTAAGATGCAACCATTCATGGAATGTTCCAAGAAACAAAAGCAAAGGCAAGGCTTCTTTCAAACCAGCCAGCTAGAATGAGGGAGGGGAAGTGATTGCTCTGAGCAACCGAACAGTGTACTTCCTTGAGGCCTGCGGAATCTGAGGCCTCCGACCACTGGTCCAAATTGATTATCACTGGGTAGGTCTTTTGGTAGGCACATTCCATTGCATCCATGTGCAGTTAAGCATGCCCGTTCAAATAATAGTGCGTCAATAGTTGTGCTTCAAATAAAAGTGTGTCAGCCAACAATCCAGAGGAAGGGAAAGTAATCATTTGCTTGGTTTTGTGTCAGAGCTTGAGATGCGGAGTGGAATGTCACAGAAAAAGTAGTCTATTTGGTTGGAATGACAGAAGTCCAGGGCAAAAACCAAGGCTGCGTTAAATGGAGTTGAATATTCCAGTAATCCAGCAGTGTTGCTGCCACTACTGGCTACGAGTGGGACAGCAGGTAAGCTGGCACGGGGGCTGATTAGTGGATGGAATGGGAGAGGGAGGGGGAGAAAAAGGGAGCATCTGGGTGAGGAGTGCGTGGGCAGGAGGTGGAACAGAGGACAGTGCGTGTGGGTACTGGTGGCAGAAACATGCTTCGGTAACATAATCCATTCCTTCATTGCTCTCTCTCCTCTTTGAACCTATACCAGCAAAATGGCTGGTGTGGATCTGAGAAGAACCATTTGGGTAGCAAACAATTGCCCTATGCTAAGGGAACAAATGTTCCCTCACTTTGAGGAGACCTCCTTGTCTGCCCATCCCCTCACAGGATGCAGCTTTTGCTCTATTAGTGTGGCTGCATCATTACTGGAGGGAAGGGCTAGTTAGGATAGGGCCTTGGGTCTTTCAGAGTTATAAACAAATGCATCTGGAGAACACCACACATGTATGAAATGAAAAGGGGTTCCAGAAAATCTTGGAAATGGTGGAAGAGGTGGAACAGACCTCAATGAATGTGAGTTTCATTTCTTGATTTCTGGAGGCACCAGTTCACCAAAATAAATGAACACCATTCAGTATGAAAGGAATGTGAACAAATTCATAGACAACAAATTGTGATGCCGAGAGAAATATTGGCGGACTTGTCTAATCTTTTCAGTTTCAGGCCTTTTCAATCTCAGGCCAAAGGAAAACAAAACTCATATTGGCTATTTCTTCAGGCTTCTTTTCTCCCCTTTAGTCATAGGTCATTATGACTTAACTGTTATTTCAACAATTGGTACATACATGGCTAGATAACTTGTGCTTGTGTCAGAAACAGCAGGAGGCTAATGTGAAGGAACAAAAAACATAGAAATTTTCCAGCACTGGCATAGCTGTGCCAATGGGATGTATGGGGCATCCTGCAGTTGAGTGGCACTCAGAGAGCCCTCCTCAAAGTAAGGGAATATTTGTTCCCTTACCTCGAAGCTGCATTGCCCTTATGTCAATGCTGGAAAGTGAGTTAGGATTGCGCCTTTAAAAACACACTTTCTGGTGAATATCATCTTCCTAAACCTAAACCTACAACATGTTCTTCCCAAGTGCTCTCCAAAGTGCCCCCTGCACTTCCTTGTTCCTAAAGCAGTAGATCAGGGGGTTTAACAGTGGAGTAATGATAGCATAAAACACAGAAACCAGGCGATCTTCATCCAAGGAATGTTTGGAGGAGGGTCGCAGGTAGGTGTAGATGATGGTGCCATAGAAGATGCTCACCACAGTGAGGTGAGAAATACAAGTGGAGAATGTCTTTATCCTACCACTGGCTCTGCGGATCTTGAGCACAGAAGAGACAATGAGGATGTAGGAAAGAAGGATCAGGGAGAAAGGCACAATCATAAGAAATGCAGAGACGGTGAAGATCATCAACTGGACAAGAACTACATCAGAGCAAGAGAGATGCAGAATAGGAGGAATGTCACAGAAGAAATGGTCAATTTCATTGGAGTGACAGAAAGTTAGGGAAAAGACAAGTGATGTGTTGATAACAGAATTGAAGTTGCCAATAATCCAGGAAGCTGCAAGCAAGACTCCAACATATGGGCTGGCTCATGATCAGTGTATACTGGAGAGGATGACAGATAGCAGCATAACGGTCATATGCCATCACTGAGAGGAGCACACACTCTGTACTTCCTAAAGTGGCAAAGAAATACATTTGTAGTGCACATCCTATGAAGGAGATGGACTTGTCCCCCAGCAAGAAGTCCCACAACACCTTTGGGAGTGTGGTGGATGTGGAACAGATCTCAATGAAAGAGAGATTGCCCAAGAGAAAGTACACGGGAGCTTTGAGGTGTTGGTCAACTCTGATCAATATAATGATGACTAGATTCCCTGCCAAAGTCAACAGGTAGATTAACAGGCCTATAGCAAACAGAAGCCTCTTGTTCTTTGGGTCAACAGATAATCCCAAAAGGAAAAATCCTGTGATACCTGTTTGGTTCTGTCTTTGTATAGGATTGGTGGAGTCCATCTTCAATTAGAGTTCTTTGGTAGGACAGGACATAGCAGTTTCTACTGTGAATGCTGGCTATTTCACAAAGCAAAAATAAAATGTAAAAGGCAGGCAGCTATTGAGTTTGTAGGCAGTCCATTTATATAGTACACCTTCAAAATCCGTGGCACTTTACACTCAGGAAACAGAATCGTATGGGCTAGATCATTACAAGAAGAAATACAATCATGCAATCTACAGCTTTCTGGGGGTGGGGGGAAATAACTGTTCTTTTATCTCCATGTCACTCCATGTCATAAAATAGTCACTGTCCTCTTATCTCCATGCCTATACACAGATGGATGCAAGAGTTGGTTGGATGCAGTAGACTCTTCAGAGTTCACTGGTCCCTTCTCATATCCTTTCAAGCTTTTCTTTGATAGCATAAAGTTGCAAGTGTGTCAGGTTAGTGAAAATGAAATCTGAAAGTTTTGAGAGAGTGACTGAAAGCTGAAATCAGAAATGGGAAATCCTATTGTCAGGATCTCAGATCCTCAAACCATCCATGGACGATCTTTTGCGCCCAGAAACTTATGTCAGCAGTTATGTCGACTTAAGTCAGACAGAACCTTCAGCTTTCTCCAGCTTCATTTACCACTGAACTCTGAATAAGTCATTTTTAAAGTTTATTAAGATCAGATAATTGTCCCCAGGGATGACAGAGATTATAGGCATGGTATAAAGAACTCACTTGGTTTGACAGAATAGTCCTTCGTGTGGGAGAAAAATTTAAGATATAAATAAAGCATGCCCTTGACTTTAGATGTTAATGAGGCTTCAGAGAGCTGAGTGTGTCATAATGGTGGCAAGGGACTATTGAGAATAGAGAAGAGCTGCACATTATCTTTATAATGTGGCAACCACCAGCCATCCACATCAAACATGTTTATAGTACCATCACATGGAGGAATTGGATGAGCATCCCATCCCAAAGGGTTGGAGGAATTCCAACTGAACACAAGCACTTTCACGTACACATTTGGTGTGCTTGATTAACAGCTCAATCCTAACTAACCCCCCCCCCCCAATGCAGTGCTGTTCCTCTTCACTGCTACTGAGAAGGTATCGGTTTTCAACTGAAGACAGTATGACAGCCTGGTGAAATAGCTCTATGGATGGTTAGGTGGAGGGACTTCAATTGCCATATTCAGGGATTTGCTCCACCATTCCCTGTCAGTTCTTCAAGTCTGAGTTATTGAGAGTCCAGTCCTAGCCCCACCACACTACAGCATCCCTCCACCGAACCATCCATAGAGCTGTTCACCATGCTTTCATAATGTCTTCAGTTTAAAACCGATACCTTCTCAGTAGCAGTGAAGAGGAACAGCAATACATATATTTAATGTATTTACATATAATGTATTTACTTATAATACTGTATTTACATATAATACTGTATATATTTACATATAATATGTAAAATATATTTACATATAATGCATATAATATAATAATGTAAATACATATAATGTATTTACATATATTTAATGTAATGGGCAGGAGGTCTGGTCTAGAGGGTAGAGCCTCCGTCTGCCTGAAGATAACATCCACAATGTTGCCAGTTTGAGGCCACCGGCACCGTGCGACCTAGGAGCAGCTGACAAGCTGAAGCCGAGCAATTCCATCTGCTCTGAGTGTGGAAGGATGGAGGCCAGAATGTGAAGCCAGATCGGAATGAAACACCTTGAATGTAGTCGTTCTTGAAAGAAAGTACCTTCTTTGAAATTGTAAAAATCCCTATTTAATAGGGATTTAGATAAAAGCATGCCTATGTAAACCGCCTTGAATAAAGTCTTGAATAAAGACCAAGAAAGGCAGTATATAAATACCTGTTATTATTATTATTATGTACCAGGGATGTTGCCCAGTATAGCAGTACTCTAATCCTGAACTGGGGCATTGAGCAGCATTTTATTAGCCACTTAGTTGATGTGTGTGGTGTGAATTTTGGTAAAAATCTGCAAAACTTATGAGGCCTTTGTACATCCTATTTTTAGAGTACAGGTATGCATCGTTTAATGATGGGGATGTGGTACCGCACACACTTCGTTAAGTGACACCGTTGTTAAACGACATCATCTTTTCAAAGCCTCTGGAGCATGTGGCCTCTGCAGGACTCAGAAAAGCATTTGGAGGCAAGGGGAGCACAGCTCCTCTCAGCTTTGGGGGTGTGACAAGGATCAGCGACGGACCGTCATGCATGCAGTCCGTCGCTGATCGGAATGTTGTTAAGCAACATTCACCTGCAGCTGAACAAAAGAACACCTGTGAGATGGGTTCCTAGGAAATTGATCTTGACCAATTAACTCTTTATCACTTGGCCTTTTTTCACATTTATAATCACTTGATGTGATTATCACTTGCAGAGATCTAACATGGGCAGAGCCAGAGGGGCACCTGTCCTGGGCACTAAGCTGGGGGGGCGCATGACTGCCCCAGGCTCCACCCTATTTACAGAGGAGGAAGCTTCACAAACACTGTTCCTTCTCCTGTAGAGGCTCCCTTCACAGAAGAAGGAATGGGGCCATTAAAACACAGCAGTGAGCATTCCACCCTTTGGGGAAAACCCAGAAGTGACATCACAATGTTACATGACATCATGCTTACTGGAAAAATAAAAGTTTCCTTTTGGTGATGGGGAGGAAGCAGAGTAGAGCAAGCAGCGGAACCCCCCCCTTTAGGGTATCACCCCAGGGAACCTCCCTCACCCAGCTGACTGCTAATCAATAAAAAGACAAAGTAGCGGAGGTTTGTTATATCTGTATTAAAAAGAAGTTGTACACTCACGGTTCCATTGAATGCATATTTACAGCATCTGATAAGGATCAGAGGTTCAGCTAACACTTAGGGATTGCAAAGGAGATGAGAAAGAAAAGTTGGGGATGGTAAATATGAGATCAATTCCAAAAGTCATGGACTAGTAAACTTCTTCCGTACTAGCTGGGCTCTAGTGTTCAGCTCAGGCCTCAGAATAATAATGTAGAACTTTGGAAGAAAGATGCAACTCAACAACCCACCACTGGAGGTCAAGATGCAGAAGACCTCCACAGCCACCATGTATTTCCCCCTGGTGCTCAGGTAGCTGGGGACAAAAGATACCCAAACACTGCAGAACACCAACATGCTGAAAGTGATCAGTTTGGCTTCATTAAAAGTATCAGGCAGCTTCCTGGTCAAGAAAGCCACGACGAAGCTGATCAAGGCCAAGCATCCCATGTAGCCCAGGACAATGTAGAACATGAAAACTGACCCTTCATTGCATTGTATAATGATTTGGTCAATGTGGGAGTGCATGTCCAACTCTGGGAAGGGGGGAGATGTTGCCAGCCAAACCACACAGAGACCAGCTTGAATGAGAGAACACAGAATGATGACTGAGACTGCCAGCCTCTTCCCCACCCATTTCCTCATGCTGTTTCCTGGCTTGGTGGCCATGAAGGCCAAAATGACAGTGATAGTTTTGGCCAACACACAAGACACAGCAACAGTGAAGACCATGCCAAATACTGTCTGGCGGAGAAGGCAGGTCACCTTCCCAGGCCGACCAAGGAATAGGAAGGAACACAGAAAGCAGAGCAGCAGAGAAGAGAGAAGAGTGCAGGTGATGCCCCAGTTGTTGGCCTTGACAATGGGAGTATTCCTGTGTTGAATGAAACTCCACATCACCAGAACTGTCAGCAGGGCAAGGAAAAGAGCCAAGGAAGACAAAAGGATTCCCAAGATCTCATTGAAGGATAGAAAGATTAAAACTTTGGGGATGCACTGATCCTTGCGACTGTTTGGGTACTGCTTTTCTGGGCATTTGTCACACTGTTCTGCATCTGAAAGAAATAAGCCAATCTCCATAATTTCAGCATATCTATATTAGCCCATTCAACTTGATGGGATCAGCATCTTGTAACTGGCATGAAATCAGGTATTATAGAGATTTCAAGAAGCTCACTGAAAAAAGTGATAGCAAGTTTTGCTTTTGAAACAGGAAGTCATTGAACTGAATTAATTCAATTTGACTCTTTCAAAATCCATCAAGAATGTTCAGTGGCTATAATTAGACCAACATCAGAACGTTTCACTTGGGGATATGTGATCCAGGCTTTGCAGAGTATTACAGCGCAATCCTCAGCCCCCAGGGTGCTCGACTTCAGCGGCAGCAAAGATCCTGTGTGCCCATGGCAGCCGGGGGCGGCACCTCGGAAGAAGGGGACTTTTGTCCCCTTCCCCCGGGAAAGGGAGATAGCCCAGGAATGGGGTTACTTGATTCACTGCTGAGTGAGGTAAAAGCGTTTGTGTCGGGCAGTTAGCCCCACACGAACAGGATCCACCAGTTTGATCCACCGGTCCCACCTCCCTCCCTCCCCGTTCCCTCCCCCTGTCACACATCTGCCTCCCTCTCTGTGCCTCCCGCCTCCCCGTCACGCCTGCTCCCTGCCTTCTCCCCATCCTCCGTCCCTCCCCCCTCCCCGGAACGCCTCCTCCCCGCATCCCCCCATGCCTCCGCTTAACTTATTGCGGCTCTGTGGTCCATGTGACCGCCATGCAGCGGAGCGCAGGTGCCCGTCTGATGCTAACCCACCACCAGGAGGTACTGGGCTACCACTGGCGCTTGCCCAGCAGTAAGCCTCACAAACGTGTCTTATAGCACTTTTGTGACATTGTATGCCAGTGGTGAGCCGGTGCGCTGAGCCCAGGATTGTGCTCTTACACTTCAGACTCTTTTTTTTTTTTTTTTTGAAGCATGAAAAACGAGTTAGTGACAGAAGCCACAGGATTTTTCTGACCCACCAAGTTTTCTTCCAGGGAGTAAAGTTCCCCTTTTGTTGGTGAGTGGATCTCACAAAGTGTTCTGCTTTTTAAGAAAAATATTGGTATGCTGGACAGAGACTCTTGCCTTGTGTAAAAGGAAATTTGGCAATGTCCTAACAGAGGATTGATCTGTTTTTGAGTGAAGTCAAGCAAGAAAGCCCTTCTCCACATGAATTAAGGTGATTAAAATATTTATAAATTGATCGGTGCTATTGAAAGAAATGTGGTGTTTGGAAAATTTGAAGTCAAATGTTAGGCTGTTGAGTGTATCTGCTAAGCAAGCTTTGCAGTTTTGGCTGTCCTATTAAAATGAAAACCACACTTTTCAATGGGGAATATCTCAGAATGAATGAATTAGGCAGCAATCCTATATGTACTTAGTTGGGAGCAAGTCTCATTGAACTCAGTTTACAGCCCAATCCTACCCAAAGTGCTGCTGTGCGATCCAGTGGGGTCCGTGCAGCCTCTGCTGTATCCAGGGCTGGAATGGAGGAGGCTGGAGATCTCCTTGAGGTAAGGGAGAATTTGTCCCCTAACTCATAAGAACATAAGAACAGCCCCACTTGATCAGGCCATAGGCCCATCTAGTCCAGCTTCCTGTAGCTCACAGCAGCCCACCAAATGCCCCAGGGAGCACACCAGATAACAAGAGACCTGCATCCTGGTGCCCTCCCTTGCATCTGACATAGTCCATTTCTAAAATCAGGAGGTTCCACATACACATCATGGTTTGTAACCCATAATGGATTTTTCCTCCAGAAACTTGTCCAATCCCCTTTTAAAGGAATCCAGGCAAGATCCCATCACCACATCCTGTGGCAAGCAGTTCCACATGCCAACCACACGCTGAGAGAAGAAACCTTTTTTTTTCTGTCCTAAATCTCCCAACACTCCCCTGGTTCTGGTGTTATTTGAGAGTGTAAAGGGCATCTCTCTATCCACTTTATCCTTCCCATGCTTAATTTTATATGTCTCAGTCATGTCCTCCCTCAGGTGGATACTCCTTACAAATCACCTGCAAACTCTATCGGTCTACTTGGAACTGTGCAAGCTTATTCATAGGTGCAGAACCAAGTAGGATTTTTAGGCCTGGGAGGGGGTGAGGATGCAGAGGAGGCCTGCTCCGCCATCCCTGACTCCTCCCAGGCCTGAAGAAACATTTTTTTCATCCTCATGTAGAAATAATGATAAAAATGATAATAGCAATAATAATGAGAAAGTAGCTTTGCAGTCTTTCACTCACCCATCTGCACTGAAATCCTATCTTCAGAGCATTGGACACAATCATAGCAACAAATCTGCTGCCCCTGGCGAACATGCCTATTCTGGCCAGGATGGCACTTCTCAACACATCTGGACTGGGGCACCATCTAAGAATGATCACAGGGAATGGGTGTGTGTGTAGGTATCAACTGGATGGTACAGATTGCTATGATGTTCATTTTTCTCCATTTAACGACATACCTAGTCCTCTGTTTACATCCATGTGCCCTCAAAGTAACCAGCTATTTTATACCTTTCTCTCATCAACTCTACAACGAGGTCACCACTGGGTCTCTTTGGACCTGCACCAGCTCTTCAGCTGGCACAAGTCAGAGGAGACAAAGGGCGCCTGTTGGTTGCTCCAGAAGGGATAGCTTCCGGCACAAGTCACTTGTGCCACGTTCCATACCCTCCTTCCTCTGAACCCCGATCTTCCCAAATCTGCCCCAAACCTCCCACCTCTGGCCTCATTCTGCCCACACTGCTGATTTACCAAGGACCTTCAGAGGATCTTCTCTTTGCAGTCATGGTGAGAGGGTACCCTTGCCATCTATAGCGGTAGTCTGAAAGCAAGCAGCTATGAGCACTTCCCAAACAGCTCTTACAATGCTGTAACCATATTCCAGCACCAGGACACTAGTCCTGGAGGCACACTGGCATGTTAAGATTGGGCCATTAGAGTACCATCCTGTTCATGTCTACTCAGAAGTCATTTCCACTGAATTAAATGGAACGCACTCCATTTTTTCAAAGAATTACAGCCTCAGCCTCCCCTGCAGTCTCCCAATTCTTGATTCAGAAAACAGCATCATCCTCCCCACCTGCTTGAACCTGGGATTCCACAGGATGGCACTTCCATTCAAGGTGAATTCTCTGCCTGCAGGAGCCTGGGGGTCCATCCTGCCAACACTGATGCTCTTGAAGGAGCGATTGGGGAATGTGACTGTGTTGATGATATCCAATGAACTTGCCAGATCTCCCTGCTGGTCGAAAGAAATTTCTTCCCCGGCACTGTTGTTGAAATGGACATTTCTCAGGAAAGAAATGATCTGGGTCAGAAGATGAGAGGTTGAAAGTCAGATATATAAAAGAACAGATTGTGTGTGTGTGTGTGTGTATGTGTGTGTGTATGTGTGCACACGCATGTAGACACACATGCCAACCGGACAGAAACAGGTGAATCCAAGTTATATGAACCTTGTTAGCTGCTTGTCAGTTGACTTTGGGGAGAGTCACACCAGCTACTGCTTTTGGAAATGTATCTCACGCACCTGCTCAGAACAGGAATTATTGCTCTCCTAGTTCCGTGAGATGGTATCTAGTGGTGAGCATTTCATCATGAAAGAAGTTCAGTGTTTTATATTGAAGCAAAGTTGGGAGGGTTTTCTGTTTTTTGGAGAGCATAAAACAGAACTTTGCTTCCAAGAAGGAATTGCAGAATTGAGCAATTGTAGTTGTCTGTTCCCATCAGTTCAGCTTCCTACTTTTTTGTTGACTCGTCATTGATGAAACAGCCTGGGATGTGTGGTGCATGGGGACCTTTCTCCCTTCTAGGAAGGCCTTTGTTCAAGGTCATTGTTGCTGTGCCTGGTCTTTGTTCAATATGAGCTGGCCTTTCCACAGCTCACTGACAACGACCATTTTAGAGACATTGCCGCAAACAGCTCTATATGTGACAATGTGAGGATGCTCTATATGTGTCTATATGTAAGGATGCAGTTCAGGGGATCAAAGCCAGGAATGGGTCAGGATTTGACGGCTACTACTGCTGCTGCTGAACCCACCCACTTCCCAGTCCCAACCTGCCATACTCCCTGCACCATTGCCACCCCGTGCTGCCTAACCCACCTGGCCCTCTCCTCCTCATCTCCCTCCAACCACCCACATGCACTTACTAGAACCAGCAGGTTTCCATTGCCTGTGTCATGCAGACCTGGCTGTTCACCACTTCTGGCAGTGACCGCGCCACGAGATCTGGCAAGTCACCTTTGGAAAAAGCCAAAAAGCACTCGGCATCATCAGGATCGGGCTGTTAACTTCAGATCACGTGATGCCACAGTGTGTAAATATAGGCGCGTTCTGAACAACTTGTAACTTACAAAGCTCAACACAACCCATTAGTGAGAAATGCTCAGAAGAAAGGAGCAGTCCAGAGGATTTGTGCAGATATCATTACACACTTGGGAATAAACCCATTGAATAGAGAGGAATTTATTCCATCCCTACTAACTGGTATAAGAGGCACCTTTTAAAATGTGTCCTCATGTTTAGCAGATGGCAAGTAACTGTCCTTCATTACCCCAGCATGGCATCTTTTCAGTGGGTGTCGCTGGTGCTTTCTCCATGTTTTTTTTTTTCTTTCTTTCCAGATTGTGAGCCCTTTGGGGGATGGGGAACCATTCTTTAATTTAGCTGTGTGAGCTGCTTTGTGAATTACTTTTTGCTTTTTAAAAAAGGATATAAATATTCTTAATAATGATGATACTTCTGAATAAAGACGCTCTGGATTGCACTATTGCACTATTGGTTTATCATCAGCTAATGTAGAAATTCATTTATGACTACAAGTACTTTCCACTGCCTTCTGCACATGAATTAGGAACCAGAATCCAGTCAGTGTTAGTGTCAAAATGCACTTGTGGTTTATTATGCTCAAATTGAGAGATAGTCCGACCTGCCATGGGTGGAGATTCCAGATACTCAATGTAGCTCCATCGCTGATGGCTTTTGGCTTGGATCTTGATGAAAACATGGCATGGAGAGCATGTGCGACAGAATACACAGCATTGTAGATACTGTAGCTCCGACCAGTCATTTGCATTTCAAACAAATATGAAGGGAGGTTCCTCAACTTCTCCTTTCCACTGCACATTACTTCTGCTCCCTTAGAGGACGAGGGGAGAAAACATTTAAATGCTGAAGACCAAAACTGTGGCATGAAATAAAGCTTTGATTGGTAAGGGTTGATTGTCTCCAAGAAATCTTCATATCCTGGCATGTCATTTGAGTGGACGGCAAAGGATAACATACCATTGAATGTTTTGGGTGCAGAGTGAGCCAGATAACTTATAGCTGCGAAATCCCACTGAGCTGTAATGATCCAAACCTTTTCTATTGGCTTTCTTAATTCATTTTCATTGGTGATTAGAAGTTTTCGGAAAATCTCCATTGATCGTGCATCCCCGTTAACAAGAATCACATTGCTTCTGCTCAATAACAGAGTAGAATTTATTCTTTCTCTGGTCCAAAGTAGATCATAAGATGGATCAAAGTATCTGTTTATTTTTGGAATCATTTCCATAAACTCGACACAAATGTTGTTCTCCAGGAGCCTAGATGTCAAACTCTGCAGGAAAATTGCCCCAATTTCATCATCTGAAACAATGACACCAATCCATGTCCATCCAAAGTGCTTAAGGAGATGAAGAATCCCATCATGCTGAGTATTTCCAGTTGGAAGCATGTTATGGAGTAAAGGAAACTGAGTTTTATCACTCAATACATGGTGAAATGAGTTGTAATTGAACTAAGGAGAAAAGACAACAGTATTTTTAGAGATGACAGAAACCTACCTCTTCTCCTGAATTTCAAAATCTTTCTCCTAATCTCTAACAAGAGGGAATGTGCCCCTCCAGGTTTCGGATTCAGCATCAAATATTGTGAAATCTGAATGTCCTCTAATGCTTTGCTGTTGGCAGGAGTATTGAAGGGCTAAGTCCAAAGTATAGAGAAATACATGTAAATACATACATATCTCTCAATACGGAGAAATTTGGATTTTTCTACATGAAGAGAAATGTTTGACTTAGCACACAAAAGCACAAACACACAACACTTCTGTATTCATAACAGCCCTTCTAAACAGAACAAAACAACAGAAAAAAGAGTTTCTTTTTCTAATGTATGCTGGTGCAAGTACCAGGTAGCTACCTGAAGAGGACCTGGGTTGAGCCAAATGGGCAGAGCCAAATTTTTTAGCTTGGCTGCTTTGGAGGAATGAATTAACGAGTAAATGCAGCAGTTGGACTGCTCCCTTCATTTCCTTTAATCAAGTGCTATGTTCATTTCAATGAAGGAACATACTTGTGGAAGTTTGTAGGTATTTAAGATGCTGTGCATGTGGATTGTATTTTGGGGGATGAGCCCTCCAACGATGGCCATGAGCTTGTGTTTCTGGCCACAATGGTAATTATAGCGACACCCTGTGAAAAGGAGATTCATAGTGCCATAAGCGCTCCCCATTGAATTCAAGAAATCTGGAAAGATGATGCGTCCCAGCGTCTTGTTGGATAAGAGGTTGGCATTCCTGTTGATCTCATTTATGGCAAACTCAAGAGCAAGAGCTTCATGGTATTTCCTGAAGAGCATACTGCAATGAGAGTTTCACCTGATTAAGGCACATGCAATGAACTCTTTCACCTATAGAAACTGTTGGAGTCATGCCATGTAACAGCAAAGCCCTCATACCATTAAAGGATCATGTTAATGTTTTGAATAAAATTTTGTTTTCCACGTTTTTTTTTAATCCTCTAAAATTCTCTCTTTGAGTGCTGTGATGAACTCACCAAATTTGATTTTATTTGCTGCAAGCTGATGTCAGCTTATCATATAGCATAGACTTTAAACATAGCTACCTAGATAAACAGACATTGCATCTGAATGTGTGTGTTATGTTTAGATAGTCCCTCCATTGAATCCTAATCCACGCTGTGACATGGTACATCCCAACCACAGGATGAACATTTCAGTGATGAATAGAGATTTATTTTGTGTTTGGCCAAGGTAACTGGGGAAGGATTTGAGCTGAGACAGGAATTGAATTCCTTTGGTTTCTTCTAGCTTCTTCTTATTTTAATTATTTATTTAAAAGATATTTATCCCAACTTTCCTCTGCTGGAGCACATGCCCTATGCAGCTTACAATTTAAGGAAAAAATATACACTGGATCAAAACAATAAATAATATCAGAAAAAATAAATAAAACCAATTTGAAAAGGGCAAAAACACTCAAGGATCTTCTATGAAAGCACAGGACGGAGACAAGCCATCACCCAAATGTCAGACAAAACAAAAAGGTTTTGAACCCTCACCGAAATGCCTTGGGGGGAGGGGTAGATCTTAATTCTCCCAGTAGGGGGTTCCTTAATTGTGGCACCACTACTGAGAAGGCTGACCCCTGTGCCACCATCCTCCTAACTTATACAACTATGAGAAATGTAGCAGAAAGTCGGCATGCCACAGAGATCTGGCAGTGGATTGAGATATGGGATTTTCAGCTTCATGAGTGTTGCTGCTCTTTCAGAGCTTGAGCACCCTGCCCTGGTTCTTTGCAACCAAATTATTAGGCTACAAAAGACGGTGCAGAACAAGTTGGAAACAAGATAGAACATGGATTAATTGACATGCATGAATATCTTCCCTTCCATAGGAATAATTTCAGGATGACTGGATTAGTTCTACTCTCAATCCAAATTTAGAAAGATTTATTGCAAACTGAAAGTAACAGATGTTGCGGAACAAGAGGACTTGACTTGAATAGGAATCTAGTCACACACAGAGAAACAGAGAAATGTAACAAAAATGTCAGGAGTAACTGAATAATGACTGTATACTGTATGTATGTATGTATGTATGTATGTATGTATGTATGTATGTATATTATTATTATTATTATTATTATTATTATTATTATTATTAATTTGTACCCCGCCTTTTTGCCCAACGGGCACACAAGGCAGCTAACAAACAATTTAAAAATACAACATGAAAAACAATTAAAAACAATTTACAGTAATTAAAAAGCTAAAAACAAAACAAACCCCGTGGATTTTCATATCAAAGCATGAACGCCAGCCAGTCTGTTAACAATTAAAAGCTTTTTGAAATAAAAAGGTCTTCAGTCCACGCCGAAACGTTAGCAACGAGGGAGCAGTTCTCAGTTCTAAGGGGAGGGTATTCCACAGTTCAGGGGCCACCACCGAGAAGGCCCTCTTCCTGGCTGCCACCCCTCTCACATGTCTTAGTGGCGGCACAGTCAAAAGGGCCCCCCAGATGATCTAAGAGCATGGGCCGGATTGTAGGGAAGGAGGCGGTTCCTCAAATACCCCGGACCCGAGCCGTAAAGGGCTTTAAAAGTCAAAACTAGCACCTTGAATTGGGCAGAACCGGCAACCAGTGTAGCCGCCGGAGCAACGGCTCGACAGAGTCAAACCGACGTGCTCCGGGAACCACACGAGCAGCCGCGTTCTGTACTAGTTGTAATTTCCGGACCGTCTTCAAAGGCAGCCCCACGTAGAGCCCCAGGTACGGTCGCAGCTGGTGAATCAGCCGAAGCTGAGCAAAGGCTCCCCTGGCCACAGCCGCCACCTGGGACTCCAGGAGCAGCTGTGGATCCAGGATCCCCCAAGCTGCGGACCTGCTCCTTCGGAGGGAGTGCAACCCCATTCAGAGCAGGACGATAGTCCAGCACCCGAGCTGTGGATTTCCGAACCAAGAGCACCTCTGTCTTATCCGGATTTAATTTCAGCTTGTTCGCCCATATCCAGTCCCTAACCGCTCCAGACAGCGATCCAGGACCCCAACCAGCTCCTCAGAATCAGGGGAAATTATTATTATTATTATTATTATTATTATTATTATTATTATATACTGCTTTTCAACAAAAGTTCACAAAGCAGTTTACAGTTTACAGAGAAAAATCAAATAACTAATATCTAAAAAATAACTATATTGTTTCTCCATTCAGATATTATCAGGGAGAGGATAGCTGAAATAACTACTTACAGAATGTAGGATGACCATTTTGGTCTGGTATTAAGGGGAAGTTCCCTGAGCTCTGCTTGTACGAAAGATGTAAATTCACCAATTACAAGACCATCTAAAGAATTAGTACCTTCAAGGAAGAACTGTGAAACCCTTCGAATGTCACAATTCATACTGACACTATGAGGCAGTTGCAGTAGCAAAGTTATCAGCAGTAATGGAATCAGCCTGCAGATCAGAAAGCCTTGGCCCCAGACATACTGGGCCCCCTTCATTGTGACATATGTGCCCATCAGCAGTGCTATTACTGCCATCAGCATTCTTGAAAGGTGCTATAAAATGGACCTCAAATCTGACAACAGTTACAGCTTCCCCACTACACAGACCCTGAAATTCCCTTCACTTACAGCTCTGCCTGTTTTCACTGAAACTCTCAGACATGTGAAGCCCAAATTGCTTTGAACCGGGTCTTTATAACCCACTATAGAAGAGAAGAAAGTGTCACCTTGCGTGTTGTTACAAACTTTGCAAGTGCCTTCTGCTAATCCTTGGCGTATTCACTACTTGACCGATTATGAAAATTGCAGGGTTGAGAATTGTTCTTCCCAAAGCACTTGAAGACCTGCCAGGCTGAAGTAAACATGTTGGATGGATCCACAGTCAAAAACTTCTCTGCACTGGGAAGGAAGTAAAGGTCTCCAGTGCATGTTGGGTATGAAGCAGAACATACTGAAAGAATAGCAACTAGCACAAGTGCTGTGGGTAAAAGGAAATTGTCAGTGACCAGAAGCTCAGATTTCCTCCCAAACCCATAAGTTTTTTTCTTTTTCTTGCATATTCTGAAGACATTGTGTGTGTCTGTGTGTGTGTTTTCAATTCCATTTGTCTTCATTATCAGGAGCAGTGATTTTCAACCTTTTTCACCTCGTGGCACAGGAGGTGGTGCAAGTCCGCGGAGACCCATAGGGGCCAGCGACCCTTACCCAGGGGTAAGGGGAAAATTTCCCCATGCTCTGGCTGAGCTAATTCTGGCACCTATCCTGCGCTGGATAGAGCACAAGCCTCTTTGCTTGCCTGCTCCATCACAGGATAGAATTGTGCTTAAGGCCCACGTGAAAGGTGGCTACTGGAGATGAAATCCCACTTGGCAACAAATCAACTGCAGATTAGAATCTTATTGTCAAACTCAGAAAGGACTGTTGTTTTAGTGGATCACATGCTGGAGTTGAACTGAGAAAATCCACATTCATATCTCAGCTTAGCCATGAAGACTTCTGAGTAACCAAAAGACTGTCAAAATTTGTCACACAAATTTCTCAGGCTTTGTGGGAATAAAAGAGAAGCTTGTGTACTACTCTGGGATCCTTAGGGTCAGATATCAATATAATAGAAATATCATTTGTGGGGACCCCAAGAGAAGATTTCCATTACCCACCCAGTATCCTCTTTCTAAATATGGATATTGATTATGATTACATGAGGTGCTTTGAATTAAGAAAGAAGAATCTAAATTTGTTGTGCTCATTAAGTTATAGCTCATAGTTATGCATTACTCAAAGTTATGCATGACTTTGCATGGAAAAATATGTTTCCCAATATATTCATCATCCCTATTATACAAAGATATAAACCTAATATATTCATATATGTGTGCATGCACATTCTGAATAAAAAATGCTAACAGATCTACAGGTGGAGCCTATTTATCTGCATTAGTTCCACACGATTAACAAAAAACGCCTTGTGCTAAATGCCATAGAGTTACACAAATTTGCTGCAGCCTGACACTTCTGGATGGATGGAAACTATGGCAGCTGTTCTCACTTCCCTCCTCTCCATACTCAGCCCTCCTGTTGCCAGCTGTCCTGCTTCTTTCACAGTTGGAATGGTGAGCTTGCTTGGGAAGCCTCTTCCTCTGTGTTCCAGGTGGCCTCCCATCAGAGCTGCACGTTCTCCTCCTGCTCTTCGCTGCTGCCACTCCTGCAGCCCAACCTGGCCACCATCATGGAAGCACCTCTGCCCCAGAGCATTCTGGGACATAGTCCAGCTCACTGCTCACCCTCACCTGTCTCTCCAAGGCTTTCCAAGGCTTGCTTGGGAAGGCTTGCTGGAGCAGGACAGCTTGCATCATCTGGGGGGAGGGAATTTGGCAAACACTCCCTGGGTTTTTTAAAGCAATCTCCAATACTCCCCCTCCTGCCTCCCTCTCCTGAGCCCTCCCCATTGCCAGCTGTTCCACTTCATTCACAGGTGGGATGCTGAGCATTTCAGAGTTCAGCCCTTTGCGTTTCTACTCAGAAGTAGTCAATGGGGTTTGCTCCCAGGAAAGTGTAGAGAGGATTGTAAGTTATATCTCATGCTTTGCTTGGTGGTAATGCTTGCTTGTGTTGGTGATTGCCTGCATCATCTTGGGGGGGGGGGGGAGATTTGGCAAACATTCCCTGGGCTTTTTAAAGCAATCCCCTCTGTCCACTGTGTGTGTGTGAGTGTGTGAGATTGAGAGAGAGTGCGCTCCACCTTGCTGCATGTGTTCTGGTTACGCAGGGTTTTCCGCTACCCTCTTCAGCCTCTTTGCTGGCTCAGGGGCTCCAGGAATGTTACTGTTCCTTCGAAAGGGGAACCTCTTCCATGGCTCCAGGGCTATTCCCTGCCTGGGTGAGGCAAAGCCTTTTTGCAGTGTTTTGGGCTGCCTGGAAACAGTGCAGGAAATGACAGGAAGACAGGAAATGTCTTCATCCTACCATGAGCTGTATGGAGTTTGAGAACAGAAGAGGCAATGAGGATGTAGGAAAGGAGAATCATAGAGGAAGTCACAACAAGAATACACCCGGAGACAGTGAAGGTCACCAACTGGCTGACAAAAATGTCAGAGCAAGAGAGGCGCTGTATAGGTGGGATATCACAGAAGAAGTGGTCGATTTCATTAGAGTGACAGAACATTAGGGAAAAGACTGATGCCGTGTTGACAATAGAATTAAAGTGCCCAGTCTTAGAAAAGGACTCTGAATTTCGTGCCTTACTTGCCACAGATAGTATGAATAATTTTAAGGAATTTTTAACACATTCTGGGGAAGCATTTAATTTAGTGGCCACTTTCCAGGAATTGATAAATGAGTTGAAACAGCATCTTAAGGTTAAAATATATCCTACCTCACAGCAGCACTATCCAACATCTAAAGGTTGGTTTGATAGAGATTGTGTTATAGCAAAAAAAGGATTATATAATAACTATAAACTCTATAAATCTGACCCAGGCCCAAAGGCCGCTCATGATCTTCTTGTTCAAAAAAAACTATACAAGAAGCTGTTAAAGCAAAAGAAAAAGGAGGCATTGAAAGAAAGTTGGTTGGGCCTGATTCAAGCAGCTAAACTCAAGAACGCGGCTTGTTTTGGAAACTGGTAAAGATATCCCCCAGTTGTGGGCCTACATCTTTAGACTGTCATATTCATCCTGGGACTTGGGAGCAACATTTTTATGACCTCTATAGAGACTCTAATGTAGTGCACAATGATTTGAATTTTGTAGGGATTCCACCCTGGCCTCCAGTTACTGTAACAGAAATCCATGAATTAGCTGCTCAGATGAAATCAGGTAAAGCACCAGGTGGAGACTTGATCCCACCTGAAGCAGTAAAGAACAATCTTGGTTTCTGGGGCCCAGTTTTAGCTTCATTATTCTCGTATATTGATAAAACGGGTCAAATTCCTGAAGACTGGGGTGCTGCTATTATAGTTCCAATTTTTAAGAAAGGTAATAGAGAAGACCCTGCAAATTATAGACCTATTAGTCTTTTAAGTATGGTTAGTAAACTTTATACGCGCCATCTCCATAGAAGGCTTAAAGACTGGTTAGAACAAGAGGAAATACTTGCAGAAGGCGGGGTTTAGAGAGGGCCATACTACTATTGATCAATGTCTGGTGCTACAACATCTCGTTGAAAAATATAGTTCTAATAAAGTAATCTCTCTTTATGCAGCCTTTATTGATTTGAAGGCAGCTTTTGATTCTATCTTGAGAGTTAAGCTATGGGAAAAACTAGAGGCCTCTAACATTGACAGACACTTGTTTTTTCTTATTCAAGCTCTCCATAGGAACACGACTCTTAAGGTGAGATGTAGAACTCAGGGCCACCTTACAAATGCTGTTCCAACCCAAAAAGGGGTAAAACAAGGCTGCATCCTGGCCCCTCTTTTATTTAATTTTTATATTAACTCCTTGGTGGGCCATTTAAACAGCATGGATTTACATCCCGTGGAATTGCAGGGAGATTTATAAATGTCCTGCTATATGCTGATGATGCAGCTGTTTTGTCAAGAACCCCTATCGGGCTTTGGAGAGCATTGCGAAAGTTGTCATATTACTGCAAGGAGAACCAGTTAATGATCAACTATCAAAAAACTAAGATCATGATTTTTGCTAAGAGGCCTAAGTTGTGGACATGGACTATAAATCACCATAGGATAGAGCAGGTGTCCTTCTTCAAATACCTGGGAGTGGTAATACATTCAAGTGGCTCTAGAAAAGCGCATGGAGATTATGTGGCCTTAAATGCCCAAATGACCTCTTCGGCCATTATTCAATATATGAAAACGAAAGGAGGGCATTATCTCCCTGCTGCTCTCAGGTTATTTCAAGCAAAGACACTGGCTCAGTTATTGTATGGTTCCCAACTTGGGCCACCCCCAAATATTAAGACACTGGAGAGGGTGCAATCAAAGTTCCTGAGGGCAGTACTGGAGGTCCCAAGAGGGATATGTAATGTCAAGCTGTGCCTGGAGTCAGGCCAGATTAAAATAGAGGCTAAGATCTGGCTAGCTATTCTTTTATACTGGCTTAAACTCCAGTATTTACCAGCTGGTCTTGCTCCCTTAGTCCTGTATGATACCCATAGGTCCAGCTGGATACACTCAATAGAACAGAAATTAGCTGTTCTAGGCTTTTCTGTAGTAATTTTGTTAGATATGGGTTATGAAAGGGCGAAGGCAGCCATCAAACAACGTATCTTGGATACAGAAAGGCAAAATGACATTTCTATTGTCTCTGAATTCTATGGCAGGGAAGATCATAAGTATATTGTTGATGTCCCACATTACCTTGCCCAGCTGGAGAACTATAAGTATAGAAGAGCCTTTACATTGGCTCGCCTTAGAGGACTCCCCTCAGCAGTGTTAGAGGGATGATATAAAAGGATACCTTGGACCCAACGACTATGCCCCTGTGGATCAGAAGATGTTGAAACTATCGAGCATATACTTTTTCATTGTTCCTTTTATAGGGACATTCGTGTTACTCTTATTATACCATTGCTGACCCATTTTAGGGGATGTACACAACAACAATATATGAATTTGTTGCTGTGTGGTGCAAATCCAGGTATCACTTTTAATGTTGCGAAATTTTTTGCTTCAGCGATGCGCATTAGGACATTGATATTGAAAGTGGACTGAATTTAGTAGAGTTGCTGCCTACAATGGATAGTTGCCTCTGAGAATGGGGGTTGGGTTTGGGTTTATTGAAGATTGAGATTTTTTAGCTTGATGTTTTAATTGAATTTTTATTCCTTGTGTAATGTTTTTAAGTGTATGGTTTTGCATTTTATGTACTGGTCGCTGACCGTAATAAATGAATGATGATGATGAAGTGCCCAGAATCATGTCCATGCCTTTGGAGGTTAATGAGATCCAGAGAGTGTTGAACTTGTCTGTAATTGCTTCAGGGGACTATTGTGATTTGAGAAGAACTACACATTACACTGAAGATGCAGAACCGAACAATCAGTGTGTCCTCCCTGCATCCCCCAGTTGCGTGTTGCTAAAGCAGTCACATTCCACTGCTTGCCCCCAAAGGAACTGAGGATTTGTACGGATTCCAAATGAACACATTCAAATCCTTCTCAAATTGACCAAGTAATGTAATGACTGCTGAGGGGAGGGGAGTGGAATGGGCCGGGGTGGTGGCAACAAGATGAACAGATTGGGCTCAGGAAAGGGGGTAGGATTGGCTTGCCATATCCCATCCCCCTTCCCAGATTTATTTTGCCAACATGGATAAACTCAGGCTTGCGCAAATGAATTGGTTGGCCTAAGTTCAAGTAGACACTGGCTGGGGCTTTCCCCGTGGCAAAGGGGTGAATGTCCCCTTACCTCAAGGAGACCTCCAACATGCAAAATTCCCCTGCAAGATGCCCCTCAAGCTGCAATGGTGCCACTGCATTGGCACAGGGGAATTGGCCCTGAACTGGGCTGTTTGGATCCTATGGTCTTTTGTTGCGGCTAAGAGAATTCTATTTAAGAGAAAACTGTTTACAAAAGGCATTGAAAGATGATAAATGTTGGAGTATTTGATTCTTTTTTTTCTTGAATTGTTCTACAATTTTTCTGAAAACCAGAAAACTGAACATTTACAACCATTACCGCCCAATCCTATCACCCACCATTGTACTCGATGCAGCATGTGCTGCATTTAATGGTGGGGAAGGGCTAGAACAGGAGCCAGAAGGCCAACCAGAGGTAATTAATAAAAGTTCTATTTACCTCTGGGAAGGGCTTCCGGTTGCCTCTGGGTCTCTTTGGACTACTCCATAACTCCCCAATGACAACAAAGTTTGCCAACACGACTTCTACTGTATGCTGCAGGGGCATTTGGGCTTGTTGAGGCCTCCTTGGGGTAAGGGAATACTTGTTCCCTTGCCCCAGGGGATGTCTCAACAGCTGACATGGGTCAACTTGAACCTGCGTTAGCTCCATAGTCCGGGAAGGGGGTTAGGTTTTTGTGGGTGCCGAACCCACCCCCTTTCTAGGCCCAATCTGTCCTCTTCCTCACCCTGTCACCTTCCTGTTCTGCCCGCCCCACCCCATTCCACCCTCCCTTCAATCCTCCTAACCCTTACGCAAACTTACCAGTGGCAGCGGGTGTCCACTCCTTGTTCTTACACAAACCCAGCCACTCATGACTTGAGGCTTTGGCACTGTCATGGTTGCAGCAGCCATAAAACTATGCTGTTAGAACACTCTTTCCAGTGGTGTAAATGGCCCTTAGGATTGTGCTGTCAGTGTGTTTGAATGCGGCTGGGCAGGTTTGAGTGGGAGGTGGCCAGATGAAAGTAAGATGACAGTAGTGTTAGGATGTTCCTGAATCACTGCACTGCGCTCCCCTCCCCATGCTTTCAGCAAAAGCAGCCAGGTGGACAAGGAGGAGTTAGTGGTGGCAGGAGGGTATGCACCTGCTAACACACCTGCAAACAAGAAAGGGGGGACAAAATTTGGGTGGAGTTTCAGCTGGCACTTAAACTAGAGGCAGGTGTCAGTGCCAATGCTGACGAGACAGATTTGCAAGGTTTCAGGCAGCAAGTCTGCTTGCTTCACTCCAATCGCATTAATAGCTGTGATTTACTATGTAGTACTGCAGCATTGTCCCATACAAATGTGATCCCTGACTGGGTAAGATCGCCTGAGTGAATCATGTAGTTAGGCCAAAGAAGAAATTGACTGAGCAGCAAAAGCCAGAGGAAACGATGGAGCTGAACACAATTTTTAAACGGTGAATATTTCCACATAAAGTATAAAAAAAAAGAAAAAAAAGAAATGCCATATTTTTATCATTGTTACTTTCAGTCTGAAATTTGGCAATTCTATCAGAGCTCTAATTCTACTGCACTCCATCCCATTAAGGCAGTTCCTGCCCCATGTCTGGTAAACCAGCATTCGAACGCACAATGGCCTCTTCCCATTCAAGAGCTGCAGTTAGAAATGGCGAGATTCAGCATTACCTATGTCAAGGTCACTGGATTCAGCTATAAATTCCAGGAGAAGCATCTGTGCTGAGCGTTAATCAGACAGGTCTTAACTATTCCAACCTCTGTAGATTCAAAATTAAAGACAGTGACTGTAATCCAGAGAAATTTATAACTTTTTGTACCAAGAGGGATGTAATTATTAATAATAAAAATATAGCACCATCAATGTGCATGGTACTTTACATTAGAAGAGAAGTCCTTGCTCTGAGGAGCTCACAAACTCAATAAGCACAAGGGACTTGACTGAGGAAGGGGACCGAGGAAACATCCTGTTTTGGACATCTTTTTCTCAAACAGCTATTTCATTCCAAACCACTTTGTGAATTATTTCTGAAATGTGGGACACTTTCAAAAGTGCCAGGTGGTGCCAGGGTGGTGTAGTGGTTTGGGAGGTGGACTTAGACCTGAATGATCCAGGTTCAATTCCCCCCTCAGCCATAAAGCTTCCTGGGTGATCTTGGGCCAGTCACTTTCTCTCAGCCTCACCTACCTCACAGGGTTGTTGTGAGGACAAGAAAGAGGGGAGGAGCAGCTGTGTAAACCGCTCTGAGCTCTTTGGAGGAAGGGCGGTATAAAAATGTGAAAAATAAATAAATAAATAAAAGTGGGTTGTATCACAAACATCTTCTGCTCCAAGAGTAAAGCTTGAAAGTTCCACAAGGCAGGCAGAAGCATGTTTAATATAGCTAATATAGAGAACTGAGTCTTGGCTTCACAATATTGAAGCAGAAAACCCACAATCATTTGGATTCTGTGAATGTAGCTTTATGCCCTACCCATGGCTTTCCGGAGTGCCCCTTGCACATCCTTGTTTCTCAAGCTATAGATGATTGGATTGAGCATTGGTGTGAGAATCCCGTATAGCACAGACAAAATCCGATCCTGCTGCTGGAAGTATGTGGAGTTGGGATGGATGTATGTGAAGATGATGGTGCCAAAGTAGATGTTGACCACAGTCAGGTGAGAAGCACAGGTAGAAAAGGCCTTGAGACGCCCTTCCTTGGTGCGGATCCTGACAATGGCCAAAACTATATAGACGTACGACATCAGAGTAACCAGAAATGAACCCATGATCACACCTCCACCCACCACAAAGGTCGCAATTTGATTGGCCTGAGTGTCAGAACAGGAGAGCTGAAACAGGGGTAGGATGTCACAAAAGAAGTGTTGGATGACATTGTCCCAGCAGAAAGACAAAAGGGACATCATGCCAGAGTGCACACCAGAGTTAGCCAAGCCCAGAATTCAGGCAGATGCTGCCAGCCACACACACGTTTTGGGGTTCATGAATACACCAACATACATGAATACATACATGAATATGGTTCATGAATACACCATAGTGCAGTGGGTGGCAAATGGCAGCATACCGGTCATATGCCATCACACCCAGCAGGAGGCATTCAATGCCACCAAAGGAGATGAAGAAATACATTTGGGAGAAGCAACCAGCAAGGGAGATTCGCTTGTCCTGAGAGAGATAACTTATCAGCATCTTGGGAACAGTGGAAGATGTGAACCCAATGTCCACAACAGAGAGATTACCCAGAAAGAAATACATGGGGTTGTGCAGTCTGCTGTCCAAAGCGGTGATGAGGAGAATGAGAGTGTTTCCACCTAGGGCCACCAAGTAGCAAAGGAGAAAGAGACCAAAGAGAATGAGTTGGACCTCTGGGTCGCTGGAGAGCCCCAGGAGTATAAATTCAGTAACAGCTGTGCCATTCTGCACCATCGGATGTAGGGGCTCCATCTGTGAGGGAATATTAAATGGAATATTTGTCAAAAGGTGGCACATGGAATAGAGGGTTTAGCCACACAAATACAAGCATGAGAACAGTCAAAGCACAACAGCAGTTTTTTTCTTCCAATCCCTAGAAAGCATTTGTGCTGCCTTCCATTCTTTGCTTTCTCTTTCTCTTTCCAGCTTCCTCCTCCTAATGAACTCTCAGAAACTCACATAATTTATATACCTTTAACTTTTCAGCTTTCATAAACTCCAGCCTTAACTTTTCAGCTTTCATAAACTCCAGTTCCCAGGACAATGGGAATATCTGATCCAACCCCATTATCATGGAATTCAGTGGGGGTTTAGCCTACCTCCGCATCTGAACTCGATTCGCTGCTGACACTAAAAATGCTTTTCTCCAACCTCTGCACATGAAGTATTTCTAAGCACATCATCTTCCCTTCTGATTGTAACAGTGTTGTATCAGGGCAGGGGTAACTCCAGTGTTACAACCAGAGACAGAATTTGGATGCACAGATAAAGCTAAATATAACACAGAACATTTTTAACAGATTCAGATGAAACAGTGTTTATTCTTTATACTTATTTTATCTCTCCCCCCTTGGGGCAAATAGCCCTTACTCTGCCATGTCCCAGAAAACCCTCTTATCATTGCATCATCAATAGATCAAGGCAAGGAAAATTCCAGTTCTAGAACCATATACTGTATTAAAGGGAGTCAGGGAGGCTGTGGGGGGCAGGCACTGGATCCTATCCCCCTTTTCTGCAGCCTCCCCACCCCCTTTTCTCCCTAAACTTCCACTAGTGAAATTGCTAGTCTGAGGAAACCCACTGAGGAGCAGGAGGCTTACAAAAGTGTCAGGGGATTTAAACTCCTTTTGCCTCTGAAGCCTCCAGATTTGTCCTCCCCCACTGGAAACAGTGTGCCCATTTTTGGCGTGGCTGCACCAGTGGGGGGGGGGGATAAGAATAGAATTGGACTCTAAATGGTGCAGTTTAAATGAAATGAATTATTACACTCCCCAGAACTTGATAGAGATACATATTGGAACAAGTATACAATGCTTACACATTCAAGATGACTTTGGGCCCCATCCCATTCAATTTTTCAGTGCTGGTGTAGCTGTGCCAATGGGGCGTGCACTGCATCCTGTGATGGGGAGGCAGTCACAGAGGCCTCCTCAAGGTCTGGGAACATTTGTTCCTTTACCTCAGAGCTGCATTGTGGCAGTACCAGTGCTGGAAAGTTAGAATGGATTGGGCCCACAGAGATTTGCTTTCTGCCTCTGGTAGCCCAAGCCTATGCAAGTCTACTCAGGAGTAAGTCTCATTCTAGTTGATGGGGCTTACTCCCAGGAATGTGTGGATTGAACTGAAGCCTGAAATATGGGTTTGGGGACTTGTAATGGCTATTGATGGATATATTTTTCATGAATGTATCTGAACTTTAGCTAGTGGCTGTCTCCACTGAACGTTACATAAGAACATAAGAACAGCCCCACTGGATCAGGCCATAGGCCCATCTAGTCCAGCTTCCTGTATCTCACAGCGGCACACCAAATGCCCCAGGGAGCACACCAGATAACAAGAGACCTCATCCTGGTGCCCTCCCCTACATCTGGCATTCTGACTTAACCCATTTCTAAAATCAGGAGGTTGCGCATACACATCATGGCTTGTACCCCATAATGGATTTTTCCTCCAGAAACTTGTCCAATCCCCTTTTAAAGGCGTCTAGGCTAGACGACAGCACCACATCCTGTGGCAAGGAGTTCCACAGACCGACCACACGCTGAGTAAAGAAATATTTTCTTTTGTCTGTCCTAACCCGCCCAACACTCAATTTTAGTGGATGTCCCCTGGTTCTGGTATTATGTGAGAGTGTAAAGAGCGTCTCCCTATCCACTCTGTCCATTCCCTGCATAATTTTGTATGTCTCAATCATGTCCCCCCTCAAGCGCCTCTTTTCTAGGCTGAAGAGGCCCAAACGCCGTAGCCTTTCCTCATAAGGAAGGTTCCCCAGCCCCGTAATCATCTTAGTCGCTCTCTTTTGCACCTTTTCCATTTCCACTATGTCTTTATTGAGATGCGGTGACCAGAACTGGACACAATACTCCAGGTGTGGCCTTACCATAGATTTGTACAACGGCATTATAATACTAACCGTTTTGTTCTCAATACCCTTCCTAATGATCCCAAGCATAGAATTGGCCTTCTTCACTGCCGCCGCACATTGGGTCGACACTTTCATCGACCTGTCCACCACCACCCCAAGATCTCTCTCCTGATCTGTCACAGACAGCTCAGAACCCATCAGCCTATATGTGAAGTTTTGATTTTTTGCCCCAATGTGCATGACTTTACACTTACTGACATTGAAGCGCATCTGCCATTTTGCTGCCCATTCTGCCAGTCTGGAGAGATCCTTCTGGAGCTCCTCACAATCACTTCTGGTCTTTACCACTCGGAAAAGTTTGGTGTCGTCTGCAAACTTAGCCACTTCACTGCTCAACTCTGTCTCCAGGTCATTTATGAAGAGGTTGAAAAGCACCGGTCCCAGGACAGATCCTTGGGGCACACCGCTTTTCACCTCTCTCCTTTGTGAAAATTGCCCATTGACACCCACTCTCTGCTTCCTGGCCTCCAACCAGTTCTCATACCACAAGAGGACCTGTCCTCTAATTCCCTGACTGTGGAGTTTTTTCAGTAGCCTTTGGTGAGGGACCGTGTCAAACGCCTTCTGAAAGTCCAGATATATAATGTCCACGGGTTCTCCTGCATCCACATGCCTGTTGACCTTTTCAAAGAATTCTATAAGGTTCGTGAGGCAAGACTTACCCTTACAGAAGCCATGCTGACTCTCCCTCAGCAGGGCCTGTTCGTCTATGTGTTTTGAGATCCTATCTTTGATGAGGCATTCCACCATCTTACCCGGTATGGATGTTAGGCTAACCGGCCTATAGTTTCCCGGGTCCCCCCTCTTTCCCTTTTTAAAAATAGGCTTGACATTTGCTATCCTCCAATCTTCTGGCACCATGGCCGTTTTGAGGGACAAGTTGCATACCTTAGTCAAGAGGTCTGCAACTTCATTCTTCAATTCCTTAATAACCCTTGGGTGGATGCCATCAGGGCCCGGTGACTTATTGATCTTTAATTTATCAATGAGGTCTGAAACATCTTCTCTTTTAACCTCTATCTAACTTAACTCCTCGGTCGGGAGGGGCCGTTCGGGCAGCGGTATCTACCCGAGGTCTTCTGCTGTGAAGACAGATGCAAAGAACTCATTTAATTTCTCTGCCATCTCTAAGTCTCCTTTTATCCCCCCTTTCCCTCCCTCACCACCCAGAGGGCCAACCGCTTCTCTGGCGGGTTTCCTGCTTCTAACATATTTGAAGAAGCTTTTATTATTCCCCTTAATGTTGCTGGCCATGCGTTCCTCATAGTCTCTCTTGGCCTCCCATATCACCTTCTTACATTTCTTTTGCCACAGTTTGTGTTCCTTTTTATTCTCCTCATTAGGGCAAGACTTCCATTTACGGAAGGAAGCTTCCTTGCCCTTCACAGCCTCTCTAACTTGGCTGGTTAGCCATGCGGGCACCCTCCTGGATTTAGTGGAACCCTTCTTTCTTTGCGGTATACACCTCTGCTGGGCCTCTATTACTGTTGTTTTAAGCAGCCTCCATGCACTCTGGAGAGACTGGACTCTTTTTACCCTCCCTTTCAACCTCCTTCTAACCAGCCTCCTCATTTGAGGGAAGTCCGCCCGTCGGAAGTCAAGGGTTTTTGTGAGAGATTTGCCTGGTTTTCTTCCCCCAACGTGCACGTCAAAACGGATCGCAGCATGATCACTGTTCCCCAATGGCTCAGTAACGTTTACATCTCTAACCAGGTCCTGCGTACCGCACAATATTAAATCCAGAGTCACCTGTCCTCTGGTGGGCTCCGTGACTAGCTGCTCTAAGCCACAGTCATTTAGCATGTCAAGAAATCCGGTTTCCTTATCGTGACCAGAACACAAATTGACCCAGTCAATATGAGGATAATTGAAGTCCCCCATGATTACAACCCTGTCCCTCCTTGTCACCTCCCTGATCTGTTTCCTCATTTCAAGGTCCCCATCAGATTTCTGGTCTGGAGGACGATAGCATGCCCCCAGTATTACATCGCTGCACAAGCCTGGTAATTTAACCCACAGAGATTCTACGGTGGAGTCGGACCCACCTTCAATCTCTACTTTGCTGGATTCTATCCCTTCCTTAACATAAAGGGCCACCCCACCTCCAACACGCCCCTGCCTGTCCCTCCTGTAGAGTTTATAGCCCGGGATTGCGGTATCCCACTGATTCTCCGCATTCCACCAGGTTTCCATTATGCCCACTATGTCAATATTTTCCCTTGTCACCAGACATTCCAGTTCTCCCACCTTTGCTCGTAGACTTCGGGCATTCGCATAAAAGCATTTATACACGGAATGCCCCAGGATGGGCTGCTTATTTGCTCCTTTGTCCCCGCATCCTCTCATTGTGCCAAACCGTCTATCACATCCCATCACCCTACCTTTCCCAATTTCTTCTCCTACCCTGCCTTTGTCTTGTTGTTCTCTAACCTCCCCATCCTCATCCCATAGGGATGAGGAGTCCCGAACTGGATGCCCCTCGGCTCCTGTCGGCCTTCCCCCAGGGATCAGTTTAAAAGCTGCTCTGCCACCTTTTTAATGTTATGCGCCAGCAGTCTGGTTCCATTCTGGTTCAAATGGAGCCCGTCCCTCTTGTACAGGCCCCGCTTGTCCCAAAACGTTCCCCAGTGCCTAACGAATCTAAACCCCTCCTCCCTACACCACCGTCTCATCCACGCATTGAGACCCCTGATCTCCGCCTGCCTAGCTGGCCCTGCACGTGGAACACGTAGCACTTCAGAGAACGCTACCTTTGAGGTCCTGGCTTTCAGCTTCCTGCCTCCAGGACCTCCCAGATACACTTGCCCACGTCGTTGGTGCCGACATGCACCACAGCCGCTACCTCTCCCCCAGCACTGTCTACTAACCTGTCTAGATGAGAAGTGATGTCCGCAAACTTCGCACCAGGCTGGCAAGTCACCACGCGGTCCTCACATCCGTCGCAAACCCCCCTCTCTATGTTTCTAATAATCGAATCCCCCACTACAAGAAGCCCCCGACCCCCCTCCCGCCGAGGAGTATCCTGAGTGCGCTCGGATACGGGCCCATCCCCTGGAGAAGGGATCCCTCCTAGGGGATTGTTTCCCTCCTCTCCAGGATGACGTCCTCCAGTCCTGAGACTTCCCACCCGGGCAGCCGAGGAGCTGCACGCCTGAGGTTGGGATGAAGCCTGATCGTCCCCGGAAGTCTCCCCACGGTCCTCCTCTGGCTGCCTGCGCTTCTCCAGGTCGGCCACCAAGGCTTCAAGGGAGCAGACGCGTTCCCTGAGACCCTGGAGCTCCTTGCACCGAGGACACACCCATGACTTATGCCCCAGAGGCATATAATCATACATGTGGCACTCGATGCAGAACACTGGATAGCCCCCACCCTACTGCTGGCTGTCTGACTGCATAGCTTTTTTCTTGTTGTTGTTGTTGTTGTTTTATTTAGGGGTCCTTTTAAAAACTGTACACTGGATAGCAGCCCTTTTCTTAAGGGAAGAGGAAGGGCAGTGTATGGGGCCCTGGCCTCCTCGCCCTGCTGCTGAACTCGCCCAGATGCTAAACTCTCGTGCCTTACCTGGCACTTAGTTCCCGAGGCACTGGGTTCCCAGAGGCCACACACGTCTGCAGAGAGCCTCACGCGATGGCCCGCCTAGCTTTATACTCCTGGCTGGCTCCTCCTCCCTCCTTCCTTCCTGATTGAAAGGGGGCTGGCCTTCCCAGGTGAGTTTACAAAAGCTCAGGAAGGCAAACGGCTGCTGATGGGCGTGACCTACTCTGCAGGCTCCTGAATGAACTGCTTGGATTAGCCTAATGGGGCTCTTAATGGGTTGGGAATTGGCCCTTCCTAGGTTCTTTCCCTCCTAGTTCTGTTCTCTTAGGCTGGACTGTTTTTGTAACCTCAAGCTAGTTTTTATTTGGGTTTGTTTAATTATTTATTGCTCTCCAGATCCTGTGTCCCAATTTACTGACCTGTTTAGGTTATGTTCTAACTTAGATTAAGTTTAACCTGGGTTAAGTATAGGTTTAATTTAAACAAGTATAAAAACCTGCTTTCCACTTTATCCTCCTCCCTCCCTTCGATTAGGTGCTACCTTAGGTGCAGCTAACTTTCAACTTTGATTTAAATGCCTGACCCTTGGGCTCTTACTCCCGAGTAGGACTCTGCTCCTACATTCATTATAAAACCTGACACCATGCTACTAATTCTCCTCCTCGTAGCCTCTTCCCCACAAATAATTAACTGCATATCTGTGGCATATCTGTCAGAGGAAAATAATGCATCACTTGCCTCAAGCACAGCATTGTCCAAGAGGGGAACTCCCAGTTCTCCCTTTACCTCCAACATGTAAACCTGGCCCATGCTTCTCCTTTGAAGAAATCACAACTGGGATGATGCCATTTGTAGTGGAGACTTTTGGGGTGAGAAAAGGATTCCTATCTCTTCCTTACCCATTGATTTCCCCCTGAAACTTCCCCTACCAGTCACCTTTCACCAGCCTAAGTGCTAAGCTCTTGTTTCCTCACTGGATTGTCAATTATGTAGTGAGGGGATGGACGGGACGGGAGAGGACGGGACGATGACCTTGTGACCTGCTCCACCACATTTTTATATTGCCCAAAGTTCTCCAGTTTTGTGTGATGGGAAAGGAGCTTGCATGCAGCTGCAATTATACGTATTTTAAAACTCATCTCTGTTAATATAAGATTAAACTGTGGAGTGTGATTTGAACTGGTGACTGTGAGGTGTGATGGCTCACACATGCAAGCTTAGCTGCAGCCATCAAGCAGGGAACATACATGTGTGAACTAGTTGTTGGACTGAGGAAATGAACTGGTTTCAGATCTAAACGCAAATTTTTATGAGTTTTCATTGAAATTAGCTGTTAACATCACTTGTTTCATCTTTAGTAATGCAATACATCTCAGAATGTCTTGCTGAGGACAGTGAAGTCAACAAATATTTAATCATTTCATGTGCTTAAAGATCTGGTCATAAATGATGACGGAAGGCCAGAAATTAATAACGATAATGATAGAATCTTGGCTAGATCCTGAATTGTAAGCTATAATGATCTAGCTAGATCCTGAATTGCAAGCCCAGCATAGGTTGTAATAAAGTAATAAAATAATGAGGATGTTGTTTATCACACATGGTATTTCAATTATAGCCTTACCTGTTCAGTATTGATCTTTTTGTTTGATGCAGTAAGTAAGACATTCTGAAGCTCCATCCTGGACTGTATCTCAATAAAAGAGAAATCCTCTTAAATTGCCAGGAGCAAGCTCACCAATACTTCTCCCTCTGGCTCCTTCAAGCCACAGCTCCAAATCATACAATACACAAACCAGGCTAGGCAAATATGCCAGTGTGATGTGCCCAGGGGAATGATTGCTACATACTATTTTAATTCTTACAGATAACATTATTTATTCCTTTTGGGAATTCAAGAAAGAGTATTCGGTAGAGGTAGTTTAGCACTAGATACACAACATTTGAGGTATAGAGGAACATTCATAATTATTTTCTTGGACATATTGCAAGTCACAGGATGATAAACACAACCTTAAAATGCCACACCCCGAAGTCATCATAACATACATTGGATCAGGACCAGGTAATTAACATTCCCTCTCTGATAGCTGAAAACATCTAATTAAAAAAGAAAAAAGCAATTATGAAGTGTCCATCTCTTGTGCTTCCCTTATAACTCCTTGCTATTAAAAAAGGAGCAAGTGAGGAAATTGTAGCTCTGTAACTTTGCGCAATGAAAGTGCATTCTGGATGCATTTCCTGATTTGTACGTCTTTCACACTAGTAGGCACACACAGGCATATATAAATATGAAACACATAATGTTCAGAGAGATGGTGCTGAAGCAACAGAATATACATAGAGTGGCAATTACCTGACATATGGCAAGCGTTTCCTCCTCACTAGAGGATGATATTTATGCTCAAATGGTCATTTAATCACAAATCTGTACCATATATTAAAATGAAATATGGGCAAGATAGAAATTCTCCTTATGCTGTGGACAATGATATTACGTTAACTGGTTCTTGATGAGGTTGATTTCCGTAGGAAGGACCAGGTACACAAATTGGTAATGCTCCTGGACCCCGCCTTAATCCTGGATAAGCAGGTGTGGGCCATGGTTGGTCTTCTGGCTGCACTTGCTCCTGTTCCAGACAGACCTTACCACATGGTTCAATCCTAACTAGTGTCAGGCCAGCGCACGCCATTTACGGCGGTCTGAAGGTTTTCTGCTACTGTAAAATGGCAGATGGCGGTGAGCTGTGCGCGCTACCAATGGCAATTTTTGCAAGTGCTGTTGCAAGAGGTGGAAACACTAGATGGAAATCACCAGACTCAGTTGTACCTGCTGGTACAGGTAAGCATCTGGTGGGAGTGGGGGATGGTTAACAGAGAGGAAAACAGGGGAAACAGGGTGGGCTAATTAGGAGCATTTGGGGGCAGGCCGGGGTATGACAGGAGCAGCTCCCCCAGTAACCTAACCCCTGTTATGTTCCTGACATGCCCCTTTAGATAAACAACTTATGAAGATGAGAGGAACATTGAAGGCCCTCCCTAACTTTTGCAAACTCATACCTAGGTCAAACAAAAATCACCGGGAAATTTTCCATCAGTCTTTATTATTATTTTTAGCAGAGCCTTTACAAATGCCTTAGTGTTTCAACAATTAGTACACATAGAGATGAGCACATATTTTGTACTTAGGTCAGAAGCAGAAGAAAACCAACAGGTGACCAATGAGACCTGATTCCAAGTCGCACAACAGCCACCTCCTACCCTGCGCTGGATACAGCACAGGCTAGTCAGCCTTCCTGTTCCAGTGCAGGATATTGTTGGGCTACCCATTGACTGTGTGTCACATCAGACCTTCTCAAGACATTGATCCCATACTTATAACCTGTTTTTCCCAAGCACTCTCCAAAAGGCCCCCTGCACTTCCTAAAGCTATAGGTCAAGGGGTTTAGCAGGGGAGTAATGATGGCATACAACACAGAAACCAGACAATCCTCTTCCAAGGAATGGTTCGAGGAGGGACGTATACAGGTGTAAATGATGGTGCCATAGAAGATGCTCACCACAGTGAGGTGGGAAGCACAGGTAGAGAATGCCTTGATCCTACCACGGGCCGTGTGGATTTTGAGCACTGCAGAGACAATGAGGATTTAGGAAAGAAGAGTCAGGGAGAAAGGCACAATAATGACACACACAGAGATAGTGAAGTTCATCAACTTGACAAGATATACATCAGAGCAAGAAAGGTGCAGAATAGCAGGAATCTCACAGAAGAAATGGTCAATTTCATTGGAATGGCAGAAATCTAGGGAAAAGATTAAGGCTGTGTTGACAACAGAATTGATGTGGCCAATAATCCATGAAACCGCCAGCAAAACGCCATGGATGGGCTGTCTCATGAGCAGGGTATAGTTCAGAGGGTGACAGATTGCTGCAAAGCGGTCATAAACCATGGCCAAGAGAAGTGCACATTCTGTGCCTCCCAAAATGACAAAGAAATACATCTGGAGAGCACATCCTATGAAGGAGATGGATTTGTCCTCTGAGAAGAGGACCCACAACATCTTTTGAAGTGTGGTAGATGTGTAACAGCTCTCAACAAAAGAGAGATTCCCCAAGAGAAAGTACATGGTCAATAACATTGGACCCACAGAAAGGTAGACCAGCCTTGAGTAGCATGGATGCTGAAATGGAAAAGAAGCTGCACAACCAACAAGACAAGACCATCAGCAGGCAGACTCGGCTGTTCATTATAGCTGTGTATCTCAGTGGGATGCAGATAGCCACAAAGCGGTCCACTGACATGGCAGCCAAAAGAAGGACTTCAGTGGAGCCAGCCACAAAGTAGACATACCCTTGCAGGGCACAGGCAGATAATGAAATTGTATTATCCTTTGAGATAGGAAGGGTGAGCATCTTTGGTGTGTCAGACGTAGTGATGATAATCTCCAGCGAGGAGAGGTTCTTGAGGAAGTAGTACATAGGTGTATGGAGACGCTGATCTATCCAGATCAGGAGGATGACCAAAGTGTTGCCAAGCAAAGTCAGTATGTACATGACAAGGAAAAGGAAGAAGAGCGGTTTCTGAAGCTGGAGGAGATGAGAGAAGCAAAGCAGGACAATCTCAGTGACAATAGGCTTAGTGGAGTTGCTAAGCTCCATCTTACCAATACATCTTCATTCCAAATAAAGTTCACAGATTTTGTTTGACTAAGAAAAAGAGAGAGAAAAATAGTTATAGAATTGAAGATTTGTTTCCTTAGAGGCAAATTTGTTCATTTCATTAAGGGCTTTTCTGAGTGAATATGTACTTCATTAAGAGTTCTTTCTAAACCAGGGGTGTTAAACATAAGGCCCGGGGGCTGGATGCGGCCCGCGGAAGCTTTTTATCTGGCCCTCAGGCTCTCAGTTGCTGAGCCATGCTGCGGTGTTAAACTCATTTGAACTGTGTTATATTTGTTGATATATGTATGTAATTTAAGAGAAAAATTATGTTTGCCACAAAGACAAAAAGACCCCTTTTGTGGTTTCACAACAGACATTATGGTATAAGCATTCATTGACTAGAATTAACTTCAGCAGAGAGAGTTTGAGTCCATAAATGCTTAGGCCTAACAAATCTGACCCAATAAATCTGTAAGTCTTGCAGCATACCATAAGAATACATTTGTTGGCATATTTTTGCAACAATACTAAAACTATATGTATGGAACATTTGACAATCATAGAGTGCCCTCTACTGGTCACCTTAAGTTATTGCTCCAGGTATTTGAATGACTTCAAATATTATTTTGCTAAGTGTCTAGGCAAGTGTTTCTCAACTAGTGGTAAGGGTACCACCAAGTACTTCAGATGGTGTCTGGCAATACTAATGGCTCCCCAGACTAGGAACATGACACAACAAACAGAGGTAGGAGGCTCGGCTCAGCAGGAAGAACTACATAACATGTTTTTCCATGCTCAAAAAAGCCCTCTCATCCACTATGAGCCTCTTACTGGTGTGTGTCGCATTGCATCTGACCTCCCAACCCAAAAGTAACTGGAGATGATGTCATCGCCAGTTACTTCTGGTGGTACTTCGAATAGGTGGACCATGTTAAGTGGTACAGCAGAGGACAAGCATTGAGAAACACTGGTCTAGACTTTGCACCAACATATTTATCTTCCATACAATTTCAATGATCAATCACTTCAGCTGTTTTACCTCTGTCCACTACCTTTTGCTGTCCCATATGACTGCTCCGTTAGTCTTCAAACTAAACTCTGTGTGTGTGTGGGGGGGGGGGAGGGTTAATAAACAATCCCTTTATACATTATGATCCTAATTTTTTTCTTTGTTTTTTGCTACTGCTGTTTTTTGCCTATGATCTGCTCAGATATCTAGTATGTGGTATTTTCTAGTACGTGCATATTTTCCAAGTGCAAACACTGTTTTGAGAAGTCACAATTCAATGCACAGTTAGGTGTGCTTCATTCGCCTGATTCCAGTAGCCTTAAGCACACTTAGGGCCCAATCCTATCCAATATTCCGCTGCTGGTGCAGCTGTGCCAATGGGACATGCACTGAATCCTGTGGTGGGGAGGCAGTCACAGAGGCCTCCACATTTGTTCCCTTTCCTCATGGCTGCATTGCAGTTGCACCAGTGCTGGAAAGTTGGATAGAATTGGGCCCTTAGATGGGTGTCAGAATGTGGCCAATTTCTTGAGTCATTTTAATTGATAATTTACCTCATCCAGAGAGGTCAGGTGAAAAACAAATGAAACTCTCCCCCCAAATAATTCCAAAACAGAATGTAAACAAATTTAACTCATTAACATTTCCCAACTTGACCCTAAACCTCATAGGCCATCCCAATTAGATGGGCCCTCCAAAACAGGCTCAGGCTTGAACTATGGTCAGTTTATATATGTTCATAGGTTTTTCATGGCCAGCAATAATCCAACAATTTAACATATCTTTATTTGGGTGAGAAGACCATGGTTATGTCAAAGAATTAGAATCCATGTTGTTAAAAAGTCCAATGTTTCGTTTTGTAACTTTTTCAGAACTTCATCAGGGAAATGTGCCTAGACAGGACCTGTTACTAGAGAGCAAGTCAGAAACAGCAGTTAAAAAACCAGTACCCTCCAGGTGCTTAAGAATTCCATTTTACTGCTGCATTCTTAAAGCAAACTCAGCCTAATCACAGTATCCCATCTCTACTGGAAACTGCTTCCTTATAAAGCTCTTTAATGTCTGTTCTTTTTAGGATTGGAAGCCAGATATTGTTAATATGTAGAGCCTCTTCTTTTCTGTTGATGTTTTGGGGATGCTTAACTATTTCATTCATTCAGTTTATTCATATGGTCTGTTTATCTATGTCCTGCCTTTCTTCCATAACAGGTGGTATGTATGGAGTTCCCAGAAAGTCTCCTACCGGCATTGACCAGACTCAGGCTTGCTTAGCTCCAGCAAGATGCTTGCCTCTTACGTCCTCCAATGATTCCCTGGGGTGTGTAGTTTGAGTTCCATCTGACTGGGACAACCACCAAAAGTGCTTTTCTTTGCTCTCTAAACTGGTCATGTAGATAGAATCTTAAAGACGGGTACAGCTCAGATATTACCCACCTGAGTGGGGTACATGAGAAGTAGCAGCTTCTACGTATCTTTGTTTATGATGTGTACAACATTTTGGTATATTTGAAGTTCACTGCTATCACATAATATACCTTTCTAGCCTCCCAATCCACCGTAACTCCTCGCGCAGCAATGCAATGTTGCCAGCGCAGGCCACCTGAATCCTGTGGGAAAGTATCAGCTTAGGGAGATCTTCTCAGGGTAAGGGAACAGATGTTCCTTTGCCCCAGAGTAAGCCCATGGAGGCCCAATGGGTCAATTCTGACCTACACCAGTTATATACTGGCACAAATCCACGTTGACTTGGGAACATGAATCAGGCCCAAAAAGGGAGTCAGGGTTTGGTACTTTGGGCCTAATAGTGCAATCCTATCAAAACTGGGGATAGAGGAGCATGATAACATTTGAAGTGTTCCTGACTTGGTTTTTCTTCATATTTGAATGTTTGGTAATCTTCAGGTAAGTTAGTTTTAGACAGTACAGAAGAGTCCAACATCATTTTTTGCCATGAATTCAGGCTGCAATCCTACACACAGTTTCCTGGGAGTAAGTCTCATTGAAAAATTTTCTGTGATCTGCTTCTTCTAATGCATCACAAATTACGACAGCACCTTTAATTTGTTTATGAGCAGAAAGTCTTATCTTTCACCTTGGACAACCTTCTTTCTTCCCAAGAAGGTTCAGAAGCGCGGCCTGCATTTCTTTGTTCTTGAACCTGTAGATCAAAGGGTTCAGCAAAGGAGTGATAATGGTGTACGGGACAGCAATTAAGCAATCCTGTTCCACGGAGTGTGTGGAAGAAGGGCGCATGTAGGTGAAGATGGCTGTGCTGTAGAAGATGCTCACTAAGTGAGATGGGAAGAGCAAGTGGAAAATGTCTTGATTCTCCCCTTAGCTGTACGGATTTTGAGCACAGATGAAACAATGAGGACATAAGAGAGGACAATAAAGGAGACCGTTGTGATCATGATGCTCCCCCAGGTGACGAAAGTCACCAACTCAGTGAAGGAGGTATCAGAACAGGAGAGATGCAGGATGGGTGGGATGTCACAAAAGAAGTGCACAATCTCATTGGAATCACAGAAATCCAGGGTGAAAACAGAAGCTGTGTTGACAATGGCATTGATATTTCCAATAGCCCAGGAAGTTGCCAGAAGCCACATGCAGGCAGACTGGCTCATATGCCATGACCGAGAGTAAGGCACCTTCTGTAGCTGCTGTGGTCAGAAAGACATACATTTGGAGTGCACAGCCAGCAAAGGAAATGGTCTTATCCCCTGACAAGAGGTCCCACAGCATCTTGGGCATAGTGGTGGTGATGTAGCAGACCTCTGTAAAGGACAGGTTGCTCAGTAAGAAGTACATGGGGGTGCGGAGGCGCGGGTCAGTCTGAATCAGACCAATGATGGTCAGATTCCCTGCCAAGGTGAGCAAATAGATCAAGAGTCCTGCAGCAAAGAGAAGGATCTGAACCTGAGGGTCCTCCGCCAGTCCCAGGAGAATGAATTCTTTCAGACTGGTTTGGTTTTTTCTTTACATCCTTCAAATGACTTCTATCTGTAGACAATGCACCTGGACTACTTCAGAGCAATTCTGTCACTGCAGGAAGAGCTGTGCATTTAGGAGGAGGGGAAAACATGATAAGAATTATGTATCAAGGCACTTTACACAGACTATAAGGGTCTGGTATGACTACACATATCTGCCACATACAGACTGTTGATCAATTACCAACCACATATACAATGTGGTTCTCAAACTGCATGTCATGACCCACCAGGAGGTCATGACCCAATTTTTGATGGGTTGTGGCAGGTGCGCTATGGTGCCACAAGGCTTTCTAACATAAGAACATAAGAAGATAAGAACAGCCCCACTGGATCAGGCCATAGGCCCATCTAGTCCAGCTTCCTGTATCTCACAGCGGCCCACCAAATGCCCCAGGGAGCACACCAGATAACAAGAGACCTCATCCTGGTGCCCTCCCTTGCATCTGGCATTCTGACATAACCCATTTCTAAAATCAGGAGGTTGCACATACACATCATGGCTTGTACCCCATAATGGATTTTTCCTCCAGAAACATGTCCAATCCCCTTTTAAAGACGTCTAGGCTAGATGCCAGCACCACATCCTGTGGCAAGGAGTTCCACAGACTGACCACACGCTAAGTAAAGAAATATTTTCTTTTGTCTGTCCTAACCCGCCCAACACTCAATTTTAATGGATGTCCCCCTGGTTCTGGTATTATGTGAGAGTGTAAAGAGCATCTCCCTATCCACTCTGTCCATCCCCTGCATAATTTTGTATGTCTCAATCATGTTCCCCCTCAGGCGTCTCTTTTCTAGGCTGAAGAGGCCCAAACACCGTAGCCTTTCCTCATAAGGAAGGTGCCCCTGCCCCGTAATCATCTTAGTCGCTCTCTTTTGCACCTTTTCCATTTCCACTATGTCTTTCTTGAGATGCGGCGACCAGAACTGGACACAATACTCCAGGTGTGGCCTTACCATAGATTTGTACAACGGCATTATAATATTAGCTGTTTTGTTCTCAATACCCTTCCTAATGATCCCAAGCATAGAATTGGCTTTCTTCACTGCCGCACATTGGGTCGACACTTTCATTGAGCTGTCCACCACCACCCCAAGATCTCTCTCCTGATCTGTCACAGACAGCTCAGAACTCATCAGCCTATATCTAAAGTTTTGATTTTTTGCCCCAATGTGGATGACTTTACACTTACTGACATTGAAGCGCATCTGCCATTTTGCTGCCCATTCTGCCAGTCTGGAGAGATCATTCTGGAGCTCCTCACAATCACTTCTGGTCTTCACCATTCGGAAAAGTTTGGTGTCGTCTGCAAACTTAGCCACTTCACTGCTTAACCCTGTCTCCAGGTCATTTATGAAGAGGTTGAAAAGCACCGGTCCCAGGACAGATCCTTGGGGCACACCGCTTTTCACCTCTCTCCATTGTGAAAATTGCCCATTGACACCCACTCTCTGCTTCCTGGCCTCCAACCAGTTCTGCTGCAAGTTCTAGTACTGCTGCAAGGCATTATAGGGTGTTGCTGGGCAGCTGCAAGGCATTCTGGGGCCCTACCCACTTAAGGACAAATATGCCTAATGATGGGTTTCAGAAAATGTATTCCTGCAATTAATTGACACATACCTATACTGTTAAGTTGTGTAGCACATACCCTGGTTTTTCAATTCCCTGGATAGCCCTCCAAATTCCTCCAAGCCCTACTCCCCCTCTTTTCTCTCTTCCTTGGTTGTGCCGTTATGCATTCCCTTTCCCTTGTAAAGTTTTCCTCAAATCCTTACATTTAGGACCTAGTTATGTGAGTGATTGAATATAGATTCAATCTGTTAAGACAGTTCAAAGAGCTTCATATGTTAAGCCAGGAGAAGATAAGGCTAAGGGGAGATATGAAAGCTGTTTTCATGTGTCTGAAGGGCTATCACATAGAAGCAGGGGAAGTCATGCTCTCTGTTGCTCCTAAGAAAGAACTGGAACCAGTGGGTTGCAACTAAAGGAAAGTAGTTGTAGGCTAGACATACAGAAGAATTTCTTAACTGTAAAAGCTGTTTGGCACTGAGAAAATCTGTCTCATGCAGTTGTGGGCTTTCCCTCATTGAACATTTTCAAGCAGAGGGTGAATGGCTGCCTGTCAGGGATCCTGTAGTAGTTCCCTGCACTGAGCAGAGAACTGGAGTAGATAACTACTGAGGCCCCTTCCAACTCTACAATTCTATGAACCTTCAGTACCAGTGGTAGTAGTAGTGCCCAATGCACCATCAAGGGGAAGGTGGAACACAATGGGGGGAAGGTCCAAGACAGGCCTTTGCCCCAGGACCCTTTGCAACCAGGCACCAGCACTGTATATTTTGGTTCTCACATTAGGAAATATTACATGCACTTTTTCCCCTCTTTTGTTTACAAGGCAAAAATGAACAAGCAAACCTTATCAATTCCACTGCTAGGATGTTGTCAAGTGGCAATTCTGAAGTCCATAAATGAATTTTCATTTCATTTCTGTGCCTTCTTCCCCCATCCACAGTAATCCACCATGTCTTTTTGAAGACAACTAACCCCAACCAATTGTTAAGATGTTGCAACTATTTCTAACCTCAGATAACTTCCCTGTGCATCAGTTGACATTAGTCCTTTTGAGAATTCACTCTAGTCATTGAAACTATCTCAGCTGGGAGATAACAATAAGTGGCCAAGTGGGAATCATTGCAATCAGTAGATAGGATACAGTGTTTTATTCTCACTTTATGTTTCCCAGCTGTACATTTAAAGCAACAGAAAACTTCAAAAATGTGACTGAAGTGTGGCTACTTGTAGAAATTTTGAAAGTCATATCTGATGGTCGGAGTCAAACTTGATGAGTCATGATGTTCCACGTCTCCTCTCCCTATTTTTTTTTTTTTTAAACTGAAATGCACTCTTGTAAGTTATCTTGCCATTGGTTGGCTAAAAATTGCCTCCCCAAACTTATTTTCTCTCCTTGAAGAAAAAGATACAAGGCACTGCACATTTTCAAATGTGGGTGGAAATGAAGAATGTATCCTGGTAATGTCATTTTTAGTGGCTATAACTTAGGCAGGGGAAAGGGGTTAGAGAGCATCTCCTCACCCACATTTCCACTCACATTTCCACAGCCTTCCAAGAACAGGTTTCATTTGAATAAACCATCAGGTAAAAAAAGACAAGGAATGCTATTTTGTCCATATCTAGTTTGGCCCTCAATCAGAATATTCTGTTACAACATTATCTGTCAACATTGATCCTTTTCTCCCAATGTACAGCTATGCTTCTTTATACTGTGTTTTCACTTCAAACCAACCACTTTTGGAAGATTTTGTCATCGTGTCAGCCAAATTTCTCATGGCTCCTTTGGTCACTGGTTGCTGAACTCAGCCCTACCAATGAGGGCCACCTTTAAATGACTATGAGCAATAGAAAGGCACAGACCACACACAGACACCAGGGTGAAGCTGAACAAGAACAATGATTTTTATTGAGAAAGAGATAAAAGGTAAAGCTTTGATATATAGAACAAAGACCCCCAGGACATACACCTAGGTATTCCCCTTCCTCAACCCTCTACTGGTCAGGCTATTGAAAGGGAAAGGTAAGCATGGTTTTGCCCTTTGGCTGGTAGTCGGCTGCTGAAAAGTTGGAACTTGGGGCAGAACTGTTTCTGGTTGGGAACTTGGACCACAGATAGACGTTTGGGTCTTGGCTGGAGCTCAAGCGGCTCTCAAGACAGGTAAGGTTTATCGTGTTGATATGCCAATAAAGGTTTCAGAACAGACAGGTAAGGTTTCTCCCTACAAGCCCTCCTCCTGGAGACTCTTCACCAGCCTCCTTCCTCTGCCACCCACAGAGAACTGGGTGCCACGAGCTGCAGTTTGCTGTCCTTTTTATACGCTGGTCTCCTGGAACCTTCCAGCTGTGCAGCCAATCAGAACCTGCTTATTTGTGTAACTGTCACCAACTGTCTGCAACTGTCAACTGGGTGGGGATGAGGAGGAGGGTTTAACTCTATATTAACCAATTCCCCCCCCCCCAACATGGATTTTTTTTACTTCATAGTCTTCCAAGTGAAAGATAAAGATACTTTTAAATAGCATTTTCTTTAACCATTTTTCTTCATTTCAGGATCCCGCAGTAGCCACTTTGACAGCCTCATGTGCCAGGCAGTGTAGGATTGGGTTGTAAGACCGCAATCCTATCCACAGTATCCTGGGAGTAAGCCCTATTGACTATAATGGGACTGGATTCTGAGTAGATATGCATAGGATTGGGCTCTAACACCTCCTACTGTTCTTGTAGAAAGTGAAAGCCCTGCCCACAGGTTGTTCTGCTGGTGTGTGTGTGTGTGTGTGTGTGTGTGTGTGTGTGTGTGTGACTTCAGGATTTATTGCCCATATATTGTTCCAACAGACTTTAACTGCCACTTGGAAAAGGGCAAGAAATTTTTGCCTCAGAGGGAAGAGATTTAACTCTTTTAAAGTCACTTATCTCCTCCTTTACACAATTTTACGAGGGTGGCTAGAAGATGGCTACCAGGACTGTACTATGCTACAGTGTGCCCTTGGTGAACCCTGTCTTTCTCCTTTAATTTAGACAACTGGAGTCTTTTCGTAGAACACAAATTTGCTCACTCTATTGATCTACAGCGCAATCCTATTTTGCGCTGGAACAGGCAGGCCAGGAGGCCTGTGTTGTATCCAGAGCAAGATTGGGGCCAGAATCATCTCAGCCAGAGGCAAGGGAAGCTCTTCCCCTTACCCCTGGGTAAGCCACCACAGCCCGAATGGATCTCCTCAGACCTCCGCCACCTCAGGAGGTGGCACAAGTCTGAGGAGAATGGCGCAACTTGGAGCTACTCCTCACTGCTTGGGGAATTGGGTTGGGATTCGGCATAACTGCCGGGTTCAGCCCTGCCTCCCGCTTGCTGCCCACCCACCCCCTGGAACACACTCTGCCCACTCTCCCTCCACCCCGGAACGCCTCCCTCCTACCTGCTCCCCGACTCCTTCCTGCCCTCCCCAGATCCCTGTGTTGGCCAAGCTCCCCTGATGCAACCTTCCTTCCCCATGTCAGCACGGAAACTGGATGCAGCGTCCATAGGCCAGTGTGTGTCCTTGTGCTCAGGACTCACGAGGAAGCCAAATGTGCTTTACGTCACGTTTGCGACTCTCCTGGGCTGGCACAAGGGACTTGCATCAGCACAGGACACACTCAAGATTGTGCCCTTAAACATTAACTCAAGATGTTCCAACAATGTATCTTTCTGCATGTAAGTGCTGCATTCACAGTTGAAAGCAAAATGTTGGGCAACATGCTAAATTATGCTTTAAACTCATCCAACCATGAAAGCCTTAGTATGTTTGTAATATATCTTTCTGTTATTTACAACATTGCCTGTCACTAAATTTACACTGCTACCTCCCAATGTTAAACATTCTCAGATGTTCCCATCAATTTGCCAGATACCAGTATATGAGTGAGGGATGTTTTGTCATGGGTATTGTTGCAGAAATGGCTCTGATCATGAAGAAATAACTATAATAATATGTGCAAAGTTAGAGTTTCTGAACTGCAATGTATTTCATTTCTAATCATACACTACAGACCACTCAGAAATCAACTGAGTGCAGTTCCCTAAATTGAACAGAGTTAATACACACCAAATAAACAAAAGAATAAACATTCAAATCGATAAAAACAAATTGTCACATATTTTAAAAGACATTTCACTGTGTTTTGGACTGTTCAGTTATGCAGGCTACAACTCCCAGTCATTCTACCATCTCTTATCAAAGATTCTGCAAAGGGCACCTTGGACATCTTTGTTCCTGAAGCTGTAGTTAGTAGTTGGCAACCTTCAGTCTCGAAAGACTATGGTATCGTGCTCTGAAAGGTGATTCTGGAACAGCGTCTAGTGTGGCTGAAAAGGCCGATTCGGGAGTGACAATCCCTTCCACACTGGGAGCAAGTGCAGTCTGTCCCTGGCCTGTCTCCCTGGCTATGGGCCTTCCTTCTTTGCCTCTTAGCCTCAGACTGTTGGCCAAGTGTCTCTTCAAACTGGGAAAGGCCATGTTGCACAGCCTGCCTCCAAGCGGGCCGCTCAGAGGCCAGGGTTTCCCACTTGTTGAGGTCCACTCCTAAGGCCTTCAGATCCCTCTTGCAGATGTCCTTGTATCGCAGCTGTGGTCTACCTGTAGGGCGCTTTCCTTGCACGAGTTCTCCATAGAGGAGATCCTTTGGGATCCGGCCATCATCCATTCTCACGACATGACCAAGTCAACGCAGGCATCTCTGTTTCAGTAGTGCATACATGCTAGGGATTCCAGCACATTCCAGGACTGTGTTGTTTGGAACTTTGTCCTGCCAGGTGATGCCGAGAATATGTCGGAGGCAGCGCATGTGGAAAGCATTCAGTTTCCTCTCCTGTTGTGAGTGAAGAGTCCATGACTCGCTGCAGTACAGAAGTGTACTCAGGACACAAGCTCTGTAGACCTGGATCTTGGTATGTTCCGACAGCTTCTTGTTGGACCAGACTCTCTTTGTGAGTCTGGAAAACGTGATAGCTGCTTTACCGATGCGTTTGTTTAGCTCGGTATTGAGAGAAAGAGTGTCGGAGATCGTTGAGCCAAGGTACACAAAGTCATGGACAACCTCCAGTTCATGCGCAGAGATTGTAATGCAGGGAGGTGAGTCCACATCCTGAACCATGACCTGTGTTTTCTTCAGGCTGATTGTCAGTCCAAAATCTTGGCAGGCCTTGCTAAAACGATCCATGAGCTGCTGGAGATCTTTGGCAGAGTGGGTAGTGATAGCTGCATCGTCGGCAAAGAGGAAGTCACGCAGACATTTCAACTGGACTTTGGACTTTGCTCTCAGTCTGGAGAGGTTGAAGAGCTTTCCATCTGATCTGGTCTGGAGATAGATGCCTTCTGTTGTAGTTCCAAAGGCTTGCTTCAGCAGGACAGCGAAGAAGATCCCAAACAAGGTTGGTGCAAGAACACAGCCCTGCTTCACACCGCTTCGGATGTCAAAGGGGTCTGATGTGGAGCCATCAAAGACAACAGTGCCCTTCATGTCCTTGTGGAAAGATCTGATGATGCTGAGGAGCCTGGGTGGACATCCAATCTTGGGGAGAATCCTGAAGCTGTAAATAAGAGGGTTCAACAGGGGGGTAATCATTGTATACAGTACAGAAACCAGCTGCTCCTGTTCAACAGAGTGGCAGGAAGATGGAGTTAAGTACATGAAGATGATGGTACCATAGAAGATGCTCACCACAGTGAGATGGGATGCACAGGTGGAGAAAGCTTTAATCCTACCTTGAGCTGTGCGTATTTTGAGCACAGAGGACACAATAAAGATGTAAGAGAGAAGGGTAAGGAAGAAGGACATAGTAATGCCACATCCAGAGATAGTGAAGGTCATCATTTTGCCCAGTGTTGTGTCAGAGCACGAGAGGTGAAGGAGGGGTGGAATGTCACAGAAAAAGTGATCTATCTGGTTGGAGTGGCAGAAGTCAAGGGAGAAAATGAAAGCAGTGTTAATGATGGAGTTGACACTTCCAATAGTCCAGGAAATCATTAGTAACCCTTTGCAGACTGGTTGACTCATGAGCAGGGTGTAGCGCAGTGGGTGGCAGATGGCTGCATAATGATCGTATGCCATGGCTGAGAGGAGGACACACTCTGTGCCTCCTAAGGTGACAAAGAAATACATCTGGAGAGCACAGCCTATGAATGAGATGGTCTTGTCTCCTGTCAAGATGTTCCAGAGCATCTTTGGAACAGTGGAGGAGGTGTAGCAGAACTCAATGAATGAGAGGTTGCCACGGAGGAAGTACATTGGTGTCTGGAGGCAACGGTCCAACCAAATCAAGGTGATAATGATTAGATTCCCTGCCAAGGTTAGCAGATAGACTAGAAGGCCTATGAAAAAGAGAAAAATCTGTTGTGCTGGGTCATTGGATAATCCCAGCAAGATAAACTCTCTGATGAGACTTGTTTGGTTCAATGTCATTCTGTTCTTCTTTGATCATCTTTGTCATGAAACTGTAGGACATCTTTGCTTTGAGACATCACAGCCGTCGTAGATGTAGATTCATGAAGGGGAGGCATAGATAAACGGTCGCCATCAATTACATGGTAGATCAGAACCATCAGTGTTCTACTTTTCACCAAATCCATTTCAGTAAATGGTAGAACCATTGGAGGAAGAGAAGCAGTTGCCTTGGGCAACTGATAAAAGAAGATGGAGAGGAGGAGGAATACTTGCCTGGGACTTACTTCCAAAAGATGAAACCTGAAATACATTGTGGTTATATAACAATGATGTTCATTTTTGGTTCCATTTATAAATATGGTGCTGAGTCAGATTCAGTTTTGCTGGATGCAACCCAAAATTAATATGATTACTGCCCTCCACGCTGTAAACCTCCCTCCACCCTTAAAAAATTCTGCCACTTGTATTTTAAAACGGAGGCTATTTTTTAAAAATAACTCATAAAAAGTTCAGATAAACATCAAAGATACTTGATACAAATTTAAATAATCCATCCAAAGCATGTAAGGTGAGGCTGAAGAACAAATTACCTTTCTATTTGCATGTTATCTGAGGACTGAAGAAAGCTAAGCATATTTCACAGAAGAATCAAATCACCCAGAACTCTCTTTGCATGTCTGTTTGCTACCACCCTGTGTCAGAATGGTCAAAGACATAGCCGAAGGGATTCTGGGCTTCTTGTACCCAGTTTGGAAAACAGGCTGACACAGTGTCATTTAGAAGGCATCATCCTCTTTATTTTTATCATTTGTCATTGCAAGCCTGGATCAATCTGTTCCCCATTGCTCCCTTCCACTGCAACCTGGAAAGGGCTGGTGGCATGCAGAGCCAAATATGTTTGGTTGCTTAAAATAAATCAAATAAAAATTTTAAAAAATTGTAATTCCTCCAAAAAGGTACTGCCATGAACATAATATATGTACATACACACCATGCATTATGGAGTGAAGTCTATGGAATATTACTCAGTACCACCAAGAAGGTGTCAAAATAAACACAATTGATTAAAACGAATGTGAAAAGGTATAAAGAACATCCAGTGATTTGCTTCACCTGGTTTGAGTTGTTAAGTTGTTGCATCTTAAGCATTTCTGAACACCAACTTCAGCATTTTCCCTTTGCTTGCTCCAGGATACAACTCAAGGTACACTACATTACTCTAGGCATAGTAAATATTCCAGTGAGGCTTGTCCAGGGGGATTGTATACTCCAAACCTTCTTGGTCTCTGTGGACAGCATCATTTGTTCCATGTGGGAACTGAAGTTGCAGTTTTTCTCTTGAGACAAATTAATAAACAACTCAAAAAGCCGCAAGGAACATAGTCCATCTTCCTTAACATTTGTAGTCACAGATAGGAAAAAAGACAAATATAATGGGATTTTCTATCAATCTTTACTATTTTTAGCCATTGAAACATCACTGTTATGCATGGTACACATTTGAATAACTAGTACACATATACTATAACAGGAAGAGGTCAATATGACCAAATAAGGCCCCATATAAATACAGAAAATAAATAAATAAATCAAAAGTATGACTCCAATAGAGGTGGCAATTGATTTGACAGTTGTTTGACAATCAAATCAAAGTTGAGATTTTATTCTTCCTGCCAAACTCAGAAAGCCACTAGACTCAGTTAAAGTGGATAATGTGTTAGAGTTGATCTGAGGAAAGTCACATTCAAATCTCAACTCACCTATGAAGCCTTTTGGGTGACTTAAGCCACAATCTGGCACCATAACCTGCCAACACAAATACACACACTTGCCAAGGAGGGTAACAGTTGACCTCATTTAAAAGACAGCCCAAACAGTTTATTTTAAACCATACAGAGGTTTCCCTGATGAGGGGGGTGCCATCATGGACCTTTGCCCCGGGCACAGGGCTGGGGAGGTCCACTGCTGCCCATCACTATAACCTACTCTTCCCAAGGGTTCTCCAAAGTGCCCTCTGCACTTCCTTGTTCCTAAAGCTGTAGATCAGGGGGTTTAGCAGGGGAGTAATGATGGCATACAACACAGAAACCAGACAGTCTTCCTCCAAGGAATGGTTTGTAGAGGGTCGTATATAGGTGTAGATGATGGTGCCATAGAAAATGCTCACCACAGTGAGGTGGGAAGCACAGGTGGAGAATGCCTTGATCCTACCATGGGCTGTGCGGATTTTGAGCACTGCAAAGACAATGAGGATGTAGGAAAGAAGAGTCAGGGAGAAAGGCACAATAATGACACACACAGAGATAGTGAAGTTCATCAACTGGACAAGAAATACATCAGAGCAAGAGAGGTGCAGAATAGGAGGAATATCACAGAAGAAATGGTCAATTTCATTGGAGTGACAGAAAGTTAAGGAAAAGACCAGTGCTGTGTGGACCATAGAATTGATGTTGCCAATAATCCATGAAATGGCCAGTAAGCCCCTACATACAGACTGTCTCATGAGTATGGTGTAGTGGAGTGGGTGGCAGATGGCTGCATAGCGGTTGTATGCCATGGCTGAGAGCAGCAAACACTCTATGCTACCTAAAGTGATGAAGAAATACATTTGGAGTGCACATCCTATGAAGGAGATGGTCTTGTCCCCCAACAAGAGATCCCACAACATCTTTGGAAGTGTGGTGGAAATGTAGCAGATCTCAACAAATGAGAGATTACCCAGGAGGAAGTACATGGGAGTTCTGAGGCACTGGTCAACCCCAATCAACATAATGATGACAGCATTTCCTGCCAAAGTCAACAGGTAGACTAACAGACCTATAGCAAAGAAAAAACTCTTGTTCTTTGGGTCAAGAGAAAATCCTATGAGGACAAATTCTGTGATTCTTGTTTGGTTCAGTCTTTGTGTACAGTTGGTGGAGTCCATCTTCATTTAGGTTTCTTTGGTAGGAGAGGACAGTGGTTTCAACTTTTAATGTTGGCAGTTTCATAAAGAAAAAAAAGGAGACACATAGTCATTGACTTTGTAGTCTGGTCACCTTCAACAAAGTCACTTTACACTGAGGCAGCAAGATAACATGTACTAGGTCCAGTATCCCTGATAATGTCCCTATGGTGTGCATTTAGCCCTATGGTGGCTTCCCATGGGCAGCTGTGCAGTGCTCAGTGATGATATCTCACAAAGTACATTGGACTATTTTACAGCTTGTTTGGATTCTGAAAACTATTTTGTTCTCAAGTAGCAGTGAATACTCAGGTTCACTTAGGTGATACTAATAATGTACTCTTGCTTTGTAATTTTTTATGGGTTTTTTTATTTTTCACAAACATAGTAAACATTGTTACTATTACAATATAGATAAATATGAAAAAAGGTTTAACAGATCTTCAAAATTATCATTCTAGTAACTAGTAAATCATATAATCATGCAGTGTTAGAGTTGAAAAGGACCATGGTTGGAGGTCATATAATCTAAATTCCTGCTCATCCTGTATATAAGAACTTAAGAACAGCCCCACTGGATCAGGCCATAGGCCCATCTAGTTCAGCTTCCTGTATCTCACAGCAGCCCACCAAATGCCCCAGGGAGCACACCAGATAACAAGAGACCTCATCCTGGTGCCCTCCTTTGCATCTGGCATTCTGTCATAGCCCATTTCTAAAATCAGGGGGTTGCACATACACATCATGGCTTGTAACCCGTAATGGATTTTTCCTCCAGAAACTTGTCCAAGACCCTTTTAAAGGCATCCAGGCCAGATGCCTAGACAGCTGTTCAGACATGCACACATACACAATGTGCAAAATGTGACGTGGTGTCTGTGACATTTTTTAAACCAGATTTTTTAGTAGGTCCTTCAGTGCTACCAAGAATGTGCCAAATTAAACATAATTGTTCACGGTGATGGGGCCACCGGGTAGATGGGGCTCGTCAGCCTGGGAAGGCAGCTCATCTGAGAGAAGGAAAACTCTGATCCCAAACCTCCACTGCCTTGTGGCTACATCCAGTTATGGAAAAGGCTTCAGGAGTCAACCTCGAGGCAAAATCCAGAGCCGGAGTCCCTGAGGCAGTTCATGGCTGAATACAGTCACGTTCTGGCAACTCCTGCGACGCCGCTGGAACCAACCGTATTGGCCTCTGCCTTTCCATTGGACCATTTCAGCGACGTGGAGAGGGGGGATTTGCTGCATGGGTAACAGCCTATCCTCCATACTTACTTTACCCAGGCTTCGCGCACTGGAGAGGACACTCTGTTCCAGAACCACCATTCAGAGCGTGACACCATAGTCTTCTGAGACTGAAGGATGCCAACTCGTTCACGGTGAAAAATTTAATCAATATTCAATGGCTTAAATTGACACATTCAGCTTTTCATTTCACCCTTTTCTCTCAGTTCACCTAGTTTAAGTTGTTAAGAGTTAGTATCTTTAGCATTTCTGAGCTGAGTTACTGTAAGCTAGTCTCAGCAGGAGAGGATATATCTTCATGAAATGGTTTTGGAAGAGTGCCTCGTCGTGCACATATAGTGTGCTGGGTGTATTAAAACTAACGAACCATGACGGTGGTTTGCTAGGATATGGTTGCAAATGCTTTCCCCAATAAAATAAATCAGTGAACATCTGTATATACTATGGGTACAGTATATGTACTATAAATATACATATCCATGTGTGCTATTATATAATAAGGCAGTGGTTCTCAAACTTTTGGGGAGTTTTACTCTCAAGGTAAGTCTTTGCGGGGGCAGAGACAAGGATCCCCAGGATTGCATTGCTAACAGGGGTGAAAGGGGGGGTGCTTTTACTTACTGCAGGCTGCTGCAGGAGTTGCATGGAGGCCCACGCAGTCCTCTGCAGGGCTCCTTGAGGCTTAGAACGTTGAAAAGAAGAGATCGTAAAGCACTTCCTTGTTCTCTAGTTGCGGAATCCTATTTTTAGGATCTCAAATCCCCAAGCTAGCCTCAGAGGAACTGTCACACAGAAATTTATTTCAAGAGTGATTTAAAAAAATGCAGTCAGAATCTATTTATTACCTGTCACATGCACTGAATTTAAGGGTGGTCATCATCATCTGAGAACCTTCAGCTTTCTCCATCTTCATCTGCTATCAAACTGTGAGTAAGACACTCCTACCTTTTAAGTGTTTTTTACTAAGCCCGAGCAACTGTCCCTAGAGCTGACAGAAACAAAGGGCATGGTGTAAAGAACTCACTTGGGTTGACAGAACAGTCCTTTGGGTGAGAGGACAATTGAAAGAAGAATTTAAATTGCAGCCATGGCTTTGGAAGTGAATGAGACTTTCAGAGTGCTGGGTTTGTCAGTAATTGCAACAAGGGACTATTGTGAATGGAGAAGAGATTGCCTTGGTGTCCACCAACCAACCTCACCAACCTGCATCCCCCAGGTACATGTTGTTAGAACTGTCACACTGAGGGATGTATAAGCATCCCACCCAGGCCCATAGCCAGGATTCTAGAGGTGGGGGGGCGACTATTTTTTCAAGGGGGGCAATGATGTCAGGTATCTATACTGGTGGGCAAAATGAAAGGATAAGTCTGGAGAAACATCAAATACCTGAAACTCCCCCAAATTTCATGAAGAGAAAATTATGTGTGTTTTTTTGAAAGATGCATTCATTATCTGTAAAGCAATGTAGCAATAATTTGCATAGAATAAATGCATCTCTGCATGCCATGTAAAATGTATTGCCTACATAGAAATAACATGCAACATATCCTTTCATTTACACACCAGTGAAATACACAGGCCTGCAACCTGGCAAAAGTAAAACATATCACTGTGATGCAGGTAGTATTTATTTGTATTGAAAGTGCCTATTTAACACCTACATAGCGCCAATCTAACACCTATATAGCACCTATATAATGCCTATATAGTACCTATGCAATACCTATCTAGCACCTATATAGTGCCTATCTAGCAACTAACTCCTATCTAACACCTATCTAGCCCCTATCTAGCACCTATATAGTGCCTATATAGCACCTATCTAACACCTATATAGCGCCTATCTAATGCCTATGTAGCACCTATCTAGCGCCTATCTAGCACCTATCTAATACCTATATAGTGCCTATCTAGTGCCTATTTAACACCTATATAGCACCTATATAGCACCTATGTAACACCTATATACCGCCTCTCTAGTGCCTATTTAACACCTATATAGCACCTAACACCTATATAGCACCTATCTAACACCTGTGTAGCGCCTATCTAGCACCTATCTAACACCTATATAGCGCCTATCTAACACCTATATAACGCCTGTCTAGTGGCTATTTAACACATATTTAACACCTATCTAGCGCCTATCTAGCACCTGTATCACCTATATAGCACTTAACACCTATATAGCGCCTATGTAGCACCTATATAGTGTCTATGTAGCACCTATCTAACATCTATATAGCGCCTATGTAGCACCTATCTAACATCTATATAGCGCCTATGTAGCACCTATATAGTGACTATGTAGCACCTATATAGCGCCTATGTAGCACCTGTATAGCACCTGTGTAGTGCCTATCTAACACCTGTATAACACCTATCTATATAGGCACCAGATTAGATAAAGAGGACAGATTTGGAAAAAATGCTGGGGGAGGCAAACTGCTGATCTAAGGCCCTGATCCCACCTCAAAGGGTTGCAGACATTGTGTGAGATCCAGCTGAACATATACACATATAGTGCCTCTCTAGTGCCTATTTAACACCTATGTAGCACCTATACAGCACCTATCTAGCACCTATGTAACACCTATATAGCGTCTATGTAACACCTATATAATTCGTATGTAGCAACTATATAGCACCTATCTAATACCTATCTAGTGCCTATCTAGTGCCTATGTAACACCTATATACCGCCTCTCTAGTGCCTATTTAACACCTATATAGCACCTATCTAACACCTGTGTAGCGCCTATCTAACACCTATATAACGCCTGTCTAGTGCCTATTTAACGCTTATTTAACACCTATCTAGTGCCTATCTAGCACCTGTATCACCTATATAGCACCTTACACCTATATAGCGCCTATGTAGCACCTATCTAACACCTATATAGTGCCTATGTAGCACCTATAGAGTGCCTATGTAGCACCTATCTAACACCTATATAGCGCCTATGTAGCACCTGTATAGCGCCTGTGTAGTGCCTATCTAACACCTGTATAACAAGTGCCCATTGCTCCCTGGTGGCTTTTGGCTGGGAGAGTGCCTACTCAGTGGATGCTAAAGCAGGGGTTTCTTGGTTGTCTTCAAGGACAGCAAGGGAGGGAAGAAGAGAAAAAAAGACTGGAAAGGAAGAGAATTTGATTACTAGTCCGGTTGGCATGGTTGTTCTAGGATATTGGGGTGCTTAATACAACACCAACGGGCTTCCTAAAACACAAGCATGGGTCATGGCAAGCTCAATGCAAAGCAAACAGAGATCAGTTAGAGAGTAAACAATGAGTCTGTGACTCAGCTTTCTATAGACTAAATTCCCATAGGAAAATATAGGGGCTTTGTAGGATGAACTCATCACGGATCGTTCTTTTGTGCCTTCATGTCTGTTTAGTGATCATCCCCCCCAGTGCAGATGGGGCCTCTGCTTGTTTTACGTACTCCTGAGGGTGAGGCAACAGGGGGCAGCACCTCCATTCAGTTTGGCCATGGAGTGGTAAGGATAACTAGAATTAGGGACCCTTATTTTTTGTTACTAATGAAGTTGCTTACAAGTCAAGAAGCTCCCAGGATGTGGCTTTTGTTTACAGGTTCAAGTGTGCTGTAAGATGCAACCATTCATGGAATGTTCCAAGAAACAAAAGCAAAGGCAAATCTTCTTTCAAACCAGCCAGCTAGAATGAGGGAGGGGAAGTGATTGCTCTGAGCAACCGAACAGTGTACTTCCTTGAGGCCTGCGGAATCTGAGGCCTCTGGCCACTGGCCCAAACTGATTATCACTGGGTAGGTCTTTTGGTAGGCACATTCCATTGCATCCATGTGCAGTTAAGCATGCCCGTTCAAATAATAGTGTGTCAATAGTTGTGCTTCAAATAAAAGTGTGTCAGCCAACAATCCAGAGGAAGGGAAAGTAATCATTTGCTTGGTTTTGTGTCAGAGCTTGAGATGCGGAGTGGAATGTCACAGAAAAAGTAGTCTATTTGGTTGGAATGACAGAAGTCCAGGGCAAAAACCAAGGCTGCGTTAAATGGAGTTGAATATTCCAGTAATCCAGCAGTGTTGCTGCCACTACTGGCTACGAGTGGGACAGCAGGTAAGCTGGCACGGGGGCTGATTAGTGGATGGAATGGGAGAGGGAGGGGGAGAAAAAGGGAGCATCTGGGTGAGGAGTGCGTGGGCAGGAGGTGGAACAGAGGACAGTGCGTGTGGGTACTGGTGGCAGAAACATGCTTCGGTAACATAATCCATTCCTTCATTGCTCTCTCTCCTCTTTGAACCTATACCAGCAAAATGGCTGGTGTGGATCTGAGAAGAACCATTTGGGTAGCAAACAATTGCCCTATGCTAAGGGAACAAATGTTCCCTCACTTTGAGGAGACCTCCTTGTCTGCCCATCCCCTCACAGGATGCAGCTTTTGCTCTATTAGTGTGGCTGCATCATTACTGGAGGGAAGGGCTAGTTAGGATAGGGCCTTGGGTCTTTCAGAGTTATAAACAAATGCATCTGGAGAACACCACACATGTATGAAATGAAAAGGGGTTCCAGAAAATCTTGGAAATGGTGGAAGAGGTGGAACAGACCTCAATGAATGTGAGTTTCATTTCTTGATTTCTGGAGGCACCAGTTCACCAAAATAAATGAACACCATTCAGTATGAAAGGAATGTGAACAAATTCATAGACAACAAATTGTGATGCCGAGAGAAATATTGGCGGACTTGTCTAATCTTTTCAGTTTCAGGCCTTTTCAATCTCAGGCCAAAGGAAAACAAAACTCATATTGGCTATTTCTTCAGGCTTCTTTTCTCCCCTTTAGTCATAGGTCATTATGACTTAACTGTTATTTCAACAATTGGTACATACATGGCTAGATAACTTGTGCTTGTGTCAGAAACAGCAGGAGGCTAATGTGAAGGAACAAAAAACATAGAAATTTTCCAGCACTGGCATAGCTGTGCCAATGGGATGTATGGGGCATCCTGCAGTTGAGTGGCACTCAGAGAGCCCTCCTCAAAGTAAGGGAATATTTGTTCCCTTACCTCGAAGCTGCATTGCCCTTATGTCAATGCTGGAAAGTGAGTTAGGATTGCGCCTTTAAAAACACACTTTCTGGTGAATATCATCTTCCTAAACCTAAACCTACAACATGTTCTTCCCAAGTGCTCTCCAAAGTGCCCCCTGCACTTCCTTGTTCCTAAAGCAGTAGATCAGGGGGTTTAACAGTGGAGTAATGATAGCATAAAACACAGAAACCAGGCGATCTTCATCCAAGGAATGTTTGGAGGAGGGTCGCAGGTAGGTGTAGATGATGGTGCCATAGAAGATGCTCACCACAGTGAGGTGAGAAATACAAGTGGAGAATGTCTTTATCCTACCACTGGCTCTGCGGATCTTGAGCACAGAAGAGACAATGAGGATGTAGGAAAGAAGGATCAGGGAGAAAGGCACAATCATAAGAAATGCAGAGACGGTGAAGATCATCAACTGGACAAGAACTACATCAGAGCAAGAGAGATGCAGAATAGGAGGAATGTCACAGAAGAAATGGTCAATTTCATTGGAGTGACAGAAAGTTAGGGAAAAGACAAGTGATGTGTTGATAACAGAATTGAAGTTGCCAATAATCCAGGAAGCTGCAAGCAAGACTCCAACATATGGGCTGGCTCATGATCAGTGTATACTGGAGAGGATGACAGATAGCAGCATAACGGTCATATGCCATCACTGAGAGGAGCACACACTCTGTACTTCCTAAAGTGGCAAAGAAATACATTTGTAGTGCACATCCTATGAAGGAGATGGACTTGTTCCCCAGCAAGAAGTCCCACAACACCTTTGGGAGTGTGGTGGATGTGGAACAGATCTCAATGAAAGAGAGATTGCCCAAGAGAAAGTACACGGGAGCTTTGAGGTGTTGGTCAACTCTGATCAATATAATGATGACTAGATTCCCTGCCAAAGTCAACAGGTAGATTAACAGGCCTATAGCAAACAGAAGCCTCTTGTTCTTTGGGTCAACAGATAATCCCAAAAGGAAAAATCCTGTGATACCTGTTTGGTTCTGTCTTTGTATAGGATTGGTGGAGTCCATCTTCAATTAGAGTTCTTTGGTAGGACAGGACATAGCAGTTTCTACTGTGAATGCTGGCTATTTCACAAAGCAAAAATAAAATGTAAAAGGCAGGCAGCTATTGAGTTTGTAGGCAGTCCATTTATATAGTACACCTTCAAAATCCGTGGCACTTTACACTCAGGAAACAGAATCGTATGGGCTAGATCATTACAAGAAGAAATACAATCATGCAATCTACAGCTTTCTGGGGGTGGGGGGAAATAACTGTTCTTTTATCTCCATGTCACTCCATGTCATAAAATAGTCACTGTCCTCTTATCTCCATGCCTATACACAGATGGATGCAAGAGTTGGTTGGATGCAGTAGACTCTTCAGAGTTCACTGGTCCCTTCTCATATCCTTTCAAGCTTTTCTTTGATAGCATAAAGTTGCAAGTGTGTCAGGTTAGTGAAAATGAAATCTGAAAGTTTTGAGAGAGTGACTGAAAGCTGAAATCAGAAATGGGAAATCCTATTGTCAGGATCTCAGATCCTCAAACCATCCATGGACGATCTTTTGCGCCCAGAAACTTATGTCAGCAGTTATGTCGACTTAAGTCAGACAGAACCTTCAGCTTTCTCCAGCTTCATTTACCACTGAACTCTGAATAAGTCATTTTTAAAGTTTATTAAGATCAGATAATTGTCCCCAGGGATGACAGAGATTATAGGCATGGTATAAAGAACTCACTTGGTTTGACAGAATAGTCCTTCGTGTGGGAGAAAAATTTAAGATATAAATAAAGCATGCCCTTGACTTTAGATGTTAATGAGGCTTCAGAGAGCTGAGTGTGTCATAATGGTGGCAAGGGACTATTGAGAATAGAGAAGAGCTGCACATTATCTTTATAATGTGGCAACCACCAGCCATCCACATCAAACATGTTTATAGTACCATCACATGGAGGAATTGGATGAGCATCCCATCCCAAAGGGTTGGAGGAATTCCAACTGAACACAAGCACTTTCACGTACACATTTGGTGTGCTTGATTAACAGCTCAATCCTAACTAACCCCCCCCCCCCCAATGCAGTGCTGTTCCTCTTCACTGCTACTGAGAAGGTATCGGTTTTCAACTGAAGACAGTATGACAGCCTGGTGAAATAGCTCTATGGATGGTTAGGTGGAGGGACTTCAATTGCCATATTCAGGGATTTGCTCCACCATTCCCTGTCAGTTCTTCAAGTCTGAGTTATTGAGAGTCCAGTCCTAGCCCCACCACACTACAGCATCCCTCCACCGAACCATCCATAGAGCTGTTCACCATGCTTTCATAATGTCTTCAGTTTAAAACCGATACCTTCTCAGTAGCAGTGAAGAGGAACAGCAATACATATATTTAATGTATTTACATATAATGTATTTACTTATAATACTGTATTTACATATAATACTGTATATATTTACATATAATATGTAAAATATATTTACATATAATGCATATAATATAATAATGTAAATACATATAATGTATTTACATATATTTAATGTAATGGGCAGGAGGTCTGGTCTAGAGGGTAGAGCCTCCGTCTGCCTGAAGATAACATCCACAATGTTGCCAGTTTGAGGCCACCGGCACCGTGCGACCTAGGAGCAGCTGACAAGCTGAAGCCGAGCAATTCCATCTGCTCTGAGTGTGGAAGGATGGAGGCCAGAATGTGAAGCCAGATCGGAATGAAACACCTTGAATGTAGTCGTTCTTGAAAGAAAGTACCTTCTTTGAAATTGTAAAAATCCCTATTTAATAGGGATTTAGATAAAAGCATGCCTATGTAAACCGCCTTGAATAAAGTCTTGAATAAAGACCAAGAAAGGCAGTATATAAATACCTGTTATTATTATTATTATGTACCAGGGATGTTGCCCAGTATAGCAGTACTCTAATCCTGAACTGGGGCATTGAGCAGCATTTTATTAGCCACTTAGTTGATGTGTGTGGTGTGAATTTTGGTAAAAATCTGCAAAACTTATGAGGCCTTTGTACATCCTATTTTTAGAGTACAGGTATGCATCGTTTAATGATGGGGATGTGGTACCGCACACACTTCGTTAAGTGACACCGTTGTTAAACGACATCATCTTTTCAAAGCCTCTGGAGCATGTGGCCTCTGCAGGACTCAGAAAAGCATTTGGAGGCAAGGGGAGCACAGCTCCTCTCAGCTTTGGGGGTGTGACAAGGATCAGCGACGGACCGTCATGCATGCAGTCCGTCGCTGATCGGAATGTTGTTAAGCAACATTCACCTGCAGCTGAACAAAAGAACACCTGTGAGATGGGTTCCTAGGAAATTGATCTTGACCAATTAACTCTTTATCACTTGGCCTTTTTTCACATTTATAATCACTTGATGTGATTATCACTTGCAGAGATCTAACATGGGCAGAGCCAGAGGGGCACCTGTCCTGGGCACTAAGCTGGGGGGGCGCATGACTGCCCCAGGCTCCACCCTATTTACAGAGGAGGAAGCTTCACAAACACTGTTCCTTCTCCTGTAGAGGCTCCCTTCACAGAAGAAGGAATGGGGCCATTAAAACACAGCAGTGAGCATTCCACCCTTTGGGGAAAACCCAGAAGTGACATCACAATGTTACATGACATCATGCTTACTGGAAAAATAAAAGTTTCCTTTTGGTGATGGGGAGGAAGCAGAGTAGAGCAAGCAGCGGAACCCCCCCCTTTAGGGTATCACCCCAGGGAACCTCCCTCACCCAGCTGACTGCTAATCAATAAAAAGACAAAGTAGCGGAGGTTTGTTATATCTGTATTAAAAAGAAGTTGTACACTCACGGTTCCATTGAATGCATATTTACAGCATCTGATAAGGATCAGAGGTTCAGCTAACACTTAGGGATTGCAAAGGAGATGAGAAAGAAAAGTTGGGGATGGTAAATATGAGATCAATTCCAAAAGTCATGGACTAGTAAACTTCTTCCGTACTAGCTGGGCTCTAGTGTTCAGCTCAGGCCTCAGAATAATAATGTAGAACTTTGGAAGAAAGATGCAACTCAACAACCCACCACTGGAGGTCAAGATGCAGAAGACCTCCACAGCCACCATGTATTTCCCCCTGGTGCTCAGGTAGCTGGGGACAAAAGATACCCAAACACTGCAGAACACCAACATGCTGAAAGTGATCAGTTTGGCTTCATTAAAAGTATCAGGCAGCTTCCTGGTCAAGAAAGCCACGACGAAGCTGATCAAGGCCAAGCATCCCATGTAGCCCAGGACAATGTAGAACATGAAAACTGACCCTTCATTGCATTGTATAATGATTTGGTCAATGTGGGAGTGCATGTCCAACTCTGGGAAGGGGGGAGATGTTGCCAGCCAAACCACACAGAGACCAGCTTGAATGAGAGAACACAGAATGATGACTGAGACTGCCAGCCTCTTCCCCACCCATTTCCTCATGCTGTTTCCTGGCTTGGTGGCCATGAAGGCCAAAATGACAGTGATAGTTTTGGCCAACACACAAGACACAGCAACAGTGAAGACCATGCCAAATACTGTCTGGCGGAGAAGGCAGGTCACCTTCCCAGGCCGACCAAGGAATAGGAAGGAACACAGAAAGCAGAGCAGCAGAGAAGAGAGAAGAGTGCAGGTGATGCCCCAGTTGTTGGCCTTGACAATGGGAGTATTCCTGTGTTGAATGAAACTCCACATCACCAGAACTGTCAGCAGGGCAAGGAAAAGAGCCAAGGAAGACAAAAGGATTCCCAAGATCTCATTGAAGGATAGAAAGATTAAAACTTTGGGGATGCACTGATCCTTGCGACTGTTTGGGTACTGCTTTTCTGGGCATTTGTCACACTGTTCTGCATCTGAAAGAAATAAGCCAATCTCCATAATTTCAGCATATCTATATTAGCCCATTCAACTTGATGGGATCAGCATCTTGTAACTGGCATAAAATCAGGTATTATAGAGATTTCAAGAAGCTCACTGAAAAAAGTGATAGCAAGTTTTGCTTTTGAAACAGGAAGTCATTGAACTGAATTAATTCAATTTGACTCTTTCAAAATCCATCAAGAATGTTCAGTGGCTATAATTAGACCAACATCAGAACGTTTCACTTGGGGATATGTGATCCAGGCTTTGCAGAGTATTACAGCGCAATCCTCAGCCCCCAGGGTGCTCGACTTCAGCGGCAGCAAAGATCCTGTGTGCCCATGGCAGCCGGGGGCGGCACCTCGGAAGAAGGGGACTTTTGTCCCCTTCCCCCGGGAAAGGGAGATAGCCCAGGAATGGGGTTACTTGATTCACTGCTGAGTGAGGTAAAAGCGTTTGTGTCGGGCAGTTAGCCCCACACGAACAGGATCCACCAGTTTGATCCACCGGTCCCACCTCCCTCCCTCCCCGTTCCCTCCCCCTGTCACACCTCTGCCTCCCTCTCTGTGCCTCCCGCCTCCCCGTCACGCCTGCTCCCTGCCTTCTCCCCATCCTCCGTCCCTCCCCCCTCCCCGGAACGCCTCCTCCCCGCATCCCCCCATGCCTCCGCTTAACTTATTGCGGCTCTGTGGTCCATGTGACCGCCATGCAGCGGAGCGCAGGTGCCCGTCTGATGCTAACCCACCACCAGGAGGTACTGGGCTACCACTGGCGCTTGCCCAGCAGTAAGCCTCACAAACGTGTCTTATAGCACTTTTGTGACATTGTATGCCAGTGGTGAGCCGGTGCGCTGAGCCCAGGATTGTGCTCTTACACTTCAGACTCTTTTTTTTTTTTTTTTTGAAGCATGAAAAACGAGTTAGTGACAGAAGCCACAGGATTTTTCTGACCCACCAAGTTTTCTTCCAGGGAGTAAAGTTCCCCTTTTGTTGGTGAGTGGATCTCACAAAGTGTTCTGCTTTTTAAGAAAAATATTGGTATGCTGGACAGAGACTCTTGCCTTGTGTAAAAGGAAATTTGGCAATGTCCTAACAGAGGATTGATCTGTTTTTGAGTGAAGTCAAGCAAGAAAGCCCTTCTCCACATGAATTAAGGTGATTAAAATATTTATAAATTGATCGGTGCTATTGAAAGAAATGTGGTGTTTGGAAAATTTGAAGTCAAATGTTAGGCTGTTGAGTGTATCTGCTAAGCAAGCTTTGCAGTTTTGGCTGTCCTATTAAAATGAAAACCACACTTTTCAATGGGGAATATCTCAGAATGAATGAATTAGGCAGCAATCCTATATGTACTTAGTTGGGAGCAAGTCTCATTGAACTCAGTTTACAGCCCAATCCTACCCAAAGTGCTGCTGTGCGATCCAGTGGGGTCCGTGCAGCCTCTGCTGTATCCAGGGCTGGAATGGAGGAGGCTGGAGATCTCCTTGAGGTAAGGGAGAATTTGTCCCCTAACTCATAAGAACATAAGAACAGCCCCACTTGATCAGGCCATAGGCCCATCTAGTCCAGCTTCCTGTAGCTCACAGCAGCCCACCAAATGCCCCAGGGAGCACACCAGATAACAAGAGACCTGCATCCTGGTGCCCTCCCTTGCATCTGACATAGTCCATTTCTAAAATCAGGAGGTTCCACATACACATCATGGTTTGTAACCCATAATGGATTTTTCCTCCAGAAACTTGTCCAATCCCCTTTTAAAGGAATCCAGGCAAGATCCCATCACCACATCCTGTGGCAAGCAGTTCCACATGCCAACCACACGCTGAGAGAAGAAACCTTTTTTTTTCTGTCCTAAATCTCCCAACACTCCCCTGGTTCTGGTGTTATTTGAGAGTGTAAAGGGCATCTCTCTATCCACTTTATCCTTCCCATGCTTAATTTTATATGTCTCAGTCATGTCCTCCCTCAGGTGGATACTCCTTACAAATCCCCTGCAAACTCTATCGGTCTACTTGGAACTGTGCAAGCTTATTCATAGGTGCAGAACCAAGTAGGATTTTTAGGCCTGGGAGGGGGTGAGGATGCAGAGGAGGCCTGCTCCGCCATCCCTGACTCCTCCCAGGCCTGAAGAAACATTTTTTTCATCCTCATGTAGAAATAATGATAAAAATGATAATAGCAATAATAATGAGAAAGTAGCTTTGCAGTCTTTCACTCACCCATCTGCACTGAAATCCTATCTTCAGAGCATTGGACACAATCATAGCAACAAATCTGCTGCCCCTGGCGAACATGCCTATTCTGGCCAGGATGGCACTTCTCAACACATCTGGACTGGGGCACCATCTAAGAATGATCACAGGGAATGGGTGTGTGTGTAGGTATCAACTGGATGGTACAGATTGCTATGATGTTCATTTTTCTCCATTTAACGACATACCTAGTCCTCTGTTTACATCCATGTGCCCTCAAAGTAACCAGCTATTTTATACCTTTCTCTCATCAACTCTACAACGAGGTCACCACTGGGTCTCTTTGGACCTGCACCAGCTCTTCAGCTGGCACAAGTCAGAGGAGACAAAGGGCGCCTGTTGGTTGCTCCAGAAGGGATAGCTTCCGGCACAAGTCACTTGTGCCACGTTCCATACCCTCCTTCCTCTGAACCCCGATCTTCCCAAATCTGCCCCAAACCTCCCACCTCTGGCCTCATTCTGCCCACACTGCTGATTTACCAAGGACCTTCAGAGGATCTTCTCTTTGCAGTCATGGTGAGAGGGTACCCTTGCCATCTATAGCGGTAGTCTGAAAGCAAGCAGCTATGAGCACTTCCCAAACAGCTCTTACAATGCTGTAACCATATTCCAGCACCAGGACACTAGTCCTGGAGGCACACTGGCATGTTAAGATTGGGCCATTAGAGTACCATCCTGTTCATGTCTACTCAGAAGTCATTTCCACTGAATTAAATGGAACGCACTCCATTTTTTCAAAGAATTACAGCCTCAGCCTCCCCTGCAGTCTCCCAATTCTTGATTCAGAAAACAGCATCATCCTCCCCACCTGCTTGAACCTGGGATTCCACAGGATGGCACTTCCATTCAAGGTGAATTCTCTGCCTGCAGGAGCCTGGGGGTCCATCCTGCCAACACTGATGCTCTTGAAGGAGCGATTGGGGAATGTGACTGTGTTGATGATATCCAATGAACTTGCCAGATCTCCCTGCTGGTCGAAAGAAATTTCTTCCCCGGCACTGTTGTTGAAATGGACATTTCTCAGGAAAGAAATGATCTGGGTCAGAAGATGAGAGGTAGAAAGTCAGATATATAAAAGAACAGATTGTGTGTGTGTGTGTATGTGTGTGTGTGTGTGTGTGCACACGCATGTAGACACACATGCCAACCGGACAAAAACAGGTGAATCCAAGTTATATGAACCTTGTTAGCTGCTTGTCAGTTGACTTTGGGGAGAGTCACTCCAGCTACTGCTTTTGGAAATGCATCTCACGCACCTGCTCAGAACAGGAATTATTGCTCTCCTAGTTCCGTGAGATGGTATCTAGTGGTGAGCATTTCATCATGAATGAAATTCAGTGTTTTATATTGAAGCAAAGTTGGAGGGTTTTCTGTTTTTTGGAGAGCATAAAACAGAACTTTGCTTCCAAGAAGGAATTGCAGAATTGAGCAATTGTAGTTGTCTGTTCCCATCAGTTCAGCTTCCTACTTTTTTGTTGACTCGTCATTGATGAAACAGCCTGGGATGTGTGGTGCATGGGGACCTTTCTCCCTTCTAGGAAGGCCTTTGTTCAAGGTCTTTGTTGCTGTGCCTGGTCTTTGTTCAATATGAGCTGGCCTTTCCACAGCTCACTGACAACGACCATTTTAGAGACATTGCCGCAAACAGCTCTATATGTGACAATGTGAGGATGCTCTATATGTGTCTATATGTAAGGATGCAGTTCAGGGGATCAAAGCCAGGAATGGGTCAGGATTTGACGGCTACTGCTGCTGCTGAACCTACCCACTTCCCAGTCCCAACCTGCCATACTCCCTGCACCATTGCCACCCCGTGCTGCCTAACCCACCTGGCCCTCTCCTCCTCATCTCCCTCCAACCACCCACATGCGCTTACTAGAACCAGCAGGTTTCCATTGCCTGTGTCATGCGGACCTGGCTGTTCACCACTTCTGGCAGTGACCGCGCCACGAGATCTGGCAAGTCACTTTGGAAAAAGCCAGAAAGCACTCGGCATCATCAGGATCGGGCTGTTAACTTCAGATCACGTGATGCCACAGTGTGTAAATATAGGCGCGTTCTGAACAACTTGTAACTTACAAAGCTCAACACAACCCATTAGTGAGAAATGCTCAGAAGCAAGGAGCAGGCCAGAGGATTTGTGCAGATATCATTACACACTTGGGAATAAAACGCATGGAATAGAGAGGAATTTCTTCCATCCCTACTAACTGGTATAAGAGGCACCTTTTAAAATGTGTCCTCATGTTTAGCAGATGGCAAGTAACTGTCCTTCATTACCCCAGCATGGCATCTTTTCAGTGGCTGTCACTGGTGCTTTCTCCATGTTTTTTTCTTTTTTTTCTTTCTTTCCAGATTGTGAGCCCTTTGGGGGATGGGGAGCCATTCATTAATTTAGCTGTGTGAGCTGCTTTGTGAATTACTTTTTGCTTTTTAAAAAAGGACATAAATATTCTTAATAATGATGATACTTCTGAATAAAGACGCTCTGGATTGCACTATTGCACTATTGGTTTATCATCAGCTAATGTAGAAATTCATTTATGACTACAAGTACTTTCCACTGCCTTCTGCACATGAATTAGGAACCAGAATCCAGTCAGTGTTAGTGTCAAATTGCACTTGTGGTTTATTATGCTCAAATTGAGAGATAGTCCGACCTGCCATGGGTGGAGATTCCAGATACTCAATGTAGCTCCATCGCTGATGGCTTTTGGCTTGGATCTTGATGAAAACATGGCATGGAGAGCATGTGCGACAGAATACACAGCATTGTAGATACTGTAGCTCCGACCAGTCATTTGCATTTCAAACACATATGAAGGGAGGTTCCTCAACTTCTCCTTTCCACTGCACTTTACTTCTGCTCTCTTAGAGGACGAGGGGAGAAAACATTTAAATGCTGAAGACCAAAACTGTTGCATGAAATAAAGCTTTGATTGGTAAGGGTTGATTGTCTCCAAGAAATCTTCATATCCTGGTATGTCATTCGAGTGGACGGCAAAGGATAACGTACCATTAAATGTTTTGGGTGCAAACTGAGCCAGATAACTTATAGCTGCGAAATCCCACTGAGCTGTAATGATCCAAACCTTTTCTATTGGCTTTCTTAATTCATTTTCATTGGTGATTAGAAGTTTTCGGAAAATCTCCATTGATCGTGCATCCCCGTTAACAAGAATCACATTGCTTCTGCTCAATAACAGAGTAGAATTTATTCTTTCTCTGGTCCAAAGTAGATCATCAGATGGATCAAAGTATCTGTTTATTTTTGGAATCATTTCCATAAACTCGACACAAATGTTGTTCTCCAGGAGCCTAGATGTCAAACTCTGCAGGAAAATTGCCCCAATTTCATCATCTGAAACAATGACACCAATCCATGTCCATCCAAAGTGCTTAAGGAGATGAAGAATCCCATCATGCTGAGTATTTCCAGTTGGAAGCATGTTATGGAGTAAAGGAAACTGAGTTTTATCACTCAATACATGGTGAAATGAGTTGTAATTGAACTAAGGAGAAAAGACAACAGTATTTTTAGAGGTGACAGAAACCTACCTCTTCTCCTGAATTTCAAAATCTTTCTCCTAATCTCTAACAAGAGGGAATGTGCCCCTCCAGGTTTCGGATTCAGCATCAAATATTGTGAAATCTGAATGTCCTCTAATGCTTTGCTGTTGGCAGGAGTATTGAAGGGCTAAGTCCAAAGTATAGAGAAATACATGTAAATACATACATATCTCTCAATACGGAGAAATTTGGATTTTTCTACATGAAGAGAAATGTTTGACTTAGCACACAAAAGCACAAACACACAACACTTCTGTATTCATAACAGCCCTTCTAAACAGAACAAAACAACAGAAAAAAGAGTTTCTTTTTCTAATGTATGCTGGTGCAAGTACCAGGTAGCTACCTGAAGAGGACCTGGGTTGAGCCAAATGGGCAGAGCCAAATTTTTTAGCTTGGCTGCTTTGGAGGAATGAATTAACGAGTAAATGCAGCAGTTGGACTGCTCCCTTCATTTCCTTTAATCAAGTGCTATGTTCATTTCAATGAAGGAACATACTTGTGGAAGTTTGTAGGTATTTAAGATGCTGTGCATGTGGATTGTATTTTGGGGGATGAGCCCTCCAACGATGGCCATGAGCTTGTGTTTCTGGCCGCAATGGTAATTATAGCGACACCCTGTGAAAAGGAGATTCATAGTGCCATAAGCGCTCCCCATTGAATTCAAGAAATCTGGAAAGATGATGCGTCCCAGCGTCTTGTTGGATAAGAGGTTGGCATTCCTGTTGATCTCATTTATGGCAAACTCAAGAGCAAGAGCTTCATGGTATTTCCTGAAGAGCATACTGCAATGAGAGTTTCACCTGATTAAGGCACATGCAATGAACTCTTTCACTTATAGAAACTGTTGGAGTCATGCCATGTAACAGCAAAGCCCTCATACCATTAAAGGATCATGTTAATGTTTTGAATAATTTTGTTTTCCACGTTTTTTTTTAATCCTCTAAAATTCTCTCTTTGAGTGCTGTGATGAACTCACCAAATTTGATTTTATTTGCTGCAAGCTGATGTCAGCTTATCATATAGCATAGACTTTAAACATAGCTACCTAGATAAACAGACATTGCATCTGAATGTGTGTGTTATGTTTAGATAGTCCCTCCATTGAATCCTAATCCACGCTGTGACATGGTACATCCCAACCACAGGGTGAACATTTCAGTGATGAATAGAGATTTATTTTGTGTTTGGCCAAGGTAACTGGGGAAGGACTTGAGCTGAGACAGGAATTGAATTCCTTTGGTTTCTTCTAGCTTCTTCTTATTTTAATTATTTATTTAAAAGATATTTATCCCAACTTTCCTCTGCTGGAGCACATGCCCTATGCAGCTTACAATTTAAGGATAAAATATACACTGTATCAAAACAATAAATAATATCAGAAAAAATAAATAAAACCAATTTGAAAAGGGCAAAAACACTCAAGGATCTTCTATGAAAGCACAGGAGGGAGACAAGCCATCACCCAAATGTCAGACATAACAAAAAGGTTTTGAACCCTCACCGAAATGCCTTGGGGGGAGGGGTAGATCTTAATTCTCCCAGTAGGGGGTTCCTTAATTGTGGCACCACTACTGAGAAGGCTGACCCCTGTGCCACCATCCTCCTAACTTATACAACTATGAGAAATGTAGCAGAAAGTCGGCATGCCACAGAGATCTGGCAGTGGATTGAGATATGGGATTTTCAGCTTCATGAGTGTTGCTGCTCTTTCAGAGCTTGAGCACCCTGCCCTGGTTCTTTGCAACCAAATTATTAGGCTACAAAAGACGGTGCAGAACAAGTTGGAAACAAGATGGAACACGGATTAATTGACATGCATGAATATCTTCCCTTCCATAGGAATAATTTCAGGATGACTGGATTAGTTCTACTCTCAATCCAAATTTAGAAAGATTTATTGCAAACTGAAAGTAACAGATGTTGCGGAACAAGAGGACTTGACTTGAATAGGAATCTAGTCATACAAAGAGAAACAGAGAAATGTAACAAAAATGTAAGGAGTAACTGAATAATGACTGTATACTGTATGTATGTATGTATGTATGTATGTATGTATGTATGTATGTATGTATGTATATTATTATTATTATTATTATTATTATTATTATTATTATTATTATTATTATTATTATTATTAATTTGTACCCCGCCTTTTTGCCCAACGGGCACACAAGGCAGCTAACAAACAATTTAAAAATACAACATGAAAAACAATTAAAAACAATTTACAGTAATTAAAAAGCTAAAAACAAAACAAACCCCGTGGATTTTCATATCAAAGCATGAACGCCAGCCAGTCTGTTAACAATTAAAAGCTTTTTGAAATAAAAAGGTCTTCAGTCAACGCCAAAACGTTAGCAACGAGGGAGCAGTTCTCAGTTCTAAGGGGAGGGTATTCCACAGTTCAGGGGCCACCACCGAGAAGGCCCTCTTCCTGGCTGCCACCCCTCTCACATCTCTTAGTGGCGGCACAGTCAAAAGGGCCCCCCAGATGATCTAAGAGCACGGGCCGGATTGTAGGGAAGGAGGCGGTTCCTCAAATACCCCGGACCCGAGCCGTAAAGGGCTTTAAAAGTCAAAACTAGCACCTTGAATTGGGCAGAACCGGCAACCAGTGTAGCCGCCGGAGCAACGGCTCGACAGAGTCAAACCGACGTGCTCCGGGAACCACACGAGCAGCCGCGTTCTGTACTAGTTGTAATTTCTGGACCGTCTTCAAAGGCAGCCCCACGTAGAGCCCCAGGTACGGTCGCAGCTGGTGAATCAGCCGAAGCTGAGCAAAGGCTCCCCTGGCCACAGCCGCCACCTGGGACTCCAGGAGCAGCTGTGGATCCAGGATCCCCCAAGCTGCGGACCTGCTCCTTCGGAGGGAGTGCAACCCCATTCAGAGCAGGACGATAGTCCAGCACCCGAGCTGTGGATTTCCGAACCAAGAGCACCTCTGTCTTATCCGGATTTAATTTCAGCTAGTTCGCCCATATCCAGTCCCTAACCGCTCCAGACAGCGATCCAGGACCCCAACCACCTCCTCAGAATCAGGGGAAATTATTATTATTATTATTATTATTATTATTATTATTATTATTATTATTATTATTATTATATACGGCTTTTCAACAAAAGTTCACAAAGCAGTTTACAGTTTACAGAGAAAAATCAAATAACTAATATCTAAAAAATAACTATATTGTTTCTCCATTCAGATATTATCAGGGAGAGGATAGCTGAAATAACTACTTACAGAATGTAGGATGACCATTTTGGTCTGGTATTAAGGGGAAGTTCCCTGAGCTCTGCTTGTACGAAAGATGTAAATTCACCAATTACAATACCATCTAAAGAATTAGTACCTTCAAGGAAGAACTGTGAAACCCTTCGAATGTCACAATTCATACTGACACTATGAGGCAGTTGCAGTAGCAAAGTTATCAGCAGTAATGGAATCAGCCTGCAGATCAGAAAGCCTTGGCCCCAGGCATACTGGGCCCCCTTCATTGTGACATATGTGCCCATCATCAGTGCTATTACTGCCATCAGCATTCTTGAAAAGTGCTATAAAATGGACCTCAAATCTGACAACAGTTACAGCTTCCCCACTACACAGACCCTGAAATTCCCTTCACTTACAGCTCTGCCTGTTTTCACTGAAACTCTCAGACATGTGAAGCCCAAATTGCTTTGAACCGGGTCTTTATAACCCACTATAGAAGAGAAGAACGTGTCACCTTGCGTGTTGTTACAAACTTTGCAAGTGCCTTCTGCTAATCCTTGGCGTATTCACTACTTGATCGATTATGAAAATTGCAGGGTTGAGAATTGTTCTTCCCAAAGCACTTGAAGACCTGCCAGGCTGAAGTAAACATGTTGGATGGATCCACAGTCAAAAACTTCTCTGCACTGGGAAGGAAGTAAAGGTCTCCAGTGCATGTTGGGTATGAAGCAGAACATACTGAAAGAATAGCAACTAGCACAAGCGCTGTGGGTAAAAGGAAATTGTCAGTGACCAGAAGCTCAGATTTCCTCCCAAACCCATGTTTTTTTCTTTTTCTTGCATATTCTGAAGACATTGTGTGTGTCTGTGTGTGTGTTTTCAATTCCATTTGTCTTCATTATCAGGAGCAGTGATTTTCAACCTTTTTCACCTCGTGGCACAGGAGGTGGTGCAAGTCCGCGGAGACCCATAGGGGCCAGCGACCCTTACCCAGGGGTAAGGGGAAAATTTCCCCTTGCTCTGACTGAGCTAATTCTGGCACCTATCCTGCGCTGGATACAGCACAAGCCTCTTTGCTTGCCTGCTCCATCACAGGATAGAATTGTGCTTAAGGCCCACGTGAAAGGTGGCTACTGGAGATGAAATCCCACTTGGCAACAAATCAACTGCAGATTAGAATCTTATTGTCAAACTCAGAAAGGACTGTTGTTTTAGTGGATCACATGCTGGAGTTGTACTGAGAAAATCCACATTCATATCTCAGCTTAGCCATGAAGACTTCTGAGTAACCAAAAGACCGTCAAAATTTGTCACACAAATTTCTCAGGCTTTGTGGGAATAAAAGAGAAGCTTGTGTACTACTCTGGGATCCTTAGGGTCACATATCAATATAATAGAAATATCATTTGTGGGGACCCCAAGAGAAGATTTCCATTACCCACCCAGTATCCTCTTTCTAAATATGGATATTGAAACTATAACAGTGTATCTGTTCACACAAACATGTCCCATATTTCTGGCAAGCTAAGCTAATGGCGATCCAGCAGCAGAAAAGGTTTGAAATAAAAGTTTAAAAATTGAGAGCAAAAGGAGGAAACAATTTACATTATGATTACATGAGGTGCTTTGAATCAAGAAAGAAGAATCTAAATTTGTTGTGCTCATTAAGTTATAGCTCATAGTTATGCATTACTCAAAGTTATGCATGACTTTGCATGGAAAAATATGTTTCCCAATATATTCATCATCCCTATTATACAAAGATATAAACCTAATATATTCATATATGTGTGCATGCACATTCTGAATAAAAAATGCTAACAGATCTACAGGTGGAGCCTATTTATCTGCATTAGTTCCGCACGATTAACAAAAAACGCGTTGTGCTAAATGCCATAGAGTTACACAAATTTGCTGCAGCCTGACACTTCTGGATGGATGGAAACTATGGCAGCTGTTCTCACTTCCCTCCTCTCCATACTCAGCCCTCCTGTTGCCAGCTGTCCTGCTTCTTTCACAGTTGGAATGGTGAGCTTGCTTGGGAAGCCTCTTCCTCTGTGTTCCAGGTGGCCTCCCATCAGAGCTGCACGTTCTCCTCCTGCTCTTCGCTGCTGCCACTCCTGCAGCCCAACCTGGCCACCATCATGGAAGCACCTCTGCCCCAGAGCATTCTGGGACATAGTCCAGCTCACTGCTCACCCTCACCTGTCTCTCCAAGGCTTCCCAAGGCTTGCTTGGGAAGGCTTGCTGGAGCAGGACAGCTTGCATCATCTGGGGGGAGGGAATTTGGCAAACACTCCCTGGGTTTTTTAAAGCAATCTCCAATACTCCCCCTCCTGCCTCCCTCTCCTGAGCCCTCCCCATTGCCAGCTGTCCCACTTCTTTCACAGGTGGGATGCTGAGCATTTCAGAGTTCAGCCCTTTGCGTTTCTACTCAGAAGTAGTCAATGGGGTTTGCTCCCAGGAAAGTGTAGAGAGGATTGTAAGTTATATCTCATGCTTTGCTTGGTGGTAATGCTTGCTTGTGTTGGTGATTGCCTGCATCATCTTGGGGGGGGGAGATTTGGCAAACATTCCCTGGGCTTTTTAAAGCAATCCCCTCTGTCCACTGTGTGTGTGTGAGTGTGTGAGATTGAGAGAGAGTGCGCTCCACCTTGCTGCATGTGTTCTGGTTACGCAGGGTTTTCCGCCCCCCTCTTCAGCCTCTTTGCTGGCTCAGGGGCTCCAGGAATGTTACTGTTCCTTCGAAAGGGGAACCTCTTCCATGGCTCCAGGGCTATTCCCTGCCTGGGTGAGGCAAAGCCTTTTTGCAGTGTTTTGGGCTTCCTGGAAACAGTGCAGGAAATGACAGGAAGACAGGAAATGCCTTCATCCTACCATGAGCTGTATGGAGTTTGAGAACAGAAGAGGCAATGAGGATGTAGGAAAGGAGACTCATAGAGGAAGTCACAACAAGAATACACCCGGAGACAGTGAAGGTCACCAACTGGCTGACAAAAATGTCAGAGCAAGAGAGGCGCTGTATAGGAGGGATATCACAGAAGAAGTGGTCGATTTCATTAGAGTGACAGAACATTAGGGAAAAGACTGATGCCGTGTTGACAATAGAATTAAAGTGCCCAGTCTTAGAAAAGGACTCTGAATTTCGTGCCTTACTTGCCACAGATAGCATGAATAATTTTAAGGAATTTTTAACACATTCTGGGGAAGCATTTAATTTAGTGGCCACTTTCCAGGAATTGATAAATGAGTTGAAACAGCATCTTAAGGTTAAAATATATCCTACCTCACAGCAGCACTATCCAACATCTAAAGGTTGGTTTGATAGAGATTGTGTTATAGCAAAAAAAGGATTATATAATAACTATAAACTCTATAAATCTGACCCAGGCCCAAAGGCCGCTCATGATCTTCTTGTTCAAAAAAAACTATACAAGAAGCTGTTAAAGCAAAAGAAAAAGGAGGCATTGAAAGAAAGTTGGTTGGGCCTGATTCAAGCAGCTAAACTCAAAAACGCGGCTTGTTTTGGAAACTGGTAAAGATATCCCCCAGTTGTGGGCCTACATCTTTAGACTGTCATATTCATCCTGGGACTTGGGAGCAACATTTTTATGACCTCTATAGAGACTCTAATGTAGTGCACAATGATTTGAATTTTGTAGGGATTCCACCCTGGCCTCCAGTTACTGTAACAGAAATCCATGAATTAGCTGCTCAGATGAAATCAGGTAAAGCACCAGGTGGAGACTTGATCCCACCTGAAGCAGTAAAGAACAATCTTGGTTTCTGGGGCCCAGTTTTAGCTTCATTATTCTCGTATATTGATAAAACGGGTCAAATTCCTGAAGACTGGGGTGCTGCTATTATAGTTCCAATTTTTAAGAAAGGTAATAGAGAAGACCCTGCAAATTATAGACCTATTAGTCTTTTAAGTATGGTTAGTAAACTTTATACACGCCATCTCCATAGAAGGCTTAAAGACTGGTTAGAACAAGAGGAAATACTTGCAGAAGGCGGGGTTTAGAGAGGGCCATACTACTATTGATCAATGTCTGGTGCTACAACATCTCGTTGAAAAATATAGTTCTAATAAAGTAATCTCTCTTTATGCAGCCTTTATTGATTTGAAGGCAGCTTTTGATTCTATCTCGAGAGTTAAGCTATGGGAAAAACTAGAGGCCTCTAACATTGACAGACGCTTGTTTTTTCTTATTCAAGCTCTCCATAGGAACACGACTCTTAAGGTGAGATGTAGAACTCAGGGCCACCTTACAAATGCTGTTCCAACCCTAAAAGGGGTAAAACAAGGCTGCATCCTGGCCCCTCTTTTATTTAATTTTTATATTAACTCCTTGGTGGGCCATTTAAACAGCATGGATTTACATCCCCTGGAATTGCAGGGAGATTTATAAATGTCCTGCTATATGCTGATGATGCAGCTGTTTTGTCAAGAACCCCTATCGGACTTTGGAGAGCATTGCGAAAGTTGTCATATTACTGCAAGGAGAACCAGTTAATGATCAACTATCAAAAAACTAAGATCATGATTTTTGCTAAGAGGCCTAAGTTGTGGACATGGACTATAAATCACCATAGGATAGAGCAGGTGTCCTTCTTCAAATACCTGGGAGTGGTAATACATTCAAGTGGCTCTAGAAAAGTGCATGATGTGGCCTTAAATGCCCAAAAGACCTCTTCGGCCATTATTCAATATATGAAAACGAAAGGAGGGCATTATCTCCCTGCTGCTCTCAGGTTATTTCGAGCAAAGACACTGGCTCAGTTATTGTATGGTTCCCAACTTGGGCCACCCCCAAATATTAAGACACTGGAGAGGGTGCAATCAAAGTTCCTGAGGGCAGTACTGGAGGTCCCAAGAGGGATATGTAATGTCAAGCTGTGCCTGGAGTCAGGCCAGATTAAAATAGAGGCTAAGATCTGGCTAGCTATTCTTTTATACTGGCTTAAACTCCAGTATTTACCAGCTGGTCTTGCTCCCTTAGTCCTGTATGATACCCATAGGTCCAGCTGGATACACTCAATAGAACAGAAATTAGCTGTTCTAGGCTTTTCTGTAGTAATTTTGTTAGATATGGGTTATGAAAGGGCGAAGGCAGCCATCAAACAACGTATCTTGGATACAGAAAGGCAAAATGACATTTCTATTGTCTCTGAATTCTATGGCAGGGAAGATCATAAGTATATTGTTGATGTCCCACATTACCTTGCCCAGCTGGAGAACTATAAGTATAGAAGAGCCTTTACATTGGCTTGCCTTAGAGGACTCCCCTCAGCAGTGTTAGAGGGATGACATAAAAGGATACCTTGGACCCAACGACTATGTCCCTGTGGATCAGAAGATGTTGAAACTATCGAGCATGTACTTTTTCATTGTTCCTTTTATAGGGACATTCGTGTTACTCTTATTATACCATTGCTGACCCATTTTAGGGGATGTACACAACAACAATATATGAATTTGTTGCTGTGTGGTGCAAATCCAGGTATCACTTTTAATGTTGCGAAATTTTTTGCTTCAGCGATGCGCATTAGGACATTGATATTGAAAGTGGACTGAATTTAGTAGAGTTGCTGCCTACAATGGATAGTTGCCTCTGAGAATGGGGGTTGGGTTTGGGTTTATTGAAGATTGAGATTTTTTAGCTTGATGTTTTAATTGAATTTTTATTCCTTGTGTAATGTTTTTAAGTGTACAGTTTTGCATTTTATGTACTGGTCACTGACCGTAATAAATGAATGATGATGATGAAGTGCCCAGAATCACGTCCATGCCTTTGGAGGTTAATGAGATCCAGAGAGTGTTGAACTTGTCTGTAATTGCTTCAGGGGACTATTGTGATTTGAGAAGAACTACACATTACACTGAAGATGCAGAACCGAACAATCAGTGTGTCCTCCCTGCATCCCCCAGTTGCGTGTTGCTAAAGCAGTCACATTCCACTGCTTGCCCCCAAAGGAACTGAGGATTTGTACGGATTCCAAATGAACACATTCAAATCCTTCTCAAATTGACCAAGTAATGTAATGACTGCTGAGGGGAGGGGGAGTGGAATGGGCCGGGGTGGTGGCAACAAGATGAACAGATTGGGCTCAGGAAAGGGGGTAGGATTGGCTTGCCATATCCCATCCCCCTTCCCAGATTTATTTTGCCAACATGGATAAACTCAGGCTTGCGCAAATGAATTGGTTGGCCTAAGTTCAAGTAGACACTGGCTGGGGCTTTCCCCGTGGCAAAGGGGTGAATGTCCCCTTACCTCAAGGAGACCTCCAACATGCAAAATTCCCCTGCAAGATGCCCCTCAAGCTGCAATGGTGCCACTGCATTGGCACAGGGGAATTGGCCCTGAACTGGGCTGTTTGGATCCTATGGTCTATTGTTGCTGCTAAGAGAATTCTATTTAAGAGAAAACTGTTTACAAAAGGCATTGAAAGATGATAAATGTTGGAGTATTTGATTCTCTTTTTTCTTGAATTGTTCTAAAAATTTTCTGAAAACCAGAAAACTGAAAATTTACAACCGTTTCCGCCCAATCCTATCACCCACCATTGTACTCGATGCAGCATGTGCTGCATTTAATGGTGGGGAAGGGCTAGAACAGGAGCCAGAAGACCAATCAGAGGTAATTAATAAAAGTTCTATTTACCTCTGGGAAGGGCTTCCGGTTGCCTCTGGGTCTCTTTGGACTACTCCATAACTCCCCAATGACAACAAAGTTTGCCAACACGACTTCTACTGTATGCTGCAGGGGCATTTGGGCTTGTTGAGGCCTCCTTGGGGTAAGGGAATACTTGTTTCCTTGCCCCAGGGGATGTCTCAACAGCTGCCATGGGTCAACTTGAACCTGCGTTAGCTCCATAGTCCTGGAAGGGGTTTAGGTTTTCGTGGGTGCCAAACCCACCCCCTTTCTAGGCCCAATCTGTCCTCTTCCTCACCCTGTCACCTTCCTGTTCTGCCTGCCCCACCCCATTCCACCCTCCCTTCATTCCTCCTAACCCTTACGCAAACTTACCAGTGGCAGCGGGTGTCAAGTCCTTGTTCTTACACAAACCCAGCCACTCATGACTTGAGGCTTTGGCACTGTCATGGTTGCAGCAGCCATAAAACTATGCTGTTGGAACACTCATTCCAGTGGTGTAAATGGCCCTTAGGATTGTGCTGTCAGTGTGTTTGAATGCGGCTGGGCAGGTTTGAGTGGGAGGTGGCCAGATGAAAGTAAGATGACAGTAGTGTTAGGATGTTCCTGAAGCACTGCACTGCGCTCCCCTCCCCATGCTTTCAGCAAAAGCAGCCAGGTGGACAAGAAGGAGTTAGTGGTGGCAGGAGGGTATGCACCTGCTAACACACCTGCAAACAAGAAAGGGGGGGCAAAATTTGGGTGGAGTTTCAGCTGGCACTTAAACTAGAGGCGGGTGTCAATGCCAATGCTGACGAGACAGATTTGCAAGGTTTCAGGCAGCAAGTCTGCTTGCTTTACTCCAATCACATTAACAGCTGTGATTTACTATGTAGCACTGCAGCATTGTCCCATACAAATGTGATCCCTGACTGGGTAAGATCGCCTGTGTGAATCATGTAGTTAGGCCAAAGAAGAAATTGACTGAGCAGCAAAAGCCAGAGGAAACAATGGAGCTGAACACAATTTTTAAACGGTGAATATTTCCACATAAAGTATTAAAAAAAAGAAAAAAAAGAAATGCCATATTTTTTATCATTGTTACTTTCAGTCTGAAATTTGGCAATTCTATCACAGCTCTAATTCTACTGCACTCCATCCCATTAAGGCAGTTCCTGCCCCATGTCTGGCAAACCAGCATTCGAACCCACAATGGCCTCTTCCCATTCAAGAGCTGCAGCTTAGAAATGGCGAGATTCAGCATTACCTATGTCAAGGTCACTGGATTCAGCTATAAATTCCAGGAGAAGCATCTGTGCTGAGCGTTAATCAGACAGGTCTTAACTATTCCAACCTCTGTAGATTCAAAATTAAAGACAGTGACTGTAATCCAGAGAAATTTATAACTTTTTGTACCAAGAGGGATGTAATTATTAATAATAAAAATATAGCACCATCAATGTGCATGGTACTTTACATTAGAAGAGAAGTCCTTGCTCTGAGGAGCTCACAAATTCAATAAGCACAAGGGACTTGACTGAGGAAGGGGACCGAGGAAACATCCTGTTTTGGACATCTTTTACTCAAACAGCTATTTCATTCCAAACCACTTTGTGAATTATTTCTGAAATGTGGGACACTTTCAAAAGTGCCAGGTGGTGCCAGGGTGGTGTAGTGGTTTGGGAGGTGGACTTAGACCTGAATGATCCAGGTTCAATTCCCCCCTCAGCCACAAAGCTTCCTGGGTGATCTTGGGCCAGTCACTTTCTCTCAGCCTCACCTACCTCACAGGGTTGTTGTGAGGACAAGAAAGAGGGGAGGAGCAGCTGTGTAAACCTCTCTGAGCTCTTTGGAGGAAGGGCGGTATAAAAATGTGAAAAATAAATAAATAAATAAAAGTGGGTTGTATCACAAACATCTTCTGCTCCAAGAGTAAAGCTTGAAAGTTCCACAAGGCAGGCAGAAGCACGTTTAATATAGCTAATATAGAGAACGGAGTCTTGGCTTCACAATATTGAAGCAGAAAACCCACAATCATTTGGATTCTGTGAATGTAGCTTTATGCCCTACCCATGGCTTTCCGGAGTGCCCCTTGCACATCCTTGTTTCTCAAGCTATAGATGATTGGATTGAGCATTGGTGTGAGAATCCCGTATAGCACAGACAAAATCCGATCCTGCTGCTGGAAGTATGTGGAGTTGGGATGGATGTATGTGAAGATGATGGTGCCAAAGTAGATGTTGACCACAGTCAGGTGAGAAGCACAGGTAGAAAAGGCCTTGAGACGCCCTTCCTTGGTGCGGATCCTGACAATGGCCAAAACTATATAGACGTACGACATCAGAGTAACCAGAAATGAACCCATGATCACACCTCCACCCACCACAAAGGTCGCAATTTGATTGGCCTGAGTGTCAGAACAGGAGAGCTGAAACAGGGGTAGGATGTCACAAAAGAAGTGTCGGATGACATTGTCCCAGCAGAAAGACAAAAGGGACATCATGCCAGAGTGCACACCAGAGTTAGCCAAGCCCAGAATCCAGGCAGATGCTGCCAGCCACACACACGTTTTGGGGTTCATGAATACACCAACATACATGAATACATACATGAATATGGTTCATGAATACACCATAGTGCAGTGGGTGGCAAATGGCAGCATACCGGTCATATGCCATCACACCCAGCAGGAGGCATTCAATGCCACCAAAGGAGATGAAGAAATACATTTGGGAGAAGCAACCAGCAAGGGAGATTCACTTGTCCTGAGAGAGATAACTTATCAGCATCTTGGGAACAGTGAAAGATGTGAACCCAATGTCCACAACAGAGAGATTACCCAGAAAGAAATACATGGGGTTGTGCAGTCTGCTGTCCAAAGCGGTGATGAGAAGAATGAGAGTGTTTCCACCTAGGGCCACCAAGTAGCAAAGGAGAAAGAGACCAAAGAGAATGAGTTGGACCTCTGGGTTGCTGGAGAGCCCCAGGAGTATAAATTCAGTAACAGCTGTGCCATTCTGCACCATCAGATGTAGGGGCTCCATCTGTGAGGGAATATTAAATGGAATATTTGTCAAAAGGTGGCACATGGAATAGAGGGTTTAGCCACACAAATACAAGCATGAGAACAGTCAAAGCACAACAGCAGTTTTTTTCTTCCAATCCCTAGAAAGCATTTGTGCTGCCTTCCATTCTTTGCTTTCTCTTTCTCTTTCCAGCTTCCTCCTGCTAATGAACTCTCAGCAACTCACATAATTTATATACCTTTAACTTTTCAGCTTTCATAAACTCCAGCCTTAACTTTTCAGCTTTCATAAACTCCAGTTCCCAGGACAATGGGAATATCTGATCCAACCCCATTATCATGGAATTCGGTGGGGGTTTAGCCTACCTCCGCATCTGAACTCGATTCGCTGCTGACACTAAAAATGCTTTTCTCCAACCTCCGCACATGAAGTATTTCTAAGCACATCATCTTCCCTTCTGATTGTAACAGTGTTGTATCAGGGCAGGGGTAACTCCAGTGTTACAACCAGAGACAGAATTTGGATGCACAGATCAAGCTAAATATAACACAGAACATTTTTTTCCCCCAAGATACACTTTTTGGAAGAGAGTTGTGATTGGATCTCCTAATATTTGTTTTTAACTTTAAAGTTAACAGATTCTAGATTTGTCTGAAATAACAGATTCAGATGAAACAGTGTTTATTCTTTATACTTATTTTATCTCTCCCCCCTTGGGGCAAATATCCCTTACTCTGCCATGTCCCAGAAAACCCTCTTACCATTGCATCATCAATAGATCAAGGCAAGGAAAATTCCAGTTCTAGAACCACATACTGTATTAAAGGGAGGCAGGGAGGCTGTGGGGGGCATGCACTGGATCCTATCCCCCTTTTCTGCAGCCTCCCCACCCCCTTTTCTCCCTAAACTTCCACTAGTGAAATTGCTAGTCTGAGGAAACCCACTGAGGAGCAGGAGGCTTACAAAAGTGTCAGGGGATTTAAACTCCTTTTGCCTCTGAAGCCTCCTGATTTGTCCTCCCCCACTGGAAACAGTGTGCCCATTTTTGGCATGGCTGCACCAGTGGGGTGGGGGGATAAGAACAGAATTGGACTCTAAATGGTGCAGTTTAAATGAAATGAATTATTACACTCCCCAGAACTTGATAGAGATACATATTGGAACAAGTATACAATGCTTACGCATTCAAGATGACTTCGGGCCCCATCCCATTCAATTTTTCAGTGCCGGTGCAGCTGTGCCAATGGGGCGTGCACTGCATCCTGTGATGGGGAGGCAGTCAGAGAGGCCTCCTCAAGGTCTGGGAACATTTGTTCCTTTACCTCAGAGCTGCATTGTGGCAGTACCGGTGCTGGAAAGTTAGATTGGATTGGGCCCACAGAGATTTGCTTTCTGCCTCTGTTAGCCTAAGCCTATGCAAGTCTACTCAGGAGTAAGTCTCATTCTAGTTGATGGGGCTTACTCCCAGGAATGTGTGGATTCAACTGCAGCCTGAAATATGGGTTTGGGGACTTGTAATGGCTATTGATGGATATATTTTTCGTGAATGTATCTGAAATTTAGCTAGTGGCTGTCTCCACTGAATTTGGTACGTTCATTATAAGAACCTGACACCATGCTACTAATTCTCCTCCTCCTAGCCTCTTCCCCACAAATAATTAACTGCATGTGGCATATCTGTCAGAGGAAAATAATGCATCACTTGCCTCAAGCACAGCATTGTCCAAGAGGGGAACTCCAAGTTCTCCCTTTTCCCCCAACGTGTAAACCTGGCCCATGCTTCTCCTTTGAAGAAATCACAACTGGGATGATGCCATTTGTAGTGGAGACTTTTGGGGTGAGAAAAGGATTCCTATCTCTTCCATACCCATTGATTTTCCCCTGAAACTTCCCCTACCAGTCACCTTTCTTCAGCCTAAGTGCTAAGCTCACTGGATTGTCAATTATGTAGTGAGGAGATGGACGGGACAGGAGAGGACGGGACGATGACCTTGTGACCTGCTCCACCACATTTTTATATTGCCCAAAGTTCTCCAGTTTTGTGTGATGGGAAAGGAGCTTGCATGCAGCTGCAATTATACGTATTTTAAAAATCATCTCTGTTAATATAAGATTAAACTGTGGAGTGTGATTTGAACTGGTGACTGTGAGGTGTGATGGCTCACACATGCAAGCTTAGCTGCAGCCATCAAGCAGGGAACATACATGTGTGAACTAGTTGTTGGACTGAGGAAATGAACTGGTTTCAGATCTAAACGCAAATTTTTATTTTTCATTGAAATTAGCTGTTAACATCACTTGTTTCATCTTTACTAATGCAATACATCTCAGAATGTCTTGCTGAGGACAGTGAAGTCAACAAATATTTAATCATTTCATGTGCTTAAAGATCTGGTCATAAATGATGACGGAAGGCCAGAAATTAATAATGATAATGATAGAATCTTGGCTAGATCCTGAATTGTAAGCTATAATGATCTAGCTAGATCCTGAATTGCAAGCCCAGCATAGGTTGTAATAAAGTAATAAAATAATGAGGATGTTGTTTATCACACATGGTATTTCAATTATAACCTTACCTGTTCAGGATTGATCTTTTTGTTTGATGCAGTAAGTAAGCCATTCTGAAGCTCCATCCTGGACTGTATCTCAATAAAAGAGAAATCCTCTTAAATTGCCAGGAGCAAGCTCACCAATACTTCTCCCTCTGGCTCCTTCAAGCCACAGCTCCAAATCATACAATACACAAACCAGGATAGGCAAATATGCCAGTGTGATGTGTCCAGGGGAATGATTGCTACATACTATTTTAATTCTTACAGATAACATTATTTATTCCTTTTGGGAATTCAAGAAAGAGTATTCGGTAGAGGTAGTTTAGCACTAGATACACAACATTTGAGGTATAGAGGAACATTCATAATTATTTTCTTGGACATATTGCAAGTCACAGGATGATAAACACAACCTTAAAATGCCATACTCCGAAGTCATCATAACATACATTGGATCAGGACCAGGTAATTAACATTCCCTCTCTGATAGCTGAAAGCATTTAATTAAAAAAAAAAAGGCAATTATGAAGTGTCCATCTCTTGTGCTTCCCTTATAACTCCTTGCTATTAAAAAAGGAGCAAGTGAGGAAATTGTAGCTCTGTAACTTTGCGCAATGAAAGTGCATTCTGGATGCATTTCCTGATTTGTACGTCTTTCACACTAGTAGGCACACACAGGCATATATAAATATGAAACACATAATGTTCAGAGAGATGATGCTGAAGCTACAGAATATACATAGAGTGGCAATTACCTGACATATGGCAAGCGTTTCCTCCTCACTAGAGGATGATATTTATGCTCAAATGGTCATTTAATCACAAATCTGCACCATACAATAAAATGAAATATGGGCAAGATAGAAATTCTCCTTATGCTGTGGACAATGACATTATATTAACTGGTTCTTGATGAGGTTGAATTCCGTAGGAAGGACCAGGTACACAAATTGGTAATGCTCCTGGACTCCGCCTTAATCCTGGATAAGCAGGTGTGGGCCATGGTTGGTCTTCTGGCTGCACTTGCTCCTGTTCCAGACAGACCTGACCACATGGTTCAATCCTAACTAGCATCAGGCCAGCGCACGCCATTTACAGCAGTCTGAAGGTTTTCTGCTACTGTAAAATGGCGGATGGCGGTGAGCTGTGCGCGCTACCAATGGCAATTTTTGCAAGTGCTGTTGCAAGAGGTGGAAACACTAGACGGAAATCACCAGACTCAGTTGTACCTGCTGGTACAGGTAAGCATCTGGTGGGAGTGGGGGATGGTTAACAGGGAGGAAAACAGGGGAAACAGGGTGGGCGAATTAGGAGCATTTGGGGGCAGGCCGGGGTATGACACGAGCAGCTCCCCCAGTAACCTAACCCCTGTTATGTTCCTGACATGCCCCTTTAGATAAACAACTTGTGAAGATGAGAGGAACATTGAAGGCCCTCCCTAACTTTTGCAAACTCATACCTAGGTCAAACAAAAATCACCGGGAAATTTTCCATCAGTCTTTATTATTATTTTTAGCAGAGCCTTTACAAATGCCTTAGTGTTTCAACAATTAGTACACATAGAGATGAGCACATATTTTGTACTTAGGTCAGAAGCAGAAGGAAACCAACAGGTGACCAATAAGACCTGATTCCAAGTTGCACAACAGCCACCTCCTACCCTGCACTGGATACAGCACAGGCTACTCAGCCTTCCTGTTCCAGTGCAGGATATGGTTGGGCTACCCATTGACTGTGTGTCACATCAGACCTTCTCAAGACATTGATCCCATACTTATAACCTGTTTTTCCCAAGCACTCTCCAAAAGGCCCCCTGCACTTCCTAAAGCTATAGGTCAAGGGGTTTAGCAGGGGAGTAATGATGGCATACAACACAGAAACCAGGCGATCCTCTTCCAAGGAATGGTTTGAGGAGGGACGCATATAGGTGTAAATGATGGTGCCATAGAAGATGCTCACCACAGTGAGGTGGGAAGCACGGGTAGAGAATGCCTTGATCCTACCTCGGGCCGTGTGGATTTTGAGCACTGCAGAGACAATGAGGATGTAGGAAAGAAGAGTCAGGGAGAAAGGCACAATAATGACACACACAGAGATAGTGAAGTTCATCAACTTGACAAGAAATACATCAGAGCAAGAAAGGTGCAGAATAGGAGGAATGTCACAGAAGAAATGGTCAATTTCATTGGAATGGCAGAAATCTAGGGAAAAGATTAAGGCTGTGTTGACAACAGAATTGATGTTGCCAATAATCCACGAAATCGCCAGCAAAACGCCATGGATGGGCTGTCTCAAGAGCAGGGTATAGTTCAGAGGGTGACAGATGGCTGCATAGCGGTCATAAGCAATGGCCGAGAGAAGTACGCATTCTGTGCCTCCCAAAATGACAAAGAAATACATCTGGAGAGCACATCCTATGAAGGAGATGGATTTGTCCTCTGAGAAGAGGTCCCACAACATCTTTGGAAGTGTGGTAGATGTGTAACAGATCTCTACAAAAGAGAGATTCCCCAAGAGAAAGTACATGGTCAATAACATTGGACCCACAGAAAGGTAGACCAGCCTTGAGTAGCGTGGATGCTGAAATGGAAAAGAAGCTGCACAACCAACAAGACAAGACCATCAGCAGGCAGACTCGGCTGTTCATTATAGCTGTGTATCTCAGTGGGATGCAGATAGCCACAAAGCGGTCCACTGACATAGCAGCCAAAAGAAGGACTTCAGTGGAGCCAGCCACAAAGTAGACATACCCTTGCAGGGCACAGGCAGATAATGAAATTGTATTATCCTTTGAGATAGGCAGGGTGAGCATCTTTGGTGTGTCAGACGTAGGGATGATAATCTCCAGCCAGGAGAGGTTCTTGAGGAAGTAGTACATAGGTGTATGGAGACGCTGATCTATCCGGATCAGGAGGATGACCAAAGTGTTGCCGAGCAAAGTCAGTATGTACATGACAAGGAAAAGGAAGAAGAGCAGTTTCTGAAGCTGGAGGAGATGAGAGAAGCAAAGCAGGACAATCTCAGTGACAATAGGCTTAGTGGAGTTGCTAAGCTCCATCTTACCAATACATCTTCATTCCAAATAAAGTTCACAGATTTTGTTTGACTAAGAAAAAGAGAGAGAAAAATAGTTATAGAATTGAAGATTTGTTTCCTTAGAGGCAAATTTTTTCATTTCATTAAGGGCTTTTCTGAGTGAATATGTACTTCATTAAGAGTTCTTTCTAAACCAGGGGTGTTAAACATAAGGCCCGGGGGCCGGATGCGGCCCGCGGAAGCTTTTTATCTGGCCCTCAGGCTCTCAGTTGCTGAGCCATGCTGAGGTGTTACTGCTGAAAGGGCAGTTCACTTGAAAATTGAGCTCTCCCATTCTTGAATATGATCAAGATATGTATATTTACTCTTCTGTCATTTGCAGCTAATGAGTTTCCAAGTGAAGAAAAAGTGCTTCTTTTTGGTCATGAACTGTTTAATGACATCACTTCCTGCCTAATGACATCACTTCTGGCCCTCGGTAGGCATCATGAATGCTATTCGGCCCTCTGTATGAAATGAGTTTGACACCCTTGTTCTAAACAGATCAACATTCTACAAAGAGGAATCTTGTGTTGACCACTATGAGCAAATTTGATAAACACAGTACTCAAAATCCTTTTTTTCATAACAAAGGCACTCTGTAACAGTACAGTCCTTTACATATTTACTCAAGAAGTAAGTCTCATTTTATTCAGTGATGGTCCTTGGATTGCGGTCCTATACACAATTTGCTGGGAATAAGCCCCACTGAACACAACTGGACATACTTCTTAGTAGATAAGCATAGTATTGCGATGTTAAGGGTATGGATCCATTGATGGTCTCGCCAAGGTTATGACCGTACACAGTTACTTGGGAATAAGACCCTTTGAACTCAATGGAACTTAACTTTCAAGTAAAGGTGTGCATAAAATTGCATTCCAAACTATGCAAAAGATACTGAAATAGTGGACTATCATGATGTTTATCTTTATGATTATTTATTGAAAATACTGGAAATCACAACAAGAATGCACTAAAAGAGAATGCCTCCCAAGTTTTTCAGAAACAATGACCTTTTCATAATTGAGAGCAAAGAAACTTTGCTCAGTTCCAATTATTAAACACTGAAACCAATTATATATATAGTACAGTGGTTACCAAACCGGTGGGTTGCAACCTTCCAGCCAGGGAATCACTCCTCCCTGGCCCCTTAAGTGGTGGGGGGGGTGGCAATGACACAATTCCCAGGATCATGCCACTGCTGGGGCCAGAGGGGGGTTGTTTCTACTTACTTGATCAAGTGCCGGCCTCCTGGAGGGGCAGGGAGCCCAGAAGACGCCTCCGCAGGGCTCCACAAGTCTGTCAACATTTGAAAAGTGCAATTGAATACGACTTCTGTTTTTTGTGATCACTTGGAGAGCCCAGCAGAGGCATCTGTGGGGCTCCTTGCACCCCCTTCAAAGCCGATTCTTGATGATGAGAGTAGAAACTACCCCCCTCCAGCCCCATCAGTGGCATGATCCTGGGGATTGTATCGCTGCCATTCCCACTGCCTCCCACACAAACACTTACAGTGATTCCAATGTCTGAGTAGGTCTTTGAGAACTGCTGATATAGCATGTTGCAAATGAATATTTTTACGTGTTATAATATTGTTATATACTTTGATTTAGTTGTGATATCCATAGAGGCACAGCAGTTTTGCTTGTCTGTGTGCTTGTCCTTTGGTGTGTGTTGCACCATTGATTAGTATCATATTTTCTAAATTTCAGATAAATACTGTAAATAGCTCATAAAGGTAACACTGTGGAATTCCTCTCCTTTCTGAAATATATTTTTAAAAGCCTTATTTGTTTCTTATTTGAAGATAATTTGTGTGTGTGTGTGTGTGTGTGTGTGTGTGTGTGTGTGTGTGAGAGAGAGAGAGAGAGAGAGAGAGAGAGAGTATGGGTATGCACATGCTCCTGTGGTGTGCATGTGTGTGAGAAGGGGGGCAATTCCTACACAAATTCTCCTCACTCTAATTGTCTTGCAGAAATGTCTCTTTTGAACACAGCATACAATTCTCCACTGTCCCAATTATCCCAGTGAGAAAATTCCAGAATTGCCACTTTGCATTGTTCGAAAAACCTGTCTGCTTCTGAAGCAAAACCAGCTATAACTAGTTTATTTCCCTTGTCTGTTATTCCCCCTTCTGAACAATATATGGAATGTTGTAAATCTGAAGTATCAGTGTTCCATTCTCTCCCACGCACTCCATTTGCTACTCTTTGCTACTCCATTTGCTACTCAAAAAATTGCAAAGCCTCTTAGTACATTTAAAATGGAAATAAAATACAGTGACATGAATTTCCTTTTTAAGAACTGGTCATTCATTAATTCATTCCCTTACTTAGGGCCCAATCCTGAGCTGAGCCATCACCAGTGCTGACCCCCAGTCCCAGGATTGGGTGTCTCAAACATGTCGTAAGGGACACCTGCAACACCCTGCACTGAGTCATAGGACATAAGAAGAGCCCCACTGGATCAGGCCAAAGGCCCGTCTAGTCCAGCTTTCTCTATCTCATAGTGGCCTACCAAATGCCTCAGGGAGCACACAAGACAACAAGAGACTTGCATCCTGGTGCCACTCTCTTGTATCTGACTTTCTGAGGTAGCCTATTTCTAAAACCACAAGGTTGCACATTCCTACCATGGTTTGTAACCTGAGATGAACTTTTCCTCCAGAAATTTGTCCAATCACCTTTTAAAGGTCTCTGGACCATATGCCATCACCACATCCTGTTGCAAGGAGTTCCACAGACTAATTATACGCTGAGTAAAAAAAAAATATTTCTTTTGTCTGTTCTAACTCTCTCAACACTCAATTTTAATGAATGTGTATAACATAATGTTACAGTATGTGAAAAATATTCATTGGCAGTATATTATATCAATGGTTCCCAACGCAAATGTTTGTAAATGTTTGTGTGTGTGGGGGGGGAAGGGTGCGTGACAGCAACACAAGCTTTATCTGAAGGCACTCCTTTATTCTCACCGAAGGTGGTCATCCTCCGCTCCTCTCACCAGCTGAGATGACTCATCTTGTCAGCAGCACTGCACAGGCCAGCAGCTCTTGGATGTTTCCAGCTATCTCGAACTGCACTTTCAGCTTTTCTTCAGGCATCATAGAAGGCAGTTCTACCACAAAGCCAGACCTCCTGCCCTGCCTATACACACTGTCCTGCCTATACACACTTTACTGGGAGCAAGGCTCATTTAACACAATGGGTCATATTTCTGAGTAGATATTCATAGGATTGCATTGCAAATGTCTTTTGAATATAGTTCAGTATGATCCCCTTGGTGCAATCCAAAAGTGTGCTGTTTATACTCAAAAGTAGTAACAAGTGGGGTAGAAAAGACTGTAACAATGGTTCCCAAATTGTGAGTCGGGACCCACTGGTGAGTCGTGAGCTGATTTTTGGTGGCTCTCCAAAGGGTGATGGAACGATCAGATAACTAATTGCTTCAAGCTGTGAGGCTATTCAAAAATCAGATACTGTAGCTGCTAATTAACCTGCAAAGAGCTCAGCTCCTGCCTTTTTGTAAGCATGGTTAAATGTAGGGAGATAAATGTTTGAGCATCTTTTTTTCTGGTTTTGATTACTTTAAATAAATAAATAATTTCTAGATCTCTTTTTTTAAAAGTCTGGCAAACCTAGGTAGGTCCCGATAGAGTGTGATTTTAAAAAGTGGGTCCTGCTGCTAAAAAGTTTGAGAATCACTGCTGTAGAAGATTGTGTGCAGTTCTCAAAAACCATCCTAAATAGTTGTCATATTTGCAACAAAATTCAAGTGTTATAAAGATGACAAAGAGGGGAGAAAACAAAAGGAGCAAAGAAAATTAGAGACGTATGGTAGACAAAGTATACTGAGAACTCTTATGTTGTTAAAAAAATTGTGCAAAATTTCACATTGAACACACCTCTGAGGGGCTGCAGGCAGAAATGCCTTAAAACTCATTTGAACTGTGTTATATTTGTTGATATATGTATGTAATTTAAGAGAAAAATTATGTTTGCCACAAAGACAAAAAGACCCCTTTTGTGGTTTCACAACAGACATTATGGTATAAGCATTCATTGACTAGAATTAACTTCAGCAGAGAGAGTTTGAGTCCATAAATGCTTAGGCCTAACAAATCTGACCCAATAAATCTGTAAGTCTTGCAGCATACCATAAGAATACATTTGTTGGCATATTTTTGCAACAATACTAAAACTATATGTATGGAACATTTGACAATCATAGAGTGCCCTCTAGTGGTCACCTTAAGGTATTGCTCCAGGTATTTGACTTCAAATATTATTTTGCTAAGTGTCTAGACAAGTGTTTCTCAACTAGTGGTACGGGTACCACCAAGTACTTCAGATGGTGTCTGGCAATACTAATGGTTCCCCAGACTAGGAACATGACACAACAAACAGAGGTAGGAGGCTCGGCTCAGCAGGAAGAACTACATAACATGTTTTTCCATGCTCGAAAAAGCCCTCTCATCCACTATGAGCCTCTTACTGGTGTGTGTCGCATTGCATCTGACCTCCCAACCCAAAAGTAACTGGAGATGATGTCATCGCCAGTTACTTCTGGTGGTACTTCGAATAGGTGAACCATGTTAAGTGGTACAGCAGAGGACAAGCATTGAGAAACACTGGTCTAGACTTTGCACCAACATATTTATCTTCCATACAATTTCAATGATCAATCACTTCAGCTGTTTTACCTCTGTCCACTACCTTTTGCTGTCCCATATGACTGCTCCGGTAGTCTTCAAACTAAACTTTCTGTGTGTGTGGGGGGGGGGGAGGGTTAATAAACAATCCCTTTATACATTATGATCCTAATTTTTTTTCTTTGTTTTTTGCTACTGCTGTTTTTTGCCTATGATCTGCTCAGATATCTAGTACGTGGTATTTTCTAGTACGTGCATATTTCCCAAGTGCAAACACTGTTTTTAGAAGTCACAATTCAATGCACAGTTAGGTGTGCTTCATTCGCCTGATTCCAGTAGCCTTCAGCACACTTAGGGCCCAATCCTATCCAATATTCCGCTGCTGGTGCAGCTGTGCCAATGGGACATGCGCTGAATCCTGTGGTGGGGAGGCAGTCACAGAGGCCTCCACATTTGTTCCCTTTCCTCATGGCTGCATTGCAGTTGCACCAGTGCTGGAAAGTTGGATAGGATTGGGCCCTTAGATGGGTGTCAGAATGTGGCCAATTTCTTGAGACATTTTAATTGATAATTTACCTCATCCAGAGAGGTCAGGTGAAAAACAAATGAAACTCTCCCCCCCCCCCAAATAATTCCAAAACAGAATGTAAACAAATTTAACTCATTAACATTTCCCAACTTGACCCTAAACCTCATAGGCCATCCCAATTAGATGGGCCCTCCAAAACAGGCTCAGGCTTGAACTATGGTCAGTTTATATATGTTCATAGGCTTTTCATGGCCAGCAATAATCCAACAATTTAACATATCTTTATTTGGGTGAGAAGACCATGGTTATGTCAAAGAATTAGAATCCATGTTGTTAAAAAGTCCAATGTTTTGTTTTGTAACTTTTTCAGAACTTCATCAGGGAAATGTGCCTAGACAGGACCTGTTACTAGAGAGGACTGGAAGCCAGGTATTGTTAATATGTAGAGCCTCTTCTTTTCTGTTGATGTTTTGGGGATGCTTAACTATTTCATTCATTCAGTTTATTCATATGGTCTGTTTATCTATGTCCTGCCTTTCTTCCATAACAGGTGGTATGTATGGAGTTCCCAGAAAGTTTCCTACCGGCATTGACCAGACTCAGGCTTGCTTAGCTCCAGCAAGATGCTTGCCTCTTACGTCCTCCAATGATTCCCTGGGGTGTGTAGTTTGAGTTCCATCTGACTGGGACAACCACCAAAAGTGCTTTTCTTTGCTCTCTAAAATGGTCATGTAGATAGAATCTTAAAGACGGGTACAGCTCAGATATTACCCACGTGAGTGGGGTACATGAGAAGTAGCAGCTTCTACGTATATTTATTTATGATGCGTACAACATTTTGGTATATTTGAAGTTCACTGCTGTCACATAATATACCTTTCTAGCCTCGCAATCCACCGTAACTCCTCGCGCAGTAATGCAATGTTGCCAGCGCAGGCCACCTGAATCCTGTGGGAAAGTATCAGCTTTGGGAGATCTTCTCAGGGTAAGGGAACAGATGTTCCTTTGCCCCAGAGTAAGCCCATGGAGGCCCAATGGGTCAATTCTGACCTACACCAGTTATATACTGGCACAAATCCACGTTGACTTGGGAACATGAATCAGGCCCAGAAAGGGAGTCAGGGTTTGGTACTTTGGGCCCTAATAGTGTAATCCTATCAAAACTGGGGATAGAGGAGCATGATAACATTTGAAGTGTTCCTGACTTGGTTTTTCTTCATATTTGAATGTTTGGTAATCTTCAGGTAAGTTAGTTTTAGACAGTACAGAAGAGTCCAACGTCATTTTTTGCCATGAATTCAGGCTGCAATCCTACACACAGTTTCCTGGGAGTAAGTCTCATTGAAAAATATATTTTCCATGATCTGCTTCTTCTAATGCATCACAAATTACGGCAGCACCTTTAATTTGTTTATGAGCAGGAAGTCTAATATTTCACCGTGGAAAACGTTCTTTCTTCCCAAGAAGGCTCAGAAGTGCGGCCTGCATTTCTTTGTTCTTGAAGCTGTAGATCAAAGGGTTCAGCAAAGGAGTGATGATGGTGTATGGGACAGCGATGAAGCAATCCTGTTCCACAGAGTGTGTGGAAGAAGGGCGCATGTAGGTGAAGATGGCTGTGCTGTAGAAGATGCTCACTACAGTGAGATGGGAAGAACAAGTGGAAAATGTCTTGATTCTCCCCTTGGCTGTACGGATTTTGAGCACAGATGAAACAATGAGGACATAAGAGAGAACAATGAAGGAGACCGTTGTGATCCTGATGCTCCCAGAGGTGATGAAAGTCACCAACTCAGTGAAGGAGGTATCAGAACAGGAGAGATGCAGGATGGGTGGGATGTCACAAAAGAAGTGCACAATCTCATTGGAATCACAGAAATCCAGGGTGAAAACAGAAGCTGTGTTGACAATGGCATTGATATTTCCAATAGCCCAGGAAGTTGCCAGAAGCCACATGCAGGCAGACTGGCTCATGAGCAGGGTGTAGTGCAATGGGTGGCAAATGGCAGCATAGCGGTCATATGCCATGACCGAGAGTAAGGCACCTTCTGTAGCTGCTGTGGTCAGAAAGACATACATTTGGAGTGCACAGCCAGCAAAGGAAATGGTCTTATCCCCTGACAAGAGGTCCCACAGCATCTTGGGCATAGTGGTGGTGATGTAGCAGACCTCTGTAAAGGACAGAATGCTCAGTAAGAAGTACATGGGGGTGCGGAGGTGTGGGTCAGTCTGAATCAGACCAATGATGGTCAGATTCCCTGCCAAGGTGAGCAAATAGATCAAGAGTCCTGCAGCAAAGAGAAGGATCTGGACCTGAGGGTCCTCCGCCAGTCCCAGGAGAATGAATTCTTTCAGACTGGTTTGGTTTTCTCTTTCCATCCTTATCTGCAGACAATGCACCTGGACTACTTCAGAGCAATTCTGTCACTGCAGGAAGAGCTGTGCATTTAGGAGGAGGGGAAAACATGATAAGAATTATGTATCAAGGCACTTTACACAGGCTATAAGGGTCTGGTATGACTACACATATCTGCCACATACAGACTGTTGATCAATTACCAACCCCATATACAATGTGGTTCCCAAACTGCGTGTCATGACCCACCAGGAGGTCATGACCCAATTTTTGATGGGTTGTGGCAGGTGGGTTGTGGTGCCACAAGGCTTTCTAGTACTGCTGCAAGGCATTCTAGGGTGTTACTGGGCAACTGCAAGGCATTCTGGGGCGCTACCCACTTAAGGGCAAATATGCCCAATGATGGGTTTCAGAAAATGTATTTCTGCAATTAAGTGACACATACCTATACTGTTAAGTTGTGTGGTTTTTCAACTCCCTGGATAGCCCTCCAAATTCCTCCAAGCCCTACTCCCCCTCTTTTCTCTCTTCCTTGGTTGTGCCATTATGCATTCCCTTTCCCTTGTAAAGTTTTCCTCAAATCCTTACATTTAGGACCTAGTTATGCAGTTGAATATAGATTCAATCTGTTAAGACAGTTCAAAGAGCTTCATATGTTAAGCCAGGAGAAGATAAGGCTAAGGGGAGATATGAAAGCTGTTTTCATGTGTCTGAAGGGCTATCACATAGAAGTAGGGGAAGTCATGCTCTCTGTTGCTCCTAAGAAAGAACTGGAACCAGTGGGTTGCAACTAAAGGAAAGTAGTTGTAGGCTAGACATACAGAAGAATTTCTTAACTGTAAAAGCTGTTTGGCACTGAGAAAATCTGTCTGATGCAGTTGTGGGCTTTCCCCCACTGAACATTTTCAAGCAGAGGGTGAATGGCTGCCTGTCAGGGATCCTGTAGTAGTTGCCTGCACTGAGCAGAGAACTGGAGTAGAGAATTCCTGAGGTTCCTTCCAACTCTACAATTCTATGAACCTTCAGTACCAGTGGTAGTAGTAGTGCCCAATGCACCATCAAGGGGAAGGTGGAACACAATGGGGGAAGGTCCAAGACAGGCCTTTGCCCCAGGAGCCTTTGCAACCAGGCACCAGCACTGTATGTTTTGGTTCTCACATTAGGAAATATTACATGCCCTTTTTCCCCTCTTTTGTTTGCAAGGCAAAAACGAACAAGCAAACCTTGTCAATTCCACTGCGAGGATGTTGTCAAGTGGCAATTCTGAAGTCCATAAATGAATCTTCATTTCATTTCTGTGCCCTCTTCCCCCATCTGTAATCCACTGTGACTTTTTGAAGATAACTAACCCCAACCAATTGTTGAGATGTTGCAACTTTTTCTAAGATAATTTCCCTGTGCGTCAGTTGACATTAGTCCTTTTGAGAATTCACTCTAGTCATTAAAACTATCTCAACTGGGAGATAACAATAAGGGGCCAAGTGGGAAATCATTGCAATCAGTAGACAGGATACAGTGTTTTACTCTCACTTTATGTTTCCCAGCTGTACATTTAAAGCAACAGAAAACTTCAAAAATGTGATTGAAGTGTGACTACTTGTAGAAATCTTGAGTCATATCTGATGGTCGGAGTCAGACTTGATGAGTCATGATGTTCCAAGTCTCCTCTCCCTATCTTTTTTTAAACTGAAATGCACTCTTGTAAGTTATCTTGCCATTGGTTGGCTAAAAATTGCCTCCCCAAACATATTTTCTCTCCTTGATGAAAAAGATACAGGGTACTGCACATTTTCACATGTGGGTGGAAATGAAGAATGTATCCTGGTTAAAGTCATTTTTAGCAGCTATAACTTAGGCAGTGGAAAGGGATTAGAGAGCATCTCCTCACCCACATTTCCACTCACATTTCCACGAACAGATTTCATTTTATTAAACCATTAGGTAAAAAACAACAAGGAATGCTATTTTGTCCATATCAAGTTTGACCTTCCATCAGAATATCCTGTTACAACATCATCTGTCAACATTGATCCTTTTCTCCCAATGTAGAGCTATGCTTCTTTGTACTGTGTTTTCACTTCAAACCAACCACTTTTGGAAGATTTTGTCAAGGTGTCAGCCAAATTTCTCAAGGCCCCTTTGTCATTGGTTGTTAAACTCAGCCCTACCACCTTTAAATGACCATGAGCAATAGAAAGACCACAGACCACACACAGACACCAGGGTGAAGCTGAACAAGAACAAAGATTTTTATTGAGAAAGAGATAAAAGGTAAAGCTTTGATGTATAGAACAAAGGCCCCCAGGACATACACCTAGGTATTCCCCTTCCTCAACCCTCTGCTGGGTCAGGCTATTGAAAGGGAAAGGTAAGCATGGTTTTGCCCTTTGGCTGGTAGTTGGCTGCTGAAAAGTTGGATCTTGGGGCAGAACTGTTTCTGATTGGGAACTTGGACCACAGATGGACGTTTGGGTCTTGACTGGAGCTCAAGTGACTCTCAAGACAGGTAAGGTCTCTCCCTACAAGCCCTCCTCCTGGAGACTCTTCACCAGCCTCCTTCCTCTGCCACTCACAGAGAACTGGGTGCCAATAGCTGCAGTTTGCTGTCCTTTTTATACACTGGTCTCCTGGAACCTTCCAGCTGTGCAGCCAATCAGAAGCTGCTTATTTGCATAACTGTCACCAACTGTCTGCAACTGTCAACTGGGTGGGGATGAGGAGGAGGGTTTAACTCTATATTAACCAATTCCCCCCCACATGGATTTTTTTGACTTCATAGTCTTCTAAGCGAAAGATAAAGATACTTTTAAATAGCATTTTCTTTAACCATTTTTCTTCATTTCAGGATCCCGCAGTAGCCACTTTGACAGCCTTATGTGCCAGGCAGTGTAGGATTGGGTTGTAAAACTGCAATTCTATCCACAGTATCCTGGGAGTAAGCCCTATTGATTATAATGGGACTGGCTTCTGAGTAGTTATGCATAGGATTGGGCTCTAACACCTCCTACTGTTCTTGTAGAAAGTGAAAGCCCTGCCCACAGATTGTTCTGCTGATGTGTGTGTGTGTGTGTGTGTGTGTGTGTGTGTGTGTGTGTGTGTGTGACTTCAGGACTTATTGCCCATATATTGTTCCAACAGACTTTAACTGCCACTTGGAAAAGGGCAAGAAATTTTTGCCTCAGAGGGAAGAGATTTAACTCTTTTAAAGTCACTTATCTCCTCCTTTACACTAGTTTACGAGAGTGGCTAGAAGATGGCTACCAGGACTGTACTATGCTACAGTGTTCCCTTGGTGAACCCTGACATTCTCCTTTAATTTAGACAGCTGGAGTCTTTTTGTAGAACACAAATTTGCTCACTCTAATGATCTACCGCGCAATCCTATTTTGCGCTGGAACAGGCAGGCCAGGAAGCCTGTGTTGTATCCAGAGCAAGATTGGGGCCAGAATCATCTCAGCCAGAGGCAAGGGAAGCTCTTCCCCTTACCCCTGGGTAAGCCACCACAGCCCAAATGGATCTCCTCAGACCTCCGCCACCTCAGGAGGTGGCACAAGTCTGAGGAGAAAGGCACAACTTGGAGCCACTCCGCACTGCTTGGGGAATTGGGTTGGGATTTGGCATAACTGCCGGGTCCAGCCTTGCCTCCTACTCGCTGCCCACCCGCCCCCTGGAACACCCTCTGCCCACTCTCCCCCCACCCCAGAACGCCTCTCTCCTACCTCCTCCCCGACTCCTTCCTGCCCTCCCCTCCCCAGATCCCTGTGTTGGCCAAACTCGGCTGATGCAACCTTCCTTCCCCATGTCAGCACGGAAGCTGGATGCAGCGTCCGTGGGCCAGTGTGTGTCCTTGCGCTCAGGACTCACAAGAAAGTCAAATGTGCTTTACGTCCCGTTTGCGACTCTCCTGGGCTGGCACCAGGGACTTGCGTCAGCACAGGACACACTCAAGATTGCGCCCTTAAACATTAACTCAAGATGTTCCAACAATGTATCTTTCTGCATGTAAGTGCTGCATTCACAGTTGAAAACAAAATGTTGGGCAACATGCGAAATTATGCTTTAAACTCATCCAACCATGAAAGCCTTAGTATGTTTGTAATATATCTTTCTGTTATTCACAACGTTGCCTGTCACTAAATTTACACTGCTACCTCCCAATGTTAAACATTCTCAGATGTTCCCATCAATTTGGCAGATACCAGTATACGAGTGAGGGATGTTTTGTCATGGGTATTGTTGCAGAAATGGCTCTGATCATGAAGAAATAACAATAATAATATGTGCAAAGTTAGAGTTTCTGAACTGCAATGTATTTCATTTCTAATCATACACTACAGACCACTCAGAAATCAACTGAGTGCAGTTCCCTAAACTGAACAGAGTTAATACACACCAAATAAACAAAAGAATAAACATTCAAATTGATAAAAACAAATTGTCACATATTTTAAAATACATTTCACTGTGTTTTTGACTGTTCAGTTATGCAAGCTACAACTCCCAGTCAATCTACCGTCTCTTATCAAAGATTCTGCAAAGGGCACCCTGGACATCTTTGTTCCTGAAGCTGTAAATAAGAGGGTTCAGCAGTGGGGTAATCATTGTATAGAGTACAGAAACCAGCTGCTCCTGTTCAACAGAGTTAGGAGTTCAACTCCTGTTCAACTCCGGCAGGAAGACGGAGTTAAGTACATGAAGATGATGGTACCATAGAAGATGCTCACCACCATGAGATGGGATGCGCAGGTGGAGAAAGCTTTAATCCTACCTTGAGCTGTGCGTATTTTGAGCACAGAGGACACAATGAAGATGTAAGAGAGAAGGGTAAGGAAGAAGGACATAGTAATGCCACATCCAGAGATAGTGAAGGTCATCATTTTGCTCAGTCTTGTGTCAGAGAACGAGAGGTGAAGGAGGGGTGGAATGTCACAGAAAAAGCGATCTATCTGGTTGGAGTGGCAGAAGTCAAGGGAGAAAATGAAAGCAGTGTTAATGATGGAGTTGACACTTCCAATAGTCCAGGAAATCATTAGTAACCCTTTGCAGACTGGTTGACTCATGAGCAGGGTGTAGCGCAGTGGGTGGCAGACGGCTGCATAATGATCGTATGCCATGGCTGAGAGGAGGACACACTCAGTGCCTCCTAAGGTGACAAAGAAATACATCTGGAGAGCACAGCCTACGAATGAGATGGTCTTGTCTCCTGTCAAGATGTTCCAGAGCATCTTTGGAACAGTGGAGGAGGTGTAGCAGATCTCAATGAACGAGAGGTTGCCAAGGAGGAAGTACATTGGTGTCTGGAGGCAACGGTCCAACCAAATCAAGGTGATAATGATTAGATTCCCTGCCAAGGTTAGCAGATAGACTAGAAGGCCTATGAAAAATCTGTTGTGTTGGGTCATTGGATAATCCCAGCAAGATAAACTCTCTGATGAGACTTGTTTGGTTCAATGTCATTCTGTTCATCTTTGATCATCTTTGTCATGAAACTGTAGGACATCTTTGCTTTGAGACATCACAGCCGTCGTAGATGTAGATTCATGAAGGGGAGGCATAGATAAACGGTCACCATCAATTACATGGTAGATCAGAACCATCAGTGTTCTACTTTTCACCAAATCCATTTCAGTAAATGGTAGAACCATTGGAAGAAGAGAAGCGGTTGCCTTGGGCAAAAGATAAAAGACGATGGAGAGGAGGAGGAATACTTGCCTGGGACTTACTTCCAAAAGATGAAACCTGAAATACATTGTGGTTATATAACAATGATGTTCATTTTTGGTTCCATTTATAAATATGGTGCTGAGTCAGAATTCAGTTTTGCTGGATGCAACCCAAAATTAATATGATTACTGCCCTCCACGCTGTAAACCTCCCTCCACCCTTAAAAAATTCTGCCACTTGTATTTTAAAACAGAGGCTATTTTTTAAAAATAACTCACAAAAAGTTCAGATAAACATTAAAGATACTTGATACAAATTTATATAATCCATCCAAAGCATGTAAGGTGAGGCTGAAGAACAAATTACCTTTCTATTTGCATGTTATCTGAGGACTGAAGAAAGCTAAGCATATTCCACAGAAGAATCAAATCACCCAGAACTCTCTTTGCATGTCTGTTTGCTACCACCCTGTGTCAGAATGGTCAAAGACACAGCCGAAGGGATTCTGGGCTTCTTGTACCCAGTTTGGAAAACAGGCTGACACAGTGTCATTTAGAAGGCATCATCCTCTTTATTTTTATCATTTGTCATTGCAAGCCTGGATCAATCTGTTCCCCATCGCTGCCTTCCACTGCAACCTGGAAAGGGCTGGTGGCATGCAGAGCCAAATATGTTTTGTTGCTTAAAACAAATCAAATAAAAAATTTTAAAAATTGTAATTCCTCCAAAAAGGTACTGCCATGAACATAATATATGTACATACACACCATGCATTATGGAGTGATGTCTATGGAATATTACTCAGTACCACCAAGAAGGTGTCAAAATAAACACAATTGGTTAAAACTAAGGTGAAAAGGTATAAAGAACATCCAGTGATTTGCTTCACCTGATTTGAGTTGTTAAGTTGTCGCATCTTAAGCATTTCTGAACACCAACTTCAGCATTTTCCCTTTGCTTGCTCCAGGATACAACTCAAGGTACACTACATTACTCTAGGCTTAGTAAATATTCCAGTGAGGCTTGTCCAGGGGGATTGTATACTCCAAACCTTCTTGGTCTCTGTGGACACCATCATTTGTTCCATGTGGGAACGGAAGTTGCAGTTTTTCTCTTGAGACAAATTAATAAACAACTCAAAAAGCCACAAGGAACATAGTCCATCTTCCTTAACATTTGTAGTCACAGATAGGAAAAAAGACAAATATAATGAAATTTTCTACCAATCTTTACTATTTTTAGCCATTGAAAGGTCATGCATGGTACACATTTGAATAACTAGTACACATATACTAGAACAGGAAGAGGTCAATATGACCAAATAAGGCCCCATATAAATACAGAAAATCAATCAATCAATCAAAAGTATGACTCCAATAGAGGTGGCAATTTATTTGACAGTTGTTTGACAATCAAATCAAACTTGAGATTTTATTCTTCCTGCCAAACTCAGAAAGCCACTAGACTCAGTTAAAGTGGATAATGTGTTAGAGTTGATCTGAGGAAAGTCACATTCAAATCTCAACTCACCTATGAAGCCTTTTGGGTGACTTAAGCCATAATCTGGCACCATAACCTGCCAACACAAATACACACACTTGCCAAGGAGGGTAACAGTTGACCTCTTTTAAAAGACGGCAGGAACAGTTTAAAAGACAGTTTAAAAGACAGTTTATTTTAAACCAAACAGAGGTTTCCCTGATGTGGGGGGTGCCATCATGGACCTTTGCCCCGGGCACAGGGCTGGGGAGGTCCGCTGCTGCCCATCACTATAACCTACTCTTCCCAAGGGCTCTCCAAAGTGCCCCCTGCACTTCCTTGTTCCTAAAGCTGTAGATCAAGGGGTTTAGCAGGGGAGTAATGATAGCATATAACACAGAAACCAGGCGGTCTTCCTCCAAGGAATGGTTCATAGAGGGTCATATATAGGTGTAGATGATGGTGCCATAGAAAATGCTCACCACAGTGAGGTGGGAAGCACAGGTGGAGAATGCCTTGATCCTACCATGGGCTGTGCGGATTTTGAGCACTGCAGAGACAATGAGGATGTAGGAAAGAAGAGTCAGAGAGAAAGGCACAATAATGACACACACAGAGATAGTGAAGTTCATCAACTGGACAAGAAATACATCAGAGCAAGAGAGGTGCAGAATAGGAGGAATATCACAGAAGAAATGGTCAATTTCATTGGAGTGACAGAAAGTTAAGGAAAAGACCAGTGCTGTGTGGACCATAGAATTGATGTTGCCAATAATCCATGAAATGGCCAGTAAGCCCCTACATATAGACTGTCTCATGAGTATGGTGTAGTGGAGTGGGTGGCAGATGGCTGCATAGCGGTCGTATGCCATGGCTGAGAGCAGCAAACACTCTATGCTACCTAAAGTGATGAAGAAATACATTTGTAGTGTACATCCTATGAAGGAGATGGTCTTGTCCCCCAACAAGAGATCCCACAACATCTTTGGAAGTGTGGTGGAAATGTAGCAGATCTCAACAAACGAGAGATTTCCCAGGAGGAAGTACATGGGAGTTCTGAGGCACTGGTCAACCCCAATCAACATAATGATGACAGCATTTCCTGCCAAAGTCAACAGGTAGACTAACAGACCTATAGCAAAGAAAAGACTCTTGTTCTTTGCGTCAAGAGAAAATCCTATGAGGACAAATTCTGTGATTCTTGTTTGATTCAGTCTTTGTGTACAAGTGGTGGAGTCCATCTTCATTTAGGTTTCTTTGGTAGGAGAGGACAGTGGTTTCAACTTTTAATGTTGGCAGTTTCATAAAGAAAAAAAAGGAGACACGTAGTCATTGACTTTGTAGTCTGGTCACCTTCAACAAAGTTACTTTACACTGAGGCAGCAAGATAACATGTACTAGGTCCAATATCCCTGATAATGTCCCTATGGTGTGCATTTAGCCCTATGGTGGCTTCCCATGGGCAGCTGTGCAGTGCTCAGTGATGACATCTCACAAAGTACATTGGACTATTTTACAGCTTGTTTGGATTCTGAAAACTATTTTGTTCTCAAGTAGCAGTGAATACTCAGGTTCACTTAGGTGATACTAATAATGTACTCTTGCTTTGTAATTTTTTATGGGTTTTTTATTTTTCACAAACATAGTAAACATTGTTACTATTACAATATAGATAAATATGAAAAAAGGTTTAACAGATCTTCAAAATTATCATTCTAGTAACTAGTAAATCATATAATCATGCAGTGTTAGAGTTGAAAAGGACCATGGATGGAGGTCATATAATCCAAATTCCTGCTCATTCTGTATATAAGAACATAAGAACAGCCCCACTGGATCAGGCCATAGGCCCATCTAGTCCAGCTTCCTGTATCTCACAGCGGCCCAACAAATGCCCCAGGGAGCACACCAGATAACAAGAGACCTGCATCCTGGTACCCTCCCTTGCACTCTCATTCTGACATAGCCCATTTCTAAAATCAGGAGGTTGCACTTACACATCATGGCTTGTAACCCAAAATGGATTTTTCCTCCAGAAACTTGTCCAAGACCCTTTTAAAAGCATCCAGGCCAGATGCCTAGACAGCTGTTCAGGCATGCACACATACACAATGTGCAAAATGTGACGTGGTGTCTGTGACATTTTTTAAACCAGAATTTTTAGTAGGTCATTTCCCCATTCAGTGCTACCAAGAATGTGCCAAATTAAACATAATTGTTCACAGTGAAAAATTTAATCAATATTCAATGGCTTAAATTGACACATTCAGCTTTTCATTTCACCCTTTTCTCTCAGTTCACCTGGTTTAAGTTGTTAAGAGTTAGTATCTTTAGCATTTCTGAGCTGAGTTACTGTAAGCTAGTCTCAGCAGGAGAGGATATATCTTCATGAAATGGTTTTGGAAGAGTGCCTCGTCGTGCACTTATAGTGTGCCGGGTGTATTAAAAAGAATGTACCATGACAGTGGTTTGCTAGGATATGGTTGCAAATGCTTTCCCCAATAAAATAAATCAGTGAACATCTGTATATACTATGTGTAAAGCATATGTACTATAAATATACATATCCACGTGTGCTATTATATAATAAGGCAGTGGTTCTCAAACTTTTGGGGAGTTTTACTCTCAAGGTAAGTCTTTGCGGGGGCAGAGACAAGGATCCCCAGGATTGCATTGCTAACAGGGGTGAAAGGGGGGTGATTTTACTTACTGCAGGCTGCTGCAGGAGTTGCATGGAGGCCCACGCAGTCCTCTGCAGGGCTCCTTGAGGCTTAGAACGTTGAAAAGAAGAGATTGCAAAGCACTTCCTAGTCCTCTAGTTGCAGAATCCTATTTTTAGGATCTCAAATCCCCAAGCTAGCCTTAGACGAAATGTCACACAGAAATTTATTTCAAGAGTGATTTAAAAAAATGCAGTCAGAATCTATTTATTACCTGTGACATGCACTGCATTTAAGGGTGGCCATCATCATCTGAGAACCTTCAGCTTTCTCCACCTTCATCTGCTATCAAACTGTGAGTAAGACACTCCTACCTTTTAAGTGTTTTTTTACTAAGCCCAAGCAACTGTCCCTAGAGCTGACAGAAACAAAGGGCATGGTGTAAAGAACTCACTTGGGTTGACAGAACAGTCCTTTGGGTGAGAGGACAATTGAAAGAAGAATTTAAATTGCACCCATGGCTTCGGAAGTGAATGAGACTTTCAGAATGCTGGGTTTGTCAGTAATTGCAACAAGGGACTATTGTGAATGGAGAAGAGATTGCCTTGGTGTCCACCAACCAACCTCACCAACCTGCATCCCCCAGGTACATGTTGTTAGAACTGTCACATTGAGGGATGTATGAGCATCCCACCCAGGTTCATAGCCAGGATTCTAGAGGTGGGGGGCGACTATTTTTTCAAGGGGGGCAATGATGTCAGGTATCTATACTGGTGGGCAAAATGAAAGGATAAGTATGGAGAAACATCAAATACCTGAAACTCCCCCAAATTTCATGAAGAGTAAATAGTGGTTTTTTTTTTTGAAAGAGGCATTCATTATCTGTAAAGCAATGTAGCAATAATTTGCATAGAATAAATGTATCTCTGCATGCCATGTAAAATGTATTGCCTACATAGAAATAGCATGCAACATATCCTTTCATTTACACACCAGTGCAATACACAGGCCTGCAACCTTGCAAAAGTAAAACATATCACTGTGACGCAGGTAGTATTTACTTGTATTGAAAGTGCCTAACACCTATATAGCACCTATCTAATACCTATCTAACACCTATATAGCACCCATGTAATGCTAATCTAGCGCCTATGCAACATATATCTAGCACCTATACAGCATATATCTAATGCCTATCTAGGACCTATATAGAGCCTATCTAGCACCTATCTAACACCTATATAATGCCTATATAGTACCTATGCAATACCTATCTAGCACCTATATAGCGCCTATATAGTGCCTATCTAGCCACTAACACCTAACACCTATATAGCACCTATCTAACACCTATCTAGTGCCTTTTTAACAACTACATAGCACCTATCTAGTGCCTATTTAACAGCTATATAGCACCTATCTACCACCTATCACACCTATGTAGCACCTATATAGCGCCTATCTAGCACCTAACACCTATCTAGCACCTAATGCCTATGTAGCACCTGCTACATTTAACCCCTGCTAATTGGGTAAGAGGCACTTTTTCAAGTGGGTGCTCCTTTTTTAGCAGGGGGAGAGTAATTGGCCCATCTCACCCCAGCAGTGTCTGTTCTAGTGGCTGTCTGCTGGTATTCTTTTGCATCTTTTTAGATTGTGAGCCCTTTTGGGACAGGGAGCCATTTAGTTATTTGATTTTTCTCTGTAAACCGCTTTGTGAACTTTTAGTTGAAAAGCGGTATATAAATACTGTTGTTGTTGTTGTTGTTAGCACCTATATAGCGCCTATCTAGGACTATGTAACACCTATATAGAGCCTCTCTAGTGCCTATTTAACACCTATGTAGCACCTATATAACGCCTCTCTAGTGCCTATTTAACACCTATGTAGCACCTATATAGCGCCTATCTAGCACCTATGTAACACCTATATAGCGCCTCTCTAGTGCCTATTTAACACCTATTTAACACCTATATAGTGCCTATCTAGCACCTATATAGCACCTAGGTAACACCTATGTAGTGCCTATCTAGCACCTAACACCTATATAGCGCCTATGTAACACCTATATAATGCCTATGTAGCACATATAGCACCTATCTAATATCTATCTAGCGCCTATCTAGCACCTATGCACCTATCTAACACCTATATAGCACCTATGTAGCACCTATATAGTGCCTATATAGTGCCTATGTAGCACCTATCTAACACCTATATAGCGCCTATGTAGCACCTGTATAGCGCCTGTGTAGTGCCTATCTAACACTTGTATAACACCTATCTAGATAGGCACCAGATTAGATAAAGAGGACAGATTTGGAAAAAATGCTGGGTGGGGGGGCAAACTGCTGGCTCAGGGGGGGGGCAAAGCCCTCCTAGCTAAGGCCCTGATCCCACCTCAAAGGGTTGCAGACATTGTGTGAGATCAAGCTGAACATATACACATCCTTGAGAATTAACTAAGTGCCCATTGCTCCCTGGTGGCTTTTGACTGGGAGAGTGCCTACTCAGTGGATGCTAAAGCAGGGGTTTCTTGGTTGTCTTCAAGGACAGCAAGGGAGGGAAGAAGAGAAAAAAGACTGGAAGGGAAGAGAATTTGATTACTAGTCCAGTTGGCATGGTTGTTCTAGGATATTGGGGTGCTTAATACAACACCAGCAGGCTTCCTGAAACAAAAGCATGGGTCATGGCAAGCTCAATGCAAAGCAAACAGAGATCAGTTAGAGAGTGAACAATAAGTCTGTGACTCAGCTTTCTATAGACTAAATTCTCATAAGAAAATATAGGGGCTTTGTAGGATGAACTCATCACGGATCGTTCTTTTGTGCCTTCATGGCTGTTTAGTGATCATCCCCCCCCCAGTGCGGATGGGGGCCTCTGCTTGTTTTACGTACTCCTGAGGGTGAGGCAATAGGGGCCAGCACCTCCATGAACATGCACTCAGTTTGGCCATGGAGTGGTAAGGATAACTAGAATTAGGGACCCTTATTTTTCATTACTAATGAAGTTGCTTACAAGTCAAGAAGCTCCCAGGATGTGGCTTTTGTTTACAGGTTCAAGTGTGCTGTAAGATGCAACCATTCATGGAATGTTCCAAGAAACAAAAGCAAAGGCAAGCCTTTTTTCAAACCAGCCAGCTAGAATGAGGGAGGGGAAGTGATTGCTCTGAGCAACCGAACAGTGTACTTCCTTGAGGCCTGCGGAATCTGAGGCCCCTGGCCACTGGCCCAAACTGATTATCACTGGGTAGGTCTTTTGGTAGGCACATTCCATTGCATCCATGTGCAGTTAAGCATGCCAGTTCAAATAATTGTGTGTCAATAGTTGTGCTTCAAATAAAAGTGTGTCAGCCAACAATCCAGAGGAAGGGAAAGTAATCATTTGCTCAGTTTTGTGTCAGAGCATGAGATGCAGAGTGGAATGTCACAGAAAAAGTAGTCTATTTGGTTGGAATGACAGAAGTCCAGGGCAAAAACCAACGCTGTGTTAAATGGAGTTGAATATTCCAGTAATCCAGCAGTGTTGGCAGCCTGCTGCCACTACTGGCTACGAGTGGGACAGCAGGTAAGCTGGCACCGGGGGCTGATTAGTGGATGGAATGGGAGAGGGAGGGGGGAAAAGGGAGCATCTGGGTGAGGAGTGCGTGGTCAGGAGGTGGAACAGAGGACAGTGCATGTGGGTACTGGTGGCAGAAACATGCTTTGGTAACATAATCCATTCCTTCATTGCTCTCTCTCCTCTTTGAACCTGTACCAGCAAAATGGCTGGTGTGGATCTGAGAAGAACCATTTGGGTAGCAAACGATTGCCCTATGCTAAGGGAACCAATGTTCCCTCACTTTGAGGAGACCTTCTTGTCTGCCCAGCCCCTCACAGGATGCAGCTTTTGCTCTATTAGTGTGGCTGCATCTAACTAGCCCTTCCTGGAGGGAAGGGCTAGTTAGAATAACTAACTAACTAGAATAACTAACTAACACCTTCCTGGAGGGAAGGGCTAGTTAGAATAGGGCCTTGGGTCTTTCAGAGTTATAAACAAATGCATCAGGAGAACACCACGTATGTATGAAATGAAATGAAAAGGGGTTTCAGAAAATCTTGGAAATGGTGGAAGAGGTGGAACAGACCTCAATGAATGTGAGTATCATTTCTTGATTTCTGGAGGCACCAGTTCACCAAAATAAATGAACACCATTCAGTATGAAAGGAATGTGAACAAATTCATAGACAACAAATTGTGATGCAAAAAGAAATATTGGCGGACTTGTCTAATCTTTTCAGTTTCAGGCCTTTTCAATCTCAGGCCAAAGGAAAACAAAACTCATATTGGCTATTTCTTCAGGCTTCTTTACTCCCCTTTAGTCATAGGTCATTATGACTTAACTGTTATTTCAACAGTTGGTACATACATGGCTAGATAACTTGTGCTTGTGTCAGAAACAGCAGGAGGCTAATGTGATTGAACAAAAAACATAGAAACTTTCCAGCACTGGCATAGCTGTGCCACTGGGATGTATGGGGCATCCTGCAGTTGAGTAGCGCTCAGAGAGCCCTCCTCAAAGTAAGGGAATATTTGTTCCCTTACCTCGAAGCTGCATTGCCCTTATGTCAATGCTGGAAAGTGAGTTAGGATTGCGCCCTTAAAAACACACTTTCTGGTGAATATCATCTTCCTGAGATGTTGATGCTAAACCTACAACATGTTCTTCCCAAGTGCTCTCCAAAGTGCCCCCTGCACTTCCTTGTTCCTAAAGCTGTAGATCAGGGGGTTTAACAGTGGAGTAATGATAGCATAAAACACAGAAACCAGGCAATCTTCATCCAAGGAATGATTGGAGGAGGGTCGCAGGAGGGTGTGTAGATGATGGTGCCATAGAAGATGCTCACCACAGTGAGGTGAGAAATACAAGTGGAGAATGTCTTTATCCTACCACTGGCTCTGTGGATCTTGAGCACAGAAGAGACAATGAGGATGAAGGAAAGAAGGATCAGGGAGAAAGGCACAATCATAAGAAATGCAGAGACGGTTAAGATCATCAACTGGACTAGAAATACATCAGAGCAAGAGAGATGCAGAATAGGAGGAATGTCACAGAAGAAATGGTCAATTTCATTGGAGTGACAGAAAGTTAGGGAAAAGACCAGTGATGTGTCGATAACAGAATTGAAGTTGCCAATGATCCAGGAAGCTGCAAGCAGATTCCAACATATGGGCTGGCTCATGATCAGTGTATATTGGAGAGGATGACAGATAGCAGCATAACGGTCATATGCCATCACTGAGAGGAGCACACACTCTGTACTTCCTAAGGTGGCAAAGAAATACATTTGTAGTGCACATCCTATGAAGGAGATGGACTTGTCCACCAGCAAGAGGTCCCACAACACCTTTGGGAGTGTGGTGGATGTGGAACAGATCTCAATGAAAGAGAGATTGCCCAAGAGAAAGTACATGGGAGTTTTGAGGCGTTGGTCAACTCTGATCAATATAATGATGACTAGATTCCCTGCCAAAGTCAACAGGTAGACTAACAGGCCTATAGCAAAGAGAAGCCTCTTGTTCTTTGGGTCCAAAAGGACGAATCCTGTGATACCTGTTTGGTTCTGTCTTCGTATAGGATTGGTGGAGTCCATCTTAAATTAGAGTTCTTTGGTAGGACAGGACATAACAGTTTCTACTGTGAATGCTGGCTATTTCACAAAGCAAAAATAAAATGTAAAAGGCAGGCAGCTATTGAGTTTGCAGGCAGTCCATTTATATAGTACACCTTCAAAAATCTGTGGCACTTTACACTTAGGAACCAGGACTGTATGGGCTAGATCAGGGGTGCCCAAAGTTTTTGGCAGGAGGGTCACCTCATCTCTCTGACGCTGTGTCGGGGGCCGGGGAAAAAAAGAATTAATTTACATTTAAAATTTGAATAAATTTACATAAGTTTACATAAATGAATTTATTAAAGATGAACTTATATGAATGAATGATGGTCTTTCAATAGCTCAAGGCCTATAAAAGGCCTTGCACAAAGCAAGGATGGCCTTTCCTTTTCTGCCACTACTGCATCACAGATGTGAAACAACAAACAGTGGAGGGAGCCCTCATTCACAGCTCATGCAGTCGCCCTCACGCTGAGAGCAGTTGCGTTGAGCCAGTGTGGGCTCCAACAAAGGGCCAGAGGCTCATTGGAGACTGGGGGCTCCCCGAGGGCCGCATTGAGAGGCCTCGAGGGCCACAAGTGGCCCCAGGGCCGGGGTTTGGGCACCCCTGGGCTAGATCATTACAAGCAGAAATACAATCATACAATCTACAGCTTTCTAGAGGGGAAAAAAAATAACTGTTCTCTTATCTCCATGTCACTCCATGTCATAAAATAGTCACTGTCCTCTTATCTCCATGCCTATACACAGATGGATGCAAGAGTTGGTTGAATGCAGTAGACTATTCAGAGTTCACTGGTCCCTTCCCATATCCTTTCAAGCTTTTCTTCAATAGCATAAAATTGCAAGTGAGTCAGGTTAGTGAAAATGAAAGTTGAAAGTTTTGAGAGAGTGACTGAAAGCTGAAATCAGAAATGGGAAATCCTATTGTCAGGATCTCAGATCCTCAAACCATCCATGGACGATCTTTTGCGCCCAGAAACTTATGTCAGCAGTTATGTCGACTTAAGTCAGACAGAACCTTCAGCTTTCTCAATTTACTTTCCATCCAGCTTTCATCCAGCTTTCATTTACTACTGAACTCTGAATAAGTCATTTTTAAAGTTTATTAAGATCAGATAATTGTCCCCAGGGATGACAGAGATAATAGGCATGGTATAAAGAACTCACTTGGGATGACAGAATAGTCCTTTGTGTGGGAGAAAAATTTAAGATATAAATAAAGCATACCCTTGACTTTAGAAGTTAATAGGCTTCAGAGAGCTGAGTGTGTCATAATTGTGGCAAGGGACTATTGAGAATAGAGAAGAGCTGCACATTATCTTTATAATGTGGCAACCACCAGCCATCCACATCAAACATGTTTATAATACCATCACATGGAGGAATTGGATGAGCATCCCATCCCAAAGGGTTGGAGGAATTCCAACTGAACACAAGCACTTTCACGTACACATTTGGTGTGCTTGATTAACAGCTCAATCCTAACTAACCCCCCCCCCCCAATGCAGTGCTGTTCCTCTTCACTGCTACTGAGAAGGTATCAGTTTTAAACTGAAGACAGTATGAAAGCCTGGTGAAATGGCTCTATGGATGGTTAGGTGGAGGAACTTCAATTGCCATATTCAGGGATTTGCTCCACCATTCCCTGTCAGTTCTTCAGGTCTGAGTTATTGAGAGTCCAGTCCTAGCCCCACCACACTACAGCATCCCTCCACCGAACCATCCATAGAGCTATTCACCAGGCTTTCATAATGTCTTCTGTTTAAAATCGATACCTTCTCAGTAGCAGTGAAGAGGAACAGCAATACACATATTTAACGTACCAGGGATGTCGCCCAGTATAGCAGGACTCTGATCCTGAACTGGGGCATTTAGCAGCATTTTATTAGCCACTTAGTTGATGTGTGTGGTGTGAATTTTGGTAAAAATCTGCAAAACTTATGAGGCCTTTGTATATCCTATTTTTAGAGTACAGGTGTGCGTCGTTTAATGATGGGGTTGTGGTCCTGCACACACTTCATTAAGTGACACCATTGTTAAACGACATCCTCTTTTCAAAGCCTCTGGAGCATGTGGCCTCTGCAGGGCTCAGAAAAGCATTCGGAGGCAAGGGGAGCACAGCTCCTCTCAGCTTTGGAGGTTTTGGGGGTGTGACAAGGATCAGTGACGGACCGTCATGCATGCAGTTCGTCGCTGATTGGAATGATGTTAAGCAACATTCAGCTGTAGCTAAACAAAACAACACCTGTGAGATGGGTTCCTAGGAAATTGATCTTGACCAATTAACTCTTTATCACTTGGCCTTTTTTTCACATTTATAATCACTTGATGTGATTATCACTTGCAGAGCTCTAACATGGGCAGAGCCAGAGGGGCACCTGTCCTGGGCACTAAGCTGGGCGGGCGCATGACTGCCCCAGGCTCCACCCTATTTACAGAGGAGGCAGCTTCACAAACCCTGTTCCTTCTCCTTTAGAGGCTCCCTTCACAGGAGAAGGAATGGGGCCATTAGACCACAGCAGTGAGCATTCCACCCTTTGGGGAGAACCCAGAAGTGACATCACAATGTTACATGACATCATGCTTGATGGAAAAATAAAAGTTTCCTTTTGGTGATGGGGAGGAAGCAGAGTAGAGCAAGCAGCGGAACCCCCCTTTAGGGTATCACCCCAGGGAACCTCCCTCACCCAGCTGACTGCTAATCAATAAAAAAGACAAAGTAGCGGAGGTTTGTTATATCTGTATAAAAAGAAGTTGTTTACTCACGGTTCCATTGAATGCATATTTACAGCATCTGATTAGGATCAGAGGTTCAGCTAACACTTAGGGATAGCAAGGGATGACACTTGCTAACACTTAGGGATTGCAAAGGAGATGAGAAAGAAAAGCTGGGGACGGTAAATATGAGATCAATTCCAAAAGTCATGGACTAGTAAACTTCTTCTGTACTAGCTGGGCTCTAGTGTTCAGCTCAGGCCTCAGAATAATAATGTAGAACTTTGGAAGAAAGATGCAACTCAACAACCCACCACTGGAGGTCAAGATGCAGAAGACCTCCACAGCCACCATGTATTTCCCCCTGGTGCTCAGGTAGCCGGGGACAAAAGATACCCAAACACTGCAGAACACCAACATGCTGAAAGTGATCAGTTTGGCTTCATTAAAAGTATCAGGCAGCTTCCTGGCCAAGAAAGCCACGATGAAGCTGATCAAGGCCAAGCATCCCATGTAGCCCAGGACAATGTAAAACATGAAGACTGACCCTTCATTGCATTGTATAATGATTTGGTCAATGTGGGAGTGCATGTCAAACTCTGGGAAGGGGGGAGATGTTGCCAGCCAATCCACACAGAGGCCAGCTTGAATGAGAGAACACAGAATGATGACTGAGACTGCCAGCCTCTTCCCCACCCATTTCCTCATGCTGTTTCCTGGCTTGGTGGCCATGAAGGCCAAAATGACAGTGATGGTTTTGGCTAACACACAAGACACAGCAACAGTGAAGACCATGCCAAATACTGTTTGGCGGAGAAGGCAGGTCACCTTCTGTGTGGCTTAGATCAGGTCTTCACTGTGGCTTAGATCAGCTAGTCACGGAGCCCACCAGAGGACTGGTGACTCTGGATTTAATTTTGTGCGGTACGCAGGACCTGGTTAGAGATGTAAACGTTACTGAGCCATTGGGGAACAGTGATCATGCTGCGATCCGTTTTGACGTGCACGTTGGGGGAAGAATACCAGGCAAATCTCTAACAAAAACCCTTGACTTCCGACGGGCGGACTTCCCTCAAATGAGGAGGCTGGTTAGAAGGAGGTTGAAAGGGAGGGTAAAAAGAGTCCAGTCTCTCCAGAGTGCATGGAGGCTGCTTAAAACAACAGTAATAGAGGCCCAGCAGAGGTGTATACCGCAAAGAAAGAAGGGTTCCACTAAATCCAGGAGAGTGCCCGCATGGCTAACCAGCCAAGTTAGAGAGGCTGTGAAGGGCAAGGAAGCTTCCTTCCGTAAATGGAAGTCTTGCCCTAATGAAGAGAATAAAAGGAACATAAACTGTGGCAAAAGAAATGTAAGAAGGTGATAGGGGAGGCCAAGCGAGACTATGAGGAACGCATGGCCAGCAACATTAAGGGGAATAATAAAAGCTTCTTCAAATATGTTAGAAGCAGGAAACCCGCCAGAGAAGCGGTTGGCCCTCTGGATGGTGAGGGAGGGAAAGGGGAGATAAAAGGAGACTTAGAGATGGCAGAGAAATTAAATGAGTTCTTTGCATCTGTCTTCACGGCAGAAGACCTCGGGCAGATACCGCTGCCCGAACGGCCCCTCCTAACCGAGGAGTTAAGTCAGATAGAGGTTAAAAGAGAAGATGTTTCAGACCTGATTGATAAATTAAAGATCAATAAGTCACCGGGCCCTGATGGCATACACCCAAGGGTTATTAAGGAATTGAAGAATGAAGTTGCAGATCTCTTGACTAAGGTATGCAACTTGTCCCTCAAAACGGCCACGGTACCAGAAGATTGGAGGATAGCAAATGTCACGCCTATTTTTAAAAAGGGAAAGAGGGGGGACCCGGGAAACTATAGGCCGGTCAGCCTAACATCCATACCGGGTAAGATGGTGGAATGCCTCATCAAAGATAGGATCTCAAAACACATAGACGAACAGGCCTTGCTGAGGGAGAGTCAGCATGGCTTCTGTAAGGGTAAGTCTTGCCTCACGAACCTTATAGAATTCTTTGAAAAGGTCAACAGGCATGTGGATGCTGGAGAACCCGTGGACATTATATATCTGGACTTTCAGAAGGCGTTTGACACGGTCCCTCACCAAAGGCTACTGAAAAAACTCCACAGTCAGGGAATTAGAGGACAGGTCCTCTCGTGGATTGAGAACTGGTTGGAGGCTAGGAAGCAGAGAGTGGGTGTCAATGGGCAATTTTCACAGTGGAGAGAGGTGAAAAGCGGTGTGCCCCAAGGATCTGTCCTGGGACCGGTGCTTTTCAACCTCTTCATAAATGACCTGGAGACAGGGTTGAGCAGTGAAGTGGCTAAGTTTGCAGACGACACCAAACTTTTCCGAGTGGTAAAGACCAGAAGTGATTGTGAGGAGCTCCAGAAGGATCTCTCCAGACTGGCAGAATGGGCAGCAAAATGGCAGATGCGCTTCAATGTCAGTAAGTGTAAAGTCATGCACATTGGGGCAAAAAATCAAAACTTTAGATATAGGCTGATGGGTTCTGAGCTGTCTGTGACAGATCAGGAGAGAGATCTTGGGGTGGTGGTGGACAGGTCGATGAAAGTGTCGACCCAATGTGCGGCAGCAGTGAAGAAGGCCAATTCTATGCTTGGGATCATTAGGAAGGGTATTGAGAACAAAACGGTTAGTATTATAATGCCGTTGTACAAATCGATGGTAAGGCCACACCTGGAGTATTGTGTCCAGTTCTGGTCGCCGCATCTCAAAAAAGACATAGTGGAAATGGAAAAGGTGCAAAAGAGAGCGACTAAGATGATTACGGGGCTGGGGCACCTTCCTTATGAGGAAAGGCTACGGCGTTTGGGCCTCTTCAGCCTAGAAAAGAGACGCTTGAGGGGGGACATGATTGAGACATACAAAATTATGCAGGGGATGGACAGAGTGGATAGGGAGATGCTCTTTACACTCTCACATAATACCAGAACCAGGGGACATCCACTAAAATTGAGTGTTGGGCGGGTTAGGACAGACAAAAGAAAATATTTCTTTACTCAGCGCGTGGTCAGTCTGTGGAACTCCTTGCCACAGGATGTGGTGCTGGCGTCTAGCCTAGACGCCTTTAAAAGGGGATTGGACGAGTTTCTGGAGGAAAAATCCATTATGGGGTACAAGCCATGATGTGTATGCGCAACCTCCTGATTTTAGGAATGGGTTAAGTCAGAATGCCAGATGTAGGGGAGAGCACCAGGATGAGGTCTCTTGTTATCTGGTGTGCTCCCTGGGGCATTTGGTAGGCTGCTGTGAGATACAGGAAGCTGGACTAGATGGGCCTATGGCCTGATCCAGTGGGGCTGTTCTTATGTTCTTATGTTCCCTGGCCAACCAAGGAATAGGAAGGAACACAGAAAGCAGAGCAGCAGAGAAGAGAGAAGAGTGCAGGTGATGCCCCAGTTGTTGGCCTTGACAATGGGAGTATTCCGGTGTTGAATGAAACTCCACATCACCAGAACTGTCAGCAGGGCATGGAAAAGAGCAAAGGAAGACAAAAGGATTCCCAAGATCTCATTGAAGGATAGAAAGATTAAAACTTTGGGGATGCACTGATCCTTGCAACTGTTTGGGTACTGATTTTCTGGGCATTTGTCACACTGTTCTGCATCTGAAAGAAATAAGCAAATCTCCATTTCAGCATATCTATATTAGCTCATTCAACTTGATGGGATCAGCATCTTGTAACTAGCAAGAAATCTGGCATTATAGAGAATTCAAGAACGTCACTGAAAAGAAAGTGATAGCAATTTTGCTTTTGAAACAAGAAGTCATTGAACTGAATTAATTCAATTTGACTCTTTCAAAATCCATCAAGAATGTTCAGTGGCTATAATTAGACCAACATCAGAACGTTTCACTTGGGGATATGTGATCCAGGCTTTGCAGAGTATTACAGCGCAATCCTCAGCCCCCAGGGCGATCCCATGTGTGCCCATGGCAGCCGGGGGTGGCACCTCGGGAGAAAGGGACTTTTGTCCCCTTCCCCAGGGTAAGGGAAGTAGCCCCAGAATGGGGTTACTCGATTCACTGCCGAGTGAGGTAAAAGCGTTTGTGTTGGGCAATGAGCCCCACACGAACACTCAGGATCCACCAGTCTGCTCCACTGGTCCCACCTCCCTCCCTCCCCCTGGAACGCCTCCGCCTCCCTCTCTGTGCCTCCCAGCTCCCCATCACGCCTGCTCCCTACCTTCTCCCCATCCTCCGCCTCCTCCCCCCTCCCCAGAACGCCTCCTCCCCGCATCCCCCCATGCCTCCGCTTAACTTACTGTGGCTTGGTGGTCCATGTGACCGCCATGCAGCGGAGCACAGGTGCCCGTCTGATGCTAACCCAGCACCAGGAGGTGCTGGGCTACCACCGGCGCTTGCCCAGCAGTAAGCCTCACAAACGTGTCTTATAGCACGTTTGTGACATTGTATGCCAGTGGTGAGCCGGTGCGCTGAGCCCAGGATTGGGCTCTTACACTTCAGACTCTTTTTTTTTTTTTGAAGCATGAAAAACGAGTTAGTGACAGAAGCCACAGGATTTTTCTGACCCACCAAGTTTTCTTCCAGGGAGTAAAGTTCCCCTTTTGTTGGTGAGTGGATCTCACAAAGTGTTCTGCTTATTAAGAAAAATATTGGCATGCTGGACAGAGGCTCTTGCCTTGTGTAAAAGGAAATTTGGCAATGTCCTAACAGAGGATTGATCTGTTTTTGAGTGAAGTCATGCAAGAAAGCCCTTCTCCACATGAATTAAGGTGATTAAAATATTTATAAACTGATCAGTGCTATTGAAAGAAATGTGGTGTTTGGATAATTTGATGTCAAATGTTAGGCTGTTGAATGTATCTGCTAAGCAAGCTTTGTAGTTTTGGCTGTCCTATTAAAATGAAAGCCACTCTTTTCAATGGGGAATATCCCAGAATGAATGAGTTAGGCAGCAATCCTATATGCACTTACTTGGGAGTCTCATTGAACTCAATTACAGCCCAATCCTACCCAAAGTGCCACTGTGCGATCCAGTGGGGTCGGTGCAGCCTCCGCTGTATCCAGGGCTGGAATGGAGGCAGCTGGAGATCTCCTTGAGGTAAGGGAGAAGTTGATCCCTTACTCATAAGAACTTAAGAACAGCCCCACTGTTCTTATGGGGCTGTTATGGGCCATAGCCCCATCTAGTCCAGATTCCTGTATCTCACAGTGACCGCACCAAATGCCCCAGAGAGCACACCTGATAACAAGAGACCTCATCCTGGTGCCCTCCCTTGCACTGGCATTCTGACGTAGCCCATTTCTAAAATCAGGAGGTTGCACATCCACATCATGGCTTGCAACCCGTAATGGATTTTTCCTTCAGAAACTTGTCCAATCCCCTTTCAAAGGCATCCAGACCAGATGCCATCACCACATCCTGTGACAAGGAGTTCCACAGGCCAACCAAACGCTGAGTAAAGAAATATTTTCTTTTGTCTGTTCTAACTCTCCCAACACTCATTTTTAGTGGATGTCCCCTGGTTCTGGTGTTGTGTGAGAGTGTAAAGAGCATCTCTCTATCCACTTCATCCTTCCCCTGCATAATTTTGTATGTCTCAATCATGCCCCCCTCATGCGGATATTCCTTATCAATCCCCTGCAAACTCTATAGGTCTACTTGGAACTGTGCAAGCTTATTCATAGGTGCAGAACCAAGTAGCCCCATGTAGGATTTTGAGGTCTGGGAGGGGGTGAGGATGCAGAGGAGGCCTGCTCTGCCATCCCTGATTCCTCCCAGTCCTGAGCAAACATTTTTTTTTCATCCTCATGTAGAAATAATGATAAAAATGATAATAGCAATAATAATGAGAAAGTAGCTTTGCAGTCTTTCACTCACCCATCTGCACTGAAATCCCATCTTCAGAGCACTGGACACAATCATAGCAACAAATCTGCTGCCCCTCGCGAACAAACCTATTCTGGCCAGGATGGCACTTCTCAACACATCTGGACTGGGGCACCATCTAAGAATGATCACAGGGAATGGGTGTGTGTGTAGGTATCAACTGGATGGTACAGATTGCTATGATGTTCATTTTTCTCCATTTAATGACATACTTAGTCCTCTGTTTACATCCATGTGCCCTCAAGGTAAACAGCTATTTTATACCTTCCTCTTATCAACGTTATAACCAGACCAGCACTGGGACTCTTTGGACCTGCACCAGCTCTTCAGCTGGCACAAGTCAAAGGGCGCCTGTTGGTTCGCTCCAGAAGGGATAGCTTCTGACACAAATCACTTGTGCCACGTTCCACACCCTCCTTCCGCTGAAACCTGATCTTCCCAAATCTGCCCAAAACCTCCCACCCCTGGCCCCATTCTGCCCACCCTGCTGATTTACCAAGGACCTTCAGAGGATCTTCTCTTTGCAATCATGGTAAGAGGGTACCCTTGCCATCCAGAGTGGTAGCCTGGAAGCAAGCAGCTATGAGCACTTCCCAAACAGCTCTTACAATGCTGTAACCGTATTCCACCACCAGGACACTAGTTCTGGAGGCACACTGGTATGTTAAGATTGGGCCATTAGAGTACCATCCTGTTCATGTCTACTCAGAAGTCATTTCTACGGAATTAAATGGAATTCCATTTTTTCATAGAATTACAGCCTCAGCCTCCCCTGCAGTCTCCCAATTCTTGATTCAGAAAACATCATCATCCTCCCCACCTGCTTGAACCTGGGATTCCACAGGATGGCACTTCCATTCAAGGTGAATTTTCTGCCTGCAGGAGCCAGGGGATCCATCCTGCCAACACTGATGCTCTTGAAGGAGTGATTGGGGAATGTGAATGTGTTGATGATATCCAATGAACTTGCCAGATCTCCCTGCTGGTCGAGAGAAATTTCTTCCCCGGCACTGTTGTTGAAATGGACATTTCTCAGGAAAGAATTGATCTGGGTCAGAAGGTGAGAGGTAGAAAGACAGATAAATAGAAAAACAGATTGTGTGTGTGTATGTGTGTGTGTGTGTGCACACGCATGTAGACACACATGCCAACCAGACAAAAACAGGTGAATCCTAGTCATATGAACCTTGTTAGCTGCTTCTCAGTTGACTTTGGGGAGAGTCACTCCAGCTGCTGCTTTTGGAAATGTATCTCACACACCTGCTCAGAACAGGAATTATTGCTCTCCTAGTTCCGTGAGATGGTATCTAGTGGTGAGCATTTCATCATGAATGAAGTTCAGTGTTTTACATTGAAGCAAAGTTGGGAGGGTTTTCTCTTTTTTGGAGAGTATAAATCAGAACTTTGCTACCAAGAAGGAATTGCAGAATTGAGCAATTGTAGTTGTCTATTCCCATCAGTTCAGCTTCCTACTTTTTTGTTGACTCGTCACAGATGAAACAGCCTGGGATGTGTGGTGCATGGGGACCTTTCACCCTTCTAGGAAGGCCTTTGTTCAATGTCTTTGTGTTGTGCCTGGTCTTTGTTGAATATGAGCTGGCCTGGCCCAGGACATTGTGCCGCTCCTCCAGTGTGACCTCTTAAACCTACACCCCCCAGAAAGCTTTAAAGTAGGATAGGTGTTGGAAGGATATGTCAATACCTGAGTGCTTGGGGGAAGCATGGCATGTGGGGGGTGTGCCTGGTTCTACTCAGCTGTGAAGCACAGAAGGTAACTTTTCCCTATTTTGATGCGTTTAACTTTTCATTCCCTGCAATCTCTGATATAAATTAATTTTATTGTGCAGTTATAGCCTATACCTTGGGTTCCTTCATGCTCGACCCCCTGGTGGGTCCCAAATCACAGTTTGAGAAACACTAGCCTATACCTTGTATTCATTCATGCTCAGCCCTCTCATGCTCAGAGTTCCCGTTATTTTGCACCATGAGGTGGATGTTTCTCTAGAAGCCCAATCCTATGGCTCATTTATGACATAGAGAGGACATCTCGCTTTCAGAAATGCCTTTCCACGGCTCACTGACAACGGCCATTTTAGAGACATTGCAGCAAACAGCAGCAGTGGTGGTAGACACTTGTTAGGTCTGATACTACCTAATTCCCCTCATGACCAATGCAGAGGCCCCAATGCAGCTCCTGCTTAATCCTGTGAGGGAAGTTCTGACTTTCCCAGGATAAACCTGTGCCTGCTCAAAAGGGCTACTCAGACCTGTGCCAGCTCTATATGTGACACACTTCTGTGAGGATGCAGTTCAGGGGATCAAAGCCAGGAATGGGTCAGGATTTGACGGCTACTGCTGCTGCTGGACTCACCCACTTCCCAGTCCCAACCTGCCATACTCCCTGCACCATTGCCACCCCATGCTGCCTACCCCACCTGGCCCTCTCCTCCTCATCTCCCTCCAACAACCTACATGCGCTTACTAAAACCAGCAGGTTTCCATTGCCTGTGTCATGCGGACCTGGCTGTTCACCACTTCTGGCAGTGACCGCACCACGAGATTTGGCAAGTCACCTTTGGAAAAAGCCAGAAAGCACTCAGCATCATCAGGATCGGGCTGTTAACTTCAGATCACATGATGCCACAGTGTGTAAATATAGGCGAGTTCTGAACAACTTGTAACTTACAAAGCTCAACACAACCCATTAGTGAGAAATGCTCAGAAGCAAGGAGCAAGCCAGAGGATTTGTGCTGATATCATTACACACTTGGGAATAAAACCCATTGAATAGAGAGGAATTTCTTCCATCCCTACTAACTGGTATAAGAGGCACCTTTTAAAATGTGTCCTCATGTTTAGCAGATGGCAAGTAACTGTCCCTCATCACCCCAGCATGGCATCTTTTCAATGGCTATTGCTGGTGCTTTCTCCACATTTTTTGTCTTTCTTTCCAGATTGTGAGCCCTTTGGGGGATGGGGAACCACTCTTTAATTTAGCTGTGTGAGCTGCTTTGTGAATTACTTTTTGCTTTTTTAAAAAAGGATATAAATATTCTTAATAATGATGATACTTCTGAATAAAGAAGCTCTGGATTGCACTATTGCACTATTGGTTTATCATCAGCTAATGTAGAAATTCATTTATGACTACAAGTACTTTCCACTGCCTTCTGCACGTGAATTAGGAACCAGAATCCAGCCAGTGTTTGTGTCAAATTCGCTTGTGGTTTTATTATGCTCAGATTGAGAGATAGTCCGACCTGCCATGGGTGGAGATTCCAGATGCTCAATGTAGCTCCATCGCTGATGGCTTTTGGCTTGGATCTTGATGAAAACATGGCATGGAGAGCATGTGCGACAGAATACACAGCGTTGTAGATACTGTAGCTCTGACCAGTCATTTGCATTTCAAACACATATGAAGGGAGATTCCTCAACTTCTCCTTTCCACTGCAATTTACTTTTCTACTCACAGAGGACAAGGGGAGAAAACATTTAAATGCCAAAACCCAAAAGTGTGGCATGAAATAAAGCTTTGATTGGTAAGGGTTGATTGTCTCCAAGAAATCTTCATATCCTGGCATATCATTTGAGTGGAGGGCAAAAGATAACATACCATTGAAGGTTTTGGGTGTAAACTGAGCCAGATAATTTACATATGCGAAATCCCACTGAGCTGTAATGATCCAAACCTTTTCTATTGGCTTTCTTAATTCATTTTCATTGACCACTAGGACTCTTTGGAAAATCTCCATTAATCGTGCATCCCCGTTAACAAGAATCACATTGCTTCTGCTCAATAGCAGAGTAGAATTTATTCTTTCTGTGGTCGGAAGTAGGAGATCAATAGATGGATCCCAGTATCTCTTTAGTGTTGGTATCATTTCTGTAAACTCAATACAAATGTTGTTCTCCAGGAGCCTAGATGTCAAGCTCTGCAGGAAAATTGCCCCAATTTCATCATCTGAAACAATGACACCAATCCATGTCCATCCAAAGTGCTTAAGGAGATGAAGAATCCCATCATGCTGAGAATTTCCAGTTGGAAGCATGTTATGGAGTAAGGGAAACTGAGTTTTATCACTCAATACATGGTGAAAGGAGTTGTAATTGAACTAAGGGGAAAAGACAACAGTATTTTTAGAGATGATAGAAACCTTCCTCTCCTCCTGAGTTTCAAAATCTTTCTCCCAATCTCTAGCAAGAGGGAATGCGCCCCTCAAGGTTTTGGATTCTGCACCAAATATTGTGATATCTGAATGTCCTCTAATGCTTTGCTATTGGCAGGAGTATTGAAGGGCTAAATCCAAAGTATAGAGAAATACATGTAAATACATACATATCTCTCAATACAGAGAAATTTGGATTCTTTCTACATGAAGAGAAATATTTAACTAAACACACAAAAGCGCACCCACACAAAAGCGCGCGCGCGTGCGCACACACACACACACACACACACACACACACACAACACTTCTGTATTCATAACATCCCTTCTAAACAGAACAAAAAAAAAAAAGAGTTTCTTTTTCTAATGTATGCTGGTGCAAGTACCAGGTAGCTACCTGAAGAGGACCTGGACAGAGCCAAATGGGCAGAGCCAAATTTTTTAGCTTGGCTGCTTTGGAGGAATGAATTAATGAGTAAATGCAGCAGTTGGACTGCTCCCTTCATTTCCTTTAATCAAGTGCTATGTTCATTTCAATGAAGAAACATACTTGTGGAAGTTTGTAGGTATTTAAGATGCTGGGTATGTGGATTGTATTTTGGGGGATGATCCCTCCAATGATGGCCATGAGTTTGTGTTTCTGGCCACAATGGTAATTATAGCGACACCCTGTGAAAAGGAGATTCAGAGTGCCATAAGCGTTCCCCATTGAATTCAAGAAATCTGGAAAGATGATGCGTCCCAGCGTCTTGTTGGATAAGAGGTTGGCATTCCTGTTGATCTCATTTATGGCAAACTCAAGAGCAAGAGCTTCATGGAATTTTCTGAGGAACATACTGCAATGAGAGTTTCACTTGATTAAGGCACATGCAATGAACTCTTTCTCCTACAGAAACTGTGGGAGTCATATCATGTAAGAGCAAAACCCTCAAACCTTTAAAGGATCATGTTAATGTTTTGAATAATTTTGCTTTCCACATGTGTTTTTTTTAATCCTCTAAAATTCTCTCTTTGAGGGCTGTGATGAACTCACCAAATTTGATTTTATTTGCTGCAAGCTGATGTCAGCTTTTCATATAGCACAAACTTTAAACATAGCTACCTAGATAAACAGACATTGCATCTGAATGTCTGTGTTATGCTTAGATAGTCCCTCCATTGACTCCTAATCCACGCTGTGATATGGTACATCCCAACCACAGGATGAACACCTCAGTGATGAATAGAGATTTATTTTGTGTTTGGCCAGGGTAACTGGGGAAGGACTTGAGCTGAGGCAGGAATTGAATTCCTTTGGTTTCTTCTAGCTTCTTCTTATTTTAATTATTTATTTAAAAGATATTTATCCCAACTTTCCTCTGCTGGAGCACATGCCCTATGCAGCTTACAATTTAAGGATAAAATATACAATGTATCAAAACAATAAATAATATCAGAACAAATAAATAAAACCAATTTGAAAAGGGCAAAAACACTCAAGGATCTTCTATGAAAGCACAGGAGGGAGACAAGCCATCACCCAAATGTCAGACAAAACAAAAAGGTTTTGAGCTCTCACCGAAATTCCTTGGGGGTAGCGGGTTCCATAGTTGTGGCACTACTACCGAGAAGGTTCACCCCCGTGCCACCATCCTCCTAATTTATACCGCTATGAAAAATGTAGCAGAAAGCTGGCATAGGAATAATTTCAGGATGGCTGGATTTCTTCTACTCTAAATCCAAATTTAGAAAGATTTATTGCAAACTGAAAGTGACAGAAATGTTGGGGAACAGGAGGACTTGACTTGAACAGGAATCTAGTCACACACAAAGAAACAGAGAAATGTAACAAAAATGTCAGGAGTAATTGTATAATGACTGGATACTGTAAATGTATATTATCATTATTATTATTATTATTAACAGTATTTATATACTGCTTTTCAACAAAAGTTCACAAAGCGGTTTACAGAGAAAAATCAAATAACTAATATCTAAAAAATAACTATATTGTTTCTGCATTCAGATATTATCAAGGAGAGGATGGCTGAAATAACTACTTACAGAAAGCTGAATGGCCATTTTGGTCTGGCATTAAAGGGAAGTTTCCTGAGCTCTGCTCGTACGAAAGATGTAAATTCACCAATTAGAATACCATCTAAAGAATTAGTGCCTTCAACGAAGAACTGCGAATCCCTTCGAGGGTCACAATTCATACTAACACTATGAGGCAGTTGCAGTAGCAAAGTTATCAGCAGTAATGGAATCAGCCTACAGATCAGAAAGTCTTGTCCCCAGACATACTGGGCCCCCTTCATTGTGACATATGTGCCCATCATCAGTGCTATTACTGCTATCGGCATTCTTGAAAAGTGCTATAAAATGGACCACAAATCTGACAACTGTTACAGCTTCCCCACTACACAGACCCTGAAATTCCCTTTAGTTACAGCTCTGCCTGTTTTCACTGAAACTCTCAGACATGTGAAGCCCAGATTGCTTTGAACTGGGTCTTTATAACCCACTATAGAAGAGAAGAGTGTGTCACCTTACGTGTTGTTACAAACTCTGCAAGTGCCTTCTGCTAATCCTTGGCGTATTCACTACTTGACCGATTATGAAAATTGCAGGGTTGAGAATTGTTCTTCCCAAAGCACTTGAAGACCTGCCAGGCTGAAGTAAACATGTTGGATGGATCCACAGTCAAAAACTTCTCTGCACTGGGGAGGAAGTAAAGGTCTCCAGTGCATGTTGGGTATGAAGCAGAACGTACTGAAAGAATAGCAACTAGTACAAGTGCTGAGGGAAAAAGGAAATTGTCAGTGACCAGAAGCTCAGATTTCCTCCCAAACCCATAACCTTTTTTCTTTTTCTTGCATATTCTGAAGACATTGTGTGTGTCTCTGTGTGTATTTTCAATTCCATTTGTCTTCACTATCAAGAGCAGTGCTTTTCAACCTTTTTCACCTCACGGCACAGGAGGTGGCGCAAGTCTGAGGAGAACCATAGGGGCCAGCGACCCTTACCCAGGGGTAAATGGAAAAATTTCACCTTGCCTCTTGTTGAGCTGCTTCTGGCGCCTATCCTGCGCTGGATACAGCACAAGCCTCTTTGCTTACCTGTTACAGCACAGGATTGAATTGTGCTTAAGGCACATGTGAAAGGTGGCTACAGGAGATGAAATCCCACTTGGCAACAAATCAACTGCAGATTAGAATCTTATTGCCAAAGAAAGGACTGTTGTTTTAGTGGATCACATGCTGGAGTTGTACTGAGAAAATCCACATTGATATCTCAGCTTAACCATGAAGACTTCTGAGCAACCAAAGGCCAGTCAAAATTTGTCACACAAATTTATTTCTCAGGCTTTGTGGGAATAAAAGAGAAGCATGTGTACTACTCTGGGATCCTTAGGGTCACATATCATTATAATAGAAATATCATTTGTGGGGACCCCAAGAGAAGATTTCCATTACCCACCCAGTATCCTCTTTCGAAATATGGATATTGAAACTATAACAGTGTATCTGTTCACACAAACATGTCCCATATTTCTGGCAAGCTAAGCTAATGGCGATCCAGTAGCAGAAAAGGTTTGAAATAAAAGTTTGAAAATTGAGAGCAAAAGGAGGAAACAATTTGCATTATGATTACATGAGGTGCTTTGAATCAAGCTAGAACAGGGGTGTCCAAACTTTTTGGCAGGAAGGCCACATCAGCTCTCTGACAATGTGTTGAGGGCCGGGGGGAAAAAAGAATTAATTTACATTTAAAATTTGAGTAAATTTACATAAATGAATATATTAGACATTGAACTTATATGAATGAAAGAAGGTCTTGCAATAGCACAAGGGCTATAAAAGGCCTTGCACAAAGCAAGGCTGGCCTTTCCTTTGCTGCCACTACTGCATCACAGACATGAAACAGCAAGCAGTGGAGGGAGCCCTCGTCCCACAGTTCATGCCAGAGGTCAAACAGTTGTCCTCATGCTGAGAGCAGTTGTGTTGGGCCAGGCCAGGCTCCAGAAAGTCTCTGGAGGGCCAAGGTCTCATTGGAAACTGGGGGCTCCCCACAGGACAGATTGGGAGTCTCTGAGGGCTGCAAGTGGCCCCCGGGCCAGGGTTTGAGCACTCCTGAGCTAGAAGGATCTAAATTTGTTGTGCTCATTAAGTTATAGCTCATCTGACTTTGCATGGAAAAATAAGTTTCCCAATATATTCATCATCCCTATTATACAAAGATATAAACCTAATCTATTCATGTGTGTGTGCATGCACATTCCAAATAAAAAATGGTAACAGATGTATGTGTGTACATTCCAAATAAAAAATGGTAGCAGATCTACAGGTGGAGCCTATTTATCCGCTTTAGTTCCACACGATTAACAAAAAACGCGCTGTGCTAAATGCCATAGAGTTACACAAATTTGCTACAGCCTGACACTTCCGGATGGAAGGAATCTAAGGTAGCTGTTCCCAATCCCCTCCCCTCCGTACTCAGCCCTCCTGTTGCCAGCTGTCCTGCTTCTTTCGCAGTTGGAATGGTGAGCTTGTTTGGGAAACCTCATCCTCTGTGTTCCAGGCAGCCTACCAACAGCGCTGCAGGTTCTCTTCCTCCTCTTCACTGCTGCCACTCCTGCAGCCCTCCCTGGCCACCATCATGGAAGCGCCTCTGCCCCAGAGCATTCTGGGACTTATAGTCCAGCTCTCTGCTCACCTGTCTCTCCAAGGCTTCCCAAGGCTTGCTGGAGCAGGAGAGCCTGCATCATCTGAGAGGGAGGGAATTTGGCAAACACTCCCTGGGTTTTTTAAAGCAATCTCCACTCCTCCCCCTCCTGCCTCCCTCTCCTGAGCCCTCCCCATTGCCAGCTGTCCCGCTTCTTCACAGGTGGAATGCTGACCTTTTCAGAGTCCAGCCCTATGTGTTTCTACTCAGAAGTAAGCCCCATTGTAGTCAATGGGGCTTACTCCCAGGAAAGTGTGGAGAGGATTGTAAGCTATATCTCATGCTTTGCTTGGTGGGAAGGCTTGCTTGTGTCAGTGACTGCCTGCATCAACTGGGGGGGGGGGGGGATTTGGCAAACACTCCCTGGGTTTTTTAAAGCAATTCCCTCTGTTGCTACCATGCCTGCCCGTGCTTGTGTGAGAGAGAGAGAGCGCGTGCAGGGCACGCGATCCACCTTGCTGCACGTGTTCTGGTTACACAGGGATTTTCGCCCCCCTCTTCAGCCTGTTTGCTGTCTCAGGGGCTCCAGGAATGATACTGTCCCTTTGAAAGGGGAACCTCTTCCAGGGCTCCAGGGCTATTCCCTGCCTGGGTGAGGCAGAGCCTTTTTGCAGTGTTTTGGGCTGCCTGGAAACAGAGCGAGAGGCTAGTGCAGGGCAAAGGAGGCAAAGGCGTGTGTGACTTTCAGTACCCCCACTTCATTGAGTTGAGACAAATCCACAGATAAAAAATCCATGGATAAATAGGCTGCACCTGTATTTGTTAAAAGACAACTCATTCAATGTAGTTTGAAACATGTATTGGCAACCTTCAGTCTCGAAAGACTATGGTATCGCGCTCTGAAAGGTGGTTCTGGCACAGCGTCTAGTGTGGCTGAAAAGGCCAATCCGGGAGTGACAATCCCTTCCACACCGGGAGCAAGTGCAGTCTGTCCCTGGTCTGTCTCCCTGGCTATGGGCCTTCCTTCTTTGCCTCTTAGCCTCAGACTGTTAGCAAAGTGTCTCTTCAAACTGGGAAAGGCCATGCTGCACAGCCTGCCTCCAAGCGGGCCGCTCAGAGGCCAGGGTTTCCCACTTGTTGAGGTCCATCCCTAAGGCCTTCAGATCCCTCTTGCAGATGTCCTTGTATCGCAGCTGTGGTCTACCTGTAGGGCGCTTTCCTTGCACGAGTTCTCCATAGAGGAGATCCTTTGGGATCCGGCCATCATCCATTCTCACGACATGACCAAGCCAACGCAGGCGTCTCTGTTTCAGCAGTGAATACATGCTAGGGATTCCAGCACGTTCCAGGACTGTGTTGTTTGGAACTTTGTCCTGCCAGGTGATGCCGAGGATGCGTCGGAGGCAGCGCATGTGGAAAGCGCTCAGTTTCCTCTCCTGTTGTGGGCGAAGAGTCCATGACTCGCTGCAGTACAGAAGTGTACTCAGGACGCAAGCTCTGTAGACCTGGATCTTGGTATGTTCCGTCAGCTTCTTGTTGGACCAGACTCTCTTTGTGAGTCTGGAAAACGTGGTAGCTGCTTTACCGATGCGCCTGTTTAGCTCGGCATTGAGAGAATGAGTGTCGGAGATCGTTGAGCCAAGGTACACAAAGTCATGGACAACCTCCAGTTCATGCTCAGAGATTGTAATGCAGGGAGGTGAGTCCACATCCTGAACCATGACCTGTGTTTTCTTCAGGCTGATTGTCAGTCCAAAATCTTGGCAGGCCTTGCTAAAACGATCCATGAGCTGCTGGAGATCTTTGGCAGAGTGGGTAGTGACAGCTGCATCGTCGGCAAAGAGGAAGTCACGCAGACATTTCAGCTGGACTTTGGATTTTGCTCTCAGTCTGGAGAGGTTGAAGAGCTTTCCGTCTGATCTGGTCCGGAGATAGATGCCTTCTGTTGCAGTTCCAAAGGCCTGCTTCAGCAGGACAGCGAAGAAAATCCCAAACAAGGTTGGTGCAAGAACACAGCCCTGCTTCACTCCGCTTCGGATGTCAAAAGGGTCTGATGTGGAGCCATCGAAGACAACAGTGCCCTTCATGTCCTTGTGGAAGGATCTGATGATGCTGAGGAGCCTGGGTGGACATCCAATCTTGGGGAGAATCTTGAAGAGGCCGTCTCTGCTGACCAGGTCGAAAGCCTTTGTGAGATCTATGAAGGCTATAAAGAGTGGCTGTCGTTGTTCCCTGCATTTCTCCTGCAGTTGTCTAAGGGAGAATACCATATCAGTGGTGGACCTGTTGGCTCGGAATCCACACTGCGATTCTGGATAGACGCTCTCTGCAAGTACCTGGAGCCTCTTTAGTACAACTCGGGCAAACAGCTTTCCTACAACGCTAAGGAGAGAGATGCCGCGGTAGTTGTTGCAGTCACCCCTGTCACCTTTGTTCTTGTACAGCGTGATGATGTTTGCATCCCTCATGTCTTGAGGTACTCCACCTTCTCTCCAGCAGAGACAGAGGATTTCATGCAGCTCAGTGACAATGATCTCTTTGCAGCATTTTAGGACTTCAGCAGGGATGCTGTCTTTTCCAGGTGCCTTGCCAAAGGCAAGGGAGTCCAGGGCCACGTGAAGTTCTTCTAGGGTTGGTTCACTGTCAAGCTCTTCCAGCACAGGCAGGCACTCAATGTTGTTCAGTGCTTCTTCAGTGACTACATTTTCTCTGGAATATAGCTCAGAGTAGTGCTGCACCCAGCGTTCCATCTGCTGCGCCCGATCCTGGATGACCTCGCCTGTGGCAGACTTCAGAGGGGCAATTTTCTTCTGTGTTGGACCTAGGGCCTGCTTGATACCATCATACATCCCCTTGATGTTGCCCGTGTCAGCTGCTATCTGTATCTCGGAACAGAGCTGGAGCCAGTAGTCGTTAGCACATCTCCTGGCAGTCTGTTGGACTTTGCTGCGAGCAGTTCGGAGGACCTGCAGGTTGCGCTCACTGGGACAGACCTTGTATGCTGCTTGAGCTCTCCTCTTTTCCTCAATGACTGGTGTCAACTCCTCAGAGTGGGCTTCAAACCAGTCTGCCGCCTTGTTGGTCTTCTTGCCGAATATGGACAAGGCGGTGTTGTAAACGGTATTCTTGAAATGTTCCCATCTGTTGGATGCGTTTGCGTCGGCCGGGCCTGGAAGAGATTCCTCAAGCGCTTGTGCAAATTCCTCCACTTTTCTCTGATCCCGGGTCTTGCTGGTATCAATGCGAGGTCTTCCTTCCTTTCTCGTGTGGTACAGTCGCTTTGTTTGCAGTTTCACTCTGCTGCACACCAGGGAGTGGTCAGTGTCGCAGGCAGCACCATGATAACTGCGTGTGATCTTGATGCTGGGAAGGCTGGAGCGTCTGGTGAGGATCAGGTCGAGCTGGTGCCAGTGCTTTGATCTTGGATGTCTCCAAGAGACTCTATGTTGGGGCTTTGTGTTGAAGAATGTGTTGCTGACACAGAGACCGTGATGACAGCAAAACTCTAGCAGGCGTTGGCCATTTTCGTTCATCCTCCCAGTGCCAAACTGACCTAAGCAAGTGGGCCATGAACTGTTATCAGCACCAACTCTAGCATTGAAATCGCCGAGGATGAACAATGGCTCTTTTACAGGGATTTTCTTGACAGTGGTGGCCAGGTCATCATAGAATTTGTCTTTGGCTTCTGCTGGAGACGACAGAGTCGGTGCATAAGCACTGATGAGAGTGATAGGTCCTGCTGATGACTGGAGCTGCAGGGACAAAATTCTTTCACTTCCCACAGTAGGTGGGATGATGGATTTCAGCAGGGTATTTCTGACCGCAAAGCCAACGCCATGTTCCCTGGTTTCGTTTGGTGGTTTTCCCTGCCAGAAAAATGAGAAATTTCTCTCCTTGACAGATCCGGAATCTGGCAGCCTAGTCTCTTGAAGGGCGACGATGTCCATCTGCAGTCTGCTCAGCTCCATGTCGATGACAGCTGTTTTGCGTGCGTCGTCTATTTCTTGCAGGTCATCAGAGAAGCCAGGTGTCATTGTCCTAACGTTCCAGGTGCCCAGCTTTAGGGCAGTAGTTTTCTGTTTTCTGTTGCATGGTGCAGAGTTGTCGATCCGCTTGTCGGTTTTCACCCTAAACCCCACGCACCCCATGAGGTTAACGGACCGTGGCGAGGCAACACCTTACTGGCTGGGGACTGCCCAGCTTAAGGCGGGCGGTAGCTGCCCAATGAGATGCAATGATCTCTCCCACCGTCGGAAGCAGCCCCTGGCGTCATGCTCTACGCCAATCGAGCAAAGACTTATAACCGGTAAACTGCTGCTTCCCGTGTTGTGCCGACGCCGTATGGCGAAGTTGGAGTGTCCTCTCCAGTGCGCGAAGCCTGGGTAAAGAAGGTATGGAGGATAGGCTGTTACCCATGCAGCAAATCCCCCCTCTCCACGTCGCTGGAATGGTCCAATGGAAAGGCAGAAGCCAATACGGTTGGTTCCAGCGGCGTCGCAGGAGTTGCCAGAACGTGACTGTGTTCAGCCATGAACTGCCTAAGGGACTCCGGCTCCTGATTTTGCCTCGAGGTTGACTCCTGAAGCCTTTTCCAGAACTGGATGTAGCCACAAGGCAGTGGAGGTTTGGGATCAGAGTTTCCTTCTCTTAGATGAGCTGCCTTCCTAGGCTGACGAGTCCCATCTACCCGGTGGCTGTTTAGTCGCCTCTTACGACAAGTACAGCCAAACTGAGGGCCTATTCTTGGCCCCCAGCCCCCAGGGGTAAGTTTGAAACATACTATCCTGTAATTAATGATGTTGCCCAATGTTTGTGGAAGTTATGGTAACCTTTTAAATTTTGGTGTGAGGGTGAGAGAGAGCTGTACATGTATGTGCATGAGAGACAATAAACATACTATCCTGTGGATTTAAACCCCTCAAGGTGTTGAGTCTGTACCTATGACCAGTGGTGGGATTCAAATAAATTAACAACAGGTTCTATGTCCTAATGAGCAATGAGCAACACAGCTTCAATTGTCTGCTGCAAAGGAAGTTGAAAGACTATGGCTGCACTCCTATACTGTACAGTACACTTTCCTGGGAGTAAGTCCCATTGAACATAATGGGACTTACTTCTGAGTAGATAGTCATAGGATTGCACTGTAACTTTAACCCAATGTCTAAATCCAAATTGCAAGGCTGCAATTCTGTCCTCTATAGTCATACTTACAGGCCTCTGGTCACTAGTTTCCAAGGAGGATAAACATGCAGCTGAAATGCACACTTCAAATGGACATTTTTTTCTTGAATTCTCAAGGCAGTTGTATAATGAAATCAGGAAGGCACCAAGAAGAGGAGGTGGGAACTGCCAGGGCTCCAGGTTACCAACCTCTGGAGACACCACAGCAGCATAGCACCTTCACATCTGCACAAACCAACTTGCTGCACTGGGCTTTGAGTTGGGCCACCTTCCTTCTCAGTGGGAACTTGGTGATTTTTACCAGAGCAGTCAATCCTCTCAAGGATCTGGTTCACCTTTAGTGGTGAACATCTGGTCAGCAAAAGTGCACTGAGCACATAGTCTGACACCTCATCATCAACCAAAAGCAACAACAGCATAGTAACATCTTTACATCTCCCCTTCTTTTTTGTTCTATTACAGCATTCCTCAGCATCTACCTCTCGCCATTTTGCATGGCCCACCTCTGGGAAGTACAACTGGAAGTAACTGGAATGACTTTATCACCAGTTATTTCCATACTAAGAGGCCAGACATGATGCAACAAACCACAGTAAGAGGCTCAGGCTACAATCCTATCCACTTTTTCCTGGTAGTAAGTCCCATTGACTATAATGGAACTTACTTCTGAGTAGACATGCATAGGATTGGGCTCCCAGGGTAGATGGGAGGGCTTTTTTGAGTGCAAGAAAAGCAGAACTGAGCCTCCTACCACTGTTTGTTGCATCGTATTGCTGGTCTCACTGCCAGGCAGTGGAGGTCTGGGGGGTGGGTCCTGCCATGAGTACCACTGGGCACCACCTCAAGTACCACTGGTGGTATGAGTACTACTGGTTGAGAAATGCTGCTCTATTGCTTTTACCACCCAGCCCCCAAAAGAATTTCAGTGAACTCTAAAGCTTCCCCCTCCAACTTCCAACTCTGCAATCCAATGCACGTCAACTCAGAAGCCCAACAAGATCAAGGGGAGTTGTTGACTTCCAGGGTTTGAGAGAGAATGGCAGCCTTGAAGGACAGTTTCACTAATGAGCAAAAAAAGTACTATGAGGGGACTGTTCTTCTAGGTTACTTTCCAACAGGCAACAGCAGATACCCATCACTTTGGTCTACCCTAGTGGCGAGTCTCCCACAAGTTTGAGGGCTGCTACTGACCAGGGAGTGCAAAGCAGGGGCCTGCAGTGGGTGGGGAGGCAGGTGAGGCAGAACCTCCCCACCACAGTCCTTCAAAAGTGTTGCAGCTGTGTAGGTGCCCAAGCACCCAGCCTAAAAATGAAAATTAACAGCACATGTAACAAGCCTTGCAGGTTTTGAGGTTCACCCTGATCACAAGTTCTTCCCAGTGCTTCTCCAGTTCTTCTTCATTAGGTGATAAGACCTAAACCCAATTTGCAAACTTGTTCAAAAAATCTTCAATTTCTAGTGGGGGGGGAGGAGAATAACCTAAAGGAACTTTTCTGCTAGAGAAGGAGCAATGCTAACTGTACCATCCTCAGCACACTTACCTGGGAATAGCAGCCCAATCCTATGCAAGCCTACACAGGAGTAAATTGACATTATATAGTCAATTGGGCTTGCTTCCCAGGTGTGAGTAGGATTTCAGCCTAAGGGCTATCCAACTTTCCAGAGCCAATGCAGCCACATTGCAGCCCCGAGGTAAGGGAACAAACATTCCCTTGTCACAAGAGACCTCCAGGAATTGTTGCTGGAAAGTTACAGTTAAGAGGACTTAGGACCCAATCCTATCCTATCCAATTTTCCAGTGCCAGTGCAGCTGTACCAATAGGGCATGCACTGCATCCTGTGGTGGGGGGCAGGGAACATTTGTTCCCTTACCTCAGGGCTGCATTGTGACTGCACAGGTGCTAGAAGAGAGCCTCACTGAGCACAATAGGACTTACTTCTGAGTAGACATGCATAGGATTGTGCCCTAAGGCTGCAATCCTACTTCCACTTTCCTGGGAATAAGCCCCTTTGGCTATAATGAGATTTACTTCTGAGTAGATATGCATAGGATTCTGCTCAAAGGCTGCAATCCTATCCACACTTTCCTGGGAGTAGGACCCATTGAACACAATAGGACTTACTTCTGAGAAGACCTGCATTGAATTGTACCCTTAATGAAGTAATGTTTTGTGCCACATTCCTGCCTTTTTTTAACCTGAGGAATTTCAGCTGTGGGAGCTTCACCTCTATGTGTCTGAAAGTGTATTATACACAAAACTGCATTCCCAAACCCCAAGGATGAAAACCAATCCCATGGTGAGGTCCTGTGCTTGTGGGAAGTAAGGGCACAATCCCTATGCCTGTCTACTCAGAAGTAAGTCCCATTATAGTCAACAGAGCTTACTGCAGCACGAGAGCCCAAGCCTATGCATGTCTACTCATTATAGAGTCTCATTATAGCCAAAGGGGCTTACTCGCAGGAAAGTGTGGCTAGGACTGCAGCCTTTGAGCACAATCCTATGCATGTCTACTCAGGAGTAAGTCATTATAGCCAAAGGGACTTACTCCCAGGAAAGTGTGGATAGGATCCAGCCTCAGTGACGAGGATGAGATGCTTCCTTTTTCACCTTCTGATTGACAGTGTCTACTCAGAGGTAAATCCCACTGAATTCAATGGGGCTTACTCCCAGGAAAGTGTGGCAAACTCAGAGATGAGGATGAGATACTTCCTTCCTTTGCCTTCTGATTGACAGTGGCTGCAATCCTAAACACACTTTCCTGAGAGTAAGCCCCATTGAACAAAATAGGAGTTACTTCTGAGTAGACCTGGTTAGGATTGTGCTCAGTGCCTTAATGGCGATGCCAGCGGAGGATGAGTGGCCTGCCATAGGCCCAGCTTTGACTCCGTTGATGGAATCTTCAGCGGCCTCTGCAGGCAGCGATGCAGCAGTGGCTCCATCCGTGTCTGTTGCAGTGCCCAGCCCCAATACAGGGGCCCGGGCCAACATGGGTGAGTATGAGGGGAGAGGCTTGATGGGAATTGCGGAAGTCTGGGGGGGTTGCGCTGTCCCGCACAACCAGTGTGGGCGTCCAGGGTCTGTATTGGATGACCCAGAAGGGCAACCGGGATTGCCTCAGCCTTCACCCGTCCTGGCCGTGGCGGAGGCTACGCAGCCCCGCTGCTTGTCAGCATCTACGTAGCTGCTGGAGGGCAGACAGCCGGCCTCCCCACAGGGAGGGACCGCCCAGCAGGCTGCAGATCAGCATGGTGGTGCAGCGCCGGCTGTTCTTCCCCGACAGGCAGGGGCGGTGTTGCATTCAGGCCCCTCTCAGGCGCAGGACGGTACCCTAGGGGAGAGCGTGCAGCTGGCTGTGGGGGTTGCAGTGCCAGGCGAGCTCCCTCAGGTGCAAGGTGAGGCTTACTCAGCGCCACAGCTTGCCAATACAGCCCAAGCCTGGCATGCTGGGCTGCCTGTGCAGAGCGGGACTGGGCCGGTTCAAGGGGCTCCCCCCTTCCCCCTATGCCATATGGGGAGGAGGCTCTTCCACTTGGGGATCATCTGGCCCCGGCAGTTAAAGAAAGGATATGGAAGGGTGAGTATGTGGACCTCTTCAGCCTTCTCCACAGGGAGCCAGAGCCCGAGATCAGGCCAGGGGAGTGCAATAGGGAACATCGATCGGAATTGGACTAATTGGCTAGCAGTGTTTACCATCTACATGGGGGTGGTACTGCAGAGAGATCTGTCCAAAGGCCCAGCACTGGCAAAGTACCTGGACTTGATTCACAGGGCCTTTCGGGGATACTCGGGCTCTGGTTGGTTGGCGTATGATGAGCAATTCCGCATGCACATGGGTAATAATCCACAGCTTTTGTAGGAAAGGAAGAACTCTGGATGCAACTTGTGATGGCGGGAGGTGCTGCTGTGGGAGAGCTTTCAGACAGCGGCCACCTGATTGCCAGGAGCAGCAATTCACGCACGGCAGGGCCGCTGCAGGCGGGAACGCCGGGCTGACGGGTTCAACCCCCACGTGCTTGTTATGAATATGCATCGTCAGGTTACTGTTCCAGAGCAAGTTGTACCTTCCTGCACAACTGTGGACTGTGCGGGGCTGGCCACCCGATCACTTCATGCCCGAGGGGTTACCGCGACAGGAGATCTAGGCGCCGAGGCTCAGGGCAAAAGAAGGGAGGTGGGGCAAGTGATGCTTCCACTGCCAAAGGGGCCAAGTCCGATTAGGCTGCCAGTGTTGGCCGAGCTGCTATGCGAATACCCTGATCGCGCTGCAGCGAAATTCCTGTGGGAGGGTTTCAATCAGGGTTTCCGTATGCACTCATCACATCCCAAGGGTGTGAGCTTAGCTCGAAACCTGAAGTCAGTCACGGGCATGGAGGACATAGTCCAGAGGAAGATTGCCAAGGAAGTGGGTTTAGGGCGAGTTTTGGGCCCTTTTCCTACTCCCCCTTTGCCTGACCTTAAGGTTTCTCCGCTGGGGGTGGTGCCTAAGAAGGCCCCAGGGGAATACCGCCTCATTCATCATTTGTCCTACCCCAAAGGGACATCGGTGAATGACGGAATCCCCGACCAGTACTGCACGGTCTACTACATGTCTATTGATCAAGCAGTACGCATATTGAGGCGCTGCGGCCCAAGTGCGCTTATGGCTAAATGTGATATCGAGTCCGCTTTCCGCCTGCTTCCGGTACATCCTGCAGATTTCTGCCTGCTGGGCTTTGCCTTCCAGGGCCAGTTTTATCTGGATCGGTCACTCCCAATGGGGTGTTCGCTGAGTTGTGCCACTTTCGAACGCTTTAGTACAATGCTGGAGTGGGCCCTACGGAAGCAGTGCGGAGCGCGAACTACCGCGCATTATCTCGATGACTTTATTTTTATGGGCCCAGCGGGTACAGGTCAGTGCCAGAGGCTGCTCACCACTTTTGAGGCCCTGACATGCGATTTAGGGGTCCCGCTGGCTCAGGGCAAGACAGAGGGCCCCTCTTCCCGCATGACCTTTCTGGGCATCGAGCTTGACTCGGTGGCGGTGGCAAGCAGGCTCCCGAGTGACAAGTTGACAGCGCTGGTGTCCAGATTGCAGGCGATTATACAAGCAAAGAAGGTTACGCTGCGGGAGTTGCAGGCGCTGGTAGGGAACCTGAATTTTGCTTGCAGGGTGGTCACGCCAGGGAGGGCTTTCCTGCATAGATTGCGTGAGGCCATGGCAGGGTTGCGCTCGCCACACCACAGAGTGCGGGTCACAACGCCCATGCGGGAAGACATGGTGGTCTGGCTTCGTTTCCTGGAGGAATTCAACGGGGTTTCATTCTGGCGTTCTGAGCAGCTGCTCAAGGCTGACTTGCAGGTACACTCAGACGCAGCCGGAGGTTTTGGTTTTGGCATCTTTTTCCGTGGCTGATGGTGCACTGCGCCATGGCCACAGAGCTGGGCGCAGGTCGGCATCACGGCCGACCTTACTTTCCTGGAGCTTTTTCCGATAGTGGTGGCAGTGCACATCTGGGCTGGTGAGTTCCAGAACGCCTCGGTGTGTTTCTGGTGCGACAACCAGGCAGTGGTGGCCGTAGTGAACTCAATGTCTTCCAAATCCCCCAGGGTCATGAGGCTTGTGCGGCAGTTTGTCTTGCAATGCCTGCGCATCAATGCTCTTTTTGTAGCTCAGCACGTTCCAGGGGTTGAGAATTGCATCGCGGATGCTTTGTCTCAATTTCAGGAGGACCGATTTCGGGAACTCGCCCCTGGGGCGGCGCCATCCCCGGACCACATGCCTCCTTGGCTCTGGGACCTTGGCTTACAGAAGTAAACGAGGTCATATGCACCTCACTGGCACCCAGCACGCAGAGGGGCTACTCATGGAAGGTAACGGAGTTCGCTGATTTTAGGCTGGCGGCCGGCTTGCCCAGCCTGTGGCCGGCACTGGTTGAGCATCTGCTGCTTTTCCTTCTTCACCTGCAGCAGTCTGGAAGGGCGGTTAGCTCCCTCCCGGGCTTCATGTCTGCCATAGCTTTTGTTTCAAAAGATTTCACTCAAGACTTCAGAGTGCGGAGGATGTTAGAGGGTTTCGCTAGGAAAACACCCCCTGTCCGGGACCACAGGCGCCCCATCACGCCAGAGTTGCTCAGGGGTATCGCAGGGACCTTCACGACCCTTTGTTCGTCACCATGTGAGGTTCAACTTTTCAGGGCCGCATTGCTTACAGCCTTCTTTGGCGCTTTTCGTCCCAGCGAGTTCCTGGCAAAAAACAAGACTGATCAATCTGCGCGGGCCCTCCGGAGGGCGGATCTGATCTGGGTGCCCGGAGGAGTCTCAATCAACCTCAGACGGTCTAAGGCGGACCAAAGGGGCATCGGTTGCTCGGTGACTCTTAAGGAGGTGGTAGGAATGCCATTGTGCCCAGTTGCGGCGTTAAGGGAGTATTTTGCACTCTCAGGGGAGCGCTCAGGAGCTCTGTTTCAGCATAGGGATGGTTCTCCTCTCACGCTGTTCCAGTTTCGGGCAATTTTCTCACGAGCGCTGCGAGTTTTAGGGTTGCAGCCTAGGGAGTTTGGCTTACACTCCCTCTGCATTGGCGCAGCTTCTGCAGTAGCTGCATTGGGGCTGTCAGGGGAGGACATACAAAGGATAGGTCATTGGCGTTCGTCAACCTACAGGCGCTACATGCGCAAATGACACGTGTAGCGACTGGGAATACCCCATCTGTGGGGGGAGCAGCGTAAAAGTGGATGCCTTGCAATAACATCTCTGTTTTCATCTTGCAGGACGCATTGGTAGCCCGACACGCGTGTTAATCTGCGGCCACTCCATTATCTTTTGGGCCCGCAAGAGGGCGGCTGCTACCCCCCTCAGATCGAATCTAGGCCTCAGCCCGGCAGTGCAGGCTGCTTGGTTAGCCAAGAGGGGCATGAGATGGGGCCAGCTGCTACCTGCATTGATGGAGTTCCTGAATGTGAACCCCCCACTGGTCATTTTGGTGCTCCACCTGGGCGAAAATGACCTTTGCAGGATGTCCAGTCTGGCTCTGATGAACAGAGCTCATGAGGACATCACCACCCTTATGGGTTGGCTACCGGAGACCACCTTGGTTTGGTTGGATTTCTTGCAGCGTCGTGTGTGGCAGGGGGCTTTCTGCTGCGCTAAGGTTGAGAGGATGCGCAGGAAAGTTACCAGGAGCATTTGCAACTTGGTGTCCAGCGCAGGTGGCAGGGTGGTGAAGCATCCTGCGATTGTGTTCTCGCTACCTCACATGTACAGGGGCGACGGTGTGCATTTGTCGGAGGAAGGTGCAGACATCTTTCTTAAGGACCTGCAGGGCAGCCTTAAGGCGCTTCTTCCCCTGTTTGGGAGCGGGGGGGTCAAGCGCTAGGCTGACCCCTCCTTGTGGCAGGTGGTGCGGGTTAGGAAGCGTGAATGGGACTCTGGCATGCACCTTCAGGCAGCATAGGCGGGGCAGAACCCTATTTCAGTCCTCAGGGGCTTGGTGGCACGAGGACTTAGACGGGGCCCTGGCCGGGACCGCGGGGCACACCTCAGAGGCTCAGCGGCTCGAGGTGGCGCAGTCTGCGGTCCAGCTGCCTTCCCTTTGAGGGATAGACATGGATGAGACGCGCCGTCCCAGCAGCGGGGCGCGACTCAGAGTCAGGTGCATTTCCGCCTGGGGGCAGAGGTTTCTGGTACCGCCCAGAGGTCCCTCCCCGCACCACAGGGGCTTTCGCTGCCTCGGATACTGCAGGTCTCAGCCTCTGCTCCTCTTGTTAATGTGCAATAAAGTGGCCCTTTCTTCCATATCTGTTGTCTCGAGTGTTCATTGGACAGTGCGGAAACAAACTCTCAAGGTAAGTCTTTGCGGGGGCAGAGACAAGGATCCCCAGGATTGCATTGCTAACGGGGGTGAAAGGGGGGGTGATTTTACTTACTGCAGGCTGCTGCAGGAGTTGCATGGAGGCCCACACAGTCCTCTGCAGGGCTCCTTGAGGCTTAGAACGTTGAAAAGAAGAGATCGTAAAGCACTTCCTAGTCCTCTAGTTGCGGAACCCTATTTTTAGGATCTCAAATCCCCAAGCTAGCCTCAGATGAACTGTCACACAGAAATTTATTTCAAGAGTGATTTTAAAAAATGCAGTCAGAATCTATTTATTACCTGTCACATGCACTGCATTTAAGGGTGGTCATCATCATCATCTGAGAACCTTCAACTTTCTCCATCTTCATCTGCTATCAAACTGTAAGACACTCCTACCTTTTAAGTGTTTTTTACTAAGCCCAAGCAACTGTCCCTAGAGCTGACAGAAACAAAGGGCATGGTGTAAAGAACTCACTTGGGTTGACAGAACAGTCCTTTGGGTGAGAGGACAATTGAAAGAAGAATTTAAATTGCACCCATGGCTTTGGAAGTTAATGAGACTTTCAGAGTGCTGGGTTTGTCAGTAATTGCAACAAAGGACTATTGTGAATGGAGAAGAGATTGCCTTGGTGTCCACCAACCAACCTCACCAACCTGCATCCCCCAGGTACATGTTGTTAGAACTGTCACATTGAGGGATGTATGAGCATCCCACCCAGGCTCATAGCCAGGATTCTAGAGGTGGGGGGGGCGACTATTTTTTCAAGGGGGGCAATGATGTCAGGTATCTATACTGGTGGGCAAAATGAAAGGATAAGTCTGGAGAAACATCAAATACCTGAAACTCCCCTAAATTTCATGAAGAGAAAATAGTGGGTTTTTTTTTTGAAAGATGCATTCATTATCTGTAAAGCAATGTAGCAATAATTTGCATAGAATAAATGCATCTCTGCATGCCATGTAAAATGTATTGCCTACATAGAAATAACATGCAACATATCCTTTCATTTACACACCAGTGCAATACACAGGCCTGCAACCTTGCAAAAGTAAAACATATCACTGTGATGCAGGTAGTATTTACTTGTATTGAAAGTGCCTATTTAACACCTATCTAGCGCCTATCTAGCACCTATCTAGCACCTATATAATGCCTATATAGTACCTATGCAATACCTATATAGCACCTATATAGTGCCTAACACCTATATAGCACCTATCTAGCACCTATCTAGCGCCTATTTAACAACTATATAGAACCTAACACCTATATAGCATCTATATAGTGCCTATATAGCACCTATTTAACACCTACATAGCGCCTATCTAATGCCTATGTAGCACCTATCTAGCACCTATCTAGCACCTATGTAACACCTATATAGCGCCTCTCTAGTGCCTATTTAACATTTATTTAACATATAGCACCTATCTAGCACCTAACAACTATATAGCACCTAACACCTATGTAGTGCCTATCTAGCACCTTACACCTATATAGCGCCTATGTAACACCTATATAATGCCTATGTAGCACCTATATAGCACCTATCTAATATCTATCTAGCGCTTATCTAGCACCTATGTAACACCTATATAGTGCCTCTCTAGTGCCTATTTAACACCTATTTAACACCTATATAGCGCCTATCTAACACCTATGTAGCGCCTATCTAGTGCCTATCTAGCACCTATCTAACACCTATATAGCGCCGAACACCTATAACACCTGTCTAGTGCCTATTTAACACTTATTTAACACCTATATAGCTCCTATCTAGCACCTGTATCACCTATATAGCACCTAACACCTATATAGTGCCTTTGTAGCACCTATCTAACACCTATATAGCGCCTATGTGGCACCTATATAGTGCCTATGTAGCACCTATCTAACATCTATATAGCGCCTATATAGCACCTATATAGTGCCTATGTAGCACCAATCTAACACCTATATAGCGCCTATGTAGCACCTGTATAGCGCCTGTGTAGTGCCTATCTAACACTCGTATAACACCTATCTAGATAGGCACCAGATAGGCACCATTTTTTCCAAATCTGTCCTCTTTATCTAATCTAGATAGGCACCAGATTAGATAAAGAGGACAGATTTGGAAAAAATGCTGGGGGGGTGGGCAAGCTGCTGGCTCAGGGAGGGCAAAGCCCCCCTAGCTAAGGCCCTGATCCCACCTCAAAGGGTTGCAGACATTGTGTGAGATCCAGGTGAACATATACACATCCTTGAGAATTATCTAAGTGCCCATTGCTCCCTGGTGGCTTTTGACTGGGAGAGTGCCTACTCAGTGAATGCTAAAGCAGGGGTTTCTTGGTTGTCTTCAAGGACAGCAAGGGAGGGAAGAAGAGAAAAAAAGACTGGAAGGGAAGAGAATTTGATTACTAGTCCAGTTGGCATGGTTGTTCTAGGATATTGGGGTGCTTAATACAACACCAGCAGGCTTCCTAAAACACAAGCATGGGTCATGGCAAGCTCAATGCAAAGCAAACAGATCAGTTACAGAGTAAACAATGAGTCTGTGACTCAGCTTTCTATAGACTAAATTTCCATAGGAAAATATAGGGGATTTGTTGGATTAACTCCTCACATTTCATTCTTTTGTGCCTTCATGGCTGTTTAGTGATCATCCCCCCCAGTGCGGATGGGGGCCTCTGCTTGTTTTACGTACTCCTGAGGGTGAGGCAATAGGGGCCAGCACCTCCATGAACATGCACTCAGTTTGGCCATGGAGTGGTAAGGATAACTAGAATTAGGGACCCTTATTTTTTGTTACTAATGACGTTGCTTACAAGTCAAGAAGCTCCCAGGATGTGGCTTTTGTTTACAGGTTCAAGCGTGCTGTAAGATGCAACCATTCATGGAATGTTCCAAGAAACAAAAGCAAAGGCAAGGCTTCTTGCAAACCAGTCAGCTAGAATGAGGGAGGGGAAGTGATTACTCTGAGCAACCGAACAGTGTACTTCCTTGAGGCCTTCTGAATCTGAGGCCTCCGACCACTGGTCCAAATTGATTATCACTGGGTAGATCTTTTGGTGGGTACATTCCATTACATCCATGTGCAGTTAAGCATGCCAGTTCAAATAATTGTGTGTCAATAGTTGTGCTTCAAATAAAAGTGTGTCAGCCAACAATCCAGAGGAAGGGAAAGTAATCATTTGCTCGGTTTTGTGTCAGAGCATGAGATGCGGAGTGGAATGTCACAGAAAAAGTAGTCTATTTGGTTGGAATGACAGAAGTCCAGGGCAAAAACCAAGGCTGAGTTAAATGGAGTTGAATATTCCAGTAATCCAGCAGTGTTGCTGCCACTACTGGCTACGAGTGGGACAGCAGGTAAGCTGGCATGGGGGCTCATTAATGGATGGAATGGGAGAGGGAGGGGGAAAAAAGGGAGCATCTGGGTGAGGAGTGCGTGGGCAGGAGGTGGAACAGAGGACAGTGCGTGTGGGTACTGGTGGCAGAAACATGCTTTGGTAACATAATCCATTCCTTCATTGCTCTCTCTCCTCTTTGAACCTATACCAGCAAAATGGCTGGTGTGGATCTGAGAAGAAACATTTGGGTAGCAAACGATTGCCCTATGCTAAGGGAACAAATGTTCCCTCACTTGGAGGAGACCTTCTTGTCTGCCCATCCCCTCACAGGATGCAGCTTTTGCTGTATTAGTGTGGCTGCATCATTACTGGAGGGAAGGGCTAGTTAGGATAGGGCCTTTGGTCTTTCAGAGTTATAAACAAATGCATCTGGAGAACACCACGTATGTATGAAATGAAATGAAAAGGGGTTCCAGAAAATCTTTGAAATGGTGGAAGAGGTGGAACAGACCTCAATGAATGTGAGTTTCATTACTTGATTTCTGGAGGCACCAGTTCACCAAAATAAATGAACACCATTCAGTATGAAAGGAATGTGAACAAATTCATAGACAACAAATTGTGATGCCGAGAGAAATATTGGCGGACTTGTCTAATCTTTTCAGTTTCAGGCCTTTTCAATCTCAGGCCAAAGGAAAACAAAACTCATATTGGCTATTTCTTCAGGCTTCTTTTCTCCCCTTTAGTCATAGGTCATTATGACTTAACTGTTATTTCAACAGTTGGTACATACATGGCTAGATAACTTGTGCTTGTGTCAGAAACAGCAGGAGGCTAATGTGATTGAACAAAAAACATAGAAACTTTCCAGCACTGGCATAGCTGTGCCACTGGGATGTATGGGGCATCCTGCAGTTGAGTGGCGCTCAGAGAGCCCTCCTCAAAGTAAGGGAATATTTGTTCCCTTAGCTCGAAGCTGCATTGCCCTTATGTCAATGCTGGAAAGTGAGTTAGGATTGCGCCCTTAAAAACACACTTTCTAGTAAATATCATCTTCCTGAGATGAGTTTTGAGGCGTTGGTCAACTCTGATCAATATAATAATGACTAGATTCCCTGCCAAAGTCAACAGGTAGACTAACAGGCCTATAGCAAAGAGAAGCCTCTTGTTCTTTGCGTCAACAGATAATCCCAAAAGGATGATTACCCAGCACCCCTCGATAAAGACACAGGCAAGGGCATATGGTACAAAGGGCCACTTTATTAACTATTTAAATATACTTCAGATTGCAACAGGGCCTAACAAATAAATCATGCGGGTTCTACATGGAGGAAACGGAGCTGCCTGTCTACTTCCCCCTATAGTGATTTGGGCAACCACACCAGACTCTGGGCAGCGTCAGTACAAGCCTGCCGCCCCCTTCATTGTCACCCCAAAGGAGCAGGGTGGCAGGCTAGCTCAGGTCACCCGAGCGAACCTGCGGTGCGCCTTTACCACCAGGCCGAGGTTCATCCAGTCTGCGTCACCCAGCCGGAAATGCCAGCATGACCAAGCGTGGAGTCCACCCGGCCCTTGCCACCCTGCGGTGTACCTTACCTAATATGACCTTACCTAATAAAAAAATATAGGAGTGGTGGAGTCCATCTTCAATTAGAGTTCTTTGGTAGGACAGGACATAGCAGTTTCTTCTGTGAATGCTGGCTATTTCACAAAGCAAAAATAAAATGTAACAGGCAAGCATCTATTGAGTTTGCAGGTAGTACAATTATATATTACACCTTCAAAAATCCGTGGCACTTTACACTCAGGAACCAGGATTGTATGGGCTAGATCATTACAAGCAGAAATACAATCATACAATCTACAGCTTTCTAGAGGGGAAAAAAATAACTGTTCTCTTATCTTCATGTCACTCCATGTCATAAAATAGTCACTGTCCTCTTATCTCCATGCCTATACACAGATGGATGCAAGAGTTGGTTGAATGCAGTAGACTATTCAGAGTTCACTGGTCCCTTCCCATATCCTTTCAAGCTTTTCTTTGATAGCATAAAGTTGCAAGTGGGTCAGTTTAGTGAAAATGAAAGCTGAAAGTTTTGAGAGAGTGACTGAAAGCTGAAATCAAACTAGAAATGGGAAATTCTATTGACAGGATCTCAAATTCTCAAACCATCTATGGACGATCTTTTGCACCCAGAAACTTATGTCAGCAGTTATGTCGACTTAAGTCAGACAGAACCTTCAGCTTTCTCCAGCTTCATTTGCTACCGAACTCTGAATAAGTCATTTTTAAAGTTTATTAAGATCAGATAATTGTCCCCAGGGATGACAGAGATAATAGGCATGGTATAATGAACTCACTTGGGTTGACAGAATAGTCTTTTTGTGGGAGAAAAATTTAAGATATAAATAAAGTATGCCCTTGACTTTAGATGTTAATGAGGCTTCAGAGAGCTGAGTGTGTCATAATTGTGGCAAGGGTCTATTGAGAATAGAGAAGAGCTGCACATTATCTTTATAATGTGGCAACCACCAGCCATCCACATCAAACATGTTTATAATACCATCACATGGAGGAATTGGATGAGCATCCCATCCCAAAGGGTTGGAGGAATTCCAACTGAACACAAGCACTTTCACGTACACATTTGGTGTGCTTGATTAACAGCTCAATCCTAACTGACCCCCCCCCCCAATGCAGTGCTGTTCCTCTTCACTGCTACTGAGAAGGTATCGGTTTTAAACTGAAGACAGTATGAAAGCCTGGTGAAATAGCTCTATGGATGGTTAGGTGGAGGGACTTCAATTGCCATATTCAGGGATTTGCTCCACCATTCCCTGTCAGTTCTTCAGGTCTGAGTTATTGAGAGTCCAGTCCTAGCCCCACCACACTACAGCATCCCTCCACCGAACCATCCATAGAGCTGTTCACCATGCTTTCATAATGTCTTCTGTTTAAAATCGATACCTTCTCAGTAGCAGTGAAGAGGAACAGCAATACATATATTTAACATACCAGGGATGTCGCCCAGTATAGCAGGACTCTGATCCTGAACTGGGGCATTTAGCAGCATTTGATTAGTTGCTTCGTTGATGTGTGCAATCTGAGCTTTGGTATTAGCACATTAAAAATCTGCAAAACTTATGAGGCCTTTGTATATCCTATTTTTAGAGTACAGGTGTGCATCGTTTAATGATGGGGATGTGGTCCCGCACACACTTCGTTAAGTGACATGGTTGTTAAACGACATCATCTTTTCAAAGCCTCTGGAGCATGTGGCCTCTGCAGGGCTCAGAAAAGCATTCGGAGGCAAAGGGAGCACAGCTCCTCTCAGCTTCGGAGGTTTTGGGGGTGTGACAAGGATCAGTGACGGACCGTCATGCATGCAGTTCGTCGCTGATTGGAATGTTGTTAAGCTACATTCGCCTGTAGCTGAACGAAAGAACATCTGTGAGATGGGTTCCTAGGAAATTGATCTTGACCAATTAATTCTTTATCACTTGACCTTTTTTTCTCATTTATAATCACTTGATGTGATTATCACTTGCAGAGCTCTAACATGGGCAGAGCCAGAGGGGCACCTGCCCTGGGCACTAAGCTGGGGGGCGGGCGCATGACTGCCCCAGGCGCCACCCTGTTTACAGAGGACGCAGCTTCACAAGCCCTGTTCCTTCTCCTGTAGAGGCTCCCTTCACAGGAGAAGGAATGGGGCCATTGAACCACAGCAGTGAGCATTCCACCCTTTGGGGAGAACCCAGAAGTGACATCACAATGTTACATGACATCATGCTTGCTGGAAAAATAAAAGTTTCCTTTTGGTGATGGGGAGGAAGCAGAGTAGAGCAAGCGGCAGAACCCCCCTTTTGGGTATCACCCCAGGGAACCTCCCTCACCCAGCTGACTGCTAATCAATAAAAAAGACAAAGTAGCAGAGGTTTGTTATATCTGTATTAAAAAGAAGTTGTACACTCACGGTTCCATTGAATGCATATTTACAGCATCTGATTAGGATCAGAGCTTCAGCTAACACTTAAGGATGGCAAGGCCCTGGAGCTGCCTCACCCTGCAGCCCTTATGCTTAAGATGGTGTGGGCATCAGGGGCCCTAGTGTGCACATCTTAACAGGTCCATGGTCCAAGGACAAAAGGGAATATGTCCAGAGGAGAAGGGAAGGATAAAGGGTTAGGGCCACGTACCACAAGGATCACAAACAGAACAGGTAGGAAGGTCAGGGTCACTGAGCAATAGTTTGACCCCTTCTGGGGGGTCAGCATCCTGCCCCTCTGGACAACAGAAGGAATTGCGCCAGCTCCAACAGTGCTGTCACTGCCCTGGGTGCTGGGGCAGTATGTTACAGCAACGATCACCAGGTTGTATTTATGTCTGCATACCAAAATTGGATCAAGCCCTGTCTGTAGAAACAGCATTGTTTCTCCTACTTCATATGGTATTTAGGAAATAGAAACTCATTTTTGCATGTGCCCAAGTTGGGAGACAAGGTGAATTCCATATGCTTAATTATATGCAGAAAGGGGGATAGTCTTTGATAAATAGAAATACTAGAAAAGTTATGAAGGTGCATGTAGTTTTGCTCTGGGCATGCACACGACTTCACAACTGACTTAGGTCAGGGGTGTGGATGTGTGTGCCAGGCAACTGCTTTGAAATAAAGATTTAGATTTAGACTGCCCTCTGTCTTGAATGGCTGACCTCCTCAGATCAAATATTAAGGAGGCAATCATTAATTTCCTCCACACCCATATCAGAGATTTCCATGTCCGTGTGTGTGTGTGTGTGTGTGTGTGTGTGAACAATCTGGTTTGTAAACAATGCATGGAGTTTATGTATCTGTTCCGCACACACACCCCACGCATGGATATGGAAACCTCTGATATGGGTGTGGAGGAAATTGTCTCCTTAATATTCGATCTGGGGAGGTCAGAACACATGGCTTACAGATGACAACGTTTGAACACATGACCAAGATTTAAACATGTGGCTTATAGATAAAAGCTACATATTAGGGAGGCATTTGAAAGACTTGAATGCTTTAGTAGAGATGGTTTGCAACTTGCTTATTAATATTCATGCAGAGGTGTTACTCATCAGAAACAAACACCTCAATAGATTGCTTATTAAAATATTTTGTAACCTTTTTGTATTTTATTTTTTTCTGGTTACTTCGTTGCTGTTTTATTTTTTAGTTGTTTGTTTGCTCACTAATAAAGGAGAGGAAAAAGAAAAACTGGGGATGGTAATATGAGATCAATTCCAAAAGTCATGGGCTAGTAGCCTTCTTCCGTACTAGCTGGGCTCTAGTGTTCAGCTCAGGCCTCAGAATAATAATGTAGAACTTTGGAAGAAAGATGCAACTCAACAACCCACCACTGGAGGTCAAGATGCAGAAGACCTCCACAGCCACCATGTATTTCCCCCTGGTGCTCAGGTAGCTGGGGACAAAAGATACCCAAACACTGCAGAACACCAACATGCTGAAAGTGATCAGTTTGGCTTCATTAAAAGTATCAGGTAGCTTCCTGGCCAAGAAAGCCACAATGAAGCTGATCAAGGCCAAGCATCCCATGTAGCCCAGGACAATGTAGAACATGAAGACTGAACCTTCATTGCATTGTATAATGATTTGGTCAATGTGGGAGTGCATGTCAAACTCTGGGAAGGGGGGAGATGTTGCCAGCCACACCACACAGAGGCCAGCTTGAATGAGAGAACACAGAATGATGACTGAGACTGCCAGCCTCTTCCCCACCCATTTCCTCATGCTGTTTCCTGGCTTGGTGGCCATGAAGGCCAAAATGACAGTGATGGTTTTGGCCAACACACAAGACACAGCAACAGTGAAGACGATGCCAAATACTGTTTGGCGGAGAAGGCAGGTCACCTTCCCTGGCCAACCAAGGAATAGGAAGGAACACAGAAAGCAGAGCAGCAGAGAAGAGAGAAGAGTGCAGGTGATGCCCCAGTTGTTGGCCTTGACAATGGGAGTACTCCTGTGTTGAATGAAGCTCCACATCACCACAACTGTCAGCAGGACAAGGAAAAGAGCAAAGGAAGACAAAAGGATTCCCAAGTTCTCTTTGTAGGATAGAAAGATTAAAACTTTGGGGATGCACTGATCCTTGCGACTGTTTGGGTACTGATTTTCTGGGCATTTGTCACACTGTTCGGCATCTGAAAGAAATAAGCCAATCTCCATAATTTCAGCATATCTATATTAGCCCATTCAACTTGATGGGATCAGCATCTTGTAACTAGCATGAAATCTGGTATTATAGAGAATTCAAGAAGCTCACTGAAAAAAGTGATAGCAAGTTTTGCTTTTGAAACAGGAAGTCATTGAACTGAATTAATTCAATTTGACTCTTTCAAAATCCATCAAGAATGTTCAGTGGCTATAAGTAGACCATCATCAGAATGTTTCACTTGGGGTTATGTGATCCAGTCTTTGCAGAGAATTACAGCGCAATCCTCAGCTCCCAGGGCGCTTGACTTCAGTGGCAGCAAAGATCCTGTGTGCCCATGGCAGCCGGGGGCGGCACCTCGGGAGAAGGGGACTTTTGTCCCCTTCCCCAGGGTAAGGGAGGTAGCCCAGGAATGGGGTTACTCAATTCACTGCCGAGTGAGGTAAAAGCGTTTGTGTCGGGCAGTTAGCCCCACACGAACACTCAGGATCCACCAGTCTGCTCCACTGGTCCCACCTCCCTCCCTCCCCCTGGAACGCCTCCGCCTCCCTCTCTGTGCCTCCCAGCTCCCCATCACGCCTGCTCCCTACCTTCTCCCCATCCTCCGCCCCTCCCCCCTCCCCGGAGCGCCTCCTCCCCGCATCCCCCCATGCCTCCGCTTAACTTATTGCGGCTCGGTGGTCCATGTGACCGCCATGCAGCAGAGCGCAGGTGCCCGTCTGATGCTAACCCAGCACCAAGAGGTGCTGGGCTACCACTGGCGCTTGCCCAGCAGTAAGCCTCACAAACGTGTCTTATAGCACTTTTGTGACATTGTATGCCAGTGGTGAGCCGGTGCGCTGAGCCCAGGATTGTGCTCTTACACTTCAGACTCTTTTTTTTTTTTTTTTTGAATCATGAAAAACGAGTTAGTGACAGAAGCCACAGGATTTTTCTGACCCACCAAGTTTTCTTCCAGGGAGTAAAGTTCCCCTTTTGTTGGTGAGTGGATCTCACAAAGTGTTCTGCTTTTTAAGAAAAATATTGGTATGCTGGACAGAGGCTCTTGCCTAGTGTAAAAGGAAATTTGGCAATGTCCTAACAGAGGATTGATCTGTTTTTGAGTGAAGTCAAGCAAGAAAGCCCTTCTCCACATGAATTAAGGTGATTAAAATATTTATAAATTGATTGGTGCAATTGAAAGAAATGTGGTGTTTGGATAATTTGATGTCAAATGTTAGGCTGTTGAATGTATCTGCTAAGCAAGCTTTGCAGTTTTGGCTGTCCTATTAAAATGAAAACCACACTTTTCAATGGGGAATATCTCAGAATGAATGAATTAGGCAGCAATCCTATATGTACTTAGTTGGGAGCAAGTCTCATTGAACTCAGTTTACAGCCCAATCCTACCCAAACTGCCGCTGTGCGATCCAGTGGGGTCGGTGAAGCCTCCGCTGTATCCAGGGCTGGAATGGAGGCAGCTGGAGATCTCGTTGAGATAAGGGAGAATTTGTCCCCTTACTCATAAGAACATAAGAACAGCCCCACTGGATCAGGCCATAGGCCCATCTAGTCCAGCTTCCTGTAGCTCACAGCAGCCCACCAAATGCCCCAGGGAGCACACCTGATAACAAGAGACCTGCATCCTGGTGCCCTCCCTTGCATCTGACATAGTCCATTTCTAAAATCAGGAGGTTGCACATACACATCATGGCTTGTAACCCATAATGGATTTTTCCTCCAGAAACTTGTCCAATCCCCTTTTAAAGGCCTCCAGGCAAGATCCCATCACCACATCCTGCGGCAAGGAGTTCCACAGGCCAACCACACGCTGAGAGAAGAAACCTTTTTTTTTCTGTCCTAACTCTCCCAACACTCATTTTTAGTGGATGTCCCCTGGTTCTGGTGTTATGTGAGAGTGTAAAGGGCATCTCTCTATCCACTTTATCCTTCCCATGCTTAATTTTATATGTCTCAGTCATGTCCCCCCTCAGGCGGATACTCCTTACAAATCCCCTGCAAACTCTATCGGTCTACTTGGAACTGTGCAAGCTTATTCATAGGTGCAGAACCAAGTAGGATTTTTAGGCTTGGGAGGGGGTGAGGATGCAGAGAAGGCCTGCTCCGCCATCCCTGACTCCTCCCAGGCCAGAAGAAACATTTTTTTCATCCTCATGTAGAATTAATGATAAAAATGATAATAGCAATAATAATGAGAAAGTAGCATTGCAGTCTTTCACTCACCCATCTGCACTGAAATTCTATCTTCAGAGCACTGGACGCAATCATAGCAACAAATCTGCTGCCCCTGGCGAACATGCCTATCCTGGCCAGGATGGCACTTCTCAACACATCTGGACTGGGGCACCATCTAAGAATGATCACAGGGAATGGGTGTGTGTGTAGGTATCAACTGGATGGTACAGATTGCTATGATGTTCATTTTTCTCCATTTAATTTTATACCTAGTTCTCTCTTTACATCCATGTGCCCTCAAAGTAACCAGCTATTTTATACCTTTCTCTCATCAACTCTACAACGAGACCACCACTGGGTCTCTTTGGACCTGCACCAGCTCTTCAGCTGGCACAAATCAGAGGAGACAAAGGACGCCTGTTGGTTGGCTCCAGAAGGGATAGCTTCCGGCACAAGTCACTTGTGCCACGTTCCACACCCTCCTTCCTCTGAAACCCGATCTTCCCAAATCTGCCCCAAACCTCCCACCTCTGGCCCCATTCTGCCCACACTGCCGATTTACCAAGGACCTTCAGAGGATCTTCTCTTTGCAGTCATGGTGAGAGGGTACCCTTGCCATCCAGAGTGGTAGCCTGGAAGCAAGCAGCTATGAGCACTTCCCAAACAGCTCTTACAATGCTGTAACCATATTCCACCACCTGGACCCTAGTCCTGGAGGCACACTGGTATGTTAAGATTGGGCCATTAGAGTACCATCCTGTTCATGTCTACTCAGAAGTCATTTCCACGGAATTAAATGGAACTCACTCCATTTTTTCATAGAATTACAGCCTCAGCCTCCCCTGCAGTCTCCCAATTCTTGATTCAGAAAACAGCATCATCCTCCCCACCTGCTTGAACCTGGGATTCCACAGGATGGCACTTCCATTCAAGGTGAAACCTCTGCCTGCAGGAGCCTGGGGGTCCATCCTGCCAACACTGATGCTCTTGAAGGAGCGATTGGGGAATGTGACTGTGTTGATGATATCCAATGAACTTGCCAGATCTCCCTGCTGGTCGAGAGAAATTTCTTCCCCGGCACTGTTGTTGAAATGGACATTTCTCAGGAAAGAAATGATCTGGGTCAGAAGATGAGAGGTAGAAAGTCAGATATATAAAAGAACAGATTGTGTGTTTGTATGTGTGTGTGTGTGTGCACACGCATGTTGACACACATGCCAACCAGACAAAAGCAGGTGAAATCAAGTCATATGAACCTTGTTAGCTGCTTGTCAGTTGACTTTGGGGAGAGTCACTCCCGCTGCTACTTTGGGAAATGTATCTCACGCACCTGCTCAGAACAGGAATTATTCCTCTCTTAGTTTCGTGAGATGGTATTTAGTGGTGAGCATTTCATCATGAATGAAGTTCAGTGTTTTATATTGAAGCAAAGTTGGGAGGGTTTTCTGTTTTTTGGAGAGCATAAAACAGAACTTTGCTTCCAAGAAGGAATTGCAGAATTGAGCAATTGTAGTTGTCAGTTCAGCTTCCTACTTTTTTGTTGACTCATCATAGATGAAATAGCCTGGGATGTGTGGTGCATGGGGACCTTTCACCATTCTAGGAAGGTCTTTGTTGCTGTGCCTGGTCTTTGTTGAATATGAGCTGGCCTGGCCCGGGCCATTGCGCCACTCCTCCAGTGTGACCTCTCTAACCTACACCCCCCAGAAAGCTTTAAAGTAGGATAGGTGTTGGAAGGATATGTCAATACCTGAGTGCTTGGGGGAAGCATGGCATGTGGCGGGTGTGCCTCTGTCTCCCCTGCTGTTAGGCACAGAAGGTAAAATTTTCCTATATTGATGCATTTAACTTATCATTCCCTGCAATCACTGATATAAATCACTTTTACTGTGCAGTTCTAGCCTATACCTTGTGTTCATTCATGCTCAGCCCTCTCATGCCAAGCATTCCCATTATTTTGCACCATGAGGTGGGTGTTTTTCTAGAAGCCCAATCCTATGGCTCATTTATGACTTAGACAGGACATCTCGCTTTCAGAAATGCCTTTCCACAGCTCACTGACAATGGCCATTTTAGAGTCATTGCTGCAACCAGCTCTATATGTGACAATGTGAGGATGCTCTATATGTGTCTAAATGTAAGGATGCAGTTCAGGGGATCAAAGCCAGGAATGTGTCAGAATTTGACGGCTGCTGCTGCTGCTGAACCTACCCACTTCCCAGTCCCAACCTGCCATACTCCCTGCACCACTGCCACCCCGTTCTACCTACTCCACCTGGCCCTCTCCTCCTCATCTCCCTCCAACCACCCACATGCACTTACTAGAACCAGCAGGTTTCCATTGTCTGTGTCATGCGGACCTGGCTGTTCACCACTTTTGGCAGTGACCGCGCCACGAGATCTGGCAAGTCACCTTTGGAAAAAGCCAGAAAGCACTCGGCATCATCAGGATCAGGCTATTAACTTCAGATCATGTGATGCCACAGTGTGTAAATATAGGCGCGCTCTGAACAACTTGTAACTTACAAAGCTCAACACAACCCATTAGTGAGAAATGCTCAGAAGCAAGGAGCAGGCCAGAGGATTTGTGCAGATATCATTACACACTTGGGAATAAAACCCATTGAATAGAGAGGAATTTCTTCCATCCCTACCAACTGCTATAAGAGGCACCTTTTAAAATGTGTCCTCATGTTTAGCAGATGGCAAGTAACTGTCCCTCATCACCCCAGCATGGCATCTTTTCAGTGGCTGTTGCTGGTGCTTTCTCCAAGTTTTTTTTTTCTTTCTTTCCAGATTGTGAGCCCTTTGGGGGATGGGGAACCATTCTTTAATTTAGCTGTGTGAGCTGCTTTGTGAATTACTTTTTGCTTTTTAAAAAAGGATTTCCGGTGGCACGTGTATTAGCACGCCACCGGCGTTTACCCTGCCCGCCCACGAGACACAGGAAGGGCCAGCCTCGCAGCCGATTGGCTGGGGGCTAATTGGTCTGGGGCCACGTGCAGGCTGCTCAGAGAAGCCCGCGCAGTCGGGACCAGGCAGCGGTCAAGGGAGGATCCCTGCTTGCTGCTTCCCAACTGAAGGCCATGTGGGGTGGCCTCCGAGCTCAACCGTCTCTGCAGTGGGAGCCTTGCCTGCCCACCTGCCCTTCAAGGGTTCCACCGGAGGGCAGTGAGCAGTGTCAGGCAGTTGTGCCCGGCAGAGGCTGCTTAGTGTGGCTTGGGGGTTCCCCCCCGCTTGCTTTCAAGCAGGGGTGGGTTGGTGTGCTTCGTGGGTGGCGAGCGGGACTGAGCGCCTCGCTCGAGGGCTCAGCGGCTGCTGAGCTGTGGCTATCAGCGGAGCCAGGCTGGTGCCGCCTCCAGTGTCCTGCCCCACCCCGCCAAGTCTGGCAACCGGCTGAGGAGGGGCCGTGCATGAGCCTGACCTGAGCCTCCCGCTGGGTGGTTAGGGTGGCGTCGGGGTTTGGGGGTTGGCGCGCTTCTGTGGGTGGTGAGAGCGGGACCTGAGGTCCTCGCCTTCGGGCTCGCTGGCTGCTGGGCTTCAGCTACCAGTGGAGCCAGACTGGTGCTGCTTGCGCCCGCCTTCTCCCCCTGCTGTCGCCTTTTGGGGCACGCTGATAAGCGCTGCGGCGACCAGCTGTGCCTGGCGAGGGGCCAGGCATGCCTGAGCCCAACCTAAGCCTCCCGCTGGCTGGTTAGGGTGGCGGCGGGGCTTGCGGGGGCTGTGTGCGTGTGAGACCCATCCTCCGCTGGCCGGAGGGGCGAGCCTGCTGCTTGCAGCTGCGCCTAGGTTGGGGGCAGCTGGAGTGTACTGCCTGAGCTCCCCCCTGGCTGGGTTGGACTGTGGGCCCGTGTGTGCGTGGCTCCCGCTTGCCCTCCTGCCCCACGCTTGTTTTCCTGCCTCCCACGTTAGTGGAGAGTGAATGGCAGGCAGTGTTTGCTGCTGGCTGAAGCTGTGCGGGCTGTTTGGAGTTGAGCAGTCCTAGCTACGCTTCCTGGGAGTAAGCCCCATTGAATAGAACGGGGCTTACTTCTGAGTAGACCTTGTGGGGATTGTGCCCTGAGCGGAGCCCGGGGTGGTTCAGCAGGGGATCATTGCTTTGTGAAGCAAGGTTGAGCAGTACTCACTGCAAACCGCCCCCCCCCCGCTTGACCCTCCCCCCCTTTTTGGCTATTAATAATAATAATTAAAAAAAATACAATTGTTGTTAATTAATGATTGTTAAATAATAAGATGGTCATGATAAATAAGACTTCAATCTTGTCTACACTTTCCTGGGAGTAAGCCCCATTGACTATAATGGGACTTACTTCTGAGTAGACATGCATAGGACTGGGCTCTCAGAAATAATATATATATTTCTCTAATAGAAATATATTGGAGGGGTGAGAGGTGGCTGTCAGTTGCCACCACTCCCCCCCAGGTTTTTTGTTGAGACGTCTGTATGCCCAATGAGGAATAAGAAATCAGGGGGGAAGGCTCTCCCCCCCAGCTCGCACTGACTTCTTCCTCAGAGGAGGAGGATGATACAGCTGAGCTGTGGGCTCTGGTTGCACAGGTAGAAGCTTTTAAGAAGGAGAGTGCAATGTGTAAACGCTGGTTTGGGTGATGGTCAATGCATCAGGTGCTTCCCTCCCCAGGGAGGTCTACCAGGAAGGGACGTGGGGCGAACCTAACGCAAATCCTCTCTTCCAGAGTAACCATTGGAGGAGCTTAAGGAGTGACAGGCTCCAGCCAGACCTCCGGTTGTGCAAGCACAGTGGGACCCTGATGAGCAGCAGCAGCCACAGGTGGCATCTTCCCAGGTTCCTGGGTAGGGACAGTTCAGGTTCTTATCTGTGGGCACTCCATCATTTTCTGGGCACAGAAGGGATTAACCACTTTGGACAAGCTCATTGAGCGACAGGCTCCGGGACCTCCAGCTGTTCAGGTACAGGCATCGGATCTTGATGGTCTCTGGTGTCCCTTACAGCCTAGCTCCTTATGCTGATGTCCTGTATGGGGTTTTCTCTCAGGGAGCCATGGAAGGGTCAGGTGAGCGTCCACGAGTGGCCTAGTGGGATGTGGCCCTGCCTTTGGGGTGGTCAACTCGCCTTGGCAGTTAAAGGAAAATTTAGCGGGGCGAGTTTGTTAATGTGTTTAGTTTATTGTGTGAGCAACCTGAGCCAGCCTTGAAGGTGGGTGACCCAGTGCCTGTCCCCCAAGTGGGGTGAAGGCAGAAAAATTGGTAGAAATTAGAATAATTGGTTGACCTGATATATTATTTATGCTGCAGTAGTTATTCAAATGTAGGCAGCACGGGCAGCTGCACTTTAAGTACCTGGATATTATCCCCTCGACTGGCAGGTTTCAGAGCAGGATTGTGGGTTCAAATTATCTGGCCGGCCCGGTCCAATTTGGGCGATTGATCCTTAGTGGGCATTTGCTCTGGGCGCAGCCGGGCCAGTGGCAGGGATGTTAGGAATGTGATGCTTTCACCCCCCCCCGCTCCTGCTATGAGTTTAACTCCATGGGGCGGTGCGGCAGGGCAGGTTGCACCCTTGCACATGTCAGCGGGCAGTACAACGGCCAGCACTCGGTGTCCGTGTGCCCCAAGTTGGCAGGATTTAGGAGGAGTCCCAGGCTCTGAGCTGGGCAGGCCAAAAGTGGGGGTGGTCAGCCCCCTCAAGCTGGGAAGGTGGCCCACCCTGATTAGAGTAGAGGTGTTGGCTGTATTTTGTAGGGGTATCCGAAGTTTTCGGACGCTCAATCATTAGTTGAAGGTAGTGACAAGGGATTTCAGATTCCTGCGGCCCCTCCCTCCAGGTCTACCTGGGCCAGGAATCTCCTGTCGGTAAAGGGTATGGAAGGAACAGTTTAAGCTAAGATAGATAAGGAATAGGGAGCCGGCCATCTGGAGGGCCCCTTTAAGTCTCCTCCGTTTCCCAATGTTTAGGTGTTCCTGTTACGTGTAGTTCCAAGAAGGTCCCTGGACCTTCCATCTCATTCACCATCTGTCCTATCCTTATGGGGGTTCAGTTAGTGATAGGATCCCTACACACCTTAGTTCATTAGGATATATTCTTTGGACCAAGCTATCAGGGTAGTATGTGGCTGTGGCCTTGACGCCCTTATGGCCAAGGCGGATATTGTGTCTACAGTCAGACTCTTGCCCGTCCACCCTGATGATTTTTGTTTGCTTGGTTTCAGTTTAATGGTTCCTTATATCCGGATAAAGCGCTACCAATGAGATGCGCAATTTCCTGTGCCCTTTCGAGAAATCTGCCTCCCTTTTGGAGTGGTTAGTGGTGAGCAGAGCACGACTCGCCTCAATGGTCTATTATTTTGAGGGCCCCGCAACTACCCTTACGTTTTTGGTATTGAATTAGACACTGTCCAGCGGTGCAGTAGGCCGCCTGGCAACAGGTTGGTTAGGCTGCAGCAGCTAATACGTGCTGGCCTCCAGGCTCCGAAATTGTCCAGAGGCATTTACAGGTTCTCGTGGGACATCTGAATTTTGCCTGCAGAGTAGTTGCCCCCAGCCAGGCCTTTTTTCAGGAGGCTGCATGCCTGCATGGCAGGTATTAGAGGCCTCACCATCGCCTGCGGATCACCCAGGACATGAAGGCAGATTGGGTAATCTGGTTACAGTTTTGGAGTTTTATAATGGTGTATCCTTTTGGCAGCAGGAGTGTTTACTTGGGGCGGGGCTGCAGGTTCACTCTGATGTTGCGGGTGGTTTTGGATTTGGAGTTATTTTAGAGAGAGATGGTGTTCTGCCCCTTGGCCGGATACATGGGTTTCAGAAGGGGTTATTGTAGACATGATTTTTTAGGGCTGTCCCCCCCTTGCGGTGGCAGTTCAATTATGGGCAGAGGAATTTGCCAACTCCACCGTGCGTTTCTGGTGCGACAACCAAGCTGTGGTTTTTGTCGTTAACCAGCAGACGTCCCGGTCCCCACGGGTAATGGGACTGGTGAGGGTGTTTGTTTTGCATTGCCTTAAGATTAACACCTTGTTTTTCATTAGGCACATCCAGGGTCTTGATGACGGCATAGCCGACACCCTATCTTGTTTTTTAGGTGGAGCATTTCCGGCAGCTGGCTCCAGGGGTGCGGCGGAATCCCGACCCGATGCCCCTTTGGCTTAGGACCCTTGGCTGTGCAGAGCGCAGCATGTAATTTTGTCTGCGCTTGTGCCATCTACCTTCACAGCTATCAAAGAGAGGCAAGGGAATTTGAGGCCTTTTGGGCAGCCCTGGCTGTACCCCAAGTCTGGCCTATTCCGCCAGAACACATGATGCGGTTCTTTTATACCTGCAGGGCATTAACGTATCGTGTGGGTCTTTATCAGTGTACTTGGCGGCATTGGCGTTCTGTGCCAAGGCCTCAAGTTTTGCTGATGCTGGTCTTGTTTGGCTGCACGTCCTGTGGTTTGGGATGCCTTGATCTGTCATGTTGATGCCTCACCTGTTATGTTTTTCCAGTTTAGGGTCCTTTTTCGCAGGGCAGTGGCGGACCTTGGGTTTCGGTCGGAAGATTACGGCCTGCACTCTTTCAGGACTGGGGCTGCATCGGCTGCAGCTGATATCGGCCTCCCAGCTCGGGACATTCAGAGGATTGGCCGTTGGCGCTCCGGCGCATTTTCGTATTACGTCAGAGAGCCTGACAAGTGCTGAGCGGGATTCGCTCGGCTATTCCCCCTCGCCCTGGTGGTAGGGGCGAGGGGTGATGCAGATACCACAGAAATTTCCAGGCGCGGCCTGTGACAGCGGTTGGGCGCTCTTTATACTGGCATTGCCAGGTGTTTATAGTGGCACTGCCACAAGTTCCTGTATTGCATGCTATATTTCCGGGCTTGTCCCGTGACAGCGGTTGGGCGCTCTTTATACTGGCATTGCCAGGTGTTTATAGTGGCACTGCCACAAGTTCCTGTATTGCATGCTATATTTCCGGGCTTGTCCCGTGACAGCGGTTGGGCGCTCTTTATACTGGCATTGCCAGAAGTTTATAGTGGCACTGCCACATGTTCCTGTTTTGCATGCTATATTTCCGGGCTCGTCCCGTGACAGCGGTTGGGCGCTCACTTGCACTGGCTTTGCCAGGTGCTATATAGTTAAGTGATACATGTTTCTGGAATTGTGATTCCTGTTTTCCTGTCCACAGGTTCCAGGGCGGGAGCAGTTTGGGTCATTATCTTCAGCCACTCCATCGTTTTCTGGGCAAGGAAGAGGGCGGCATCCAGTAGCTTTGGCATGCAGTTGCAGCTTGGTTCCTTGGCTACTGTGCATTGGGTTGCACGGCGGGGAATGCTGTGGGATCAGCTTCTTCCTGCTTTTTATGAGTTTGTGCATGCCCATGCCCAGCCTCACATCGTCGTTATACATTCGGGAGAGAACGACCTGGGCCAGAGGACGACTCTGTCCTTGAGGCTTCAGGCCTACAGTGATATTCTCCACATTAATCAGCATCTTGCGGGACGGTCATCTTATGGTCTGACCTCTTGCCTCACAGTGTTTGGTGTTATGCCTCTGATGTTAAAAAGATTGAACTGGATAGGAAGAAGGTAAATACGTATGTGAGGCGGGCGGTACCCCTTTACGGAGTCGGTGTCATTTATCACCCAGGCATCAGCTATGATGTGCCCCAGTTGTTCAGAAGCGATGGAGTACACCTTTCGGTGTTGGGCAATTATACTTTTCTTCTTGAATTGCAACTGGGCCTGCGGAAATTTGTTTCCGTGTGGGGCGGTGGGGCCAAGCGCTAGGCTGACCCCCCGGGTGGCAGGTGTCGTGCGGGTTTTGGGTAGGTAAGGTCATATCGGTGTACACCGCAGGGTGGCAAGGGCCGGGTGGACTCCACACTTGGTCATGCTGGCATTCCCGGCTGGGTGGCGCAGGCTGGATGAACCTCGGCCTGGTGGTAAAGGCGCACCGCGGGTTCGCTCGGGTGGCCTGAGCTAGCCTGCCACCCTGCCCCTTCGGGGTGACAATGAAGGGGGCGGCAGGCTTGTACTGACGCTGCCCTGAGTCTGGTGTGGTCGCCCAAATCACTATAGGGGGAAGTAGACGGGCAGCTCCGTTTCCCCCATGTAGAACCCGCATGACTTATTTGTTAGGCCCTGTTGCAATCTGAAGTATATTTAAATAGTTAATAAAGTGGCCCTTTGTACCATATACCCTTGCCTGTGTCTTTATTGGGGGGTGCTGGGTAATTCCGGTGGCACGTGTATTAGCACGCCACCGGCGTTTACCCTGCCCGCCCACGAGACACAGGAAGGGCCAGCCTCGCAGCCGATTGGCTGGGGGCTAATTGGTCTGGGGCCACGTGCAGGCTGCTCAGAGAAGCCCGCGCAGTCGGGACCAGGCAGCGGTCACCCACCCGCCCACCCTTTCGCAGTCCGAGACTAGCTGGTCGCCTTCTGGGGTCGGGTAGGAATTTTTGCAATCAACCTAATTGGCACATCGGTTGATGGTTTTTTGCCTACCCCGGACTGTGGAGTTAGGGGCGGAATGGGGGTTTTCCATAGGTCTTCTTGGTCACTTTAGGCAGGTGTCGTGCGGGTTTTGGGTAGGTAAGGTCATATCGGTGTACACCGCAGGGTGGCAAGGGCCGGGTGGACTCCACGCTTGGTCATGCTGGCATTCCCAGCTGGGTGGCGCAGGCTGGATGAACCTCGGCCTGGTGGTAAAGGCGCACCGCGGGTTCGCTCAGGTGGCCTGAGCTAGCCTGCCACCCTGCCCCTTCGGGGTGACAATGAAGGGGGCGGCAGGCTTGTACTGACGCTGCCCTGAGTCTGGTGTGGTCGCCCAAATCACTATAGGGGGAAGTAGACCGGCAGCTCCGTTTCCCCCATGTAGAACCCGCATGACTTATTTGTTAGGCCCTGTTGCAATCTGAAGTATATTTAAATAGTTAATAAAGTGGCCCTTTGTACCATATACCCTTGCCTGTGTCTTTATTGGGGGGTGCTGGGTAAATAAATATTCTTAATAATGATGATACTTCTGAATAAAGAAGCTCTGGATTGCACTATTGCACTGTTGGTTTATCATCAGCTAATGTAGAAATGCATTTATGACTACAAGTACTTTCCACTGCCTTCTGCACATGAATTAGGAACCAGAATCCAGCCAGTGTTTGTGTCAAAATGCACTTGTGGTTTATTATGCTCAAATTGAGAGATAGTCCAACCTGCCATGGGTGGAGATTCCAGATACTCAATGTAGCTCCATCGCTAATGGCTTTTGGCTTGGATCTTGATGAAATCATGGCATGGAGAGCATGTGCGACAGAATACACAGCATTGTAGATACTGTAGCTCCGACCAGTCATTTGCATTTCAAACACATATGAAGGGAGGCTCTTCAACTTCTCCTTTCCACTGCACTTTACTTCTGCTCTCTTAGAGGACGAGGGAAGAAAACATTGAAATGCTGAAGACCAAAACTGTGGCATGAAATAAAGCTTTGATTGGTAAGGGTTGATTGTCTCCAAGAAATCTTCATATCCTGGCATTTCATTTGAGTGGACGGCAAAGGATAACGTACCATTAAATGTTTTGGGTGCAAACTGAGCCAGATAATTTATAGCTGCGAAATCCCACTGAGCTGTAATGATCCAAACCTTTTCTATTGGCTTTCTAAATTCATTTTCATTGGCGATTAGAACTTTTCGGAAAATCTCCATTGATCGTGCATCCCCGTTAACAAGAATCACATTGCTTCTGCTCAATAACAGAGTAGAATTTATTCTTTCTCTGGTCCAAAGTAGATCATCACATGGATCAAAGCATCTGTTTATTTTTGGAATCATTTCCATAAATTCGACACAAATGTTGTTCTCCAGGAGCCTAGATGGCAAGCTCTGCAGGAAAATTGCCCCAATTTCATCATCTGAAACAATGACACCAATCCATGTCCATCCAAAGTGCTTAAGGAGATGAAGAATCCCATCATACTGAGAATTTCCAGTTGGAAGCATGTTATGGAGTAAAGGAAACTGAGTTTTATCACTCAATACATGGTGAAAGGAGTTGTAATTGAACTAAGGAGAAAAGACAACAGTATTTCTAGAGGTGAGAGAAACCTTCCTCTCCTCCTGAATTTCAAAATCTTTCTCCTAATCTCTAACAAGAGGGAATGTGCCCCTCCAGGTTTCGGATTCAGCATCAAATATTGTGAAATCTGAATGTCCTCTAATGCGTTGCTGTTGGCAGGAGTATTTAAGGGCTAAGTCCAAAGTATAGAGAAATACATGTAAGTACATACATATATCTCAATACGGAGAAATTTGGATTCTTTCTACATGAAGAGAAATGTTTGACTTAGCACACAAAAGCACAAACACACAACACTTCTGTATTCATAATAGCCCTTCTAAACAGAACAGAACAACAGAAAAAAGAGTTTCTTTTTCTACTGTATGCTGGTGCAAGTACCAGGTAGCTAACTGAAGAGGGCCTGGGTTGAGCCAAATGGGCAGAGCCAAATTTTTTAGCTTGGCTGCTTTGGAGGAATGAATTAACGAGTAAATGCAGCAGTTGGACTGCTCCCTTCATTTCCTTTAATCAAGTGCTATGTTCATTTCAATGAAGGAACGTACTTGTGGAAGTTTGTAGGTATTTAAGATGCTGGGCATGTGGATTGTATTTTGGGGGATGATCCCTCCAACGATGGCCATGAGCTTGTGTTTCTGGCCGCAATGGTAATTATAGCGACACCCTGTGAAAAGGAGATTCAGAGTGCCATAAGCGTTCCCCATTGAATTCAAGAAATCTGGAAAGATGATGCGTCCCAGCGTCTTGTTGGATAAGAGGTTGGCATTCCTGTTGATCTCATTTATGGCAAACTCAAGAGCAAGAGCTTCATGGTATTTCCTGAAGAACATACTGCAATGAGATTTTCACCTGATTAAGGCACATGCAATGAACTCTTTCACCTATAGAAACTGTTGGAGTCATGCCTTGTAACAGCAAAGCCCTCACACCATTAAAGGATCATGTTAATGTTTTAAATAATTTTGTTTTCCACATGTTTTTTTTTTAATCCTCTAAAATTCTCCCTTTGACTGCTGTGATGAACTCACCAAATTTGATTTTATTTGCTGCAAGCTGATGTCAGCTTATCATACAGCACAGACTTTAAACATAGCTACCTAGATAAACAGACATTGCATCTGAATGTGTGTGTTATGTTTAGATAGTCCCTCCATTGAATCCTAATCCACACTGTGATATGGTACATCCCAACCACAGGATGAACAGCTCATTGATGAATAGAGATTTATTTTGTGTTTGGCCAAGGTAACTGGGGAAGGACTTTGGTTTCTTCTAGCTTCTTCTTATTTTAATTATTTATTTAAAAGATATTTATCCCAACTTTCCTCTGCCGGAGCACATGCCCTATGCAGCTTACAATTTAAGGATAAAATATAAACTGTATCAAAACAATAAATAAAACCAGCAAAAAATAAATAAATCCAATTTGAAAAGGGCAAAAACACTCAAGGATCTTCTATGAAAACACAGGAGGGAGACAAGCCATCACCCAAATGTCAGACGAAACAAAAAGGTTTTGAGCCCTCACTGAAACGCCTTGGGGGGTAGATCTTAATTCTCCCAGTACGGGGTTCCTTAATTGTGGCACCACTACTGAGAAGGCTGACCCCTGTGCCACCATCCTCCTAACTTATACCACTATGAGAAATGTAGCAGAAAGTCAGCATGCCACAGAGATCTGGCAGTGGATTGAGATATGGGATTTTCAGCTTCACGAGTGTTGCTGCTCTTTCAGAGCTTGCGCACCCTGCCCTGGTTCTTTGCAGCCAAATTATTAGGCTACAAAAGACGGTGCAGAACAACTTGGAAACAAGATGGAACATGGATTAACTGACTTGCATGTATCTCATCCCTTCCATAGGAATAATTTCAGGATGGCTGGATTTCTTCTACTCCAAATCCAAATTTAGAAAGATTTATTGCAAACTGAAAGTGACAGAAATGTTGGGGAACAAGAGGACTTGACTTGAACAGGAATCTAGTCACACACAAAGAAACAGAGAAATGTAACAAAAATGTCAGTTTAATGACTGGATACTGTAACTGTATATTATTATTATTATTATTATTATTATTATTATTATTATTATTATTATTATTATTATTATTAACAGTATTTATATACCGCTTTTCAACAAAAGTTCACCAAGCGATTTACAGAGAAAAATCAAATACCTCATATTGTAAACATAACTATATTGTTTCTGCATTCAGATATTATCAAGGAGAGGATGGCTGAAATAACTACTTACAGAAAGCTGAATGGCCATTTTGGTCTGGCATTAAAGGGAAGTTCACTGAGTTCTGCTCGTACCAAAGATGTAAATTCACCAATTAGAATACCATCTAAAGAATTAGTGTCTTCAACGAAGAACTGCGAATCCCTTCGAGGGTCACAATTCATACTGACACTATGAGGCAGTTGCAGTAGCAAAGTTATCAGCAGTAATGGAATCAGCCTGCAGATCAGAAAGTCTTGGCCCTAGACATACTGGGCCCCCTTCATTGTGACATATGTGCCCATCATCAGTGCTATTACTGCCATCAGCATTCTTGAAAGGTGCTATAAAATGGACCACAAATCTGACAACAGTTACAGCTTCCCCACTACACAGACCATGAAATTCCCTTTAGTTACAGCTCTGCCTGTTTTCAGTGAAACTCTCAAACAATTGAAGCCCAAATTGCTTTGAACCGGGTCTTTATAACTCACTACAGAAGAGAAGAGTGTGTCACCTTGTGTGTTGTTACAAACTCTGCAAGTACCTTCTGCTAATCCTTGGCGTATTCGCTACTTGACCGATTATGAAAATTGCAGGGTTGAGAATTGTTCTTCCCAAAGCACTTGAAGACCTGATAGGCTAAAGTAAACATGTTGGATGGATCCACAGTCAAAAACTTCTCTGCACTGGGGAGGAAGTAAAGGTCTCCAGTGCATGTTGGGTATGAAGCAGAACGTACTGAAAGAATAGCAACAAGCACAAGTGCTGAGGGAAAAAGGAAATTGTCAGTGACCAGAAGCTCAGATTTCCTCCCAAACCCATAACCTTTTTTCTTTTTCTTGCATATTCTGAAGACATTGTGTGTGTCTCTGTGTGTATTTTCAATTCCATTTGTCTTCACTATCAAGAGCAGTGCTTTTCAACCTTTTTCACCTCATGGCACAGGAGGTGGCGCAAGTCTGAGGAGACCCATAGGGGCCAGCGACCCTTACTCAGGGGTAAAGGGGAAAATTTCACCTTGCCTCTTGTTGAGCTGCTTCTGGCGCCTATCCTGCGCTGGATACAGCACAAGCCTCTTTGCTTGCCTGTTACAGCACAGGATTGAATTGTGCTTAAGGCACATGTGAAAGGTGGCTACAGGAGATGAAATCTCCTGGGATCATTAGGAAGGGTATTGAGAACAAAACGGCTAATATTATAATGCCGTTGTACAAATCGATGGTAAGGCCACACCTGGAGTATTGTGTCCAGTTCTGGTCGCCGCATCTCAAAAAAGACATAGTGGAAATGGAAAAGGTGCAAAAGAGAGTGACTAAGCTGATTACGGGGCTGGGGCACCTTCCTTATGAGGAAAGGCTACGGCGTTTGGGCCTCTTCAGCCTAGAAAAGAGACGCTTGAGGGGGGACATGATTGAGACATACAAAATTATGCAGGGGATGGACAGAGTAGATAGGGAGATGCTCTTTACACTCTCACATAATACCAGAACCAGGGGACATCCACTAAAATTGAGTGTTGGGCGGGTTAGGACAGACAAAAGAAAATATTTCTTTACTCAGCGTGTGGTCAGTCTGTGGAACTCCTTGCCACAGGATGTGGTGCTGGCGTCTAGCCTAGACGCCTTTAAAAGGGGATTGGACGAGTTTCTGGAGGAAAAATCCATTATGGGGTACAAGCCATGATGTGTATGCGCAACCTCCTGATTTTAGGAATGGGTTAAGTCAGAATGCCAGATGTAGGGGAGAGCACCAGGACGAGGTCTCTTGTTATCTGGTGTGCTCCCTGGGGCATTTGGTGGGCCGCTGTGAGATACAGGAAGCTGGACTAGATGGGCCTATGGCCTGATCCAGTGGGGCTGTTCTTATGTTCTTATGTTCTTAAATCCCACTTGGCAACAAATCAACTGCAGTTTAGAATCTTATTGCCAAAGAAAGGACTGCTGTTTTATTGGATCACATGCTGGAGTTGTACAGAGAAAATCCACACTGATATCTCAGCTTAACCATGAAGACTTCTGAGCAAACAAAGGCCAGTCAAAATTTGTCACACAAATTTATTTCTCAGGCTTTGTGGGAATAAAAGAGAAGCATGTGTACTACTCTGGGATCCTTAGGGTCACATATCATTATAATAGAAATATCATTTGTGGGGACCCCAAGAGAAGATTTCCATTACCCACCCAGTATCCTCTTTCGAAATATGGATATTGAAACTATAACAGTGTATCTGTTCACACAAACATGTCCCATATTTCTGGCAAGCTAAGCTAATGGCAATCCAGTAGCAGAAAAGGTTTGAAATAAAAGTTTGAAAATTGAGAGCAAAAGGAGGAAACAATTTGCATTATGATTACATGAGGTGCTTTGAATTAAGCTAGAACAGGGGTGTCTAAACTTTTTGGCAGGAGGGCCACATCAGCTCTCTGACAATGTGTTGAGGGCCGGGGAAAAAAAGAATTAATTTACATTTAAAATTTGAGTAAATTTACATAAATGAATATATTAGACATTGAACTTATATGAATGAAAGAAGGTCTTGCAATAGCACAAGGGCTATAAAAGGCCTTGCACAAAGCAAGGCTGGCCTTTCCTTTGCTGCCGCTACTGCATCACAGACATGAAACAGCAAGCAGTGGAGGGAGCCCTCATCCCACAGTTCATGCCAGAGGTCAAACAGTTGTCCTCATGCTGAGAGCAGTTGTGTTGGGCAAGGCCAGGCTCCAGAAAGTCTCTGGAGGGCCAAAGTCTCATTGGAGACTGGGGGCTCCCCACGGGACAGATTGCGTCTCCGAGGGCTGCAAGTGGCCAGGGTTTGAGCACTTCTGAGCTAGAAGGATCTAAATTTGTTGTGCTCATTAAGTTATAGCTCATCTGACTTTGCATGGAAAAATAAGTTTCCCAATATATTCATCATCCCTATTATACAAAGATATAAACCTAATCTATTCATGTGTGTGTGCATGCACATTCCAAATAAAAAATGGTAACAGATGTATGTGTGTGCATTCCAAATAATAAATGGTAGCAGATCTACAGGTGGAGCGTATTTAACCGCATAAGTTCTGCATGATTAACAAAACATGCATTGTGCTAAATGCCATAGAGTTACACAAATTTGCTACAGCCTGACACTTCCGGATGGAAGGAATCTAAGGTAGCTGTTCTCAATCCCCTCCCCTCCACTCTGTACTCAGCCCTCCTGTTGCCAGCTGTCCTGCTTCTTTCACAGTTGGAATGGTGAGCTTGCTTGGGAAGCTCGTCCTCTGTGTTCCAGGTGGCCTCCCAACAGCGCTGCAGGTTCTTTTCCTCTTCTTTGCTGCTGCCACTCCTGCAGCCCTCCCTGGCCACCATCATGGAAGCGCCTCTGCCCCGGAGCATTCTGGGACTTATAGTCCAACTCTCTGCTCATGCTCACCTGTCTCTCAAAGGCTTCCTAAGGCTTGCTTGGAAAGGTTTGCTGGAGCAGGAGAGCCTGCATCATCTGAAGGGGAGGGAATTCGGCAAACACTCCCTGGGTTTTTTAAAGCAATCTCCACTCCTCCCCCTCCTGCCTCCCTCTCCTGAGCCCTCCCCATTGTCAGCTGTCCCACTTCTTTCACAGGTGGGATGCTGACCTTTTCAGAGTCCAGCCCTATGTGTTTCTACTCAGAAGCCCCATTTTAGTCAATGCGGCTTACTCCCAAGAAAGTGTGGAGAGGATTGTAAGCTATATCTAATGCTTTGCTTGGTGGGAAGGCTTGCTTGTGTCAGTGATTACCTGCATCATCTCAGCAGGGGGGGGGGAAATTTGGCAAACACTCCCTGCATTTTTTAAAGCAATTCCCTCTGTTGCTACCACACCTGCCCCATGTGTGTGTGTGTGTATGTGTGTGTGTGTGCGTGCGTGCGTGCATGCATGCGCGTGTGTGTGTGAGTGAGTGAGTGAGAGAGAGAGAGCGAGTGCGCGCGGCACGTGATCCACCTTGCTGCAAGTGTTCTGGTTACGCAGGGTTTTCTGCCCCCCCTCTTCAGCCTCTTTGCTGGCTCAGGGGCTCCAGGAATGATACTGTTCCTTCGAAAGGGGAACCCCTTCCAGGGCTCCAGGGCTATTCCCTGCCTGAGTGAGGCAGAGCCTTTTTGCAGTGTTTTGGGCTGCCTGGAAACAGAGCGAGAGGCCAGCGCAAGGCAAAGGAGGCAAAGGAGGGTGTGACTTTCAGTACCCCACTTCATTGAGTTGAGACAAATCCACAGATAAAAAATCCATGGATAAATAGGCTGCACCTGTATTTGTTAAAAGACAACTCATTCAACGTACGCGTATTTTGAAACAAACTCTCCTGTAATTAATGATGTTGCCCAATGTTTGTGGAAGTTATGGTAAACGTTTAAATTTTTGTGTGAGGGTGAGAGAGAGCCATACATGTATGTGCATGAGAGACAATAAACATACTATCCTGTGGATTTAAACCCCTCAAGGTGTTGATTCTGTACCTATGACCTACCCTTCCCAAGAGTTCTCCATAGTGCCCCCTGCACTTCCTTGTTCCTAAAGCTGTAGATCAGGGGGTTTCACAGTGGTGTAAGAACAGTATACAACACAGACACCAGGCGGTCTTGTTCCAAGGAATGACTGGAAGAGTGCCGCAGGTAGTTGTAAATGATGGTACCTGTAATGGAAGATCAGAAGATCATCAGGTGGATGATGTGGTGTTGCCAGCGATTCCCTGTTTTGACAGCTGTTTGACAGCTCTGGGAAGGGCAGGGCTGGCTCCACAGCTGTAATCAATCAAGGCCAATGGAGACTCTGATGGACACCTGAGCTTCATTTGACCTTGATGAGACTTTGAATGGACTGAAGAGATGGCTCAGCTGAGCCTAACTTGGACTTCTCACAGCTGAGCTGGATTTGGATTTAACAAGGGGCTGCAGGATAAAAGGTAGCTTCAGAAGGAGCAAAGGGCTGGTCAAGCAGGACGCTGACCCAGCCGGAAGCCGGACGCTGACCAAGAGGGCTACCTGACCCAGACCTACAGGAAGAGAGGACTGCCAGGACCCTGCTGGAGGAGACACACTGCTGGAGAGGAGGAACTCTACTGCAGAAGACTGGACTGTGTTTTGGAGACGGATTGGACTTGGAGGCTTCAGACGTTACCCCCGGAGTTAAGTGGAGTTTTGGGGAGGGAAAGCCTCTGGACAAGGGGACTTGCAGGGAGTGGCTGTGTTTGTAGCAATAAATTCTTGTTATTTGCTATAGATAAGGAGTTCTGTGTTCATTCCATTGCACACTGCAGCTGTGCTTCTTGGAAAAGGAGGGTGTTAATTAGCCAAAAAGCGGGCATTAAAAGGGAGTTGGGATATTTGGATGGGACAAATTGCCGTGGTCGGCAGGAGTCGAGAATTTGGCAGAACAGTACCATAGAAGATGCTCACCACAGTGAGGTGGGAAGCACAAGTGGAGAATGCCTTCATCCTACCATGAGCTGTATGGAGTTTGAGAACAGAAGAGGCAATGAGGATGTAGGAAAGAAGAATCATGGAGGAAGTCACAACAAGAATACACCCAGAGACAGTGAAGGTCACCAACTGGCTGACAAAAATGTCAGAGCAAGAGAGGCGCTGTATAGGAGGAATATCACAGAAGAAGTGGTCAATTGCATTGGAGTGATAGAACATTAGGGAAAAGACTGATGCTGTGTTGACAATAGAATTAAAGTGGCCAGAACACCAAGAAATTGCTAGCAGTCCCATACATATGGATTGTCTCATGAGTGTGGTGTAGTGGAGTGGGTGACAGATGGCTGCATACCAATTGTATGCCATCACTGAGAGGAGTACACACTCTGTGCTTGCTAAAGTGATAAAGAAATACATTTGGAGAGCGCATCCAATGAAGGTGATGGTCTTGTCCCCCAACAGGAGGTCCCACAGCACCTTTGGGAGTATGGTGGTAGCATATCTCAATAAAAGAGAGGTTTCCCAGGAGGAAGTACATGGGAGTTTTGAGGCATTGGTCAACGCAGATCAATATGATGATTATTAGATTCCCTGCCAAAGTAAACAAGCCTGCACCAAAGAGAAGTCTCTTGTTCTTTGGATCAACAGAGAATCCCATGAGGACAAATCCTGTGAAACTTGTTTGGTTCTGTCTTCCTATAGGATTGGTGGAGTCCATTTAGATTTCTTTGGTAGGAGAGGACATGAGGGAGATTTTTAAGGTTTACCTGTATTGATATATCTTCTTATGTAAACTTATGTATTTGTCTAACTCAAGTAATGTATATTGCTCTCTGAAACTGGTTCTCAGGCCTACAAATATGGATACAGACTTTGGTTGTGCAGTTCTCTGCTTACGCAGATAAGAAGGAATGTGTTTTTCAGCTTTTAAACTGTGGCTGACAGCCAGGGACTTTTGCAAGGGAACAGAGAAGATCAGGTCAGACAGTACTAGGGTGCAATGACCCAGGTTTATGAATTCTGGAAAGTTTGGAAAGTCCCGAGAAGCCAAACTGCATCATGGTTGTTATGGACAGTTGTTTTTCTACTGTTATAAAAGTGATCACAAAAGGGGAGGTACAAGGGGTATGGTCTTGTCCTTGACAAGTCTGTATGAGCCTGTTAGATAATAAACCATCTGAAAGAGAGCAACTCTTGATTTTTTTATTTCTGCTCCTAATTGGAAAACAAAGAAATCCAAATTTCTTTCTATCAGTTGGCACCGCAGAAGGGACAACGCGGACAGTTGGCTTGGTGGGTGCCTCGCCTCCTGGGTGCGCTTTGCGTGCAACTTCCCTTATTTTTTGGGAGGAGAAGCGTGCCTAGCCGAGGCTGGAGCTGCTCTGCTGAGACAGCTGTCGTGCAGTGACCTTCCCCTGGCTTAGGACGGACAGACTGTCTGATTTGGCTCCAAATTGCAAGATTCAACATATGGAAGGGTGAGGTGGTTGTGTCCTCTTTGTTGTTTGTTCTTTGCTCTATGCTTTGTGTACTGTCCTGTGTCTTGTGGGATGTGTCTATGTTGTCTTGTGGCTGTCTTTTGTTCTGGTCCATGTGTTTATTCCTTGTGCCTTGTCTCAGGATTGTCTGTCTGTCTAAATGGTTCTTGTAGGTCTAAATGGTTCTGTCTGTGTGCTTTTTGCATTAATTTGACTAGCTGACATGACTAGCTGGCTGAGAGATCCTCTGTCAGCTAGGGTGTTTAACAGGCTGTGAGGAAGGGAACTCACAGAGTCTATTTCAAGGGACTCTGGCAGAGTGCTGGCACTCTGGATGGCCTGGCCGGGCAGGGAAAATATAGGTTTCCCAGGTATATAAATGAATGTTCCCGTGTGTGTGTGTTTTTTTTTCTGGACTTATGTCCTGGTTTTCAACTGAAATGCTGTGAATTCTCCAGCCTGAGTTTGTAAAGTTAGGGAGTGGTTTAGCGAAGCTGAATAGTGCTAAGAATCTGGGCATTCAGCCAGTGCTTGGCACTCTTCCCGGACTGCTTGTGTAGCAGAGTTATTTTTAAACTAGGGCAGCTCAGTGTCATTTTGCGCATCCTGTCAGGCTAACTGTGATTTTAAATCTGTTTGGTGTGCTTGTGAATGAATGAGAAAGAGACTGTGTGAATGAATGAAGCTGATTGAAAAGAGATTGTTCAACCCTACATTTCAGGCTTCTTACCTGTTGGTAAATCAGCTTGTCTTAAAATGGGCCAAACAACTAGCTGTGCCTCTGATGCTCCTCTTTCCCTGATTTTGAGGGACTGGGATAGTATCCCAGGAACAGTGATGCTGTCTAAAAAATGCATGGTTACCTTATGCACTGTCACCTGGCCAAGTTTTACCTCTTCCTTGCCAGAATCTGATCAGTGGCCAAGCTGTGGAACGTTCTCTGAGAGAAGGATGGATAAATTATGGTACATTTTGCTTGATCAGCATCCTGGCCAGGTAGATTATTTATTAGTATGGTATAACTTTAAACCTCCTGATGGGCAACAAGCCATACAGGCCATGTGTGTGGGAAAAAATAAATGTGAGGTATCCCCAAACAGTCCACCCCCCTATAAAGTTGATCCCACTTCCCAAGAGGATGATCAATATAACCCAGCCCTGTATCCATTTCATTTGTTGACTCCTAGGGAACAAGCTGGAGCTGCTCCAGCACCTCAGGTAGTTGTAACTGGAACTGGAGGAATGGGAGGGCAACCTCTAACCACATTGAGGGCTACAGTTTCTCAGGATCAATTGGCTAGTCCTGTCTTGCGTAACCAGGGTAGGGAACAAGTTTTCCCTGGGTCACCTGATTTTTCCTGAGAAACTGAGTCTAGTAATATTTGTCAGGCTTTGAACCTAGAGGTCCCTTCTACGACCCATAGTAGGCAAAGCTGTGATCCTACTATGCTCGAGACAAGTCCAATTACTGATCATGATTTGTCTGTGGCTAGATCAGTCAATAAAATGGCAAAGATCTATACTAGAGCACAAATTGAAGGTAAAGTACCTTCAGGTGTAGATTGGTCTTTCTCTCCAACACGTACAACCAATAGAATTGACAGATTTCGGCCGCAAACATCCACCCTGGGGAACTTTTTGACTCCGCTGAGAGCCTATCCAGTTCCTACGGCTGATGGTCATGAGCTGGTATTTACTCATACACCTTTCACTACCTCTGACTTATTGAATTGGCAGCAGACAATACCACGTCTACGAGATAATCCAGATGTGGTGTATCAGAAGTTTAAAACCATTTTTGCCACTCATTCCCCTGTCTGGGCTGATGTTATGCAATTGATGGACCATCTGTTAACGGAGGATGAGAGACAAAGGGTTAAACTGAAAGCCATAGAATATATAAAGAGAAAGCCTGCTTCTCCTACTTGGATTTTGTTGGATTGGCCGCAGTACAACCCTGAATGGGATCCAAATATTCCAGATGGAAAGTTGGCTTTGTCTAATTTTGTAGAAGCTGTTTTGGAAGAAATTAAAGCTGCAGGAGAAGTTACTCCAAACTGGAGTAAGATTACTGCCTGTGTGCAACGTTTTGATGAGCATCCTTCTGATTTTTGTACACGATTGACATGTGAGTTTAGGAAGCATGGAGCTTTGGATCCAGAATCAGAGCAAGGGCAGGAAGTATTAAAAACTGTGTATATGGCTCAATGTTCAGAAGATATTGCACGTCGCTTTAGGGAACATCCTGATAGCATGCAAGAAAAAATCTACCTAAGATTGTAAGCATTGCCACCAGAGTATTCAAAGCAAGGGGGGATTTGAAAGATAAGCAGAAAAAGAAGGAAAAACAGGCTAAAATGAAAGAGCAGGTGTCTCTTCTTGCAGCTATAGTTGCAGCTGCCAGAGAAGAGGCAAGGGATTTTCAAAGTAGGAGATTTCAAGGTGTTCCTTTCCAGAACAGAGGGGGAACTGGGAGAGGTCGTGGAAGGGGAAGGGCCAATAAACTGAGGGCAAAAGACTCTCTATGCAGATTATTATACCTTGATCCATCTCAGGCTGACTGTGTCGATCTGCAGGAAATCATAAAACTCCCCTGGATTCCCCAGTCTCCAAATTGGACCCAGCTTCTTTTGAAGTTTGGCACCTCTCGGATCCCAGGCCAGCTGCATGGAAAGAGTTTGTTTCTTCGGTCCTTTGGCATTTTCTTGCGGAGGGTGTTTACCGACATGATTATTAAACCTCTGCTCCCAAAGTACGGAATGCAGCCTCCCCCTTCTCTCCTCCCATCAGCTTTGGAAACTGGGCAGGCTGGCCCTGTGCCCAGTCGCTGGAGGAGAGATAATCGTACCCAGAGTGTGGGAGTTGCCAATTGCTTTTCTCCTGATTCAAGCCCCGTGGTGCTGCCAAATGCTAATGAGTTAAAGGCTGCCACTGACTCTTTAGGAAATGATTTGCTTCACTTGAAATCTTCACTGCACAAGCCACAAGCTTTTGCTTTCTTTCAGCCAGTTAATTCAACAATTGGCTGTTCAACTAGTGCAGCTTCTAATAGTGAATGGCAAGTCCAGCCTTCTGGCGCTAGCACCGAACCTCAAGCACCAGACCAGGCACATTCTTCGTTGATATCTGAGATGGTGGGAGCTCAGTCACCCTCTGTCTGCATACCCCCCCAACTGGAGCAGCTGAGCCTATGGATAGCTCTCCTTCTGAAGCCTTTAAGCCTGTGCTGATGAATGAATCGGCCAGTGAGGTGGACTGTCTCAATGGAGTAGGTTTGCAGTGCCATTCAACTAACTCAGAGGAGGTCTTGCATCATGGTGTGGCTATCCAACAATTGCCTAGAGACTCAGCCCAGGTCTTGTCATCTTCCCCAAGTTCATCACAGCCTAATTTGAACTCCTTATCTAAAGCCCTGAATGGGGTACCATCAGGGGCAACATCTGCTGTTCCCTGCAATGAGGAATTGGAATCAGCTCTTGAGTCCTGTAAAGTTTTGCCAAAGATTCCTGGCTCCCACATACCCTCCAGGTTATGTGGGGACATAGAAGTGAATGGCCAAAATTCAGGTTCAGCTAACCCAATTACCACTGACCTCCCAATGCATTTACCTACTGACGACCATTCACTCATTGCAAGGGCGCTCCCAGCCCCCAAAGGCCCCTTGTCAACGGAACAAGGCCCCAGGGCAGATCCTCCTGCATTGGTGGCTAAAGATCTGATAATGGAATTACAGCTGGAGGGGGATGACATTGTGGAGGGTGCTATCAGCACCTTTAAGGAACTCACAAGACCAGAACAAATAAATATTATCAGATCCCTGGACAGGGTTAAAGCAGAACTTCTCAATTATAACACGGAAACTTTGACCTATGAAATCCATCCTCTGACCCTTCCAGTGCCAGCATCTGCTCATCAATCTGCTTTAGAAGTAGCCACTGAGGCAATTCCTGTCCCTTATTCCAGGGATTCTACACCATCTCCTGTGACCAACTCAGCCCTGAGTAGCTGCATGTCTCATCATCCTTCTGGTGCTGAGTGTCCATCAGGAAGCAAAGATTGACTAATTAATGCTTCTCCAGCCCCTGCTACTTCTTCCCAACTAAGAATTCTTTCCTGGAACATTGCAGGGTGGAAGAATAAGAAAAATGACAGTGGCTTCTTAAGATATCTTAGAACATTTGATATTATTCTATTGCAGGAGACATGGGTTTTGGACCATCTGTATATCCCTGGCTACAAGGCTTTTGTAGTACCTGCAACTAAACCCACCTCTAATGGTCGTCCTTTGGTGGGTTTAGCCAGCCTTGTACTGAAGCAGTTTAAGTCATGCCCTTTGGACATCATTCCAGGTTGTTGTAAGATACAAGCACTGAGGGTGTCTTTTGCAGACATTGACTTAATCTGTGTCAACACTTATATCCCTCCTTTGCTTAATAGTTCACAAAGGACCCAGCTCTGGAATGATCTATCATCATGTATGAATGACCTTAAGAGGGCCCACCCCCTTGCTGAAATTGTTTTGCTGGGCGATTTAAATGCCAGGGTGGGAAATTCAGCAGATATATTAAGCAGAGCCTGGGATGTGGATGATGACAGCTTCCTCCGCCCCATTTGCGCACTAAGCAGGCGGTCCAAAGATGCATACTATAATGCTAATGGTATGGCTCTTGCTAAGTTTTCCATCAGCTCTAACATGATCTGGCTCAACGGGCTAAGAGAGTTCCCCAACGCTGATGAATTTACTTTTGTATCCTCTCGTGGTGCCAGCGTTGTGGATTGCATTTTAGTTTCCACTAAAATGAAACATCATGTGAAAGATTTTGCCATTGGGGACCTAACCCTTTGTGACCATTTACCTTTAATCTTGGTCCTTGACCTCCATTCTGGGAGAGTTCCATCACAAGCTGAGATGGATACAAATCCAGAGGGCAGGTATAAAATTGTGACTAACAGCGCCCTTTCCCCAAATTTCCATCGTCTAAGTACGGAACCAGCAAGCAGAGTTTTTTTATCAGCCATTCTACAGGATCCGGATCCCCTTGTTCAAATCAAATCCTTTGAAGGTTTTATTGGTCACGTTTTTAAGGTCTTGAGTACCAAGCCCAAGTTGGTTAAATCCTGTGGTGCATTTGACAAAAAGGATTGGTTTGACAGTGAATGTAGGAATCTTAAGGGGTGTATTAGGGCTTCTTATTTAGATTTTAGAAAGTACAATGACCCCGATTGTTTGGTTAAATACTCTATCCTTAAAAAACAACTAAGAGTTTTATTGACAGAGAAAAAGAAAAAGTTTGTTTTAACTCAATGGAATAAACTACATCAAGCAATTCAACAAAAAAATAATAAACAATTTTGGGCAGTTGTAGCAGGTTCGTGTAGATCATACATACGACCCTGCTATTATTCCATCATCTACATGGGTTCAACACTTCATAGACATTTTTTACAATAAGAGCAAATCCCCAGGCACCTACCCTGACTTCACCTCTGTGGATCTGCCTATCTGGCCCCCTGTGACCCCTGATGAAATTAAAGAGCTAATTATGCAATTGAAGCCAGGGAAGGCTGCAGGTCCAGATGAAATACCACCTGAGCTTTTAAAAGGTGATCCGGAATGGTGGGCCCAGTTACTTGCCCATGTCTTTACAGTGATCGACAGTTCTGGCCTATTGCCCAATGTCTGGCTTACAGCGACAGTTATTCCTATCCATAAAAAGGATGACCCTACCACACCACGAAATTTTCGGCCCGTTAGTTTGCTTTCTGTAATAGGTAAGATTTATGCTAAATATCTATGCAATAAACTTACTCTCTGGGTTACTTCACAAGGCATCTTAGGCCCCGAGCAATCTGGCTTCTGTCGGGGCAAATCAACTTTGGACAATTGCTTGATCCTATCGCATTTGGCCCATAAGCAGGTTAGGATATGCAAGGCTCGCCTTTATGTAGCCTTCCTTGATCTGAAAGGTGCCTTCGATTCTGTGGATAGGGAGCTTCTTTGGTCCAAGTTGGAAAACATGGGGATTGATAAAAGATTGTTGCTGCTGATTAGGTCCCTCCATCTAAATACTTCATGCAGGATTAGACACTCCTGGAGTGGGAATCTAACTCATTCCATCGCTACCAACAAAGGGGTCAAACACGGCTGTGTCTTGGCCCCCATGCTTTTCAATCTGTTTCTAAACGACCTTGCCCCATCCCTGAAGGAAGTAGATAGCCATTGCCCGAAGCTTGGTGCAAGTCAAGTGCCGCTACTTCTGTATGCGGATGATGCAGTACTGATATCCCGTACTAGGATTGGCCTAAAACGTCTGCTGAATCGCACTGAAGAGTATCTTCTGTCCAACAAATTGCAAATCAATTATGCTAAATCTAAGATAATGATATTTGCCAGCAGATGGAAGGCTTTTAAATGGTCTTGTAATGGCAATAAAATGGAGAAGGTTAAGCATTTCAAGTACCTGGGAATCAACTTCCATTACAGGCTCACTTGGGCTTTTCATCGTAAGGCAGTGCAGAACGCATCCAAACTGGCGTCCTCAGCTATTTCCCGTTTCTTTTTTACCTGCGGCAATGGTTACGTTCCTGCCGCTCTGGAGGCGTTTAAGGGTAAGATTCTTTCCCTGGTCCTTTATGGTTCTCCCGTCTGGTATAAGGCTATTAACCAATCATTAGAATGCATTCAGGCCTCCTTTCTGTGGAAGATTTTGGGTTTACCCAGGTGCGTTACCTACTCGGTTCTGTGTCTCGAGGTGGGGTTAATTCAGCTAAAGATGACTGCTTGGCTAAGATTACTGAAATTTTGGTTTAGGATTTTATATAATCCTATCTCCTCTGGCCTAATGCTCCAATTATTGTCGGATTCAGTCCTGCCATTAGAGATCACTGATCTTTTAACCAAACTCAAGTCAATTGGGCTGGACACAGCAGAGCTAGGCATGATTGGTTGTGATGCTGCTTACAGAATCGTCAAAGAAAGAATTCTTGACATTGAACAACAAGAGCTGTTTAGTGCCGCCAGAACCACATGCTCTCCACTCTATCTCCATGTTTCAATCAGTTTTGGGAAACCGGCCTCCTTCTTTTATCACCTGGAGTGCCCACAGGCTCGGAGAGCATTCACACTTGCAAGATGTAATGCTCTTCCATCAGCCGTGTTATCGGGCAGGTTCAGTGGTATTCCTTACCACTGAACCTGCAAGAGGAAATGCAAGTGTGGTGGGGATTGTATTGAGACCATAACACATACCCTTTTCTACTGCCCACTTCATGACGTCTCACGCAAGAAATATCTAGGCCCTTTGCTAACTAGGATGCAGGGCTGGGAGGACTCTACCATGCTTCAGTCTCTCCTTTCCACACCTGACTCTGAGACCCTTGATAGGGTCACTGCCTTTTTATCTGGGGTAATTGCCAGGCAGAGCTCTGGAACTCTGGGCAGTATGTGAGGAAAAGACTGATGTCTATGTTGTGTTGTCTTTGTATATTTTTGTTTTGTTTTGTTTTTTCTCTGTATTTTATGCCAATAAAGGTCTTACTGAACTGAACTGCAAAAAAAGTGAGTGGCAAGAAGCTGCTCCAGAGGTGGAGAAGGAAAAATGGAGAAAATGGGGATTGCAACCTGATGACAATGGGATGTGGAAATCTGAGCACAGGTTGGTGCTTCCTCGAAGTAAACAATATGAAGTATTGAAAAAGATTCATGAAAATACTCATGGGGGAGCTGAAAAAATGGCTGACCTTGTGCTTAGACAATTCATATCTCCTGGAATTCATGAAACTGCTAGACGAATAGTAGAAAATTGTTATTACTATCAGCAATGTAATCCAAAAGGGAAATCTCAAGTGAAAACCCCAGGTGGGCGACCTTGGGCTCATAGACCTATGCAGCATATTCAGATTGATTTTACTGAACTGGTACCTTCAGAAGGGAAGAAGTATCTGCTTGTAATGGTAGATCAATTAACTGGATGGGTAGAAGCTTTTCCTGTGAAACAAGCTGATGCAGTAACTGTGTGTAAGTTAATTTTAAATGAAATTTGCCCTAAATTTGGCCCACCTAACATCTTGGACTCTGACCAAGGGTCACATTTCACTGCTAAAATATGCACATTATTGACTGAAGCTATAGGTACCAGGTGGGCTTACCACACGCCTCATCATGCGGAATCTTCGGGAAAGGTCGAGAAGATGAACTGTACTTTGAAAAATGTTCTAACAAAGCTGTGTATGGAGCTTAAGATGAAATGGACAAAGGTTTTGCCTCTAGCTTTGTACATTATTCGAACCCTGCCTAAGAAGAGGAGAAGGTTGTCACCTTATGAACTCTTATTTGGACATGTTCCTCCTACCCTAATGCCATTAACCTCTATTCCAAAAGACTGTGGGGCTAGTGGGTTAACTGAGGAGAATTGTAAGTATGTGAAAGCTTTGCAACAACATCTAGTGACTTTGCATAGATATGCCGCTCAATCGCAGTCATTACCTTTGTAGGAAGCTGTCCATTCTATCTCCCCAGGTGATTTCGTTTGGGTGATATCCTACAAGAAGGCATCGTTGCGTCCTAAGTGGCAAGGTCCCTTTGAAACCCTGTTGGTGAGTCCGACTGCAGTTCGAGTGAAGGAACTTCCTACGTGGATTCATCACACCAGGGTCAAGAAGTGCACAGCAGAAGGGGCCTGCACTGATGAAGCAACGAGGAGCAATGCAGCTCACTGACCGGCAAGGTGAGCCAGAAGTTGCTGACAGCGCAGGAGCAACGCAGCCTGACCAACCCGAAAGGCAGGCCAGAAGTTGCTGACAGCGCAGGAGCAATGCAGCCTGACCAACCTGAAAGGCAGGCCAGAAGTTTGAACTTTGAGTGACTGAACTTTAAATAACTTTGATTGCACTTTGAATGACTAAACTTTAAATGACTTGCTATCCTTTTGGGAAGCCTAAAGCACCTTCAACAGAGGAACTTTTCTGGTGTCCATTTCCAGAAGGATGGCCACGAATCATGGCTTGGACTTTTGCAGCTTGTGCCTGTGTATTGTGGGTTTGGCTTTGCATGTGGCTCCTAGGTTAGGACAAATTTATGATACTAATGCTTTTATTCGTTTTGCTCATCAGATGAAGAGACGTATGCCATCCTTGCAAAATACATCATGCTGGGTTTGTTCTCTTTTACCAGTGTCCAGTGAAAATGGTTTTCCAATGCTACCAACTCCTCTAACAGCACAAAATATGACTTAGGCACCTTCTCTAAAGGATCCCATAGGAAGCAGCTTCGTGACTTGGAATTATGTGGGGATTGTTTCTGATAAGTATACCATAGTGATGCCAAGAGTGGGAGAATAGTGTTTCTTAAGTCAAGGTGCACAATCAGTGGGCACTAGTGTTTGTAAAGGATATTTTAATGGTACACATTTTGGAACAAAGAGGGGGCAAGGAATAAATCTAGAAGATGTATATTCCCAGAGCAGAGCCTATTGGGCATACGCAAAGCCTTTAAATTCTGCTCTGATGTTCAAAACCCTCAAATTACTACGAGAGAGGATTCTGTTGGATTGCGTCCCAGCATATCCAAGTGCACCTAAAGAGGACAGTAGAAGTTACCTCTGTTACTGCAAGGATAAGGCTATAGAACAACACTTCGAGGGATTAGTTGTGTGGTCAGGATGAGCCCTACGAGTTTATGCAGTATCAGCTCTTCATAGAGTTAGTCTCCTCTATGGTGTTTATTGAGTATGTGGGGACAAAGCCTATATCATTCTTCCAACTTCATGGGATGGTTCGTGCTACCTAGCATGGTTGAATCCTCCAGTTTTGTTCAGGGAACAACTGCCAATTGAAAGAGTGCAGAATGTGCGAAGTGCTAAGGAAGATGAGGATAGGACACATCCTCTGACATGGAAAGCACTGAATGATTGGACAGGTACCTGTGCAGCCTTTCCTTGGGCTTGTAGTAGAGCTTTTTGGAGAGTAGGTGAGGGCCTGATTCATGTCCAAGGGATACTTGAACAAATGGTGAACAATACAGCAGGAGCCTTACTTGATTTAGCTTCTGAGCAGAAGCAACTAAGGCAAACTGTGATACAACACCGCATTGTTTTCAATCTTTTATTGGCTGCTCAAGGAAGTGTGTGCGCCTTAATTGGCCAGGAATGTTGTGTTTTCATTCCAGATATGCACAACTCTACCTGGGATCGTGCACATCACATTCGCACAGTTGCTAAAGATATGGCAGGCAAACTGGTGGTAGGATTTTGGGCTAATCTGTTCAGTTGGTTCCCTGATGTGGGTGGATAGTTGCATAACCTAATAAGGACTTTGGTTGTCTTTATCTGTCTTCTGTTATTGATATATGTTTTGGTAAAATGTACTTGTTGCATGGGTAAGATAATCGTGTCTAAAGCATGCACAACACCTGAACCCAAGAGAGTATATTAATGCTAACAAAGGTATTTACAAGAAATAATAGTTAATGGAATGTATAATCATATTTTGCATATATCTATATTATCATGTATCAATATATACTGAATAAGAGATTATGTTGGTGGCTCAGATTCACTAGTTCATCTGTGCCAAGAGGAGGCACTGAGGGAGATTTTTAAGGTTTGCCTGTATTGATATATCTTCTTATGTAAACTTATGTATTTGTCTAACTCAAGTAATGTATATTGCTCTCTGAATCTGGTTCTCAGGCCTACAAATATGGATACAGACTTTGGTTGTGCAGTTCTCTGCTTACGCAGATAAGAAGGAATGTGTTTTTCAGCTTTTAAACTGTGGCTGACAGCCAGGAACTTTTGCAAGGGAACAGAGAAGATCAGGTCAGACAGTACTAGGGTGCAATGACCCAGGTTTATGAATTCTGGAAAGTTTGGAAAGTCCTGAGAAGCCAAACTGCGTCATGGTTGTTATGGATAGTTGTTTTTCTACTGTTATAAAAGTGATCACAAAAGGGGAGGTACAAGGGGTATGGTCTTGTCCTTGAAAAGTCTGTTCGAGCCTGTTAGATAATAAACCATCTGAAAGAGAGCAACTCTTGATTTTTTTTATTTCAGCTCCTAATTGGAAAACAAAGAAATCCAAATTTTTTTCTATCAGACATCACAGTTTCAACTTTTAATGCTGGCACTTTTCACAAAGACAAAAAAAATAAGAGGCAGGCAATCACTGCATCTGTAGTCAATCAGTATACACGGAAGCCTAGATCGCTCTTGAAACTTCCATACAATGTTAATGGAAGTGCTCAGTGCACCATAAGTGGGTGGGCTGTCATAGGAATCTCAGGGTTCGGCACTGCTCCGGGGCCCAGTTGTACAGCACCAGTTGTACAGAGTAGCTTCAGGAAAATCACTCCTTCTCAGCCTCAGCTAGCCTTGGAATACATACTCACCTGAAGCCTTTTGCATTTCCCTGAATGCAGCTTCGCAACTGCCTCTTTAAAAAGAAGAAAGAGTTTGATAGAGGGATGATCTGTAGCTCCTAGGAAATTTCCTTAGAAGTGCCAAGTTTGTGATCTGTTTGCTTGCACTACTTTGCCTCTTCCTGTCTTGTCCATTTCTTCTATATTGCCCTTCGCTTTGCTCTTGTTCCTGTTACGTAGCTGATGCCGACGTCTGCCCACTGACAAAGATGCTTCTCCAAGTTGGAGGCAAACATGGTTTTCTGAGAGTTGAGAATGGTTTGAGAGGAGCTTTCCTTCCCAGGCTATCTACCATTTTACCCCAACAGCAAATTGGTGGAGTGCACTCATTTCAAGCACAGATCTTTCTTTCATGCTATCTTGAACTGTCTGATGGGGGGAGGAGCTCACAACAATGAATATCATATCTCTGGCTTTACACATTGATAAATGCAAAACTCTTCAGAGCTCCATGGTCCCTTCTCATATCCTTTCAATTATTTTTCTCATTGCTCCAAAAGTGCTGGTTTAATGAAAATGGTAGTCAAAATGTTTGGAACAGTGACTGAAAGGTGAAATTGAACTAGAGATGGGGAATCATATTTTCAGTCTCTCAGAATCTCAAGTCATACATAGAGGGGCTTTCACATTCAGGACATTTTTCAAGAGTTATTTGATTAAACAAACAAACAAAAAAATCTAGTAAGCATCAATTTCTTACCTACTGGGCATATGACTTTTAAGGATGGCATTTATCAATCTTCTGAGAGAACCTCAATCTCTCTCCCTCTATTATTAAATCCTGTGTTAAGTCACTACTACATTTTAACTGTTGCTTTCTAAATTGTCCCTAGTGCTGAGCGAAATATTTGGCGTGGTGAAAATTGTTGTAATTATGCACAGGTACTGGGCTTGGTGTTAGTATGTGGCAACAATGACAGTGGGCACACCTGCATCTGTTGCGTCTGCACAAGAGCAAACTCTTGGCCTTGGTGATATGTTGAGTGTCTAAGCCCAGTGCCTGAACAACAGGATGCTATTATATTTAAGAATGTGCTTTGTGGTTTAGCTCAGGCCCAGCTAGCTGTAACTAGCCCCTTACCAAGTATTGCTTCATGTGTTTGAGATTTAATAAAAAGCTTGGTAGAGGTGGGGCGAGGAACTTAGATCTGTTCCAGTTTCAAGCCTCCCTGATGCATCTATACCTTCAAACCTGTCTGCCGTCTCTCATTCATTTGCTCTGATTCCATGCTCCTTTAGCCCCAGTTTCCTTTCTTAACCCTTCAGTGCTCTGCACTCCCACCAAGCAACAAGGCTCTGAAGCCTTGGGTGCTTCCCAAAGCAGGTAGAACTGCTACAGAAAATAACTCGCTGTGGTCAACAGTATGGTTTTTTGAGTGCAGAAATATTTTGTGTCAAAAATAATGAATCACACTCATGCCTTTGGAGGTTAATGAGATCCAGAGAGTGTTGAACTTGTCTGTAATTGCTTCAAGGGACTATTGTGAATTGAGAAGAAGTACACATTACAGTGAAGATGTAGGACTGAACAATCAATGGGTCCTCCCTGCATCCCCCAGTAGTGTGTTGCTAAAGCAGTCACATTCCACTGCTTGCCCCCAAAGGAAGTGAGAATTCATACGAATTCCAAATGAACACATTTAAATCCTTCACAAATTGACCAGGTAATGTAATGACTGCTGAGGGCAGGGGGGTGCAATGGGCCAGGGGGGTGGCAACAGGATGAGCAGATTGGGCTCAGGAAAGGGGGTGGGATTGGCTTGCCATATCCCATCCACCTTCCCAGGTGTACTTCGCCAACATGGATAAACTCAGACTTGCACTAATGAATTGGTTGGCCTAAGTCCAAGTAGACACTGGCTGGGGCTTTCCCCGTGGCAAAGGGGTGAATGTCCCCTTACCTCGAGGAGACCTCCAACATGCACAATTCCCCTGCAAGATGTCCCTCAAGCTGCAATGGTACCACTGCATTGGCACAGGGGAATTTGCCCTGAACTGGGCTGTTTGGATCCTATGGTCTATTGCTGCTGCTAAGAGAATTCTATTTAAGAGAAAACTGTTTACAAAAGGCATTGAAAGATGATAAATGTTGGAATGTTTGCTTCTTCTTTTTTCCTTGAATTGTTCTAAAAATTTTGTGAAAACTGGAAAACTGAAAATGTACAACCCTTTCTGCCCAATCCTGTCACCCACCATTGTACTCGATGCAGCATGTGCTGCATTTAATGGTGTTGAAGGGCTAGAACAGGAGCCAGAAGGCCAACCAGAGGTAATTAATAAAAGTTTTATTTACCTCTGGGAAGGGCTTCCGGTTGCCTCTGGGTCTCTTTGGACTACTCCATAACTCCCCAATGACAACACAGTTTGCAAACATGACTTCTACTGTATGCTGCAGGGGCATTTTGGCTTGTTGATGCCTCCTTGGGGTAAGAGAATACTTGTTCCCTTGCCCCAGGGGATGCCCCAACAGCTGCCATGGGTCAACTTGAACCTAAATTAGCTTCATAGTCTGGAAAGGGGGTTAGGTTTTCGTGGGTGCCAAACCCACCCCCTTTCTGGGCCCAGTCCGTCCTCTTCTTCACCCTGTCACCTTCCTGTCCTGCTCACCCCACCCCATTCCACCCTCCCTTCGTTCCTCCTTACCCTTACACAAACTTACCAGTGGCAGCGGGTGTCAACTCCTTGTTCTTACACAAACCCAGCCACTCATGACTTGAGACTTTGGCACTGTCATGGTTGCAGCAGCCATAAAACTATGCTGTTGGAACACTCATTCCAGTGGCGTAAACGGCCCTTAGGATTGTGCTGTCAGTGTGTTTGAATGTGGTCAGGCAGGTTCAAGTGGGAGGGCACTGTGATCCACTTCCCATGCCTTCTTCACAGCTTTCAGCAAAAGCAACTAGGTGGACAAGAAGGAGTTAGTGGTGGCAGGAGGGAATGCACCTACTAACACACCTGCAAGCAAGAAAGGGGGGACAAAATTGGGGTGGAGTTTCAGCTGGCACTTAAACTAGAGGCGGGTGTCAATGCCAATGCTGACGAGACAGATTTGCAAGGTTTCAGGCAGCAAGTCTGCTTGCTTCACTCCAATTGCATTCACAGCTGTGATTTACTATGTAGTACTGCAGCATTGTCCCATACAAATGTGATCCCTGACTGGGTAAGATCGCCTGTGTGAATCATGTAGTTAGGCCAAAGAAGAAAGTGGCTGAGCAGCGATAGCCAGAGGAAACAATGGGGCTGAACACAATTTTTAAATGGTGAATATTTCCACAGAGAGTAGTAAAAAAAAAAAAAAAAGCCATATTTTTTATCATTGTTACTTTCAATCTGAAATTTGGCAATTCTATTATAGATTTAATTCTACTGCCCTCCATCCAATTAAGACAATTCCTGCTCCATGTCTGGCAAACCAGCATTCGAACCCACAATGTCCTCTTCCCATTCAAGAGCTACAGCTTAAAAATGGCGAGATTCAGCATTACCTATGTCAAGGTCACTGGATTCAGCTACAAATTCCAGGAGAAGCATCTGTGCTGAGCATAAATCAGACAGGTCTTAACCATTCCAACCTCTGTAGATTCAAAATTAAAGACAGTGTCAGTACTCCAGAGAAATTGATAACTTTTTGGACCCAGGGAGATGTAATTATTATTATTAATAATAAAAATATAGCACCATCAATGTGCATGGTACTTTACATTAGAAGAGAAGTCCTTGCTCTGAGGAGTTCACAGACTCAATAAGCACAAGGGATGTGATTGAGGAAGGGGACCGAGGAAACATCCTGTTTTGGACATCTTTTTCTCAAACAGCAATTTCATTCCAAACCACTTTGTGAATTATTTCTGAAATGTGGGACACTTTCAAAAGTGGATTGTATCACAAACATCCTCTGCTCCAAGAGTGAAACTTGAAACTTCCACAAGGCAGGCAGAAGCATATTTAATATAGCTAATATAGAGAACTGAGTCTTGGCTTCACAATATTGAAGCAGAAAACCCACAATCATTTGGATTCTGTGAATGTAGTTTTATGCCCTACCCATGGCTTTCCGGAGTGCCCCTTGCACATCCTTGTTTCTCAAGCTATAGATGATCGGATTAAGCATTGGTGTGAGAATCTCGTATAGCACAGACAAAATCCGATCCTGCTCCTGGGAGTATGTGGAGTTGGGACGGATGTATGTGAAGATGATGGTGCCAAAGTAGATGTTGACCACAGTCAGGTGAGAAGCACAGGTAGAAAAGGCCTTGAGATGACCTTCCTTGGTGCGGATCCTGACAATGGCCGAAACTATATAGACGTACGACACCAGAGTAACCAGAAATGAACACATGATCACACCTCCACCCACCACAAAGGTTGCAATTTGATTGGCCTGAATGTCAGAACAGAAGAGCTGAAACAGGGGTGGGACGTCGCAAAAGAAGTGTCGGATGACATTGTCCCGGCAGAATGACAAAAGGGACATCATGCCAGAGTGCACACCAGAGTTAGTCAAGCCCAAAATCCAGGCAGATACTGCCAGCCGCACACACGTTTTGGGGTTCATGAATACACCATAGTGCAGTGGGTGGCAAATGGCAGCATACCGGTCATATGCCATCACACCCAGCAGGAGGCATTCAACGCCACCAAAGGAGATGAAGAAATACATTTGGGAGAAGCAACCAGCAAGGGAGATTCGCTTGTCCTGAGAGAGATAACTTATCAGCATCTTGGGAACAGTGGAAGATGTGTACCCGATGTCCACAACAGAGAGATTACCCAGAAAGAAATACATGGGGTTGTGCAGTCTGCTGTCCAAAGCGGTGATGAGAAGAATGAGAGTGTTTCCACCTAGGGCCACCAAGTAGCAAAGGAGAAAGAGACCAAAGAGAATGAGTTGGACCTCTGGGTCACTGGAGAGCCCCAAGAGTATAAATTCAGTAACAGCTGTGCCATTCTGCACCATCCGACGTAGGGGCTCCATCTGTGAGGGAATATTAAATGGAATATTTGTCAAAAGGTGGCACATGGAATAGAGGGTTTAGCCACACAAATACAAGCATGAGAACAGTCAAAGCACAACAGCAGTTTATTTTTAATCTCTAGAAAGTATTTGTGCTGCCTTCCATTCTTTGCTTTCTCTTTCTAGCTTCCTCCTCCTAATGAACTCTCAGAAACTCACAGAATTTATATACCTTTAACTGTTCAAGAAGAAACATCAGTTTTCATAAACTCCAGTTCCCAGGACTATGGGAATATCTGATCCAACCCCATTATAATGGAATTCAGTGGGGGGTCAGCATACCTCCGCACCTGAACTCCATTCCCTGCTGACAATAAAAATGCTTTTCTCCAACCACCACACATGAAGTATTTTTAAGCACATCATCTTCCCTTCTGATTGTAACAGTGTTGTATCAGGGCAGGGGTAACTCCAGTGTTACAACCAGAAACAGAATTTGGATGCACAGATCAAGCTAAATATAACACAGAACACTTTTCTCCCCAAGATACTATTTGTTAGAAGAGAGTTGCGATTGGATCTCCTAATATTTGTTTTTAACTTTAAAGTTAACAGATTCTAGATTTGTCTGAAATAACAGATTCAGATGAAATAGTGCTTATTCTATCTCTCCCCCCTTGGGGCAAATAGCCCTTACTCTGCCATGTCCCAGAAAACCCTCTTACCATTGCATCATCAATATATCAAGGTAAGGAAAATTCCAGTTCTAGGACCACATACTGTATTAAAGGGAGGCAGGGAGGCTGTGGGGGGCATGCACTGGATCCTATCCCCTTTTCTGCAGCCTCCCCACCCCCTTTTCTCCCTAAACTTCCACTAGTGAAATTGCTAGTCTGAGGAAACCCACTGAGGAGCAGGAGGCTTACAAAAGTGTAAGGGGAATTAAGCTCCATTTGCTTCTGAAGCCTCCTGATTTGTCCCTGCTCTTAACCCCTGCTACCTCTTAACCCCTGGTTAAGCTAACTGGTTAAGAGGAGCTTTTTCAAGTGGCTGCTCCAATTTTATTTAGCAGCAGGAGAGGGTGTTCCTCTTTTATTTAGTTCCTTTTGCCTCTGAAGCCTCCTGATTTGTCCTCCCCTACTGGAAACAGTGTGCCCATTTTTGGCGTGGCTGCACCAGTGGGCGGGGGGATAAGAATAGAATTGGACTCTAAATAGTGCCGTTTAAATGAAATGAATTATTACATTCCCCAGAACTTGATAGAGATACATATTATAACAAGTATGCAATGCATTCAAGATGACTTTGGGCCCCATCCTATTCAATTTTTCAGTGCCGATGCAGCTGTACCAATGGGGCATGCACTGCATCCTGTGATGGGCAGGCAGTCGCAGAGGCCTCCTCAATGTATGGGAACGTTTGTTCCTTTATCGCGGAGCTGCATTGTGGCAGCACCGGTGCTGGAAAGTTAGATTGGATTGGGCCCACAGAGATTTGTTTTCTGCCTCTGTTAGCCCAAGTCTACTCAGGAGTAAGTCTCATTTCAGTTGATGGAGCTTACTCCCAGGAATGTGTGAATTGAACTGCAGCCTGAAATAAGTGTTTGGGGACTTGTAATGGCTATTGATAGATATATTTTTCATGAATGTACCTGAACTTTAGCTAGTGGCTGTCTCCACTGAATTTGGTACGTTCATTATAAGAACCTGACACCTTGCTACTATTTCTCCTCCTCTTTGCCTCTTCCCCACAAATAATTAACTGCATGTGGCATATCTGTCAGAGGAAAATGATGCATCACTTGCCTCAAGCACAGCATTGTCCAAGAGGGGAACTCCAAGTTCTCCCTTTTCCTCCAACATGTAATCCTGGCCCACGCTTCTCCTTTGAAGAAATCACCACTGGGATGATGCCATTTGTAGTGGAGAATTTTGGGGTGAGAAAAGGATTCTTATCTCTTCCTTACCCATTGGTTTTCCCGTGAAACTTCCCCTACCAGTCACCTTTCTTCAACCCAAGTGCTAAGCTCTTGTTTCCACATTGGATTGCCACATGTAGTGGGGGGATGGATGGACGGGACAGGTCGGGGGGACGACCTTGTGACCTGCTCCACCACATTCTTATATTGCCCAAAGTTCTCCAGTTTAGTGTGATGGGAAAGGAGCTTGCATGCAGCTGCAATTATATTTTAAAACTCATCTCTGTTAATATAAGATTAAACTGTGGAGTGTGATTTGAACTGGTGACTGTGAGGTGTGATGGCTCACACATGCAAGCTTAGCTGCAGCCATCAAGTGGGGAACATACATGTGTGAACTAGTTGTTGGACTGAGGAAAAGAACTGGTTTCAGATCTAAACGCAAATGTTTATGAGTTTTCATTGAAATTAGCTGCTAACATCACCTGTTTCATTTTTACTAATGCAATACATCTCAGAATGTCTTCCTGAAGACAGTGAAGTCAACAAATATTTAATCATTTCATGTGCTTAACGATCTGGTCATAAATGATGACGGAAGGCCAGAAATTAATAATGATAATGATAGAATCTTGGCTAGAGCCTGAATTGTAAGCTATAATGATCTAGCTAGATCCTGAATTGTAAGCCCAGCATAGGTTGTAATAAAGTAATAATATATTGAGGATGTTGTTCATCACACATAGTATTTCAATTATAACCTTACCTGCTCAGTATTTATCTTTTTGTTTTATGCAGTAAGTAACCCATTCTGAAGCTCTATCCTGGAATATATCTCAATAAAAGAAAAATCCTCTTAAATTGCCAGGAGCAAGCTCACCAATACTTCTCCCTCTGGCTCCTTCAAGCCAGAGTTCCAAATCGTACAGTACACAGACCAGGCTAGGCAAATACGCCAGTGTGATGTGCCCAGGGGAATGATTGCTACATACTATTTTGATTCTTACAGATAGCATTATTTATTCCTTTTGAGAATTCAAGTAAGAGTATTCGGTAGAGGTAGTTTAGCACTAGATACACAACATTTGAGGTATAGAGGAACATTCATAATTATTTTCTTGGACATATTGCAAGTCACAGGATGATAAACACAACCTTAAAATGCCACACCCGAAGCCATCATAACATACATTGGATCTGGACCAGGTAATTAACATTCCCTCTCTGATAGCTGAAAACATCTAATTAAAAAAAAAGGCAATTATGAATTGTCCATCTCTTGTGCTTCCCTTATAACTCCTTGCTATTAAAAAAGGAGCAAGTGAGGAAATTGTAGCTCTGTAACTTTGCACAATGAAAGTGCATTCTGGATGCATTTCCTGATTTGAATGTCTTTCACACTAGTAGGCACACACAGGCATATATAAATATGAAACACATAATGTTCAGAGAGATGGTGCTGAAGCAACAGAATATACATAGAGTGGCAATTACCTGACATATGGCAAGCTTTTCCTCTTCACAAGAGGATGATATTTATGCTCAGATGGTCACTTAATCACAAATCTGCACCATACAATAAAATGAAATATGGGCAAGATAGAAATTCTCCTTATGCTGTGGACAATGACATTATGTTAACTGGTTCTTGATGAGGTTGAATTCCGCAGGAAGGACCAGGTACACAAATTGGTAATGCTCCTGGAGCCCACCTTAATCCTGGATAAGCAGGTGTGGGCCATGGTTGGTCTTCTAGCTGCACTTGTTCCTGTCCCAGACAGACCTTGCCACATGGTTCAATCCTAACTAGAATCAGGCCAGCGCACGCCATTTACGGTGGTGGAAAGGTTTTCTGCTACTGTAAAATGGCGGATGGCAGTGATCTGTGTGCGCTACCAATGGCAATTTTTCCAAGTTCTGTTGCAAGAGGTGGCAGCGCTAGAAGGAAATCACCAGACTCAGTTGTACCTGCTGGTACAGGTAAGCATCTGGTGGGAGTGGGGGATGGGAAACAGGGAGGAAAACAGAGGAAATAGGGTGGGTGAATTAGGAGCATTTTGGGTCTGGTGGGGGTATGACAGGAGCAGCTCCCCCAGTAACCTAACCCCTGTTATGTTCCTGACATGCCCCTTAGATAAACAACTTGTGAAGATGAGAGGAACATTGAAGGCCCTCCCTAACTTTTGCAAACTCATACCTAGGTCAAACAAAAATCACCGGGAGATTTTCCATCAATCTTTATTATTTTTTTTTTTAGCAGAGGCCTTTACAAATGCATTAGTGTTTCAACAATTAGTACACATAGAGTTGAGCACATATTTTGTACCTAGGTCAGAAGCAGAAGGAAACCAACAGGTGACCAATAAGACCTTATTCCAAGTTGCACAACAGCCACCTCCTACCCTGCGCTGGATACAGCACAGGCTAGTCAGCCTTCCTGTTCCAGTGCAGGATATGGTTGGGCTACCCATTGACTGTGTGTCACATCAGACCTTCTCAAGACATTGATCCCATACTTATAACCTGTTTTTCCCAAGCGCTCTCCAAAAGGCCCCCTGCACTTCCTTGTTCCCAAAGCTGTAGATCAAGGGGTTTAGCAGGGGAGTAATGATGGCATACAACACAGAAACCAGGCGATCCTCTTCCAAGGAATGGTTTGAGGAGGGACGTATATAGGTGTAAATGATGGTGCCACAGTAGATGCTCACCACAGTGAGGTGGGAAGCACAGGTAGAGAATGCCTTGATCCTACCACGGGCCGTGTGGATTTTGAGCACTGCAGAGACAATGAGGGTGTAGGAAAGTAGAGTCAGGGAGAAAGGCACAATAATGACCCCCACAGAGATAGTGAAGTTCATCAACTTGACAAGAAATACATCAGAGCAAGAAAGTTGCAGAATAGGAGGAATGTCACAGAAGAAATGGTCAATTTCATTGGAGTGGCAGAAATCTAGGGAAAAGATTAATGTTGTGTTGACAACAGAATTGATGTTGCCAATAATCCACGAAACCGCCAGCAAAATGCCACGAATGGGCTGTCTCATGAGCCGGGTATAGCGCAGAGGGTGACAGATGGTTGCATAGCGGTCATAAGCCATGGCTGAGAGAAGTACACATTCTGTGCCTCCCAAAGTGACAAAGAAATACATTTGGAGAGCACATCCTATGAAGGAGATGGATTTGTCCCCTGATAAGAGGTCCCACAGCATCTTTGGAACTGCGGTAGATTTGTAACAGATCTCTACAAAAGAGAGATTCCCCAAGAGGAAGTACATGGGAGTTTTGAGGCGTTGGTCAACTCTGATCAATATAATGATGACTAGATTCCCTGCCAAAGTCAACAGGTAGACTAACAGGCCTATAGCAAAGAGAAGACTCTTGTTCTTTGGATCAATAGAGAATCCCTTGTGGACAAATCCTGTGACATCTGTATTCCTTTCAGATTGATGGAGTCCATCTTCAGCCAAGATACTGTAACAGCCTAGGCAGGAGACAGCATCACACTTTATACTGTTAATGCTGGAAATTTCAAAAAGATGTTTAAAAAATGAGATATTTATTTGCTCCTGCTTTGGAAATGTAACAGAGTTGAACCACAGGGATTCTAGAGGAGAGATGAAAATGATACAATATTTTTATTAATTTAAAATATTTATACCCCGCCCTTCATCTGTCGGAGCAAATGTCCAGGGCAGATATTGTGATCCATCTTTCCAAGATGGTCATTCAGATGAAATTCTTTTTCAGCTAGACAGCCTCACTGAGGGTGAGAATTCTGTCTTTACAGGAAAAGACCTTGAACTGCTAAATATTGAAGTAAATTAAGGTGAACACAAAAACTCAAAATTTTCCCATCAGATAAAAGTATATCAGTTCTGCTTAAACCAGAAAAGCTCTCATCACAGTACAAATTTCAACAGTTACCTTAGATAAACTGCACATGCAACACAAAATGTTTTTTAAAACTACATTGCACACTTTCCAGAGAGTAAGCCCCATTCTAGACCAGAGGACTTACTTTGGAGTAAAGCATAGGATTGTGCTGTAAGTATGCTTGCTAGAGATACAGGAAGCATCAAAACAAATTCAATGTCAGAAAGCAATTATAGAATTTCGTCTTCTCTGGCAAACGTAGCTGCAAACCTTATCTGACTGGCAGGTGAATCCTGATATTGTTTGTTCCCTGACAATGAAAACAGAGCGTAGGCATGCTAAGAGGACTCTCCCCCCCCCCCCATTCTTCTCAGTCAAGTTCTCAAAAACTCTTTCCCTTCCAGGCTCCCAGGACAAAGGCACCTCCCACAAGAAATGTGACTGGGGTACACACAGGGATATGGGAGAGAAGAGGCCACTGGATAATTGTATAGGAGGCATATGTATCATGAGGCATATATAAGGTGTAGAAGCAACCCCTCCCCCCCATATTGGCAGTAGGTGAGCAGCACATTGCCAGATAAATTGCATAGCAGGAGAAAAGGATTGGAATAGAGGAGGGTATGTCTTCACAGAATGCCTGTGGGTGAATCCTCTTTCATGAACACAAGTGTACTACTGCATTCAAAAGAACGGACCATGCCACTAGTCTTCAAAACTAAGGCAATACATGCTTTCCCCAATGAATCAAAAAGTGCCCAACACGGTATCGGGGGATGGACAAGGTTGCCATGGGGGTGATTTCTGTGTAAAGTTTGGCTCCAGGGCATCCAGCAGCCTGGCAGCAGCACTGACTGTAGTGACCAAAGAGGAGAAACTGTAGCCCCAGTGTGTATCCCCCTCATTTACAGCAATAGCATACTTTGGAACACACACACACACACACACACACACACACACACACACACACTTGAAGCCATATGTGTCTGCCTGAATGTAGCCTTTCAACTGTCTCTGTAAAAAAGAAGCAGAAAGCGTTTGTTTCAAGGATGGTCAATAGTTCCACTAAGAGGTGCCTACTCTGTGTTCCTTTTGCCCTCGTTGCGCTTCCTCCTCTTGAATCCTGCCTTGTCTGTTTCGTTCTTGCATGCCCTTTGCTATGTCCTCAGTTCTGGTAGTCCACTCATGTTGACCAACCATCTGGCTGTTGACAAAGAAACCTCATAAGGTGTTAATCTGGAGGTAAGCAAGGGTGTCTAACTCCTGGATGGTGCAGCAGCCCCCTGTGAATTAAAACAGCCCCCTTCACCCCTCCTTTAATGATGCCATCCTGGGGATCGTGTCTCTGCCTTCACCCCCCTCCCCCAAAAAGGCTTAACTCAGGAGCCATTCCATTTTATGCCAAAGTAAGTGGGTGCTCATACCTATTACAAGGTGATCCTTCTACATGTGCACACTGCCCTCTTTCAGTTGATTGGCCTCTTGTCCCTTCTCACACTCTTTCAAGCTTTTCTCTACCATTATAGCATTAAATATTTGTTGGTTTAATGAAAATGAAAGCTGAAATTCTTGGAAGAGTGACCTTATAGTGTCTATTCTTGGGAGAATGACAGAAAACCGAAACTGTACTAAAGATGGGAAATCCTATATTCAAGCTCTTAAAATCATCAAACCATCCATAGAAGGGTTTTCACATTCAGGACACTATGTCAAGAGTTCTTTTATTTTAAAAAAAAATACAATCAGACCCAATTTGTTACCTGCTTGGTATACTGGTTTTAAGGTGGGCCTTTATTAAGCGCTGCAGAGAACCTTCTTCTTTCTCCATCTCCATCTGCTATTGAACTCTGATGAAGACACAATCAAGTTTTAATTGTTGTTTTCTAAACCCAGTCCCAAGAGCTATTAGTCCCCAGGGTTGACAGAAATAATTGGCATAGTAAAAGGAACCCTCTTGCATTGACACAGTGATCCTTTGAGTACAGGAGGAACTTATCTCAGAAATAATGAACCATTCTCATGACTTTGGAAGTTAATGAGACTTTGGGGGATTGAGTTTGTTAGCAAGTACTTCAAGGGACTATTGTAAATTGAGAAGGGCAGCATTTGACATGCCACCTTAGGAATCAGGAGGTCTTGGGCTGGCCCTAGATACAGAGATGGTGAGATTCAGCATTGCAGGGACCAGAGCAGCAAACTGTCAATCATGCAAATTCTCCTGGGCAGGAGGGGTCACAGAAACAGGAAGAGTGTTATGGAGCAAGCCCTACGCATAATAATAATAATAATAATAATAATAATAATAATAATAATAATAATAATAATAATAAACTTTATTTATATCCCGCCCTTCTCCCTGAAAGGGACCCAGGGCAGCTTACAACATGTAAAAACAATTTTAAAAAACATGATTTAAGACAGATAAAAACATATTAAAAACACATTAACAGAGGCCATAAAAATAGTAGTCAGAATAAAATCAGAATAAAAAGAGCATAAAACAGCAAATCAAAGAGGAATCCAGCCTGTCAAAAAGAAACTAAAAGATGTATAAAGTGTTAAAAAGGCCATGAAATCAGAAGGCTTCTTTAAAGACCAGGGTCTTCAGGCCTCGCCGAAAAAACTCAAGAGAGGAAGCCATTCTTAAGTCATGGGGAAGGGAGTTCCACAATGTTGGTGCCACTACTGAGAAGGTCCTATTTCTTGCCACCGCCCCACGAACCTCCTTGGGCCACCACCCAAGGCACTTGGCACTTGTAAAAAGGCCTTCTTTGATGACCTGAGAGGACGAGCCGGATTGTACGGAAGTAGGCAATCTCTAAGATAGCCTGGCCCAGAGCAGTATAGGGCTTTGAAGGTCAAAACCAGCACCTTGAATTGGGACCGGAAATGGCAGCCAATGTAGCCCCCGGAGAAGCGGACTGACAGAGTCAAATCGCCTAGCTCCAGTGACCACACAGGCCGCATTCTGCACTAATTGCAGTTTCCGAACCGTCTTCAGGGGCAGCCCCACATAAAGCGTGTTACAATAATCTAACCTCAATGTCACCGTAGCATGGATCACAGTGGCCAGGTCTGCACGATCCAAGTACGGCCACAGCTGGCGCACCAGCCGAAGCTGAGCGAAGGCCCCCCTAGCCACAGCTGCCACCTGGGAATCCAGGAGCAGCTGCGAGTCCAGGTTGACCCCCAAGCTGCAGACCTGCTCCTTCAGAGGGAGTGCAAACCCATTCAGAGCAAGCCGATAGTCCAGCACCAGCATCGAGGATTTCCGAACCAGGAGAGCCTCTGTCTTATCCGGATTTAATTTCAGCTTATTAGCCCCCATCCAGATCCGCATTGCTTCCAGGCAGCACTCCAGGCCCTCAACCGCCACCCTGGAGTCTGGAGGAAAGCAGAGATAAAGCTGGGTGTCATCAGCATATTGATGGCACCCCACTCCAAACCCCCGGATGACCTTTCCCAGCGGTTTCATGTAGATGTTAAATAGCATGGGGGACAGAATTGAACCCTGTGGCACCCCGCACCTCAAAGGCCAGGGTGTTGAACAGGCAACCCCCAGCACCACCATCTGGGATCGACCCTCCAAGTAGGAGCGGAACCACTGCAAAACAGTGCCTCCAACTAGCAACTCGGCCAGTCGGCCCAGAAGGATACCATGGTTGATGGTATCGAAAGCTGGCGAGAGGTCCAGCAGGACCAACAGGGACACACTCCCCCTGTCCAGTCCCCGGCGTAGGTCATCCACCAAGGCGACCTACGCATGCGAGGGATATGATAACCTTGAAGGTGGCCTGGGAAGGGATCTGAGTTGCCTGTTGTCGCAACATGGGAGAGAAGAAGTGAGGGCACTTAGAAGCAATCCAGGGAAGTTGGCTGATCAGCCTGTGTGGCTTTGACTTCCATAAGTTGGTGGTAATCAGATAGGAAGGGGGCAGGGGATTGTGGAGTGTTACCACCCTGGATGCTGGGTGGCACAGTGGTTCATGGAGGAAGGCTGGAGTGGAGGTGCTAGAGAGTTAGGGCACAATCCTAACCCCTTATGTCAGTACTTTCCAGCACTGACATAAGGGCAATGTGGCTTCGAGGTAAGGGAACAAACATTCCTTTTCTTTGAGGAGGCCTCCATGAGTGACACCCAATTGCAGGATGCAGCACATGTTCCGTTGGCACTGCTATGCCAGTGCTGGAAAGCACTGACATAAGGGGTTAGGATTGTGCCCTTAATGATTCAACAACTAGGCAGGCAGGAAGAAGAATGAATGTGGACCAAACAACATAAGGCTGTGAAACGGATACAAGGTGTTATCAGTAGAAGTTTAGCAGGAATGCTTACCTGAAACGTAAACAGCATGGTCCATCTTTGAATGTTCAACTAGAGTAAAAGAAACGGTTTCAGTTTTTCACAAACGGTTTGCTGAACTTGGCCACGTGCCGCAGTGTTCTCAGCACAACAGATAAGAATGCATTTGAATGAATAGCCTTTGTTTTCAGACCACAGGAAAAAAAATATTCCAGCAGTTTGAACTTTTCAGTTTGAAGGCTTCTTCAGAGCACCACTTGCACACACAAATGCTAGAAAACAAATATTCACACCGGCTCTCATAGAAACCACTAGGAAGCTTAGCTCTCCTTATATTTCTTGTTCTTCATTTTAAAACCAGTCTTGGTGCATTAACACATGAAACTAACACGTAACAGTCTTTTAAGTAAGATTTAGAGGTCTAACTACGTTCTAGGGTTTAAAAGAGAACACACCAAAATCATTTCCAGGTTAACATCAAAGGTCAGATTCCCAGAGAGAATCATTTTGCAGCAGTTTTTAGATGAACACACACACCGTGACATGAATGACAAAGTAAGTTGCATTTCGAAGGCCAACAGAAGAACGTATGATGAGATGAGGTCAGCTTTTGAATTAAGGGGTTGCAGTACCACCTACGGCCTGCTCAAATCTGTATGATGTATAAATGAGATGTACAAAGTGAACAACTGGTGATGTGTAACGGACCAATGAATTGTCTCCATGTATGTGTTTCAAGGAGGGAACCCTAGATTGTAATAAAAGTCAGCTGAAGGGGACGTTTTGCTGCTTCTCTCCTCCCCACTTCTAATGCACGCAGTCTCCTTTGGAGATGTGGATGGATTTACAACATTTTGCTGATGGATTACAATAAAGGCCTGGAATTGATCACCTGTGTCTACTGAGTTTGCTTTGGAACCTGGGATTACCGTGCAACATCTGGGATCTCTTGTAACATCTTGATTTTTGCACCATGCAACAAAACCAAGGGTTATTTTAATTTTTTCCCCATAGAATCCTACTGGATTCTTATGTTGAGAGATTCTATAATATCTATCTGGATTCTTAGGTTGAGTGATCCTCCTCATTTGCTTTTTTTTTTCTCCTAATAATGCGTGGACATCCAAGAACTGGCTTTCACTATCTTTTTTAGTATGTGATGATTTTGAAACAAAGCCCAAGTGAAACAAACTTCTGGCCAGGGCATGGCACCTGGTGCTTACCATCTAGCATAGAATCCCTGCATTTCATTTTCCTCAGTTTATTGGGCTACCATCATTTAAAATTAGGGTACCCAGGCAAAAAGAGGCCACCTTGAAACAGTTGTTCTCCCAAGTGAACAGGGTGAACATCCAGTCTACATGTTCACAGCAGTCCAACACAAACTAACTTTTCCTATTACCATCTCTCTAAGGAGCACAGAGTAAATTTCATAAAATCTTCCAGGTTTTTTTTTAAGTCAGAAATTGTAGCCCTCAGAGAGGCGTCTAAGTTCTCAAAAACACTATACTTAGCGCTCATTAGTGTAGGTAGCTATCCAGGTGAATAAAAATAGAGGCCACTTAATCCTGGAGGTACTTCCATCCTGAAATCAGAGTCTTCCATTCAGTGCTGGGTGTTGCTCTATATAGGGGTCAGAATCAATAAATTCATCTTTAGACTACTAAATAAGCAAAAGCTTTCTTGGGGTACCTCTGAATCCTGACATTCTTGTTCTATTTGATTCCATAGGAAGGTACATCCAGGTCTAGCAAAGAATTTATTTTTATAGGATGTTTGGCAGCCTGAGATTTCAGAGCAGCTTCCAAAAGGGAAGATGATGACAGAAAAGGACAGAGAATAAATCAGCAGTAAATCAAGGTGGGTAGGCAAGTGGGTAGCCGCGGCCTGGGGAGACTAGTCTTTGCACCATGGTGGTTGTTATGGCTGCATTTGTTGCTGTTTCTCTTCCCCTGGTGTGAGTGTGAAAAGATGACCGGCAGTTGTACATTTGACAGAGGTACCCAAGACAACTTGTTCAGGCCAAGTGAACAAGTTGTCGGGATTGTGGTAATTATATGCACAGGCACTGGGCTTAGCCTTAATATGTGGCAAATGGCAGCAGGCACGCCTGCGCAGAGCACACTCTGCAAGCCTCGAGATATGCTGACACTATCTTTAAGCCCAGTGCCGGTAAACAACAGGATGTTATGGAGAAGCGCATCTTATCTAAGAATGTTGTGGTTAGCTAGAGCTAGCCGGTCACCTAGCAGTGTAATCTTAGCAACCTTCACTAACTCTCTTTGTATTGCACAGTATTGCTTCACATGTTTAAGAATGAATAAAAGCTTGGGTCAGGCTGGCCGGGAGACGGACGTCTCTCTCGATCTCACTTCATCCCGCTTCTGGCTCAGCTCTCCCTGCGTCTCTATCTGAATCCCATTCTGCCGTCCCTTTCATTGCTCTGTTCCTCGCTGCTCCAGTTCCCACTTTTAACTCTTTCAGTGCTCTTTGCACTCCCTCAGGCAACAAGGTTCTGAAGCCTTGTGTGCCTCCCAAAGCAGCATTGCACTGCTACACGGGATCTTGCCTCTAATTCAGCCTGCAATTTATCAGGCAACTTTTCGGTATACATGAGGTCTATTTATTTATTTACTTATTTTTGAAGATTAGTGGCATTAGTAGTAATAGTGATTTTCACACCATTTATTGTGTGTGAATATGTCTGTGTTTCTGTGTGTGCGCGCGAAATGTATTGCTATTTATCAATCTATTTAACTCATTACAATATTTGTATGCTGCTTTAAACTTATTCCCTGTGGATTTCTGCAACTGAATTTTGAAGGTCTCAATCTAGATTGCCACATACTTGCCCACTATTTGCTTTACATATTAAATAACCACTGAATGGGACAGGGGTGGCTGTGGTTTGCCAAATAATGCAGGTCTATAACTCTCTCCCCTCACACCAGGATCAGACTCTGGGGCTGCAATCCTACCCACACTTACATGGATTAAGTCCCATTGACTATAATGGAGCTTACTTCTGAGTATGCATGCATAGGATTAGGCTCTTGATCCCATACCTGTGCACTATTTGAAAAGGAAACAAGTCAGTCTTGTTTATTGTGAATTGAAGTGTGTATATGTGTCTTTTTTTCTTTGCAAAGATTGTGTACACAGCACCCCACACTGAAAAAAGTGGGGTGGCCCTTTTGCCAGACATGGGCTGAAGCCAATATTCTCTGACCTTCAACAGCAGTTTGGTTTGCCAGGCAGAGTCAATTAGGCAAACTTTGTTTATTCAGCGTTTATTTCATATATTTATATCCCACCTCTCATTCAGGAACCTCAGGAGCCCACACTATTTCCCTTTTTATTCTCCCAACAATTCCCTTCCTACCTCCCCCATCTCCATTTGTGACCTTATGTGTCCTCTCATGTGTAAGGATTCCCTTTTCTTGCCTAGAAATGACTGACTTTTAGGGCCTAGTTGTATAAGCAAAGGTCTGATGATTTTTTTTAACTTTCTCCCTCCTTGATTATTATATTATTATCCCCACAATTAAAGGAATATATTGTTTCACCCAATCCTTGCCTACCTCCTCATTTGATGCCAGTCACTTGAGTTGAGACTTCATATTTCAATAGCAAGAAATACAAGGGCTCTTGAAGAATCCTCATATCTATTTTTTTTTTTTTAAAGAATGGAGGGTGAGGAAAGAGGAAACTGGATGACCATGCTTCTCTAAATGGCATCCCTGAAGATGGTTTTGGGGAGAGAAGGGCAGGAATGTTGACCTTAGGAGAAGAGAGTACATCTTTAAGGGAAGAGAATATGAATGGTGGTGCATTTCTCATTCTGGAACACAAGTGGGTATACTCATTGCTTAATGTCATGTGTACAATGGAATCACAACTGACTCACGTTTTATTATCTTACCTATGCAAAAACAACTGGGAAGACTCGTAGGAGAGTGCATTGGAGATTGCATGCCCTCATTGGAGAATAATCATCTTTCATCCGTGCTGTGCAACTTTAGATGTATTTGGATTGAGGCTTGTAATCAAGGCCCATTCCAATCTCATTTCCAGTTTGAGTTTGTCACTGCAATGGTTTTGTTTTTTTGGTCACTGTGATGAATGTCTTGATTTGAGAGAATCGCTCTCCTCCTTCTCGTTGGCAGGTATACTATTTCACTGCAGGTCTATATTACATATAATTTATTAATTACAAGAAGGCTGTGTGCTGCCTACAGGGGCCCACTCACAGGGAAAAGGAGGACATTTAAGTTCTTTTCTAGGACATAAGGTTAAAACAAAGGACATATCCTGGAAAAAGAGGATGTCTGATCACCCTGAATGTGATGAAATTAAGAGTCCTAGAGCTTTCAGTGTTCTTTTGTACTATTGGCCATGTTATCCTTCTTGAAGGACTGTCCAAAATGGAAACAGATGACAACATTTGAAAACATTACCAATATTTAAACATGTGGCTTATAGATAACAGCTACATATTAGGGAAGCATTTGAAAGACTTGAATGCTTTAGTAGAGATGGTTTGCAAATTGCTTATTAATATTCATACAGAGGTGTTACTCATCAGAAACAAACACCTCAATAGATTGCTTATTAAAATATTTTGTAACCTTTATGTATTTTATTTTTTTCTGGTTACTTCGTTGCTGTTTGCTCACTAATAAAGGAGATGAGAAAGAAAAGCTGGGGATGGTAAATATGAGATCAATTCCAAAAGTCATGGACTAGTAGCCTTCTTCCGTACTAGCTGGGCTCTAGTGTTCAGCTCAGGCCTCAGAATAATAATGTAGAACTTTGGAAGAAAGATGCAACTCAACAACCCACCACTGGAGGTCAAGATGCAGAAGACCTCCACAGCCACCATGTATTTCCCCTGGGTGCTCAGGTAGCTGGGGACAAAAGATATCCAAACACTGCAGAGCACCAACATGCTGAAGGTGATCTGTTTGGCTTCATTAAAAGTATCAGGCAGCTTCCTGGCCAAGAAAGCCACGATGAAGCTGATCAAGGCCAAGCATCCCATGTAGCCCAGGACAATGTAGAACATGAAGACTGAACCTTCATTGCATTGTATAATGATTTGGTCAATGTGGGAGTGCATGTCCAACTCTGGGAAGGGGGGAGATGTTGCCAGCCAAACCACACAGAGGCCAGCTTGAATGAGAGAACCCAGAATGATGACTGAGACTGCCAGCCTCTTCCCCACCCATTTCCTCATGCTGTTTCCTGGCTTGGTGGCCATGAAGGCCAAAATGACAGTGATGGTTTTGGCCAACACACAAGACACAGCAACAGTGAAGACGATGCCAAATACTGTTTGGCGAAGAAGGCAGGTCACCTTCACGGGCTGACCAAGGAATAGGAAGGAACACAGAAAACAGAGCAGCAGAGAAGAGAGAAGAGTGCAGGTGATGCCCCAGTTGTTGGCCTTGACAATGGGAGTACTCCTGTGTTGAATTAAGGTCCACATCACCACAACTGTCAGCAGGGCAAGGAAAAGAGCAAAGGAAGACAAAAGGATTCCCAAGTTCTCTTTGTAGGATAGAAAGATTAAAACTTTGGGGATGCACTGATCCTTGCGACTGTTAGGGTACTGATTTTCTGGGCATTTGTCACACTGTTCTGTATCTGAAAGAAATAAGCCAATCTCCATAATTTCAGCATATCTATATTAGCCGATTCAAATTGATGGGATCAGCATCTTGTAACTGGCATGAAATCTGGTATTACAGAGAATTCAAGAAGCTCACTGAAAAGAAAGTGATAGCAAGTTTTGCTTTTCAAACAGGAAATCATTGAATGAATTCAATTTGACTCTTTCAGAATCCATCAAGATTGTTCAGTGTCTATAAGTAGACCATCATCAGAATATTTCACTTGGGGATATGTGATCCAGGCTTTGCAGAGTATTACAGTGCAGTCCTCAGCTCCCAGGGCGCCCGACTTCAGCGGCAGCAAAAATGGCTGCCGCTGCATCCTGTGTGCCCATGGCAGCTGGGGGCAGCACCTCGGGAGAAGAGTACTTTTGTCCCCTTCCCCTGGTTAAGGGAAGTAGCCCTGGAATGGGGTTACTCGATTTACTGCCGAGTGAGATAAAAGCGTTTGTGTTGGGCAGTGAGCCCCACACGAACACTCAGGATCCAGCAGTCTGCTTCACCAGTCCCACCTCCCTCCATCCCTGTTCCCTCCCCCCAGCATGCCTCCGCCTCCCTCTCTGTGCCTCCCGCCTCCCTGTCAAGCCTGCTCCCTGCCTTCTCCCCATCCTCCACCCCTCCCCCTCCCCAGAACGCCTCATCCCCGCATCCCCCCCATGCCTCTGCTTAACTTACCATGGCTCGGTGGTCCAAGCGACCGCCAAGTGGCGGAGCGCAGGTGCCCATCTGATGCTAAGCCAGCGCCAGGAGGTGCTGGGCTACCACCGGCGCTTGCCCAGCAGTAAGCCTCACAAGCGTGTCTTGTGAGGCACACCGCTTTCGCTTTTCTCTTCTCTCCAATGGGCAATTTTCACAATGGAGAGAAGTGAAAAGCAGTGTGCCCCATGAATCTGTCCTGGGACCGGTGCTTTTCAACCTCTTCATAAACGACCTGGAGACAGGGTTGAGCAGTGAGGTGGCTAAGTTTGCAGATGACACCAAACTTTTCCAAGTGGTGAAGACCAGAAGTGATTGTGAGGAGCTCCAGAAGGATCTCTCCAGACTGGCAGAATGGGCAACAAAATGGCAGATGTGCTTCAATGTCAGTAAGTGTAAAGTCATGCACATTGGGGCAAAATATCAAAACTTTAGATATAGGCTGATGGGTTCTAAGCTGTCTGTGACAGATCAGGAGAGAGATCTTGGGGTGGTGGTGGACAGGTCAATGAAAGTGTCGACCCAATGTGCGGCGGCAGTGAAGAAGGCCAATTCTATGCTTGAGATCATTAGAAAAGGTAATGAGAACAAAACGGCTAATATTATAATGCCGTTGTACAAATCTATGGTAAGGCCACACCTGGAGTATTGTATCTAGTTCTGGTTGCCACATCTCAAAAAAGTCATAGTGGAAATGGAAAAGGTGCAAAAGAGAGCGACGAAGAGGATTACGGGGCTGGGGCACCTTCCTTATGAGGAAAGGCTACGGCGTTTGGGCCTCCTCAGCCTAGAAAAGAGACGCCTGAGGGGGGACATGATTGAGACATGCAAAATTATGCAGAGGATGGACAGAGTGAATAGGGATATGCTCTTTACACTCTCACATAACACCAGAACCAGGGGACATTGACTAAAATTGAGTGTTGGGAGAGTTAGAACAGACAAAAGATAATATTTCTTTACTCAGTGTGTGGTTGGTCTGTGGAACTCCTTGCCACAGGATGTGGTGATGGCGACTGGCCTGGACACCTTTAAAGGGGGATTGGACAAGTTTCTGGAGGAAAAATTCATTACGTGGTAAAAGCCATGATGTGTATGCGCAACCCCCTGATTTTAGAAATGCGTTATGTCAGAATGCCCGATGCAAGGGAGGGCACCAGGATGCAGGTCTCTTGTTATCTGGTGTGCTCCCTGGGGCATTTGGTGGGCCGCTGTGAGATACAGGAAGCTGGACTAGATGGGCCTATGGCCTGATCCAGTGGGGCTGTTCTTATGTTCTTATGTGACATTGTGTGCCAGTAGTGAGCCAGTGCGCTGAGCCCAGGATTGTGCTCTTACTCTTCAGATTTTTTTTTTTTTTGAAGCATGAAAAAAGAGTTAGTGACAGAAGCCACAGGATTTTTCTGACCCACCAAGTTTTCTTCCAGGGAGTAAAGTTCCCCTTTTGTTGGTGAGTGGAACTCACAAAGTGTTCTGCTTTTTAAGAAAAAATATTGGTATGCTGGACAGAGGCTCTTGCCTTGTGTAAAAGGAAATTTGGCAATGTCCGAACAGAGGATTGACCTGTTTTTGAGTGAAGTCATGCAAGAAAGCCCTTCTCCACATGAATTAAGGTGATTAAAATATTTCTAAATTGATCAGTGCTATTGAAAGAAATGTGGTGTTTGGACAATTTGATGTCAAATGTTAGGCTGTTGAATGTATCTGCTAAGCAAGCTTTGTAGTTTTGGCTGTCCTATTACAATGAAAATCACACTTTCAATGGGGAATATCTCAGAATGAATGAGTTAGGAAGCAATCCTATATGCACTTACTAGAGAGCAAGTCTCATTGAACTCAGTTTACAGCCCAATCCTAACCAAAGTGCCGCAGTGCGATCCAGTGGGGTCGGTGCAGCCTCCGCTATATAAAGGGCTGGAATGGAGGCAGCTGGAGATCTCGTTGAGATAAGGGAGAATTTGTCCCCTTACTCATAAGAACATAAGAACAGCCCCACTGGATCAGGTCATTGGCCCATCTAGTCCATCTTCCTGTATCTCACAGCGGCCCACCAAATGCCCCAGGGAGCACACAAGACATCAAGAGACCTGCATCCTGGTGCCCTCAATTGCACTGGCATTCTGACGTAGCCCATTTCTAAAATCAGGAGGTTGCACATACACATTATGGCTTGTAACCCGTAAAGGAAATGTCCTCCAGAAACTTGTCCAATCCCCTTTTAAAGGCATCCAGGCCCGATGTCATCACTACATTCTGCGACAAGGAGTTCTACAGACCAACCACACGCTGAGTAAAGAAATATTTTCTTTTGTCTGTCCTAACCCTCCCAACACTCAATTTGAGTGGATGTCCCCTGGTTCTGGTGTTATGTGAGAGTGTAAAGAGCATCTCTCTATCCACTTTATCCTTTCCATGCATAATTTTGTATGTCTCGATCATGTCCCCCCTCAGGCGGATACTCCTTATCAATCCCCTGCAAACTCTATAGGTCTACTTGGAACTGTGCAAGCTTATTCATAGGTGCAGAAACAAGTAGCCCCATGTAGGATTTTCAGGCCTGGGAGGGGGTGAGGATGCAGAGGAGGACTGCTCCGCCATCCCTGACTCCTCCCAGACCTGAACAAACATTTTTTTCATCCTCATGTAGAAATAATGATAAAAATGATAATAGCAACAATAATCAGAAAGTAACTTTGCAGTCTTTCACTCACCCATCTGCACTGAAATCCCATCTTCAGAGCACTGGACACAATCATAGCAACAAATCTGCTGCCCCTGGCGAACAAGCCTATTCTGGCCAGGATGGCACTTCTCAACACATCTGGACTGGGGCACCATCTAAGAATGATCACAGGGAATGGGTGTGTGTGTAGGTATCAATTGGATGGTACAGATTGCTCTAATGTTCATTTTTCTCCATTTAATGACATACCTAGTCCTCTGTTTACATCCATGTGCCCTCAAAGTAACCAGCTATTTTATACCTTTCTCTTATCCACTCTATAACCAGACTACCACTGGGTCTCTTTGGACCTGCACCAGCTCTTCAGCTGGCACAAGTCAGAGGAGACAAAGGACGCCTGTTGGTTGGCTCCAGAAGGGATAGCTTCCGGCACAAGTCACTTGTGCCACATTCCACACCCTCCTTCCTCTGAAACCCGATCTTCCCAAATCTGTCCCAAACCTCACACCCCTGGCCCCATTCTGCCCACCCTGCTGATTTACCAAGGACCTTCAGAGGATCTTCTCTTTGGAGTCATGGTGAGAGGGTACCCTTACCATCCAGAGTGGTAGCCTGGAAGCAAGCAGCTATGAGCACTTCCCAAACAGCTCTTACAATGCTGTAACCGTATTCCACCACCTGGACCCTAGTCCTGGAAGCACACTGGTATGTTAAGATTGGGCCATTAGAGTACCATCCTGTTCATGTCTACTCAGAAGTCATTTCCACGCAATTAAATGGAACTCATTCCATTTTTTCATAGAATTACAGCCTCAGCCTCCCCTGCAGTCTCCCAATTCTTGATTCAGAAAACAGCATCATCCTCCCCACCTGCGTGAACCTGGGATTCCACAGGATGGCACTTCCATTCAAGGTGAATTCTCTGCCTGTAGGAACCTGGGAGTCCATCCTGCCAACACTGATGCTCTTGAAGGAGTGATTGGGGAATGTGACTGTGTTGATGATATCAAATGAACTTGCCAGTTCTCCCTGCTGGTCAAGAGAAATTTCTTCCCCGGCACTGTTGTTGAAATGGACGTTTCTCAGGAAAGAATTGATCTGGATCAGAAGGGGAGAGGTAGAAAGACAGATAAATGAAGAACAGATTGTGTGTGTGTGTGTGTGTGTGTGTGTGGACAAAACAGGTGAATCCAAGTCATATGAACCATGTTAGATGCTTGTCAGTTGACTTTGGGGAGAGTCACTCCAGCTGCTACTTTTGGAAATGTATCTCACGCACCTGCTCAGAACAGGAATTCTTGCTCTCCTAGTTCCGTGAGATGGTATCTAGTGGTGAGCATTTCATCATGAATGAAGTTCAGTGTTTTATATTGAAGCAATTTGGGAGGGTTTTCAGTTTTGGGGAGAGTATAAAACAGAACTTTGCTTCCAAGAAGTAATTGCAGAATTGAGCAATTGTAGTCCTCTGTTCCCATCATTTCAGCTTTCTACTTTTCTATTGACTCGTCATCGATGAAGCAGCCTGGGATGTGTGGTGCATGGGGACCTTTCACCCTTCCAGGAAGGCCTTTGTTCAAGGTCTTTGTTGTTGTGCCTGGTCTTTGTTGAATATGAGCTGGCCTGGCCCAGGCCATTGCGCCACTCCTCCAGTGTGACCTCTCTAACCTACACCCCCCCAGAAAGCTTTAACGTAGGATAGGTATTGGAAGGATGTGTCAATACCTGAGTGCTTGGGGGAAATGGCATGTGGTGGGTGTGCCTCGGTCTCCTCTGCTGTGAAGCACAGAAGGTAACTTTTCCCTATTTTGATGCATTTAACTTTTCATTCCCTGCAATCTCTGATATAAATCAATTTTACTGTGCAGTTATAGCCTATACCTTGGGTTCCTTCATGCTCGACCCCCTAGTGGGTCCCAAATCACAGTTTAAGAAACAGTAGCCTATACCTTGTGTTCATTCATGCTTAGCCCTCTTATGCTCAGTGTTCCCATTATTTTTCACCATGAGGTGGATGTTTCTCTAGAAGCCCAATCCTATGGCTCATTTATGACATAGAGAGGACATCTCGCTTTCAGAAATGCCTTTCCACGGCTCACTGACAACGGCCATTTTAGAGACATTGCAGCAAACGGCAGCAGTGGTGGTAGACACTTGTTAAGTCCGATACTACCTAATTCCCCACATGTCCAGTGCAGAGGCCCCAATGCAGCTCCTGCTTAAACCTTTGAGGGAAGTTCTGAGTTTCCCAGGATAAACCTGTGCCTGGCCACAAGGGCTACTCAGACCTGTGCCAGCTGTATATATGACACATTTCTGTGAGGACGCAGTTCAGGGGATCAAAGCCAGGAATGGGTCAGGATTTGATGGCTACTGCTGCTGCTGAACCTACCCACTTCCCAGTCCCAACCTGCCATACTCCCTGCACCATTGCCACCCCATGCTGCCTACCCCACCTGGCCCTCTCCTCCTCATCTCCCTCCAACCACCTACATGCACTTACTAGAACCAGCAGGTTTCCATTGCCTGTGTCATGCGGACCTGGCTGTTCACCACTTCTGGCAGTGACCGCGCCACGAGATCTGGCAAGTCACCTTTGGAAAAAGCCAGAAAGCACTCAGCATCATCAGGATCGGGCTGTTAACTTCAGATCATGTGATGCCACACTGTGTAAATATAGGCGAGTTCTGAACAACTTGTAACTTACAAAGCTCAACACAACCCATTAGTGAGAAATGCTCAGAAGCAAGGAGCAGGCCAGAGGATTTGTACAGATATCATTACACACTTGGGAATAAAACCCATTGAATAGAGAGGAATTTCTTCCATCCCTACTAACTGGTATAAGAGGCACCTTTTAAAATGTGTCCTCATGTTTAGCAGATGGAAAGTAACTGTCCCTCATCACCCCAGCATAGCATTTTTTCAGTGGCTGTTGCTGGTGCTTTCTCCATGTTTTTTTTTCCTTTCTTTTCAGATTGTGAGCCCTTTGGGGGATGGGGAACCATTCTTTAATTTAGTTGTGTGAGCTGCTTTGTGAATTACATTTTGCTTTTTTAAAAAAGGATATAAATATTCTTAATAATGATGATACTTCTGAATAAAGAAGCTCTGGATTGCACTATTGCACTGTTGGTTTATCATCAGCTAATGTAGAAATTCATTTATGACTACAAGTACTTTCCACTGCCTTCTGCACAAGAATTAGGAACCAGAATCCAGCCAGTGTTAGTGTCAAAATGCACTTGTGGTTTATTATGCTCAAATTGAGAGATAGTCTGACCTGCCATGGGTGGAGATTCCAGATACTCAATGTAGCTCCATCGCCGATAGCTTTTGGCTTGGATCTTGATGAAAACATGGCATGGAGAGCATGTGCGACAGAATACACAGCGTTGTAGATACTGTAGCTCTGACCAGTCATTTTCATTTCAAACATATGTGAAGGGAGGCTCCTCAGCTTTTCCTTTCCACTGCACTTTACTTCTCTTCTCACATAGGATGAGGGGAGAAAACATTTAAATGTCGAAGACCAAAACTGTGCCATGAAATAAAACTTTGATTGGTAAGGGTTGATTGTCTCCAGGAAATCTTCATATCCGGGCATGTCATCTGAGTGGAGGGCAAAGGATAACATACCATTGAACGTTTTGGGTGCAAACTGAGCCAGATAATTTATACCTGCGAAATCCCACTGGGCTGTAATGATCCAAACCTTTTCTATTGGCTTTCTTAATTCATTTTCATTGACCATTAGAACTCTTCGGAATATCTCCATTAATCGTGCATCCCCGTTAACAAGAATCACATTGCTTCTGCTCAATAACAGAGAAGAATTTATTCTTTCTGTGGTCGGAAGTAAGAGATCATCAGATGGATCCCAGTATCTCTTTAGTGCTGGAATCATTTCTGTAAACTCGACACAAATGTTGTTCTCCAGGAGCCTAGATGTCAAGCTCTGCAGGAAAAGTGCCCCAATTTCATCATCTGAAACAATGACACCAATCCATGTCCATCCAAAGTGCTTAAGGAGATGAAGAATCCCATCATGCTGAGAATTTCCAGTTGGAAGCATGTTATGGAGTAAAGGAAACTGAGTTTTATCATTCAATACATGGTGAAAGGAGTTGTAATTGAACTAAGGAGAAAAGACAACAGTATTTTTAGAGGTGACAGAAACCTACCTCTCCTCCTGAATTTCAAAATCTTTCTCCCAATCTATAGCAAGAGGGAATGTGCCTTTCAAGGTTTCCGATTCAGCACCAAATATTGTGAAATCTGAATGTCCTCTAATGCTTTGCTGTTGGCAGGAGTATTGAAGGGCTAAGTCCAAAGTATAGAGAAATACATACATATCTCTCAGTATGGAGAAATTTGAATTCTTAATACATGAAGAGAAATGTTTAACTAAACACAAATGAGCACACCAACATACACACCACACTTCTGTATTCATATTGAAGGGCTAAGTCCAAAGTATAGAGAAATACATACATATCTCTCAGCACGGAGAAATTTTTATTCTTTCTACATGAAGAGAAATGTTTAACTAAACACACAAAAGCACACACGCATACACACAACACTTCTGTATTCATAACAGCCCTTCTAAACAGAACAAAACAACAGAAAAAAGAGTTTCTTTTTCTAATGTATGCTGGTTAAAAAACCCGGTAGCTACCTGAAGAGGACCTGGGTTGAGCCAAATGGACAGAGCCAAATTTTTTAGCTTGGCTGCTTTGGGGGAATGACCTACGAATAAATGCTCCAGTTGGACTGCTCCCTTCATTTCCATTAATCAAGTGCAATGTTCATTTCAAGGAAGGAACATACTTGTGGAAGTTTGTAGGTATTTAAGATGCTGGGCATGTGGATTGTATTTTGGGGGATGAGCCCTCCAATGATGGCCATGAGCTTCTTTTTCTGGCCACAATGGTAATTATAGCGACACCCTGTGAAAAGGAGATTCAGAGTGCCATAAGCGTTCCCCATTGAATTCAAGAAATCTGGAAAGATGATGTGTCCCAGCGTCTTGTTGGATAAGAGGTTGGCATTCCTGTTGATCTCATTTATGGCAAACTCAAGAGCAAGAGCTTCATGGAATTTCCTGGGGAATATACTGCAAAGAGAGTTTCACTTGATTAAGGCACATGCAATGAACTCTTTCTCCTACAGAAACTGTTGGAGTCATGCCATGTAAGAGCAAAACCCTCAAACCTTTAAAGGATCATGTTAATATTTTGAATAATTTTGTTTTCCACATGTGTTTTTTTTAATTCTCTAAAATCCTCCCTTTGAGGGCTGTGATGAACTCACCAAATTTGATTTTATTTGCTGAAAGCTGATGTCAGCTTATCATATAACACAGGCTTTAAACATAGCTACCTAGATAAACAGACACTGCATCTGAATTTGTGCATTATGTTTAGATAGTCGCTCAATTGAATCCTAATCCATGCTGTGATGTGGTACATCCCAACCACAGGATGAACACCTCAGTGATGAATAGAGATTTATTTTGTGTTTGGCCAAGGTAACTGGGGAAGGACTTGAGCTGAGGCAGGAATTGAATTCCTTTGGTTTCTTCTAGCTTCTTCTTATTTTAATTATTTACTTAAAAGATATTTATCCCAACTTTCCTCTGCCGGAGCACATGCCCTATGCAGCTTACAATTTAAGGATAAAATATACACTGGATCAAAACAATAAATAAAACCAGCAAAAAATAAATAAAACCAATTTGAAAAGGGCAAAAACACTCAAGAATCTTCTATGAAAGCACAGAAGGGAGTCAAGCCATCACCCAAATGTCAGACGAAACTAAAAGGTTTTGAACCCTCACTGAAATGCCTTGGGGGGGTAGATCTTAATTCTCCCAGTACGGGGTTCCTTAATTGTGGCACCACTACCGAGAAGGCTCACCATCCTCCTAACTTATGCCACAGTGATCTGGCAGTAGATTGAGATATGGGATTTTCAGCTTCATGAGTGTTGCTGCTCTTTCAGAGCTTGAGCACCTTGCCCTGGTTCTTTGCAGCCAAATTATTAGGCTACAAAAGACGGTGCAGAACAACTTGGAAGCAAGATGGAACAAGGATTAATTAACTGACATGCATGTATCTCTTCCCTTCCATGAGAATAATTTCAGGACGGCTGGATTTCTTCTACTCTCAATCCAAATGTAGAAAGATTTATTGCAATCTGAAAGTGACAGAAATGTTGGGGAACAAGAGGACTTGACTTGAACACGAATCTAGTCACACACAAAGAAACAGAGAAATGTAACAAAAATGTCAGGAGTAACTGTATAATGACTGTATACTGTAACTCTATTATTATTATTAACCGTATTTATATACCGCTTTTCAACAAAATTTCACAAAGCGGTTTACAGAGAAAAATCAAATAACTAATATTCAAAAAATAACTATTGTTTCTCTATTCAGATATTATCCAGGAGAGGATGGCTGAAATAACTACTTACATAAAGTTGACTGACCTTTTTGGTCTGGCATTAAAGGGAAGTTCCCTGATCTCTAATTGTACGAAAGATGTAAATTCACCAATTACAATACCATCTAAAGAATCAGGGCCTACGAGCCAGGACAGCGAAGCCCTTCGAGGGTCACAATTCATACTAACACTATGAGGCAGTTGCAGTAGCAAAGTTATCAGCAGTAATGGAATCAGCCTGCAGATCAGAAAGCCTTGGCCCCACACATACTGGGCCCCCTTCATTGTGACATATGTGCCCATCATCAGTGCTGTTACAGCCATCAGCATTCTTGAAAGGAGCTATAAAATGGACCTCAAATCTGAAAATAGTTACAGCTTCCCCACTACACAGACCATGAAATTCCCTTTAGTTACAGCTCTGCCTGTTTTCAGTGAAACTCTCAAATTGCTTTGTACTGTGTCTTTATAACCACTATAGAAGAGAAGAGTGTGTCACCTTGTTTGTTGTTACAAACTCTGCAAGTGCCTTCTGCTAATCCTTGGCGTATTCACTACTTGACCGATTATGAAAATTGCAAGGTTGAGAATTGTTCTTCCCAAAGCACTTGAAGATCTGCCAGGCTAAAGTAAACATGTTGGATGGATCCACAGTCAAAAACTTCTCTGCACTGGGGAGGAAGTAAAAGTCTCCAGTGCATGTTGGGTATGAAGAAGAACGTACTGAAAGAATAGCAACTAGCACAAGCGCTGTGGGTAAAAGGAAATTGTCAGTGACCAGAAGCTCAGATTTCCTCCCAAACCCATAACCTTTTTTCTTTTCCTTGCATATTCTGAAGACACTGTGCGTGTCTGTATGTGTGTTTTCTATTCCGTTTGTCTTCATTATCAGGAGCAGTGATTTTCAACTATTTTCACCTCACGGCACATGAGGTGGCGCATGTCCAAGGAGACCCATAGAGGCCAGCGACCCTTACCCAGGGGTAAGGGGAAAAATTTCCCCTTGACTCTGGCTGAGCTACTTCTGGCGCCTATCCTGCGCTGGATACAGCACAAGCCTCTTTGCTTGCCTGTTCCAGCGCAGGATAGAATTGTGCTTAAGGCACATGTGAAAGGTGGTTACAGGAGATGAAGTCCCACTTGGCAACAAATCAACTGCAGATTAGAATCTTATTGCCAAACTCAGAAAGGAATGTTGTTTTAGTAGGTCAAATGCTGGAGTTGTACTGAGAAAATGCACATTCAAATCTCAACTTAGCCATGAAGACTTCTGAGTAACCAAAGGCCAGTCAAAATTCATCACACAAATTTATTTCTCAGGCTTTGTGGGAATAAAAGAGAAGCTTGTGTACTACTCTTGGATCCTTAGGGTCAGATATCAGTATAATAGAAATATCATTTGTGGGGACCCCAAGAGAAGATTTCCATTACCCACCCAGTATCCTCTTTCTAAATATGGATATTGAAACTATAACAGTGTTATAGTTCACACAGTGTTCTCACAAACATGTCCCATATTTCTGGCAAACTAAGCTAATGGTGATCCAGCAGCAGAAAAGATTTGAAATAAAAGTTTGAAAATTGGCAGCAAAAGGAGGAAACAATTTACATTATGATTACATGAGGTGCTTTGAATCAAGCTAGAAGAATCTAAATTTGTTGTGCTCATTAAGTTATAGCTCATCTGACTTTGTATGGAAAAATGTTTCCCAATATATTCATCATCATCCCTATTATACAAAGATATAAACCTAATATATTCATGTGTGTGTGCATGCACATTCCAAATAAAAAATGGTAACGGATCTACAGGTGGAGCCTATTTATCCGTGTTAGTTCCGCATGATGAACAAAAAACAGCATTGTGCTTAATGCCATAGAGCTACGCAAATTCGCTGCAGCCTGACACTTCCGGATGGAAGGAAACTAAGGCAGCTGTTCTCAATCCCCTCCTGTCCCTTCCACTCTGTACTCAGCCCTCCTGTTGCCAGCTGCCCTGCTTCTTTCACAGTTGGAATGGTGAGCTTGCTTGGAAAGCCTCATCCTCTGTGTCCAAGGCTGCCTCCCAACAGTGCTGCAGGTTCTCCTCCTCTTTGCTGCCGCCGCTACTGCAGCCCTCCCTGGCCACCATCTTAGAAGCTCTCTGCCCCCGAGCGTTCTGGGACTTATAGTCCGGCTCACTGCTCACCCTCACCTGTCTTTCCAAGGCTTCCCAAGGTTTGCTTGGGAAGGCTTGCTGGAGCAGGAGAGCCTGCATCATTTGGGGGGGGGGGGATTTGGCAAGCACTCCCTGGGTTTTTTAAAGCAATCCTCTCTCTTCCCCCGGCCTCCCTCTCCTGAGCCCTCCACATTGCCAGCTGCCCGCTTCTTTCACAGGTGGGATGCCGAGCTTTATAGAGTCCAGCCCTATGAGTTTCTACTCAGAAGTAAGCCCCATTGTAGTCAATGGGGCTTACTCCCAGGAAAGTGTGGAGAGGATTGTAAGCTATATCTCATGCTTTGCTTGGTGGGTAGGCTTGCTTGTGCAATAACTGGGGGGGGGGGGAATTTGGCAAACAATCCCTGGGTTTTTTTAAAGCAATCCCCTCTGTTGCTACCACACCTGCCCCTGTGTGTGTGTGTGTGTGTGTGTGTGTGTGTAAAAGAGAGAGAGAGAGCTCCACCTTGCTGCACCTTACTGTGTTCTGGTTACACAAGGTTTTCCGCCTCCCTCTTCAGCCTCTTTGCTGGCTCAGGGGCTCCAGGAATGTTACTGTTCCTTGGAAAGGGGAACCTCTTCCATGGCTCCAGGGCTATTCCCTGCCTGGAATAGACCTCCAACATGCAAAATTCCCCTGCAAGACACCCTTCAATCTGCAATGGTGCCACTGCATTGGCACAGAGGAATATGCCCTGAACTGGGATGTTTGGATCCTATGGTCTATTGTTGCTGCTAAGAGAATTCTATTTAAGAGAAAACTGTTTACAAAAGGCATTGAAAGATGATAAATGTTGGAGTGTTTGCTTCTTCTTTTTTCTTGAATTGTCCTAAAATTTTCCTGAAAACTGGAGAACTGAAAATTTACAACCCTTACCGCCCAATCCTATCACCCACCATTGTACTCAATGCAGCATGTGCTGCATTTAATGGTGGGGAAGGGCTAGAACAGGAGCCTGAAGGCCAACCAGAGGTGATTAATAAAAGTTTTTGTCAGGGCCCCTTCCAGATGCCCTTACCCCCGACTTACCCAGGAGCAGGCACCCCATGCCCAGGGTGGGGAGGCTTCACTGCCCTCGAAGGGGGCAAAGCAGGGTGGCTCACCTCAGCCAGCCAGAGGGGGCTGGCAGGGCAAACAAGGAACACAGAAGGAAACAAGCCAGGAACAGGAAAGGCCTTTTCTGCCCCACCTGGAGGAAGGGGCAGGGCCAAAGGGGGCAGGCTTGCTCCATAAAACAGGGAGGCCAGGGATGAGAGGCAGTCAGAGTGAAGCAGGGAGCTGTGAGGTCAACAGCTCCTGCTCTTAGGCCAGATTTGGCAGCTCTGCTAGGGAAGAGGACAAGGGTGCTGGAGCCCCCTCTTCCTCCAGCCAATCTGAGGCCTCCCTGGGGAGGAACAAGCCTGTTCCAGGCACCTCCAGGGGAAGGCCCCTACAGTTTTATTTACCTCTGGGAAGGGCTTCCAGTTGCCTCTAGGACTCTTTGGTCTACTCCATAACTCCCCAGTGACAACACAGTTTGCCAACACGACTTCTACTGTATGCTGCAGGGGCATTTTGGCTTGTTGGGGCCTCCTTGGTGTAAGGGAATACTTGTTCCCTTGCCCCAGGGGATGCCCCAACAGCTGCCATGGGTCAACTTGAACCTGCATTAGCTCCATAGTCGGGGAAGTGGGTTTGGTTTTGTGGGTGCCAAACCCACCCCCTTTCTGGACCCAATCTGTCCTCTTCCTCACCCTGTCACCTTCCTGTTCTGCCCACCCCACCCCATTCCACCCTCCCTTCAATCCTCCTAACCCTTACACAAACTTACCAGTGGCAGCGGGTGTCAAGTCCTTGTTTTTACACAAACCTAGCCACTCATGACTTGAGGCTTTGGCACTGTCATGGTTGCAGCAGCCATAAAACTATGCTGTTGGAACACTAATTCCAGTGGCGTAAACTGCCCTTAGGATTGTGCTGTCAGTGTGTTTGAATGCGGCTGGACAGGTTCAAGTGGGAGGTGGCAAGATGACAGTAGTGTTAGGATGTTCCTGAATCACTGCACTGCGCTCCCCTCCCCATGCTTTCAGCAAAAGCAGCCAGGTGGACAAGAAGGAGTTAGTGGTGGCAGGAGGGTATGCACCTGCTAACACACCTGCAAGCAAGAAAGGGGGGACAAAATTGGGGTGGAGTTTCAGCTGGCACTTAAACTAGAGGCGGGTGTCAATGCCAATGCTGACAAGACAGATTTGCAAGGTTTCAGGCAGCAAGTCTGCTTGCTTCACTCCAATCGCATTCACAGCTGTGATTTACTATGTAGTACTGCAGCATTGTCCCATACAAATGTGATCCCTGACTGGGTAAGATCGCCTGTGTGAATCATGTAGTTAGGCCAAAGAAGAGAGTGACTGAGCAGTGAAAGCCAGAGGAAACAATGGGGCTGAACACAATTTTTAAATGGTGAATATTTCCACAGAGCGCATTAAAAAAGAAATGCCATATTTTTATCATTGTTACTTTCAGTCTGAAATTTGGCAATTCTATCACAGCTCTAATTCTACTGCCCTCCAACCCATTAAGACAATTCCTGCCCCATGTCTGGCAAACCAGCATTCTAAACCACAATGTCCTCTTCCTATTCAAGAGCTGCAGCTTAGAAATGGCAAGATTCAGCATTACCAGTAAGTATTATTGTCAGTTAGTGTATTATTGTCAGTAAGTGTAAAGTCATGCCCATTGGGGCAAAAAATCAAAACTTCACATATAGGCTGATGGGTTCTGAGCTGTCTGTGACAGATCAGGAGAGACATCTTGGGGTGGTGGTGGACAGGTCGATGAAAGTGTCAACTCAATGTGCGGTGGCAGTGAAGAAGGCCAATGCTATGCTTGGGATCATTAGAAAAGGTATTGAGAACAAAACGGCTCATATTATAATGCCGTTGTACAAATCTATGGTAAAGCCACACCTGGAGTATTGTGTTCAGTTCTGGCCACCGCATCTCAAAAAGACATAGTGGAAATGGAAAAGGTGCAAAAGAGAGCAACTAAGATGATTACAGGGCTGGGGCACCTTCCTTATGAGGAAAGGCTACGGCGTTTGGGCCTCTTCAGCCTAGAAAAGAGACATCTGATGGGGGACATGATTGAGACATTCAAAATGATGCAGGGGATGGACAGAGTGGATAGAGAGATGCTCTATACACTCTCATATAACATCAGAACCAGGGGACATCCGCTAAAATTGAGTGTTGGGAGAGTGAGAACAGACAAAAGAAAATATTTCTTTACTCGGCATGTGGTTGGTCTGTGGAACTCCTTGCCACAGGATGTGGTGATGGCGACTGGCCTGGACGCCTTTAAAAGACAAGTTTCTGGAGGAAAAATCCATTACAGGTTACAAGCCATGATGTGCATGTACAACCTCCTGATTTTAGAAATGGGCTATGTCAGAATGTCAGATGCAAGGGAGGGCACCAGGATGCAGTTCTCTTGTTATCTGGTGTGCTCCCTGGGGCATTTGGTGGGCTGCTGTGAGATACAGGAAGCTGGACTAGATGGGCCTATGGCCTGATCCAGTGGGGCTGTTTTTACGTTCTTACCTACATCAAGGTCACTGGGTTCAGCTATAAATTCCAGGAGAAGAACCTGTGCTGAGTGTAAATCAGACAGGTCTTAACCATTCCACCCTCTGTAGATTCAAAATTAAAGACAGTGTCTGTACTCCAGAGAAATTGATAACTTCTTGCACCCAGTGGGATGTAATTATTATTATTAATAATAAAAATATAGCACCATCAATGTGCATGGTACTTTACATTAGAAGAGAAGTCCTTGCTCTGAGGAGCTCACAAATTCAATAAGCACAAGGGACTTGGTTGAGGAAGGGGACCGAGGAAACGTCCTGATTTGGACATCTTTTTCTCAAACAGCAATTTCATTCCAAACCACTTTGTGATTTATATCTGAAATGTGGGACACTTTCAAAAGTGGATTGTATCACAAACATCCTCTGCTCCAAGAGTGAAACCTGAAAGTTCCGCAAGGCAGGCAGAAGCATATTTAATATAGCTAATATAGAGAACGGAGTCTTGGCTTCACAATATTGAAGCAGAAAACCCACAATCATTTGGATTCTGTGAATGTAGTTTTATGCCCTACCCATGGCTTTCCGGAGTGCCCCTTGCACATCCTTGTTTCTCAAGCTATAGATGATTGGATTAAGCATTGGTGTGAGAATCCCGTATAGCACAGACAAAATCCGATCCTGCTCCTGGGAGTATGTGGAGTTGGGACGGATGTATGTGAAGATGATGGTGCCAAAGTAGATGTTGACCACAGTCAGGTGAGAAGCACAGGTAGAAAAGGCCTTGAGACGCCCTTCCTTGGTGCGGATCCTGACAATGGCCGAAACTATATAGACGTACGACACCAGAGTAACCAGAAATGAACACATGATCACACCTCCACCCACCACAAAGGTCGCAATTTGATTGGCCTGAGTGTCAGAACAGGAGAGCTGAAACAGGGGTGGGACGTCACAAAAGAAGTGTCGGATGACATTGTCCCGGCAGAATGACAAAAGGGACATCATGCCAGAGTGCACACCAGAGTTAACCAAGCCCAGAATCCAGGCAGATGCTGCCAGCCACACACACGTTTTGGGGTTCATGAATACACCATAGTGCAGTGGGTGGCAAATGGCAGCATACCGGTCATATGCCATCACACCCAGCAGGAGGCATTCAACGCCACCAAAGGAGATGAAGAAATACATTTTGGAGAAGGAACCAGCAAGGGAGATTCGCTTGTCCTGAGAGAGATAACTTATCAGCATCTTGGGAACAGTGGAAGATGTGAACCCAATGTCCACGACAGAGAGATTACCCAGAAAGAAATACATGGGGTTGTGCAGTCTGCTGTCCAAAGCGGTGATGAGAAGAATGAGAGTGTTTCCACCTAGGGCCATCAAGTAGCAAAGGAGAAAGAGACCAAAGAGAATGAGTTGGACGTCTGGGTCACTGGAGAGCCCCAGGAGTATAAATTCAGTAACAGGGCTTCTGGCTAACAGCTCTTTTGTTGGAGTGCTCCTAAAACAACATCTGTGTGCCAGTTTTTGGTCCACTTTCTCAGCATACCTAATTTTCTTTTATTGACAAGGTTCCCTCTTGTGGCTCTGCTATTTTTTACTTGATTTTATAATCGACAAGCTTTGGATTGCTTTGGATTGGATTCTGACTGCTGGGGAATTCAACAGATAAAGAATCATGGGGAGGAAAAAGAAACGCCAAAGAGTTTCCCCGGGTCGGGGCTCTCCAACGAAAGCTGCCAAGCATCTCTGCTTAGAGGATTTATCAGGCTGGACTGAGACAGCAATTGAGACTTGCATCCCTGCTTCTACAAACAAATTCTCTGTATTGGAATCATCACCTTCTGCTGTTGGAAAGGAAAATGGGGAGTGCTGCGAGAATGCCTCTGAACCTGTTTATGAAAGATCTCTGCAAGCTGGGAGACACAACACAGCTTCTACACCCTCCTCTCCAACAAAGGAAAATACTATTCTTACCGACTGCCTCCTGGAAGATAACACTGACGCGGACAAACTTCAGAACTCAAAGGAGGGTAAGGAGGGTATGTTTCCACCTAACAGTCCCTTGTTGCCTCTTATGGCGGAGCAGTGTGTGATATCAGGGAGGACCGCCTTGATTTTCTTTCAAGAAATAAAATGTATAGCCTCCCGTGTTAGCACCCTCCAGGAGTCAGTTAACTCCCTCCGAGAATTGTTTTGTAAACATTTTGTTGACCCCCAGCCACCGCAACAGCAGACACATGGGAGGCATAAAAGCTTCACTCCTAAACCCGAGAGGCATAAAAGGCAAAAAAGCTTAACTCCCAAGCCTAAGAGTGGGGGAAGAGAAAGGAGAACATGGAGAAGATAGAGAATCCATCTGTATCTCAGCATCTTCTAGTGAAACAGGTGACCCTTGAACTCAAAAAGAATGTGTATAATGTTGGTAAATGGCTAAATAAATTTAAAATTGTGGATTCGCTGGCTAGATTACTTAGATCGGAACCCAGATGTATTGATTTAAAATATTACCAGCGATTGGCTGCCCCTCCAGATAGAACAAAATTGAGGCTGGAATTTGCAAGCCCGACCATCCCCCTGATGCTTTTCAGAATGCAGGGTTTTCTGAACTCCTATGAAATAAGAGCAATGAGAGTTTTTACAGATATAAGCCGGCCACCAATGCTGCCTTCTAAACACTTATCTGCAGCTCCTCCAGCTGTTATCATTCCAAGGTCAAGGTTTGAGAGGCTTGGCGTGGAGCCTACGACTGCTGCTGCTAATGACCCGCTGGAGAGCTATGTAGTTAACTCTCAAAATACTTTGAAAAATCTGCCCTGGACTTGTGCTGCTAATGATTCACAGAGGAGCAGTGCTAAAAATCCACAAGATATTTTGGAAAACCCTCTGAATACAGCCATAAATGAATTGGAAGAGATGACAGCCTCCCTCGAGGAATCCTTGGCAAGGCTAACGCCCAGAACGCCTAGGGTACTTCCCACAGTGGCAGTAGAGGCTATGGTCCATTCAAGTCAGGTTTGCCATGTGGAGGACATGGATACAGCTCCCCCCTCTGAGAGAGAATTGGCAGAGCTGGATGACTCTCAGGACTTGGTACTTCTACTGGCCTCTACACAAGAAGGTGGAGGAGAAACAGTTGAACAAACATCCCCTCCTGCTGAACTCTTTGGGGAGCCAATAAACACTGCTGGTAAGGCACCCAACATAGAACAACCAACAGCTTATTTACAATCATCTGGCGTTAGCGCTGCTCTCCAGAAATCCAGCGTGGTCAATGGAAGTAATATGAGACTGGAAACTATACGCACCCAAGACAATACTGGTGAAGAAGACCTAGATTTTAGAGAACTTTTGTTCCAACTGGAGGCTGAGGAGGGATCTCTTTCCTCAGAGGTTTTGGAGGCCTTTAAAAATTTGTCTGCTGGAGAGCAAGCCAAAGTTATTGATAATTTGGATAAGATTAGAGTCCAACTTAAAGACTCTATGGATGGACAGATGACCATGACCTCAACTGCTATTGGAACAAGGACTGCTCAGTCGAACTCTAACGTTCCCCACCGACCATCTGCTGTTCAACCGTCTAAAACACAGAAGCTTATTTCTTTGGGACGTGGAGAGGAAGACATTCAAGCTCTCCCATCAGATTGACTTACATCTGCAACACCTGATCTCACATCAAGGACATATTTAAAACTTCTTTCTTGGAATATTGTGGGATGGCATAGCAAGGTTAATGATGAGACTTTCCAGAGATATTTATGTGATTTTCACGTAATCCTTTTGCAGGAAACCTGGTCTCAAATTCCTTTACACCTTCAAGGTTTTAATACCTACAACATTCCAGCTTATAGAATAAGCTCCAAGGGGCGTTTGCAAGTGGGGATGACAATTTTTGTCTCTTCCCAGCTAAATTCAGAACTGGTGGTCACCAAGACAACTAGCAAATTATGTCATGCAGTCAAGCTTATTCTTAACAATCTTCAGTTAATAATTGTAAATGTTTATCTTCCTCCTGGCTTGAACAACCAATTATTATCCCAGAATTGGAGCACCTTCTGTAAAATTGTCACAGAGTTAGACATGGAATTTCCTTCATGCCATTGTCTTATCGGTGACGATTTCAACGCCAGGGTTGGAAATTCAGAGCCGTTGCTCAGTACTGCCGCAAACTTAGATCCTGATTCATCTCCCCTTGATTTATTTTCTTTAGAAAGATTTTCCAAAGATAATAAAACAAATGCAGCTGGCCTCTATTTGGCCAGATTCTGTGTCAATTTTAATACAATATGGTTAAATGGCCTTGTAGATTTCCCCAATTCAGGTGAATTCACTTATGCTTCAGCCATTGGTTCCAGTGTTATAGATTATTTCTTGGTTCCACTTCACCTCAAGGTCAATGTTATTGATTTTTTTGGTTGATGATCTAGGAATGAGTGACCATTTTCCTTTAATACTCAAGCTAGATTTAGGTTCTTTCCAGTACTCCACCCCTGATGTAGAGCTTGAAAATGAATATGAAATTAGGCCTAAAATCATGTGGAATACTACAATTAATCAGAAAATGAGCAAACTGCTCTACACGGAGCCGTACAAGAGCTATAGAATCCAACTTTTAGATGAGTCAGATCCGATAGAACTAATTAAGATATATGAGTTATTAATCTCTAGGGTTTCATCCACTTTAGTCTCCTACACTAGTATACCCTCTGCTAAAGGTGGTATAGGGGAGGGATCCCAAACAATATCCCCTTGGTTTGATAGGGATTGTATGGATCTCAAAAATCAGATTAGATCCGTTTACCAGCAATACCGCTATTCAGGGGCTATTCAAATTCCCGATACATATTTTATTCTAAAGAAGCAGCTGAAACAACTGATCCAAGAAAAGCGACATAATTATGCTTCCCGCTTGTGGTATAAACTACTAGCTGCCATAGAACATAAAAATTCTAAGCAATTTTGGGGTATAATCACCAATTCTGCTCAGAAAACTGCACCTCGCTCTCAGATGGTCATCTCCCCACAAGAGTGGTGCCGCTTTTTCTCCACCTTATATTGCCAAGAGGGTGAAAGTGGCTTAGCATCTTTTACTTTAAATCCTTCAGCAACCACCCCATGGCCTCCTGTATCCACTGAAGAAATTATAGAGCTAGTCTCTCAAAGTAAACAAGGGAAAGCTCCTGGGCCAGATTTGGTATTGTCAGAGATCCTGAAAGTGGACCCCGAATGGTGGGCCCCTATTCTATCCTCATTATTCACAGTGGTGGACCAAACAGGTATAATACCAGCTGAATGGACAAATGCTACTATAGTGCCTATTTACAAAAAAGGCGACCATCGTGATCCCTCCAATTTTAGACCTATAAGCCTTTTATCAGTGGGGGGAAAACTTTATGCAAAACATCTTTTAAACAAGCTGCTATCCTGGATGGAAGATCTGGGCCTTCCAGGGTGGGATCAGATAGGATTTCGAAAAGGATCTTCACCAATTGATCACTGTGCTGTTTTAGCTCATCTGATTGACAAGTACACAAGGCTAAAAAATCAAAAATTATATGTTGCTTTTCTGGATCTTAAAGGAGCCTTTGACTCCGTTAATAGATCGCTGCTATGGGACAAACTAGTTAAACTCAATATAGACCCTAGACTTCTAACTCTTATTCAGAAGCTTTATACAGGCACCACCTGCCAAATTAAAATTACATCTTCGGGGAAATTGACCCCCAAAATTCAGGTCGAAAGGGGAGTGAAACAGGGGTGCATTTTAGCACCCACTCTTTTTAATCTTTTTCTGCACGATTTTACCCCCTTTTTGCTTCAGATAGATGGACATTTTTCCAAACTAGGTTCAATGCATATTCCAGCATTGCTTTATGCAGATGATGCAGTGCTAGTATCCTGTACACCTATTGGACTTAAGCGACTTTTAAATAGAACTTCTGACTATCTGAAATGTAACAAACTTGAACTGAACTCTCAGAAAACCAAAGTTATGGTCTTTTCAAAATCATGGAGCCCAGGTACTTGGTCTATCGGAGGGGAGAAACTGGAACAGGTCAAAAGCTTTAAATACCTTGGAATTCACTTCCATTACAATCTTTGCTGGGGTACTCATCAAAAATTGGTTACCAACTTGGCCCGTGTCACTTTGCAGAGCACCAATCGATTCTTTTTTAGTCAGGGCAATCGTTATATACCAGCTGCTCTCAAGGTATTTAACGCCAAGGTATCGGCACAGCTCCTGTACGGGTGCCCTATCTGGATTAGCTCTATAAATCACACCCTTGAGAGTATCCAAGCAAAATTTTTGAGGGCTATCCTGGGTTTACCTAAATCTGTACCAATCAATCAATCAACAGTATTTATATACCGCTTTTCAACTAAAAGTTCACAAAGCGGTTTACAGAGAAAAATCAAATAACGTAAATGGCTCCCTGTCCCAAAAGGGCTCACAATCTAAAAAGATGCAAAAATGAATACCAGCAGACTGCCACTAGAACAGACAGTGCTGGGATGAGGTGGGCCAGTTACTCTCCCCCTGCTAAAAAAAGGAGCACCCACTTGAAAAAGTGCCTCTTACCTACTTAGCAGGGGTGCAATACTCTGCATTATGTTTGGAGACCGGACAATCGCTCTTAGTATCAAGAGCATGGCTTTTAACCATACGCTATTGGCTCCTATTACATTATAACGTGAAACCAGGCAGTCTCCTATCCAGAATGCTATCTGAGTCTGGTTCTTCTAAATAGTATAGCCAAATTAAATCAAAAATCAAATCAATTGGTTTTTCATTGGATTTTTTAAGTTTCTATCCATTCCCTGAAGTTTATCAAAGGGTAAAGCAAAGAATGCTAGACATTGAGGCACAAAACCTCTTTGAACTTGCTTCTAGAATTTGCTCCCCTCTTAATTTCTCTATCCCGCTAAAGTATGGGCAAATGGCTCCTTATCTGAGTATTCTGATCAACCCCTCTGAACGTCGTGCAATCTCTTTGGCAAGATTCAATGTGTTTCCATCCAAGGTCACAGAAGGTAGATATAGGCAAATACCATATAAAGAACGCCTCTGCCCTTGTAATTTGGGAAACGTTGAATCAATCATGCACATTCTTTTTTATTGTCCTCGGCACACTAGATCCCGCCACACTTACATGACTCCACTTCTTGGCAAAATGAATGGGCTTTCGGATGAGGCAAAACTGAAGTGTCTCCTAAATGACTGCTCACCAGATGTGCTAGAGGGAATTTCTAAATTTTTACTTTTGGTGACTTCCAAGCCTTCTTAATGTAATTTGTCAAAATGTTGATATTTTATGTTGAACTGTAAATGTTTTATTAGTAATTTAGTATCTTAACTCCGTTTTTGATAAACGGGACTAGGACTAATTATGTTTGCTTTTATGATTTCTCTATCTATGCCTAATAAAGGTTTATTCATTCATTCATTCATTCAGTAACATCTGTGCCATTCTGCACCATCCGATGTAGGGGCTCCATCTGTGAGGGAATATTAAATGGAATATTTGTCAAAAGGTGGCACATGGAATAGAGGGTTTAGCCACACAAATACAAGCATGACAACAGTCAAAGCACAACAGCAGTTCTTTTTTTTTTTCAATCCCTAGAAAGCATTTGCGCTGCCTTCCATTCTTTGCTTTCTCTCTCTCTTTCCAGCTTCTTCCTCCTAATGAACTCTCAGAAACTCACAGAATTTATATACCTTTAACTTTTCAAGAAGAAACATTCGCTTTCATAAACTCCAGTTCCCAGGACTATGGGAATATCTGATCCAACCCCATTATAATGGAATTTGGTGGGGGGTTAGCCTACCTCCGCACCTGAACTCCATTCCCTGCTGACACTAAAAATGCTTTTCTCCAACCACCGCACATTAAGTATTTTTAAGCACATCATCTTCCCTTCTGATTGTAACAGTGTTGTATCAGGGCAGGGGTAACTCCAGTGTTACAACCAGAGACAAAATTTGGATGCACAGATCAAGCTAAATATAACACAGAACATTTTTTTCCCCCAAGATACACTTTTTGGAAGAGAGTTGTGATTGGATCTCCTAATATTTGTTTTTAACTTTAAAGTTAACAGATTCTAGATTTGTTTGAATAACAGATTCAGATGAAACAGTGTTTATTCTTTATACTTATTTTATCTCTCCCCCCTTGGGGCAAATAGCCCTTACTCTGCCATGTCCCAGAAAACCCTCTTACCATTGCATCATCAATATATCAAGGTAAGGAAAATTCCAGTTCTAGGACCACATACTGTATTAAAGGGAGGCAGGGAGGCTGTGGGGGGCATGCACTGGATCCTATCCCCCTTTTCTTCAGCCTCCCCACCTCCTTCTCCCTAAACTTCCACTAGTGAAATTGCTAGTCTGAGGAAACCCACTGAGGTGCAGGAGGCTTACAAAAGTGTCAGGGGATTTAAACTCCTTTTGCCTATGAAGCCTCCTGATTTGTCCTCCCCTACTGGAAACAGTGTGCCCATTTTTGGCGTGGCTGCACCAGTGGGGGGGGGGGATAAGAATAGAATTGGACTCTAAATGGTGCCGTTTAAATGAAATGAATTATTACACTCCCCAGAACTTGACAGAGATACATACTGTAACAAGTACACAATGCTTACGCATTCCAGATGACTTTGGGCCCCATCCCATTCAATTTTTCAGTGCCGGTGCAGCTGTGCCAATGGGGCATGCACTGCATCCTGTGATGGGGAGGCAGTCACAGAGGCCTCCTCAAGGTCTGGGAACATTTGTTCCTTTACCTCGGAGCTGCATTGTGGCAGCACTGGTGCTAGAAAGTTAGATTGGATTGGGCCCACAGAGATTTGTTTTCTACCTCTGTTAGCCCAAGTCTACTCAGGAGTAAGTCTCATTCTAGTTGATGGGGCTTACTCCCAGGAATGTGTGGATTGAACTGCAGCCTGAAATAAGGGTTTGGGGACTTGTAATGGCTACTGATGGATATATTTTTAATGAATGTATCTGAACTTTAGCTAGAGGCTGTCTCCACTGAATTTGGTAAGTTCATTATAAGAACCTGAGAGCATGCTACTAATTCTTCTCCTCCTAGCCTCTTCCCCACAAATAATTAACTGCATGTGGCATATCTGTCAGAGGAAAATAATGCATCACTTGCCTCAAGCACAGCATTGTCCAAGAGGGGAACTCCAATTTCTCCCTTTTCCTCCAACATGTAAACCTGGCCCATGCTTCTCCTTTGAAGAAATCACAACTGGGATGATGCCATTTGTAGTGGAGAATTTTGGGGTGAGAAAAGGGTTCTTATCTCTTCCTTACCCATTGGTTTCCCTCTGAAACTTCCCCTACCAGTCACCTTTCTTCAGCCCAAGTGCTAAGCTCTTGTTTCCTCATTGGATTGCCACTTATGTAGTGGGGGGATGGACGGATTGGACAGGACGGGACGACGACCTTGTGACCTGCTCCACCACATTCTTATACTGCCCAACGTTCTCCAGTTTAGTGTGATGGGAAAGGAGCTTGCATGCAGCTGCAATCATATTTTAAAACTCATTTCTGTTAATATAAGATTAAACTGTGGAGTGTGATTTGAACTGGTGACTGTGAGGTGTGATGGCTCACACATGCAAGCTTCGCTGCAGCCATCAAGCGGGCAACATACATGTGTGAACTAGTTGTTGGACTGAGGAAAAGAACTGGTTTCAGATCTAAACGCAAATTTTTATGAGTTTTCATTGAAATTAGCTGCTGACATCACTTGTTTCATCTTTACTAATGCAATACATCTCAGAATGTCTTCCTGAAGACAGTGAAGTCAACAAATATTTAATCATTTCATGTGCTTAAAGATCTGGTCATAAATGATGATGGAATGCCAGAAATTAATAATGATAATGATAGAATCTTGGCTGGAGCCTGAATTGTAACCTATAATGATCTAGCTAGATTCTGAATTGCAAGCCCAGCATAGGTTGTAATAAAGTAATAAAATAATGAGGATGTTGTTCATCACACATGGTATTTCAATTATAACCTTACCTGCTCAGTATTGATCTTTTTGTTTTATGCAGTAAGTAAGCCATTCTGAAGCTCCATCCTGGACTGCATCTCAATAAAAGAGAAATCCTCTTAAATTGCCAGGAGCAAGTTCACCAATACTTCTCCCTCTGGCTCCTTCAAGCAACAGTTCCAAATCATACAGTACATAGACCAGGCTAGGCAAATACGCCAGTGTGATGTGCCCAGGGGAATGATTGCTACATACTATTTTGATTCTTACAGATAACATTATTTATTCCTTTTGGGAATTCAAGAAAGAGTATTCGGTAGAGGTAGTTTAGCACTAGATACACAACATTTGAGGTATAGAGGAACATTCATAATTATTTTCTTGGACATATTGCAAGTCACAGGATGATAAACACAACCTTAAAATGCCACACTCCGAAGTCATCATAACATACATTGGATCAGGTCCAGGTAATTAACATTCCCCATCTGATAGCTGAAAACATCTAATTAAAAAAGAAAAAGGCAATTATGAAGTGTCCATCTCTTGTACTTCCCTTATAACTTCTTGCTATTAAAAAAGGAGCAAGTGAGGAAATTGTAGCTCTGTAACTTTGCACAATGAAAGTGCATTCTGGATGCATTTCCTGATTTGAATGTCTTTCACACTAGTAGGCAAACACAGGCATATATAAATATGAAACACATAATGTTCAGAGAGATGTTGCTGAAGCAACAGAATATACATAGAGTGGCAATTACGTGACATATGGCAAGCTTTTCCTCTTCACAAGAGGATGATTTTTATGCTCAGATGGTCATTTAATCACAAATCTGCACCATACATTAAAATGAAATATGGGCAAGATAGAAATTCTCCTTATGCTGTGGACAATGACATTATGTTAACTGGTTCTTGATGAGGTTGAATTCCGTAGGAAGGATCAGGTACACAAATTGGTAATGCTCCTGGACCCCACCTTAATCCTGGATAAGCAGGTGTGGGCCATAGTTGGTCTTCTGGCTGCACTTGCTCCTGTTCTAGACAGACCTTGCCACATGGTTCAATCCTAACTAGTGTCAGGACAGCGCACGCCATTTACGGCGGTCTGAAGGTTTTCTGCTACTGTAAAATGGCGGATGGCAGTGAGCTGTGCGCGCTAACAATGGCAATTTTTGCAAGTGCTGTTGCAAGAGGTGGAAACACTAGACGGAAATCATCAGACTCAGTTGTACCTGCTGGTATAGGTAAGCATTTGATGGGAGTGGGGGGAGGAAAACAGGGTGTGCGAATTAGGAGCATTTTGGGGCAGGCGGGGTGTCACCTGGATCCAGCCCAGGCAGCGGGGAGCTCCCCAGGAACAAGGGTCTCCTCTGGGGTAGAGGCCTACTCAGAAGTAAATCCCGAGTACGCGCGGGACTGGGGTCCCTTACCAAGCACCTACCCGGGAGGAGGAATGAGGACCAGCTGGGAACACCAGGCAAGAACGTGGTTAGGAGGGGTGGGGCCGGCCCAAGAGGGAAGAGGCCTCATAAGGAGCCTGGAGAGGGAAGGGAGAGGTCGGTCCTCTCCTGAAGGGAGTAAGACCCAAGGCAATCAAGAGGGAAAGCAGCTTCCCTGCCTAAGGGATAGGAGCAAGGCCTACAGAGGCAGGGGATGGGGATCTGCCCCGGAGAGAGGAGGCTGGAGGGAAGACTTCCCTGACCCAGGACCCTCCTGGACCTAGAGGGCAACTCCCAGAGAGACTGGGTCGCAGAGATGGGGCATTGAAGCCCACTGTACCCTGAGGGGGCCAGCTGGCTGGAGAACCTGCACAGAGACAGCAGGGGCCCTCCCGAGACCAGGCAGCCTGACCCCGATCAGTAGAGGTATATCCAACAAGAGCCAGACCTCGGTGCGAGGGGTGCGGAGCTGAAGCCTGGGGCTGAGAATGCCCAGAAATAGAGAGGGTCAGGTACAGGGACCACCCAACGTCGCCGCCACAAGTCAGCTTAATGTACGGAGGCCTGTGAAGAAACAGGCCTCATGAATGTGAAACGGTTGACGTTATTAAACCGCTTGTATCAAACAACTGCACCCGCCTCCCGTCTGTTTATCCGTCGCCGACCATCGCTCAAGGACTGGGTAAGCCCCTCGCACTCGCCTACAACCCCAGGGAAGGGGCCACCTCCCGCTATGGACGTGACAATGGTGGAGAATGTGGGCTGTGCCCCAACAAGCCCTGGGGAGCCCGAAGGGGCCGGACCACCCGAATGGATGCGGTGGTGGATGGTCCAACAACAGACTCTGGCGGAAGGACAACAGCGGCTGCTGGCCACGCTGGCAGACCAGCAACAGACCCTGTTGCACAACCTGACGACGGCCAGAACCCAGGTCGGACCTCCCTCAGCTATGCCGACAGTTCCCGTGGGGGGTTTGGACCGCGCTCCTCCCATCTGCCTGATGAAGATGGGCCCTGAAGTCGACCCCGAGGCGTATCTCAATACCTTTGAGCGCATTGCGGTGGCAGCAGCATGGCCCCCTGCACAGTGGGCTGCCATCTTAACGCCATGCCTCACGGGGGTCACCCAGGAGGCGGTAGACACCCTCACGCCTGAGGAGGCCGCCACCTGCGCCACGGTAAAGTCCACTATACTGGGGACCCTGAACGTCTCCGAAGAGATGTATCAACGGAGACTACGTGAAGTAGACCTGCCCCGAAGTGGCAGTGTGCGATTGGCGGGGAATCGGATCCGCAGCAATGGCTTACGCTGGCTCAAGCCGACCGTGCGTTCTGCGCAGGAGGTTGCAGAACTAGTAATGATCGAACACTTTGTCTCGATCTTGCCACAAGCAGCACAGAACTGGGTGCTGTGCAACCAGCCTGCCACGTTGGAGAAAGCGATCACGCTCATGGAAACGTTTGAAGCCGTGACCAGTACTAGTTTCGCCAGTGGAGTGCAGGGCATGCAACCCAGATCCAACACGAGACCTATCAGCTGGTGATCCACCATCACACCGCCTGCGGCCCGCGGCGGAAGCTGGGATGAGCGACGGGCACGACACCACGGAGGGCCACCACCGCTCCTGCCGGCTCGAGCACCATATGCCGGTCATCGACCGGAACAAGGGCTCGAAGGCACATCAACCCTCGCACACGCCCGGGCCAACCCCGTTGTTTGTTTTTCCTGTGGCCAGCTGGGCCACATAAGGAGGGACTGCCCTGTGATGGACTGTTCTCAGGCAGATGCATGGTCCGCAGCCCAGGTAAAGGGGGCCTGGAAGGAGACGCGCCCACTGGTAAAGGCCTGGGTGGACGGACACCCCGTGTGGGCTTTGTTGAACTCGGGGTGCACCCAAACCTTGGTTCAACAAGCCCGGGGCGAACCCCTGGACGCCACCCTATTGATTCGGTGCATCCATGGGGATGTCCAACCCTACAGCCTGCGGTGGGCCAAGATGAAGGTCGGGGGGATGTGCTAGTTCCTGCAGGTTGGTGTGGTGCCCCAGCTCAACTACGGAGCTGTGATAGGAAGGGACTGGCCTAACTTCAAAACGTTACTGGCCCAGGAAGAGGCCCATGAGGGGGCGCTGGGTGAAGTAGTGAGGGACGGCGAGGCGGGGGCCACTGAGGCCCCTCTACCCCCAGACAGAGACTTACAAGAGTTGCAGAGGGAGGACCCCATGCTAGGCCCTGCGTTAGCCCAAGCGGCCAACCCTTCCCCAAGAGACGGGGGAATCAAATTCGTCTTCAAAAGGGATGTCCTGTACAGGGTGGGCTGGGACCCCCAATCGAACCAGGAGGTGGACCAACTAGTAGTGCCACAGCCCTTGCGAGCCTATGCACTCAGAATAGCGCATAGCGTCCCCACATCAGGACACCTAGCTGCAGGAAATACCCTTCAGAGGCTGACGCAGCAGTTCTACTGGCCTGGCATTCACAGCCAGGTGCACAGGTATTGTGCAAGCTGCCTGGAATGTCAAAGGGTACAACCATGGGGACCACCTGGAGGGGGGTTGATCCCTTTGCCGGTAGTAGGGGTCCCCTTCGAACGGGTGGGGATTGACTTGGTGGGACCACTCCCGGCTGCCAGGGGTGGCTTTACCCACATCCTGGTGATAGTAGACTATGCCACCTGGTACCCGGAAGCCATCCCACTGCGAAAGACGGGGGCCCAGACCGTGGCCCGGGAACTACTGCAGGTGTTTTCAAGAGTAGGGTTCCCCGGGGAAGTGGTGACTGACCAAGGAACCAACTTTATGAGCCGGGTGTTCAGGGAGCTATGGGATCTCCTCCGGGTGTGGCCCTTGAGAACCTCGGTGTACCACCCTCCGAAAAACAGACTCGTGGAACGATTCAACCAGACCCTAAAGGGGATGTTGCGCCGGTTTGTCCACGAGCAACCAGGCAGTTGGGCCCAGTTGTTAGATCCCTTGTTGTTCGCGGTCCGGGAGGTACCGCAGGCATCAACGGGGTTCTCCCCGTTTGAGCTGCTATTTGGGCGCAAGCCCAAAGGCCTGCTTGACCTAGTAAGGGAGGACTGGGAGCGGCCCCAGGGACAACCCAAGTCCTACATCCAGTATGTAGCGGACTTGAGGGAAAGGTTGACCCAACTGGCGGACTGGGCAGGGCTGCACATGAGGGAAGCCCAACTCGTATAGAAAGGCCAGTACAACCGCCGGGTCAGGCCCCGAGCCTTCCATCTGGGGGATCGGGTGCTATTGCTGCTACCCACCACGGACTCTAAACTGTTGGCCCAGTGGCAGGGACCCTATGAAGTGGTGCGGCAGGTGGGTCCAGTAGATTACGAGCTGCGTAGGCAAGACCATCACCCCGAAGTACAAACGTACCATGTGAATTTATTGAAGGCCTGGTGGGCACAAGAATGCCTCCTTGGCGAGGAGGAAGAATTCGGGCCCTCGGGAACCAAAGCGGGGAGCGTCCACCCTGTGGGACTGCGGGGAGATCTCACCACCAGCCAAGTCACACAGGTAAGGGACCTCGAAAACAAGTTTCAGGACATGTTTTCGACCATCCCTGGGTGTACCCACCGGGCGTCCCATCGCATCGCAACCAAGGAAGGGCGGGTGGTAAGAGCGCCCGCCCGGAGGTGGCCAAAACAAATGGAAGAGACCCTCCGCCAGGAGGTAGAGGCGATGAGATGCCTGGAAGTAATAGAACCCTCACAGAGCCCCTGGCGCAGCCACCCAGTCCTGGTGCCCAAGCCAGACGGGTCTACCAGGGTCTGCATTGACTTCTGGCAGGTGAACAAGATATCAAGATTTGACGCCTACCCCATGCCCGCCGTCCCGGGAATGTTAGAACACTTAGGGGGTGCCCGGTATCTGTCTAAATTAGACTTAACCAAGGGATACTGGCAGATCCCCTTGACCCCCTCCTCACGGGAAAAAACGGCCTTTGCCGCCCCCCAAGGGCTCTTTCAGTTCACACGTGTGCCCTTTGGGCTGCACGGGGCAGCGGCCACGTTCCAGCGGCTGATGGACCAGGTGCTGCAGGACCACCAAGCCTACGCGGCTGCCTATATCGATGACATTATCTTCAACCGTGATTGGGGGCAGCACCTGAAGGATTTAGAAGCTGTCTTAGAGGCGCTGAGGCAGGCAGGGCTGACAGCGAACCCTGCCAAGTGTGTCATTGGGCTAAGACAGACCCAGTACCTGAGGCATGTAGTGGGGGGGGGGCAAGTCTGTCCTGTTATGGACAAAGTGCATGTACTATGGGGGCAAGCAAGGCCCCGGAACCACCGGGAAGTGCAGCGCTTCCTAGGGCTTTCGGGGTACTATCGGTCCTTTATCCCCAATTACGCCTCAATGGCTGCACCTCTCATGGATCTGCTGAGAGGGAAGCCCGGAAGGCGGATAGAGTGGACTGAGTCCTGCGAAAGGGCCTTCCAGGACATCAAGGCAGCGTTGTGCTCGGAGCCGGTGCTGCAAGCACCAGACTTTGACCGCCCCTTCATAGTGCAAACCGATGCCTCAGGTGTTGGCCTAGGGGCTGTGCTGGCCCAGGGGGATCCCCCATAAGACCGTCCTGTGATGTACTTGAGCAGGAAACTCACCCCAGCAGAGCGCCACTATTCTGTGATTGAGCGGGAGGCCCTAGCCATCAAGTGGGCCCTACAAACCCTCAAGTACTACTTGCTGGGTGCCCCTTTTACCCTGATCACAGACCATGCCCCTCTGATCTGGCTGCACCGGATGTAGGACACAAACCCCCGTTTGCCACGGTGTTACATGTCCTTACAGCCGTACGCCTTTAAGGTGCAGTATCGGAAGGGCGGGAGGCACGCTAATGCCGACTTTCTTTCCCGGCAGGACACCTGGAATCTGTGGCCTAGTGACTCCGTGGCCCCGGTCTTGGCGGGGGGGGGGGGTTTGTCACCTGGATCCAGCCCAGGCAGTGGGGAGCTCCCCAGGAACAAGGGTCTCCTCTGGGGTAGAGGCCTACTCAGAAGTAAAACCCGAGTACGCGCAGGACTGGGGTCCCTTACCAAGCACCTACCCGGGAGGAGGAATGAGGACCAGCTGGGAACACCAGGCAAGCACGTGGTTAGGAGGGGTGGGGCCGGCCTAAGAGGGAAGAGGCCTCATAAGGAGCCTGGAGAGGGAAGGGAGAGGTCGCTCCTCTCCTGAGGGGAGTAAGACCCAAGGCAATCAAGAGGGAAAGCAGCTTCCCTGCCTAAGGGATAAGAGCAAGGCCTACAGAGGCAGGGGATGGGGATCCGCCCTGGAGAGAGGAGGCTGGGGGGAAGACTTCTCTGACCCAGGACCCTCCTGGACCCAGAGGGCAACTCCCAGAGAGACTGGGTCGCAGAGATCACTGTACCCTGAGGGAGCCAGCTGGCTGGAGAACCTGCACAGAGACAGCAGGGGCCCTCCCGAGGCCAGGCAGCCTGACCCCGATCAGTAGAGGTATATCCGACAAGAGCCCGACCGCGGTGCGAGGGATGCGGAGCTGAAGCCTGGGGCTGAGAACACCCAGAAACGGGGAGGGTCAGGTCCAGGGACCACCCAACGTCGCCGCCATAAGTCGGCTTAATGTACGGAGGCCTGTGAAGAAACAGGCCTCATGAATGTGAAACGGTTGACGTTATTAAACCGCTTGTATCAAACAACTGCACCTGCCTCCCGTCTGTTTATCCGTCGCCGACCATCGCTCAAGGACTGGGTAAGCCCCTCGTGCTCGCCTACAACCCCAGGGAAGGGGCCACCTCCCGCTATGGACATGACATGGGGGTATGACAGGAGCAGCTCCCCCAATAACCTAACCCCTGTTATGTTCCTGACATGCCCCTTTAGATAAACAACTTGTGAAGATGAGAGGAACATTGAAGGCCCTCCCTAACTTTTGCAAACTCTTACTAAATCACTGGGAGATTTTCCATCAATCTTTATTATGTTTTTTTAGCAGAGGCCTTTACAAATGCATTAGTGTTTCAACAATTAGTACACATAGAGTTGAGCACATATTTTGTACCTAGGTCAGAAGAAGAAGGAAACCAACAGGTGACCAATAAGACCTTATTCCAAGTTGCACAACAGCCACCTCCTACCCTGTGCTGGATACAGCACAGGCTAGTCAACCTTCCTGTTCCAGTGCAGGATATGGTTGGGCTACCCATTGACTGTGTGTCACATCAGACCTTCTCAAGACATTGATCCCATACTTATAACCTGTTTTTCCCAAGCGTCTCCAAAAGGCCCCCTGCACTTCCTTGTTCCTAAAGCTGTAGATCAAGGGGTTTAGCAGGGGAGTAATGATGGCATACAACACAGAAACCAGGCGATCCTCTTCCAAGGAATGGTTTGAGGAAGGACGTATATAGGTGTAAATGATGGTGCCATAGAAGATGCTCACCACAGTGAGGTGGGAAGCACAGGTAGAGAATGCCTTGATCCTACCACGAGTCTTGTGGATTTTAAGCACTGCAGAGACAATGAGGATGTTAGGAAAGAAGAGTCAGGGAGAAAGGCACAATAATGACACACACAGAGATAGTGAAGTTCATCAACTTGACAAGAAATACATCAGAGCAAGAAAGGTGCAGAATAGGTGGAATGTCACAGAAAAAATGGTCAATTTCATTGGAATGGCAGAAATCTAGGGAAAAGATTAATGCTGTGTTGACAACAGAATTGATATTGCCAATAATCCACAAAACCGCCAGCAAAATGCCACGGATGGGCTGTCTCATGAGCAGGGTATAGTGCAGAGGGTGACTGATGGCTGCATAGCGGTCATAAGCCATGGCTGAGAGAAGTACACATTCTGTGCCTCCCAAAGTGACAAAGAAATACATTTGGAGAGCACATCCTATGAAGGAGATGGATTTGTCCCCTGATAAGAGGTCCCACAGCATCTTTGGAACTGCGGTAGATGTGTAACAGATCTCTACAAAAGAGAGATTCCCCAAGAGGAAGTACATGGGAGCTTTGAGGCGTTGGTCAACTCTGATCAATATAATGATGACTAGATTCCCTGCCGAAGTCAACAGGTAGACGAACAGGCCTATAGCAAAGAGAAGACTCTTGTTCTTTAGATCAATAGAGAATCCCTTGAGGACAAATCCTGTGACACTTGTTTGGTTTTGTATTCCTTAAAGATTGATGGAGTCCATCTTCAGCCAAGATACTGTAACATCCTAGGCAGCAGACAGCATCACACTTTATACTGTTAATGCTGGAAATTTCATAACAGCTGTTGGCACCAGATCGGCGCCAGCACCGGATTGCCCCCATCCCCCAGCCTCGTGCAGCCAGGCTGTGGCTTGGCCGCAATTAGTTGTTGCGGCCAGGGGTGGGTTGGGCCAGGAGCACCTGCCTGAGCATGCGCTCGGGCTGGGCTCAGTTAGCTCCCAGCCAGCAACAGGGACAGGCGCGTCCCAAAGGGAGCGAGCTCAGCGGCCCTGCCAGCGCGGGCGCACTCTTGGGAGTGGCGAGGGCGAGCCCGGGTGGGCAGCGGAGAGGCGGAGGAGCCTCTAACCCCTCGTTGGAGGGCGCAGCAATGGGAGAGGGGAGAGGTACTTCCCGCCGCTGGAAAGCGGTGTGCGGCAAGGGTGCGGCCGGCGACTGCGTGGCTGAGAGCGCAGAGGGAGCTCTGTGGATCTGCAGAGTGCCAGGAGCGAAGGACGGGGCCCGCTTCAGGGCGGTGAAGGCGGCGAGGGAGCACCTCGGAGCGGGGGCTTCTGCCCACTTCTAGCGTTTTTGTTCCATTGGCACTCGTATCCTCTGTGAATCTAGCACTGGGAGAGGTGACATTTGGTTTCAGGTGCGGCATGGGTAAGAAGAGTCAGAAGTGGGGGGGTAAGGCCCCGAAATGGCCAGCTCCTCCTCCTTCCCCTCTTGGGTCTTCATCGGAGGGCGAGCGCTGCTTGCGCATTTTGAGGCCAGGGAGAGGGAAAAAACACTCTGGGGGCACAGTAAAGGCGATGGGGGTAGGGCGTCTGGAGTAGCGACCCCACTCCGTAGGTCCACTAGAAAGGGACGCGGAGCCCGCCTCAGCGAGCTTTTATCTTGCAGGAAGCGTGTGCAGTAACAGGGGAACGCTGGTACACCTGAATCATCGGCACAGAGGGACTGTGTCCCGGAAGTGGAGGTCACAGGTGCCACGCAGGCAGCACAGAGGGGCACGCAGCCAGCTCCGAGCGCTGCAGGTGAGGCACTATTGGATGCAGGAAGTAGTGTGGGTTCGGTATGGGATGAGAGGGAGGGCACGGCGGTGCCCTCCGCTGCCCTGGGCGGGCAGGGATGGCCATGGGCTCAGTGAAGGGCCCCCTATCCATATTTTTTCGGGGGTTCACATCAGCCTGGAGCTGTCAGCGGATTCGCCCAGGTTCCTGGGGCGGCAGCGGGCACTCATGCTCCTCCGCCCCCAGGTTGGGCTCCTGGGTTGTTTGGGAATACCACTTTCCCCCCTTTGGGGACTATGATGCTGCCTGGGGTGGCCTCTGGCGTGCCCCTGGGTGTTTTCGGGGATCAGGTTAAACGCCCCCGTGTATCCTATGGCGATATTGCCTTGACGTTGGGGGGTCACTTGGCACTCTCGGTCAAGGAGAAAATCTGGAAGGGTGAACATGTGGGCATGTTCAGCCTTCTCCAGATTGAACCTGAGCCAGTCCCGAAGGTGGGCGAGCCAGTGCGGGACCAAGAGTTGTTACGGAGGCGGAAGATTGATAGGAACTGGGCCAATTGGCTTAACGGTCTTGTAATCTACGCTTCTGTCATATTGCAGATGTACCCAACCATGCCTCGGCCCTTTTTAAATATCTAGACATTGTGCACAGGGCTTTCAGAGACTACACTGGCCCAGCCTGGCTGGCTTATGACCGGCATTTTCATTTATGCACTTCGCACGATCCTGCGCTAGATTGGCGCGTCCCACAATGGGAGTTGTGGACGCAGCTGATTCTTCCGTCCAGGCTGGCTTGGGGTGATTGCTCGGATAGCGGTCACCTCATAGCCAGGAACAAGTCTGAACCCAACAAGGCACCTAACGGTGCCGCGTGGGTTCTAAATCCGTGAACATGCTTTGAGTATAATGCCTCGGGCAAGTGTGGTAGGAACAACTGCACTTTCCTGCATGCGTGCGGCCTGTGTGAGGCCAAGCACCCCGTGTCTTCTTGCCCGAAGCTGGGGGGGCCAGGGGAGGTGTCCAGGGCGCAGGGCAACAGCCTGGGTGCAGCCGCCGAGGGGGTCCTCCCTCGAACCCTCCTCCCAATTCAAAGGGGGCCAACACTGATTAAGCTGCCCCGTTTGTGTTGGTGATTGAGTGTTTATCCGGTTAGAGTAGCAGCCGCACATTTGGCGGCCGGTTTTTCTGTAGGTTTTCAAATTCCGGCCGAGCGGCCTGTTGAGCTTGTGTTGGCCGAGAATTTGCGTTCAGTTAAAGGTTTGGAGCATATAGTTAGAAAGAAAATTGCAAAAGAATTGGAGGCGGGTAGGGTGGTAGGCCCCTTTTTGTGTCCCCTATTCATAACCTGAGGGTGTCGCCTCTTGGGGTGGTTCCAAAGAAGTCCCCAGGTGAGTACAGGATGATCCATCATCTGTCATTCCCGGAGGGTAGCTCCGTGAACGATGGCATACCGGATGACCTGTGTTCAGTTCGGTATACCTCCCTGGATCAAGCAGTTGGCCGGCTGCATTCGTGTGGGCCCGGGGCGCTGATGGCAAAGGCGGACATAGAATCCGCCTTTCGCTTGCTCCCCGTCCACCCAGATGATTTTTGTCATTTGGGTTTTCATTTTGAGGGCGCCTATTATGTGGACAGGGCACTGCGCATGGGATGTTCCATATGCTCACTTCAAGTGTTTCAGTATCTTTCTGGAGTGGACAGTCCAGTTTCAGACGGGAGTGGTCTCGACTGCTCATTATCTCGATGACTTTTTATTTATGGGACTGGCGGGTACTGGAACATGCGAGATGTTGCTTGCGAGTTTTGTGTCTTTGTGTGGACAGTTGGGAGTCCCCTTGGCGCACGACAAGACTGAGGGCCCTGCCACTTGGCTTACTTATCTCGGTATCGATTTGGATACCGTTAATCAGTGTAGCAGGCTCCCGGACGCCAAGCTTTGCATGCTGGAAGGCTTACTTCGGCGGGCCCTAGCAGCTAGGAAGTTGACTTTGAGGGAATTGCAGGTGTTAGCGGGGCACCTTAATTTTACCTGCCGGGTTGTGGCGCCCGGTCAGGCCTTTTTGAGGCGCATGTGCGACATGATGTCGGGCCTGTGCAGGCCCTCCTACCACACGCGGGTCACGTCTGCCCTTCGAGACAACGTGGCTGTGTGGTTGCGGTTCCTCAAGCAGTTTAATGGGGTTTCCTTTTGGAGGGAAGGGCAACTTATTGAAGCTGAGCTGGAGATACGGTCTGATGCGGCGGGTGGCCATGGGTTTGGAGTTTATTTTAGGGGTCGCTGGTGCGCTGCACGCTGGCCCGACATTTGGGTAACAGAAGGAGTGACCAAGGATTTGACGTTCTTGGAGTTTTTCCCCATTCTGGTGGCCGTGCACATTTGGGGCCCTGAGTTTAGTAATTCTGCGGTCTGCTTCTGGTGCGACAACCAGGCTGTGGTCTGGATTATTAATAAACAGACCTCGAAGTCCCCCAGGGTTATGTGCTTGTTGAGAGCATTTGTTCTCCGGTGCTTGTCGCTTAATGTCCTTTTTTCAGCTAGGCACGTGCCGGGGGTTCAGAATAGCGTTGCCGACGCTCTCTCTCATTTCCAGGAGGAGCGTTTCTGGCAGCTGGCTCTGGAGGCTTGATTGGACCCAGAATCCATGCCTCTATGGCTATGGAGCCTTGGCTTGGAACCGCCCAAAATCTGATTTGGGCCTCTTTAGCAGCTTCTACCAGGGTTAGTTACAGAAGGAAAGTCCATGAGTTTTGAGTTTTTCGCAGGCAGAGCGGTCTGGCAGACACTTGGCCTGTTCCTTTGCCTCATCTGATGCATTTTGTAATCGCCCTCAGGGGTAGGAAGTTATCTGCACGCTCCATTTCCGTTTATCTGGCGGCACTGTCTTTTCTGGCCAAGTCCCTCGACTGGAGTGATAGCACATCAGATTTTCGGGTCCAGCAGATGCTGGAAGGGATCAGGAGGAGTCTCCCTGTTGCCCGGGATGCCAGGCGTCCAGTCACTCCGGACCTTCTGTGGGGCTTATGTGCCAATTTTAGTCTGCACTGTGCCTCGCTATATGAGACCGTGTTATTTAAGGCTTGTTGCCTGGTTTTGTTTTTTGGGGCCTTCCATCCCAGTGAGGTGCTGTCTGCTTCTAAAACCTCACCGGGGGACAGGGCTTTACATTGGGGCGATTGTCCGTTGGGAGTTAACTGTGTCTCTCTGTTTTTAAGGTACTCTAAAACGGATCAGAGGGGAAAGGGCCAGTGGGTCCACCTGAAAAAGGCAGCCTGTGCGGAGATTTGCCCAGTTCAGGCGGTGGTGGAATACCGCCATGTGGCTCCTCGAGGAGAGGGGCCATTCTTCCGTCACCAGGACGTTTCTCCTTTGACGGTGTATCAGTTTCGGGCTGTCTTTAGCGCTGCCTTGTGCAGGCTTGGAGTGGCACCGCAGCAGTTTGGCCACCATTCTTTTTGGATCGGTGCCACGTCTGCGGCTGCCAGACTGGGTTTCCAGGCTGGAGCTATACAAAGAATTGGTCGTTAGCGCTCAGCCACCTTCAGATATTATGTTCGTTGAAGTCCACCGGTTGTGGGGTAGGAGTGCAAGTTTCGGGCTCCCCTAGTGGTTAGGAGGGCATGTTGACTGGCGCTGCCAGCCTTGGTGATTGTTCGGAGGGATGGTCCTGGTGGAGTCCCTGTTTGGTTGCCATTGGGCATCTTGTTCCAGTTGGCTTGTCACTTATTTTCCCCTTTTCTGTTACAGGTCCGCCCTGGTCGAGTCCGGTGAGGGTCTTGATCTGCGGTCATTCAATTATCTTTTGGGCAAGGAAGAGAGCGCTGGCAGGCAGCTTTGTTTCCCAGCTGGGGCTGGGCAGCCTGGCCAATGTCACCTGGGCTGCTAGACGGGGCATGTGCTGGGGACAGTTCCTGCCTGTGTTGTTTGACTATTTGCAATTGCACCCCCCGGCCCAGGTAATCGTGGTACATTTAGGGGAGAACGACCTGGGCCAGAGGATATCAATGTCCTTGAGGCTCCAGGCCTGTAGGGAGTTCTTATTGCTCAGATCGTGGTTCCCGGGGATTGTTATCCTCTGGTCCAACCTCCTTCCCCGCCGCGTTTGGCGTGGGGCTCGGAGTGTTCGTAGAATTGATGTAACCAGAAAGAGGGTAAACGCTTACCTGGGGAGGGTAGTAGTTGAGCAGGGCAGGGCCATGATTCAGCACCCGGCCATCGGGTTCAGGCAGCCTGCCCTGTACCACAGCGAGGGGGTGCATTTATCCCCCACCAATAATGATCTGTTTTTGGCTGATCTGCAACAGGGCTTGAAAGATTTTCTCCTTGTGGGGAGCGGGGAGGACAAGCGCTAGGCTGTCCTCCCCTGTGGCAGGATACGTGCGGGGCGGGGTAGGTAGGTATCTGGCTTGGTGTCCATCCAAGGCAGCAAGGTGAGGGGCGAGCCTGAACCGCTCCCATGATGCCTGACCGGCTCCAGGAGGCAGGCAGGCAAACCCCTTACCTGGACGATCAGGCCAGTGACGCGTTGGCGGCTGGTCTGAAGTCCAGCTGCCTTGCCCCCCTTTGGGGGTGGCGTTGAAAGACCTAGGCTGGCTAATTGACACCTGGGGCCTCGAGCCAGGAGGTACGCCCTATGAGTTGCAGGGGGAGGTAGACGGCTAGGACCGTTTCCCCCATATGGCTCTGCACGTTGGTTTGAAGGTTGCCCTGCTGCAGTTAATGTTAAAGTTTAATAAAGTGGCCCATTTTATATCCAAGCCGAAGTCTGGTCTCTTTATTTGGGGGGTATGGGGGTAAAGATGTTTAAAAAATAAGATATTTATATACTCCTACTTTGGAAATGTCACAGAGTTGAACCACAGGGATTCTAGAGGAAAGATGAAAATGATACAATATTTTTATTTATTTAAAATATTTATACACCGCCCTTCATCTGCCGGAGCAAATGTCCAGGGCAGATATTGTGATCCATCTTTCCAAGATGGTCATTCAGATGAAATTCTTTTTCAGCCAGACAGCCTCACTGAGGGTGAGAATTCTGTCTTTGCAGAAAAAGACCTTGAACTGCTAAATACAGAAGTAAATGAAGGTGAACACAAGAACTCAAAATTTGCCCATCAGATAAAAGTATATCAGTTCTGCTTAAACCAGGAAAGCTCTCATCACAGTACAAATTTCAACAGTTACCTTAGATAAACTGCACATGCAACACAAAATGTTTTTTTTTAAACTACAGCTGCAATCCATTGCACACTTTCCAGAGAGTAAGCCCCATTGTAGACCAGAGGACTTACTTTGGAGTAGACAAGCATCAAAACAAATTCAATGTCAGAAAGCAATTATAGAATTTCGTCTTCTCTGGCAAACGTAGCTGCGAACCTTATCTGACTGGCACATGAATCTTGATATTATTTGTTCCCTGCCAATGAAAACAGAGCGTAGGCATACTAAGAGGACTCTCCCCCCCCCCCCCCATTCTTCTCAGGCAAGTTCCCAAAAACTCTTTCCCTTCCAGGCTCCCAGGACAAAGGCACCTCCCACAAGAAATATGACTGGGGTACACACAGGGATATGGGAGAGGAGTGGCCACTGGACAATTGTATAGGAGGCATATGTATCATGAGGCATATATAAGACATAGAAGCAACCCCCACATATGGGCAGTAGGTGAACAACACATTGTCAGATAAATTGCATAGCAGGAGAAAAGGATTGGAATAGAGGAGGGTATGTCTTCACAGAATGCCTGTGGGTGAATCCTCTTTCATGAACGCAAAAGTGTACTACTGCATTCAAAAGAACGGACCATGCCACTAGTCTTCAAAACTAAGGCAATACATGCTTTCCCCAATGAATCAAAAAGTGCCCAACACAGTATCGGGGGATGGACAAGGTTACCCTCTTCAAGTTGCTTGGCCTCTTGTCCCTTCTCACACTCTTTCAAGCTTTTCTCTACCATTATAGGGTTAAATATTTGTTGGTTTAATGAAAATGAAAGCTGAAATTCTTGGAAGTGTGACCTTATAGTGTCTGTTCTTTGGAGAATGACAGAAAACTGAAACTGTACTAAAGATGGGAAATCCTATATTCAAGCTCTTAAAATCATCAAACCATCCATAGAAGGGTTTTCACATTCAGGACACTATGTCAAAAGTTCTTTTATTAAAAAAAAATACAATCAGACCCAATTTGTTACCTGCTTGGTATACTGGTTTTAAGGTGGGCCTTTATTGAGCACTGCAGAGAACCTTCTTCTTTCTCCATCTCCATCTCCATCTGCTATTGAATTCTGATGAAGACACAATCAAGTTTTAACTGTTGTTTTCTAAACCCAGTCCCAAGAGCTATCAGTCCCGAGGGATGACAGAAATAATTGGCATAGTGAAAGGAACCCTCTTGAATTGACACAGTGATCCTTTAAGTACAGGAGGAACTTATCTCAGAAATAATGAACCACTCTCATGACTTTGGAAGTTAATGAGACTTTGGGGGATTGAGTTTGTTAGCAACTGCTTCAAGGGACTATTGTAAATTGAGAAGGGCAGCATTTGACATGCCACCTTAGGAATCAGGAGGTCTTGGGCTGGCTCTAGATACAGAATAGAGATGGTGAGATTCAGCATTGCAGGGATCATAGCAGCAAATTGTCAATCATGCAAATTCTGCTGAGCAGGAGGGGTCACAGAAACAGGAAGAGTGTTATGGTGCAAGCCCTACGCATGCAAGCGATATGATAACCTTGAAGGTGGCCTGGGAAGGGATCTGAGTTGCCTGTTGTCCCAACATGGGAGAGAAGAAGTGAGGGCACTTAGAAGCAATCCAGGGAAGTTGGCTGATCAGCCTGTGTGGCTTTGACTTCCATAAATTGGTGGTAATCAGATAGGAAGGGGGCAGGGGATTGTGGAGTGTTACCACCCTGGATGCTGGGTGGCACAGTGGTTCATGGAGGAAGGCTGGAGTGGAGGTGCTAGAGAGTTAGGGCACAATCCTAACCCCTTATGTCAGTACTTTCCAGCACTGACATAAGGGCAATGTGGCTCCGAGGTAAGGGAACAAACATTCCTTTACTTTGAGGAGGCCTCCATGAGTGACACCCAACTGCAGGATGCAGCGCATGTTCCATTGGCACTGCTATGCCAGTGCTGGAAAGCACTGACATAAGAGGTAAGAGGTTAGGATTGTGTCCTTAATGATTCAACAACTAGGCAGGCAGGCAGGAAGAATGAATGTGGACCAAACAACATAAGGCTGTGAAACGGATACAAGGTGTTATCAGTAGAAGTTTAGCAGGAATGCTCACCTGAAATGTAAACAGCACGGTCCATCTTTGAATGTTCAACTAGAGTAAAAAAAATGGTTTCAGTTTTTCACAAACGGTTTGCTGGACTTGGCCATGTGCCGCAGTGTTCTTAGCACAACAGATTAGAATGCATTTGAATGAATAGCCTTTGTTTTCAGACCACAGGAAAAAATATATTCCAGCAGTTTGAACTTTTCGGTTTGAAGGCTTCTTCAGAGCACCACTTGCACACACAAATGCTAGAAAACAAATATTCACACCAGCTCTCATAGAAACCACTAGGAAGCTTAGCTCTCCTTATATTTCTTGTTCTTCATTTTTAAACCAGTCTTGGTGCATTAACACATGAAACTAACACACAACAGTCTTTTAAGTAAGATTTAGAGGTCTAACTTCGTTCTAGGGTTTAAAAGAGAACACACCAAAATCATTTCCAGGTTAACATCAAAGGTCAGATTCCCAGAGAAAATCATTTTGCAGCAGTTTTTAGATGAACACACACACCGTGACGTGAATGGCAAAGTAAGTTGCATTTCGAAGGCCAACAGAAGAACATATGATGAGATGAGTTCAGCTTAGCTTTTGAACTAAGGGGTTGCAGTACCACCTACGGCCTGCTCTAATCTGTATGATGTATAAATGAGATGTATGAAGTGAACAACTGGTGATGTGTAACGGACCAATGAATTGTCTCCATGTATGTGTTTCAAGGAGGGATCCCCAGATTGTAATAAAAGTCAGCTGAAGGGGGTGTTTTGCTGCTTCTCTCCTCCCCACTTCTGATGCATACAGTCTCCTTTGGAGATGTGGATGGATTTACAACCTTTTGCTGATGGATTACAATAAAGGCCTGGATTTGATCACCTTTGTCTACTGAGTTTGCTTTGGAACCTGGGATTACCGTGCAACATCTGGGATCTCTTGTAACATCTTGATTTTTGCACCTTGCAACAAAACCAAGGGTTATTTTAATTTTTCCCCCATAGAATCCTACTGGATTCTTATGTTGAGAGATTATATCATATCTATCTGGATTCTTAGGTTGAGTGATCCTCCTCATTTGCTTTTTTTTTCTCCTAATAATGCATGGACATCCAAGAACTGGCTTTCACTATCTTTTATAGTATGTGATGATTTTGAAACAAAGCCCAAGTGAAACAAACTTCTGGCCAGGGCATGGCACCTGGTGCTTACCATCTAGCATAGAATCCCTGCATTTCATTTTCCTCAGTTTATTGGGCTACCATCATTTAAAATTAGGGTACCCAGGCAAAAAGAGGCCACCTTGAAACAGTTGTTCTCCCAAGTGAACAGGGTGAACATCCAGTCTACATGTTCACAGCAGTCCAACACAAACTAACTTTTCCTATTACCATTTCTCTAAGGAGCACAGAGTAAATTTCATAAAATCTTCCAGGTTTTTTTTTTCAAGTCAGAAATTGTAGCCCTCAGAGAGGCGTCTAAGTTCTCAAAAACACTATACTTACGGCTCATTAGTGTAGGTAGCTATCCAGGTGAATAAAAATAGAGGCCACTTAATCCTGAAGCTGCTACTAAGCTGAAATCAGAGTCTTCCATTCAGTGCTGGGTGTTGCTCTCTATAGGGGTCAGAATCAATAAATTCATCTTTAGACTACTAAATAAGCAAAAGCTTTCTTGGGGCACCTCTGAATCCTGACATTCTTGTTCTATTTGATTCCATAGGAAGGTACATCCAGGTGTAGCAAAGAATTCATTTTTATAGGATATTTGACAGCCTGAGATTTCAGAGCAGCTTCCAAAAGGGAATATGATGACAGAAAAGGACAGAGAATAAATCAGCAGTAAATCAAGGTGGGTAGGCAAGTGGGTAGCCGCGGCCTGGGGAGACTAGTCTTTGTACCATGGTGGTTGTTATGGCTGCATTTGTTGCTGTTTCTCTTCCCCTGGTGTGAGTGTGAAAAGATGACAGGCAGTTGTACATTTGACAGAGGTACCCAAGACAACTTGTTCAGGCCAAGTGAACAAGTTGGCGGAATCTTGTCTCTAATTAAGCCTGCAATTACACTTACATGGAGTAAGTCCCATTGACTATAATGGAGCTTACTTCTGAGTATGCATGCATAGGATTAGGCTCTTGATCCCTTACCTGTGCACTTTTTGAAAAGGAAACAAGTCAGTCTTATTTATTGTGAATTGAAGTGTGTATATGTGTCTTTTTTTCTTTGCAAAGATTGCGTACACAGCACCTCACACTGAAAAAAGTGGGGTGGCCCTTTTACCAGACATGGGCTGAGGCCAATATTCTCTGACCTTCAACAGCAGTTTGGTTTGTCAGGCAGAGTCAATTAGGCAAACTATGTTTATTCAGTGTTTATTTCATATATTTATATCCCACCTCTCATTCAGGAACCTCAGGAGCCCATACTATTTCCCTTGTTTTTCTCCCAACAATTCCCTTCCTACCTCCCCCATCTCCATTTGTGACCTTAGGTGTCCCTCCATGTGTAAGGATTCCCTTTTCTTGCCTAGAAATGACTGACTTTTAAGGCCTAGTTGTATGAGCAAAGGTCTAGTGATTTTTTTTAACTTTCTCCCTCCTTGGTTATTATATTATTATCCCCACAATTAAAGGTATATATTGTTTCACCCCATCCTTGCCTATCTCCTCATTTGATGCCAGTCACTTGAGTTGAGACTTCATATTTCAATAGCAAGAAATACAAGGGCTCTTGAAGAATCCTCATATCTATTTTTTTAAAAAAAAGAATGGAGGATGAGGAAAGAGGAAACTGGATGACCATTCTTCTCTAAATGGCATCCCTGAAGATGGCTTTGGGGAGAGAAGGGTAGGAATGTTGACCTTAGGAGAACAGAGTACATCTTTAAGGGAAGAGAATATGAATGGTGGTGCAAGTCTCATTCTGGAACACAAGTGGGTATACTCAGTGTCATGTATACAATTGAATCACAACTGACTCACTTTTTATTATCTTACTTATGCAAAAACAACTGGGAAGACTCATAGGAGAAATGTTGATTACATGCCCTCATCGGAGAATAATCATCTTTCATCTGTGCTGTGCAACTTTAGATGTATTTGGATTGATGCTCGTAATCAAGGCCCATTCCAATCTCATTTCCAGCTTGAGTTTGTCACTGCAATGAATGTCTTGATCTGAGAGAATTGCTCTCCTCCTTCTGGTTGGCAGGTATACTATTTCACCGCAGGGTTATATTACATATAATTTATTAATTACAAGAAGGCTGTGTGCTGCCTACAGGGGCCACTCACAGGGAAAAGGAGGACATTTAAGTTCTTTTCTAGGACACAAGGTTAAAACAAAGGACATGTCCTGGAAAAAGAGGAAGTCCCTGAATGTGATGTAATTAAGAGTCCTAGAGGTTTCAGTGTTCTTTTGTACCATTGGCCATGTTATCCTTCTTGAAGGACAGTCCAAAATGGAGACAGGTGACAACATTTGAAAACATTACCAACATTTAAACATGTGGCTTACAGATAACAGCTACATATTAGGGAAGCATTTGAAAGACTTGAGATGGTTTGCAAATTGCTTATTAATATTCATGCAGAGGTGTTACTCATCAGAAACAAACACCTCAATAGATTGCTTATTAAAATATTTTGTAAACTTTATATATTTTATTTTTTTCTGGTTACTTCGTTGCTGTTTGCTCACTAATAAAGGAGATGAGAAAGAAAAGCTGGGGATGGTAAATATGAGATCAATTCCAAGTGTCATGGACTAGTAGCCTTCTTCTGTACTAGCTGGGCTCTAGTGTTCAGCTCAGGCCTCAGAATAATAATGTAGAACTTTGGAAGAAAGATGCAACTCAACAATCCACCACTGGAGGTCAAGATGCAGAAGACCTCCACAGCCACCATGTATTTCCCCCTGGTGCTCAGGTAACTTGGGACAAAAGATACCCAAACACTGCAGAACACCAACATGCTGAAAGTGATCAGTTTGGCTTCATTAAAAGTATCAGGCAGCTTCCTGGCCAAGAAAGCCACGATGAAGCTGATCAAGGCCAAGCATCCCATGTAGCCCAGGACAATGTAGAACATGAAGACTGAACCTTCATTGCATTGTATAATGATTTGGTCAATGTGGGAGTGCATGTCCAAGTCTGGGAAGGGGGGAGATGTTGCCAGCCACACCACACAGATGGCAGCTTGAATGAGAGAACACAGAATGATGACTGAGACTGCCAGCCTCTTCCCCACCCATTTTCTTATGCTGTTTCCTGGCTTGGTGGCCATGAAGGCCAAAATGACAGTGATGGTTTTGGCCAACACACAAGACACAGCAACAGTGAAGACGATGCCAAATACAATTTGGCGGAGAAGGCAGGTCACCTTCCCAGGCCGACCAAGGAATAGGAAGGAACACAGAAAGCAGAGCAGCAGAGAAGAGAGAAGAGTGCAGGTGATGCCCCAGTTGTTGGCCTTGACAATGGGAGTATTCCGGTGTTGAATGAAACTCCACATCACCAGAACTGTCAGCAGGGCAAGGAAAAGAGCAAAGGAAGTCAAAAGGATTCCCAAGTTCTCTTTGTAGGATAGAAAGATTAAGACTTTGGGGATGCACTGATCCTTGCGACTGTTTGGGTACTGCTTTTCTGGGCATTTGTCACACTGTTCTGCATCTGAAAGAAATAAGCAAATCTCCATAATTTCAGCATATCTATATTAGCCCATTCAACTTGATGGGATCAGCATCTTATAACTAGCAAGAAATCTGGTATTATAGAGAATTCAAGAAGCTCACTGAAAAGAAAGTGATAGCAAGTTTTGCTTTTGAAACAGGAAGTCATTGAACTGAATTAATTCAATTTGACTCTTTCAAAATCCATCAAGAATGTTCAGTGGCTATAAGTAGACCATCATCAGAATGTTTCACTTGGGGATATGTGATCCAGTCTTTGCAGAGTATTACAGCGCAATCCTCAGCTCCCAGGGCGCTCGACTTCAGTGGCAGCAAAGATCCTGTGTGCCCATGGCAGCCGAGGGTGGCACCTCGTGAGAAGGGGACTTTTATCCTGCCTCCCTGTCACGCCTGCTCTCCGCCTTCTCCCCATCCTCCGCCCCCTCCCACCTCCCCAGAATGCCTCCTCCCCGCTTCCCCCATGCCTCCGCTTAACTTACCATTGCTTGGTGGTCCATGTGACCGCCAGTGACGGAGCGCAGGTGCCCGTCTGATGCTAACCCTGAACCAGGAGGTGCGAGTAAACCAGGGAGTAAAGTTCCCCTTTTGTTTGTGAGGGGAACTCACAAAGTGTTCTGCTTTTTAAGAAAAATATTGGTATGCTGGACAGAGGCTCTTGCCTTGTGTAAAAGGAAATTTGGCAATGTCCGAACAGAGGATTGACCTGTTTTTGAGTGAAGTCATGCAAGAAAGCCCTTCTCCACATGAATTAAGGTGATTAAAATATTTCTAAATTGATCAGTGCTATTGAAAGAAATGTGATGTTTGGAAAATTTGAAGTCAAATGTTAGGCTGTTGAGTGTATCTGCTAAGCAAGCTTTGCAGTTTTGGCTGTCCTATTAAAATGAAAACCACACTTTTCAATGGGGAATATCTCAGAATGAATGAATTAGGCAACAATCCTATATGCACTTACTTGGGAGTAAGTCTCATTTAACTCAGTTTACAGCCCTATCCCACCCAAAGTGCCGCTGTGCGATTCAGTGGGGTCGGTGTAGCCTCCGCTGTATCCAGGGCTGGAATGGAGGCAGCTGGAGATCTCCTTGAGGTAAGGGAGAATTTGTTCCCTTACTCATAAGAACATAAGAACAGCTCCACTGGATCAGGCCATAGGCCCATCTAGTCCAACTTCCTGTATCTCACTGCAGCCCACCAAATGACCCAGGGAGCACACCTGATAACAAGAGACCTGCATCCTGGTCAGACCCTTGCATCTGACATAGCCCATTTCTAAAATCAGGAGGTTGCACATACACATCATGGCTTGTAACCCGTAAAGCAGGGGTGCTCACACTTTTTTGGCTCGAGAGCTACTTTGAAACCCAGCAAGGCCTGGAGATCTACCAGAGTATTTTTTAAATCCCATTATAGTCAGTGGGGCTTACTCCTGTATAAATGTGCACAGAATTGCAACCTCAGAGCCCAACCCTATGGTGTCTCCTCAGAAGTAAGTCCCATGCTAGTCAATGGGGCTTACTCCTGGGTAAGTGAGGAGAGGACCGCAGCCTTGGGCACCTGCATCTCTCAATTGCTGCTGAACTTCCCCAGCCAGAGGCTGCCACCACCCTGCATCAGAGGCACTTCTGAGTGGCCCCAAGCAACTCCTCCAGACAGTCCCAGGCTGCTCCCAAGCCCTTCTGGAGATGCTCCTCAGGTTCTCCAGGGCACAACCAAAGTTCTGCTCCGAGCCTTCCCTGCAAAGTCAAGCCCAACCCTTGTTTAGCTCCACTAAGGTTATCTGGGTGTAAGAACCATTGACTATAATGGGACTTACTTCTGAGTAGACAGGCATAGGATTGAGCCTATGCACATTTACCTGGGAGTAAGCACCATTGCCTATAATGGAATTTAATTCAGGGCAGAACAAGCATAGGACTGTGTTGTAGGGCTGCAATCCTATCCATACTTTTCTGGGAGCAAGTCCCATTGATTATAATGAGATGTACTTCTGAGTAGACATGCATGGGATTGGGCTTCAAAGCCCATTTTATCAGATGCATAAAGTGTCTGCATTTAGCAAACAGATGCACAGGGGGATACAAAGAAAAAGTTATAGGGGGGGAAAGCAATTAACAGTACAGTTTTCTGCATGTTTAATCAGAAGTAAATCTGTGTTCAAAGGATTCACCTCCAGGGAAGTGTGAAGTGATGGTACAAAACAACCTCGCAGTTCCATTGGGACTGAATTGAATCTGTGGCTCAGTTTTAGTTCCAGGAAGCCAGAGCCCCATCCTATGCATGTCTACTCAGAAGAAAGCCCCATTAGAGCCAACAAGGCTTACTCCCATGTAAGTGGCTAGCACTGCAGCCCAAGCCAGGCTCCTTCCCACATGTACCTCAGCGCAGAAATCCACAGCCTGCCTGCTGCCCCCAAAGCAACCTCGCTGCTCCCACGTGACCCGGTTGGGAGAGGTCTAGCTAGAGCTCCACAATCAATTAGTGAGGGCTGTCCTGCAAAGTCAAGCCCAACCCTTTAGCAGCTAAAGGCAAAATGAGTCTATCGCTGAGCCCTTACTTAGTCTATAGAATAGAGTAGACTAATTGCTCAACGATCACCTCATTTTGCCTCGCGATCGACCAGTAGATCAGAATCTACATGTTGAGCACCCCTGCCATAAAGGATTTGTCCTCCAGAAACGTGTCCAATCCACTTTTAAAGGCATCCAGTCCAGATGCCGTCACCACATCCTGTGGCAAGGAGTTCCACAGACCAACCACACGCTGAGTAAAGAAATATTTTCTTTTGTCTGTCCTAACCCGCCCAACACTTAATTTGAGTGGATGTCCCCTGGTTCTGGTGTTATGTGAGAGTGTAAAGAGCATCTCTCTATCCACTTTATCCTTCCCATGCATAATTTTGTATGTCTCAATCATGTCCCCCTTCAGGCGGATACTCCTTATCAATCCCCTGCAAACTCTATAGGTCTACTTGGAACTGTGCAAGCTTATTCATAGGTGCAGAACCAAGTAGCCCCATGTAGGATTTTCAGGCCTGGGAGGGGGTGAGGATGCAGAGGAGGACTCCTCCGCCATCCCTGACTCCTCCCAGTCCTGAACAAACATTATTTTTTCATCCTCATGCAGAAATAATGATAAAAATGATAATAGCAAGAATAATCAGAAAGTAACTTTGCAGTCTTTCACTCACCCATCTGCACTGAAATCCCATCTTCAGAGCACTGGACACAATCATAGCAACAAATCTGCTGCCCCTCACGAACAAGCCTATTCTGGCCAGGACGGCACTTCTCAACACATCTGGACTGGGGCACCATCTAAGAATGATCAAAGGAAATGGGTGTGTGTGTAGGTATCAACTGGATGGTACAGATTGCTCTAATGTTCCTTTTTCTCCATTTAATGACATACCTAGTCCTCTGTTTACATCCATGTGCCCTCAAAGTAACCAGCTATTTTATACCTTTCTCTTATCAACTCTATAACCAGACCAACACTGGGACTCTTTGGACCTGCACCAGCTCTTCAGCTGGCACAAGTCAGAGGAGACAAAGGACGCCTGTTGGTTGGCTCCAGAAGGGATAGCTTCCGGCACAAGTCACTTGTGCCACGTTCCACACCCTCCTTCCTCTGAAACCCGATCTTCCCAAATCTGCCCCAAACCTCCCACCCCTGACCCCATTCTGCCCACCCTGCTGATTTACCAAGGACCTTCAGAGGATCTTCTCTTTGCAGTCATGGTGGGAGGGTACCCTTACCATCCAGAGTGGTAGCCTGGAAGCAAGCAGCTATGAGCACTTCCCAAACAGCTCTTACAATGCTGTAACCGTATTCCACCACCAGGACCCTAGTCCTGGAGGCACACTGGTATGTTAAGATTGGGCCATTAGAGTACCATCCTGTTCATGTCTACTCAGAAGTCATTTCCATTGAATTAAATGGAACACACTCCATTTTTTCAAAGAATTACAGCCTCAGCCTCCCCTGCAGTCTCCCAATTCTTGATTCAGAAAACAGCATCATTCTCCCCACCTGCTTGAACCTGGGATTCCACAGGATGGCACTTCCATTCAAGGTGAAACCTCTGCCTGCAGGAGCCTGGGGGTCCATCCTGCCAACACTGATGCTCCTGAAGGAGTGATTGGGGAATGTGACTGTGTTGATGATATCAAATGAACTTGCCAGATCTCCCTGCTGGTCAAGAGAAATTTCTTCCCCAGCACTGTTGTTGAAATGGACGTTTCTCAGGAAAGAATTGATCTGGGTCAGAAGGTGAGAGGTAGAAAGACAGATAAATAGAAAAACAGATTGTGTGTGTGTGTACGCATGTAGACACACATGCCTACCAGACAAAAACAGGTGAATCCAAGTCATATGAACCTTGTTAGCTGCTTGTCAGTGGACTTCGGGGAGAGTAGCTCCAGCTGCTGCTTTTGGAAATGTATCTCACACACCTGCTCAGAACAGGAATTCTTGCTCTCCTAGTTCCGTGAGATGGTATCTAGTGGTGAGCATTTCATCATGAATGAAGTTCAGTGTTTTATATTGAAGCAAAGTTGGGAGGGTTTTCTGTTTTTTGGAGAGCATAAAACAGAACTTTGCTTCCAAGAAGGAATTGCAGAATTGAGCAATTGTAGCTGTCTGTTCCCATCAGTTAAGCTTCCTACTTTTTTATTGACTCGTCATCGATGAAACAGCCTGGGAGGTGTGGTGCATGGGGACCTTTCACCCTTCTAGGAAGGCCTTTGTTCAAGGTTTTTGTGGTTGTGCCTGGTCTTTGTTGAATATGAGCTGGCCTGGCTCAGGCCATTGTGCCACTCCTGCATGCTCGACCCCCTAGTGGGTCCCAAATCACAGTTTGAGAAACACTAGGTTGTACCTTGTGTTCATTCATGCTCAGCCCTCTCATGCTCAATGTTCCCATTATTTTGTACCATGAGGTGGATGTTTTTCTAGAAGCCCAATCCTATGGCTCATTTATGACATAGAGAGGACATCTTGCTTTCAGAAATGCCTTTCCACAGCTCACTGACAACGGCCATTTTAGAGACATTGCCACAAACAGCAGCAGTGGCTTGTGAGGTCCAATCCTACCTAATTCCCCACATGACCAATGCAGAGGCCCCAATGCAGCTCCTGCTTAATCCTGTGAGGGAAGTTCTGACTTTCCCAGGATAAACCTGTGCCTGGTCAAAAGGGCTACTCAGACCTGTGCCAGCTCTATATGTGACACATTTCTGTAAGGACACAGTTCAGGGGATCAAAGCCAGGAATGGGTCAGGATTTGATGGCTACTGCTGCTGCTGGACTCACCCACTTCCCAGTTCCAACCTGCCATACTCCCTGCACCATTGCCACCCCGTGCTGCCTACCCCACCTGGCCCTCCCCTCCTCATCTCCCTCCAACCACCCACATGTACTTACTAGAACCAGCAGGTTTCCATTGCCTGTGTCATGCGGACCTGGCTGTTCACCACTTCTGGCAGTGACCGCGCCACGAGATCTGGCAAGTCACCTTTGGAACAAGCCAGAAAGCACTCGGCATCATCAGGATCGGGTTGTTAACTTCAGATCACGTGATGCCGCAGTGTGTAAATATAGGCGAGTTCTGAACAACTTGTAACTTACAAAGTTCAATACAACCCATTCGTGAGAAATGCTCAGAAGCAAGGAGCAGGCCAGAGGATTTGTGCAGATATCATTACACACTTGGGAATAAACCCATTGAATAGAGAGGAATTTCTTCCATCCCTACCAACTGCTATAAGAGGCAACTTTTAAAATGTGTCCTCATGTTTAGCAGATGGCAAGTAACTGTCCCTCATCACCCCAGCATGGCATCTTCTCAATGGCTCTTGCTGGTGCTTTCTCCATGTTTTTTTTTCTTTCTTTCCAGATTGTGAGCCCTTTGGGGGATGGGGAACCATTCTTCAATTTAGCTGTGTGAGCTGCTTTGTGAATTACTTTTTGTTTTTTAAAAAAGGATATAAATATTCTTAATAATGATGATACGAAGCTCTGGATTGCACTACTGCACTATTGGCTTATCATCAACTAATGTAGAAATTCATTTATGACTGCAAGTACTTTCCACTGCCTTCTGCACAAGAATTAGGAAGCAGAATCCAGCCAGTGTTTGTGTCAAAATGCACTTGTGGTTTATTATGCTCAAATTGAGAGATAGTCCGACCTGCCATGGGTGGAGATTCCAGATGCTCCATGTAGCTCCATCGCTGATGGCTTTTGGCTTGGATCTTGATGAAAACATGGCATGGAGAGCATGTGCGACAGAATACACAGCATTGTAGATACTGTAGCTCTGACCAGTCATTTGCATTTCAAACACATGTGAAGGGAGGTTCCTCAACTTCTCCTTTCCACTGCACTTTACTACTTCTATCACAGGGGACAAGGGGTGAAAACATTTAAATGCCAAAGCCCAAAACTGTGGCATGAAATAAAGCTTTGATTGGTAAGGGTTGATTGTCTCCAAGAAATCTTCATATCCTGGCATATCATTTGAGTGGAGGGCAAAGGATAATGTACCATTGAACGTTTTGGGTGTAAACAGAGCCAGAAAATTTACATATGCGAAATCCCACTGAGCTGTAATGATCCAAACCTTTTCTATTGGCTTTCTTAATCCATTTTCATTGACCATTAGAACTCTTCGGAAAATTTCCATTAATCGTGCATCCCCGTTAACAAGAATCACATTGCTTCTGCTCAATAGCAGAGTAGAATTTGTTCTTTCTGTGGTCGGAAGTAAGAGATCATCAGATGGATGCTGGTAACTCTTTAGTGTTGGAATCATTTCTGTAAACTCAACACAAATGTTGTTCTCCAGGAGCCTAGATGTCAAGCTCTGCAGGAAAATTGCCCCAATTTCATCATCTGAAACAATGACACCAATCCATGTCCATCCAAAGTGCTTAAGGAGATGAAGAATCCCATCATGCTGAGTATTTCCAGTTGGAAGCATGTTATGGAGTAAAGGAAACTGAGTTTTATCACTCAATACATGGTGAAAGGAGTTGTAATTGAACTAAGGAGAAAAGACAACAGTATTTTTAGAGGTGACAGAAACCTTTCTCTCCTCCTGAGTTTCAAAATCTTTCTCCCAATCTCTAGCAAGAGGGAATGTGCCCCTCAAGGTTTCTGAATCAGCACCAAATATTGTGAAATTTGAATGTCCTCTAATGCTTTGCTATTGGCAGGTGTATTGAAGGGCTAAGTCCAAAGTATAGAGAAATACATGTAAATACTTACAAATCTCTCAATATGGAGAAATTTTTATTCTTTCTACATGAAGAGAAATGTTTAACTAAACACAAAAGAGCATAACAACATACACACAACACTTCTGTATTCATAACAACCCTTCTAAACAGAACAAAACAACAGAAAAAAGAGTTTCTTTTTCTAATGTATGCTGGTGCAAGTACCAGGTAGCTACCTGAAGAGGACCTGTGCAAAGCCAACTTTTTTAGCTTGGCTGCTTTGGAGGAATGAATTAACAAATAAATGCACCAGTTGGACTGCTCCCTTCATTTCCATTAATCAAGTGCAATGTTCATTTCAAGGAAGGAACATACCTGTGGAAGTTTGTAGGTATTTAAGATGCTGGGCATGTGGATTGTATTTTGGGGGATGATCCCTCCAATGATGGCCATGAGCTTCTGTTTCGGGCCACAATGGTAATTATAGCGACACCCTGTGAAAAGGAGATTCAGAGTGCCATAAGCGCTCCCCATTGAATTAAAGTAATCTGGAAAGATGATGCGTCCCAGCGTCTTGTTGGATAAGAGGTTGGCATTCCTGTTGATCTCATTTATGGCAAACTCAAGAGCAAGAGCTTCATGGAATTTCCTGAGGAACATACTGCAATGAGAGTTTCACTTGATTAAGGCACATGCAATGAACTCTTTCTCCTACAGGATCATGTTAATGTTTTGAATAATTTTGCTTTCCACATGTGTTTTTTTAATCCTCTAAAATTCTCTCTTTGAGGGCTGTGATGAACTCACCAAATTTTATTTTTTTTGCTGCAAACTAATGTCAGCTCATCATATAGCACAGGCTTTAAACATAGCTACCTAGATAATACATACATTCAGATGCAGTGTCTGTTTATGTTTAGATAGTCCCTCCATTGAATCCTAATCCACACTGTGATATGGCACATCCCAACCACAGGATGAACACCTCAGTGATGAATAGAGATTTATTTTGTGTTTGGCCAGGGTAACTGGGGAAGGACTTGAGCTGAGGCAGGAACTGAAATCCTTTGGTTTCTTCTAGCTTCTTCTTATTTTAATTATTTATTTAAAAGATATTTATCCCAACTTTCCTCTGCCGGAGCACATGCCCTATGCAGCTTACAATTTAAGGATAAAATATACACTGTATCAAAACAATAAATAAAACCAGCAAAAAATAAATAAATCCAATTTGAAAAGGGCAAAAACACTCAAGGATCTTCTATGAAAGCACAGGAGGGAGACAAGCCATCACCCAAATGTCAGACGTAACAAAGAGGTTTTGAACCCTCACCGAAATGCCTTGGGGGGGTAGATCTTAATTCTCCCAGTACGGGGTTCCTTAATTGTGGAACCACTACTGAGAAGGCTGACCCCCGTGCCACCATCCTCCTAACTTATACCACTATGAGAAATGTAGCAGAAAGCCAGCATAGGAATAATTTCAGGATGGCTGGATTTCTTCTATTCTCAATCCAAATTTAGGAAGATTTATTGCAGACTGAAAGTGACAGAAATGTTGGGAAACAAGAGGACTTGACTTGAACAGGAATCTAGTCACACACAGAGAAACAGAGAAATGTAACAAAAATGTCAGGAGTAACTGTATAATGACTGGATAATGTAACTCTATATTATTATTATTATTATTATCATCAGTATTTATATACTGATTTTCAACAAAAGTTCACAAAGCGGTTTACAGAGAAAAATCAAATAACTAATATCTAAAAAATAACTATATTGTTTCTCAATTCAGATATTATCAGGGAGAGGATGGCTGAAATAACTACTTACAGAAATTTGATTGACCATTTTGGTCTGGCATTAAAGGGAAGTTCCCTGAGCTCTGCTTGTACGAAAGATGTAAATTCACCAATTACAATACTTTCTAAAGAACTAGTGCCCACGGGGCAGGACTGCAAATCCCTTCGAGGGTCACAATTCATACTGACACTATGAGGCAGTTGCTGTAGCAAAGTTATCAGCAGTAAAGGAATCAGTCTGCAGATCAGAAAGCCTTGGCCCCAGACATACTGGGCCCCCTTCATTGTGACATATGTGCCCATCATCAGTGCTGTTACTGCCATCAGCATTCTTGAAAGGTGCCATAAAATGGACCTCCAATCTGACAACAGTTACAGCTTCCCCACTACACAGACCCTGAAATTCCCTTTAGTTACAGCTCTGCCTGTTTTCAGTGAAACTCTCAAACAATTGAAGCCCAAATTGCTTTGAAATGGGTCTTTATAACCCACTATAGAAGAGAAGAGTGTGCCGTTACAAACTCTGCAAGTGCCTTCTGCTAATCCTTGGCGTATTCACTACTTGACCGATTATGAAAATTGCAGGGTTGAGAATTGTTCTTCCCAAAGCACTTGAAGACCTCCCAGCCTACAGTAAACATGTTGGATGGATCCACAGTCAAAAACTTCTCTGCACTGGGGAGGAAGTAAAGGTCTCCAGTGCATGTTGGGTATGAAGCGGAACGTACTGAAAGAATAGCAATTAGCCCAAGCACTGTGGGTAAAAAGAAATTGTCAGTGACCAGAAGCTCAGATTTCCTCCCAAACCCATCAATTTTTTTCTTTTTCTTGCATATTCTGAAGACCTTGTGTGTGTCTGTGTGTGTGTTTTCAATTCCATTTGTCTTCATTATCAGGAGCAGTGATTTTCAATCATTTTCACCTCATGGCACATGAGGTGGTACAAGTCTGAGGAGACCCAGAGGGGCCAGCGACCCTTACCCAGGGGTAAGGGGGAAAATTTCCCCTTGCCTCTGGTTGAGCTGCATCTGGCGCCTATCCTGCGCTGGATACAGCACAAGCCTCTTTGCTTGCCTGTTCCAGCGAAGGATAGAATTGTGCTTAAGGCACATGTGAAAGGTGGCTACAGGAGATGAAATCCCACTTGGCAACAAATCAACTGCAGATTAGAATCTTATTGCCAAAGAAAGGACTGTTGTTTTAGTGGATCACATGTTGGAGTTGTACTGAGAAAATCCACATTCAAATCTCAACTTAGCCATGAAGACTTCTGAGAAACCAAAGGCCTGTCAAAATATGTCACACAAATTTATTTCTCAGGCTTTGTGAGAATAAAAGAGAAGCTTGTGTACTACTCTGGGATCATTAGGGTCAGATATCAATATAATAGAAATATCATTTGTGGGGACCCCAAGAGAAGATTTCCATTACCCACCCAGTATCCTCTTTCTAAATATGGATATTGAAACTATAACAGTGTATCTGTTCACACAGACATGTCCCATTTTTCTGTCAAGCTAAGCTAATGGCGATCCAGCAGCAGAAAAGGTTTGAAATAAAAGTTTAAAAATTGAGAGCAAAAGGAGGAAACAATTTACATTATGATTACATGAGGTGCTTTGAATCAAGAAAGAAGAATCTAAATTTGTTGTGCTCATTAAGTTCTAGCTCATCTGAGTTTGCATGGAAAAATACGTTTCCTAATATATTCATCATCCCTATCCCTAAAAATTGTAGCAGATCTACAGGTGGAGCCTATTTATCCACATTAATTCCACACGATTAACAAAAAACGTGTTGTGCTAAATGCCATAGAGATACACAAATTTGTTAAAGCCTGACACTTCCAGAAGGAAGGAAACTAAGGCGTGTGTTCTCAATTCCCTCCCCTCTGTACTCAGCCCTCCTGTTGCCAGCTGTCCTGCTTCTTTCACAGTTGGAATGGTGAGCTTGCTTGGGAAGCCTCTTCCTCTGTGTTCCAGGTGGCCTCCCAACAGCGCTGTAGGTTCTCCTCCTCTTCGCTGCTGCCGCTCCTGCAGCCCTCCCTGGCCACCATCATGGAAGCACCTCTGCCCTGGAGCATTCTGGGACTTATAGTCCAGCTCTCTGATCACGCTCACCTGTCTCTCCAAGGCTTCCCAAGGCTTGCTTGGGAAGGCTTGCTGGAGCAGGAGAGCCTGCATCATCTGAGGGGGAGGGAATTTGGCAAACACTCCCTGGGTTTTTTAAAGCAATCCCCATTCCTCCCTCTCCTGCCTCCCCCTCCTGAGCCCTCCCCATTGCCAACTTCTTTCACAGGTGGGATGCTGACCTTTTCAGAGTCCAGCCCTATGTGTTTCTACTCAGAAGTAAGGAAAGTAGAAGTAGTAGTAGTAGAAGTAAGGAAAATTACTCCCAGGTAAGTGCGGAGAGCATTGTAAGCTATATCTCATGCTTTGCTTGGTGGGAAGGCTTGCTTGTGTTGGTGATTACCTGCATCATCTGGGGGGGGGAATTTTGCAAACACTCCCTGGGTTTTTTAAAGCAATTCTCTCTGTTGCTAACACACCTGCCCCTGTGTGTGTGTGTGTGTGTGTGTGTGTGTGTGTGTGTGTGTGTGTGTGTGTGTGAGAGAGAGAGAGAGAAAGAAAGAAAGAAAGAAAGAAAGAAAGAAAGAAAGAGTGCACGCGACACGCGATCCACCTTGCTGCATGTGTTCTGGTTACACAGGGTTTTTTGCCCCCCTCTTCAGCCTCTTTGCTGGCTCAGGGGCTCCAGGAATGTTACTGTTCCTTTGAAAGGGGAACCTCTTCCAGGGCTCCAGGGCTATTCCCTGCCTGGGTGAGGCAGAGCCATTTTGCAGTGTTTTGGGCTGCCTGGAAACAGAGCAAGAGGCCAGTGCAGGGCAAAGGAGGCAAAGGTGTGTGTGACTTTCAGTACCCCCGCCCCATTTGCCTTGAGACAAATTCGCAGATAAAAAATCTGTGGATAAATAGGCTGCACCTGTATTTGTTAAAAGACAACTCATTCAATGTATTTGGAACATACTATCCTGTAATTAATGATGTTGCCCAAAGTTTGTGGAAGTTATGGTAAACTTTTAAATTTTTATGTGAGGGTGAGAGAGAGCCATACATGTACGTGCATGAGAGACAATAAACATACTATCCTGTGGATTTAAACCCCTCAAGGTGTTGATTCTGTACCTATGGCCTATCCTTCCCAAGAGTTCTCCATAGTGCCCCCTGCACTTCCTTGTTCCTAAAGCTGTAGATCAGGGGGTTTAACAGTGGTGTAAGAACAGTATACAACACAGACACCAGGCGGTCTTGTTCCAAGGAATGACTGGAAGAGGGCCGTAGGTAGGTGTAAATGATGGTACCATAGAGGATGCTCACCACAGTGAGGTGGGAAGCACAAGTGGAGAATGCCTTTATCCTACCATGAGCTGTATGGAGTTTGAGAACAGAAGAGGCAATGAGGATGTAGGAAAGAAGAATCATGGAGGAAGTCACAACAAGAATACACCCGGAGACAGTGAAGGTCACCAACTGGCTGACAAAAATGTCAGAGCAAGAGAGGCGCTGTATAGGAGGAATATCACAGAAGAAGTGGTCAATTGCATTGGAGTGACAGAACATTAGGGAAAAGACTGATGCTGTGTTGACAATAGAATTAAAGTGCCCAGAACACCAAGAAATTGCTAGCAGTCCCGTACATATAGATTGTCTCATGAGTGTGGTGTAGTGGAGTGGGTGACAGACGGCTGCATAGCGATCGTATGCCATCACTGAGAGGAGTACACACTCTGTGCTTGCTAAAGTGATAAAGAAATACATTTGGAGAGCACATCCAATGAAGGTGATGGTCTTGTCCCCCAACAGGAGGTCCCACAGCACCTTTGGGAGTATGGTGGACGTGTAGCATATCTCAATAAAAGAGAGGTTTCCCAGGAGGAAGTACATGGGAGTTTTGAGGCATTGGTTGACACAGATCAATATGATGGTTATTAGATTCCCTGCCAAAGTCAACAGATAGACGAACAAGCCTGCAACAAAGAGAAGACTCTTGTTCTTTGGATCAACAGAGAATCCCATGAGGACAAATCCTGTGAAACTTGTTTGGTTCTGTCTTCCTATAGGATTGGCGGAGTCCATCTTCATTTAGATTTCTTTGGTAGGAGAGGACATCACAGTTTCAACTTTTAATGCTGGCACTTTCACAAAGACAAAAATATAAGAGGCAGGCAATCACTGCATCTGTAGTCAATCAGTTTTCACGGCTGACCCTTAACAATCAGCGTGACCTTGCATTTAGAAATATTTCAGATACAGCAGACAGTAAATCAAAGACAGTTATCAAGCAACTCTGAATGTAGTTGACCTCAGAAGGAATGGAGCTCCTAAAACAAGATTAAAATGTTGTCCTCAATAAAAGCGAACATTCCTGAATAGATGTTTATAAGATGAATTTTAGAAGCAAACATGGACACTGTGCAAGGTGATAATGGGCAGAGGGATTATTGGTAGGGAAATAAGGAAAAAGGCAGTAGACAGGTGTTAGCAGAACAGGATGACCAGTTTGGGAACTGACCAAGGGGCCATGCCTAGCAGAGGACCCTAGATCACTCTTGAAACTTCCATACAATGTTAATGGAAGTGCTCAGTGGGCCATAAGTGGGTGGGCTGACATAGGAATCTGTGTAATCATGGGGGACTTCAATTATCCTCATATTGACTGGGTCAATTTGTGTTCTGGTCACGATAAGGAAACCGGATTTCTTGACGTGCTGAATGACTGTGGCTTAGATCAGCTAGTCACGGAGCCCACCAGAGGACAGGTGACTCTGGATTTAATTTTGTGCGGTACGCAAGACCTGGTTAGAGATGTAAACGTTACTGAGCCATTGGGGAACAGTGATCATGCTGCGATCCGTTTTGACGTGCACGTTGGGGAAAGAATACCAGGCAAATCTCTAACAAAAACCCTTGACTTCCGACGGGCGGACTTCCCTCAAATGAGGAGGCTGGTTAGAAGGAGGTTGAAAGGGAGGGTAAAAAGAGTCCAGTCTCTCCAGAATGCATGGAGGCTGCTTAAAACAACAGTAATAGAGGCCCAGCAGAGGTGTATACCGCAAAGAAAGAAGGGTTCCACTAAATCCAGGAGAGTGCCCGCATGGCTAACCAGCCAAGTTAGAGAGGCTGTGAAGGGCAAGGAAGCTTCCTTCCGTAAATGGAAGTCTTGCCCTAATGAAGAGAATAAAAAGGAACATAAACTGTGGCAAAAGAAATGTAAGAAGGTGATAGGGGAGGCCAAGCGAGACTATGAGGAACACATGGCCAGCAACATTAAGGGGAATAATAAAAGCTTCTTCAAATATGTTAGAAGCAGGAAACCCGCCAGAGAAGCGGTTGGCCCTCTGGATGGTGAGGGAGGGAAAGGGGAGATAAAAGGAGACTTAGAGATGGCAGAGAAATTAAATGAGTTCTTTGCATCTGTCTTCACGGCAGAAGACCTCGGGCAGATACCGCTACCCGAACGGCCCCTCCTAACTGAGGAGTTAAGTCAGATAGAGGTTAAAAGAGAAGATGTTTCAGACCTCATTGATAAATTAAAGATCAATAAGTCACCGGGCCCTGATGGCATACACCCAAGGGTTATTAAGGAATTGAAGAATGAAGTTGCAGATCTCTTGACTAAGGTATGCAACTTGTCCCTCAAAACGGCCACGGTGCCAGAAGATTGGAGGATAGCAAATGTCACGCCTATTTTTAAAAAGGGAAAGAGGGGGGACCCGGGAAACTATAGGCCGGTCAGCCTAACATCCATACCGGGTAAGATGGTGGAATGCCTCATCAAAGATAGGATCTCAAAACACATAGACGAACAGGCCTTGCTGAGGGAGAGTCAGCATGGCTTCTGTAAGGGTAAGTCTTGCCTCACGAACCTTATAGAATTCTTTGAAAAGGTCAACAGGCATGTGGATGCGGGAGAACCCGTGGACATTATATATCTGGACTTTCAGAAGGCGTTTGACACGGTCCCTCACCAAAGGCTACTGAAAAAACTCCACAGTCAGGGAATTAGAGGACAGGTCCTCTCGTGGATTGAGAACTGGTTGGAGGCCAGGAAGCAGAGAGTGGTTGTCAATGGGCAATTTTCACAATGGAGAGAGGTGAAAAGCGGTGTCCCCCAAGGATCTGCCCTGGGACCGGTGCTTTTCAACCTCTTCATAAATGACCTGGAGACAGGGTTGAGCAGTGAAGTGGCTAAGTTTGCAGATGACACCAAACTTTTCCGAGTGGTAAAGACCAGAAGTGATTGTGAGGAGCTCCAGAAGGATCTCTCCAGACTGGCAGAATGGGCAGCAAAATGGCAGATGCGCTTCAATGTCAGTAAGTGTAAAGTCATGCACATTGGGGCAAAAAATCAAAACTTCACATATAGGCTGATGGGTTCTGAGCTGTCTGTGACAGATCAGGAGAGAGATCTTGGGGTGGTGGTGGACAGGTCAATGAAAGTGTCGACCCAATGTGCGGTGGCAGTGAAGAAGGCCAATTCTATGCTTGGGATCATTAGGAAGGGTATTGAGAACAAAACGGTTAGTATTATAATGCCGTTGTACAAATCGATGGTAAGGCCACACCTGGAGTATTGTGTCCAGTTCTGGTTGCCGCATCTCAAAAAAGACATAGTGGAAATGGAAAAGGTGCAAAAGAGAGCGACTAAGATGATTACTGGGCTGGGGAACCTTCCTTATGAGGAAAGGCTACGGCGTTTGGGCCTCTTCAGCCTAGAAAAGAGACGCTTGAGGGGGGACATGATTGAGACATACAAAATTATGCAGGGGATGGACAGAGTGGATAGGGAGATGCTCTTTACACTCTCACATAATACCAGAACCAGGGGACATCCACTAAAATTGAGTGTTGGGCGGGTTAGGACAGACAAAAGAAAATATTTCTTTATTCAGCGCGTGGTCGGTCTGTGGAACTCCTTGCCACAGGATGTGGTGCTGGCGTCTAGCCTAGACGCCTTTAAAAGGGGATTGGATGAGTTTCTGGAGGAAAAATCCATTATGGGGTACAAGCCATGATGTGTATGCGCAACCTCCTGATTTTAGGAATGGGTTAAGTCAGAATTCCAGATGTAGGGGAGAGCACCAGGATGAGGTCTCTTGTTATCTGGTGTGCTCCCTGGGGCATTTGGTGGGCCGCTGTGAGATACAGGAAGCTGGACTAGATGGGCCTATGGCCTGATCCAGTGGGGCTGTTCTTATGTTCTTATGTTCTTATGTGTTGGGCTCTGCTCCAGGGTCCCTGGCACCAGCTCCAGTTGTACAGAGTAGCTTCAGGAAAATCATTCCTTCTCAGCCTCAGCTAGCCTTGGAATACATACTCACTTGAAGACTTTTGCATTTCCCTGAATGCAGCTTCGGAACTGCCTCTTTAAAAAGAAGAAAGAGTTTGATAGAGGGATGATCTGTAGCTCCTAGGAAATTTGCTTAGAAGTGCCAAGTTTGTGATCTGTTTGCTTGCACTACTTTGCTTCTTCCTGTCTTGTCCATTTCTTCTACATTGCCCTTAGCTTTGCTCTTGTTCCTGTTACGTAGCCAATGTCGACGTCTGCCCACTGACAAAGGAGCTTCTCCAAGTTACAGGCAAACATGGTTTTCTGAGAGTTGAGAATGGTTTGAGAGGAGCTTTCCTTCCCATGCTGTCTACCATTTTACCCCAACAGCAAATTGGTGGAGTGCACTCATTTCATGCACAGATCTGTCTTTCATGCTATCTTTAACTGTCTGATGGGGGGTGGAGCTCACAACAATGAACACCATATCTCTGGCTTTGCACATTGATAAATGCAAAACTCTTCAGAGCTCCATAGTCCTTTCTCATATACTTTCATTTTTTTCCCCTCAGTGTTCTAAAAGTGCTGGTTTAATGAAAATGGTAGTCAAAATTTTTGGAACAGTGACTGAAAGGTGAAATTGAACTAGAGATGGGGAATCATATTTTCACTCTCTCAGATTCTCAAGACATACATAGAGGAGCTTTCACATTCAGGACATTTTTCAAGAGTTATTTGATTAAACAAACAAACAAAGAAATCTAGTAAGCATCAATTGCTTACCTACTGGGCATATGACTTTTTAGGATGGCATTTATCGATCTTCTGAGAAAACCTCAATCTCTCTCCCTCTATTATTAAATCCTGTGTAAGGCACTACTACATTGTAACTGTGGCTTTCTAAATTGTCCCTAGCGCTGAGAGAAATAATTGGCATGGTGAAAATAACTCACTGGGGTCGACAGTATGGGTTTTTGAGTGCAGAAATATTTTAAGTCAAAAATAATGAGTCACGCCCATGCCTTTGGAGGTTAATGAGGTCCAGAGAGTGTTGAACTTGTCTGTAATTGCTTCAAGGGTCTATTGTGAATTGAGAAGAACTACACATTACACTGAAGATGTGGAACTGAACAATCCATGTGTCCTCCCTGCATCCCCCAGTAGCGTGTTGCTAAAGCAGTCACATTCCACTGCTTGCCCCCAAAGGAACTGAGGATTTGTACGAATTCCAAATGAACACATTCAAATCCTTTGCAAATTGACCAGGTAATGTAATGACTACTGAGGGCAGGGGGGTGGAATGGGCCGGGGGGGTGGCAACAGGATGAGCAGATTGGGTTCAGGAAAGGGGGTGCGATTGGCTTGCCATATCCCATCCCCCTTCCCAGGTTTAATTCGCCAACATGGATAAACTCAGACTTGGGCAAATGAATTGGTTGGCCTAAGTCCAAGTAGACACTGGCTGGGGCTTTCCCCGTGGCAAAGGGGTGAATGTCCCCTTACCTCGAGGAGACCTCCAACATGCAAAATTCCCCTGCAAGATGCCCCTCAAGCTGCAATGGTGCCACTGCATTGGCACAGGGGAATTGGCCCTGAACTGGGCTGTTTGAATCCTATTATTATTATTAATTATTAACAGTATTTATATACCGCTTTTCAACTAAAAGTTCACAAAGTGGTTTACAGAGAAAAAACAAACAACTAGTGGCTCCCTGTCCCAAAAGGGCTCACAATCTAAAAAGATGCAAAAGAACACCAGCAGACAGTCACTAGAAAAGACACTGCTGGGGTGAGTTGGGCTAGTTACTCTCCCCCTGCTATAAAGAGGAGCACACACTTGAAAGTGTGCCTCTTACCCAGTTAGCAGGGGTTAATCCTATGGTCTATTGCTTATGGTCAGTTAGCAGGGGTTAATCCTATGGTCTATGGTCTATTGCTGCTGCTAAGAGAATTCTATGTAAGAGAAAACTGTTTACAAAAGGCATTGAAAGATGATAAATGTTGGAGTGTTTGCTTCTTTTTTTCCTGAATTGTTCTAAAATTTTTCTGAAAACTGGAAAACTGAAAATTTACAACACTTCCCACCCAATCCTGTCACCCACCATTGTACTCGATGCAGCATGTGCTGCATTTAATGGTGGGGAAGGGCTAGAGCAGGAGCCAGAAGGCCAACCAGAGGTAATTAATAAAAGTTCTATTTACCTCGGGGAAGGGCTTCCGGTTGCCTCTAGGACTCTTTGGACTACTCCATAACTCCCCAATGACAACACAGTTTGCCACCACGACTTCTACTCTATGCTGCAGGGGCATTTTGGCTTGTTGGGGCCTTCTTGGGGTAAGGGAATACTTGTTCCCTTGCCCCAGGGGATGCCCCAACAGCTGCCATGGGTCAAATTGAACCTGCGTTAGCTCTATAGTCCGGGAAGGGGGTTAGGTTTTTGTGGGTGCCACTGTTGCCGAACCCACCCCCTTTCTGGACCCAATCTGTCCTCTTCCTCACCCTATCACCTTCCTGTTCTGCCCGCCCCACCCCATTCCACCCTCCCTTCAATCCTCCTAACCCTTACACAAACTTACCAGTGGCAGCAGGTGTCAACTTCTTGTTTTTACACAAACCCAGCCACTCATGACTTGAGGCTTTGGCACTGTCATGGTTGCAGCAGCCATAAAACTATGCTGTTGGAACACTCATTCCAGTGGTGTAAACGGCCCTTAGGATTGTACTGTCAGTGTGTTTGAATGCGGCTGGGCAGGTTCAAGTGGGAGGTGGCCAGATGAAAGTAAGATGACAGTAGTGTTAGGATGTTCCTGAATCACTGCACTGCGCTCTCCTCCCCTTTCAGCAAAAGCAGCCAGGTGGACAAGAAGGAGTTAGTGGTGGCAGGAGGGTATGCACCTGCTAACACACCTGCAAGCAAGAAAGGGGGGACAAAATTTGGGTGGAGTTTCAGCTGGCACTTAAACTAGAGGTGGGTGTCAATGCCAATGCTGACGAGACAGATTTGCAAGGTTTCAGTATGTACAATATGTACAATATGTATAATAAGGTGTTTCTTAGATTGGTCTTTAATTTCTGATGTCACATTTAGGAGGACTATTTCTGGTTTGAATGGTAATACACAATGCAATATCTCTTGCAACATTTTATGTATCATTTTCCAGTATTTCTTTGCTTTTTCGCATGTCCACCACATATGATAAAAAGTTCCTTCTACCTCATTACATTTCCAACACTTATTTGATAACCCAGAGTACATTTTTGCTAATTTCTCTGGCATTAAATACCATCTAGAAAACATTTTATATAAATTATCTTTAAAAGACACTGCTTTAGTTATCTTAATATTTGTATTCCAAATTTGATTCCAATCATCCATTGATATATTATATCCAAAAATTTTTGCCCAATGCACCATTGCATCTTTAACTATCTCATCTTCCATTCTTATCTCCAGGAGAAAACTGTACATTTTTCTTATATACTTCCCCTCATCAATCAAAAATATTTTATCAAAACTTATATCTTCTTCATAAAGACCTATGTTTTGGTCTTCGCGTAATCTTGTTCTTATTTGCATTTCATTCCACCAGTCCAGCTTTATTCCTTTCTCTTCTAACTCAGACTTACTTAAAATCACTCCTTTATTATTCAGCAACTCACTGTATGCTTTATTTTGATCTTTTTTAATCCAGTTCGGATTGGTTGCTATTTCAAGCGGTTTTATCCATCTAGGTAATTTAGAATATATCTTATATTTTATCTGATCCCATATCCAAATTAAAGATCTTCTTAAAATGTGTTGTTTAAAATATCCATGCTGTTTAACTTTATCATAAAAGAGGAACGCATGCCAGCCTATTTGTAAATCGCGTGCTTCTAATGTTAAAATTTTTGCGTTCAATAAAAGTCCCCAATCTTTTATCCATTTTAAGGCTACTGCTTGATAATATAATTCCCAGTCTGGTAGTCCAAATCCTGCTCTTTTTTTATCTTCTTGCAATAATTTCAGTCTTATTCTCGGTTTTTTACCTTGCCAGACAAATTTTATAGTAATTTTGTTCATTTCTTCAAAAAAAGATCTCTTCAAAATAATCGGGATAGTCTGAAATAAAAACATTAATTTTGGTAATATTTTCATTTTTAATAAAGCTATTCTTCCCATTAGAGATAGTTGCAATTATATTTCTCCGAATCTTTTTTTATTTCTTTCATTAATTTGATATAATTGTCTTCAATTAATGTACTTGTCTTTTTTTGTAATTGTAATTCCTAAATATTTTACTTTGTTTGTTATCTGTAGTCCAAATGCCTTTAATCGTTCTACATCATTGTCTTTTATGTTTATACTGGAATTTTTTGAAGCCCATCCAGATAAGAAATTAGCTCTAGTGTTCTTAGATGCTGAGAAGGCTTTTGACAATTTACATTGGGATTCTATGAGTAATTGTCTGCAAGAATTAGATTTTGGTCCAAAATTCATCACGATGATATAAAGAATATATTCGGACCAGAAAGCAAGGATAAGAGTAAATGGAGAATTGAGGAGAGAGATTAACATTCAACAAGGAGTAAGACAAGGTTGTCCACTTTCACCATTGTTGTTTATCTTGACATTAGAAATACTGAATAATGTAATAAGAGAAGATGATAGGGTGAAACCGCTCAAAATTAAAAGTGAAGAATATAAATTACAAGCGTTTGCAGATGATCTGGTATTTATTTTGGAAGATCCACTCAACTCCATGGAATTTTTGATAGAAGACTTAAAACAATATGGAGAAGTAGCAGGCTTAAAAATAAATTACCAGAAGACCAACATGATACTTAAACACATGAAGTATTTTTAAGCACATTATCTTCCCTTCTGATTGTAACGATGTTGTATCAGGGTAGGGGTAACTCCAGTGTTACAACCAGAGACAAAATTTGGATGCACAGATCAAGCTAAATATAACACAGAACATTTCTTCCCCAAGATACACTTTTTGGAAGAAAGTTGTGATTGGATCTCCTAATATTTGTTTTTAACTTTAAAGTTAACAGATTCTAGATTTGTTTGAATAACAGGTTCAGATGAAACAGTGTTTATTCTTTATACTTATTTTATCTCTCCCCCCTTGGGGCAAATATCCCTTACTCTGCCATGTCCCAGAAAACCCTCTTACCATTGCATCATCAATATATCAAAGTAAGGAAAATTCCAGTTCTAGAACCATATACTGTATTAAAGGGAGGCTGTGGGGGGCATTCACTGTATCCTATCCCCCTTTTCTTCAGCCTCCCCATCCCCTTTCTCTCTAAACTTCCACTAGTGAAATTGCTAGTCTGAGGAAACCCACTGAGGAGCAGGAGGCTTACAAAAGTGTCAGGGGATTTAAACTCCATTTGCCTCTGAAGCCTCCTGATTTGTCCTCCCCTACTAGAAACAGTGTGCCCATTTTTGGCGTGGCTGCACCAGTGGGGGGGGGGGGATAAGAACAGAATTGGACTCTAAATGGTGCCGTTTAAATGAAATGAATTATTACACTCCCCAGAACTTGATAGAGATACATATTGGAACAAGTATACAATGCTTACACATTCAAGATGACTTTGGGACCCATCCTATTCAATTTTTCAGTGCCGATGCAGCTGTACCAATGGGGCATGCACTGCATCCTGTGATGGGGAGGCAGTCACAGCTTAAAGATCTGGTCATACATGATGACAGAAGGCCAGAAATTAATAATGATAATGTTAGAATCTTGGCTGGAGCCTGAATTGTAACCTATAATGATCTAGCTAGATCCTGAATTGCAAGCCCAGCATAGGTTGTAATAAAGTAATAAAATAATGAGGATGTTCTTTATCACACATGGTATTTCAATTATAACCTTACCTGCTCAGTATTGATCTTTTTGTTTTATGCAGTAAGTAAGCCATTCTGAAGCTCCATCCTGGACTGCATCTCAATAAAAGAGAAATCCTCTTAAATTGCCAGGAGCAAGTTCACCAATACTTCTCCCTCTGGCTCCTTCAAGCCACAGCTCCAAATCGTACAGTACATAGACCAGGCTAGGCAAACACGCCAGTGTGATGTGCCCAGGGGAATGATTGCTACATACTATTTTGATTCTTACAGATAACATTATTTATTCCTTTTGGGAATTCAAGAAAGAGTATTCGGTAGAGGTAATTTAGCATTAGATACACAACATTTGAGGTATAGAGGAACATTCATAATTATTTTCTTGGACATATTGCAAGTCACAGGATGATGAACACAACCTTAAAATGCCACACTCCGAAGTCATCATAACATACATTGGATCAGGACCAGGTAATTAACATTCCCTCTCTGATAACTGAAAACATCTAATTAAAAAAAGGCAATTATGAAGTGTCCATCTCTTGTGCTTCCCTTATAACTCCTTGCTATTAAAAAAGGAGCAAGTGAGGAAATTGTAGCTCTGGAACTTTGTGCAATGAATGTGCATTCTGGATGCATTTCCTGATTTGCATGTCTTTCACACTAGTAGGCACACACAGGCATATATAAATATGAAACACATAATGTTCAGAGAGATGATGCTGAAGCAACAGAATATACATAGAGTTGCAATTACCTGACACAAGGCAAGTGTTTCATCCTCACTAGAGGATGATATTTATGCTCAGATGGTCATTTAATCACAAATCTGCACCATACATTAAAATGAAATATGGGCAAGATAGAAATTCTCCTTGTGCTGTGGACAATGGCATTACGTTAACTGGTTCTTGATGAGGCTGAATTCCATAGGAAGGACCAGGTACACAAATTGGTAATGCTCCTGGACCCCACCTTAATCCTGGATAAGCAGGTGTGGGCCATGGTTGGCCTTCTAGCTGCACTTGTTCCTGTCCCAGACAGACCTTGCCACATGGTTCAATCCTAACTAGCATCAGGCCAGCGCATGCCATTTATGGCGGTGGAAAGGTTTTCTGCTATTGTAAAATGGTGGATGGAGGTGAGCTGTGCATGCTACCAATGGCAATTTTTCCAAGTTCTGTTGCAAGAGGTGGCAGCACTAGAAGGAAATCACCAGACTCAGTTGTACCTGCTGGTACAGGTAAGGATCTGGTGAGAGTGGGGGGAGGAAAACAGGGTGGGCAAATTAGGAGCATTTTGGGGCAGGCGGGGGTATGACAGGAGCAGCTCCCCCAATAACCTAACCCCTGTTATGTTCCTGACATGCCCCTTAGATAAACAACTTATGAAGATGAGAGGAACATTGAAGGCCCTCCCTAACTTTTGCAAACTCATATTTAGGTCAAAAAAAAATCACCGGGAGATTTTCCATCAATCTTTATTATTATTTTTTTAGCAGAGGCCTTTACAAATACATTATTGTTTCAACAATTAGTACACAGAGTTGAGCACATATTTTGTACTTAGGTCAGAAGCAGAAGGAAACCAACAGGTGACCAATAAGACCTGATTCCAAGTTGCACAACAGCCACCTCCTACCCTGCGCTGGATATAGCACAGGCTAGTCAGCCTTCTTGTTCCAGTGCAGGATATGGTTGGGCTACCCATTGACTGTGTGTCACATCAGACCTTCTCAAGACATTGATCCCATACTTATAACCTGTTTTTCCCAAGCGCTCTCCAAAAGGCCCCCTGCACTTCCTTGTTCCTAAAGCTGTAGATGAAGGGGTTTAGCAGGGGAGTAATGATGGCATACAACACAGAAACCAGGCAATCTTCATCCAAGGAATGATTGGAGGAGAGTCGCAGGTGGGTGTAGATGATGGTGCCATAGAAGATGCTCACCAGAGTGAGGTGAGAAATACAAGTGGAGAATGTCTTTATCCTTCCACTGGCTCTGCGGATCTTGAGCACAGAAGAGACAATGAGGATGTACGAAAGAAGGATCAGGGAGAAAGGCACAATCATAAGAAATGCAGAGACGGTGAAGATCATCAACTGGACTAGAAATACATCAGAGCAAGAGAGATGCAGAATAGGAGGAATGTCACAGAAGAAATGGTCAATTTCATTGGAGTGACAGAAAGTTAGGGAAAAGACCAGTGATATGTTGATAACAGAATTGAAGTTGCCAATGATCCAGGAAGCTGCAAGCAGACTCCAACATATGGGCTGGCTCATGATCAGTGTATACTGGAGAGGATGACAGATAGCAGTATAATGGTCATATGCCATCACTGAGAGGAGCACACACTTTGTACTTCCTAAGGTGACAAAGAAATACATTTGTAGTGCACATCCTATGAAGGAGATGGACTTGTCCCCCAGCAAGAGGTCCCACAACACCTCTGGGAGTGTGATGGATGTGGAACAGATCTCAATGAAAGAGAGATTGCCCAAGAGAAAGTACATGGGAATTTTGAGGCGTTGGTCAACTCTGATCAATATAATGATGACTAGATTCCCTGCCAAAGTCAACAGGTAGACTAACAGGCCTATTGCAAAGAGAAGTCTCTTGTTCTTTAGGTCCACAGATAATCCCAAAAGGACGAATCCTGTGATACCTGTTTGGTTCTGTCTTCGTATAAGATTGATGGAGTCCATCTTCAATTAGAGTTCTTTGGTAGGACAGGACATAGCAGTTTCTACTGTGAATGCTGGCTATTTCACAAAGCAAAAATAAAATGTAAAAGGCAGGCAGCTATTGAGTTTGCAGGCAGTCCATTTATATAGTACACCTTCAAAATCCATGGCACTTTACACTCAGGAAACAGAATCGTATGGGCTAGATCATTACAAGCAGAAATACAATCATACAATCTACAGCTTTCTAGAGGGGGGAAAAATTACTTTTCTCTTATCTCCATGTCACTCCATGTCATAAAATAGTCACTGTTCTCTTATCTCCATGCCTATACACAGATCGATGCAAGAGTTGGTTGGATTCAGAGTTCACTGGTCCCTTCCCATATCCTTTCAAGCTTTTCTTCAATAGCATAAAGTTGCAAGTGGGTCAGTTTAGTGAAAATGAAAGTTGAAAGTTTTGAGAGAGTGACTGAAAGCTGAAATCAAACTAGAAATGGGAAATCCTATTGTCAGGATCTCAGATCCTCAAACCATCCATGGACGATCTTTTGCACCCAGAAACTTATGTCAGCAGTTATGTCGACTTAAGTCAGACAGAACCTTCAGCTTTCTCCAGCTTCATTTACCACTGAACTCTGAATAAGTCATTTTTAAAGTTTATTAAGATCAGATAATTGTCCCCAGGGATGACAGAGATTATAGGCATGGTATAAAGAACTCACTTGGGTTGACAGAATAGTCCTTCGTGTGGGAGAAAAATTTAAGATATAAATAAAGCATACCCTTGACTTTAGATGTTAATGAGGCTTCAGAGAGCTGAGTGTGTCATAATTGTGGCAAGGGACTATTGAGAATAGAGAAGAGCTGCACATTATCTTTATAATGTGGCAACCACCAGCCATCCACATCAAACATGTTTATAATACCAGCACATGGAGGAATTGGATGAGCATCCCATCCCAAAGGGTTGGAGGAATTCCAACTGAACACAAGCACTTTCATGTACACATTTGGTGTGCTTGATTAACAGCTCAATCCTAACTGACCCCCCCCCCCAATGCAGTGCTGTTCCTCTTCACTGCTACTGAGAAGGTATCGATTTTAAACTGAAGACAGTATGAAAGCCTGGTGAAATAGCTCTATGGATGGTTAGGTGGAGGGACTTCAATTGCCATATTCAGGGATTTGCTCCACCATTCCCTGTCAGTTCTTCAAGTCTGAGTTATTGAGAGCCCAGTCCTAGACCCACCACACTACAGCATCCCTCCACCGAACCATCCATAGAGCTATTCACCATGCTTTCATAATGTCTTCTGTTTAAAATCGATACCTTCTCAGTAGCAGTGAAGAGGAACAGCAATACACATATTTAACGTACCAGGGATGTTGCCCAGTATAGCAGGACTCTGATCCTGAACTGGGGCATTTAGCAGCATTTCATTAGTTACTTAGTTCATGTGTGCGGTGTGAGCTTTGGTATTAGCACAATAAAAATCTGCAAAACTTATGAGGCCTTTGTATATCCTATTTTTAGAGTACAGGTGTGCGTCATTTAATGATGGGGATGTGGTCCCGCACACACTTCGTTAAGTGACACCATTGTTAAACGACATCCTCTTTTCAAAGCCTCTGGAGCATGTGGCCTCTGCAGGGCTCAGAAAAGCATTCGGAGGCAAGGGGAGCACACCAACTCTCAGCTTTGGAGTTTTGGGGGCGTGACAAGGATCAGTGACGGACCGTCATGCATGCGGTCCGTCGCTGATCGGAATGTTGTTAAGCAACATTCACCTGTAGCTGAACAAAAGAACACCTGTGAGATGGGTTCCTAGGGAATTGATCTTGACCAATTAATTCTTTATCACTTGGCCTTTTTTCTCATTTATAATCACTTGATGTGATTATCACTTGCAGAGCTCTAACATGGGCAGAGCCAGAGGGGCACCTGCCCTGGGCACTAAGCTGGGGGGGTGCATGACTGCCCCAGGCTCCACCCTGTTTACAGAGGAGGCAGCTTCCCTCTCCTGTAGAGGCTCCCTTCACAGGAGAAGGAATGGGGCCATGGAACCACAGCAGTGAGTATTTCACCCTTTGGGGAGAACCCAGAAGTGACATCACAATGTTACATGACATCATGCTTGCTGGAAAAATAAGAGTTTCCTTTTGGTGATGGGGAGGAAGCAGAGTAGAGCAAGCAGCGGAACCCCCCTTTTGGGTATCACCCCAGGGAACCTCCCTCACCCAGCTGACTGCTAATCAATAAAAAAGACAAAGTAGCGGAGGTTTGTTAAATCTGTATAAAAAAGAAGTTGTTTACTCATGGTTCCATTGAATGCATATTTACAGCATCTGATTAGGATCAGGGGATCAGCTAACACTTAGGGATGGCAAGGCCCTGGAGCTGCCTCACCCTGCAGCCCTTATGCTTAAGATGGCATGGGCATCAGGGGCCCTAGTGTGCACATCTTAACAGGTCCATGGTCCAAGGACAAAAGGGAATATGTCCAGAGGAGAAGGGAAGGATAAAGGGTTAGGGCCACGTACCACAAGGATCACAAACAGAACAGGTAGGAAGGTCAGGGTCACTGAGCAATAGTTTGACCCCTTCTGGGGAGTCAGCTTCCTGCCCCCTCTGGACAACAGATGGAATTGCGCCGGCTCCAACAATGCTGTCACTGCCTTGGGTGCTGGGGCAGTATGTTACAGCAATGATCACCAGGTTATATTTATGTCTGCATACCAAAATTGGATCAAGCCCTGTCTGTAGACACAGCATTGTTTCTCCTACTTCATATGGCATTTAGGAAATAGAAACTCATTTTTGCACGTGCCCAAGTTGGGAGACAAGGTGAATTCCATATGCTTAATTATATGCAGAAAGGGGGATAGTCTTTGATAAATAGGAAAACTAGAAAAGTTATCAAGGTGCGTGTAGTTTTGCTCTGGGCATGCACACGACTTCACAACTGACTTAGGTCAGGGGTGTGGATGTGTGTGCCAGGCAACTGCTATTATTATTATTATTATTATTAACAGTATTTATATACTGCTTTTCAACTAAAAGTTCACAAAGCGGTTTACAGAGAAAAATCAAATAACTAAATGGCTCCCTGTCCCAAAAGGGCTCACAATCTAAAAAGATGCAAATGAATACCAGCAGACAGCCACTAGAGCAGACAGTGCTGGGGTGAGGTGGGCCAGTTACTCTCCCCCTGCTAAAAAAAAAGAGCACCCACTTGAAAAAGTGCCTCTTACCCAATTAGCAGGGGTTAACTGCTATAAAATAAAGATTTAGATTGTTGACCTTCAGGCTGCCCTCTGTCTTGAATGGCTGACCTCCCCAGATCGAATATTAAGGAGGCAATCATTAATTTCCTCCACACCCATATCAGAGGTTTCCATGTCCATGTGTGTGTGTGTGTGGGGGGGGGGGGGAATGGAACAGATACATAAACTCCATGCATTGTTTAGAAACAATTTGGTTTTTAAACAATGCATGGAGTTTATGTATCTGTTCCATCCCCCCCCCCCACGCATGACACATGGATATGGAAACCTCTGATATGGGTGTGGAGGAAATTGCCTCCTTAATATTCGATCTGGGGAGGTCAGAACACATGGCTTACAGATGACAACATTTGAACACATTACCATCATTTAAACATGTGGCTTATAGATAACAGCCACATATTAGGGAGGCATTTGAAAGACTTGAATGCTTTAGTAGAGATGGTTTGCAAATTGCTTATTAATATTCATACAGAGGTGTTACTCATCAGAAACAAACACCTCAATAGATTGCTTATTAAAATATTTTGTAAGCTTTATGTATTTTATTTTTCTGGTTACTTTGTTGCTGTTTTGTTTTTTAGTTGTTTGTTTGCTCACTAATAAAGGAGATGAGAAAGAAAAGCTGGGGATGGTAAATATGAGATCAATTCCAAGTGTCATGGACTAGTAGACTTCTTCCGTACTAGCTGGGCTCTAGTGTTCAGCTCAGGCCTCAGAATAATAATGTAGAACTTTGGAAGAAAGATGCAACTCAACAACCCACCACTGGAGGTCAAGATGCAGAAGACCTCCACAGCCACCATGTATTTCCCCCTGGTGCTCAGGTAGCTGGGGATAAAAGATACCCAAACACTGCAGAACACCAACATGCTGAAAGTGATCAGTTTGGCTTCATTAAAAGTATCAGGCAGCTTCCTGGCCAAGAAAGCCACGATGAAGCTGATCAAGGCCAAGCATACCATGTAGCCCAGGACAATGTAGAACATGAAGACTGAACCTTCATTGCATTGTATAATGATTTGGTCAATGTGGGACTGCATGTCAAACTCTGGGAAGGGGGAGATGTTGCCAGCCAAACCACACAGAGGCCAGCTTGAATGAGAGAACCCAGAATGTTGACTGAGACTGCCAGCCTCTTCCCCACCCATTTCCTCATGCTGTTTCCTGGCTTGGTGGCCATGAAGGCCAAAATGACAGTGATGGTTTTGGCCAACACACAAGACACAGCAACAGTGAAGACGATGCCAAATACTGTTTGAAGAGAAGAGAGAAGAGTGCAGGTGATGCCCCAGTTGTTGGCCTTGACAATGGGAGTATTCCGGTGTTGAATGAAGCTCCACATCACCAGAACTGTCAGCAGGGCAAGGAAAAGAGCAAAGGAAGACAAAAGGATTCCCATGTTCTCTTTGTAGGATAGAAAGATTACGACTTTGGGGATGCACTGATCCTTGCGACTGTTTGGGTACTGATTTTCTGGGCATTTGTCACACTGTTCTGGATCAAAAAGAAAGAAGCCAATCTCCATAATTTCAGCATATCTATATTAGCCCATTCAACTTGATGGGATCAGCATCTTGTAACTAGCAAGAAATCTGGCATTATAGAGAATTCAAGAACGTCACTGAAAAGAAAGTGATAGCAAGTTTTGCTTTTGAAACAGGAAGTCATTGAACTGAATTAATTCAATTTGATTCTTTCAAAATCCATCAAGAATGTTCAGTGGCTATAAGTAGACCATCATCAGAATGTTTCACTTGGGGATATGTGCCAATCTTTGAAGAATATTACAGCGCAATCCTCAGCTCCCAGGGCGCTCAACTTCAGCGGCAGCAAAGATTCTGTGCGCCCATGGCAGCCGGGGGTGGCACCTTGGGAGAAGGGGACTTTTGTCCCCTTCCCCCACGTAAGGGAAGTAGCCCTGGAATGGGGTTTCTCGATTCACTGCCGAGCGAGGTAACAGCGTTTGTTTCGGGCAGTGAGCCCCACACGAACACTCAGGATCGACCAGTCTGCTCCAGCAGTCCCATCTCCCTCCCTCCCCGCTCCCTCCCCCAGCACGCCTCCACTTCCCTCTCTGTGCCTCCCGCCTCCCCATCAGTCCTGCTCCCTGCCTTCTCCCCATCCTCCGCCCCTCCCCCTCCCCAGAACTTCGTATCCCCCCATGCCACCACTTAACTTACCACGGCTCGGTGGTCCAAATGACCGCCAAACAGTGGAGCGCAGGTGCCCGTCTGATACTAACCTAGCGCCAGAGGTGCTGGGTTACCACCGGCGCTTGCCCAGCAGTAAGCCTCACAAACGTGTCTTACAGCACGTTTGTGACAACATGTGCCAGTGCGCTGAGCCCAGGATTGTGCTCATACACTTCAGACTCTTTTTTTTTTTTTTGAAGCATGAAAAAAGGGTTAGTGACAGAAGCCACAGGATTTTTCTGACCCACCAAGTTTTCTTCCAAGGAGTAAAGTTAATAATTAATAATTAATAATTAATAATTAATAATTAATAATTAATAATTAATAATTAATAATTAATAATTAATAATTAATAATAATAACTTTATTTCCCCTTTTGTTGGTGAGTGGAACTCACAAAGTGTTCTGCTTTTTAAGAAAAATATTGGTATGCTGGACAGAGGCTCTTGCCTTGTGTAAAAGGAAATTTGGTAATGTCCTAACAAAGGATTGACCTGTTTTTGAGTGAAGTCATGCAAGAAAGCCCTTCTCCACGTGAATTAAGGTGATTCAAATATTTCTAAACTGATCTAAACTGAAAGAAATGTGGTGTTTGGATAATTTGATGTCAAATATTAGGCTGTTGAATGTATCTGCTAAGCAAGCTTTGCAGTTTTGGCTGTCCTATTAAAATGAAAACCACACTTTTCAATGGGGAATATCTCAGAATGAATGAATTAGGCAGCAATCCTATATGCACTTACTTGGGAGCAAGTCTCATTGAACTCAGTTTAAGCCCAATCCTACCCAAAGTGCCGCTGTGCGATCCAGTGGGGTCGGTGCAGCCTTCGCTGTATCTAGGACTGGAATGGAGGCAGCTGGATATCTCGTTGAGATAAGGGAGAATTTGTTCCCTTACTCATAAGAACATAAGAACGGCCCCACTGGATCAGGCCATAGCCCGATCTAGTCCAGCTTCCTGTATCTCACAGCCACCCACCAAATGCCCCAGGGAGCGCACAAGACAGCAAGAGACCTGCATCCTGGTGCCCTCCCTTGCACTGGCATTCTGACGTAGTCCATTTTTAAAATCAGGAGGTTGCACATACACATCATGGCTTGTAACCCGTAAAGGATTTTTCCTCCAGAAAATTGTTCAATCCCCTTTTAAAGGCATCCAGGCCAGATGCCATCACCACATCCTGCAGCAAGGAGTTCCACAGAACAACCACACGCTGAGTAAAGAAATATTTTCTTTAGTCTGTCCTAACTCTCCCAACACTCAATTTGAGTGGACGTCCCCTGGTTCTGGTGTTATGTGAAAGTTTAAAGAGCATCTCTCTATCCACTTTATCCTTCCCCTGCATAATTTTGTATGTCTCAATCATGACCTCCCTCAGGCGGATACTCCTTATCAATCCCCTGCAAACTCTATAGGTCTACTTGGAACTGTGCAAGCTTATTCATAGGTGCAGAACCAAGTAGCCCCATGTAGGATTTTCAGGCCTGGGAGCGGGTGAGGATGTAGAGGAGGCCTGCTCCGCCATCCCTGACTCCTCCCAGGCCTGAACAAACATTTTATTCATGTAGAAATAATGATAAAAATGATAATAGCAACAATAATCAGAAAGTAACTCTGCAGTCTTTCACTCACCCATCTGCACTGAAATCCCATCTTCAGAGCACTGGACACAATCATAGCAACAAATCTGCTGCCCCTCACGAACAAGCCTATTCTGGCCAGGATGACACTTCTCAACACATCTGGACTGGGGCACCATCTAAGAATGATCATAGGGAATGGGTGTGTGTGTAGGTATCAACTGGATGGTACAGATTGCTCTAATGTTCATTTTGCTCCATTTAATTACATACCTAGTCCTCTGTTTACATCCATGTGCCTTCAAAGTAACCAGCTATTTTATACTTTTCTCTTATCAGCTCTATAACCAGACCAACACTGGGACTCTTTGGACCTGCACCAGCTCTTCAGCCGGCACAAGTCAGAGGAGACAAAGGACGCCTGTTGGTTGGCTCCAGAAGGGATATCTTCCGGCACAAGTCACTTGTGCCACGTTCCACACCCTCCTTCCTCTGAAACCCGATCTTCCCAAATCTGCCCTAAACCTCCCACCCCTGGCCCCATTCTGCCCACCCTGCTGATTTACCAAGGACCTTCAGAGGATCTTCTCTTTCAATCATGGTGAGAGGGTACCCTTACCATCCAGAGTAGTAGCCTGGAAGCAAGCAGCTGTGAGCACTTCCCAAACAGCTCTTACAATGCTGTAACCGTATTCCACCACCAGGACCCTAGTCCTGGAAGCACACTGGTATGTTAAGATAGGGCCATTAGAGTACCAACCTGTTCATGTCTACTCAGAAGTCATTTCCACGGAATTAAATGGAACGCACTCCATTTTTTCAAAGAATTACATACTCAGCCTCCCCTGCAGTCTCCCAATTCTTGATTCAGAAAACAGCATCATCCTCCCCACCTGCTTGAACCTGGGATTCCACAGGATGGCACTTCCATTCAAGCTGAACTCTCTGCCTGCAGGAGCCTGGGGGTCCATCCTGCCAACACTGATGCCCTTGAAGGAGTGATTGGGGAATGTGACTGTGTTGATGATATCAAATGAACTTGCCAGATCTCCCTGCTGGTCGAGAGAAATTTCTTCCCCGGCACTGTTGTTGAAATGGACGTTTCTCAGGAAAGAATTGATCTGGATCAGAAGGTGAGAGTTAGAAAAACAGATAAATAGATGTGTGTGTGTGTGTGTGTGTGCGCGCATGCATGTAGACACACATGCCAACCGGACAAAAACAAGTGAATCCAAGTCATATGAACCTTGTTAGCTGCTTGTCAGTTGACTTTGGGGAGAGTCACTCCAGCTGCTGCTTTTGGAAATGTATCTCACACACCTGCTCAGAACTAGGAATTCTTGCTCTCCTAGTTCCGTGAGATGGTATCCAGTGGTGAGCATTACATCATGAATGAAGTTCAGTGTTTTATATTGAAGCAAAGTTGGGAGGGTTTTCTGTTTTTGGGAGAGTATAAAACAGAACTTTGCTTCCAAGAAGGAATTGCAGAATTGAGCAATTGTGGTCATCTGTTCCCATCAGTTCAGCTTCCTACTTTTTTGCTGACTCGTCACTGATGAAACAGCCTGGGAGGTGTGGTACATGGGGACCTTTCACCTTTCTAGGAAGGCCTTTGTTCAAGGTCTTTGTTGCTGTGCCTGGTCTGTGTTCAATATGATCTGGCCTGGCCCAGGCCATTGTGCCACTCCTCCAGTGTGACCTCTCTAACCTACACACCTACATCCTCCCCCCCAGAAAGCTTTAACGTAGGATAGGTATTGGAAGGATATGTCAATACCTGAGTGCTTGGAGGCGGCATGGCATGTGGCAGGTGTGCCTGGTTCTCCTCTGCTGTGAAGCACAGAAGGTAACTTTTCCCTATTTTGATGCATTTAACTTTTCATTCCCTGCAATCTCTGATATAAACCAATTTTACTGTGCATTTACAGCCTATACCTTGGGTTCCTTCATGCTCGACCCCTGGTGGGTCCCAAATCACAGTTTGAGAAACACTAGCCCATACCTTGTGATCATTCATGCTCAGCCCTCTCATGCTCAGTGTTCCCGTTATTTTGCACCATGAGGTGGGTGTTTCTCTAGAAGCCCAATCCTATGGTTCATTTATGACATAAAGAGGACATCTCGCTTTCAGAAATGCCTTTCCACAGCTCACTGACAACGCCCATCTTAGAGACATTGCCACAAACAGCAGCAGTGGTGGCAGATACTTGTGAGGTCCAATCCTATCTAATTCCCCACATGACCAGTGCAGAGGCCCCAGTGCAGCTCCTGCTTAATCCTGTGAGGGAAGTTCTGACTTTCCCAGGATAAACCTGTGCCTGGTCAAAAGGGCTACTCAGACCTGTGCCAGCTCTATATGTGACACACTTCTGTGAGGACGCAGTTGAGGGGATCAAAGCCAGGAATGGGTCAGGATTTGACGGCTACTGCTGCTGCTGAACCCACCCACTTCCCAGTCCCAACCTGCCATACTCCCTGCACCATTGGTATAAGAGGCACCTTTTAAAATGTGTCCTCATGTTTAGGAGATGGCAAGTAACTATCCCTCATCACCCCAGCATGGCATCTTTTCAGTGGCTGTCGCTGGTGCTTTCTCCATGTTTTTGTCTTTCTTTCCAGATTGTGAGCCCTTTGGGGGATGGGGAACCATTCTTTAATTTAGCTGTGTGAGCTGCTCTGTGATTACTTTTTGTTTTTTAAAAAAGGATATAACTATTCTTAATAACAATGATACTTCTGAATAAAGAAGCTTTGGATTGCACTATTGCACTATTGGTTTATCATCAGCTAATGTAGAAATTCATTTATGACTACAAGTACTTTCCACTGCCTTCTGCACATGAATTAGGAAGCAGAATCCAGCCAGTGTTTGTGTCAAAATGCACTTGTGGTTTATTACACTCAAATTGAGAGAGATGGGCAAGATAGTCTGACCTGCCATGGGTGGAGATTCCAGATACTCAATGTAACTCCATCGCTGATGGCTTTTGGCTTGGATCTTGATGAAAACATGGCACGGAGAGCATGTGCGACAGAATACACAGCATTGTAGATCCTGTAGCTCTGGCCAGTCATTTGCATTTCAAACACAGGTGCTGGGAGGCTCCTCAACTTCTCCTTCCCACTGCACTTTGCAACTCCTCTCACAGAGGACAAGGGAAGAAAACATTTAAATGCCAAAGCCCAAAACTGTGGCATGAAAATAGACTGATTGGTAAGGGTTGATTGTCTCCAAGAAATCTTCATATCCTGGCATATCATTTGAGTGGAGAGCAAAGGATAAAGTACCATTGAATGTTTTGGGTGTAAACAGAGCCAGATGTTCTACAGCTGCGAAATCCCACTGAGCTGTAATGATCCAAACCAAATGATTCATTTGGTGGGCCGCTGTGAGATACAGGAAGCTGGACTAGATGGGCCTATGGCCTGATCCGGTGGGGCTGTTCTTATGTTCTTATGTTCTTAAACCCTTTCTATTGGCTTTCTTAATTCATTTTCATTGACCATTAGAACGTTTCGGAAAATCTCCACTGATCGTCCATCCCCGTTAAGAAGAATCACATTGCTTTTGCTTAATAACAGAGTAGAATTTATTCTTTCTCTGGTCCAAAGTAGATCATCAGATGGATCCCAGTAACTCTTTAGTGTTGGAATCATTTCTGTAAACTCAACACAAATGTTGTTCTCCAGGAGCCTAGATGTCAAGCTCTGCAGGAAAATTGCCCCAATTTCATCATCTGAAACAATGACACCAATCCATGTCCATCCTAAGTGCTTAAGGAGATGGAGAATCCCATCATGCTGAGAATTTGCAGTTGGAAGCATGTTATGGAGTAAAGGAAACTGAGTTTTGTCACTCAATACATGGTGAAAGAAGTTGTAATTGAACTAAGGAGAAAAGACAACAGTATATTTAGAGAGGTTTTAGAAACCTTCCTCTCCTCCTGAGTTTCAAAATCTTTCTCCCAATCTCTAGCAAGAGGGAATGTGCCCCTCCAGGTTTCTGATTCAGCAACAAATATTGTGAAATCTGAATGTCCTCTAATGCTTTGCTATTGGCAGAAGTATTGAAGGGCTAAGTTCAAAGTATAGAGAAATACATACATATCTCTCAGTACGGAGAAATTTGAATTCTTTCTACATAAAGAGAAATGTTTAACTAAACACAAAAGAGCACACCAACATACACACAACACTTCTGTATTCATAACAGCCCTTCTAAACAGAACAAAACAACAGAAAAAAGAGTTTCTTTTTCTAATGTATGCTGGTGCAAGTACCAGGTTTTTATCTTGGTTCAAGATTTTTTATCTTTGTTGTTTTGGGGGAATGACCTACAAATAAATGCACAAGCTGGACTGCTCCCTTCATTTCCATTAATCAAGTGCAATGTTCATTTCAAGGAAGGAACATACTTGTGGAAGTTTGTAGGTATTTAAGATGCTGGGCATGTGGATTGTATTTTGCGGGGTGAGCCCTCCAATGACGGCCATCAGCTTGTGTTTCTGGCCACAATGGTAATTATAGCGACACACTGTGAAAAGGAGATTCAGAGTGCCATAAGCGCTCCCCAATGAATTCGAAACATCTGCAAAGGTGATGCGTCCCAGTGTCTTGTTGGATAAGAGGTTGGCATTCCTGTTGATCTCATTTATGGCAAACGTAATAGCAAGAATTTCATGGTATTTCCTGAGGAACATACTGCAATGAGAGTTTCACTTGATTAAGGCACATGCAATGAACTCTTTCTGCTACAGAAACTGTTGGAGTTATGCCATGTAAGAGCAAAACCTGCATACCTCTAAAGGATCACGTTAATGTTTTGAATAATTTTGTTTTCCACATCTTTTTTTTTTAATCCTCTAAAATCCACTCTTTGAGGGCTGTGATGAACTACCAAATTTGATGTTTTTGCTGCAAGCTGATGTCAGCTTATCATATAGCACAGACTTTAAACATAGCTACCTAGATAAACAGACACTGCATCTGAATGTGTGTGTTATGTTTAGATAGTCCCTCAATTGAATCTTAATCCACACTGTGATATGGTACATCCCAACAGTTACAACTTCCCACTACACAGACCCTGAAATTTCCTTTAGTTACAGCTCTGACTGTTTTCACTGAAAGTCTCAGACATGTGAATCCCAAATTGCTTTGTACTGGGTCTTTATAACCCACTATAGAAGAGAAGAGTGTGTCACCTTGTGTGTTGTTACAAACTTTGCAAGTGCCTTCTGCTAATCATTGGCATATTCACTACTTGACTGATTATGAAAATTGCAGGTTGAGAATTGTTCTTCCCAAAGCACATGAAGACCTGCCAGGCTGAAGTAAACATGTTGGATGGATCCACAGTCAAAAACTTCTCTGCACTGGGGAGGAAGTAAAGGTCTCCAGTGCATATTGGGTATGGAGCAGAACGTACTGAAAGAATATCAACTAGCACAAGCGATGTGGGTAAAAGGAAATTGTCAGTGACCAGAAGTTCAGATTTTCTCCCAAACCCATAACTTTTTTTCTTTTTCTTGCATATTCTGAAGACATTGTGTGTGTGTTTTCAATTCCATTTGTCTTCATTATCAGGAGCAGTGATTTTCAACCTTTTTCACCTCACGGCACAGGAGGTGGCGCAAGTCTGAGAAGACCCATAGGGGCCAGCGACCCTTACCCAGGGGTAAAGGGAAAAATTTCACCTTGCCTCTTGTTGAGCTGCTTCTGGCGCTTATCCTGAGCTGGATACAGCACAAGCCTCTTTGCTTGCCTGTTCCAGCACAGGATTGAATTGTGCTTAAGGCACATGTGAAAGGTGGTTGCAGGAGATGAAATCCCACTTGGCAACAAATCAACTGCAGATTAGAATCTTATTGCCAAACTCGGAAAGGAATGTTGTTTTAGTGGATCACATGCTGGAGCTGTTCTGAGAAAATCCACATTCAAATCTCAGCTTAGCCATGAGGACTTCTGAGTAACCAAAGGCCAGTCAAAATTTGTCACACAAATTTATTTCTCAGGCTTTGTGGGAATAAAAGAGAAGCATGTGTGCTACTCTGGGATCCTTAGGGTCAGATATCAGTATAATAGAAATATCATTTGTGGGGACCCCAAGAGAAGATTTCCATTACCCACCCAGTATCCTCTTTCTAAATATGGATATTGAAATTATAACAGTGTTATAGTTCACACAGTGTTCTCACAATCATTGAAATAAAATTTTGAAAATTGAGAGCAAAAGGAAGAAACAATTTACATTATGATTACATGAGGTGCTTTGAATCAAGCTAGAAGAATCTAAATTTGTTGTGCTCATTAAGTTATAGCTCATCTTACTTTGTATGGAATAATATGTTTCCCAGTATATTCATCATCCCTATTATACAAAGATATAAAACTAATATATTCATGTGTGTGTGCATGCACATTCCAAATAAAAACATGGTAACAGATGTGTGTGTGCGCATTCCAAATTAAAAATGGTAACAGATCTACAGGTGGAGCCTATTTATCCGCGTTAGTTCCGCATGATTAACAAAAAACCTCGTTGTGCTAAATGCCATAGAGTTATGCAAATTTGCTGCATCCTGATACTTCCGGATGGAAGGAAACTAAGGCAGCTGTTCTCAATTCCCTCCCCTCCACTCTGTACTCAGCCCTCCTGTTGCCAGCTGTCCTGGTTCTTTCACAGTTGGAATGGTGAGCTTGCTTGGGAAGCCACATCCTCTGTGTCCAAGGCGACCTCCCAACAACACTGCAGGTTCTCCTCCTCCTCCTCGCTGCTGCTGCTGCTGCTACTGCAGCCCTCCCTGGCCACCATCATGGAAGCTCTCTGCCCCAGAGCATTCTGGGACTTATACTCCTTATAACAGAGGCTCTCTGCTCTCCCTCACATGTCTCTCCAAGGCTTCCCAAGGTTTGCTTGGGAAGGCTTGATAGAGCAGGAGAGCCTACATCATGGGGGGGGGAATTTGGCAAGCACTCCCTGGGTTTTTTAAAGCAATCCTCTCTCCTCCCACTGGCCTCCTTCTCCTGAGCCCTCCACATTGCCAGCTGCCAGCTTCTTTCACAGGTGGGATGCTGAGCTTTTTAGAGTCCAGCCCTATGAGTTTCTACTCAGAAGTAAGCCCCATTGTAGTCAATGGGGCTTACTCCCAGGAAAGTGTGGAGAGGATTGTAAGCTATATCTCATGCTTTGCTTGGTGGGTAGGCTTGCTTGTGCAAAATCTGGGGGGGGGGGATTTGGCAAACACTTCCTGGGATTTTAAAGCAATCCCCTCTGTTGCTACAACACCTGCCCCTGTGTGTTTGTGTGTGTGTGTATGTGAGAGAGAAAGAGAGAGAGAGAGCTCCACCTTGCTGTGTTCTGGTTACACAGGGCTTTCCGCCCCTCTCTTCAGCCTCTTTGCTGGCTCAGGGGCTCCAGGAATGTTACTGTTCCTGGAAAGGGGAACCTCTTCCATGGCTCCAGGGCTATTCCCTGCCTGGAATAGACCTCCAACATGCAAACTTCCCCTGCAAGATGCCCCTCAAGGTGCAATGGTGCCACTGCATTGGCACAGGGGAATATGCCCTGAACTGGGCTGTCTGGATCCTATGGTCTATTGTTGCTGCTAAGATAATTCTATTTAAGAGAACACTGTTTACAAAAGGCTTTGAAAGATGATAAATGTTGGAGTGTTTGCTTCTTTTTTTTCTTGAATTGTTCTAAAATTCTCCTGAAAACTGGAGAAATAAAAATTTACAACCCTTACGGCCCAATCCTACCACCCACCATTGTACTTGATGCAGCATGTGCTGCATTTAATGGTGGGGAAGGGCTAGAGCAGGAGCCAGAAGGCCAACCAGAGGTAATTAATAAAAGTTTTATTTACCTCTGGGAAGGGCTTCCAGTTGCCTCTAGGACTCTTTGGACTACTACATAACTCCCCAATGACAACACAGTTTGCCAACACAACTTCTACTGTATGCTGCAGGGGCATTTTGGCTTGCTCCTTGGGGTAAGGGAATACTTGTTTCCTTGCCCCAGGGGATGCCCCAACAGCTGCCATGGGTCAAATTGAACCTGCATTAGCTCCATATTCCGGGAAGGGGGTTAGGTTTTTGTGGGTGCCACTGTTGCCGAACCCACCCCCTTTCTGGTCCCAATCTGTCCTCTTCCTCACCCTGTCACCTTCCTGTTCTGCCCACCCCACCCCATTCCACCCTCCCTTCGTTCCTCCTTACCCTTACACAAACTTACCAGTGGCAGCGGGTGTCAAGTCCTTGTTCTTACACAAACCCAGCCACTCATGACTTGAGGCTTTGGCACTGTCATGGTTGCAGCAGCCATAAAACTATGCTGTTGGAACACTCATTCCAGCAGCATAAATGGCCCTTAGGATTGTGCTGTCAGTGTGTTTGAATGCGGCTGGGCAGGTTCAAGTGGGAGGTGGCAAGATGAAAGTAAGATGACAGTAGTGTTAGGATGTTCCTAAATCACTGCACTGCGCTGCGCTCCCCTCCCCATGCTTTCAGCAAAAGCAGCCAGGTGGACAATAAGGAGTTAGTGGTGGCAGGAGGGTATGCACTTACTAACACACCTGCAAGCAAGAAAGGGGGGACAAAATTGGGGTGGAGTTTCAGCTGGCATGTAAACTAGAGGCGGGTGTCAATGCCAATGCTGACAAGACAGATTTGCAAGGTTTCAGGCAGCAAGTCTGCTTGCTTCACTCCAATCGCATTCACAGCTGTGATTTACTATGTAGTACTGCAGCATTGTCCCATACAAATGTGATCCCTGACTGGGTAAGATCGCCTGTGTGAATCATGTAGTTAGGCCAAAGAAGAAAGTGGCTGAGCAGCAAAAACCACAGGAAACAATGGGGCTGAACACAATTTTTAAATGGTGAATATTTCCACAGAAAGTATTAAAAAAAAGAAATGCCATATTTTTAACATTGTTACTTTCAATCTGAAATTTGGCAATTCTATCACAGCTCTAATTCTACTGCCCTCCATCCCATTAAGACAATTCCTGCCCCATGTCTGGCAAACCAGCATTCTAACCCACAATGTCCTCTTCCCATTCAAGAGCTGCAGCTTAGAAATGGTGAGATTCAGCTTTACTCATGTCAAGGTCACTGGATCCAGCTATAAATTCCAGGAGAAGCATCTGTGCTGAGTGTAAATCAGACAGGTCTTAACCATTCCAACCTCTGTAGATTCAAAGTGTACTCCAGAGAAATTGATAACTTCTTGCACCCAGTGGATTGTAATTATTATTATTAATAATAAAAATATAGCACCATCAATGTGCATGGTACTTTACATTTGAAGAGAAGTCCTTGCTCTGAGGAGCTCACAGACACAATAAGAACAAGGGACTTGATTGAGGAAGGGCACCGAGGAAACGTCCTGTTTTGGACATCTTTTTCTCAAATAGTAATTTCATTCCAAACCACTTTGTGAATTATTTCTGAAATGTGGGACACTTTCAAAAGTGGGTTGTATCACAAACATCCTCTGCTCCAAGAGTGAAACTTGAAAGTTCCACAAGGCAGGCAGAAGCATATTTAATATAGCTAATATAGAGAACGGAGTCTTGGCTTCACAATATTGAAGCAGAAAACCCACAATCATTTGGATTCTGTGAATGTAGCTTTAAGCCCTCCCCATGGCTTTCCGGAGTGCCCCTTGCACATCCTTGTTTCTCAAGCTATAGATGATCAGATTGAGCATTGGTGTGAGAATCCCGTATAGCACAGGCAAAATCCGATCCTTCTGCTGGGAGTATGTGGAGTTGGGACGGATGTAAGTGAAGATGATGGTGCCAAAGTAGATGTTGACCACAGTCAGGTGAGAAGCACAGGTAGAAAAGGCCTTGAGACGCCCTTCCTTGGTGCGGATCCTGACGATGGCCGAAACTATATAGACGTACGACACCAGAGTAACCAGAAATGAACCCATGATCACACCTCCACCCACCACAAAGGTCGCAATTTGATTGGCCTGAGTGTCAGAACAGGAGAGCTGAAACAGGGGTGGGATGTCACAAAAGAAGTGTCGGATGACACTGTCCCGGCAGAAAGACAAAAGGGACATCATGCCAGAGTGCACACCAGAGTTAGCCAAGCCCAGAATCCAGGCAGATGCTGCCAGCCACACACACATTTTGGGGTTCATGAATACACCATAGTGCAGTGGGTGGCAAATGGCAGCATACCGGTCATATGCCATCACACCCAGCAGGAGGCATTCAACGCCACCAAAGGAGATGAAGAAATACATTTGGGAGAAGGAACCAGCAAGGGAGATTCGCTTGTCCTGAGAGAGATAACTTATCAGCATCTTGGGAACAGTGGAAGATGTGTACCCAATGTCCACAACAGAGAGATTACCCAGAAAGAAATACATGGGGTTGTGCAGTCTGCTGTCCAAAGCGGTGATGAGAAGAATGAGAGTGTTTCCACCTAGGGCCACCAAGTAGCAAAGGAGAAAGAGACCAAAGAGAATGAGTTGGACCTCTGGGTCACTGGAGAGCCCCAGGAGTATAAATTCAGTAACAGCTGTGCCATTCTGCACCATCCGATGTAGGGGCTCCATCTGTGAGGGAATATTAAATGGAATATTTGTCAAAAGGTGGCACATCGAATAGAGGGTTTAGCCACACAAATACAAGCATGACAACAGTCAAAGCACAACAGCAGTTTTTTTTAATCAATAGAAAGCATTTGTGCTGCCCCATTCCTTGCTTTCTCTCTCTCTCTCTTTCCAGCATCCTCTTCCTAATGAACTCTCAGAAACTCACAGAATTTATATACCTGTAACTTTTCAAGAGGAAACATCAGCTTTCATAAACTCCAGTTCCCAGGACTATGGGAATATCTGATCCAACCCCATTATAGTGGAATTTGGTGGGGGGTTAGCCTACCTCCGCAGCTGAACTCCATTCCCTGCTAACACTAAAAATGCTTTTCTCCAACCACCACAAATTAAGTATTTTTAAGCACATCATCTTCCCTTCTGATTGTAACAGTGTTGTATCAGGGCAGGGGTACATCCAGTGTTGCAACCAGAGACAAAATTTGGATGCACAGATCAAGCTAAATATAACACAGAACATTTTTTTCCTCAAGATACACTTTTTGGAAGAGAGTTGCGATTGGATCTCCTAATATTTGTTTTTAAATTTAAAGTTAACAGATTCTAGATTTGTCTGAAATAACAGATTCAGATGAAATAGTGCTTATTCTTTATACTCATTCTATCTCTCCCCCCTTGGGGCAAATAGCCCTTACTCTGCCATGTCCCAGAAAACCCTCTTATCATTGCATTATCAAGGTAAGGAAAATTCCAGTTCTAGAACCATATAATGTATTAAAGGGAGGCTGTGGGGGGCATGCACTGGATCCTATCCCCTTTTCTGCAGCCTCCCCACCCCCTTTTCTCCCTAAACTTCCACTAGTGAAATTGCTAGTCTGAGAAAACCCACTGAGGAGCAGGAGGCTTACAAAAGTGTCAGGGGATTAAATCTCCTTTTGCCTCTGAAGCCTCCTGATTTGTCCTCCCCCACTGGAAACAGTGTGGCCAGTTTTGGCATGGCTGCACCAGTGGGGGGGGGGATAAGAATAGAATTGGACTCTAATAATAATAATAATAATAATAATAATAATAATAATAATAATAATAATAATAATAATAACAGGTATTTATATACCGCCTTTCTTGGTCTTTATTCAAGACTTTATTCAAGGCGGTTTACATAGGCAGGCTTTATTAAATCCCTTATTAAATAGGGATTTTTACAATTTCAAAGAAGGTTCTTTTTTCAAGAACGACTACATTCAAGGTGTTTCATTCTGATCTGGCTTCACATTCTGGCCTCCATCCTCCCACGCTCAGAGCAGATGGAATTGCTTGGCTTCTGCTTGTCAGCTGCTCCAAGGTCACACGGTGCCGGTGGCCTCGAACTGGCGACCTTGTGGTTGTTACCTTCAGGCAGACGGAGGCTCTACCCTCTAGACCAGGGGTGTCCAAACTTTTTGGCAGGAGGGCCACATCATCTCTCTGACACTGTGTTGGGGGCTGGGTGGGGAAGAATTAATTTTCATTTAAAATTTGAATAAATTTACATAAATGAATATATTAAAGATGGACTCATATGAATGAATGAAGGTCTTGCAATAGCTCCAGGCCTTTAAAAGTCCTGGCACAAAGCAAGACCACCCTTTCCTTCGCTGCCACTATTGCATCACAGACATGAAACAGCAAGCAGTGGAGGAAGCCCTCATCCCACAGCTCACGCAAGAGGTCGAACAGTTGCCCTCATGCTGAGAGCAGTTGCATCGGGCCAGTGCAGACTCCAACAAATCTCCAGAGGGCCAGAGGCTCATTGGAACCTGGGAGCTCCTTGAGGGCCGCATTGGGAGTTCTCGAGGGCCGCAAGTGGCCCCAGGGCCAGGGTTTGGGCACCCCTGCTCTAGACCAGACCTCCTGCCTGGTGCAGTTTAAACGCATTGCGTTCCCTTCGCAGCACTTTGCCTGGAGACAGGCCAATATAGGCTGGAGTTTCTAGCTTGGTCCAGTTTCTTAAAATACTGGGCCAAAGTGTGCTTCAGGGCTGACCAAAATCCATTGTTAAAGGGGTTATTGACTGACTCGCTGTTGTCTCCTTGCTTAGCTCTATTCAATAAGAATATTAGACAAATGGGTCTCGAGGAAGATCTGCAAGGAGCTGCTACACTTGAGATTTCTAACAGGCTCTTGATAACAAGACTAACAGACATAGAAAGGCAAGAGATTTTGGCTACAGCACAAAAAAAATGTTCACCCCTAAATTTCCATCTTAACAATACCTTTGGTCTACAAACAAAATAATTGTCCTTCTTAGAGTGCCCCTTTGAAAGGAGGGCTTTTACATTAGCCCGATGCAACTGTGCTGCCTTCTAATGACCTACTTGGTAGGTTTAGAAATGCCCCGAAGGAAAAACGATTTTGCAGTTGTGGCCTCAGAGAGGTAGATGCTCTTCCACACATTGTTCTGCATTGTGCTTTTAATCAGGTGCTCAGAGACCAGTATCTCCCCTCATTGTCAGGAAACAAAAAAGGTCTCTCTGAGATCACCTCTTTACAACTTTTGCTGGCAGGTGAATTTGAATTTGTGACCCTTCCAGTTGCTAAATTTCTACATTTGAGCAACTTGAAGCGGGCTAAGTTGCTGGTTCTAAGCAACTTGGAGTAACTGTGTAAGCAAACTGGTGTGTTTTAACCTTTATTTCTTATCTCTCTTTTAATATATACCTTCATACATGACTGTTTGGAGATATTAGTTGTAAAACTATATGCCTAATAAAGGTTTGTTGTATGTTGTAATAGAATTGGACTCTAAATGGTGCCGTTTAAATGAAATGAATTATTACACTCTCCAGAACTTGATAGAGATACATATTGGAACAAGTATACAATGCTGACACATTCAAGATGACTTCGGGCCCCATCCTATTCAATTTTTCAGTGCTGGTGCAGCTGTACCAATGGGGCATGCACTGCGTCCTGTGATGGGGAGGCAGTCACAGAGGCCTCCTCAATGTATGGGAACATTTGTTCCTTTACCTCAGAGCTGCATTGTGGCAGCACCGGTGCTGGAAAGTTAGATTGGATTGGACCCACAGAGATTTGTTTTCTGCCTCTGTTAGCCCAAGCCTAGGCAAGTCTACTCAGGAGTAAGTCTCATTCTAGTTGATGGGGCTTACTCCCAGGAATGTGTGGATTGAACTGCAGCCTGAAATATGGGTTTGGGGACTTGTAATGGCTATTGATAGATATATTTTTCATGAATGCATCTGAACTTTCGCTAGTGGCTGTCTCCACTGAATTTGGTAAATTCATTATAAGAACCTGACACCATGCTACTAATTCTTCTCCTCCTAGCCTCTTCCCCACAAATAATTAACTGCATGTGGCATATCTGTCAGAGGAAAATAATGCATCACTTTCCTCAAGCACAGCATTGTCCAAGAGGGGAACTCCAAGTTCTCCCTTTTCCTCCAACATGTAAACCTGGCCCACGCTTCACCTTTGAAGAAATCACAACTGGGATGATGCCATTTGTAGTGGAGAATTTTGGTGTGAGAAAAGAATTCTTATCTCTTCCTTACCCATTGGTTTCCCCCTGAAACTTCCCCTACCAGTCACCTTTCTTCAGCCCAAGTGCTAAGCTCTTGTTTCCTCATTGGATTGCCACTTATGTAGTTGGGGGATGGATGGACGGGACAGGTCAGGGGGACGACCTTGTGGCCTGCTCCACCACATTCTTATATTGCCCAAAGTTCTCCAGTTTAGTGTGATGGGAAAGGAGCTTGCATGCAGCTGCAATTATATTTTAAAACTCATCTCTGTTAATATAAGATTAAACTGTGGAGTGTGATTTGAACTGGTGACTGTGAGGTGTGATGGCTCACACATGCAAGCTTCACTGCAGCCATCAAGCGGGAAACATACATGTGTGAACTAGTTGTTGGACTGAGGAAAAGAACTGGTTTCAGATCAAAATGCAAATTTTTATGAGTTTTCATTGAAATTAGCTGTTAACATCACTTGTTTCATCTTTACTAATGCAATACATCTCCGAATGTCTTCCTGAGGACAGTGAAGTCAACAAATATTTAATCATTTCATGTGCTTAAAGATCTGGTCATAACTGATGACGGAAGACCGGAAATTAATAATGATAATGATAGAATCTTGACTAGAGCCTGAATTGTAACCTATAATGATCTAGCTAAATCCTGAATTGTAAGCCCAGCATAGGTTGCAATAAAGTAATAAAATAATGAGGATGTTGTTCATCACACATGGTATTTCAATTATAACCTTACCTGCTCAGTATTGATCTTTTTGTTTTATGCAGTAAGTAAGCCATTCTGAAGCTCCATCCTAGAATATATCTCAATAAAAGAGAAATTCTCTTAAATTGCCAAGAGCAAGCTCACCAATACTTCTCCCTCTGGCTTCTTCAAGCCACAGCTCCAAATTGTACAGTACACAGACCAGGCTAGGTAAATATGCCAGTGTGATATGCCCAGGGGAATGATTGCTACATACTATTTTGATTCTTACAGATAACATTATTTATTCCTTTTGGGAATTCAAGAAAGAGTATTTGGTAGAGGTAGTTTAGCACAAGATACACAACATTTGAGGTATAGAGGAACATTCATAATTATTTTCTTGGACATATTGCAAGTCACAGGATGATAAACATAATCTTAAAATGCCACACTCTGAAGTCATCATAACATACATTGAATCAGGACCAGGTAATTAACATTCCCTCTCTGATAGCTGAAAACATCTATTTTTTAAAAAAAGGCAACTATGAAGTGTCCATCTCTTGTGCTTCCCTTATAACTCCTTGCTATTAAAAAAGGAGCAAGTGAGGAAATTGTAGCTCTGTAACTTTGCGCAATGAAAGTGCATTCTGGATGCATTTGTATGTCTTTCACACTAGTAGGCACACACAGGCATATATAAATATGAAACACATAATGTTCAGAGAGATGGTGCTGAAGCAACAGAATATACATAGAGTGGCAATTACCTGACACATGGCAAGCGTTTCCTCCTCACTAGAGGATGATATTTATGCTCAGATGGTCATTTAATCACAAATCTGCACCATACATTAAAATGAAATATGGGCAAGATAGAAATTCTCCTTATGCTGTGGACAATGACATTACGTTGACTAGTTCTTGATGAGGTTGAGTTCCACAGGAAGGAGTAGGTGCACAAATTGGTAATGCTCCTGGAGCCCACCTTAATCCTGGATAAGCAGGTGTGGGCCATGGTTGGTCTTCTAGCTACACTTGTTCCTGTCCCAGACAGACCTTGCCACATGGTTCAATCCAAACTAGCATCAGGCCAGCGCACGCCATTTATGGCGGTGGAAAGGTTTTCTGCTACTGTAAAATGGCGGATGGCTGTGAGCTGTGTGCACTACGAATGGCAATTTTTCCAAGTGCTGTTGCAAGAGGTGGCAGCACTAGAAGGAAATCACCAGATTCAGTTGTACCTGCTGGTACAGGTAAGCATCTGGTGGGAGTGGGGGGAGGAAAACGGGAAACAGGGTGGGCGAATTAGGAGCATTTTGGGGCAGGCGGGGGTATGACAGGAGCAGCTCCCCCAATAACCTAACCCCTGTTATGTTCCTGACATGCCCCTTTAGATAAACAACTTGTGAAGATGAGAGGAACATTGAAGGCCCTCCCTAACTTTTGCAAACTCATACCTAGGTCAAACAAAAATCACCGGGAGATTTTCCATCAATCTTTATTATGTTTTTTTAGCAGAGGCCTTTACAAATGTATTAGTGTTTCAACAATTAGTACACAGAGTTGAGCACATATTTTGTCCTTAGGTCAGAAGCAGAAGGAAACCAACAGGTGACCAATAAGACCTTATTCCAAGTTGCACAACAGCCACCTCCTACCCTGTGCTGGATACAGCACAGGCTAGTCAGCCTTCCTGTTCCAGTGCAGGATATGGTTGGGCTACCCATTGACTGTGTGTCACATCAGACCTTCTTAAGACATTGATCCCATACTTATAACCTGTTTTTCCCAAGCGCTCTCCAAAAGGCCCCCTGCACTTCCTAAATCTATAGGTCAAGGGGTTTAGCAGGGGAGTAATGATGGCATACAACACAGAAACCAGGCGATCCTCTTCCAAGGAATGGTTCAAGGAAGGACGTATATAGGTGTAAATGATGGTGCCATATAAGATGCTCACCACAGTGAGGTGGGAAGCACAGGTAGAGAATGCCTTGATCCTACCACAGACCGTGTGGATTTTGAGCACTGCAGAGACAATGAGGATGTAGGAAAGAAGAGTCAGGGAGAAAGGCACAATAATGACCCCCACAGAGATAGTGAAGTTCATCAACTTGACAAGAAATACATCAGAGCAAGAAAGGTGCAGAATAGGAGGAATGTCACAGAAGAAATGGTCAATTTCATTGGAGTGGCAGAAATCTAGGGAAAAGATTAATGCTGCATTGACAACAGAATTGATGTTGCCAATAATCCACGAAACCGCCAGCAAAATGCCACGGATGGGCTGTCTCATGAGCCGGGTATAGTGCAGAGGGTGACAGATGGCTGCATAGCAGTCATAAGCCATGGCTGAGAGAAGTACACATTCTGTGCCTCCCAAAGTGACAAAGAAATGCATTTGGAGAGCACATCATATGAAGGAGATGGATTTGTCCCCTGATAAGAGGTCCCACAACATCTTTGGAACTGTGGTAGATGTGTAACAGATCTCTACAAAAGAGAGATTCCCCAAGAGGAAGTACATGGGAGTTTTGAGGCGTTGGTCAACTCTGATCAATATAATGATGACTAGATTCCCTGCCGAAGTCAACAGGTAGACGAACAGGCCAATAGCAAAGAGAAGACTCTTGTTCTTTGGATCAATAGAGAATCCCTTGAGGACAAATCCTGTGACACTTGTTTGGTTTTGTATTCCTTTCAGATTGATGGAGTCCATCTTCAGCCAAGATACTGTAACATGCTAGGCAGGAGGCAGCATCACACTTTATACTGTTAATGCTGGAAATTTCAAAAAGATGTTTAAAAAATAAGATATTTATTTGTTCCTGCTTTGGAAATGTAACAGAGTTGAACCACAGGGATTCTAGAGGAAAGATGAAAATGATACCATATTTTTATTTATTTAAAATATTTATACCCCACCTTTCATCTGCCGGAGCAAATGTCCAGGGCAGATATTGTGATCCATCTTTCCAATATGGTCATTCAGATGAAATTCTTTTTCAGCCAGACAGCCTCACTGAGGGTGAGAATTCTGTCTTTACAGAAAAAGACCTTGAACTGCTAAATACAGAAGTAAATTAAGGTGATCACAAAAACTCAAAATTTTCCCATCAGATAAAAGTATATCAGTTCTGCTTAAACCAGAAAAGCTCTCATCACAGTACAAATTTCAACAGTTACCTTAGATAAACTGCACATGCAACACAAAATGTTTTTTTAAAACTACAGCTGCAATCCATTGCACACTTTCCAGACAGTAAGCCCCATTGTAGACCAGAGGACTTACTTTGGAGTAGACAAGCATAGGGTTGTGCTGTAAGTAAGTTTGCTAGAGATACAGGAAGCATCAAAACAAATTCAATGTCAGAAAGCAATTACAGAATTTCGTCTTCTCTGGCAAACGTAGCTGCAAACCTTATCTGACTGGCATGTGAATCCTGATATTGTTTGTTACCTGCCAATGATAACAGAGCTTAGGCATGCTAAGGAAAACTCTCTCCCCCCCCCTTCTTCTCAGACAAATTCCCAAAAACTCTTTCCCTTCCAGGCTCCCAGGACAAAGGCACCTCCCACAAGAAATGTGATTGGGGTACACACAGGGATATGAGAGAGAAGAGGCCACTGCACAAGTGTATAGGAGACATATGTATCATGAGGCATATATAAGGCATAGAAGCAACCCCCCCCCCCATATTGGCAGTAGGTGAGCAGCACATTGTCAGATAAATTGCATAGCAGGAGAAAAGGATTGGAATAGAGGAGAATGCCTGTGGGTGAATCCTCTTTCATGAACACAAAAGTGTACTAGTGCATTCAAAAGAACGGACCATGCCACTAGTCTTCAAAACTAAGGCAATACATGCTTTCCCCAATGAATCAAAAAGTGCCCAACACACTATCAGGGGGATGGACAAGGTTGCCATGGGGGCGATTTCTGTGTAAAGTTTGGCTCCAGGGCATCCAGCAGCCTGGCAGCAGCACAGACTGTAGTGACCAAAGAGGAGAAACTGTAGTCCCAGTGTGTATGCCCCTCATTTACAGCAATAGCATACTTTGGAATACACACACACACACACACACACACACACACACACACACACACACACACACACACACACACACACACACTTGAAGCCTATGTGTCTGCCTGAATGTAGCCTTTCAACAGCCTCTGTAAAAAAGAAGCAGAAAGCATTTGTTTCAAGGATGGTCAATAGTTCCACTAAGAGGTGCCTACTCTGTGTTCCTTTTGCCCTCTTTGCGCTTCCTCCTCTTGAATCCTGCCTTGCCTGTTTCGTTCTTGCATGCCCTTTGCTCTGTGCTCAGTTCTGGTAGACCACTCATGTCAAGATCTGGCTGTTGACCAAGAAAGTTCATAAGGTGTTAATCTGGAGGCAAGCAAGGGTTTCTAACTCCTGGATGGTGCAGCAGCCCCCTGTGAATTAAAACAGCCCCCTTCTCCCCCCTTTAATGATGCAATCCTGGGGATCCTGTCTCTGCCTTTACCCCCTCCCCTGAAAAGGCTTAACTCGGGAGGCAGAACCTCTGCCATACCATTTTATGCCAAAAGTAAGTGGGTGCATCATACCTATTAAAGGTGATCCTTCTACATGTGCACACTGCCCTCTTTCAGTTGCTTGGCCTCTTGTCCCTTCTCACACTCTTTCAAGTTTTTCTCTACCATTATAGGGTTAAATATTTGTTGGTTTAATGAAAATGAAAGCTGAAATTCTTGGAAGAGTGACCTTATAGTGTCTATTCTTGGGAGATTGACAGAAAACTGAAACTGTACTAAAGATGGGAAATCCTATATTCAAGCTCTTAAAATCGTCAAACCATCCACAGAAGGTTTTTCACATTCAGGACACACACTTCAGTACCTTTGTTGGCATATTAAAAGTTTACAGAGAATGAATAACATAATAAAATAGAACAGCTTTGGAAATGTTAACTTCAAACTTTGGCCTTAGAGACTACCACTAAAAATTCTGCCACCAGTTTGGTAATAGGAAGGGAATAATCACTGAGAAGAATTGGGAAAGGATCAACACGGGAAACAGGAAGAGAAGAAAGAAAAGAGTCAAGTAAGTAGACCTGAGGTTGTGATGAGCATTGCACCGAAGAAGGATATGATCCAGAGTATCTGGTTCATCTGAACAAAATAGACATAATCTATTTGGACGAGGAGTTTTAGAGAAGCTCCCTTGATGTAATGCCGATGGAAAGATATTCAGTCTCGCCAGCATAAAGGTCCGTCTTTTACTAGGGATGGTAAGTTGGGTAAAATAGTTTGCAGGATGGCCCAGAGAAGGGGACAAACAAAAAGAGAGAGGTGAGCAGGTCGGATTTAAGCTAGACAGTAAAGTTGCGTATTCTTGCTCCCAAAGTTTAAGTTTAATGAGATGATGCGCTTTTTGAAGGTCCAAATCAGCTAAGAGTTCAGAGAAAGATCTAAAGAAGATAGTTTGGCATCAGTGAATTTAAACCAGTTGGATGAAAAAGAGTCTTTTAATAGATCTAAGAGAATATAATTTGAATGGATATTAAGATGGAGTCTAAGCCAAAACTTAAAAGTGGAAGTCCAAGCTACAGTAGTGGGGAGATGAATACCCAGTTCCAAAATCATGGTGGACAGCCTAATTAGGTTTGGAACTCCAAGAATTCTTCTCAAAAATTTAGCAGCTACTTTGTCTATCTCCTGAATAGCTGCTTCAATCCAAACAGCTACTCCATAAAGCAATTGAGGAAAAACTTGAATTTGGAGAGCATGAATGGCAGCAGGGATGTACTAGTTGCCCTTATAAAAATGGAATCAGGTAATCGCGTTTTAAGATAGCAGAGCTGAAGAGATAGCAGATCTACGATGGTATAGCCAAGAATGTTGATAATGAAAAGTGATTCCTAAGTATCTGAAGGATTTAACTTGTTTCAATATTAAGTTATCAATCCTCCAGGGGGATGGAGCCCAGGATTTAGAAAAAACTAAGATCTTTGTTTTTTCAGAATTGATCGACAATAGATTAAGAAGACAATATTCTTGGAAGGAGATCAGCAGTCTACGAAGACCTAGCTTGTTAATAGATAGTAACACAGCATCATCTGCATATAAAAGGATCGGAATAGGGGAACCATTTAGAGAGGGATCAGAAATTCCTGAGGAAGGGAGAAAAGAGGAAAGATCAGCAAGATAAAGGCTGAATAGAAAAGGAGCGAGAATACATCCCTGTCAGACACCCTTGCTCACCGGTATACTATCCGACACGGCTGCGACAGGTGTTAGAAGAGTGTAATTGTTGAATCAAAAAGAGGAGACAGGGGTCAATCCCTCATTTAATCAGTTTCCTCCACAAAATATTCCTGTCAATAGAGTCAAAGGCACCTCTGAGATTGATAAAAGCAGAATAAAGTTTAGTGCCATGATACTCAGAATACTTGCTAGCTAAAAAGGAAAGAGTAAATATATGATCTATTGTGGAGGATCCCGGGCGGAAACCAATTTGTTCCCTGCTTGGGAGACCTATCGAATCAGCCCAGGATATAAGTTTGTTTAAGACATACCTGGAATACAACTTCCCAATAAATGAAAGGAGATAGATTGGCCAATAGTTGTTAGGAGAGGCCGGGTCTCCTTTTTTAAAGATTGGTACTATTACAGAGGCTAGCCAAGTAGCAGGGATTAAACCAGATTTATTGATGATTGTGAATAAATTGGACAGAGGAGTAGACCACCAAGAAGGATTATTGGTGAGAAACTCTGTTGGAATTTCATCCGGGGGCTTTCCCAGGTTTCAAGGAACTGATAAGCTCCATAATTTCAGAAGGCAAGACAGGTGGCCATTCTGGCAAGTCGGGAGGGCATAAAAGATATGTAACATCTAGATTCAGTGCAGAGAAGACTTTTAGAATAATAAGTAGTCCAAGTGGAGGGAGAGATCAAAGAAGGGGGTATGTAACTTGACTGGGAGTGAGTGTGTGAAACCAAAGACCAGAAAAGCTTATGGTTGTTAGAATGCATCGCGTCATACGAGTCCAATTTTGGGGGGCAAATACATGTTTCTTATAATCAAAGAAACTGCCACATGTTTTTTTTAAATAGGAAAAATGCTTTAAGCATTTCTGGAGAAGGATCACGGGATACAGAGTGAAAGAATTGCCTAACATATTTCTTGGCAGTCCAACACTCAGCATCAAACCAAGAAGGAGAATGAAAGCGTGTAGTCAAAGCTCGAGGCGATCTCAATGACTGAACCAGCGACTGAGTGAGCAACTCATAGAGTGCAATAGCAAGGGAGGGCGATCAGGTCACAGATAGCTTTGAGTAAAGATCCATAACCTTCCTCGTTCTGGTCCAGTTTTGGAAAGCCTCTCCAGATTTAGAGGACCATCTAAGGCTGCGAGATATATAAGTAGGAGAAGAGTTATGCCCCTCAAAAGGAGGAGTGAAAGATAGATTCACAAGAATAGGCAAATGATCACTATCAAACCGTTGATCGACAATCAAATGTGTAATAAAGGGGAAAATTTCTAAGGAAGTAAGGATATAATCAAGGACACTAGCCCCTTTATGAGAAAAGTGTGTCAATCTGCCTGGGATGTCATTTGCGAAGGAACCATTTAAAATATACAAATTAAATTCAAGACAAAGATCTACCAAGTAAGGAGTATAGGCATTAAAGGAGGGATCCATAGAAGATCTAAGTCCTTGGAATTCCGGGGGAGTAAAATCTTCTAAGACCCAGTTCATATATTGAGCTAGTGCTACATTATCAGGGCCTAACCTAGAGTTAAAATCTCCCAAGAGTAATAAAAACACAAGGGGGTTAGTCTTGAGATAGTCAAATAGAAAGGATTTGACATTATCCCAGAACGAAAGCCAATCTGGGTGGGAAGGTGGGACATATATATTGAGGACTAATATTTGGATGTTGTTAGTTAAAAGAAGGAAAGCTTGAAAAAAAGAGGACAGTGTGGATAAAGAATTTAATGAGAGTCTAGATGAAGAATTTAAGAAGCAGCAAAGGCCCGCACATGGGCGGCCTCTTGTGTTAGTTTTAAAGGCAGGTAGGGAATATGAAATAAAGCCTGGCATATAAAGAGGGCTTAGTGACCATGTTTCTTGAAGAAAAATTAAATCAAAAGATGAAAAATAACTTAAATAATCCGAGTCCATGGATTTATTTCTCCAGCCAGCAATAGTCCAAGAAGTTAATTAAAAAGGGGTAGCTGGAGGTGGAACAACTGGGACAGAAGTGGATAGTCAACCAGAAGGATTGGGATTTGGTGAGTGGTCAAGTGATATAATAGAAGATAAAGAGTCAATAGCCACAGGCTGACTACAGTTTGTAATACTGGATACATGCGTGGATAATTCAACTAATGGATGGATGAGGGGATTAGGAGAAGGAGGCCACGTGGAAATAGGAGAATTGGGTAGGGTTTGGACTGTATCAGTAATCAGCAATGGTCCTTGAAGGTCAGGGCTTGTAAAATTAAAGTTTAAAGGGGATATGGATTGGGTTGTTGCATCCACTAACAAAAAGGAACCAGAGTGGGAACAATTTTCCACTATACAATTTGGGTATAATGAAGTAACAGGATTACATGTTGGAGAAGATGGTAAAGAAGTACATTCCTCACAGGCATAAGTGAAACTGGCTGAAGAAGGTGAAACAATGGGTTTAGTCAAAGAATTTAAAATCACAGGAGAAGTTTGAAGGTTAAAAACAGGTGAGGGTTGAGCTGAATTCTCAAAAGTCTTTCCCTGAAGGTTAGGATCATCAGTTTCCATTTGAAGAAGGGAAAAATCAGAAGCTGTTAATCACTCCAAAGGATTGGTCTCACCTACTGAAGACAAAGGTGTTTTCGACAATGGTTTCTGGTTAGACGATGAAGGAAGTGTCGAAGTCCTGGATTTGTGCTTACAGGGAATAAAAGAAAGGAGGCTTGTAACTTGGGTATTCCTGAAGTGTCTTTGGATAAGAATCCCATGTCTCCTTAAGGCTCCTGCACGCCGGAGCAGCAGCTTTGGGAAGTGAATGGAAGAGAAATCTAACAGGAACCTGTCTGTAGAGCTAGTTGGAAATCTTGATCCGAAGATCAATAAAGGAAAAGGTTGTACCTAGTAGAGTAGCCAGATGTTTCTTGACTGGCCTTAGTTTACTCCAATCAAAACGATTCCCTCCATGCCGAGGAATTGTAATTGCAATGCAGTTTGGTTCGTAAATCAATTGAGCAGGTTTACTCTCATGAGTCAGTGAAACTGAGTGCTTACATAAGGGATTTGCATACAGTTTTTTTTGTTCCATGTGGCAGCAAGGAGCACTTAACTGCAATGAAGGAATGGTGCGTTGCAGTTCCTTTAAGAGTCCCACTATAGTCTCAGTTTGAGAAAAAATTGTGCTTACCGTGCAAAAGGTTAGGAGAGAATGTTGAGATTGCAGCAGTAATAGATGAGAATGCTGCAACAATAAATTCTCCAGTTCATGCCATTTATCAGCTCCATAAGGGGATGCAGGAGGGTGCAGCTCCTTCCTATCGGAGTTGTTTGAAGCAAGGAGTGGTGTCGAAGAAACTGCATGGGGGGAGATAAAGGACTTGATAATGCAGCTTCTGCTTCTGAGAGCTGAGGCAAGGAGAAAAATGTCTCCAATCAGGTTTGTTTAAGGTGGGGAGTTGAGTCAGATTCTGCATCCCCTGGAGAAAAGGTCCTTTTTTCCCATTAAATTAGGAAGCAAAAGGTAAAAATTCAATGAAGAAGGTTATTCACAGGTCAGAAAATATGAACGAGTTAATCATCCAGCTGAGTCTGCTTCTTCTTTCTCCATCTCCATCTGCTATTGAACTCTGATGAAGACACAATCAAGTTTTAACTGTTGTTTTTTAAACCCAGTCCCAAGAGCTATCAGTCCCCAGGGTTGACAGCAATAATTGGCAATAGTGAAAGGAACCCTCTTGCATTGACACAGTGATTCTTTGAGTACAGGAGGAACTTATGTCAGAAATAATGAACCACTCTCATGACTTTGGAAGGTAATGAGACTTTGGGGGATTGAGTTTGTTAGCAACTGCTTCAAGGGACTATTGTAAATTGAGAAGGGCAGCATTTGACATGCCACCTTAGGAATCAGGAGGTCTTAGGCTGGCCCTGGAGTAGTAGGAAGTACATACTTTATGTCAAACTAACATTGACAGCTGGTCCCACCCCTTTTTACCAGAAATCCTGCCCCCTAAGGGGGTTCAAGTGACCCCTCAAACAACTGCTCCACTGCCCCCCACCACTGGGGAGGGTTTTTGGGGCACCCCGACATTTGGTTTGGCGGGGAAATGGAGCCGCCCAATAAAGTGTGGGAAAGGGGGTTCATGTGACCCATAAGAACATAAGAACATAAGAACAGCCCCACTGGATCAGGCCAGAGGCCCATCTAGTCCAGCTTCCTGTATCTCACAGCGGCCCACCAAATGCCCCAGGGAGCACACCAGATAACAAGAGACCTCATCCTGGTGCTCTCCCCTACATCTGGCATTCTGACTTAACCCATTCCTAAAATCAGGAGGTTGCACATACACATCATGGCTTGTACCCCATAATGGATTTTTCCTCCAGAAACTCGTCCAATCCCCTTTTAAAGGCGCCTAGGCTAGACGCCAGCACCACATCCTGTGGCAAGGAGTTCCACAGACCGACCACGCGCTGAGTAAAGAAATAATTTCTTTTGTCTGTCCTAACCCGCCCAACACTCAATTTTAGTGGATGTCCCCTGGTTCTGGTATTATGTGAGAGTGTAAAGAGCATCTCCCTATCCACTCTGTCCATCCCCTGCATAATTTTGTATGTCTCAATCATGTCCCCCCTCAAGCGTCTCTTTTCTAGGCTGAAGAGGCCCAAACGCCGTAGCCTTTCCTCATAAGGAAGGTGCCCCAGCCCCGTAATCATCTTAGTCGCTCTCTTTTGCACCTTTTCCATTTCCCCTCAAACAACTGCCCCCATTCCCCTCGACCACTAGGGAGGGATTTTGTAGCACCCCGACATTTGGTTTGGTGGAAACAGGAGCCCGCCAATAAAGTGTTGGAATGGGGTTCATGTGACCCCTCAAACAACTTTCCCTGTTCCCCTCAACCACTAGGGAAGGGTTTTGTAGCACCCCGACATTTGGTTTGGTGGGAAAAGGAGCCTGCCAATGAAGTGTGGGAAAGGGGTTCATGTGACCACTCAAACAACTCGCCCCATCGCCACCGACCAATAGGCGCAGGTTTCATAGCTCTCGGACCACCGTGTGGAGCCAATGGGAAAAAAGGGGGGAGTTGGAACAGGTCTGGACATGTCCTTGTATTTAAGGCCCAGGTCCTTTGGGAGAAACCCAATCAGCCTTTGTGGTTGCTGTTGTTTCTGCCATGGCCTCCCCTCTGAAAAGCTCACCCGCTTCGCCTTCTGAGATGGAGGCTCCCCAGCTGGAGTGCGAATCCCCTGCCGGGGAGGAGAGTGAAAATCACACTGTGGTGGTGGTCAAGATGGAGAGCCCCGAAGAAGAGAAGGAGAACGTGCTGCCTTCTGAGGGGGGGAGACCCCGGTCAGACCTGAATCGCCTAACAGTAGCGCGCTTAGATCAGTGTTTGAGAATCTTCCCTACCGGGCTTCAGGCTCTGAGTGATTGGTGGATTCTCCTCCGAGGAAGAAAAGCCGCTGCTGTGAAATTGATGTCAGTGGTGAATTTCGTAGGCGATACCTATGGAGCTTCTTTTCAAGCTGGCTTGGGATGAAGAGACTGTGCGTTTTCCCCCAGCCAACTGTGACTGCGGGTTTGCGCTTTTCCACTCAGTGTCTGAGTATCCTAAGGCTGCAGCAATTAAGATTGCGCAGGTAACACTTTTACGTTTACGGATGATCCTCATTGCAACTGTATTAATGGACTAGAAATTAAGAATGTTTTTTTATATTTTTTTAAAGGAGAAAGAATGTCCCGGATCTCCAAACACCCGGAAGGTTCCAGGAAATCAAGAAGAAAAAGGCCATACAAGTTTCCGTGAAATTTTAGGCCTTCAGAAGACCCGGGTGGAGCATTTCACCCCCAATTGCCACTCAGGCGCTATGAAATCACTGATCAGAGCTACAGTGCATGTGATTCTTAAGCATTGCTATAAGGGGTATTTACTTGACTGTTGCATTGGATGTAAAATTAAATCCAAGGAAGAGGAAGCCCACTTTTGCAGAAAATGGAGTAATTTTGATAGATTAGGATTCTTTGAAGTTGTGTGTCAAAGAATCTATCTGAAGGAAATTCTGAACACTGTGATTAATATAGCTTACAGTTTTCGGTTTTTGCATCTGACCGCCACAACCGTTGATTATATTTTAAGCCTGTTTGCTAGCATGAATATCTTTGCTGACCTGCTGGTTTGGCTTAATACATTGGTGAACGGGGAGGATTACACTTACCTTGAGTATGTATATACCGTGGTTTCTAAAAAAAAGTATCAAAAGTTTCTTGCAAGAGGGCACTGCTGTCTAAGTGTTCATGACAAGCGAAGGAGATGTAAGAAAACCTTTGTATGATTTTTAAAAAAATAAAAGAAAATGGAAGACCCACAACGTATGTTTTTTTTGAGGGGGAGGAGGGAGGAATGAACCAATAGGAATAGGCTTTCAGGAACATGTCTGGGCATGTCAGGGCATGCCCCTGTATTTAAGGCCCCAGCCCGAGTGTAAAAAAAATTAAAAATAAAAATGGAGACTGTAGACGGGCAGTGCTTGGGTACAACTATCAATTTTTATAATGCCATGGATCCGCATAGTAATTCACTTGAATGGGGTACACACATGGATGATTTAATTGGAAAGGTCCCCTTGGAGAGTGAAGAACCAGAGCCCTGTATTGGACCTCCAGAGGGGGTTTTATACAGGGGTAGTTCTCTGCCTGACAGCCAGGAAAGTGAAGTGGATTCAGCACCCTATTGGACACAATCCATGGTTAAAAAAAAAAGGGGGGAAAAGTGTTTTTTTGGGGGGGAGGGTATGGGATGGTTTCGATATCGGGTACATGGCGTGGAGTGGTAATAATTTGCAATTTTCTTTTTTTAAAAAAAATCAGATGCATGAACTAGATGTTGCGCCACTAGACCGGTCGGGTGATGGGGATACCGGTGAAGATATCTGGAAAGTCCCGAAGAAGACACCACAGTGGTGTCCGTGCATGTCTGTATGTAAATTTCACAGGGGGTTCTAAAATTGCATGTCTGTATGTAAATTTCACAGGGGGTTCTAAAATATATTTTTTAATGAAGTAGACATCTCAACCAAAAGCCGAGTGAGACATGATTTTTTGTCTTTATCTAGGAAATTGAAGAGGATTTTGGGTGTATGACTCTCAGTGAGCCGTTAGGCTGTTCCTGCTTCTTCTGTGAAGAAGAAAATTAAATAGAATTACGTTATCTGATTCTGCGCATTTCTGTGCTAACTGGAGCCATGGAAAAGCATGAGGAAATTTTAAAAAATATATATTATACACCTGGGGTGGTCGGGAGCTTTGCAGGGGTAAGCACGCTCTTTCGAGAGGCCAAAAAGCAAAGTAAATCTCTGACTCAAAAACATGTTCGGGACTGGCTTGCAGAGCAAGATGCTTACACACTGCACAAACAGCACCGAGTACGATTTAAGAGAAACAAAACGGCTGTTTCGGGAATGGATGCGCAGTGGCAGGCTGATTTAGTGGATATGCAACAGTTTTCTAAGTACAATGCGGGACACAAGTACATTTTAACGGTGGTGGATATACTTTCCAAATACGCATGGGCCAGAAGCTTGAAAGACAAATCAGGCAGGCAGGTGGCATCCGCTTTTCAACACATTTTCAAACAGGGGAGAATACCACGCAAACTGCAAACTGATTCTGGTAAAGAATTTCTAAACCGTACTGTGAGAAAACTATTAAAAAAACACGGCGTCCATCACTTTGTTACAAGGAATGAGGTCAAAGCTGCGGTCGTGGAACGTTTAATAGAACATTAAAATCAAGAATGTGGAGATTTTTCACAGCAACAACACTTTTAGATACAAGGAAGTGCTACCGCGACTTATAAGCAGTTATAACCACATGGTGCACAGAACAACCAGGGTTCGACCTGTGGATGTGAACCACTCCAGTGCAGGGGCTGTCTGGAAAACAGTGTACGGAGATTGGGTTAGAGGGAGAAAAGAGGTTTCTGTGTTCAGAAAAGGAGATCATGTGAGGATCTCAAAGCTCAAGGGGGTATTTGAAAAAGGTTACGAACAAAGCTTTTCCAGTGAGATTTTCATAGTTGACCAAGTCAGCAGCAAGGGGAGAAGACCCGTGTACAGCTTAAAAGATTACGAGGGAGAGAGCATTGCTGGGACTTTCTATCCTGAAGAATTACAGAGAGTGAGGGCCAGAGAGGATAGGGTTTACAGGGTTGAAAAAGTTCTAGCTACGAGGGGAAGGGGGAAGAAAAAGCAACACTTGGTGAAATGGTTAGGGTGGCCTGACAAACTTAATAGTTGGGTCGTAGACTCTGAACTGTGTGAAGCTAAGTAGAGAAGGGGGGAAATGGCGGAAAACGATATTTACATCACCCTTCCTAGCAACGTCTGCAATAAAATATTTGAGCAGAACAGCAGTGCTGCCTTCACGATCTGTCTGGCGTGCTCCCTGGATCTGCCGGGGGAGTGGGAAGTGGGGTTAGCGGAGATACAGTACCCTCACACCTGGGACACACTCACAGACGATAGAAAGTTTCAAATTGACGATGGAAGGACAGAATGGCTATTCACTCTTCGGAGGGGTTATTACGCTTCAGTACCTGACATACTGGATAATATGAACAAGGTAATAAAGAGTCATATAAATCCACCACCTGATACATCTCTGACCTATGATTCTGTGGATAGGAAGGTCTATCTTATTGCCCCGTCGCTTCATAAAATTGAAGCAGAAGCGGAACTGTCTTATATATTAGGGCTGGCACAAGTTTAACCACCAGAAAATCAACCTTCACTGAGGATATTACCGGGGGGTTTAGCACCCTGTAGGTTTACACAGACATTATAGACCACCAGGTTGTGGGGGACTTTTATGTGCCTCTGTTGCGATGTGTTCCTATTCGTGGCGAGAACGGTGAACGAGTTACGGTGACTTATGATAGACCGCACTATGTCAGCGTATGCAGGGACCATATAGACAGCATCACCGTGGAGATAAAGACAGACCAGAACAAAAACGTGTCATTTCGTTTCGGCAAAGTGGTTGTGAAGCTACACTTCCGTCCCAGGAAAAACAGGATATTTTAAAAAAACATGGTCCTTCTAAAACGATACGGGGACCCAGCCCTTTTTACCAACTACTACAGGGTGCAGGCTGGGCATGGACTTCAAGGATTTCGTGGAGCGCCTGTTATGTATGGAGCAGGGGTCAGAGGCATATTCCGAAGTCTTTTTCGAAAGGCGGTTCCCCTTTTGAGGAGGGGGTTAGAGATTATTAAACCGCACATTAAATTAGCTGCCAGCAATATTACCCGGGATGTGGTTGGAAACGTTTCTCAGGCCAAATTGAATAAAGTTATACCACAGAAGGGGTCGGGTCTGATGTACGTGAAAAGAAGGAAAGCGGTTAAACGAAAAGCATCACGAGCGCTGCTGACAGGACCACCCCGTCCCTTTAAAAGAAGGGCTAAAAGTCGAAGAACTACACTGAAGAGAAAAGCTCGGAAGCTGAGGTGCAGAAAGAGAGTCCTCTCTAGAGACATATTTTTTAAAAAAACGACCATGGCTTTTATTCACGGGTGCTCAGAAGAGTGTACATAATCCGAACTAGACCTGTTCCAAATAGCCCCTATGTAGACCAGCATTGAAGGAAACGTTTATGCGGAGGTGCCTCCGTTGACGGCTGTGACGGAGTCTTCATCATTGGAGTTTTTCATCACGGGAAATGGGGAGGATTATTTGGATTTAAACAACACTCTACTTTACCTGAGGTGTAAAATTGTAAAAGAAGATGGGGGTAACATTGATCGACAGGCAGAAGTGGCGTTGGTGAACTACCCTATCGCTTCCATTTTTAGTCAGCTGGACGTGACCTTGGGAGACAGACTCATCTGCCAGAGCAACAACTGCTATCCCTATAGGGCTTTCATCGAGTCTGTGCTAAACTACGGCGAAGACGCACTAGGTAGTTCTGATGTTTTCTTCTCCTGGGGAAGGATTTTTCAGTTGCTCTAACTGGTGGCTAGGTACAAGGAACATTTTTTCAGTGTGTTCCATCAACGGTTATGTAAAAGCTCTGCAACTAGGGGGAGAGCTATGCTTAACAAGGGAGCTAGAAACCCTCCAGATTGATTTACCAGCTGCTTCTTTTTTCTTAATGATAGCCGTTTATTACTCAGTTTTCTGATGAGTGAGCGGTTTTTTCTCAGTTGAGAAATCTGACTGCCGGATAAGGGAATGTTACCTTTTAAAGTGTTGAGTGCAATTTCTGAGATAGCCAAGACAAGATCGTGAGGAGCGGTGCACAGAATGGCTTTTCTCTGTCGCGGGGGGGCCTTGATAAGCAGCTGTAAAAGGGGTAGATTTCTTCTCACACAGATAGACATGTTGCCGTGAGGAGGACGCGCTTACATTTAAACGCCCTATGGGTTAACTCACTTGCTTTTGTAAAGGGCTCCAAGTTTCTTTTTTTTCATAGTGTAGACGACCGGCCAGTCTGGTGGGAAAAGCCCCGTCCTCAATCTGAAAGACTCAGGCGTAGAAGCATTTAAGTCTATCAGATACCCATAAGGTTTTGCAGTAGCATCCTGAAAACTCTCTAGAAAGAACTGAACGTTTCCAGGGTACATCTGGCGTGCCAGTGTAACGATCTGTAGTTTGTCCCTGGGGTTTTTGAAGAGCACCATGTATTTTGCGTTTAAGGAAATGGTGCGATTGGATTTTCCCTGGAAGAAAATGTTCTGTGTGATGAAAAAATACTTAAATTACGATGATGCACATACTTGGTAAAAACATCAGCGATCTCAGTGCTGGAAGAAGCAGAGGCTATGAGGTCATCCACAATAACAAGATTCACTTTATTTGGGGGTAATATTTCATCATCATTAAACGTCACAGAGAGCCCCTCCATAAAACGTATGTGGGGGTACTTCTGAAGGAGCTCCTTATACATAGGCTGCCAGCATGCATAACACCATACAATATTTTCAGGAACAACAGAGAGCACAGTATGCGCGTGATCCAACATGTTTTTTATAAAATACGTTTTCCCGCAGTTGCTAGGCCATGCTAAAATGGCCAAAAAAGGGTGTTTCCACCACACATCCATCTTAATACCCGTAAGGTAGAGTTCTGAAGTCTTTCAGAAGGACCCTCTTATCACATACAACCCTTAGCGTCTTCTTCAGACCGCCTGTTTCGATACGCCACATCTTTTTATTTCTCAGAATGCCCCTTTGCTGCAGAACAATATCTTTAGACCCCGTTCCATAGTCCAGAACCATCTGTTTCAGACTATCGAAATGGACCCTTTCAGAATTCTGAGTGTGGAGCGTAATGCCCTTCACTCTCATGTAAGACCTTGTGGAGGACAGTCTCAGGCCGTAGGTCTTTGGACTAGCTGACACAAACTCTGTGATGCGCTCATTTGGGGGAATCTCATTTGTCAGATCCCCTAAGTAGTCTTCTTGGGGGGGATGCCAGTCCCCCTCACGATGTACAAAAATCACAGAATCTGTGTCATGGTACAAGCACCTGTCACCCAACTGTTCTAGCAAGTTGTAAAGTCCTAATCACGCGTATGCGGTTGTAAAAGCCCCTATTAGTACATTTGTTATCCCGGCCTGTGTGTACCTGTCTCTTGAATTTCTCCAAGACACAGTGACCGCCTCGTTGTCAAGAATTTCAAACCCTGAAATCTCATAGGCAGGTGAGAAGGCATACTCCAGAAGCTGAGTAGGGTCCCTCACGATGCTGCTGTTCAGCAAGTTAGAGCGCTGAGCAAATTTTCCCCACAAAGAATTTAAAAACAACTTTGCTATCTGGCGCTTTGCGGGGTTCACCGCGATCTTTTGGGGGCGTAATTCAATGCCCTATTTTTCACGATAATCAGAGATATATTGTTTCTTCTTTGCCTCATCCGTGCACCATGAGGGATAGCCCGTGGCTTCTTGTTTCTGACGTAGATTCGCTAGGAAAATCCCATATCTCTGAAATTGCCAAGACCCTGTACCCCTTTTCCAGGGCTTTCATCACCTCAAAAGTGCACCATGTGCCTATGATGACATGTTCCTCATCAGAGTGACGGCAGGGTTCCTGCTGGCCCATTTCTGCACATTTCTGGCACAAAGGGAACATGAGCTTCCCCCCCATCCTAACCGGTAATACAGGGAAAAAGAGTCCTCTCGGGGGGAGCACTTTCATTTTCATGACACCAAAATAGCAAGACAGGGGCTTAAAGTTCTTGGTGATAATTTCAGGATGCTCCAAAGGATATTTCTTTGTTTTGTTTACATAAGGGTACAGGCTCGTGAAGTCATAATAACATATTTCCTCCCCCTCTTTGGGCTTGTAATAGAGGGTAATGGTGTTTGTTCTCCCACCAAACAGAGCATCTCTAGGTTGCAGAGGTTGTGGAGGGTTTATTTCAGATAGAAACGCTTTAAGCGCTGCATCACCGGCTAACATTGCCCTCCATTCATGTTCCCAAATGGTAATGATCTCAAACCCCATATCTTTGATCTCATACTCCCTACGCTTGGTCTCATAATAAAGCATACGTTAGGTTGTGTTCCTGAGGGGGTTTATTTCCGTATCCTTGTAACAAATTTGACAGCCGTGATAAAAACACCCGTAAAATTCAAAAGCTGTCGGTTTGCCCCCAATCACTGCGTAGCCATCCAGATAATATTCTCCTGCCCGAAATTCTCCCCCTTTCAGAGTGTGTCTGATCTCGATGGATTTTTTATGCTCCAGATACATCAGCCATTGTATAGCCGCAGAGGAAAATCACTTTTTTATCAAGTCGTAGTTGTCCCATGGTAGTATAGCGATGGCATTGCTTTCTAAAAACATGTATCTAAACATGGCCATTGCGACGCTAGCTATGGTTAAGTATTGAAACGGATCCAGTCTGTCCCTCCCTCCCGATTTAGTCATCCGTAGGATCTCATCCCTGAACAACATGCAGGCCTTCCTCAATATTTTTACATCCTGTTGGCAGTAATGCGCTAGCTCTTTCTGGAGATTAAAAATGCTGTTCTTATTTTCCTCATACCATGTGAGAAAATCTTTTTTCTCATCAGGCATCATGGTGTCATACCCGTAAAATTTCGGGTGGGGGAGAGGGCCTTGGTAATCCCAGTTTTCAGCAGTGTTAAAAAAGTGGGGAAAATATCCTTTACAGCCCTCAAACCCCAAAGCCTTGGGAAGTTTCCCAAGCTTCATGGGGAGGAAGTTTAAGCTGTCAATAAATTTTAATTTCATTTTTTTCACCGTCATGCACATAAGTTTACCTCCCTGTACAATAAGTTTCACCTCCATCCTTTCCTTCACCAGCTGGTTTAAGATAAAGTAGCTATCATACCCCTTTGCATTGTGTGCCAGAAAGGTGAATCCTTTGAACTTTGGGGAGATAAAAGTTGAAATGAAATCTGAAAGAGAGCCTTCGCCCTTAAACTCCCAAGTTTTCCCTTCCTTTGTCCCCATCGCATATATATAATTGGGAAGGTGAATTCCTGTCTCCTGAGTACACTCAAAGTCAAAAAAGATATACTTGTCTGAAAGTTCAGGTTCCCTAAGAGGGGGAATGTAACAGAGATGGTCAGGTAAAGGAATACTGAGACACTCCAAGCACTTTCGTGGCTTGCATTTGTGTCTTAACCTCCACATTCTTCACACAGCCGTTTAGAGAAACGGTCAATCTCCTCTTTTGCTGCTAATTTTTTATGGATATTTAAACAGGTCCGAGAAGGGCATATCAGTCTGCAGCGTTCACACCGCACCTCCACCTCCCTGGTACACTGTCTCCGTAAACAAAAATGACAGCAAAACCTACAAGTGTGTGTATGAGCATAAGGAGTTCCACAGATGGTGCAGTATTTTCTAGAACCAAAGAATCCTTTCATGTTTAGAATACCATAATAATGCTCATTGTGTAGCAGTAGAAAGTAGGACTTATCATGTATAAGTGGGCCCGATCTGAAGATTTCCCAGCCTTTATCACCATGTAGGACAACCCCTATATTCACTTGTAAATACCTTTCAAATCTCCTCAGGTCTGATAGTAGTATTTTTTTATCAGGGGCAATCCCAACTGCTGCATACAGCTGTCTTGCCATCTGTAATAAATGAAAATCAGTATACCCTTGGCCATTTATGATTGCTAAGAGACTCCCCCCAAAGCAAAGGTTGCTGTCCTCATTATTCAGGTCAACAAGGTGTTGTCTTTTCTTTTCTATGATCTTGCTATAAAGGACAGTACTTAGGAGTCTTTGATCCCTCCCACCCCTGTTTCTGATAACAGAAACAATGAGACGCAACAGACCATGGAGATGAACTTCTGCATTGTTCTGAATGAGATTCCCTATGTTAGCAAAATATGATGCAGTGTCCAGAGCATTGATGTGTCTCCTCAAGGAGAAGAGGGGGTTATTTAACCCCCCTCCTTCAAGACTCCGGTGTACTAAGTCCTCCTCCGGATCTATTTCGCTACGTAATTCATCCAATAAATCCTGTATTGAATTATGGCTTGTTCCACCAACAAAGGGTGACTTAAGCGCTCCAAGTTTACAAAACGGAAGGAAAAAGTGTATCGGGAGACAGGTAGTCTTGGAGCATGCCATTCCCAGCGACCCTCCCTTTCCAGGTAGACTCTTGGTTCAGGCTCCTCCTCCTCCTCCCCCCCTGTAGTGTTCATGGTGGAATAACTGCTATCGGACACAGGGTTTGGATTGGAGGAATAGCCACTATCAGAATGGTCTTCAACCATATCAACACCTGCATCTGGTGCAGGAACAGGTGGCCCCTGGGGAATGGGAGAAAGCCCTATATCATCATCATCATCCTCTGAATCAGAGGAGTCCTGTGGGGAGTGTGGGAAGCCTGCCCCAACTTGATTCACCCCTGCAACAGGTAGAGACTTGTGTGGTGTCTGGCTCAGATCCCCCTGCAGACTATCAGGATAGATGTGGAAGTTTTTAATATTTTCTTGAAAAGAAACAAGCATCTCTTTATCAAGCCCCTTGCCATGAAACAATGAGCACCAGTGTTTTTTTAACTCTGAATTCCAGTAGCTAAACTGAGCTGAGAGTTTTCTCTCCTTCTCAATAACAGAATTCATACACTGGTTCAATAATCCACCCAATTCAAAACATTCATCTGAGTCAAGGTTTCTGGTTTTCTTCTGTTTTTTCTTCGGAGCAAAATCTTCAGATTCACTTTCAGACAAGGCAGCAGCAGGACGCTTCCGGTCAGGGAGCGGTCTGCCTGTGGGAGTGACAGTTCCTAGAAAGATATAAACATTTTTTTACTGAATGGGGAGACTACATAACTGAAATAGGCAATTTATTATCATAAGAACAGACCATAGGCCCCCACCTAGTCCTGCGACCTGTATCTCACACCAGGTAAAAAAGAGACTCCCTTGCATAGTCCACTTCTAAAATCCTGGATTGTAACCCACAATGGATTTTTTTTCCTCCAATCCCCTCTTATAGGCATCCTGTCCCAAGGAGTAAAGAAATATTTTTTTGTCAAATTTAGTGGATAAATTTATACAAGTGGTTACCTTTCTGGTTGGCAGTAGTTGCTACATTAGAAGTGGAAGGCACCCCTGCAGCTTTTCTTTGAAGAATATTTTGCACAGGTTCAGTATTTCCTGAGTGTGAGAAAAACCAAAATTTAAAAGCGCTAGAAAATAGTGGCAAAGGATTTCCCATTATTATTAATTTCCATATTTTGTATTTTATTCAAGCTGATCATGGATCAGTGGTTACCTTTTTTGTGACTGTCCAGAGCAGGTGGTTTGGACGTGCTAGGCTTTGGACTCAATGGAGATGTTCCTCGAGGTCCATTAACACCTGCGTGATTTTGCACAGGTTCAACATTTCCTATTGTGGGAAAAAAACCAAAATTTTAAAAGCAATTTTCTTTTTTTAAAAAAACTGACCTCCATTAAAAAAGGCCTAGGATTACCTCCCCCTGTGCTGGGTTTTGCTGACCCTCCAGCAACTAAAAGAAAAAAAGGAAAATATTTTTTAATTTTTTATTGTTATTAATCAGGTTCATTACCTCTCTTTAAATGGTTTGTGCAACCATTGCAATTGGCTGAAACTAAATTTAGCTGCAACAGCATGGTTTCCTACAACTGAAATAACCAATTTTATTTTTTTTATAATGTCTGATTATAGATGTGCAATAAAAAAGGGGAGCAATAACAGAATTTTTACCTCTTTTGAATAGGGCTGGAGATGATTCTCCTTCAAAAAAGAAATAAAACAGTAAAAATAATTATGGATTATGTAGGATACCCAGTTTCTTGATTATTAAATAAAATATGAGGTAAAGTAACACAAACCAAAACTGCTCACTGAGTATAACCCATCAGAACTGGGGGGGGGGGGGTTAATCTGGTACTTGAAGGAAGTCCTACAGTTTTAAAAAAAGAAAAATAAGGAGGGTCACTTTACTTATTTTTTTTAAAAGAGACTCAGGAAACTTAATTTAAAAATATGCACAGTTTTACCTTTTCGAAATATGAAAGGCTTTTTCTTACAGTTTGAATTGTCACCTGACTGCCTAGGGGGATCTGAAAAAACATAAAAGAACCATATTTTTTTTTTGCTTGCTCAGTTTTTATCTTAGAAAGGAAAATAAAAATTCAACTGTGCATATACCTGGTTTAGCAGTTGATTCCTGCAGTGCCCCCAGAAACAGCACTAAATTTGAAACAGAAGACATGTAAATGTATCTTGTACTTTTAAAAAATTATTAGGAAACTGCTATTCTTTTTTATTCAAAGTACCATCAGATTCCTGTGAAATAATTGGCTCATCTTCCTCTGACATTCCACCACTGATCAATCAAACAATTTTTTTTTTTTGCACTGTACACCTGAAAAAAAAAGACAGACAGACATTTTTTTGCCCTATGGTCAAAATTCAAGACAGCCCCCTCAACCCTTGAATAAACCCCTCAACAGATTGACACAAGGAGGGCAGTCAAATCCCATGAAAAAAAGGTGAGGACCAAGCACCCTCACACAGACAAAAAATTCAAGACCAGAAAAAGAGAGAGAGAGCTAGGATTTTTTTTTAAAACTCCTGTCAATACATAACCCCTGAGCATGCACAGAATAAAAAAAAAAGACATCAGACCCCACAAAAAATCCAGACATTTTGTCCTAATGGACAAAATTTCAATACATGCTTCCTAATAGGATCATACACACACACACACACACACACACACACACAGAGGGACAAGTTTCACACAGACAGGCTGGCTGGCATAGTACAAGAAAACCAGTTCAGGCCAAGAACACTGTGGAGCATGAGCCACTCTGTCCCTGAATAAATGCAGCAAAATTCAAATCTAACAGTCACACAGCACCTGCAGTACTGAAAATGGTACAATCATACAAAATTGTGCAGCCAGTGATATAGGTGTAAGATTTTCTCAGACCAAGAATGCCCCAGAGCACATGCAGAGTGGAAAATACAAACCTTGAATAAAAGCAGTCTATTAAGATTCTGACATACAGATAGATAGAGAGAAGCAATATTTAATTCTATCAGATTCACGTACACGCCCCACACATACAAATTCCAAGGCAAAGGAGAGAGAGAGAGAGCAATATGCTTACCAAAAGAAAGAAGGCTGCAGTTCTTTTGGAAGATGTTCTGACACACACAATAAGGTGTCCCCTTTTATAGGAAAAATCTCTGTACCCCTCACATCTGGACATTCCAATTAGTTTTTTCTTCCCAGGCCCATACAATAAACAAAAATGTTGGTAAGTTAGTATGTTTTTATTTTCACACCATAAATCTTAAAAGAAGTCACAGGTGTTGGATGTTATACACGTAAAAAACAGACCCCAAATTCTGCTTCCCATGTCAAAAAGTTTGAAAAATTTCCAAGTTATTGGAATGCAATAGTCCTGGATTAACCCCAGTTTTTGACCTGTGTCTGGTTTTTGCACGTGAAAAAAAACCAGATACAGATTCTATTCCCTGTCTCATGGAATATAAAATAGTTGAAATTGTTTTCCCATATAGAAAAGAGATGTGTCTGATCAGCTTCTGATTTTTCAGTCCTTTTTTTTTTTGGTGTAACCCCTATGTGAGCAGGTTCTATTCTCCCATGCCCCCCAGGCCCATGTCTTCTAAATTCATTGGAATTAATCCCCCTGTAAGCAACAGAACAGTCAAAAGTTCATATAAAAATATAATATTTATTCCTAAACATACACATTTTAATAAGCAATCCCTCTCTCACCCCCATTGTCTTCTACATTATGTTCATTTTCCCTAACATGCTTCCATGCAAGCCCTGTAATTATTTTTTATTTCCATACATACATACATACACATAGAACAATAATAAGCAACCCCTCCCTCACCCCCATTGTCTTCTACATTATGTTCATTCCCTAACATGCTTCCATGCAAGCCCTGTAATTATTTTTTATTTCCATACATACATACACATAGAATAATAATAAGCAACCTCTCCCTCACCCACATGTCTTCTACATTATGTTCATTTTCCCTAGCATGCAAGACCTGTATTTTATTTCATACAATCAGATATTAATAAATCAGCCCACCCGCTCATCCCAGATAAAACCAAAAAGATTTGGCTTTGACCACTCTTTCAACAAAAAAAAGAAAAACACGGTCTTGCGGTTGAAGCAGTTTAACGGCTATTTTATGGGGTTCAGATTCAAATTTATATACATGATCCAATAATGACATAATGTATTCAGGAAATTCCTGCTTGATCTCAAGACAACCTAATGAAAATGCCATACAGATACACGTGTGCAACAGACTTCCAATGTCCAATTTCTTCATAACCCTGCGTAGCATGTCTCGAATAAACTCCTGAGTCCAGTCCAAGCAAACGTGGGCGTACTGGTTTGGGGCCTTCGTTCGACATCCCTCACAGGACACCTTGAGAAATTTTGATACACAATACTTCACAATGGTGAACAAACTTGCCCTCAGCAAACTTTTCGTGATTCTTTGTCGTGTTTGTGATGTCAGATTTTTGTTCTGTCTGTCCAGCGGGAGAACCCCTAAAATGTTTTGTAACGTTTTGAAAGCGTCTTGCTTCACATCCTTCTTTGGAATAGCCTACAGAAAAAAAAAAAACACAAATAAGTATTTTTGATTTTACATTTCAGGCAACACACTCACGTATGCACTCAAGCACAATGATTTACCTCTGCTTCAGTTTCTCTAGGTACAGGTGGTTCTTCCATTGCAAATTGGTAAACCAGGTTCAAAGATGGAAACGGTAACATGTCATCCTCCTCCTCCTCCTCATAATGCCTACATTTTTGCTTCTTCTTCATAGGTGCCTGCAGTAGGCTTTGAGAATCAGTGGGTCTGTCTGGGGTCTCCCCCCCTCAGAAGGAAGCACGTTCTCCTTCTCCTCGGGGCTCTCCATCTTGAACAGTTTACGAACGTAGTTTTGAGAATCCACGAGTCTGACCGGGGTCTCCCCCCCCCCTCAGAAGGCAGCACGTTCTCCTTCTCTTCTTCGGGGCTCTCCATCTTGACCACCACCACAGTGTGATTTTCACTCTCCTCCCCGGCAGGTGATTCGTACTCCAACTGGGGAGCCTCCATCTCAGAAGGCGAAGCAGGTGAGCTTTTCAGAGGGGAGGCCATGGCAGAAACAGCAGCAACCACAAAGGCTGATCGGGTTTCTCCCAAAGTCCCTGGGCCTTAAATACAAGGACATGTCCGGACCTGTTCCCACTCCCCCCTTTTTTCCCATTGGCTCCACACGGTGGTCCGAGAGCTATGAAACCTGCGCCTGTTGGTCGGCGGCGATGGGGTGAGTTGTTTGAGTGGTCACATGAACCCCTTTCCCACACTTCATTGGCGGGCTCCTTTTCCCACCAAACCAAATGTCGGGGTGCTACAAAACGCCACCTAAGTGGTCGAGGGGAACTGGAGCAGTTGTTTGAGGGGTCACATGAACCCCCTTTCCCACACTTTATTGGGGGGCTCCTTTTCCCGCCAAACCAAATGTCGGGGTGCCTCAAAAACCCTCCCCAGTGGTGGGGGGCAGTTGGGAAAGTTGTTTGAGTGGTAACTTGAACCCCCTTAGGGGGCGGGATTTCTGGTAAAAATGGGCAGGACCAGCTGTCAAAGTTAGCTTGACATAAAGTATGTACGTCCTACTACTCCCTGGATACAGAACAGAAATGGTGAGATTCAGCATTGCAGGGATCACAGCAGCAAACTGTCAATCATGCAAATTCTCCTAGGCAGGAGGGGTCACAGAAACAGGAAGAGTGTTATGGAGCAAGCCCTACGCATGCAAGGGATATGATAACCTTGAAGCTGGCCTGGGAAGGGATCTGAGTTGCCTGTTGTCCCAAGATGGGAGAGAAGAAGTGAGGGCACTTAGAAGCAATCCAGGGAAGTTGGCTGATCAACCTGTGTGGCTCCGACTTCCATAAGTTGGTGGTGATCTGATAGAAAGGGGGGAGGGGATGATGTAGTGTATGCATACTACAACATTTTGGAGTTTGGCCTCTTCTAAAATTATTTCAGTTGGAAATTCAAAACACAGAAACAAAGGGGGAAGGATATATATTGGAAGGAGGAGTGGTTCACGCATCTTGCAGAATCAGGCTCACATTTTCTGTATGTCATCCCGATAGTCTGCCTGAATTTCCAGGCAGAAATAGGAGGCCAGCGCAGAGGGTGAGTAAAGAAAAACTCACTATCCGTCCCCAGTGGTGGCGCAATCCTGGAATGGAGAGGAGATTGGACAGGGGTGGGCAAATTGGGCACGGGAGGGGTTGGGATTGAGCATGATACCTGTCAAATCCAAGGTCCCTTTCTGGGCCTGATCCACCTGCATGGACTTGTGCGAGTGATATCACTGTCACAGGTCCAAGCTGACCCATTGAGTCTGCTGGGGCTTATCTCAGGGAAAGGGGACAAATATCCCCTTACCCCAAAGGTGACCTCCAGCAGCCAAAAATCTCCATACCGGTGTCACTGCATCACCGAGCAGGGATTGAGCTGCCCATCACAATTCATTTCAGTGGTGCGTATACAAGATGATTTTCTTTGGTCACAACCAAGTTTTCCTCTTAATAGTTCTGGGTATTGAGGAAAGCAGCATACAAATATTTTAATGAGTTAAATAGATTGATAAAAAGCAATACATTTCGCGCACGCACACAGAAACTCAGACATATTCACACACAATAAATGGTGTGAAAATCACTATTACTACTAATGCCACTAATCTTCAAAAGTAAATAAATAAATAAATAAATGAATAGACCTCATGTGTTCTATGTGGCAAATACTGAAAAGTTGCCTCATAAATTGCAGGCTGAATTAGAGACAAGATCCCGCCAACTTGTCCACTTGGCCTGAACAAGTTGTCTTGGGTACCTCTGTCAAATGTACAACTGCCCGTCATCTTTCCACACTCACACCAGAGGAAGAGAAACAGCAACAAATGCAGCCATAACAACCACCATGGTGCAAAGACTAGTCTCCCCAGGCCGCGGCTACCCACTTGCCTACCCACCTTGATTTACTGCTGATTTATTCTCTGTCCCTTGCTTTCATCATATTCTGTTTTGGAAGCTGCTCTGAAACCTCAGGCTGCCAAACATCCTATAAAAATAAATTCTTTGTTAGACCTGGATGTACCTTCCTATGGAATCAAATAGAACTAGAATGTCAGAGGTGCCCCAAGAAAGCTTTTGCTTATTTAGTAGTCTAAAGATGAATTTATTGATTCTGACCCCTTTATAGAGCAACACCCAGCACTGAATGGAAGACTGATTTCAGCATGGAAGTACCTCCAGAATTAAGTGACCTCTATTTTTATTCACCTGGATAGCTACCTACATGAATGAGCACTAGGTATAGTGTTTTTGAGAAGTTAGACACCTCTCTGAGGACTACAATTTCTGACTTTAAAAAAAAAACCTGGAAGATTTTATGAAATGTACTCTCTGCTCCTTAGAGAGATGGTAATAGGAAAAGTTAGTTTGTGTTGGACTGCTGTGAACATGTCGACTGGATGTTCACCCTGTTCACTTGGGAGAACAACTGTTTCAAGATGGCCTCTTTCTACCTGGGCACCCTAATTTTAAATGATGGCAGCCCAATAAATACACTGAGGAAAATGAAATGCAGGGATTCTATGCTAGATGGTAAGCACCAGGTGCTATGCCCTGACCAGAAGTTTGTTTCACTTGGGCTTTGTTTCAAAATCATTACATACTAAAGGAGATAGTGAAAGCCAGTCCTTGTATGTCCATGCATTATTAGGAGAAAAAAGCAAATGAATCCAGATAGATATGATAGAATCTCTCAACATAAGAATCCAGTAGGATTCTATGGGGAAAAATTTAAATACTCCTTAGTTTCACAGCCTTATGTTGTTTGGTCCACATTCATTCTTCTTCCTGCCTGCCTAGTTGTTGAATCATTAAGGGCACAATCCTAACCCCTTATGTCAGTGCTTTCTAGCACTGGCATAGCAGTGCCAACGGAACATGTGCTGCATCCTGCAATTGGGTGTCACTCATGGAGGCCTCTAAGTAAAGGAATGCTTGTTCCCTTACCTCAGAGCTGCATTGCCCTTATGTCAGTGCTGGAAAGCACTGACATAAGGGGTTAGGACAGTGCCCTAACTCTCTAGCACCTCCACTCCAGTCTTCCTCCATGAACCACTGTGCCATCCAGTATTCATTGGCCTTCATGGGACTGATTTGAGGAGCTGGATCAAACCACTTGGCTGCAAAGGCTTGGTGGAAGGCTTACTTTAGTGTTCATTAGAGACATGCTTTAAACTTCTTCCCTGAGGATTTCTGCAACTGAATTTTGAAGGTCTCAAAAGGGAGGAGGAGGAATGAGGAAACATAAAGCTTGTTCGCCGCCAGCTACCTTAGTCTGTTGCATCACAACAGATTTTCAAGCTCAAACGGATTTTGCAAGAATATTCTTTTGGAATAATTCTGAGGGATACAATATAGAAATGAAGGAGGGTGCTGCCCTTGGAGGTGAATCAATGCTTTTATTATACTCATCTACCTGTTTTCCCCTTTTTAATCATTCTTTCTCTTTCCCCTCCTCATCACTTCCTTCCCCATTGTCAACTGATAAAGATCACTACTGTGTTAGTGCAAGCATGTAACTGTTTCTTTTTAGCTTTAAATAGCCACCAGATCATGCACATCGATTTGGAGCATATGAGAGTGGTGGGCTTTAATTCTCTCACCCCCCCCCCCCTGAAAAAAAAAAAAATGACTGGGAAAGCAATCTAGATTGCCACATACTTGCCCACTATTTGCTTTACATATTAAATAACCACTGAATGGGACAGGGGTGGCTGTGGTTTGCCAAATAATGCAGGTCTATAACTCTCTCCACTCGCACCAGGATCAGACTCTGGGGCTGCAATCCTACCCACACTTACATGGAGTAAGTCCCATTGACTATAATGGAGCTTACTTCTGAGTATGCATGCCTAGGATTAGGCTCTTGATCCCATACCTGTGCACTATTTGAAAAGGAAACAAGTCAGTCTTGTTTATTGTGAATTGAAGTGTGTATATGTGTCTTTTTTTCTTTGCAAAGATTGCATACACAGCACCCCACACTGAAAAACAGATGACAACATTTGAAAACATTACCAATATTTAAACATGTGGCTTATAGATAGCAGCTACATATTAGGGAAGCATTTGAAAGACTTGAATGCTTTAGTAGAGATGGCTTGCAAATTGCTTATTAATATTCATGCAGAGGTGTTACTCATCAGAAACAAACACTTCAATAGATTGCGTATTAAAATATTTTGTTTTTGTTGGCATCCTTCAGTCTCGGAAGACTATGGTATCACGCTCTGAATGGTGGTTCTGGAACAGAGTGTCCTCTCCAGTGTGCAAAGCCTGGGTAAAGTACGTATGGAGGATAGGCTGTTACCCATGCAGCAAATCCCCCCTCTCCATGTCGCTGAAATGGTCCAATGGAAAGGCAGAGGCCAATACGGTTGGTTCCAGTGGCGTCGCAGGAGTTGCCAGAACGTGACATTGTTCAGCCATGAACTGCCTCAGGGACTCCGGCTCCTGATTTTGCCTCGAGGTTGACTCCTGAAGCCTTTTCCATAACTGGATGTAGCCACAAGGCAGTAGAGGTTTGGGGTCAGAGTTTTCCTTCTCTCAGATGAGCTGCCTTCCCAGGCTGACGAGTCCCATCGACCCAGTGGCTGCTTAGTCGCCTCTTACGACAAGTACAGCCAAACTGAGGGCCTATTCTTATCCCCAGCCCCCAGGGGATACCTAAAATATACCTAAAATATTTTGTAACCTTTAAGTATTTTATTTTTTTTCTGGTTACTTGGTTGCTGTTTTGTTTTTTAGTTGTTTGTTTGCTCACTAATAAAGGAGATGAGAAAGAAAAGCTGGGGATGGAAAATATGAGATCAATTCCAAAAGTCATGGACTAGTAGCCTTCTTCCGTACTAGCTGCGCTCTAGTGTTCAGCTCAGGCCTCAGAATAATAATGTAGAACTTTGGAAGAAAGATGCAACTCAACAACCCACCACTGGAGGTCAAGATGCAGAAGACCTCCACAGCCACCATGTATTTCCCCTGGGTGCTCAGGTAGCTGGGGACAAAAGATATCCAAACACTGCAGAACACCAACATGCTGAAAGTGATCAGTTTGGCTTCATTAAAAGTATCAGGCAGCTTCCTGGCCAAGAAAGCCACGATGAAGCTGATCAAGGCCAAGCATCCCATGTAGCTCAGGACAATGTAGAACATGAAGACTGAACCTTCATTGCATTGCATAATGATTTGGTCAATGTGGGAGTGCATGTCCAACTCTGGGAAGGGGGGAGATGTTGCCAGCCAAACCACACAGAGGCCAGCTTGAATGAGAGAACACAGAATGATGACTGAGACTGCCAGCCTCTTCCCCACCCATTTCCTCATGCTGTTTCCTGGCTTGGTGGCCATGAAGGCCAAAATGACAGTGATGGTTTTGGCTAACACACAAGACACAGCAACAGTGAAGACGATGCCAAATACTGTTTGGCACAGAAGGCAGGTCACCTTCCCAGGCCGACCAAGGAATAGGAAGGAACACAGAAAGCAAAGCAGCAGAGAAGAGAGAAGAGTGCAGGTGATGCCCCAGTTGTTGACCTTGACAATGGGAGTACTCCTGTGTTGAATGAAGGTCCACATCACCACAACTGTCAGCAGGGCAAAGAAAAGAGCCAAGGAAGACAAAAGGATTCCCAAGTTCTCTTTGTAGGATAGAAAGATTAAGACTTTGGGGATGCACTGATCCTTGCGACTGTTTGGGTACTGATTTTCTGGGCATTTGTCACACTGTTCTGCATCTGAAAGAAATAAGCAAATCTCCATAATTTCAGCATATCTATATTAGCCCATTCAACTTGATGGGATCAGCATCTTGTAACTAGCATGAAATCTGGCATTATAGAAAATTAAAGAAGCTCACTTGATAGTGATAGCAAGTTTTGCTTTTGAAAAAGGAAGTCATTGAACTGAATTAATTCAATTTGACTCTTTCAAAATCCATCAAGAATGTTCAGTGGCTATAAGTAGACCATCATCAGAATGTTTCACTTGGGGATATGTGATCCAGTCTTTGCAGAGTATTACAGCACAATCCTCAGCTCCCAGGGCACTCGACTTCAGCGGCAGCAAAGATCCTGTGTGCCCATGGCAGCCGGGGGCGGCACCTCAGGAGAAGAGGACTTTTGTCCCCTTCCCCAGGGTAAGGGAAGTAGCCCGGAATGGGGTTACTCAATTCACTGCCGAGTGAGGTAAAAACGTTTGTGTCGGGCAGTGAGCCCCACTCTAACACTCAGGATCCACCAGTCTGCTCCAACGGTCCCACCTCCCTCCCTCCCCACTTCCTTCCCCCGGCACGACTCCGCCTCCCTCTCTGTGCCTCCCGCCTCCCCATCATGCCTGCTCCCCGCCTTCTCCCCATCCTCCGCCCCTCCCCCCTTCCCAGAACGCCTCCTCCCCGCATCCCCCCATGCTTCTGCTTAACTTACTGTGGCTCGGTGGTCCATGTGACCGCCAAGCGGCGCAGCGCAGGTGCCCATCTGATGCTAACCCAGCACCAGGAGATGCTGGGCTACCACTGGCGCTTGCCCAGCAGTAAGCCTCACAAATGTGTCTTGCGGCACGTTTGTGACATTGTGTGCCGGTGGTGATCCAATGTGCTGAGCCCAGGATTGTGCTCTTACACTTCAGACTTTTTTTTTTATGAAGCATTAAAAATGAATTAGTGACAGAAGCCACAGGATTTTTCTGACCCACCAAGTTTTCTTCCAGGGAGTAAAGTTCTCCTTTTGTTGGTGAGTAGAACTCACAAAGTGTTCTGCTTTTTAAGAAAAATATTGGTATGCTGGACAGAGGCTCTTGCCTTGTGTAAAAGGAAATTTGGCAATGTCCTAACAGAGGATTGACCTATTTTTGAGTGAAGTCATGCAAGAAAACCCTTCTCCACATGAATCAAGGTGATTCAAATATTTCTAAACTGATCAGTGCTATTGAAAGAAATGTGGTGTTTGGATAATTTGATGTCAAATGTTAGGCTGTTGAATGTATCTGCTAAGCAAGCTTTGTAGTTTTGGCTGTCCTATTAAAATGAAAACCACACTTTTCAATGGGGAATATCTCAGAATGAATGAATTAGGCAGCAATCCTATATGCACTTACTTGAGAGCAAGTCTCATTGAACTCAGTTTACAGCCCAATCCTACCCAAAGTGCCGCTGTGTGATCCAGTGGGGTCTCCGCTGTATCTAGGACTGGAATGGAGGCAGCTGGATATCTTGTTGAGATAAGGGAGAATTTGTTCCCTTACTCATAAGAATATAAGAACGGCCCCAGTGGATCAGGCCATAGGCCCATCAAGTTCAGTTTCCTGTATCTCACAGCGGCCACACCAAATGCCCCAGAGAGCACACCTGATAACAAGAGACCAGCATCCTGGTGGCAACCCTTGCACTGGCATTCTGATGTAGCCCTTTTCTAAAATCAGGAGGTTCCACATACACATCATGGCTTGTAAACCATAATGGATTCAATCCCGTTTTAAAGGCATCCAGGCCAGATGCCGTCACCACATCCTGTGGCAAGGAGTTCCACAGACCAACCACATGCTGAGTAAAGAAATATTTTTTTTGTCTGTCCTAACTCTCCCAACACTCAATTTGAGTGGATGTCCCCTGGTTCTGGTGTTATGTGAAAGTTTAAAGAGCATCTCTCTATCCACTTTATCCTTCCCCTGCATAATTTTGTATGTCTCAATCATGACCTCCCTCAGGCGGATACTCCTTATCAATCCCCTGCAAACTCTATAGGTCTACTTGGAACTATGCAAGCTTATTCATAGGTGCAGAACCAAGTGGCACCATGTAGGATTTTCAGGTCTGGGAGCGGGTGAGGGTGTAGAGGAGGCCTGCTCAGCCATCCCTGACTCCTCCCAGGCCTGGACAAACATTTTTTTCATCCCCATGTAAAATTAATGATAAAAATGATAATAGCAACAATAATCAGAAAGTAACTTTGCAGTCTTTCACTCACCCGTCTGCACTGAAATCCCATCCTCAGAGCACTGGACACAATCATAGCAACAAATCTGCTGCCCCTCGCGAACAAGCCTATTCTGGCCAGGATGGCACTTCTCAACACATCTGGACTGGGGCACCATCTAAGAATGATCACAGGGAATGGGTGTGTGTGTAGGTATCAACTGGATGGTACAGAATGTTCATTTTGCTCCATTTAATAACATACCTTGTCCTCTGTTTACATCCATGTGCCCTCAAAGTAACCAGCTATTTTATACCTTTCTCTTATCAACTCTATAACCAGACCGCCACTGGGACTCTTTGGACCTGCACCAGCTCTTCAGCTGGTACAAGTCAGAGGAGACAAAGGGCGCCTGTTGGTTGGCTCCAGAATAGCTTCCGGCACAAGTCACTTGTGCCACGTTCCACACCCTCCTTCCTCTGAAACCTGATCTTCCCAAATCTGCCCCAAACCTCCCACCCCTGGCCCCATTCTGCCCATCTTGCTGATTTACCAAGGACCTTCAGAGGATCTTCTCTTTGCAGTCATGGTGGGAGGGTACTCTTACCATCCAGAGCAGTAGCCTGGAAGCAAGCAGCTATGAGCACTTCCCAAACAGCTCTTACAATGCTGTAACCGTATTCCACCACCTGGACCCTAGTCCTGGAGGCACACTGGCATGTTAAGATTGGGCCATTAGAGTACCATCCTGTTCATGTCTACTCAGAAGTCATTTCCACGGAATTAAATGGAACTCACTCCATTTTTTCAAAGAATTACAGCCTCAGCCTCCCCTGCAGTCTCCCAATTCTTGATTCAGAAAACAGCATCATCCTCCCCACCTGCTTGAACCTGGGATTCCACAGGATGGCACTACCATTCAAGGTGAACTCTCTGCCTGCAGGAGCCTGGGGGTCCATCCTGCCAACACTGATGCTCTTGAAGGAGTGATTGGGGAATGTGACTGTGTTGATGATATCCAATGAACTTGCCAGATCTCCCTGCTGGTCGAGAGAAATTTCTTCCCCGGCACTGTTGTTGAAATGGACGTTTCTCAGGAAAGAATTGATCTGGGTCAGAAGGTGAGAGGTAGAGAAACAGATAAATAGAAGAACAGATTGTGTGTGTGTATGTGTGTGTGTGTGCGCACGCATGTAGACACGCATGCCAACTGGACAAAAACAGGTGAATTCAAGTCATATGAACCTTGTTAGCTGCTTGTCAGTTGACTCTGGGGAGAGTCACTCCAGCTGCTACTTTTGGAAATGTATCTCACACACCTGCTCAGAACAGGAATTATTGCTCTCCTAGTTCCATGAGATGGTATCCAGTGGTGAGCATTTCATCAAGAATGAAGTTCAGTGTTTAATATTGAAGCAAAGTTGGGAGGGTTTTCTGTTTTTGGGAGAGTATAAAACAGAACTTTGCTTCGAAGAAGGAATTGTAGAATTGAGCAATTGTAGTCATCTGTTCCCATCAGTTCAGCTTCCTACTTTTTTGTTGACTCATCATAGATGAAACAGCCAGGGATGTGTGGTACATGGGGACCTTTCACCCTTCGAAGAAGGCCGTTGTTCAAGGTCTTTGTTGCTGTGCCTGGTCTTTGTTCAATAGGATCTGGCCTGGCCCAGGCCATTGTGCCACTCCTCCGGTGTGACCTCTCTAACCTACACACCTACACCCCCCCCCAAAAGCTTTAACGTAGGATAGGTATTGGAAGGATATGTCAATACCTGAGTGCTTGGAGGTGGCATGGCATGTGGCAGGTGTGCCTGGTTCTCCTCTGCTGTGAAGCACAGAAGGTAACTTTTCCCTATTTTGATGCATTTAACTTTTCATTCCCTGCAATCTCTGATATAAACCAATTTTACTGTGCATTTACAGCCTATACCTTGGGTTCCTTCATGCTCGACCCCCTGGTGGGTCCCAAATCACAGTTTGAGAAACACTAGCCCATACCTTGTGTTCATTCATGCTCAGCCATCTCATGCTCAGTGTTCCCGTTATTTTACACCATGAGGTGGATGTTTCTTTAGAAGCCCAATCCTATGGCTCATTTATGACATAGAGAGGACATCTCGCTTTCAGAAATGCCTTTCCACGGCTCACTGACAACGGCCATCTTAGAGACATTGCCGCAAACAGCAGCAGTGGTGGCAGATACTTGTGAGGTCCAATCCTACCTAGTTCCCCACATGACCAATGCAGAGGCCCCAATGCAGCTCCTGCTTAATCCTGTGAGGGAAGTTCTGACTTTCCCAGGATAAACCTGTGCCTGGTCAAAAGGGCTACTCAGACCTGTGCCAGCTCTATATGTGACACATTTCTGTAAGGACACAGTTCAGGGGATCAAAGCCAGGAATGGGTCAGGATTTGACGGCTACTGCTGCTGCTGGACCCACCCACTTCCCAGTCCCCATCTGCCATACTCCCTGCACCATTGCCACCCCGTTCTGCCTACCCCACCTGGCCCTTTCCTCCTCATCTCCCTCCACCCACATGCACTTACTAGAACCAGCAGGTTTCCATTGCCTTTGTCATGCGGACCTGGCTGTTCACCACTTCTGGCAGTTAGATCTGGCCACGAGATCTGGCTAGTCACCTTTGGAAAAAGCCTGAAAGCACTCGGCATCACAAGTTCAACACAACCCATTAGTGAGAAATGCTCAGAAGCAAGGAGAAGGCCAGAGGATTTGTGCAGGTATCATTACACACTTGGGAATAAAACCCATTGAATAGAGAGGAATTTCTTCCATCCCTACCAACTGGTATAAGAGGCACCTTTTAAAATGTGTCCTCATGTTTAGCAGATGGCAAGTAACTGTCCCTCATCACCCCAGCATGGCATCTTTTCAGTGGCTGTAGCTGGTGCTTTCTCCATGTTTTTTTTCTTTCTTTCCAGATTGTGAGCCCTTTGGGGGATGGGGAACCATTCTTTAATTTAGCTGTGTGAGCTGTTTTGTGAATTGCTTTTTGTTTTTTAAAGAAGGATATAACTATTCTTAGTAATGATGATACTTCTGAATAAAGAAGCTCTGGATTGCACTATTGCACTATTGGTTTATCATCAGCTAATATAGAAATTCATTTATGACTACAAGTACTTTCCACTGCCTTCTGCACATGAATTAGGAACCAGAATCCAGCCAGTGTTTGTGTCAAAATGCACTTGTGGTTTATTATGCTCAAATTGAGAGATAGTCCGATCTGCCATGGGTGGAGATTCCAGATACTCAATGTAGCTCCATCGCTGATGGCTTTTGGCTTGGATCTTGATGAAAACATGGCACGGAGAGCATGTGCGACAGAATACACAGCATTGTAGATCCTGTAGCTCTGGCCAGTCATTTGCATTTCAAACACATGTGAAGGGAGGCTCCTCAACTTCTCCTTCCCACTGCACTTTGCAACTCCTCTCACAGAGGACAAGGGAAGAAAACATTTAAATGCCAAAGCCTAAAACTGTGGCATGAAAAGAAGCTTTGATTGGTAAGGGTTGATTGTCTCCAAGAAATCTTCATATCCTGGCATATCATTTGAGTGGAGGGCAAAGGATAACATACCATTGAACGTTATGGGTGTAAACAGAGACAGTTGATTTACAGCTGCGAAATCCCAATGAGCTGTAATGATCCAAACCTTTTCTATTGGCTTTCTTAATTCATTTTCATTGACCATTAGAACGTTTCGGAAAATCTCCATTGATCGTGCATCCCCGTTAACAAGAATCACATTGCTTCTGCTCAATAACAGAGTATAATTTATTCTTTCTCTGGTCCAAAGTAGAAGATCATCAGATGGATGCTGGTAACTCTTTAGTGTTGGAATCATTTCTGTAAACTCAACACAAATGTTGTTCTCCAGGAGCCTAGATATCAAGCTCTGCAGGAAAATTGCCCCAATTTCATCATCTGAAACAATGACTCCGATCCATGTCCATCCAAAGTGCTTAAGGAGATGAAGAATCCCATCATTTCCAGTTGGAAGCATGTTATGGAGTAAAGGAAACTGAGTTTTATCACTCAATACATGGTGAAAGAAGTTGTAATTGAACTACGGAGAAAAGACAACAGTATTTTTAGAGGTGACAGAAACCTTTCTCTCCTCCTGAGTTTCAAAATCTTTCTCCCAATCTCTAGCAAGAGGGAATGTGCCCCTCATGTTTTCGGATTCTGCACCAAATATTGTGAAATCTGAATGTCCTCTAATGCTTTGCTATTGGCAGGAGTACTGAAGTTCAAAGTATAGAGAAATACATGTAAATACATGTAAATACATACATATCTCTCAATACAGAGAAATTTGGATTCTTTCTACATGAAGAGAAATGTTTAACTAAACACAAAAGAGCACACACACATACAACACTTCTGTATTCATAACAGCCTTTCTAAACAGAACAAAACAACAGAAAAAAAGAGTTTCTTTTTCTAATGTATGCTGGTGCAAGTACCTGAAGAGGATCTCGGCTGAGCCAAATGGGCTGAGCCAAATTTTTTGGTTTGGTTGCTTTGGGGGAATGACCTACGAATAAATGCACCAGCTGGACTGCTCCCTTCATTTCCATTAATCAAGTGCAATGTTCATTTCAATGAAGGAATAGACTTGTGGAAGTTTGTAGGTATTTAAGATGCTGGGCATGTGAATTGTATTTTGCGGGGTGAGCCCTCCAATGATGGCCATGAGCTTGTGTTTCTCGCCACAATGGTAATTATAGTCACAACCTATGAAAAGGACATTCATAGTGCCGTAAGCACTCCCCACTGAATTCAAAATATCTGGAAAGCTGATGTGTCTCATCATCTTGTTGGATAAGAGGTTGGCATTCCTGTTGATCTCATTTATGGCAAACTCAAGAGCAAGAGCTCATGGTATTTCCTGGGTAACGTACTGCAATGAGAGTTTCACTTGATTAGGGCACATGCAATGAACTCTTTCTCCTACAGAAACTGTTGGAGTCATGCCATGTAAGAGCAAAACCCTCATACCTCTAAAGGATCATGTTAATGTTTTGAATAATTTTGTTTTCCACATCTTTTTTTTTTTTTAATCCTCTAAAATCCTCTCTTTGAGGGCTGTAATAAACTCACCAAATTTGATTTTATTTGCTGCAAGCTGATGTCAGCTTATCATATAGCACAGGCTTTAAACATAGCTACCTAGATAAAAAGACATTGCATCTGAATGTGTGCATTATGTTTAGATAGTCCCTCCATTGAATCCTAATCCACACTGTGATATGGTACATCCCAACCACAGGATGAACACTTCAGTGATGAATAGAGATTTATTTTGTGTTTGGCCAAAGTAACTGGAGAAGGACTTGAGCTGAGGCAGGAATTGAATTCCTTTGGTTTCTTCTAGCTTCTTCTTATTTTAATTATTTATTTAAAAGATATTTATCCCAACTCTCCTCTGCTGGAGCACATGCCCTATGCAGCTTACAATTTAAGGATAAAATATACACTGGATCAAAACAATAAATAAAACCAGCAAAAATTAAATAAAACCAATTTGAAAAGGGCAAAACACTCAAGGATCTTCTATGAAAGCACAGGAGGGAGACAAGCCATCACCCAAATGTCAGACGAAAGAAAGAGGTTTTGAACCCTCACTGAAACGCCTTGGTGGGGTAGATCTTAATTCTCCCAGTAGGGGGTTCCTTAATTGTGGCACCACTACTGAGAAGGCTCACCCCTGTGCCACCATCCTCCTAACTTATACCACTATGAGAAATGTAGCAGAAAGCCGGCATGCCACAGAGATCTGGCAGTGGATTGAGATATGGGATTTTCAGCTTCATGAGTGTTGCTGCTCTTTCAGAGCCTGAGCACCCTTCCCTGGTTCTTTGCAGCCAAATTATTAGGCTACAAAAGATGCTGCAGAACAGCTTGGAAACAAGTTGGAACACGGATTAACTGACATGCATGTATCTCATCCCTTCCATAGGAATAAATTCAGGATGGCTGGATTTCTTCTACTCTCAATCCAAATTTAGAAAGATTTATTGCAATCTGAAAGTGACAGAAATGTTGGGGAACAAGAGAACTTGACTTGAATAGGAATCTAGTTACACACAGAGAAACAGAGAAATGTAACAAAAAATGTCAGGAGCAACTGTATAATGACTGTGTACTGTAACTGTATATTATTATTATTATTATTATTATTATTATTATTATTATTATTATTAACAGTATTTATATACCACTTTTCAACAAAAGTTCACAAAGTGGTTTACAGAAAAAAAATCAAATAACTAATATCTAAAAAATTATATTGTTTCTGCATACAGATATTATCCAGGAGAGGATGACTGAAATAACTACTTACAAAGTGATGAATGACCATTTTGGTCTGGCATTAAAGGGAAGTTCCCTGAGCTCTGCTTGTACGAAAGATGTAAATTCACCAATTACAATACTTTCTAAAGAACTAGTGCCTACGGGGCAGAACTGCAAATCCCTTCGAGGGTCACAATTCATACTGACACTATGAGGCAGTTGCTGTAGCAAAGTTATCAGCAATAATAGAATCAGCCTGCAGATCAGAAAGCCTTGGCCCCAGACATACTGGGTCCCCTTCATTGTGACATATCTGGCCATCATCAGTGCTGCTACAGCCATTAGCATTCTTGAAAGGTTGTATAAAATGGATCTCAAATCTGACAACAGTTACAGCTTCCCCACTACACAGACCCTGAAATTCCCTTTAGTTACAGCTCTGCCTGTTTTCACTGAAACTCTCAGACATGTGAATCCCAAATTGCTTTGAACTGGGTCTTTATAACCCACTATAGAAGAGAAGAGTGTGTCACCTTGCGTGTTGTTACAAACTTTGCAAGTGCCTTCTGCTAATCCTTGGCGTATTCACTACTTGACCGGTTATGAAAATTGCAGGGTTGAGAATTGTTCTTCCCAAAGCACTTGAAGACCTGCCAGGCTAAAGTAAACATGTTGGATGGATCCACAGTCAAAAACTTCTCTGCACTGGGGAGGAAGTAAAGGTCTCCAGTGCATGTTGGGAACGAAGCAGAACGTACTGAATGAATAGCAATTAGCACAAGCGCTGTGGGTAAAAGGAAATTGTCAGTGACCAGAAGCTCAGATTTCCTCCCAAACCCATAACTTTTTTTCTTTTTCTTGCATATTCTGAAGACATTGTGTGTGTCTCTGTGTGTGTTTTCAATTCCATTTGTCTTCATTATCAGGAGCAGTGATTTTCAACTTTTTTCACCTTACGGCACAGGAGGTGGTGCAAGTCCGAGGAGACCCATAGGGGCCAGCGACCCTTACCCAGGGGTAAGGGGAAAAATTTCCCCCTGCCTCTGGTTGAGCTACTTCTGGCACCTATCCTGCGCTGGATACAGCACAAGCCTCTTTGCTTGCCTGTTCCAGCGCAGGATAGAATTGTGCTTAAGGCACATGTGAAAGGTGGCTACAGGAGATGAAATCTCACTTGGCAACAAATCAACTGCAGATTAGAATCTTATTGCCAAAGAAAGGAAAGTTGTTTTAGTGGATCACATGTTGGAGTTGTACTGAGAAAATCCACATTGATATCTCAGCTTAACCATGAAGACTTCTGAGTAACCAAAGGCCAGTCAAAATTTGTCACACAAATTTATTTCTCTGGCTTATTACCCACCCAGTATCCTCTTTCTAAATATGGATATTGAAACTATAACAGTGTATCTGTTCACACAAACATGTCCCATATTTTTGGCAAGCTGAGCTAATGGTGATCCAGCAGCAGAAAAGGTTTGAAATGAAAGTTTAAAAATTGAGAGCAAAAGGAGGAAACAATTTACATTATGATTACATGAGGTGCTTTGAATCAAGAATGAAGAATCTAAATTAGTTGTGCTCATTAAGTTATAGCTCATCTGACTTTGCATGGAAAAATATGTTTTCCAATGTATTCATCATCCCTATTATACAAAGATATAAACCTAATATATTCATGTGTGTGTGCATGCACATCCCAAATAAAAAAATGGTAACAGATGTGTGTGTGCACATTCCAAATAAAAAATGGTAACAGATCTACAGGTGGAGCCTATTTAACAATGTTAGTTCCGTCCCGTGACTCGGCACGATTAACAAAAAACGTGTTGTGCTAAATGCCATAGAGTTATGCAAATTCGCTGCAGCCTGACACTTCTGGATGGAAGGAAACTAAGGCATCTGTTCTTAATCCCCTCCCCTTCCCTCTGCTCCATACTCAGCCCTTCTATTGCCAGATGTCCTGCTTCTTTCACAGTTGGAATGGTGAGCTTGCTTGGGAAGCCTCATCCTCTGTGTCCCAGGCAGTCTCCCAAGAGCGCTGCAGGTTCTCCTCCTCCTCTTTGCTGCTTCCACTCCTGCAGCCCTCCCTGGCCACCATCATGGAAGCTCTCTTCCCTGGAGCATTCTGGGACTTATAGATTGACTCTCTGCTCATCCTCACCTGTCTCTCCAAGGCTTCCCAATTCTTGCTTGGGAAGGCTTGCTGGAGCAGGACAGCCTGCATCATGGGGGGGGGGGAATTTGGCAAACACTCCCTGGGTTTTTTAAAGCAATCTCCTCTCCTCCCCCTCCTGCCTCCCCCCAGCCCTCCCCATTGACAGCTGTCCTGCTTCTTTCACAGGTGGGATGCTGAGCTTTTCAGAGTCCAGCCCTATGCTTTTCTACTCAGAAGTAAGCCCCATTGTAGTCAATGGGGCTTACTCCCAGGAAAGTGTGGAGAGGATTGTAAGCTATATCTCATGCTTTGCTTGGTGGGAAGGCTTGCTTGTGTAGGTGATTGTCTGCATCATCTGGGGGGAGGGGATTTGGCAAACACTCCCTGTGTTTTTTAAAGCAATACCCTCTGTTATTGCCACATCTGCCCCAGTGTGAGTGAGTGAGTGAGTGAGTGAGAGAGAGCGAGAGCGAGAGCGAGAGCGAGCGATCCACCTTGCTGCACGTCTAGTTACACAGGGTTTTCCGCCCACCTCTTCAGGCTCTTTGCTGGCTCAGGGGCTCCAGGAGTGTTACTGTTCCTTTGCAAGGGGAACCTCTTCCATGGCTCCAGGGCTATTCCCTGCCTGGGCAAGACAGAGCCTTTTTGCTGTGTTTTGGGCTGCCTGGAAACAGAGCAAGAGGCCAGTGCAGGGCAAAGGAGGCAAAGGCATGTGTGACTTTCAGTACCCCCACCCCATTTGCCTTGAGACAAATCCACAGATAAAAAATCCGTGGATAAATAGGCTGCACCTGTATTTGTTAAAAGACAACTCATTCAATGTATTTTGAAACATACTATCCTGTAATTAATGATGTTGCCCAATGTTTGTGAAAGTTATGGTAACCTTTTAAATTTTTGTGTGAGGATGAGAGCCATACATGTATGTGCATGAGAGACAATAAACATACTATCCTGTGGATTTAAACCCCTCAAGGTGTTGATTCTGTGCCTATGACCTATCCTTTCCAAGAGTTCTCCAGAGTGCCCCCTGCACTTCCTTGTTCCTAAAACTGTAGATCAGGGGGTTTCACAGTGGTGTAAGAACAGTATACAACACAGACACCAGGCAGTATTGTTCCAAGGAATGACTGGAAGAGGGCCGTAGGTAGGTGTAAATGATGGTACCATAGAAGATGCTCACCACAGTGAGGTGGGAAGCACAAGTGGAGAATGCCTTCATCCTACCATGACCTGTATGGAATTTGAGAAGAGGCAATGAGGATGTAGGAAAGAAGAATCGTGGAGGAAGTCACAACAAGAATACACCAGGAGACAGTGAAGGTCACCAACTGGCTGACAAAAATGTCAGAGCAAGAGAGGTGCTGTATAGGAGGAATATCACAGAAGAAGTGGTCAATTGCATTGGAGTGACAGAACGTTAGGGAAAAGACTGATGCTGTGTTGACAATAGAATTAAAGTGCCCAGAACACCAAGAATTGCTAGCAGTCCTGTACATATAGATTGTCTCATGAGTGTGGTGTAGTGGAGTGGGTGACAGATGGCTGCATAGCGATCATATGCCATCACTGAGAGGAGTACGCACTCTGTGCTTGCTAAAGTGATAAAGAAATTCATTTGGAGAGCAATGAAGGTGATGGTCTTGTCCCCCAACAGGAGGTCCCACAGCACCTTTGGGAGTATGGTGGACGTGTAGCAGATCTCAATAAAAGAGAGGTTTCCCAGGAGGAAGTACATGGCAGTTTTGAGGCACTGGTCGACGCAGATCAATATAATGATTATTAGATTCCCTGCCAAAGTCAACAGATAGACGAACAAGCCTGCAACAAAGAGAAGACTCTTGTTCTTTGGATCAATAGAGAATCCCATGAAGACAAATCCTGTGAAACTTGTTTGGTTCTGTCTTCCTATAGGATCGGTGGAGTCCATTTAGATTCTTTGGTAGGAGAGGACATCACAGTTTCAACTTTTAATGCTGGCACTTTCACAAAGACGAAAATATAAGAGGCAGGCAATCTCTGCATCTGTAGTCAATCAGTTTTCACGGCTGACCCTTAACAATCAGCGTGACCTGGCATTTAGAAATATTTCATCTCAGATACAGCAGACAGTAAATCAAAGACAGTTATCAAGCAACTCTGAATATAGTTGACCTCAGAAGGAATGGAGCTCCTAAAACAAGATTAAAATGTTGTCCTCAACAAAAGAGAACATTCCTGAATAGATGTTTATAAGATGAATTTTAGAAGCAAACATGGACACTGTGCAAGGTGATAATGGGCAGAGGGGTTATTGGTAGGGAAATAAGGAAAAAGGCAGTAGACAGGTGTTAGCAGAACAGGATGACCAATTTGGGAACTGACCAAAGAGCCATGCCCAGCAGAGGACCCTAGATCACTCTTGAAACTTCCACACAATGTTAATGGAAGTGCTCAGTGCGCCATAAGTGGGTGGGCTGTCATAGGAATCTCAGGCTTGGGCTCTGCTCCGGGGCCCAGTTGTACAGCACCAGCACCAGTTGTACAGAGTAGCTTCAGGAAAATCACTCCTTCTCAGCCTCAGCTAGCCTTGGAATACATACTCACTTGAAGCCTTTTGCATTTCCCTGAATGCAGCTTCGCAACTGCCTCTTTAAAAAGAAGAAAGAGTTTGATAGAGGGATGATCTGTAGCTCCTAGAAAATTTCCTTAGAAGTGCCAAGTTTGTGATCTGTTTGCTTGCACTACTTTGCCTCTTCCTGTCTTGTCCATTTCTTCTACATTGCCCTTCGCTTTGCTCTTGTTCCTGTTATGTAGCCGATGCCGACGTCTGCCCACTGACAAAGGAGCTTCTCCAAGTTGGAGGCAAACATGGTTTTCTGAGAGTTGAGAATGGTTTGAGAGGAGCTTTCCTTCCCATGCTGTCTACCATTTTACCCCAACAGCAAATTGGTGGAGTGCACTCATTTCACGCACAGATCTCTCTTTCATGCTATCTTGAACTGTCTGATGGGGGGTGGAGCTCACAACAACGAACACCATATCTCTGGCTTTACACATTGATAAATGCAAAACTCTTCAGAGCTCCATGGTCCCTTCTCATATCCTTTCAATTTTTTTTTTCTCAGTGTTCCAAAAGTGCTGGTTTAATGAAAATGGCAGTCAAAATTTTTGGAACAGTGACTGAAAGGTGAAATTGAACTAGAGATGGGGAATCATATTTTCAGTATATCAGATTCTCAAGTCATACATAGAGGACATTTTTTACATTCAGGACATTTTTCAAGCGTTATTTGATTAAACAAACAAACAAACAAAAAACTAGTAAGCATCAATTTCTTACCTACTGGGCATATGACTTTTAAGGATGGCATTTATCGATCTTCTGAGAGAACCTCAATCTCTCTCCCTCTATTATTAAATCCTGTGTAAGGCACTACTACATTGTAACTGTTGCTTTCTAAATTGTCCCTAGAGCTGAGAGAAATAATTGGCGTGGTGACAATAACTTACTGGGGTCGACAGTAAGGCTTTTTGAGTGCAGAAATATTTTGTGTCAAAAATAATGAATCACACCCATGCCTTTGGAGGTTAATGAGATCCAGAGAGTGTTGAACTTGTCTGTAATTGCTTCAGGGGACTATTGTGAATTGAGAAGAACTACACATTACACTGAAGATGCAGAACTGAACAATCAGTGTGTCCTCCCTGCATCCCCCAGTAGTGTGTTGCTAAAGAAGTCACATTCCACTGCTTGCCCCCAAAGGAACTGAGGATTTGTACAAATTCCAAATGAACACATTCAAATCCTTCGCAACTTGACCAGGTAATGTAATGACTGCTGAGGGGAGGGGGGTGGAATGGGCCGGGGGGGTGGCAACATGATGAGCAGATTGGGCTCAGGAAAGGGGGTGGGATTGGCTTGCCATATCCCATCCCCCTTCCCAGGTTTAATTCACCAACATGGATAAACTCAGACTTGGGCAAATGAATTGGTTGGCATAAGTCCAAGTAGACACTGGCTGGGGCTTTCCCCGTGGCAAAGGGGTGAATGTCCCCTTACCTCAAGGAGACCTCCAACATGCAAAATTCCCCTGCAAGATGCCCCTCAAGCTGCAATGGTGCCACTGCATTGGCACAGGGGAATTGGCCCTGAACTGGGCTGTTTGGATCCTATGGTCTATTATTGCTGCTAAGAGAATTCTATTTAAGAGAAAACTGTTTACAAAAGGCATTGAAAGATAATAAATGTTGGACTATTTGCTTCTTTTTTTCTTGAATTGTTCTAAAAAGCTGGAAAACTGAAAATTTACAACCCTTACCACCCAATCCTATCACTCACCATTGTACTTGATGCAGCATGTGCTGCATTTAATGGTGGGGAAGGGCTAGAGCAGGAGCTAGAAGGCCAACCAGAGGTAATTAATAAAAGTTCTATTTACATCTGGGAAGGGCTTCCAGTTGCCTCTGTGTCTCTTTGGACTACTCCATAACTCCCCAATGACAACACAGTTTGCAAACACGACTTCTACTGTATGCTGCAGGGGCATTGTGGCTTGTTGAGGCCTCCTTGGGGTAAGGGAATACTTGTTTCCTTGCCCCAGGGGATGCCCCAACAGCTGCCATGGGTCAACTTGAACCTGCATTAGCTCCAGAGTCCGGGAAGGGGGTTAGGTTTTTGTGGGTGCCAATGTTGCCGAACCCACCCCTTTTCTGGATGCAATCTGCCCTCTTCCTCACCCTGTCACCTTCCTGTTCTGCCCACCCCACCCCATTCCACCCTCCCTTTGTTCCTCCTAACCCTTACACAAACTTACCAGTGGCAGCGGGTGTCAACTCCTTGTTTTTACACAAACCCAGCCACTCATGACTTGAGGCTTTGGCACTGTCATGGTTGCAGCAGCCATAAAACTGTGCTGTTGGAACTCTCATTCCAGTGGTGTAAATGGCCCTTAGGATTGTGCTGTCAGTGTGTTTGAATGCGGCTGGGCAGGTTCAAGAGGGAGGTGGCAAGATGAAAGTAAGATGACAGTAGTGTTAGGATGTTCCTGAATCACTGCACTGCGCTGCGCTCCCCTCCCCATGCTTTCAACAAAAGCAGCCAGGTGGACAAGAAGGAGTTAGATGTTGGCAGGAGGGTATGCACTTACTAACACGCCTGCAAGCAAGAAAGGGGGGACAAAATTGGGGTGGAGTTTCAGCTGGCACTTAAACTAGAGGCAGGTGTCAATGCCAATGTTGACGAGACAGATTTGCAAGGTTTCAGGCAGCAAGTCTGCTTGCTTCACTCCAATCGCATTCACAGCTGTGATTTACTATGTAGTACTGCAGCATTGTCCCATACAAATGTGATCCCTGTCTGGGTAAGATCGCCTGTGTGAATCATGTAGTTAGGCTAAAGAAGAAAGTGACTGAGCAGCGAAAGCCAGAGGAAACAATGGGGCTGAACACAATTTTTAAATGGTGAATATTTCCACAGAAAGTATTAAAAAAAAGAAATGCCATATTTTTAACATTGTTACTTTCAATCTGAAATTTGGGAATTCTATCACAGCTCTAATTCTACTGCCCTCCATCCCATTAAGACAATTCCTGCCCCATGTCTGGCAAACCAGCATTCTAACCCACAATGTCCTCTTCCCATTCAAGAGCTGCAGCTTAGAAATGGTGAGATTCAGCTTTACTCATGTCAAGGTCACTGGATCCAGCTATAAATTCCAGGAGAAGCATCTGTGCTGAGTGTAAATCAGACAGGTCTTAACCATTCCAACCTCTGTAGATTCAAAGTGTACTCCAGAGAAATTGATAACTTCTTGCACCCAGTGGGATGTAATTATTATTATTAATAATAAAAATATAGCACCATCAATGTGCATGGTACTTTACATTTGAAGAGAAGTCCTTGCTCTGAGGAGCTCACAGACACAATAAGAACAAGGGACTTGACTGAGGAAGGGCACCGAGGAAACGTCCTGTTTTGGACATCTTTTTCTCAAACAGCAATTTCATTCCAAACCACTTTGTGAATTATTTCTGAAATGTGGGACACTTTCAAAAGTGGGTTGTATCACAAACATCCTCTGCTCCAAGAGTGAAACTTGAAAGTTCCACAAGGCAGGCAGAAGCATATTTAATATAGCTAATATAGAGAACGGAGTCTTGGCTTCACAATATTGAAGCAGAAAACCCACAATCATTTGGATTCTGTGAATGTAGTTTTATGCCCTACCCATGGCTTTCCGGAGTGCCCCTTGCACATCCTTGTTTCTCAAGCTATAGATGATCGGATTGAGCATTGGTGTGAGAATCCCGTATAGCACAGGCAAAATCCGATCCTTCTGCTGGGAGTATGTGGAGTTGGGACGGATGTAAGTGAAGATGATGGTGCCAAAGTAGATGTTGACCACAGTCAGGTGAGAAGCACAGGTAGAAAAGGCCTTGAGACGCCCTTCCTTGGTGCGGATCCTGACGATGGCTGAAACTATATAGATGTATGACACCAGAGTAACCAGAAATGAACCCATGATCACACCTCCACCCACCACAAAGGTTGCAATTTGATTGGCCTGAGTGTCAGAACAGGAGAGCTGAAACAGGGGTGGGATGTCACAAAAGAAGTGTCGGATGACATTGTCCCGGCAGAAAGACAAAAGGGACATCATGCCAGAGTGCACACCAGAGTTAGCCAAGCCCAGAATCCAGGCAGATGCTGCCAGCCACACTCACGTTTTGGGGTTCATGAATACACCATAGTGCAGTGGGTGGCAAATGGCAGCATACCGGTCATATGCCATCACACCCAGCAGGAGGCATTCAACGCCACCAAAGGAGATGAAGAAATACATTTTGGAGAAGGAACCAGCAAGGGAGATTCGCTTGTCCTGAGAGAGATAACTTATCAGCATCTTGGGAACAGTGGAAGATGTGTACCCAATGTCCACAACAGAGAGATTACCCAGAAAGAAATACATGGGGTTGTGCAGTCTGCTGTCCAAAGCAGTGATGAGAAGAATGAGAGTGTTTACACCTACGGCCACCAAGTAGCAAAGGAGAAAGAGACCAAAGAGAATGAGTTGGACCTCTGGGTCACTGGAAAGCCCCAGGAGTATAAATTCAGTAACAGCTGTGCCATTCTGCACCATCCGATGTAGGGGCTCCATCTGTGAGGGAATATTAAATGGAATATTTGTCAAAAGGTGGCACATGGAATAGAGGGCTTAGCCACACAAATACAAGCATGACAACAGTCAAAGCACAACAGCAGTTTTTTTTAATCCATAGAAAGCATTTGTGCTGCCCCATTCCTTGCTTTCTCTCTCTCTCTTTCCAGCTTCCTCTTCCTAATGAACTCTCAGAAACTCACAGAATTTATATACCTTTAACTTTTCAAGAAGAAACATCAGCTTTCATAAACTCCAGTTCCCAGGACTATGGGAATATCTGATCCAACCCCATTATAGTGGAATTTGGTGGGGGGTTAGCCTACCTCCGCAGCTGAACTCTATTCCCTGCTAACACTAAAAATGCTTTTCTCCAACCACCACACATTAAGTATTTTTAAGCACATCATCTTCCCTTCTGATTGTAACAGTGTTGTATCAGGGCAGGGGTATATCCAGTGTTACAACCAGAGACAAAATTTGGATGCACACATCAAGCTAAATATAATATAATATAATATAATATAATATAATATAATATAATATAATATAATATAATATAATATAATATAATATAATATACAGTATTTATATACCGCCTTTCTTGGTCTTTATTCAAGACTTTATTCAAGGCGGTTTACATAGGCAGGCTTATTAAATCCCCGCAGGGATTTTTACAAATTGAAAGAAGGTTCTTTCTTTCAAGAACCACTACATTCAAGGTGTTACACTCCGATCTGGTTTAACATTCTGGCCTCCATCCTCCCACGCTCCGAGCAGATGGAACAGCTCAGCTGCAGCTTGCCAGCTGCTTCAAGGTCGCACGGTGCCGGTGGCCTCGAACTGGCGACCTTGTGGATGTTAATCTTCAGGCAAATGGAGGCTCTACCCTCTAGACCAGACCTCCTGCCCTATAACACAGAACATTTTTTCCCCTCAAGATACACTTTTTGGAAGAGAGTTGCGATTGGATCTCCTAATATTTGTTTTTAAATTTAAAGTTAACAGGTTCTAGATTTGTCTGAAATAACAGATTCAGATGAAATAGTGCTTATTCTTTATACTTATACTATCTCTCCCCCCTTGGGGCAAATAGCCCTTACTCTGCCATGTCCCAGGAAACCCTCTTATCATTGCATCATCAATATATCAAGGTAAGGAAAATTCAAGTTCTAGAACCACATACTGTATTAAAGGGAGGCAGGGAGGCTGTGGGGGGCATGCACTGGATCCTATCCCCCTTTTCTGCAGCATCCCCACCTCCTTTTCTCCCTAAACTTCCACTAGTGAAATTGCTAGTCTGAGGAAACCCACTGAGGAGCAGGAGGCTTACAAAAGTGTAAGGGGATTAAAACTCCTTTTGCCTCTGAAGCCTCCTGATTTGTCCTCCCCCACTGGAAACAGTGTGACCAGTTTTGGCATGGCTGCACCAGTGGGGGGGGGATAAGAATAGAATTGGACTCTAATAATAATAATAATAATAATAATAATAATAATAATAATAATAATAATAACAACAACAACCACAACAACAACAACCACAACAACAACAACCACAACAACAACAACAGGTATTTATATACCACCTTTCTTGGTCTTTATTCAAGACTTTATTCAAGGCAGTTTACATAGGCAGGCTTTATTAAATCCCTTATTAAATAGGGATTTTTACAATTTCAAAGAAGGTTCTTTCTTTCAAGAACGACTACATTCAAGGTGTTTCATTCTGATCTGGCTTCACATTCTGGCCTCCATCCTCCCATGCTCAGAGCAGATGGAATTGCTCGGCTTCAGCTTGTCGGCTGCTCCAAGGTCGCACGGTGCCGGTGGCCTCGAATTGGCAACCTTGTGGATGTTATCTTCAGGCAGACGGAGGCTCTACCCTCTAGACCAGACCTCCTGCCTGGTGCAGTTTAAACGCAATGCGTTCCCTTCGCAGCACTTTGCCTGGAGACAGGCCAATATAGGCTGGAGTTTCTAGCTTGGTCCAGTTTCTTAAAATACTGGGCCAAAGTGTGCTTCAGGGCTGACCAAAATCCATTGTTAAAGGGGTTATTGACTGACTCGCTGTTGTCTCCTTGCTTAGCTCTATTCAATAAGAATATTAGACAAATGAGTCTCGAGGAAGATCTGCAAGGAGCTGCTACACTTGAGATTTCTATCAGGCTCTTGATAACAAGACTAACAGACATAGGAAGGCAAGAGATTTTGGCTGCAGCACAAAAAAAATGTTCACCCCTAAATTTCCATCTTAACAATACCTTTGGTCTACAACCAAAATACTTGTCCTTCTTAGAGTGCCCCTTTGAAAGGAGGGCTTTTACATTAGCCCGATGCAACTGTGCTGCCTTCTAATGACCTACTTGGTAGGTTTAGAAATGCCCCGAAGGAAGAACGATTTTGCAGTTGTGGCCTCAGAGAGGTAGATGCTCTTCCACACATTGTTCTGCATTGTGCTTTTAATCAGGTGCTCAGAGACCAGTATCTCCCCTCATTTTCAGGAAACAAAAAAGGTCTCTCTGAGATCACCTCTTTACAACTTTTGCTGGCAGGTGAATTTGAATTTGTGACCCTTCCAGTTGCTAAATTTCTACATTTGAGCAACTTGAAGCGGGCTAAGTTGATGGTTCTAAGCAACTTGGAGTAACTGTGTAAGCAAACTGGTGTGTTTTAACCCTTATTTCTTATCTCTCTTTTAATATATACCTTCATACATGACTGTTTGGAGATATTAGTTGTAAAACTATATGCCTAATAAAGGTTTGTTGTATGTTGCAATAGAATTGGATTCTAAATGGTGCCGTTTAAATGAAATGAATTATTACACTCCCCAGAACTTGATAGAGATACATATTGGAACAAGTATACAATGCTTACACATTCAAGATGACTTCGGGCCCCATCCCATTCAATTTTTCAGTGCAGCTGTACCAATGGGGCATGCACTGCATCCTGTGATGGGGAGGCAGTCACAGAGGCCTCCTTGATGTATGGGAACATTCGTTCCTTTACCTCAGAGCTGCATTGTGGCAGCACCAGTGCTGGAAAGTTAGATTGGATTGGGCCCACAGAGATTTGTTTTCTGCCTCTGTTAGCCCAAGCCTAGGCAAGTCTACTCAGGAGTAAGTCTTATTCTAGTTGATGGGGCTTACTCCCAGGAATGTGTGGATTGAACTGCAGCCTGAAATATGAGTTTGGGGAATTGTAACGGCTATTGATAGATATATTTTTCATGAATGTATCTGAACTTTAGCTAGTGGCTGTCTCCAGTGAATCTGGCAAATTCATTATAAGAACCTGACACCATGCTACTAATTCTTCTCCTCCTAGCCTCTTCCCCACAAATAATTAAATGCATGTGGCATATCTGTCAGAGGAAAATAATGCATCACTTTCCTCAAGCACAGCATTGTCCAAGAGGGGAACTCCAAGTTCTCCCTTTTCCTCCAACATGTAAACCTGTCCCACGCTTCTCCTTTGAAGAAATCACAACTGGGATGATGCCATTTGTAGTGGAGAATTTTGGGGTGAGAAAAGGATTCTTATCTCTTCCTTACCCATTGGTTTTCCCCTGAAACTTCCCCTACCAGTCACCTTTCTTCAGCCCAAGTGCTAAGCTCTTGTTTCCTCATTGGATTGCCACTTATGTAGTGGGGGGATGGATGGACGGGACAGGTTGGGGGGACGACCTTGTGGCCTGCTCCACCACATTCTTATATTGCCCAAAGTTCTCCAGTTTAGTGTGATGGGAAAGGAGCTTGCATGCAGCTGCAATTATATTTTAAAACTCATCTCTGTTAATATAAGATTAAACTGTGGAGTGTGATTTGAACTGGTGACTGTGAGGTGTGATGGCTCACACATGCAAGCTTCGCTGCAGCCATCAAGCGTGGAACATACATGTGTGAACTAGTTGTTGGACTGAGGAAAAGAATTGGTTTCAGATCTAAACACAAATTTTTATGAGTTTTCATTGAAATTAGCTGCTAACATCACTTGTTTCATCTTTACTAATGCAATACATCTCCGAATGTCTTCCTGAGGACAGTGAAGTCAACAAATATTTAATCATTTCATGTGCTTAAAGATCTGGTCATAACTGATGACGGAAGGCCGGAAATTAATAATGATAATGATAGAATCTTGACTAGAGCCTGAATTGTAAACTATAATGATCTAGCTAGATCCTGAATTGTAAGCCCAGCATAGGTTGCAATAAAGTAATAAAATAATGAGGATGTTGTTCATCACACATGGTATTTCAATTATAACCTTACCTGCTCAGTATTGATCTTTTTGTTTTATGCAGTAATTAAGCTATTCTGAAGCTCCATCCTGGAATATATCTCAATAAAAGATAAATCCTCTTAAACTGCCAAGAGCAAGCTCACCAATACTTCTCCCTCTGGCTTCTTCAAGCCACAGCTCCAAATCGTACAGTACACAGACCAGACTAGGCAAATATGCCAGTGTGATATGCCCAGGGGAATGATTGCTACATACTAGCTTGATTCTTACAGATAACATTATTTATTCCTTTTGGGAATTCAAGAAAGAGTATTTGGTAGAGGTAGTTTAGCACAAGATACACAACATTTGTATCAATTCCATCTGCTCTGAGCGTGGGAGGATGGAGGCCAGAATGTGAAGCCAGATCGGAATGAAACACCTTGAATGTAGTCGTTCTTGAAAGAAAGAACCTTCTTTGAAATTGTAAAAATCCCTATTTAAATAGGGATTTAATAAAGCCTGCCTATGTAAACCACCTTGAATAAAGTCTTAAATAAAGACCAAGAAAGGAGGTATATAAATACCTGTTAAAAAATTAAAATTTGAGGTATAGAGGAACATTCATAATTATTTTCTTGGACATATTGCAAGTCACAGGATGATAAACACAACCTTAAAATGCCACACTCCGAAGTCATCATAACATACATTGAATCAGGACCAGGTGATTAACATTCCCTCTCTGATAGCTGAAAACATCTAATTAAAAAAAAAAAGGCAATTATGAAGTGTCCATCTCTTGTGCTTCCCTTATAACTGCTTGCTATTAAAAAAGGAGCAAGTGAGGAAATTGTAGCTCTGTAACTTTGCGCAATGAAAGTGCATTCTGGATGCATTTGTATGTCTTTCACACTAGTAGGCACACACAGGCATATATAAATATGAAACACATAATGTTCAGAGAGATGGTGCTGAAGCAACAGAATATACATAGAGTGGCAATTACCTGACACATGGCAAGCGTTTCCTCCTCACTAGAGGATGATATTTATGCTCAGATGGTCATTTAATCACAAATCTGCACCATACATTAAAATGAAATATGGGCAAGATAGAAATTCTCCTTATGCTGTGGACAATGACATTACGTTGACTAGTTCTTGATGAGGTTGAGTTCCACAGGAAGGACTAGGTACATAAATTGGTAATGCTCCTGGACCCCACCTTAATCCTGGATAAGCAGGTGTGGGCCATGGTTGGTCTTCTAGCTGCACTTGTTCCTGTCCCAGACAGACCTTGCCACATGGTTCAATCCTAACTAGCATCAGGCCAGCACACGCCATTTACGGTGGTGGAAAGGTTTTCTGCTACTGTAAAATGGCGGATGGTGGTGAGCTGTGCGCACTACCAATGGCAATTTTCCCAAGTGCTGTTGCAAGAAGTGGCAGCACTAGAAGGAAATCACCAGACTCAGTTGTACCTGCTGGTACAGGTAAGCATCTGGTGAGAGTGGGGGATGGGAAACAGGGAGGAAAACAGGGGAGACAGGGTGGGCGGATTAGGAGCATTTTGGGTCTGGTGGGGGTATGACAGGAGCAGCTCCCCCAGTAACCTAACCCCTGTTATGTTCCTGACATGCCCCTTTAGATAAACAACTTGTGAAGATGAGAGGAACATTGAAGGCCCTCCCTAACTTTTGCAAACTCATACCTAGGTCAAACAAAAATCACCGGGAGATTTTCCATCAATCTTTATTATTTTTTTTTAGCAGAGGCCTTTACAAAAGCATTAGTGTTTCAACAATTAGCACACAAAGATTTGAGCACATATTTTGTACTTAGGTCAGAAGCAGAAGGAAACCAACAGGTGACCAATAAGACCTGATTCCAAGTTGCACAACAGCCACCTCCTACGCTGCTTCGAGACTGAAGGTTGCCAACCAACCACGCTGCACTGGATACAGCACAGGCTAGTCAGCCTTCCTGTTCCAGTGCAGGATATGGTTGGGCTACCCATTGACTGTGTGTCACATCAGACCTTCTCAAGACATTGATCCCATACTTATAACCTGTTTTTCCCAAGCGCTCTCCAAAAGGCCCCCTGCACTTCCTTGTTCCTAAAGCTGTAGATCAAGGGGTTTAGCAGGGGAGTTTATGATAGCATAAAACACAGAAACCAGGCGATCTTCATCCAAGGAATGATTGGAGGAGGGTCGCAGGTGGGTGTAGACGATGGTGCCATAGAAGATGCTCACCACAGTGAGGTGAGAAATACAAGTGGAGAATGTCTTTATCCTACCACTGCCTCTGTGGATCTTGAGCACAGAAGAGACAATGAGGAGGTAGGAAAGAAGGATCAGGGAGAAAGGCACAATCATAAGAAATGCAGAGACGGCGAAGATCATCAACTGGACAAGAACTACATCAGAGCAGGAGAGATGCAGAATAGGAGGAATGTCACAGAAGAAATGGTCAGTTTCATTGGAGTGACAGAAAGTTAGGGAAAAGACCAGCAATGTGTTGATAACAGAATTGAAGTTGCCAGTGATCCAGGAAGCTGCAAGCAGACTCCAACATATGGGCTGGCTCATGATCAGTGTATACTGGAGAGGATGACGGATAGCAGCATAATGGTCATATGCCATCACTGAGAGGAGCACACACTCTGTACTTCCTAAAGTGGCAAAGAAATACATTTGTAGTGCACATCCTATGAAGGAGATGGACTTGTCCCCCAGCAAGAGGTCCCACAATACCTCTGGGAGTGTGGTGGATGTGTAACAGATCTCAATGAAAGAGAGATTGCCCAAGAGAAAGTACATGGGAATTTTGAGGCGTTGGTCAACTCTGATCAATATAATGATGACTAGATTCCCTGCCAAAGTCAACAGGTAGACTAACAGGCCTATTGCAAAGAGAAGTCTCTTGTTCTTTAGGTCCACAGATAATCCCAAAAGGACGAATCCTGTGATACCTGTTTGGTTCTGTCTTCGTATAGGATTGGTGGAGTCCATCTTCAGTTAGAGTTCTTTAGTAGGACATAGCAGTTTCTACTGTGAATGCTGGCTATTTCACAAAGCAAAAATAAAATATAACATGCAGGCAGCTATTAAGTTTGCAGGCAGTCCATATAGTACACCTCCAAAAATTTGTAGCACTTTACACTCAGGAACCAGAATCGTATGGGCTAGATCATTACAAGCAGAAATACAATCATACAATCTACAGCTTTCTAGAGGGGGAAAAAAATAACTGTTCTCTTATCTCCATGTCACTCCATGTCATAAAATAGTCACTGTCCTCTTATCTCCATGCCTGTACACAGATGGATGCAAGAGTTGGTTGGATGCAGTAGATTCTTCAGAGTTCACTGGTCCCTTCCCATATCCTTTCAAGCTTTTCTTCGATAGCATTAAGTTGCAAGTATGTCAGTTTAGTGAAAATGAAAGCTGAAAGTTTTGAGAGAGTGACTGAAAGCTGAAATCAAACTAGAAATGGGAAATCCTATTGTCAGGATCTCAAATCCTCAAACCATCTATGGACGATCTTTTGCACCCAGAAACTTATGTCAGCAGTTATGTCAACTTAAGTCAGACAGAACTTTCAGCTTTCTCCAGCTTCATTTACTACTGAACTCTGAATAAGTCATTTTTAAAGTTCATTAAGATCAGATAATTGTCCCCAGGGATGACAGAGATAATAGGCATGGTATAAAGAACTCACTTGGGTTGACAGAATAGTCCTTCATGTGGGAGAAAAATTTAAGATATAAATAAAGCATGCCCTTGACTTTAGATGTTAGTGAGGCTTCAGAGAGCTGAGTGTGTCATAATTGTGGCAAGGAACTATTGAGAATAGAGAAGAGCTGCACATTATCTTTATAATGTGGCAACCACCAGCCATCCACATCAAACATGTTTATAATACCATCACATGGAGGAATTGGATGAGCATCCCATCCCAAAGGGTTGGAGGAATTCCAACTGAACACAAGCACTTTCACGTACACATTTGGTGTGCTTGATTAACAGCTCAATCCTAACTAACCCCCCCCCCCCCAATGCAGTGGTGTTCCTCTTCACTGCTACTGAGAAGGTATCGGTTTTAAACTGAAGACAGTATGAAAGCCTGGTGAAATGGCTCTATGGATGGTTAGGTGGAGGGACTTCAATTGCCATATTCAGGGATTTGCTCCACCATTCCCTGTCAGTTCTTCAGGTCTGAGTTATTGAGAGCCCAGTCCTAGCCCCACCACACTACAGCATCCCTCCACCGAACCATCCATAGAGCTGTTCACCATGCTTTCATAATGTCTTCTGTTTAAAATCGATACCTTCTCAGTAGCAGTGAAGAGGAACAGCAATACATATATTTAATGTACCAGGGATGTTGCCCAGTATAGCAGTACTCTGATCCTGAACTGGGGCATTTAGCAGCATTTTATTAGCCACTTAGTTGAGGGGGGGAGGAGCTTTTAGGAGCTCTGTCGGTCCTTCTGTTTTTGAATACTCCTCCAAGGATTTGGAGGGGCTTTTTTGGCTAGGAGAAGCCAGGAAAGTGCTTGAGACTTGAGGCTAGCTAACTCTTGGGGAAAGCAACCCCTGGAGTCGGGCAAAGCCTGTCTTTACAGCAAGAAACGAAGGAACTCTGCCATCTTCGGCAGAGACAGCTTGGATCCCTCCCCTCCCCTCCCCCTATCGCTTGGACTGCAGCTCTAAAGGAAAGAAAAAACGCTTGGGGCCATTTCTCTAATCTTCCGCCAAAGTGTGAGTAAGCTTCCAGCTTGATATCTTTGAATGAGGGTGCGATTAGAAGACAAAAGTTGCTTAAAGACTGAGGGAATTCTTTTTTGACGGAGAGAGAAGGAAGTGAAGAGGTCTTTGGTTCAGCGTTCCCTCAGAAACTCACTTCAAAGACGGCATGATTTACTATTAGACTAAAAACAAGACTAATTAAGAAAATAATAACTTCAGGGGGGAAAAGAATGACTGGCTAAGATATCCCAGCTGTCTATACTACAAGGAAGAATAATTTACAAAGAAGAATAATCTACAGACTGTAAGGGACATTTCAAACGCCTGATAAGGATATTATGGAGTAGAAAGACATCTAGTGGAGAAAAATCATAACTTGGATATTGTGTTGTTTTTTTCTTTTTCTTTTTTTGTTCTCCTTTAAGAAGATTCTGGAAGAAGCCAAGCTGAAAAGACTTTATATCTGTGTTGATGAGGAATAAGTGTTAATGCTGAGAGATTAATATTGCAAGCATTATTGAGATTTTGATTTATTGAATTGATATAGTAGTTATATCTATAAGATTGACAGATATTAATCTGTATGGGTATATTGTCTTGGATTCTCTGTTCATTTCATTTATCTTAATATACAATGGAATATTCGAGGAGACAGTCCATAAAAGTCCAGAAAGCCTCTCCAAATACCGGCTCTTCAATTCAGACAATGCTAACTCTTGAGAAAAGTACAGAAAGAAAGAAAGATGATCAAGCAGGAATTATTGATTTTCTCAGAGAGTTCTGGGAAGAGACAAGACAATTGAAAACCCAGATTTCAAATTTAGATAAAAACATGACTGAGAAACTAGATCAGTTATCAATTAAACTGAAAGAAATGGATGAGATGGCGAAGGAGACACGTAAAAAGGTCAGTAGAAATCAGAAAGAGATAAACAGGATGAAAGAACAAGCAAAAAGAGACCAGGCAAAGATTGAACAGCTCACCCAACAAGTGGATTTTGCAGATCAAAAAAATATTGCACTTGAAAGAAGTGTCATGTTGCTAGAAATTGAACAGGCTCACTATATGCTACGCATTCAGAATTATCCAGAAGAAAAACAAGAAGATATTAGATCAGTGATGATTCATTGGCTGGGAGAACAAACTGAGTTGGAGACAGAACTTCTGGAAGGTGGATTGCATGCAGTGTATAGACTCAGATCCCCATACGCAGAAGCCCACAATTTTCCAAGAGAAATAATGTTGAAGTTCACACAGAAAAGGGTGAGAGATATGGTCCAGCAGGCATTGATGGAGAAAACAATAATGGCTGGGGGAAACCCTGTGAGAATTTTAAGGGGAACGCCATGGAGCACAAGACAAAAGATACTCCACTATAGGACTCTGACATCATTTTTGAGAAGAGAGAATGTGAGATATAGATGGTTACTCCCAGAAGGCTTAGTCTTTACATATCAATTGAAAAGATATAATATAACCTCAATAATGAAAATGAGAAACTTTTTGGAGACTTTGCAAAGAGATCAAGAGGAACAAGAACCACCAAAAGATGTAAGTAAAGTTAACCATGATCGAGGGAAAAATAAAGCGACTCTATAGGACAGAACATCCCTAGAGAAAGAATCAGAAGTAGGATTGGGTCAAAGTTCAGAAGATGAAGAAGAAGAGGAGGAGGAAGAAGAAGAAGAGGAAGAGGAGCAGGATGATGATTTTGAAAAGAAAGAAATTATTAAAATTAAACAACAAAGATGCCAACCAAGAAGAGAAGCGAAAATAAAAAAGAAAAATATAGAATGATGATATCAGATACGCAACTTGATATGCTATCCATAAATATTAATGGGTTAAACTCACCACAAAAGAGAAAGAGGATTTTCCATCAGTTAGAAAAAGAGAACAAAGACTTGATAGCAATTCAAGAAACACATATATTGAAAAAAAGATTGGAAGTTTCTACAAAACAAAAAATTAGGTGAACTTTTTTATACGGCAGAAACAAAAAAGAAGAAAAAAGGCTTAGCCCTATATGTTAAACCTTGGTTGAGTCCAAAATTGATTTATACAGATGAAGATGCCAGAATACTGATAGTAGAAATTACATATGCAGAAAAGAAATTATTAGTGGTAAAAATATATGCGCCTAATGACTCACGTGAAAAATTCTTTAAAAAATTACATAGAAAATTGGCTCCCCTGAATGAATTTGATCTGATTCTGCTAGGTGATTTTAATTCAACATTTGACATAAATTTAGATAGATCAGTTAAGAGGAAAAAGAAAGGAGGTAACTTACCTAAATCTTTCTTACAATTAGCAGAAGAATTTAACTTGATTGACACATTTTGTATTGGCAACCTTCAGTCTCGAAAGACTATGGTATCGCGCTCTGAAAGGTGGTTCTGACACAGCGTCTAGTGTGGCTGAAAAGGCCAATCCGGGAGTGACAATCCCTTCCACACCGGGAGCAAGTGCAGTCTGTCCCTGGTCTGTCTCCCTGGCTATGGGCCTTCCTTCTTTGCCTCTTAGCCTCAGACTGTTGGCAAAGTGTCTCTTCAAACATTGACACATGGAGAGTCCAAAACCCAGGAAAAAGACAATATACTTATTTTTCAACATGACATAAAGTATGGTCAAGAATAGATATGTGTTGGATTACAGCAACAAAAGATTTATTTGAAGCAGAAATATTACCAAACACCTTCGTGGATCATAGTACAATTAGTTTAAAATTCAAAAGATTTCGGAGGAAAGGGCTCTGGAGACTGAATATTACTGATATGAAAAATAAGGATTTTGTGAATTTAGCTAAAGAGGAAATGAGTTGGTTTTTTAAAATAAATAATCACCCAGAAATGAAACCACAAATTATTTGGGATACAAGTAAAGCGTATTTTAGAGGAATTATGATGAAATTTTCAGCAAGAAAAAAAAGGAAGGATAACCAACTTATTAAAGAGCTAACTTTAAAATTGAAGAAGAAAGAGCAGGAGTTCCAAGAGAATCCATCTAGAGAAGAATTAACTGCAAAAATACAGAAACTTCAACATGAGATCAGAATTATACAAACGGAAGAAATTGAGAGAATACTAAAATTAATTAAGCAGAATTATTTTGAAAATGCAAATAAACCTGGAAGATGGCTGGCGCATAGACTGAAAAAAGAATGACAGAGGAACTTTATAAATAGTTTGACAGATGAAAATGGAATTGAGAAATATAAATCTCCAGAAGTTAAACTTATAATTGAAAATTTTTATCAGCAATTGTATAAGAAATATAATGTAGATCCAGATTTGCAAATGGATTACCTATTAAAAAATAATATGCTAAAATTGACATCAGAACAGAAACAAATTTTAGATCAGAAAATTTCCATGCAAGAATTATCAGAAGCAATCAAAAGACAGAAAAATCAGAAATCCCCTGGAACAGACGCAATTCCGGCAGAATATTATAAGACATTTGAAGAGACGATACAATTACCGTTCAAGAATTTGGTTAATGATATCTGGGAAACAGGAAATATACCTGACTCATGGAAAGAAGCTTTAATTACGTTAATACATAAACAAGGCACAGAAAAGAAAGAAATCAGAAATTATAGGCCAATTTCTCTTTTGAATATGGACTATAAGGTTTTTGCATCAATATTGGCTGGAAGATTAAAGAGAGCTCTATTGCAAATAATACATCATGATCAAATGGGCTTTTTACCAAAACGACATCTAAAAGATAGTGTGAGAGTTATTATTAATATAATAGAATATTTTGAGGCGCATCCAGATAAAAAATTAGGATTAATCTTCGTAGATGCACATAAAGCATTTGATAGAGTAAATTGGAACTTTATGATACAAGAAATGCACCAGATGGATTTTGGGCCAAAGTTTATAAAGGTAATAGAGAAGATATATACAAAACAGACAGCAAGAATAAAGATAAATGGTGATATAACAAGAAAGATAGAAATTCAACAGGGAACAAGACAAGGATGTCCTTTATCTCCATTACTGTTTATTTTAACTCTGGAATATAGTAAGAAGAGATGAAAGAATTGTTGGAGTGAAGGTCCAAAGTGAAGAATTCAAGATTCAGGCATATGCAGATGATCTTACTTTTATTTTAGAGGATCCAAACCAGTCTTTAATATATCTGATAGAAAATTTGACAGAGTATGGAGAAATGGCAGGACTGAAGATAAATTATGATAAAACGAAAATATTAGTGAAAAATATGAGAAAACAAGAAAAACAGCAAATACAGGAATTTGGTATTAATATTACAAACAAGATTAAATATCTGGGGATCACTTTAACAGATAAATGTAGTGAATAGATGGAAAATAATTACCTAAAGTTAATGATGGAGATTAAGAAAGATTTTAAAAGATGGAATGGATTAAACTTATCATTGTTGGGGAGAATAGCAACAATTAAGTTAAATGTGCTGCCGAGAATATTGTTTTTATTTCAGACAATACCAGTCCTATTAAAAAAGGCATTTTTTCAGGATTTGAATAAAGTGATGGCTAATTTCATTTGGCAAGGGAAAAAAGCTAGAATAAAGATGAAACTATTACAAGATGTTAAAGAACGAGCGGGTTTTGGAATGCCAAATTGGGAAATTTATTATTACGCGGCAGCAATGAATTGGATAAAGGATTGGGCAGAAGCAGAAAAATCTAGAGAGTTAAAATTAGAATTATATGATCTGCAGATTGGTCCTCATGCTTTTATGATATATGATAAAGCCAAATATCATAGCTATTTTAAACAACATTTGATAAGAAGGGCACTGTTATTTGCCTGGGAACAAATAAGATATAAAGTCTACGAGAAAATTCCAAGATGGGTTAAACCATTGGAAATTAGTACAAGGCCAATCTGGTTGAGAGGTTCACAGAATAAGAGATATGATGATTTATTAGATGAAAAAGCAGATCTTTACTCAAAAGAAATATTGTGGGAGAAAGGGATTAAACTGGATTGGTTGACAGAACTACAAATTAAAACAAGATGGATGAAAGATAAAAAAGAAGGAATCTATCTAGAGGACATGGAATTTGATAAAATACTTCTATCAAATGAGGAACATTATATTAAGAGGATGTATCAATATTTGTTAAGTATGGAAATGGAAGATGAATTGGTAAAAGAGGTGATGATTATATGGGCAAAGAATATTGGATATAACATAATAATGAATAATTGGGATCAGCTATGGAAAAGAAATATGAGGATAATCAAGGCAGCAACAATGAAAGAAAACATATATAAAATTTTTTATAGATGGTACCTATCTCCAGATAGGTTGGCAAAAATGTATCCCGGCACAAGTAATAAATGTTGGAAATGTAAAGAGGTGAAAGGATCTTTTTACCACATGTGGTGGCTTTGCCCTAAGGCAAAAGAGTTTTGGAAAAAAATTCATATAAATATTCAAGTTATTTTAAATTGTGTAATACCCTTACAACCAGAATTGTTTCTATTGAATATCTTCCCTGAAGGATATAACAATGATTTCAAACACACTTTGTTATACGTGATCACTGCAGCAAGATTGGCCTATGCCAGTTTATGGAAGAACTCAGAAAATCCTGGTGTAGGGATGTGGATTGAGAAATTATACGAGATTGTAGAAATGGATGTGTTGACAGAAAGGTTGAGGGATGGCAAGACGGAGAGAATACAGAAATTGTGGAACCCATTATATGAATGGTTAGATAAATGATTATGAAATATTGATTGAAGAGATGATAATTATAGAAATAATTATAGAAATAAGACAGTATTGGCTGCAGTTCTGTGATTCCCTAGTGTTTTTTTCCTCTGTATTACCCTGAATATATATATCTGTGATTTTCCCTGTACCCATGCCTTAAATCAAATAAAATATTAAAAAAAAAAAGCAGCATTTTATTAGCCACTTAAGTTGATGTGTGTGGTGTGAATTTTGGTAAAAATCTGCGAAACTAATGAGGCCTTTGTATATCCTATTTTTAGAGTACAGGTGTGCATTGTTTAATGATGGGGATGTGGTCCCGCACACACTTCGTTAAGTGACACAGTTGTTAAACGACATCCTCTTTTCAAAGCCTCTGGAGCATGTGGCCTCTGCAGGACTCAGAAAAGCATTCGGAGGCAAGGGGAGCACAGCTCCACTCAGCTTCAGAGGTTTTGGGGGTGTGACAAGGATCAGCGACGGACCGTCATGCATGCAGTTCGTCGCTGATTGGAATGTTGTTAAGCAACATTCACCTGTAGCTAAACAAAAGAACACCTGTGAGATGGGTTCCTAGGAAATTGATCTTGACCAATTAACTCTTTATCACTTGGCCTTTTTTCACATTTATAATCACTTGATGTGATTATCACTTGCAGAGCTCTAACATGGGCAGAGCCAGAGGGGCACGTGTCCTGGGCACTAAGCTGGGGGGGCACATGACTGCCCCAGGCTCCACCCTGTTTACAGAGGAGGCAGCTTCACAAACCCTGTTCCTTCTCCTGTAGAGGCTCCCTTCACAGGAGAAGGAATGGGGCCATTAAACCACAGCAGTAAGCATTCCACCCTTTGGGGAGAACCCAGAAGTGACATCACAATGTTACATGACATCATGCTTACTGGAAAAATAAAAATTTCCTTTTGGTGATGGGGAGGAAGCAGAGTAGAGCAAGCAGCAGAACCCCCCTTTTGGGTATCACCCCAGGGAACCTCCCTCACCCAGCTGACTGCTAATCAATAAAAAAGACAAAGTAGTGGAGGTTTGTTAAATCTGTATAAAAAAGAAGTTGTTTACTCATGGTTCCATTGAATGCATATTTACAGCATCTGATTAGGATCAGAGGTTCAGCTAACACTTAGGGATGGCAAGGGATGGCACTTGCTAACACTTAGGGATTGCAAAGGAGATGAGAAAGAAAAGCTGGGGACGGTAAATATGAGATCAATTCCAAAAGTCATGGACTAGTAAACTTCTTCCGTACTAGCTGGGCTCTAGTGTTCAGCTCAGGCCTCAGAATAATAATGTAGAACTTTGGAAGAAAGATGTAACTCAACAACCCACCACTGGAGGTCAAGATGCAGAAGACCTCCACAGCCACCATGTATTTCCCCCTGGTGCTCAGGTAGCTGGGGACAAAAGATACCCAAACACTGCAGAACACCAACATGCTGAAAGTGATCAGTTTGGCTTCATTAAAAGTATCAGGCAGCTTCCTGGTCAAGAAAGCCACGATGAAGCTGATCAAGGCCAAGCATCCCATGTAGCCCAGGACAATGTAGAACATGAAGACTGAACCTTCATTGCATTGTATAATGATTTGGTCAATGTGGGAGTGCATGTCAAACTCTGGGAAGGGGGGAGATATTGCCAGCCAAACCACACAGAGGCCAGCTTGAATGAGAGAATACAGAATGATGACTGAGACTGCCAGCCTCTTCCCCACCCATTTCCTCATGCTGTTTCCTGGCTTGGTGGCCATGAAGGCCAAAATGACAGTGATGGTTTTGGCTAACACACAAGACACAGCAACAGTGAAGACGATGCCAAATACTGTTTGGCGGAGAAGGCAGGTCACCTTCCCAGGCCAACCAAGGAATAGGAAGGAACACAGAAAGCAGAGCAGCAGAGAAGAGAGAAGAGTGCAGGTGATGCCCCAGTTGTTGGCCTTGACAATGGGAGTACTCCTGTGTTGAATGAAACTCCACATCACCAGAACTGTCAGCAGGGCAAGGAAAAGAGCAAAGGAAGTCAAAAGGATTCCCAAGTTCTCTTTGTAGGATAGAAAGATTAAGAATTTGGGGATGCACTGATCCTTGCGACTGTTTGGGTACTGCTTTTCTGGGCATTTGTCACACTGTTCTGCATCTGAAAGAAATAAGCCAATCTCCATAATTTCAGCATATCTATATTAGCCCATTCAACTTGATGGGATCAGCATCTTATAACTAGCAAGAAATCTGGTATTATAGAGAATTCAAGAAGCTCACTGAAAAGAAAGTGATAGCAAGTTTTGCTTTTGAAACAGGAAGTCATTGAACTGAATGAATTCAATTTGACTCTTTCAAAATCCATCAAGAATGTTCAGTGGCTATAAGTAGACCATCATCAGAATGTTTCACTTGGGGATATGTGATCCAGGCTTTGCAGAGTATTACAGCACAATCCTCAGCTCCCAGGGCGCTCGACTTCAGCGGCAGCAAAGATCCTGTGTGCCCATGGCAGCCGGGGGTGGCACCTCGGGAGAAGGGGACTTTTGTCGACTTCCCCCGGGTTAAGGGAAGTAGCCCCATAATGGGGTTACTCGATTCACTGCTGAGTGAGGTAAAAGCGTTTGTGTCGGGCAGTGAGCCCCACACGAACACTCAGGATCCACCAGTCTGCTCCACAGGTCCCACCTCCCCCCTGGAACGCCTCCGCCTCCCTCTCTGTGCCTCCCCGTCACGCCTGCTCCCTGCCTTCTCCCCATCCTCCACCCCCTCCCCCTCCCCAGATCGACTTCTCCCCGCATTCCCCCATGCCTCCGCTTAACAAACTGCGGCTTGGTGGTCCATATGACCGCCAAGCAGCGGAGCGCAGATGCCCACCTGATGCTAACCCAGCACTAGGGTTTGTGACATTGTGCACCGGTGGTTAGCCAGTGCGATGAGCCCAGGATTGGGCTCTTACTCTTCAGACTATTTTTTTTTTTTGAAGCATGAAAAAAGGAGTTAGTGACAGAAGCCACAGGATTTTTCTGACCCACCAAGTTTTCTTCCAGGGAGTAAAGTTCCCCTTTTGTTGGTGAGTGGAACTCACAAAGTGTTCTACTTTTTAAGAAAAATATTGGTATGCTGGACAGAGGCTCTTGCCTTGTGTAAAAGGAAATTTGGCAATGTCCTAACAGAGGATTGACCTGTTTTTGAGTGAAGTCATGCAAGAAAGCCCTTCTCCACATGAATTAAGGTGATTAAAATATTTATAAACTGATCAGTGCTACTGAAAGAAATGTGGTGTTTGGATAATTTGATGTCAAATGTTAGGCTGTTGAATGTATCTGATAAGCAAGCTTTGTAGTTTTGGCTGTCCTATTAAAATGAAAACCACACTTTTCAATGGGGAATATCTCAGAATGAATGAGTTAGGCAGCAATCCTATATGCACTTACTTGGGAGCAAGTCTCATTGAACTCAGTTTACAGCCCAATCCTACCCAAAGTGCCGCTGTGCAATCCAGTGGGGTCGGTGCAGCTTCCGCTGTATCCAGGGCTGGAATGGAGGCAGCTGGAGATCTCCTTGAGGTAAGGGAGAATTTGTTCCCTTACTCATAAGAACATAAGAACAGCCCCACTGGATCAGGCCATAGCCCGATCTAGTCCAGTTTCCTGTATCTCACAGCGACCGCACCAAATGCCCCAGAGAGCACACCTGATAACAAGAGACCTGCATCCTGGTGCCCTCCCTTGCATCTGACATAGCCCATTTCTAAAATCAGGAGGTTGCACATACACATCATTGCTTGTAACCCATAATGGATTTTTCCTCCAGAAACTTGTCCAATCCCCTTTTAAAGGAATCCAGGCCAGATGCCGTCACCACATCCTGTGACAAGGAGTCCCACAGCCCAACCACATGCTGAGTAAAGAAATATTTTCTTTTGTCTGTCCTAACTCTCCCAACACTCATTTTCAGTGGATGTCCCCTGGTTCTGGTGTTGTGTGAGAGTGTAAAGAGCATCTCTCTATCCACTTCATCCTTCCCATGCATAATATTGTATGTCTCAATCATGCTCCCCTCAGGCGGATACTCCTTATCAATCCCCTGCAAACTCTATAGGTCTACTTGGAACTATGCAAGCTTATTCATAGGTGCAGAACCAAGTAGCCCCATGTAGGATTTTCAGGTCTGGGAGGGGGTGAGGATGCAGAGGAGGCCTGCTCCGCCATCCCTGACTCCTCCCAGTCCTGAGCAAACATTTTTTTTATCCTCATGTAGAAATAATGATAAAAATGATAATAGCAATAATGATCAGAAAGTAGCTTTGCAGTGTTTCACTCACCCATCTGCACTGAAATCCTATCTTCAGAGCACTGGACACAATCATAGCAACAAATCTGCTCCCCCTGGCGAACAAGCCTGTTCTGGCCAGGATGGCACTTCTCAACACATCTGGACTGGGGCACCATCTAAGAATGATCACAGGGAATGGGTGTGTGTGTAGGTATCAACTGGATGGTACAGATTGCTATGATGTTCATTTTTCTCCATTTAATGACATACCTAGTCCTCTGTTTACATCCATGTGCCCTCAAGGTAAACAGCTATTTTATACCTTCCTCTTATCAACTCTATAACCAGACCACCACTGGTTCTCTTTGGACCTGCACCAGCTCTTCAGCTGGCACAAGTCAGAGGAGACAAAGGGCGCCTGTTGGTTGGCTCCAGAAGGAATAGCTTCCAGAACAAGTCACTTGTGCCACGTTCCACACCCTCCTTCCTCTGAAACCCGATCTTCCCAAATCTGCCCCAAACCTCCCACCCCTGGCCCCATTCTGTCCACCCTGCTGATTTACCAAGGACCTTCAGAGGATCTTCTCTTTCAATCATGGTGAGAGGGTACCCTTACCATCCAGAGTGGTAGCCTGGAAGCAAGCAGCTGTGAGCACTTCCCAAACAGCTCTTACAATGCTGTAACCGTATTCCACCACCAGGACACTAGTCCTGGAGGCACACTGGCATGTTAAGATTGGGCCATTAGAGTACCATCCTGTTCATGTCTACTCAGAAGTCATTTCCACAGAATTAAATGGAACTCACTCCGTTTTTTAAAAGAATTACAGCCTCAGCCTCCCCTGCAGTCTCCCAATTCTTGATTCAGAAAACAGCATCATCCTCCCCACCTGCTTGAACCTTCGATTCCACACTATGGCACTTCCATTCAAGGTGAATTCTCTGCCTGCTGGAGCCTGGGGGTCCATCCTGCCAACACTGATGCTCTTGAAGGAGTGATTGGGGAATGTGACTGTGTTGATGATATCAAATGAACTTGCCAGATCTCCCTGCTGGTCGAAAGAAATTTCTTCTCCGGCACTGTTGTTGAAATGGACGTTTGTCAGGAAAGTATTAATCTGGGTCAGAAGGTGAGAGGTAGAAAGATAGATAAATAGAAGAACAGATTGTGTGTGTATGTATATGTGTGTGTGTGTGTATACACACGCATGTAGACACACATGCCAACCGGACAAAAACAGGTGAACCCGAGTCATATGAACCTTGTTAGCTGCTTGTCAGTTGACTTTGGGGAGAGTCACTCCCGCTGCTACTTTGGGAAATGTATCTCACGCACCTGCTCAGAACAGGAATTATTGCTCTCCTAGTTCCGTGAGATGGTATCTAGTGGTGAGCATTTCATCATGAATGAAGTTCAGTGTTTTACATTGAAGCAAAGTTGGGAGGGTTTTCTCTTTTTTGGAGAGTATAAATCAGATCTTTGCTACCAAGAATGAATTGCAGAATTGAGCAATTGTAGCTGTCTGTTCCCATCAGTTCAGCTTCCTACTTTTTTATTGACTCATCATTGATGAAACAGCCTGGGAAGTGTGGTGCATGACGACCTTTCACCCTTCTAGGAAGGCCTTTGTTCAATGTCTTTGTGTTGTGCCTGGTCTTTGCTGAATATGAGCTGGCCTGGCCCAGGACATTGTGCCACTCCTCCAGTGTGACCTCTCAAACCCACACCCCCCAGAAAGCTTTAATGTAGGATAGGTGTTGGAAGGATATGTCAATACCTGAGTGCTTGAGGAAAGCATGGCATGTGGTGGGTGTGCCTCGGTCTCCTCTGCTGTGAAGCACAGAAGGTAACCTTTCCCTATTTAGATGCATTTAACTTTTCATTCCCTGCAATCTCTGATATAAATCAATTTTACTGAGCAGTTATAGCCTATACCTTGTGTTCATTCATGCTCAGCCCTCTCATGCTCAATGTTCCCATTATTTTGTAACATGAACTGGATGTTTTTCTAGAAGCCCAATCTTATGGCTCATTTATGACATCGAGAGGACATCTCGCTTTCAGAAATGCCTTTCCACAGCTCACTGACAACGGCCATTTTAGAGACATTGCAGCAAACAGCAGCAGTGGTGGTAGACACTTGTTAGGTCCGATACTACCTAATTCCCCACATGACCAATGCAGAGGCCCCAATGCAGCTCCTGCTTAATCCTGTGAGGGAAGTTCTGACTTTCCCAGGATAAACCTGTGCCTGGTCAAAAGGGCTACTCAGACCTGTGCCAGCTCTATATGTGACACATTTCTGTGAGGACGCAGTTCAGGGGATCAAAGCCAGGAATGGGTCAGGATTTGATGGCTACTGCTTCTGCTGGACCCACTCACTTCCCAGTCCCAACCTGCCATACTCCCAGCACCATTGCCACCCCGTGCTGCCTACCCCACCTGGCCCTCTCCTCCTCATCTCCCTCCAACCACCTACGTGCGCTTACTAGAACCAGCAGGTTTCCATTGTCTGTGTCATGCGGACCTGGCTGTTCACCACTTCTGGCAGTGACCGCGCCACGAGATCTGGCAAGTCACCTTTGGAAAAAGCCAGAAAGCACTCGGCATCATCAGGATCGGGCTGTTAACTTCAGATCACGTGATGCCACAGTGTGTAAATATAGGCGAGTTCTGAACAACTTGTAACTTACAAAGTTCAACACAACCCATTAGTAAGAAATGCTCAGAAGCAAGGAGAAGGCCAGAGGATTTGTGCAGATATCATTAAATACTTGGGAATAAAACCCATTGAATAGAGAGGAATTTCTTCCATCCCTACTAACTGGTATAAGAGGCACCTTTTAAAATGTGTCCTCATGTTTAGCAGATGGCAAGTAACTGTCTCTCATCACCCCAGCATGGCATCTTTTCAGTGGCTGTTGCTGGTGCTTTCTCCATGTTTTTTTTCTTTCTTTCCAGATTGTGAGCCCTTTGGGGGATGGGGAACCATTCTTTAATTTAGATGTGTGAGCTGCTTTGTGAATTACTTTTTGCTTTTTAAAAAAGGATATAAATATTCTTAATAATGATGATACTTCTGAGTAAAGAAGCTCTGGATTGCACTATTGCACTATTGGTTTATCATCAGCTAATGTAGAAATTCATTTATGACTACAAGTACTTCCCACTGCCTTCTGCACATGAATTAGGAACCAGAATCCAGCCAGTGTTTGTGTCAAATTCGCTTGTGGTTTTATTATGCTCAAATTGAGAGATAGTCCGACCTGCCATGGGTGGAGAATCCAGATACTCAATGTAGCTCCATCGCTGATGGCTTTTGGCTTGGATCTTGATGAAAACATGGCACAGAGAGCATGTGCGACAGAATACACAGCATTGTAGATCCTGTAGCTCTGGCCAGTCATTTGCATTTCAAACACATGTGAAGGGAGGCTCCTCAGCTCTTCCTTTCCACTGCACTTTACTTCTCTACTCACAGGGGACAAGGGGAGAAAACATTTAAATGCCAAAACCCAAAAGTGTGGCATGAAATAAAGCTTGATTTGTAAGGGTTGATTGTCTCCAAGAAATCTTCATATCCTGGGATATCATTTGAGTGGAGGGCAAAGGATAACGTACCATTGAACGTTTTATTTGTAAACTGAGCCAGATAATTTACATATGCGAAATCCCACTGAGCTGTAATGATCCAAACCTTTTCTATTGGCTTTCTTAATTCATTTTCATTGACCACTAGGACTCTTCGGAAAATCTCCATTGATCGTGCATCCCCGTTAACAAGAATCACATTGCTTCTGCTCAGTAGCAGAGTAGAATTTATTCTTTCTGTGGTTGGAAGTAGGAGATCATTAGATGGATCCCAGTATCTCTTTAGTGTTGGAATCATTTCTGTAAACTCAATACAAATGTTGTTCTCCAGGAGCCTAGATGTCAACCTCTGCAGGAAAATTGCCCCAATTTCATCATCTGAAACAATGACACCAATCCATGTCCATCCAAAGTGCTTAAGGAGATGAAGAATCCCATCATGCTGAGAATTTCCAGTTGGAAGCATGTTATGGAGTAAGGGAAACTGAGTTTTATCACTCAATACATGGTGAAAGGAGTTGTAATTGAACTAAGGAGAAAAGACAACAGTATTTTTAGAGGTGACAGAAACCTTCCTCTCCTCCTGAATTTCAAAATCTTTCTCCCAATCTCTAGCAAGAGGGAATGTGCCCCTCAAGGTTTCGGATTCAGCACCAAATATTGTGAAATCTGAATGTCCTCTAATGCTTTCCTATTGGCAGGAGTAGTTAGTTTTTAGTTAGTTAACCTTTATTGGCATTATAAATATTAAACAGACAACTGACAACAAAGTGGAACAATACAACCGTTATCCACTAGACTAGTTCAGGAAAACTAAATAGAGAAAAAAGAAATAGGGTCTAGAAAGAAAAGGAGCCAGAAGGGACAACCTTATCCTTTCAGTAAAACAGGTGTTAAATGGGAAAAGGTAACTACAAAAATTTTAAAGAAGATTTTATAGAACTAAAGTCCGGCGTTTTTTGTAATATATAGGCCAGGAAACTAGCCACTGAATACGTCAAGGGAGCAATAGAGTCTTCCAACAACTGGGGAAGGGGAGATACCTGAGGGGGGAAATTAGAAATCCAGGATTCTAAATAAATCCTACGATGGGAGTCATGAGAGGGACAAAAAAGCAAAATATGTGAAAGAGTATCCGGGGTCTCCCCACAGAATAAACATAATCGTTTCTCGCGAGGAACTCGCATGAAACGACCATAATGAACAGCTGAGGGAAATATGTTGAGTCTAGCGAGCATGAAGGCTCTCTTCAGTCTAGGATTAGTGAGGTGAAAAAAATAGTTTGAAGTGGCAACAACAAATTGAGGAAAAAGACCTAGGGAAAGGGGGGAACAGGTCAAATTAAGAGAATTTTTTAAAGTATTGAATTCAGCTAGGAAAAGGTGGTCTTTGATAATTTTATAAGCTTGAGATAAGTTTAGATCAGCAAGTAATTCTACTGATATGTTAATGGAGTGGAGTTTAGTTTCCACTATTTTAAACCAAATAAAGATATACGTGTCACTCATTAATTCTGTAATTAAAGAGTCAGGGGAAGGAGATAAATGAATCCTTAACCAAAACTTAAAAGTAAAAAGCCAGGCATAAGTGGAGGGAAGGTGTAAACCAAGTTCTAAAAGAATGGTGGGCAACCGTATAAGATTAGGAATACCTAATATCTTTCTAAAAAAGGAAGAAGCAATATGATCCAAATCCTTAGAAACTGCCTGTATCCATATCGGGATACCGTATAATAAATGAGAAATAATTTTTGCTTTAAAAATTTGAATCGCTGCTGGGATGTATTGGTTTCCTGCATTAAAATAAAAATTTGTTATAGCCAAAAGGTGGGTAGTTGTTGAAGAAATAACTGACTTTTTATGTTGAATCCATGATAAATTATAGTGAAAATGTAAACCTAGATATTTAAAAGATTTAACTTGAGTGTAAGATTGGGAATTGATTGACCATTTAGAAGGAGCCCAGGAGCGGGAAAAAACCATAATTTTTGTTTTGTTGGCATTAATTACAAGATCATTTGAATGACAATAAACTTGAAATTTGGAAATGAGCTCACAAAGACCGGATTTTGTGAGTGAGAGAAGTACTGTATCATCGGCGTAAAGAAGAATCGGAATTGGCTTTTTATTTATTACAGGAAAGGAATGAGAGGTGGTGGTTAAGCTGGCAGGAAGATCGGCAATGAATAAATTAAAAAGAAGAGGGGCAAGGATGCAACCTTGCCTCACTCCTTTATTGATAGGAAAACTAGAAGAGAGAATATTGGTAAAAGGAAGACGGATTTGACATTTATTATGGGAATGAAGTTGCTGTAACAAAAACAGAAGCCTCTGGTCAATGCCCCAGTTGAATAACTTTTTCCATAAAAGGGCTCTATTTATCGAGTCAAAAGCACCTTGTAGGTCGATAAAGGCTACATATAGATTTGATTTATGATGTATGGAATATTTCTGGGCTAGAAAAGAAAGTGCAAAGGCATGATCCAGAGTAGAAACACCCTGGCGAAAACCTGATTGTTCGACTCCTGGAAGGTTTTTCAAACGAGCCCAGGATGACAGCTTTTGAAGAAGGAATTTGGCATAAAGCTTCTCTATACAAGATAAAAGACTTATAGGACGATAATTTGACGGGGAAGCGGGGTCACCTTTCTTAAAAATTGGAAGAAGAAATGAACAGCGCCAGATATCTGGAAATAGACCTGTAGAATTAATCGTGGTAAAAAGAGAAGCCAGGGGAGCAGCCCACCAACCAGGATTAGTAAGAAGAATTTCGTTAATGATAAAATCTGGGCCGGGGGCTTTGGCTGATTTTAAGGAGGTTATGAGTTTATAAATTTCCAGTGGGGAAACCGATGGCCATTCAGGGACTTTTTGGAGATCAATATTAGAGATAGGGAAGGAAGAAGAATAGAAAATTTTGGAAAAATAATCTGTCCATGTGGCTTCTGGAATGTCAGAGTAGATGACAGGGGTTGGATGACTTGCCCTAGTAACTGCGTCCCAAAAAGTTTTATGGTTTTTGGAAATAATAGCTTGATGGAGAATGGACCACTTCCCAAGGGCAAAAAGATGTTGTTTTTCCTGGAAATACTTTCGGCAGGCGGTCCGTAGTTGAAAATAATATTGTAAATTGTAAGAAGATGGATTATTCCGAAAAAAAAGAAAAAGGGTACGCACCTGCTTTTTTAATTTCCAACACTCCTCGTCAAACCATGTGTTTTTTGTAAAACGAGGAGGATTACTTGGGCTAGCCATCCTCAAGTGATCTACCAAGGAAGAGATTATAACTTGGAAAGCTTCAATCACATCAGTAGTAGCCCGAGAGGCAAATAATAAACGCAATTGGGAGTTAGTTTCAGGTGCCTGAGTCCACTGAGACAGGGCTTGCTCCGCAACTGGTGACCATCTATAGGGACGGCTTGGATTGGGGAGAGAAAGAGAAGAGACAGGGGAATCAAAAGGAATATTAAGAATAAGTGCAACTGGCAGGTGATCACTCTCAGAACGGGTGCAAACACAGAAATCTGATAAAAAGGGCAGGAGGGCGGGAGAAACTAGGGCATAATCTATTACACTAGCACCTCTTGGGGAGAGGTGAGTAAAATCGCCTGGAATGTCACGGCCTTTTGAGCCATTTAGAATAAAGACGTTAAATGAAATACATAAACTTATAAGATGTGGGGCAAAACTATTTATTACAGAGTCTTTGGAAGACCTTGAGGTTTGAAACCAAGGGGGGATAAGGTCATCGGAGTTCCAGTTCATCTGCTGGGCAAGTGTAAAATTTGAAGGGCCAATTCTAGAATTAAAATCTCCAGAAATAATCATAAAAGCATCAGAATATAAGTTAGAAGCACGGGATATAGTGTTATCAAGATCTAACCAAATGTCGGATGGGGCAAGTTTAGCTGGGGGTATATATACATTAAAAAGAAGAATTTGAATATCTTTAAACTGAATTAATATAGTTTGAAAATAAGGAGAATTCGAATCTAACTGAGAAACTAAACAAGAAAGGCCAGATTTAACAAAACAACAAAGTCCCACACAAGGTCTCCCTAGGGCATTCTTCCTAAATGCTGGAGTCGCAAAAGAAGTATACCCATGTAGGGACAGTGGGACCAACGACCATGTCTCCTGAAATAAAATAAAATTAAACTTTTTAATAAAAGCTTGGAAGTCCTTATCTGAGCTTTTAGATGACCAACCGGAAATGTTCCATGAGATCAAAGTGAAAAGAGTGGAAGAGGAAGGGGTTAGGGAAGTTGGTTCTAGTCAGTGCTTAGAGGATGTGGAGAGAGAACCATCAGAATGATCCTTTACAAAGGTAAAATCGAAATTTAAAGGAGGAGGGAATTGGGATGTAGCATCTACCAATACAAAGGGTTCAGAGGGAAGGGACTTAGAAACAACACAAACAGGAAATAGATGTTGATTAATAGACTTAGTTGGACCAGTAACAGTGGGTAAGGATTGCTGGTCCACTTCTGTTGAGTTAGTAGGAGAAAGGAGTAATTGGGTTGATATAGGAGAAGAGGAGGGACAGAGAGAAAGGGGGTCATTGGAACAGAGAGAAACAGCTGTCGAGTGAGTGAGTCTCGACTGGTCATAGGACTTAGGAGTTTGCAATAGTGGAAGGGAAGGGAAAGAAGAACAGTTCGAGGACTCAGTAGATCCAACGAAGGGAATCGACAGAGAGGGGCACAGGTTCTTTGGTCGCAGTGTTAAGGAGTTCTTAGTCCTTCGAAGACTGCGAGATTTTTGCTGAGGCCGATCTGTCTTGGATGTGAGTAGTGAAGATTGTCCTCGACGACCAGGAGGAGAAGGTAGTAGCGGAGGGTTTTTTTGGGGAAGAACATGATTAGGTAGAGCTGGGCTAACTTGTACAGTTACTGAATCTTTTATTGTAGATGTAGAATTTCCATTTGAATGCATAGACTTTTCCAAGGGAGAGGATACATTTTGTAGGTGAGTTGAAAAAAGTTTTCGGATGATCATATTTTGGAAATGTCTCTGAGGAAAAATTCCCAACGCTCTAAAACGTTGAGACTGAAGAAAGATTCGATTTGGAATTCTACAAGTATTGAAATAGAGAAGAACGCGCTGTTGCCGAAACACAGAAGGCAATCTCACGTAGTTACATAAATCAATATTTGAGCTATTCATCTTCAGAATTGATGCCAAGTGTTTCTTAATCATCCACGGTTGAGACCAGTCGACAATTACTCCAGGTTGATGGATGATTGAGAGAGCTATGCTCGAGGATTTTAACATTAGTTTTGAAGAGGGGAATTTCTCCAAAAGCTGAGACTCTATCGCTTGAGACTGGTAATTTGCTTCCTGCTGATGAGTAATATGAGCCGAGGGTTCCAAAAAACGTTCCTTTAAGAGGGAAAGAATGTTTTCCAAAGTGCTAAGGTTGTGCTTGACGTCTTTTGCTATATTAAGTATATGGTGCAACAACAGATCCGTTGAACAAGAGAGTTGCTCTTTCCCTTTAACCAGGGGAGCCTTAGTCTTCTGATCATCAATTAAGTCCTTAATTAAACCTTTAGTAAGAGGTGAAAAACTTTCAAAGTCAATAGCCACCGGAGGATCAAAACAGACGCAGTTCTGAGGGGGGATAGGTTGAAGACTCTCAACAGGTTCAAAATATTTTTCCAGCTTAGACTGCTTGGATAGTTTTTGGGAGTCATGTTGTATTTCTGAGACTGATATCTCAGGGGAGAGCTGTCGTTTGCGTCTCATCTTATCAGTTTTAAAAGTCTATTGCTGCATACTCATAAATCAACAAGTTAACTCACAGTTTCAAGGAGAGAAGAAACGAAAATATCAAAAGCAGGGAGACTCAGATGTTCTTGAAACTTCGCCAGAAAAATGTTAACAAGCTAATTAGCTAGCAGCACTAGCTCGTAAAAATTAAAAAAAATAAAATCTATTAAAAACAACAATCTTAAAACAACGGTGGTACGGTTTAAAACTTATTGAATAATATATTAAAGTGATAAAAGAAAATAAAAGCGGAGCAAGTTAGAATACAGCTGGGCTGGAGGCCATCTTGGGAGGGCTCATTGGCAGGAGTATTGAAGGGCTAAGTCCAAAGATATTGAGAGATATGTAAATACATACAAATCTCTCAATACGGAGAAATTTGGATTCTTTCTACATGAAGAGAAATATTTAACTAAACACACAAAAGCACGCACGCATGCACGCGCACACACACACACACACACACACACACACACACACACTGCACTTCTGTATTCATAACATCCCTTCTAAACAGAACAAAACAACAGAAAAAAGAGTTTCTTTTTCTAATGTATGCTGGTGCAAGTACCAGGTAGGTACCCGAAGAGGACCTGGGCTGAGCCAAATGGGCAGAGCCAAATTTTTTATCTTGGTTGTTTTGGGGGAATAACCTATGAATAAATGCACCAGCTGGACTGCTTCCTTCATTTCCATTAATCAAGTGCAATGTTCATTTCAATGAAGGAACATACTTGTGGAAGTTTGTAGGTATTTAAGATGCTGGGCATGTGGATTGTATTTTGGGGGATGAACCCTCCAATGATGGCCATGAGCTTCTGTTTCGGGCCACAATGGTAATTATAGCGACACCCTGTGAAAAGGAGATTCATAGTGCCATAAGCGTTCCCCATTGAATTCAAGAAATCTGGAAAGATGATGCGTCCCAGCGTCTTGTTGGATAAGAGGTTGGCATTCCTGTTGATCTCATTTATGGCAAACTCAAGAGCAAGAGCTTCATGGAATTTCCTGAGGAACATACTGCAATGAGAGTTTCACTTGATTAAGGCACATGCAATGAACTCTTTCTCCTACAGAAACTGTTGGAGTCATGCCATGTAAGAGCAAAACCCTCAAACCTCTAAAGGATCACGTTAATGTTTTGAATAATTTTGCGTTCCACATGTGTTTTTTTTAATCCTCTAAAATTCTCTCTTTGAGGGCTGTGATGAACTCACCAAATTTGATGTTTTTTGCTGCAAGCTGATGTCAGCTTTTCATATAACACAGACTTTAAACATAGCTACCTAGATAAACAGACACTGCGTCTGAATGTGTGTGTTATGTTTAGATAGTCCCTCCATTGAATCCTAATCCACACTGTGATATGGTACATCCCAATGCCAGGATGAACACTTCAGTGATGAATAGAGATTTATTTTGTGTTTGGCCAAGGTAACTGGGGAAGGACTTGAGCTGAGGCAGGAATTGAATTCCTTTGGTTTCTTCTAGCTTCTTCTTATTTTAATTATTTATTTAAAAGATATTTATCCCAACTTTCCTCTGCTGGAGCACATGCCCTATGCAGCTTACAATTTAAGGATAAAATATATCCTTAACAATATCAAAACAATAAATAAAACCAGCTAAAATTAATTAAAACCATTTTGAAAATGGCAAAAACACTCAAGGATCTTCTATGAAAGCACAGGAGGGAGACAAGCCATCACCCAAATGTCAGACAAAACAAAATGGTTTTGAACCCTCATCGAAATTCCTTGGGGGTAGCGGGTTCCATAGTTGTGGCACCACTACCGAGAAGGTTCACCCCCGTGCCACCCTCCTCCTAATTTATACTGCTATGAAAAATGTAGCAGAAAGCTGGCATAGGAATAATTTCAGGATGGCTGGATTTCTTCTACTCTAAATCCAAATTTAGAAAGATTTATTGCAAACTGAAAGTGACAGAAATGTTGGGGAACAAGAGGACTTGACTTGAACAGGAATCTAGTCACATACAGAGAAACAGAGAAATGTAACAAAAATGTCAGAACTAACTGTATAATGACTGGATACTGTAACTGTATATTATTATTATTATTATTATTATTATTATTATTATTATTATTATTATTATTATTATTATTATTAACAGTATTTATATACCGCTTTTCAACAAAAGTTCACAAAGCGGTTTACAGAGAAAAATCAAATAACTAATATCTAAAAAATAACTATATTGTTTCTGCATTCAGATATTATCCAGGAGAGGATGGCTGAAATAACTACTTACAGAAAGTTGAATGGCCATTTTGGTCTGGCATTAAAGGGATGTTCACTGAGCTCTGCTCGTACCAAAGATGTAAATTCACCAATTACAATACCATCTAAAGAATTAGTGCCTTCAACGAAGAACTGCGAATCCCTTCGAGGGTCACAATTCATACTGACACTATGAGGCAGTAGCAGTAGCAAAGTTATCAGCAGTAATGGAATCAGCCTGCAAATCAGAAAGTCTTCTCCCCAGACATACTGGGCCCCCTTCATTGTGACATATGTGCCCATCATCAGTGCTATTACTGCTATCGGCATTCTTGAAAGGTGCTATAAAATGGACCACAAATCTGACAACAGTTACAGCTTCCCCACTACACAGACCCTGAAATTCCCTTTAGTTACAGCTCTGCCTGTTTTCACTGAAACTCTCAGACATGTGAAGCCCAAATTGCTTTGAACTGGGTCTTTATAACCCACTATAGAAGAGAAGAGTGTGTCACCTTGTGTGTTGTTACAAACTCTGCAAGTACCTTCTGCTAATCCTTGGCATATTCGCTACTTGACCGATTATGAAAATTGCAGGGTTGAGAATTGTTCTTCCCAAAGCACTTGAAGACCTGCCAGGCTAAAGTAAACATGTTGGATGAATCCACAGTCAAAAACTTCTCTGCACTGGGGAGGAAGTAAAGGTCTCCAGTGCATGTTGGGTATGAAGCGGAACGTACTGAAAGAATAGCAACTAGTACAAGTGCTGAGGGAAAAAGGAAATTGTCAGTGACCAGAAGCTCAGATTTCCTCCCAAATCCATAACCTAATTTCTTTTTCTTGCATATTCTGAAGACATTGTGTGTGTCTCTGTGTGTATTTTCAATTCCATTTGTCTTCACTATCAAGAGCAGTGCTTTTCAACCTTTTTCACCTCACGGCACAGGAGGTGGTGCAAGTCTGAGGTGACCCATAGGGGCCAGCGACCCTTACCCAGGGGTAAAGGGAAAAATTTCACCTTGCCTCTTGTTGAGCTGCTTCTGGCGCCTATCCTGAGCTGGATACAGCACAAGCCTCTTTGCTTGCCTGTTCCAGCACAGGATTGAATTGTGCTTAAGGCACATGTGAAAGGTGGCTACAGGAAATCCCACTTGACAACAGATTAGAATCTTCTTGCCAAAGAAAGGACTGTTGTTTTAGTGGATCACATGCTGGAGTTGTACTGAGAAAATCCACATTGATGTCTCAGCTTAACCATGAAGACTTTTGAGTAACCAAAGGCCAGTCAAAATTTGTCACACAAATTTATTTCTCAGGCTTTGTGGGAATAAAAGAGAAGCATGTGTACTACTCTGGGATCCTTAGGGTCAGATATCATTATAATAGAAATATCATTTGTGGGGACACCAAGAGAAGATTTCCATTACCCACCCAGTATCCTCTTTCTAAATATGGATATTGAAACTATAACAGTGTATCTGTTCACACAAACATGTCCCATATTTCTGGCAAGCTAAGCTAATGGCGATCCAGTAGCAGAAAAGGTTTGAAATAAAAGTGTGAAAATTGAGAGCAAAAGGAGGAAACAATTTGCATTATGATTACATGAGGTGCTTTGAATTAAGCTGGAACAGGGGTGTCCAAACTTTTTGGCAGGAGGGCCACATCAACTCTCTGACAATGTGTTGAGGGCCGGGGAAAAAAAGAATTAATTTACATTTAAAATTTGAATAAATTTACATAAATGAATATATTAGACATTGAACTTATATGAATGAAAGAAGGTCTTGCAATAGCACAAGGGCTATAAAAGGCCTTGCACAAAGCAAGGCTGGCCTTTCCTTTGCTGCCGCTACTGCATCACAGACATGAAACAGCAAGCAGTTGAGGGAGCCCTCGTCCCACAGTTCATGCCAGAGGTCAAACAATTGTCCTCATGCTGAGAGCAGTTGTGTTGGGCCAGGTTTGCTTGGGAAGGCTTGCTTGGGAAGGCTTGCTGGAGCAGGAGAGCCTGCATCATCTGAGGGGGAGGGAATTTGGCAAACACTCCCTGGGTTTTTTAAAGCAATCTCCACTCCTCCCCCTCCTGCCTCCCTCTCCTGAGCCCTCCCCATTGTCAGCTGTCCCACTTCTTTCACAGGTGGGATGCTGACCTTTTCAGAGTCCAGTCCTATGTGTTTCTACTCAGAAGCCCCATTTTATTCAATGCGGCTTACTCCCAAGAAAGTGTGGAGAGGATTGTAAGCTATATTTAATGCTTTGCTTGGTGGGAAGGCTTGCTTGTGTCAGTGATTACCTGCATCATCTCAGCGGGGCGGGGGGGGAATTTGGCAAACACTCCCTGTATTTTTTAAAGCAATTCCCTCTGTTGCTACCACACCTGCCGTGCGTGCGTGCGTGTGTGCGTGTGTGTGTGTGTGAGTGAGTGAGAGAGAGAGAGAGCGAGTGCACGCGGCACGCGATCCACCTTGCTGCATGTGTTCTGGTTACGCAGGGTTTTCTGCCCCCCCTCTTCAGTCTCTTTGCCGGCTCAGGGGCTCCAGGAATGTTACTGTTCCTTTGAAAGGGGAACCTCTTCCAGGGCTCCAGGGCTATTCCCTGCCTGAATGAGGCAGAGCCTTTTTGCAGTGTTTTGGGCTGCCTGGAAACAGAGCGAGAGACCAGCGCAGGGCAAAGGAGGCAAAGGCGTGTGTGACTTTCAGTACCCCACTTCATTGAGTTGAGACAAATCCACAGATAAAAAATCCATGGATAAATAGGCTGCACCTGTATTTGTTAAAAGACAACTCATTCAATGTATGCGTATTTTGAAACAAACTATCCTGTAATTAATGATGTTGCCCAATGTTTGTGGAAGTTATGGTAAACTTTTAAATTTTTATGTGAGGGTGAGAGAGAGCCATACATGTATGTGCATGAGAGACAATAAACATACTATCCTATGGATTTAAACCCCTCAAGGTGTTGATTCTGTACCTATGACCTACCCTTCCCAAGAGTTCTCCATAGTGCCCCCTGCACTTCCTTGTTCCTAAAGCTATAGATCAGGGGGTTTCACAGTGGTGTAAGAACAGTATACAACACAGACACCAGGCGGTCTTGTTCCAAGGAATGACTGGAAGAGGGCCATAGGTAGGTGTAAATGATGGTACCATAGAAGATGCTCACCACAGTGAGGTGGGAAGCACAAGTGGAGAATGCCTTCATCCTACCATGAGCTGTACGGACTTTGAGAACATAAGAAGCAATGAGGATGTAGGAAAGAAGAATCATGGAGGAAGTCACAACAAGAATACACCCGGAGACAGTGAAGGTCACCAACTGGCTGACAAAAATGTCAGAGCAAGAGAGGCGCTGTATAGGAGGACTATCACAGAAGAAGTGGTCAATTGCATTGGAGTGACAGAACGTTAGGGAAAAGACTGATGCTGTGTTGACAATAGAATTAAAGTGCCCAGAACACCAAGAAATTGCTAGCAGTCCCGTACATATGGATTGTCTCATGAGTGTGGTGTAGTGGAGTGGGTGACAGACGGCTGCATAGCGATCGTATGCCATCACTGAGAGGAGTACACACTCTGTGCTTGCTAAAGTGATAAAGAAATACATTTGGAGAGCTCATCCAATGAAGCTGATCGTCTTGTCCCCCAACAGGAGGTCCCACAGCACCTTTGGGAATATGGTGGTAGCAAATCTCAATAAAAAGAGAGGTTTCCCAGGAGGAAGTACATGGGAGTTTTGAGGCATTGGTCATCGCAAATCAATATGATGATTATTAGATTCCCTGCCAAAGTAAACAAGCCTGCACCAAAGAGAAGTCTCTTGTTCTTTGGATCAACAGAGAATCCCATGAGGACAAATCCTGTGAAACTTGTTTGGTTCTGTCTTCCTATAGGATCGGTGGAGTCCATTTAGATTTCTTTGGTAGGAGAGGACATCACAGTTTCAACTTTTAATGCTGGCACTTTTCACAAAGACAAAAAAAATAAGAGGCAGGCAATCACTGCATCTGTAGTCAATCAGTTTACACGGCAGCCTTGATCGCTCTTGAAACTTCCATACAATGTTAATGGAAGTGCTCAGTGCACCATAAGTGGGTGGGCTGTCATAGGAATCTCAGGCTTGGGCTCTGCTCCGGGGCCCAGTTGTACAGCACCAGCACCAGTTGTATAGAGTAGCTTCAGGAAAATCACTCCTCTCAGCCTCAGCTAGCCTTGGAATACATACTCACCTGAAGCCTTTTGCATTTCCCTGAACGCAGCTTCGCAACTGCCTCTTTAAAAAGAAGAAAGAGTTTGATAGAGGGATGATCTGTAGCTCCTAGGAAATTTCCTTAGAAGTGCCAAGTTTGTGATCTGTTTGCTTGCACTACTTTGCCTCTTCCTGTCTTGTCCATTTCTTCTATATTGCCCTTCGCTTTGCTCTTGTTCCTGTTATGTAGCCGATGCCGAGGTCTGCCCACTGACAAAGATGCTTCTCCAAGTTGGAGGCAAACATGGTTTTCTGAGAGTTGAGAATGGTTTGAGAGGAGCTTTCCTTCCCAGACTGTCTACCATTTTACCCCAACAGCAAATTGGTGGAGTGCACTCATTTCAAGCACAGGTCTCTCTTTCATGCTATCTTGAACTGTCTGATGGGGGGCGGAGCTCACAACAATGAATACCATATCTCTGGCTTTACACATTGATAAACGCAAAACTCTTCAGAGCTTCATGGTCCCTTCTCATATCCTTTCAATTATTTTTCTCATTGCTCCAAAAGTGCTGGTTTAATGAAAATGGTAGTCAAAATGTTTGGAACAGTGACTGAAAGGTGAAATTGAACTAGAGATGGGGAATCATATTTTCAGTCTCTCAGATTCTCAAGTCATACAGAGAGGGTCTTTCACATTCAGGACATTTTTCAAGAGTTATTTGATTAAACAAACAAACAAAAAAATCTAGTAAGCATCAATTTCTTACCTACTGGGCATATGACTTTTAAGGATGGCATTTATCAATCTTCTGAGAGAACCTCAATCTCTCTCCCTCTATTATTAAATCCTGTGTAAGTCACTACTACATTTTAACTGTTGCTTTCTAAATTGTCCCTAGTGCTGAGCGAAATATTTGGCGTGGTGAAAATTGTTGTAATTATGCACAGGTACTGGGCTTGGTGTTAGTATGTGGCAACAATGAGAGTGGGCACGCCTGCATCTGTTGCGTCTGCACAAGAGCAAACTCTTGGCCTTGGTGATATGTTGAGTGTCTAAGCCCAGTGCCTGAACAACAGGATGCTATTATATTTAAGAATGTGCTTTGTGGTTTAGCTCAGGCCCAGCTAGCTGTAACTAGCCCCTTACCAAGTATTGCTTCATGTGTTTGAGATTTAATAAAAAACTTGGTAGAGGCGGGGCGAGGAACTTAGATCTGTTCCAGTTTCAAGCCTCCCTGATGCATCTATACCTTCAAACCTGTCTGCCGTCTCTCATTCATTTGCTCTGATTCCATGCTCCTTTAGCCCCAGTTTCCTTTCTTAACCCTTCAGTGCTCTGCACTCCCACCAAGCAACAAGGCTCTGAAGCCTTGGGTGCTTCCCAAAGCAGGTAGAACTGCTACAGAAAATAACTCGCTGTGGTCAACAGCATGGTTTTTTGAGTGCAGAAATATTTTGTGTCAAAAATAATGAATCACACTCATGCCTTTGGAGGTTAATGAGATCCAGAGAGTGTTGAACTTGTCTGTAATTGCTTCAAGGGACTATTGTGAGTTGAGAAGAAGTACACATTACAGTGAAGATGTAGAACTGAACAATCAATGGGTCCTCCCTGCATCCCCCAGTAGTGTGTTGCTAAAGCAGTTACATTCCACTGCTTGCCCCCAAAGGAAGTGAGAATTCGTACGAATTCCAAATGAACACATTTAAATCCTTCACAAATTGACCAGGTAATGTAATGACTGCTGAGGGCAGGGGGGTGGAATGGGCCGGGGGGGTGGCAACAGGATGAGCAGATTGGGCTCAGGAAAGGGGGTGGGATTGGCTTGCCATATCCCATCCCCCTTCCCAGGTGTACTTCGCCAACATGGATAAACTCAGACTTGCACTAATGAATTGGTTGGCCTAAGTCCAAGTAGACACTGGCTGGGGCTTTCCCCGTGGCAAAGGGGTGAATGTCCCCTTACCTCGAGGAGACCTCCAACATGCAAAATTTCCCTGCAAGATGTCCCTCAAGCTGCAATGGTACCACTGCATTGGCACAGGGGAATTTGCCCTGAACTGGGCTGTTTGGATCCTATGGTCTATTGCTGCTGCTAAGAGAATTCTATTTAAGAGAAAACTGTTTACAAAAGGCATTGAAAGATGATAAATGTTGGAATGTTTGCTTCTTCTTTTTTTCTTGAATTGTTCTAAAAATTTTGTGAAAACTGGAAAACTGAAAATGTACAACCCTTTCTGCCCAATCCTGTCACCTACCATTGTACTCGATGCAGCATGTGCTGCATTTAATGGTGTTGAAGGGCTAGAACAGGAGCCAGAAGGCCAACCAGAGGTAATTAATAAAAGTTTTATTTACCTCTGGGAAGGGCTTCCGGTTGCCTCTGGATCTCTTTGGACTACTCCATAACTCCCCAATGACAACACAGTTTGCAAACATGACTTCTACTGTATGCTGCAGGGGCATTTTGGCTTGTTGATGCCTCCTTGGGGTTAGTGAATACTTGTTCCCTTGCCCCAGGGGATGCCCCAACAGCTGCCATGGGTCAACTTGAACCTACATTAGCTTCATAGTCTGGAATGGGGGTTAGGTTTTCGTGGGTGCCGAACCCACCCCCTTTCTGGGCCCAGTCCGTCCTCTTCTTCACCCTGTCACCTTCCTGTCCTGCTCACCCCACCCCATTCCACCCTCCCTTCGTTCCTCCTTACCCTTACACAAACTTACCAGTGGCAGCGGGTGTCAACTCCTTGTTCTTACACAAACCCAGCCACTCATGACTTGAGACTTTGGCACTGTCATGGTTGCAGCAGCCATAAAACTATGCTGTTGGAACACTCATTCCAGTGGCGTAAACGGCCCTTAGGATTGTGCTGTCAGTGTGTTTGAATGTGGTCAGGCAGGTTCAAGTGGGAGGGCACTGTGATCCACTTCCCATGCCTTCTTCACAGCTTTCAGCAAAAGCAACTAGGTGGACAAGAAGGAGTTAGTGGTGGCAGGAGGGAATGCACCTACTAACACACCTGCAAGCAAGAAAGGGGGGACAAAATTGGGGTGGAGTTTCAGCTGGCACTTAAACTAGAGGCGGGTGTCAATGCCAATGCTGACGAGACAGATTTGCAAGGTTTCAGGCAGCAAGTCTGCTTGCTTCACTCCAATTGCATTCACAGCTGTGATTTACTATGTAGTACTGCAGCATTGTCCCATACAAATGTGATCCCTGACTAGGTAAGATCGCCTGTGTGAATCATGTAGTTAGGCCAAAGAAGAAAGTGGCTGAGCAGCGAAAGCCAGAGGAAACAATGGGGCTGAGCACAATTTTTAAATGGTGAATATTTCCACAGAGAGTATTAAAAAAAAAAAGCCATATTTTTTTATCATTGTTACTTTCAATCTGAAATTTGGGAATTCTATCATAGCTTTAATTCTACTGCCCTCCATCCCATTAAGACAATTCCTGCCCCATGTCTGGCAAACCAGCATTCTAACCCACAATGTCCTCTTCCCATTCAAGAGCTACAGCTTAAAAATGGCGAGATTCAGCATTACCTACGTCAAGGTCACTGGATCCAGTTATAATTTCCAGGAGAAGCATCTGTGCTGAGCATAAATCAGACAGGTCTTAACCATTCCAACCTCTGTAGATTCAAAATTAAAGACAGTGACTGTAATCCAGAGAAATTGATAACTTTTTGCACCCAGTGAGATGTAATTATTATTATTAATAATAAAAATATAGCACCATCAATGTGCATGGTACTTTACATTAGAAGAGAAGTCCTTGCTCTGAGGAGTTCACAGACTCAATAAGCACAAGGGACTTGATTGAGGAAGGGCACCGAGGAAACGTCCTGTTTTGGACATCTTTTTCTCAAACAGCAATTTCATACCAAACCACTTTGTGAATTATTTCTGAAATGTGGGACACTTTCAAAAGTGGATTGTATCACAAACATCCTCTGCTCCAAGAGTGAAACTTGAAAGTTCCACAAGGCAGGCAGAAGCATATTTAATATAGCTAATATAGAGAACGGAGTCTTGGCTTCACAATATTGAAGCAGAAAACCCACAATCATTTGGATTCTGTGAATGTAGTTTTAAGCCCTACCCATGGCTTTCCAGAGTGCCCCTTGCACATCCTTGTTTCTCAAGCTATAGATGATCGGATTAAGCATTGGTGTGAGAATTTCGTATAGCACAGAGAAAATCCGATCCTGCTCCTGGGAGTATGTGGAGTTGGGATGGATGTATGTGAAGATGATGGTGCCAAAGTAGATGTTGACCACAGTCAGGTGAGAAGCACAGGTAGAAAAGGCCTTGAGATGCCCTTCCTTGGTGCGGATCCTGACAATGGCCAAAACTATATAGACGTACGACACCAGAGTAACCAGAAATGAACACATGATCACACCTCCACCCACCACAAAGGTCGCAATTTGATTGGCCTGAATGTCAGAACAGAAGAGCTGAAACGGGTGGGACGTCAAAAAGAAATGTCGGATGACATTGTCCCGGCAGAATGACAAAAGGGACATCATGCCAGAGTGCACACCAGAGTTAGTCAAGCCCAAAATCCAGGCAGATGCTGCCAGCCACACACACGTTTTGGGGTTCATGAATACACCATAGTGCAGTGGGTGGCAAATGGCAGCATACCGGTCATATGCCATCACGCCCAGCAGGAGGCATTCAACGCCACCAAAGGAGATGAAGAAATACATTTGGGAGAAGCAACCAGCAAGGGAGATTCGCTTGTCCTGAGAGAGATAACTTATCAGCATCTTGGGAACAGTGGAAGATGTGAACCCAATGTCCACAACAGAGAGATTACCCAGAAAGAAATACATGGGGTTGTGCAGTCTGCTGTCCAAAGCGGTGATGAGAAGAATGAGAGTGTTTCCACCTACGGCCACCAAGTAGCAAAGGAGAAAGAGACCAAAGAGAATGAGTTGGACCTCTGGGTCACTGGAGAGCCCCAGGAGTATAAATTCAGTAACAGCTGTGCCATTCTGCACCATCCAATGTAGGGGCTCCATCTGTGAGGGAATATTAAATGGAATATTTGTCAAAAGGTGGCACATGGAATAGAGGGTTTAGCCACACAAATACAAGCATGAGAACAGTCAAAGCACAACAGCAGTTTATTTTTAATCTCTAGAAAGTATTTGTGCTGCCTTCCATTCTTTGCTTTCTCTTTCTAGCTTCCTCCTCCTAATGAACTCTCAGAAACTCACAGAATTTATATACCTTTAACTGTTCAAGAAGAAACATCAGTTTTCATAAACTCCAGTTCCCAGGACTATGGGAATATCTGATCCAACCCCATTATAATGGAATTCAGTGGGGGGTCAGCATACCTCCGCACCTGAACTCCATTCCCTGCTGACAATAAAAATGCTTTTCTCCAACCACCACACATGAAGTATTTTTAAGCACATCATCTTCCCTTCTGATTGTAACAGTGTTGTATCAGGGCAGGGGTAACTCCAGTGTTACAACCAGAAACAGAATTTGGATGCACAGATCAAGCTAAATATAACACAGAACACTTTTCTCCCCAAGATACTATTTGTTAGAAGAGAGTTGCGATTGGATCTCCTAATATTTGTTTTTAACTTTAAAGTTAACAGATTCTAGATTTGTCTGAAATAACAGATTCAGATGAAATAGTGCTTATTCTATCTCTCCCCCCTTGGGGCAAATAGCCCTTACTCTGCCATGTCCCAGAAAACCCTCTTACCATTGCATCATCAATATATCAAGGTAAGGAAAATTCCAGTTCTAGGACCACATACTGTATTAAAGGGAGGCAGGGAGGCTGTGGGGGGCATGCACTGGATCCTATCCCCTTTTCTGCAGCCTCCCCACCCCCTTTTCTCCCTAAACTTCCACTTTGAAACTTCCAAATTGCTAGTCTGAGGAAACCCACTGAGGAGCAGGAGGCTTACAAAAGTGTAAGGGGAATTAAGCTCCATTTGCTTCTGAAGCCTCCTGATTTGTCCCTGCTCTTAACCCCTGCTACCTCTTAACCCCTGGTTAAGCTAACTGGTTAAGAGGAGCTTTTCCAAGTGGCTGCTCCAATTTTATTTAGCAGCAGGAGATTTTGTTCCTCTTTTATTTAGCTCCTTTTGCCTCTGAAGCCTCCTGATTTGTCCTCCCCTACTGGAAACAGTGTGCCCATTTTTGGCATGGCTGCACCAGTGGGCGGGGGGGATAAGAATAGAATTGGACTCTAAATAGTGCCGTTTAAATGAAATGAATTATTACATTCCCCAGAACTTGACAGAGATACATATTATAACAAGTATGCAATGCATTCAAGATGACTTTGGTCCCCATCCTATTCAATTTTTCAGTGCCGGTGCAGCTGTACCAATGGGGCATGCACTGCATCCTGTGATGGGCAGGCAGTCGCAGAGGCCTCCTCAATGTATGGGAACGTTTGTTCCTTTATCGCGGAGCTGCATTGTGGCAGCACTGGTGCTGGAAAGTTAGATTGGATTGGGCCCACAGAGATTTGTTTTCTGCCTCTGTTAGCCCAAGCCTAGGCAAGTCTACTCAGGAGTAAGTCTCATTTCAGTTGATGGAGCTTACTCCCAGGAATGTGTGGATTGAACTGCAGCCTGAAATAAGTGTTTGGGGACTAGTAATGGCTATTGATAGATATATTTTTCATGAATGTACCTGAACTTTAGCTAGTGGCTGTCTCTACTGAATTTGGTACGTTCATTATAAGAACCTGACACCTTGCTACTAATTCTCCTCCTCTTAGCCTCTTCCCCACAAATAATTAACTGCATGTGACTTATCTGTCAGAGGAAAATGATGCATCACTTGCCTCAAGCACAGCATTGTCCAAGAGGGGAACTCCAAGTTCTCCCTTTTCCTCCAACATGTAAACCTGTCCCACGCTTCTCCTTTGAAGAAATCACAACTGGGATGATGCCATTTGTAGTGGAGAATTTTGGGGTGAGAAAAGGATTCGTATCTCTTCCTTACCCATTGGTTTTCCCGTGAAACTTCCCCTACCAGTCACCTTTCTTCAACCCAAGTGCTAAGCTCTTGTTTCCTCATTGGATTGCCACATGTAGTGGGGGGATGGATGGACGGGACAGGTCGGGGGGACGACCTTGTGACCTGCTCCACCACATTCTTATATTGCCCAAAGTTCTCCAGTTGTGTGATGGGAAAGGAGCTTGCATGCAGCTGCAATTATATTTTAAAACTCATCTCTGTTAATATAAGATTAAACTGTGGAGTGTGATTTGAACTGGTGACTGTGAGGTATGATGGCTCACACATGCAAGCTTCGCTGCAGCCATCAAGTGGGGAACATACATGTGTGAACTAGTTGTTGGACTGAGGAAAAGAACTGGTTTCAGATCTAAACGCAAATGTTTATGAGTTTTCATTGAAATTAGCTGCTAACATCACCTGTTTCATCTTTACTAATGCAATACATCTCAGAATGTCTTCCTGAAGACAGTGAAGTCAACAAATATTTAATCATTTCATGTGCTTAACGATCTGGTCATAAATGATGACGGAAGGCCAGAAATTAATAATGATAATGATAGAATCTTGGCTAGAGCCTGAATTGTAAGCTATAATGATCTAGCTAGATCCTGAATTGTAAGCCCAGCATAGGTTGTAATAATGTAATAATATATTGAGGATGTTGTTCATCACACATGGTATTTCAATTATAACCTTACCTGCTCAGTATTGATCTTTTTGTTTTAAGCAGTAAGTAAGCCATTCTGAAGCTCCATCCTGGAATATATCTCAATAAAAGAGAAATCCTCTTAAATTGCCAGGAGCAAGCTCACCAATACTTCTCCCCCTGGCTCCTTCAAGCCAGAGTTCCAAATCGTACAGTACACAGACCAGGCTAGGCAAATACGCCAGTGTGATGTGCCCAGGGAAATGATTGCTACATACTGTTTTGATTCTTACAGATAACATTATTTATTCCTTTTGAGAATTCAAGAAAGAGTATTCGGTAGAGGTAGTTTAGCACTAGATACACAACATTTGAGGTATAGAGGAACATTCATAATTATTTTCTTGGACATATTGCAAGTCACAGGATGATAAACACAACCTTAAAATGCCACACCCCGAAGTCATCATAACATACATTGGATCAGGACCAGGTAATTAACATTCCCCATCTGATAGCTGAAAACATCTAATTAAAAAAAGACAATTATGAAGTGTCCATCTCTTGTGCTTCCCTTATAACTCCTTGCTATTAAAAAAGGAGCAAGTGAGGAAATTGTAGCTCTGTAATTTTGCACAATGAAAGTGCATTCTGGATGCATTTCCTGATTTGAATGTCTTTCACACTAGTAGGCACACACAGGCATATAAAAATATGAAACACATAATGTTCAGAGAGATGGTGCTGAAGCAACAGAATATACATAGAGTGGCAATTACCTGACATATGGCAAGCTTTTCCTCTTCACAAGAGGATGATATTTATGCTCAGATGGTCATTTAATCACAAATCTGCACCATACAATAAAATGAAATATGGGCAAGATAGAAATTCTCCTTATGCTGTGGACAATGACATTATGTTAACTGGTTCTTGATGACGTTGAATTCCATAGGAAGGACCAGGTACACAAATTGGTAATGGTCCTGGAGCCCATCTTAATCCTGGATAAGCAGGTGTGGGCCATGGTTGGTCTTCTAGCTGCACTTGTTCCTGTCCCAGACAGACCTTGCCACATGGTTCAATCCTAACTAGAATCAGGCCAGCGCACACCATTTACGGTGGTGGAAAGGTTTTCTGCTACTGTAAAATGGCGGATGGCAGTGATCTGTGTGCGCTACCAATGGCAATTTTTAAGTTCTGTTGCAAGAGGTGGCAGCGCTAGAAGGAAATCACCAGACTCAGTTGTACCTGCTGGTACAGGTAAGCATCTGGTGGGAGTGGGGGATGGGAAACAGGGAGGAAAACAGAGGAAATAGGGTGGGTGAATTAGGAGCATTTTGGGTCTGGTGGGGGTATGACAGGAGCAGCTCCCCCAGTAACCTAACCCCTGTTATGTTCCTGACATGCCCCTTAGATAAACAACTTGTGAAGATGAGAGGAACATTGAAGGCCCTCCCTAACTTTTGCAAACTCATACCTAGGTCAAGCAAAAATCACCGGGAGATTTTCCATCAATCTTTATTATGTTTTTTTAGCAGAGGCCTTTACAAATGCATTAGTGTTTCAACAATTAGTACACATAGAGTTGAGCACATATTTTGTACCTAGGTCAGAAGCAGAAGGAAACCAACAGGTGACCAATAAGACCTGATTCCAAGTTGCACAACAGCCACCTCCTACCCTGCGCTGGATACAGCACAGGCTAGTCAGCCTTCCTGTTCCAGTGCAGGATATGGTTGGGTTACCCATTGACTGTGTGTCACATCAGACCTTCTCAAGACATTGATCCCATACTTATAACCTGTTTTTCCCAAGCGCTCTCCAAAAGGCCCCCTGCACTTCCTTGTTCCCAAAGCTGTAGATCAAGGGGTTTAGCAGGGGAGTAATGATGCCATACAACACAGAAACCAGGTGATCTTCTTCCAAGGAATGGTTTGAGGATGGACGCATATAGGTGTAAATGATGGTGCCATAGAAGATGCTCACCACTGTGAGGTGGGAAGCACAGGTAGAGAATGTCTTGATCCTACCACGGGCCGTGTGGATTTTGAGCACTGCAGAGGCAATGAGGATGTAGGAAAGAAGAGTCAGGGAGAAAGGCACAATAATGACCCCCACAGAGATAGTGAAGTTCATCAACTTGACAAGAAATACATCAGAGCAAGAAAGGTGCAGAATAGGAGGAATGTCACAGAAGAAATGGTCAATTTCTTTGGAGTGGCAGAAATCTAGGGAAAAGATTAATGCTGTGTTGACAACAGAATTGATGTTGCCAATAATCCACAAAACCGCCAGCAAAATGCCACGGATGGGCTGTCTCATGAGCAGGGTATAGTGCAGAGGGTGACAGATGGCTGCATAGCGGTCATAAGCCATGGCTGAGAGAAGTACACATTCTGTGCCTCCCAAAGTGACAAAGAAATACATTTGGAGAGCACATCCTATGAAGGAGATGGATTTGTCCCCTGATAAGAGGTCCCACAGCATCTTTGGAACTGCGGTAGATTTGTAACAGATCTCTACAAAAGAGAGATTCCCCAAGAGGAAGTACATGGGAGCTTTGAGGCGTTGGTCAACTCTGATCAATATAATGATGACTAGATTCCCTGCCAAAGTCAACAGGTAGACTAACAGGCCTATAGCAAAGAGAAGACTCTTGTTCTTTGGATCAATAGAGAATCCCTTGTGGACAAATCCTGTGACATCTGTATTCCTTTCAGATTGATGGAGTCCATCTTCAGCCAAGATACTGTAACAGCCTAGGCAGGAGACAGCATCACACTTTATACTGTTAATGCTGGAAATTTCAAAAAGATGATTAAAAAATGAGATATTTATTTGCTCCTGCTTTGGAAATGTAACAGAGTTGAACCACAGGGATTCTAGAGGGGAGATGAAAATGATACAATATTTTTATTAATTTAAAATATTTATACCCCGCCTTTCATCTGCCGGAGCAAATGTCCAGGGCAGATATTGTGATCCATCTTTCCAAGATGGTCATTCAGATGAAATTCTTTCTCAGCCAGACAGCCTCACTGAGGGTGAGAATTCTGTCTTTACAGAAAAAGACCTTGAACTGCTAAATATAGAAGTAAATTAAGGTGAACACAAAAACTCAAAATTTTCCCATCAGATAAAAGTATATCAGTTCTGCTTAAACCAGAAAAGCTCTCAGCACAGTACAAATTTCAACAGTTACCTTAGATAAACTGCACATGCAACACAAAATGTTTTTTAAAACTACAGCTGCAATCCATTGCACACTTTCCAGACAGTAAGCCCCATTGTAGACCAGAGGACTTACTTTGGAGTAGACAAGCATACGGTTGTGCTGTAAGTATGCTTGTTAGAGATACAGGAAGCATCAAAACAAATTCAATGTCAGAAAGCAATTATAGAATTCCGTCTTCTCTGGCAAACGTAGCTGCAAACCTTATCTGACTGGCACGTGAATCCTGATATTGTTTGTTCCCTGACAATGAAAACAGAGCGTAGGCATGCTAAGAGGATTCTCTCTCCCCCCCCCCCCATTCTTCTCAGTCAAGTTCTCAAAAACTCTTTCCCTTCCAGGCTCCCAGGACAAAGGCACCTCCCACAAGAATTGTGACTGGGGTACACACAGGGATATGGGAGAGAAGAGGCCACTGGATAATTGTATAGGAGGCATATGTATCATGAGGCATATATAAGGTGTAGAAGCAACCCCTCCCCCCCATATTGGCAGTAGCTGAACAACACATTGCCAGATAAATTGCATAGCAGGAGAAAAGGATTGGAATAGAGGAGGGTATGTCTTCACAGAATGCCTGTGGGTGAATCCTCTTTCATGAACACAAGTGTACTAGTGCATTCAAAAGAACGGACCATGCCACTAGTCTTCAAAACTAAGGCAATACATGCTTTCCCCAATGAATCAAAAAGTGCCCAACACGGTATCGGGGGATGAACAAGGTTGCCATGGGGGTGATTTCTGTGTAAAGTTTGGCTCCAGGGCATCCAGCAGCCTGGCAGCAGCACTGACTGTAGTGACCAAAGAGGAGAAACTGTAGTCCCAGTGTGTATCCCCCTCATTTACAGCAATAGCATACTTTGGAATACACACACACACACACACACACACACACACACTTGAAGCCATATGTGTCTGCCTGAATGTAGCCTTTCAACAGCCTCTGTAAAAAAGAAGCAGAAAGCGTTTGTTTCAAGGATGGTCAATAGTTCCACTAAGAGGTGCCTACTCTGTGTTCCTTTTGCCCTCGTTGCGCTTCCTCCTCTTGAATCCTGCCTTGTCTGTTTCGTTCTTGCATGCCCTTTGCTATGTCCTCAGTTCTGGTAGTCCACTCATGTTGACCAACCATCTGGCTGTTGACAAAGAAACCTCATAAGGTGTTGATCTGGAGGCAAGCAAGGGTTTCTAACTCCTGGATGGTGCAGCAACCCCCTGTGAATTAAAACAGCCCCCTTCACCCCTCCTTTAATGATGCCATCCTGGGGATCGTGTCTCTGCCTTCACCCCCTCCCCCAAAAAGGCTTAACTCAGGAGCCATTCCATTTTATGCCAAAGTAAGTGGGTGCATCATACCTATTACAAGGTGATCCTTCTACATGTGCACACTGCCCTCTTTCAGTTGCTTGGCCTCTTGTCCCTTCTCACACTCTTTCAAGCTTTTCTCTACCATTATAGCATTAAATATTTGTTGGTTTAATGAAAATGAAAGCTGAAATTCTTGGAAGAGTGACCTTATAGTGTCTATTCTTGGGAGAATGACAGAAAACCGAAACTGTACTAAAGATGGGAAATCCTATATTCAAGCTCTTAAAATCATCAAACCATCCATAGAAGGGTTTTCACATTCAGGACACTATGTCAAGAGTTCTTTTATTTAAAAAAAAATACAATCAGACCCAATTTGTTACCTGCTTGGTATACTGGTTTTAAGGTGGGCCTTTATTAAGCGCTGCAGAGAACCTTCTTCTTTCTCCATCTCCATCTGCTATTGAACTCTGATGAAGACACAATCAAGTTTTAATTGTTGTTTTCTAAACCCAGTCCCAAGAGCTATCAGTCCCCAGGGTTGACAGAAATAATTGGCATAGTAAAAGGAACCCTCTTGCATTGACACAGTGATCCTTTGAGTACAGGAGGAACTTATCTCAGAAATAATGAACCACTCTCATGACTTTGGAAGTTAATGAGACTTTGGGGGATTGAGTTTGTTAGCAACTGCTTCAAGGGACTATTGTAAATTGAGAAGGGCAGCATTTGACATGCCACCTTAGGAATCAGGAGGTCTTGGGCTGGCCCTAGATACAGAGATGGTGAGATTCAGCATTGCAGGGACCACAGCAGCAAACTGTCAATCATGCAAATTCTCCTGGGCAGGAGGGGTCACAGAAACAGGAAGAGTGTTATGGAGCACGCCCTACGCATAATAATAATAATAATAATAATAATAATAATAATAATAATAATAATAATAATAATAAACTTTATTTGTATCCCGCCCTTCTCCCTGAAAGGGACCCAGGGCAGCTTACAACATGTAAAAACAATTTTAAAAAACATGATTTAAGACAGATAAAAACATATTAAAAACACATTAACAGAGGCCATAAAAATAGTAGTCAGAATAAAATCAGAATAAAAAGAGCATAAAACAGCAAATCAAAGAGGAATCCAGCCTGTCAAAAAGAAACTAAAAGATGTATAAAAGTGTTAAAAAGGCCATGGAATCAGAAGGCTTGTTTAAAGACCAGGGTCTTCAGGCCTCGCTGAAAAAACTCAAGAGAGGAAGCCATTTTCAAGTCATGGGGAAGGGAGTTCCACAATGTTGGTGCCACTACTGAGAAGGCCCTATTTCTTGCCGCCGCCCCACGAACCTCCTTGGGCCACCGCCCAAGGCACTCGGCACTTGTAAAAAGGCCTTCTCTTATGACCTGAGAGGACGAGCCGGATTGTACGGGAGTAGGCAATCTCTAAGATAGCCTGGCCCAGAGCAGTATAGGGCTTTAAAGGTCAAAACCAGCACCTTGAATTGGGACCGTAAATGGCAGCCAATGTAGCCCCCGGAGAAGCAGACTGACAGAGTCAAACCGCCTAGCTCCAGTGACCACACGGGCCGCTGCATTCTGCACTAATTGCAGTTTCCGAACCGTCTTCAGGGGCAGCCCCACATAAAGCGTATTACAATAATCTAACCTCAATGTCACCGTAGCATGGATCACAGTGGCCAGGTCTGCACGATCCAAGTACGGCCGCAGCTGGCGCACCAGCCGAAGCTGAGCGAAGGCCCCCCTTGCCACAGCCGCCACCTGGGAATCCAGGAGCAGCTGCGAGTCCAGGTTGACCCCCAAGCTGCGGACCTGCTCCTTCAGAGGGAGTGCAAACCCATTCAGAGCAAGCCGATAGTCCAGCACCTGCATCGAGGATTTCCTAACCAGGAGAGCCTCTGTCTTATCTGGATTTAATTTCAGCTTATTAGCCCCCATCCAGATCCTCATTGCTTCCAGGCAGCACTCCAGGCCCTCAACCGCCACCCTGGAGTCTGGAGGAAAGCAGAGATAAAGCTGGGTGTCATCAGCATATTGATGGCACCCCACTCCAAACCCCCGGATGACCTCTCCCAGCGGTTTCATGTAGATGTTAAATAGCATGGGGGACAGAATTGAACCCTGCGGCACCCCGCACCTCAAGGGCCAGGGTGTCGAACAGGCATCCCCAAGCACCACCATCTGGGATCGACCCTCCAAGTAGGAGCGGAACCACTGCAAAACAGTGCCTCCAACTAGCAACTAGGCCAGTAGGCCCAGAAGGATACCATGGTTGATGGTATTGAAAGCCGGCAAGAGGTCCAGTAGGACCAACAGGGACACACTCCCCCTGTCCAGTCCCCGGCGTAGGTCATCCACCAAGGCGACCTACGCATGCGAGGGATATGATAACCTTGAAGGTGGCCTGGGAAGGGATCTGAGTTGCCTGTTGTCGCAACATGGGAGAGAAGAAGTGAGGGCACTTAGAAGCAATCCAGGGAAGTTGGCTGATCACCCTGTGTGGCTTTGACTTCCATAAATTGGTGGTAATCAGATAGGAAGGGGGCAGGGGATTGTGGAGTGTTACCACCCTGGATGCTGGGTGGCACAGTGGTTCATGGAGGAAGGCTGGAGTGGAGGTGCTAGAGAGTTAGGGCACAATCCTAACCCCTTATGTCAGTACTTTCCAGCACTGACATAAGGGCAATGTGGCTTCGAGGTAAGGGAACAAACATTCCTTTACTTTGAGGAGGCCTCCATGAGTGACATCCAATTGCAGGATGCAGCACATGTTCCATTGGCACTGCTATGCCAGTGCTGGAAAGCACTGACATAAGGGGTTAGGATTGTACCCTTAATGATTCAACAACTAGGCAGGCAGGAAGAAGAATGAATGTGGACCAAACAACATAAGGCTGTGAAACGGATACAAGGTGTTATCAGTAGAAGTTTAGCAGGAATGCTTACCTGAAACATAAACAGCATGGTCCATCTTTGAATGTTCAACTAGAGTAAAAGAAACGGTTTCGGTTTTTCACAAACGGTTTGCTGGACTTGGCCACGTGCCGCAGTGTTCTCAGCACAACAGATAAGAATGCATTTGAATGAATAGCCTTTGTTTTCAGAACACAGGAAAAAAAATATTCCAGCAGTTTGAACTTTTCAGTTTGAAGGCTTCTTCAGAGCACCACTTGCACACACAAATGTTAGAAAACAAATATTCACACCGGCTCTCATAGAAACCACTAGGAAGCTTAGCTCTCCTTATATTTCTTGTTCTTCATTTTTAAACCAGTCTTGGTGCATTAACACATGAAACTAACACGTAACAGTCTTTTAAGTAAGATTTAGAGGTCTAACTACGTTCTAGGGTTTAAAAGAGAACACACCAAAATCATTTCCAGGTTAACATCAAAGGTCAGATTCCCAGAGAAAATCATTTTGCAGCAGTTTTTAGATGAACACACACACCGTGACATGAATGGCAAAGTAAGTTGCATTTCGAAGGCCAACAGAAGAACGTATGATGAGATGAGGTCAGCTTTTGAATTAAGGGGTTGCAGTACCACCTACGGCCTGCTCAAATCTGTATGATGTATAAATGAGATGTACAAAGTGAACAACTGGTGATGTGTAACGGACCAATGAATTGTCTCCATGTATGTGTTTCAAGGAGGGAACCCTAGATTGTAATAAAAGTCAGCTGAAGGGGACGTTTTGCTGCTTCTCTCCTCCCCACTTCTAATGCACGCAGTCTCCTTTGGAGATGTGGATGGATTTACAACCTTTTGCTGATGGATTACAATAAAGGCCTGGAATTGATCACCTGTGTCTACTGAGTTTGCTTTGGAACCTGGGATTACCGTGCAACATCTGGGATCTCTTGTAACATCTTGATTTTTGCACCTTGCAACAAAACCAAGGGTTATTTTAATTTTTTCCCCATAGGATCCTACTGGATTCTTATGTTGAGAGATTATATCATATCTATCTGGATTCTTAGGTTGAGTGATCCTCCTCATTTGCTTTTTTTTTCTCCTAATAATGCGTGGACATCCAAGAACTGGCTTTCACTATCTTTTTTAGTATGTGATGATTTTGAAACAAAGCCCAAGTAAAACAAACTTCTGGCCAGGGCATGGACCTGGTGCTTACCATCTAGCATAGAATCCCTGCATTTCATTTTCCTCAGTTTATTGGGCTACCATCATTTAAAATTAGGGTGCCCAGGCAAAAAGAGGCCACCTTGAAACAGTTGTTCTCCCAAGTGAACAGGGTGAACATCCAGTCTACATGTTCACAGCAGTCCAACACAAACTAACTTTTCCTATTACCATCTCTCTAAGGAGCACAGAGTAAATTTCATAAAATCTTCCAGGTTTTTTTTTAAGTCAGAAATTGTAGCCCTCAGAGAGGCGTCTAAGTTCTCAAAAACACTATACTTAGCGCTCATTAGTGTAGGTAGCTATCCAGGTGAATAAAAATAGAGGCCACTTAATCCTGGAGGTACTTCCATCCTGAAATCAGAGTCTTCCATTCAGTGCTGGGTGTTGCTCTATATAGGGGTCAGAATCAATAAATTCATCTTTAGACTACTAAATAAGCAAAAGCTTTCTTGGGGTACCTCTGAATCCTGACATTCTTGTTCTATTTGATTCCATAGGAAGGTACATCCAGGTCTAGCAAAGAATTTATTTTTATAGGATGTTTGGCAGCCTGAGATTTCAGAGCAGCTTCCAAAAGGGAAGATGATGACAGAAAAGGACAGAGAATAAATCAGCAGTAAATCAAGGTGGGTAGGCAAGTGGGTAGCCGCGGCCTGGGGAGACTAGTCTTTGCACCATGGTGGTTGTTATGGCTGCATTTGTTGCTGTTTCTCTTCCCCTGGTGTGAGTGTGAAAAGATGACCGGCAGTTGTACATTTGACAGAGGTACCCAAGACAACTTGTTCAGGCCAAGTGAACAAGTTGTCGGGATTGTGGTAATTATATGCACAGGCACTGGGCTTAGCCTTAATATGTGGCAAATGGCAGCAGGCACGCCTGCGCAGAGCACACTCTGCAAGCCTCGAGATATGCTGACACTATCTTTAAGCCCAGTGCCGGTAAACAACAGGATGTTATGGAGAAGCGCATCTTATCTAAGAATGTTGTGGTTAGCTAGAGCTAGCCGGTCACCTAGCAGTGTAATCTTAGCAACCTTCACTAACTCTCTTTGTATTGCACAGTATTGCTTCACATGTTTAAGAATGAATAAAAGCTTGGGTCAGGCTGGCCGGGAGACGGACGTCTCTCTCGATCTCACTTCATCCCGCTTCTGGCTCAGCTCTCCCTGCGTCTCTATCTGAATCCCATTCTGCCGTCCCTTTCATTGCTCTGTTCCTCGCTGCTCCAGTTCCCACTTTTAACTCTTTCAGTGCTCTTTGCACTCCCTCAGGCAACAAGGTTCTGAAGCCTTGTGTGCCTCCCAAAGCAGCATTGCACTGCTACACGGGATCTTGCCTCTAATTCAGCCTGCAATTTATCAGGCAACTTTTCGGTATACATGAGGTCTATTTATTTATTTACTTATTTTTGAAGATTAGTGGCATTAGTAGTAATAGTGATTTTCACACCATTTATTGTGTGTGAATATGTCTGTGTTTCTGTGTGTGCGCGCGAAATGTATTGCTATTTATCAATCTATTTAACTCATTACAATATTTGTATGCTGCTTTAAACTTATTCCCTGTGGATTTCTGCAACTGAATTTTGAAGGTCTCAATCTAGATTGCCACATACTTGCCCACTATTTGCTTTACATATTAAATAACCACTGAATGGGACAGGGGTGGCTGTGGTTTGCCAAATAATGCAGGTCTATAATTCTCTCCCCTCACACCAGGATCAGACTCTGGGGCTGCAATCCTACCCACACTTACATGGATTAAGTCCCATTGACTATAATGGAGCTTACTTCTGAGTATGCATGCATAGGATTAGGCTCTTGATCCCATACCTGTGCACTATTTGAAAAGGAAACAAGTCAGTCTTGTTTATTGTGAATTGAAGTGTGTATATGTCTTTTTTTCTTTGCAAAGATTGCGTACACAGCACCCCACACTGAAAAAAGTGGGGTGGCCCTTTTGCCAGACATGGGCTGAAGCCAATATTCTCTGACCTTCAACAGCAGTTTGGTTTGCCAGGCAGAGTCAATTAGGCAAACTTTGTTTATTCAGCGTTTATTTCATATATTTATATCCCACCTCTCATTCAGGAACCTCAGGAGCCCACACTATTTCCCTTTTTATTCTCCCAACAATTCCCTTCCTACCTCCCCCATCTCCATTTGTGACCTTATGTGTCCTCTCATGTGTAAGGATTCCCTTTTCTTGCCTAGAAATGACTGACTTTTAGGGCCTAGTTGTATAAGCAAAGGTCTGATGATTTTTTTTAACTTTCTCCCTCCTTGATTATTATATTATTATCCCCACAATTAAAGGAATATATTGTTTCACCCAATCCTTGCCTACCTCCTCATTTGATGCCAGTCACTTGAGTTGAGACTTCATATTTCAATAGCAAGAAATACAAGGGCTCTTGAAGAATCCTCATATCTATTTTTTTTTAAAAAAAAAGAATGGAGGGTGAGGAAAGAGGAAACTGGATGACCATTCTTCTCTAAATGGCATCCCTGAAGATGGCTTTGGGGAGAGAAGGGCAGGAATGTTGACCTTAGGAGAAGAGAGTACATCTTTAAGGGAAGAGAATATGAATGGTGGTGCATTTCTCATTCTGGAACACAAGTGGGTATACTCATTGCTTAATGTCATGTGTACAATGGAATCACAACTGACTCACGTTTTATTATCTTACCTATGCAAAAACAACTGGGAAGACTCGTAGGAGAGTGCATTGGAGATTGCATGCCCTCATTGGAGAATAATCATCTTTCTTCTGTGCTGTGCAACTTTAGATGTATTTGGATTGATGCTCGTAATCAAGGCCCATTCCAATCTCATTTCCAGTTTGAGTTTGTCACTGCAATGGTTGTGTTTTTTTGGTCACTGTGATGAATGTCTTGATTTGAGAGAATCACTCTCCTCCTTCTCGTTGGCAGGTATACTATTTCACTGCAGGTCTATATTACATATAATTTATTAATTACAAGAAGGATGTGTGCTGCCTACAGGGGCCCACTCACAGGGAAAAGGAGGACATTTAAGTTCTTTTCTAGGACATAAGATTAAAACAAAGGACATGTCCTGGAAAAAGAGGATGTCTGATCACCCTGAATGTGATGTAATTAGGAGTGCTAGAGCTTTCAGTGTTCTTTTGTACCATAGGCCATGTTATCCTTCTTGAAGGACTGTCCAAAATGGAAACAGATGACAACATTTGAAAACATTACCAATATTTAAACATGTGGCTTATAGATAACAGCTACATATTAGGGAAGCATTTGAAAGACTTGAATGCTTTAATAGAGATGGTTTGCAAATTGCTTATTAATATTCATACAGAGGTGTAACTCATCAGAAACAAACCTCAATAGATTGCTTATTAAAATATTTTGTAACCTTTACGTATTTTATTTTTTTCTGGTTACTTCGTTGCTGTTTGCTCACTAATAAAGGAGATGAGAAAGAAAAGCTGGGGATGGTAAATATGAGATCAATTCCAAAAGTCATGGACTAGTAGCCTTCTTCCGTACTAGCTGGGCTCTAGTGTTCAGCTCAGGCCTCAGAATAATAATGTAGAACTTTGGAAGAAAGATGCAACTCAACAATCCACCACTGGAGGTCAAGATGCAGAAGACCTCCACAGCCACCATGTATTTCCCCTGGGTGCTCAGATAGCTGGGGACAAAAGATATCCAAACACTGCAGAGCACCAACATGCTGAAGGTGATCTGTTTGGCTTCATTAAAAGTATCAGGCAGCTTCCTGGCCAAGAAAGCCACGATGAAGCTGATCAAGGCCAAGCATCCCATGTAGCCCAGGACAATGTAGAACATGAAGACTGAACCTTCATTGCATTGTATAATGATTTGGTCAATGTGGGAGTGCATGTCAAACTCTGGGAAGGGGGGAGATGTTGCCAGCCACACCACACAGAGGCCAGCTTGAATGAGAGAACACAGAATGATGACTGAGACTGCCAGCCTCTTCCCCACCCATTTCCTCATGCTGTTTCCTGGCTTGGTGGCCATGAAGGCCAAAATGACAGTGATGGTTTTGGCCAACACACAAGACACAGCAACAGTGAAGACGATGCCAAATACTGTTTGGCGAAGAAGGCAGGTCACCTTCACGGGCCGACCAAGGAATAGGAAGGAACACAGAAAGCAGAGCAGCAGAGAAGAGAGAAGAGTGCAGGTGATGCCCCAGTTGTTGGCCTTGACAATGGGAGTTCCCCTGTGTTGAATGAAGGTCCACATCACCACAACTGTCAGCAGGGCAAGGAAAAGAGCAAAGGAAGACAAAAGGATTCCCAAGTTCTCTTTGTAGGATAGAAAGATTAAGAATTTGGGGATGCACTGATCCTTGCGACTGTTTGGGTACTGATTTTCTGGGCATTTGTCACACTGTTCTGCATCTGAAAGAAATAAGCCAATCTCCATAATTTCAGCATATCTATATTAGCCCAATCAAATTGATGGGATCAGCATCTTGTAACTGGCATGAAATCTGGTATTACAGAGAATTCAAGAAGCTCACTGAAAAGAAAGTGATAGCAAGTTTTGCTTTTGAAACAGGAAGTCATTGAACTGAATGAATTCAATTTGACTCTTTCAGAATCCATCAAGATTGTTCAGTGTCTATAAGTAGACCATCATCAGAATATTTCACTTGGGGATATGTGATCCAGGCTTTGCAGAGTATTACAGTGCAGTCCTCAGCTCCTAGGGCGCCCGACTTCAGCGGCAGCAAAAATGGCTGCCGCTGCATCCTGTGTGCCCATGGCAGCTGGGGGCAGCACCTCGGGAGAAGAGTACTTTTGTCCCCTTCCCCTGGTTAAGGGAAGTAGCCCTGGAATGGGGTTACTCGATTTACTGCCGAATGAGGTAAAAGCGTTTGTGTTGGGCAGTGAGCCCCACACGAACACTCAGGATCCAGCAGTCTGCTTCACCAGTCCCACCTCCCTCCATCCCTGCTCCCTCCCCCCAGCATGCCTCCGCCTCCCTCTCTGTGCCTCCCGCCTCCCTGTCAAGCCTGCTCCCTGCCTTCTCCCCATCCTCCACCCCTCCCCCTCCCCAGAACGCCTCATCCCCGCATCCCCCCATGCCTCTGCTTAACTTACCATGGCTCGGTGGTCCAAGCGACCGCCAAGTGGCGGAGCGCAGGTGCCCATCTGATGCTAAGCCAGTGCCAGGAGGTGCTGGGCTACCACCGGCGCTTGCCCAGCAGTAAGCCTCACAAGCGTGTCTTGTGAGGCACACCGCTTTCGCTTTTCTCTTCTCTCCAATGGGCAATTTTCACAATGGAGAGAAGTGAAAAGCAGTGTGCCCCATGAATCTGTCCTGGGACCGGTGCTTTTCAACTGCTTCATAAACGACCTGGAGACAGGGTTGAGCAGTGAGGTGGCTAAGTTTGCACACGACACCAAACTTTTCCAAGTGGTGAAGACCAGAAGTGATTGTGAGGAGCTCCAGAAGGATCTCTCCAAACTGGCAGAATGGGCAACAAAATGGCAGATGCGCTTCAATGTCAGTAAGTGTAAAGTCATGCACATTGGGGCAAAAAATCAAAACTTTAGATATAGGCTGATGGGTTCTAAGCTGTCTGTGACAGATCAGGAGAGAGATCTTGGGGTGGTGGTGGACAGGTCAATGAAAGTGTCGACCCAATGTGCGGCGGCAGTGAAGAAGGCCAATTCTATGCTTAAGATCATTAGAAAAGGTATTGAGAACAAAACGGCTAATATTATAATGCAGTTGTACAAATCTATGGTAAGGCCACACCTGGAGTATTGTATCTAGTTCTGGTTGCCGCATCTCAAAAAAGACATAGTGGAAATGGAAAAGGTGCAAAAGAGAGCGACGAAGATGATTACGGTGCTGGGGAACCTTCCTTATGAGGAAAGGCTACGGCGTTTGGGCCTCTTCAGCCTAGAAAAGAGATGTCTGAGGGGGGACATGATTGAGACATACAAAATTATGCAGAGGATGGAGAGAGTGAATAGGGATATGCTCTATACACTCTCACATAACACCAGAACCAGGGGACATTGACTAAAATTGAGTGTTGGGACAGTTAGAACAGACAAAAGATAATATTTCTTTACTCAGAGTGTGGTTGGTCTGTGGAACACCTTGCCACAGGATGTGGTGATGGCAACTGGCCTGGACACCTTTAAAAGTGGATTGGACAAGTTTCTGGAGGAAAAATCCATTACGTGGTAAAAGCCATGATGTGTATGCGCAACCCCCTGATTTTAGAAATGCGTTATGTCAGAATGCCAGATGCAAGGGAGGGCACCAGGATGCAGGTCTCTTGTTATCTGGTGTGCTCCCTGGGGCATTTGGTGGGCCACTGTGAGATACAGGAAGCTGGACTGGATGGGCCTATGGCCTGATCCAGTTGGGCTGTTCTTATGTTCTTATGTGACATTGTGTGCCAGTAGTGAGCCAGTGCGCTGAGCCCAGGATTGGGCTCTTACTCTTCAGACTATATTTTTTTTTTTGAAGCATGAAAAAAGAGTTAGTGACAGAAGCCACAGGATTTTTCTGACCCACCAAGTTTTCTTCCAGGGAGTAAAGTTCCCCTTTTGTTGGTGAGTGGAACTCACAAAGTGTTCTGCTTTTTAAGAAAAATATTGGTATGCTGGACAGAGGCTCTTGCCTTGTGTAAAAGGAAATTTGGCAATGTCTGAACAGAGGATTGACCTGTTTTTGAGTGAAGTCATGCAAGAAAGCCCTTCTCCACATGAATTAAGGTGATTCAAATATTTATAAACTGATCAGTGCTATTGAAAGAAATGTGGTGTTTGGATAATTTGATGATAAATGTTAGGCTGTTGAATGTATCTGCTAAGCAAGCTTTGTAGTTTTGGCTGTCCTATTAAAATGAAAACCACACTTTCAATGGGGAATATCTCAGAATGAATGAGTTAGGAAGCAATCCTATACGCACTTACTTGAGAGCAAGTCTCATTGAACTCAGTTTACAGCCCAATCCTAACCAAAGTGCCGCTGTGCAATCCAGTGGGGTCGGTGCAGCTTCCGCTGTATCCAGGGCTGGAATGGAGGCAGCTGGAGATCTCGTTGAGATAAGGGAGAATTTGTTCCCTTACTCATAAGAACATAAGAACAGCCCCACTGGATCAGGCCATTGGCCCATCTAGTCCAGCTTCCTGTATCTCACAGCGGCCCACCAAATGCCCCAGGGAGCACACAAGACATCAAGAGACCTGCATCCTGGTGCCCTCAATTGCACTGGCATTCTGACGTAGCCCATTTCTAAAATCAGGAGGTTGCACATACACATTATGGCTTGTAACCCGTAAAGGAAATGTCCTCCAGAAACTTGTCCAATCCCCTTTTAAAGGCATCCAGGCCAGATGTCGTCACTACATTCTGTGACAAGTAGTTCTACAGACCAACCACACGCTGAGTAAAGAAATATTTTCTTTTGTCTGTCCTAACCCTCCCAACACTCATTTGAGTGGATGTCCCCTGGTTCTGGTGTTATGTGAGAGTGTAAAGAGCATCTCTCTATCCACTTTATCCTTCCCATGCATAATTTTGTATGTCTCGATCATGTCCCCCCAGGCGGATACTCCTTATCAATCCCCTGCAAACTCTATAGGTCTACTTGTAACTGTGCAAGCTTATTCATAGGTGCAGAAACAAGTAGCCCCATGTAGGATTTTCAGGCCTGGGAGGGGGTGAGGATGCAGAGGAGGACTGCTCCGCCATTCCTGACTCCTCCCAGACCTGAACAAACATTTTTTTCATCCTCATGTAGAAATAATGATAAAAATGATAATAGCAACAATAATCAGAAAGTAACTTTGCAGTCTTTCACTCACCCATCTGCACTGACATCCCATCTTCAGAGCAATGGACACAATCATAGCAACAAATCTGCTGCCCCTCGCGAACAAGCCTATTCTGGCCAGGATGGCACTTCTCAACACATCTGGACTGGGGCACCATCTAAGAATGATCACAGGGAATGGGGGTGTGTGGGGGTATCAACTAGATGGTACAGAATGTTCATTTTGCTCCATTTAATGACATACCTAGTCCTCTGTTTAAATCCATGTGCCCTCAAAGTAACCAGCTATTTTATACCTTTCTCTTATCCACTCTATAACCAGACCACCACTGGGTCTCTTTGGACCTGCACCAGCTCTTCAGCTGGCACAAGTCAGAGGAGACAAAGGACGCCTGTTGGTTGTCTCCAGAAGGGATAGCTTCTGGCACAAGTCACTTGTGCCACATTCCACACCCTCCTTCCTCTGAAACCCGATCTTCCCAAATCTGTCCCAAACCTCCCACCCCTGGCCCCATTCTGCCCACCCTGCTGATTTACCAAGGACCTTCAGAGGATCTTCTCTTTGCAGTCATGGTGAGAGGGTACCCTTACCATCCAGAGTGGTAGCCTGGAAGCAAGCAGCTATGAGCACTTCCCAAACAGCTCTTACAATGCTGTAACCGTATTCCACCACCAGGACCCTAGTGCTGGAGGCACACTGGTATGTTAAGATTGGGCCATTAGAGTACCATCCTGTTCATGTCTATTCAGAAGTCATTTCCACGCAATTAAATGGAACTCATTCCATTTTTTCATAGAATTACAGCCTCAGCCTCCCCTGCAGTCTCCCAATTCTTGATTCAGAAAACAGCATCATCCTCCCCACCTGCTTGAACCTGGGATTCCACAGGATGGCACTTCCATTCAAGGTGAATTCTCTGCCTGTAGGAACCTGGGAGTCCATCCTGCCAACACTGATGCTCTTGAAGGAGTGATTGGGGAATGTGACTGTGTTGATGATATCAAATGAACTTGCCAGTTCTCCCTGCTGGTCAAGAGAAATTTCTTCCCCAGCACTGTTGTTGAAATGGACGTTTCTCAGGAAAGAATTGATCTGGGTCAGAAGGGGAGAGGTAGAAAGACAGATAAATGAAGAACAGATTGTTTGTGTGTGTGTGTGTGTGTGTGTGTGTGTGTGTGTACAAAACAGGTGAATCCAAGTCATATGAACCTTGTTAGATGCCTGTCAGTTGACTTTAGGGAGAGTCACACCAGCTGCTGCTTTTGGAAATGTATCTCACACACCTGCTCAGAACAGGAATTAGTGCTCTCCTAGTTCTGTGAGGTGGTATTTAGTGGCAAGCATTTCATAATGAATGAAGTTCATTGTTTTATATTGAAGCAATTTGGGAGGGTTTTCTGTTTTGGGGAGAGTATAAAACAGAACTTTGCTTCCAAGAAGGAATTGCAGAATTGAGCAATTGTAGTTGTCTGTTCCCATCAGTTCAGCTTTCTACTTTTCTATTGACTCGTCATCGATGAAGCAGCCTGGGATGTGTGGTGCATGGGGACCTTTCACCCTTCTAGGAAGGCCTTTGTTCAATTTCTTTGTTGTTGTGCCTGGTCTTTGTTGAATATGAGCTGGCCTGGCCCAGGCCATTGTGCCACTCTTCCAGTGTGACCTCTCTAACCTACACCCCCCCAGAAAGCTTTAACGTAGGATAGGTGTTGGAAGGATATGTCAATACCTGAGTGCTTGGGGGAAGCATGGCATGTGGTGGGTGTGCCTCGGTCTCCTCTGCTGTGAAGCACAGAAGGTAACTTTTCCCTATTTTGATGCATTTAACTTTTCATTCCCTGCAATCTCTGATATAAATCAATTTTACTGTGCAGTTATAGCCTATACCTTGGGTTCCTTCATGCTCGACCCCCTAGTGGGTCCCAAATCACAGTTTAAGAAACAGTAGCCTATACCTTGCGTTCATTCATGCTCAGCCCTCTCATGCTCAGTGTTCCCATTATTTTTCACCATGAGGTGGATGTTTCTCTAGAAACCCAATCCTATGGCTCATTTATGACATAGAGAGGACATCTCGCTTTCAGAAATGCCTTTCCACGGCTCACTGATAACGGCCATTTTAGAGACATTGCAGCAAACGGCAGCAGTGGTGGTAGACACTTGTTATGTCCGATACTACCTAATTCCCCACATGTCCAGTGCAGAGGCCCCAATGCAGCTCCTGCTTAAACCTTTGAGGGAAGATCTGAGTTTCCCAGGATAAACCTGTGCCTGGCCACAAGGGCTACTCAGACCTGTGCCAGCTGTATATATGACACATTTCTGTGAGGACGCAGTTCAGGGGATCAAAGTCAGGAATGGGTCAGGATTTGATGGCTACTGCTGCTGCTGAACCTACCCACTTCCCAGTCCCAACCTGCCATACTCCCTGCACCATTGCCACCCCATTCTGCCTACCCCACCTGGCCCTCTCCTCCTCATCTCCCTCCAACCACCTACATGCACTTACTAGAACCAGCAGGTTTCCATTGCCTGTGTCATGCGGACCTGGCTGTTCACCACTTCTGGCAGTGACCGTGCCACGAGATCTGGCAAGTCACCTTTGGAAAAAGCCAGAAAGCACTCGGCATCATCAGGATCAGGCTGTTAACTTCAGATCATGTGATGCCACACTGTGTAAATATAGGCGAGTTCTGAACAACTTGTAACTTACAAAGCTCAACACAACCCATTAGTGAGAAATGCTCAGAAGCAAGGAGCAGGCCAGAGGATTTGTGCAGATATCATTACACACTTGAGAATAAAATGCATTGAATAGAGAGGAATTTCTTCCATCCCTACCAACTGCTATAAGAGGCACCTTTTAAAATGTGTCCTCAAGTTTAGCAGATGGCAAGTAACTGTCCCTCATCACCCCAGCATAGCATTTTTTCAGTGGCTGTTGCTGGTGCTTTCTCCATGTTTTTTTTCTCTTTCTTTTCAGATTGTGAGCCCTTTGGGGGATGGGGAACCATTCTTTAATTTAGCTGTGTGAGCTGCTTTGTGAATTACGTTTTGCTTTTTTAAAAAAGGATATAAATATTCTTAATAATGATGATACTTCTGAATAAAGAAGCTCTGGATTGCACTATTGCACTGTTGTTTTATCATCAGCTAATGTAGAAATTCATTTATGACTACAATTACTTTCCACTGCCTTCTGCACAAGAATTAGGAACCAGAATCCAGCCAGTGTTTGTTTCAAAATGCACTTGTGGTTTATTATGCTCAAATTGAGAGATAGTCCGACCTGCCATGGGTGGAGATTCCAGATACTCAATGTAGCTCCATCGCTGATGGCTTTTGGCTTGGATCTTGATGAAAACATGGCATGGAGAGCATGTGCGACAGAATACACAGCATTGTAGATACTGTAGCTCTGACCAGTCATTTGCATTTCAAACATATGTGAAGGGAGGCTCCTCAGCTTTTCCTTTCCACTGCACTTTACTTCTCTTCTCACATAGGATGAGGGGAGAAAACATTTAAATGCCGAAGACCAAAACTGTGCCATGAAATAAAACTTTGATTGGTAAGGGTTGATTGTCTCCAGGAAATCTTCATATCCGGGCATGTCATTTGAGTGGAGGGCAAAGGATAACGTACCATTGAACGTTTTGGGTGCAAACTGAGCCAGATAATTTATACCTGCGAAATCCCACTGGGCTGTAATGATCCAAACCTTTTCTATTGGCTTTCTTAATTCATTTTCATTGATGATTAGAACTCTTCGGAATATCTCCATTAATCGTGCATCCCCGTTAACAAGAATCACATTGCTTCTGCTCAATAACAGAGAAGAATTTATTCTTTCTGTGGTCGGAAGTAAGAGATCATCAGATGGATCCCAGTATCTCTTTAGTGCTGGAATCATTTCTGTAAACTCGACACAAATGTTGTTCTCCAGGAGCCTAGATGTCAAGCTCTGCAGGAAAAGTGCCCCAATTTCATCATCTGAAACAATGACACCAATCCATGTCCATCCAAAGTGCTTAAGGAGATGAAGAATCCCATCATGCTGAGAATTTCCAGTTGGAAGCATGTTATGGAGTAAAGGAAACTGAGTTTTATCATTCAATACATGGTGAAAGGAGTTGTAATTGAACTAAGGAGAAAAGACAACAGTATTTTTAGAGGTGACAGAAACCTACCTCTCCTCCTGAATTTCAAAATCTTTCTCCCAATCTATAGCAAGAGGGAATGTGCCTTTCAAGGATTCCGATTCAGCACCAAATATTGTGAAATCTGAATGTCCTCTAATGCTTTGCTGTTGGCAGGAGTATTGAAGGGCTAAGTCCAAAGTATAGAGAAATACATACATATCTCTCAGTATGGAGAAATTTGAATTCTTTCTACATGAAGAGAAATGTTTAACTAAACACAAATGAGCACACCAACATACACACCACACTTCTGTATTCATATTGAAGGGCTAAGTCCAAAGTATAGAGAAATACATACATATCTCTCAGCACGGAGAAATTTTTATTCTTTCTACATGAAGAGAAATGTTTAACTAAACACACAAAAGCACACACACATACACACAACACTTCTGTATTCATAACAGCCCTTCTAAACAGAACAAAACAACAGAAAAAAGAGTTTCTTTTTCTAATGTATGCTGGTTAAAAAACCCGGTAGCTACCTGAAGAGGACCTGGGTTGAGCCAAATGGACAGAGCCAAATTTTTTAGCTTGGCTGCTTTGGGGGAATGACCTACGAATAAATGCTCCAGTTGGACTGCTCCCTTCATTTCCATTAATCAAGTGCAATGTTCATTTCAAGGAAGGAACATACTTGTGGAAGTTTGTAGGTATTTAAAATGCTGGGCATGTGGATTGTATTTTGGGGGATGAGCCCTCCAATGATGGCCATGAGCTTCTGTTTCGGGCCACAATGGTAATTATAGCGACACCCTGTGAAAAGGAGATTCAGAGTGCCATAAGCGTTCCCCATTGAATTCAAGAAATCTGGAAAGATGATGCGTCCCAGCGTCTTGTTGGATAAGAGGTTGGCATTCCTGTTGATCTCATTTATGGCAAACTCAAGAGCAAGAGCTTCATGGAATTTCCTGGTGAACATACTGCAAAGAGAGTTTCACTTGATTAAGGCACATGCAATGAACTCTTTCTCCTACAGAAACTGTTGGAGTCATGCCATGTAAGAGCAAAACCCTCAAACCTTTAAAGGATCATGTTAATATTTTGAATAATTTTGTTTTCCACATGTTTTTTTTAATCCTCTAAAATCCTCCCTTTGAGGGCTGTGATGAACTCACCAAATTTGATTTTATTTGCTGCAAGCTGATGTCTGCTTACCATATAGCACAGGCTTTAAACATAGCTACCTAGATAAACAGACACTGCATCTGAATTTGTGCGTTATGTTTAGATAGTCCCTCCTTTGAATCCTAATCCACGCTGTGATATGGTACATCCCAACCCCAGGATGAACAGTTCAGTGATGAATAGAGATTTATTTTGTGTTTGGCCAAGGTAACTGGGGAAGGACTTGAGCTGAGGCAGGAATTGAATTCCTTTGGTTTCTTCTAGCTTCTTCTTATTTTAATTATTTATTTAAAAGATATTTATCCCAACTTTCCTCTGCCGGAGCACATGCCCTATGCAGCTTACAATTTAAGGATAAAATATACACTGTATCAAAACAATAAATAAAACCAGCAAAAAATAAATAAATCCAATTTGAAAAGGGCAAAAACACTCAAGGATCTTCTATGAAAGCACAGGAGGGAGACAAGCCATCACCCAAATGTCAGACAAAACTAAAAGGTTTTGAACCCTCACTGAAATGCCTTGGGGGGGGTAGATCTTAATTCTCCCAGTACGGGGTTCCTTAATTGTGGCACCACTACCGAGAAGGCTCACCATCCTCCTAACTTATGCCACAGTGATCTGGCAGTGGATTGAGATATGGGATTTTCAGCTTCATGAGTGTTGCTGCTCTTTCAGAGCTTGAGCACCTTGCCCTGGTTCTTTGCAGCCAAATTATTAGGCTACAAAAGACGGTGCAGAACAACTTGGAAGCAAGATGGAACAAGGGTTAATTAACTGACATGCATGTATCTCTTCCCTTCCATAAGAATAATTTCAGGACGGCTGGATTTCTTCTACTCTCAATCCAAATGTAGAAAGATTTATTGCAATCTGAAAGTGACAGACATGTTGGGGAACAGGAGGACTTGACTTGAACACGAATCTAGTCACACAAAAAGAAACAGAGAAATGTAACAAAAATGTCAGGAGTAACTGTATAATGACTGTATACTGTAACTCTTTATTATTATTATTAACAGTATTTATATACCGCTTTTCAACAAAAGTTCACAAAGCGGTTTACAGAGAAAAATCAAATAACTAATATTCAAAAAATAACTATATTGTTTCTCTATTCAGATATTATCCAGGAGAGGATGGCTGAAATAACTACTTACATAAAGTTGACTGACCTTTTTGGTCTGTCATTAAAGGGAAGTTCCCTGATCTCTAATTGTACGAAAGATGTAAATTCACCAATTACAATACCATCTAAAGAATCAGGGCCTACAAGCCAGGACAGCGAAGCCCTTCGAGGGTCACAATTCATACTAACACTATGAGGCAGTTGCAGTAGCAAAGTTATCAGCAGTAATGGAATCAGCCTGCAGATCAGAAAGCCTTGGCCCCAGACATACTGGGCCCCCTTCATTGTGACATATGTGCCCATCATCAGTGCTGTTACAGCCATCAGCATTCTTGAAAGGAGCTATAAAATGGGCCTCAAATCTGAAAATAGTTACAGCTTCCCCACTACACAGACCCTGAAATTCCCTTTAGTTAAAGCTCTGCCTGTTTTCAGTGAAACTCTCAAATTGCTTTGTACTGTGTCTTTATAACCCACTATAGAAGAGAAGAGTGTGTCACCTTGTTTGTTGTTACAAACTCTGCAAGTGCCTTCTGCTAATCCTTGGCGTATTCACTACTTGACCGATTATGAAAATTGCAGGGTTGAGAATTGTTCTTCCCAAAGCACTTGAAGACCTGCCAGGCTAAAGTAAACATGTTGGATGGATCCACAGTCAAAAACTTCTCTGCACTGGGGAGGAAGTAAAAGTCTCCAGTGCATGTTGGGTATGAAGAAGAACGTACTGAAAGAATAGCAACTAGCACAAGCGCCGTGGGTAAAAGGAAATTGTCAGTGACCAGAAGCTCAGATTTCCTCCCAAACCCATAACTTTTTTTTCTTTTCCTTGCATATTCTGAAGACACTGTGCATGTCTGTATGTGTGTTTTCTATTCCGTTTGTCTTCATTATCAGGAGCAGTGATTTTCAACTATTTTCACCTCACGGCACAGGAGGTGGCGCACGTCCGAGGAGACCCATAGAGGCCAGCGACCCTTACCCAGGGGTAAGGGGAAAAATTTCCCCTTGACTCTGGCTGAGCTACTTCTGGCGCCTATCCTGCGCTGGATACAGCACAAGCCTCTTTGCTTGCCTGTTCCAGCGAAGGATAGAATTGTGCTTAAGGCACATGTGAAAGGTGGCTACAGGAGATGAAATCCCACTTGGCAACAAATCAACTGCAGATTAGAATCTTATTGCCAAACTCAGAAAGGAATGTTGTTTTAGTGGATCACATGCTGGAATTGTACTGAGAAAATGCACATTCAAATCTCAACTTAGCCATGAAGACTTCTGAGTAACCAAAGGCCAGTCAAAATTCATCACACAAATTTATTTCTCAGGCTTTGTGGGAATAAAAGAGAAGCTTGTGTACTACTCTGGGATCCTTAGGGTCAGATATCAGTATAATAGAAATATCATTGTGGGGACTCCAAGAGAAGATTTCCATTACCCACCCAGTATCCTCTTTCTAAATATGGATATTGAAACTATAACAGTGTTATAGTTCACACAGTGTTCTCACAAACATGTCCCATATTTCTGGCAAACTAAGCTAATGGTGATCCAGCAGCAGAAAAGGTTTGAAATAAAAGTTTGAAAATTGGCAGCAAAAGGAGGAAACAATTTACATTATGATTACATGAGGTGCTTTGAATCAAGCTAGAAGAATCTAAATTTGTTGTGCTCATTAAGTTATAGCTCATCTGACTTTGTATGGAAAAATGTTTCCCAATATATTCATCATCATCCCTATTATACAAAGATATAAACCTAATATATTCATGTGTGTGTGCATGCACATTCCAAATAAAAAATGGTAACGGATCTACAGGTGGAGCCTATTTATCCGCGTTAGTTCCGCATGATGAACAAAAAACCGCATTGTGCTAAATGCCATAGAGTTACGCAAATTCGCTGCAGCCTGACACTTCTGGATGGAAGGAAACTAAGGCAGCTGTTCTCAATCCCCTCCTGTCCCTTCCACTCTGTACTCAGCCCTCCTGTTGCCGGCTGCCCTGCTTCTTTCACAATTGGAATGCTGAGCTTGCTTGGAAAGCCTCATCCTCTGTGTCCTCCCAACAGCACTGCTGCCTCCCAACAGTGCTGCAGGTTCTCCTCCTCTTTGCTGCTGCCGCTACTGCAGCCCTCCCTGGCCACCATCTTAGAAGCTCTCTGCCCCCGAGCATTCTGGGACTTATAGTCTGGCTCACTGCTCACCCTCACCTGTTTTTCCAAGGCTTCCCAAGGTTTGCTTGGGAAGGCTTGCTGGAGCAGGAGAGCCTGCATCATTTGGGGGGGGGGGATTTGGCAAGCACTCCCTGGGTTTTTTAAAGCAATCCTCTCTCTTCCCCCGGCCTCCCTCTCCTGAGCCCTCAACATTGCCAGCTGCCCGCTTTTTTCACAGGTGGGATGCTGAGCTTTTTAGAGTCCAGCCCTATGAGTTTCTACTCAGAAGTAAGCCCCATTGTAGTCAATGGGGCTTACTCCCAGGAAAGTGTGGAGAGGATTGTAAGCTATATCTCATGCTTTGCTTGGTGGGTAGGCTTGCTTGTGCAATAACTGGGGGGGGGGGAAATTTGGCAAACAATCCCTGGGTTTTTAAAGCAATCCCCTCTGTTGCTACCACACCTGCCCCTGTGTGTGTGTGTGTGTGTGTGTGTGTGTGTGTAAGAGAGAGAGACAGAGAGAGAGCACTCCACCTTGCTGCACCTTACTGTGTTCTGGTTACACAGGGTTTTCCGCCCCCCTCTTCAGCCTCTTTGCTGGCTCAGGGGCTCCAGGAATGTTACTGTTCCTTGGAAAGGGGAACCTCTTCCATGGCTCCAGGGCTATTCCCTGCCTGGAGTAGACCTCCAACATGCAAAATTCCCCTGCAAGACACCCTTCAATCTGCAATGGTGCCACTGCATTGGCACAGGGGAATATGCCCTGAACTGGGATGTTTGGATCCTATGGTCTATTGTTGCTGCTAAGATAATTCTATTTAAGAGAACACTGTTTACAAAAGGCATTGAAAGATGATAAATGTTGGAGTGTTTGCTTCTTCTTTTTTCTTGAATTGTAATAAAATTTTCCTGAAAACTGGAGAACTGAAAATTTACAACCCTTACCGCCCAATCCTATCACCCACCATTGTACTCAATGCAGCATGTGCTGCATTTAATGGTGGGGAAGGGCTAGAACAGGAGCCTGAAGGCCAACCAGAGGTGATTAATAAAAGTTTTTGTCAGGGCCCCTTCCAGATGCCCTTACCCCCGACTTACCCAGGAGCAGGCACCCCATGCCCAGGGTGGGGAGGCTTCACTGCCCTCGAAGGGGGCAAAGCAGGGTGGCTCACCTCAGCCAGCCAGAAAGGGCTGGCAGGGCAAACAAGGAACACAGAAGGAAACAAGCCAGGAACAGGAAAGGCCTTTTCTGCCCCACCTGGAGGAAGGGGCGGGGCCAAAGGGGGCAGGCTTGCTCCATAAAACAGGGAGGCCAGGGATGAGAGGCAGTCAGAGTGAAGCAGGGAGCTGTGAGGTCAACAGCTCCTGCTCTTAGGCCAGATTTGGCAGCTCTGCTAGGGAAGAGGACAAGGGTGCTGGAGACCCCTCTCCCTCCAGCCAATCTGAGGCTTCCCTGGGGAGGAACAAGCCTGTTCCAGGCCCCTCCAGGGGAAGGCCCCTACAGTTTTATTTACCTCTGGGAAGGGCTTCCAGTTGCCTCTAGGACTCTTTGGTCTACTCCATAACTCCCTAGTGACAACACAGTTTGCCAACACGACTTCTACTGTATGCTGCAGGGGCATTTTGGCTTGTTGGGGCCTCCTTGGGGTAAGGGAATACTTGTTCCCTTGCCCCAGGGGATGCCCCAACAGCTGCCATGGGTCAACTTGAACCTGCGTTAGCTCCATAGTTGGGGAAGTGGGTTTGGTTTTTGTGGGTGCCAAACCTACCCCCTCTCTGGACCCAATCTGTCCTCTTCCTCACCCTGTCACCTTCCTGTTCTGCCCACCCCACCCCATTCCACCCTCCCTTCAATCCTCCTAACCCTTACACAAACTTACTAGTGGCAGTGGGTGTCAAGTCCTTGTTTTTACACAAACCCAGCCACTCATGACTTGAGGCTTTGGCACTGTCATGGTTGCAGCAGCCATAAAACTATGCTGTTGGAACACTCATTCCAGTGGTGTAAACGGCCCTTAGGATTGTACTGTCAGTGTGTTTGAATGCGGCTGGGCAGGTTCAAGTGGGAGGTGGCAAGATGAAAGTAAGATGACAGAAGTGTTAGGATGTTCCTGAATCACTGCACTGCGCTCTCCTCCCCTTTCAGCAAAAGCAGCCAGGTGGACAAGAAGGAGTTAGTGGTGGCAGGAGGGTATGCACCTGCTAACACACCTGCAAGCAAGAAAGGGGGGACAAAATTGGGTGGAGTTTCAGCTGGCATGTAAACTAGAGGCGGGTGTCAATGCCAATGCTGACAAGACAGATTTGCAAGGTTTCAGGCAGCAAGTCTGCTTGCTTCACTCCAATTGCATTCACAGCTGTGATTTACTATGTAGTACTGCAGCATTGTCCCATACAAATGTGATCCCTGACTGGGTAAGATCGCCTGTGTGAATCATGTAGTTAGGCCAAAGAAGAGAGTGACTGAGCAGTGAAAGCCAGAGGAAACAATGAGGCTGAACACAATTTTTAAATGTTGAATATTTCCACAGAGTGCATTAAAAAAAGAAATGCCATATTTTTATCATTGTTACTTTCAGTCTGAAATTTGGCAATTCTATCACAGCTCTAATTCTACTGCCCTCCATCCCATTAAGACAATTCCTGCCCCATGTCTGGCAAACCAGCATTCTAAACCACAATGTCCTCTTCCCATTCAAGAGCTGCAGCTTAGAAATGGCAAGATTCAGCATTACCAGTAAGTATTATTGTCAGTTAGTGTATTATTGTCAGAAAGTGTAAAGTCATGCACATTGGGGCAAAAAATCAAAACTTCACATATAGGCTGATGGGTTCTGAGCTGTCTGTGACAGATCAGGAGAGAGATCTTGGGGTGGTGGTGGACAGGTCGATGAAAGTGTCAACTCAATGTGCGGTGGCAGTGAAGAAGGCCAATGCTATGCTTGGGATCATTAGAAAAGGTATTGAGAACAAAACGGCTCATATTATAATGCCGTTGTACAAATCTATGGTAAAGCCACACCTGGAGTATTGTGTCCAGTTCTGGTCACCGCATCTCAAAAAGACATAGTGGAAATGGAAAAGGTGCAAAAGAGAGCAACTAAGATGATTACGGGGCTGGGGCACCTTCCTTATGAGGAAAGGCTATGGCGTTTGGGTCTCTTCAGCCTAGAAAAGAGACGTCTGATGGGGGACATGATTGAGACATTCAAAATGATGCAAGGGATGGACAGAGTGGATAGAGAGATGCTCTTTACACTCTCATATAACACCAGAACCAGGGGACATCCGCTAAAATTGAGTGTTGGGAGAGTCAGAACAGACAAAAGAAAATATTTCTTTACTCGGCATGTGGTTGGTCTGTGGAACTCCTTGCCACAGGATGTGGTGATGGCGACTGGCCTGGATGCCTTTAAAAGACAAGTTTCTGGAGGAAAAATCCATTACAGGTTACAAGCCATGATGTGCATGTACAACCTCCTGATTTTAGAAATGGGCTATGTCAGAATGTCAGATGCAAGGGAGGGCACCAGGATGCAGTTCTCTTGTTATCTGGTGTGCTCCCTGGGGCATGTGGTGGGCTGCTGTGAGATACAGGAAGCTGGACTAGATGGGCCTATGGCCTGATCCAGTGGGGCTGTTTTTACGTTCTTACCTACATCAAGGTCACTGGATTCAGCTATAAATTCCAGGAGAAGAACCTGTGCTGAGTGTAAATCAGACAGGTCTTAACCATTCCACCCTCTGTAGATTCAAAATTAAAGACAGTGTCTGTACTCCAGAGAAATTGATAACTTCTTGCACCCAGTGGGATGTAATTATTATTATTAATAATAAAAATATAGCACCATCAATGTGCATGGTACTTTACATTAGAAGAGAAGTCCTTGCTCTGAGGAGCTCACAAATTCAATAAGCACAAGGGACTTGGTTGAGGAAGGGGACCGAGGAAACGTCCTGATTTGGACATCTTTTTCTCAAACAGCAATTTCATTCCAAACCACTTTGTGATTTATTTCTGAAATGTGGGACACTTTCAAAAGTGGATTGTATCACAAACATCCTCTGCTCCAAGAGTGAAAACTGAAAGTTCCGCAAGGCAGGCAGAAGCATATTTAATATAGCTAATATAGAGAACGGAGTCTTGGCTTCACAATATTGAAGCAGAAAACCCACAATCATTTGGATTCTGTGAATGTAGTTTTATGCCCTACCCATGGCTTTCCGGAGTGCCCCTTGCACATCCTTGTTTCTCAAGCTATAGATGATTGGATTAAGCATTGGTGTGAGAATCCCGTATAGCACAGACAAAATCCGATCCTGCTCCTGGGAGTATGTGGAGTTGGGACGGATGTATGTGAAGATGATGGTGCCAAAGTAGATGTTGACCACAGTCAGGTGAGAAGCACAGGTAGAAAAGGCCTTGAGACGCCCTTCCTTGGTGCAGATCCTGACAATGGCCGAAACTATATAGACGTACGACACCCGAGTAACCAGAAATGAACACATGATCACACCTCCACCCACCACAAAGGTCGCAATTTGATTGGCCTGAGTGTCAGAACAGGAGAGCTGAAACAGGGGTGGGACGTCACAAAAGAAGTGTCGGAAGACATTGTCCCGGCAGAAAGACAAAAGGGACATCATGCCAGAGTGCACACCAGAGTTAACCAAGCCCAGAATCCAGGCAGATGCTGCCAGCCACACACACGTTTTGGGGTTCATGAATACACCATAGTGCAGTGGGTGGCAAATGGCAGCATACCGGTCATATGCCATCACACCCAGCAGGAGGCATTCAACGCCACCAAAGGAGATGAAGAAATACATTTGGGAGAAGGAACCAGCAAGGGAGATTCGCTTGTCCTGAGAGAGATAACTTATCAGCATCTTGGGAACAGTGGAAGATGTGAACCCAATGTCCACGACAGAGAGATTACCCAGAAAGAAATACATGGGGTTGTGCAGTCTGCTGTCCAAAGCGGTGATGAGAAGAATGAGAGTGTTTCCACCTAGGGCCATCAAGTAGCAAAGGAGAAAGAGACCAAAGAGAATGAGTTGGACGTCTGGGTCACTGGAGAGCCCCAGGAGTATAAATTCAGTAACAGGGCTTCTGGCTAACAGCTCTTTTGTTGGAGTGCTCCTAAAACAACATCTGTGTGCCAGTTTTTGGTCCACTTTCTCAGCATACCTAATTTTCTTTTATTGACAAGGTTCCCTCTTGTGGCTCTGCTATTTTTTACTTGATTTTATAATCGACAAGCTTTGGATTGCTTTGGATTGGATTCTGACTGCTGGGGAATTCAACAGATAAAGAATCATGGGGAGGAAAAAGAAACGCCAAAGAGTTTCCCCGGGTCGGGGCTCTCCAACGAAAGCTGCCAAGCATCTCTGCTTAGAGGATTTATCAGGCTGGACTGAGACAGCAATTGAGACTTGCATCCCTGCTTCTACAAACAAATTCTCTGTATTGGAATCATCACCTTCTGCTGTTGGAAAGGAAAATGGGGAGTGCTGCGAGAATGCCTCTGAACCTGTTTATGAAAGATCTCTGCAAGCTGGGAGACACAGCACAGCTTCTACACCCTCCTCTCCAACAAAGGAAAATACTATTCTTACCGACTGCCTCCTGGAAGATAACACTGACGCGGACAAACTTCAGAACTCAAAGGAGGGTAAGGAGGGTATGTTTCCACCTAACAGTCCCTTGTTGCCTCTTATGGCGGAGCAGTGTGTGATATCAGGGAGGACCGCCTTGATTTTCTTTCAAGAAATAAAATGTATAGCCTCCCGTGTTAGCACCCTCCAGGAGTCAGTTAACTCCCTCCGAGAATTGTTTTGTAAACATTTTGTTGACCCCCAGCCACCGCAACAGCAGACACATGGGAGGCATAAAAGCTTCACTCCTAAACCCGAGAGGCATAAAAGGCAAAAAAGCTTAACTCCCAAGCCTAAGAGTGGGGGAAGAGAAAGGAGAACATGGAGAAGATAGAGAATCCATCTGTATCTCAGCATCTTCTAGTGAAACAGGTGACCCTTGAACTCAAAAAGAATGTGTATAATGTTGGTAAATGGCTAAATAAATTTAAAATTGTGGATTCGCTGGCTAGATTACTTAGATCGGAACCCAGATGTATTGATTTAAAATATTACCAGCGATTGGCTGCCCCTCCAGATAGAACAAAATTGAGGCTGGAATTTGCAAGCCCGACCATCCCCCTGATGCTTTTCAGAATGCAGGGTTTTCTGAACTCCTATGAAATAAGAGCAATGAGAGTTTTTACAGATATAAGCCGGCCACCAATGCTGCCTTCTAAACACTTATCTGCAGCTCCTCCAGCTGTTATCATTCCAAGGTCAAGGTTTGAGAGGCTTGGCGTGGAGCCTACGACTGCTGCTGCTAATGACCCGCTGGAGAGCTATGTAGTTAACTCTCAAAATACTTTGAAAAATCTGCCCTGGACTTGTGCTGCTAATGATTCACAGAGGAGCAGTGCTAAAAATCCACAAGATATTTTGGAAAACCCTCTGAATACAGCCATAAATGAATTGGAAGAGATGACAGCCTCCCTCGAGGAATCCTTGGCAAGGCTAACGCCCAGAACGCCTAGGGTACTTCCCACAGTGGCAGTAGAGGCTATGGTCCATTCAAGTCAGGTTTGCCATGTGGAGGACATGGATACAGCTCCCCCCTCTGAGAGAGAATTGGCAGAGCTGGATGACTCTCAGGACTTGGTACTTCTACTGGCCTCTACACAAGAAGGTGGAGGAGAAACAGTTGAACAAACATCCCCTCCTGCTGAACTCTTTGGGGAGCCAATAAACACTGCTGGTAAGGCACCCAACATAGAACAACCAACAGCTTATTTACAATCATCTGGCGTTAGCGCTGCTCTCCAGAAATCCAGCGTGGTCAATGGAAGTAATATGAGACTGGAAACTATACGCACCCAAGACAATACTGGTGAAGAAGACCTAGATTTTAGAGAACTTTTGTTCCAACTGGAGGCTGAGGAGGGATCTCTTTCCTCAGAGGTTTTGGAGGCCTTTAAAAATTTGTCTGCTGGAGAGCAAGCCAAAGTTATTGATAATTTGGATAAGATTAGAGTCCAACTTAAAGACTCTATGGATGGACAGATGACCATGACCTCAACTGCTATTGGAACAAGGACTGCTCAGTCGAACTCTAACGTTCCCCACCGACCATCTGCTGTTCAACCGTCTAAAACACAGAAGCTTATTTCTTTGGGACGTGGAGAGGAAGACATTCAAGCTCTCCCATCAGATTGACTTACATCTGCAACACCTGATCTCACATCAAGGACATATTTAAAACTTCTTTCTTGGAATATTGTGGGATGGCATAGCAAGGTTAATGATGAGACTTTCCAGAGATATTTATGTGATTTTCACGTAATCCTTTTGCAGGAAACCTGGTCTCAAATTCCTTTACACCTTCAAGGTTTTAATACCTACAACATTCTAGCTTATAGAATAAGCTCCAAGGGGCGTTTGCAAGTGGGGATGACAATTTTTGTCTCTTCCCAGCTAAATTCAGAACTGGTGGTCACCAAGACAACTAGCAAATTATGTCATGCAGTCAAGCTTATTCTTAACAATCTTCAGTTAATAATTGTAAATGTTTATCTTCCTCCTGGCTTGAACAACCAATTATTATCCCAGAATTGGAGCACCTTCTGTAAAATTGTCACAGAGTTAGACATGGAATTTCCTTCATGCCATTGTCTTATCGGTGACGATTTCAACGCCAGGGTTGGAAATTCAGAGCCGTTGCTCAGTACTGCCGCAAACTTAGATCCTGATTCATCTCTCCTTGATTTATTTTCTTTAGAAAGATTTTCCAAAGATAATAAAACAAATGCAGCTGGCCTCTATTTGGCCAGATTCTGTGTCAATTTTAATACGATATGGTTAAATGGCCTTGTAGATTTCCCCAATTCAGGTGAATTCACTTATGCTTCAGCCATTGGTTCCAGTGTTATAGATTATTTCTTGGTTCCACTTCACCTCAAGGTCAATGTTATTGATTTTTTTGGTTGATGATCTAGGAATGAGTGACCATTTTCCTTTAATACTCAAGCTAGATTTAGGTTCTTTCCAGTACTCCACCCCTGATGTAGAGCTTGAAAATGAATATGAAATTAGGCCTAAAATCATGTGGAATACTACAATTAATCAGAAAATGAGCAAACTGCTCTACACGGAGCCGTACAAGAGCTATAGAATCCAACTTTTAGATGAGTCAGATCCGATAGAACTAATTAAGATATATGAGTTATTAATCTCTAGGGTTTCATCCACTTTAGTCTCCTACACTAGTATACCCTCTGCTAAAGGTGGTATAGGGGAGGGATCCCAAACAATATCCCCTTGGTTTGATAGGGATTGTATGGATCTCAAAAATCAGATTAGATCCGTTTACCAGCAATACTGCTATTCAGGGGCTATTCAAATTCCCGATACATATTTTATTCTAAAGAAGCAGCTGAAACAACTGATCCAAGAAAAGCGACATAATTATGCTTCCCGCTTGTGGTATAAACTACTAGCCGCCATAGAACATAAAAATTCTAAGCAATTTTGGGGTATAATCACCAATTCTGCTCAGAAAACTGCACCTCGCTCTCAGATGGTCATCTCCCCACAAGAGTGGTGCCGCTTTTTCTCCACCTTATATTGCCAAGAGGGTGAAAGTGGCTTAGCATCTTTTACTTTAAATCCTTCAGCAACCACCCCATGGCCTCCTGTATCCACTGAAGAAATTATAGAGCTAGTCTCTCAAAGTAAACAAGGGAAAGCTCCTGGGCCAGATTTGGTATTGTCAGAGATCCTGAAAGTGGACCCCGAATGGTGGGCCCCTATTCTATCCTCATTATTCACAGTGGTGGACCAAACAGGTATAATACCAGCTGAATGGACAAATGCTACTATAGTGCCTATTTACAAAAAAGGCGACCATCGTGATCCCTCCAATTTTAGACCTATAAGCCTTTTATCAGTGGGGGGAAAACTTTATGCAAAACATCTTTTAAACAAGCTGCTATCCTGGATGGAAGATCTGGGCCTTCCAGGGTGGGATCAGATAGGATTTCGAAAAGGATCTTCACCAATTGATCACTGTGCTGTTTTAGCTCATCTGATTGACAAGTACACAAGGCTAAAAAATCAAAAATTATATGTTGCTTTTCTGGATCTTAAAGGAGCCTTTGACTCCGTTAATAGATCGCTGCTATGGGACAAACTAGTTAAACTCAATATAGACCCTAGACTTCTAACTCTTATTCAGAAGCTTTATACAGGCACCACCTGCCAAATTAAAATTACATCTTCGGGGAAATTGACCCCCAAAATTCAGGTCGAAAGGGGAGTGAAACAGGGGTGCATTTTAGCACCCACTCTTTTTAATCTTTTTCTGCACGATTTTACCCCCTTTTTGCTTCAGATAGATGGACATTTTTCCAAACTAGGTTCAATGCATATTCCAGCATTGCTTTATGCAGATGATGCAGTGCTAGTATCCTGTACACCTATTGGACTTAAGCGACTTTTAAATAGAACTTCTGACTATCTGAAATGTAACAAACTTGAACTGAACTCTCAGAAAACCAAAGTTATGGTCTTTTCAAAATCATGGAGCCCAGGTACTTGGTCTATCGGAGGGGAGAAACTGGAACAGGTCAAAAGCTTTAAATACCTTGGAATTCACTTCCATTACAATCTTTGCTGGGGTACTCATCAAAAATTGGTTACCAACTTGGCCCATGTCACTTTGCAGAGCACCAATCGATTCTTTTTTAGTCAGGGCAATCGTTATATACCAGCTGCTCTCAAGGTATTTAACGCCAAGGTATCGGCACAGCTCCTGTACGGGTGCCCTATCTGGATTAGCTCTATAAATCACACCCTTGAGAGTATCCAAGCAAAATTTTTGAGGGCTATCCTGGGTTTACCTAAATCTGTACCATACTCTGCATTATGTTTGGAGACCGGACAATCGCTCTTAGTATCAAGAGCATGGCTTTTAACCATATGCTATTGGCTCCTATTACATTATAACGTGAAACCAGGCAGTCTCCTATCCAGAATGCTATCTGAGTCTGGTTCTTCTAAATGGTATAGCCAAATTAAATCAAAAATCGAATCAATTGGTTTTTCATTGGATTTTTTAAGTTTCTATCCATTCCCTGAAGTTTATCAAAGGGTAAAGCAAAGAATGCTAGACATTGAGGCACAAAACCTCTTTGAACTTGCTTCTAGAATTTGCTCCCCTCTTAATTTCTCTATTCCGCTAAAGTATGGGCAAATGGCTCCTTATCTGAGTATTCTGATCAACCCCTCTGAACGTCGTGCAATCTCTTTGGCAAGATTCAATGTGTTTCCATCCAAGGTCACAGAAGGTAGATATAGGCAAATACCATATAAAGAACGCCTCTGCCCTTGTAATTTGGGAAACGTTGAATCAATCATACACATTCTTTTTTATTGTCCTCGGCACACTAGATCCCGCCACACTTACATGACTCCACTTCTCGGCAAAATGAATGGGCTTTCGGATGAGGCAAAACTGAAGTGTCTCCTAAATGACTGCTCACCAGATGTGCTAGAGGGAATTTCTAAATTTTTACTTTTGGTGACTTCCAAGCCTTCTTAATGTAATTTGTCAAAATGTTGATATTTTATGTTGAACTGTAAATGTTTTATTAGTAATTTAGTATCTTAACTCCGTTTTTGATAAACGGGACTAGGACTAATTATGTTTGATTTTATGATTTCTCTATCTATGCCTAATGAAGGTTTATTCATTCATTCATTCATTCAGTAACATCTGTGCCATTCTGCACCATCTGATGTAGGGGCTCCATCTGTGAGGGAATATTAAATGGAATATTTGTCAAAAGGTGGCACATGGAATAGAGGGTTTAGCCACACAAATACAAGCATGACAACAGTCAAAGCACAACAGCAGTTCTTTTTTTTTCAATCCCTAGAAAGCATTTGCGCTGCCTTCCATTCTTTGCTTTCTCTCTCTCTTTCCAGCTTCTTCCTCCTAATGAACTCTCAGAAACTCACAGAATTTATATACCTTTAACTTTTCAAGAAGAAACATTCGCTTTCATAAACTCCAGTTCCCAGGACTATGGGAATATCTGATCCAATTCCATTATAATGGAATTCGGTGGGGGGTTAGCCTACCTCCGCACCTGAACTCCATTCCCTGCTGACACTAAAAATGCTTTTCTCCAACCACCGCACATTAAGTATTTTTAAGCACATCATCTTCCCTTCTGATTGTAACAGTGTTGTATCAGGGCAGGGGTAACTCCAGTGTTACAACCAGAGACAAAATTTGGATGCACAGATAAAGCTAAATATAACACAGAACATTTTTTCCCCCCAAGATACACTTTTTGGAAGAGAGTTGTGATTGGATCTCCTAATATTTGTTTTTAACTTTAAAGTTAACAGATTCTAGATTTGTTTGAATAACAGATTCAGATGAAACAGTGTTTATTCTTTATACTTATTTTATCTCTCCCCCCTTGGGGCAAATAGCCCTTACTCTGCCATGTCCCAGAAAATCCTCTTACCATTGCATCATCAATATATCAAGGTAAGGAAAATTCCAGTTCTAGGACCACATACTGTATTAAAGGGAGGCAGGGAGGCTGTGGGGGGCATGCACTGGATCCTATCCCCCTTTTCTTCAGCCTCCCCACCTCCTTCTCCCTAAACTTCCACTAGTGAAATTGCTAGTCTGAGGAAACCCACTGAGGTGCAGGAGGCTTACAAAAGTGTCAGGGGATTTAAACTCCTTTTGCCTCTGAAGCCTCCTGATTTGTCCTCCCCTACTGGAAACAGTGTGCCCATTTTTGGCGTGGCTGCACCAGTGGGGGGGGGGATAAGAATAGAATTGGACTCTACATGGTGCCGTTTAAATGAAATGAATTATTACACTCCCCAGAACTTGACAGAGATACATACTGTAACAAGTACACAATGCTTACGCATTCCAGATGACTTTGGGCCCCATCCCATTCAATTTTTCAGTGCCGGTGCAGCTGTGCCAATGGGGCATGCACTGCATCCTGTGATGGGGAGGCAGTCAAAGAGGCCTCCTCAAGGTCTGGGAACATTTGTTCCTTTACCTCGGAGCTGCATTGTGGCAGCACTGGTGCTAGAAAGTTAGATTGGATTGGGCCCACAGAGATTTGTTTTCTACCTCTGTTAGCCCAAGTCTACTCAGGAGTAAGTCTCATTCTAGTTGATGGGGCTTACTCCCAGGAATGTGTGGATTGAACTGCAGCCTGAAATATGGGTTTGGGGACTTGTAATGGCTACTGATGGATATATTTTTAATGAATGTATCTGAACTTTAGCTAGAGGCTATCTCCACTGAATTTGGTAAGTTCATTATAAGAACCTGAGAGCATGCTACTAATTCTTCTCCTCCTAGCCTCTTCCCCACAAATAATTAACTGCATGTGGCATATCTGTCAGAGGAAAATAATGCATCACTTGCCTCAAGCACAGCATTGTCCAAGAGGGGAACTCCAAGTTCTCCCTTTTCCTCCAACATGTAAACCTGGCCCATGCTTCTCCTTTGAAGAAATCACAACTGGGATGATGCCATTTGTAGTGGAGAATTTTGGGGTGAGAAAAGGGTTCTTATCTCTTCCTTACCCATTGGTTTTCCTCTGAAACTTCCCCTACCAGTCACCTTTCTTCAGCCCAAGTGCTAAGCTCTTGTTTCCTCATTGGATTGCCACTTATGTAGTGGGGGGATGGACGGATTGGACAGGACGGGACGACGACCTTGTGACCTGCTCCACCACATTCTTATACTGCCCAACGTTCTCCAGTTTAGTGTGATGGGAAAGGAGCTTGCATGCAGCTGCAATCATATTTTAAAACTCATTTCTGTTAATATAAGATTAAACTGTGGAGTGTGATTTGAACTGGTGACTGTGAGGTGTGATGGCTCACACATGCAAGCTTCGCTGCGGCCATCAAGCGGGGAACATACATGTGTGAACTAGTTGTTGGACTGAGGAAAAGAACTGGTTTCAGATCTAAATGCAAATTTTTATGAGTTTTCATTGAAATTAGCTGCTGACATCACTTGTTTCATCTTTACTAATGCAATACATCTCAGAATGTCTTCCTGAAGACAGTGAAGTCAACAAATATTTAATCATTTCTTGTGCTTAAAGATCTGGTCATAAATGATGATGGAATGCCAGAAATTAATAATGATAATGATAGAATCTTGGCTGGAGCCTGAATTGTAAGCTATAATGATCTAGCTAGATCCTGAATTGCAAGCCCAGCATAGGTTGTAATAAAGTAATAAAATAATGAGGATGTTGTTCATCACACATGGTATTTCAATTATAACCTTACCTGCTCAGTATTGATCTTTTTGTTTTATGCAGTAAGTAAGCCATTCTGAAGCTCCATCCTGGACTGCATCTCAATAAAAGAGAAATCCTCTTAAATTGCCAGGAGCAAGTTCACCAATACTTCTCCCTCTGGCTCCTTCAAGCCACAGTTCCTAATCATACAGTACCCAGACCAGGCTAGGCAAATATGCCAGTGTGATGTGCCCAGGGAAATGATTGCTACATACTATTTTGATTCTTACAGATAACATTATTTATTCCTTTTGGGAATTCAAGAAAGAGTATTCGGTAGAGGTAGTTTAGCACTAGATACACAACATTTGAGGTATAGAGGAACATTCATAATTATTTTCTTGGACATATTGCAAGTCACAGGATGATAAACACAACCTTAAAATGCCACACTCCAAAGTCATCATAACATACATTGGATCAGGACCAGGTAATTAACATTCCCCCTCTGATAGCTGAAAACATCTAATTAAAAAAGAAAAAGGCAATTATGAAGTGTCCATCTCTTGTGCTTCCCTTATAACTCCTTGCTATTAAAAAAGGAGCAAGTGAGGAAATTGTAGCTCTGTAACTTTGCACAATGAAAGTGCATTCTGGATGCATTTCCTGATTTGAATGTCTTTCACACTAGTAGTCAAACACAGGCATATATAAATATGAAACACATAATGTTCAGAGAGATGGTGCTGAAGCAACAGAATATACATAGAGTGGCAATTACGTGACATATGGCAAGCTTTTCCTCTTCATAAGAGGATGATATTTATGCTCAGATGGTCATTTAATCACAAATCTGCACCATACATTAAAATGAAATATGGGCAAGATAGAAATTCTCCTTATGCTGTGGACAATGACATTATGTTAACTGGTTCTTGATGAGGTTGAATTCCGTAGGAAGGATCAGGTACACAAATTGGTAATGGTCCTGGACCCCACCTTAATCCTGGATAAGCAGGTGTGGGCCATGGTTGGTCTTCTGGCTGCACTTGCTCCTGTTCCAGACAGACCTTACCACATGGTTCAATCCTAACTAGTGTCAGGCCAGCGCACGCCATTTACGGCGGTCTGAAGGTTTTCTGCTACTGTAAAATGGCGGATGGCGGTGAGCTGTGCGCGCTAACAATGGCAATTTTTGCAAGTGCTGTTGCAAGAGGTGGAAACACTAGACGGAAATCATCAGACTCAGTTGTACCTGCTGGTATAGGTAAGCATTTGATGGGAGTGGGGGGAGGAAAACAGGGTGTGCGAATTAGGAGCATTTTGGGGCAGGCGGGGTGTCACCTGGATCCAGCCCAGGCAGCGGGGAGCTCCCCAGGAACAAGGGTCTCCTCTGGGGTAGAGGCCTACTCGGAAGTAAAACCCGAATACGCGCAGGACTGGGGTCCCTTACCAAGCACCTACCTGGGAGGAGGAATGAGGACCAGCTGGGAACACCAGGCAAGCACGTGGTTAGAAGGGGTGGGGCCGGCCCAAGAGGGAAGAGGCCTCATAAGGAGCCTGGAGAGGGAAGGGAGAGGTCACTCCTCTCCTAAGGGGAGTAAGACCCAAGGCAATCAAGAGGGAAAGCAGCTTCCCTGCCTAAGGGATAGGAGCAAGGCCTACAGAGGCAGGGGATGGGGATCCGCCCCGGAGAGAGGAGGCTGGGGGGAAGACTTCCCTGACCCAGGACCCTCCTGGACCCAGAGGGCAACTCCCAGAGAGACTGGGTCGCAGAGATGGGGCATTGAAGCCCACTGTACCCTGAGGGGGCCAGCTGGCTGGAGAACCAGCACAGAGACAGCAGGGGCCCTCCCGAGGCCAGGCAGCCTGACCCCGATCAGTAGAGGTATATCCGACAAGAGCCAGACCTCGGTGCGAGGGGTGCGGAGCTGAAGCCTGGGGCTGAGAATGCCCAGAAACAGAGAGGGTCAGGTCCAGGGACCACCCAACGTCGCCGCCACAAGTCAGCTTAATGTACGGAGGCCTGTGAAGAAACAGGCCTCATGAATGTGAAACGGTTGACGTTATTAAACCGCTTGTATCAAACAACTGCACCCGCCTCCCGTCTGTTTATCCGTCGCCGACCATCGCTCAAGGACTGGGTAAGCCCCTCACACTCGCCTACAACCCCAGGGAAGGGGCCACCTCCCGCTATGGACGTGACAATGGTGGAGAATGCGGGCAGTGCCCCAACAAGCCCTGGGGAGCCCGAAGGGGCCGGTCCATCCGAATGGATGCGGTGGTGGATGGTCCAGCAACAGACTCTGGCGGAAGGACAACAGCGGCTGCTGGCCACACTGGCAGACCAGCAACAGACCCTGTTGCACAACCTGACGACGGCCAGAACCCAGGTCGGACCTCCCTCAGCTATGCCGACAGTTCCCGTGGGGGGTTTGGACCGTGCTCCTCCCATCTGCCTGATGAAGATGGGCCCTGAAGTCGACCCCGAGGCGTATCTCAATACCTTTGAGCGCATTGTGGTGGCAGCAGCATGGCCCCCTGCACAGTGGGCTGCCATCTTAACGCCATGCCTCACGGGGGTCACCCAGGAGGCGGTAGACACCCTCACGCCCGAGGAGGCCGCCACCTGCGCCATGGTAAAGTCCACTATACTGGGGACCCTGAACGTCTCCGAAGAGATGTATCGACGGAGACTACGTGAAGTAGACCTGCCCCGAAGTGGCAGCGTGCGATTGGCGGGGAATCGGATCCGCAGCAATGGCTTACGCTGGCTCAAGCCGACCATGCGGTCTGCGCAGGAGGTTGCAGAACTAGTAATGATCGAACACTTTGTCTCGATCTTGCCACAAGCAGCACAGAACTGGGTGCTGTGCAACCAGCCCGCCACGTTGGAGAAAGCGATCACGCTCATGGAAACGTTTGAAGCCGTGACCAGTACTAGTTTCGCCAGTGGAGTGCAGGGCATGCAACCCAGATCCAACACGAGACCTTTCAGCTGGTGATCCACCATCACACCACCTGCGGCCCGCGGCAGAAGCTGGGATGAGCGACGGGCACGACACCACGGAGGGCCACCACCGCTCCTGCCGGCTCGAGCACCATATGCCGGTCATCGACCGGAACAAGGGCTCGAAGGCACATCAACCCTCGCACACGCCCGGGCCAACCCCGTTGTTTGTTTTTCCTGCGGCCAGCTGGGCCACATAAGGAGGGACTGCCCTGTGATGGACTGTTCTCAGGCAGATGCATGGTCCGCAGCCCAGGTAAAGGGGGCCCGGGAGGAGACGCGCCCACTGGTAAAGGCCTGGGTGGACGGACACCCCGTGTGGGCTTTGTTGGACTCGGGGTGCACCCAAACCTTGGTTCAACAAGCCCGGGGCGAACCCCTGGACGCCACCCTATTGATTCGGTGCATCCATGGGGATGTCCGACCCTACAGCCTGCGGTGGGCCAAGATGAAGGTCGGGGGGATGTGCCAGTTCCTGCAGGTTGGTGTGGTGCCCCAGCTCAACTATGGAGCTGTGATAGGAAGGGTCTGGCCTAACTTCAAAACGTTACTGGCCCAGGAAGAGGCCCATGAGGGGGCGCTGGGTGAAGTAGTGAGGGACGGCGAGGCGGGGGCCACTGAGGCCCCTCTACCCCCGGACAGAGACTTACAAGAGTTGCAGAGGGAGGACCCCATGCTAGGCCCTGCGTTAGCCCAAGCGGCCAACCCTTCCCCAAGAGACGGGGGAATCAAATTCGTCTTCAAAAGGGATGTCCTGTACAGGGTGGGCCGGGACCCCCAATCGAACCAGGAGGTGGACCAACTAGTAGTGCCACAGCCCTTGCGAGCCTATGTGCTCAGAATAGCGCATAGCGTCCCCACATCAGGACACCTAGCTGCAGGAAATACCCTTCAGAGGCTGACGCAGCGGTTCTACTGGCCTGGCATTCACAGCCAGGTGCACAGGTATTGTGCAAGCTGCCTGGAATGTCAAAGGGTACAACCACGGGGACCACCTGGAGGGGGGTTGATCCCTTTGCCGGTAGTAGGGGTCCCCTTCGAACGGGTGGGGATTGACTTGGTGGGACCACTCCCGGCTGCCAGGGGCGGCTTTACCCACATCCTGGTGATAGTAGACTATGCCACCCTGTACCCGGAAGCCATCCCACTGCGAAAGACGGGGGCCCAGACCGTGGCCCGGGAACTACTGCGGGTGTTTTCAAGAGTAGGGTTCCCCGGGGAAGTGGTGACCAACCAAGGAACCAACTTTATGAGCCGGGTGTTCAGGGAGCTATGGGATCTCATAAGAACATAAGAACATAAGAACAGCCCCACTGGATCAGGCCATAGGCCCATCTAGTCCAGCTTCCTGTATCTCACAGCGGCCCACCAAATGCCCCAGGGAGCACACCAGATAAGAAGAGACCTCGTCCTGGTGCTCTCCCCTACATCTGGCATTCTGACTTAACCCATTCCTAAAATCAGGAGGTTGCGCATACACATCATGGCTTGTACCCCATAATGGATTTTTCCTCCAGAAACTCATCCAATCCCCTTTTAAAGGCGTCCAGGCTAGACGCCAGCACCACATCCTGTGGCAAGGAGTTCCACAGACCGACCACGCGCTGAGTAAAGAAATATTTTCTTTTGTCTGTCCTAACCCGCCCAACACTCAATTTTAGTGGATGTCCCCTGGTTCTGGTATTATGTGAGAGTGTAAAGAGCATCTCCCTATCCACTCTGTCCATCCCCTGCATAATTTTGTATGTCTCAATCATGTCCCCCCTCAAGCGTCTCTTTTCTAGGCTGAAGAGGCCCAAACGCCATAGCCTTTCCTCATAAGGAAGGTGCCCCAGCCCCGTTATCAGCTTAGTCGCTCTCTTTTGCACCTTTTCCATTTCCACTATGTCTTTTTTGAGATGCGGCGACCAGAACTGGACACAATACTCCAGGTGTGGCCTTACCATCGATTTGTACAACGGCATTATAATATTAGCCGTTTTGTTCTCAATACCCTTCCTAATGATCCCAAGCATAGAATTGGCCTTCTTCACTGCCGCCGCACATTGGGTCGACACTTTCATCGACCTGTCCACCACCACCCCAAGATCTCTCTCCTGATCTGTCACAGACAGCTCAGAACCCATCAGCCTATATCTAAAGTTTTGATTTTTTGCCCCAATGTGCATGACTTTACACTTACTGACATTGAAGCGCATCTGCCATTTTGCTGCCCATTCTGCCAGTCTGGAGAGATCCTTCTGGAGCTCCTCACAATCACTTCTGGTCTTTACCACTCAGAAAAGTTTGGTGTCGTCTGCAAGCTTAGCCACTTCACTGCTCAACCCTGTCTCCAGGTCATTTATGAAGAGGTTGAAAAGCACCGGTCCCAGGACAGATCCTTGGGGCACAACGCTTTTCACCTCTCTCCATTGTGAAAATTGCCCATTGACAACCACTCTCTGCTTCCTGGCCTCCAACCAGTTCTCAATCCACGAGAGGACCTGTCCTCTAATTCCCTGACTGTGGAGTTTTTTCAGTAGCCTTTGGTGAGGGACCGTGTCAAACGCCTTCTGAAAGTCCAGATATATAATGTCCACGGGTTCTCCCGCATCCACATGCCTGTTGACATCTCCTCCGGGTGCGGCCCTTGAGAACCTCGGTGTACCACCCTCAGACAAACAGACTTGTGGAACGATTCAACCAGACCCTAAAGGGGATGTTGCGCCGGTTTGTCCACGAGCAACCAGGCAGTTGGGCCCAGTTGTTAGATCCCTTGTTGTTCGCGGTCCGGGAGGTACCGCAGGCATCAACGGGGTTCTCCCTGTTTGAGCTGCTATTTGGGCGCAAGCCCAAAGGCCTGCTTGACCTAGTAAGGGAGGACTGGGAGCGGCCCCAGGGACAACCCAAGTCCTACATCCAGTATGTAGCGGACTTGAGGGAAAGGTTGACCCAACTGGCGGACTGGGCAGGGCTGCACATGAGGGAAGCCCAACTCGTATAGAAAGGCCAGTACGACCGCCGGGTCAGGCCCCGAGCCTTCCATCTGGGGGATCGGGTGCTATTGCTGCTACCCACCACGGACTCTAAACTGTTGGCCCAGTGGCAGGGACCCTATGAAGTGGTGCGGCAGGTGGGTCCAGTAGATTACGAGCTGCGTAGGCAAGACCATCACCCCGAAGTACAAACGTACCATGTGAATTTATTGAAGGCCTGGCGGGCACAAGAATGCCTCCTTGGCGAGGAGGAAGAATTCGGGCCCTCGGGAACCAAAGCGGGGAGCGTCCACTCTGTGGGACTGCGGGGAGATCTCACCACCAGCCAAGTCACACAGGTAAGGGACCTCGAAAACAAGTTTCAGGACATGTTTTCGACCATCCCTGGGTGTACCCACCGGGCGTCCCATCGCATCGCAACCAAGGAAGGGCGGGTGGTAAGAGCGCCCGCCCGGAGGTGGCCAAAACATATGGAAGAGACCCTCCGCCAGGAGGTAGAGGCGATGAGATGCCTGGAAGTAATAGAACCCTCACGGAGCCCCTGGCGCAGCCACCCAGTCCTGGTGCCCAAGCCAGACGGGTCTACCAGGGTCTGCATTGACTTCTGGCAGGTGAACAAGATATCAAGATTTGACGCCTACCCCATGCCCGCCGTCCCGGGAATGTTAGAACACTTAGGGGGTGCCCGGTATCTGTCTAAATTAGACTTAACCAAGGGATACTGGCAGATCCCCTTGACCCCCTCCTCACGGGAAAAAACGGCCTTTGCCGCCCCCCAAGGTCTCTTTCAGTTCACACGTGTGCCCTTTGGGCTGCACGGGGCAGCGGCCACGTTCCAGCGGCTGATGGACCAGGTGCTGCAGGACCACCAAGCCTACGCGGCTGCCTATATCGATGACATTATCTTCAGCCGTGATTGGGGGCAGCACCTGAAGGATTTAGAAGCTGTCTTAGAGGCGCTGAGGCAGGCAGGGCTGACAGCGAACCCTGCCAAGTGTGTCATTGGGCTAAGACAGACCCAGTACCTGAGGCATGTAGTGGGGGGGGGGCCAAGTCTGTCCTGTTATGGACAAAGTGCATGTACTATGGGGGCAAGCAAGGCCCCGGAACCGCCGGGAAGTGCAGCGCTTCCTAGGGCTTTCGGGGTACTATCGGTCCTTTATCCCCAATTACGCCTCAATGGCTGCACCTCTCATGGATCTGCTGAGAGGGAAGCCCGGAAGGCGGATAGAGTGGACTGAGTCCTACGAAAGGGCCTTCCAGGACATCAAGGCAGCGTTGTGCTCGGAGCCGGTGCTGCAAGCAACAGACTTTGACCGCCCCTTCATAGTGCAAACCGATGCCTCAGGTGTTGGCCTAGGGGCCGTGCTGGCCCAGGGGGATCCCCCATATGACCGTCCTGTGATGTACTTGAGCAGGAAACTCACCCCAGCAGAGCGCCACTATTCTGTGATCGAGCGGGAGGCCCTAGCCATCAAGTGGGCCCTACAAACCCTCAAGTACTACTTGCTGGGTGCCCCTTTTACCCTGATCACAGACCATGCCCCTCTGATCTGGCTGCACCGGATGTAGGACACAAACCCCCGTTTGCCACGGTGTTACATGTCCTTACAGCCGTACGCCTTTAAGGTGCAGTATCGGAAGGGCGGGAGGCACGCTAATGCCGACTTTCTTTCCCGGCAGGACACCTGGAATCTGTGGCCTAGTGACTCCGTGGCCCCGGTCTTGGCGGGGGGGGGGGTTTGTCACCTGGATCCAGCCCAGGCAGTGGGGAGCTCCCCAGGAACAAGGGTCTCCTCTGGGGTAGAGGCCTACTCAGAAGTAAAACCCGAGTACGCGCAGGACTGGGGTCCCTTACCAAGCACCTACCCGGGAGGAGGAATGAGGACCAGCTGGGAACACCAGGCAAGCACGTGGTTAGGAGGGGTGGGGCCGGCCTAAGAGGGAAGAGGCCTCATAAGGAGCCTGGAGAGGGAAGGGAGAGGTCGCTCCTCTCCTGAGGGGAGTAAGACCCAAGGCAATCAAGAGGGAAAGCAGCTTCCCTGCCTAAGGGATAAGAGCAAGGCCTACAGAGGCAGGGGATGGGGATCCGCCCTGGAGAGAGGAGGCTGGGGGGAAGACTTCCCTGACCCAGGACCCTCCTGGACCCAGAGGGCAACTCCCAGAGAGACTGGGTCGCAGAGACCACTGTACCCTGAGGGGGCCAGCTGGCTGGAGAACCTGCACAGAGACAGCAGGGGCCCTCCCGAGGCCAGGCAGCCTGACCCCGATCAGTAGAGGTATATCCGACAAGAGCCCGACCGCGGTGCGAGGGATGCGGAGCTGAAGCCTGGGGCTGAGAACACCCAGAAACGGGGAGGGTCAGGTCCAGGGACCACCCAACGTCGCCGCCATAAGTCGGCTTAATGTACGGAGGCCTGTGAAGAAACAGGCCTCATGAATGTGAAACGGTTGACGTTATTAAACCGCTTGTATCGAACAACTGCACCCGCCTCCCGTCTGTTTATCCGTCGCCGACCATCGCTCAAGGACTGGGTAAGCCCCTCGTGCTTGCCTACAACCCCAGGGAAGGGGCCACCTCCCGCTATGGACGTGACATGGGGGTATGACAGGAGCAGCTCCCCCAATAACCTAACCCCTGTTATGTTCCTGACATGCCCCTTTAGATAAACAACTTGTGAAGATGAGAGGAACATTGAAGGCCCTCCCTAACTTTTGCAAACTCTTACTAAATCACTGGGAGATTTTCCATCAATCTTTATTATGTTTTTTTAGCAGAGGCCTTTACAAATGCATTAGTGTTTCAACAATTAGTACACATAGAGTTGAGCACATATTTTGTACCTAGGTCAGAAGAAGAAGGAAACCAACAGGTGACCAATAAGACCTTATTCCAAGTTGCACAACAGCCACCTCCTACCCTGCGCTGGATACAGCACAGGCTAGTCAACCTTCCTGTTCCAGTGCAGGATATGGTTGGGCTACCAATTGACTGTGTGTCACATCAGACCTTCTCAAGACATTGATCCCATACTTATAACCTGTTTTCCCCAAGCGTCTCCAAAAGGCCCCCTGCACTTCCTTGTTCCTAAAGCTGTAGATCAAGGGGTTTAGCAGGGGAGTAATGATGGCATACAACACAGAAACCAGGCGATCCTCTTCCAAGGAATGGTTTGAGGAAGGACGTATATAGGTGTAAATGATGGTGCCATAGAAGATGCTCACCACAGTGAGGTGGGAAGCACAGGTAGAGAATGCCTTGATCCTACCACGAGTCTTGTGGATTTTAAGCACTGCAGAGACAATGAGGATGTTAGGAAAGAAGAGTCAGGGAGAAAGGCACAATAATGACACACACAGAGATAGTGAAGTTCATCAACTTGACAAGAAATACATCAGAGCAAGAAAGGTGCAGAATAGGTGGAATGTCACAGAAGAAATGGTCAATTTCATTGGAATGGCAGAAATCTAGGGAAAAGATTAATGCTGTGTTGACAACAGAATTGATATTGCCAATAATCCACAAAACCGCCAGCAAAATGCCACGGATGGGCTGTCTCATGAGCAGGGTATAGTGCAGAGGGTGACTGATGGCTGCATAGCGGTCATAAGCCATGGCTGAGAGAAGTACACATTCTGTGCCTCCCAAAGTGACAAAGAAATACATTTGGAGAGCACATCCTATGAAGGAGATGGATTTGTCCCCTGATAAGAGGTCCCACAGCATCTTTGGAACTGCGGTAGATGTGTAACAGATCTCTACAAAAGAGAGATTCCCCAAGAGGAAGTACATGGGAGCTTTGAGGCGTTGGTCAACTCTGATCAATATAATGATGACTAGATTCCCTGCCGAAGTCAACAGGTAGACGAACAGGCCTATAACAAAGAGAAGACTCTTGTTCTTTGGATCAATAGAGAATCCCTTGAGGACAAATCCTGTGACCCTTGTTTGGTTTTGTATTCCTTTCAGATTGATGGAGTCCATCTTCAGCCAAGATACTGTAACATCCTAGGCAGGAGACAGCATCACACTTTATACTGTTAATGCTGGAAATTTCATAACAGCTGTTGGCACCAGATCGGCGCCAGCACCGGATTGCCCCCTTCCCCCAGCCTCGTGCAGCCAGGCTGTGGCTTGGCCGCAATTAGTTGTTGCGGCCAGGGGTGGGTTGGGCCAGGAGCACCTGCCTGAGCATGCGCTCGGGCTGGGCTCAGTTCGCTACCAGCCAGCAACAGGGACAGGCGCGTCCCAAAGGGAGCGAGCTCAGCGGCCCTGCCAGCGCGGGCGCGCTCTTGGGAGTGGTGAGGGCGAGCCCGGGTGGGTAGCAGAGAGGCGGAGGAGCCTCTAACCCCTCGTTGGAGGGCGCAGCGATGGGAGAGGAGAGAGGTACTTCCCGCCGCTGGAAAGCGGTGTGCGGCAAGGGTGCGGCCGGCGACCGCGTGGCTGAGAGCGCAGAGGGAGCTCTGTGGATCTGCAGAGTGCCAGGAGCGAAGGACGGGGCCCGCTTCAGGGCGGTGAAGGCGGCAAGGGAGCACCTCGGACCGGGGGCTTCTGCCCACTTCTAGCATTTTTGTTCCATTGGCACTCGTATCCTCTGTGAATCTAGCACTGGGAGAGGTGACATTTGGTTTCAGGTGCAGCATGGGTAAGAAGAGTCAGAAGTGGGGGGGTAAGGCCCCGAAATGGCCAGCTCCTCCTCCTTCCCCTCTTGGGTCTTCATCGGAGGGCGAGCGCTGCTTGCGCATTTTGAGGCCAGGGAGAGGGAAAAAACACTCTGGGGCCACAGTAAAGGCGATGGGGGTAGGGCGTCTGGAGTAGCGACCCCACTCCATAGGTCCACTAGAAAGGGACGCGGAGCCCGCCTCAGCGAGCTTTTATCTTGCAGGAAGCGTGTGCAGTAACAGGGGAACGCTGGTACACCTGAATCATCGGCACAGAGGGACTGTGTCCCGGAAGTGGAGGTCACAGGTGCCACGCAGGCAGCACAGAGGGGCACGCAGCCAGCTCCGAGCGCTGCAGGTGAGGCACTATTGGATGCAGGAAGTAGTGTGGGTTCGGTATGGGATGAGAGGGAGGGCACGGCGGTGCCCTCCGCTGCCCTGGGCGGGCAGGGATGGCCATGGGCTCAGTGAAGGGCCCCCTATCCATATTTTTTCGGGGGTTCACATCAGCCTGGAGCTGTCAGCGGATTCGCCCAGGTTCCTGGGGCGGCAGCGGGCACTCATGCTCCTCCGCCCCCAGGTTGGGCTCCTGGCTTGTTTGGGAATAACATTTTCCCCCCTTTGGGGACTATGATGCTGCCTGGGGCGGCCTCTGGCGTGCCCCTGGGTGTTTTCGGGGATCAGGTTAAACGCCCCCGTGTATCCTATGGCGATATTAACATAAGAACATAAGAACAGCCCCACTGGATCAGGCCATAGGCCCATCTAGTCCAGCTTCCTGTATCTCACAGCGGCCCACCAAATGCCCCAGGGAGCACACCAGATAACAAGAGACCTCGTCCTGGTGCTCTCCCCTACATCTGGCATTCTGACTTAACCCATTCCTAAAATATTGCCTTGACGTTGGGGGGTCACTTGGCACTCTCGGTCAAGGAGAAAATCTGGAAGGGTGAATATGTGGGCATGTTCAGCCTTCTCCAGATTGAACCTGAGCCAGTCCCGAAGGTGGGCGAGCCAGTGCGGGACCAAGAGTTGTTATGGAGGCGGAGGATTGATAGGAACTGGGCCAATTGGCTTAACGGTCTTGTAATCTACGCTTCTAGCATATTGCAGATGTACCCAACCGTGCCTCGGCCCTTTTTAAATATCTAGACATTGTGCACAGGGCTTTCAGAGACTACACTGGCCCAGCCTGGCTGGCTTATGACCGGCATTTTCGTTTATGCACTTCGCACGATCCTGCGCTAGATTGGCGCGTCCCACAATGGGAGTTGTGGACGCAGCTGATTCTTCCGTCCAGACTGGCTTGGGGTGATCGCTCGGATAGCGGTCACCTCATAGCCAGGAACAAGTCTGAACCCAACAAGGCACCTAACGGTGCTGCGTGGGTTCTAAATCCGCGAACATGCTTTGAGTATAACGCCTCGGGCAAGTGTGGTAGGAACAACTGCTCTTTCCTGCATGCATGCGGCCTGTGTGAGGCCAAGCACCCCGTGTCTTCTTGCCCGAAGCTGGGGGGGCCAGGGGAGGCGTCCAGGGCGCAGGGCAACAGCCTGGGTGCAGCCGCCGAGGGGGTCCTCCCTCGAACCCTCCTCCCAATTCAAAGGGGGCCAACACCGATTAAGCTGCCCCGTTTGTGTTGGTGATTGAGTGTTTATCTGGTTAGAGTTGCAGCCGCACATTTGGCGGCCGGTTTTTCTGTAGGTTTTCAAATTCCGGCCAAGCGGCCTGTTGAGCCTGTGTTGGCCGAGAATTTGCGTTCAGTTAAAGGTTTGGAGCATATAGTTAGAAAGAAAATTGCAAAAGAATTGGAGGCGGGTAGGGTGGTAGGCCCCTTTTTGTGTCCCCTATTCATAACCTGAGGGTGTCGCCTCTTGGGGTGGTTCCAAAGAAGTCCCCAGGTGAGTACAGGATAATCCATCATCTGTAATTCCCGGAGGGTAGCTCCGTGAACGATGGCATACCGGATGACCTGTGTTCAGTTCGGTATACCTCCCTGGATCAAGCAGTTGGCCGGCTGCATTCGTGTGGGCCCGGGGCGCTGATGGCAAAGGCGGACATAGAATCCGCCTTTTGCTTGCTCCCCGTCAACCCAGATGATTTTTGTCATTTGGGTTTTCGTTTTGAGGGCGCCTATTATGTGGACAGGGCACTGCCCATGGGATGTTCCATATACTCACTTCGAGTGTTTCAGTATCTTTCTGGAGTGGACAGTCCAGTTTCAGACGGGAGTGGTCTCGACTGCTCATTATCTCGATGACTTTTTATTTATGGGACTGGCGGGTACTGGAACATGCGAGATGTTGCTTGCGAGTTTTGTGTCTTTGTGTGGACAGTTGGGAGTCCCCTTGGCGCACGACAAGACTGAGGGCCCTGCCACTTGGCTTACTTATCTCGGTATCGATTTGGATACCGTTAATCAGTGTAGCAGGCTCCCGGACGCCAAGCTTCGCAAGCTGGAAGGCTTACTTCGGCGGGCCCTAGCAGCTAGGAAGTTGACTTTGAGGGAATTGCAGGTGTTAGCGGGGCACCTTGATTTTACCTGCCGGGTTGTGGCGCCCGGTCGGGCCTTTTTGAGGCGCATGTGCGACATGATGTCGGGCCTGTGCAGGCCCTCCCACCGCACGCGGGTCACGTCTGCCCTTCGAGACAACGTGGCTGTGTGGTTGCGGTTCCTCAAGCAGTTTAATGGGGTTTCCTTTTGGAGGGAAGGGCAACTTATTGAAGCTGAGCTGGAGATACGGTCTGATGCGGCGGGTGGCCATGGGTTTGGAGTTTATTTTAGGGGTCGCTGGTGCGCTGCACGCTGGCCCGACATTTGGGTAACAGAAGGAGTGACCAAGGATTTGACGTTCTTGGAGTTTTTCCCCATTCTGGTGGCCGTGCACATTTGGGGCCCTGAGTTTAGTAATTCTGCGGTCTGCTTCTGGTGCGACAACCAGGCTGTGGTCTGGATTATTAATAAACAGACCTCGAAGTCCCCCAGGGTTATGTGCTTGTTGAGAGCATTTGTTCTCCGGTGCTTATCGCTTAATGTCCTTTTTTCAGCTAGGCACGTGCCGGGGGTTCAGAATAGCGTTGCCGACACTCTCTCTCGTTTCCAGGAGGAGCGTTTCCGGCAGCTGGTTCTGGAGGCTTGATTGGACCCAGAATCCATGCCTCTATGGCTATGGAGCCTTGGCTTGGAACCGCCCAAAATCTGATTTGGGCCTCTTTAGCAGCTTCTACCAGGGTTAGTTACAGAAGGAAAGTCCATGAGTTTTGAGTTTTTCGCAGGCAGAGCGGTCTGGCAGACACTTGGCCTGTTCCTGTGCCTCATCTGATGCATTTTGTAATCGCCCTCAGGGGTAGGAAGTTATCTGCACGCTCCATTTCCGTTTATCTGGCGGCGCTGTCTTTTCTGGCCAAGTCCCTCGACTGGAGTGATAGCACATCAGATTTTCGGGTCCAGCAGATGCTGGAAGGGATCAGGAGGAGTCTCCCTGTTGCCCGGGACGCCAGGCGTCCAGTCACTCCGGACCTTCTGTGGGGCTTATGTGCCAATTTTAGTCTGCACTGTGCCTCGCTATATGAAACCGTGTTATTTAAGGCTTGTTGCCTGGTTTTGTTTTTTGGGGCCTTCCATCCCAGTGAGGTGCTGTCTGCTTCTAAAACCTCACCGGGGGACAGGGCTTTATGTTGGGGCGATTGTCCGTTGGGAGTTAACTGTGTCTCTCTGTTTTTAAGGTACTCTAAAACGGATCAGAGGGGAAAGGGCCAGTGGGTCCACCTGAAAAAGGCAGCCTGTGTGGAGATTTGCCCAGTTCAGGCGGTGGTGGAATACCGCCATGTGGCTCCTCGAGGAGAGGGGCCATTCTTCCATCACCAGGACGTTTCTCCTCTGACGGTGTATCAGTTTTGGGCTGTCTTTGGCGCTGCCTTGTGCAGGCTTGGAGTGGCACCGCAGCAGTTTGGCCACCATTCTTTTTGGATCGGTGCCGCGTCTGCGGCTGCCAGACTGGGTTTCCAGGCTGGAGCTATACAAAGAATTGGTCGTTAGCGCTCAGCCGCCTTCAGATATTATGTTCGTTGAAGTCCACCGGTTGTGGGGTAGGAGTGCAAGTTTCGGGCTCCCCTAGTGGTTAGGAGGGCGTGTTGACTGGCGCTGCCAGCCTTGGTGATTGTTCGGAGGGATGGTCCTGGTGGAGTCCCTGTTTGGTTGCCATTGGGCATCTTGTTCCAATTGGCTTGTCACTTATTTTCCCCTTTTCTGTTACAGGTCCGCCCTGGTTGAGTCCGGTGAGGGTCTTGATCTGCGGTCATTCAATTATCTTTTGGGCAAGGAAGAGAGCGCTGGCAGGCAGCTTTGGTTCCCAGCTGGGGCTGGGCAGCCTGGCCAATGTCACCTGGGCTGCTAGACGGGGCATGTGCTGGGGACAGTTCCTGCCTGTGTTGTTTGACTATTTGCAATTGCACCCCCCGGCCCAGGTAATCGTGGTACATTTAGGGGAGAACGACCTGGGCCAGAGGATATCAATGTCCTTGAGGCTCCAGGCCTGTAGGGAGTTCTCATTGCTCAGATCGTGGTTCCCGGGGATTGTTATCCTCTGGTCCAACCTCCTTCCCCGCCGCGTTTGGCGTGGGGCTCGGAGTGTTCGTAGAATTGATGTAACCAGAAAGAGGGTAAACGCTTACCTGGGGAGGGTAGTAGTTGAGCAGGGCAGGGCCATGATTCAGCACCCGGCCATCGGGTTCAGGCAGCCTGCCCTGTTCCACAGCGAGGGGGTGCATTTATCCCCCACCAATAATGATCTGTTTTTGGCTGATCTGCAACAGGGCTTGAAAGATTTTCTCCTTGTGGGGAGCGGGGAGGACAAGCGCTAGGCTGTCCTCCCCTGTGGCAGGATACGTGCGGGGCGGGGTAGGTAGGTATCTGGCTTGGTGTCCATCCAAGGCAGCAAGGTGAGGGGCGAGCCTGAACCGCTCACATGATGCCTGACCGGCTCCAGGAGGCAGGCAGGCAAACCCCTTACCTGGACGGTCAGGCCAGTGACACGTTGGCGGCTGGTCTGAAGTCCAGCTGCCTTGCCCCCTTTGGGGGTGGCGTTGAAAGACCTAGGCATACTAAGAGGACTCTCCCCCCCCATTCTTCTCAGGCAAGTTATCAAAAACTCTTTCCCTTCCAGGCTCCCAGGACAAAGGCACCTCCCACAAGAAATATGACTGGGGTACACACAGGGATATGGGAGAGGAGTGGCCACTAGACAATTGTATAGGAGGCGTATGTATCATGAGGCATATATAAGGCGTAGAAGCAACCCCCCCCATATGGGCAGTAGGTGAACAACACATAGTCAGATAAATTGCATAGCAGGAGAAAAGGATTGGAATAGAGGAGGGTATGTCTTCACAGAAGGCCTGTGGGTGAATCCTCTTTCATGAACACAAAAGTGTACTAGTGCATTCAAAAGAACGGACCATGCCACTAGTCTTCAAAACTAAGGCAATACATGCTTTCCCCAATGAATCAAAAAGTGCCCAACACAGTATCGGGGGATGGACAAGGTTGCCATGGGGGCGATTTCTGTGTAAAGTTTGGCTCCAGGGCATCCAGCAGCAGCACTGACTGTAGTGACCAAAGAGGATAAACTGTAGTCCCAGTGTGTATCCCCCTCATTTACAGCAATAGCATACTTTGGAATACACACACACACACACACACACACACACACACACACACACACTTGAAGCCCTATGTGTCTGCCTGAATGTAGCCTTTCAACAGCCTCTGTAAAAAAGAAGCAGAAAGCATTTGTTTCAAAGATGGTCAATAGTTCCACTAAGAGGTGCCTACTCTGTGTTCCTTTTCCCCTCTTTGCGCTTCCTCCTCTTGAATCCTGCCTTGTCTGTTTTGTTCTTGCATGCCCTTTGCTATGTCCTCAGTTCTGGTAGACCACTCATGTTGACCAACCATCTGGCTGTTGACAAAGAAACCTCATAAGGTGTTAATCTGGAGGTAAGCAAGGGTGTCTAACTCCTGGATGGTGCAGCAGCCCCCTGTGAATTAAAACTGCCCCCTTCATCCCCCCTTTAATGATGCAATCCTGGGGATCATGTCTCTGCCTTCACCCCCTCCCCCAAAAAGGTTTAACTCAGGAGGCAGAACCTCTGCCATATCATTTTATGCCAAAAGTAAATGGGTGCATCATACCTATTACAAGGTGATCCTTCTACATGTGCATGCTGCCCTCTTCAAGTTGCTTGGCCTCTTGTCCCTTCTCACACTCTTTCAAGCTTTTCTCTACCATTATAGGGTTAAATATTTGTTGGTTTAATGAAAATGAAAGCTGAAATTCTTGGAAGTGTGACCTTATAGTGTCTGTTCTTTGGAGAATGACAGAAAACTGGAACTGTACTAAAGATGGGAAATCCTATATTCAAGCTCTTAAAATCATCAAACCATCCATAGAAGGGTTTTCACATTCAGGACACTATGTCAAAAGTTCTTTTATTAAAAAAAAATACAATCAGAACCAATTTGTTACCTGCTTGGTATACTGGTTTTAAGGTGGGCCTTTATTAAGCACTGCAGAGAACCTTCTTCTTTCTCCATCTCCATCTGCTATTGAATTCTGTTGAAGACACAATCAAGTTTTAACTGTTGTTTTCTAAACCCAGTCCCAAGAGCTATCAGTCCCGAGGGATGACAGAAATAATTGGCATAGTGAAAGGAACCCTCTTGCATTGACACAGTGATCCTTTGAGTACAGGAGGAACTTATGTCAGAAATAATGAACCACTCTCATGACTTTGGAAGTTAATGAGACTTTGGGGGATTGAGTTTGTTAGCAACTGCTTCAAGGGACTATTGTAAATTGAGAAGGGCAGCATTTGACATGCCACCTTAGGAATCAGGAGGTCTTGGGCTGGCTCTAGATACAGAATAGAGATGGTGAGTTTCAGCATTGCAGGAATCATAGCAGCAAATTGTCAATCATGCAAATTCTCCTGGGCAGGAGGGGTCACAGAAACAGGAAGAGTGTTATGGTGCAAGCACTACGCATGCAAGCGATATGATAACCTTGAAGGTGGCCTGGGAAGGGATCTGAGTTGCCTGTTGTCCCAACATGGGAGAGAAGAAGTGAGGGCACTTAGAAGCAATCCAGGGAAGTTGGCTGATCAGCCTGTGTGGCTTTGACTTCCATAAATTGGTGGTAATCAGATAGGAAGGGGGCAGGGGATTGTGGAGTGTTACCACCCTGGATGCTGGGTGGCACAGTGGTTCATGGAGGAAGGCTGGAGTGGAGGTGCTAGAGAGTTAGGGCACAATCCTAACCCCTTATGTCAGTACTTTCCAGCACTGACATAAGGGCAATGTGGCTCCGAGGTAAGGGAACAAACATTCCTTTACTTTGAGGAGGCCTCCATGAGTGACACCCAACTGCAGGATGCAGCGCATGTTCCATTGGCACTGCTATGCCAGTGCTGGAAAGCACTGACATAAGAGGTAAGAGGTTAGGATTGTGCCCTTAATGATTCAACAACTAGGCAGGCAGGCAGGAAGAATGAATGTGGACCAAACAACATAAGGCTGTGAAACGGATACAAGGTGTTATCAGTAGAAGTTTAGCAGGAATGCTTACCTGAAATGTAAACAGCACGGTCCATCTTTGAATGTTCAACTAGAGTAAAAAAAATGGTTTCAGTTTTTCACAAACGGTTTGCTGGACTTGGCCACGTGCCGCAGTGTTCTCAGCACAACAGATAAGAATGCATTTGAATGAATAGCCTTTGTTTTCAGACCACAGGAAAAAATATATTCCAGCAGTTTGAAGTTTTCGGTTTGAAGGCTTCTTCAGAGCACCACTTACACACACAAATGCTAGAAAACAAATATTCACACCGGCTCTCATAGAAACCACTAGGAAGCTTAGCTCTCCTTATATTTCTTGTTCTTCATTTTAAAACCTCTCTTGGTGCATTAACTAACATGAAACTAACACACAACAGTCTTTTAAGTAAGATTTAGAGGTCTAACTTCGTTCTAGGGTTTAAAAGAGAACACACCAAAATCATTTCCAGGTTAACATCAAAGGTCAGATTCCCAGAGAAAATCATTTTGCAGCAGTTTTTAGATGAACACACACACCGTGACGTGAATGGCAAAGTAAGTTGCATTTCGAAGGCCAACAGAAGAACATATGATGAGATGAGGTCAGCTTAGCTTTTGAACTAAGGGGTTGCAGTACCACCTACGGCCTGCTCTAATCTGTATGATGTATAAATGAGATGTATGAAGTGAACAACTGGTGATGGGTAACGGACCAATGAATTGTCTCCATGTATGTGTTTCAAGGAGGGATCCCCAGATTGTAATAAAAGTCAGCTGAAGGGGGTGTTTTGCTGCTTCTCTCCTCCCCACTTCTGATGCATACAGTCTCCTTTGGAGACGTGGATGGATTTACAACCTTTTGCTGATGGATTACAATAAAGGCCTGGATTTGATCACCTTTGTCTACTGAGTTTGCTTTGGAACCTGGGATTACCGTGCAACATCTGGGATCTCTTGTAACATCTTGATTTTTGCACCTTGCAACAAAACCAAGGGTTATTTTAATTTTTTCCCCATAGAATCCTACTGGATTCTTATGTTGAGAGATTATATCATATCTATCTGGATTCTTAGGTTGAGTGATCCTCCTCATTTGCTTTTTTTCTCACCTAATTATGCATGGACATCCAAGAACTGACTTTCACTATCTTTTTTAGTATGTGATGATTTTGAAACAAAGCCCAAGTGAAACAAACTTCTGGCCAGGGCATGGCACCTGGTGCTTACCATCTAGCATAGAATCCCTGCATTTCATTTTCCTCTGTTTATTGGGCTACCATCATTTAAAATTAGGGTGCCCAGGCAAAAAGAGGCCACCTTGAAACAGTTGTTCTCCCAAGTGAACAGGGTGAACATCCAGTCTACATGTTCACAGCAGTCCAACACAAACTAACTTTTCCTATTACCATCTCTCTAAGGAGCACAGAGTAAATTTCATAAAATCTTCCAGGTTTTTTTTTCAAGTCAGAAATTGTAGCCCTCAGAGAGGTGTCTAAGTTCTCAAAAACACTATACTTAGCGCTCATTAGTGTAGGTAGCTATCCAGGTGAATAAAAATAGAGGCCACTTAATCCTGAAGCTGCTACTAAGCTGAAATCAGAGTCTTTCATTCAGTGCTGGGTGTTGCTCTCTGTAGGGGTCAGAATCAATAAATTCATCTTTAGACTACTAAATAAGCAAAAGCTTTCTTGGGGTACCTCTGAATCCTGACATTCTTGTTCTATTTGATTCCATAGGAAGGTACATCCAGGTCTAGCAAAGAATTCATTTTTATAGGATGTTTGACAGCTTGAGATTTCAGAGCAGCTTCCAAAAGGGAATATGATGACAGAAAAGGACAGAGAATAAATCAGCAGTAAATCAAGGTGGGTAGGCAAGTGGGTAGCCGCGGCCTGGGGAGACTAGTCTTTGTACCATGGTGGTTGTTATGGCTGCATTTGTTGCTGTTTCTCTTCCCCTGGTGTGAGTGTGAAAAGATGACAGGCAGTTGTACATTTGACAGAGGTACCCAAGACAACTTGTTCAGGCCAAGTGAACAAGTTGGCGGAATCTTGTCTCTAATTCAGCCTGCAATTACACTTACATGGAGTAAGTCCCATTGACTATAATGGAGCTTACTTCTGAGTATGCATGCATAGGATTAGGCTCTTGATCCCATACCTGTGCACTTTTTGAAAAGGAAACAAGTCGGTCTTGTTTATTGTGAATTGAAGTGTGTATATGTGTCTTTTTTTCTTTGCAAAGATTGCGTACACAGCACCCCACACTGAAAAAAGTGGGGTGGCCCTTGTACCAGACATGGGCTGAGGCCAATATTCTCTGACCTTCAACAGCAGTTTGGTTTGTCAGGCAGAGACAATTAGGCAAACTATGTTTATTCAGTGTTTATTTCATATATTTATATCCCACCTCTCATTCAGGAACCTCAGGAGCCCATACTATTTCCCTTGTTTTTCTCCCTTCCTAGATCCCCCATCTCCCTTTGGGACCTTAGGTGTCCCTCCATGTGTAAGGATTCCCTTTTCTTGCCTAGAAATGACTGACTTTTAAGGCCTAGTTGTATGAGCAAAGGTCTAGTGATTTTTTTTAACTTTCTCCCTCCTTGGTTATTATATTATTATCCCCACAATTAAAGGTATATATTGTTTCACCCCATCCTTGCCTACCTCCTCATTTGATGCCAGTCACTTGAGTTGAGACTTCATATTTCAATAGCAAGAAACACAAGGGCTCTTGAAGAACCCTCATATCTATTTTTTTTAAAAAAGAACGGAGGATGAGGAAAGAGGAAACTGGATGACCATTCTTCTCTAAATGGCATCCCTGAAGATGGCTTTGGGGAGAGAAGGGCAGGAATGTTGACCTTAGGAGAACAGAGTACATCTTTAAGGGAAGAGAATATGAATGGTGTTGCAAGTCTCATTCTGGAACACAAGTGGGTATACTCACTGCTCAGTGTCATGTATACAATGGAATCACAACTGACTCATGTTTTATGCAAAAACAACTGGGAAGACTCATAGGAGAAATGTTGATTACATGCCCTCATTGGAGAATAATCATCTTTCATCTGTGCTGTGCAACTTTAGATGTATTTGGATTGATGCTCGTAATCAAGGCCCATTCCAATCTCATTTCCAGCTTGAGTTTGTCACTGCAATGAATGTCTTGATCTGAGAGAACTGCTCTCCTCCTTCTGGTTGGCAGGTATACTATTTCACCGCAGGGCTATATTACATATAGTTTATTAATTACAAGAAGGCTGTGTGCTGCCTACAGGGGCCCACTCACAGGGAAAAGGAGGACATTTAAGTTCTTTTCTAGGACACAAGGTTAAAACAAAGGACATGTCCTGGAAAAAGAGGATGTCTAATCACCCTGAATGTGATGTAATTAAGAGTCCTAGAGCTTTCAGTGTTCTTTTGTACCATTGGCCATGTTATCCTTCTTGAGGGACAGTCCAAAATGGAGACAGATGACAACATTTGAAAACATTACCAACATTTAAACATGTGGCTTACAGATAACAGCCACATATTAGGGAAGCATTTGAAAGACTTGAGATGGTTTGCAAATTGCTTATTAATATTCATTCAGAGGTGTTACTCATCAGAAACAAACACCTCAATAGATAGCTTATTAAAATATTTTGTAAACTTTATATATTTTATTTTTTTCTGGTTACTTCGTTGCTGTTTGCTCACTAATAAAGGAGATGAGAAAGAAAAGCTGGGGATGGTAAATACGAGATCAATTCCAAGTGTCATGGACTAGTAGCCTTCTTCTGTACTAGCTGGGCTCTAGTGTTCAGCTCAGGCCTCAGAATAATAATGTAGAACTTTGGAAGAAAGATGCAACTCAACAATCCACCACTGGAGGTCAAGATGCAGAAGACCTCCACAGCCACCATGTATTTCCCCCTGGTGCTCAGGTAACTTGGGAAAAAAGATACCCAAACACTGCAGAACACCAACATGCTGAAAGTGATCTGTTTGGCTTCATTAAAAGTATCAGGCAGCTTCCTGGCCAAGAAAGCCACGATGAAGCTGATCAAGGCCAAGCATCCCATGTAGCCCAGGACAATGTAGAACATGAAGACTGAACCTTCATTGCATTGTATAATGATTTGGTCAATGTAGGAGTGCATGTCAAACTCTGGGAAGGGGGGAGATGTTGCCAGCCACACCACACAGAGGCCAGCTTGAATGAGAGAACACAGAATGATGACTGAGACTGCCAGCCTCTTCCCCACCCATTTTCTCATGCTGTTTCCTGGCTTGGTGGCCATGAAGGCCAAAATGACAGTGATGGTTTTGGCCAACACACAAGACACAGCAACAGTGAAGACGATGCCAAATACAGTTTGGCGGAGAAGGCAGGTCACCTTCCCAGGCCAACCAAGGAATAGGAAGGAACACAGAAAGCAGAGCAGCAGAGAAGAGAGAAGAGTGCAGGTGATGCCCCAGTTGTTGGCCTTGACAATGGGAGTACTCCTGTGTTGAATGAAACTCCACATCACCAGAACTGTCAGCAGGGCAAGGAAAAGAGCAAAGGAAGTCAAAAGGATTCCCAAGTTCTCTTTGTAGGATAGAAAGATTAAGAATTTGGGGATGCACTGATCCTTGCGACTGTTTGGGTACTGCTTTTCTGGGCATTTGTCACACTGTTCTGCATCTGAAAGAAATAAGCCAATCTCCATAATTTCAGCATATCTATATTAGCCCATTCAACTTGATGGGATCAGCATCTTATAACTAGCAAGAAATCTGGTATTATAGAGAATTCAAGAAGCTCACTGAAAAGAAAGTGATAGCAAGTTTTGCTTTTGAAACAGGAAGTCATTGAACTGAATTAATTCAATTTGACTCTTTCAAAATCCATCAAGAATGTTCAGTGGCTATAAGTAGACCATCATCAGAATGTTTCACTTGGGGATATGTGATCCAGGCTTTGCAGAGTATTACAGCACAATCCTCAGCTTCCAGGGCGCTCGACTTCAGTGGCAGCAAAGATCCTGTGTGCCCATGGCAGCCGGGGGTGGCACCTCGTGAGAAGGGGACTTTTATCCCGCCTCCCTGTCATGCCTGCTCTCCGCCTTCTCCCCATCCTCCGCTCCCTCCCCCCTCCCCAGAATGCCTCCTCCCCGCTTCCCCTATGCTTCCACTTAACTTACCATTGCTTGGTGGTCCATGTGACCGCCAGTGACGGAGCGCAGGTGTCCGTCTGATGCTAACCCAGAACCAGGAGGTGCTAGGTTATCACCAGTGCTTGCCAAGCAGTAAGCCTCACAAACATGTCTCTACGGCACGTTTGTGACATTGTGTGCAGGTGGTGAGCCAGTGTGCTGAGTCCAGGATTGTGCTCTTAAACTTCAGACTCTTTTTTTTTTTTTTTGAAGCATGAAAAAAGAGTTAGTGACAGAAGCCACAGGATTTTTCTGACCCACCAAGTTTTCTTCCAGGGAGTAAAGTTCCCCTTTTGTTGGTGAGTGGAACTCACAAAGTGTTCTGCTTTTTAAGAAAAATATTGGTATGCTGGACAGAGGCTCTTGCCTTGTGTAAAAGGAAGTTTGGCAATGTCCGAACAGAGGATTGACCTGTTTTTGAGTGAAGTCATGCAAGAAAGCCCTTCTCCACATGAATTAAGGTGATTAAAATATTTCTAAATTGATCAGTGCTATTGAAAGAAATGTGATGTTTGGAAAATTTGAAGTCAAATGTTAGGCTGTTGAGTGTATCTGCTAAGCAAGCTTTGCAGTTTTGGCTGTCCTATTAAAATGAAAACCACACTTTTCAATGGGGAATATCTCAGAATGAATGAATTAGGCAACAATCCTATATGCACTTACTTGGGAGTAAGTCTCATTTAACTCAGTTTACAGCCCTATCCCACCCAAAGTGCCGCTGTGCGATTCAGTGGGGTCGGTGTAGCCTCCGCTGTATCCAGGGCTGGAATGGAGGCAGCTGGAGATCTCCTTGAGGTAAGGGAGAATTTGTTCCCTTACTCATAAGAACATAAGAACAGCTCCACTGGATCAGGCCATAGGCCCATCTAGTCCAACTTCCTGTATCTCACTGCGGCCCACCAAATGACCCAGGGAGCACACCTGATAACAAGAGACCTGCATCCTGGGCAGACCCTTGCATCTGACATAGCCCATTTCTAAAATCAGGAGGTTGCACATACACATCATGGCTTGTAACCCGTAAAGCAGGGGTGCTCACACTTTTTTGGCTCGAGAGCTACTTTGAAACCCAGCAAGGCCTGGAGATCTACCAGAGTATTTTTTAAATCCCATTATAGTCAGTGGGGCTTACTCTTGTATAAATGTGCACAGAATTGCAACCTCAGAGCCCAACCCTATGGTGTCTACTCAGAAGTAAGTCCCATGCTAGTCAATGGGGACTACTCTCCGGTAAGTGTGGATAGGAGCTTTAGAGCAGGGGTGCTCAAACTTTCAACTTTAGGGATCCTGGACCTTTAAAATTGTGTAGGAGAGAATTTCAGCAGGTGCAGCTTGTCAAGTTGCACCTGCTGAAATTCTCTCTTCTATACACTTGTTAAAGGTCCAGCATCCCTAAAGTTGAAAGTTTGTGCACCCCTGCTTTAGAGCCCAATCTTTTGCATGCCCCCTCAGAAGCAAGCTCCATGCTGGCTTACTCCTGGTTAAGTGTGGAGAGGATTGCAGCTTGTGTGCCCAAGTCTAAGCCTGTCTCCTCAGAAGTAAGTCCCATGCTAGTCAATGGGGCTTACTCCTGGGTAAGTGAGGAGAGGACCGCAGCCTTGGGCACCTGCATCTCTCAATTGCTGCTGAACTTCCCCAGCCAGAGGCTGCCACCACCCTGCATCAGCGGCACTTCTGAGTGGCCCCAAGCAACTCCTCCAGACAGTCCCAGGCTGCTCCCAAGCCCTTCTGGAGATGCTCCTCAGGTTCTCCAGGGCACAACCGAAGTTCTGCTCCGAGCCTTCCCTGCAAAGTCAAGCCCAACCCTTGTTTAGCTCCACTAAGGTTACCTGGGTGTAAGAACCATTGACTATAATGGGACTTACTTCTGAGTAGACAGGCATAGGATTGAGCCTATGCACATTTACCTGGGAGTAAGCACCATTGCCTATAATGGAATTTAATTCAGGGCAGAACAAGCATAGGACTGTGTTGTAGGGCTGGAATCCTATCCATACTTTTCTGGGAGCAAGTCCCATTGATTATAATGAGGTGTACTTCTGAGTAGACATGCATGGGATTGGGCTTCAAAGCCCATTTTATCAAATGCATAAAGTGTCTGCATTTAGCAAACAGATGCACAGGGGGATACAAAGAAAAAGTTATAGGGGGGGAAAGCAATTAACAGTACAGTTTTCTGCATGTTTAATCAGAAGTAAATCTGTGTTCAAAGGATTCACCTCCAGGGAAGTGTGAAGTGATGGTACAAAACAACCTCGCAGTTCCATTGGGACTGAATTGAATCTGTGGCTCAGTTTTAGTTCCAGGAAGCCAGAGCCCCATCCTATGCATGTCTACTCAGAAGAAAGCCCCATTAGAGCCAACAAGGCTTACTCCCATGTAAGTGGCTAGCACTGCAGCCCAAGCCAGGCTCCTTCCCACATGTACCTCGGCGCAGAAATCCACAGCCTGCCTGCTGCCCCCAAAGCAACCTCGCTGCTCCCACGTGACCCGGTTGGGAGAGGTCTAGCTAGAGCTCCACAATCAATTAGTGAGGGCTGTCCTGCAAAGTCAAGCCCAACCCTTTAGCAGCTAAAGGCAAAATGAGTCTATCGCTGAGCCCTTACTTAGTCTATAGACTAGAGTAGACTAATTGCTCAACGATCACCTCATTTTGCCTCGCGATCGACCAGTAGATCAGAATCTACATGTTGAGCACCCCTGCCATAAAGGATTTGTCCTCCAGAAACGTGTCCAATCCACTTTTAAAGGCATCCAGTCCAGATGCCGTCACCACATCCTGTGGCAAGGAGTTCCACAGACCAACCACACGCTGAGTAAAGAAATATTTTCTTTTGTCTGTCCTAACCCGCCCAACACTTAATTTGAGTGGATGTCCCCTGGTTCTGGTGTTATGTGAGAGTGTAAAGAGCATCTCTCTATCCACTTTATCCTTCCCATGCATAATTTTGTATGTCTCAATCATGTCCCCCTTCAGGCGGATACTCCTTATCAATCCCCTGCAAACTCTATAGGTCTACTTGGAACTGTGCAAGCTTATTCATAGGTGCAGAACCAAGTAGCCCCATGTAGGATTTTCAGGCCTGGGAGGGGGTGAGGATGCAGAGGAGGACTCCTCCGCCATCCCTGACTCCTCCCAGTCCTGAACAAACATTATTTTTTCATCCTCATGCAGAAATAATGATAAAAATGATAATAGCAAGAATAATCAGAAAGTAACTTTGCAGTCTTTCACTCACCCATCTGCACTGAAATCCCATCTTCAGAGCACTGGACACAATCATAGCAACAAATCTGCTGCCCCTCACGAACAAGCCTATTCTGGCCAGGACAGCACTTCTCAACACATCTGGACTGGGACACCATCTAAGAATGATCAAAGGAAATGGGTGTGTGTGTAGGTATCAACTGGATGGTACAGATTGCTCTAATGTTCCTTTTTCTCCATTTAATGACATACCTAGTCCTCTGTTTACATCCATGTGCCCTCAAAGTAACCAGCTATTTTATACCTTTCTCTTATCAACTCTATAACCAGACCACCACTGGGACTCTTTGGACCTGCACCAGCTCTTCAGCTGGCACAAGTCAGAGGAGACAAAGGACGCCTGTTGGTTGGCTCCAGAAGGGATAGCTTCCGGCACAAGTCACTTGTGCCACGTTCCACACCCTCCTTCCTCTGAAACCCGATCTTCCCAAATCTGCCCCAAACCTCCCACCCCTGACCCCATTCTGCTCACCCTGCTGATTTACCAAGGACCTTCAGAGGATCTTCTCTTTGCAGTCATGGTGGGAGGGTACCCTTACCATCCAGAGTGGTAGCCTGGAAGCAAGCAGCTATGAGCACTTCCCAAACAGCTCTTACAATGCTGTAACCGTATTCCACCACCAGGACACTAGTCCTGGAGGCACGCTGGTATGTTAAGATAGGGCCATTAGAGTACCATCCTGTTCATGTCTACTCAGAAGTCATTTCCATGGAATTAAATGGAACTCACTCCATTTTTTCAAAGAATTACAGCCTCAGCCTCCCCTGCAGTCTCCCAATTCCTGATTCAGAAAACAGCATCATTCTCCCCACCTGCTTGAACCTGGGATTCCACAGGATGGCACTTCCATTCAAGGTGAAACCTCTGCCTGCAGGAGCCTGGGGGTTCATCCTGCCAACACTGATGCTCTTAAGGGAGTGATTGGGGAATGTGACTGTGTTGATGATATCAAATGAACTTGCCAGATCTCCCTGCTGGTCGAGAGAAATTTCTTCCCCAGCACTGTTGTTGAAATGGATGTTTCTCAGGAAAGAATTGATCTGGGTCAGAAGGTGAGAGGTAGAAAGACAGATAAATAGAAGAACAGAATGTGTGTGTGTGTACACATGTAGACACACATGCCTACCAGACAAAAACAGGTGAATCCAAGTCATATGAACCTTGTTAGCTGCTTGTCAGTGGACTTCGGGGAGAGTAGCTCCAGCTGCTGCTTTTGGAAATGTATCTCACACACCTGCTCAGAACAGGAATTCTTGCTCTCCTAGTTCCGTGAGATGGTATCTAGTGGTGAGCATTTCATCATGAATGAAGTTCAGTGTTTTATATTGAAGCAAAGTTGGGAGGGTTTTCTGTTTTTTGGAGAGCATAAAACAGAACTTTGCTTCCAAGAAGGAATTGCAGAATTGAGCAATTGTAGCTGTTTGTTCCCATCAGTTAAGCTTCCTACATTTTTATTGACTCGTCATTGATGAAACAGCCTGGGAGGTGTGGTGCATGGGGACCTTTCACCCTTCTAGGAAGGCCTTTGTTCAAGGTCTTTGTGGTTGTGCCTGGTCTTTGTTGAATATGAGCTGGCCTGGCTCATGCCATTGTGCCACTCCTGCATGCTCGACCCCCTAGTGGGTCCCAAATCACAGTTTGAGAAACACTAGCCCACACCTTGTGTTCATTCATGCTCAGCCCTCTCATGCTCAGTGTTCCCGTTATTTTGCACCATGAGGTGGATGTTACTCCAGAAGCCCAATCCTTTGGCTCATTTATGACATAGAGAGGACATCTCGCTTTCAGAAATGCCTTTCCACAGCTCACTGACAACGGCCATTTTAGAGACATTGCCACAAACAGCAGCAGTGGCTTGTGAGGTTCAATCCTACCTAATTCCCCACATGACCAATGCAGAGGCCCCAATGCAGCTCCTGCTTAATCCTGTGAGGGAAGTTCTGACTTTCCCAGGATAAACCTGTGCCTGGCCACAAGGGCTACTCAGACCTGTGCCAGCTCTATATGTGACACATTTCTGTGAGGATGCAGTTCAGGGAATCAAAGCCAGGAATGGGTCAGGATTTGACGGCTACTGCTGCAGCTGGACCCACCCACTTCCCAGTTCCAACCTGCCATACTCCCTGCACCATTGCCACCCCATTCTGCCTACCCCACCTGGCCCTCCCCTCCTCATCTCCCTCCAACCACCGACATGCACTTACTAGAACCAGCAGGTTTCCATTGCCTGTGTCATGCAGACCTGGCTGTTCACCACTTCTGGCAGTGACCGCGCCATGAGATCTGGCAAGTCACGTTTGGAACAAGCCAGAAAGCACTCGGCATCATCAGGATCGGGTTGTTAACTTCAGATCACATGATGCCGCAGTGTGTAAATATAGGCGAGTTCTGAACAACTTGTAACTTACAAAGTTCAACACAACCCATTCGTGAGAAATGCTCAGAAGCAAGGAGCAGGCCAGAGGATTTGTGCAGATATCATTACACACTTGGGAATAAACCCATTGAATAGAGAGGAATTTCTTCCATCCCTACCAACTGCTATAAGAGGCAACTTTTAAAATGTGTCCTCATGTTTAGCAGATGGCAAGTAACTGTCCCTCATCACCCCAGCATGGCATCTTTTCAATGGCTCTTGCTGGTGCTTTCTCCATGTTTTTTTTCTTTCTTTCCAGATTGTGAGCCCTTTGGGGGATGGGGAACCATTCTTCAATTTAGCTGTGTGAGCTGCTTTGTGAATTACTTTTTGTTTTTTAAAAAAGGATATAAATATTCTTAATAATGATGATACGAAGCTCTGGATTGCACTACTGCACTATTGGCTTATCATCAACTAATGTAGAAATTCATTTATGACTGCAAGTACTTTCCACTGCCTTCTGCACAAGAATTAGGAAGCAGAATCCAGCTAGTGTTTGTGTCAAAATGCACTTGTGGTTTATTATGCTCAAATTGAGAGATAGTCCGACCTGCCATGGGTGGAGATTCCAGATGCTCCATGTAGCTCCATCGCTGATGGCTTTTGGCTTGGATCTTGATGAAAACATGGCATGGAGAGCATGTGCGACAGAATACACAGCATTGTAGATACTGTAGCTCTGACCAGTCATTTGCAGTTCAAACACATGTGAAGGGAGGTTCCTCAACTTCTCCTTTCCACTGCAATTTACTACTTCTATCACAGGGGACAAGGGGAGAAAACATTTAAATGCCAAAGCCCAAAACTGTGGCATGAAATAAAGCTTTGATTGGTAAGGGTTGATTGTCTCCAAGAAATCTTCATATCCTGGCATATCATTTGAGTGGAGGGCAAAGGATAATGTACCATTGAACGTTTTGGGTGTAAACAGAGCCAGAAAATTTACATATGCGAAATCCCACTGAGCTGTAATGATCCAAACCTTTTCTATTGGCTTTCTTAATCCATTTTCATTGACCATTAGAACTCTTCGGAAAATTTCCATTGATCGTGCATCCCCGTTAACAAGAATCACATTGCTTCTGCTCAATAGCAGAGTAGAATTTGTTCTTTCTGTGGTCGGAAGTAAGAGATCATCAGATGGATGCTGGTAACTCTTTAGTGTTGGAATCATTTCTGTAAACTCAACACAAATGTTGTTCTCCAGGAGCCTAGATGTCAAGCTCTGCAGGAAAATTGCCCCAATTTCATCATCTGAAACAATGACACCAATCCATGTCCATCCAAAGTGCTTAAGGAGATGAAGAATCCCATCATGCTGAGTATTTCCAGTTGGAAGCATGTTATGGAGTAAAGGAAACTGAGTTTTATCACTCAATACATGGTGAAAGGAGTTGTAATTGAACTAAGGAGAAAAGACAACAGTATTTTTAGAGGTGACAGAAACCTTTCTCTCCTCCTGAGTTTCAAAATCTTTCTCCCAATCTCTAGCAAGAGGGAATGTGCCCCTCAAGGTTTCTGAATCAGCACCAAATATTGTGAAATCTGAATGTCCTCTAATGCTTTGCTATTGGCAGGCATATTGAAGGACTAAGTCCAAAGTATAGAGAAATACATGTAAATACTTACAAATCTCTCAATATGGAGAAATTTTTATTCTTTCTACATGAAGAGAAATGTTTAACTAAACACAAAAGAGCATAACAACATACACACAACACTTCTGTATTCATAACAACCCTTCTAAACAGAACAAAACAGAAAAAAGAGTTTCTTTTTCTAATGTATGCTGGTGCAAGTACCAGGTAGCTACCTGAAGAGGACCTGTGCAAAGCCAACTTTTTTAGCTTGGCTGCTTTGGAGGAATGAATTAACAAATAAATGCACCAGTTGGACTGCTCCCTTCATTTCCATTAATCAAGTGCAATGTTCATTTCAAGGAAGGAACATACCTGTGGAAGTTTGTAGGTATTTAAGATGCTGGGCATGTGGATTGTATTTTGGGGGATGATCCCTCCAATGATGGCCATGAGCTTCTGTTTCGGGCCACAATGGTAATTATAGCGACACCCTGTGAAAAGGAGATTCAGAGTGCCATAAGCGCTCCCCATTGAATTAAAGTAATCTGGAAAGATGATGCGTCCCAGCGTCTTGTTGGATAAGAGGTTGGCATTCCTGTTGATCTCATTTATGGCAAACTCAAGAGCAAGAGCTTCATGGAATTTCCTGAGGAACATACTGCAATGAGAGTTTCACTTGATTAAGGCACATGCAATGAACTCTTTCTCCTACAGAAACTGTGGGAGTCATGCCATGTAAGAGCAAAGCCCTCATACCATTAAAGGATCATGTTAATGGTTTGAATAATTTTGCTTTCCACATGTGTTTTTTTTAATCCTCTAAGATTCTCTCTTTGAGGGCTGTGATGAACTCACCAAATTTTATTTTTTTTTGCTGCAAACTAATGTCAGCTCATCATATAGCACAGGCTTTAAACATAGCTACCTAGATAAACAGACATTGCATCTGAATGTCTGTGTTATGCTTAGATAGTCCCTCCATTGAATCCTAATCCACGCTGTGATATGGTACATCCCAACCACAGGATGAACACCTCAGTGATGAATAGAGATTTATTTTGTGTTTGGCCAAGGTAACTGGGGAAGGACTTGAGCTGAGGCAGGAATTGAATTCCTTTGGTTTCTTCTAGCTTCTTCTTATTTTAATTATTTATTTAAAAGATATTTATCCCAACTTTCCTCTGCCGGAGCACATGCCCTATGCAGCTTACAATTTAAGGATAAAATATACACTGTATCAAAACAATAAATAAAACCAGCAAAAAATAAATAAATCCAATTTGAAAAGGGCAAAAACACTCAAGGATCTTCTATGAAAGCACAGGAGGGAGACAAGCCATCACCCAAATGTCAGACGAAACAAAGAGGTTTTGAACCCTCACTGAAATGCCTTGGGGGTGGATAGATCTTAATTCTCCCTGTAGGGGGTATCATAATTGTGGCACCACTACCGAGAAGGCTCACCCCCATGCCACCATCCTCCTAACTTATACAACTATGAGAAATGTAGCAGAAAGCCAGCATAGGAATAAATTCAGGATGGCTGGATTTCTTCTATTCTCAATCCAAATTTAGGAAGATTTATTGCAATCTGAAAGTGACAGAAATGTTGGGAAACAAGAGGACTTGACTTGAACAGGAATCTAGTCACACACAGAGAAACAGAGAAATGTAACAAAAATGTCAGGAGTAACTGTATAATGACTGGATACTGTAACTCTATATTATTATTATTATTATCATCATCAGTATTTATATACTGCTTTTCAACAAAAGTTCACAAAGCGGTTTACAGAGAAAAATGAAATAACTAATATCTAAAAAATAACTATATTGTTTCTCCATTCAGATATTATCAAGGAGAGGATGGCTGAAATAACTACTTACAGAAAGTTGATTGACCATTTTGGTCTGGCATTAAAGGGAAGTTCCCTGAGTTCTGCTTGTACGAAAGATGTAAGTTCACCAATTACAAGACCATCTAAAGAAGTAGTGCCTATGAGGTAGAACTTTGAATCCCTTCGAGGGTCACAATTCATACTAACACTATGAGGCAGTTGCAGTAGCAAAGTTATCAGCAGTAATAGAATCAGCCTGCAGATCAGAAAGCCTTGGCCCCAGACATACTGGGCCCCCTTCATTGTGACATATGTGCCCATCATTAGTACTATTACTGCCATCAGCATTCTTGAAAGGTGCTATAAAATGGACCTCAAATCTGACAACAGTTACAGCTTCCCCACTACACAGACCCTGAAATTCCCTTTAGTTACAGCTCTGCCTGTTTTCAGTGAAACTCTCAAACAATTGAAGCCCAAATTGCTTTGTACTGGGTCTTTATAACCCACTATAGAAGAGAAGAGTGTGTCACCTTGTGTGTTGTTACAAACTCTGCAAGTGCCTTCTGCTAATCCTTGGCATATTCACTACTTGACCGATTATGAAAATTGCAGGGTTGAGAATTGTTCTTCCCAAAGCACTTGAAGACCTCCCAGCCTACAGTAAACATGTTGGATGGATCCACAGTCAAAAACTTCTCTGCACTGGGGAGGAAGTAAAGGTCTCTAGTGCATGTTGGGTATGAAGCAGAACGTACTGAAAGAATAGCAATTAGCACAAGCACTGTGGGTAAAAAGAAATTGTCAGTGACCAGAAGCTCAGATTTCCTCCCAAACCCATCAATTTTTTTTCTTTTTCTTGCATATTCTGAAGACCTTGTGTGTGTCTGTGTGTGTGTTTTCAATTCCATTTGTCTTCATTATCAGGAGCAGTGATTTTCAACCATTTTCACCTCATGGCACATGAGGTGGTACAAGTCTGAGGAGACCCAGAGGGGCCAGCGACCCTTACCCAGGGGTAAGGGGGAAAATTTCACCTTGCCTCTGGTTGAGCTGCATCTGGCGCCTATCCTGAGCTGGATACAGCACAAGCCTCTTTGCTTGCCTATTTCAGCACAGGATAGAATTGTGCTTAAGGCACATGTGAAAGGTGGCTACAGGAGATGAAATCCCACTTGGCAACAAATCAACTGCAGATTAGAATCTTATTGCCAAAGAAAGGACTGTTGTTTTAGTGGATCACATGCTGGAGTTGTACTGAGAAAATCCACATTCAAATCTCAACTTAGCCATGAAGACTTCTGAGAAACCAAAGGCCTGTCAAAATATGTCACACAAATTTATTTCTCAGGCTTTGTGAGAATAAAAGAGAAGCTTGTGTACTACTCTGGGATCATTAGGGTCAGATATCAATATAATAGAAATATCATTTGTGGGGACCCCAAGAGAAGATTTCCATTACCCACCCAGTATCCTCTTTCTAAATATGGATATTGAAACTATAACAGTGTATCTGTTCACACAGACATGTCCCATTTTTCTGGCAAGCTAAGCTAATGGCAATCCAGCAGCAGAAAAGGTTTGAAATAAAAGTTTAAAAATTGAGAGCAAAAGGAGGAAACAATTTACATTATGATTACATGAGGTGCTTTGAATCAAGAAAGAAGAATCTAAATTTGTTGTGCTCATTAAGTTCTAGCTCATCTGAGTTTGCATGGAAAAATACGTTTCCTAATATATTCATCATCCCTATCCCTAAAAATTGTAGCAGATCTACAGGTGGAGCCTATTTATCCGGGTTAATTCCACACGATTAACAAAAAGACGTGTTGTGCTAAATGCCATAGAGATACGCAAATTTGTTACAGCCTGACACTTCCAGAAGGAAGGAAACTAAGGCGTGTGTTCTCAATTCCCTCCCCTCTGTACTCAGCCCTCCTGTTGCCAGCTGTCCTGCTTCTTTCACAGTTGGAATGGTGAGCTTGCTTGGGAAGCCTCTTCCTCTGTGTTCCAGGTGGCCTCCCAACAGCGCTGCAGGTTCTCCTTCTCCTTCTCCTTCTCCTTCTCCTTCTCCTCTTCCTCTTCCTCTTCCTCTTCCTCTTCCTCTTCCTCTTCACTGCTGCCACTCCTGCAGCCCTCCCTGGCTACCATCATGGAAGCACCTCTGCCCTGGAGCATTCTGGGACTTATAGTCCAGCTCTCTGATCACACTCACCTGTCTCTCCAAGGCTTCCCAAGGCTTGCTTGGGAAGACTTGCTGGAGCAGGAGAGCCTGCATCATCTGAGGGGGAGGGAATTTGGCAAACACTCCCTGGGTTTTTTAAAGCAATCCCCATTCCTCCCTCTCCTGCCTCCCCCTCCTGAGCCCTCCCCATTGCCAACTTCTTTCACAGGTGGGATGCTGACCTTTTCAGAGTCCAGCCCTATGTGTTTCTACTCAGAAGTAAGGAAAGTAGAAGTAGTAGTAGTAGAAGTAAGGAAAATTACTCCCAGGTAAGTGCGGAGAGCATTGTAAGCTATATCTCATGCTTTGCTTGGTGGGAAGGCTTGCTTGTGTCGGTGATTACCTGCATCATCTGGAGGGGGGGGAATTTTGCAAACACTCCCTGGGTTTTTTAAAGCAATTCTCTCTGTTGCTAACACACCTGCCCCTGTGTGTGTGTGTGTGAGTGAGTGAGAGAGAGAGAGAGAGAGAGAAAGAAAGAAAGAAAGAGAAAGAAAGAAAGAAAGAAAGAAAGAGTGCACGCGACACGCGATCCACCTTGCTGCAGTGTTCTGGTTACACAGGGTTTTTTGCCACCCTCTTCAGCCTCTTTGCTGGCTCAGGGGCTCCAGGAATGTTACTGTTCCTTTGAAAGGGGAACCTCTTCCAGGGCTCCAGGGCTATTCCCTGCCTGGGTGAGGCAGAGCCATTTTGCAGTGTTTTGGGCTGCCTGGAAACAGAGCAAGAGGCCAGTGCAGGGCAAAGGAGGCAAAGGTGTGTGTGACTTTCAGTACCCCCACCCCATTTGCCTTGAGACAAATTCGCAGATAAAAAATCTGTGGATAAATAGGCTGCACCTGTATTTGTTAAAAGACAACTCATTCAATGTATTTGGAACATACTATCCTGTAATTAATGATGTTGCCCAAAGTGTGTGGAAGTTATGGTAAACTTTTAAATTTTTATGTGAGGGTGAGAGAGAGCCATGCATGTATGTGCATGAGAGACAATAAACATACTATCCTGTGGATTTAAACCCCTGAAGGTGTTGGTTCTGTACCTATGGCCTATCCTTCCCAAGAGTTCTCCATAGTGCCCCCTGCACTTCCTTGTTCCTAAAGCTGTAGATCAGGGGGTTTAACAGTGGTGTAAGAACAGTATACAACACAGACACCAGGCGGTCTTGTTCCAAGGAATGTCTGGAAGAGGGCCGTAGGTAGGTGTAAATGATGGTATCATAGAGGATGCTCACCACAGTGAGGTGGGAAGCACAAGTGGAGAATGCCTTCATCCTACCATGAGCTGTATGGAGTTTGAGAACAGAAGAGGCAATGAGGATGTAGGAAAGAAGAATCATGGAGGAAGTCACAACAAGAATACACCCGGAGACAGTGAAGGTCACCAACTGGCTGACAAAAATGTCAGAGCAAGAGAGGCGCTGTATAGGAGGAATATCACAGAAGAAGTGGTCAATTGCATTGGAGTGACAGAATGTTAGGGAAAAGACTGATGCTGTGTTGACAATAGAATTAAAGTGCCCAGAACACCAAGAAATTGCTAGCAGTCCCGTACATATAGATTGTCTCATGAGTGTGGTGTAGTGGAGTGGGTGACAGACGGCTGCATAGCGATCGTATGCCATCACTGAGAGGAGTACACACTCTGTGCTTGCTAAAGTGATAAAGAAATACATTTGGAGAGCACATCCAATGAAGGTGATGGTCTTGTCCCCCAACAGGAGGTCCCACAGCACCTTTGGGAGTATGGTGGACGTGTAGCAGATCTCAATAAAAGAGAGGTTTCCCAGGAGGAAGTACATGGGAGTTTTGAGGCATTGGTTGACACAGATCAATATGATGGTTATTAGATTCCCTGCCAAAGTCAACAGCTAGACGAACAAGCCTGCAACAAAGAGAAGACTCTTGTTCTTTGGATCAACAGAGAATCCCATGAGGACAAATCCTGTGAAACTTGTTTGGTTCTGTCTTCCTATAGGATTGGCGGAGTCCATCTTCATTTAGATTTCTTTGGTAGGAGAGGACATCACAGTTTCAACTTTTAATGCTGGCACTTTCACAAAGACAAAAAAATAAGAGGCAGGCAATCACTGCATTTGTAGTCAATCAGTTTACACGGCTGACCCTTAACAATCAGCGTGACCTTGCATTTAGAAATATTTCAGATACAGCAGACAGTAAATCAAAGACAGTTATCAAGCAACTCTAAATGTAGTTGACCTCAGAAGGAATGGAGCTCCTAAAACAAGATTAAAATGTTGTCCTCAATAAAAGCGAACATTCCTGAATAGATGTTTATAAGATGAATTTTAGAAGCAAACATGGACACTGTGCAAGGTGATAATGGGCAGAGGGATTATTGGTAGGGAAATAAGGAAAAAGGCAGTAGACAGGTGTTAGCAGAACAGGATGACCAGTTTGGGAACTGACCAAGGGGCCATGCCTAGCAGAGGACCCTAGATCACTCTTGAAACTTCCATACAATGTTAATGGAAGTGCTCAGTAGGCCATAAGTGGGTGGGCTGACATAGGAATCTGTGTTGGGCTCTGCTCCAGGGTCCCTGGCACCAGCTCCAGTTGTACAGAGTAGCTTCAGGAAAATCATTCCTTCTCAGCCTCAGCTAGCCTTGGAATACATACTCACTTGAAGACTTTTGCATTTCCCTGAATGCAGCTTCGGAACTGCCTCTTTAAAAAGAAGAAAGTTTGATAGAGGGAAGATCTGTAGCTCCTAGGAAATTTCCTTAGAAGTGCCAAGTTTGTGATCTGTTTGCTTGCACTACTTTGCCTCTTCCTGTCTTGTCCATTTCTTCTACATTGCCCTTAGCTTTGCTCTTGTTCCTGTTACGTAGCCAATGTCGACGTCTGCCCACTGACAAAGGAGCTTCTCCAAGTTACAGGCAAACATGGTTTTCTGAGAGTTGAGAATGGTTTGAGAGGAGCTTTCCTTCCCATGCTGTCTACCATTTTATCCCAACAGCAAATTGGTGGAGTGCACTCATTTCATGCACAGATCTGTCTTTCATGCTATCTTTAACTGTCTGATGGGGGGTGGAGCTCACAACAATGAACACCATATCTCTGGCTTTGCACATTGATAAATGCAAAACTCTTCAGAGCTCCATAGTCCTTTCTCATATACTTTCATTTTTTTCCCCTCAGTGTTCTAAAAGTGCTGGTTTAATGAAAATGGTAGTCAAAATTTTTGGAACAGTGACTGAAAGGTGAAATTGAACTAGAGATGGGGAATCATATTTTCACTCTCTCAGATTCTCAAGACATACATAGAGGAGCTTTCACATTCAGGACATTTTTCAAGAGTTATTTGATTAAACAAACTAACAAAGAAATCTAGTAAGCATCAATTGCTTACTTACTGGGCATATGACTTTTTAGGATGGCATTTATCGATCTTCTGAGAAAACCTCAATCTCTCTCCCTCTATTATTAAATCCTGTGTAAGGCACTACTACATTGTAACTGTGGCTTTCTAAATTGTCCCTAGCGCTGAGAGAAATAATTGGCATGGTGAAAATAACTCACTGGGGTCGACAGTATGGGTTTTTGAGTGCAGAAATATTTTAAGTCAAAAATAATGAGTCACGCCCATGCCTTTGGAGGTTAATGAGGTCCAGAGAGTGTTGAACTTGTCTGTAATTGCTTCAAGGGTCTATTGTGAATTGAGAAGAACTACACATTACACTGAAGATGTGGAACTGAACAATCCATGTGTCCTCCCTGCATCCCCCAGTAGCGTGTTGCTAAAGCAGTCACATTCCACTGCTTGCCCCCAAAGGAACTGAGGATTTGTACGAATTCCAAATGAACACATTCAAATCCTTTGCAAATTGACCAGGTAATGTAATGACTACTGAGGGCAGGGGGGTGGAATGGGCCGGGGGGGGGGGTGGCAACAGGATGAGCAGATTGGGTTCAGGAAAGGGGGTGCGATTGGCTTGCCATATCCCATCCCCCTTCCCAGGTTTAATTCGCCAACATGGATAAACTCAGACTTGCGCAAATGAATTGGTTGGCCTAAGTCCAAGTAGACACTGGCTGGGGCTTTCCCCGTGGCAAAGGGGTGAATGTCCCCTTACCTCGAGGAGACCTCCAACATGCAAAATTCCCCTGCAAGATGCCCCTCAAGCTGCAATGGTGCCACTGCATTGGCACAGGGGAATTGGCCCTGAACTGGGCTGTTTGAATCCTATTATTATTATTAATTATTAACAGTATTTATATACCGCTTTTCAACTAAAAGTTCACAAAGTGGTTTACAGAGAAAAAACAAACAACTAGTGGCTCCCTGTCCCAAAAGGGCTCACAATCTAAAAAGATGCAAAAGAACACCAGCAGGCAGTCACTAGAAAAGACACTGCTGGGGTGAGTTGGGCTAGTTACTCTCCCCCTGCTATAAAGAGGAGCACACACTTGAAAGTGTGCCTCTTACCCAGTTAGCAGGGGTTAATCCTATGGTCTATTGCTTATGGTCAGTTAGCAGGGGTTAATCCTATGGTCTATGGTCTATTGCTGCTGCTAAGAGAATTCTATGTAAGAGAAAACTGTTTACAAAAGGCATTGAAAGATGATAAATGTTGGAGTGTTTGCTTCTTTTTTTCCTGAATTGTTCTAAAATTTTTCTGAAAACTGGAAAACTGAAAATTTACAACACTTCCCACCCAATCCTGTCACCCACCATTGTACTCGATGCAGCATGTGCTGCATTTAATGGTGGGGAAGGGCTAGAGCAGGAGCCAGAAGGCCAACCAGAGGTAATTAATAAAAGTTCTATTTACCTCTGGGAAGGGCTTCCGGTTGCCTCTTTGGACTACTCCATAACTCCCCAATGACAACACAGTTTGCCAACACGACTTCTACTGTATGCTGCAGGGGCATTTTGGCTTGTTGAGGCCTCCTTGGGGTAAGGGAATACTTGTTCCCTTGCCCCAGGGGATGCCCCAACAGCTGCCATGGGTCAACTTGAACCTGCCTTAGCTCTATAGTCCGGGAAGGGGGTTAGGTTTTTGTGGGTGCCACTGTTGCCGAACCCACCCCCTTTCTGGACCCAGTCTGTCCTCTTCCTCACCCTATCACCTTCCTGTTCTACCCGCCCCACCCCATTCCACCCTCCCTTCATTCCTCCTAACCCTTACACAAACTTACCAGTGGCAGCAGGTGTCAAGTCCTTGTTTTTACACAAACCCAGCCACTCATGACTTGAGGCTTTGGCACTGTCATGGTTGCAGCAGCCATAAAACTATGCTGTTGGAACACTCATTCCAGTGGTGTAAACAGCCCTTAGGATTGTACTGTCAGTGTGTTTGAATGCGGCTGGGCAGGTTCAAGTGGGAGGTGGCAAGATGAAAGTAAGATGACAGTAGTGTTAGGATGTTCCTGAATCACTGCACTGCATGCCCCTCCCCATGCTTTCAGCAACAGCAGCCAGGTGGACAAGAAGGAGTTAGTGGTGGCAGGAGGGTATGCACCTGCTAACACACCTGCAAGCAGGAAAGGTGGGACAAAATTTGGGTGGAGTTTCAGCTGGCACTTAAACTAGAAGTGGGTGTCAATGCCAATGCTGACGAGACAGATTTGCAAGGTTTCAGTATGTACAATATGTACAATATGTACAATAAGGTGTTTCTTAGATTGGTCTTTAATTTCTGATGTCACATTTAGGAGGACTATTTCTGGTTTGAATGTTAATACACAATGCAATATCTCTTGCCACATTTTATGTATCATTTTCCAGTATTTCTTTGCTTTTTCACATGTCCACCACATATGATAAAAAGTTCCTTCTACCTCATTACATTTCCAACACTTATTTGATAACCCAGAGTACATTTTTGCTAATTTCTCTGGTGTTAAATACCATCTAGAAAACATTTTATATAAATTATCTTTAAAAGACACTGCTTTAGTTATCTTAATATTTGTATTCCAAATTTGATTCCAATCATCCATTGATATATTATATCCAAAAATTTTTGCCCAATGCACCATTGCATCTTTAACTATCTCATCTTCCATTCTTATCTCCAGGAGAAAACTGTACATTTTTCTTATATACTTCCCCTCATCAATCAAAAATATTTTATCAAAACTTATATCTTCTTCATAAAGACCTATTTTTTGGTCTTCTCGTAATCTTGTTCTTATTTGCATTTCATTCCACCAGTCCAGCTTTATTCCTTTCTCTTCTAACTCAGACTTACTTAAAATCACTCCTTTATTATTCAGCAACTCACTGTATGCTTTATTTTGATCTTTTTTAATCCAGTTCGGATTGGTTGCTATTTCAAGCGGTTTTATCCATCTAGGTAATTTCGAATATATCTTATATTTTATCTGATCCCATATCCAAATTAAAGATCTTCTTAAAATGTGTTGTTTAAAATATCCGTGCTGTTTAACTTTATCATAAAAGAGGAACGCATGCCAGCCTATTTGTAAACCGAGTGCTTCTAATGTTAAAATTTTTGCGTTCAATAAAAGTCCCCAATCTTTTATCCATTTTAAGGCTGCTGCTTGATAATATAATTCCCAGTCTGGTAGTCCAAATCCTGCTCTTTTTTTATCTTCTTGCAATAATTTCAGTCTTATTCTCGGTTTTTTACCTTGCCAGACAAATTTTATAGTAATTTTGTTCATTTCTTCAAAAAAAGATCTCTTCAAAATAATCGGGATAGTCTGAAATAAAAACATTAATTTTGGTAATATTTTCATTTTTAATAAAGCTATTCTTCCCATTAGAGATAGTTGCAGTTTATTATATTTCTCCAAATCTTTTTTTATTTCTTTCATTAATTTGATATAATTGTCTTCAATTAATGTACTTGTCTTTTTTTGTAATTGTAATTCCTAAATATTTTACTTTGTTTGTTATCTATAGTCCAAATGCCTTTAATCATTCTACATCATTGTCTTTTATGTTTATATTGGAATTTTTTGAAGCCCATCCAGATAAGAAATTAGCTCTAGTGTTCTTAGATGCTGAGAAGGCTTTTGACAATTTACATTGGGATTCTATGATTAATTGTCTGCAAGAATTAGATTTTGGTCCAAAATTTATCAAGATGATATAAAGAATATATTCGGACCAGAAAGCAAGGATAAGAGTAAATGGAGAATTGAGGAGAGAGATTAACATTCAACAAGGAGTAATACAAGGTTGTCCACTTTCACCATTGTTGTTTATCTTGACATTAGAAATACTGAATAATGTAATAAGAGAAGATGATAGGGTGAAACCGCTCAAAATTAAAAGTGAAGAATATAAATTACAAGTGTTTGCAGATGATCTGGTATTTATTTTAGAAGATCCACTCAACTCCATGGAATTTTTGATAGAAGACTTAAAACAATATGGAGAAGTAGCAGGCTTAAAAATAAATTACCAGAAGACCAACATGATACTTAAACACATGAAGTATTTTTAAGCACATTATCTTCCCTTCTGATTGTAACTATGTTGTATCAGGGTAGGGGTAACTCCAGTGTTACAACCAGAGACAAAATTTGGATGCACAGATAAAGCTAAATATAACACAGAACATTTCTTCCCCAAGATACACTTTTTGGAAGAAAGTTGTGATTGGATCTCCTAATATTTGTTTTTAACTTTAAAGTTAACAGATTCTAGATTTGTTTGAATAACAGGTTCAGATGAAACAGTGTTTATTCTTTATACTTATTTTATCTCTCCCCCCTTGGGGCAAATATCCCTTACTGTGCCATGTCCCAGAAAACCCTCTTACCATTGCATCATCAATATATCAAGGTAAGGAAAATTCCAGTTCTAGAACCATATACTGTATTAAAGGGAGGCTGTGGGGGGCATTCACTGTATCCTATCCCCCTTTTCTGCAGCCTCCCCATCCCCTTTCTCTCTAAACTTCCACTAGTGAAATTGCTAGTCTGAGGAAACCCACTGAGGAGCAGGAGGCTTACAAAAGTGTCAGGGGATTTAAACTCCATTTGCCTCTGAAGCCTCCTGATTTGTCCTCCCCTACTAGAAACAGTGTGCCCATTTTTGGCGTGGCTGCACCAGTGGGGGGGGGGATAAGAACAGAATTGGACTCTAAATGGTGCCGTTTAAATGAAATGAATTATTACACTCCCAAGAACTTGATAGAGATACATATTGGAACAAGTATACAATGCTTACACATTCAAGATGTCTTTGGGACCCATCCTATTCAATTTTTCAGTGCCGGTGCAGCTGTACCAATGGGGCATGCACTGCATCCTGTGATGGGGAGGCAGTCACAGCTTAAAGATCTGGTCATACGTGATGACAGAAGGCCAGAAATTAATAATGATAATGATAGAATCTTGGCTGGAGCCTGAATTGTAACCTATAATGATCTAGCTAGATCCTGAATTGCAAGCCCAGCATAGGTTGTAATAAAGTAATAAAATAATGAGGATGTTCTTTATCACACATGGTATTTCAATTATAACCTTACCTGCTCAGTATTGATCTTTTTGTTTTATGCAGTAAGTAAGCCATTCTGAAGCTCCATCCTGGACTGTATCTCAATAAAAGAGAAATCCTCTTAAATTGCCAGGAGCAAGTTCACCAATACTTCTCCCTCTGGCTCCTTCAAGCCACAGCTCCAAATCGTACAGTACACAGACCAGGCTAGGCAAATACGCCAGTGTGATGTGCCCAGGGGAATGATTGCTACATACTATTTTGATTCTTACAGATAACATTATTTATTCCTTTTGGGAATTCAAGAAAGAGTATTCGGTAGAGGTAGTTTAGCATTAGATACACAACATTTGAGGTATAGAGGAACATTCATAATTATTTTCTTGGACATATTGCAAGTCACAGGATGATAAACACAACCTTAAAATGCCACACTCCGAAGTCATCATAACATACATTGGATCAGGACCAGGTAATTAACATTCCCTCTCTGATAACTGAAAACATCTAATTAAAAAAAAGGCAATTATGAAGTGTCCATCTCTTGTGCTTCCCTTATAACTCCTTGCTATTAAAAAAGGAGCAAGTGAGGAAATTGTAGCTCTGTAACTTTGTGCAATGAATGTGCATTCTGGATGCATTTCCTGATTTGCATGTCTTTCACACTAGTAGGCACACACAGGCATATATAAATATGAAACACATAATGTTCAGAGAGATGATGCTGAAGCAACAGAATATACATAGAGTGGCAATTACCTGACATATGGCAAGCATTTCCTCCTCACTAGAGGATGATATTTATGCTCAGATGGTCATTTAATCACAAATCTGCACCATACATTAAAATGAAATATGGGCAAGATAGAAATTCTCCTTATGCTGTGGACAATGACATTATGTTAACTGGTTCTTGATGAGGTTGAATTCCGTAGGAAGGACCAGGTACACAAATTGGTAATGCTCGTGGACCCCACCTTAATCCTGGATAAGCAGGTGTGGGCCATGGTTGGTCTTCTAGCTGCACTTGTTCCTGTCCCAGACAGACCTTGCCACATGGTTCAATCCTAACTAGAATCAGGCCAGCGCATGCCATTTATGGTGGTGGAAAGGTTTTCTGCTATTGTAAAATGGTGGATGGAGGTGAGCTGTGCATGCTACCAATGGCAATTTTTCCAAGTTCTGTTGCAAGAGGTGGCAGCACTAGAAGGAAATCACCAGACTCAGTTGTACCTGCTGGTACAGGTAAGGATCTGGTGAGAGTGGGGGGAGGAAAACAGGGTGGGCGAATTAGGAGCATTTGGGTGCAGGCGGGGGTATGACAGGAGCAGCTCCCCCAATAACCTAACCCCTGTTATGTTCCAGACATGCCCCTTTAGATAAACAACTTGTGAAGATGAGAGGAATATTGAAGGCCCTCCCTAACTTTTGCAAACTCATACCTAGGTCAAACAAAAATCACCGGGAGATTTTTCATCAATCTTTATTATTATTTTTTTAGCAGAGGCCTTTACAAATACATTATTGTTTCAACAATTAGTACACAGATTTGAGCACATATTTTGTACTTAGGTCAGAAGCAGAAGGAAACCAACAGGTGACCAATAAGACCTGATTCCAAGTTGCACAACAGCCACCTCCTACCCTGCGCTGGATATAGCACAGGCTAGTCAGCCTTCTTGTTCCAGTGCAGGATATGGCTGGGCTACCCATTGACTGTGTGTCACATCAGACCTTCTCAAGACATTGATCCCATACTTATAACCTGTTTTTCCCAAGCGCTCTCCAAAAGGCCCCCTGCACTTCCTTGTTCCTAAAGCTGTAGATCAAGGGGTTTAGCAGGGGAGTAATGATAGCATAAAACACAGAAACTAGGCGATCTTCATCCAAGGAATGATTGGAGGAGGGTCGCAGGTGGGTGTAGATGATGGTGCCATAGAAGATGCTCACCACAGTGAGGTGAGAAATACAAGTGGAGAATGTCTTTATCCTACCACTGGCTCTGCAGATCTTGAGCACAGAAGAGACAATGAGGATGTAGGAAAGAAGGATCAGGGAGAAAGGCACAATCATAAGAAATGCAGAGACGGTGAAGATCATCAACTGGACTAGAAATACATCAGAACAAGAGAGATGCAGAATAGGAGGAATGTCACAGAAGAAATGGTCAATTTCATTGGAGTGACAGAAAGTTAGGGAAAAGACCAGTGATGTGTTGATAACAGAATTGAAGTTGCCAATGATCCAGGAAGCTGCAAGCAGACTCCAAAATATGGGCTGGCTCATGATCAGTGTATACTGGAGAGGATGACAGATAGCAGCATAATGGTCATATGCCATCACTGAGAGGAGCACACACTTTGTACTTCCTAAGGTGACAAAGAAATACATTTGTAGTGCACATCCTATGAAGGAGATGGACTTGTCCCCCAGCAAGAGGTCCCACAACACCTCTGGGAGTGTGATGGATGTGGAACAGATCTCAATGAAAGAGAGATTGCCCAAGAGAAAGTACATGGGAATTTTGAGGCGTTGGTCAACTCTGATCAATATAATGATGACTAGATTCCCTGCCAAAGTCAACAGGTAGACTAACAGGCCTATTGCAAAGAGAAGTCTCTTGTTCTTTAGGTCCACAGATAATCCCAAAAGGACGAATCCTGTAATACCTGTTTGGTTCTGTCTTCGTATAGGATTGGTGGAGTCCATCTTCAATTAGAGTTCTTTGGTAGGACAGGACATAGCAGTTTCTACTGTGAATGCTGGCTATTTCACAAAGCAAAAATAAAATGTAAAAGGCAGGCAGCTATTGAGTTTGCAGGCAGTCCATTTATATAGTACACCTTCAAAATCCGTGGCACTTTACACTCAGGAAACAGAATTGTATGGGCTAGATCATTACAAGCAGAAATACAATCATACAATCTACAGCTTTCTAGAGGGGGGGGGAATTACTTTTCTCTTATCTCCATGTCACTCCATGTCATAAAATAGTCACTGTCTTCTTATCTCCATGCCTATACACAGATCGATGCAAGAGTTGGTTGGATTCAGAGTTCACTGGTCCCTTCCCATATCCTTTCAAGCTTTTCTTCAATAGCATAAAGTTGCAAGTGGGTCAGTTTAGTGAAAATGAAAGTTGAAAGTTTTGAGAGAGTGACTGAAAGCTGAAATCAAACTAGAAATGGGAAATCCTATTGTCAGGATCTCAGATCCTCAAACCATCCATTGATTATATTTTGTGCCCAGAAACTTATGTCAGCAGTTATGTCGACTTAAAGACAGAACCTTCAGCTTTCTCCAGCTTCATTTACTACTGAACTCTGAATAAGTCATTTTTAAAGTTTATTAAGATCAGATAATTGTCCCCAGGGATGACAGAGATAATAGGCATGGTATAAAGAACTCACTTGGGTTGACAGAATAGTCCTTCATGTGGGAGAAAAATTTAAGATATAAATAAATCATACCCTTGACTTTAGATGTTAATGAGGCTTCAGAGAGCTGAGTGTGTCATAATTGTGGCAAGGAACTATTGAGAATAGAGAAGAGCTGCACATTATCTTTATAATGTGGCAACCACCAGCCATCCACATCAAACATGTTCATAATACCATCACATGGAGGAATTGGATGAGCATCCCATCCCAAAGCTTTGGAGGAATTCCAACTGAACACAGGCACATTCACGTACACATTCGGTGTGCTTGATTAACAGCTCAATCCTAACTAACCCCCCCCCAATGCAGTGCTGTTCCTCTTCACTGCTACTGAGAAGGTATCGGTTTTAAACTGAAGACAGTATGAAAGCCTGGTGAAATAGCTCTATGGATGGTTAGGTGGAGGGACTTCAATTGCCATATTCAGGGATTTGCTCCACCATTCCCTGTCAGTTCTTCAGGTCTGAGTTATTGAGAGCCCAGTCCTAGCCCCACCACACTACAGCATCCCTCCACCTAACCATCCATAGAGCTATTCACCAGGCTTTCATAATGTCTTCTGTTTAAAATCGATACCTTCTCAGTAGCAGTGAAGAGGAACAGCAATACACATATTTAACGTACCAGGGATGTTGCCCAGTATAGCAGGACTCTGATCCTGAACTCGGGCATTTAGCAGCATTTCGTTAGTTACTTAGTTCATGTGTGCAGTGTGAGCTTTGGTATTAGCACATTAAAAATCTGCAAAACTTATGAGGCCTTTGTATATCCTATTTTTAGAGTACAGGTGTGCGTCATTTAATGATGGGGATGTGGTCCCGCACACACTTCGTTAAGTGACACCATTGTTAAACGACATCCTCTTTTCAAAGCCTCTGGAGCATGTGGCCTCTGCAGGGCTCAGAAAAGCATTTGGAGGCAAGGGGAGCACAGCTCCTCTCAGCTTCGGAGGTTTTGGGGGTGTGACAAGGATCAGCGACGGACCGTCATGCATGCAGTTCGTCGCTGATTGGAATGTTGTTAAGCTACATTCGCCTGTAGCTGAACGAAAGAACACCTGTGAGATGGGTTCCTAGGAAATTGATCTTGACCAATTAACTCTTTATCACTTGGCCTTTTTTCACATTTATAATCACTTGATGTGATTATCACTTGCAGAGCTCTAACATGGGCAGAGCCAGAGGGGCACCTGCCCTGGGCACTAAGCTGGGGGGGTGCATGACTGCCCCAGGCTCCACCCTGTTTACAGAGGAGGCAGCTTCCCTCTCCTGTAGAGGCTCCCTTCACAGGAGAAGGAATGGGGCCATGGAACCACAGCAGTGAGTATTTCACCCTTTGGGGAGAACCCAGAAGTGACATCACAATGTTACATGACATCATGCTTGCTGGAAAAATAAGAGTTTCCTTTTGGTGATGGGGAGGAAGCAGAGTAGAGCAAGCAGCGGAACCCCCCTTTTGGGTATCACCCCAGGGAACCTCCCTCACCCAGCTGACTGCTAATCAATAAAAAAGACAAAGTAGCGGAGGTTTGTTAAATCTGTATAAAAAAGAAGTTGTTTACTCATGGTTCCATTGAATGCATATTTACAGCATCTGATTAGGATCAGGGGATCAGCTAACACTTAGGGATGGCAAGGCCCTGGAGCTGCCTCACCCTGCAGCCCTTATGCTTAAGATGGCATGGGCATCAGGGGCCCTAGTGTGCACATCTTAACAGGTCCGTGGTCCAAGGACAAAAGGGAATATGTCCAGAGGAGAAGGGAAGGATAAAGGGTTAGGGCCACGTACCACAAGGATCACAAACAGAACAGGTAGGAAGGTCAGGGTCACTGAGCAATAGTTTGACCCCTTCTGGGGAGTCAGCTTCCTGCCCCCTCTGGACAACAGATGGAATTGCGCCGGCTCCAACAATGCTGTCACTGCCTTGGGTGCTGGGGCAGTATGTTACAGCAATGATCACCAGGTTATATTTATGTCTGCATACCAAAATTGGATCAAGCCCTGTCTGTAGACACAGCATTGTTTCTCCTACTTCATATGGCATTTAGGAAATAGAAACTCATTTTTGCACGTGCCCAAGTTGGGAGACAAGGTGAATTCCATATGCTTAATTATATGCAGAAAGGGGGATAGTCTTTGATAAATAGGAAAACTAGAAAAGTTATCAAGGTGCATGTAGTTTTGCTTTGGGCATGCACACGACTTCACAACTGACTTAGGTCAGGGGTGAGGATGTGTGTGCCAGGCAACTGCTATTATTATTATTATTATTAACAGTATTTATATACCGCTTTTCAACTAAAAGTTCACAAAGCGGTTTACAGAGAAAAATCAAATAACTAAATGGCTCCCTGTCCCAAAAGGGCTCACAATCTAAAAAGATGCAAATGAATACCAGCAGACAGCCACTAGAGCAGACAGTGCTGGGGTGAGGTGGGCCAGTTACTCTCCCCCTGCTAAAAAAAAAGAGCACCCACTTGAAAAAGTGCCTCTTACCCAATTAGCAGGGGTTAACTGCTATAAAATAAAGATTTAGATTGTTGACCTTCAGGCTGCCCTCTGTCTTGAATGGCTGACCTCCCCAGATCAAATATTAAGGAGGCAATCATTAATTTCCTCCACACCCATATCAGAGGTTTCCATGTCCATGTGTGTGTGTGTGGGGGGGGGGGGGGGGGAATGGAACAGATACATAAACTCCATGCATTGTTTAGAAACAATTTGGTTTCTAAACAATGCATGGAGTTTATGTATCTGTTCCATTCCCCCCCCCCCCCCACGCATGACACATGGATATGGAAACCTCTGATATGGGTGTGGAGGAAATTGCCTCCTTAATATTCGATCTGGGGAGGTCAGAACACATGGCTTACAGATGACAACATTTGAACATATTACCATCATTTAAACATGTGGCTTATAGATAACAGCGACATATTAGGGAGGCATTTGAAAGACTTGAATGCTTTAGTAGAGATGGTTTGCAAATTGCTTATTAATATTCATGCAGAGGTGTTACTCATCAGAAACAAACACCTCAATAGATTGTTTATTAAAATATATTGTAAGCTTTATGTATTTTATTTTTCTGGTTACTTTGTTGCTGTTTTGTTTTTTAGTTGTTTGTTTGCTCACTAATAAAGGAGATGAGAAAGAAAAGCTGGGGATGGTAAATATGAGATCAATTCCAAGTGTCATGGACTAGTAGACTTCTTCCGTACTAGCTGGGCTCTAGTGTTCAGCTCAGGCCTCAGAATAATAATGTAGAACTTTGGAAGAAAGATGCAACTCAACAACCCACCACTGGAGGTCAAGATGCAGAAGACCTCCACAGCCACCATGTATTTCCCCCTGGTGTTCAGGTAGCCGGGGACAAAAGATACCCAAACACTGCAGAACACCAACATGCTGAAAGTGATCAGTTTGGCTTCATTAAAAGTATCAGGCAGCTTCCTGGCCAAGAAAGCCACGATGAAGCTGATCAAGGCCAAGCATCCCATGTAGCCCAAGACAATGTAGAACATGAAGACTGAACCTTCATTGCATTGTATAATGATTTGGTCAATGTGGGAGTGCATGTCAAACTCTGGGAAGGGGGGAGATGTTGCCAGCCAAACCACACAGAGGCCAGCTTGAATGAGAGAACACAGAATGATGACTGAGACTGCCAGCCTCTTCCCCACCCATTTCCTCATGCTGTTTCCTGGCTTGGTGGCCATGAAGGCCAAAATGACAGTGATGGTTTTGGCCAACACACGAGACACAGCAACAGTGAAGACGATGCCAAATACTATCTGGCGGAGAAAGCAGGTCACCTTCCCAGGCCGACCAAGGAATAGGAAGGAACACAAAAAGCAGAGCAGCAGAGAAGAGAGAAGAGTGCAGGTGATGCCCCAGTTGTTGGCCTTGACAATGGGAGTATTCCGGTGTTGAATGAAGCTCCACATCACCAGAACTGTCAGCAGGGCAAGGAAAAGAGCCAAGGAAGACAAAAGGATTCCCATGTTCTCTTTGTAGGATAGAAAGATTAAGACTTTGGGGATGCACTGATCCTTGCGACTGTTTGGGTACTGATTTTCTGGGCATTTGTCACACTGTTCTGCATCTGAAAGAAATAAGCAAATCTCCATAATTTCAGCATATCTATATTAGCCCATTCAACTTGATGGGATCAGCATCTTGTAACTAGCATGAAATCTGGCATTATAGAAAATTCAAAAAGCTCACTGAAAAGAAAGTGATAGCAAGTTTTGTTTTTGAAACAGGAAGTCATTGAACTGAATTAATTCAATTTGACTCTTTCAAAATCCATCAAGAATGTTCAGTGGCTATAATTAGACCATCATCAGAACGTTTCACTTGGGGATATGTGATCCAGTCTTTGCAGAGTATTACAGCGCAATCCTCAGCCCCCAGGGTGCTCGACTTCAGCGGCAGCAAAGGTCCTGTGCGCCCATGGCAGCCGGGGGTGGCACCTCGGGAGAAGGGGACTTTTGTCCCCTTCCCCCACGTAAGGGAAGTAGCCCTGGAATGGGGTTTCTCGATTCACTGCCGAGCGAGGTAAAAGCGTTTGTTTCGGGCAGTGAGCCCCACACGAACACTCAGGATCGACCAGTCTGCTCCAGCAGTCCCATCTCCCTCCCTCCCCGCTCCCTCCCCCAGCACGCCTCCACTTCCCTCTCTGTGCCTCCCGCCTCCCCATCAGTCCTGCTCCCTGCCTTCTCCCCATCCTCCGCCCCTCCCCCTCCCCAGAACCTCGTACCCCCCCATGCCACCACTTAACTTACCACGGCTCGGTGGTCCAAATGACCGCCAAACAGCGGAGCGCAGGTGCCCGTCTGATACTAACCTAGCGCCAGAGGTGCTGGGTTACCACCGGCGCTTGCCCAGCAGTAAGCCTCACAAACGTGTCTTACAGCACGTTTGGGACAACATGTGCCGGTGCGCTGAGCCCAGGATTGTGCTCATACACTTCAGACTCTTTTTTTTTTTTTTTGAAGCATGAAAAAAGAGTTAGTGACAGAAGCCACAGGATTTTTCTGACCCACCAAGTTTTCTTCCAAGGAGTAAAGTTAACAACAACAACAACAACAACAACAACAACAACAACAACAACAACAACAACAACAATAATAACTTTATTTCCCCTTTTGTTGGTGAGTGGAACTCACAAAGTGTTCTGCTTTTTAAGAAAAATATTGGTATGCTGGACAAAGGCTCTTGCCTTGTGTAAAAGGAAATTTGGCAATGTCCTAACAAAGGATTGACCTGTTTTTGAGTGAAGTCATGCAAGAAAGCCCTTCTCCACATGAAAGAAGGTGATTAAAATATTTCTAAACTGATCTAAACTGAAAGAAATGTGGTGTTTGGATAATTTGATGTCAAATGTTAGGCTGTTGAGTGTATCTGCTAAGCAAGCTTTGCAGTTTTCTGGCTGTCCTATTAAAATGAAAACCACACTTTTCAATGGGGAATATCTCAGAATTAGGCAGCAATCCTATATGCACTTACTTGGGAGCAAGTCTCATTGAACTCAGTTTACAGCCCAATACTACCCAAAGTGCCGCGGTGCGATCCAGTGGGGTCTCTGCTGTATCTAGGACTGGAATGGAGGCAGCTGCATATCTCGTTGAGATAAGGGAGAATTTGTTCCCTTACTCATAAGAACATAAGAACGGCCGCACTGGATCAGTCCATAGGCCCATCTAGTCCAGCTTCCTGTATCTCACAGCCACCCACCAAATGCCCCAGGGAGCACACAAGACAGCAAGAGACCTGCATCCTGGTGCCCTCCCTTGCATTGGCATTCTGACGTAGTCCATTTTTAAAATCAGGAGGTTGCACATACACATCATGGCTTGTAACCCATAAAGGATTTTTCCTCCAGAAAAATTTTCAAACCCCTTTTAAAGGCATCCAGGCCAGATGCCATCACCACATCCTGCAGCAAGGAGTTCCACAGACCAACCACACGCTGAGTAAAGAAATATTTTCTTTTGTCTGTCCTAACTCTCCCAACACTCAATTTGAGTGGATGTCCCCTGGTTCTGGTGTTATGTGAGAGTGTAAAGAGCATCTCTCTATCCACTTTATCCTTCCCATGCATAATTTTGTATGTCTCAATCATGTCCCCCTTCAGGCGGATACTCCTTATCAATCCCCTGCAAACTCTATAGGTCTACTTGGAACTGTGCAAGCTTATTCATAGGTGCAGAACCAAGTAGCCCCATGTAGGATTTTCAGGCCTGGGAGCGGGTGAGGATGTAGAGGAGGCCTGCTCCGCCATCCCTGACTCCTCCCAGTCCTGAACAAACATTTTTTTCATGTAGAAATAATGATAAAAATGATAATAGCAACAATAATCAGAAAGTAACTCTGCAGTCTTTCACTCACCCATCTGCACTGAAATCCCATCTTCAGAGCACTGGACACAATCATAGCAACAAATCTGCTGCCCCTCACGAACAAGCCTATTCTGGCCAGGATGGCACTTCTCAACACATCTGGACTGGGGCACCATCTAAGAATGATCACAGGGAATGGGTGTGTGTGTAGGTATCAACTGGATGGTACAGATTGCTCTAATGTTCATTTTGCTCCATTTAATGACATACCTAGTCCTCTGTTTACATCCATGTGCCCTCAAAGTAACCAGCTATTTTATACCTTTCTCTTATCAACTCTATAACCAGACCACCACTGGGACTCTTTGGACCTGCACCAGCTCTTCAGCTGGCACAAGTCAGAGGAGACAAAGGGTGCCTGTTGGTTGGCTGCAGAAGGGATATCTTCCGGCACAAGTCACTTGTGCCACGTTCCACACCCTCCTTCCTCTGAAACCCGATCTTCCCAAATCTGCCCTAAACCTCCCACCCCTGGCCCCATTCTGCCCACCCTGCTGATTTACCAAGGACCTTCAGAGGATCTTCTCTTTCAATCATGGTGAGAGGGTACTCTTACCATCCAGAGTGGTAGCCTGGAAGCAAGCAGCTGTGAGCACTTCCCAAACAGCTCTTACAATGCTGTAACCGTATTCCACCACCAGGACCCTAGTCCTGGAGGCACACTGGTATGTTAAGATTGGGCCATTAGAGTACCAACCTGTTCATGTCTACTCAGAAGTCATTTCCACGGAATTAAATGGAACGCACTCCATTTTTTCAAAGAATTACAGCCTCAGCCTCCCCTGCAGTCACCCAATTCTTGATTCAGAAAACAGCATCATCCTCCCCACCTGCTTGAACCTGGGATTCCACAGGATGGCACTTCCATTCAAGGTGAACTCTCTGCCTGCAGGATCCTGGGGGTCCATCCTGCCAACACTGATGCTCTTGAAGGAGTGATTGGGGAATGTGACTGTGTTGATGATATCCAATGAACTTGCCAGATCTCCCTGCTGGTCGAGAGAAATTTCCTCCCCGGCACTGTTGTTGAAATGGACGTTTCTCAGGAAAGAATTGATCTGGATCAGAAGGTGAGAGGTAGAAAAACAGATAAATAGAAAAACAGATTGTGTGTGTGTGTATGTGTGTGCATGCGCATGCATGTAGACACACATGCCAACCGGACAAAAACAAGTGAATCCAAGTCATATGAACCTTGTTAGCTGCTTGTCAGTTGACTTTGGGGAGAGTCAGTCCAGCTGCTGCTTTTGGAAATGTATCTCACACACCTGCTCAGAACAGGAATTCTTGCTCTCCTAGTTCCGTGAGATGGTATCCAGTGGTGAGCATTTCATCATGAATGAAGTTCAGTGTTTTATATTGAAGCAAAGTTGGGAGGGTTTTCTGTTTTTGGGAGAGTATAAAACAGAACTTTGCTTCCAAGAAGGAATTGCAGAATTGAGCAATTGTAGTATTCTCTTCCCATCAGTTCAGCTTTCTACTTTTTTGCTGACTCGTCACTGATGAAACAGCCTGGGAGGTGTGGTACATGGGGACCTTTCACCTTTCTAGGAAGGCCTTTGTTCAAGGTCTTTGTTGCTGTGCCTGGTCTTTGTTCAATATGATCTGGCCTGGCCCAGGCCATTGTGCCACTCCTCCAGTGTGACTTCTCTAACCTACACACCTACACCCTCCCCCCCAGAAAGCTTTAACGTAGGATAGGTATTGGAAGGATATGTCAATACCTGAGTGCTTGGAGGCGGCATGGCATGTGGCAGGTGTGCCTGGTTCTCCTCTGCTGTGAAGCACAGAAGGTAACTTTTCCCTATTTTGATGCATTTAACTTTTCATTCCCTGCAATCTCTGATATAAACCAATTTTACTGTGCATTTACAGCCTATACCTTGGGTTCCTTCATGCTCGACCCCCTGGTGGGTCCCAAATCACAGTTTGAGAAACACTAGCCCATACCTTGTGTTCATTCATGCTCAGCCCTCTCATGCTCAGTGTTCCCGTTATTTTGCACCATGAGGTGGATGTTTCTCTAGAAGCCCAATCCTATGATTCATTTATGACATAGAGAGGACATCTCGCTTTCAGAAATGCCTTTCCACAGCTCACTGACAACGGCCATCTTAGAAACATTGCCACAAACAGCAGCAGTGGTGGCAGATACTTGTGAAGTCCAATCCTACCTAATTCCCCACATGACCAGTGCAGAGGCCCCAGTGCAGCTCCTGCTTAATCCTGTGAGAGAAGTTCTGACTTTCCCAGGATAAACCTGTGCCTGGTCAAAAGGGCTACTCAGACCTGTGCCAGCTCTATATGTGACACATTTCTGTGCGGATGCAGTTCAGGGGATCAAAGCCAGGAATGGGTCAGGATTTGACGGTTACTGCTGCTGCTGGACCCACCCACTTCCCAGTCCCAACCTGCCATACTCCCTGCACCACTGGTATAAGAGGCACCTTTTAAAATGTGTCCTCATGTTTAGCAGATGGCAAGTAACTATCCCTCATCACCCCAGCATGGCATCTTTTCAGTGGCTGTCGCTGATGCTTTCTCCATGTTTTTTTCTTTCTTTCCAGATTGTGAGCCCTTTGGGGGATGGGGAACCATTCTTTAATTTAGCTGTGTGAGCTGCTCTGTGATTACTTTTTGTTTTTTAAAAAAGGATATAACTATTCTTAATAACAATGATACTTCTGAATAAAGAAGCTTTGGATTGCACTATTGCACTATTGGTTTATCATCAGCTAATGTAGAAATTCATTTATGACTACAAGTACTTTCCACTGCCTTCTGCACATGAATTAGGAAGCAGAAACCAGCCAGTGTTTGTGTCAAAATGCACTTGTGGTTTATTACACTCAAATTGAGAGAGACAGGCAAGATAGTCTGACCTGCCATGGGTGGAGATTCCAGATACTCAATGTAGCTCCATCGCTGATGGCTTTTGGCTTGGATCTTGATGAAAACATGGCACGGAGAGCATGTGTGACAGAATACACAGCATTGTAGATCCTGTAGCTCTGGCCAGTCATTTGCATTTCAAACACAGGTGGTGGGAGGCTCCTCAACTTCTCCTTCCCACTGCACTTTGCAACTCCTCTCACAGAGGACAAGGGAAGAAAACATTTAAATGCCGAAGACCAAAACTGTGGCATGAAAATAAACTTTGATTGGTAAGGGTTGATTGTCTCCAAGAAATCTTCATATCCTGGCATATCATTTGAGTGGAGGGCAAAGGATAAAGTACCATTGAATGTTTTGGGTGTAAACAGAGACAGATGTTCTACAGCTGCGAAATCCCACTGAGCTGTAATGATCCAAACCCTTTCTATTGGCTTTCTTAATTCATTTTCATTGACCATTAGAACTCTTCGGAAAATCTCCATTGATCGTCCATCCCCGTTAAGAAGAATCACATTGCTTTTGCTTAATAACAGAGTAGAATTTATTCTTTCTCTGGTCCAAAGTAGATCATCAGATGGATCCCAGTAACTCTTTAGTGTTGGAATCATTTCTGTAAACTCGACACAAATGTTGTTCTCCAGGAGCCTAGATGTCAAGCTCTGCAGGAAAATTGCCCCAATTTCATCATCTGAAACAATGACACCAATCCATGTCCATCCAAAGTGCTTAAGGAGATGAAGAATCCCATCATGCTGAGAATTTCCAGTTGGAAGCATGTTACGGAGTAAAGGAAACTGAGTTTTGTCACTCAATACATGGTGAAAGGAGTTGTAATTGAACTAAGGAGAAACGACAACAGTATTTTTAGAGAGGTTTTAGAAACCTTCCTCCCCTCCTGAGTTTCAAAATCTTTCTCCCAATCTCTAGCAAGAGGGAATGTGCCCCTCCAGGTTTCTGATTCAGCACCAAATATTGTGAAATCTGAATGTCCTCTAATGCTTTGCTATTGGCAGGAGTATTGAAGGGCTAAGTTCAAAGTATAGAGAAATACATACATATCTCTCAGTACGGAGAAATTTTTATTCTTTCTACATGAAGAGAAATGTTTAACTAAACACAAAAGAGCACACCAACATACACACAACACTTCTGTATTCATAACAGCCCTTCTAAACAGAACAAAACAACAAAAAAAAGAGTTTCTTTTTCTAATGTATGCTGGTGCAAGTACCAGGTTTTTATCTTGGTTCAAGATTTTTTATCTTGGTTGTTTTGGGGGAATGACCTACAAATAAATGCACAAGCTGGACTGCTCCCTTCATTTCCATTAATCAAGTGCAATGTTCATTTAAAGGAAGGAACATACTTGTGGAAGTTTGTAGGTATTTAAGATGCTGGGCATGTGGATTGTATTTTGCAGGGTGAGCCCTCCAATGACGGCCATAAGCTTGTGTTTCTGGCCACAAGGGTAATTATAGCGACACCCTGTGAAAAGGAGATTCAGAGTGCCATAAGCGCTCCCCAATGAATTCGAAACATCTGCAAAGGTGATGCGTCCCAGCGTCTTGTTGGATAAGAGGTTGGCATTCCTGTTGATCTCATTTATGGCAAACTCAAGAGCAAGAGCTTCATGGAATTTCCTGAGGAACATACTGCAATGAGAGTTTCACTTGATTAAGGCACATGCAATGAACTCTTTCTGCTACAGAAACTGTTGGAGTTATGCCATGTAAGAGCAAAACCTGCATACCTCTAAAGGATCACGTTAATGTTTTGAATAATTTTGTTTTCCACATCTTTTTTTTTAATCCTCTAAAATCCTCTCTTTGAAGGCTGTGATGAACTCACCAAATTTGATGTTTTTTTGCTGCAAGCTGATGTCAGCTTATCATATAGCACAGACTTTAAACATAGCTACCTAGATAAACAGACACTGCATCTGAATGTGTGTGTTATGTTTAGATAGTCCCTCCATTGAATCCTAATCCACACTGTGATATGGTACATCCCAACCCCAGGATGAACACTTCAGTGATGAATAGAGATTTATTTTGTGTTTGGCCAAGGTAACTGGGGAAGGACTTGAGCTGAGGCAGGAATTGAATTCCTTTGGTTTCTTCTAGCTTCTTCTTATTTTAATTATTTATTTAAAAGATATTTATCCCAACTTTCCTCTGCCGGAGCACATGCCCTATGCAGCTTACAATTTAAGGATAAAATATACACTGTATCAAAACAATAAATAAAACCAGCAAAAAATAAATAAATCCAATTTGAAAAGGGCAAAAACACTCAAGGATCTTCTATGAAAGCACAGGAGGGAGACAAGCCATCACCCAAATGTCAGACGAAAGAAAGAGGTTTTGAACCCTCACTGAAACGCCTTGGGGGGGTAGATCTTAATTCTCCCAGTAGGGGGTTCCTTAATTGTGGCACCACTACTGAGAAGGCTCACCCCTGTGCCACCATCCTCCTAACTTATACCACTATGAGAAATGTAGCAGAAAGTCGGCATGCCACAGAGATCTGGCAGTGGATTGAGATATGGGATTTTTAGCTTCATGAGTGTTGCTGCTCTTTCAGAGCTTGCGCACCCTGCCCTGGTTCTTTGCAGCCAAATTATTAGGCTACAAAAGACGGTGCAGAACAAGTTGGAAGCAAGATGGAACATGGATTAACTGACATGCATGTATCTCATTCCTTCCATAGGAATAAATTCAGGATGGTTGGATTTCTTCTACTCTCAATCCAAATTTAGAAAGATTTATTGCAAACTGAAACTGACAGACATGTTGCGGAACAGGAGGACTTGACTTGAACAGGAATCTAGTCACACACAGAGAAACAGAGAAATGTAACAAAAATGTCAGGAGTAACTGTATAATGACTGTATACCGTAACTGTATATTATCATTATTATTATTATTAACAGTATTTATATACCACTTTTCAACAGAAGTTCACAAAGCGGTTTACAGAGAAAAATCAAATAACTGATATATAAAAAATAATGTTGTTTCTGCATTCAGATATTATCTAGGAGAGGATGGCTGAAATAATTACTTACAGAATGATGAATGACCATTTTGGTCTGGCATTAAAGGGAAGTTCCCTGAGCTCTGCTTGTACGAAAGATGTAAATTCACCAATTTGAATACCTTCTAATGAATTAGTGCCTATAGGGCAGGACTGCGAATCCCTTCGAGGGTCACAATTCATACTGACACTATGAGGCAGTTGCAGTAGCAAAGTTATCAGCAGTAATGGAATCAGCTTGCATATCAGAAAGCCTTGGCCCCAGACATACTGGGCCCCCTTCATTGTGACATATGTGCCCATCATCAGTGCTGTTACAGCCATCAGCATTCTTGAAAGGTGCTATAAAATGGACCTCAAATCTGACAACAGTTACAACTTCCCACTACACAGACCCTGAAATTCCCTTTAGTTACAGCTCTGCCTGTTTTCACTGAAAGTCTCAGACATGTGAATCCCAAATTGCTTTGTACTGGGTCTTTATAACCCACTATAGAAGAGAAGAGTGTGTCACCTTGTGTGTTGTTACAAACTTTGCAAGTGCCTTCTGCTAATCCTTGGCATATTCACTACTTGACCGATTATGAAAATTGCAGGGTTGAGAATTGTTCTTCCCAAAGCACTTGAAGATCTGCCAGGCTAAAGTAAACATGTTGGATGGATCCACAGTCAAAAACTTCTCTGCACTGGGGAGGAAGTAAAGGTCTCCAGTGCATATTGGGTATGGAGCAGAACGTACTGAAAGAATATCAACTAGCACAAGCGCTGTGGGTAAAAGGAAATTGTCAGTGACAAGAAGTTCAGATTTTCTCCCAAACCCATAACTTTTTTTCTTTTTCTTGCATATTCTGAAGACATTGTGTGTGTCTGTGTGTGTGTTTTCAATTCCATTTGTCTTCATTATCAGGAGCAGTGATTTTCAACCTTTTTCACCTCACGGCACAGGAGGTGGCGCAAGTCTGAGGAGACCCATAGGGGCCAGCGACCCTTACCCAGGGGTAAAGGGAAAAATTTCACCTTGCCTCTTGTTGAGCTGCTTCTGGCGCCTATCCTGAGCTGGATACAGCACAAGCCTCTTTGCTTGCCTGTTCCAGCACAGGATTGAATTGTGCTTAAGGCACATGTGAAAGGTGGTTGCAGGAGATAAAATCCCACTTGGCAACAAATCAACTGCAGATTAGAATCTTATTGCCAAACTCAGAAAGGAATGTTGTTTTAGTGGATCACATGCTGGAGCTGTTCTGAGAAAATCCACATTCAAATCTCAGCTTAGCCGTGAGGACTTCTGAGTAACCAAAGGCCAGTCAAAATTTGTCACACAAATTTATTTCTCAGGCTTTGTGGGAATAAAAGAGAAGCATGTGTGCTACTCTGGGATCCTTAGGGTCAGATATCAGTACAATAGAAATATAATTTGTGGGGACCCCAAGAGAAGATTTCCATTACCCACCCAGTATCCTCTTTCTAAATATGGATATTGAAAATATAACAGTTATAGTTCACACAGTGTTCTCACAATCATTGAAATAAAATTTTGAAAATTGAGAGCAAAAGGAAGAAACAATTTACATTATGATTACATGAGGTGCTTTGAATCAAGCTAGAAGAATCTAAATTTGTTGTGCTCATTAAGTTATAGCTCATCTTACTTTGTATGGAATAATATGTTTCCCAATATATTCATCATCCCTATTATACAAAGATATAAAACTAATATATTCATGTGTGTGTGCATGCACATTCCAAATAAAAACATGGTAACAGATGTGTGTGTGCACATTCCAAATAAAAAATGGTAACAGATCTACAGGTGGAGCCTATTTATCCGCGTTAGTTCCACATGATTAACAAAAAACCTAAATGCCATAGAGTTACGCAAATTCGCTGCATCCTGACACTTCTGGATGGAAGGAAACTAAGGCAGCTGTTCTCAATTCCCTCCCCTCCACTCCATACTCAGCCCTCCTGTTGCCAGCTGTCCTGGTTCTTTCACAGTTGGAATGGTGAGCTTGCTTGGGAAGCCATGTCCTCTGTGTCCAAGGCAACCTCCCAACAACACTGCAGGTTCTCCTCCTCCTCTTCGCTGCTGCTGCTACTGCAGCCCTCCCTGGCCACCATCATGGAAGCTCTCTGCCCCGGAGCATTCTGGGACTTATAGTCCTTATAGCAGAGGCTCTCTGCTCTCCCTCACATGTCTCTCCAAGGCTTCCCAAGGTTTGCTTGGGAAGGCTTGATAGAGCAGGAGAGCCTACATCATGGGGGGGGGGGGAATTTGGCCAGCATTCCCTGTGTTTTTTAAAGCAATCCTCTCTCCTCCCACTGGCCTCCTTCTCCTGAGCCCTCCACATTGCCAGCTGCCAGCTTCTTTCACAGGTGGGATGCTGAGCTTTTTAGAGTCCAGCCCTATGAGTTTCTACTCAGAAGTAAGCCCCATTGTAGTCAATGGGGCTTACTCCCAGGAAAGTGTGGAGAGGATTGTAAGCTATATCTCATGCTTTGCTTGGTGGGTAGGCTTGCTTGTGCAAAATCTGGGGGGGGGGGGATTTGGCAAACACTTCCTGGGATTTTAAAGCAATCCCCTCTGTTGCTACAACACCTGCCCCTGTGTGTGTGTGTGTGTGTGTGTGTGTGTGTGTGTGTGTGAGTGTGTGAGAGAGAGAGAGAGAGAGAGCTCCACCTTGCTGTGTTCTGGTTACACAGGGCTTTCCGCCCCTCTCTTCAGCCTCTTTGTGGCTCAGGGGCTCCAGGAATGTTACTGTTCCTTGGAAAGGGGAACCTCTTCCATGGCTCCAGGGCTATTCCCTGCCTGGAATAGACCTCCAACATGCAAAATTCCCCTGCAAGATGCCCCTCAAGGTGCAATGGTGCCACTGCATTGGCACATGGGAATATGCCCTGAACTGGGCTGTTTGGATCCTATGGTCTATTGTTGCTGCTAAGATAATTCTATTTAAGAGAACACTGTTTACAAAAGGCTTTGAAAGATGATAAATGTTGGAGTGTTTGCTTCTTTTTTTTCTTGAATTGTACTCCATTGTACTCGATGCAGCATGTGCTGCATTTAATGGTGGGGAAGGGCTAGAACAGGAGCCTGAAGGCCAACCAGAGGTAATTAATAAAAGTTTTATTTACCTCTGGGAAGGGCTTCCAGTTGCCTCTAGGACTCTTAGGACTACTCCATAACTCCCCAATGACAACACAGTTTGCCAACACAACTTCTACTGTATGCTGCAGGGGCATTTTGGCTTGCTCCTTGGGGTAAGGGAATACTTGTTTCCTTGCCCCAGGGGATGCCCCAACAGCTGCCATGGGTCAAATTGAACCTGCATTAGCTCCATATTCCGGGAAGGGGGTTAGGTTTTTGTGGGTGCCACTGTTGCCGAACCCACCCCCTTTCTGGATGCAATCTGTCTTCTTCCTCACCCTGTCACCTTCCTGTTCTGCCCAGTCAACCCCATTCCACCCTCCCTTCATTCCTCCTAACCCTTACACAAACTTACCAGTGGCAGCGGGTGTCCACTCCTTGTTCTTACACAAACCCAGCCACTCATGACTTGAGGCTTTGGCACTGTCATGGTTGCAGCAGCCATAAAACTAAGCTGTTGGAACACTCATTCCAGTGGCATAAATGGCCCTTAGCATTGTGCTGTCAATGTGTTTGAATGCGGCTGGGCAGGTTCAAGTGGGAGGTCGCAAGATGAAAGTAAGATGACAGTAGTGTTATAATGTTCCTGAATCACTGCACTGCACTCTCCTCCCCTTTCAGCAAAAGCAGCCAGGTGGACAAGAAGGAGTTAGTGGTGGCAGGAGGGTATGCACTTACTAACACACCTGCAAGCAAGAAAGGAGGAGACAAAATTGGGATGAAGTTTCAGCTGGCACTTAAACTAGAGGCGGGTGTCAATGCCAATGCTGACAAGACAGCTTTGCAAGGTTTCAGGCAGCAAGTCTGCTTTCTTCACTCCAATCGCATTCACAGCTGTGATTTACTATGTAGTACTGCAGCATTGTCCCATACAAATGTGATCCCTGACTGGGTAAGATCGCCTGTGTGAATCATGTAGTTAGGCCAAAGAAGAAAGTGGCTGAGCAGCAAAAACCACATGAAACAATGGGGCTGAACACAATTTTTAAATGGTGAATATTTCCACAGAAAGTATTTAAAAAAAGAAATGCCATATTTTTAACATATTCTATCACAGCTCTAATTCTACTGCCCTCCATCCCATTAAGACAATTCCTGCCCCATGTCTGGCAAACCAGCATTCAAACCCACAATGTCCTCTTCCCATTCAAGAGCTGCAGCTTAGAAATGGTGAGATTAAGCATTACTCATGTCAAGGTCACTGGATCCAGCTATAAATTCCAGGAGAAGCATCTGTGCTGAGTGTAAATCAGACAGGTCTTAACCATTCCAACCTCTGTAGATTCAAAGTGTACTCCAGAGAAATTGATAACTTCTTGCACCCAGTGGGATGTAATTATTATTATTAATAATAAAAATATAGCACCATCAATGTGCATGGTACTTTACATTTGAAGAGAAGTCCTTGCTCTGAGGAGCTCACAGACACAATAAGAACAAGGGACTTGACTGAGGAAGGGCACCGAGGAAACGTCCTGTTTTGGACATCTTTTTCTCAAATAGTAATTTCATTCCAAACCACTTGGTGAATTATTTCTGAAATGTGGGACACTTTCAAAAGTGGGTTGTATCACAAACATCCTCTGCTCCAAGAGTGAAACCTGAAAGTTCCGCAAGGCAGGCAGAAGCATATTTAATATAGCTAATATAGAGAACAGAGTCTTGGCTTCACAATATTGAAGCAGAAAACCCACAATCATTTGGATTCTGTGAATGTAGTTTTAAGCCCTCCCCATGGCTTTCCAGAGTGCCCCTTGCACATCCTTGCTTCTCAAGCTATAGATGATCGGATTGAGCATTGGTGTGAGAATCCCGTATAGCACAGGCAAAATCTGATCCTTCTGCTGGGAGTATGTGGAGTTGGGACGGATGTAAGTGAAGATGATGGTGCCAAAGTAGATGTTGACCACAGTCAGGTGAGAAGCACAGGTAGAAAAGGCCTTGAGACGCCCTTCCTTGGTGCGGATTCTGACGATGGCCGAAACTATATAGACGTACGACACCCGAGTAACCAGAAATGAACCCATGATCACACCTCCACCCACCACAAAGGTCGCAATTTGATTGGCCTGAGTGTCAGAACAGGAGAGCTGAAACAGGGGTGGGTTGTCACAAAAGAAGTGTCGGATGACATTGTCCCGGCAGAAAGACAAAAGGGACATCATGCCAGAGTGCACACCAGAGTTAGCCAAGCCCAGAATCCAGGCAGATGCTGCCAGCCACACACACGTTTTGGGGTTCATGAATACACCATAGTGCAGTGGGTGGCAAATGGCAGCATACCGGTCATATGCCATCACACCCAGCAGGAGGCATTCAACGCCACCAAAGGAGATGAAGAAATACATTTGGGAGAAGCAACCAGCAAGGGAGATTTGCTTGTCCTGAGAGAGATAACTTATCAGCATCTTGGGAACAGTGGAAGATGTGTACCCAATGTCCACAACAGAGAGATTACCCAGAAAGAAATACATGGGGTTGTGCAGTCTGCTGTCCAAAGCGATGATGAGAAGAATGAGAGTGTTTCCACCTAGGGCCACCAAGTAGCAAAGGAGAAAGAGACCAAAGAGAATGAGTTGGACCTCTGGGTCACTGGAGAGCCCCAGGAGTATAAATTCAGTAACAGCTGTGCCATTCTGCACCATCCGATGTAGGGGCTCCATCTGTGAGGGAATATTAAATGGAATATTTGTCAAAAGGTGGCACATGGAATAGAGGGTTTAGCCACACAAATACAAGCATGAGAACAGTCAAAGCACAACAGCAGTTTTTTTTAATCCCTAGAAAGCATTTGTGCTGCCCCATTCCTTGCTTTCTCTCTCTCTCTCTCTTTCCAGCTTCCTCTTCCTAATGAACTCTCAGAAACTCACAGAATTTATATACCTGTAACTTTTCAAGAAGAAACATCAGCTTTCATAAACTCCAGTTCCCAGGACTATGGGAATATCTGATCCAACCCCATTATAGTGGAATTCGGTGGGGGGTTAGCCTACCTCCGCAGCTGAACTCCATTCCCTGCTAACACTAAAAATGCTTTTCTCCAACCACCACACATTAAGTATTTTTAAGCACATCATCTTCCCTTCTGATTGTAACAGTGTTGTATCAGGGCAGGGGTACATCCAGTGTTACAACCAGAGACAAAATTTGGATGCACAGATCAAGCTAAATATAACACAGAACATTTTTTTCCTCAAGATACACTTTTTGGAAGAGAGTTGCGATTGGATCTCCTAATATTTGTTTTTAAATTTAAAGTTAACAGATTCTAGATTTGTCTGAAATAACAGATTCAGATGAAATAGTGCTTATTCTTTATACTTATTCTATGTCTCCCCCCCTTGGGGCAAATAGCACTTACTCTGCCATGTCCCAGAAAACCCTCTTATCATTGCATTATCAAGGTAAGGAAAATTCCAGTTCTAGAACCATATACTGTATTAAAGGGAGGCTGTGGGGGGCATGCACTGGATCCTATCCCCCTTTTCTGCAGCCTCCCCACCCCCTTTTCTCCCTAAACTTCCACTAGTGAAATTGCTAGTCTGAGAAAACCCACTGAGGAGCAGGAGGCTTACAAAAGTGTCAGGGGATTAAATCTCCTTTTGCCTCTGAAGCCTCCTGATTTGTCCTCCCCCACTGGAAACAGTGTGGCCAGTTTTGGCATGGCTGCACCAGTGGGGGGGGATAAGAATAGAATTGGACTCTAATAATAATAATAATAATAATAATAATAATAATAATAATAATAATAATAATAATAATAATAATAATAATAACAACAGGTATTTATATACCGCCTTTCTTGGTCTTTATTCAAGACTTTATTCAAGGCTGTTTACATAGGCAGGCTTTATTAAATCCCTTATTAAATAGGGATTTTTACAATTTCAAAGAAGTTTCTTTTTTCAAGAACGACTACATTCAAGGTGTTTCATTCTGATCTGGCTTCACATTCTGGCCTCCGTCCTCCCACGCTCAGAGCAGATGGAATTGCTCGACTTCAGCTTGTCAGCTGCTCCAAGGTCACACGGTGCTGGTGGCCTCGAACTGGCGACCTTGTGGTTGTTATCTTCAGGCAGACGGAGGCTCTACCCTCTAGACCAGGGGTGCCCAAACCCCGGCCCTGGGGCCACTTGCGGCCCTTGAGGCCTCTCAATGCGGCCCTCAGGGAGCCTCCAGTCTCCAATGAGCCTCTGGCCCTCCAGAGATTTGTTGGAGCCCGCACTGGCCCGACGCAACTGCTCTCAGCATGAGGGTGACTGTTTGACCTTTCACATGAGCTGTGGGATGAGGGCTTCCTCCACTGCTTGCTGGTTCACATCTGTGATGCAGTAGCGGCAGCAAAGGAAAGGCCAGTGTTGCTTTGTGCAAGGCCTTTTACAGGCCTTGAGCTATTTCAAGAACTTCCATCATTCATATAAGTGTATCTTTAATATAGTCATTTATGTAAACTTATGTAAATTTATTCAAATTTTAAATGTAAATTAATTATTTTTTTCCCTGGCCCCCAACACAGTGTCGGAGAGATGATGTGGCCCTCCTGCCAAAAACTTTGGACACCCCTGCTCTAGACCAGGGGTGTCCAAACTTTTTGGCAGGAGGGCCACATCATTTCTCTGACACTGTGTTGGGGGCTGGGGGGGAAGAATTAATTTACATTTAAAATTTGAATAAATTTACATAAATGAATATATTAAAGATGGACTCATATGAATGAATGAAGGTCTTGCAATAGCTCCAGGCCTTTAAAGTCCTGGCACAAAGCAAGACCACCCTTTCCTTCGCTGCCACTATTGCATCACAGACATGAAACAGCAAGCAGTGGAGGAAGCCCTCATCCCACAGCTCACGCAAGAGGTCAAACAGTTGCCCTCATGCTGAGAGCAGTTGCATCGGGCCAGTGCAGACTCCAACAAATCTCCAGAGGGCCAGAGGCTCATTGGAACCTGGGAGCTCCTTGAGGGCTGCATTGGGAGTCCTCGAGGGCCGCAAGTGGCCCCAGGGCCAGGGTTTGGGCACCCCTGCTCTAGACCAGACCTCCTGCCTGGTGCAGTTTAAACGCATTGCGTTCCCTTTGCAGCACTTTGCCTGGAGACAGGCCAATATAGGCTGGAGTTTCTAGCTTGGTCCAGTTTCTTAAAATACTGGGCCAAAGTGTGCTTCAGGGCTGACCAAAATCCATTGTTAAAGGGGTTATTGACTGACTCGCTGTTGTCTCCTTGCTTAGCTCTATTCAATAAGAATATTAGACAAATGGGTCTCGAGGAAGATCTGCAAGGAGCTGCTACACTTGAGATGTCTATCAGGCTCTTGATAACAAGACTAACAGACATAGAAAAGCAAGAGATTTTGGCTGCAGCACAAAAAAAATGTTTGCCCCTAAATTTCCATCTTAACAATACCTTTGGTCTACAACCAAAATAATTGTCCTTCTTAGAGTGCCCCTTTGAATGGAGGGCTTTTACATTAGCCCGATGCAACTGTGCTGCCTTCTAATGACCTACTTGGTAGGTTTAGAAATGCCCCGAAGGAAAAACGATTTTGCAGTTGTGGCCTCAGAGAGGTAGATGCTCTTCCACACATTGTTCTGCATTGTGCTTTTAATCAGGTGCTCAGAGACCAGTATCTCCCCTCATTGTCAGGAAACAAAAAAGGTCTCTCTGAGATCACCTCTTTACAACTTTTGCTGGCAGGTGAATTTGAATTTGTGACCCTTCCAGTTGCTAAATTTCTACATTTGAGCAACTTGAAGCGGGCTAAGTTGATGGTTCTAAGCAACTTGGAGTAACTGTGTAAGCAAACTGGTGTGTTTTAACCCTTATTTACCCAGCACCCCCCAATAAAGACACAGTCAAGGGCATATGGTACAAAGGGCCACTTTATTAACTATTTAAATATACTTCAGATTGCAACAGGGCCTAACAAATAAGTCATGCGGGTTCTACATGGGGGAAACGGAGCTGCCCGTCTACTTCCCTCTATATGGATTTGGGCGACCACACCAGACTCTGGGCAGCGTCAGTACAAGCCTGCCGCTCCCTTCATTGTCACCCTGAAGGGGCAGGGTGGCAGGTTAGCTCAGGCCACCCGAGCGAACCCGCGATGCGCCTTTACCACCAGGCCGAGGTTCATCCAGCCTGCGTCACCCAGCCGGGAATGCCAGCATGACGAAGCGTGGAGTCCACCGGCCCTTGCCACCCTGCGGTGTACACCGATATGACCTTACCTACCCAAAACCCACACGACACCTGCCTAAAGTGACCAAGAAGACCTATGGAAAAACCCCTTTCCGTCCCTAACTCCACAGTCCGGGGTAGGCAAAAAACCACCAACCGATGTGCCAATTAGGCTGATGGCAAAAATTCCTACCCGGCCCCAGAAGGCGACCAGCTAGTCTCGGACTGCCAGAGGGTGGGCGGGTGGGTGACTGCTGCCTGGTCCCAACTGCGCGGGCTTCTCCGAGCAGCCTGCACGTGGCCCCAGACCAATTAGCCCCCAGCCAATCAGCTGCGAGGCTGGCCCGTCCTGTGTCTCGTTAGGGGGCAGGGTAAACGCTGGTGGCGCGCTAATACACATGCCACCAGAATTCTTATCTCTCTTTTAATATATACCATCATACATGACTGTTTGGAGATATTAGTTGTAAAACTATATGCCTAATAAAGGTTTGTTGTATGTTGTAATAGAATTGGACTCTAAATGGTGCCATTTAAATGAAATGAATTATTACACTCCACAGAACTTGACAGAGATACATACTGTAACAAGTAAACAATGCTTACACATTCAAGATGACTTCGGGCCACATCCTATTCAATTTTTCAGTGCCGGTGCAGCTGTACCAATGGGGCATGCACTGCATCCTGTGATGGGGAGGCAGTCACAGAGGCCTCCTCAATGTATGGGAACATTCGTTCCTTTACCTCAGAGCTGCATTGTGGCAGCACCGGTGCTGGAAAGTTAGATTGGATTGGACCCACAGAGATTTGTTTTCTGCCTCTGGTAGCCCAAGCCTAGGCAAGTCTACTCAGGAGTAAGTCTCATTCTAGTTGATGGGGCTTACTCCCAGGAATGTGTGGATTGAACTGCAGCCTGAAATATGGGTTTGGGGACTTGTAATGGCTATTGATAGATATATTTTTCATGAATGTATCTGAACTTAAGCTAGTGGCTGTCTCCACTGAATTTGGTAAATTCATTATAAGAACCTGACACCATGCTACTAATTCTTCTCCTCCTAGCCTCTTCCCCACAAATAATTAACTGCATGTGGCATATCTGTCAGAGGAAAATGATGCATCACTTGCCTCAAACACAGCATTGTCCAAGAGGGGAACACCAACTTCTCCCTTTTCCTCCAACGTGTAAACCTGGCCCATGCTTCTCCTTTGAAGAAATCACAACTGGGATGATGCCATTTGTAGTGGAGAATTTTGGGGTGAGAAAAGGATTCTTATCTCTTCCTTATCCATTGGTTTTCCCCTGAAACTTCCCCTACCAGTCACGTTTCTTCAGCCTAAGTGCTAAGCTCTTGTTTCCTCACTGGATTGTCAATTATGTAGTGAGGAGATGGACGGGACGGGAGAGGACGGGACGATGACCTTGTGAGCTGCTCCACCACATTCTTATATTATACATCCCGTTTCTGGGCAAGGTAATTGAGCGGGTGGTGGCGTCCCAACTCCAGAGGGTCTTGGATGAAACGGATTATCTGGATCCTTTTCAGTCTGGCTTCAGGCCGGGCTTTGGGACGGAAACCACCTTGGTCGCCTTGGTGGATGACCTACGCCGGGGACTGGACAGGGGGAGTGCGTCCCTGTTGGTCCTGCTGGACCTCTCAGCGGCTTTCGATACCATCGACCATGGTATCCTTCTAGGCCGATTGGCCGAGTTGGGAGCTGGAGGCACTGTTTTGCGGTGGTTCCGCTCCTACTTGGAGGGTCGGTCCCAGATGGTGGTGCTGGGGGATGCCTGTTCGACACCCTGGCCCTTGAGATGCGGGGTGCCACAGGGCTCAATTCTGTCCCCCATGCTATTTAACATCTACATGAAACCGCTGGGAGAGGTCATCCGGGGGTTTGGAGTGGGGTGCCATCAATATGCTGATGACACCCAGCTCTATCTCTCCTTTCCTCCAGACTCCAGGGTGGCGGTTGAGGACCTGGAGCGCTGTCTGGAGGCAGTGAGGATCTGGATGGGGGCTAACAAGCTGAAATTAAATCCGGATAAGACAGAGGCTCTCCTGGTTAGGAAATCCTCGATGCAGGTGCTGGACTATCGGCTTGCGCTGAATGGGGTTGCACTCCCTCTGAAGGAGCAGGTCCGCAGCTTGGGGGTCCACCTGGACTCGCAGCTGCTCCTGGATTCCCAGGTGGCGGCTGTGGCAAGGGGGGCCTTCGCTCAGCTTCGGCTGGTGCGCCAGCTGCGGCCGTACTTGGATCGTGCAGACCTGGCCACGGTGATCCATGCCTCGGTGACATCGAGATTAGATTACTGTAACGCGCTCTATGTGGGGCTGCCCTTGAAGACGGTTCGGAAACTGCAACTAGTGCAGAATGCGGCAGCCCGTGTGGTTACTGGAGGTAGGCGGTTCGACCCTGTCACTCCGCTTCTCCAGCGGCTGCACTGGCTGCCCATTCGTTTCCGGGCCCAATTCAAGGTGCTGGTATTGACCTTTAAAGCCCTATACTACTCTGGACCAGGGTATCTTAGAGATCGCCTGCTCCTGTACAATCCGGCTCGCCCTCTCAGGTCATCAGAGAAGGCCTTTTTACAAGTGCCGCCGCCTAGGGAGGTACGTGGGGCGGCTGCAAGAAATAGGGCCTTCTCAGTAGTGGCACCAACGCTATGGAACTCCCTTCCCCTTGACTTAAGAATGGCTCCCTCTCTTGGGACCTTTCGGCAAGGCCTGAAGACCCTTCTGTTTAAGCAGGCCTTCTGAGTTCTTGGCCTTTTAACATCTTTTTAACATCTTTTAATATTTTTTTTACAGGCCTGATTCTTTTATGACTTGCTGCTGCTCTATGCTCTTTTTACTTATTTTTACTCTGACTGCTGTTTTTAGTATGTGTTAATATGTTATTATTTGTTTTTTAAATTGTTTTTAATATGTTGTAAGCCGCCTTGAGTCCCTTCGGGGAGAAAGGCGGGGTAGAAATAAAGTTATTATTATTATTATTATTATTATATTGCCCAAAGTTCTTCAGTTTAGTGTGATGGGAAAAGAGCTTGCATGCAGCTGCAATTATATTTTAAAACTCATCTCTGTTAATATAAGATTAAACTGTGGAGTGTGATTTGAACTGGTGACTGTGAGGTGTGATGGCTCACACATGCAAGCTTCGCTGCAGCCATCAAGCGGGGAACATACATGTGTCTACTAGTTGTTGGACTGAGGAAAATAACTGGTTTCAGATCAAAATGCAAATTTTTATGAGTTTTCATTGAAATTAGCTGCTAACATCACTTGTTTCATCTTTACTAATGCAATACATCTCCGAATGTCTTCCTGAGGACAGTGAAGTCAACAAATATTTAATCATTTCATGTGCTTAAAGATCTGGTCATAACTGATGACGGAAGGCCGGAAATTAATAATGATAATGATAGAATCTTGACTAGAGCCTGAATTGTAACCTATAATGATCTAGCTAGATCCTGAATTGTAAGCCCAGCATAGGTTGCAATAAAGTAATAAAATAATGAGGATGTTGTTCATCACACATGGTATTTCAATTATAACCTTACCTGCTCAGTATTGATCTTTTTGTTTTATGCAGTAAGTAAGCCATTCTGAAGCTCCATCCTGGAATATATCTCAATAAAAAAGAAATCCTCTTAAATTGCCAAGAGCAAGCTCACCAATACTTCTCTCTCTGGCTTCTTCAAGCCACAGCTCCAAATCGTACAGTACACAGACCAGGCTAGGCAAATATGCCAGTGTGATATGCCCAGGGGAATGATTGCTACATACTATTTTGATTCTTACAGATAACATTATTTATTCCTTTTGGGAATTCAAGAAAGAGTATTTGGTAGAGGTAGTTTAGCACAAGATACACAACATTTGAGGTATAGAGGAACATTCATAATTATTTTCTTGGATATATTGCAAGTCACAGGATGATAAACATAACCTTAAAATGCCACACTCTGAAGTCATCATAACATACATTGAATCAGGACCAGGTAATTAACATTCCCTCTCTGATAGCTGAAAACATCTATTTAAAAAAAAAAAGGCAACTATGAAGTGTCCATCTCTTGTGCTTCCCTTATAACTCCTTGCTATTAAAAAAGGAGCAAGTGAGGAAATTGTAGCTCTGTAACTTTGCGCAATGAAAGTGCATTCTGGATGCATTTGTATGTCTTTCACACTAGTAGGCACACACAGGCATATATAAATATGAAACACATAATGTTCAGAGAGATGGTGCTGAAGCAACAGAATATACATAGAGTGGCAATTACCTGACATATGGCAAGCATTTCCTCCTCACTAGAGGATGATATTTATGCTCAGATGGTCATTTAATCACAAATCTGCACCATACATTAAAATGAAATATGGGCAAGATAGAAATTCTCCTTATGCTGTGGACAATGACATTACGTTGACTAGTTCTTGATGAGGTTGAGTTCCACAGGAAGGACTAGGTGCACAAATTGGTAATGCTCCTGGAGCCCACCTTAATCCTGGATAAGCAGGTGTGGGCCATGGTTGGTCTTCTAGCTACACTTGTTCCTGTCCCAGACAGACCTTGCCACATGGTTCAATCCAAACTAGCATCAGGCCAGCGCACGCCATTTATGGCGGTGGAAAGGTTTTCTGCTACTGTAAAATGGCGGATGGCTGTGAGCTGTGTGCACTACGAATGGCAATTTTTCCAAGTGCTGTTGCAAGAGGTGGCAGCACTAGAAGGAAATCACCAGATTCAGTTGTACCTGCTGGTACAGGTAAGCATCTGGTGGGAGTGGGGGGAGGAAAACGGGAAACAGGGTGGGCGAATTAGGAGCATTTTGGGGCAGGCGGGGGTATGACAGGAGCAGCTCCCCCAATAACCTAACCCCTGTTATGTTCCTGACATGCCCCTTTAGATAAACAACTTGTGAAGATGAGAGGAACATTGAAGGCCCTCCCTAACTTTTGCAAACTCATACCTAGGTCAAACAAAAATCACCGGGAGATTTTCCATCAATCTTTATTATGTTTTTTTAGCAGAGGCCTTTACAAATGTATTAGTGTTTCAACAATTAGTACACATAGAGTTGAGCACATATTTTGTACCTAGGTCAGAAGCAGAAGGAAACCAACAGGTGACCAATAAGACCTTATTCCAAGTTGCACAACAGCCACCTCCTACCCTGCGCTGGATACAGCACAGGCTAGTCAACCTTCCTGTTCCAATGCAGGATATGGTTGGGCTACCCATTGATTGTGTGTCACATCAGACCTTCTCAAGACAATGATCCCATACTTATAACCTGTCTTTCCCAAGCGCTCTCCAAAAGGCCCCCTGCACTTCCTTGTTTATAAAGCTGTAGATCAAGGGGTTTAGCAGGGGAGTAATGATGGCATACAACACAGAAACCAGGCGATCTTCTTCCAAGGAATGGTTTGAGGATGGACGCATATAGGTGTAAATGATGGTGCCATAGAAGGTGCTCACCACTGTGAGGTGGGAAGCACAGGTAGAGAATGGCTTGATCCTACCACGGGTCATGTGGATTTTGAGCACTGCAGAGACAATGAGGGTGTAGGAAAGAAGAGTCAGGGAGAAAGGCACAATAATGACCCCCACAGAGATAGTGAAGTTCATCAACTTGACAAGAAATACATCAGAGCAAGAAAGGTGCAGAATAGGAGGAATGTCACAGAAGAAATGGTCAATTTCATTGGAGTGGCAGAAATCTAGGGAAAAGATTAATGCTGTGTTGACAACAGAATTGATGTTGCCAATAATCCACAAAACCGCCAGCAAAATGCCACGGATGGGCTGTCTCATGAGCAGGGTATAGTGCAGAGGGTGACAGATGGCTGCATAGCGGTCATAAGCCATGGCTGAGAGAAGTACACATTCTGTGCCTCCCAAAGTGACAAAGAAATACATTTGGAGAGCACATCCTATGAAGGAGATGGATTTGTCCCCTGATAAGAGGTCCCACTGTGTCCTTGGAACTGTGGTAGATGTGTAACAGATCTCTACAAAAGAGAGATTCCCCAAGAGGAAGTACATGGGGGTTTTGAGGCGTTGGTCAACTCTGATCAATATAATGATGACTAGATTCCCTGCCAAAGTCAACAGGTAGACTAACAGGCCTATAGCAAAGAGAAGACTCTTGTTCTTTGGATCAATAGAGAATCCCTTGAGGACAAATCCTGTGACATCTGTATTCCTTTCAGATTGATGGAGTCCATCTTCAGCCAAGATACTGTAACATCCTAGGCAGGAGACAGCATCACACTTTATACTGTTAATGCTGGAAATTTCAAAAAGATGTTTAAAAAATAAGATATTTATTTGCTCCTGCTTTGGAAATGTAACAGAGTTGAACCACAGGGATTCTAGAGGAAAGATGAAAATGATACAATATTTTTATTAATTTAAAATATTTATACCCCGCCTTTCATCTGCCGGAGCAAATGTCCAGGGCAGATATTGTGATCCATCTTTCCAAGATGGTCGTTCAGATGAAATTCTTTTTCAGCCAGACAGCCTCACTGAGGGTGAGAATTCTGTCTTTACAGAAAAAGACCTTGAACTTCTAAATATAGAAGTAAATTAAGATGATCACAAAAACTCAAAATTTTCCCATCAGATAAAAGTATATCAGTTCTGCTTAAACCAGAAAAGCTATCAGCACAGTACAAATTTCAACAGTTACCTTAGATAAACTGCACATGCAACACAAAATGTTTTTTAAAACTACAGCTGCAATCCATTGCACACTTTCCAGACAGTAAGCCCCATTGTAGACCAGAGGACTTACTTTGGAGTAGACAAGTAAAGGGTTGTGCTGTAAGTATGCTTGCTAGAGATACAGGAAGCATCAAAACAAATTAAATGTCAGAAAGCAATGATAGAATTTCGTCTTCTCTGGCAAACATAGCTGCAAACCTTATCTGACTGACTGAATCCTGATATTGTTTGTTCCCTGACAATGAAAACAGAGCGTAGGCATACTAAGAGGACTCTCCCCCCCCCCCATTCTTCTCAGGCAAGTTCTCAAAAACTCTTTCCCTTCCAGGCTCCCAGGACAAAGGCACCTCCCACAAGAAATGTGACTGGGGTACACACAGGGATATGGGAGAGGAGTGGCCACTGGACAATTGTATAGGAGGCATATGTATCATGAGGCATATATAAGGCGTAGAAGTAACCCCTCCCCCCCATATTGGCAGTAGGTGAGCAGCACATTGCCAGATAAATTGCATAGCAGGAGAAAAGGATTGGAATAGAGGAGGGTATGTCTTCAAAGAATGCCTGTGGGTGAATCCTCTTTCATGAGGATTTCCATGCACCTTGGCATGCACCCCCCTCCCCCTCCTGTTGGGCCCATTTTAATCCCTCTGTCCAACCTGCACATGCTGGATCTTGTCTGATCTCAGAAGCTGGCAGGGTCAGGCCTGGTTGGTTCTTGGATGGGAGACCACCTGGGAATATCAGGTGCTGTGGCTTGCTGCAGGGCCGCTCCAGGCCGGCTCTCTTTGTTCCTTTGGGGCCCTGGCCTCGGGTGGGCGGGCCCCGGGTAGCAAGGTGGGTTGCTGGTGGGGCCTGTGGCCCGGGCGCTGATGGAGGGGGCTGCCCCCCGGGACCTATAGGGGCCGCCATCTTGGGGAGGGCCTAAATCTTATGACCCTCTGTTTTACCCCTGCTGTGCATGCGCGGGGCCAGCGCCATCTTGGGATGGTCTCAGCCTTCGCGCATGCGCAAATCGGCGCCGACGTGCTGGGCCGGTGCCATCTTGGGAGGGCTAGCCTTCGCGCATGCGCAAAGCGAGGCCTGGCGCCATCGTGGGGGTTTTTTATTTTGCCCGCATCAGCGCGGGCGCCATGTTGGGAGGGTTGCGCCCTCTGCGCCGGTTTCGCGCATGCGCGGCTGGCGCCATGTTGGGAGTGCCTGCCCTCGGCCTCCCCTCGCCACCATATTGGGTGGGTTGTTCCCCCCTTGCCGCGTGGTATCGGCAGCCTGGCTGGCCCCCGCAGGACCGCTTGAAGTTGCGCAATCAGCGCCGGGGGGGCTGGGCCCCCCTCCTTTGCCGTGCGAGCGGGGGAGGTGGTGGCCGCCCCCAGGGCATGGCCCGGGCGCCATGTTGGGAGGGCTGGCATGCGGCCTCCCCTTGCCGCCATTTTGGGAGGGTTTTTCCCCTCCTTGTCGGGCGCTTGCTGTGGCCGGGCAGGGCCCCGACCTGGCCGGCTGTCGCGGCGCGATTGGCGCTTGCCCCCCCGCCATGCGCTTGCGGGGGTGACGGGGAGGCTTTTGCCATGTGCCACGGGCTTGCGGCGGACGGATCGGGCCACGCTGTATCGACGGCCACGGTGCAGTCAGCACCGCTGGTGGGCTGCGCGCTGGGCAGGGGTCGTGGGGGTGGCGGCCCCCCCGGGGTTTTGGGGCAGTCGCCATGTTGGGAGGGTCGGCCTTCGGCCTCCCCTCGCCACCATCTTGGGAGGGTTTCCCTCCCTGCAGGTCGGGCTGGGCCCCTGCTGGACCGCTGGTCACGGCGCAATGAGTGCCTGTGGGGGGGCGGGTCCCTGGCAGCACGCTCGGCGGGGTGGCTGAGGGGCGGTCCCACCCCCGCGGGGTGTCAGCAGGGGTGCCTCGGACCCCGTGCCCGTTTGGCCGTCGGTGGCAGTGCGGGGGCGTCGGGGTAGGCTGGACCCCCGCCTAGGTGCACCAGATGCAGGATCCTCATTCACACCCCCCACAGGCAAAATGGGCCAGTCTTTTCCCCTCTGGTCGTTCAGCTCCCCCCCTTTTTCGGCACTGCCTGAGGGTGGGGTGCGGCTGGAGGTCGGGCGAAAGGGGGGTCTCGGCCTTCCTCACCCCATTGAGATTTGATTGCAGTGCTGGTGCAATCACTGCTCATGTGGGTTATGCGGGCGAGTGTATCGGGCACTAATTGCTTGTTTCATCGCTTCCGTTCCAGGTTAGCCTTGTTCCTTGCTCAATCTCTCTTCATCATGCGTAGGTCTCAGCGTAGAGCCAACCGCAAGGTGGCCGCTGCCGCATTGCCGGCCGGGAGCACGGGGGCTTCTCTGGCGGGGCAGGTCGTTCCCACGCCAGATCTGGTTAACATAGCTGCACAGGTCATGGCGGTACAAGGGGAGATGGTGCCTTCATCAGGTACTCCCCGAGTGGGGGGCAATGCTCCGCCTGAGAAGCGGGTGTGCTCCTCCCTGTCTGATGTCCTGCAAGGGATTTTGGACAGGCTCACAGCCTTGGAAGGTTGCAGGCCGGCAACAGCGGCAACACCAGCAGCAATTGAGAGGCCTGCTTTGGGCCACGCTTTGACACCGGCGAGAGAAGCTCCAGCGGCCTCTGCAGACAGCAATGCAGCAGAGGCCCCCTACACGTATGTGGCAGTTCCCAGCCCCGACACGGGGACCCAGGCCGGCATGGGTGAGTATGAAGGGAGAGGCTTGGCGGGAATTGCGGGAGTCTGGGGAGGTTGCGCTTTTCCGCACAACCAGCGGGGGTGCCCAGGGTCTACAATTGATGGCCCGGAAGGGCAACCAGGTTTGCCTCAGCCTGCACCCGTCTTGGCTGTGGCGGAGACTACGCAGCCCCACTGCTTGGCAGTATCTACGTCAGGCCCTGCGCAAGCGCAGAATGGCACCCAGGGAGCTGGGGCACAGCTGGCGGTGGGGGTTACAGCGACAGGTGAGCTCCCGGCAGGGCAGGGTGAGGCTTATCCAGCTTTGCAGCCAGCCAGCGCAGCACAGGCCTGGCAGGCTGGGACGCCGGTGCAGAGTGGGGCAGGGCCGGCAGCGGGTACATGGCCACTATCGGCCCCTGCTTCCAAGGCGGTCACTCAAGGGGCTCCCCCCCTTTCCCCTATGCCTTACGGGGAGGAGGCGCTTCCACTGGGGGATCATTTAGCCCCGGCGATTAAGGAGAAGATTTGGAAGGGTGAGTACGTGGACCTTTTCAGCCTTCTCCACAGAGAGTCAGAGCCTGAGGGCAGGCCAGGGGAGTGCAGTAGAGAGCATCAGACAGTTTGTAAGCCTAAAATCGACCGGAACTGGACTAATTGGCTGACAGGGTTTACCATATACATGGGGGTAGTACTGCAGAGAGACCCATCCAGAGGCCCAGCGCTGGTAAAGTACCTGGACATGATTCACAGAGCCTTTAGGGGATATTCTGGTTCAGGTTGGCTGGCGTATGATGAGCAGTTTCGCATGCGCTTGGGAAATAATCCGCAGCTTTCTTGGGAAAGGACGAACTCAGAGTTGTGGATGCAGCTTGTGATGGCGGGAGGTACTGCAGGGGGCGAGCGCTCGGACAGCGGCCACCTGATTGCCAAGAACATCAATGCGCGCCCGACTGGGCTGCCACAGGTGGTAGCGCCGGGCCGGCGGGTTCAACCCCCACGGGCTTGCTATGAATATGCTTCGGCAGGGTACTGCTCTAGGTCAGGCTGTACCTTCCAGCACAACTGTGGTCTGTGCGGCGCAGGCCACCCCATCACCTCCTGCCCGAGGGGTTATCGCGACAGAAGACCTAGGCGTCGCGGCTCAGGTCAGAAGAAGGGAGGGGGTGCAGGTGACACGCCTGCTCCCAAAGGGGCCAAGTCCGATTAGGCTACCGGTTTTGGCCGAGCTGCTGCGCGACTACCCTGATCACGCTGCGGCAGAATTCCTGTGGGAAGGTTTCAATCAGGGTTTCCGGATACACTCACCACATCCCAAGGGTGTGAGCTTGGCTCAAAACTTGAGGTCAGTCAAGGGCATGGAGGACATAGTCCAGAGGAAGATTGCCAAGGAGGTGGGTTTGGGGTGAGTGCTGGGCCCTTTTCCTGCTCCCCCTTTGCCTGACCTTCGGGTTTCTCCGTTGGGGGTGGTGCCTAAGAAGGCTCCAGGGGAATACCGCCTCATTCACCATCTGTCCTACCCCAAAGGGACGTTGGTGAATGACGGAATTTCCGACCAGTACTGCACGGTCTACTACACGTCTATCGACCAGGCTGTACGCATATTGAGGCGCTGCGGCCCAGGTGCGTTTATGGCTAAATGTGATATCGAGTCCGCTTTCTGCCTGCTTCCGGTGCATCCTGCAGATTTCTGCTTGCTGGGCTTTGCCTTCCAGGGCCAATTTTATCTGGATCGGGCACTCCCAATGGGGTGTTCACTGAGTTGTGCCACTTTCGAGCGTTTTAGTACAATGCTGGAATGGGCCCTACGGAAGCGGTGCGGAGCGCAAACTACTGCGCACTATCTCGATGACTTTATTTTTATGGGTCCAGCTGGCACAGGTCAGTGCCAGAGATTGCTCACCACTTTCGAGGCACTGGCACGCGATTTAGGGTTACCGCTGGCTCAGGATAAGACAGAGGGCCCCTCTCCCCACATGACCTTTTTGGGAATCGAGCTTGACTCAGTGGCGGTGGCAAGCAGGCTACCGAGCGACAAGCTGGCAGCGCTAGTGTCCCGATTGCAGGCTGTGATACAGGCTAAGAAGATTACGCTGCGGGAATTGCAGGCGCTGGTAGGGCACCTGAATTTTGCTTGCAGGGTGGTCGCGCCAGGGAGGGCTTTCCTGCGTAGATTGTGCGAGGCCATGGCGGGGTTGCGCTCGCCACATCACAGGGTCCGGGTCACAGAGGCCATGCGGGAAGACATGGTGGTCTGGCTTCGTTTCCTGGAGGAATTCAATGGGGTGTCGTTCTGGCGTTCTGAGCAGCTGCTCAAGGCTGACTTGCAGGTGCACTCAGACGCAGCGGGAGGTTTTGGTTTTGGCATCTTTTTCCGCAGACGATGGTGCACGGCACCGTGGCCGCAGAGCTGGGCGCAGGGTGGCATCACGGCTGACCTTACTTTCCTGGAGCTTTTCCCGATAGTGGTGGCAGAGCACATCTGGGCCGGTGAGTTCCAGAACGCCTCGGTGCGATTCTGGTGTGATAACCAGGCAGTGGTGGCCGTAGTGAACTTGATGTCTTCTAAATCCCCCAGGGTCATGAGGCTTGTGCGGCAGTTCATTCTGCAATGCCTGCGCATCAATGCTCTTTTTGTAGCGCAACACATTCCAGGGGTTGAGAATTGCATCGCGGATGCTTTGTCTCGATTTCAGGAGGACCGATTTCGGGAACTTGCCCCTGGGGCAGCGCCATCCCCGGACCACATGCCTCCTTGGCTCTGGGACCTTGGCTTACAGAAGTAAACGAGGTCATATGTGCCTCACTGGTGCCCAGCACGCAGAGGGGCTACTCACGGAAGGTAACGGAGTTTGCTGAATTTAGATGGGCGGCCAGGTTGCCCATCCAGTGGCCGGCGCCGGTTGAGCACTTGCTGCTTTTCCTTCTCCACCTGCAGCGGTCCGGAAGGGCAGTTAGCTCCCTACCGGGCTTCATGTCTGCCATAGCATTTGTTTCAAAAGCAGGGGACTACCCCGATTTCACTCAGGACTTCAGAGTACGGAGGATGTTAGAAGGCTTCGCTAGGAAAACACCCCCTGTCCGGGACCAAAGGCGCCCCATCATGCCAGAATTGCTTGGGGGTATCGCGGGGACCTTCTCAACCCTTTGTTCATCACCATGTGAGGTTCAGCTTTTCAGGGCCGCATTGCTTACAGCTTTCTTTGGCGCGTTTCGTCCCAGCGAGTTCCTTGCAAAAAGCAAGACCGATCAATCTGCGCGGGCCCTCCGGAGGGCGGACCTAACCTGGGTGCCCGGAGGAGTCTTAATTTACCTGAGATGGTCTAAGACAGACCAAAGAGGCATCGGTTGCTCGGTAACCCTTAAGGAGGTGGTAGGAATGCCATTGTGCCCAGTGGCGGCGTTAAGGGAGTACATGGCTCTCTCGGGGGAATGCTCAGGGGCTCTCTTCCAGCATGAGGATGGTTCTCCCCTCACACTGTTCCAGTTTCGAGCAATTTTCTTACGGGCGCTGGGGGCTTTAGGGTTGCAGCCTAGAGAGTTTGGCCTACACTCCCTCTGCATTGGCGCAGCCTCGGCAGCAGCTGCGTTAGGGCTGTCAGGGGAAGACATACAAAAGATCGGTCGTTGGCGTTCATCAACCTACAGGCGCTACATGCGCAAGTGATGCGTGTAGCGTCCGGGCATACCCCAACTGTGAAGGGAGCAGCGTGAAGTCAATACCTTGCAATAACATCTCTGTTTTCATCTTGCAGGACGCAAGGATAGCCCCATATGCGTGTTAATCTGCGGCCACTCCATTATCTTTTGGGCCCGAAAGAGGGCGGCTGCTACTCCCCTCGGAGCGAATCTGGGTCTCAGCCCGGCAGTGCAGGTGTCGTGGTTAGCCATGAGGGGCATGAGATGGGGCCAGCTGCTGCCCGCGTTGATGGAGTTCTTGAATGTGAACCCCCCCCCACCGGACATTTTGGTGCTCCACCTGGGCGAAAATGACCTTTGCAGGATGTCTGGTCTGGCTCTGATGAACAGAGTTCAGCAGGACATCACCACCATTATGGGTTGGCTACCAGAGACCACTTTGGTTTGGTCTGATTTCTTGCAGCGTCGTGTGTGGAGGGGGGCTTTCTGCTGCGCTAAGGTTGAGAGGATGCGCAAGAAAGTTACCAGGAGCATTGGCAATTTGGTGTCTCGCGCTGGTGGCAGGGTGGTCCTGCATCCTGCAATTGTGTTCTCGCTGCCTGACATGTATAGGGGCAACGGTGTTCATTTGTCAGAAGGAGGCGCAGACATCTTTCTTAAGGACCTGCAGGGCGGCCTTAAGTCGCTTCTGCCCCTGTTTGGGAGCGGGGGGGTCAAGCACTAGGCTGACCCCTCCTTGTGGCAGGTGGTGCAGGTTTGGAGGCGTGAATGGGACTCTGGCATGCACCTTCAGGCCGCTCAGGCAGGGCAGAACCCTATTTCAGTCCTCAGTGGCTTGGCGGCACGAGGACTTGGACGGGGCCCTGGCCGGGATCGCAGGTCCCACCTCAGAGGCTCAGTGGCTCGAGGTGGCGCAGGCTGCGGTCCAGCTGCCTTCCCCTTAAGGGATAGACATGGACGAGACGCGCTGTCCCAGCAGCGGGGCGCGACTCAGAGTCGGGTGCATGCCTGCCTGGGGGCAGAGGTTTCTGGTACCGCCCAGAGGTCCCTCCCCGCACCACAGGGGCTTTCGCTGCCTCGGATACTGCAGGTCTCAGCCTCTGCTCCTCTTGTTTATGTTCAATAAAGTGGCCCTTTCTTCCATATCTGTTGTCTCAAGTGTTCATTGGACAGTGCGGAAACAATCACGATCTCCCCCTTTAAGGAGGTGATCGAAGTTTGTTATGCCTGACCAGGACACGAGAGCCCCTCCCCAAGGGGGAGGTGTAGGGGGCTGGGTTGGGGCAGCTACGGTGGTCCTTTAAAAGGGGACGAGACCCAGCCCTCTTCCTCTTTGTGCACGTGGGCACTGTGGGAATACCCACCCGCCCGCCCTAGAGACAGTCTGAGTTTAACTGGTCGCTGTTTGGGGCCGGGTAGGAATTTTTTGCTGCCTGCCAAGATTGGCCAATGAGCAGGCAGTTTTTTCGCCTACCCCAGACTGTTAAGGGCTAGGGGTTACACCCCCCTGTTTACAAACTGCCATCGGTCACTTTAAGAGGGCAGGTGGTGCGAGTTTGGAGGCGTGAATGGGACTCTGGCATGCACCTTCAGGCGGCTCAGGCAGGGCAGAACCCTATTTCAGTCCTCAGTGGCTTGGCGGCACGAGGACTTGGACAGGGCCCTGGCCGGGATCGCAGGTCCCACCTCAGAGGCTCAGCGGCTCGAGGTGGCGCAGGCTGCGGTCCAGCTGCCTTCCCCTTAAGGGATAGACATGGACGAGACGCGCCGTCCCAGCAGCGGGGCGCGACTCAGAGTCGGGTGCATGCCCGCCTGGGGGCAGAGGTTTCTGGTACTGCCCAGAGGTCCGCTCCCCGCACCACAAGGGGCTTTCGCTGCCTCGGATACTGCAGGTCTCAGCCTCTGCTCCTCTTGTTTATGTTCAATAAAGTGGCCCTTTCTTCCATATCTGTTGTCTCGAGTGTTCATTGGACAGTGCGGAAACAAAAGTGTACTAGTGCATTCAAAAGAACGGACCATGCCACTAGTCTTCAAAACTAAGGCAATACATGCTTTCCCCAATGAATCAGAAAGTGCCCAACACAGTATCGGGGGATGGACAAGGTTGCCATGGGGGCGATTTCTGTGTAAAGTTTGGCTCCAGGGCATCCAGCAGCCTGGCAGCAGCACTGACTGTAGTGACCGAAGCGGAGAAACTGTAGTCCCAGTGTGTATCCCCCTCATTTACAGCAATAGCATACTTTGGAATACACACACACACACACACACACACACACACACACACACACACACACACTTGAAGCCTATGTGTCTGCCTGAATGTAGCCTTTCAACAGCCTCTGTAAAAAAGAAGCAGAAAGCATTTGTTTCAAGGATGGTCAATAGTTCCACTAAGAGGTGCCTACTCTGTGTTCCTTTTGCCTTCTTTGCGCTTCCTCCTCTTGAAACCTGCCTTGCCTGTTTCGTTCTTGCATGCCCTTAGCTTTGTCCTCAGTCCTGGTAGACCACTCATGACAAGATCTGGCTGTTGACAAAGAAACCTCATAAGGTGTTAATCTGGAGGCAAGCAAGGGTTTCTAACTCCTGGATGGTGCAGCAGACCCCTGTGAATTAAAACAGCCCCCTTCATCCCCCCTTTAATGATGCAATCCTGGGGATTGTGTCTCTGCCTTCACCCCCTCCCCTGAAAAGGCTTAACTCGGGAGGCAGAACCTCTGCCATACCATTTTATGCCAAAAGTAAGTGGGTGCATCATTCATACCTATTACAAGGTGATCCTTCTACATGTGCACACTGCCCTCTTTCAGTTGCTTGGCCTCTTGTCCCTTCTCACACTCTTTCAAGTTTTTCTCTACCATTATAGGGTTAAATATTTGTTGGTTTAATGAAAATGAAAGTGAAATTCTTGGAAGTGTGACCTTATAGTGTCTGTTCTTGGGAGAATGACAGAAAACTGAAACTGTACTAAAGATGGGAAATCCTATTTTCAAGCTCTTAAAATCGTCAAACCATCCACAGAAGGGTTTTCACATTCAGGACACACGCTTCAGTACCTTTATTGGCATATTAAAAGTTTACAGAGAATAAATAACATAATAAAATAGAACAGCTTTGGAAATGTTAACTTCAAACTTTGGCCTTAGAGACTACCGCTAAAAATTCCGCCACCAGGTTGGTAATAGGAGGGGAATAATCACTGAGAAGAACTGGGAAAGGATCAACAAGGGAAACAGGAAGAGAAGAAAGAAAAGAGTCAAGTAAGTGGGACCTGAGGTTGTGATGAGCTGTGCACCGAAGAAGGATATGATCCAGAGTATCTGGTTCAACTGAACAAAATAGACATAATCTATTTGGACAAGGAGTTTTAGAGAATCTCCCTTGATGTAATGCCGATGGAAAGATATTCAGTCTCGCCAGCATAAAGGCCCGTCTTTTACTAGGGATGGTAAGTTGGGTAAAATAGTTCGCAGAACGGCCCAGAGAAGGGGACAAACCAAAAGAGAGAGGTGAGCAGGTCGGATTTAAGCTAGACAGTAAAGTTGCGTATTCTTGCTCCCAAAGTTTAAGTTTAATGAGATGATGCGCTTTTTAAGGTCCAAATCAGCTAAGAGTTCAGGAGAAAGATCTAAAGAAGATAGTTTGCCATCAATGAATTTAAACCAGTTGGATGAAAAAGAGTCTTTTAATAGATCTAAGAGAATATAATTCGAATGGATATTAAGATGGAGCCTAAGCCAAAACTTAAGTCCAAGCTACAGTAGTGGGGAGATGAATACCCAGTTCCAAAATCATGGTGGACAGCCTAATTAGGTTTGGAACTCCAAGAATTCTTTTCAAAAATTTAGCGGTTACTTTGTCTATCACCTGATTAGCTGCTTCAATCCAAACAGCTACTCCATAAAGTAATTGAGGAAAAACTTGAATTTGGAGAGCATGAATGGCAGCAGGGATGTACTGGTTGCCCTTATAAAAATGGAATCGGGTAATTGCGTTTTGAGATAGCAGAGCTGAAGAGATAGCAGATCTACGATGGTATAGCCAAGAATGTTGATATTGAAAAGTGATTCCTAAGTATCTGAAGGATTTAACTTGTTGGAATATTAAGTTATCGATCCTCCAGGGGGATGGAGCCCAGGATTTAGAAAAAAACTAAGATCTTTGTTTTTTTCAGAATTGATCAACAATAGATTAAGAAGACAATATTCTTGGAAGGAGATCAGCAGTCTACGAAGACCTAGCTTGGTAATAGATAGTAACACAGCATCATCTGCATATAAAAGGATCGGAATAGGGGAACCATTTAGAGAGGGATCGGAAATTCCTGAGGAAGGGAGAAAAGAGGGAAGATCAGCAAGATAAAGGTTGAATAGAAAAGGAGCAAGAATACATCCCTGTCAGACACCCTTGCTCTCCGGTATACTGTCTGACATGGCACCTGAGCGATCCAATCGGATGCGACAGGTGTTAGAAGAGTGTAATTGTTGAATCAAAAAGAGGAGACGGGGTCAATCCCTCATTTAATCAGTTTCCTTCACAAAATATTCCTGTCAATAGAGTCAAAGGCACCTCTGAGATCGATAAAAGCAGAATAAAGTTTAGTGACATGATACTCAGAATACTTGCTAGCTAAAAAGGAAAGAGTAAATATATGATCTATTGTGGAGGATCCCGGGCGGAAACCAATTTGTTCCCTGCTCGGGAGACCTATCGAATCAGCTCAGGATATAAGTTTGTTTAAGAGATACCTGGAATACAACTTCCCAATAAATGAAAGGAGATTGATTGGCCAATAGTTGTTAGGAGAGGCGGGGTCTCCTTTTTTAAAGATTGGTACTATTACAGAGGCTAGCCAAGTAGCGAGCTGGTGCCAGTGCTTTGATCTTGGGTGTCTCCAGGAGACTCTATATTGGGGCTTCGTGTTGAAGAATGTGTTGCTGACACAGAGACCATGAAGACAGCAAAACTCTAGCAGGCGTTGGCCATTTTCGTTCATCTTCCCAGTGCCGAACTGACCTAAGCAAGTGGGCCACGAAAGCAAGTGGGCCACGAACTGTTATCAGCACCAACTCTAGCATTGAAATCGCCGAGGATGAACAATGGCTCTTTTATGGGGATCTTCTTGATAGAGGTGGCCAGGTCATCATAGAATTTGTCTTTGGCTGACGGAACATACCTGTAGCTGACGGAACATAGCTGACGGAACATACCAACATCCAGGTCTACAGAGCTTGCGTCCTGAGTACACTTCTGTGCTGCAGCGAGTCATGGACTCATTGCTCACAACAGGAGAGGAAACTGAACGCTTTCCACATGCGCTGCCTCCAATGCATTCTCAGCATCACCTGGCAGGACAAAGTTCCAAACAACACAGTCCTGGAACATGCTGGAATCCCTAGCATGTATGCACTGCTGAAACAGAGATGCCTGCATTGGCTCGGTCATGTTGTGAGAATGGATGATGGCCGGATCCCAAAGGATCTCCTCTATGGAGAACTCGTGCAAGGAAAGCACCCTACAGGTAGACCACAGCTGTGATACAAGGACATCTGCAAGAGGAATCTGAAGGCCTTAGGAGTGGACCTCAACAGGTGGGAAACCCTGGCCTCTGAGCGGCCCGCTTGGAGGCAGGCTGTGCAGCATGGCCTTTCCCAGTTTGAAGAGACACTTGGCCAATAGTTTGAGGCAAAGAGGCAAAGAAGGAAGGCCCATAGCCAGGGAGACAGACCAGGGACAGACTGCACTTGCTCCCATTGTGGAAGGGATTGTCACTCCCGAATTGGCCTTTTCAGCCACACTAGACAATGTTCCAAAACCACCTTTCAGAGCGCGATACCATAGTCTCTCGAGACTGAAGGTTGCCAACACCAGCCAAGTAGCAGGGATTAAACCAGATTTATTGATGATTGTGAATAAATTGGACAGAGGAGTAGACCACCAAGAAGGATTATTGGTGAGAAACTCTGTTGGAATTTCATCCGGGGGCTTTCCCAGGTTTCAAGGAACTGATAAGCTCCATAATTTCAGAAGGCAAGACAGGTGGCCATTCTGGCAAGTCGGGAGAGCATAAAAGATACGTAACATCTAGATTCAGTGCAGAGAAGACTTTTAGAATAATAAGTAGTCCAAGTGAAGTGAGAGATCAAAGAAGGGGGTATGTAACTTGACTGGGAGTGAGTGTGTGAAACCAAAGACCAGAAAAGCTTATGGTTGTTAGAATGCATCGCGTCATACGAGTCCAATTTTGGGGGGCAAATACATGTTTCTTATAATCAAAGAAACTGCCACATGTTTTTTTTAAATAGGAAAAATGCTTTAAGCATTTCTGGATAAGGATCACGGGATACAGAGTGAAAGAATTGCCTAACATATTTCTTGGCAGTCCAACACTCAGCATCAAACCAAGAAGGAGAATGAAAGCGTGTAGTCAAAGCTCGAGGCGATCTCAGTGACTGAACCAGCGACTGAGTGAGCAACTCATAGAGTGCAATAGCAAGGGAGGGCGATCAGGTCACAGATAGCTTTGAGTAAAGATCCATAACCTTCCTCGTTCTGGTCCAGTTTTGGAAAGCCTCTCCAGATTTAGAGGACCATCTAAGGCTGCGAGATATATAAGTAGGAGAAGAGTTATGCCCCTCAAAAGGAGGAGTGAAAGATAGATTCACAAGAATTGGCAAATGATCACTATCAAACCGTTGATCGACAATCAAATGTGTAATAAAGGGGAAAATTTCTAAGGAAGTAAGGATATAATCAAGGACACTAGCCCCTTTATGAGAAAAGTGTGTCAATCTGCCTGGGATGTCATTTGCGAAGGAACCATTTAAAATATACAAATTAAATTCAAGACAAAGATCTACCAAGTAAGGAGTATAGGCATTAAAGGAGGGATCCATAGAAGATCTAAGTCCTTGGAATTCCGGGGGAGTAAAATCTTCTAAGACCCAGTTCATATATTGAGCTAGTGCTACATTATCAGGGCCTAACCTAGAGTTAAAATCTCCCAAGAGTAATAAAAACACAAGGGGGTTAGTCTTGAGATAGTCAAATAAAAAGGATTTGACATTATCCCAGAACGAAAGCCAATCTGGGTGGGAAGGTGGGACATATATATTGAGGACTAATATTTGGATGTTGTTAGTTAAAAGAAGGAAAGCTTGAAAAAAAGAGGACTGTGTGGATAAAGAATTTAATGAGAGTCTAGATGAAGAATTTAAGAAGCAGCAAAGGCCCGCACATGGGCGGCCTCTTGTGTTAGTTTTAAAGGCAGGTAGGGAATATGAAATAAAGCCTGGCATATAAAGAGGGGTTAGTGACCATGTTTCTTGAAGAGAAATTAAATCAAAAGATGAAAAATAACTTAAAAAATCCAAGTCCATGGATTTATTTCTCCAGCCAGCAATAGTCCAAGAAGTTAATTTAAAAGGGGTAGCTGGAGGTGGAACAACTGGGACAGAAGTGGATAGTCAACCAGAAGGATTGGGATTTGGTGAGTGGTCAAGTGATATAATAGAAGATAAAGAGTCAATAGCCACAGGCTGACTACAGTTTGTAATACTGGATACATGCGTGGATAATTCAACTAATGGATGGATGAGGGGATTAGGAGAAGGAGGCCGCGTGGAAATAGGAGAATTGGGTAGGGTTTGGACTGTATCAGTAATCGGCAATGGTCCTTGAAGGTCAGGGCTTGTAAAATTAAAGTTTAAAGGGGATATGGATTGGGTTGTTGCATCCACTAACAAAAAGGAACCAGAGTGGGAACAATTTTCCACTATACAATTTGGGTATAATGAAGTAACAGGATTACATGTTGGAGAAGATGGTAAAGAAGTACATTCCTCACAGGCATAAGTGAAACTGGCTGAAGAAGGTGAAACAATGGGTTTAGTCAAAGAATTTAAAATCACAGGAGAAGTTTGAAGGTTAAAAACAGGTGAGGGTTGAGCTGAATTCTCAAAAGTCTTTCCCTGAAGGTTAGGATCATCAGTTTCCATTTGAAGAAGGGAAAAATCAGAAGCTGTTAATCGCTCCAAAGGATTGGTCTCACCTACTGAAGACAAAGGTGTTTTCGACAATGGTTTCTGGTTAGAAGATGAAGGAAGTGTCGAAGTCCTGGATTTGTGTTTACAGGGAATAAAAGAAAGGAGGCTTGTAACTTGGGTATTCCTGAAGTGTCTTTGGATAAGAATCCCATGTCTCCTTAAGGCTCCTGCACGCCGGAGCAGCAGCTTTGGGAAGTGGATGGAAGAGAAATCTAACAGGAACCTGTCCGTAGAGCTAGTTGGAAAGCTTGATCCGAAGATCAATAAAGGAAAAGGTTGTCCCTAGTAGAGTAGCCAGATGTTTCTTGACTGGCCTTAGTTTACTCCAATCAAAATGATTCCCTCCATGCCGAGGAATTGTAATTGCAATGCAGTTTGGTTCGTAAATCAATTGAGCAGGTTTACTCTCATGAGTCAGTGAAACTGAGTGCTTACATAAGGGATTTGCATACAGTTTTTTTTGTTCCATGTGGCAGCAAGGAGCACTTAACTGCAATGAAGCAATGGTGCGTTGCAGTTACTTTAAGAGTCCCACTATAGTCTCAGTTTGAGAAAAAATTGTGCTTACCGTGCGAGAGGTTAGGAGAGAATGTTGAGATTGCAGCAGTAATAGATGAGAATGCTGCAACAATAAATTCTCCAGTTCATGCCATTTATCAGCTCCATAAGGGGATGCAGGAGGGTGCAGCTCCTTTCTATCGGAGTTGTTTGAAGCAAGGGGCGGCGTTGAAGAAACTGCATGGGGGGAGATAAAGGACTCGATAATGCAGCTTCTGCTTCTGAGAGCTGAGGCAAGGAGAAAAATGTCTCCAATCAGGTTTGTTTAAGGTGGGGAGTTGAGTCAGATTCTGCATCCCCTGGAGAAAAGGTCCTTTTTTCCCATTAAATTAGGAAGCAAAAGGTAAAAATTCAATGAAGAAGGTTACTCACAGGTCAGAAAATATGAAGGAGATAATCATCCAGCTGAGTCTGCTTCTTCTTTCTCCATCTCCATCTGCTATTGAATTCTGATGAAGACACAATCAAGTTTTAACTGTTGTTTTCTAAACCCAGTCCCAAGAGCTATCAGTCCCCAGGGATGACAGAAATAATTGGCAATAGTGAAAGGAACCCTCTTGCATTGACACAGTGATCCTTTGAATACAGGAGGAACTTATCTCAGAAATAATGAACCACTCTCATGACTTTGGAAGTTAATGAGACTTTGGGGGATTGAGTTTGTTAGCAACTGCTTCAAGGGACTATTGTAAATTGAGAAGGGCAGCATTTGACATGCCACCTTAGGAATCAGGAGGTCTTGGGCTGGCCCTAGATACAGAGATGGTGAGATTCAGCATTGCAGGGATCACAGCAGCAAACTGTCAATCATGCAAATTCTCCTGGGCAGGAGGGGTCACAGAAACAGGAAGAGTGTTATGGAGCAAGCCCTACGCATGCAAGGGATATGATAACCTTGAAGGTGGCCTGGGAAGGGATCTGAGTTGCCTGTTGTCGCAAGATGGGAGAGAAGTGAGGGCACTTAGAAGCAATCCAGGAAGTTGGCTGATCAACCTGTGTGGCTTCGACTTCCATAAGTTGGTGGTGATCTGATAGAAAGGGGGGAGGGGATTGTGGAGTGTTAACACCATGAATGCTGGATGGCACAGTGGTTCATGGAGGAAGGCTGGAGTGGAGGTGCTAGAGAGTTAGGGCACTGTCCTAACCCCTTAAGTCAGTACTTTCCAGCACTGACGTAAAGGCAATGCAGTTCTGAGGTAAGGGAACAAGCATTCCTTTACTTTGAGGAGGCCTCCATGAGTGACACCCAACTGCAGGATGCAGCACATGTTCCATTGGCACTGCTATGCCAGTGCTGGAAAGCACTGACATAAGGGGTTAGGATTGTGCCCTTAATGATTCAACAACAAGACAGGCAGAAAGAAGAATGAATGTGGACCAAACAACATAAGGCTGTGAAACTAAGGATTATTTAAATTTTCCCCCATAGAATCCTACTGGATTCTTATGTTGAGAGATTCTATCATATCTATCTGGATTCATTTGCTTTTTTTTTCTCCTAATAATGCATGGATATACAAGTGAACAGGGTGAACATCCAGTCTACATGTTCACAGCAGTCCAACACAAACTAACTTTTCCTATTACCATCTCTCTAAGGAGCAGAGAGTACATTTCATAAAATCTTCCAGGTATTTTTTAAAGTCAGAAATTGTAGTCCTCAGAGAGGCGTCTAACTTCTCAAAAACACTATACTTAGTGCTCATTCATGTAGGTAGCTATCCAGGTGAATAAAAATAGAGGCCACTTAATTCTGGAGGTACTTCCATGCTGAAATCAGTCTTCTATTCAGTGCTGGGTGTTGCTCTATATAGGGGTCAGAATCAATAAATTCATCTTTAGACTACTAAATAAGCAAAAGCTTTCTTGGGGCACCTCTGAATCCTGACATTCTTGTTCTATTTGATTCCATAGGAAGGTACATCCAGGTCTAGCAAAGAATTTATTTTTATAGGATGTTTGACAGCCTGACATTTCAGAGCAGCTTCCAAAAGAGAATATGATGAAAGAGAGACAGAGAATAAATCAGCAGTAAATCAAGGTGGGTAGGCAAGTGGGTAGCTGCGGCCTGGGGAGACTAGTCTTTGCACCATGGTGGTTGTTATGGCTGCATTTGTTGCTGTTTCTCTTCCCCTGGTGTGAGTGTGAAAAGATGACCGGCAGTTGTACGAGGTACATTTGACAGAGGTACATTTGACAGAGGTACCCAAGACAAATTGTTCAGGCCAAGTGAACTAGTTGGCAGAAACTTGTCTTTAATTCAGCCTGCAATTTATGAGGCAACTTTTCAGTATTTGCCGCATAGAACACATGAGGTCTATTTATTTATTTACTTACTTACTTACTTAGTTAGTTATGAAGCTTAGTGGCATTAGTAGTAAGAGTGATTTTCACACCATTTATTGTGTGTGAATATGTCTGTGTTTCTGTGTGCATGCGCAAAATGTATTGCTATTTATCAATCTATTTAACTCATTAAAATATTTGTATGCTGCTTTCCTCAATACCCAGAACTATTAAGAGGAAAACTTGGTTGTGACCAAAGAAAATCATCTTGTATACGCACCACTGAAATTAATTGTGATGGGCAGCTCAATCCCTGCTCGGTGATGCAGTGACACCGGTATGGAGATTTTTGGCTGCTGGAGGTCACCTTTGGGGTAAGGGGATATTTGTCCCCTTTCCCTGAGATAAGCCCCAGCAGACTCAATGGGTCAGCTTGGACCTGTGACAGTGATATCACTAGCACAAGTCCATGCAGGTGGAACAGGCCCAGGAAGGGACCTTGGATTTGACAGGTATCGTGCTCGATCCCAACCCCTCCCGTGCCCAATTTGCCCACCCCTGTCCAATCTCCTCTCCATTCCAGGATTGCGCCACCACTGGGGACGGAGGGTGAGTTTTTCTTTACTCACCCTCTGCGCTGGCCTCCTATTTCTGCCTGGAAATTCAGGCAGACTATCGGGATGACATACCGAAAATGTGAGCCTAATTCTGCAAGATGTGTGAGCCATCCCTCCTTCCAATATATATCCTTCCCCCTTTGTTTCTGCGTTTTGAATTTCCAACTGAAATAATTTTAGAAGAGGCCAAACTCCAAAATGTTGTAGTATACATGCCTCCTGTAAAGTATGTCCCATTGGCCTCCATGAGACTGATTTGAGGAGCTGGATCAAACCACTTGGCTGCACAGGCTTGTTGGAAGGCTTACTTTAGTGTTCATTAGAATCACGCTTTAAACTTCTTCCCTGTGGATTTCTGCAAATGAATTTTGAAGGTCTCAAAAGGGAGGAGGAGGAATGAGGAAACATAAAGCTTGTTCGCCGCCAGCTAACTTAGTCTGTTGCATCACAACGGATTTTCAAGCTCAAACGGATTTTGCAAGAATAGTCTTTTGGAATAATTCTGAGGGATACAATATAGAAATGAAGGAGGGTGCTGCCCTTGGAGGTGAATCAATGCTTTTATCATACTCATCTACCTGTTTTCCCCTTTTTAATCATTTTTCTCTTTCCCCCCTCATCACTTCCTTCCCCATTTTCAACTGATAAAGATCACTACTGTGTTAGTGCAAGCATGTAACTGTTTCTTTTTAGCTTTAAATAGCCACCAGATCGTGGACATGGATTTGGAGCATATGAGAGTGGTGGGCTTTAATTCTCTCACACTCCCCCCTGAAAAAAAAATGACTGGGAAAGCAATCTAGATTGCCACATACTTGCCCACTATTTGCTTTACATATTAAATAACCACTGAATGGGACAGGGGTGGCTGTGGTTTGACAAATAATGCAGGTCTATAACTCTCTCCCCTCACACCAGGATCAGACTCTGGGGCTGCAATCCTACCCACACTTACATGAATTAAGTCCCATTGACTATAATGGAGCTTACTTCTGAGTATGCATGCATAGGATTAGGCTCTTGATCCCATACCTGTGCACTATTTGAAAAGGAAACAAGTCGGTCTTGTTTATTGTGAATTGAAGTGTGTATATGTGTCTTTTTTTCTTTGCAAAGATTGCGTACACAGCACCCCACACTGAAAAAAGTGGGGTGGCCCTTTTGCCAGACATGGGCTGAAGCCAATATTCTCTGACCTTCAACAGCAGTTTGGTTTGCCAGGCAGAGTCAATTAGGCAAACTTTGTTTATTCAGTGTTTATTTCATATATTTACATCCCACCTCTCATTCAGGAACCTCAGGAGCCCACACTATTTCCCTTTTTATTCTCCCAACAATTCCCTTCCTACCTCCCCCATCTCCATTTGTGACCTTATGTGTCCCCTCATGTGTAAGGATTCCCTTTTCTTGCCTAGAAATGACTGACTTTTAGGGCCTAGTTGTATGAGCAAAGGTCTGGTGATTTTTTTTAACTTTCTCCCTCCTTGGTTATTATATTATTATCCCCACAATTAAAGGTATATATTGTTTCACCCCATCCTTGCCTACCTCCTCATTTGATGCCAGTCACTTGAGTTGAGACTTCATATTTCAGTAGCAAGAAATACAAGGGCTCTTGAAGAATCCTCATATCTATTTTTTTTTTTAAAGAATGGAGGGTGAGGAAAGAGGAAACTGGATGACCATTCATCTCTAAATGGCATCCCTGAAGATGGCTTTGGGGAGAGAAGGGCAGAAATGTTGACCTTAGGAGAACAGAGTACATCGTTAAGGGAAGAGAATATGAATGGTGTTGTAAGTCTCATTCTGGAACACAAGTGGGTATACTCACTGCTTAATGTCATGTGTACAATGGAATCACAACTGACTCACGTTTTATTATCTTACCTATGCAAAAACAACTGGGAAGACTTGTAGGAGAAATGTTGATTACATGCCCTCATTGGAGAATAATCATCTTTCATCCGTGCTGTGCAACTTTAGATGTATTTGGATTGATGCTCGTAATCAAGGCCCATTCCAATCTCATTTCCAGCTTGAGTTTGTCACTGCAATGGTTTTGTTTTTTTGGTCACTGTGATGAATGTCTTGATCTGAGAGAATCTGATCAGAGATCTGAGAGAATATGAGAGAATCTTCTGGTTGGCAGGTATACAATTTCACCACAGGGCTATATTACATATAATTTATTAATTACAAGAAGGCTGTGTGCTGCCTACAGGGGCCCACTCACAGGGAAAAGGAGGACATTTAAGTTCTTTTCTAGGACACAAGGTTAAAACAAAGGACAGGTCCTGGAAAAAGAGGATGTCTGATCACCCTGAATGTGATGTAATTAGGAGTGCTAGAGCTTTCAGTGTTCTTTTGTACCATGGGCCATGTTATCCTTCTTGAGGGACTGTCCAAAATGGAAACAGATGACAACATTTGAAAACATTACCAATATTTAAACATGTGGCTTATAGATAGCAGCTACATATTAGGGAAGCATTTGAAAGACTTGAATGCTTTAGTAGAGATGGTTTGCAAACTGCTTATTAATATTCATGCAGAGGTGTTACTCATCAGAAACAAACACCTCAATAGATTGCTTATTAAAATATTTTGTAAGCTTTATGTATTTTATTTTTTTCTGGCTACTTTGTTGCTGTTTTGTTTTTTAGTTGTTTGTTTGCTCACTAATAAAGGAGATGAGAAAGAAAAGTTGGGGATGGTAAATATGAGATCAATTCCAAAAGTCATGGACTAGTAACCTTCTTCCGTACTAGCTGGGCTCTAGTGTTCAGCTCAGGCCTCAGAATAATAATGTAGAACTTTGGAAGAAAGATGCAACTCAACAACCCACCACTGGAGGTCAAGATGCAGAAGACCTCCACAGCCACCATATATTTCCCCCTGGTGCTCAGGTAACTTGGGAGAAAAGATATCCAAACACTGCAGAGCACCAACATGCTGAAAGTGATCTGTTTGGCTTCATTAAAAGTATCAGGCAGCTTCCTGGCCAAGAAAGCCACGATGAAGCTGATCAAGGCCAAGCATCCCATGTAGCCCAGGACAATGTAGAACATGAAGACTGAACCTTCATTGCATTGTATAATGATTTGGTCAATGTGGGAGTGCATGTCCAACTCTGGGAAGGGGGGAGATGTTGCCAGCCAAACCACACAGAGGCCAGCTTGAATGAGAGAACACAGAATGATGACTGAGACTGCCAGCCTCTTCCCCACCCATTTCCTCATGCTGTTTCCTGGCTTGGTGGCCATGAAGGCCAAAATGACAGTGATGGTTTTGGCTAACACACAAGACACAGCAACAGTGAAGACGATGCCAAATACTGTTTGGCGGAGAAGGCAGGTCACCTTCCCAGGCCAACCAAGGAATAGGAAGGAACACAGAAAGCAGAGCAGCAGAGAAGAGAGAAGAGTGCAGGTGATGCCCCAGTTGTTGGCCTTGACAATGGGAGTATTCCGGTGTTGAATGAAGCTCCACATCACCAGAACTGTCAGCAGGGCAAGGAAAAGAGCCAAGGAAGACAAAAGGATTCCCAAGTTCTCTTTGTAGGATAGAAAGATCAAGACTTTGGGGATGCACTGATCCTTGCGACTGTTTGGGTACTGATTTTCTGGGCATTTGTCACACTGTTCTGCATCTGAAAGAAAGAAGCAAATCTCCATAATTTCAGCATATCTATATTAGCCCATTCAACTTGATGGGATCAGCATCTTGTAACTAGCATGAAATCTGGCATTATAGAGAATTCAAGAAGCTCACTGAAAAGAAAGTGATAGCAAGTTTTGCTTTTGAAACAGGAAGTCATTGAACTGAATTAATTCAATTTGACTCTTTCAAAATCCATCAAGAATGTTCAGTGGCTATAAGTAGACCATCATCAGAATGTTTCACTTGGGGATACGTGATCCAGTCTTTGCAGAGAATTACAGCACATTCCTCAGCTCCCAGGGCACTCGACTTCAGCGGCAGCAAAGATCCTGTGTGCCCATGGCAGCCGGGGGCGGCACCTCAGGAGAAGGCGACTTTTGTCCCCTTCCCCAGGGTAAGGGAAGTAGCCCCGGAATGGGGTTACTGAATTCACTGCCGAGTGAGGTAAAAGCATTTGTGTCAGGCAGTGACCCCCACACGAACACTCAGGATCCACCAGTCTGCTCCAACAGTCCCACCTCCCTCCCTCCCCGCTCCCTCCCCCTGGCACGACTCCGGCTCCCTCTCTGTGCCTCCCGCCTCCCCGTCACGCCTGCTCCCCGCCTTCTCCCCATCTTCCGGCCCCTCCCCCCTCTCCAGAACGCCTCCTCCCCGCATCCCCCCATGCCTCCGCTTCACTTACTGTGGCTCAGTGGTCCATGTGACCACAAAGTGGCGGAGCGCAGGTGCCCGTCTGATGCTAACCTTGCGCTAGGAGGTGCTGGGCTACGACTGGCGCTTGCCCAGCAGTAAGCCTCACAAACGTGTCTTACGGCACGTTTGTGACATTGTGTGCCGGTGGTGAGCCAGTGCACTGAGCCCAGGATTGTGCTCTTACACTTCAGACTCTTTTGTTTATATGAAGCATTAAAAAAGAGTTAGTGACAGAAGCCACAGGATTTTTCTGATCCACCAAGTTTACTTCCAGGGAGTAAAGTTCCCCTTTTGTTGGGGAGTGGAACTCACAAAGTGTTCTGCTTTTTTAGAAAAATATTGGTATGCTGGACAGAGGCTCTTGCCTAGTGTAAAAGGAAATTTGGCAATGACCGAAAAGAGGATTGACCTGTTTTTGAGTGAAGTCATGCAAGAAAGCCCTTCTCCACATGAATGAAGGTGATTCAAATATTTATAAATTGATCAGTGCTATTGAAAGAAATGTGGTGTTTGGATAATTTGATGTCAAATGTTAGGCTGTTGAGTGTATCTGCTAAGCAACCTTTGCAGTTTTGGCTGTCCTAGTAAAATGAAAACCACACTTTTCAATGGGGAATATCTCAGAATGAATGAGTTAGGCAGCAATCCTATATGCACTTACTTGGGAGTAAGTCTCATTGAACTCAGTTTACATCCCAATCCTACCCAAAGTGCCGCTGTGCGATCCAGTGGGGTCGGTGCAGCCTCCGCTGTATCCAGGGCTGGAATGGAGGCAGCTGGAGATCTCCTTGAGGTAAGGGAGAATTTGTTCCCTTACTCATAAGAACATAAGAACAGCTCCACTGGATCAGGCCATAGGCCCATCTAGTCCAGCTTCCTGTAACTCACAGCGGCCCCACCAAATGCCCCAGGGAGCACACCTGATAACAAGAGACCTGCATCCTGGTGCCCTCCCTTGCATCTGACATAGCCCATTTCTAAAATCAGGAGGTTGCACATCCACATCATGGCTTGTAACCCATAATGGATTTTTCCTCCAGAATCTAGTCCAATCCAATTTTAAAGGAATCCAGGCCAGATGCCGTCACCACATCCTGTGACAAGGAGTCCCACAGGCCAACCACACGCTGAGTAAAGAAATATTTTCTTTTGCCTGTCCTAACTCTCCCAACACTCAATTTGAGTGGATGTCCCCTGGTTCTGGTGTTATGTGAGAGTGTAAAGAGCATCTCTCTATCCACTTTATCCTTCCCATGCATAATTTTGTATGTCTCAATCATGTCCCCCCTCAGGTTGATACTCCTTATCAATCCCCTGCAAACTCTATAGGTCTACTTGGAACTGTGCAAGCTTATTCATAGGTGCAGAACCAAGTAGGATTTTCAGGCCTGGGAGGGGGTGAGGATGCAGAGGAGGACTGCTCCGCCATTCCTGACTCCTCCCAGACCTGAACAAACATTTTTTTCATCCTCATGTAGAAATAATGATAAAAATGATAATAGCAATAATAATCAGAAAGTAGCTTTGCAGTCTTTCACTCACCCATCTGCACTGAAATCCTATCTTCAGAGCACTGGACACAATCATAGCAACAAATCTGCTGCCCCTCGCGAACAAGCCTGTTCTGGCCAGGATGGCACTTCTCAACACATCTGGACTGGGGCACCATCTAAGAATGATCACAGGGAATGGGTGTGTGCGTAGGTATCAACTGGTTGGTACAGATTGCTCTAATGTTCATTTTTCTCCATTTAATGACATACCTAGTCCTCTGTTTACATCCATGTGCCTTCAAAGTAACCAGCTATTTTATACCTTTCTCTTATCAGCTCTATAACCAGACCACCACTGGATCTCTTTGGAACTGCACCAGCTCTTTAGCTGGCACAAGTCAGAGGAGACAAAGGGCACCTGCTGGTTGGCTCCGGAAGGGATAGCTTCTGGCACAAGTCACTTGTGCCACATTCCACACCCTCCTTCCTCTGAAACCCGATCTTCCCAAATCTGCTCCAAACCTCCTACCCCTGGCCCCATTCTGCCCACCCTGCTGATTTACCAAGGACCTTCAGAGGATCTTCTCTTTGGAGTCATGGTGAGAGGGTACCCTTACCATCCAGAGTGGTAGCCTGGAAGCAAGCAGCTATGAGCACTTCCCAAGCAGCTCTTACAATGCTATAACCATATTCCACCACCTGGACCCTAGTCCTGGAGGCACACTGGTATATTAAGATTGGGCCATTAGAGTACCATCCTGTTCATGTCTACTCAGAAGTCATTTCCACGGAATTAAATGGAACTCACTCCATTTTTTCAAAGAATTACAGCCTTTGCCTCCCCTGCAGTCTCCCAATTCTTGATTCAGAAAACAGCATCATCCTCCCCACCTGCTTGAACCTGGGATTCCACAGGATGGCACTTCCATTCAAGGTGAATTCTCTGCCTGCAGGAGCCTGGGGGTCCATCCTGCCAACACTGATGCTCCTGAAGGAGTGATTGGGGAATGTGACTGTGCTGATGATATCAAATGAACTTGCCAGATCTCCCTGCTGGTCAAGAGAAATTTCTTCCCCGGCACTGTTGTTGAAATGGACGTTTCTCAGGAAAGAATTGATCTGGGTCAGAAGGTGAGAGGTAGAAAGACAGATAAATGGAAGAACAGATTGTTTGTTTGTGTGTGTATATGTGTGTGTGTGTGTGCATGCATGTAGACACACATGCCAACCAGACAAAAACAGGTGAATCCAAGTCATATGAACCTTGTTAGCTGCTTGTCAGTTGACTTTGGGGAGAGTCACTCCAGCTGCTGCTTTTGGAAATGAATTTCACCCACCTGCTCAGAACAAGAATTCTTGCTCTCCTAGTTCTGTGAGATGGTATGTAGTGGTGAGCATTTCATCATGATTGAAGTTCAGTGTTTTATATTGAAGCAAAGTTGGGAGGGTTTTCTGTTTTTTGGAGAGCATAAAACAGAACTTTGCTTCCAAGAAGGAATTGCAGAATTGAGGAATTGTAGTTGTCTGTTCCCATCAGTTCAGCTTCCTACTTTTTTGTTGACTCGTCATTGATGAAACAGCCTGGGAGGTGTGGTGCATGGGGACCTTTCACCCTTCTAGGAAGGTCGTTGTTCAAGGTCTTTGTGGTTGTGCCTGGTCTTTGTTGAATATGAGCTGGCCTGGCTCAGGCCATTGTGCCACTCCTGCATGCTCCTTCATGCTCGACCCCCTGGTGGGTCCCAAATCACAGTTTGAGAAACACTAGCCTATACCTTGTGTTCATTCATGCTCAGCCCTCTCATGCTCAATGTTCCCATTATTTTGTACCATGAGGTGGATGTTTTTCTAGAAGCCCAATCATATGGCTCATTTATGACATAGACAGGACATCTCGCTTTCAGAAATACCTTTCCACGGCTCACTGACAACGGCCATTTTAAAGACATTGCCACAAACAGCAGCAGTGGTGGCAGATACTTGTGAGGTCCAATCCTACCAAATTCCCCACATGACCAATGCAGAGGCCCCAATGCAGTTCCTGCTTAATCCTGTGAGGGAAGTTCTGACTTTCCCAGGATAAACCTGTGCCTGGTCAAAAGGGCTACTCAGACCTGTGCCAGCTCTATATGTGACACACTTCTGTGAGGATGCAGTTCAGGGGATCAAAGCCAGGAATGGGTCAGGTTTTGAGGGCTGGACCCACCCACTTTCCAGTCCCAACCTGCCATACTCCCTGCACCATTGCCACCCTGTTCTGCCTACCCCACCTGGTCCTCTCCTCCTCATCTCCCTCCAACCACCCACATGCACTTACTAGAACCAGCAGGATTCCATTGCCTGTGTCATGCGGACCTGGCTGTTCATCACTTCTGGCAGTGACCGCGCCATGAGATCTGGCAAGTCACGTTTGGAAAAAGCCAGAAAGCACTCGGCATCATCAGGATCGGGCTGTTCACTTCAGATCACGTGATGCAACAGTGTGTAAATATAGGCGGGTTCTGAACAACTTGTAACTTACAAAGCTCAACACAACCCATTAGTGAGAAATGCTCCGAAGCAAGGAGCAGGCCAGAGGATTTGTGCAGATATCATTACACACTTGGGAATAAAACGCATTGAATAGAGAGGAATTTATTCCATCCCTACCAACTGGTATAAGAGGCACCTTTTAAAATGTGTCCTCATGTTTAGCAGATGGCAAGTAACTGTCCCTCATCATCCCAGCATGACATCCTTTCAGTGGCTGTTGCTGGTGCTTTCTCCATGTTTGTTTTTTTTTTCTTTCTTTCCAGACTGTGAGCCCTTTGGGGGATGGGGAACCATTCTTTAATTTAGCTGTGCGAGCTGCTCTGTGATTACTTTTTGTTTTTTAAAAAAGGATGTAACTATTCTTAATAATGATGATACTTCTGAATAAAGAAGCTCTGGATTGCACTATTGCACTATTGGTTTATCATCAGCTAATGTAGAAATTCATTTATGACTACAAGTACTTTCCACTGCCTTCTGCACATGAATTAGGAAACAGAATCCAGCCAGTGTTTGTGTCAAATTCGCTTGTGGTTTTATTATGCTCAAATTGAGAGATAGTCTGACCTGCCATGGGTGGAGATTCCAGATACTCAAGGTAGCTCCATCGCTGATGGCTTTTGGCTTGGATTTTGATGAAAACATGGCATGGAGAGCATGTGCGACAGAATAAACAGCATTGTAGATACTGTAGCTCTGACCAGTCATTTTCATTTCAAACATATGTGAAGGGAGGCTCCTCAGCTTTTCCTTTCCACTGCACTTTACTTCTCTTCTCACATAGGACCAGGGGAGAAAACATCTAAATGCCGAAGACCAAAAATGTTTCATGAAATAAAGCTTTGATTGGTAAGGGTTGATTGTCTCCAAGAAATCTTCATATCCTGGCATGTCATTTGAGTGGAGGGCAAAGGATAACGTACCATTGAACGTTTTGGGTGCAAACTGAGCCAGATAATTTATAGCTGCGAAATCCCACTGGGCTGTAATGATGCAAACCTTTTCTATTGGCTTTCTTAATTCATTTTCATTGACCATTAGAACTCTTCGGAAAATCTCCATTGATCGTGCATCCCCGTTAACAAGAATCACATTGCTTCTGCTCAATAACAGAGTAGAATTTATTCTTTCTGTGGTCGGAAGTAGGAGATCATCAGATGGATCCCAGTATCTCTTTAGTGTTGGAATCATTTCTGTAAACTCAACACAAATGTTGTTCTCCAGGAGCCTAGATGTCAAGCTCTGCAGGAAAATTGCTCCAATTTCATCATCTGAAACAATGACACCAATCCATGTCCATCCAAAGTGCTTAAGGAGATGAAGAATCCCATCATGCTGAGTATTTCCAGTTGGAAGCATGTTATGGAGTAAAGGAAACTGAGTTTTATCATTCAATACATGGTGAAAGGAGTTGTAATTGAACTAAGGAGAAAAGACAACAGTATTTTTAGAGGTGACAGAAACCTTTCTCTCCTCCTGAGTTTCAAAATCTTTCTCCCAATCTCTAGCAAGAGGGAATGTGCCCCACAAGGTTTCTGATTCAGCACCAAATATTGTGAAATCTGAATGTCCTCTAATGCTTTGCTGTTGGCAGGAGTATTTAAGGGCTAAGTTCAAAGTATAGAGAAATACATACATTTCACTCAGTATGGAGAAATTTGAATTATTTCTACATGAAGAGAAATGTTTAACTAAACACAAAAGAGCACACCAACATACACACCACACTTCTGTATTCATAATAGCCCTTCTAAACAGAACAAAACAACAGGAAAAAAGAGTTTCTTTTTCTAATGTATGCTGGTGCAAGTACCAGGTGGCTACCTGAAGAGGACCTGGGCTGAGCCAAATGGACAGAGCCAAATTTTTTATCTTGGTTTTTTGGGGGGAATGACCTACGAATAAATGCACCAGCTGGACTGCTCCCTTCATTTCCATTAATCAAGTGCAATGTTCATTTCAAGGAAGAAACATACTTGTGGAAGTTTGTAGGTATTTAAGATGCTGGGCATGTGGATTGTATTTTGGGGGATGAGCCCTCCAACGATGGCCATGAGCTTGTGTTTCTGGCCACAATGGTAATTATAGTGACATCCTGTGAAAAGGAGATTCAGAGTGCCATATGCACTCCCCAATGAATTTGAAACATCTGCAAAGATGATGCGTCCCAGCGTCTTGTTGGATAAGAGGTTGGCATTCCTGTTGATCTCATTTATGGCAAACTCAAGAGCAAGAGCTTCATGGTATTTCCTGGGGAACATACTGCAATGAGAGTTTCACTTGATTAAGGCATATGCAATGAACTCTTTCTCCTACAGAAACTGTGGGAGTTATGCCATGTAAGAGCAAAACCCGCATACCTCTAAAGGATCACGTTAATGTTTTGAATAATTTTGTTTTCCACATCTTTTTTTTTAATCCTCTAAAATCCTCCCTTTGAGGGCTGTGATGAACTCACCAAATTTGATTTTATTTGCTGCAAGCTGATGTCAGCTTATCATATAGCACAGACTTTAAACATAGCTACCTAGATAAACAGACACTGCATCTGAATGTGTGCATTATGTTTAGATAGTCCCTCCATTGAATCCTAGTCCACGCTGTGATATGGTACATCCCAACCACAGGATGAACAGTTGAGTGATGAATAGAGATTTATTTTGTGTTTGGCCAAGGTAACTGGGGAAGGACTTGAGCTGAGGCAGGAATTGAATTCCTTTGGTTTCTTCTAGCTTCTTCTTATTTTAATTATTTATTTAAAAGATATTTATCCCAACTTTCCTCTGCCGGAGCACATGCCCTATGCAGCTTACAATTTAAGGATAAAATATACACTGGATCAAAACAATAAATAAACCCAGCAAAAAATAAATAAAACCAATTTGAAAAGGGCAAAAACACTCAAGGATCTTCTATGAAAGCACAGGAGGGAGAGAAGCCATCACCCAAATGTCAGACGAAAGAAAGAGGTTTTGAACCCTCATCGAAATGCCTTGGGGGGGGTAGATCTTAATTCTCCCAGTAGGGGGGTTCCTTAATTGTGGCACGACTACTGAGAAGGCTGACCCCCGTGCCGCCATCCTCCTAACTTATACCACTATGAGAAATGTAGCAGAAAGCCGGCATGCCACAGAGATCTGGGAGTGGATTGAGATATGGGATTTTCAGCTTCACGAGTGTTGCTGCTCTTTCAGAGCTTGAGCACCCTGCCCTGGTTCTTTGCAGCCAAATTATTAGGCTACAAAGACGGTGCAGAACAACTTGGAAACAAGATGGAACATGAACTAACTGACATGCATGTATCTCATCCCTTCCATAGGAATAAATTCAGGATGGTTGGATTTCTTCTACTCTCAATCCAAATTTAGAAAGATTTATTGCAATCTGAAAGTGACAGAAATGTTGCAGAACAAGAGGACTTGACTTGAATAGGAATCTAGTCACATACAGAGAAACAGAGAAATGTAACAAAAATGTCAGGAGTAACTGTATAATGACTGTATACTGTAACTGTATATTAATTATTATTATTATTATTATTATTATTATTATTAACAGTATTTATATACCGCTTTTCAACAAAAGTTCACAAAGCGGTTTACAGAGAAAAAATCAAATAACTAATATCTAAAAAATAACTATATTGTTTCTCCATTCAGATATTATCAAGGAGAGGATGGCTGAAATAACTACTTACAGAATGATGAATGACCATTTTGGTCTGGCATTAAAGGGAAGTTCCCTGAGCTCTGCTTGTAAGAAAGATGTAAGTTCACCAATTACAATATCTTCTAAAGAATTAGTGCGTACAGGGCATGACTGCGAATCCCTTTGACGGTCATAATTCATACTAACACTATGAGGCAGTTGCAGTAGCAAAGTTATCAGCAGCAATGGAATCAGCCTGCAGATCAGAAAGCCTTGGCCCCAGACATACTGGGCCCCCTTCATTGTGACATATCTGGCCATCATCAGTGCTGTTACTGCCATCAGCATTCTTGAAAGGTGCTATAAAATGGACCTCAAATCTAACAACAGTTACAGCTTCTCCACTACACAGACCCTGAAATTCCCTTTAGTTACAGCTCTGCCTATTTTCAGTGAAATTCTCAGACATGTGAAGCTCAAATTGCTTTGAACTGGGTCTTTATAACCCACTATAGAAGAGAAGAAAGTGTCACCTTGCGTGTTGTTACAAACTTTGCAAGTGCCTTCTGCTAATCCTTGGCGTATTCACTACTTGACCGATTATGAAAATTGCAGGGTTGAGAATTGTTCTTCCCAAAGCACTTGAAGACCTGCCAGGCTGAAGTAAACATGTTGGATGGATCCACAGTCAAAAACTTCTCTGCACTGGGGAGGAAGTAAAGGTCTCCAGTGCATGTTGGGTATGGAGCAGAACGTGCTGAAAGAACAGCAAATAGCACAAGCGCTGGGGGTAAAAGGAAATTGTCAGCGACCAGTCAAGCCCAGATTTCCTCCCAAACCCATAACTTTTTTTCTTTTCCTTGCATATTCTGAAGACATTGTGTGTGTCTGTGTGTATGTTTTCAATTCCATTTGTCTTCATTATCAGGAGCAGTGATTTTCAACCTTTTTCATCTCACGGCACAGGAGGTGGCGCAAGTCTGAGGAGACCTATAGGGGCCAGCGACCCTTACCCAGGGGTAAGGGGGAAAATATCCCCTTGCCTCTGGTTGAGCTACTTCTGGTGCCTATCCTGCGCTGGATACAGCACAAGCCTCTTTGCTTGCCTGTTCCGGCACAGGATAGAATTGTACTTAAGGCACATGTGAAAGGTGGCTATAGGAGATGAAATCCCACTTGGGAACAAATCAACTGCAGATTAGAATCTTATTGCCAAACTCAGAAAGGAATGTTGTTTTAGTGGACCACATGCTGGAGTTGTACTGAGAAAATACACAATCAAATCTCAGCTTAGCCATGAAGACTTCAGAGTAACCAAAGGCCAGTCAAAATTCATCACACAAATTTATTTCTCAGGCTTTGTGAGAATAAAAGAGAAACATGTGTGCTACTCTGGGATCCTTAGGGTCAGATATCAGCATAATAGAAATTTAATTTGTGGGGATCCCAAGAGAAGATTTACATTACCCACCCAGTATCCACTTTCTAAATATGAATATTGAAACTATAACAGTGTATCTGTTCACACAGACATTGCGCATACACATCATGGCTTGTGCCCCATAATGGATTTTTCCTCCAGAAACTTGTCCATTCCCCTTTTAAAGGCGTCCAGGCTAGACAACATCACCACATCCTGTGGCAAGGAGTTCCACAGACCGACCACACGCTGAGTAAAGAAATATTTTCTTTTGTCTGTTCTAACTCTCCCAACACTCAATTTTAGTGGATGTCCCCTGGTTCTGGTACTATGTGAGAGTGTAAAGAGCATCTCCCTATCCACTCTGTCCATCCCATGCATAATTTTGTATGTCTCAATCATGTCCCCCCTCAGGCGTCTCTTTTCTAGGCTGAAGAGGCCCAAACGCCGTAGCCTTTTCTCATAAGGAAGGTGCCCCAGCCCCATAATCATCTTAGTCGCTCTCTTTTGCACCTTTTCCATTTCCACTGTCTTTTTTGAGATACGGCGACCAGAACTGGACACAATACTCCAGGTGTGGCCTTACCATCGATTTGTACAACGGCATTATAATACTAGCCGTTTTGTTCTCAATACCCTTCCTAATGATCCCAAGCATAGAATTGGCCTTCTTCACTGCCGCCGCACATTGGGTCGACACTTTCATCGACCTGTCCACCACCACCCCAAGATCTCTCTCCTGATCTGTCACAGACAGCTCAGAACCCATCAGCCTATATCTAAAGTTTTGATTTTTTGCCCCAATGTGCATGACTTTACACTTACTGACATTGAAGCGCATCTGCCATTTTGCTGCCCATTCTGCCAGTCTGGAGAGATCCTTCTGGAGCTCCTCACAATCACTTCTGGTTTTCACCACTCGGAAAAGTTTGGTGTCGTCTGCAAACTTAGCCACCGCACTGCTCAACCCTGTCTCCAGGTCATTTATGAAGAGGTTGAAAAGCACCGGTCCCAGGACAGATTCTTGGGGCACACCGCTTTTCACCTCTCTCCATTGTGAAAATTGCCCATTGACACCCACTCTCTGTTTCCTGGCCTCCAACCAGTTCTCAATCCACGAGAGGACCTGTCCTCTAATTCCCTGACTATGGAGTTTTTTCAGTAGTCTTTGGTGAGGGACCGTGTCAAACGCCTTCTGGAAATTCCTGGGTTTTTTAAAGCAATCCCATTTGTTGCTACCACACCTGCCCCTCTCTCTCTCTCTGTGTGTGTGTGTGTGTGTGTGTGTGTGAGAGAGAGAGAGAGAGAGAGAGAGAGCGAGAGAGCTCCACTTTGCTGCACCTCACTGTGTTCTGGTTACACAGTGTTTTCCGCCCCCCTCTTCAGCCTCTTTGCTGGCTCAGGGGCTCCAGGAATGTTACTGTTCCTGGAAAGGGGAACCTCTTCCAGGGCTCCAGGGCTATTCCCTGCCTGGAATAGACCTCCAACATGCAAAATTCCCCTGCAAGACACCCTTCAAGCTGCAATGGTGCCACTGCATTGGCACAGGGGAATATGCCCTGAACTGGGCTGTTTGGATCCTATGGTCTATTGTTGCTGCTAAGAGAATTCTATTTAAGAGAACACTGTTTACAAAAGGCATTGAAAGATGATAAATGTTGAAGTGTTTGCTTCTTCTTTTTTCTTGAATTGTTCTAAAATTTTCTTGAAAACTGGAGAACTGAAAATTTACAACCCTTACGGCCCAATCCTACCACCCACCATTGTACTCAATGCAGCATGTGCTGCATTTAATGGTGGGGAAGGGCTAGAACAGGAGCCTGAAGGCCAACCAGAGGTGATTAATAAAAGTTTTATTTACCTCTGAGAAGGGCTTCCAGTTGCCTCTAGGACTCTTTGGTCTACTCCATAACTCCCCAGTGATAACACAGTTTGCCAACACGACTTCTACTGTATGCTGCAGGGACATTTTGGCTTGTTGGGGCCTCCTTGGGGTAAGGGAATACTTGTTTCCTTGCCCCAGGGGATGCCCTAACAGCTGCCATGGGTCAACTTGAACCTGCGTTAGCTCCATAGTCCGGGAAAGGGGTTAGGTTTTTGTGGGTGCTGAACCCACCCCCTTTCTAGGCCCAATCTGTCCTCTTCCTCACCCTGTCACCTTCCTGTTCTGCCCGCCCCACCCCATTCCACCCTCCCTTCATTCCTCCTAACCCTTACACAAACTTACCAGTGGCAGCGAGTGTCCACTCCTTGTTCTTACACAAACCCAGCCACTCATGACTTGAGCCTTTGGCACTGTCATGGTTGCAGCAGCCATAAAACTATGCTGTTGGAACACTCATTCCAGCGGTGTAAACGGCCCTTAGGATTGTGCTGTCAGTGTGTTTGAATGCGGCTGGGCAGGTTCAAGTGGCAGGTGGCAAGATGACAGTAGTGTTAGGATGTTCCTGAATCACTGCACTGCGCTCCCCTCTCCATGCTTTCAGCAAAAGCAGCCAGGTGGACAAGAAGGAGTTAGTGGTGGCAGGAGGGTATGCACCTGCTAACACACCTGCAAACAAGAAAGGGGGGACAAAATTTGGGTGGAGTTTCAGCTGGCACTTAAACTAGAGGCGGGTGTCAATGCCAATTCTGACAAGACAGATTTGCAAGGTTTCAGGCAGCAAGTCTGCTTGCTTCACTCCAATTGCATTCACAGCTGTGATTTACTATGTAGTACTGCAGCATTGTCCCATACAAATGTGATCCCTGACTGGGTAAGATCGCCTGTGTGAATCATGTAGTTAGGCCAAAGAAGAGAGTGACTGAGCAGTGAAAGCCGGAGGAAACAATGGGGCTGAGCACAATTTTTAAATGTTGAATATTTCCACAGAGTGCATTAAAAAAAGAAATGCCATATTTTTATCATTGTTACTTTCAGTCTGAAATTTGGCAATTCTATCACAGCTCTAATTCTACTGCCCTCCATCCCATTAAGACAATTCCTGCCCCATGTCTGGCAAACCAGCATTCTAACCCACAATGTCCTCTTCCCATTCAAGAGCTGCAGCTTAGAAATGGCAAGATTCAGCATTACCAGTAAGTATTATTGTCAGTTAGTGTATTATTGTCAGAAAGTGTAAAGTCATGCACATTGGGGCAAAAAATCAAAACTTCACATATAGGCTGATGGGTTCTGAGCTGTCTGTGACAGATCAGGAGAGAGATCTTAGGGTGGTGGTGGACAGGTCGATGAAAGTGTCAACTCAATGTGCGGTGGCAGTGAAGAAGGCCAATGCTATGCTTGGGATCATTAGAAAAGGTATTGAGAACAAAACGGCTCATATTATAATGCCGTTGTACAAATCTATGGTAAAGCCACACCTGGAGTATTGTGTCCAGTTCTGGTCACCGCATCTCAAAAAGACATAGTGGAAATGGAAAAGGTGCAAAAGAGAGCGACTAAGATGATTACGGGGCTGGGGCACCTTCCTTATGAGGAAAGGCTACGGCGTTTGGGCCTCTTCAGCCTAGAAAAGAGACGTCTGACAGGGAACATGATTGAGACATTCAAAATGATGCAGGGGATGGACAGAGTGGATAGAGAGATGCTCTTTACACTCTCATATAACACCAGAACCAGGGGACATCCGCTAAAATTGAGTGTTGGGAGAGTTAGAACAGACAAAAGAAAATATTTCTTTACTCAGCATGTGGTTGGTCTGTGGAACTCCTTGCCACAGGATATGGTGATGGCGACTGGCCTGGACGCCTTTAAAAGACAAGTTTTGGAGGAAAAATCCATTACAGGTTACAAGCCATGATGTGCATGTACAGCCTCCTGATTTTAGAAATGGGCTATGTCAGAATGTCAGATGCAAGGGAGGGCACCAGTATGCAGTTCTCTTGTTATCTGGTGTGCTCCCTGGGGCATTTGGTGGGCTGCTGTGAGATACAGGAAGCTGGACTAGATGGGCCTATGGCCTGATCCAGTGGGGCTGTTTTTACGTTCTTACCTACATCAAGGTCACTGGATTCAGCTTTAAATTCCAGGAGAAGAACCTGTGCTGAGCGTAAATCAGAAAGGTCTTAACCATTCCACCCTCTGTAGATTCAAAATTAAAGACAGTGTCTGTACTCCATAGAAATTGATAACTTCTTGCACCCAGTGGGATGTTACTATTGTTATTAATAATAAAAATATAGCACCATCAATGTGCATGGTACTTTACATTAGAAGAGAAGTCCTTGCTCTGAGGAGCTCACAAATTCAATAAGCACAAGGGACTTGATTGAGGAAGGGCACCGAGGAAACGTCCTGTTTTGGACATCTTTTTCTCAAACAGCAATTTCATTCCAAACCACTTTGTGAATTATTTCTGAAATGTGGGACACTTTCAAAAGTGGATTGTATCACAAACATCCTCTGTTCCAAGAGTGAAACCTGAAAGTTCCGCAAGGCAGGCAGAAGCATATTTAATATAGCTAATATAGAGAACGGAGTCATGGCTTCACAATATTGAAGCAGAAAACCCACAATCATTTGGATTCTGTGAATGTAGTTTTAAGCCCTCCCCATGGCTTTCCGGAGTGCCCCTTGCACATCCTTGTTTCTCAAGCTATAGATGATCGGATTAAGCATTGGTGTGAGAATCTCGTATAGCACAGAGAAAATCCGATCCTGCTCCTGGGAGTATGTGGAGTTGGGATGGATGTATGTGAAGATGATGGTGCCAAAGTAGATGTTGACCACAGTCAGGTGAGAAGCACAGGTAGAAAAGGCCTTGAGACGCCCTTCCTTGGTGCGGATCCTGACAATGGCCGAAACTATATAGACGTACAACACCAGAGTAACCAGAAATGAACCCATGATCACACCTCCACCCACCACAAAGGTCGCAATTTGATTGGCCTGAGTGTCAGAACAGGAGAGCTGAAACTGGGGTGGGACGTCACAAAAGAAGTGTCGGATGACATTGTCCCAGCAGAATGACAAAAGGGACATCATGCCAGAGTGCACACCAGAGTTAGTCAAGCCCAGAATCCAGGCAGATGCTGCCAGCCACACACATGCTTTGGGGTTCATGAATACACCATAGTGCAGTGGGTGGCAAATGGCAGCATACTGGTCATATGCCATCACACCCAGCACGCCACCAAAGGAGATGAAGAAATACATTTGGGAGAAGCAACCAGCAAGGGAGATTCGCTTGTCCTGAGAGAGATAACTTATCAGCATCTTGGGAACAGTGGAAGATGTGAACCCAATGTCCACAACAGAGAGATTACCCAGAAAGAAATACATGGGGTTGTGCAGTCTGCTGTCCAAAGCGATGATGAGAAGAATGAGAGTGTTTCCACCTACGGCAACCAAGTAGCAAAGGAGAAAGAGACCAAAGAGAATGAGTTGGACCTCTGGGTCACTGGAGAGCCCCAGGAGTATAAATTCAGTAACAGCTGTGCCATTCTGCACCATCGGATGTAGGGGCTCCATCTGTGAGGGAATATTAAATGGAATATTTGTCAAAAGGTGGCGCATGGAATAGAGGGTTTAGCCACACAAATACAAGCATGACAACAGTCAAAGCACAGAAGCAGTTCTTTTTTTTCAATCCCTAGAAAGCATTTGTGCTGCCCCATTCTTTGCTTTCTCTTTCTCTTTCCAGCTTCCTCCTCCTAATAAACTCTCAGAAACTCACAGAATTTATATACCTTTAACTTTTCAAGAAGAAACATCAGCTTTCTTAAACTCCAGTTCCCAGGATTATGGGGATATCTGATCCAACCCCATTATAATGGAATTCGGTGGGGGGTTAGCCTACCTCCGCACCCGAACTCCATTCTCTGCTGACACTAAAAATGCTTTTCTCCAACCAGCGCGCATGAAGTATTTTTAAGCACATCATCTTCCCTTCTGATTGTAACAGTGTTGTATCAGGGCAGGAGAAAATCCAGTGTTACAAACAGAGACAAAATTTGGATGCACAGATAAAGCTAAATAAAACACAGAACATTGACTTAAGAACGGCTCCCTCTCTTGAGACCTTTCGGCGAGGCCTGAAGACCCTTCTGTTTAAACAAGCCTTCTGAGTTCTCGGACATTTTAACATCTTTTTAACATCTTTTAATATTTTTTACAGGCCTGATTCTTTTTTGATTTGCTGCTACTTTATGCTCCTTTTACCTATTTTTTATCTGACTGCTGTTTTTATGATGTGTTAATATGTTTTTATTTGTTTTAAATTATGTTTTTAATCTGTTGTAAGCCTCCTTGAGTCCCTTCGGGGAGAAAGGCGGGGTAAAAATAAAGTTGTTGTTGTTGTTGTTCTCCCAAAGATACACTTTTTGGAAGAGAGTTGCGATTGGATCTCCTAATATTTGTTTTTAACTTTAAAGTTAACAGATTCTAGATTTGTTTGAATAACAGATTCAGATGAAACAGTGTTTATTCTTTAAACTTATTTTATCTCTCCCCCCTTGGGGCAAAGAGCCCTTACTCTGCCATGTCCCAGAAAACCCTCTTACCATTGCATCATCAATATATCAAGGCAAGGAAAATTCCAGTTCTAGAACCATATACTGTATTAAAGGGAGGCAGGGAGGCTGTGCGGGGCAGGCACTGGATCCTATCCCCCTTTTCTGCAGCCTCCCCACCCCCTTTTCTCCCTAAACTTCCACTAGTGAAATTGCTAGTCTGAGGAAACCCACTGAGGAGCAGGAGGCTTACAAAAGTGTCAGGGGATTTAAACTCCTTTTGCCTCTGAAGCCTCCTGATTTGTCCTCCCCTACTGGAAACAGCGTGCCCATTTTTGGTGTGGCTGCACCAGTGAGGGTGGGGGGATAAGAATAGAATTGGACTCTAAATGGTGCCGTCTAAATGAAATGAATTATTACACTCCCCAGAACTTGATAGAGATACATATTGGAACAAGTATACAATGCTCACACATTCAAGATGACTTTGGGCCCCATCCCATTCAATTTTTCAGTGCCGGTGCAGCTGTACCAATGGGGCATGCACTGCATCCTGTGATGGGGAGGCAGTCACAGAGGCCTCCTCAACGTATGGGAACATTTGTTCCTTTACCTCACACCTGCATTGTGACAGCACTGCTGCTGGAATGTTAGATTGGATTGGGCCCACAGAGATTTGCTTTCTGCCTCTGGTAGCCCAAGCCTAGGCAAGTCTACTCAGGAGTAAGTCTCATTCTAGTTTATGGGGCTTACTCCCAGGAATGTGTGGATTGAACTGCAGCCTGAAATATGGGTTTGGGGACTTGTAATGGCTATTGATGGATATATTTTTCATGAATGTATCTGAACTTTAGCTAGTGGCTGTCTCCACTGAATTTGGTACGTTCATTATAAGAACCTGAGAGCATGCTACTAATTCTTCTCATCCTAGCCTCTTCCCCACAAATAATTAACTGCATGTGGCATATCTGTCAGAGGAAAATGATGCATCATTTGCCTCAAACACAGCATTGTCCAAGAGGGGAACTCCCAGTTCTCCCTTTTCCTCCAACATGTAAACCTGGCCCATGCTTCTCCTTTGAAGAAATCACACCTGGGATGATGCCATTTGTAGTGGAGACTTTTGGGGTGAGAAAAGGATTCTTATCTCTTCCTTACCCATTGGTTTTCCCCTGAAACTCCCCTACCAGTCACCTTTCTTCAGCCCAAGTGCTAAGCTCTTGGATTGTCAATTATGTAGTGGGGGGATGGATGGATTGGACAGGACAGGACGACGACCTTGTGACCTGCTCCACCACATTCTTATACTGCCCAGTGTTCTCCAGTTTAGTGTGATGGGAAAGGAGCTTGCATGCAGCTGCAATTATATTTTAAAACTCATCTCTGTTAATATAAGATTAAACTATGGAGTGTGATTTGAACTGGTGACTGTGTCGTGTGATGGCTCACACATGCAAACTTCGCTGCAGCCATCAAGCAGGGAACATACAAGTGTGAACTAGTTGTTGGACTGAGGAAAAGAACTGGTTTCAGATCTAAACGCAAATGTTTATGAGTTTTCATTGAAATTAGCTGCTAACATCACTTGTTTCATCTTTACTAATGCAATACATCTCAGAATGTCTTCCTGAAGACAGTGAAGTCAACAAATATTTAATCATTTCATGTGCTTAAAGATCTGGTCATAAATGATGACGGAATGCCAGAAATTAATAATGATGATAGAATCTTGGCTAGATCCTGAATTGTAAGCTATAATGATCTAGCTAGATCTTGAATTGCAAGCCAACATAGATTGTAATATAGTAACAAAATAATGAGGATGTTGTTTATCACACATGGTATTTCAATTATAACCTTACCTGCTCAGTATTGATCTTTTTGTTTTATGCAGTAAGTAAGCCATTCTGAAGCTCCATCCTCGAATATATCTCAATAAAAGAGAAATCCTCTTAAATTGCCAGGAACAAGCTCACCAATACTTCTCCCTCTGGCTCCTTCAAGCCACAGCTCCAAATCTTACAGTACACAGACCAGGCTAGGCAAATACGCCAGTGTGATGTGCCCAGGGGAATGATTGCTACATACTATTTTGATTCTTACAGATAACATTATTTATTCCTTTTGGGAATTGAAGAAAGAGTATTCAGTAGAGGTAGATTAGCACTAGATACCCAACATTTGAGGTATAGAGGAACATTCACAATTATTTTCTTGGACATATTGCAAGTCACAGGATGATAAACACAACCTTAAAATGCCACACTCTGAAGTCACCATAACATACATTGGATCAGGACCAGGTGATTAACATTCCCTCTCTGACAGCTGAAAACATCTAAATAAATAAAAAAAAAACAATTATGAAGTGTCCATCTCTTGTGCTTCCCTAATAACTCCTTGCTATTAAAAAAGGAGCAATTGAGGAAATTGTAGCTCTGTAACTTTGCGCAATGAATGTGCATTGTTTTCGCACTGTCCAATGAACGCTCAGGTATGGGAGAAAGGGCCACTTTATTTAGCAGTTATAACAGCGGAGGAGGTTGAGACCTGCAGCATCTGAGGCAGCGAAGCCCCCTGTGGTGTGGAGGTGGGACCTCTGGGCGGTACCAGAACACCTCTGCCCCAAGGCAGGCATGCACCCGACTCCCAGTCACGCCCCGTTGTTGGGCAGCACAGCTCATCCATGTCTGTCCCTTAAGGGGAAGGCAGCCAGACCGTGGGCTTTGCCACCTCGAGCCGCTGAGCCTCTGAGGTGGACCCTGCGGTCCCGGCCAGGGCCCCGTCTACGTCCTCGTTCCGCCAAGCTCCTGAGGACTGAAATTGGGTTCTGCCCTGCCTATGCCGCCTGAAGGTGCATGCCCGAAGTCCCATTCACGCCTCCTAACCCGCACCACCTGCCACCAGGAGGGGTCAGCATAGCGCTTGACCCCCCCGCTCCCAACCAGGGGCAGAAGTGCCTTAAGGCCATTTTGCAGGTCCCTAAGAACGATGTCTGTGCCTTCCTCAGACAAATGCACACCATCGCCCCTGTACAAGTAAGGTAGCGAGAAAACTATTGCAGGATGCAATACCACACAGCCGCCAGCACGGGACACAAACCGGCCAATTTCCCTGGTGACCTATTTGCACATCCTTTCGACCTTAGCGCAGCAGAAGGCTCCCTGCCATACATGATGTTGCAGTAAATCCAACCAAACCAGGGTGGTACCAGGAAGCCAACCCAGAAGGGTGGCGATGTCCTCGCATGCTCTGTTCTTCAGAGCCAGACTGGACATCCTGCATAGGTCATTTTCACCCAGGTGGAGCACCAAAATGTCCGGTGGGGGGTTTGCATTCAGGAACTCCATCATCGCGGGCAGCAGCTGGCCCCATTGCATCCCCTGCCTGGCTAACCAGGCAACCTGCACTGCAGGGCTGAGGCCCAGTTGTGAGCCAAGGAGGCTTGCAGCCGCCCTCTTGTGGGCCCAAAAAACAATGGAGTGGCCGCAGATTAACACGCGTACCGGGCTACCAAAGTGTCCTGTAAAAGTGGAGAGGTTATTGCAAGGCATCCCCTTTGAAGTTGCTGTCCCACAATTGGGGGATGCTCCAATCGCCCAAGCCACCTTAGGCATGCACATAGTGCTTGTAAGTCGACGAAAGCTAACATCCTATCCTTTGAATGTCCTCCCCTGATAAACCCAACTCCGCCACAGCAGAGGCCGCCCCAATGCGGAGGGAGTGCAGGCCAAAGTCCTCGGGCTGTAACCCTAAAGCCCCCAAGGCGCGTGAAAAAAATTGCCCGAAACTGAAATAAGGTGAGAGCAGAGCCATCCATATGCTGGAACAGGGCACCCCTGTGTGCCCCTGAAAGTGCTAAATATTCCTGTAATGCCGTAACCTGGCACAAGGGCATCCCCACCACCTCCCTAAGGGTTGCCGCAAAACCTAGGCCCTTTGATCCGTCTTAGACCTTCTGAGTGTAAATGAAACTCCTCCGGGCACCCAAGTTAGGCAGATCTCTCAGTCTTGCTTTTCGCTAAGAACTCACTGGGCCGAAAGGCGCCAAAGAAGGCCGTAAACAAGGCTGCCCTGAAAAGCCGAACCTCACACGGTGACAAACAGAGGGCCATGAAGTTCCCTGCGATGCCCCCGAGCAACTCCGGGGTGATGGGGTGCATGCGGTCCCGGACAGGGGGTGTTCTCCTGGACAAGCCCTCCAACATCCTCCTCACCCTGAAATCCTGAGTGGAGTCGGGGTGTCCTGCTGCTTTGCAAACAAAGGCTATAGCAGACATGAAGCCTGGAAGGGAGCTAACAGCCCTCCCAGATCTCTGCAGGTGGAGCAGGAAGAGCATAATGTGTTCTGCCGGTGCTGGCCAGAAGCTGGGTAAGTTGGCTGCCTGTCTAAACTCAGTGAACTCTATTACCTTATGGGAGTAGCCCTGCTGCGTGATGGGTGCCAGTGAGGCACATAGGACTTCGTTTATTTCTGCAAGCCAAGGTCCCAGAGCCATGGGGGCATGCTGTTCGGGGACGGCACCGCCCCAGGTGTGAGTTCCCGAAAACGTTCCTTCTGAAATCAAGACAAAGCATCCGCGATGCAATTCTTCACCCCGGGAACGTGCTGAGCTATGAAAAGAGCCAAGTCAAGTCAAGGCAACCTTTATTAGGCATAAACATTTGGTAGGTGAAGACTCTGTACGGAAACCGTAGAGAGAATATAAACCTAAGTAGTACACAAATATATGCATATGTGCACACCATGTGTATGAAAAGAGCGTTGATGCGTAGGCACTGCAGGACAAACCGCCGCACAAGCGTCAAGACCCTGGGGGATTTGGAAGACATGGAGTTCACTACTGCCACGGCAGCCTGATGGTCGCACCAGAAACGCACCGTGGCGTTCTGGAACTCCCTTGCCCAGATGTGCACTGCAGCCACTATCGGGAACAGCTCCAGGAATGTAAGGTTGGCCATGACGCCACCCTGCACCCAGCTCCATGGCCACGGTGCAGCGCACCAGCGACCACAGAAGAAGATGCCAAACCCAAGACCCCCTGCTGCATCCGAGTGCGCCTGATGGTCTGCCCTAAGCAGCTGCTCTGAACGCCAAAATGAAACCCCGTTGAACTCTTCCGGGAAACGTAACCAGATGACCATATCCACCCGCATGGCCGCCGTCACCTGCACCTCATGGTGTGGCGAGCGCAACGCAGTCATGGCAGCATACAGCCTATGCAGGAAAGCCCTCCCTGGTGCGACCATCCTACAAGGTAAGTTCAGGTGCTCCACCAAAGCCTGCAATTTGCGCAGCGTAACCTTCCGTGCCCAAATAACTGCTTGCAAGCGGGACGCTAGAGCCGTCAACTTGTCCACCGGGAGCCTGCTGACTGCTGCCACCAAGTCAAGTTTGATGCCGAGGAAGGTCATGCAGGAAGAGGAGCCCTCAGTCTTGTCCTTAGCCAGCGGGACCCCTAAATCGCATGCCAGGGACTCAAAAGTGTCTAGCAGCCTCTGGCACTGTGCTGTGCCAGCTGCGCCCATAAAAAGAAAGTCATCAAGGTAATGAGCAGTAGTGCGCGTTCCACACCACCTCTGTAGCTCCCATTCCAGCAGAGTACTAAAGTGTTCAAAAGTGGCACAACTCAGCGAACACCCCATCGGTAGCAACCGGTCTAAATAGAACTGGCCCCCAAAAGTACAGCCCAGCAAGCAAAAATCCCCTGGATGCATCGGAAGCAGTCAGAAAGCTGTATATCAATATCAATATCGCATTTTGCCATAAGCACTCCCGGGCCACAGCGTCTCAATATGCGAACTGCTTGGTCAAAAGAGGTGTGGTGAACCGTGCAGAACTGGTCAGGAATGCCATCGTTCACCGATGTTCCCGTGGGGTAGGACAAATGGTGAATGAGGCGGTATTCTCCAGGGGCCTTCTTAGGCACCACTCCTAGTGGGGAAACCTTGAGGTCAGGCAGGGGGGGAGTAGGAAAAGGGCCCAAAACTCACCCCAAACCCACTTCCTTGGCAATCTTCTTCTGGACCATGTCTTCCATGCCTATGACTGACCTCAGGTTTTGAGCTAAAATCACGCCCTTGGGGTGTGGCAGGTGGATATGAAAACCCTGCGTGAATCCTTCCCACAGGAATACCACCGCAGAGCGATCAGGGTACTCGCCTTGCCAATTCTGCCAGCCTAATCAGACTTGGCCCCTTTGGAAATGGCTGCATCGCCTGCACCTCCTCCCTTCTTCTGACCTGAGCCTCGGTCCCTCCATCTCCTGGCCCCAATAACCCTTGGGCAGGAGGTGAGCAGGTGGCTTGTGCCACACAGGCTGCAAGTGTGCTGGAACATACAACTCGCTCTGGAACAACGCCCAGATGAGACATACTCATAGCAAACTCATGGGAATTGAACCCACCTGCCTGGCACCCCCGTCTGAACCGGTCCTGCAGAGCGAGAACCCACAATCCTGACAATCATGTGTCCACTGTCAGGTCGCTCACCCCCAGCAACGCCACCTGGCATCACGAGCTGAAACCACAGTTCCGAGTTCTTCCTATCCCAAGAGAGGTGTGGGTTAGTTCCCACGCGCATGCGGAACTGTTCATCATAGGCCAGTAATGGCTAACATATAGCACACGTGCCACAGAGGGCACGCAGATCGTTTTTGGTGGGCACTTGAACCCATCGCCCAGCTGCCAGGCTCAAGCCTCTGTTCGCTGCCCCTTGAAGGTGCCAGCAGCCGGGGCAATGGAGGGAGGGGTGAGGACAAGCTTAGAAAAGGAACGGACAGCAGGGGGAATAGCCAGGCCCCCAGGGAGGAGTCACCCGCAGCAGCCCAATTGGAGTGCTTCCTTCCTCCCTCTGTCTGGGGTAAGGCCGGACGTAGTAAAGATAGAATATACAGGCACTGGGCTTTAAGATGCTTTAGCAGTATTTGGCAATAATGACGCAGGCACACCTGCGTCTGAACAAGAGCACACTCTTGGCCTTGATGATATGCTGAGGGTCTTCGCCCAGAGCCTGTAAACACAGGATGTTAAGGAGAATCTTATCTAGGAATGTGTTTGTGGTTAAGCTAGAACTAGCAAGTATGAAGCAAGGTAGCATCCTTGTGGAAATTTCCCTATTACATAACCGTATATCATGTGTTTTGAGACTTAATAAAAAGCTGGGTCAGGAGCTGGGAGACTTCACTTCACTTCTCCCTTGATTTCATTCTTGCTCCTGCTTCCAGCACTTTCAACCTCTCTGAAACCTGTGTCTGTTGTCTAATTCTTGCTATGGCTTATTTGCCACACCAACGCAGCATCTCAAGCTGCTCCTTATGTAGCACTGAAATGTTACATCTGGCGCCCGAACAGGGACCTCTAATCCTGGGACAGGGACTTCTGGTCCTAGGACAGAGACTCTCTGCAACAATCAGATGCAGTAGACAGGCTGTCTTGTTTTTTTTTTACTCAAGCAGCTTGTCTGCTGTCTACCTCCCACCTATTGCTTTGACTTTCTATTGCTCTAGCCTCACTCTTACAGCCTTGTGTGTTTTCCAAGCAGCCTTGAGTCGCGACCTTTGGATTTTTTTTGTCTCTCTGACTTCTCACTGCATTTGCTTTTACAAGCATCCTGACTTTGAGGTCTATTTGCTTCTCAGCAACTTTGTGGCTATGCTAGGTGCCCAGACGTGGGCCAGCCAAGTATAGCAGACAAACTGCTTTGCTCTCTGCTATATTCTGCAACCTGTTATAGGCTGCTCCCATTCATTGCTTCATCTGAACCTGGGAACAACAGGGACCCTCTGCAACTTCTAGCCCTAGCACAGGGTCTCCTGGCGCCCTGGCACAAAGACCCTTGCTTTTTTTATTTCTAGCAGCCTGACTTTCTTTGTTGTTCCCCATTCGCAGCTACATCTAGCACAGCGAATGGGGATCTTTCCTTGCTCTGGCTTCTGCACCACATCAAGCAGTCCTTGACTTCTGGGGTCTCAGGCTGCTTCCCAGGTAGCATTACTGCTACATCTAGCGCAGCAGGCAGAGACTTTCTGCAATGACCAGGTACAGTAGAGCCAGGTGGTCTTGATCAAACGGCCTGTCCTCTGCCTCCGAACTCATTGCCTTGACTTGCTCCAGTTCTAACTTTCAAACCCTCAGAGTGCTTCTCTTTAGCACTCTCCCTCAGGCAACAAGGTACAGTCTTGTGTGTCTCCCATCAAGCACCAAGGCCCCAAAAAGCCTTGGGTGCTCCCCAGAGCAGCATCCTGTGCTGCTACATCAGGCACCCAGCACGTGGGGCCAAAATTATGCCCGGCGAGGGTTAAAGAGCTCAATCGTCCTTTGGGACCCCAACCAATGGTAAACATAAGTATTTAGGTGAGTAGTAAAATAGTACAAGACTTCAGCTACACACTGTTTATAAAGCTGAGCACCTTGTTTCCTTCTAAGAGGTCACAGACTTAATTTACCATCCAAACTTTCACTCTGCAGGCAGAGTGGTTACAGCAGTTAGAGGAAATAAACAAGAATACATCTGTCCTCTTATCAGAAACTGTGTTCCTTAGCCCAAGCAACAGAGCAAGAGATTAACTCTTAAAAGCACTCATATGTGTTCCTCCAGGTGCTCTTTAAAAAACCCTTTTTGTTAGCTTGTATTTTCCCCCCTCTGTACCAACTTAGTAAGAAAAGAACTCCACAGTAAGCAAGCATAGGTAAACATGAGTAACACACAGCAAAGCCAAAACTAGACCTCCACAAGAACAACAAAAACAATGCCCTCGGTATTCCGAGAGAAGCACCTTTAAACATGGTGCTTTGCAAACAGAACAAAAGAAACTCTTAAGCTATCCATAATCTTCCTTGTGTATTCATTCTGTCAGAATAAAAACTATAATTTGCCATGTGGCACAACTCCACAGGCAATGTCCTGCCACTTACCTGGCTACCAGATAGCCCAGTTTAGGTGAAGCAATAGCCTCTTTCTAAATAAAAATTAGAGGCATTGCACTCATTAATTTAAGAACAATTGTAAGTCAAACATATTGTTATTTTCATCAGTCCATAGAATATACCAATATTTGTCATAAGAAAAGAAATTTAGAAAATGGAGACTCTTATGATCTCCATGAAGTAAACATACAAATCCAACCCATGGAATCACGTTAATTTGGCCTCCCAAATCCAAATTAAAATTTTATGATGTAAAATAACCCCATCTTGTGTTAATATTAGGTAAATCAAGCCTTACAGCCATTTAATTATGGAGCAAGCCCTTAATTTTAAATCAAATAGCACAGACAAATATTCCCAAAAATTATAAGCTTGTCCTAATAATATAGGCAAATCTTTAAAAAATAGCAAACTCCTCCTCATTCTGTGCCACAAAAAGTGTAGAAAGCACTTAAATATTCTGGCATCATTAATAGATGCCAAAAATTCACAAAGTATAGTAAATAAGCAGCCACTCTGCCAAAAAAGTCAAATGTAGTATACTAATGCTCCTAATTTTGCCAGGACAGACATCACTCCAATAGTTTAAACAGCAAGACCAACCCCCCACCATAAACAGCTTTCCTACATGCTGTTAGGTGAAGAAGCATTTAACACAGCAAAACCACAAGCTTATTATCCTAACTATCAAACATACGTTATATTTAAAATGTGATGCCACATTTCTGGCAATCAGAAGCAACTAAAGCGCATAGTTTTAACTACTGCACAAAATGCAGTATGGCTCTATAAGCATCAACCACCTTAAAGGAAGGACCAAAAGAACCATTAGCAAGTTTTTTTTTTTTAAAGTAAGTCTAACAGCCCAACTTTGTGTTAGCCTCCTCTTTTTTGGGTATTAGTTCATCAGAACAAAAAACCATGATTTGCCCTGTGGTACAATGCCACAGGTAAGCCCTCAAAAAACAATCAATTCCCCTTCATTCTGTGCCTTTTAGAGGTACAGATTGCATTTAAAGTGTTTGGCATCACTAGTATATGCCAAAGACTTGTAAAACATAGTAAACTAGCTATCACCTTAAGAAAAATCTTATAGTAAGAATCCCCTAAGGCTAACCCCTAAATTTTAATTCCTGCACCAAATGCAGGATAGCCTGTGAGTCCAGTTATTTTAAGAGTCCAAAAAAAGCTGTAATAATAGCAACAGCACTGGCCTTTTAGTTTTGTCCAGTGCCTTTAAAAAACAGTTCCATTTTCCAATTAAAAATGTGAAAAGCACCAACAACCAATGATGAGCTATAAAACACGTTAAACAAACCATAGCCATCATTTTTTCAGTGTTTTTTTTTTATTCCACACCTTTTAAGACAGCAACCACCAGTCATTTTAAGTTTAGTAAGTTTCCATAAAAAATTTCCCAAACTTTTTTCCCCATAAGTTGAAGCTACTATGATAGTTTTTAAACTTTTATAGTATCTCTCATTCCACATCTTTTAAAATTGTAGTTATTAACCATTTTACCCATTATTAGCAGTCATTATAGTATTTAAAGTCATAAGTTATTAAGTTTTATGTTTTTAAATATGAAAAGCAAACCGAAAGTCACCAGCAGTATGTTTAGTTTAGTAGTAAACCACAGTGTTCCCAAACATAGATAAGAAAGTGTAAACAACCGTGAAAGTCTTGCTGTGTTTACAATCACAGAAGAGAAGAAGAAAAATGCTTTGACAGTTTAAATTTTTTGGTTTGCAAACCTCTTCAGAATACCATCTAAAGAAAACCATATCAGATCCCCCAGATCTGGTATAGAAAGATACCAGTCAATTTAGTTCCTTTATAGTTTAATGTATATGTATAAATGATTAGCAAATAGTAATATTTTAAGTCAATTGTGGTGGTTTAATTACATCAGAAAGTTCAAAGTTTAAGATCTCACAAAGAAGGCAAAAGCATGTCAGTTTTAGCAACAGTTATGTTGCCTGTTGAAAGCCAGAAGTAAAGTACAATACCACTGTTAAAAGTATGTAAATAAGAGGGATAATGTATGTATAAAATTAAACAGAATTGTTTCCAGTGAGAAATATATATATTTCAAAGATAGCACCCCATATAAGAAAAATTAGTTTTATGTTTTTTCCCCACTAATACATGTAAAGTGTATCTTCCATTTTTTTTTAAAGAATTAAAAAGAGGGATATGAAATATATTTGACAATGTAATTGTTTGTTTGTTTAATATTAGATAAAGAAAAGCACCCCCACAAAAAGGCACAGTTTTGCCTTTTAGCCAAAAAATTAAGTAACTAACCCATATGTTTAAGGGTTGTGAGACCCAAAAAGGACAGGCCAAAAATCCCTAGAATTTAGGGCAGGCTGTGTTGTTATTGTGTTTAATTTTACAGAAACGTTTTAAAGCCAACACAGTTGCAAGAACAAACCAAGGCCTGAAATGAAAAAAAAAAAATCCTGTTTCCAAATTTCCAATTGCAAAGCCAACCCAGACCAGATAACCAGCAAAAAATCCTGGCGAAAGGTCTAAGCAAAGAAAGGCCCACCCCATTTTTAGCATCATGGAAAGATTTAAAAAAACATTGACATTCAAAAAAACCCAAAAGCAATTGCTTGTCATGATGGAAAAAGGAACCAAAGAACTTTTAAACAACATTTGAAAATGCCATGGCACAATCACAACCTGCACACTACAGCAGTCCCCAATGAACTACAAAAGACTTATCTGATTTCAGTATGTAAACAAAAAGAATTCAAAGCTCGCACACATCGTGAAGGCGTGTCAGTGGGCTCAGCATAGCTGCTGCTGCTGCTGCAGGTTTTGAGGCGCCAGCCCTGCATGAAGTAGGTCTCATTAAAGTCATTGGGGCTTGCTCCAAGGAAAGCGTGGCTGGGATTACAGCCTCAGAGCCCAATCCTACTGTAGGATTGCATGTCTACTCAGAAGTAAGTTCACTGTAGTCAATGGGGCTTGCTCCCAGGAAAGTGTGGCTTGAATTGCAGCCTGACAGCCTACTTCTATGCATGTCTACTCAGGAGTCACAGAGTTTCAACTGGCCTCTGTGCCCGGCCCCCTCCTGTCCCCCGGGGCTTCCTTGGCCAGAGTGAGGATGAACTGACAGCGCCAGGGCTTGGAGTGTGCTGGCTGCTGGGCTGAGTGGTCAGCTGTTGGGAGCTGCATTGGTCTGAGTGGCCGGCTGTTGGTAGGTCTGTGGGCGGGGTGGTCGCGGGAGAGCCTGCCCCCACCATGAACTAGCAGCAGCAGCAGCAGTTGGCCATCCAGGCAGAGATCCAGTGCTTAGATCTGGGAGCACGTCATCGCCATCAAAGCTGGGTCGCTGCTCCTCAGTCACTCTTGGTCTCTCTGACCTGGACACATTCACTAGCTGCCTGGGGGCTTCATCTCTGCAAATTGGGCATCAGGTGGAAGCTTCAGGCTGCAGTCCTGTCCACACTTGCCTGGGAGTAAACCCCACTGACTATAATGGGGCATACTTCTGAGTAGACAGGCATAGGCTTGAGCGCTGAGGCTCAAGTCCTGTCCATACTTGCCTGGGAGTAAGCCCCACTGACTATAATGGGGCATACTTCTGAGTAGACATGCATAGGCTTGAGCACTGAGGCTGCAGTCCTGTACACACTTGCCTGGGAGTAAGCCCCACTGACTATAATGGGGCATACTTCTGAGTAAACAGGTGTAGGCTTGAGCACTGAGACTGCAGTCCTGTCCACACTTGCCTGGGAGTAAGCCCCACTGACTATAATGGGGCATACTTCTGAGTAAACAGGTGTAGGCTTGAGCACTGAGGTTGCAATCCTGTCCACACTTGCCTGGGAGTAAACCCCACTGACTATAATGGGGCTTACTTCTGAGTAGACAGGCCCTGAGAGCCCAATCCTACCCAACCTTCCAGCACCAGTGCATCCAAAGGTGATGGACCAAATGTTCCCATACATTAAGGAGGCTTCTGTGACTGCCCCCCCCACCACCACAGGAAGCAGTGCATACTTCATTGGCACAGCAGCAGCAGCACTGGAAGATTGGATAGGATTGGGCCCCAAGTCTGTAGTTGTCCTCATTCCACCCCCACCTCTCTTTCACTTGGGCATGAATCTGGTGCAGGCTTTCTCAGAAGTAAACCTTTTTTCAATGTAAACTGAATTCTGAGTAAAGTGCCACAGGATCACTCTGCACATTTCCTGTTCAGTTGTGACTGCTGCCCTATTCCTTTGCTGTTGTATTTATACAGGGGGTGGTAATAAGTATTAATAAGTATTTATGCAGCACTTCAAAAATGCTGTCCTGGCTTGTCTTGTCCATACTTGCAGTAACTCTCAGGTAGGTCAGTATTATTATCCTCCTGTTGCAGATAGTTGATGTCTCTTAGCCACTACACGACACTTGCTAAGGTTCATTTCTCCCTAGTGCATGGAAATGCCCTTCTTATTCAGTGTAACTTTGGTAACTTCCTTATGTTTAACCTTGTCTAATTAGATCCTGGGCAATCCAGTCATCTTTTAAAGTAGGGGAGAGCAACTGTGTACCCTCTTTACCTGCGTGAAACACTTGAGAAGATAGAAGGGATGACAAAGGACAGCACAGTTAGTTCTGAAAATGAAATCCTTAAAGTGTGGAATTCTCTGCCAAATAATTTTAAGTCAATGAAAGCACTTGGGATTGCTTTGTTTGGATCATCTTATGCTGGTGAGCAACTATTTTCAGCTTTGAATGATATCAAATCTGACACCAGAAACAGACTAACAGAAGACCTGAGTGGTGCTGCATATGTTGCTCTCAAACTTACAAAGTATGAGCCAAGGTTAGACAAATTATCAGCATGCAAACAACAGCAAAAATAACATTAATGGTTCAAAAGCAGGCCAAATGCAAACTTTGACCTTTTAATTAAAAGTTGTATCATTGAAAGCTCTGTTATTGTGTTTTTCTTTAAAGACAAAAGATGTTAATGTATGAGTTGTTTTTTTCTAAACTAAAACCTCAGTATTCAGGTTAAATTGCCATGTTGGCACTTCGCAATACGTAAGTGGCTTTTGGGTTGAAGTTTGGGCACTCGATCTCTAAAAGGTTCGCCATCATTGTCATAGGCCAACCAACCTGAACCCGAGTACACTCTAAAGGCCCTGTGGATCAAGTCCTGATACTTCGTTAGCGCTGGGCCCCTGGACAAATCCTTCTGCAGCACAACCCCCATTTAAATGGTAAACCCCGTCAACCAATTGGTCCAATTGCAATCAATCTTGGGCTTACACAGCGTCTGTTGTTCGTGAGTGCACTCCCCTGGCCTGCTCTCAGGCTCCGGTTCCCTGGAGAAGGCTGGAGAGATCTACATACTCACCTTTCCTTATCTTTTCTTTAACTGCAGGGGCCAGATGATCCCCAAGTGGAAGGGCCTCCTCCCTGTACGGCATGGGGGGAGGGGGAGCCCCTTGCACCACCACCTTGGAGGCCAGTGATGATAGGGGCCAAGCGTCCACCGCCGGCCTAGGCCCGACCTATGCAGGCAATCCTGCATGCCAGGCTGGGGCTACATTGGCCTGCTGTGATGCAGAGTAACCTTCCCCTTGCTCAGTTGGGAGCCCTCCCTGCCCCACCACGCTCACAGCAATCAGCACACTCGCCTCTGGGGCGCCGTCCTGCACCCCAGATGGGGCAGCAGAGGATCCTTGCAGGGGACCCGACTGCAGTGCTGCCACCGCCTGCTGGGGGAGTGCCACCTGCATCATACCACCTTGCTGATACACAGTATGTTGGACGGCCCAGCTCTGTGGGGAGCCCGCTTGCCTGTCATCTGTCTGTATGCCCCCAGGCTGGGCCCTGAGTTACTCCCTACCATGGGCCAGCAGCCGTGGAGAAAGTGACGGGCAGAGGGGCCACTGAATCTCCCCAAAACCTTTGACCGGCAAGGGTTGGAGCGATCTTGGCTGCTCCACTGTGTCAGCCCTCATGGCCCCTGTATGTCCTTGCAGGGCATGCGGGATGCCATTACCTCCCCAAACTTCCACCACCCTAGCTAGGTCACCAATTCCATACTCACCCGTGGTGGCCCTGGCCCCTAGGTGGGGCTCTGGAGCATCGACGTACTCAAATGGAGCCACCACTGCCGTGTTGTCAGTAGAGGCCTCTGGAGGTTTCTGCGCCATGGTCAAAGCTAGGCCTGTGGGTGGCCTGCCGCTCTCCAAGGCTGTAATCCTAGTCAGAATCCCTTGCAGGATATTGGACAGCGAGGTGCATGCGCGCTTCTCAGGCAGGGCATTGCCCCCCACTCAGGGAGCACCTGATGAAGGCAGTGTCTCCCCTTGTAAAGCCATGACTTGTGCAGCTATGCTGCCCGGCCCTGCTGTGGGGATCACTAGCCCCGCTGTGGGAGCCTCCCCACTCCCCACTGGCTCTGTGGCAGCAGGCCCCTTGCTGCCAGCTCTGCCCTGCGACCTATGCATGGTGACAAAGAGAGACTGAAGCAAAGAAAGAAGGTGCTAACCTGGAAGGAAAGTGAAGAGGCAAGCAGTTAGTGCCAGATTATTTTCATCCAACCTGCAAGGTGGTACATGAGGCACTGCACCCCCGAAGTGCACCCCCCATGCACCCGGGATGGAGGCGGTAAGTGAGCCTGACCAACTCTGTGGGGACAAAACGGGGGCCTAGCCCTGCCTGCCCCGAGGGGTGAATGCTGCCCCCAAAGGTCTGCGGGTTGAATTCTGCACCCCCAAAGCGCACCCCCAATGTTGCACACCAGCTCTGAGGAAGGAAAAGACTCATCAAAATTGACTGTGGCTGTGACAGTGCCCACCTAGCTCTCTGTGGGGGGGGGGGTGAAAACCCCTTTTGACTGGGCCCCCCAGGCTGCCATGTAACTCCCGAAACACCCAGAAGGGCAAGGGGGTGAGGCCCCCTTTCCAACATGGCCCCCCATGGTCATATGCCCCCAATGCCCCTGGAGGGTGGCACTGATGGAGGCACCACAACCCTCCAAAATTGCCCAGCTGTGCCGGGGGTGAGGCCCCCCATGCAATGTGCCCTCTGATGGCCATGAGCCCCCAATGCCCCTGAAGGGGGCACTGATGGAGGCCCACCAGCCCCCCGGGGGAAGCCCCCCACAAGCACCTAATTGTGCCTAACCAAACACTCTGAGGGTGCCGAGGGCTCGGAAGGGGCCAGTCCCCTTCCAGATGCCGATTGCCCCGTGACCGGCACCCCAGCAAGGCCCGACTCAGATAGGCGCAGGGAGGAAACCTCCCCAAGATGGTGGCCGCCAAGTCCTGAGGAGGCCCTTCCAGAGTTGGTGCCAGTCGTGCACGTGCAGCCGGCACCTGAGCCCTAATGTGCAGGTGCGGAGAGGCAACCAACCAAACATGACATGCGCAATGGACCGGGGCATCGCCCTCCCATCATGGTGCCAGCTGCGCATGCGCAAAGCTGGTGCCACAAAGCCATGCATGCACAGGAGGCTGAGACCTCCCCAGGATTGTGCCCGGCAAGATGGTGCCAGCTCTGCACATGCGCAGCATCCTCAAGCCCCAAGTCGGGAGAAAACCCTTCCTATGATGGCAGTCGCGGACCGCAGATGCCACCACCTCGCCCCACAGAGTCGGCCGTCCCCCACCTGCGCCGAGGCTGTGGGCCGCTTGACCAGCCAGTGGCCGTGGCGGTAACGCCCTGCAACGGGCCAGCATCCAGGCTCTGAAGGCATATCTCAGAAGCAGCCAGCCCCCACAGCAACAGACGACCGGGGCGGCTGGCCCCCACAGGAGGCCAGCTGCCTCAGCAGCGCCCCAGCCCACACACTGGAGCGGCCCACCCTCATGTGGCAATGTTGCCCCCACACATGCGACAAGGTAGGCTGCGCGAGAGGGAACAGCAGGTCCCCCAGAACTAAAAGGTCCTCCTGCCCAAGATTAATTAAGTCTGGGGGCACTGGTGGCTGGGGGATAGGGTTGGGTTTGCAGGCACTGGGGCGAATGGTGAGGGGGCGATCGGGCGGCGACCGGTGAATGTAGGTGGGCATGAAGAGGGCAAAAAACTGCCCAAGGAATGGGGAGAAGAAACCTCCCAACAAACCCTGGCCATGCACCCAACACCCGAAGCCCCCGTGCCTTACTGCTACAGCCGTGGAGTATGGTGAACCTGGTGAACCTGTTACTCCCACGGTGCCCACGTGCAAAGCGGGCTGGGTATTGTGCCTTTTAAAAGGCCAGCCATAGCCGCCAACCCCAGCCACTTCCACTTCCCCATTGGGAGGAGATTTTTGTGTTCCAGGTCAGGCTAAACAAACTCTGAACACCTTTCAATTGGGCGATCGGGATTCTGGATGAATTTGTATGTCTTTCACACTAGTAGGCACACACAGGCATATATAAATATGAAACACATAATGTTCAGAGAGATGGTGCTGAAGCAACAGAATATACATAGAGTGGCAACTACCTGACATACGGCAAGCTTTTCCTCCTCACAAGAGGATGATATTTATACTCAGATGGTCATTTAATCACAAATCTACACCTTACATTAAAATGAAACATGGGCTAGATAGAAATTCTCCTTATGCTGTGGACAATGACATTATGTTAACTGATTCCTGATGAGGTTGAATTCCGCAGGAAGGACCAGGTACACAAATTGGTAATGCTCCTGGACCCCACCTTAATCCTGGATAAGCAGGTGTGGGCCATGGTTGGCCTTCTAGCTGCACTTGTTCCTGTCCCAGACAGACCTTGCCACATGGTTCAATCCAAACTAGCATCAGGCCAGCGCACGCCATTTACAGTGGTGGAAAGGTTTTCTGCTACTGTAAAATGGCAGATGGCGGTGAACTGTGCGCGCTACCAATGGCAATTTTTCCAAGTGCTGTTGCAAGAGGTGGCAGCACTAGAAGGAAATCACCAGACTCAGTTGTACCTGCTGGTACAGGTAAGCATCTGGTGGGAGTGGGGGATGGGAAACAGGGAGGAAAACAGGGGAGACAGGGTGGGCGGATTAGGAGCATTTTGGGTCTGGTGGGGGTATGACAGGAGCAGCTCCCCCAGTAACCTAACCCCTGTTATGTTCATGACATGCCCCTTTAGATAAACAACTTATGAAGATGAGAGGAACATTGAAGGCCCTCCCTAACTTTTGCAAACTCATACCTAGGTCAAACAAAAAATCACCGGGAGATTTTCCATCAATCTGTATTATTATTTTTTTAGCAGAGGCTTTTACAAATGCATTAGTGTTTCAATAATTAGTACACACAGAGTTGAGCACATATTTTGTCCTTAGGTCAGAAGCAGAAGGAAACCAACAGGTGACCAATAAGACCTTATTCCAAGTTGCACAACAGCCACCTCCTACCCTGTGCTGGATACAGCACAGGCTACTCAGCCTTCCTGTTCCAGTGCAGGATATGGTTGGGCTATCCATTGACTATGTGTCACATCAGACCTTCTCAAGACATTCATCCCATACTTATAACCTGCTTTTCCCAAGCGCTCTCCAAAAGGCCCCCTGCACTTTCTTGTTCCTAAAGCTGTAGATCAAGGGGTTTAGCAGGGGAGTAATGATGGCATACAACACAGAAACCAGGCGATCTTCATCCAAGGAATGATTGGAGGAGGGTCGCAGGTGGGTGTAGACGATGGTGCCATAGAAGATGCTCACCACAGTGAGGTGAGAAATACAAGTGGAGAATGTCTTTATCCTACCACTTCCTCTGCGGATCTTGAGCACAGAAGAGACAATGAGGAGGTAGGAAAGAAGGATCAGGGAGAAAGGCACAATCATAAGAAATGCAAAGACGGTGAAGATAATCAACTGGACAAGAACTACATCAGAGCAAGAGAGATGCAGAATAGGAGGAATGTCACAGAAGAAATGGTCAATTGTGACAGAAAGTTAGGGAAAAGACCAGTGATGTGTTGATAACAGAATTGAAGTTGCCAATGATCCAGGAAGCTGCAAGCAGACTCCAACATATGGGCTGGCTCATGATCAGTGTATACTGGAGAGGATGATGGATAGCAGCATAATGGTCATATGCCATCACTGAGAGGAGCACACACTCTGTACTTCCTAAAGTGACAAAGAAATACATTTGTAGAGCACATCCTATGAAGGAGATGGACTTGTTCCCCAGCAAGAGGTCCCACAACACCTCTGGGAGTGTGGTGGATGTGTAACAGATCTCAATGAAAGAGAGATTGCCCAAGAGAAAGTACATGGGAGTTTTGAGGCATTGGTCAACTCTGATCAATATAATGATGACTACAGGTAGACTAACAGGCCTATAGCAAAGAGAAGCCTCTTGTTCTATGGGTCAACAGATAATCCCAAAAGGATGAATCCTGTGATACCTGTTTGGTTCTGTCTTCGTATAGGAGTAGTGGAGTCCATCTTCAATTAGAGTTCTTTGGTAGGACAGGACATAGCAGTTTCTAGAGGGGGAAAAAATAACTGTTCTCTTATCTCCATGTCACTCCATGTCATAAAATAGTCACTGTCCTCTTATCTCCATGTCTATACACAGATTGATGCAAGAGTTGGTTGGATTCAGAGTTCACTGGTCCCTTCCCATATCCTTTCAAGCTTTTCTTTGATAGCATAAAGTTGCAAGTGTGTCAGTTTAGTGAAAATGAAAGCTGAAAGTTTTGAGAAAGTGACTGAAAGCTGAAATCAGAAATGGGAAATCCTATTGTCAGGATCTCAAATCCTCAAACCATCTATGGACGATCTTTTGCACCCAGAAACTTATGTCAGCAGTTATGTCAACTTAAGTCAGACAGAACCTTCAGCTTTCTCCAGCTTCATTTACTACTGAACTATGAATAAGTCATTTTTAAAGTTTATTAAGATCAGATAATTGTCCCCAGGGATGACAGAGATAATAGGCATGGTATAAAGAACTCACTTAAGTTGACAGAATAGTCCTTCGTGTGGAAGAAAAATTTAAGATATAAATAAAGCATACCCTTGACTTTAGATGTTAATGAGGCTTCAGAGAGCTGAGTGTGTCATAATTGTGGCAAGGGACTATTGAGAATAGAGAAGAGCTGTACATTATCTTTATAATGTGGCAACCACCAGCCATCCACATCAAACATGTTTTTAATACCATCACATGGAGGAATTGGATGAGCATCCCATCCCAAAGGGTTGGAGGAATTCCAACTGAACACAAGCACTTTCACGTACACATTTGGTGTGCTTGATTAACAGCTCAATCCTAACTAACCGCCCCCCAATGCAGTGCTGTTCCTCTTCACTGCTACTGAGAAGGTATCAGTTTTAAACTGAAGACAGTATGAAAGCCTGGTGAAATGGCTCTATGGATGGTTAGGTGGAGGGACTTCATTTGCTATATTCAGGGATTTGCTCCACCATTCCCTGTCAGTTCTTCAGGTCTGAGTTATTGAGAGCCCAGTCCTAGCCCCACCACACTACAGCATCCCTCCACCGAACCATCCATAGAGCTGTTCACCAGGCTTTCATAATGTCTTCTGTTTAAAATCGATACCTTCTCAGTATCAGTGAAGAGGAACAGCAATACATATATTTAACGTACCAGGGATGTCGCCCAGTATAGCAGCACTCTGATCCTGAACTGGGGCATTTAGCAGCATTTTATTAGCCACTTAGTTGATGTGTGTGGTGTGAATTTTGGTAAAAATCTGCAAAACTTATGAGGCCTTTGTATATCCTATTTTTAGAGTACAGGTGTGCATCGTTTAATGATGGGGATGTGGTCCCGCACACACTTTGTTAAGTGACACCGTTGTTAAACGACATCCTCTTTTCAAAGCCTCTGGAGCATGTGGCCTCTGCAGGGCTCAGAAAAGCATTTGGAGGCAAGGGGAGCACAGCAACTCTCAGCTTCGGAGGTTTTGGGGGTGTGACAAGGATCAGCGACGGACCGTCATGCATACGGTCCGTCGCTGATCGGAATGTTGTTAAGCAACATTCACCTGTAGCTGAACAAAAGAACACCTGTGAGATGGGTTCCTAGGAAATTGGTCTTGACCAATTAATTCTTTATCACTTGGCCTTTTTTCTCATTTATAATCACTTGATGTGATTATCACTTGCAGAGCTCTAACATGGGTAGAGCCAGAGGGGCATCTGGCCTGGGCACTAAGCCGGGGGGCGCATGACTGCCCCAGGCTCCACCCTGTTTACCGAGGAGGCAGCTTCACAAACCCTGTTCCCTCTCCTGTAGAGGCTCCCTACAGGAGGCAATCATTAATTTCCTCCACACCCATATCAGAGATTTCCATGTTAGTGTGTGTGTGTGTGCGCGTGGAAACAATTTGGTTTGTAAACAATGCATGGAGTTTATGTATCTGTTCCGCCCCCATCTCCTGTTCCGCAGCCTGGCAGTCTCGAGACTACTGAGCTGCGGAACTTGGGCACCACCTGGCGCTAGCCCAGCACCGGCTGGCGCTGGGTTAGAACCAGCGGGAGCCCGGCGGTGAGCCCTGCAAACGTGCCTTATGGCACGTTTGCAACTGTGGCAAGCAGCGCTGATCCGTGCCGCAGACCACAGGCTTGGGCTCTGAGTCTCCCAATTAATGATTCAGAAAACAGCATCACCCTCCTCACCTGCTTGAAACTGGGATTCCACACAATGTCACTGCCATTCAAAGTGAATTCTTTGCCTGCAGGAGCCTGGGGGTCCATCCTGCCAACGCGGATCCTCCTGAAGGAGTAATTGGGGAATGTGACTGTGTTGATGATATCAAATGAACTTGCCAGTTCTCCCTGCTGGTCGAGAGAAATTTCGTCCCCAGCACTGTTGTTGAAATGGATGTTTCTCAGGAATGAATTAATCTGGGTCAGAAGTTGAGAGGTAGAAAGTTAGATAAATAGAAAGACAGATTGTGTGTGTGTGTGTGTGTGTGTGTGTGTGCTCACGTACACCAACTGAACAAAAACAGGTGAATCCAAGTCACTTGAACCTTGTTAGCTGTTCGTCAGCTGGCTTGGGTGAGAGTCACTCCAGGTGCTGCTTTTGGAAATGAATCTCACACACCTGCTCAGAACAGGAATTAGTGCTATCTTAGTTCTGCCAGATGGTATCTAGTGGTGAGCATTTCATCATGAATAAGGACTAAAGACTGGTTCTGTGCTTTCTATTGAAGCAAAGTTGGGAGGGGTTTTCTGTTTTTTGGAGAGTATCAAACAGCACTTTGCATTCAAGATGGAATTATTGAATACAGCAATTGTTTTCAGTCCCCCAACAGTTTATTGACCCATCATAGATGAAGCAGCCTGGGATGCGTGGGGCATGGGGACCTTTCACCCTTCTAGGAAGGCCTTTATTTGTTGTGCCTGGTCTTTGTTCAATGTGAGGTGGCCTGGCTCAGGCCATTGTGCTGCTTTTCCTGTATGACCTCTGTAACATGCTCATCCCCAGAAAGTTTTAACGTAGGATAGGAATTGGCAGGATATGCCAATACCTGAGTGCTTGCGAAAAGCATGGCATATATTGGGTGTGCCTAGGTCTACTCTGCTGTTAAGCAGAGAAGGTAACATTTTTCTTTTTTGATGCACTTAATGTTTAATTCCCTACAGTCTCTGATATAAATCAAATGTATGTTGCAGTTATAGCCTTTAGCAATGGTTCTCACACATTTAGCACCAGGACCCACTTTTTGGAATGAGAATCTGTCATGACCCACCAGAATTGATGTCATGACATGAATTGACATCATCAAGCAGGAAAATTTTTTCACAATCCTAGGCTGCAATCCTGCCCACACTTACCCAGGAGTAAGTTCCATTGACTATCATTGTTAAAAGCATATGCATAGGAGCCTTTTCAAAGTACAGGTCTGTAATATTTCCCCAAATGCAGTCACATATGATGGTAGCATCAAGTCTAATATATTAAAAATAAAATATTAAAATGTATGGGGACCCACCTGAAATTCGCTTGCAACCCGCCTAGTGGGTCACAGTTTGAGAAACACTTGCGTTTGTTCATGCTCAGCCCTCTGATGCTAAGTGTTCCCATGCTTTTGCACCATCAGGTGGATGTTTTTCTGAAAGCTCAATTCTATGGCTCATTTATGACAGAGGGAGGACATCCCACTTTCAGAAATGCCTTTTCACAGGTCACTGTGGAAAATGGACAATGGCCATTTTAGAGACATTGCCACAAACAGTAGAAGCGGCAGTTGCTACTTGGTAGGTTCACTCCTACCTAACGCCCCACATGGCCAATGCATTGGCGCCAATGCAGCTACTGCTTAATCCTGTGAGTGGAGTTTTGACAACCCCAGGATAAGCCTGTGCCTGACCAAAAGGCCTACTCAGACCTGTGCCAGCTCTATAGGTGGCACTTGTCTGTGAGGATGCAGTTCAGGCAATCGAAGCCAGGAAGGGGTCAGGATTTGATGGCCGCTGCTGCTGCTGCTGAGTCCCTGCCCAGTCTCAAACTACCCTCGTCCCTGCAACATCACCACCCCATTCTGCCCACCCCACCCCACTGCGTCCTCTCCTCCTCACCTCCCTCCAACCACTTACATGCACTTCCTAGAACCAGCAGGTTTTCATTGTCTGCTGTCACGAGGACCTGGCTGCCCACCACTTCTGGCAGTGACCGGACCATGAGATCTGGCCTGTCACCTTTGGAAAAAGCCAGAAATCGATAGGCAGCATCAGGATTTGGCTGTCAACTTTAGATCATGTGACACCACACTGTGTAAATGTAGGCAAGTTCTGGACCACTTGTGACTCACAAAGTTCAACACAATTCATTAGCACTTCATTGTGAAACATCATCAAGGAGCAAGCCAGAGGATTTGTGCAGCTATTATTACATAGCTAGGAATTAGACCCATTGAATATAGAGGAAGATACTTCATATTCCATCCCCACTAACTGGTATAAGAGGCACCTTTTAAAGTGGTGTCCTCTTCTGTTTAGGAGATGGTGAGCAACTGTCCCTCATCACCCCAGCATGGCATCTTTTCAGTGGCTGTTGCTGATGCTTCTTACATTTTTTTTTTTTTATTTCCAGATTGTGAGTCCTTTGCGGATGAGGAACCATTCTTGAATTTAGCTGTGTGAGCTGCTTTCTGAACTACTTTTTGTTTTTTAAAGGTATTCCGGTGGCACGTGTATTAGCGCGCCACCGGCGTTTGCCCTGCGCCCACATGAGGCACAGGAGGAGTCAGCATCGCAGCTGATTGGCTGGGGGCTAATTGGTCTGAGGCCACGTGCAGGCTGCTCAGAGAAGCCCGTGCAGTCGGGACCAGGCAGCGGTCACCCACCCGCCTACCCTTTGGCAGTCCAAGACTAGCTGGTTGCCTTCTGGGGCCGGGTAGGAATTTTTGCCATCAGCCTAATTGGCACATCGGTTGGTGGTTTTTTGCCTACCCCGGACTTGGTGTTAGGGGCAGAATGGGGGTTTTCCACAGGTCTTGGTCACTTTAGGCAGGTGTCATGCGGGTTTTGGGTAGGTAAGGTTATATTGGTGTACACTGCAGGATGGCAAGGGCCGGGTGGACTCCACGCTTGGTCATGCTGGCATTCCCGGCTGGGTGACGCAGGCTGGATGAACCTCGGCCTGGTGGTAAAGGCGCACCTCGGGTTCGCTCAGGTGGCCTGAGCTAGCCTGCCACCCTGCCCCTTCAGGGTGACAATGAAGGGGGCAGCAGGCTTGTACTGACACTGCCCAGAGTCTGGTGTGGTCGCCCAAATCACTATAGGGGGAAGTAGACGGGCAGCTCCGTTTCCCCCATGTAGAACCAGCATGACTTATTTGTTAGGCCCTGTTGCAATCTGAAGTATATTTAAATAGTTAATAAAGTGGCCCTTTGTACCATATGCCCTTGCCTGTGTCTTTATTGGGGGATGCTGGGTAATAAAAATATTCTTAATAATGATGAATAAAAAAGCTCTGGATTCCACTTTTGGTTTATGACCAGCTAACGTAAAAATTCCTTTATGACTACGGATAATTTCCTTTGCATGCTGCACATGAATAAGGAACCAGAATCCAGTCAGTGCATGTGTCAAAATGCATTTGTGGTTTATTATGCTCAAATTGAGAGATAGTCCAACCTGCCATGGATGGAGTTTCAGGATATTCAATGTTGCCCAATCACTGATGGCTTTTGGCTTGGATCTTGATGAAAGCATGGCATGGAGAGCATGTGCAACAGAATACACAGCATTGTAGATATTGTAGCTCCTGTCAGTCATTTGCATTTCAAACTTAGGTGCAGGGAGGCTCCTCAGCTTCTCCTTCCCACTGCACTTGCCCGATCCTTTTGCAGGGCAGGAGGGGAAAGAACATTCAAATGCCGAACACCAAAAATATACTAAGAGGAAAGGTTTCCAGGTATTGTAAGGGCTGATTGTCTCCAAGAAATCTTCATATCCTGGCAATTCATTTGTGCGGAGTGCAAAGGATAACGTACCATTGAACGTTTTGGGTGTAAAGTGCATCAGAGCATGTACAAAGGATAACATACCATGTGCAAAGGATAACATACCATTGAACGTTTTGGGTGTAAAGTGCATCAGAGCATGTACAGCTGCAAAATCCCACTGAGCTGTAATGATCCAAACTTTTTCTATTGGTTTGTTAAAGTAATATTCATTGATGCATAGAACACTTTGGATGGTCTCCATTGATCGTTCATCCCCGCTAACAAGAATCACATTGCTTCTGCTCAGTAACAGAGTAGAATTTATTCTTTCTTTTGTCTGAAGTAGGAGATCTGTTGGATACCAGTACGTCTTTAGTTTTGGAATAATTTCTGTAAACTCAACACAAATATTGTTCTCCAGGAGCCTAGATGTAAAGCTTCGAAGTAAGATTTCTCCACTGTCATCATCTGAAACAATGACACCAATCCATGTCCATCCAAAGTACTTAAGAAGATGAAGAATCCCAACATGCTGAGAATTTCTGGTTGGAAGCATGTTATGGAGTAAAGGAAACTGAGTTTTATCATTCAATACATGGTGAAAGGAGTTGTAATTGAACTAAGGGGAAAAGACAACAGTGTTTTTAGAGGTGACAGAAACCTTCCTCTCCTCCTGCATTTCAAAATCTTCCTCCCAATCTCTAGCAGGAGAGGATGTGCCCCATAGGGATTCTGATTCATGACCAAATGTTGTGTGTGTGTGTGTGTGTGTGTGTGTGTGTGTGTGTGTATAGGGAGAAATTTGGATTCTTCCTACATGTTTAACTAAACACAAACAAGCATACACACATACACACAACACTTCTGTATTCATCACAGCTTCTCTAAACTAAACTAAACCAATAAAAGAATTTCTTTTTTTCTGGGTTGACCCAAATGAGCAGAACCAAATCTTTAACTTGGCTGCTTTGGGGGAAAAGACACACAAATAAGTGCACCAGTTGGACTGCTCCCTTCATTTCCATTAATGAAGTGGAATTTTCTTTTCAGTGGAGGAACATACCTGCGGAAATTTGTAGATGTTTAAGATGCTGGGCATGTGGATCGTATTTTGGGGGACGAGCCCTCCAACGATGGCCATGATATTGTGTTTCTCGATGCAATGGTAATTACTGCAACACCCTGGGAAAAGGAGATTCAGAGTGGCCAAAGCGCCCACTGTATTTAAAATATCTGAGATTATGTAATGTCTCATTGTCTTGTTGGGTAGAAGGTTGGCATTCCTGTTGATCTCATTCACGGCAAACACAACTGCAAGGACTTCATGGTATTTCCTGGGGGAAAAACTGCAATGAGAGTTTCACTTGATTAAGGCACATGCAATGACCTCTTTCTCCAACAGAAACTGTTGGAGTCATTCCATGTAAGAGCAAAACCCTCAAACCTCCAAAGCATCATTTTTATGTTTTCAATAATTTTGTTTCCCACCTCTTTTTTTTTTAAATCCTCTAAAACCCTCTTTGAGGGCTGTGATGAGCTGACCAATTTTGTTTAAATTTGCTGCAAGCTGACTTCAGTTTATCATATAGCAGACTTGAAACATAGCTACCTAGATAAACAGACATTGCATCGGAACATGTGTGTTATGTTTGGACATTCCCTCCTTTAAATCCTAACCCACATTGCCATATGGATTATCCCAACCAGAGGATCAACACCTGAGTGACAAACAGAGATTTATTTTCTGTTTGGTTGAGGTAACTGGGGAAGAACTTGAGCTGAGGAAGGAATGGAATTCCTTTGGTTTCTTCTAGCTTCTTCCTATTTTATTTATTTATTTAAAAGATATTTATCCACCTTTACTCTGCAGGAGCAGATGCCGAAAGGCGGCTTTCAAGTTGTATATAAAATATACAATTTATTAAAAAAAAGAATAAAATCAGAAAAAAATAAATAATACCAATTCGAAAAGGGCAAAAACTACTTTCACTCAAGGATCTTCTATAAAAGTGCAGGAGAGAGACAAGCCATCACCCAAACACCAGACAAAGCAAAACGATTTAAAACCACACTGAAACACGTTGGGGGGGATAGATCTTAATTCTCCCAGTGGAGGGTTCCATAATTGTGGCACCACTACCAAGAAGTTTCATCCCCGTGCCACCATCACCCTAACTCAAACCACTATGAGAAATGTAGCAGAGAGCCGACATGCCACAGAGATCTGGCAGTGGGTTGAGACATGGGATTTTCAGCTTCACGAGTGTTGCTGCTCTTTCAGAGCCTGAGCACCCGGGCCTGTTTCTCTGCAGCCAAACTCTAAGGTTACAAAAGATGGTGCAGGAAAGCTTGGAAGCAGGATGGAACACGGATTAATTAAATGACATGCATGTATCTCTCTCCTCTCATAGGAATAAATTTAGGACGGCTCAATTTGTGTTCTCAATCCAAATTTGGAAAGATTTGTTGCAAACAGAAAGTGACAGAAATGTTGTTGATCAAGAGAACTTGACTTGGATAGGGATCTAGTCACACACAGAGAAACAGAGAAGCGTAACCAATATGATAAGAGTAACTGTATAACGAGATACAACTATTTTTCCCCCATTCAGGTATTTTAAGGAGACGATGGCTGAAAGAAATACTTACGAAGTGACGAATGACTTCATTGGTCTGGCATTAAAGGGAAGTTCCCTGAGTTCTACCTGCATGAAAGATACAAATTCACCAATTATAATGCCATCTACAGAATTACTGCTTCCAGTGCAGACCTCCAAATCCCACTGAAATTCACAATTCTTACTGACACCCTGAGGCAGCTGCAGTAGCAAAGTGATGAGCAGCAGTGGGATCAGCCTGCAGATCAGAAAGCCTTGGCCCCAGACATACTGGGCCCCCTTCATTGTGACATATGTGCCCATCATCAGTGCTATTACTGCCATCAGCATTCTTGAAAGTTGCTATAAAATGGACCTCAAATCTGACTTTCCTTTTGTTACAGCTCTGCCTGTTTTCAGTGAAACTCTCAGACATGTGAAGCCAAAATTCCTTTCAATTAGGTCTTTATAACCCAATACAGAAGAGAAGATTGTATCACCCTGTGTGTTGTTGTCACAAACTTTGCAAGGGCCTTCTGCTTATCGTGGCGATTTTGAAAATTGCAGGGTAGAGAATTGTTCTTCCCAATGCACTTGAAGACCTACCAGGCTAAAGTAAACATGTTGGATGGATCCACAGTCAAAAACTTCTCTGCACTGGGGAGGAAGTAAAGGTCTTCAGTGCATGTTGGGTATGAAGCAGAACGTTCTGAAAGAATAGCAACCAGCACGAGCACTGTGGGTGAAAGGAAATTGTCAGTGACCAGTCAAGCTCAGATTTCCTCCCAAACCCTGTTAGCTCTCATAACTTTTTCCTTTTTCTTGCATATCCTGAAGACATTGTGTGTGTGTGTGTGTGTGTGTGTGTGTGTGTGTGTGTGTATTTTCAATTCCATTTGTCTTCATGATCAGCAGTTATTTTCAACCTTTTTCATTTCATGGCACACTGGCAAGTCACGAAAATGGTCTAAGCACATCATCGGTTTTTTGACAATTGACAGGCCACACTGTGCTGCCAGTGGGGGACTCACATTCCTCATTGGCCCAACTAATAAAAAACCCTCTCTCAAATGAGAATACATGTGTATTCTCAACAATTGTGTTCTGTTTCATTCTTGCACTGATTTGGGAGTGGGAGACCCAGTGGGAGAGCCGGCTGCATTTCTTCTCTGTCCAACTTCCAGCCAATGGGCATAGCATCAACAGGCAAGACATACCAAGAATGTCAATGTTCTAGTTCAGAAAAAGAGTCCCCTTTCATAAAGCCACAAAGACATATAGTTATTACTGAAACCAAAGAGATATATAAAGGGAAGAACAATACAAGCGCCCCTCCTACTGCACTGAATATGTCATATAAGGGTGGGGTGGGTTAGCCTGTGTCAGCTTCCCCCATCCCATCTGCTGACAATCAAGTCATGCAGGCCCTGCTTCAACTCTCCCCATAACAAATCTGAGTCAATCAAGAACAAATGACCACTATTACCTCTATACAAAACAGTCAGAATATGAATAATAATAGGATGGGCAATAAAAGCCCCCCCCCCAGCTACCACCACCACCCTTTCCAAATGTATTTTCATGCTCGCCCTCTCTAACTTACTTACCCTAACTAACTTGCTCTAACTTACTTATGATGGGCCCGTATTCAATTGCACTCAGGATACTCCTCTGCTGAAGGGAGATTGGGAGTTTCTTGTAGTGGGGGATTTGACTATCAGAAACATAGATAGGGGGGATTTGCGATGGATGTCAGGACCACATGGTGACTTGCCTGCCTGGTGCAAAGGCTGCGGGCATCACTTCTCATCTAGTCAGGCTAGTGCTGGGAAGAAGGTAGCAGTTGTGGTGCATGTCGGCACTAACGACGTGGGCAAGTATAGCTGGGATGTCCTGGAGGCTAAATTTAGGCTATTGGGTAGGAAGCTGAAAGCCAGAACCCCAAAGGTAGTGTTCTTGGAAGTGCTAACTGTTCCGTGCGCAGGGCCAGCTAGACAGGTGGAGATCGGGGGTTTCAAGATGCGGATAAGACGGTGGTGTAGAGAGGAGGGGTTTAGATTCATTAGGCACTGGGACAAGTGGGGCCTGTACAAGAGGGACGTGTTTTACTTAAACCAGAATGAAACCAGACTGTTGGCACATAGGATTAAAAAGGTGGCAGAGCAGCTTTTAAACTGACCCCTGGGGGAAAAGTGACAGGAGCCAAGGGGAATCTGGTTCGGGACTCTGCATCCATATGTGACAAGGATGGGGTGGTTAGAGGGAAAAAAAAGTAAGGACAGAATAGGAGAAGAAATTGGGAATGGAAGCCTAATGGAATGCGATAGATGGTTTGGCACAATAGACAGTTTGGACATTGCAGGGATAAAGGAGCTAATAAGCAGCCCACCCTGGGGCATTCCATGTACAAATGATTTTATCCAAATACCTGAAGTCTCCAAGCGAAGATGGGAGAACTGGAATGTTTGGTGACTAGAGAAAACTTTGATATAGTGGGCATAAGGGATATCTGGTGGAATGCGAAGAATCAGTGGGATACCCCAATCCCGGGCTATAAATTCTACAGGAGGGACAGGGAGGGCCATGTTGAAGGTGGGGGTAGCCATTTATGTTAAAGAATGAGGAGAATAAAAAGTAACATAAAATGTGGCAAAAGAAATGTAAGAAGGTGATATGAGAGGCCAAGAGAGACTATGAGGAACACAGGGGAATAATAATGCTTCTTCAAATATGTTAGAAGCAGGAAACCTGCCAGAGAAGCGGTTGGCCCTGTGGATGGTAAGGGAGGGAAAGGGGAGATAAAAGGAGACTTAAGGCGCAATCCAAACCTGCGCTGGAGCAGGCAAGCCAGGAGGCTTGCGCTGCATCCAACGCAGGTTCCTGGCCAGCAGCGGCTCAGCCAGAGGCAAGGGAAAACTCTTCCCCTTACGCCTGGGTAAGGGCTGACCCCAATGGGTCTCCTCGGACCTGCGCCACCTCTGAAGGCAGCGCATGTCCGAGGAGAGCGGAGTGACTTGAAGTTGCTCCGTTCTGCCCAGGGATAGGTGTTTGGATCTGGCATAACTACCAGGTCCCAGCCCTGCCCCCAGCTCCCTGCGCGCCTGCCCATTGCCTGCCCTCCCCCTGCTCAGAAACACCCCCCCTCCTGCCTCCTCCCCGCCCCCCACACCTACCTTTGCTGCTTGTGTTTGCGCGGACATGCCAACACAAGCGGCAGCAAGGAAGCCACCGTGGAGGCTTCTGCTGGCCTCAGAGCATCAGCGCATCTACATGCACCAACACGGTTTCCTCCCATGGCTTCTCTCCTGACAAATATCTCCGGTTCTCCTCAGATCCGCAGCTTTTGGGAAAAAAACAGAGTTCCTTTCAAGAGCTCGAGAAAGGCACGTCTACTTGGCTGCTGGCTGGCCCCTCCCTCTCGCCATTGCCATATATTTTGGGGCCACAGCAGCTGCTGGAATCTCCTTGGTTTAAGGGAACATTAGTTCCCTTCCCCGTGTAGAACTCTGCTGGCCCCTATGAGTCTCCTTGGATCTGCGTCAGCTCCTGAGCTGGCACAGAACTGAGGAGGCCAGTGTAGTGTTCCACGACTCAGAGTGAGGGAGGGGGACATAGGATTCACCAGCAGCCTCTGCTGCTGCCCCTGCTCCCCTCCCAGGCAAAACAAGCATCTCAGAAGGCTCTGGCAGGTCCTCTGAGGCATGGGAAGGCCATGCATGGTCTCCACATGCTTCAGAATACCTCCAGATGTGACTGGAAGGCACTTTTGGTAATGTCTGGCCCAGGCCTGTTAGCCCCAACCTCTGATGCAGGGCCTAGGAGAGGGGGATAAATGGGGTAATTTGTACTCAGGTTCAGGGTCAAAAGGAGGGTCCAAGATCCAAAGGAGGGGTCCAGAAATTTCCTGGGATCAGACATTTTCCTATCTGCTCAGACATGTTGCCTGCATGGGATGCTGGGGACACTACCATGAGTGGCTGCAGCTATTGCAGCTACTGGCAAGCTATATATGCTGATCAAGGAATGCATACGTGACACTCCTTAGAAAAGTGTCAAATCTGGGAGGAAACTGGACTGCTACAGTATCTCTTTGGCTTGTGGATCTGCTTATCATGAAGGAGTGTAGAGGAGCTCAGGGACACAGCTGTAGGGCTATAGCTGCTGCAGAAGCAGAGTTTGGTATGCACAGGACACTTTCCACTCTAGTGTGAGCCAAAATATGATGATGCTAATTTTCTGTATGATTTTCTGTATGTAAAAGATTTTAGAGAGACTTAGCAGTGTGCTTGGCTTTCTGTATTACTGTATCCAGTTGCCAATGTGAGGGTAGACCTGGTCTCCAAAGACTTTTCCAGCTGTCTCCACCCTGCCCCATCCTATTTTGTGCCTCCCTGTCCCCATTGTGTTTGCCTGTCACCACCCTCTCCCACTCTATTTCACCCCCCCCCTTTTTGCAAAGGGGCCCAAAAGAAACATTGTCCCCCCTGAGAAAATTCCTCTCAGAGGCACTGCTCTGATGACCCCAAACTGAGGCTGTAAGGGATGGGCAATTACGGCCAAGAGTGGTGGGGAGGGAAGAGCCGGAAGATGTTATCACTGCTTCAGCAACTGCACTGGCCCCTAACATCCACTGAGAGGGAAGACAGGCTTGTATCTTTTGCAGTGTTTGTGTGTCCTTTATCCTAAGCTCTCTGAGCACCAAGAGGAAGTACATGGTGGCTGTGGAGATCTTCTCCATTTTAGCCTCTAGCGCAGGGTTGTTGAGCTGCATTTTTCTCCTCAGATTGTACATTCTTTTATTGAGGCCTGAGCGGAACACTAGAGCCCAGCTAGTATGGAAAGAGGCTATTAGTCCATGAGAGTTCAAATTGATCTCATACTTTCCCTCCGCTGGACTATTGTACATGTGTGGGAACACACGCGCACACATACATATACCCACACACTGTACAGGTCCATGCACGAACACACACAGAAACAGAAACAAACACACACTGCCTGATGAGCTTCAGCTTTGGTTCATTGGAGCACAATAGAAGAAGGGGGTCACCCGTCCTTGATCTGCAATACATTTACAATGAAATACCTGTATTCGTCTCCAGACTCATGTGGGGATGCACACTGGCTTCAGCAGCCCCAGGAGCCATCAGACCTTGGTCTGCTGCTTCCTCCAGTGAATCCCTTGTGGCTACTCTCAACCTTGGTCAACAAAGTTGTCCCTCCTCTTCACAGGAGAGGCCTTGCAAGGACAGTGAATCCTGCCCCCACCTGGCATAACCAACTGGGTGAGGCCACTGGGCAGTGTAGAGGAACACAGCTTGTGGGTGTGGGGCTCCCAATTTGTGGGAGTGGGGCTGAGAAGGAGGGACATAGGAGAGTTGGGGGCCTGAAAAAGAATCTATTTAAGTAGAATCTCATCATGCAACCTGTGATGAGAGGTCAGTGGGAGGTCTCCTTGAGAGTTTGTGGTTGGAGACGCTGCCAGAAAAGAGCCCACCACTCAGTGCCCAAGGAGAGAGCATGGTGATCAATGGGGGAGGCACAAGTGTGGTAGATTCTCCTCCCCATGCGGATACTCTGATACCAAGTTACAGAACCTCCATGCTGAAGAGGGGTTGGCAGAGCTGTCAAGTGGCAGTGTTCTGGGTGGAGGGAGGAGTGCATGTGCCAAACCCCTAGAAATAACTTGTGTTATTAAATTTACATCCATTGTCAATGAAACAATCAAACAGTTGGACAGACAGACAGACAGACAGACAGACAGACAGACAGACAGACAGACAGACCTGGGAAACAGTAAAGTAAATTATCTCCTTGAATGTTTGGAAGCTTTATTTCCATTTTTTTTTCCAATAGTGATTCTCCCGAGTCCATTCCTTAGTTGCAATTCCAAAAGGTTGTGGATCAGGTGCAATTTTGCCAAAGCTCTCTTTGCTTTTGGTCAGTGCTTTGTGTGGAGTGTAGTAGCAGGAACAGCTACCCTTCGCTCCTGGTGGGCCACTGTGAGGAACAGGAATGGACTAGATGGTCCCTGGGCCTGATCCAGCAGGGCTCTTCTTATGTTCGTATGTTCCATAGGCGGGACAGTTCAGGATTAACAGACCCTCCTAACTTGCTTACTTTCCAAGGTTCTCCTTTCTCCCCTCCTTTCTCCTCCCCCCCTCACTAGGCTCACGTCACCCGGTGTAGGAGTTCAGCTCATCAGCCCCATGCAGTGAGTGGGGCAACACCCTGGGTGGTGGGTGGGCGATGTACCATCTCCCTGCCCCCACTGGCTTTTCAGCTGTACCTTTTGAAAGAACACAGATATTTCAGCGCGGTTTGTTTCACTGCATTCTGCATGAAATTACACATTGATTGATATATAACATGATGGTATTATTCCTCCAAACTGTGATTTTGGTCACTAGTGGGGTCACCACAACCCCCGCCAGGGTGTAAACTTGCTAACACCTTATTGCAGTGGTTTTAGCTTTTAGCTTTTAACTTTTAGCACTGGGATTCCCTTTTTAGAATGACAGTCTGTCCAGGACCTACCAAAAGTGATGTCATGGCTGGAACTGACATCATCAAGCAAATTAAAATCAATAATTATAAATAATTAAAGGAAAAGAAATAATTAAACAAAGGGAAGCCAGCCCTGCTCTACCAAGTGAATTTTCTCTGTAGTCTATCTGCAATACTCCTCCCCCCCAGAAGTCAGTAAGGTTTTCTGCCCTACCCAGTGCCCAGTTCAATTTAATTTATTCTGTTTAAACAAGATCACTGTCAGGATCCACCTGGCTTTGCAAGTCTAAAACAGAAAAAAGTTCACCTTACAAGCTGTAGTTTCTGTATTTATCCCTTTTAGTGGGGGGGGGGGAGTGGCTGCCTTCTGGAGTATTTGTTGAGCTCCACGTTCATCAGATTGGGACCTCTCTGGTGGCCTCCCTTTCCCCTATACCTATAAGAACATAAGAAGAGCCCTGCTGGATCAGGCCAAAGGCCCATCTAGTCCAGCTTCCTGTATCTCATGTGGCCCACCAAATGCTTCAGGGAGCATACAAGACAACACGTGACAACAAGCCTGACCTGATCATGAGCCAAGGCACATCTGCTTACTCATGAGTAAATGTGACTGTGTGGCTAAGGACAGAATCATAACCAGGTCTACTCAGAAATAAGTTCTATTTTGTTCAATGGGGCTTACTCTCAGGAAAGTGTGGTTAGGATTGCAGCCATAGTTTCACTTTCCATAGGGCTCAATACATTCCTGAGCTTGGAGGGAGGCTGCAGTCAATGGATCAGGACCATTCTGGTGTTGTTCAATTCCTCTCAATTTGCCCTTTCCAAAGGACTAAGGCAAGTTTGCCTACTCATGAGTAAACGCACAATACGGCTCAGTTTCAGTTTCCATAGGGCTCCTTGCATTTTTTGTTTTCCGGTTTTTTGCCCGTGACTTTTGAGAGAAGTGAGATATTTCACTCCGGTTTTCATTGCATTTTTCTGGAAATTCCACATTCAACGGTATATGATATGATGGTATTATTCCTAACCACTGTGATTTTAGCGTGTCACCCCCCCAGTGCGTGTCACCCGGTTCAGCCCACAGTCCCTGCACCCCCCTAGTGATGCCACTGGCTCCCCTTTTCCTTGTAAAGACTTTTCTTTTCCATTCTTCAACCTAGATACTACTTTCATTGAAGTTTCAGCTCTGTGAGCAATTGCTGAATAGATAGCATTGCATATTAGTATTGATTCCTTCTTTCTGGCAAAGTATGATCATTCCCACAATAAAAGTTATCCATAATTTACCTTCACCTCCCTGAACTTCCCTGAAAGATTTCAACCCATCTGCACGTTTCACTTGTCTTAAAAGATTGCCTGGTAATGCAAGAGCTTCCAGAGTGCAATGCTGACCTGCTTTTTCTCATAGTATAGAGCAGTGGTTCTGACACATTTAGCACCAGGACACACTGTTTAGATTGAGGATCTGTCAGGACCGACTGGAAGTGATGTCATGACTGGAAGTGACATCATCAAGCAGGAAAATTTTTAACAATCCTAGGCTGCAGTCCAGCCCACACTTAGCCAGGAGTAAATCCTATTTACTGTCATTGTTACAAGAATATACACAGTAGCTTGTCAAAAGTACAGGTCTGTAACATTTCCCCAAATGCAGTCACATTTCATGATAGCATCAAGTCTAATATATTAAAAATAAAATATTGAAATGAATATTCACATTCCATGATAGCATCAAGTCTAATATATTAAAAATAAAATATTGAAATGAATGGGAACCCACCTGAAATTGACTCGTGACCCACCTAGTAGGTCCTGACAACAGTTTGAGAAACACTGATATATATATATATATATATATATATATATATATATATATATATATATATATATATAGGATTCATGATTGAAGGAACTAATTGTAGTTCCTCGTATGTAAGAGCAATGTGGGTCCCCATTAGATGAAGTATTAGTGAGGGGCGTCATATAGGAAAAACCTCCAGTAAACACAAAGACTGAGAAGCAGTGAGGAGGGGCATGCAAATGGAGAAGGCTTTTGCTTTCCCTGCTTGGAGGGGTTTCTCAGCACTGAAGAGAAGATGTACACAGAGATTGCAACAGTGAACATGAAGCCTCCATTGTTGTGCCATGACTAATTACCAGAAACCCAGTTTCAAAAAGGTGTCAGTCTGAACAGGTGAGCTTCAGTAATGCTGGGATTTCATAGAAGTGACTCATAACATGAGAACGGAAAGAGATGATGCTGGCTGTGTGTGTTGCAGCATAAGAAAGACCAGTGATCCAGGCACTGACAGCCAGCTGAAGTCAGGCTGTTTCGTTCATTATGTCCTCGTACTGAAGTGGATGGCACAGATGGTAATGAATCCATCAAAAGCCATGACTGTCAGGAGGATAAAATCCGCTTGTTGAAACTGCCTTCACGTCCAGAAGGCAGGTGGAAATGGTCTTCATACCTGCGTCACTGAAGATGATTAGGAATGAGCTTTGGCCTTATTTAGTGCTTTACTAAAGCATGTGAATCTCGCTCTTCTAAGCCATATCAAATGAATGAAAATGGCCAACGCCTGCTAGAGTTTTGCTGTCATCACGGTTTCTGTGTCAGCAACATGTTCTTCAACACGAAGCCCCAACATAGAGTCTCTTGGAGACACCCAAGATCAAAGCACTGGCACCAGCTCGACCTGATTCTCACCAGACGCGCCAGCCTTCCCAGCATCAAGATCACACGCAGCTATCAGGGTGCTGCCTGTGACACCGACCACTCGCTGGTGTGCAGCAGAGTGAAACTGCAAACAAAGCGACTGTATCACACGAAAAGGGAAGGAAGACCTCACATTGATACGAGCAAGACCCGGGATCAGAGAAAAGTGGAGGAATTTGCACGAGCGCTTGAGGAATCTCTTCCAGGCCCGGTCGATGCAAACGCATCCAACAGATGGGAACATTTCAAGAATGCCATTTACAACACCGCCTTGTCCATATGTGGCAAGAAGACCAACAAGACAGCAGACTGGTTTGAAGCCCACTCTGAGGAGTTGACACCAGTCATTGAGGAAAAGAGGAGAGCTCAAGCAGCATACAAGGCCTGTCCCAGTGAGCGCAACCTGCAGGTCCTCCAAGGTGCTCGCAGCAAAGTCCAGCAGACTGCCAGGAGATGTGCTAATGACTACTGGCTCCAGCTCTGTTCCGAGATACAGATAGCAGCTGACACGGGCAACATCAAGGGGATGTATGATGGTATCAAGCAGGCCCTAAGTCCAACACAGAAGAAAATTGCCCCTCTGAAGTCTGCAACAGGCGAGGTCATCCAAGATTGGACGTAGCAGATAGAACGCTGGGTGCAGCACTACTCTGAGCTATATTCCAGAGAAAATGTAGTCACCGAAGAAGCGCTGAACAACATTGAGTGCCTGCCTGTGCTGGAGGAGCTTGACAGTGAACCAACCCTAGAAGAACTTCACGTGGCCCTGGACTCCCTTGCCTTTGGCAAGGCACCTGGAAAAGACAGCATCCCTGCTGAAGTCCTAAAGTGCTGCAAAGAGATCATCATCACTGAGCTGCATGAAATCCTTTGTCTCTGCTGGAGAGAAGGTGGAGTACCTCAAGACATGAGGGATGCAAACATCATCACGCTGTGCAAGAACAAAGGCGACAGGGGTGACTGCAACAACTACCGTGGCATCTCTCTCCTTAGCATTGTAGGAAAGTTGTTTGCCCGAGTTGCACTAAAGAGGCTCCAGGTACTTGCAGAGAGCGTTTATCCAGAATCACAGTGTGGATTCCGAGCCAACAGGTCCACCACTGATATGGTATTCTCCCTTAGACAACTGCAGGAGAAATGCAGGGAACAACGACAGCCACTCTTTATAACCTTCATAGATCTCACGAAGGCTTTCGACCTGGTCAGCAGGGATGGCCTCTTCAAGATTCTCCCCAAGATTGGATGTCCACCCAGGCTCCTCAGCATCATCAGATCCTTCCACAAGGACATGAAGGGCACTGTTGTCTTCGATGGCTCCACATCAGACCCCTTTGACATCCGAAGCGGCGTGAAGCAGGGCTGTGTTCTTGCACCAACCTTGTTTGGGATCTTCTTCGCTGTCCTGCTGAAGCAGGCCTTTGGAACTACAACAGAAGGCATCTATCTCCGGACCAGATCAGATGGAATGCTCTTCAACCTCTCCAGACTGAGAGCAAAGTCCAAAGTCCAGCTGAAATGTCTTTGTGACTTCCTCTTTGCCGACGATGCAGCTGTCACTACCCACTCTGCCAAAGATCTCCAGCAGCTCATGGATTGTTTTAGCAAGGCCTGCCAAGATTTTGGACTGACAATCAGCCTGAAGAAAACACAGGTCATGGTTCAGGATGTGGACTCACCTCCCTGCATTACAATCTCTGCGCATGAACTGGAGGTTGTCCATGACTTTGTGTACCTTGGCTCAACGATCTCCGACACTCTTTCTCTCAATACCGAGCTAAACAAACGCATCGGTAAAGCAGCTACCACGTTTTCCAGACTCACAAAGAGAGTCTGGTCCAACAAGAAGCTGACGGAACATACCAAGATCCAGGTCTACAGAGCTTGCGTCCTGAGTACACGTCTGTACTGCAGTGAGTCATGGACTCTTCACTCACAACAGGAGAGGAAACTGAATGCTTTCCACATGCGCTGCCTCCGATGTATTCTCGGCATCACTTGGCAGGACAAAGTTCCAAACAACACAGTCCTGGAACGTGCTGGAATCCCTAGCATGTATGCACTACTGAAACAGAGACGCCTGCGTTGGCTCGGTCATGTCGTGAGAATGGATGATGGCCGGATCCCAAAGGATCTCCTCTATGGATAACTCGTGCAAGGAAAGCGCCCTACAGGTAGACCACAGCTGTGATACAAGGACATCTGCAAGAGGGATCTGAAGGCCTTAGGAGTGGACCTCAACAAGTGGGAAACCCTGGCCTCTGAGCGGCCCGCTTGGAGGCAGGCTGTGCAACATGGCCTTTCCCAGTTTGAAGAGACACTTGGCCAACAGTCTGAGGCTAAGAGGCAAAGAAGGAAGGCCCATAGCCAGGGAGACAGGCCAGGGACGGACTGCACTTGCTCCCAGTGTGGAAGGGATTGTCACTCCCGAATCGGCCTTTTCAGCCACACTAGACGCTGTTCCAGAACCACCTTTCAGAGCGCGATACCATAGTCTTTCAAGACTGAAGGTTGCCAACAAGCCATATCAGCAGTAGAAAGAGACCTTATGTTTGAGGCATTTCAGGAGAGTTTTGCAGGTCATATAGGAACATCAGGTGATTTTGTGAGAAGAGGAAACAAGGACAGTCACTGCACAGGTCAACATTATATAAGTGAATTCTTATAACAAGGGCAATACACAAGCTTAATTTTAAGTACCAGGGATATGGCCCAATATAGCAGTACCCTGATCCTTAACTGGTACATTTAGCAGTATTTTATTAAATACTTAGTTGACCAGTGTGGTGTGAGCTTTGGTATTAGCACACTAACCATTCTTATGAGGCCTGTGTAAATTCTATTTTTAGAATGCAGGTGCGCATCGCTTAAAGATCGGGCTGCGTTGCCGCAACCCCATTGTTAAGTGATGCCATTGTTAAACAAAGTAATCTTTTCAAAGCCTCTGGAGCGTGTGGCCTCTGCAGGGCTCAGAAAAGCATCCGGAGATAAGGGGAGCACAGATCCTCTCAGCTCCAGTGGCTTTGGGGGTGTGACAGCGATCAGCGACGGACCATTGCGTATGTGGTCCGTTGCTGGTTGGAATATTGCTAAACAGCATTCACCTGTAGCTGAACAAGAGAACCCCTGTGAGATGGGTTACTAGAAAAGTGATGTTGACCAGTTAATACTCTATCATTTAATTATTAACATTATTAACAGTATTTATATACCGCTTTTCAACTAAAAGTTCACAAAGCGGTTTACAGAGAAAAATCAAATAACTAAATGGCTCCCTGTCCCAAAAGGGCTCACAATCTAAAAAGATGCCAAGGAATACCAGCAGACAGCCACTAGAACAGACAGTGCTGGGGTGAGGTGGGCCAGTTACTCTCCCCCTGCTAAAAAAAGGAGCACCCACTTGATAAAGTGCCTCTTACCCAATTAGCAGGGGTAAATTACCAATTTAACCTTTTTTCTCATTCATAATCAATTAATGTGTATTTCTGATTGTATATTATCACTTTCAGAGCCCTAACATGGGTGGAGTTTGATAGGCACATTCCCTGTGCGCTAAGCCGGGAGGGCACAAGACTGCTGCAAGGTCCACCTTAGTTATGGAGGAGGCGCTGATGGCTTCACAAGCCCCATTCCTTCTCCTGTAGAGTCTCTGTTCACAGGAGAAGGAATGGGGCCATTGCGCCCCAGCAGTGAGCATTCCACCCATTGGGGAGAACTCAGAAGTAACATCACAATATCACATCATACTGTCACTGTCCTGGGTGCTGGGGCAGTATGTTACAGCAACGATCACCAGGTTGTATTTATGTCTGCATACCAAAATTGGATCAAGCCCTGTCTGTAGACACAGCATTGTTTCTCCTACTTCATATGGTATTTAGGAAATTGAAACTCATTTTTGCACGTGCCCAAGTTGGGAGACAGGTGAATTCCATATCAATCAATCAACAGTATTTATATACCGCTTTTCAACTAAAAGTTCACAAAGCGGTTTACAGAGAAAAATCAAATAACTAAATGGCTCCCTGTCCCAAAAGGGCTCACAATCTAAAAAGATGCAAATGAATACCAGCAGACAGCCACTAGAACAGACAGTGCTGGGGTGAGGTGGGCCAGTTACTCTCCCCCTGCTAAAAAGAGGAGCACCCACTTGAAAAAAGTGCCTCTTACCCAATTAGCAGGGGTTAATTGGGTATGCTTAATTATATGCAGAAAGGGGGATAGTCTTTGATAAATAGGAATACTAGAAAAGTTATAAAGGTGCATGTAGTTTTGCTTTGGGTATGCACACGACTTCACAACTGACTTAGATCAGGGGTGTGGATGTTTGTGCCAGGCAATTGCTACAAAATAAAGATTTAGATTGTTGACCTTCAGGCTTCCCTCTGTCTTGAATGGCTGACCTCCTCAGATCGAATATTAAGGAGGCAATCATTAATTTCCTCCACACCCATATCAGAGGTTTCCAGGTCCACGTGAGTGTGTGTGTGGGGGGGGGGGAGGATGGAACAGATGCATAAACTCCATGCATTGCTTATAAACAATTTGGTTTCTAAACAATACATGGAGTTTATGTATCTGTTCCATTCCCCCTCCCCACGCATGGATATGGAAACCTCTGATATGGGTGTGGAGGAAATTGCCTCCTTAATATTTGATCTGGGGAGGTCAGAACACATGGCTTACAGATGACAACATTTGAACACATTACCAACATTTAAACATGTGGCTTACAAATAACAGCTACATATTAGGGAGGCATTTGAAAGACTTGAATGCTTTAGTAGAGATGGTTTGCAACTTGCTTATTAATATTCATGCAGAGGTGTTACTCATCAGAAACAAACACCTCAATAGATTGCTTATTAAAATATTTTGTAACCTTTATGTATGTTATTTTTTTCTGGTTACTTGGTTGCTGTTTTGTTTTTTAGTTGTTTGTTTGCTCACTAATAAAGGAGATGAGAAAGAAAAGCTGGGGGTGGTAAATATGAGATCAATTCCAAGTGTCATGGACTAGTAGCCTTCTTCCGTACTAGCTGGGCTCTAGTGTTCAGCTCAGGCCTCAGAATAATAATGTAGAACTTTGGAAGAAAGATGCAACTCAACAACCCACCACTGGAGGTCAAGATGCAGAAGACCTCCACAGCCACCATATATTTCCCCCTGGTGCTCAGGTAGCTGGGGACGAAAGATACCCAAACACTGCAGAACACCAACATGCTGAAAGTGATCAGTTTGGCTTCATTAAAAGTATCAGGCAGCTTCCTGGCCAAGAAAGCCACGATGAAGCTGATCAAGGCCAAGCATCCCATGTAGCCCAGGACAATGTAGAACATGAAAACTGACCCTTCATTGCATTGTATAATGATTTGGTCAATGTGGGAGTGCATGTCAAACTCTGGGAAGGGGGGAGATGTTGCCAGCCAAACCATACAGAGGCCAGCTTGAATGAGAGAACACAGAATGATGACTGAGACTGCCAGCCTCTTCCCCACCCATTTCCTCATGCTGTTTCCTGGCTTGGTGGCCATGAAGGCCAAAATGACAGTGATGGTTTTGGCCAACACACAAGACACAGCAACAGTGAAGACGATGCCAAATACAGTTTGGCGGAGAAGGCAGGTCACCTTCCCACGCCGACCAAGGAATAGGAAGGAACACAGAAAGCAGAGCAGCAGAGAAGAGAGAAGAGTGCAGGTGATGCCCCAGTTGTTGGCCTTGACAATGGGAGTATTCCGGTGTTGAATGAAGCTCCACATCACCAGAACTGTCAGCAGGGCAAGGAAAAGAGCCAAGGAAGACAAAAGGATTCCCAAGTTCTCTTTGTAGGATAGAAAGATTAAAACTTTGGGGATGCACTGATCCTTGCGACTGTTAGGGTACTGATTTTCTGGGCATTTGTCACACTGTTCTGCATCTGAAAGAAATAAGCCAATCTCCATAATTTCAGCATATCTATATTAGCCCATTCAACTTGATGGGATCAGCATCTTATAACTGGCATGAAATCAGGTATTATAGAGATTTCAAGAAGCTCACTGAAAAGAAAGTGATAGCAAGTTTTGCTTTTGAAACAGGAAGTCATTGAACTGAATTAATTCAATTTGACTCTTTCAAAATCCATCAAGAATGTTCAGTGGCTATAATTAGACCATCATCAGAATGTTTCACTTGGGGATATGTGATCCAGGCTTTGCAGAGAACTACAGCGCAATCCTCAGCTCCCAGGGCGCTCAACTTCAGCGGCAGCAAAGAACCTGTGTGCCCATGGCAGCTGGGGAGTGGCACCTTGGGAGAAGGGGACTTTTGTCCCCTTCCCCAGGGTAAAGGAAGTAGCCCCTGAAAGTGGCTACTCGATTCACTGCCGAGTGATGTACAAGCGTTTGTGTTGGGCAGTGAGCCCCACACGAACACTCAGGATCCACCAGTCTGCTCCACTGGTCCCACCTCCCTCCCTTCCGGCTCCATCCCCCCAGCACGACACCGCCTCCCTCTCTGAGCCTCCTGGCTCCCCGTCACGCCTGCTCCCTGCCTTCTCCCCAGCTTCCACCCACTCCCCCCTCCCCAGAACACCTCCTCCCCGCATCCCCCCATGCCTCCGCTTAACTTACCACAGCCCGGTGGTCCATGTGACCGCCAAACAGTGGAGCGCAGGTGCCCGTCTGATGCCAACCTAGTGCCAGGAGGTGCTGGGCTACCACCGGTGCTTGCCTAGCAGTAAGCCTCACAAACGTGTCTTACGGCACGTTTGAGACATTATGTGCTGGTGGTGAGCCGCTGCGCTGAGCCCAGGAATGTGCTCTTACACTTCAAAATCTTTTTTTTTTTTTTTTAAGCATGAAAAATGAGTTAGTGACAGAAGCCACAGGATTTTTCTGACCCACCAAGTTTTCTTCCAGGGAGTAAAGTTCCCCTTTTGTTGGTGAGGGGAACTCACAAAGTGTTCTGCTTTTTAAGAAAAATATTGGTATGCTGGACAGAGGCTCTTGCCTAGTGTAAAAGGAAATTTGGCAATGTCCGAACAGAGGATTGACCTGTTTTTGAGTGAAAAGAAAGAAATGCAAGAAAGCCCTTCTCCACATGAATTAAGGTGATTCAAATATTTATAAATTGATCAGTGCTATTGAAAGAAATGTGGTGTTTGGATAATTTGATGTCACATGTTAGGCTGTTGAGTGTATCTGCTAAGCAAGCTTTGCAGTTTTGGCAGTCATATTAAAATGAAAACCACACTTTTCAATGGGGAATATCTCAGAATGAATGAAATAGGCAGCAATCCTATAAGCACTTACTTGGGAGCAAGTCTCATTGAACTCAGTTTACATCCCAATCCTACCCAAAGTGCCACTGTGCGATCCAGTGGGGTCGGTGCAGCCTCCGCTGTATCCAGGGCTGGAATGGAGGCAGCTGGAGATCTCCTTGAGGTAAGGGAGAATTTGTCCCCTTACTCATAAGAACATAAGAACAGCCCCACTTGATCAGGCCATAGGCCCATCTAGTCCAGCTTCCTGTAACTCACAGCAGCCCCACCAAATGCCCCAGGGAGCACACCTGATAACAAGAGACCTGCATCCTTGTCAGACCCTTTGCATCTGACATAGCCCATTTCTAAAATCAGGAGGTTCCACATACACATCATGGCTCGTAACCCGTAATGGATTTGTCCTCCAGAAACTTGTCCAATTCCCTTTTAAAGGCATCCAGGCCAGATGCCGTCACCACATCCTGTGGCAAGGAGTTCCACAGGCCAACCACACACTGAGTAAAGAAATATTTTCTTTTGTCTGTCATAACCCTCCCAACACTCAATTTGAGTGGATGTCCCCTGGTTCTGGTGTTATATGAGAGTGTAAAGAGCATCTCTCTATCCACTCTGTCCATCCCCTGCATCATTTTGAATGTCTCAATCATGACCTCCCTCAGATGGATACTCCTTATCAATCCCTTGCAAACTCTATAGGTCTACTTGAAACTGTGCAAGCTTATTCATAGGTGCAGAAACAAGTAGCCCCATGTAGGATTTTCAGGCCTGGGAGCGGGTGAGGATGCAGAGGAGGCCTGCTCCGCCATTCCTGATTCCTCCCAGGCCTGAACAAACATTTTTTTTTTCATCCTCATGTAGAAATAATGATAAAAATGATAATAGCAATAATAATCAGAAAGTAACTTTGCAGTCTTTCACTCACCCATCTGCACTGAAATCCCATCTTCAGGGCACTGGACACAATCATAGCAACAAATCTGCTGCCCCTGGCGAACAAGCCTATTCTGGCCAGGATGGCACTTCTCAACACATCTGGACTGGGGCACCATCTAAGAATGATCACAGGAAATGGGTGTGTGTGTAGGTATCAACTGAATGGTACAGATTGCTATGATGTTCATTTTTCTCCATTTAATGACATACCTAGTCTTCTGTTTACATCCATGTGCCCTCAAAGTAACCAGCTATTTTATACCTTTCTCTTATCAACTCTATAACCAGACCAACACTGGGACTCTTTGGACCTGTGCCAGCTCTTCAGCTGGCACAAGTCAGAGGAGACAAAGGGCGCCTGTTGGTTGGCTCCAGAAGGGATAGCTTCCAGCACAAGTCACTTGTGCCACGTTCCACCCTCCTTCCTCTGAAACCCAGTCTTCCCAAATCTGCTCCAAACCTCCTACCCCTGGCCCCATTCTGCCCACCCTGCTGATTTACCAAGGACCTTCAGAGGATCTTCTCTTTCAATCATGGTGAGAGGGTACCCTTGCCATCCAGAGTGGTAGCCTGGAAGCAAGCAGCTACGAGCACTTCCCAAGCAGCTCTTACAATGCTGTAACCGTATTCCACCACCAGGACCCTAGTCCTGGAGGCACACTGCTATGTTAAGATTGGGCCATTAGAGTAGAATCCTGTTCATGTCTACTCAGAAGTCATTTCCACGGAATTAAATGGAACGCACTCCATTTTTTCAAAGAATTACAGCCTCAGCCTCCCCTGCAGTCTCCCAATTCTTGATTCAGAAAACAGCATCATTCTCCTCACCTGCTTGAACCTGGGATTCAACAGGATGGCACTTCCATTCAAGGTGAACTCTCTGCCTGCAGGAGCCTGGGGGTCCATCCTGCCAACACTGATGCTCTTGAAGGAGTGATTGGGGAATGTGACTGTGTTGATGATATCCAATGAACTTGCCAGATCTCCCTGCTGGTCGAGAGAAATTTCCTCCCCGGCACTGTTGTTGAAATGGACGTTTCTCAGGAAAGAATTGATCTGGGTCAGAAGGTGAGAGGTAGAAAGACAGATAAATAGAAGAACAGATTGTTTCTGTTTGTGTGTATGTGCGTGTGTGCGCACGCATATAAACACACATGCCATACGGACACAAACAGGTAAATCCAAGTCATATGAACCTTGTTAGCTGCTTATCAGTGGACTTTGGGGAGAGTCGCTCCAGCTGCTGCTTTTGGAAATGTATCTCACACACCTGCTCAGAACAGGAATTATTGATCTCCTAGTTCCGTGAGATGGTATGTAGTGGTGAGCATTTCATCATGGAAGAAGTTCAGTGTTTTATATTGAAGCAAAGTTGGGAGGGTTTTCTGTTTTTTGGAGAGCATAAAACAGAACTTTGCTTCCAAGAAGGAATTGCAGAATTGAGCAATTGTAGCTGTCTATTCCCATCAGTTCAGCTTCCTACTTTTTTGTTGACTCGTCATTGATGAAACCTGGGATGTGTGGTGCATGGGGACCTTTCACCCTTCTAGGAAGGCCTTTGTTCAAGGTCTTGGTTTCTGTGCCTGGTCTTTTTTGAATATGAGCTGGCCTGGCTCAGGCCATTGTGCCACTCCTCCGTGCTCCTTCATGCTCAACCCCCTAGTGGGTCCCAAATCACAGTTTGAGAAACACTAGCCCACACCTTGTGTTCATTCATGCTCAGCCCTCTCATGCTCAGTGTTCCCGTTATTTTGCACCATGAGGTGGATGTTACTCTAGAAGCCCAATCCTTTGGCTCATTTATGACATAGAGAGGACATCTCACTTTCAGAAATGCCTTTCCACAGATCACTGACAACGGCCATTTTAGAGACATTGCAGCAAACAGCAGCAGTGGTGGTAGACACTTGTTAGGTCCGATACTACCTAATTCCCCACATGACCAATGCAGAGGCCCCAATGCAGCTCCTGCTTAATCCTGTGAGGGAATTTCTGACTTTCCCAGGATAAACCTGTGCCTGGCCAAAAGGGCTACTCAGACCTGTGCCAGCTCTATATGTGACACACTTCTGTGAGGTTGCAGTTCAGGGGATCAAAGCCAGGAATGGGTCAGGATTTGACGGCTACTGCTGCTGCTGGACCCACCCACTTCCCAGTCCCAATCTGCCATACTCCCTGCACCATTGCCACCCCATGCTGCCTACCCCACCTGGCACTCCCCTCCTCATCTCCCTCCAACCACCTACATGCACTTACTAGAACCAGCAGGTTTCCACTGCCTGTGTCATGCGGACCTGGCTGTTCACCACTTCTGGCAGTGACCGCGCCACGAGATCTGGCAAGTCACCTTTGGAAAAAGCCAGAAAGCACTCGGCATCATCAGGATCGGGCTGTTAACTTCAGATCATGTGATGCCACAGTGTGCAAAGATTAGCGAGTTCTGAACAACTTGTAACTTACAAAGCTCAACACAACCCATTAGTGAGAAATGCTCAGAAGCAAGGAGCAGGCCAGAGGATTTGTGCAGATATCATTACACACTTGGGAATAAAACCCATTGAATAGAGAGGAATTTCTTCCATCCCTACCAACTGCTATAAGAGGCACCTTTTAAAATGTGTCCTCATGTTTAGCAGATGGCAAGTAACTGTCCCTCATCACCCCAGCATGGCATCTTTTCAGTGGCTGTTGCTGGTGCTTTCTCCATTTTTTTCTTTTCTTTCCAGATTGTGAGCCCTTTGGGGGATGGGGAGCCATTCTTTAATTTACCTGTGTGAGCTGCTTTGTGAATTGCTTTTTTTTTTTAAAGGATATAAATATTCTTAATAATGATGATACTTATTGCACTATCAGCTAATGTAGAAATTCATTTATGACTACAAGTACTTTCCACTGCCTTCTGCACATGAATTAGGAACCAGAATCCAGCCAGTTTTTGTGTCAAAATGCACTTGTGGTTTATTACACTCAAATTGAGAGAGACGGGCAAGATAGTCCGACCTGCCATGGTTGGAGATTCCAGATACTCAATGTAGCTCCATCTCTGATGGCTTTTGGCTTGGATCTTGATGAAAACATGGCACGGAGAGCATGTGCGACAGAATACACAGCATTGTAGATCCTGTAGCTCTGGCCAGTCATTTGCATTTCAAACACAGGTGCTGGGAGGCTCCTCAACTTCTCCTTCCCACTGCACTTTGCAACTCCTCTCACAGAGGACAAGGGAAGAAAACATTTAAATGCCAAAGCCCAAAACTGTGGCATGAAAAGAAGCTTTGATTGGTAAGGGTTGATTGTCTCCAAGAAATCTTCATATCCTGGCATATCATTTGAGTGGAGGGCAAAGTATAACGTACCATTGAATGTTTTGGGTGTAAACAGAGCCAGATGTTCTACAGCTGCAAAATCCCACTGAGCTGTAATGATCCAAACCTTTTCTATTGGCTTTCTTAATTTAATTTCATTGAGGATTAGAACTCTTCGGAAAATCTCCATTGATCGTGCATCCCCGTTAAGAAGAATCACATTGCTTTTGCTCAATAACAGAGTAGAATTTATTCTTTCTGTGGTAGAAAGTAGGAGATCATCAGATGGATCCCAGTAACTCTTTAGTGTTGGAATTATTTCTGTAAACTCAGCACAAATGTTGTTCTCCAGGAGCTTAGATGTCAAGCTCTGCAGGAAAATTGCCCCAATTTCATCATCTGAAACAATGACACCAATCCATGTCCATCCAAAGTGCTTAAGGAGATGAAGAATCCCATCATGCTGAGAATTTCCAGTTGGAAGCATGTTATGGAGTAAAGGAAACTGAGTTTTATCACTCAATACATGGTGAAAGGAGTTGTAATTGAACTAAGGAGAAAAGACAACAGTATTTTTAGAGGTGACAGAAACCTTTCTCTCCTCCTGAGTTTCAAAATTTTTCTCCCAATCTCTAGCAAGAGGGAATGTGCCCCTCAAGGTTTCTGATTCAGCACCAAACATTGTGAAATCTGAATGTCCTCTAATGCTTTGCTATTGGCAGGAGTATTGAAGGGCTAAGTTCAAAGGATAGAGAAATACATACATATCTCTCAATACGGAGAAATTTGAATTCATTCTACATGAAGAGAAATGTTTAACTAAACACAAAATTGCACAACAACATACACACCACACTTCTGTATTCATAACAGCCATTCTAAACAGAACAAAACAACAGAAAAAAGAGTTTCTTTTTCTAATGTATGCTGGTGCAAGTACCAGGTGGCTACCTGAAGAGGACCTGGGCTGAGCCAAATGGGCAGAGCCAAATTTTTTATCTTGGCTGCTTTGGTGGAATGACCTACGAATAAATGCACCAGCTGGACTGCTCCCTTCATTTCCATTAATCAAGTGCAATGTTCATTTCAAGGAAGGAACATACTTGTGGAAGTTTGTAGGTATTTAAGATGCTGGGCATGTGGATTGTATTTTGGGGGATGATCCCTCCAATGATGGCCATGAGCTTGTGTTTCTGGCCACAATGGTAATTATAGCGACACCCTGTGAAAAGGAGATTCAGAGTGCCATAAGCGCTCCCCAATGAATTCAAAATATCTGCAAAGGTGATGCGTCTCAGCGTCTTGTTGGATAAGACGTTGGCATTCCTGTTGATCTCATTTATGGCAAACTCAATAGCAAGAGCTTCATGGTATTTCCTGGGGAACATACTGCAATGAGAGTTTCACTTGATTAAGGCACATGCAATGAACTCTTTCTGCTACAGAAACTGTTGGAGTTATGCCATGTAAGAGCAAAACCCGCATACCTCTAAAGGATCACGTTAATGTTTTGAATAATTTTGTTTTCCACATCTTTTTTTTTAATCCTCTAAAATCCTCCCTTTGAGGGCTGTGATGAACTCACCAAATTTGATTTTATTTGCTGCAAGCTGATGTCAGCTTATCACATAGCACAGATTTTAAACATAGCTACCTAGATAAACAGACATTGTATCTGAGTGTCTGTGTTATGTTTAGATAGTCCCTCCATTGAATCCTAATCCATGCTGTGATATGGTACATCCCAACCCCAGGATGAACACTTCAGTGATGAATAGAGATTTATTTTGTGTTTGGCCAAGGTAATTGGGGAAGGACTTGAGCTGAGGCAGGAATTGAATTCCTTTGGTTTCTTCTAGCTTCTTCTTATTTTAATTATTTATTTAAAAGATATTTATCCCAACTTTCCTCTGCCGGAGCACATGCCCTATGCAGCTTACAATTTAAGGATAAAATATACACTGGATCAAATCAATAAATAAAACCAGCAAAAAATAAATAAATCCAATTTGAAAAGGGTAAAAACACTCAAGGATCTTCTGTGAAAGCACAGGAAGGAGACAAGCCATCACCCAAATGTCAAACGAAACAAAAAGGTTTTGAACCCTCACTTAAACGCCTTGGGGGGGTAGATCTTAATTTTCCCAGTACGGGGTTCCTTAATTGTGGCACCACTACTGAGAAGGCTCACCCCTGTGCCACCATCCTCCTAACTTATACCACTATGAGAAATGTAGCAGAAAGTCAGCATGCCACAGAGATCTGGCAGTGGATTGAGATATGGGATTTTCAGCTTCACGAGTGTTGCTGCTCTTTCAGAGCCTGAGCACCCTGCCCTGGTTCTTTGCAGCCAAATTATTAGGCTACAAAAGACGCTGCAGAACAGCTTGGAAACAAGTTGGAACATGGATTAACAGACATGCATGTATCTCATCCCTTCCATAGGAATAAATTCAGGATGGTTGGATTTCTTCTGCTCTCAATCCAAATTTAGAAAGATTTATTGCAAACTGAAAGTGACAGACATGTTGCGGAACAAGAGGACTTTACTTGAATAGGAATCTAGTCACACACAGAGAAACAGAGAAATGTAACAAAAATGTCAAGAGTAATTGTATAATGACTGTATCTGTATATTATTGTTGTTGTTGTTGTTGTTGTTGTTGTTAACAGTATTAATATACCGCTTTTCAACAAAAGATCACAAAGCGGTTTACAGAGAAAAATCAAATAACTGATATCTAAAAAATTATATTGTTTCTGCATTCAGATATTATCCAGGAGAGGATGGCTGAAATAAGTACTTACAGCATGATGAGTGACCATTTTGGTCTGGCATTAAAGGGAAGTTCCCTGAGCTCTGCGTGTACGAAAGATGTAAATTCACCAATTAGAATACCTTCTAAAGAATTAGTGTCTACGGGGCAGGACTGCGAATCACTTCGAGGGTCACAATTCATACTGACACTATGAGGCAGTTGCAGTAGCAAAGTTATCAGCAGTAAAGGAATCAGTCTGCAGATCAGAAAGCCTTGGCCCCAGACATACTGGGCCCCCTTCATTGTGACATATCTGGCCATCATCAGTGCTGTTACTGCCATCAGCATTCTTGAAAAGTGCTATAAAATGGACCTCAAATCTGACAACAGTTACAGCTTCCCCACTACACAGACCCTGAAATTCCCTTTAGTTACAGCTCTGCCTGTTTTCAGTGAAACTCTCAGAAATGTGAAACCCAAATTGCTTTGAACTGGGTCTTTATAACCAACTATAGAAGTGAAGAGTGTATCACCTTGTGTGTTGTTACAAAATCTGCAAGTGCCTTCTGCTAATCCTTGGCGTATTCACTACCTGACCGATTATGAAAATTGCAGGGTTGAGAATTGTTCTTCCCAAAGCACTTGAAGACCTGCCAGACTAAAGTAAACATGTTGGATGGATCCACAGTCAAAAATTGCTCTGCACTGGGAAGGAAGTAAAGGTCTCCAGTGCATGTTGGGTATGGAACATAACGTACTGAAAGAATATCTACTAGCACAAGCGCTGTGGGTAAAAGGAAATTGTCAGTGACCAGAAGCTCAGATTTCCTCCCAAACCCATAACTTTTTTTCTTTTTCTTGCATATTCTGAAGACATTGTGTGTGTCTCTGTGTGTGTTTTCAATTCCATTTGTCTTCATTATCAGGAGCAGTGATTTTCAACCTTTTTCACCTCACAGCAGAGGAGGTGGCACAAGTCTGAGGAGACCCATAGGGGCCAGCGACCCTTACCCAGGGGTAAGGGGAAAATTTCCCCTTGCCTCTGGTTGAGCTACTTCTGGTGGCTATCCTGCGCTGGATACAGCACTAGCCTCTTTGCTTGCCTGTTCCAGCGCAGGATAGAATTGTGCTTAAGGCACATGTGAAAGGTGGCTACAGGAGATGAAATCCCACTTGGCAACAAAGCAACTGCAGATTAGAATCTTATTGCCAAACTCAGAAAGGACTGTTGTTTTAGTGGATCACATGCTGGAGTTGTACTGAGAAAATCCACATTCAAATCTCAGCTTAGCCACGAAGACTTCTGAGTAACCAAAGGCCAGTCAAAATTTGTCACACAAATTTATTTCTCAGGCTTTGTGAGAATAAAAGAGAAGCATGTGTGCTACTCTGGAATCCTTAGGGTCAGATATCAGTATAATAGAAATATCATTTTTGGGGACCCCAAGAGAAGATTTCCATTACCCACCCAGTATCCTCTTTCTAAATATGGATATTGAAACTATAAGTGTTATAGTTCACACAGTGTTGTCAGAAACATATCCCATATTTCTGGCAAACTAAGCTAATGGTGATCCAGCAACAGAAAAGCTTTGAAATAAAAGCTTGAAAATTGAGAGCAAAAGGAGGAAACAATTTACATTATGATTACATGAGGTGCTTTGAATCAAGCTAGAAGAATCTAAATTTGTTGTGCTCATTAAGTTGTAGCTCATCTTACTTTGTATGGAAAAATATGTTTCCCAATATATTCATCATCCCTATTATACAAAGATATAAACCTAATATATTCATGTGTGCGTGCATGCACATTCCAAATAAAAAAATTGTAACAGATGTGTGTGTGTGCGCATTCCAAATAAAAAATGGTAACAGATCTACAGGTGGAGCCTATTTATCCGTGGTAGTTCCGCATGATTAACAAAAAACCTCGTTGTGCTAAATGCCATAGATATATGCAAATTTGCTGCATCCTGACACTTCCAGATGGAAGGAAACTAAGGCAGCTGTTCTCAGTTCCCTCCCCTCCACTCTGTACTCAGCCCTCCTGTTGCCAGCTGTCCTGCTTCTTTCACAGTTGGAATGGTGAGCTTGCTTGGGAAGCCTCGTCCTCTGGCCACCATCATGGAAGTTCTCATGCTTTGCTTGGTGGGTAGGTTTGCTTGTGCAACATGTGGGGGGATTTGGCAAACACTCCCTTGGTTTTTTAAAGCAATCCCCTCTGTTGCTACCACACCTGCCCCTGTGTGTGCATGTGTGTGTGTGTGTGTGTGTGTGTGTGTGTGAGAGAGAGAGAGAGAGAGAGAGAGAGAGAGAGAGAGAGAGAGAGAGAGAGAGAGAGAGAGAGCTCTACCTTGCTGCACCTTGCTGTGATCTGGTTACACAGGGTTTCCCGCCCCCCTCTTCAGCCTCTTTGCTGGCTCAGGGGCTCCAGGAATGTTACTGTTCCTTGGAAAGGGGAACCTCTTCCATGGCTCCAGGGCTATTCCCTGCCTGGAATAGACCTCCAACATGCAAAATTCCCCTGCAAGATGCCCCTCAAGCTGCAATGTCCTTTTCCCATCCAACAGCTGCAGCTTAGAAATGGCGAGATTCAGCATTACCTATGTCAAGGTCACTGGATTCAGCTATAAATTCCAGGAGAAGCATCTGTGCTGAGTGTAAATCAGACAGGTCTTAACCATACCAACCTCTGTAGATTCAAAGTGTACTCCATAGAAATTGATAACTTCTTGCACCCAGTGGGATGTAATTATTATTATTAATAATAAAAATATAGCACCATCAATGTGCATGGTACTTTACATTAGAAGAGAAGTCCTTGCTCTGAGGAGCTCACAGACACAATAAGAACAAGGGACTTGACTGAGGAAGGGCACCAAGGAAACGTCCTGTTTTGGACATCTTTTTCTCAAACAGCAATTTCATTCCAAACCACATTGTGAATTATTTCTAAAATGTGGGACACTTTCAAAAGTGGATTGTATCACAAACATCCTCTGTTCCAAGAGTGAAACTTGAAAGTTCCACAAGGCAGGCAGAAGCATATTTAATATAGCTAATATAGAGAACTGAGTCTTGACTTCACAATATTGAAGCAGTAAACCCACAATCATTTGGATTCTGTGAATGTAGTTTTATGGCTTTCTGGAGTGCCCCTTGCACATCCATGTTTCTCAAGCTATAGATGATCGGATTAAGCATTGGTGTGAGAATCCTGTATAGCACAGGCAAAATCCGATCCTGCTCCTGGGAGTATGTGGAGTTGGGACAGATGTATGTGTTGAGGGAGGTTAGGGTGTGTGTAGGAGTCTCCAGCAGAGCAAAAACAAACGGCAGCACAACAGAAACGCGAGGCTGATGTCCAAGGCAATCTCTCAGAAGGCAAAGAAGCACTTGACACGAGAGTTAGGTTCCATCACCAAGATATATTATATACAAGGATATTTACAGCAACACTGGTCAGTCATACAGCAACACACATATATGGCATCCTGATTCCTATTCCCCAGCTCACCTACATGCTCACCCTCACACTCACACTCACCGTTGAGTGTTTGTCTGCGGCCTTGTTATATGCAGAAGGCACACCCACAATCAACTGCACAGAGTCAGCAATCAGGAACAGCTGCTACCTGTTACTTGCAACAAACAGACTATTCACCATAGTGTTTGTTACATTCCCTCCTGTGCACAGAACCTGAGTGATTTCCTGGGTTCAGACCTCAACACCCCTCCAAATCATTCTGGTCCTGTCCCAGTGCACAATCTTTTACATTTAACTGATAACAGAATTTTTCATGTTTCGTTACAGACAATGGTTTTGTCAATACATCCGCCAGCGGTGCCTCCGTAGGACAATAGTTTAATACAATTAAACGGTTTCGTATTGCCTCCCTTACATTAGCATGTCTCAGCTCTATATGCTTAGTTCTGTTTTTAATTCTGTCTGACTTTGCCATGGCAATACATGTTTCATTGTCTTCCAGAATTTGGATTGGTACACTCATGTTAAGCCCTAGATCTATCAACAGCTGTTTGTACCATATTACTTCGGTACAGGCCAAGGATAGACTACCATATTCTGCTTCTGATGAGGATAGCGCAACGTACGTCTGCTTTACGCAACACCAGCCAATCAGAGCGCCTGCAAACATTATAGCTAGACCAGAAATAGACTTTCTTGTGTCTGGACAATTGCCCCAGTCTGCACCAGCATATATGAGTAGTTCTTCTGGGCCTTGTGGATTAAGAACTAACCTATGATGTAGAGTACCCTTTAGATATCTTAGAAGTCTTTTTAGTGCTTGGAAATGTTGCTGTGTAGGAGCGGATACAAACCTGCTCAGTATATCAATAGCACAAGCAACATCAGGTCTAGTCCACTGAGAAAGATATTGCATGCTGCCCACTACCGATTGATACATTTCCCGATCACAAGGTGGACTCTCTGCACTTGCAGTTTGCATGAAATTAGGGACCATAGGTGTTTTGCAACATTTGCACTCATTCATATTGCACCTCTCTAGCAAAACTCTACTATTTTCTGTGCCTGGTGTAATTTGTACCCTCCAGGAGTGGGTATTACATTCACTCCGAGATATTTGCTAATGGGACCAAGGGTTCTTAGGGTGAGGTGTTTCCTTAATTCTATTAATACCTCCTCAATTTTCTGTTGAGTCTTCGCCAAAACAATAAGATCATCCACAAACACCGTCACAAGTATCTGGTTCTCTCCATTATCTTTTATATACAGACATGGGTCCGCCTTGGATGCTGTGAACCCAATGTCTTTTAGACGGGAATCTAAACAGACATTCCACTGGTGGGGGCTTTGCCTTAGCCCATATATGGCTTTTTGTAGACATAATACCTGCCCTTCTTGAAGGCTTTGAAATCCTTCAGGCTCTTGCATACACAACATTATCCCCTCTTCCAATGGGGCGTGTAAAAATGCTGTTTCTATATCCACATACATGGTTTTCCAGCCACGCCTGGCAGCATAAACCAAAACGGTTCTAAAGGTTTCAGCTCGGACAGTAGGTGAGAAGATCTCATCATAGTCCTGAGCTGTCTGGCTAAACCCCTTTGCCACCAACCTTACCTTATAGACCGGTGTTCCTCCAGTCTGGCTCTGTTTTAGTTTAAAGACCCAGCGAGTGCCAATCGCTTTCTTGCCCTGGGGAAGAGTTGCAGCTGAAAATACAGCATGCTTTCTCATAGATTCTATTTCAGCCTTCATGGCCTCCTCCCAGAGCATCCTCTCAGCATTAGGTAGCTTCTTAACTTGGGAGTAATCCCGGGGTTCCGGCCCTACAGTCTGACACATTGAAATTGACTCAGGCACATAACGATCAGGGGGTTTTGTCACTCGTGTGGTTCTGTGTAAGACAGGTGAAACAGGATCCTGTGAAGTTATTTCTGTTTTCTGCCTACTTTCAATTTTGGGTTCACATGTTGTACCTGTTGTCTAGGTGACACCCTTCTAGGCGATTGAGAAGCATTTTCACTTTCATCAATCCCAGGTGCAAGAGGTATAAACACAGTTTGTTCTACTGAAGTCCATTTAGGGTTATAAAATTTCACAGACCTGGAGATTATTAACTTGCCTGACTTGGTCATCAACCTATACCCCTTACTTCCAGGTTCATAACTTAGCAGGGTAACAGGCTGAGCTCTGGGAGCTTGCTTTCTGCTCCTTCTCTGCACCAGTACTTCCCCACATGTACCAAATGGGTATAAATGTTTTAGAGAGGGAGGTTCCCCATGTAACATTTGATAGGGAGTCATTCCAACTATAGAGGAGTAGGTGTGATTAAAGACATAGCAGGCACATTTTGCAGCCTCCGCCCAATAGCCATAAGGAAGCCATAAGGAAGCCAGAACATATATTTTGAATACCTGTCAAGAACAAGTAGTAGGAACCTGGCACCACCAATAGATTTATCCATGGGTCCTATTAGATCTGAGTCAACAAGCTCTAGGGGTTTACTAGCTATCCGCTCACTCCTATTTGCCACAGAAGCTGCTGTTATATTAACCTTTTTACAGACAGCACAATTCAGGAACTCTTTACAAGGGGTTAAATTCAAGCCCTTTGAATACTTTACTGTTTGCAAAACAGCCTTGAAGCTTGGATGTCCTAAGGACCTATGCAAGACATGGATGCAACCATGATGCTTAGGGTTGATAGCATGTGTAACATGTGCCTCAGCCCTAGGCTGGACAATAAACAGGCCATCTTTTTCAATTCCCAGCATACATTTCTTCCCTTGTTTGGACACTGTGCAATGCTTCCCAGCAAAAACAACATGATAGCCCTTTTTGCACAACGCTGATACACTGAGCAAACTGTGTTGTAAATTCGGAGCATATAGGACCCCCTCCAAAGGTTCACACAGTTCTGGCAAGCGAACCACCCCACATCCTTCCACAGGAGAGGACAGCCCATCCACCAATACCACGTAAGACCTATCAGGTGATCCTAAAGTGGAAAAAAACACTCTTAGAATTTGCTACATGCTCAGTTGCACCACTGTCCAATATCCATACAATGGAGGTTGACTCCTTTTCAGTTGCATGTACCAGAGAAACCTCTGGTCTATGTTTGCCACATGGCCCTTGCCTTCGAGGCTTCCTGGAGCCCTCCTTGCAGGGCAGGCCCTTTGTAAATGATCTTCTGCGCCACAGGAAAAACACTTCCTCACATAGTGCAGTGCAGGCATGGGGGAGGACACATCCATACTGCAGGTTGCACCTGCAGAAACAGGGGCAGATGTAGTCCTTCCTCTGGAGTTGTTTTCCAGACGTCGCTCGTGCTCCTGCTGCAGCTGGCCAGTGATGTAAGCAAGAGTCAATTGAGCCTCTGGTAAACATTCCAAAGCAGTGACCAAATGGTCAAAGATCTGATCCAGAGAGGACAACACAATATAGGCTTTCTGCACCTCTGGAAAAATCATATTTTGCTCCTGCAACCTCAGGAACATGTTTTTCATGTAGAGCATGTGCTCTGTAACACTGGCTCCTGCCCGCATCTGAGCACGATACAACTGCCGTGTGAGAGCAATCTTTGAGGCCACAGTCGTTTGCACATGAATCTGCCTCAAGGTCTCCCAACACACAGCTGCAGAGGTGATTCCACGAACATGCACTATCTGACTCTCTCCCACACATAGCACAATGGTAACCAGCGCACGTTCCACCAACCTCCTTTCAGAAGCGTCTGGTTGGGGTGGGGGGTTCTCCACCACAGTCCATAGCCCCTCCTTACGTAGGAACATTTCCACATGGGTAGCCCAGGTGAGGTAATTCGTCTCATGGAGCTTTACGATAGGAAAGCCAGTCAAAGCCATCTCGGTGCCAGCAGCCTGCATTCCGTCTTACAGCAACAGCAGATAAGACCCACGCTTCCAGGCAGCAAATGAAAACAGGAACGACCTTGGAAACATCAACAGCCTGGGTCCATAACCTGTTGAGGGAGGTTAGGGTGTGTGTAGGAGTCTCCAGCAGAGCAAAAACAAATGGCAGCACAACAGAAACGCGAGGCTGATGTCCAAGGCAATCTGTCAGAAGGCAAAGAAGCACTTGACACGAGAGTTAGGTTCCATCACCAAGATATATTATATACAAGGATATTTACAGCAACACTGGTCAATCATACAGCAACACACATTACGGCATCCTGATTCCAATTCCCCAGCTCACCCTACATGCTCACACTCACCGTTGAGTGTTTGTCTGCGGCCGTGTTATATGCACAAGGCACGCCCACAATCAGCTGTACAGAGTCAGCAATCAGGAACAGCTGCTACCTGTTACTTGCAACAAACAGACTATTCACCATAGAGTTTGTTACATTCCCTCCTGTGCACAGGACCTGAGTGATTTCCTGGGTTCAGACCTCAACAGTATGTGAAGATGATGGTGCCAAAGTAGATGTTGACCACAGTCAGGTGAGAAGCACAGGTAGAAAAGGCCTTGAGACACCCTTCCTTTGTGCTAATCCTGAGAATGGCTGAAACTATATAGACATACAACACCAGAGTAACCAGAAATGAACACATGATCACACCTCCACCCACCACAAAGGTCGCAATTTGATTGGCTTGAGTGTCAGAACAGGAGAGCGGAAACAGGTGTGGGATGTCACAAAAGAAGTGTTGGATGACATTGTCCTGGCAGAAAGACAAAAGGGATATCATGCCAGAGTGCACACCAGAGTTAACCAAGCCCAAAATCCAGGCAGATGCTGCCAGCCACACACATGTTTTGGGGTTCATGAATACACCAACATACATGAATACATACATGAATATGGTTCATGAATACACCATAGTGCAGTGGGTGGCAAATGACAGCATACCGGTCATATGCCATCACACCCAGCAGGAGGCATTCAAAGCCACCAAAGGAGATGAATAAATACATTTGGGAGAAGCAACCAGCAAGGGAGATTCGCTTGTCCTGAGAGAGATAACTTATCAGCATCTTGGGAACAGTGGAAGATGTGAACCCAATGTCCACAACAGAGAGATTACCCAGAAAGAAATACATGGGGTTGTGCAGTCTGCTGTCCAAAGCAATGATGAGAAGAATGAGAGTGTTTTCACCCTGGGCCACCAAGTAGCAAAGGAGAAAGAGACCAAAGAGAATGAGTTGGACCTCTGGGTCACTGGAGAGCCCCAGGAGTATAAATTCAGTAACAGCTGTGCCATTCTGCACCATCCGATGTAGGGGCTCCATCTGTGAGGGAATATTAAATGGAATATTTGTCAAAAGGTGGCACATGGAATAGAGGGTTTAGCCACACAAATACAAGCATGACAACAGTCAAAGCACAACGGCAGTTTTTCTTTTCAATCCCTAGAAAGCATTTGTGCTGCCCCATTCTTTGCTTTCTCTCTCTCTTTCCAGCTTCCTCCTCCTAATGAACTCTCAGAAACTCACAGAATTTATATACCTTTAACTTTTCAAGAAGAAACATCAGCTTTCACAAACTCCAGTTCTCAGGACTATGGGAATATCTGATCCAACCCCATTATAATGGAATTCGGTGGGGGGTTAGCCTGAACTCCATTCCCTGCTAACACTAAAAATGCTTTTCTCCAACCAGCGCACATGAAGTATTTTTAAGCACATCATCTTCCCTTCTGATTGTAACAGTGTTGTATCAGGGCAGGGGTACATCCAGTGTTACAACCAGAGACAAAATTTGGATGCACAGATCAAGCTAAATATAGCACAGAACATTTTTTCCCTCAAGACAAACTTTTTGGAAGAGAGTTGCGATTGGATCTCCTAATATTTGTTTTTAACTTTAAAGTTAACAGATTCTAGATTTGTCTGAAATAACAGATTCAGATGAAAGAGTGTTTATTCTTTATACTTATTCTATCTCTCCCCCCTTGGGGCAAATAGCCCTTACTCTGCCATGTCCCAGAAAACCCACTTACCATTGCATCATCAATATATCAAGACAAGGAAAATTCCAGTTCTAGGACCACATACTGTATTAAAGGGAGGCAGGGAGGCTGTGGGGGGCATGCACTGGATCCTATCCCCCTTTTCTTCAGCCTCCCCACCTCCTTTTCTCCCTAAACTTCCACTAGTGAAATTGCTAGTCTGAGGAAACCCACTGAGGAGCAGGAGGCTTACAAAAGTGTCAGGGAATTAAAACTCCTTTTGCCTCTGAAGCCTCCTGATTTGTCCTCCCCCACTGGAAACAGTGTGCCCATTTTTGGCGTGGCTGCACCAGTGGGGGGGGGGGATAAGAATAGAATTGTACTCTAAATGGTGCCATATAAATGAAATGAATTATTACACTCCCCAGAACTTGACAGAGATACATACTGTAACAAGTATACAATGCTTACACATTCAAGATGACTTCGGGCCCCATCCTATTCAATTTTTCAGTGCCGGTGCAGCTGTACCAATGGGGCATGCACTGCATCCTGTGATGGGGAGGCAGTCACAGAGGCCTCCTCAATGTATAGGAACATTCACTCCTTTACTTCACACCTGCATTGTGGCAGCACCGGTGCTGGAGAGTTAGATTGGATTGGGCCCATAGAGATTTGTTTTCTGCCTCTGGTAGCCCAAGCCTAGGCAAGTCTACTCAGGAGTAAGTCTCATTCTAGTTGATGGGGCTTACTCCCAGGAATGTGTGGATTGAACTGCAGCCTGAAATATGGGTTTGGGGACTTGTAATGGCTATTGATGGATATATTTTTCATGAATGTATCTGAACTTTAGCTAGTAGCTGTCTCCACTGAATTTGGTAAATTCATTATAAGAACCTGACACCTTGCTACTAATTCTCCTCCTCCTAGCCTCTTCCCCACAAATAATTAACTGCATGTGGCATATCTGTCAGAGGAAAATGATGCATCACTTGCCTCAAGCACAGCATTGTCCAAGAGGGGAACTCCCAGTTCTCCCTTTTCCTCCAACATGTAAACCTGGCCCATGCTTCTCCTTTGAAGAAATCACACCTGGGATGATGCCATTTGTAGTGGAGACTTTTGGGGTGAGAAAAGGATTCTTATCTCTTCCTTACCCATTGGTTTTCCCCTGAAACTCCCCTACCAGTCTCCTTTCTTCAGTCCAAGTGCTAAGCCCTTGGATTGTCAATTATGTAGTGGGGGGATGGACGGATGGGACAGGACAGGACGACAACCTTGTGACCTGCTCCACCACATTCTTATATTGCCCAAAGTTCTCCAGTTTAGTGTGATGGGAAAGGAGCTTGCATGCAGCTGCAATTATATTTTAAACCTCATTATAAGATTAAACTGTGGAGTGTGATTTGAACTGGTGACTGTGAGGTATGATGGCTCACACATGCAAGCTTCGCTGCAGCCATCAAGCGGGGAGCATACATGTGTGAACTAGTTGTTGGACTGAGGAAAAGAACTGGTTTCAGATCTAAACGCAAATGTTTATGAGTTTTCATTGAAATTAGCTGCTAACATCACTTGTTTCATCTTTACTAATGCAATACATCTCAGAATGTCTTCCTGAGGACAGTGAAGTCAACAAATATTTAATCATTTCATGTGCTTAAAGATCTGGTCATAAATGATGACGGAAGGCCAGAAATTAATAATGATAATGATAGAATCTTGGCTGGAGCCTGAATTGTAAGCTATAATGATCTAGCTGATAATGCTAACATCCTATCCTTTGAATGTCCTCCCCTGATAAACCCAACTCCGCCACAGCAGAGGCCACCCCAATGCAGAGGGAGTGCAGGCCAAAGTCCTTGGGCTGTAACCCTAAAGCCCCCAAGGCGCGTGAAAAAATTGCCCGAAACTGAAATAAGGTGAGAGCAGAGCCATCCATATGCTGGTACAGGGCACCCCTGTGTGCCCCTGAAAGCGCTAAATATTCCTGTAATGCCGTAACCGGGCACAAGGGCATCCCCACCACCTCCCTAAGGGTTGCCGCAAAACCCAGGCCCTATGATCCGATTTAGACCTTCTGATTGTAAATGAAACTCCTCCAGGCACCCAAGTTAGGCAGATCTCTCAGTCTTGCTTTTCGCTAAGAACTCACTGGGCCGAAAGGCGCCAAAGAAGGCCGTAAACAAGGCTGCCCTGAAAAGCTGAACCTCGCACGGTGACAAACAGAGGGCCATGAAGGTCCCTGCGATGCCCCCAAGCAACTCCGGGGTGATGGGGCGCATGCGGTCCCGGACAGGGGGTGTTCTCTTGGACAAGCCCTCCAACATCCTCCTCACCCTGAAATCCTGAGTGGAGTCGGGGTATCCTGCTGCTTTGCAAACAAAGGCTATAGCAGACATGAAGCCTGGAAGGGAGCTAACAGCCCTCCCAGATCTCAGCAGGTGGAGCAGGAAGAGCAGAAGCTGTTCAGCCAGCGCTGGCCAGAGGTTGGGTAAGTTGGCCGCCTGTCTAAACCCAGTGAACTCTGTTACCTTATGGGAGCAGCCCTGCTGCATGATGGGTGCCAGTGAGGCGCATATGACTTCATTTATTTCTGCAAGCCAAGGTCCCAGAGCCAGGGGGGCATGCTGTCCGGGGATGGCACCGCCCCAGGTAAGATTTCCCAAAAACGTTCCTTCTGAAATCGAGACAAAGCATCTGCGATGCAATTCTCCACCCCGGGAATCTGCTGAACTATGAAAAGAGCGTTGATGCATAGGCACTGCAAGACAAACTGCCACACAAGCGTCAAGACCCTGGGAGATTTGGAAGACATGGAGTTCACTACTGCCACGGCAGCCTGATTGTCGCACCAGAAACGCACTGTGGCGTTCTGGAACTCCCTTGCCTAGATGTGCACTGCAGCCACTATCGGGAACAGCTCCAGGAATGTAAGGTCGGATGCCACCCTGCACCCAGCTCCATGGCCACAGTGCAGCGCACCAGCGACCACGGAAGAAGATGCCAAACCCAAGGCCCCCCTCTGCATCTGAGTGCACCTGAAGGTCCACCCTAAGCAGCTGCTCTGAATGCCAAAATGAAACCCCGTTGAACTCTTCCAGGAAACGGAACCAGATGACCATATCCACCCGCATGGCCGACGTCACCTGCACTTCATGGTGCGGCGAGCACAACGCAGTCATGGCAGCACACAGCCTACGCAGGTAAGCCCTCCCTGGTGCGACCACCCTACAAGGTAAGTTCAGGTGCTCCACCAAAGCCTGCAATTTGCGCAGCATAACCTTCCACGCCCAAATAACTGCTTGCAAGCGGGACGCTAGAGCCGTCAACTTGTCCACCGGGAGCCTGCTGGCTGCTGCCACCAAGTCAAGTTCGATGCCGAGGAAGGTCATGCGGGAAGAGGGCCCTCAGTCTTGTCCTTAGCTAGCGGGACCCCTAAATCGCATGCCAGGGACTCAAAAGTGTCTAGCAGCCTCTGGCACTGTGCTGTGCCAGCTGCGCCCATAAAAAGAAAGTCATCAAGGTAATGAGCAGTAGTGCACGTTCCACACCACCTCCGTAGCTCCCATTCCAGCAGAGTACTAAAGTGTTCAAAAGTGGCACAACTCAGCAAACACCCCATCAGTAGCAACCAGTCTAAATAGAACTGGCCCCCAAAAGTACAGCCCAGCAAGCAAAAATCCCCTGGATGCACCGGAAGCAGTCAGAAAGCGGACTCAATATCGCATTTTGCCATAAGCACGCCCGGGCCACAGCGTCTCAATATGCGAACTGCTTGGTCAAAAGAGGTGTGGTGAACCATGCAGAACTGGTCAGGAATGCCATCGTTCACCGATGTTCCCGTGGGGTAGGACAAATGATGAATGAGGCGGTATTCTCCAGGGGCCTTCTTAGGCACCACTCCTAGTGGGGAAACCTTGAGGTCAGGCAGGGGGGGAGTAGGAAAAGGGCCCAAAACTCGCCCCAAACCCACTTCCTTGGCAATCTTCTTCTGGACCATGTCTTCCATGCCTATGACTGACCTCAGGTTTTGAGCTAAAATCACGCCCCGCACTCCTGGCAATCAGGTGTCCACTGTAAGATCGCTCACCCCCAGCAGCGCCACTCGGCATCATGAGCTGAATCCACAGCTCCGAATACTTCCTATTCCAAGAGAGGTGTGGGTTAGTTCCCACGCGCATGCGGAACTGTTCATCATAGGCCAACCAACCTGAACCTGAGATTTTCCATCAATTATTATTATTATTATTATTATTATTATTATTATTATTTTTTAGCAGAGGAAATAAAAAAAAAATTTTTTTATTTTTTTACAAATGCATTAGTGTTTCAACAATTAGTACACAGAGTTGAGCACATATTTTGTCCTTAGGTCAGAAGCAGAAGGAAACCAACAGGTGACCAATAAGACCTTATTCCAAGTTGCACAACAGCCACCTCCTACACTGAGCTGGATACAGCACAGGCTAGTCAGCCTTCCTGTTCCAGTGCAGGATATGGTTGGGCTACCCATTGACTGTGTGTCACATCAGACCTTCTTAAGACATTGATCCCATACTTATAACCTGTTTTTCCCAAGCGCTCTCCAAAAGGCCCCCTGCACTTCCTAAAGCTATAGGTCAAGGGGTTTAGCAGGGGAGTAATGATGGCATACAACACAGAAACCAGGCGATCCTCTTCCAAGGAATGGTTCGAGGAAGGACGTATATAGGTGTAAATGATGGTGCCATAGAAGATGCTCACCACAGTGAGGTGGGAAGCACAGGTAGAGAATGCCTTGATCCTACCACAGACCGTGTGGATTTTGAGCACTGCAGAGACAATGAGGATGTAGGAAAGAAGAGTCAGGGAGAAAGGCACAATAATGACCCCCACAGAGATAGTGAAGTTCATCAACTTGACAAGAAATACATCAGAGCAAGAAAGGTGCAGAATAGGAGGAATGTCACAGAAGAAATGGTCAATTTCATTGGAGTGGCAGAAATCTAGGGAAAAGATTAATGCTGTGTTGACAACAGAATTGATGTTGCCAATAATCCACAAAACCGCCAGCAAAATGCCATGGATGGGCTGACTCATGAGCAGGGTATAGTGCAGAGGGTGACAGATGGCTGCATAGCAGTCATAAGCCATGGCTGAGAGAAGTACACATTCTGTGCCTCCCAAAGTGACAAAGAAATACATTTGGAGAGCACATCCTATGAAGGAGATGGATTTGTCCCCTGATAAGAGGTCCCACAGCATCTTTGGAACTGTGGTAGATTTGTAACAGATCTCTACAAAAGAGAGATTCCCCAAGAGGAAGTACATGGGAGTTTTGAGGCGTTGGTCAACTCTGATCAATATAATGATGACTAGATTCCCTGCCAAAGTCAACAGGTAGACTAACAGGCCTATAGCAAAGAGAAGACTCTTGTTCTTTGAATCAATAGAGAATCCCTTGAGGACAAATCCTGCGAGACTTGTTTAGTTCTGTATTCCTTTTGGATTGATGGAGTCCAACTTCAGCCAAAATACTGTAACATCCTAGGCAGGAGACAGCATCACACTTTATATTGTTAATGCTGGAAATTTCATAAAGATGTTTAAAAAATAAGATATTTATTTGCTCCTGCTTTGGAAATGTAACAGAGTTGAACCACAGGGATTCTAGAGGAAAGATGAAAATGATACAATATTTTTTTTTATTTAAAATATTTATACCCTGCCCTTCAGCTGCCGGAGCAAATTTCCAGGGCAGATATTGTGATCCATCTTTCCAAGATGGTCATTCAGATGAAATTCTTTTTCAGCCAGACAGCCTCACTGAGGGTGAGAATTCTGTCTTTACACAAAAAGACCTTGAACTGCTAAATACAGAAGTAAATGAAGGTGAACACAAAAACTCAAAATTTTCCCATCAGATAAAAGTATATCAGTTCTGCTTAAACCAGAAAAGCTCTCATCACAGTACAAATTTCAACAGTTACCTTAGATAAACTGCACATGCAACACAAAATGTTTTTTAAAACTACAGCTGCAATCCATTGCACACTTTCCAGACAGTAAGCCCCATTGTAGACCAGAGGACTTACTTTGGAGTAGACAAGCATAGGGTTGTGCTGTAAGTATGCTTGCTAGAGATACAGGAAGCATCAAAACAAATTCAATGTCAGAAAGCAATTATAGAATTTTGTCTTCTCTGGCAAACGTAGCTGCAAACCTTATCTGACTGGCACGTGAATCCTGATATTGTTTGTTCCCTGCCAATGAAAACAGAGCGTAGGCATGCTAAGAGGACTCTCCCCCCCCATTCTTCTCAGGCAAGTTCTCAAAAACTCTTTCCCTTCCAGGCTCCCAGGACAAAGGCACCTCCCACAAGAAACGTGACTGGGGTACACACAGGGATATGGGAGAGGAGTGACTACTAGACAATTGCATAGGAGACATATGTATCATGAGGCATATATAAGGCACAGAAGCAACCCCCCCCCCCATATGGGCAGTAGGTGAGCAGCACATTGTCAGATAAATTGCATAGCAGGAGAAAAGGATTGGAATAGAGGAGGGTATGTCTTCACAGAATGCCTGTGGGTGAATCCTCTTTCATGAACACAAAAGTGTACTAGTGCATTCAAATGAACGGACCATGCCACTAGTCTTCAAAACTAAGGCAATACATGCTTTCCCCAATGAATCAAAAAGTACTCAACACACTATCAGGGGGATGGACAAGGTTGCCATGGGGGCGATTTCTGTGTAAAGTTTGGCTCCAGGGCATCCAGCATCCTGGCAGCAGCACTGACTGTAGTGACCGAAGAGGAGAAACTGTAGTCCCAGTATGTATCCCCCTCATTTACAGCAATAGCATACACACACACACACACACACACACACTTGAAGCCATATGTGTCTGCCTGAATGTAGCCTTTCAACAGCCTCTGTAAAAAAGAAGCAGAAAGCATTTGTTTCAAGGATGGTCAATAGTTCCACTAAGAGGTGCCTACTCTGTGTTCCATTTGCCTTCTTTGCGCTTCCTCCTCTTGAAACCTGCCTTGCCTGTTTCGTTCTTGCATGCCCTTAGCTTTGTCCTCAGTCCTGGTAGACCACTCATGTCAAGATCTGGCTGTTGACAAAGAAACCTCATAAGGTGTTAATCTGGAGGCAAGCAAGGGTTTCTAACTCCTGGATGGTGCAGCAGACCCCTGTGAATTAAAACAGCCCCCTTCATCCCCCCTTTAATGATGCAATCCTGGGGATTGTGTCTCTGCCTTCACCCCTCCCCTGAAAAGGCTTAACTCGGGAGGCAGAACCTCTGCCATACCATTTTATGCCAAAAGTAAGTGGGTGCATCATACCTATTACAAGGTGATCCTTCTACATGTGCACACTGCCCTCTTTCAGTTGCTTGGCCTCTTGTCCCTTCTCACATTCTTTCAAGTTTTTTGCTACCATTATAGGGTTAAATATTTGTTGGTTTAATGAAAATGAAAGTGAAATTCTTGGAAGTGTGACCTTATGGTGTCTATTCTTGGGAGAATGACAGAAAACTGAAACTGTACTAAAGATGGGAAATCCTATTTTCAAGCTCTTAAAATCATCAAACCATCCACAGAAGGGTTTTCACATTCAGGACACACGCTTCAGTACCTTTATTGGCATATTAAAAGTTTACAGAGAATAAATAACATAATAAAATAGAACAGCTTTGGAAATGTTAACTTCAAACTTTGGCCTTAGAGACTACCGCTAAAAATTCCGCCACCAGGTTGGTAATAGGAGGGGAATAATCACTGAGAAGAACTGGGAAAGGATCAACAAGGGAAACAGGAAGAGAAGAAAGAAAAGAGTCAAGTAAGTGGGACCTGAGGTTGTGATGAGCAGTGCACCGAAGAAGGATATGATCCAGAGTATCTGGTTCAACTGAACAAAATAGACATAATCTATTTGGACAAGGAGTTTTAGAGAAGCTCCCTTGATGTAATGCCAATGGAAAGATATTCAGTCTCGCCAACATAAAGGCCCGTCTTTTACTAGGGATGGTAAGTTGGGTAAAATAGTTCGCAGGACGGCCCAGAGAAGGGGACAAACCAAAAGAGAGAGATGAGCAGGCCGGATTTAAGCTAGACAGTAAAGTTGCATATTCTTGCTCCCAAAGTTTAAGTTTATTGAGAAGATGCGCTTTTTGAAGGTCCAAATCAGCTAAGAGTTCAGGAGAAAGATCTAAAGAAGATAGTTTGGCATCAATGAATTTAAACCAGTTGGATGAAAAAGAGTCTTTTAATAGATCTAAGAGAATAGAATTCGAATGGATATTAAGATGGAGTCTAAGCCAAAACTTAAGTCAAAGCTACAGTAGTGGGGAGATGAATACCCAGTTCCAAAATCATAGTGGACAGCCTAATTAGGTTTGGAACTCCAAGAATTCTTCTCAAAAATTTAACAGTTACTTTGTCTATCACCTGATTAGCTGCTTCAATCCAAACAGCAACTCCATAAAGTAATTGAGGAAAAACTTGAATTTGGAGAGCATGAATGGCAGCATGGATGTACTGGTTGCCCTTATAAAAATGGAATCGGGCAATCGCATTTTGAGATAGCAGAGCTGAAGAGATAGCAGATCTACGATGGTATAGCCAAGAATGTTGATAATGAAAAGTGATTCCTAAGTATCTGAAGGATTTAACTTGTTGGAATATTAAGTTATCAATCCTCCAGGGGGATGGAGCCCAGGATTTAGAAAAAACTAAGATCTTTGTTTTTTTTCAGAATTGATCAACAATAGATTAAGAAGACAATATTCTTGGAAGGAGATCAGCAGTCTACGAAGACCTAGCTTGGTAATAGATAGTAACACAGCATCATCTGCATATAAAAGGATCGGAATAGGGGAACCATTTAGAGAGGGATCAGAAATTCCTGAGGAAGGGAGAAAAGAGGGAAGATCAGCAAGATAAACGTTGAATAGAAAAGGAGCGAGAATACATCCCTGTCAGACACCCTTGCTCACCAGTATACTGTCTGACATGGCACCTGAGCGATCCAATCGGATGCGACAGGTGTTAGAAGAGTGTAATTGTTGAATCAAAAAGAGGAGACGGGGGTCAATCCCTCATTTAATCAGTTTCCTCCACAAAATATTCCTGTCAATAGAGTCAAAGGCACCTCTGAGATCGATAAAAGCAGAATAAAGTTTAGTGACATGATACTCAGAATACTTGCTAGCTAAAAAGGAAAGAGTAAATATATAATCTATTGTGGAGGATCCCGGGCGGAAGCCAATTTGTTCCCTGCTCGGGAGACCTATCGAATCAGCTCAGGATATAAGTTTGTTTAAGAGATACCTGGAATACAACTTCCCAATAAATGAAAGGAGATTGATTGGCCAATAGTTGTTAGGAGAGGCGGGGTCTCCTTTTTTAAAGATTGGTACTATTACAGAGGCTAGCCAAGTAGCGAGCTGGTGCCAGTGCTTTGATCTTGGGTGTCTCCAGGAGACTCTATGTTGGGGCTTCGTGTTGAAGAATGTGTTGCTGACACAGAGACCGTGAAGACAGCAAAACTCTAGCAGGCGTTGGCCATTTTCGTTCATCTTCCCAGTGCCGAACTGACCTAAGCAAGTGGGCCACGAAAGCAAGTGGGCCACGAACTGTTATCAGCACCAACTCTAGCATTGAAATCACCAAGGATCAACAATGGTTCTTTTACGGGGATCTTCTTGATAGTGGTGGCCAGGTCATCATAGAATTTGTCTTTGGCTGACGGAACATACCTGTAGCTGACGGAACATAGCTGACGGAACATACCAAGATCCAGGTCTACAGAGCTTGCTTCCTGAGTACACTTCTGTACTGCAGCGAGTCATGGACTCTTCGCTCACAACAGGAGAGGAAACTGAACGCTTTCCACATGCGCTGCCTCCGACGCATTCTCGGCATCACCTGGCAGGACAAAGTTCCAAACAACACAGTCCTGGAACGTGCTGGAATCCCTAGCATGTATGCACTGCTGAAACAGAGACGCCTGCGTTGGCTCGGTCATGTCGTGAGAATGGATGACGGCCAGATCCCAAAGGATCTCCTCTATGGAGAACTCGTGCAAGGAAAGCGCCCTACAGGTAGACCACAGCTGCGATACAAGGACATCTGCAAGAGGGATCTGAAGGCCTTAGGAGTGGACCTCAACAGGTGGGAAACCCTGGCCTCTGAGCGGCCCGCTTGGAGGCAAGCTGTGCAGCATGGCCTTTCCCAGTTTGAAGAGACACTTGGCCAACAGTCTGAGGCAAAGAGGCAAAGAAGGAAGGCCCATAGCCAGGGAGACAGACCAGGGACACTTGCTCCCGTTGTGGAAGGGATTGTCACTCCCGAATCGGCCTTTTCAGCCACACTAGACAATGTTCCAAAACCACCTTTCAGAGTGCGATACCATAGTCTCTCGAGACTGAAGGTTGCCAACACCAGCCAAGTAGCAGGGATTAAACCAGATTTATTGATGATTGTGAATAAATTGGACAGAGGAGTAGACCACCAAGAAGGATTATTGGTGAGAAACTCTGTTGGAATTTCATCTGGGGGCTTTCCCAGGTTTCAAGGAACTGATAAGCTCCATAATTTCAGAAGGCAAGACAGGTGGCCATTCTGGCAAGTTGGGAGGGCATAAAAGATAGGTAACATCTAGATTCGGTGCAGAGAAGACTTTAGAATAATAAGTAGTCCAAGTGGAGGGAGAGATCAAAGAAGGGGGTATGTAACTTGACTGGGAGTGAGTGTGTGAAACCAAAGACCAGAAAAGCTTATGGTTGTTAGAATGCATCGCGTCATAGAGTCCAATTTTGGGGGGGAAATACATGTTTCTTATAATCAAAGAAACTGCCACATGTTTTTTTTAAATAGGAAAAATGCTTTAAGCATTTCTGGAGAAGGATCACGGGATACAGAGTGAAAGAATTGCCTAACATATTTCTTGGCAGTCCAACACTCAGCATCAAACCAAGAAGGAGAATGAAAGCGTGTAGTCAAATCCCGAGGCGATCTCAGTGACTGAACCAGTGACTGAGTGAGCAACTCATAGAGTGCAATAGCAAGGGAGGGCGATCAGGTCACAGATAGCTTTGAGTAAAGATCCATAACCTCCCTCGTTCTGGTCCAGTTTTGGAAAGCCTCTCCAGATTTAGAGGACCATCTAAGGTTGCGAGATATATAAGTAGGAGAAGAGTTATGCCCCTCAAAAGGAGGAGTGAAAGATAGATTCACAAGAATTGGCAAATGATCACTATCAAACCGTTGATCGACAATAAAATGTGTAATAAAGGGGAAAATTTCTAAGGAAGTAAGGATATAATCAAGGATACTAGCCCCTTTATGAGAAAAGTGTGTCAATCTGCCTGGGATGTCATTTGTGAAGGAACCATTTAAAATATACAAATTAAATTCAAGACAAAGATCTACCAAGTAAGGAGTAAAGGAGGGATCCATAGAAGATCTAAGTCCTTGGAATTCCGGGGAAGTAAAATCTTCTAAGACCCAGTTCAAATATTGAGCTAGTGCTACATTATCAGGGCCTAACCTAGAGTTAAAATCTCCCAAGAGTAATAAAAACACAAGGGGGTTAGTCTTGAGATAGTCAAATAGAAAGGATTTGACATTATCCCAGAACGAAAGACAATCTGGGTGGGAAGGTGGGACATATATATTGAGGACTAATATTTGGATGTTGTTAGTTAAAAGAAGGAAAGCTTGAAAAAAAGAGGACAGTGTGGATAAAGAATTTAATGAGAGTCTAGATGAAGAATTTAAGAAGCAGCAAAGGCCTGCACAGAGGCGGCCTCTTGTGTTAGTTTTAAAGGCAGGTAGGGAATATGAAATAAAGCCTGGCATATAAAGAGGGGTTAGTGACCATGTTTCTTGAAGAGAAATTAAATCAAAAGATGAAAAATAACTTAAAAAATCCAAGTCCATGGATTTATTTCTCCAGCCAGCAATAGTCCAAGAAGTTAATTTAAAAGGGGTAGCTGGAGGTGGAACAACTGGGACAGAAGTGGATAGTCAACCAGAAGGATTGGGATTTGGTGAGTGGTCAAGTGATATAATAGAAGATAAAGAGTCAATAGCCACAGGCTGACTACAGTTTGTAATACTGGATACATGCGTGGATAATTCAACTAATGGATGGATGAGGGGATTAGGAGAAGGAGGCCGCGTGGAAATAGGAGAATTGGGTAGGATTTGGACTGTATCAGTAATCGGCAATGGTCCTTGAAGGTCAGGGCTTGTAAAATTAAAGTTTAAAGGGGATATGGATTGGGTTGTTGCATCCACTAACAAAAAGGAACCAGAGTGAGAACAATTTTCCACTATACAATTTGGGTATAATGAAGTAACAGGATTACATGTTGGAGAAGATGGTAAAGAAGTACATTCCTCACAGGCATAAGTGAAACTGGCTGAAGAAGGTGAAACAATGGGTTTAGTCAAGGAATTTAAAATCACAGGAGAAATTTGAAAGTTAAAAACAGGTGAGGGTTGAGCTGAATTCTCAAAAGTCTTTCCCTGAAGGTTAGGATCATCAGTTTCCATTTGAAGAAGGGAAAAATCAGAAGCTGTTAATTGCTCCAAAGGATTGGTCTCAGCTACTGAAGACGAAGGTGTTTTCGACAATGGTTTCTGGTTAGAAGATGAAGGAAGTGTCGAAGTCCTGGATTTGTGCTTACAGGGAATAAAAGGAAGGAGGCTCATAACTTGGGTATTCCTGAAGTGTCTTTGGATAAGAATCCCATGTCTCTTTAAGGCTCCTGCATGCCGGAGCAGCAGCTTTGGGAAGTGGATGGAAGAGAAATCTAACAGGAACCTGTCCGTGGAGCTAGTTGGAAACAGTTTTTCCATTTTCCGAAGATCAATAAAGGAAAAAGTTGTTCCTAGTAGAGTAGCCAGATGTTTCTTGACTGGCCTTAGTTTACTCCAATCAAAACGATTCCCTCCATGCCGAGGAATTGTAATTGCAATGCAGTTTGGTTCGTAAATCAATTGAGCAGGTTTACTCTCATGAGTCAGTGAAACTGAGTGCTTACATAAGGGATTTGCATACAGTTTTTTTTGTTTCATGTGGCAGCAAGGGGCACTTAACTGCAATGAAGCAATGGTGTGTTGCAGTTCCTTTAAGAGTCCCACTATAGTCTCAGTTTGAGAAAAAATTGTGCTTACTGTGCGAGAGGTTAGGAGAGAATGTTGAGATTGCAGCAGTAATAGATGAGAATGCTGCAACAATAAATTCTCCAGTTCATGCCATTTATCAGCTCCATAAGGGGATGCAGGAGGGTGCAGCTCCTTTCTATAGGAGTTGTATGAAGCAAGGGGCGGCGTCGAAGAAACTGCATGGGGGGAGATAAAGGACTCGATAATGCAGCTTCTGCTTCTGAGAGCTGAGGCAAGGAGAAAAATGTCTCCAATCAGGTTTGTTTAAGGTGGGGAGCTGAGTCAGATTCTGCATCCCCTGGAGAAAAGGTCCTTTTTTCTCATTAAATTAGGAAGCAAAAGGTAAAAATTCAATGAAGAAGGTTACTCACAGGTCAGAAAATATGAAGGAGATAATCATCCAGCTGAGTCTGCTTCTTCTTTCTCCATCTCCATCTGCTATTGAACTCTGATGAAGACACAATCAAGTTTTAACTGTTGTTTTTTAAACCCAGTCCCAAGAGCTATCAGTCCCCAGGGATGACAGAAATAATTGGCATAGTGAAAGGAACCCTCTTGCATTGACACAGTGATCCTTTGAGTACAGGAGGAACTCATGTCAGAAATAATGAACCACTCTCATGACTTTGGAAGTTAATGAGACTTTGGGGGATTGAGTTTGTTAGCAACTGCTTCAAGGGACTATTGTAAATTGAGAAGGGCAGCATTTGACATGCCACCTTAGGAATCAGGAGGTCTTGGGCTGGCCCTGGATACAGAACAGAAATGGTGAGATTCAGCATTGCAGGGATCACAGCAGCAAACTGTCAATCATGCAAATTCTCCTAGGCAGGAGGGGTCACAGAAACAGGAAGAGTGTTATGGAGTGTTATGGTAGTTATCCCTACCCATGCAAGGGATATGATAACCTTGAAGGTGGCCTGGGAAGGGATCTGAGTTGCCTGTTGTCCCAAGATGGGAGAGAAGAAGTGAGGGCACTTAGAAGCAATCCAGGGGAGTTGGCTGATCAACCTGTGTGGCTTCGACTTCCATAAGTTGGTGGTGATCTGATAGAAAGGGGGGAGGGGATTGTTACTACCCTGGATGCTGGATGGCACAGTGGTTCATGGAGGAAGGCTGAAGTGGAGGTGCTAGAGAGTTAGGGCACAGTCCTAACCCCTTATGTCAGTGCTTTCCAGCACTGACATAAGGGCAATGCAGCTCTGAGGTAAGGGAACAAGCATTCCTTTACTTTGAGGAGGCCTCCATGAGTGACACCCAACTGCAGGATGCAGCACATGTTCCATTGGCACTGCTATGCCAGTGCTGGAAAGCACTGACATAAGGGGTTAGGATTGTGCCCTTAATGATTCAACAACTAGGCAGGCAGGAAGAAGAATGAATGTGGACCAAACAACATAAGGCTGTGAAACTAAGGAGTATTTAAATTTTTCCCCATAGAATCCTACTGGATTCTTATGTTGAGAGATTCTATCATATCTATCTGGATTCATTTGCTTTTTTCTCTCCTAATAAAGCATGGACATACAAGGACTGGCTTTCACTATCTCCTTTAGTATGTAATGATTTTGAAACAAAGCCCAAGTGAAACAAACTTCTGGCCAGGGCATAGCACCTGGTGCTTACCATCTAGCATAGAATCCCTGCTTTTCATTTTCCTCTGTTTATTGGGCTGCCATCATTTAAAATTAGGGTGCCCAGGCAGAAAGAGGCCATCTTGAAACAGTTGTTCTCCCAAGTGAACAGGGTGAACATCCAGTCTACATGTTCACAGCAGTCCAACACAAACTAACTTTTCCTATTACCATCTCTCTAAGGAGCAGAGAGTACATTTCATAAAATCTTCCTGGTGTTTTTTTTAAAGTCAGAAATTGTAGTCCTCAGAGAGGTGTCTAACTTCTCAAAAACACTATACTTAGTGCTCATTCATGTAGGTAGCTATCCAGGTGAATAAAAATAGAGGCCACTTAATCCTGGAGGTACTTCCATGCTGAAATCAGTCTTCAATTCAGTGGTGGGTGTTGCTCTATAAAGGGGTCAGAATCAATAAATTCATCTTTAGACTACTAAATAAGCAAAAGCTTTCTTGGGGCACCTCTGACATTCTAGTTCTATTTGATTCCATAGGAAGGTACATCCAGGTCTAGCAAAGAATTTATTTTTATAGGATGTTTTGCAGCCTGAGATTTCAGAGCAGCTTCCAAAAGAGAATATGATGAAAGCAAGGGACAGAGAATAAATCAGCAGTAAATCAAGGTGGGTAGGCAAGTGGGTAGCCGCGGCCTGGGGAGACTAGTCTTTGCACCATGGTGGTGGTTATGGCTGCATTTGTTGCTGTTTCTCTTCCCCTGGTGTGAGTGTGGAAAGATGACGGGCAGTTGTACATTTGACAGAGGTACCCAAGACAACTTGTTCAGGCCAAGTGGACAAGTTGGCGGGATCTTGTCTCTAATTCAGCCTGCAATTAATGAGGCAACTTTTCAGTATTTGCCACATAGAACACATGAGGTCTATTTATTTATTTATTTATTTATTTACTTTTGAAGATTAGTGGCATTAGTAGTAATAGTGATTTTCACACCATTTATTGTGTGTGAATATGTCTGAGTTTCTGTGTGCGTGCGCGAAATGTATTGCTATTTATCAATCTATTTAACTCATTAAAATATTTGTATGCTGCTTTCCTCAATACCCAGAACTATTAAGAGGAAAACTTGGTTGTGACCAAAGAAAATCATCTTGTATACGCACCACTGAAATGAATTGTGATGGGCAGCTCAATCCCTGCTCGGTGATGCAGTGACACCGGTATGGAGATTTTTGGCTGCTGGAGGTCACCTTTGGGGTAAGGGGATATTTGTCCCCTTTCCCTGAGATAAGCCCCAGCAGACTCAATGGGTCAGCTTGGACCTGTGACAGTGATATCACTAGCACAAGTCCATGCAGGTGGATCAGGCCCAGGAAGGGACCTTGGATTTGACAGGTATCATGCTCGATCCCAACCCCTCCCGTGCCCAATTTGCCCACCCCTGTCCAATCTCCTCTCCATTCCAGGATTGCACCACCACTGGGGACGGAGGGTGAGTTTTTTTTTACTCACCCTCTGCGCTGGCCTCCTATTTCTGCCTGGAAATTCAGGCAGACTTTTGGGATGACATACAGAAAATGTGAGCCTAATTCTGCAAGATGTGTGAACCATCCCTCCTTCCAATATATATCCTTCCCCCTTTGTTTCTGTGTTTTGAATTTCCAACTGAAATAATTTTAGAAGAGGCCAAACTCCAAAATGTTGTAGTATACATACCTCCTGTAAAGTATGTCCCATTGGCCTCCATAGGACTGATTAGAGGAGCTGGATCAAACCGCTTGGCTGCAAAGGCTTGTTGGAAGGCTTATTTTAGTGTTCATTAGAGACATGCTTTAAACTTCTTCCCTGTGGATTTCTGCAACTGAATTTTGAAGGTCTCAATCTAGATTGCCACATACTTGCCCACTATTTGCTTTACATATTAAATAACCACTGAATGGGACAGGGGTGGCTGTGGTTTGCCAAATAATGCAGGTCTATAACTCTCTCCCCTCACACCAGGATCAGACTCTGGTGGGGCTGCAATCCTACCCACACTTACATGGAGTAAGTCCCATTGACTATAATGGAGCTTACTTCTGAGTATGCATGCATAGGCTCTTGATCCCATACCTGTGCACTATTTGAAAAGGAAACAAGTCGGTCTTGTTTATTGTGAATTGAAGTGTGTATATGTGTCTTTTTTTCTTTGCAAAGATTGCGTACACAGCACCCCACACTGAAAAAAGTGGGGTGGCCCTTTTGCCAGACATGGGCTGAAGCCAATATTCTCTGACATTTGACAGCAATTTGGTTTGCCAGGCAGTGTCAATTAGGCAAACTTTGTTTATTCAGTGTTTATTTCATATATTTATATCCCACCTCTCATTCAGGAACCCACACTATTTCCCTTGTTATTCTCCCAACAATTCCCTTCCTACCTCCCCCATCTCCATTTGTGACCTTATGTGTCCCCTCATGTGTAAGGATTCCCTTTTCTTGCCTAGAAATGACTGACTTTTAGGGCCTAGTTGTATGAGCAAAGGTCTGGTGATTTTTTTTAACTTTCTCCCTCCTTGGTTATTATATTATTATCCCCACAATTAAAGGTATATATTGTTTCACCCCATCCTTGCCTACCTCCTCATTTGATGCCAGTCACTTGAGTTGAGACTTCATATTTCAGTAGCAAGAAATACAAGGGCTCTTGAAGAATCCTCATATCTATTTTTTTTAAAAAAAGAATGGAGGGTGAGGAAAGAGGAAACTGGATGACCATTCTTCGCTAAATGGCATCCCTGAAGATGGCTTTGGGGAGAGAAGGGCAGGAATGTTGACCTTAGGAGAACAGAGTACATCTTTAAGGAAAGAGAATATGAATGGTGTTGTAAGTCTCATTCTGGAACACAAGTGGGTATACTCACTGCTTAATGTCATGTGTACAATGGAATCACAACTGACTCACGTTTTATTATCTTACCTATGCAAAAACAACTGGGAAGACTTGTAGGAGAAATGTTGATTACATGCCCTCATTGGAGAATAATCATCTTTCATCCGTGCTGTGCAACTTTAGATGTATTTGGATTGATGCTCGTAATCAAGGCCCATTCCAATCTCATTTCCAGCTTGAGTTTGTCACTGCAATGGTTTTGTTTTTTTGGTCACTGTGATGAATGTCTTGATCTGAGAGAATCTGATCAGAGATCTGAGAGAATCTGAGAGAATCTTCTGGATGGCAGGTATACAATTTCACCACAGGGCTATATTACATATAGTTTATTAATTACAAGAAGGCTGTGTGCTGCCTACAGGGGCCCACTCACAGGGAAAAGGAGGACATTTAAGTTCTTTTCTAGGACACAAGGTTAAAACAAAGGACATGTCCTGGAAAAAGAGGATGTCTGATCACCCTGAATGTGATGTAATTAAGAGTCCTAGAGCTTTCAGTGTTCTTTTGTACCATTGGCCATGTTATCCTTCTTGAGGGACTGTCCAAAATGGAAACAGATGACAACATTTGAAAACATTACCAATATTTAAAGATGTGGCTTATAGATAATAGCTACATATTAGGGAAGCATTTGAAAGACTTGAATGCTTTAGTAGAGATGGTTTGCAAATTGCTTATTAATATTCATGCAGAGGTGTTACTCATCAGAAAAAAACACCTCAATAGATTGCTTATTAAAATATTTTGTAAGCTTTATGTATTTTATTTTTTTCTGGTTACTTTGTTGCTGTTTTGTTTTTTAGTTGTTTGCTCACTAATAAAGGAGATGAGAAATAAAAGCTGGGGATGGTAATATGAGATCAATTCCAAAAGTCATGGACTAGCAGCCTTCTTCCGTACGAGCTGGGCTCTAGTGTTCAGCTCAGGCCTCAGAATAATAATGTAGAACTTTGGAAGAAAGATGCAACTCAACAACCCACCACTGGAGGTCAAGATACAGAAGACCTCCACAGCCACCATGTGTTTCCCCTTGGTGCTCAGGTAACTTGGGAAAAAAGATATCCAAACACTGCAGAGCACCAACATGCTGAAAGTGATCTGTTTGGCTTCATTAAAAGTATCAGGCAACTTCCTGGCGAAGAAAGCCACGATGAAGCTGATCAAGCCCAAGCATCCCGTGTAGCCCAGGACAATGTAGAACATGAAGACTGAACCTTCATTGCATTGTATAATGATTTGGTCAATGTGGGAGTGCATGTCCAACTCTGGGAAGGGGGGAGATGTTGCCAGCCAAACCACACAGAGGCCAGCTTGAATGAGAGAACACAGAATGATGACTGAGACTGCCAGCCCCTTCCCCACCCACTTTCTCATGCTGTTTCCTGGCTTGGTGGCCATGAAGGCCAAAATGACAGTGATGGTTTTGGCTAACACACAAGACACAGCAACAGAGAAGACGATGCCAAATACTGTCTGGCGAAGAAGGCAGGTCACCTTCCCAGGCCAACCAAGGAATAGGAAGGAACACAGAAAGCAGAGCAGCAGAGAAGAGAGAAGAGTGCAGGTGATGCCCCAGTTGTTGGCCTTGACAATGGGAGTATTGCGGTGTTGAATGAAGCTCCACATCACCAGAACTGTCAGCAGGGCAAGGAAAAGAGCAAAGGAAGACAAAAGGATTCCCAAGTTCTCTTTGTAGGATAGAAAGATTAAGAATTTGGGGATGCACTGATCCTTGCGACTGTTTGGGTACTGATGTGCTGGGCATTTGTCACACTTTTCTGCATCTGAAAGAAATAAGCAAAACTCCATAATTTCAGCATATCTATATTAGCCCATTCAACTTGATGGGATCAGCATCTTGTAACTAGCAAGAAATCCGGTATTATAGAGAATTCAAGAAACTCACTGAAAAGAAAGTGATAGCAAGTTTTGCTTTTGAAACAGGAAGTCATTGAACTGAATTAATTCAATTTGACTCTTTCAAAATCCATCAAGAATGTTCAGTGGCTATAATTAGACCAACATCAGAACATTTCACTAGGGGATATGTGCCAGTCTTTGAAGAATATTACAGCGCAATCCTCAGCTCCCAGGGCGCTCGACTTCAGTGGCAGCAAAGATCCTGTGCGCCCATGGCAGCCGGGGGCAGCACCTCAGGTGAAGGGGACTTTTGTTCCCTTCCCCAGGGTAAGGGAAGTAGCCCCGGAATGGGGTTACTGAATTCACTGCCGAGTGAGGTAAAAGCGTTTGTGTCGGGCAGTGAGCCCCACACGAACACTCAGGATCCACCAGTCTGCTCCAACGGTCCCACCTCCCTCCCTCCCCGCTCCCTCCCCCCGGCACGACTCTGCCTCCCTCTCTGTGCCTCCCACCTCCCTGTCACGCCTGCTCCCCGCCTTCTCCCCATCTTCCAGCCCCTCCCCAGAACGCCTCCTCCCTGCATCCCCCCATGCCTCCACTTCACTTACTGTGGCTCGGTAGTCCATGTGACTGTCAAGTGGTGGAGCGCAGGTGCCCGACTGATGCTAACCTTGCGCTAGGAGGTGCTGGGCTACGACTGGCGCTTGCCCAGCAGTAAGCCTCACAAACGTGTCTTACGGCACGTTTGTGACATTGTGTGCCAGTGGTGAGCGCTGATTGTGTGCCAGTGGTGAGCGCTGAGCCCAGGATTGTGCTCTTACACTTCAGACTCTTTTTTTTTTTTTTTTTGAAGCATTAAAAAAAAGTTAGTGACAGAAGCCACAGGATTTTTCTGACCCACCAAGTTTTCTTCCAGGGAGTAAAGTTCCCCTTTTGTTGGTGAGTGGAACTCACAAAGTGTTCTGCTTTTTAAGAAAAATATTGATATGCTAGACAGAGGCTCTTGCCTTGTGTAAAAGGAAATTTGGCAATGACCGAACAGAGGATTGACCTGTTTTTGAGTGAATTCATGCAAGAAAGCCCTTCTCCAAATGAATTAAGGTGATTAAAATATTTATGAATTGATCAGTGCTATTGAAAGAAATGTGGTGTTTGGATAATTTGATGTCAAATGTTAGGCTGTTGAGTGTATCTGCTAAGCAACCTTTGCAGTTTTGGCTGTCCTAGTAAAATGAAAACCACACTTTTCAATGGAGAATATCTCAGAATGAATGAGTTAGGCAGCAATTCTATATGCACTTACTTGGGAGCAAGTCTCATTGAACTCAGTTTACAGCCCAATCCTACCCAAAGTGCCACTGTGCGATCCAGTGGGGTCGGTGCAGCCTCCGCTGTATCCAGGGCTGGAATGGAGGCAGCTGGAGATCTCCTTGAGGTAAGGGAGAATTTGTTCCCTTACTCATAAGAACATAAGAACAGCTCCACTGGATTAGGCCATAGGCCCATCTAGTCCAGCTTCCTCTATCTCACAGCCACCCACCAAATGCCCCAGGGAGCACACAAGACAGCAAGAGACCTGCATCCTGGTGCCCTCCCTTGCACTGGCATTCTGACGAAGCCCATTTTTAAAATCAGGAGGTTGCACATACACATCATGGCTTGTAACCCATAATGGATTTTTCCTCCAGAAACTAGTCCAATCCCCTTTTAAAGGCTTCCAGGCCAGATGCCATCACCACATCCTGTGACAAGGAATTCCACAGGCCAACCACACGCTGAGTAAAGAAATATTTTCTTTTGCCTGTCCTAACTCTCCCAACACTCAATTTTAGTGGATGTCCCCTGGTTTGTGAGAGTGTAAAGAGCATCTCTCTATCCACTTTATCCTTCCCATGCATAATTTTGTATGTCTCAATCATGTCCTCCCTCAGGTTGATACACCTTATCAATCCCCTGCAAACTCTATAGGTCTACTTGGAACTGTGCAAGTTTATTCATAGGTGCAGAACCAAGTAGGATTTTCAGGCCTGGGAGGGGGTGAGGATGCAGAGGAGGACTGCTCCGCCATCCCTGACTTCTCCCAGACCTGAACAAACATTTTTTTTTCATCCCCATGTAGAAATAATGATAAAAATGATAATAGCAATAATAATCAGTAAGTAGCTTTGCAGTCTTTCACTCACCCATCTGCACTGAAATCCTGTCTTCAGAGCACTGGACACAATCATAGCAACAAATCTGCTGCCCCTCGCGAACAAGCCTATTCTGGCCAGGATGGCACTTCTCAACACATCTGGACTGGGGCACCATCTAAGAATGATCATAGGGAATGGGTGTGTGTGTAGGTATCAACTGGATGGTACAGATTGCTCTAATGTTCATTTTGCTCCATTTAATGACATACCTAGTCCTCTGTTTACATCCATGTGCCTTCAAAGTAACCAGCTATTTTATACCTTTCTCTTATCAGCTCTATAACCAGACCACCACTGGATCTCTTTGGACCTGCACCAGCTCTTTAGCTGGCACAAGTCAGAGGAGACAAAGGGCGCCTGTTGGTTGGCTCCAGAAGGGATAGCTTCCAGCACAAGTCACTTGTGCCACGTTCCACACCCTCCTTCCTCTGAAACCCAGTCTTCCCAAATCTGCTCCAAACCTCCCACCCCTGGCCCCATTCTGCCCACCCTGCTGATTTACCAAGGACCTTCAGAGGATCTTCTCTTTGCAGTCATGGTGAGAGGGTACCCTTGCCATCCAGAGTGGTAGCCTGGAAGCAAGCAGCTATGAGCACTTCCCAAACAGCTCTTACAATGCTGTAACCGTATTCCACCACCAGGACCCTAGTGCTGGAGGCACACTGGTATGTTAAGATTGGGCCATTAGAGTACCATCCTGTTCATGTCTACTCAGAAGTCATTTCCACGCAATTAAATGGAACTCATTCCATTTTTTCAAAGAATTACAGCCTCAGCCTCCCCTGCAGTCTCCCAATTCTTGATTCAGAAAACACCATCATTCTCCCCACCTGCTTGAACCTGGGATTCCACAGGATGGCACTTCCATTCAAGGTGAATTCTCTGCCTGCAGGAGCCTGGGGGTCCATCCTGCCAACACTGATGCTCCTGAAGGAGTGATTGGGGAATGTGACTGTGCTGATGATATCAAATGAACTTGCCAGATCTCCCTGCTGGTCAAGAGAAATTTCTTCCCCGGCACTGTTGTTGAAATGGACATTTCTCAGGAAAGAATTGATCTGGGTCAGAAGGTGAGAGGTAGAAAGACAGATAAATGGAAGAACAGATTGTTTGTGTGTGTGTGTGTGTGTGTGTGTGTGTGTGCGCGCGTGCACGCATGTAGACACACAGGCCAACCAGACAAAAACAGGTGAACCCAAGTCATATGAACCTTGTTAGCTGCTTGTCAGTGGACTCTGGGGAGAGTCGCTCCAGCTGCTACTTTTGGAAATGTATCTCACGCACCCGCTCAGAACAGGAATTCTTGCTCTCCTAGTTCCGTGAGATGGTATCTAGTGGTGAGCATTTCATCATGAATGAAGTTCAGTGTTTTATATCGAAGCAAAGTTGGGAGGGTTTTCTGTTTTTTGGAGAGTATAAAACAGAACTTTGCTTCCAAGAAGAAACTGCAGAATTGAGCAATTGTAGTTGTCTGTTCCCATCAGTTCAGCTTCCTACTTTTTTGTTGACTCATCACAGATGAAACAGCCTGGGATGTGTGGTGCATGGGGACCTTTCACCCTTCTAGGAAGGCCTTTGTTCAAGGTCTTTGTTGCTGTGCCTGGTGTTTGTTCAATATGAGCTGGCCTGGCTCAGGCCATTGTGCCACTCCTCCAGTGTGACCCCTCTAACCTACACCCCCCCAGAAAGCTTTAATGTAGGATAGGTATTGGAAGGATATGTCAATACCTGACTGCTTGGGGGAAGCATGGCATGTGATGGGTGTGCCTCAGTCTCCTCTGCTGTGAAGCACAGAAGGTAACTTTTCCCTATTTTGATGCATTTAACTTTTCATTCCCTGCAATCTCTGATATAAATCAATTTTACTGTGCAGTTACAGCCTATACCTTGGGTTCCTTCATGCTCGACCCCCTGGTGGGTCCCAAATCACAGCTTCAGAAACACTAGCCCACACCTTGTGTTCATTCATGCTCAGCCCTCTCATGCTCAGTGTTCCCGTTATTTTGCACCATGAGGTGGATGTTTCTCTAGAAGCCCAATCCTATGGCTCATTTATGACATAGAGAGGACATCTCGCTTTCAGAAATGCCTTTCCACAGCTCACTGACAACGGCCATCTTAGAGACATTGCCGCAAACAGCAGCAGTGGTGGCAGATACTTGTGAGGTCCAATCCTACCTAATTCCCCACATGACCAATGCAGAGGCCCCAATGCAGCTCCTGCTTAATCCTGTGAGGGAATTTCTGACTTTCCCAGGATAAACCTGTGCCTGGTCAAAAGGGCTACTCAGACCTGTGCCAGCTCTATATGTGACACACTTCTGTGAGGACGCAGTTCAGGGGATCAAAGCCAGGAATGGGTCAGGTTTTGACGGCTACTGCTGCTGCTGGACCCACCCACTTCCCAGTCCCAACCTGCCATACTCCCTGCACCATTGCCACCCAGTTCTGCCTACCCTACCTGGCCCTCTCCTCCTCATCTCCCTCCAACCACCTACGTGCGCTTACTAGAACCAGCAGGTTTCCACTGCCTGTGTCATGCGGACCTGGCTGTTCACCCCTTCTGGCAGTGACCGCGCCACCAGATCTGGCAAGTCACCTTTGGAAAAAGTCAGAAAGCACTCAGCATCATCAGGATTGGGCTGTTAACTTCAGATCATGTGATGCCACAGTGTGTAAATATAGGCGCGCTCTGATTAACTTGTAACTTACAAAGTTCAACACAACCCATTAGTGAGAAATGCTCAGAAGCAAGGAGCAGGCCAGAGGATTTGTGCAGATATCATTACACACTTGGGAATAAAACCCATTAAATAGAGAGGAATTTCTTCCATCCCTACTAACTGGTATAAGAGGCACCTTTTAAAATGTGTCCTCATGTTTAGCAGATGGCAAGTAACTGTCCCTCATCACCCCAGCATGGCATCTTTTCAGTAGCTGTTGCTTGTGCTTTCTCCATGTTTGTTTGTTTTTTTCTTTCCAGATTGTGAGCCCTTTGGGGGATGGGGAACCATTCTTTAGTTTAGCTGTGTGAGCTGTTTTGTGAATTACTTTTTGTTTTTTAAAAAAGGATATAAATATTCTTAATAATGATGATACTTCTGAATAAAGAAGCTCTGGATTGCACTATTGCACTGTTGTTTTATCATCAGCTAATGTAGAAATTCATTTATGACTATAAGTACTTTCCACTGCCTTCTGCACATGAATTAGGAACCAGAATCCAGTCAGTGTTAGTGTCAAATGCACTTGTGGTTTATTATGCTCAAATTGAGAGATAGTCCGACCTGCCATGGGTGGAGATTCCAGATACTCAATGTAGCTCCATCGCTGATGGCTTTTGGCTTGGATCTTGATGAAAACATGGCATGGAGAGCATGTGCGACAGAATACACAGCATTGTAGATACTGTAGCTCTGGCCAGACATTTGCATTTCAAACATATGTGAAGGGAGGCTCCTCAGTTTCTCCTTTCCACTGCACTTTACTTCTCTTCTCACATAGGACCAGGGGAGAAAACATTTAAATGCCGAAGACCAAAACTGTTGCATGAAATAAAGCTTTGATTGGTAAGGGTTGATTGTCTCCAAGAAATCTTCATATCCTGGCATGTCATTTGAGTGGAGGGCAAAGGATAACGTACCATTGAATGTTTTGGGTGCAAACTGAGCCAGATAATTTATAGCTGCGAAATCCCACTGAGCTGTAATGATCCAAACCTTTTCTATTGGCTTTCTTAATTCATTTTCATTGACCATTAGAACTCTTCGGAAAATCTCCATTGATCGTGCATCCCCGTTAACAAGAATCACATTGCTTCTGCTCAATAACAGAGTAGAATTTATTCTTTCTGTGGACGGAAGTAGGAGATCTTCAGAACGATCCCAGTATCTCTTTAGTGTTGGAATCATTTCTGTAAATTCAACACAAATGTTGTTCTCCAGGAGCCTAGATGTCAAGCTCCGCAGGAAAATTGCCCCAATTTCATCATCTGAAACAATGACACCAATCCATGTCCATCCAAAGTGCTTAAGGAGATAAAGAATCCCATCATGCTGAGTATTTCCAGTTGGAAGCATGTTATGGAGTAAAGGAAACTGAGTTTTATCACTCAATACATGGTGAAAGGAGTTGTAATTGAACTAAGGAGAAAAGACAACAGTATTTTTAGAGGTGACAGAAACCTTTCTCTTCTCCTGAGTTTCAAAATCTTTCTCCCAATCTCTAGCAAGAGGGAATGTGCCCCTCCAGGTTTCTGATTCAGCACCAAATATTGTGAAATCTGAATGTCCTCTAATGCTTTGCTGTTGGCAGGAGTATTGAAGGGCTAAGTTCAAAGGATAGAGAAATACATACATATCTCTCAGTATGGAGACATTTGAATTCTTTCTACATGAAGAGAAATGTTTAACTAAACACAAAAGAGCACACCAACATACACACCACACTTCTGTATTCATAACAGCCCTTCTAAACAGAACAAAACAACAGAAAAAAGAGTTTCTTTTTCTAATGTATGCTGGTGCAAGTACCAGGTATCTCCCTGAAGAGGACCTGGGCTGAGCCAAATGGGCAGAGCCAAATTTTTTATCTTGATTGTTTTGGGGGAATGACCTACGAATAAATGCACCAGCTGGACTGCTCCCTTCATTTCCATTAATCAAGTGCAATGTTCATTTCAATGAAGGAACATACTTGTGGAAGTTTGTAGGTATTTAAGATGCTGGGCATGTGGATTGTATTTTGGGGGATGAGCCCTCCAATGATAGCCATGAGCTTGTGTTTCTGGCCACAATGGTAATTATAGCGACACCCTGTGAAAAGGAGATTCAGAGTGCCATATGCGCTCCCCAATGAATTCGAAACATCTGCAAAGATGATGCGTCCCAGCGTCTTGTTGGATAAGAGGTTGGCATTCCTGTTGATCTCATTTATGGCAAACTCAATAGCAAGAGCTTCATGGTATTTCCTGGGGAACATACTGCAATGAGAGTTTCACTTCATTAAGGCACATGCAATGAACTCTTTCTGCTACAGAAACTGTTGGAGTTATGCCATGTAAGAGCAAAATCTGCATACCTCTAAAGGATGACGTTAATGTTTTGAATAATTTTGTTTTCCACATCTTTTTTTTTAATCCTCTAAAATCCTCCCTTTGAGGGCTGTGATGAACTCACCAAATTTGATTTTATTTGCTGCAAGCTGATGTCAGCTTATCATATAGCACAGACTTTAAACATAGCTACCTAGATAAACAGACACTGCATCTGAATGTCTGTTTTATGTTTAGATAGTCCCTCCATTGAATCCTAATCCACACTGTGATATGGTACATCCCAACCCCAGGATGAACACTTCAGTGATGAATAGAGATTTATTTTGTGTTTGGCCAAGGTAACTGGGGAAGGACTTGAGCTGAGGCAGGAATTGAATTCCTTTGGTTTCTTCTAGCTTCTTCTTATTTTAATTATTTATTTAAAAGATATTTATCCCAACTTTCCTCTGCCGGAGCACATGCCCTATGCAGCTTACAATTTAAGGATAAAATATACACTGGATCAAAACAATAAATAAAACCAGCAAAAAATAAATAAAACCAATTTGAAAAGGGCAAAAACACTCAAGGATCTTCTATGAAAGCACAGGAGGGAGACAAGCCAGCATCCAAATGTCAGACGAAACAAAGAGGTTTTGAACCCTCACCGAAATGCCTTGGGGGGGGGTAGATCTTAATTCTCCCAGTACGGGGTTCCTTAATTGTGGAACCACTACTGAGAAGGCTGACCCCCGTGCCACCATCCTCCTAACTTATACCACTATGAGAAATGTAGCAGAAAGCCGGCATGCCACAGAGATCTGGGAGTGGATTGAGATATGGGATTTTCAGCTTCATGAGTGTTGCTGCTCTTTCAGAGCTTGCACACCCTGCCCTGGTTCTTTGCAGCCAAATTATTAGGCTACAAAAGACGGTGCAGAACAACTTGGAAACAAGATGGATTAACTGACATGCATGTATCTCATCCCTTCCACAGGAATAAATTCAGGATGGCTGGATTTCTTCTACTCTCAATCCAAACTTAGAAAGATTTATTGCAAACTGAAAGTGACAGAAATGTTGGGGAACAAGAGGACTTGACTTGAATAGGAATCTAGTCACATACAGAGAAACAGAGAAATGTAACAAAAATGTCAGGAGTAACTGTATAATGACTGTATACTGTAACTGTATATTATTATTATTATTATTAACAGTATTTATATACCGCTTTTCAACAAAAGTTCACAAAGCGGTTTACAGAGAAAAAATCAAATAACTAATATCTAAAAAATAACTATATTTTTTCTCCATTCAGATATTATCCAGGAGAGGATGGCTGAAATAAGTACTTACAGCATGATGAGTGACCATATTGGTCTGGCATTAAAGGGAAGTTCCCTGAGCTCTGCTTGTAGGAAAGATGCAAATTCACCAATTACAATATCTTCTAAAGAATTAGTGCCTACAGGGCAGGACTGCGAATCCCTTTGACGGTCACAATTCATACTAACACTATGAGGCAGTTGCAGTAGCAAAGTTATCAGCAGTAATGGAATCAGCCTGCAGATCAGAAAGCCTTGTCCCCAGACATACTGGGCCCCCTTCATTGTGACATATCTGGCCATCATCAGTGCTGTTACAGCCATCAGCATTCTTGAAAGGTGCTATAAAATGGACCACAAATCTGACAACAGTTACAGCTTCCCCACTACACAGACCCTGAAATTCCCTTTAGTTACAGTTCTGCCTGTTTTCACTGAAACTCTCAAACATGTGAAGCCCAAATTGCTTTGAACTGGGTCTTTATAACCCACTATAGAAGAGTGTGTCACCTTGTGTGTTGTTACAAACTCTGCAAGTGCCTTCTGCTAATCCTTGGCGTATTCGCTACTTGACCGATTATGAAAATTGCAGGGTTGAGAATTGTTAGAAAATTGCAGGGTTGAGAATATAAAGCTAGGCAGGCCACCGCGTGAGGCTCTCTGCAGACGCGTGTGGCCTCTGGGACACCAAGTGCCTCTGGGAACTAAGTGCCAGGTAAGGCACAAGAGTTTAGCATCTGGGCGAGGAGAAGGCAAGGAGACCTCTGAGTTTTGGAGAAGGAGAGGAGGAGGAGCAGGAGGAGGAGGTAAGTGTACTCATTCTAACGCTTTGTCTTTCTAACTCCCTGTCTTCTAACCTTAACCTTACCTTTAAAGCAACCTTAAATCAAAATGGAAAGTTAGCACCTAAGGGAGGTACATAGGGCTACTCGTGAGTAAGAGCAGAGTCCTACTCGTGAGTAAGAGCAGAGTCCTACTCGTGAGTAAGTGCCCAAGGGTCAGGCATTTAAATCAAAATTGAAAGTTAGCTGCACCTAAGGTAGCACTTAATCGAAGGAAGGGAGGAGGATAAAGTGGAAAGCAGGTTTTTTCTACTTGTTTAAATTAAACCTATACTTAACCCAGGTTAAACCTAATCTAAGTTAGAACTTAACCTAAACAGGTCAGTAAATTGGGACACAGGATCTAGAGAGCAATAAATAATTAAACAAACCCAAATAAAAACTAGCTTGAGGTTACAAAAACAGTCCAGCCTAAGAGAACAGAACTAGGAGGGGAAGGGCCAATTCCCAACCCATTAAGAGCCCCATTAGGCTAATCCAAGCAGTCCATTCAGGAGCCTGCAGAGTAGGTCACGCCCATCAGCAGCCATTTGCCTTCCTGAGCTTTTGTAAACTCACCTGGGAAGGCCAGCCCCCTTTCAATCAGGAAGGAAGGAGGGGGGAGGAGCCAGCCAGGAGTATAAAGCTAGGCAGGCCACCGCGTGAGGCTCTCTGCAGACGCGTGTGGCCTCTGGGAACCCAGTGCCTCTGGGAACTAAGTGCCAGGTAAGGCACAAGAGTTTAGCATCTGGGCGAGTTCAGCAGCAGGGCGAGGAGGCCAGGGCCCCATACACTGCCCTTCCTCTTCCCTAGAGAAAAGGGCTGCTATCCAGTGTACGGTTTTTAAAAGGACCCCTAAATAAAACAACAACAACAACAAAAAAGCTATGCAGTCAGACAGCCAGCAGCAGGGTGGGGGCTATCCAGTGTTCTGCATCGAGTGCCACATGTATGATTATATGCCTCTGGGGCATAAGTCATGGGTGTGTCCTCGGTGCAAGGAGCTCCAGGCTCTCAGGGAATGTGTCCGCTCCCTTGAAGCCTTGGTGGCCGACCTGGAGAAGCGCAGGCAGCCAGAGGAGGACCGTGGGGAGACTTCTGGGGACGATCAGGCTTCGTCCCAACCTCAGGCGTGCAGCTCCTCGGCTGCCCGGGTGGGAAGTCTCGGGACTGGAGGACGTCATCCTGGAGAGGAGGGAAACAATCCCCTAGGGGGGATCCCTTCTCCAGGGGATGGGCCCGTATCCGAGCGCACTCGGGATACTCCTCGGCGGGAGGGGGGTCGGGGGCTTCTTGTAGTGGGGGATTCGATTATTAGAAACATAGAGAGGGGGGTTTGCGACGGATGTGAGGACCGCATGGTGACTTGCCTGCCTGGTGCGAAGGTTGCGGACATCACTTCTCGTCTAGACAGGCTGGTAGACAGTGGTGGGGGAGAGGTAGCAGCTGTGGTGCATGTCGGCACCAACGATGTGGGCAAGTGTAGCTGGGAGGTCCTGGAGGCCAAATTTAGGCTTTTAGGCAGGAAGCTGAAAGCCAGGACCTCAAAGGTAGCGTTCTCTGAAGTGCTACCTGTTCCACGCGCAGGGCCAGCTAGGCAGGCGGAGATCAGGGGTCTCAATGCGTGGATGAGACGGTGGTGTAGGGAGGAGGGGTTTAGATTCGTTAGGCACTGGGGAACGTTTTGGGACAAGCGGGGCCTGTACAAGAGGGACGGGCTCCATTTGAACCAGAATGGAACCAGACTGCTGGCGCATAACATTAAAAAGGTGGCAGAGCAGCTTTTAAACTGATCCCTGGGGGAAGGCCGACAGGAGCCGAGGGGCATCCGGATGGGGAGGTTAGAGAACAACAAGACAAAGGCAGGGTAGGAGAAGAAATTGGGAAAGGTAGGGTGATGGGATGTGATAGACGATTTGGCACGATGAGAGGATGCGGGGACAAAGGAGTGAATAAGCAGCCCATCCTGGGGCATTCCGTGTATAAATGCTTTTATGCGAATGCCCGAAGTCTACGAGCAAAGGTGGGAGAACTGGAATGTCTGGTGACAAGGGAAAATATTGACATAGTGGGCATAACGGAAACCTGGTGGAATGCGGAGAATCAGTGGGATACCGCAATCCCGGGCTATAAACTCTACAGGAGGGACAGGCAGGGGCGTGTTGGAGGTGGGGTGGCCCTTTATGTTAAGGAAGGGATAGAATCCAGCAAAGTAGAGATTGAAGGTGGGTCCGACTCCACCGTAGAATCTCTGTGGGTTAAATTACCAGGCTTGTGCAGCGATGTAATACTGGGGGCGTGCTATCGTCCTCCAGACCAGAAATCGGATGGGGACCTTGAAATGAGGAAACAGATCAGGGAGGTGACAAGGAAGGACAGGGTTGTAATCATGGGGGACTTCAATTATCCTCATATTGACTGGGTCAATTTGTGTTCTGGTCACGATAAGGAAACCGGATTTCTTGACGTGCTGAATGACTGTGGCTTAGATCAGCTAGTCACGGAGCCCACCAGAGGACAGGTGACTCTGGATTTAATTTTGTGCGGTACGCAGGACCTGGTTAGAGATGTAAACGTTACTGAGCCATTGGGGAACAGTGATCATGCTGCGATCCGTTTTGACGTGCACGTTGGGGGAAGAATACCAGGCAAATCTCTAACAAAAACCCTTGACTTCCGACGGGCGGACTTCCCTCAAATGAGGAGGCTGGTTAGGAGGAGGTTGAAAGGGAGGGTAAAAAGAGTCCAGTCTCTCCAGAGTGCATGGAGGCTGCTTAAAACAACAGTAATAGAGGCCCAGCAGAGGTGTATACCGCAAAGAAAGAAGGGTTCCACTAAATCCAGGAGGGTGCCCGCATGGCTAACCAGCCAAGTTAGAGAGGCTGTGAAGGGCAAGGAAGCTTCCTTCCGTAAATGGAAGTCTTGCCCTAATGAAGAGAATAAAAAGGAACATAAACTGTGGCAAAAGAAATGTAAGAAGGTGATAGGGGAGGCCAAGCGAGACTATGAGGAACGCATGGCCAGCAACATTAAGGGGAATAATAAAAGCTTCTTCAAATATGTTAGAAGCAGGAAACCCGCCAGAGAAGCGGTTGGCCCTCTGGATGGTGAGGGAGGGAAAGGGGAGATAAAAGGAGACTTAGAGATGGCAGAGAAATTAAATGAGTTCTTTGCATCTGTCTTCACGGCAGAAGACCTCGGGCAGATACCGCTGCCCCAACGGCCCCTCCTGACCGAGGAGTTAAGTCAGATAGAGGTTAAAAGAGAAGATGTTTCAGACCTCATTGATAAATTAAAGATCAATAAGTCACCGGGCCCTGATGGCATCCACCCAAGGGTTATTAAGGAATTGAAGAATGAAGTTGCAGATCTCTTGACTAAGGTATGCAACTTGTCCCTCAAAACGGCCACGGTGCCAGAAGATTGGAGGATAGCAAATGTCACGCCTATTTTTAAAAAGGGAAAGAGGGGGGACCCGGGAAACTATAGGCCGGTCAGCCTAACATCCATACCGGGTAAGATGGTGGAATGCCTCATCAATGATAGGATCTCAAAACACATAGACGAACAGGCCTTGCTGAGGGAGAGTCAGCATGGCTTCTGTAAGGGTAAGTCTTGCCTCACAAACATTATAGAATTCTTTTAAAAGGTCAACAGGCATGTGGATGCAGGAGAACCCGTGGACATTATATATCTGGACTTTCAGAAGGCGTTTGACACGGTCCCTCACCAAAGGCTACTGAAAAAACTCCACAGTCAGGGAATTAGAGGACAGGTCCATTCGTGGATTGAGAACTGGTTGGAGGCCAGGAAGCAGAGAGTGGGTGTCAATGGGCAATTTTCACAATGGAGAGAGGTGAAAAGCGGTGTGCCCCAAGGATCTGTCCTGGGACCGGTGCTTTTCAACCTCTTCATAAATGACCTGGAGACAGGGTTGAGCAGTGAAGTGGCTAAGTTTGCAGACGACACCAAACTTTTCCGAGTGGTAAAGACCAGAAGTGATTGTGAGGAGCTCCAGAAGGATCTCTCCAGACTGGCAGAATGGGCAGCAAAATGGCAGATGCGCTTCAATGTCAGTAAGTGTAAAGTCATGCACATTGGGGCAAAAAATCAAAACTTTAGATATAGGCTGATGGGTTCTGAGCTGTCTGTGACAGATCAGGAGAGAGATCTTGGGGTGGTGGTGGACAGGTCGATGAAAGTGTCGACCCAATGTGCGGCGGCAGTGAAGAAGGCCAATTCTATGCTTGGGATCATTAGGAAGGGTATTGAGAACAAAACGGCTAGTATTATAATGCCGTTGTACAAATCGATGGTAAGGCCACACCTGGAGTATTGTGTCCAGTTCTGGTCGCCGCATCTCAAAAAAGACATAGTGGAAATGGAAAAGGTGCAAAAGAGAGCGACTAAGCTGATTACGGGGCTGGGGCACCTTCCTTATGAGGAAAGGCTACGGCGTTTGGGCCTCTTCAGCCTAGAAAAGAGACGCTTGAGGGGGGACATGATTGAGACATACAAAATTATGCAGGGGATGGGCAGAGTGGATAGGGAGATGCTCTTTACACTCTCACATAATACCAGAACCAGGGGACATCCACTAAAATTGAATGTTGGGCGGGTTAGGACAGACAAAAGAAGATATTTCTTTACTCAGCGCGTGGTCGGTCTGTGGAACTCCTTGCCACAGGATGTGGTGCTGGCGTCTAGCCTAGACGCCTTTAAAAGGGGATTGGACGAGTTTCTGGAGGAAAAATCCATTATGGGGTACAAGCCATGATGTGTATGCGCAACCTCCTGATTTTAGGAATGGGTTAAGTCAGAATGCCAGATGTAGGGGAGAGCAACAGGATGAGGTCTCTTGTTATCTGGTGTGCTCCCTGGGGCATTTGGTGGGCCGCTGTGAGATACAGGAAGCTGAACTAGATGGGCCTATGGCCTGATCCAGTGGGGCTGTTCTTATGTTCTTATGTTCTTCCCAAAGCACTTGAAGACCTGACAGGCTAAAGTAAACATGTTGGATGGATCCACAGTCAAAAACTTCTCTGCACTGGGGAGGAAGTAAAGGTCTCTAGTGCATGTTGGGTATGAAGCAGAACGTACTGAAAGAATAGCAACTAGCACAAGTGCTGAGGGAAAAAGGAAATTGTCAGTGACCAGAAGCTCAGATTTCCTCCCAAACCCATAACCTTTTTTCTTTTTCTTGCATATTCTGAAGACATTGTGTGTGTCTCTGTGTGTATTTTCAATTCCATTTGTCTTCACTATCAAGAGCAGTGCTTTTCAACCTTTTTCACCTCATGGCACAGGAGGTGGCGCAAGGCTGAGGAGACCCATAGGGGCCAGCGACCCTTACCCAGGGGTAAAGGGGAAAATTTCACCTTGCCTCTTGTTGAGCTGCTTCTGGCGCCTATCCTGCGCTGGATACCGCACAAGCCTCTTTGCTTGCCTGTTCCGGCACAGGATAAAATTGTGCTTAAGGCACACGTGAAAGGTGGCTACAGGAGATGAAATCCCACTTGGCAACAAATCAACTGCAGATTAGAATCTTATTGCCAAACTCAGAAAGGACTGTTGTTTTAGTGGATCACATGCTGGAGTTGTACTGAGAAAATGCACATTCAAATCTCAGCTTAGCCATGAAGACTTCGGAGTAACCAAAGGCCAGTCAAAATTCATCACACAAATTTATTTCTCAAGCTTTGTGAGAATAAAAGAGAAGCATGTGCACTACTCTGGGATCCTGAGTGTCAGATATCAGCATAATAGAAATATCATTTGTGGGGACCCCAAGAGAAGATTTCCATTACCCACCCAGTATCCACTTTCTAAATATGGATATTGAAACTATAACAGTGTATCTGTTCACACAAACATGTCCCATATTTCTGGCAAGCTAAGCTAATGGTGATCCAGCAGCAGAAAAGGTTTGAAATAAAAGTTTAAAAATTGAAAGCAAAAGGATGAAACAATTTACATTATGATTACATTAAGTGCTTTGAATCAAGCTAGACGAATCTAAATTTGTTGTGCTCATTACGTTATAGCTCATCTGACTTTGTATGGAAAAATGTTTCCCAATATATTCATCATCATCCCTATTATACAAAGATATAAACTTAGTATATTAATGTGTGTGTGCATGCACATTCCAAATAAAAAATGGTAACATATCTACAGGTGGAGCCTATTTATCCGCGTTAGTTCCGCATGATGAACAAAAAACCGCATTGTGCTAAATGCCATAGAGTTACGCAAATTCGCTGCATCCTGAAACTTCCGGATGGAAGGAAACTAAGGCAGCTGTTCTCAATCCCCTCCTGTCCCTTCCATTCTGTACTCAGCCCTCCTGTTGCCAGCTGCCCTGCTTCTTTCACAGTTGGAATGGTGAGCTTGCTTGGGAAGCCTCATCCTCTGTGTCCAAGGCTGCCTCCCAACAGTGCTGCAGGTTCTCCTCCTCTTTGCTGCTGCCGCTACTGCAGCCCTCCCTGGCCACCATCTCAGAAGCTCTCTGCCCCGGAGCGTTCTGGGACTTATAGTCCGGCTCACTGCTCACCCTCACCTGTCTTTCCAAGGCTTCCCAAGGAATTTGGCAAGCACTCCCTGGGTTTTTTAAAGCAATCCTCTCTCTCCCCCCTGGCCTCCCTCTCCTGAGCCCTCCACATTGCCAGCTGCCCGCTTCTTTCACAGGTGGGATGCTGAGCTTTTTAGAGTCCAGCCCTATGAGTTTCTACTCAGAAGTAAGCCCCATTGTAGTCAATGGGGCTTACTCCCAGGAAAGTGTGGAGAGGGTTGTAAGCTATATCTCATGCTTTGCTTGGTGGGTAGGCTTGCTTGTGCAATAAATGGGGGGGGGGATTTGGCAAACAATCCCTGGTTTTTTTAAAGCAATCCCCTCTGTTGCTACCACACCTGCCCCTGTGTGTGTGTGTGTGTGTGTGTGTGTGTGTGTGTGTGTGTGTGTGTGTGTGTGTGTGAAAGAGAGAGAGAGAGAGAGAGAGAGAGAGAGAGAGAGAGAGAGAGAGCTCCACCTTGCTGCACCTTGCTATGTTCTGGTTACACAGGGCTTTCCGCGCCCCCCTCTTCAGCCTCTTTGCTGGCTCAGAGGCTCCAGGAATGTTACTGTTCCTGGAAAGGGGAACCTCTTCCATGGCTCCAGGGCTATTCCCTGCCTGGAATAGACCTCCAACATGCAAAATTCCCCTGCAAGACATCCTTCAAGCTGCAATGGTGCCACTGCATTGGCACAGGGGAATTTGTTCTGAACTGGGCTGTTTGGATCCTATGGTCTATTGTTGCTGCTAAGAGAATTCTATTTAAGAGAACACTGTTTACAAAAGGCATTGAAAGATGATAAATGTTGGAGTGTTTGCTTCTTCTTTTTTCTTGAATTGTTCTAAAATTTTCCTGAAAACTAGAGAACTGAAAATTTACAACCCTTATCGCCCAATCCTATCACCCACCATTGTACTCGATGCAGCATGTGCTGCATTTAATGGTGGGGAAGGGCTAGAACAGGAGCCTGAAGGCCAACCAGAGGTGATTAATAAAAGTTTTATTTACCTCTGGGAAGGGCTTCCAGTTGCCTCTAGGACTCTTTGGTCTACTCCATAACTCCCCAGTGATAACACAGTTTGCCAACACGACTTCTACTGTATGCTGCAGGGACATTTTGGCTTGTTGAGGCCTCCTTGGGGTAAGGGAATACTTGTTTCCTTGCCCCAGGGGATGCCCCAACAGCTGCCATGGGTCAACTTGAACCTGCGTTAGCTCCATAGTCCTGGAAGGGGGTTAGGTTTTCGTGGGTGCCGAACCCACCCCCTTTCTGGGCCCAGTCTGTCCTCTTCCTCACCCTGTCACCTTCCTGTTCTGCCCGCCCCACCCCATTCCACCCTCCCTTCAATCCTCCTAACCCTTACACAAGCTTACCAGTGGCAGCGGGTGTCAACTCCTTGTTCTTACACAAACCCAGCCACTCATGACTTGAGGCTTTGGCACTGTCATGGTTGCAGCAGCCATAAAACTAAGCTGTTGGAACACTCATTCCAGCAGTGTAAACGGCCCTTAGGATTGTGTTGTCAGTGTGTTTGAATGCGGCTGGGCAGGTTCAAGAGGGAGGTGGCCAGATGAAAGTAAGATGACAGTAGTGTTAGGATGTTCCTGAATCACTGCACTGCGCTGCGCTCCCCTCCCCATGCTTTCAGCAAAAGCAGCCAGGTGGACAAGAAGGAGTTAGTGGTGGCAGGAGGGTATGCACCTGCTAACACACCTGCAAGCAAGAAAGGGGGGACAAAATTGGGGTGGAGTTTCAGCTGGCACTTAAACTAGAGGCAGGTGTCAATGCCAATGCTGACGAGACAGATTTGCAAGGTGTCAGGCACCAAGTCTGCTTGCTTCACTCCAATTGCATTCACAGCTGTGATTTACTATGTAGTACTGCAGCATTGTCCCATACAAATGTGATCCCTGACTGGGTAAGATCGCCTGTGTGAATCATGTAGTTAGGCCAAAGAAGAGAGTGACTGAGCAGTGAAAGCCAGAGGAAACAATGGGGCTGAACACAATTTTTAAATGTTGAATATTTCCACAGAGCACATTAAAAAAGAAATGCCATAATTTTATCATTGTTACTTTCAGTCTGAAATTTGGCAATTCTATCACAGCTCTAATTCTACTGCCCTCCATCCCATTAAGACAATTCCTGCCCCATGTCTGGCAAACCAGCATTCTAAACCACAATGTCCTCTTCCCATTCAAGAGCTGCAGCTTAGAAATGGCGAGATTCAGCATTACCAGTAAGTATTATTGTCAGTAAGTGTAAAGTCATGCCCATTGGGGCAAAAAATCAAAACTTCACATATAGGCAGACAGATCAGGAGAGAGATCTTGGGGTGGTGGTGGTCGATGAAAGTGTCAACTCAATGTGCGGTGGCAGTGAAGAAGGCCAATGCTATGCTTGGGATCATTAGAAAAGGTATTGAGAACAAAACGGCTAATATTATAATGCCGTTGTACAAATCTGTGGTAAAGCCACACCTGGAGTATTGTGTGCAGTTCTGGTCACCGCATCTCAAAAAGACATAGTGGAAATGGAAAAGGTGCAAAAGAGAGCGACTAAGATGATTACGGGGCTGGGGCACCTTCCTTATGAGGAAAGGCTACGGCATTTGGGCCTCTTCAGCCTAGAAAAGAGACGTCTGACAGGGGACATGATTGAGACATTCAAAATGATGCAGGGGATGGACAGAGTGGATAGAGAGATGCTCTTTACACTCTCATATAACACCAGAACCAGGGGACATCCGCTAAAATTGAGTGTTGGGAGAGTTAGAACAGACAAAAGAAAATATTTATTTACTCAGCATGTGGGTGGTCTGTGGAACTCCTTGCCACAGGATATGGTGATGGCGACTGGCCTGGACGCCTTTAAACGATAAGTTTCTGGAGGAAAAATCCATTACAGTTTACAAGCCATGATGTGCATGAACAACCTCCTGATTTTAGAAATGGGCTATGTCAGAATGTAAGATGCAAGGGAGGGCACCAGGATGCAGTTCTCTTGTTATCTGATGTGCTCCCTGGGGCATTTGGTGGGCTGCAGTGAGATACAGGAAGCTGGACTAGATGGGCCTATGGCCTGATCCAGTGGGGCTGTTTTTACGTTCTTACCTACATCAAGGTCACTGGATTCAGCTATAAATTCCAGGAGAAGAACCTGTGCTGAGTGTAAATCAGACAGGTCTTAACCATTCCACCCTCTGTAGATTCAAAATTAAAGACAGTGTCTGTACTCCAGAGAAATTGATAACTTCTTGCACCCAGTGGGATGTTACTATTGTTATTAATAATAAAAATATAGCACCATCAATGTGCATGGTACTTTACATTAGAAGAGAAGTCCTTGCTCTGAGGAGCTCACAAATTCAATAAGCACAAGGGACTTGATTGAGGAAGGGCACATCCTGTTTTGGACATCTTTTTCTCAAACAGCAATTTCATTCCAAACCACTTAGTGAGTTATTTCTGAAATGTGGGACACTTTCAAAAGTGGATTGTATCACAAACATCCTCTGCTCCAAGAGTGAAACCTGAAAGTTCCGCAAGGCAGGCAGAAGCATATTTAATATAGCTAATATAGAGAACGGAGTCTTGGCTTCACAATATTGAAGCAGAAAACCCACAATCATTTGGATTCTGTGAATGTAGTTTTAAGCCCTCCCCATGGCTTTCCAGAGTGCCCCTTGCACATCCTTGTTTCTCAAGCTATAGATGATCGGATTAAGCATTGGTGTGAGAATCCTATATAGCACAGAGAAAATCCGATCCTGCTCCTGGGAGTATGTGGCGTTGGGACGGATGTATGTGAAGATGATGGTGCCAAAGTAGATGTTGACCACAGTCAGGTGAGAAGCAGAGGTAGAAAAGGCCTTGAGACGCCCTTCCTTGGTGCGGATCCTGACAATGGCAGAAACTATATAGACGTACGACACCAGAGTAACCAGAAATGAACCCATGATCACACCTCCACCCACCACAAAGGTCGCAATTTGATTGGCCTGAGTGTCAGAACAGGAGAGCTGAAACAGGGGTGGGACGTCAAAAAAGAAGTGTCGGACGACATTGTCTCGGCAGAATGACAAAAGGGACGTCATGCCAGAGTGCACACCAGAGTTAGTCAAGCCCAGAATCCAGGCAGATGCTGCCAGCCACACACACGTTTTGGGGTTCATGAATACACCATAGTGCAGTGGGTGGCAAATGGCAGCATACCGGTCATATGCCATCACACCCAGCAGGAGGCATTCAATGCCACCAAAGGAGATGAAGAAATACATTTGGGAGAAGCAACCAGCAAGGGAGATTCGCTTGTCCTGAGAGAGATAACTTATCAGCATCTTGGGAACAGTGGAAGATGTGAACCCAATGTCCACAACAGAGAGATTACCCAGAAAGAAATAGATGGGGTTGTGCAGTCTGCTGTCCAAAGCGGTGATGAGAAGAATGAGAGTGTTTCCACCTAGGGCCACCAAGTAGCAAAGGAGAAAGAGACCAAAGAGAATGAGTTGGACCTCTGGGTCACTGGAGAGCCCCAGGAGTATAAATTCAGTAACATCTGTGCCATTCTGCACCATCCGATGTAGGGGCTACATCTGTGAGGGAATATTAAATGGAATATTTGTCAAAAGGTGGCACATGGAATAGAGGGTTTAGCCACACAAATGCAAGCATGAGAACAGTCAAAGCACAACAGCAGTTTTTTTTTAATCGCTAGAAAGCAGTCGCGCTGCCTTCCATTCTTTGCTTTCTCTCTCTCTTTCCAGCTTCCTCCTTCTAATGAACTCTCAGGAACTCACAGAATTTATATACCTTTAACTTTTCAAGAAGAAACATCAGCTTTCATAAACTCCAGTTCCCAGCACTATGGGAATATCTGATCCAACCCCATTATAATGGAATTCGGTGGGGGGTTAGCCTACCTCCGCAGCTCAACTCCATTGCCTGCTGACACTAAAAATGCTTTTCTCCAACCACCGCACATGAAGTATTTTTAAGCAAATAATCTTCCCTTCTGATTGTAACAGTGTTGTATCAGGGCAGGGGTAACTCCAGTGTTACAACCAGAGACAAAATTTGGATGCACAGATAAAGCTAAATTTAACACAGAACACTTTTCCCCCAAGATACACTTTTTGGAAGAGAGTTGCGATTGGATCTCCTAATATTTGTTTTTAACTTTAAAGTTAACAGATTCTAGATTTTACTGAAATAACAGATTCAGATGAAATAGTGCTTATTCTTTATACTTATTCTATCTCTCCCCCCTTGGGGCAAATAGCCCTTACTCTGCCATGTCCCAGAAAACCCTCTTACCATTGCATCATCAATAGATCAAGGCAAGGAAAATTCCAGTTCTAGAACCATATACTGTATTAAAGGGAGTCAGGGAGGCTGTGGGGGGCATGCACTGGATCCTGTCCCCCTTTTCTGCAGCCTCCCCACCCCCTTTTCTCCCTAAACTTCCACTAGTGAAATTGCTAGTCTGAGGAAACCCACTGAGGAGCAGGAGGCTTACAAAAGTGTCAGGGGATTTAAACTCCATTTGCCTCTGAAGCCTCCTGATTTGTCCTCCCCTACTGGAAACAGTGTGCCCATTTTTGGCATGGCTGCACCAGTGGGGGGGGGGGGGATAAGAATAGAATTGGACTCTAAATGGTGCCGTATAAATGAAATGAAATATTACACTCCCCAGAACTTGACAGGGATACATACTGTAACAAGTATACAATGCTTACGCATTCCAGATGACTTCGGGCCCCATCCCATTCAATTTTTCAGTGCCGGTGCAGCTGTGCCAATGGGGCATGCACTGCATCCTGTGATGGGGAGGCAGTCACAGAGGCCTCCCCAATATATGGGAACATTTGTTCCTTTACCTCAGAGCTGCATTGTGGCAGCACCGGTGCTGGAAAGTTAGATTGGATTGGGCCCACAGAGATTTGTTTTCTGCCTCTGTTAGCCCAAGCCTATGCAAGTCTACTCAGGAGTAAGTCTCATTCTAGTTGATGGGGCTTACTCCCAGGAATGTGTGGATTGAACTGCAGCCTGAAATAAGGGTTTGGGGACTTGTAATGGCTATTGATAGATATATTTTTCATGAATGTATCTGAACTTTAGCTAGTGGCTGTCTCCACTGAATTTGGTAAATTCATTATAAGAACCTGACACCTTGCTACTAATTCTCCTCCTCCTAGCCTCTTCCCCACAAATAATTAACTGCATATCTGTGGCATATCTGTCAGAGGAAAATGATGCATCACTTGCCTCAAGCACAGCATTGTCCAAAAGGGGAACTCCAAGTTCTCCCTTTTCCTCCAACATGTAAACCTGGCCCACGCTTCTCCTTTGAAGAAATCACCACTGGGGTGATGCCATTTGTAGTGGAGACTTTTGGGGTGAGAAAAGGATTCTTATCTCTTCCTTACCCATTGGTTTTCCCCTGAAACCACCCCTACCAGTCACCTTTCTTCAGCCCAAGTGCTAAGCTCTTGTTTCCTCATTGGATTGCCACTTATGTAGTGGGGGGGGGGGGTGGACGGATTGGACAGGACGGGACACTGACCTTGTGACCTGCTCCACCACATTCTTATACTGCCCAAAGTTCTCCAGTTTAGTGTGATGGGAAAGGAGCTTGAATGCAGCTGCAATTATATTTTAAAACTCATCTCTGTTAATATAAGATTAAACTGTGGAGTGTGATTTGAACTGGTGACTGTGAGGTGTGATGGCTCACACATGCAATCTTAGCTGCAGCCATCAAGCAGGGAACATACATGTGTGAACTAGTTGTTGGACTGAGGAAATGAACTGGTTTCAGAACTAAACGCAAATTTTTATGAGTTTTCATTGAAATTAGCTGCTAACATCACTTGTTTCATCTTTACTAATGCAATACATCTCCGAATGTCTTCCTGAAGACAGTGAAGTCAACAGATATTTAATCATTTCTTGTGCTTAACGATCTGGTCATAAATGATGACGGAAGGCCAGAAATTAATAATAATAATGATAGAATCTTGGCTAGAGCCTGAATTGTAAGCTATAATGATCTAGCTAGATCCTGAATTGCAAGCCCAGCATAGGTTGTAATAAAGTAATAAAATAATGAGGATGTTGTTTATCACACATGGTATTTCAATTATAACCTTACCTGTTCAGGATTGATCTTTTTGTTTTATGCAGTAAGTAAGCCATTCTGAAGCTCCATCCTGGACTGTATCTCAATAAAAGAGAAATCCTCTTAAATTGCCAGGAGCAAGCTCACCAATACTTCTCCCTCTGGCTCCTTCAAGCCACAGCTCCAAATCGTACAGTACACAGACCAGGCTAGGCAAATATGCCAGTGTGATGTGCCCAGGGGAATGATTGCTACATACTATTTTAATTCTTACAGATAACGTTATTTATTCCTTTTGAGAATTCAAGAAAGAGTATTCGGTAGAGGTAGTTTAGCACTAGATACACAACATTTGAGGTATAGAGGAACATTCATAATTATTTTCTTGGACATATTGCAAGTCACAGGATGATAAACACAGCCTTAAAATGCCACACTCCAAAGTCATCATAACATACATTGGATCAGGACCAGGTAATTAACATTCCCTCTCTGATAGCTGAAAACATCTAATTAAAAAAGAAAAAGGCAATTATGAAGTGTCCATCTCTTGTGCTTCCCTTATAACTCCTTGCTATTAAAAAAGGAGCAAGTGAGGAAATTGTAGCTCTGTAACTTTGCACAATGAAAGTGCATTCTGGATGCATTTCCTGATTTGAATGTCTTTCACACTAGTAGGCAAACACAGGCATATATAAATATGAAACACATAATGTTCAGAGAGATGTTGCTGAAGCAACAGAATATACATAGAGTGGCAATTACCTGACATACGGCAAGCTTTACCTCTTCACAAGAGGATGATATTTATGCTCAGATGGTCATTTAATCACAAATCTGCGCCTTACATTAAAATGAAATATGGGCAAGATAGAAATTCTCCTTATGCTGTGGACAATGACATTATGTTAACTGGTTCTTGATGAGGTTGAATTCCATAGGAAGGACCAGGTACACAAATTGGTAATGCTCCTGGAGCCCACCTTAATCCTGGATAAGCAGGTGTGGGCCATGGTTGGTCTTCTAGCTACACTTGTTCCTGTCCCAGACAGACCTTGCCACATGGTTCAATCCTAACTAGAATCAGGCCAGTGCACGCCATTTATGGTGGTGGAAAGGTTTTCTGCTACTGTAAAATGGCGGATGGCGGTGAGCTGTGCGCGCTACCAATGGCAATTTTTCCAAGTACTGTTGCAAGAGGTGGCAGTGCTAGAAGGAAATCACCAGACTCAGTTGTACCTGCTGGTACAGGTAAGCATCTGGTGGGAGTGGGGGATGGGAAACAGGGGGGAAAACAGAGGAAATAGGAGCATTTTGGGTCTGGTGGGGGTATGACAGGAGCAGCTCCCCCAATAACCTAACCTGTGAATTAAAACAGCCCCCTTCATCCTCCCTTTAATGATGCAATCCTGTGGATCATGTCCCTGCCTTCACCCCCTCCCCCAAAAAGGTTTAACTCGGCAGACAGAACCTCTGCCATACCATTTTATGCCAAAAATAAATGGGTGCATCATACCTATTACAAGGTGATCCTTCTACATGTGCACACTGCCCTCTTTCAGTTGCTTGGCCTCTTATTCCTTCTCACACTCTTTCAAGCTTTTCTCTACCATTATAGGGTTAAATATTTGTTGGTTTAATGAAAATGAAAGCTGAAATTCTTGGAAGTGTGACCTTATAGTGTCTGTTCTTGGGAGAATGACAGAAAACTGAAACTGTACTAAAGATGGGAAATCCTGTATTCAAGCTCTTAAAATCATCAAACCATCCATAGAAGGGTTTTCACATTCAGGACACTATGTCAAGAGTTCTTTTATTAAAAAAAATACAATCAGAACCAATTTGTTACCTGCTTGGTATACTGGTTTTAAGGTGGGCCTTTATTAAGCGCTGCAGAGAACCTTCTTCTTTCTCCATCTCCATCTGCTATTGAACTCTGATGAAGACACAATCAAGTTTTAACTGTTGTTTTTTAAACCCAGTCCCAAGAGCTATCAGTCCCCAGGGATGACAGAAATAATTGGCATAGTGAAAGGAACCCTCTTGCATTGACACAGTGATCCTTTGAGTACAGGAGGAACTTATGTCAGAAATAATGAACCACTCTCATGACTTTGGAAGTTAAGGAGACTTTGGGGGATTGAGTTTGTTAGCAATTGCTTCAAGGGACTATTGTAAATTGAGAAGGGCAGCATTTGACATTCCACCTTAGGAATCAGGAGGTCTTGGGCTGGCCCTAGATACAGAATAGAGATGGTGAGATTCAGCATTGCAGGGATCACAGCAGCAAATTGTCAATCATGCAAATTCTCCTGAGCAGGAGGGGGTCACAGAAACAGGAAGAGTGTTATGGAGCAAGCCCCACGCATGCGAGGGATATGATAACCTTGAAGGTGGCCTGGGAAGGGATCTGAGTTGCCTGTTGTCCCAAGATGGGAGAGGAGAAGTGAGGGCACTTAGAAGCAATCCAGGGAAGTTGGCTGATCAGCCTGTGTGGCTTCGACTTTCATAAGTTGGTGGTAATCAGATAGGAAGGGGGCAGGGGATGGTGGAGTGTTATCACCCTGGATGCTGGGTGGCACAGTGGTTCATGGAGGAAGGCTGGAGTGGAGGTGCTAGAGACTTAGGGCACAATCCTAACCCCTTATGTCAGTACTTTCCAGCACTGACATAAGGGCAATGCGGCTCCGAGGTAAGGGAACAAATATTCCTTTACTTTGAGGAGGCCTCCATGAGTGACACCCAACTGCAGGATGCAGCACATGTTCCATTGGCACTGCTATGCCAGTGCTGGAAAGCACTGACATAAGAGGTAAGAGGTTAGGATTGTACCCTTAATGATTCAACAATTAGGCAGGCAGGAAGAAGAATGAATGTGGACCAAACAACATAAGGCTGTGAAACGGATACAAGGTGTTATCAGTAGAAGTTTAGCAGGAATGCTTACCTGAAACGTAAACAGCACGGTCCATCTTTGAATGTTCAACTAGAGTAAAAAAATGGTTTCGGTTTTTCACAAACGGTTTGCTGGACTTGGCCATGTGCCACAGTGTTCTCAGCACAACAGATAAGAATGCATTTGAATGAATAGCCTTTGTTTTCAGACCACAGAAAAAAATATATTCCAGCAGTTTGAACTTTTCGGTTTGAAGGCTTCTTCAGAGCCCCACTTGCACACACAAATGCTAGAAAACAAATATTCACACCAGCTCTCATAGAAACCACTAGGAAGCTTAGCTCTCCTTATATTTCTTATTCTTCATTTTAAAACCAGTCTTGGTGCATTAACACATGAAACTAACATGTAACAGTCTTTTAAGTAAGATTTAGAGGTCTAACTACGTTCTAGGGTTTAAAAGAGAACACACCAAAATCATTTCCAGGTTAACATCAAAGGTCAGATTCCCAGAGAAAATCATTTTGCAGCAGTTTTTAGATGAACACACAACCTGTGACGTGAATGGCAAAGTAAGTTGCATTTCGAAGGCCAACAGAAGAACATATGATGAGATGAGGTCAGCTTTTGAACTAAGGGGTTGCAGTACCACCTACGGCCTGCTCTAATCTGTATGATGTATAAATGAGATGTACAAAGTGAACAACTGGTGATGTGCAACGGACCAATGAATTGTCTCCATGTATGTGTTTCAAGGAGGGATCCCCAGATTGTAATAAAAGTCAGCTGAAGGGGGTGTTTTGCTGCTTCTCTCCTCCCCACTTCTGATGCACACAGTCTCCTTTGGAGATGTGGATGGATGTACAACATTTTGCTGATGGATTACAATAAAGGCCTGGATTTGATCACCTTTGTCTACTGAGTTTGCTTTGAAACCTGGGATTACCGTGCAACATCTGGGATCTCTTGTAACATCTTGATTTTTGCACCTTGCAACAAAACCAAGGGTTATTTTAATTTTTTCCCCATAGAATCCTACTGGATTCTTATGTTGAGAGATTATATCATATCTATCTGGATTCTTAGGTTAAGTGTTCCTCCTCATTTGCTTTTTTTTTCTCCTAATAATGCGTGGACATCCAAGAACTAGCTTTCACTATCTTTCTTAGTATGTGATGATTTTGAAACAAAGCCCAAGTGAAACAAACTTCTGGCCAGGGCATGGCACCTGGTGCTTACCATCTAGCATAGAATCCCTGCATTTCATTTTCCTCAGTTTATTGGGCTACCATCATTTAAAATTAGGGTGCCCAGGCAAAAAGAGGCCACCTTGAAACAGTTGTTCTCCCAAGTGAACAGGGTGAACATCCAGTCTACATGTTCACAGCAGTCCAACACAAACTAACTTTTCCTATTACTATTTCTCTAAGGAGCACAGAGTAAATTTCATAAAATCTTCCAGATTTTTTTTTAAGTCAGAAATTGTAGCCCTCAGAGAGGCGTCTAAGTTCTCAAAAACACTATACTTAGCGCTCATTAGTGTAGGTAGCTATCCAGGTGAATAAAAATAGAGGCCACTTAATTCTGGAGCTGCTACTAAGCTGAAATCAGAGTCTTCCATTCAGTGCTGGGTGTTGCTCTATAAAGGGGTCAGAATCAATAAATTTATCTTTAGACTACTAAATAAGCAAAAACTTTCTTGGGGCAACTCTGACATTCTTATTCTATTTGATTCCATAGGAAGGTACATCCAGGTCTAGCAAAGAATTTATTTTTATAGGATGTTTGACAGCCTGACATTTCAGAGCAGCTTCCAAAAGGGAATATGATGACAGAAAAGGACAGAGAATAAATCAGCAGTAAATCAAGGTGGGTAGGCAAGTGGGTAGCCGCGGCCTGGGGAGACTAGTCTTTGCACCATGGTGGTTGTTATGGCTGCATTTGTTGCTGTTTCTCTTCCCCTGGTGTGAGTGTGAAAAGATGACTGGCAGTTGTACATTTGACAGAGGTACCCAAGACAATTTGTTCAGGCCAAGTGAACAAGTTGGCGGAATCTTGTCTCTAATTCAGCCTGCAATTACACTTACACGGAGTAAGTCCCATTGACTATAATGGAGCTTACTTCTGAGTATGCATGCATAGGATTAGGCTCTTGATCCCATACCTGTGCACTTAGACCAAGAAAGGCGGTATATAAATACCTGTTGTTGTTGTTGTTGTTGTTGTTTTTGAAAAGGAAACAAGTCGGTCTTGTTTATTGTGAATTGAAGTGTGTATATGTGTCTTTTTTTCTTTGCAAAGATTGCGTACACAGCACCCCACACTGAAAAAGTGGGGTGGCCCTTTTACCAGACATGGGCTGAGGCCAATATTCTCTGACCTTCAACAGCAGTTTGGTTTGCCAGGCAGAGTCAATTAGGCAAACTATGTTTATTCAGTGTTTATTTCATATATTTATATCCCACCTCTCATTCAGGAGCCCACACTATTTCCCTTGTTATTCTCCCAACAATTCCCTTCCTACCTCCCCCATCTCCATTTGTGACCTTATGTGTCCCCTCATGTGTAAGGATTCCCTTTTCTTGCCTAGAAATGACTGACTTTTAGGGCCTAGTTGTATGAGCAAAGGTCTGGTGATTTTTTTTAACTTTCTCCCTCCTTGGTTATTATATTATTATCCCCACAATTAAAGGTATATATTGTTTCACCCCATCCTTGCCTACCTCCTCATTTGATGCCAGTCACTTGAGTTGAGACTTCATATTTCAGTAGCAAGAAATACAAGGGCTCTTGAAGAATCCTCATATCTATTTTTTTTAAAAAAAGAATGGAGGGTGAGGAAAGAGGAAACTGGATGACCATTCTTCGCTAAATGGCATCCCTGAAGATGGCTTTGGGGAGAGAAGGGCAGGAATGTTGACCTTAGGAGAACAGAGTACATCTTTAAGGAAAGAGAATATGAATGGTGTTGTAAGTCTCATTCTGGAACACAAGTGGGTATACTCACTGCTTAATGTCATGTGTACAATGGAATCACAACTGACTCACGTTTTATTATCTTACCTATGCAAAAACAACTGGGAAGACTTGTAGGAGAAATGTTGATTACATGCCCTCATTGGAGAATAATCATCTTTCATCTGTGCTGTGCAACTTTAGATGTATTTGGATTGATGCTCGTAATCAAGGCCCATTCCAATCTCATTTCCAGCTTGAGTTTGTCACTGCAATGGTTTTGTTTTTTTGGTCACTGTGATGAATGTCTTGATCTGAGAGAATCTGATCAGAGATCTGAGAGAATCTGAGAGAATCTTCTGGATGGCAGGTATACAATTTCACCGCAGGGCTATATTACATATAATTTATTAATTACAAGAAGGCTGTGTGCTGCCTACAGGGGCCCACTCACAGGGAAAAGGAGGACATTTAAGTTCTTTTCTAGGACACAAGGTTAAAACAAAGGACATGTCCTGGAAAAAGAGGATGTCTGATCACCCTGAATGTGATGTAATTAAGAGTCCTAGAGCTTTCAGTGTTCTTTTGTACCATTGGCCATGTTATCCTTCTTGAGGGACTGTCCAAAATGGAAACAGATGACAACATTTGAAAACATTACCAATATTTAAAGATGTGGCTTATAGATAGCAGCTACATATTAGGGAAGCATTTGAAAGACTTGAATGCTTTAGTAGAGATGGTTTGCAAATTGCTTATTAATATTCATGCAGAGGTGTTACTCATCAGAAAAAAACACCTCAATAGATTGCTTATTAAAATATTTTGTAAGCTTTATGTATTTTATTTTTTTCTGGTTACTTTGTTGCTGTTTTGTATTTTAGTTGTTTGCTCACTAATAAAGGAGATGAGAAATAAAAGCTGGGGATGGTAATATGAGATCAATTCCAAAAGTCATGGACTAGCAGCCTTCTTCCGTACGAGCTGGGCTCTAGTGTTCAGCTCAGGCCTCAGAATAATAATGTAGAACTTTGGAAGAAAGATGCAACTCAACAATCCACCACTGGAGGTCAAGATGCAGAAGACCTCCACAGCCACCATGTGTTTCCCCTGGGTGCTCAGGTAACTTGGGAAAAAAGATATCCAAACATTGCAGAACACCAACATGCTGAAAGTGATCTGTTTGGCTTCATTAAAAGTATCAGGCAGCTTCCTGGCCAAGAAAGCCACGATGAAGCTGATCAAGGCCAAGCATCCCATGTAGCCCAGGACAATGTAGAACATGAAGACTGAACCTTCATTGCATTGTATAATGATTTGGTCAATGTGGGAGTGCATGTCCAACTCTGGGAAGGGGGGAGATGTTGCCAGCCAAACCACACAGATGGCAGCTTGAATGAGAGAACACAGAATGATGACTGAGACTGCCAGCCTCTTTCCCACCCATTTCCTCATGCTGTTTCCTGGCTTGGTGGCCATGAAGGCCAAAATGACAGTGATGGTTTTGGCCAACACACAAGACACAGCAACAGTGAAGACGATGCCAAATACTGTCTGGCGGAGAAGGCAGGTCACCTTCTCAGGCCAACCAAGGAATAGGAAGGAACACAGAAAGCAGAGCAGCAGAGAAGAGAGAAGAGTGCAGGTGATGCCCCAGTTGTTGGCCTTGACAATGGGAGTATTGCGGTGTTGAATGAAGCTTCGCATCACCACAACTGTCAGCAGAGCAAGGAAAAGAGCAAAGGAAGACAAAAGGATTCCCAAGTTCTCTTTGTAGGATAGAAAGATTAAGACTTTGGGGATGCACTGATCCTTGCGACTGTTTGGGTACTGATTTTCTGGGCATTTGTCACACTGTTCTGCATCTGAAAGAAATAAGCCAATCTCCATAATTTCAGCATATCTATATTAGCCCATTCAACTTGATGGGATCAGCATCTTATAACTAGCAAGAAATCTGGTATTATAGTGAATTCAAGAAGCTCACTGAAAAGAAAGTGATAGCAAGTTTTGCTTTTGAAACAGGAAGTCATTGAACTGAATTAATTCAATTTGACTCTTTCAAAATCCATCAAGAATGTTCAGTGGCTATAAGTAGACCATCATCAGAACGTTTCACTTGGGGATATGTGATCCAGTCTTTGCAGAGTATTACAGCGCAATCCTCAGCTCCCAGGGCACTCGACTTCAGCGGCAGCAAAGATCCTGTGTGCCCATGGCAGCCGGGGCAGCACCTCAGGAGAAGGGGACTTTTGTCCCCTTCCCCAGGGTAAGGGAAGTAGCCCCAGAATGGGATTACTCGATTCACTGCCAAGTAAGGTAAAAGCGTTTGTGTCGGGCAGTGAGCCCCACACGAACACTCAGGATCCACCAGTCTGCTCCACCGGTCCCACCTCCCTCCCTTCCCGCTCCCTCCCCCCCCGGCACGACTCCGCCTCCCTCTCTGTGCCTCCCGCCTCCCTGTCACGCCTCATTTTTTTTTTTTGAAGCATTAAAAAAGAGTTAGTGACAGAAGCCACAGGATTTTTCTGACCCACCAAGTTTTCTTCCAGGGAGTAAAGTTCCCCTTTTGTTGGTGAGGGGAACTCACAAAGTGTTCTGCTTTTTAAGAAAAATATTGGTATGCTGGACAGAGGCTCTTGCCTTGTGTAAAAGGAAATTTGGCAATGTCCTAACAGAGGATTGACCTGTTTTTGAGTGAAGTCATGCAAGAAAGCCCTTCTCCACATGAATTAAGGTGATTCAAATATTTCTAAATTGATCAGTGCTATTGAAAGAAATGTTGTGTTTGGAAAATTTGAAGTCAAATGTTAGGCTGTTGAATGTATCTGCTAAGCAACCTTTGCAGTTTTGGCTGTCCTATTACAATGAAAACCACACTTTTCAATGGGGAATATCTCAGAATGAATGAATTAGGCAGCAATCCTATATGCACTTACTTGAGAGCAAGTCTCATTGAACTCAGTTTACAGCCCAATCCCACCCAAAGTGCCGCTGTGCGATCCAGTGGGGTCGGTGCAGCCTCCGCTGTATCCAGGGCTGGAATGGAGGCAGCTGGAGATCTCGTTGAGGTAAGGGAGAATTTGTCCCCTTACTCATAAGAACATAAGAACAGCCCCACTGGATCAGGCCATAGGCTCATCTAGTCCAGCTTCCTGTAACTCACAGCGGCCCCACCAAATGCCCCAGGGAGCACACCTGATAACAAGAGACCTGCATCCTGGTGCCCTCCCTTGCATCTGAAATAGCCCATTTCTAAAATCAGGAGGTTGCACATCCACATCATGGCTTGTAACCCATAATGGATTTTTCCTCCAGAAACTAGTCCAATCCCCTTTTAAAGGCTTCCAGGCCAGATGCCATCACCACATCCTGTGACAAGGAGTCCCACAGGCCAACCACACGCTGAGTAAAGAAATATTTTCTTTTGCCTGTCCTAACTCTCCCAACACTCAATTTTAGTGGATGTCCCCTGGTTCTGGTGTTATGTGAGAGTGTAAAGGGCATCTCTCTATCCACTTTATCCTTCCCATGCATAATTTTGTATGTCTCAATCATGTCCCCCCTCAGGTTGATATACCTTATCAATCCCCTGCAAACTCTATAGGTCTACTTGGAACTGTGCAAGTTTATTCATAGGTGCAGAACCAAGTAGGATTTTCAGGCCTGGGAGGGGGTGAGGATGCAGAGGAGGACTGCTCCGCCATCCCTGACTCCTCCCAGACCTGAACAAACATTTTTTTCATCCCCATGTAGAAATAATGATAAAAATGATAATAGCAATAATAATCAGTAAGTAGCTTTGCAGTCTTTCACTCACCCATCTGCACTGAAATCCTGTCTTCAGAGCACTGGACACAATCATAGCAACAAATCTGCTGCCCCTCGCGAACAAGCCTATTCTGGCCAGGATGACACTTCTCAACACATCTGGACTGGGGCACCATCTAAGAATGATCACAGGAAATGGGTGTGTGTGTAGGTATCAACTGAATGGTACAGATTGCTATGATGTTCATTTTTCTCCATTTAATGACATACCTAGTCCTCTGTTTACATCCATGTGCCTTCAAAATAACAAGCTATTTTATACCTTTCTCTTATCAGCTCTATAACCAGACCAACAATGGTTCTCTTTGGACCTGTACCAGCTCTTCAGCTGGCACAAGTCAGAGGAGACAAAGGGCGCCTGCTGGTTGGCTCCAGAAGGGATAGCTTCCGGCACAAGTCACTTGTGCCACATTCCACACCCTCCTTCCTCTGAAACCCGATCTTCCCAAATCTGCTCCAAACCTCCCACCCCTGGCCCCATTCTGCCCACCCTGCTGATTTACCAAGGACCTTCAGAGGATCTTCTCTTTGCAGTCATGGTGAGAGGGTACCCTTGCCATCCAGAGTGGTAGCCTGGAAGCAAGCAGCTATGAGCACTTCCCAAGCAGCTCTTACAATGCTGTAACCGTATTCCACCACCAGGACACTAGTCCTGGAGGCACACTGGTATGTTAAGATTGGGCCATTAGAGTACCATCCTGTTCATGTCTACTCAGAAGTCATTTCCACAGAATTAAATGGAACTCATTCCATTTTTTCAAAGAATTACAGCCTCAGCCTCCCCTGCAGTCTCCCAATTCTTGATTCAGAAAACAGCATCATCCTCCCCACCTGCTTGAACCTGGGATTCCACAGGATGGCACTTCCATTCAAGGTGAATTCTCTGCCTGCAGGAGCCTGGGGGTCCATCCTGCCAACACTGATGCTCCTGAAGGAGTGATTGGGGAATGTGACTGTGCTGATGATATCAAATGAACTTGCCAGATCTCCCTGCTGGTCAAGAGAAATTTCTTCCCCGGCACTGTTGTTGAAATGGACATTTCTCAGGAAAGAATTGATCTGGGTCAGAAGGTGAGAGGTAGAAAGACAGATAAATGGAAGAACAGATTGTTTGTTTGTGTGTGTGTGTGTGCGCGCGTGCACGCATGTAGACACACAGGCCAACCAGACAAAAACAGGTGAACCCAAGTCATATGAACCTTGTTAGCTGCTTGTCAGTGGACTTTGGGGAGAGTCGCTCCAGCTGCTACTTTTGGAAATGTATCTCACGCACCCGCTCAGAACAGGAATTCTTGCTCTCCTAGTTCCGTGAGATGGTATCTAGTGGTGAGCATTTCATCATGAATGAAGTTCAGTGTTTTATATCGAAGCAAAGTTGGGAGGGTTTTCTGTTTTTTGGAGAGTATAAAACAGAACTTTGCTTCCAAGAAGAAACTGCAGAATTGAGCAATTGTAGTTGTCTGTTCCCATCAGTTCAGCTTCCTACTTTTTTGTTGACTCATCACAGATGAAACAGCCTGGGATGTGTGGTGCATGGGGACCTTTCACCCTTCTAGGAAGGCCTTTGTTCAAGGTCTTTGTTGTTGTGCCTGGTGTTTGTTCAATATGAGCTGGCCTGGCCCGGGCCATTGTGCCACTCCTCCAGTGTGACCACTCAAACCTACACCCCCCCAGAAAGCTTTAATGCAGGATAGGTATTGGAAGGATATGTCAATACCTGACTGCTTGGGGGAAGCATGGCATGTGGTGGGTGTGCCTCGGTCTCCTCTGCTGTGAAGCACAGAAGGTAACTTTTCCCTATTTTGATGCATTTAACTTTTCATTCCCTGCAATCTCTGATATAAATCAATTTTACTGTGCAGTTACAGCCTATACCTTGGGTTCCTTCTTGCTCGACCCCCTGGTGGGTCCCAAATCACAGCTTCAGAAACACTAGCCCACACCTTGTGTTCATTCATGCTCAGCCCTCTCATGCTCAGTGTTCCCGTTATTTTGCACCATGAGGTGGATGTTTCTCTAGAAGCCCAATTCTATGGCTCATTTATGACATAGAGAGGACATCTCGCTTTCAGAAATGCCTTTCCACAGCTCACTGACAACGCCCATCTTAGAGACATTGCCACAGACAGCAGCAGTGGTGGCAGATACTTGTGAGGTCCAATCCTATCTAATTCCCCACATGACCAATGCAGAGGCCCCAATGCAGCTCCTGCTTAATCCTGTGAGGGAAGTTCTGACTTTCCCAGGATAAACCTGTGCCTGGTCAAAAGGGCTACTCAGACCTGTGCCAGCTCTATATGTGACACATTTCTGTGAGGATGCAGTTCAGGGGATCAAAGCCAGGAATGGGTCAGGATTTGACGGCTACTGCTGCTGCTGAACCTACCCACTTCCCAGTCCCAACCTGCCATACTCCCTGCACCATTGCCACCCCGTTCTGCCTACCCCACCTGGCCTCCTCATCTCCCTCCAACCACCTACGTGCGCTTACTAGAACCAGGAGGTTTCCACTGCCTGTGTCATGCGGACCTGGCTGTTCACCACTTCTGGCAGTGACCGCGCCACGAGATCTGGCAAGTCACCTTTGGAAAAAGCCAGAAAGCACTCGGCATCATCAGGATTGGGCTTTTAACTTCAGATCACGTGATGCCACAGTCTGTAAATATAGGCGAGTTCTGAACAACTTGTAACTTACAAAGTTCAACACAACCCACTAGTGAAAAATGCTCCGAAGCAAGGAGCAGGCCAGAGGATTTGTGCAGATATCATTACACACTTGGGAATAAAACACATTGAATAGAGAGGAATTTCTTCCATCCCTACCAACTGGTATAAGAGGCACCTTTTAAAATGTGTCCTCATGTTTAGCAGATGGCAAGTAACTGTCCCTCATCACCCCAGCATGGCATCTTTTCAGTGGCTGTTGCTGGTGCTTTCTCCATGTTTTTTTTTTCTTTCTTTCCAGATTGTGAGCCCTTTGGGGGATGGGGAACCATTCTTTAATTTAGCTGTGTGAGCTGCTCTGTGATTACTTTTTGTTTTTTAAAAAAGGATATAACTATTCTTAATAATGATGATACTTCTGAATAAAGAAGCTCTGGATTATTGGTTTGTACTATTGGTTTATCATCAGCTAATGTAGAAATTCATTTATGACTACAAGTACTTTCCACTGCCTTCTGCACATGAATTAGGAACCAGAATCCAGCCAGTGTTAGTGTCAAATGCACTTGTGGTTTATTATGCTCAAATTGAGAGATAGTCCGACCTGCCATGGGTGGAGATTCCAGATACTCAATGTAGCTCCATCGCTGATGGCTTTTGGCTTGGATCTTGATGAAAACATGGCATGGAGAGCATGTGCGACAGAATACACAGCATTGTAGATACTGTAGCTCTGGCCAGTCATTTGCATTTCAAACATATGTGAAGGGAGGTTCCTCAGCTTTTCCTTTCCACTGCACTTTACTTCTCTTCTCACATAGGACCAGGGGAGAAAACAATTAAATGCCGAAGACCAAAACTGTTGCATGAAATAAAGCTTTGATTGGTAAGGGTTGATTGTCTCCAAGAAATCTTCATATCCTGGCATGTCATTTGAGTGGAGGGCAAAGGATAACGTACCATTGAACGTTTTGGGTGCAAACTGAGCCAGATAATTTATAGCTGCGAAATCCCACTGGGCTGTAATGATCCAAATCTTTTCTATTGGCTTTCTTAATTCATTTTCATTGACCATTAGAACTCTTCGGAAAATCTCCACTGATCGTGCATCCCCGTTAACAAGAATCACATTGCTTCTGCTCAATAACAGAGTAGAATTTATTCTTTCTGTGGTCGGAAGTAGGAGATCATCAGATGGATCCCAGTATCTCTTTAGTGTTGGAATTATTTCTGTAAACTCAACACGAATGTTGTTCTCCAGGAGCCTAGATATCAAGCTCTGCAGGAAAATTGCCCCAATTTCATCATCTGAAACAATGACACCAATCCATGTCCATCCAAAGTGCTTAAGGAGATGAAGAATCCCATCATGCTGAGTATTTCCAGTTGGAAGCATGTTATGGAGTAAAGGAAACTGAGTTTTATCACTTAATACATGGTGAAAGGAGTTGTAATTGAACTAAGGAAAAGACAACAGTATTTTTAGAGGTGACAGAAACCTTTCTCTCCTCCTGAGTTTCAAAATCTTTCTCCCAATCTCTAGCAAGAGGGAATGTGCCCCTCAAGGTTTCGGATTCAGCACCAAATATTGTGAAATCTGAATGTCCTCTAATGCTTTGCTGTTGGCAGGAGTATTGAAGGGCTAAGTTCAAAGTATAGAGAAATACATACATATCTCTCAGTATGGAGAAATTTGAATTCTTTCTACATGAAGAGAAATGTTTAACTAAACACAAAAGAGCACACCAACATACGCACCACACTTCTGTATTCATAACAGCCCTTCTAAACAGAACAAAACAACAGAAAAAAGAGTTTCTTTTTCTAATGTATGCTGGTGCAAGTACCAGATATCTCCCTGATGAGGACCTGGGCTGAGCCAAATGGACAGAGCCAAATTTTTTATCTTGGTTGTTTTGGGGGAATGACCTACGAATAAATGCACCAGCTGGACTGCTCCCTTCATTTCCATTAATCAAGTGCGATGTTCATTTCAAGAAAGGAACATACTTGTGGAAGTTTGTAGGTATTTAAGATGCTGGGCATGTGGATTGTATTTTGGGGGATGAGCCCTCCAATGATAGCCATGAGCTTCTGTTTCTGGCCACAATGGTAATTATAGCGACACCCTGTGAAAAAAAGAGTCAGAGTGCCATAAGCATTCCCCATTGAATTCAAGTAATCTGGAAAGATGATGCATCCCAGTGTCTTGTTGAATAAGAGGTTGGCATTCCTGTTGATCTCATTTATGGCAAACTCAAGAGCAAGAGCTTCATTGAATTTCCTAAGGAACATACTGCAATGAGAGTTTCACTTGATTAAGGCACATGCAATGAACTCTTTCACCTATAGAAACTGTTGGAGTCATGCCATGTAACAGCAAAGCCCTCATACCATTAAAGGATCATGTTAATGTTTTGAATAATTTTGTTTTCCATGTGTTTTTTTAATCCTCTAAAATTCTCTCTTTGAGTGCTGTGATGAACTCACCAAATTTGATTTTATTTGCTGCAAGCTGATGTCAGCTTATCATATAGCACAGGCTTAGCTACAACATAGCTACCTAGATAAACAGACATTGCATCTGAATGTGTGCATTATGTTTAGATAGTCCCTCCATTTAATCCTAATCCACACTGTGATATGGTACATCCCAACCACAGGATGAGCACTTCAGTGATGAATAGAGATTTATTTTGTGTTTGGCCAAGGTAACTGGGGAAGGACTTGAGCTGAGGCAGGAATTGAATTCCTTTGGTTTCTTCTAGCTACTTCTTATTTTAATTATTTATTTAAAAGATATTTATCCCAACTTTCCTCTGTCGGAGCACATGCCCTACGCAGCTTACAATTTAAGGATAAAATATACACTGTATCAAAACAATAAATAAAATCAGAAAAAAAAATCCAATTTGAAAAGGGCAAAAACACTCAAGGATCTTCTATGAAAGCACAGGAGGGAGACAAGCCATCACCCAAATGTCAGACGAAACAAAGAGGTTTTGAACCCTCACTGAAATGCCTTGGGGGGGGGGTAGATCTTAATTCTCCCAGTAGGGGGTATCATAATTGTGGCACCACTACTGAGAAGGCTCACCCCTGTGCCACCATCCTCCTAACTTATGCGAAATGTAGCAGAAAGCCAGCATAGGAATAATTTCAGGATGGCTGGATTTCTTCTATTCTCAGTCCAAATTTAGAAAGATTTATTGCAAACTGAAAGTGACAGAAATGTTGGGCAACAAGAGGACTTGACTTGAACAGGAATCTAGTCACACACAGAGAAACAGAGAAATGTAACAAAAATGTCAGGAGTAACTGTATAATGACTGGGTACTATAACTGTATATTATTATTATTATTAACAGTATTTATATACTGCTTTTCAACAAAAGTTCACAAAGCAGTTTACAGAGAAAAATCAAATAACTAATATCTAAAAAATAACTATATTGTTTCTGCATTCAGATATTATCAAGGAGAGGATGGCTGAAATAACTACTTACAGAAAGTTGATTGGCCATTTTGGTCTGGCATTAAAGGGAAGTTCCCTGAGTTCTGCTTGTACGAAAGATGTAAGTTCACCAATTACAATACCATCTAAAGAAGTAGTGCCTATGAGGTAGAAATTTGAATCCCTTCCAGGGTCACAATTCATACTGACACTATGAGGTAGTTGCAGCAGCAAAGTTATCAGCAGTAATAGAATCAGCCTGCAGATCAGAAAGCCTTGGCCCCAGACATACTGGGCCCTCTTCATTGTGACCTATGTGCCCATCATCAGTGCTGTTACAGCCATCAGCATTCTTGAAAGGTGCTATAAAATGGACCTCAAATCTGACAACAGTTACAGCTTCCCCACTACACAGACCATGAAATTCCCTTTAGTTACAGCTCTGCCTGTTTTCAGTGAAACTCTCAAACAATTGAAGCCCAAATTGCTTTGAAATGGGTCTTTATAACTCACTATAGAAGAGAAGAGTGTGTCACCTTGTGTGTTGTTACAAACTCTGCAAGTGCCTTCTGCTAATCCTTGGTGTATTCACTACTTGACCAATTATGAAAATTGCAGGGTTGAGAAATGTTCTTCCCAAAGCACTTGAAGACCTCCCAGCCTACAGTAAACATGTTGGATGGATCCACAATCAAAAACTTCTCTGCACTGGGGAGGAAGTAAAGGTCTCCAGTGCATGTTGGATATGAAGCGGAACGTACTGAAAGAATAGCAATTAGCCCAAGCACTGTGGGTAAAAAGAAATTGTCAGTGACCAGAAGCCCAGATTTCCTCCCAAACCCATAATTTTTTTTTTCTTGCATATTCTGAAGACCTTTTGTGTGTCTGTGTGTGTATTTTCAATTCCATTTGTCTTCATTATCAGGAGCAGTGATTTTCAACCTTTTTCACCTCACGGCACAGGAGGTGGCGCAAGTCCGAGGAGACCCATAGGGGCCAGCGACCCTTACCCAGGGGTAAGGGGGAAAATTTCACCTTGTCTCTGGTTGAGCTGCTTCTGGCGCCTATCCTGCGCTGGATACAGTACAAGCCTCTTTGCTTGCCTGTTCCAGCAAAGGATAGAATTGTGCTTAAGGCACATGTGAAAGGTGGCTACAGGAGATGAATTCCCACTTGGCAACAAATCAACTGCAGATTAGAATCTTATTGCCAAAGAATGGAAAGTTGTTTTAGTGGATCACATGTTGGAGTTGTACTGAGAAAATCCACATTCAAATCTCAACTTAGCCATGAAGACTTCTGAGTAACCAAAGGCCTGTCAAAATATGTCACACAAATTTATTTCTCAGGCTTTGTGAGAATTAAATAGAAGCATGCGTACTACTCTGGGATCCTTAGGGTCAGATATCAATATAATAGAAATATCATTTGTGGGGACCCCAAGAGAATATTTCCATTACCCACCCTGTAGCCTCATTCTAAATATGGATATTGAAACTATAACAGTGTATCTGTTCACACAAACATGTCCCATATTTCTGGCAAGCTAAGCTAATGGCAATCCAGCAGCAGAAAAGGTTTGAAATAAAAGTTTAAAAATTGAGAGCAAAAGGAGGAAACAATTTGCATTATGATTACAGGAGGTGCTTTGAATCAAGAAAGAAGGATCTAAATTTGTTGTGCTCATTAAGTTCTAGCTCATCTGAGTTTGCATGGAAAAATACATTTCCCAATATATTCATCATCCCTATCCCTAAAAATTGTAGCAGATCTACAGGTGGAGCCTATTTATCCGGGTTAATTCCACACAATTAACAAAAAGACGTGTTGTGCTAAATGCCATAGAGATACGCAAATTTGTTACAGCCTGACACTTCCAGAAGGAAGGAAACTAAGGTGTCTGTTCTCAATTCCCTCCCCTCTGTACTCAGCCCTCCTGTTGCCAGCTGTCCTGCTTCTTTCACAGTTGGAATGGTGAGCTTGGTTGGGAAGCCTCATCCTCTGTGTTCCAGGTGGCCTCCCATCAGTGCTGCAGGTTCTTGTTCTCGTCCTCCTCCTCCTCGCTGCTGCCACTCCTGCAGCCCTCCCTGGCCACCATCATGGAAGCACCTCTGCCCTGGAGCATTCTGGGACTTATAGTCCAGCTCTCTGCTCACGCTCACCTGTCTCTCCAAGGCTTCCCAAGGCTTGCTGGAGCAGGAGAGCCTGCATCATCTGAGGGGGAGGGAATTTGGCAAACACTCCCTGGGTTTTTTAAAGCAATCCCCATTCCTCCCTCTCCTGCCTCCCCCTCCTGAGCCCTCCCCACTGCCAGCTGTCCCACTTCTGTCACAGGTGGGATGCTGACCTTTTCAGAGTCCAGCCCTATGTGTTTCTACTCAGAAGTAAGGAAAGTAGAAGTAGTAGTAGTAGAAGTAAGGAAAATTACTCCCAGGTAAGTGCGGAGAGCATTGTAAGCTATATCTCATGCTTTGCTTGGTGGGAAGGCTTGCTTGTGTCGGTGATTACCTGCATCATCTGGGGGGGGGGAATTTTGCAAACACTCCCTGGGTTTTTTAAAGCAATTCTCTCTGTTGCTAACACACCTGCGTGTGTGTGTGTGTGTGTGTGTGTGTGTGTGTGTGTGAGAGAGAGAGAGAGAGAGAGAGAGAGAGAGAGAGAGAAAGAAAGAAAGAGAGAGAGCACACACGGCACGCGATCCACCTTGCTGCACGTGTTCTGGTTACACAGGGTTTTCCGCCCCCCTCTTCAGCCTCTTTGCTGGCTCAGGGGCTCCAGGAATGTTACTGTTCCTTGGAAAGGGAAATCTCTTCCAGGGCTCCAGGGCTATTCCCTGCCTGGGTGAGGCAGAGCCATTTTGCAGTGTTTTGGGATGCCTGGAAACAGAGCAAGAGGCCAGTGCAGGGCAAAGGAGGCACTTTCAGTACCCCCACCCCATTTGCCTTGAGACAAATTCGCAGATAAAAAATATGTGGATAAATAGGCTGCACCTGTATTTGTTAAAAGACAACTCATTCAATGTATTTGGAACATACTATCCTGTAATTAATGATGTTGCCCAAAGTTTGTGGAAGTTATGGTAACCTTTTAAATTTTTGTGTGAGGGTGAGAAAGAGCCATACATGTATGTGCATGAGAGACAATAAACATACTATCCTGTGGATTTAAACCCCTCAAGGTGTTGATTCTGTACCTATGACCTACCCTTCCCAAGAGTTCTCCATAGTGCCCCCTGCACTTCCTTGTTCCTAAAACTGTAAATCAGGGGGTTTCACAGTGGTGTAAGAACAGTATACAACACAGACACCAGGCGGTCTTGTTCCAAGGAATGACTGGAAGAGTGCCGTAGGTAGGTGTAAATGATGGTACCATAGAAGATGCTCACCACAGTGAGGTGGGAAGCACAAGTGGAGAATGCCTTCATCCTACCATGAGCTGTACGGACTTTGAGAACAGAAGAGGCAATGAGGATGTAGGAAAGAAGAATCATGAAGGAAGACACAACAAGAATACACCAGGAGACAGTAAAGGTCACCAACTGGCTGGCAAAAATATCAGAGCAAGAGAGTCACTGTATAGGAGGAATATCACAGAAGAAGTGGTCAATTGCATTGGAGTGACAGAATGTTAGGGAAAAGACTGATGCTGTGTTGACAATAGAATTAAAGTGCCCAGAACATCAAGAAATTGCTAGCAGTCCCATACATATGGATTGTCTCATGAGTGTGGTGTAGTGGAGTGGGTGACAGACGGCTGCATAGCAATCGTATGCCATCACTGAGAGGAGTATGCACTCTGTGCTTGCTAAAGTGATAAAGAAATACATTTGGAGAGCACATCCAATGAAGGTGATGGTCTTGTCCCCCAACAGGAGGTCCCACAGCACCTTTGGGAGTATGGTGGTAGCAGATCTCAATAAAAGAGAGGTTTCCCAGGAGGAAGTACATGGGAGTTTTGAGGCATTGGTTGACGCAGATCAATATGATGATTATTAGATTCCCTGCCCAAGTCAACAGATAGGTGATCAAGCCTGCAACAAAGAGAAGACTCTTGCTCTTTGGATCAACAGAGAATCCCATGAGGACAAATCCTGTGAAACTTGTTTGGTTCTGTCTTCCTATAGGATCGGTGGAGTCCATTTAGATTTCTTTGGTAGGAGAGGACATCACAGTTTCAACTTTTAATGCAGGCACTTTCACAAAGACAAAAAAATAAGAGGCAGGCAATCACTGCATTTGTAGTCAATCAGTTTACACGGCTGACCCTTAACAATCAGCATGACCTTGCATTTAGAAATATTTCAGATACAGCAGACACTAAATCAAAGACAGTTATCAAGCAACTCTGAATATAGTTGACCTCAGAAGGAATGGAGCTCTTAAAACAAGATTAAAATGTTATCCTCAATAAAAGAGAACATTCCTGAATATATGTTCATAAGATGAATTTTAGAAGCAAACATGGACACTGTGCAAGGTGATAATGGGCAGAGAGATTATTGGTAGGGAAATAAGGAAAAAGGCAGTAGACAGGTGTTAGCAGAATAGGATGACCAGTTTGGGAACTGACCAAGGGGCCATGCCTAGCAGAGGACCCTAGATCACTCTTGAAACTTCCATACAATGTTAATGGAAGTGCTCAGTGCACCATAAGTGGGTGGGCTGTCATAGGAATCTGTGTTGGGCTCTGCTCCAGGGCCCCTCGCATCAGCACCAGTTGTACAGAGTAGCTTCAGGAAAATCACTCCTTCTCAGCCTCAGCTAGCCTTGGAATACATACTCACTTGAAGCCTTTTGCATTTCCCTGAATGCAGCTTCCGAACTGCCTCTTTAAAAAGAAGAAAGAGTTTGATAGAGGGAAGCTCTGTAGCTGCTAGGGAATTTCCTTAGAAGTGCCAAGTTTGTGATCTGTTTGCTTGCACTACTTTGCCTCTTCCTGTCTTGTCCATTTCTTCTATATTGCCCTTGTTTCCGCACTGTCCAATGAACACTCAAGACAACAGATATGGAAGAAAGGGCCACTTTATTGCACATTAACAAGAGGAGCAGAGGCTGAGACCTGCAGTATCTGAGGCAGCAAAAGCCCCTGTGGTGCGGGGAGGGACCTCTGGGCGGTACCAGAAACCTCTGCCCCCAGGCAGGCATGCACCCGACTCTGAGTCGCGCCCTGCTGCTGGGACGGGGCATCTCATCCATGTCTATCCCTTAAGGGGAAGGCAGCCAGACCGCAGACTGCGCCACCTCGAGCCGCTGAGCCTCTGAGGTGTGCCCCGCGGTCCTGGCCAGGGCCCTGTCTAAGTCCTCGTGCCGCCAAGCCCCTGAGGACTGAAATAGGGTTCTGCCCTGCCTGTGCCGCCTGAAAGTGCATGCCAGAGTCCCATTCATGCCTCCTAACCCGCACCACCTGCCCTCCTAAAGTTACCGATGGCAGCTTGTAAACCTGGGGGGTGTAACCCCCTAGCCCATAACAGTCTGGGGTAGGCGAAAAAACTGCCTGCCTCTTGGCCAATCTTGGCAGGCAGCAAAAAATTCCTACCTGGCCCCAAACGGCAACCAGTTAAACTCAGACTGCCTCAAGGGCGGGCGGGCAGGTATTCCCACGGTGCCCACGTGCACAAGGAGGAAGAGGGCTTGGTCTCGTCCCCTTTTAAAGGTCCACCTTGGCTGCCCGACCCAGCCCCCTTTCGCCTCCCCCTTGGGGAGGGACTCTCGTGTCCTGGCCAGGGAAAACAAACTCCGACCACCTCCTTAAAGGGGGCGATCGGGATTAGCTTTGCTCTTGTTCCTGTTATGTAGCCGATGCCGACGCCTGCCCACTGACAAAGGAGCTTCTCCAAGTTGGAGGCAAACATGGTTTTCTGAGAGTTGAGAATGGTTTGAGAGGAGCTTTCCTTCCCAGGCTGTCTACCATTTTACCACAACAGCAAATTGATGGAGTGCACTCATTTCACACACAGATCTCTCTTTCATGCTATCTTTAACTGTCTGATGGGGGGTGGAGCCCACAACAAAGAATATGGGGGGGTGAAATGATGAACAATGATGGGGGTGAACAATGATGGGGGGTTAAAGCTCACAAACATATCTCTGGCTTTACACATTGATAAATGCAAAACTCTTCAGAGCTCCATAGTCCTTTCTCATATACTTTCATTTTTTTTTCTTTCTCAGTGTTCTAAAAGTGCTGGTTTAATCAAAATGGTAGTCAAAATTTTTGGAACAGTGACTGAAAGGTGAAATTGAACTAGAGATGGGGAATCATATTTTCACTCTCTCAGATTCTCAAGACATACATAGAGGAGCTTTCACATTCAGGACATTTTTCAAGAGTTATTTGATTAAACAAACAAACAAAAAAATCTAGTAATTATCAATTTCTTACCTACTGGGCATATGACTTTTTAGGATGGCATTTATCGATCTTCTGAGAGAACCTCAATCTCTCGCCATCTATTATTAAATCCTGTGTAAGGCACTACTACATTTTAACTGTTGCTTTCTAAATTGTCCGTAGCGCTGAGAGAAATAGTTGGCATGGTGAAAATAACTTACTGGGTTCGACAGTATGGTTTTTTGAGTGCAGAAATATTTTAAGTCAAAAATAATGAATCATGCCCATACCTTTGGAGGTTAATGGGATCCAGAGAGTGTTGAACTTGTCTGTAATTGCTTCAAGGGTCTATTGTGAATTGAGAAGAACTACACATTACACTGAAGATATAGAACTGAACAATCCATGTGTCCTCCCTGCATCCCCCAGTAGCATGTTGCTAAACCAGTCACGTTCCACTGCTTGCCCCCAAAGGAACTGAGGATTTGTACGAATTCCAAATGAACACATTCAAATCCTTTGCAAATTGACCAGGTAATGTAATGACTGCTGAGGGGATGGGGGTGGAATGGGCCAGGGGGAGGGTGGCAACAGGATGAGCAGATTGGGCTCAGGAAAGGGGGTAGGATTGGCTTGCGATATCCCATCCCCCTTCTCAGGTTTAATTCGCCAACATGGATAAACTCAGGCTTGCGCAAATGAATTGGTTGGCCTAAGTCCAAGTAGACACTGGCTGGAGCTTTCCCCATGGCAAAGGGTTGAATGTCCCCTTACCACGAAAAGACATCCAACATGCAAAATTCCCCTGCAAGATGCCCCTCAAACTGCAATGGTGCCACTGCATTGGTACAGGGGAATTGGCCCTGAACTGGGCTGTTTGGATCCTATGGTCTATTGTTGCTGCTAAGAGAATTCTATTTAAGAGAAAACTGTTTACAAAAGGCATTGAAAGATGATAAATGTTGGAGTATTTGCTTCTTTTTCTTCTTGAATTGTTCTAAAATTTTCGGAGAACTGGAAAACTGAAAATTTACAACCCATTCCGCCCAATCCTATCACCCACCATCATACTCGATGCAGCATGTGCTGCATTTAATGGTGGGGAAGGGCTAGAACAGGAGCCAGAAGGCCAACCAGAGGTGATTAATAAAAGTTTTATTTACCTCTGGGAAGGGCTTCCGGTTGACTCTGTGTCTCTTTGGACTACTCCATAACTCCCCAGTTCGCCAACACGATTTCTACTGTATGCTGCAGGGGCATTTTGGCTTGTTGAGGCCTCCTTGGGGTAAGGGGATACTTGTTTCCTTGCCCCAGGGGATGCCCCAACAGCTGCCATGGGTCAACTTGAACCTGCGTTAGCTCCATAGTCCGGGAAGGGGGTTAGGTTTTCATGGGAGTCGAACCCACCCCCTTTCTGGGCCCAATCTGTCCTCTTCCTCACCCTGTCACCTTCCTGTTCTGCCCGCCCCACCCCATTCCACCCTCCCTTCAATCCTCCTAACCCTTACACAAACTTACCAGTAGCAGCGGGTGTCAAGTCCTTGTTCTTACACAAACCCAGCCACTCATGACTTGAGGCTTTGGCACTGTCATGGTTGCAGCAGCCATAAAGCTATGCTGTTAGAACACTCATTCCAGTCGTGTAAACGGCCCTTAGGATTGTGCTGTCAGTGTGTTTGAATGTGGCTGGGCAGGTTCAAGAGGGAGGTGGCCAGATGAAAGTAAGATGACAGTAGTGTTAGGATGTTCCTGAACCACTGCACTGCATGCCCCTCCCCATGCTTTCAGCAACAGCAGCCAGGTGGACAAGAAGGAGTTAGTGGTGGCAGGAGGGCATGCACCTGCTAACACACCTACAAGCAAGAAAGGGGGGGACAAAATTGGGGTGGAGTTTCAGCTGCAACTTAAACTAGAGGCAGGTGTCAATGCCAAAGCTGACGAGACAGATTTGCAAGGTTTCAGGCAGCAAGTCTGCTTACTTCACTCCAATGGCATTCACAGCTGTGATTTACTATGTAGTACTGCAGCATTGTCCCATACAAATGTGATCCCTGACTGGGTAAGATCACCTGTGTGAATCATGTAGTTAGGCCAAAGTAGAAAGTGGCTGAGCAACGAAAGCTGGAGGAAACAATGGGGCTGAACACAAGTTTTAAATGGTGAATATTTCCACTGAGAGTATTAAAAAAAGAAAAAGAAATGCCATATATTTATTATTGTTACTTTCAATCTAAAATTTGGCAATTCTATCGCAGCTCTAATTCTACTGCCCTCCATCCCATTAAGACAATTCCTGCCCCATGTTTGGCAAACCAGCATTCTAACCCACAATGTCCTCTTCCCATTCAAGAGCTACAGCTTAGAAATGGCGAGATTCAGCATTACCAGTAAGTATTATAGTCAGTAAGTGTATTATTGTCAGTAAGTGTAAAGTCATGCACATTCAGGCAAAAAAACAAAACTTCACATATAGGCTGATGGGTTCTGAGCTGTCTGTGACAGATCAGGAGAGAGATCATGGTGGACAGGTCGATGAAAGTGTCAACTCAATGTGCGGTGGCAATGAAGAAGGCTTGGGATCATTAGAAAAGGTATTGAGAACAAAACGGCGAATATTATAATGCCATTGTACAAGTCTATGGTAAGGCCACACCTGGAGTATTGTGTGCAGTTCCGGTCATCGCATCTCAAAAAGACATACTGGAAATGGAAAATGTGCAAAAGAGAGCGACTAAGATGATTACGGGGCTGGGGCACCTTCCTTATGAGGAAAGGCTACGGCGTTTGGGCTTCTTCAGCCTAGAAAAGAGACGTCTGATGGGGGACATGATTGAGACATACAAAATTATGCAGGGGATGGACAGAGTGGATAGGGAGATGCTCTTTACACTCTCACATAATACCAGAACCAGGGGACATCCGCTAAAATTGAGTGTTGGGAGAGTTAGAACAGACAAAAGAAAATATTTCTTTACTCAGCGTGTGGGTGGTCTGTGGAACTCCTTGCCACATGATGTGGTGATGGCGACTGGCCTGGATGCCTTTAAAAGGGGATTGGACATGTTTCTGGAGGAAAAATCCATTACAGGTTACAAGCCATGATGTGCATGTACAACCTCCTGATTTTAGAAATGGGCTATGTCAGAATGTCAGATGCAAGGGAGGGCACCAGGATGCAGGTCTCTTGTTATCTGGTGTGCTCCCTGGGGCATTTAGTGGGCTGCTGTGAGATACAGGATGCTGGACTAGATGGGCCTATGGCCTGATCCAGTGGGGCTGTTTTTACGTTCTTACCTACATCAAGGTCACTGGATTCAGCTATAAATTCCAGGAGAAGAACCTGTGCTGAGTGTAAATCAGACAGGTCTTAACCATTCCACCCTCTGTAGATTCAAAATTAAAGACAGTGTCTGTACTCCAGAGAAATTGATAACTTCTTGAACCCAGTGGGATCTTATTATTATTAATAATAATAAAAATATAGCACCATCAATGTACATGGTACTTTACATTAGAAGAGAAGTCCTTGCTCTGAGGACCTCACAAACTCAATAAGCACAAGGGACTTGATTGAGGAAGGGGACCGAGGAAATGTCCTGTTTTGGACATCTTTTTCTCAAACAGCAATTTCATTCCAAACCACTTAGTGAATTATTTCTGAAATGTGGGACACTTTCAAGAGTAGAGTGTATCACAAACATCCTCTGCTCCAAGAGTGAAACCTGAAAGATCCGCAAGGCAGGCAGAAGCATTTTTAATATAGCTAATATAGAGAACGGAGTCTCGGCTTCACAATATTGAAGCAGAAAACCCACAATCATTTGGATTCTGTGAATGTAGTTTTATGCCCTCCCCATGGCTTTCCGGAGTGCCCCTTGCACATTCTTGTTTCTCAAGCTATAGATGATCGAATTAAGCATTGGTGTGAGAATCCCGTATAGCACAGACAAAATCTGATCCTGCTCCTGGGAGTATGTGGAGTTGGGACGGATGTATGTGAAGATGATGGTGCCAAAGTAGATGTTGACCACAGTCAGGTGAGAAGCAGAGGTAGAAAAGGCCTTGAGACGCCCTTCCTTGGTGCAGATCCTGACAATGGCAGAAACTATATAGACGTATGACACCAGAGTAACCAGAAATGAACCCATGATCACACCTCCACCCACCACAAAGGTCGCAATTTGATTGGCCTGAGTGTCAGAACAGGAGAGCTGAAACAGGGGTGGGACGTCACAAAAGAAGTGTCGGATGACATTGTCCTGGCAGAAAGACAAAAGGGACATCATGCCAGAGTGCACACTAGAGTTAACCAAGCCCAAAATCCAGGCAGATGCTGCCAGCCACACACACGTTTTGGGGTTCATGAATACACCATAGTGCAGTGGGTGGCAAATGGCAGCATACTGGTCATATGCCATCACACCCAGCAGGAGGCATTCAATGCCACCAAAGGAGATGAAGAAATACATTTGGGAGAAGCAACCAGCAAGGGAGATTCGCTTGTCCTGAGAGAGATAACTTATCAGCATCTTGGGAACAGTGGAAGATGTGAACCCAATGTCCACAACAGAGAGATTACCCAGAAAGAAATACATGGGGTTGTGCAGTCTGCTGTCCAAAGCGGTGATGAGAAGAATGAGAGTGTTTCCACCTAGGGCCACCAAGTAGCAAAGGAGAAAGAGACCAAAGAGAATGAGTTGGACCTCTGGGTCACTGGAGAGCCCCAGGAGTATAAATTCAGTAACATCTGTGCCATTCTGCACCATCCGATGTAGGGGCTACATCTGTGAGGGAATATTAAATGGAATATTTGTCAAAAGGTGGCACATGGAATAGAGGGTTTAGCCATACAAATACAAGCATGAGAACAGTCAAAGCACAACAGCAGTTTTTTTTTAATCGCTAGAAAGCAGTCGCGCTGCCTTCCATTCTTTGCTTTCTCTCTCTCTTTCCAGCTTCCTCCTTCTAATGAACTCTCAGGAACTCACAGAATTTATATACCTTTAACTTTTCAAGAAGAAACATCAGCTTTCATAAACTCCAGTTCCCAGCACTATGGGAATATCTGATCCAACCCCATTATAATGGAATTCGGTGGGGGGTGAGCCTACCTCCGCAGCTCAACTCCATTGCCTGCTGACACTAAAAATGCTTTTCTCCAACCACCGCACATGAAGTATTTTTAAGCACATCATCTTCCCTTCTGATTGTAACAGTGTTGTATCAGGGCAGGGGTAACTCCAGTGTTACAACAAGAGACAAAATTTGGATGCACAGATAAAGCTAAATTTAACACAGAACCTTTTTTTCCCCAAGATACACTTTTTGGAAGAGAGTTGCGATTGGATCTCCTAATATTTGTTTTTAACTTTAAAGTTAACAGATTCTAGATTTGTTTGAATAACAGATTCCGATGAAACAGTGTTTATTCTTTATACTTATTCTATCTCTCCCCCCTTGGGGCAAATAGCCCTTACTCTGCCATGTCCCAGAAAACCCTCTTACCATTGCATCATCAATGTATCAAAGTAAGAAAAATTCCAGTTCTAGAACCATATACTGTATTAAAGGGAGGCAGGGAGGCTGTGGGGGGCATGCACTGGATCCTGTCCCCCTTTTCTGCAGCCTCCCCACCCCCTTTTCTCCCTAAACTTCCACTAGTGAAATTGCTAGTCTGAGGAAACCCAATGAGGAGCAGGAGGCTTACAAAAGTGTCAGGGGATTTAAACTCCATTTGCCTCTGAAGCCTCCTGATTTGTCCTCCCCTACTGGAAACAGTGTGCCCATTTTTGGCGTGGCTGCACCAGTGGGGGGGGGGATAAGAACAGAATTGGACTCTAAATGGTGCCGTTTAAATGAATTATTACACTCCCCAGAACTTGATAGAGATACATATTGGAACAAGTATACAATGCTTACGCATTCAAGATGACTTCGGGCCCCATCCCATTCAATTTTTCAGTGCCAGTGCAGCTGTGCCAATGGGGCGTGCACTGCATCCTATGATGGGGAGGCAGTCACAGAGGCCTCCTCAACGTATGGGAACATTTGTTCCTTTACCTCAGAGCTGCATTGTGGCAGCACTGCTGCTGGAAAGTTAGATTGGATTGGGCCCACAGAGATTTGTTTTCTGCCTCTGTTAGCCCAAGCCTATGCAAGTCTACTCAGGAGTATGTCTCATTTAAGGTGATGGGGCTTACTCCCAGGAATGTGTGAATTGAACTGCAGCCTGAAATAAGTGTTTGGGGACTTGTAATGGCTATTGATAGATATATTTTTCATGAATGTATCTGAACTATGCATTTCCGAAGTCCCATTCATGCCTCCTAACCCGCACCACCTGCCACCAGGAAGGGTCAGCCTAGTGCTTGACCCCCCCGCTCCCAACCAGGGGGAGAAGCGCCTTAAGGTCATCTTGCAGGTCCCTAAGAACGATGTCTTTGCCTTCCTCGGACAAATGCACACCATCGCACACCATCACTTACCTGTACAAGTAACGTAGCGAGAAAACTATTGCAGGATGCAATACCACACAGCCGCCAGCGTGGGACACGAACTGGCCAATGTCCCTGGTGACCTATTTGCACATCCTTTCGACATTAGCAAAGCAGAAGGCTCCCTGCCATACACGATGTTGCAGTAAATCCGACCAAACCAGGGTGGTACCAGGCAGCCAACCCAAAAGGGTGGTGATGTCCTCGCATGCTCTGTTCTTCAGAGCCAGACTGGACATCCTGCATAGGTCATTTTCACCCAGGTGGAGCACCAAAACGTCCAGTGGGGGTTCGCATTCAGGAACTCCATCATCGCGGGCAGCAGCTGGCCCCATCGCATCCCCCGCCTGGCTAACCAGGCAACCTGCACTGCAGGGCTGAGGCCCAGTTGTGAGCCAAGGAGGCTTGCAGCCGCCCTCTTGAGGGCCCAAAAAACAATGGAGTGGCCGCAGATTAACATGTGTACCGGGCTACCACAGTGTCCTGTAAAAGTGGAGAGGTTATTGCAAGGCATCCCCTTTGATGCTGCTGTCCCACAATTGGGGGATGCTCCAATCACCCAACCCACCTTAGGCACGCACATAGCGCTTGTAAGTCGATGAATGCTAACATCCTATCCTTTGAATGTCCTCCCCTGATAAACCCAACTCCACCACAGCAGAGGCCGCCCCAATGCGGAGGGAGTGCAGGCCAAAGTCCTTGGGCTGTAACCCTAAAGCCTCCAAGGCACATGAAAAAATTTCCTGAAACTGAAATAAGGTGAGAGGAGAGCCATCCATATGCTGGAACAGGGCACCCCTGTGTGCCCCTGAAAGCGCTAAATATTCCTGTAATGCCGTAACCTGGCACAAGGGAATCCCCACCACCTCCTTAAGGGTTACCGCAAAACCTAGGCCCCATTGTTCTGTCTTAGACCTTCTGAGTGTAAATGAAACTCCTCCAGGAACCCAAGTTAGGCAGATCTCTCGGTCTTGCTTTTCACTAAGAACTCACTGGGCCGAAAGGCGCCAAAGAAGGCCGTAAACAAGGCCGCCCTGAAAAGCCGAACCTTGTACGGTGACAAACAGAGGGCCATGAAGGTCCCTGCGATGCCCCCAAACAACTCCGGGGTGATGGGGAGCCTGCAGTCCTGGACAGGGGGTGTTCTCCTGGACAAGCCCTCCAACATCCCCCTCACCCTGAATTCCTGAGTGGTGTCGGGGTATCCTGCTGCTTTGGAAACAAAGGCTATAGCAGACATGAAGCCTGGAAGGGAGCTAACAGCCCTCCCAGATCTCTGCAGGTGGAGCAGGAAGAGCAGAAGGTGTTGAAGGCATTGACCCCCACTTGGGGAGCACCTGATTAAGGCAGTGTCTCCCCTTGTAAGGCCATGACCTGTGCAGCTATGCTGCCCGGTCCTGCCGTGGGGATCACTAGCCCCGCTGTGGGAGCCTCCTCACTGGCACTGCGGCAGCAGGCGCCTTGCTGCCGGCTCTGCGCTGAGACTTATGCATGGTGACAAAGAGAGACTGAAGCAAAGAAAGAAGGTGCTAACCTAGAAGGAAAGTGAAGAGGCAAGCAGTTAGTGCCAGATTATTTTCATCCAACTTGCATTATTTTCATGCAAGGCAGTACATGAGGCACTGCACCCCCACAGTGCACCCCCCATGCACTCGGGATGGAGGCAGTAAGTGAGCCCGACCAGCTCTGTGGGGACAAAATGGGGGCCTAGCCCTGCCAGCCCTGAGGGGTGAATGCTGCCCCCCAAAGTTCTGTGGGTTGAATCCTGCACCTCGCAAAGTGCACCCCCAATGCTGCACACCAGCTCTGAGGAAGGAAAAGACCCACCAAAATTGACTGTGGCTGTGACGGAGCCCACCTAGCTCTCCGTGGGGAGGTGAAACCCTCTTTCAACTGTCCCCCCCAGTCTGCCACACAATGCCCAAAGCACCCAGAAGGGTGAGGGGGTGAGGCCCCCTTTCCAACATGGCCCCTGGAGGGTGGCACTGATGGAGACACCACCAGCCCCCAAGGGAGGAACCCCCCCAAAAGCGCCCAGCTGCACCGGGGGGTGAGGCCTCCCTTGCAATGTGCCCCCCATGGCCATGAGCCCCCAATGCCACTGAAGGGGGCACTGATGGAGGCCCCCCAGCCCCCCAGGGGGAACCTCCCACAAGCGCCTATTCGTGCCTAACCAAACACTCTGAGGGAGCTGAGCACTCAGAATGCCAGCACTCAGAATGGAAAGAGCGCTTCCAGATGCCGATCACCCCACAACCAGTGCCCCACCAAGGCCCGACTCAGACAGGTGCGGGAGGGAACCTTGTTAAGATGGCGGCCGCCAAGGCCTGAGGAGGCCTTTCCAGACATGGTGCCAGCCGTGCACGCGCAAAGCCGGTACCTGAGCCCTAATGCGCAGGAGCGGGGAGGCGACCTCCCCAACATGACATCTGCATCTGCAAACATGATATCTGCAAACATGGCATTGCCCTCCCATCATAGTGCCGGCTGTGCAGTACAAAGCCGGTGCCGCGAACGCGCGCATGCGCAGAAGACCGAGATCTCCCCAAGGTGGCGCCCGGCAAGATGTGCATGCGCAGCATCCTCAAGCCCCCAGTCGGGAGAAAAGCCTTCCTAAGATGGCGGCTGTGAACTGCAGAGGCCGCCACCTGGCCCCACAGAGTCGGCCACCCCCCACCTGCGCCGAGGCCATGGGCCGCCGCAACCAGCCGGCGGCCGCGGCGGCAACCTCCTCCAACAGGCCACGTCCAGGCTCCAAAGGCCCATCTCAGAGGCAGCCGGCCCCCGCAGCAACAGACGACCCGGGCGGCCAGCCCCCACAGCAGGCCGGCCGCCTCAGCGGCCCCCCAGCCCACGCACCGGAGCGGCCTACCGTTGTGCGGCAATGTTGCCCCCACACGTGCGACAAGGTAGGCTGTGCGAGAGGGAACAGCAGGTCCCCCAGAACTAAAAGGCCCTCCTGCCCAAGATTAATTGGGTCTGGGGGCACTGGTGGCCGGGGGATGGGGTTGGGTTTGTGGGCACAGGGGGCGACAGGTGGGGGGGTGATCGGGCTGCGACCGGTGAATGTAGGTGGGGGTGAAGAGGGCAAAAAACTGTCCAAGGAACGGGGAGAAGATGCGCTGTTGCTTCTCTGGGCACTGAGCAGCTCAGGATTGGGGTGCTTCTGGGCACCAGGCAGCTCAACTCACCCTTCCGCTGGTGCAGCAGCCGCTCCACTGGCCTCGAGTGTTGAAATCATGCCATCCAAGTGGCCTCACAGCAGAGGCTGGGACACTTCTTGTCATAAGGGGCAAAATACCCTTATTGAAGGTAGACCTCCAGGCTGCACCAAACCCTTGCTGTTTACAGTGGAGGCCAGCACAGGTTAGGACTGGGTTGCCAAATATTGGACGTAACAGAGGGAGGTAAGTCTAGGCTGGATTGAGATCTCAAAAGTATTCTGCGAAACACTGAAACAGTGAATGAAATGAATGTGGCGAATGGGAAGAGCGGCTGAAATACGTTGGCCACTTCCTTGGTTTTCTATGTTGTGAGAATGGAGGAGGGATAGGAGAAGAGAATAGGTGAGCAGCTCATTGTTGGCTTTGACGATGGGGGTGTTTCGATGCTGAATGAAAATTCCTAGCACAGCCATGGTGATTAGAACCAGAACCAGAGCCAAGACAGCCAAGGTGATCCCCAAAGGCTCTTCATAGGACAGAAAGTGAGGAACCTTAGGAAGGCATTGATTTTTCTCCTTGTTTGCATGCTGATCTTCTGGGCATTCAAAACAATCATCCATGTCTGCAAAAAAAGAAAATAAAAATGTTGGTCCTGGCTATTGTATCCTAAATAGGTTAGTCATGACTAGCTCTAGATTGTTCTCTAAGAAACTTAGGGCTCAATTCTATACTCTAACCTGCATCCAGCAGGGTGGTGGATTGGAAAAGGCAAAGGAACTTATTTCCCCTTCCCTCCCTGTAAGCCTCCCACTCACCTATCTGTCTTCTCAGACAGATGAAATTAAGGATATTATTGTGGAGTTAGACAGGATGAGGGTAATCACACTGAAGTTGAACCAAAAAGATCATGGTGCTGTAGGTAAGCAACGATGACAACTCTGTTTGTGATGTGCACTTGTCCTGAATGGGTGAGCTCCTGCTTTGGCCATCCACCTGGATTCTGCACTGTCCCAGAACTCCCAGGTGGTATCAATCACCTGAATTGTTAATACAGGATTTGGCAGTTTCTCCAGCCATGGCCCTACCTGGAAAAATCACTTTTAGCAGCCCCATTGTTGTGGAACTCCATTCCTGTAATGAGCCCTGCACAAGAAACTAAGCAGGGTCAGGCCTGGTTAGTACTTGGATGGGAGACCGCCTGGGAATACCGGGTGCTGTAGGCTTATACCATAGTCTTTCAAGACTGAAGGTTGCCAACCAACTCCTGCCCTTGCAGTCTTTATATTTTCTCAAAAATGAAAACATTTTGATTTGACAAGAGTTTCTCACTCTGGTAACAGTTTAACTCACACTGTAAAAATTGGTTTAATGCAACTACTTTATTGGTGTTTATTATTATTATTATTATTATTATTATTATTATTATTATTATTATTATTATTATTATTATTATAATAAAATAATCAACTTTTTGACTCCAGATGTCATTTCAGGTGCTTCCAATTTTCAGCTATGCACAAAAAATAAATGTGGAAACTGGAAAATAAGGTGTTCACCTAAAATGTTGCACCTATATAATCTCCTATGCTAGCATTACAAATTAGACTCCATGCATCCATACTATGCCTTGATCATTCATCTCAACATTGGGTTGGTGGGGGGGAGGAAGCATCCAGGTGAAATTCAACAGGTGACGCTTGCCAGTCTCAAGAGATGATCCACCTGTTTGTTGCATGTGAGCCTGAGGTATCTCAGCAAGCCACAGGGCTTCCAAATACTACTGCAGTAAATATTCAGACATATCTCAGTAGTCCAGTATAGCCGAATGCATGGACAGCTCAGTGAAGGTGTTGACCTAGTTTGTGATGTCTGTGAAGAAGAGCCCTTGCGTGGGGCCATTAAAAAGGGATTAAGCCAATATTATTAAGCCCTTGTTATGAACCGATCGTAAAGCCATGTATGGAGTGAACAGAGGAGGGTTCTTTTCCCTCTCACACTATACCAGAACCAGAAGGCAGCTACTGAAATTGGCTGGTGGTAGAGTTGGAAAACAAAATAAGAAACAGTTCTTTACCCAGGACGTAACTTGCCCTGGATAAAGAACTCTTTCTTATTTTGTCTTCCAATTCAACCATCAGCCAGTTTCAGTAGTGGTCTTCTGGTTCTGGAACTCAGAGCCAAATCCTAACCTGCGTGGGAAGGGGTAGGCCAACTGGCCTGCCCCAAATCCAACGTGGGGTTGCAGCTGGTAGCGGTTCAGCCCAGGAGAACCGCTGGAAATGGAGAATTCATTTCACTTACCCCAGGTAAAACCACAGCAGCCCCAATGGGGCTACTTAGATCTGCACCACCTAATGAGAAGTGCAGATTCAAGCAGCCCAGAGCCACTCTGAGTTGCCTGGGACTGGTGTTTAGGATCCAGCAGATCCTGGCTCCACCCCCAGCTCAGCCATGGCCTGCCCACGGACCTGCTTGCTACCTGCCCTTCCCCTGCCATCCCCAAGCCCCCACACCAACTTCAGCTAGCGCAGCCTCACGTCAGCCTCAGGAGGCCAATGCATGTTCCTGTGCCGGCCTCTCTCCCTGAACAGTGGCACAAAAGTGCTTTATAGCACTTTCACGATACCTCTGGGCTGGTGCAAGAGACTTGCACCAGCCCAGCCAAGTGTTGGGAGTGCACCCTCATTGTGATGGCAACTAGTCTAAATGCCTGTAAAAGGAGAGTGGACACCATTATGAAGAAAAATCCATTGCAGGTTACAGCATTTGATTGCCCATTTCACTGGGATTGGTGCACTGCACACCAATTCAGGGCAGTTGGTCAACGTGGGACATTTTTAATTTGGGGTGGTTGTCTCCAAAGGGTTTCAGGCTGCTTGTCTCTTGCCCCAGGATTATTGCATGCATTCAATCCGTATGGGAGCAACCACTGCTGCATCCTGTATAAACATGAAGAATAATCATATTTAGAGGATCAGTCAATGGAGGTTGTCAATGTTTTTAGTACATCCAGCTTTGCTCTTTCTGTTTCGTCTGCCACAGCAAATGAAAGGGTGCAGTGGTGTAGCTAGCGGGGGGCGGGGAGGTGGTCCGCTCCGGGTACCACCCTTGGGCGGGTGTAACACCACAAATGCCCCAACATCACTAACATCGCGAAGGGTAGGGGTAACCCCATCAATGTTATACACCGTTAGATGTGGAATTTCCAGCGGAATGCAATGCAAAAAATCAGATTGAAATAGCTCCTTTCCATCAAAAGTTATTGGCAAAAAACCAGAAACCAAAAAATGCATGGAACCCTATAGAAAATGAAACTGAGCCATATCGCGCGTTTACTCGAGAGTAGGCGAACCTGCCATAGTTCATTGGAAAGGGCAGGCTGAGAGGAATCCAATGACACCAGAATGGTTCCTATCCAATGAAAGCAGCCCCCAAAAAACATCGAAGAAAGAAGTCCCTCCCTCCAAGCAGATGAATGTATTGAGCCCTATGGAAAGTGAAAGTAAGTCACAGGGTCGCGTTTACTCATGAGTAAGCAAATGTGCCTTGGCTCCTCATCAAGTCATGCAAAGAGGAATGCAAGGCTAGCTGCAAGGTCCCCCATCTAATGAAAGTGGAGCTCAACGAAGGCAGCCCCCCCCCAAGAATAAAGCAGAGGCTTGAGCTGGTAAGGTGGGCACCAGGGAGGGCTGAAAATCTCACTGCTTTATCTGTCTGTGTGTGTGTGGGTGGGGGGGGTGTTATTGCAGGCAGGCTACAGAGAAAATGTACTTGGTGAAACAGGGCTGGCTTCCCCTTATTTATCTGTTTTTCTTTAATTTAATTATTTATAATTATTTAATTTTGCTTGATGATGTCACTTCCAGCCATGACATCACTTCTGGTGGGTCCTGGACAGATTGCCATTCTAAAAAGTGGGTCCCAGTGTTAAAAGTTTGAGAACCACTGCCTTAACTTAAAACAGGCCAATAAGACATTCGGGGGGTGGGGGTGGGGGGATCCTAGTGACCAACATTCTGGAAATTGTGGCTTTTAGGAATAGTACCGTCATGTTATGTAGCATTTGATGCTGAATTTCATCCATTGCTTGTGGGGAAATATTCACTGCATTTATTTTCTGCCCATTATTATTATTAATTTCATGTCATGACTATTACTATCTGTCAGTTGCACCTACCTCACAGGGTTGTTGTGAGGACAAATTAAGGGGAGGAACCATGTACACCACCCTGAGCTGCTTAGAGGAAGGGTGGTATAAAAAGCGAATTAATTAATTAATTAAACAACATAATTAATAATTAATTAATTAATTGTCATATGGGGTGACAAAAATTTATGGGCCCCGGTGTCAAATGACCTAGATATGCCTCTGAAAGGATGTGTTTTTGGAATCCTTGGAAGACCTGAGCTCAGTGGCTGCTATTGGAGGGATATCAAGAAGGAATTCTGGAGAGCCAGAGTTTAGTGATTTCCCTTTATGGTGGAGATAAAGGAGTAATGCTGGAGCACATTGGTGGTGGCTACACTGTATGGTGGATAGTTTTGAGAATTGGTGTTGCCTTGGCTTGCTCTTATAATTTTGTGGCCACTGGAGGGTGCTTACATTTTAGCCTTATTTGCAGGAACACCATCATTTTTGAGACCAACAAGAGAGCAAGCTCCAGTGGCATCAGCACCCAGCTTAGATTTGGAAATGTGACCCATATCAAGTGTTTAAGCCAAATCTGGGCCCAGCAGCCTAAACAAGATGGTTCTTGTAATGGGCCCTTTGTATTGATATGCCAGCTTGGCAGAATGATCTGAAAAGACGGACACACACACAAACATGGTTCTCTCAAAGTCAACAAGGATTATAAGAATAGAGAAAGAGAACACCCAGGTAGTAACAAAGCACAGGGGGCTAACAGCCTGGTGACATCCATAGCTGAGAGCTGGAGATTAACGGTCACAGTGGCTTCTGAGAACCAAGAGTCTGAGTGACGGTAAGAAAGAAGGGAAGTGGGCCTGATGGTTCTGACCCAGGAGACTACTTGGCCTTTCAGAGTGAGAGTCTGCTTGCTGGCAGCCCAGGCCTATGCATTTCTGACTACTTCTGAGTAGACATGCATAGGCCTGGGCTGCCAGCAAGAGTCAATGGGGCTTACTTCCAGGAAAGTGCGGCTAGGATTGGGCTGTAACACCTTGCAGAAAGTGGAACAGGTTGTTCTGTCCATTTATACACTACTGGTGTCTCTCTCTCCCTGTGTGTGTATGTGTGTGTGAGGCTTCAGGACTTAATACCTATACAGGTGATGACTGGCAAGTGGGCCAGGTGTTCCAACTGACATTTCCAATTGACACTTGGAAAAGGGCGGGAAATTTTTACCTCAGAGGAAAGAGATGTAACTTTTTCAAAGTCACCTTTACCCCCTTTACCTGTTTACACATAATAATGACTATGGACCCAATCCTGAGTGGGACCAGCACTTGCTCTGACCTCCAGCACCAACACTGGGTGTTACAAAAATGCCATAAGGCATGTGACACCCTGTGCCAAGTCAGTGCCATTGCCAGCCCAGTGTCACTTCCTACGCTATTTCTGAACTTTCCATCAAATTTTCTCAAATTTCATGGACTATGGAAAGTTCATAAATCGCAAACCAATGGTGCCTTGAATTGCTTTGTTGACTTGCTCAACAAGATTTTTTGTCACCACAGTTGCAGGGAAGTGCCAAGGGTGTTGTAGGGAGCATAGATGACTGTTCTGTATGAAATTGTGACTAAGAAACTAGGCTATAGCAAGTTTTGTGCAAAGTGGGTGCCCAAAAACCTCACGGACATTCCCAAAAAGCTGCGAATGGGGTCTGTGTTGGTGTTGTTTGACAAGGACATACAAACGCTTGTGCCACACTATGACAAGTGTCTCAATTTGGGTGGTTATTATGTTGAGAAGTAGTACTCTTTAGTAAGTAACTTCTGTGCATAATACAATTGTTTTTGCTCATTCTCTTCTTTTTTTTAACAGCATACGGCGAGGGATTACTTTTCAAATAACCCTCATTCTTGCATTACACAACCTGATCTTATATGACTTTAGGAAAATATTTATCTGTTCTTTTTCAGAAAGGCATTTATCTACTTGGTAATTATTAAAATAACTATTATTTTTTTCACCCTTTCAAAAAACAATCTGGAGGGAAAACACTGGCAGTTAAATCTTCAGCCCTTGTCTGTGCTGACTGCAACGTGTCACTTGATAACGGTGTAGGGCTCCATCTATTACTGTGACTGTTGTATCACTGCAGGGGTTGGTGCGCTAACAAAGGCAGATGCGAAGCTGTGGTATGGCCAAGCATGAATTTCTATTTAGGCGGCTCTTCTTGCTGCTGCTGTTTCAGTTGATGTTCCTTCCTATTGCGTGCCAGAACCAGAAAAGTGCATGTCATATTAGAAGCATTCAAGACAATGTATATAAGCCAGGACAAGCCATAATTGGTGGGATTCTTTCTCTAGTGTTGCCTCTGGTACAGTTGCTCAATTTTAGAGAAGTTCCTAATCAGAATTATAAGACTTCTCGGTAAGTTCTTTTTAAATTTTTTTAAAATAATCTCATTTTTCTGAGGAGATCAGTGGGTCCAACAGCTGCATGAGCAAGTCTGAGAGGTGCAATTTAACAAAGATTGACAAGCAAGTGATTGGGACAGATGGATCAGTTCATCTACTACTTATAACAAATTTATTGGAGGCACAGAACATTCCACAAGTTCAGGATTTTACAGCACTCGAAATGAGCTTGTTCTAAGGAAGACACAGACCATGAGCTTTTATGGCAATCAATAGTCAGCTTCATAATAAACTTGTTTGTATTTTATTGGAGACTGCTACATAGCTGGATGTGTCAATGCCATTTTCTTTGCAGTCCATTCTGTTCTGTTGTTACTCTTTGCCCTCTTAGGGCCCATCCTATCCAATTTTCAGTGCCGGTGCTGCTGTGTCTATGGGGTATGCACTGCTTCCTGTGTTGGGGAGGCAGTCTTGGAGGCCTCCTCAAGGTACAGGAACATTTGTTCCCTTACCTTGGGGTTGCATTGCGGCTGCACCAGTGCTGGAAAGTTGGATAGGATTGGGCCCTTACTCATTTTAGGTGCTTGTGCTATGCATGTATTGAAAACATGCAAGATATTAGTTGGGATGAGGGACGCAACAAGGTCTGTGTACAACAGCTAAGAATGAATTATTATCCCTCCACATATCAATTTTAGCAGTCCAAAAATGAGGTACAGGTATGACCTAAGTAGTGTTAAACACTTTGAATCCCATGGATACCTTAGGAAGGAGGAAATAATGACTAAAGTATTTACTATTTTATCTCAGTTTGCTCCAAGAGCCTACTGAACAACTGTCCTCCCACATGCAGAACGCAAACCACTTCCTTTCTGCGTTGCTCTTACTGGTGGGGATTAGGCTATTAGCAAGCTTTGTAGATGTGGTGCTAGTGATAATTAATGAGACATTGTTCATAGAACTTTCTCAGTACCATATCTATTGCAGAACATCAGTAACTTATTACCAACATGCCCTGTCCTTGATATTTGCCATCCATGAGATCAATAGCAGTCCCAGGCTCTTGCTCAATATTACCTTGGGATTCCACATCTATGACAACATGTATAATTCAGAGACCACTTCTGGGAGCATCCTGGACCTCCTTTTCACACAGCAAAAGAATCACCTCAATTACAAATGTGATGGCAAGACTGTGTTGTCTGTTGTTGGGGGATTTGCTAAAGAAATGTCCATCCAAATGGCCAACGTTTTCAGTGTCTACAAGATTGCACAGGTATGTATGTGTGCATTGAGTGTGGTGGGGTATTCTCTGGATAGCTATATAATGATGAAATGCCAATTTGTTATGCAGCAAAATGAGAGGATTTATTGTTAGGTTGTGACTCTTACAAGCATGGCAATGGAATTCCTTATTCAACTCTAGGACCTATCCTTACCATATGACATTTGGTAAGATGCATTTCCAGAAATGTGTGAATATTGAAATTCTAAATTTCACAATAGTCTGCTGAAAAGTGGCCCCATTTCAGCAGTTTACATCTCTTGACTGAAGAAGTGGGAGTAAAAAAACATGTCCTAAGTTGTCATTTTGGAAATCAAAACCATTTCAAAAGTTTTATCATGTTTCTGTAGTCTTCCTTTCATTAGCTGGATGGAAACAAACACAAAAAATGTGGTTTTAAATGTAGGAGAGTTAGGGCAGATTTCACCAGTTTAGCAACCTATTGGGTTTTGTGTGCTTTGTCATGAGTAGCTTCCCAGTTCTCTCTGTTGCATGTTACTTGTTATTGCATCTACTTTCATCAAGCTCTTTGTGTCCATCCAGCCACATGCAGGCATGTTCCATAAGACTGCTTGTTGTACTTTGCTGTTTTTCTCTCTTTTATTTAATCCTTTTTCTTTTCTATTGATAATAAATTAGTTATGTTCTGACTCTTTGCTTGCCTAGTCCATGTTAATGAGTAATTTAGGGTGCAATCGTCACCCACTTTCCAGCACCGACATAAGAGCGATGCAGCTCTAAGGAACAACACTCCCTTACTTTGAGGAGGCCTCCATGAGTGCCACCCAACTGCAGGATGCAGCACATGCCCCATTGGCACTGCTATGCCAGTGCTGGAAATGTGGGTAGGATTTGGGCCTTAGTGATTGCACATGGGCACTACAGCAATATGACTTAATTATTTGGAGTCCTGGGAGGCAGTTTTTTTCCCCCAAATGGCACTCCTTTGCTTGGCATACTCAATTTGGGATGGTGGCAGAAGTTAGATCTACTCCTTCCCCCCATCAGATGGTAACCCCATCAGATGGAAACAATGAAAGTGAAGAGCAGAAAGGTGTGTGTGGTTTAACCACTAGTTTTACCGTGGTAGTGCTCTTGGCAGGGTCTCCATCTCTGAAACAGTTATTCCAATTTGGGTAGCTAATCTGAAGTAAATTTGACCAAGGGTCCAATTCTATAAAGTGCATGCTGGTTTATCGCCAGTGCACACTGCTGCAAATGTGCCATAAGGCACATCTACGGCCCTTAGCACCGGTCCAGAGTTGGAGGACTGCCATTGCTCCACCACTCTGCTGTTGTGCTGACTGCCGGATGGTGGAGAGGTAGGTGAGGGTGTAGGGGAAGGCAGGGAGGAGGTATTCCAGTGCAGAGGAAGTGGGGAGAAGGTGCGGAGGAGGCGTGCTATAGGAAGGAATGGGGCAGAAGGGAGGCGGAACTGGTGGAGTTTTGCTCCACTGAATCCTTACCCTCTGTGTTGGGCTGAGGCTCTTGATTATAAAGTGAACCTTGGGTCTCTGTAGAATTGAGTAGCCCCATTGCGGGCTACTCACCTTACCTGGGGAAAGGGGACAAACATCCCCTTCTCCTGAGGAGCCGCTGGGCACTGCCTGAGCAGCGCTCAGGGAGCAGTGGCAGTCGTTTTTGGTGCTGCTGCATCCCCACGCACTGGGCCGTTCAGGATTGGACTGACAGTCCATAGCTAGACATTCTTTAGGCTGCCAAAATCTTACCATGACAATTCAGTCCATTTTGTTAAATGTGTGTTTTGCACCCCTATATGTGCAATCCATATAAAATAGTACCTGAGAGAGCCAGATCACGATTGGGACTATGTGATGTGGAAAGGGAGGCAGGATAATACTGAAGTTGGTATTCAGTGGGAGGGGGACACTGATGCCCTCTCAAGATAAACAACAAAAGATTTTGTTGTTGCACCTTTACTCTCACTTCCCTCTTTCCTATGTGCAATGTCAAGCAATTGTGCCATTGGCTACTGTATTTGATCCTGGCGTACAGAATATATTTCCCCCATGTGACATGATGTATGTATCCTCAAAAGCACATCCAGTAGTGGCCTGTCCACTTTAGTGGTTACTTTCTGGAGAGCACTGAAATTATGATGAGACCATTTGAATGAATTGGATGATCTCATGTTTTAATAGATTGGACTTTAATTCTGCCCTGTGCATGACTTTGTCCTGTTATATAGTTAGCTTTAGTTAATAACTGTTTAATGATTTGGTTAGAATTTTTTTTTATTATAATTGGTTATCTTCATTTGCTTTGAGCATCACCAGATCAAAGGTGAGATAGAAACGTTCTCATCAATAATAAATACCTATGATATATAAGCAGAAATGGAAAGCTGAAGAATTGGCATTACTGGATCATGTGAGTAATAATTTTACAATGGAAATTTCTTCAAGCTATTGTAATGGGTGATGTTCTTTCCATTCTATAGTTCACTTATGGTACAGCCGAACGGACAGTAAGTAGCAGAATTCACTTCCCTTCTTTGTACTGGACGGCACCAACGGAAACTGCCTTTCACGCTGGGATTGTCCAGCTACTTCTGCATTTCAGATGGACATGGGTTGGCCTCGTGGTTTCGGAAAATGAGGATGGAGAAAGATTTGAGCAGAGCCTGACCCCTCTGCTTGCCCAGAAGAGCATTTGCATTGCATGGCAGCTAAGGGATCCAGCAAAGCGATATGAACATGACAAAAATCATGTTGCAAAAATGAGAGAGTTAACGCTACCCATTTTAAGAACTGAAGTCAAAGTGGTTATTGTTGGTGGGGACTCAAATTTGCTCTCTCTTTTAATGATCTTCTTAGAAATGATTGAATCTGATATAAGGGCTTATATAAGAAAGGTTTGGATCATGCCACCTCAGTGGTATATCTCTTCATCTTCTGGGCAATTATTGGGTACCCACATTTTGCATGGAGCACTGTCTTTCTTATTCCACACAAGTTCAGTGTCAGCATTCGAAGACTTTCTGCTGACCTTAAAACCTGATGAGACACTGAGGAACTTTCTCTGTTTGTTATGGCAATTTGAATTCATACACTGTCAAAGATGTGAAGGAGAAAAGAAACTGAGGAAAGCGCCTCTGTCTTTCTTTGAGATGAGTATGTCTGGTGAGAGCTACGGTATCTACAATGCTGTCTATGCTGTGGCACATGCCCTACAGGCCTCATACTTGGCCAGACACAGGACCCTGCAACAAAGAAGCAAATTTGAGTCTTTCGGTGTTCATCCATGGCAGGTAATCTCACCAACAGAATGAACAACAGTTGGTGTTGTGGGGTGATTAAGAAAGTGAGTAGTGATTCAGGATTTAAGGAATCTCACATCTGCTACAAATTCTCAAAAGGTGGCCTTAGTCAAACGCCTCTTCCCCAAGCAGTCCAGCTCCAATCTGGAGGTTCTGCTTGATCTTTCCTGATCTCTAATCATTCAGCCTACTGGTCACTAGAAAATTTTCTGCAAAAATTTGGGTAGAGAATCCGATAAATATAAGTGATGTGTCTGAAGTAATGTTCAATATTGGTGAGCTGATAGGATAGCAAGGGAAATTTCTGCTGTCTTATCCCTGTCCAAGTCAGACCTGGAGTATTATGAAGCCCTGTATTTCCTTGAGTCCCCTTGTTTCTTTCTGTATGCTTTCTGTCTATTTTCCTGTACTTGGGGCAGTTTCAACCTGCTCCCAGTCTCAGCAGCTTCTGTGCCTCCAGCTGTTGGGATGTACGTACATTACAAACAGCTTGATAGTCCCTTTGTTAGCAAAACACTATAAGCAACAAGGGAGAGAACAGTTGCCTTTCTCTTTCACTTGAGTCAGGAATGAGCCTGTTGATTGGCTCGGGTTCCTGCCAGTTTTCCTCCAGGAATGAGGGAGGCAGATATTCAGCTGGGATCCCCCCACCAATCAGGTAGGCTGATTAGGTCATTACTGCCGAGCGATAAAACTTCCAATCTGGAGGAAGGAGTGGCTCTGTTTTAGCTGTCCAAAGCTGATGAATTCCACATAGAAGAGACTCATGTGCAGGGAAGAGAGAAAAAAGGGGGTAATTAAGGCAATTACCTTAACATCCTTCAGGTAATTAACAGCCCAATCTTACTGAAATCCCCCCAGTGTGGTGTGGATGCAGCCACACCAACAACTCATGCACTGCATCTGTGGAAGGGGCAGTTGAAAGATCTCCCCGAGGTGAGTGAATGGCATGATCTACTGGTTATATTCTAGTCCTGGATCTGCCTGATTCCTGTCACATCTCCTCTGTAGGCACTGCAGAGATTATGACAGGACCTCCCAAGATTCAGTATTTTCCTAGGAATGGGATTTTGCCCAGATGCACCCCCCCCCCCCGTCTGGCCTGATCACCTGGGCTGGTGTCAGCGATACATTCTACAAGGGCTCTTCTCTGTTCAGCTGCATATCCAACCAGGGGAGAGAAGGGAGCAGTAAGGGAATCAGTGCACTAACCACGAGCACTAGTGCCCTGAATCAGCCGACAGATGCTGAGAGCCCCTTCCCTTTACCTTGTCAGATTCACTGCAATGATCTTATAACCTCTTTATAACATTGCTTCAAATATCAGTTGGTTCACACTGACTGGAAATGACAGAGTGTTGGAGAGCTGACTGGACTCTTACTGCAACCTCATCTTATGAGCTTCTGTTGCTGTATTAAAAAGAGCATATGATAAAAGAATGATAGATGTTGTGCTTAAAGTTATTTGCTGATAGCTAACAGAGGGTTTATATAAGCAGTAGTCACATCCACTCGTACTTGCACTTGTGGGATTTCTGGTTTCCATAGCTTCCTGTGTCTGTGAGTCACATTTCATGCTATTCTGAAGGGTCCCTTAGACTTCTGGACCTCAATGGAGCGCATGTTGCTGATGTGGGAAGGAGCTGAAGGGCCCCAACTTCTGTGAGTGCTCCTAATGATTTTCTGTCCCACCCTAGCTCCACTCTTTCTTGAAAAACATCCATTTCAACAATGGTGCTGGGCATGAAGTCATGTTCAGAAATGGAGAAATCTTGTCTGGCTATGATATCATCAACTGGGTCACATTCCCCAATCAAACTTTCCTTAAAGTCCCTGTTGGAATGATTTCCCCAAGCCAAGGATTCTCCATCAATGAGGATGCAATCGTGTGGAATAGTCGATTGAAGCAGGTAGGAACTTACTGCACCTCTGAAGTACAAATGTGTGCTACAAGTTATTATTATTTCCTGTTTTATCTTTCCAATTTGTCTACACATAATTAACAAAAGCTAAAAAATTTATATTTTTCCACTGTAAAAATGAAGATGCAAACACAGGCATATTTCCTAAGGCAGCTGGGGGGTATGGGGGTAAATTTGCTCACATCCTTACTCGTTTGTGGGGGGGGGGGCTAGCTTAGATATACAAGTCACTTTCCCCAATCAAATATTCCTTAAAATCTCTATTAGAAAGATCTAACCAAGCCAAGAAGTCACTATCAACAAGAATGCCATCATGTGGACCAGCAGACTGAGGGACCAATCTTATCCAACTTTCCAGCACCGGTGCAACTGCAATGCAGCCCCTAGGCAAGGGAACAAATGCTCATAGCTACCCTCCCACCACAGAATGCAGCACAAACCCCATTGGCATGGCTACACCAGGGCTGGAAAGTTGGATAGGACTGGGCCCAAAGATACTTCCTAGGATAGCAGGGGAGGGGGAGAAGGGGGTATGTGCGTTCACATTCTTAATCAGGAGGGACCAGCTCAGCTATATTGTGCTAACTATCCCTGTGAAAATATGATAGCATAATTCTTGAACTGAAAAATGCTCAGGTTCCTAAGTTACTGGGTGTGATCTATGACACATGTATCATGTATGCATGGTAGTAATTGATTATGTTTGCAAGGACAAAATCATGACTGAAATCTATGTAGAATCAAAATGCAATGTATTGTACAACACAATCAATTACCCAAGTTGGCCCTAAACACCAGTAGTTCTTGGTGGGGAGAAAGAAGAAATCATTATAAGGAGAAAAGGGCATGTAAAGGTGCAAGTGAAGGATGGGAGAAAGGATGGACCAGTGCGTAGGGAAGTCAGCATGTTTACCAGGGAAAGGAACTCAAACCAGTGACCCGGACTTGAGTCACTAAAATGCACATTTTTCTGTGACTGGTTGACTCGACTTGTGAATTGCATGCATGGAAGATTCTGAGAAGCATTTGAGTCAGGGACCCCAACTCGGCACTTGTCCCCACACTGTGTCTAGGTGTGCTTATTGTTTTTGTGGTGTGAAAATCCTTGTGGGGCCAGCATTCAGATTGGGCAAACAGCAGGGAAGTTCCAGTCAGGAGGCAGGGAAGGGTTATTAATGCATCTGAGCAGGAGGGGAGAGGTGGGAGAAAACTCTTTTGCCCATCTCCCATAGGAAGGAAGTAACCAATGATCATTGTACAAAGGATGGGTGTTCTGATACTTTCTTTGGCTGAGGTAGAGTACAAGGAGGAGCCTAAGGGGATTCTTGGCTTACAATTGGCTGCAGAAGTCCAGGGAGGGGGAGAAGATAGGGAAGGGGGGATGCAGTTCATAGTGATCACGTGATCACTCAGAAAGTGCCCCTGTTATGACTTCAAGACGAGGCACAGTGGGTAGTGACTCTACATTCAACTCAAGTTAAGCCACACTGAGTTTTTCCATCCCTGATGTTTACCCAAGAGAAATAGGAGCTGAAGAACCTTTGAATTTGCTGTAGTGGAAAGGAGAGAGGAGGAACAGAAGGCAAAAAAAAAAAAAAAAAAAAAAAGCAAAGCAGAAATGCATCAAGACTGAAAAATAGACCAAGAAGTCCTAGACTTTCAATCTCTCTCTCACACACACACACACAAACACAAACTACAATATCATCACTGTCAGTGGTGTAGCTATGTCATCTGGCATCCAGGGCCCCATTTTTTTTTTTAAATCCTCCCTCCCAAAGGCATTAGAAAAGCACCTCTGGTTTTTGGCAAAAAAATTGAAGCGCCTTTCTAAGGCCTCCACAGACCTTCTAAATGTCGGGAAAGCCAAACACTGCCTCCCTGGGGCTCTGAAGGCTGCCAGAGGCCTTACGAAGGTCCTAAATGGCCTTCCCAACACTCGGAAAGACTGCTGGAAGCCTTAGGAAGGTACTTCTGGTTTTAGCTAAAACCAGAAGTTTTCAATGTCCTCCGGGAGGCCTTCTGAGGCCACAGAAAGGCATCCCCCTGACACCCGTGCAGGTATGGCATCTGGGGCAATTGACCTCTCAGCCTCCCTTTAGCTGTGCCACTGGCCACAGTAGAAAGGGTAGAAATATGAAGCATATCATCATTGTTGGGCCAATTGTCAGTGTTTCGTAAGAGCAAAATAAGCCATCTATATCTGCTGAGATGAGAGTGTCGGGCCTGGGTTCCAAAACACAGTAATCCCAGCGGTGGGGGTGCAGGTGGGGAATCTGTTGGGGAGAATGTCATCAATGACTTGAAAAGCAAGCCCTGCAGGGATGGGCAGTAGCTTTCACTGATTTCAGATATGAAAGTAAGGCAAAGTATGGGAGATGAGACAGCTTTCCTGAAGGAAAGGGTTCCGCAGGTGCTGGAGTTGGAGCTCTGGTAAAGTGTAGGGAAGAAGAGACAAAAGTTGGAAAGAGAAGAGACTAGCCTGATACCTGTCCTGTGTGTTGACTGCAATAGCAGTCCTTGTCAAAGGGTAGCAGAAGGAACGGAAGTGGTCTACAGGAAATCCACAAGCAACAGCAATAGTAGCGAGGATGGGGAAAAGACTGACAATGGCGTGAGGGGTTTGTGGCCCAGCTTTCTGTGACCAAAATTCCTGTAGGGAGGCTTTGAGGCTCTTGTGGAGTGAATTCATCAAGAACGTTCCTCTGTTCTCCGGCTGGTTGCTAATGGGTGATCCTTGCTCAAGTTGAGTGCCTCTTGTTCTGATCTATGATGGGGATGAGGCAGAAAGTTTGTTGATTGATCAGAAAGCCTGTTCATTAATTATCATATAATCCTTGATTAGTTTTTTTTTTCCACATCTCAATCCTAACCTGTGCTGAACAGGGAGGCCACAGTGGCTTGTACTGTATTCAACACAGTTCAGTTCAGGCTGGAGGACACCTTGGGATAAGGAATATTTTCCCCTTATCCCATGTTGAGTCTTTGCATGCCCTATGAGGCTACTCAGATCTGCACCAGCTATTTCACTGGCTTGGGATCCAGCCGACTCCCAAGTTGTGCCTTATGTGCCTTACATGTACAAATGTGCCACCTCAAACCATTCTTTGGATCGTGTGCTTTGTGAGTTTGGAGGGGAAAGCTAAGGTTAATGGGATTTCTTTTCTGATTTCAAAGTCAGGAGGTTCCCAGGATTTGATTATTTTACAGGTTCAGAGCTGGTGACCCAACAAGGTGTAGCCAGTCATGGAATCCTCCAAATGGAAGGCAAATTTTCTTCTAAGCTAGGCAGCAAGAGTGAGGGGGAGGGGCAGGGTGATCTTTTCCTTCAGGCCTGTGGGACTAGTTCTGGGTCATGCTTACCTGGCATTCATCCAGTATACATACACATGCTTAAAAAAATGTGTCAGATAATTCAAAGAACAGCATGTCAGGTAACACTTCCCTTCTCATTTTGTTACCTGGTAGGGTGAAAAACTATAGGATTACCTGTGTAGGGCAAGGGATGAGCAATCAAAGGCCATCATGCCATAAAAGAAGGGCCCTTGATGAGCTCATGGCACAAAAGTTCCCATTCTTGAAACAGGAATTTGAGTTATAAAAAGCTGAATCACAGAACCTTTACTGGGTTTACAGCACTCATTCAGTTACTGTCAATGGCATCAAGCTATCCTGTATCACTCTCACTGCCCCTGCTGTGGACCTTGGAGTATGGCTCATAATACTATCCACATGTTCTTTGATTAGGTACCACCCCATTCCACTTGTGTTGACAGTTGTAATTTTGGACACAGCAGGAGAGTTCTGGAGGGGAAACCTGTTTGTTGCTATGATTGTATGCCATGCTCAGAAAACACAATTTCTAATCAGACAGGTAAGTGCAGCCATAGAGTCACTGGGCTATGACATTTTGAATGACTCCTAACAGGGACTTTCCAGAACACCTGAGTCAGGGCCTGATCCTAAGGACCCAGTGCTGGCCACTGCCAGTGTTGTTCCAAACGTGCCATAAGGCATGCATGTAAGACTCACTGCCAGGTCAGCGCTTGCGCTGCCTAAGCACCAGTCTGTGCTGAACCAGGGCCAGCTGGAGGTCCATCACATGCTGCCTGGAGCTCAGGGTTTGCTCCTGTAGTGAAGAGGAGAGTGGAGCAGGAAGGGTGGTATTCTAGGGCAGGAGAGCATGGGGGCAATGGCATAGCTAAGGGGGTGCAGGGGGTAGCAGCTACACCAGGGGCAACAAGCTGAGCTTGACACTAGTGACCAAAATTGTGAAAATCTTGGTATGTATGATTAATACCATCATGTTACACATCATTGGAAAGGTAAATTAATGCAGAATGCAACAAAACAAACCCCACTGGAATATCTGTATTCTATCAAACGTTATGGCCAATTCACCAGAAAATGAAAACACAATTGCCTTATGGAACAAAAAGTGGCTTTTCTTAACTCAAAACTGACCTATGAGGCTGATTGTTCTGAGAGCCAGTGACATATTATTATGTTATTGACATGCTGCAATGACATGTTATCATGATCCAGTATGTAACCAATAAGGTGTTAATACGAATCAGCTCTCATTTCCATGTATCATAATACAGTTACCCCTGCTAACTGGGTAAAAGGAGCTTTTTCAAGAGGTGCCCCTCTTATATTTAGCAAGGGAAGAATAACCATCCCTCCTCACCCCAACTCAGTGTCTTGAACATATCAGGGGTGCACTTTTTATCAATTAATTAATTTGATTTTGTCTGGGGGGAGTACAAATCTTCTTTGACCCCAGGTAGCAGATAGATGCCTTAGCTATGTCACTGACTGGGGGGAGGCAGCAGAGCAAGTAGGTGGCAATCTGCTGAAGGGAGGAGGTGGGTTCCTTCCATTTTTCACTTTTAAAAAAAGTCTGGGCATGACGTCACTTCCAGTTGTGACATCTCTTCCGGGGCAACATTTTGAGCTTGGCACCAGGCTACACAATCATTAGCTACACCACTGGCGGGGGGAAGGCAGTGTGGGAAGGAGTGGGAGCTCTGCTCCGCCAGATCCAGAACCCTGAGTTTGGCCGTCCAGCCCGACATAGGACCTCTCAAATCTCCACTGGCTAAATAACTGGCACAGACTTGAGTATCCCCATTGTGGGGCCTGCTCTCTTTCCCAGTGGAAGGGGACGAATGTTCCCTTCCTGCAAGGAGCTGGCGGTGGCTTCCTGGCAAACATTGGATGCAGTGGCAGCCATTTTGGTGCTGTTGCTTCTCTGGGCACTGAGCAGCTCAGGATTGTGGCGCTTCTGGGCACCAGGCAGCTCAACTCACCCTTCCGCTGGTGCAGCAGCCGCTCCACTGGCCTCGAGTGTTGAAATCATGCCATCCAAGTGGCCTCACAGCAGAGGCTGGGACACTTCTTGTCATAAGGGGCAAAATACCCTTATTGAGGGTAGACCTCCAGGCTCCACCAAACCCTTGCTGGTTACAGTGGAGGCCAGCACACGTTAGGACTGGGTTGCCAATTATTGGAAGTAACAGAGGGAGGTAAGTCTAGGCTGGATTGAGATCTCAAAAGTATTCTGCAAGGCACTGAAACAGTGAGTGAAATGAATGTGGTCAATGGGAAGAGCGGCTGGAATAAGTTGGCCACTTCCTTTGTTTTCTATGTTGTGAGAATGGAGCATGAAGGGAAACTACAATAAAATCTCATCAGAAACTAAAGGTTTTTGACAATTTAATACATCTGTTAAGCACTAGGCTAAGTGAATGAACACACCTCCACACATGATTGTCCTTTCCAGATGCAGATCATTGCATTCCATGCACAGAAGATCAATATCCTGAGAAGGACCATGGTCAATGTATTCTGAAGGTTACATCCTTTCTTTCGTACCAAGAGCCTTTGGGGATTGTGATTGCTTCCCTTGCTACTTCCTGTGCTGTAATCACAGTTCTGGTGATGCAAATCTTTCTCAAGAACTGGAATACACCCATCGTCAAAGCCAACAACCGGAACCTCACCTGTGTCCTTCTGGGCTCCATCCTCCTTTGCTACCTCTCTTCCCTTCTATTCATAGGAAAACCTGGAAGGGTGACCTGCCTTCTGCGGCAACCAACTTTTGGCATCATTTTCTCTGTGGCTGTTTCTTGTGTCTTGGCAAAAACAATCACGGTGGTCGTTGTCTTTATGGCCTCAACACCAGGAAGCAGAATGAGGATGTTTCTAGGACACAAAGTGGCCAACTCCATTGTTCTGTGCTGTTCCTTCATTCAAGTGGCCATCTGTATTGCATGGTTGTCATCCTCTCCTCCTTTCCCAGATGCCGACCTGCACTCAGAGTCTGGAAAAATCATACTGGAATGTAATGAAGGGTCTCCTTTCATGTTCTACTGTGTCCTGGGCTACATGGGCTTCCTGGCCCTCCTCAGCTTCACTGTGGCTTTCCTAGCAAGAAAACTACCAGATGCCTTCAACGAAGCCAAGTTCATCACCTTCAGCATGCTGGTCTTTTGCAGTGTTTGGATCTCCTTTCTTCCAGCTTATCTGAGCACAAAGGGGAAAGCTGTTGTGACAGTGGAAGTGTTTGCCATCTTGGCTTCCAGCACTGGGCTGTTGGCTTGCATCTTCTTCCCCAAATGTTACATTATTGTACTAAGAGCTGATCTCAACACCAAGAAACTTGTAATAGAGAAAAGAGATTATGAGCATTGAGTTTTAAAGGCTAAATATTTGCAGTTCTCTGCTTGTGTCTTGGCTTAACAAGGCCCAAATCCGATCAAACATTCCTGCACGGAAATAGCTGTCCCAATGCGGGATGTTCTGCATCCTATATTTGGCTGGCAGACATGGAGGTCTCCTCAAGGCAAGAGAATGTTTGCTCCCTTACCTTGAAGCTGCATTGCCCTTACCTAGGTACTGGAAAGTTGGTTAGGATTGTGTCCCATGTCCTAATTAGAGACTAGATTAACAAAGATAATTGTGAATAGACTTGCAAAGTACTTAAAAATGCCTTTGATACAGAAACATATCTATATATTTTAGATAGTACATGAATATGGCTTTTTCTGTACAATTGTTTGTATGTAAAGGACAGCACAAGTTTGGGGCTGTCTGAGGATCCAAATGATTTGCCTCGCATGTTTAGAACAACACATTTTTCCCATACTGCTTCATTGAGTAAGGGGTGGCAGTTTGGCTCAGGTGGAACAATCTGCTCGAATTGCAAAACTTAAGCCTGTATGACTTGAGGGAGATATTATCTCTTTCTTTTTTAGGAAGGCATTTCTCTACTTTGTAATCAGCAACATAACTATTATTATAACTATTATTATTTTTCACTCCATTGAAAAACAATTCAGATGAAAAACACTGGCAGTGAAATCCTCAGCCCATGTCTGTGCTGACTGCAATGTGTCATTGAAAAGAGGTGTGGGGCTCTATATGTTATTTATTGTGCCTGTTGGGGGTGCCACTGTAGTCGTTAGGATGGAAAAGCAGGCAGAAGTGCAGCTGTGGCATGGCTAAGCATCTATTTCTATTCAGGCAGGTCTTGTTGCTGCTAATTTTCCAGTTGATGTTCCTTCCTGTTTGCCTGTATGAAAAAAGAGCATGTCTTATTAGAAGCGTCCAAGGCAATGTACATAAGCCAGGAGAAGCCATCGTTGGTGGGATCCTCTCAGTGGTCTTGCCTTTAACCCAATTGATCAATTTTAAAGACATTCCAGATCAGAATCATGGAATTTCCATGTAAGTTCTTTATTGTATTAAAAAAATTATCAGGAAAGCAGGGTGGCTTCAAGCTGCATGAGGAAGTTCCAGGGACAATTTATCATAGATTGACTTGAAAGTGATTGGGACAGATGGATCAATTCCTAAGTATGATTGATTTATTTGAGGCACAGAGTGTTTTGCCTCTTAAGGACTTTGCCACACTAGAAATGAACCTGATGCAAGTTCTTCTAAGGAACAGTTTGACTCTAAGCTATAATGGGAATTGAAGCTTCAGAATAAGCAGGATTGTGTTTTATTCAAAACTGGAGGGATATTGATAGGATTTGGTCCATTCCACAGGGTGAGGAGAGGAAGGAACAGGGTGGAGATGGAGGGCCCAGTCCTATCCCACTTTCCAGCTCTGGTGTAGCCACAGTGCAGCCCCATGGTAAGGGAACAAATGTTCCCATATCTTGAGAAGGCCCCAGTGACTGCCCCTCCACCACAGAATGCAGTGTGCACCCCACTGGCACAACTGCACCAGCACTGGAAAATTGGATAGGATTGGGCCCGGGGAAGGGAGGAGAGCAGATCAAGGCTGGGAAGGGGAGGGTGCTGCTGATATCCTATCCCCCTTCCCAGCCTTGATCATCCTATCTGGGTCAACTTGGATTTGCACCAGCTGTTTAGCTACTGCAGACCAGAGTAGACTCAGAGTAGACCAGAGGGCTTATCCTGGGGCAAGGAAATAAATGTTCCCTTGGCTGGGAGTCCATTGCTGCTCAAAACTCACCTGTAAGATGCAGTGTGTGTGTCCCATTGGCTGCATCAACACATGGGGAGTTAGGGAGGATCAATTCCTTCCTAACTCCCATCAATTTCAACCCCATGGATAGTAATGGAGGGAGAAAATATTGAGTAGGGTACCATTATTCAGATCCATCAAAGTATCACAAGAGTAAGCAAGAAAGAGTTAAATATAAGCAATACTAGTTTATCTAAATAGGCTCCAAGAGCCAAGCATTGCACAACTTGTGCTCCGGTGTGCAGAACCCAAAGCACTCACTTTCTACCTTCCTCTTCCTGCTGGAGATTAGACTTTCAGCAGGCTTTGTAGCTGAAGTGCTAGTGACATTTCATGAGACATAATTCATAGACTTTTCTAAGTCTCGATATCATTCATATTGCAGTACAATGGTTATTTTTTACCAGCATGCCCTGTCCTTGATATTTGCCATTCATGAGATCAATACCAATCCCAGCCTCTTGCCCAATATCACCTTGGGCTTCCACCTCTATGACAACCTGTTTAATTCAGCGACTGCCTATGAGAGGATCCTGGACCTCCTGTTCACACAGCGAAAGAATCACCTTAATTACAAATGTGATCGGCAGGAAGTGTTGTCTGTTGTTGGGGAATTCACTAAAGAAACATCCGTCCAAATGGGCAACATTTTTAATGCCTACAAGATCCCACAGGTATGTATGTATTGAGTGCAATGGGATACTCTCCTTGCATAGTTGCTGTTGAGTTATAGTGTGATAAAATGCCCTCTCATTATAGAGCAAAACAAGTGGCTCTGTTGTTAAGATGTGGCTATTTTAAGCATTACAGTGGTATTCCTCATGAAGCTATCAATTTACCTCACCATTGTGACACTTGGCGGGAGAGATTCCACGACAAGTCAATCTCACATATAAGTCAAGGGCAGGTTCTGAGAAAAAAAAAAAAAAACCATGAAATTTTCTATGAACCTCAGATATATCGGGGTTAAAGTTAGGGGGGTATCTGACTCTAGTTTTGTCTGATTTTACCCAAGGCCAGATCCTGAAAAATAACCTACTACTCATTGTTATCTAAGTCTCTAATTTATTAAAAATATTGTAAAAGATCATAAGATACATTTTTTTTCTTTAACTTTTAAAATTCTGGTCTTCACAAACTTTTTGTATCAGTGCACTGTAAACAACACACCAGTACAACAGTGGTTCCCAGCCTGGGATGTATGTACCCCCAGGGGCACTCACAGGACCTTTAGGGGTACTTGAAAAATAATTTAACAATGGCAGAAAAAGGCAGGTAGTGCTCCAGAATGCCTTGCAGGGCCAGCAGGAAGGGAGGTCAGTTGGCTGTGAAAGCCCCACCAACAGCTAGTTTTTGGTCATCAATTCATGTATGAATCAATGATTGAAAACCAACACAGTGAAAAAGCTGCAATGTAATATGGAAAGTGATCAATCACCCAGAATTTCTCAGGACACTTCTGGTGCTAAACAGTGCAAAGGCAGAGCCTTCAGTTCTTCTAACAGATGAAAAGAGAAAATACTGTGATGAATACATGAAGTCTGGGTTTTCATATAGAGGAGATGAGGGCTTATATTATTAATATTGATTACAGACATTTAGCTAATGTGAGGGGTACAATTCATGGAAAAAGACTGCCAAGGGGTATGCAAGTGAAAAAAGGTTGGAAACCCCAGCAAGAGAACCATTAATCCAATCCTTTTTTAAGGTGCCTGGTGTGTTAAGCCAGAGGCTCTGCATATAACATACAACTTATAACACATAACTGGGAGTGTGCAATTCAATTCACAGCAGTGGGACAAGCAACAAGAAATGACTGTGAGCATATGTAGCTGCTTGTAGTTGCAACCCTATTTACTCAGAAGTAGTCCCATTGCTTTCCATGGGTTTTGTTCTTAAGTAATGGTGCACTGAATTGTAGTCTGGGACTTTGTTTCAGATGGAAACAAGGATTATATCCTGATGTTTAATAAAACAGACCTCTGCCAAGTATTTGCAACATGGAATGAGCAATCCTATGCACGTCTACTCTGAAGTAAGTCCCATAGTGGTCAATGGAGCTTACTCTGTAGCCTGCCTGCAACAATAACCCCCCAAAAAGAATCAGTGAGATTTCCAGCCGTCCCCAGTGCCCAGTTTAAAGTTCTTCTAATTCAAGCATATCAATACAAAGACCCACCTGGCTTTACAAGTGCAAAATAGAAAATATTCCCCTTACCAGTTCAAGTCTCTTTTTTTGTCCTTTTTAGTGCGGGGGGGGGGGGCAAAGCTGCTTAAGTTCCATGGGATCAGGACCATTCTGGTGTCCTCACATTTCCCTTTGCCTGGCCTGACAACCAGCCAAGGCTAGTCTGGCTGGGAGGGAGGGACCTCCTTCTCCCTTTTGTGTTTTTGGGGGCTACATTCATTGGATCAGGAGCATTCTGACACATCCTTGGAGTCCTCTCAGCCTGCCCTGAGTCCTCTCAGTCCTTGCCTGGACTAAGGTAAGTTTGCCTACTTGCGAGTAAATGCGACCATGTGGCTTTGTTTCAGGCTCAATAGACGCAGCTGGGAGGGATGGAGGAAAATCCTTCTCTTGTTTTGGGGGGCCGCATTCATAGGATCGGGACCATTCTAGTGTCGTTGGAGTCCTCTTAGCCTGCCCTTTCCGATGGACTATGGCAAGTACACCTACTCATGAGTAAACGCATGATATGGCTCACTTTCCCTTTCCTTAGGGCTCCATGCATTTTTTTCTTTCTGGTTTTTTGGCCATAACTTTTGAAGGAAAGGAGCTATTTCAGTTCTGTTTTTGGCATTGCACTCCACTGGACATTCCACATCTGACGGTGTATGGCATGATGGGGTAGCTCCTAATCCCATGAAGTTAGCGCATCCTCCCCCAGGGCATGTCACCCGTTGCGGCCTGCACCCCTTGCACCTCCCTAGTGATGCCAGTGCTTGCATGGGAATAGGTAAGCCAACTGGCCTGCCCTGAATCCAACGTGGAGTTGCAGTTGGTTGTGGCTCAATCCAGGATAAGGGGAATTCATTCCCCTTACACCAGGTAATGCTGCAGCAGCCCCTAAAGAGGTAGTGTACAACTGAGCAGCCTAGAGCTGCTCTGAGCTGCACAGGACTGAGGTTACGATCCATCACAAGTGCGGATCCTGATCATTTTCTCTGTCCTTGGCCTGTCCATGGGCCCGCTTGCTGCCTATCCTTCCCCTGCCCTCTCCAAGCCCCCAAGCCAACTTTGGCTGGCACAGACTTGTGTCGGCCTTAGGAGGCTGGTGCATGTTCACATGCTGGCCTCTTTCCCTGAACGGTGGCACAGAAGTGCTTTACAGCGCTTTCACAATACCTCTGGCTGGCATAAGGGACTTACACTGGCCCAGTCAAGGGTTGGGTTGTGCCCTCATTGTGATGGCAACTGGCCTAAATGCCTGTCAAAGGAGATTGGACAGCATTATTAAGAAAAGTCCATTACAAGTTATGGCATTTGATTGCCCACTCCGCTGAATATCAATTCAGGTCATATGGTCAACGTGGGACATTTTTAATTTGGTATGGTTGTCTCCAAGGGGTCTTCAGGCTGCTTGTCTCTTGCCCCAGTTGCATTCATTCTGGATGGTAGCGGCCACTGCTACATCCTGTATGAACATGAGGAACAATCATATTCAGCAGATCAGTCAGTGGAGGTCATCAGTAGTTTTCAGTACATCCATCTTTGCTCTGTCTGTTATATCTGTCACAGCAGATGAAAGGATATGTTTTTGGAATCTTTGGAAGGTCTGAGCTCATAGGTTGCCACTGGAGGGATGTCAAGAAGGAATGCTGGAGAGCTGTAGTGATTTCCATTTAATGAGGAACTAGAGGAGTAAGAGTCCAATCTTGGGCTTGGTGCATTGGCTTACCAGTGGTGCGCATTGTTGCAATTGTGCTGTAAGGGCGGGTGTCTGATCTCCGCCACTCAGCGGTTGCACAGACCACCAAGCAGCAGAGATCTAAGTGGAGGTGTGGGGGGAAGTGGGGAGGAGGTGTTTTGGGGAGGGGTTGTCGGTGAATCGAGTAGCCCCCATTGTGGGGTTACTGTGTTTATCTGGGGGAAGGGGACTGTAGCAGAGATGAATTGACACCCAAAGAAGACACAGAGCCAAAATGTTGAGTTGAATCCAGGGAGCCCGAGCCGCTTCTACTGAGCTAGCCCCCCTGTTCAGCCTTTTATTATATCTCATTAACAATACAAAGCAATGCCTATGTTACTCTTTCCCAGGCAAGCTGTATTCCTTGCTTCTCACCTTATCTACAACTTATGACTCATCCCTGTGTCTTTCCCTTGCCTTTGGCCTTAAGTTTCCAGCCTCTCATGAGAAATGAAACTTAAGAGCAGGGATTTTGCCTATGCTCAAAAGTTGCCATGGGAAGCGGAAAGCTTTGAAGCCAGTGCTCTGCTGTTGCCACATTCACTAAAACTCAATGTTACAAAACATATTTACTACAGGGGACAAAAGTCCCCTTCTCCCGAGGTGCCTCCGCTGGCTACCTGGGGTGCACAGGATGTGGTGGCAGCCATTTTCAGCGCCGCCGCAGCCCTGCAACCTGGTCAGCTCAGGATTGGGCTGTAATGATGGAGCATGGTGGTGGTAGCTACATTGTATGGTGGAGAGTTATGAAAATTGGTGTTGCCTTGGCTTGCTCTTATAATTTTGTGACTGCTGGAGGGTGCTTATATTTTGGTCTTATTTGCAAGAACTCCATCATTTTTGGGGCCAGCAAGAGAGCAAGATCCAGTGGCATCAGCACCCAGCTTAGATCCGGAAATGTGTTTAAGCCAAATCTGGACCCAGAAGCTCAAATGAGATGGTTCGTGTACTGATTTGTATTTGCATTGATTTGTATTGATATGCCAGCTTGGCAGAACAGGCACACACACACACAAACATGGTTCTCTCAATGTCAACAAGTGTTTTTATTATAAGAACAGAGAAAGAGAACAGAAAGGTAGTACCAAAGCATAGGGGACTAACAGCCTGGTGACATGCATGGCTGAGAGCCAGAGATTAATGTTTCCAGTGGCTTCTGAGAACCAAGAGTCTGAGTGAGGGTAAGAAGGAAGGGAAGTGGGGCTGAAGGTTCTGCCCCGGTGTCAGGCTGGTAGAGGAGGACGGAATGTGCCTCCTTTTCAGCAGCAGAGCAGAGCGGCAGAGCAGTGGGGCAGCACAGGAGGCAGCCAGTCCCAAATAAAGCCACAGACACAGGCTTCATGAGTATAGAAGCATGTATTGGCAAAAGGAGCAGGTAGAAGTCAGTCAAATGGTCCAGAAGTCAGGGATACAGCAAGGCACAGTCATGATAAGCTGTCCGAGTCACAGAACAAACCAGCAGCACTTCACCTAGAACATCCACCACAGCAACCCACACTTGGTGTCTGTTCTCGCCCCCTTATATACTGGGGACAGCCAGTCAGAGTAGGGCGACCTCATAGTCTTGTGACTAATTCTGATTGGCTGCCAAGTGATGCATTGCACCACTCCTCCATTGCCTACGTGATTCAGCATAAATCTCCCCAAGTCGCATGGCTCCCACCTAACACAGGTGCATCTACTTATTAATCAGTGCTGCAGTTACATTTGCTTACATTACACTGGGCCTGGACTTCAAGGCCCCTCCTGCCACATCCTGGCTCACAAAAATTTCATGCCCTGAGAGATGCCAAAGCCTGACACATGGGAGTCGGCCTCTCAGAGTAAGAGCCTGCTGCCTAACACCTTCTATTGGCTTGCAGAAAGTGAAAGCCTGAGCACAGGTTGCTCTGCCCATTTATACACTGCTGATGTTAGTGTGTATGTGTGTGTGGCTTTAGGACTTAATGCCCATACATGGTGATGACTTGTAGGTGGGCCAGTAATTCTAACTATCATTAACTTCCACTTGGAAAAGGGAAATTTTTACTTTAGAGGGAAGAGATTTAACTTTTTAAAAACCGTCTTTACCCCCTTTACACAAGTTTACTCATAATAGTGATTGTGGGCCCAATCGTGAGCTGGACCAGCACTTTGTTGACCTCCAGCGCCAGCACTGGGTGTCACTGGGTGTAAGGCATGTCTGCAACACTCTGTGCCAAGTCAGTGCCAGTGCTGTCCCAATGCCAGTTCCTACACCGTTTCTGAACTTTCCATCGAATTTCTTCAAATTTCATGGCTGATGGAAAGTTGAGAAATCGTGAACCACTTGAATCACTTTGTTGACTCGCTCAACAAAATTGTCTGTCACCTCACCACAGTTGCAGGGGAGTGCCAAGGATGTTGTAGGGAACATACATGATGATTCTGTATGAAACAGTGACTAAGAAACTAGGCTATTACAAGTTTTGTGCAAAGTGAGTGCTCAAAAACCTCATGGACAATCCCCAAAAGCAGTGAATGGGGTCTGCATTGATGTTCTTTGACAAGGACATACAAACACTTGTGCCACACTATGACAAGTGTCTCAGTTTGAGTGGTTATTCTATCGAGAAGTAATGTTTATAGTTAGTAACTTCTTTGCATAATAGAATTGTTTTCCTTCATTCTTCTTTTTTTTTTTTTAACAGCCTATGAGAGGTTACTTTCCAAAAAAGCCTAATATCTGAGTTGCACAACCTGATCTTATATGACTTTAGGAAGATATTTATCTGTTCTTTTTCAGAAAGGCTTTTGTCTACTTGGTAATTATTAAAATAACTATTATTTTTACACCTCTTCAAAAAAAAATCCAGAGGGACAACACTGGCAGTTAAATCCTCAGCCCTAGTCTGTGCTGACTGCAACGTGTCACTTGAAAATGGTGTAGGGCTCCATCTGTTAATGTGACTGTTGTATCACTGTAACTGTTGGTCTGGTAACAGAGGCAGATGTAAAGCTGTGGCATGGCCAAGCATGAATTTCTATTTAGGCTCTTCTTGCTGCTGCTTTTTCAGATGATGTTCCTTCCTATTGTGTGCCAGAACCAAAAAAGAGCATGTCATATTAGAAGCATCCAAGACAATGTATATAAACCAGGACAAGTCATTATTGGTGGGATTTTCTCTCTAGTATTGCCTCTGGTACACTTGTTCAATTTTAGAGAGGTTCCTGGTCAGTATCATTGGACTTCCGGGTAAGTTCTTTTTTTTCTTTTTTTTTTAATCTCATTTTTCTGAGGAGATTAGTGGGTCCAACAGCTGCATGAGCAAGTCTGAGAGGTGCAATTTATCAAAGATTGACAAGCAAATGATTAGGACAGACGGATCAGTTCATCTCCTACTTATAATGAATTTATTGGCATCACAGAGTGTTCCACAAGTTAAGGATTTTGCAACACTCAAAATGAGCTTAATCTAAGTTCGTCTAAGGAAGACACAGACCATAAACTTTTATAGCAATCAGTAGTCAGCTTCATGATAAACTTGATTGTATTTTATTGGAGACTGGTACATAGATGGATGTGTCTGTGCCACTTTTTCTATTCAGTCCATTCTGTTCTGTTCTGTTGTTACTCTTTACCCTTGTACTAACTTTAGGTGCTTGTGCTATGCATGTATTTCTTCTAACAGGAAGGTGAATTTGCATTTTCTTTAATCTGCGCAACATTGCAAATATGCAACTGGGACCAAATGTGTACACCTGTGGGCTGGGCAAAAAATGGGTTAAAAAAATTCCTCTCTCACAGACAATATCATTCATATGTACTTGGCGAGATTACAAAGGAGCAAAAAGCCAATCATAGCTTGCTATTGACAGCAAGGCTTTTACACTAATTTGGTGACTGCAGAATCATCAGGAAGACACTAAAAACAAAAGATGGGCAAGACATTAGTTGGGATGAAGGACGCAACAAGGTTTAAGACAACCTAGAATGGATTATTATCCCTCCACATATAAATTTTAGCAGTCAAAAAATGAGATACAGGCAAGACCTAACTAGTGTTAAACACTTTGAATCCCGTACCTTAGGAAGAAGGAAATATTGAGTAAAGTATGATGAAGCAAATATCGCAAGAGTGAGCAGTAAAGCATTAAAAGGATAAAATACTATTTTATCCCAGTTTGCTCCAACAGCCTATTGAACAACTTTCCTTCCACATACAAAACCCAAAGCACTTTCTACCTTGCTCTTACTGGTGGGAATTAGGCTTTTAGCAAGCTTTGTAGATGTGGTGCTAGTGATAAATCATGAGACATGGTTCATAGAAATTTCTCAGAACTATTTCTATTGCAGAACAACAGTAGCGTATTACCAACATGCCCTGTCCTTGATATTTGCCATCCATGAGATCAATAGCAGTCCCACACTCTTGCTCAATATTACCTTGGGATTCCACATCTATGACAACATGTATAATTCAGAGACCACTTCTGGGAGCATTCTGGACCTCCTTTTCACACAGCAAAAGAATCGCTTCAATTACAAATGTGATAGGAAGAATGTGTTGTCTGTTGTAGGGGGATTAGCTAAAGAAACGTCTATCCAAATAGCCAACGTTTTCAGTGTCTACAAGATTGCACAGGTATGTGTGTGTGCATTGAGTGTAGTGGGGTACTCTCTGGATAGCTATATCATGATGAAATGCCAATTTGTTATGCAGCAAAATGAGAGGATTTATTGTTAGGTTGTGACTCTTACAAGCATGGCAATGGAATTCCTTATTCAACTCTAGGACTTATCCTTACCATATGACATTTGGTAAGATGCATTTCCAGAAATGTGTGAATATTGAAATTCTAAATTTCACAATAGTCTGCTGAAAAGTGGCCCTATTCCAGCAGTTTACATCTCTTGATTGAAAAAGGAAGAGTAAAAAATGTGATCTGAAGTTGTCAATTTGGAAGTCAAAACCATCCCCCAAATTCTATTATGTTCCTGTAGTCTTCCTTTCATTAGCTGGATGGAAACAAACAAAAAAAGTGTAGTTTTAAATGTAGGAGACTATGGGCCCCATCCTATCCAACATTCCAGCTCCAGTGCAGCCAAAATGCATCCCCATGGTAAGAGAATGCATGTTTCCATACCTTGAGGGGGCTCAAGTGACTGTCCCTGCACCGCAGGATGCAGCACACACCCCACTGGCAGAACTGCACCAGCGCTGGAAAACCAGATAGGATTGGGCCCTCAGGGCGCAATCCGTTTTCCAGCGCTGATGCAGTTGTGCCAGTGGGGCATATGCTGCATCCTGCAGTTGGGGAGCGCTCATGGAGGTTTCTTCAAGGTAAGGGAATGTTTGTTCCCTTATCCTGGAGTTGCATTGCCGTTATGCTGGAAAGTGCTGGAAAGTGGAAAGTGCTAGAAAGTGGGTTAGGATTGCGGCCTTAGGGCAAATGTCATCAGTTTAGCAATCTGTTGGGTTTTGTGTGCTTTGTTTTGAGTAGCTTCCCTGCTCTCTCTGTGGCATGTTACTAGTTACTGCATCTACTTTTGTCAAGCTGTCTTTTGTGTCCATCCAGCCTCATGCAGGCATGTTCCATAAGGCTATTTGTTGCACTTTTCTGCTTTTCCCCTTTTATTTAATCCTTTTTTTGATAATAAATTAGTTATCCTTTTTCTTTTGATAATAAACTAATAAATTAGTTTATTAAGTTATTAAGAAATTAATAATTATTAAATAATAAATTAATAATAAATTAGTTTTTACTCTTTGCTTGCCTGGTCCATGTTAATAAACAATTCTGTGGGTTACCATGTTGGATCGCATGCGATCTTCTTCGCTGTGTAAGCTGCCCCTCACCCTGGCTCTTGGAGCCTGTCTGGGGGTGAAAGCAACACAGAGAAGATGCCTCTGTGTTGCCGTCACTCCTCGGAATGGACCTGAGAGTGAGGAAGAGGGGCAGCTTACATGACAAGTTTCAGAGCCATGCAGCACTTATTGCTCTGCCCCCCCCCCTGGCTCCGCTACTGGTGGGCACTACAACAATTTGACTTAAATAATAATATTTGGGTTTCTGGGAGGCAATTCCCCCCCCCCCAAATGGGACTCCACTACTTGACATCCTTAATTTGGGATGGTGGTAGAATTTAGATCTACTCCCCCCCCCCAGTCAGATGGTGACCCAGGAAACAGAGAAAATGAAGAGCAGAAAGGGTGTGTGTGGTTTAACCACTAGTTTTGCTTCCCGTGGCAGTGCTCTTGCCAGGGTCTCCTTCCCTGAAACAGCTACTCCAATTTGGGTAGCTAATCTGAGGTAAATAAGACACAGTTCCTAGTTGGTCATTCTTTAGGCTGCCAAAATCTTCCCAAAGCAATTCCGTCCATTTTGTTAAATGTGTGCTTTGCACCCCTGTATGTGTTATCCATATAAAATAGTACCCGAAACAGCCAGTTCACAATTGGGACTATGTGGTGTAGGAAGTAGGGGAAGGGTTTATACTGAAGCTGGTATTCAGTGGGAGAGGTTCAATAGTGATACCCCCTCCAGAGAAATGACAAAAGATTTTGTTGCTGCATCTTTACTCCCACTTCCCTCTTTCCTATATGCAGGGCCATAGAGTTGTGCCATTGGTTACTGCATTTGATCCTCACATACAGAATACATTTCCCCCATGTGCACAGGATGTATGTTTACTAGAAAGCACATCCAGTAATGGCCTATTCACTTAAGTGGTTACTTTCTGGAGAGTGCTGAAGTCATGATGAAACAATTGGAAGGAATTGGATGATCTCATGTTTTAATGGATTGGACTTTAATTCTGCCCTTTGCAATGACTTGGTTCTGTTCTATAGTTAGCTTTGGTGAATAATTGTTTCATGGTTTGGTTAGGATTTTTTAATTATGTATTAAAAATTATATTTTTATTATTTTTATAATAATTTGTATATATTATTATATATTATATATTATTGTATGTATATATGCATGTATAATATATATATATATATATATATATATATATATATATATATATATATATATATATATATGTATGTATATATGTATATGTATATGTATATGTATATGTATATGTATAATAATATAACATCAATTATATTATAATTTGATGTCCTCAGTTGCCTTGAGCATGACCTGATCAAAGGTGAGATAGAAACGTACTCATCAATAATCAATGCCTATGGTATAGCAACAGAAATGAAAATTGAGGAATTGGCATTACTGGATCATTTGAGTAAACATATCACAGTGGAAATGCATTATTTCTTCAAATTATAATAAGTTATGTTGTTTCCATTCTATAGTTTGCTTATGGTACAGCTGAAAGGACGTTAAGTAGTAGAATTCACTTCCCTTCATTGTACTGGACTGCACCAAGGGAAACTATGCATCACGCTGGGATTGTCCAGCTACTTCTGCATTTCAGATGGATGTGGGTTGGCCTCGTGGTTTCGGATGACGAGGATGGAGAAAGCTTTGTGCTGAGCCTGACACCACAGCTTGCCCAGAACAATATTTGCATTGCATGGTTGCAAAGGGATTCAGAAAAAAAATATGAGCTTGTTAAAAAAATAGAAGGGTTAAAATTAACAATTTTAACAACTGAAGTCAAAGTGATTATTGTTGGTGGGAATACAAAGTTGTTCCAGTTTTTATTGATCTTGGAAAGGATTGAATTTAATATAAGGACTTATATAAGGAAGGTTTGGATCATGCCTCCTCAGTGGTATATCTCTTCATCTTCTGGGCAATTGTTGGGTACCAACATTTTGCATGGAGCGTTATCTTTCTTATTCCATGCAAGTTCAGTGCCAGCATTCGAAGACTTTCTGCTGACCTTAAAGCCTGATGAGACACTGAGGAACTTTCTCTGTTTGTTATGGCAATTTGAATTCATACACTGTCAAAGATGTGAAGGAGAAAAGAAACTGAGGAAAGCGCCTCTGTCTTTCTTTGAGATGAGTATGTCTGGTGAGAGCTACGGTATCTACAATGCTGTCTATGCTGTGGCACATGCTCTACAAGCCACATACTTGACTAGACAGAGGAACCTGCAACACAGAAGCAAATTTGAGTCTTTCGGTGTTCATCCATGGCAGGTAATCTCACTAACAGATTGAACAACAGTTGGTGTTGTGTGGTGGCTAAGAAAGTGAGTAGTGATTCAGGATTAAATGAATCTCACATCTGAGGCTCACATCAACAGAGGAGTACCTCTGTTCAACCTGTCCAAAGCTAATGAATTTCACACAGAAGAGACTCGCATGCAAGGAAGAGAGGGGAAAGAAGGTAATTAAGGCAATTTACATCCTTCAGGTAATTAACAGCCAAGTCTTACTGAAATCCCACCACTGATGCAGCCACACCTACAATGCATGCACTGCATCTCTGGGAGGGGCAATTGAAAGGTCTCCCTGAGGTGTGTGAATAGCATGATCTACTGCTAGCCCTGAATCTGCCTGCTTCCTGTCACATCTCCTCACTCTGTAGGCACTATAGACGTTTTGATAGGACCTCCAAAGGTTCAGTATTTTCCTGGGAATAGGGTGTTGCACAGATGGCCGCCCTCTGTCTGATCTGCTCACCTGGGCTGGTGGCAGCAGATACATTCTACAAAGGCTTTTCTCCATTCAGCTGCATATCCAACCAGGGGAGAGAGGGGAGCAGTAAGGGAGTCAGTGCACTAACCAGTAGCACTACTGCCCTGGATCAGCCCACAGAGTTAAGAGTCCCTTCCCTTTACTTTGTCAGATTGATTCACTGCAATGATCTTATAAACTTTTTATAACATTGCTTCAAATATCAGTTGGTTCACACAGACTGAAAATGACAGAATATTGGAGAGCTGACTGGACTCTTACTGCAACATTTTCTTATGTACTTCTGCTGCTGTGTTAAAAGAGCCTATGATATGAGAATGATAGACTTTATGCTTAAAGATCATTAGCCCAAGGCTAACAGGGGGTTTGTATAAGAAGTAGGAATATCCATTTGTACTTCCACTTATGGGGTTCCTGGTTTCCATAGCTTTCTGTGTTCACGTGTCATTTCATGCTATTCTGAAGGGTTCCTTAGACTTCTGGACCACAATGGGGCACATGGTGCTGAAGTGGGAAGAAAGAATTGGAAGGTCTCAACTTCTGGGAGTTTTCCTGGATTCCAGTTCAGAAACTTACTGGTTTTCTATCCCACTCTAGCTCCACTCTTTCTTGAAAAACATCCATTTCAACAATGGTGCTGGGCATGAAGTCTTGTTCAGAAATGGGGAATTCTTGTCTGGCTATGATATCATCAACTGGGTCACATTCAGCAATCAAACTTTCCTTAAAATCCCAGTTGGGATGATCTCACCAAGCCAAGAATTCACCATCAATGATGATGCCATTGTGTGGAACAGCAGACTGAAGCAGGTATGAACATACTGCACCTCTAAATTACAAATGTGTGTGACAAGTTATTAGAATTCCCTGTTTTATCTATCCAGTGTGTCCTCTCATAATTAACAACAGCTAAAAAGAAATGATTTTTTTCCTACGGTAAAAATGAAGACGCAAACATAGGCACATTTCGTAGGGCAGCTGGAAAGGGGGATATGGGGGTAAATGTATACACTTCCTTACTCAGAAGGGCCAGCATATGTCCTGTGACAACATGATAGCGCAATTGTTGGTGCCAAAATGTTCCAATGTCTTTTTTACTGGGTGTGTAATACATGTGTAACATGAATGCAAGGAGAAAAATCAATTGCCCCTGCAAGGATGAAGCACAGTGGCTCTTGACACAGATCTATGGAATGCCATGAAATGCAGGTGGAAACAGACGGCACTTCCCACTAGCACACAGTGGTGAGATTACATATATGAACAGCAGTCGATACATTGTTATTGATGTGACATCAAAAAGACTGCAGTACAATGTACACAGCAATCAGTCGCACAGCTAAGACCTAAATATCAGCAGTTTCTAGGTGGAAGAAAGAGAAAAAGGAAAGGAGAAAAGGGTGCATAATGGCCCAAGCAAAGGATGGGAGAAAGAAGGGAGCAGAACATAGGGAAATCAGTAGGGTTACTCTGGGGAAAATAGGGGTTGAAGAACCATGGGTTTTGCTGTAGCTCAGGGCTTTTCAAACTGGGGTGTCGCGATGCCCCAGCCTGTGGGCCCTGGCTTCTGCCCCCTTAAGTGGTGGGGGCAGCCCAGAGGCAGGGAAGAGGCAGCAGTGCAATCCCCAGGATCACGCAGCTCAGGGGGCTGCAGGGGCTTGGGTGCACTTACCCAAGCCTTCTGCAGCCTACCGGGGGCGCGGTGAGTCCGATGTGATCTTCAGCAGGGCTCCCCACAGCAGTGAAAGTAAAAGTGGAGCAATTGCGCCCTGCCTCCGCTAAAGTGGAAGTGGAGCACGATTGCTCCGCTTTCACTTTCACTGCTGTGGGGAGCCCTGCTGAAGATCACACCGGGCTCCCTGCATCCTTGGGAGGCTGCAGGAGGCTTGGGTAAGTGCACCCAAGCCCCTGCAGTCCCCTGTGCGGTGCAATCCTGGGGATTGCGCCACTGCCTCCCCCGGCTGCCTCCCCCCGCTGCCTCCCCCCTGCCCCCGCAAGCACTTACAGTGGCTCAAACGCTCCATGAGAGTTTGAAAACCACTCCTCTAATGGGAAGGGAGGGGGAAAGGAGAAATACAGGGCAAAAAGAAGAGCAAAGCAGAAAAGAATCAAGAGTGAAAAAACAGAATAAGAAGTCCTAGACTCACACACATACCGCAATCACACCACAGTACAGAGGATAGAAATACTTAGCATGTTTTCAATATGACTGCACACAAGACAGAGGATAAGGGGGCCAATGACCGGGGGTGCAAAAGCACAGTGATTTCCTGGTCCAAGATGAGAAGAACATCACCAAAGAACTTGAAAAAACAAGCCTAAGAAGACTGGGCAGGAGTCTGAACTGATTTCAGAAATGAAAATAAGGCAAGGGAGGTGAGATTGCTTGGGGAGGGGGGAGAGTTCAGCAGGCACTGCAGTTCTGGTTTGTGCTCAAGGGAAGGAGACTTGAAAGAAGGGAGAATGGTTGGAAAGAGAAAAGAAGTAGCCTCTTTCCTGTCTTGGAATCACACAGCAGAATCGCACAGCCTGATTCCTGCCTTGGAATCACACCAGCACAGCAGTCCTTGGGTAGAAGAGAGAATGGGGGTAGATGACACAGTACCAACAGGTCTTGGAGCAATTCATGAACCCAACAATAGTAGTGAAAATAGGCAAATGACAGACAGCAACATGGGAAGGGGTTGTGACCCAGATTTTTGTGCCCAAATACCTGAAGGGAGGCTTTGAAGCTGTTGTGGGGTGAACTCATCATGAAGCTTCCTCTTGTATCTTGATGGCTCTAAACTGGTGACCCCTTGCTTGAGACACTTTCCTCTGTTGTTCTGGATCCTGTTGGGAGCATGGCAGAATCTTCCTTGATTGACTGGAAAACCTGTTCCTTAATTACTGTTGGACTCATGATTGATTTTTCAGTGAGTTTGGTGAGGAAAGCTAAGGTTTGAAGGTACTACTTTTGTTCTCACTAACACTTTTGAATCAGAAGGTTCCCAGTGTTTGGCTTGATTATGGGTTGAAATCTGTTGACTCAACAAGCTGTAGTCAGTTATGGAATTTCCCAAATGGAAGGCAAAACTTTTAAGCCAACCTGCAAGAGCAGGCTGGTGCTTTGCACGGATTAACTGATGTTAGATCTTTTCCTTGAGGACGGGGGGACTGGATGCTTCTTCCCCTCGGCCCATTAAAACATTTTGAGACTGTTTTGGGTCATGCTTGCTTGTCATTCATCCAGCAAACATACACATGCTTATAAAAATGTGTCAAACAATTCAAAGAACAGCGTGTCACAGCTGTGCAACACCTTCCCTTCTCATTTTGTGGCCTGCCAAGCCCTTTTGTACACATGTCTGTGGCACTGGGTGCTTGCAAAGATCCTGGCCAATAAAATGATCCAGAAACGGCATGGTGAGATGCCTTGGATCCATAGGCCAAGAGAGAGGTCAGGCTTTTGAGAATCAAAGCAATCAGACACATTCTGCTCTATCAGGCTGACTAGGATGAAGTCATTTCTTCTTGGGGAATTCCGCAGGTGATTTCTCTTTAGCATATACTTTTCTTCTTGCAGCATATTCAACCCTGTCAACAAAACCCACCTCCTAGGCACTTGGCACTCCTGATTTAGAAAAAGCAGATTAGCAAAACAAAAGCAGGATCCTCAACCCTGGCTGTCCTCACCAACTCTGTGGCCAAACTCAATCAAGGAGCCATGCTACTATAGCAACTGGCCTCCTGAGCTAACTAACTGCCCTTCAGCCAGGTGTAAGAAGAATACGAGAACACATTTAGGAATGGGGCTGTGCTGGCAAGTTCACTCACACCATAATGAATGATGGCTTGTAGACAGAACCCCTCCAAATTTCTTCTAGGGTTCTATGGGAGAAAAGAGACATAAAAAACTGGGTCCTCAAGCTTTCATATCTTTTGTCCATTGCTTATTTGTCTGCCTTGCTGCTAATGCATTTGTCTTTGACCCACTTGTACTGTGTTAAGCCATCCCCATTCCAACTGTCATCCAAGGATTCCATCTATCATGCCAAGTTGGAATCCAGCATCAGCAATACCGGCTCATTTCTCCTTTCCAGAATTTCTCCTTTCCAACCACTGATCTCTCTCTAAGTTCTGCCAAAGCAGTGCTAATGAGGGCTGGCCAGTGAACACTTATGCATAAGGGCAGGCTCCCCAAAGTCAGTGGGGAAGCTGTGAAAAAAGGATAGGATCCAGTGCACACCATTGCCTTGATGTCATCAAGCTGTCCTGTATCACTGTTGGTGCCCCTGCTATGGACTTCTGAATATGGCTCACAATACCGACCACATCTCCCCATGTCTAGGTGCCTCCTTATTCCACATGTGTTGACAGCTGCCATGGTGGACACATCAGAAAGGTTCGGGAGGGGAAACCTGTTTGTTGCTATGATTGTATGCCATGCTCAGAAAACACAATTTCTAATCAGACAGGTAAGTGCAGCCATAGAGTCAGTGGGCTGCAACATTTTGAAAACCCTAATATGGACATCAGTTCTCAGAAGTCCTGAATCAGTTATTGGTAGTAATAACTACCAAGTAACTACTGAGTTACTGCAGATGGAGGGAGGAATGTCAAGGCTGGTTTGAGACCTTGAAAGTGTCAAGCAAGGCATTGGAATGGTGTTTAAAATACAAGTGGTGAATGGGAAAAGTGGCTGGAGTAGGTTGGCCACTTTTTGACTTGACTTTTTGTTTCTGAAAAGGTAGAGAACAGTTGTCAATAATCAAAAGCCAAAGGGAAAAAAAGAGTACAGAGAGAAAGGTTGTTATACCAAGTCAAAACCGAATTGGTCTCTCCAGAATGCAAATGTTATACCCCAAAGCATGACTTACACTAAACCATAATATCACTCACCTGAAAGTCAAGACACACATTCCTAAGACCCACTTGAATGTATAAAGTTATCCAAAGTGAGCTCATCAGAATTCCCTTGCCTAAATGATTTACCATCTATTAGCCTAAACCAATTTGTGTGATTTGCAGCCCAATCCTAACCTGTGCTGGCACAGAGGGGCCACATGACCTACACTGTATCCAGCGCAGGTTAGGAAGATGCTGGAGGTCTACTCAGGGTAAGGGGACATTTGTCCCCTTATGCTGGATAAAGCCCCAGCCTGCCCAATGGGGCTTCCTTGATCAGCACCAACCCCATGTAAGGCCAGCAGGCCTAGGAAGGGGGTTAGGATATGGTGGAGACCTCCTCTGCCACTCCTGTCCCTCTCCTGGGCTTGTCCAGTACCGTTCCACCCTCACATGCCCTGTTACACCTCTTCCCCCCCCCTTCATTCTACCCTCCTCCACCTGAGGTGAATCTGGTGGCGAGGGTATGCATTAGATAGTGCCCCCTCCATTTTGAAGCTCCATCCCCTTTCTCTGTTGGATATGCAGCAGCTAAAGAGCTGGCACAGGTCTGAGAAGACAGATTGGTGAATGGGAGCCTTACAGGGAGGGAAGGGAAATACGTTCCTTTGCCTTTTCCAATCCACCACCCTGCTGGACACAGGTTAGAGGATAGAATTGAGCCCTAAGTTTCTTAGAGAACAAGCTAGAGCTAGTCATGACTAACCTATTTAGGATACAATAGCCAGGACCAACATTTTTATCTTCTTTTTTTGCAGACATGGATGATTGTTTTGAATGCCCAGAAGATCAGCATGCAAACAAGGAGAAAAATCAGTGCCTTCCTAAGGTTTCTCACTTTCTGTCCTATGAAGAGCCTTTGGGGATCACCTTGGCTGTCTTGGCTCTGGTTCTGGCTCTAATCACAATGGCTGTGCTAGGAATTTTCATTCAGCATCGAAACACCCCCATTGTCAAAGCCAACAATGAGCAGCTCACCTATTCCCTTCTCTTATCCCTCTTCTTTTGTTTCCTCTGCTCCTTGCTCTTCATTGGCCGGCCTCGGGCAGTGACATGCTTTCTTCGACAGACAGCTTTTGGTATCATCTTCTCAGTGGCTGTTTCTTCTGTGTTGGCCAAAACTGTCACTGTGGTCCTGGCTTTCATGGCCACCAAGCCAGGAAGCAGGATCAGGAAATGGTTGGGGAAAAGAATGGCAAACTCGGTTGTTCTTTCCTGTTCCCTGATTCAAGTAGGAATTTGTATTGTGTGGCTCTGCACTGCCCCACCATTCCCACATCTGGAGTTGCACTCTCTGACTGAAGAGATTGTGGTGGAATGTAACGAAGGTTCCGTCATCATGTTTTATTCTGTCCTGGGCTACATAGGATTGATGGCTCTGGTGACCCTCACTGTGGCCTTCTTTGCCAGAAAGTTGCCCAGCACCTTTAACAAAGCCAAGTTCATCACTTTCAGCATGTTGGTGTTTTGCAGTGTGTGGTTATCATTTGTTCCAACTTACCTGAGCACCAAGGGAAAGTACATGGTGGCTGTAGAGATCTTCTCCATCTTGGCCTCAAGTGCTGGTTTACTGAGTTGTATCTTTTTCCCTAAATGCTATATAATAGTGCTGAGGCCTGAGTTGAATACCAAAGTCCAGCTAGTATTGAAAAACAAGTAAGCATCTAATACAGAAAAGTCTGTATTAGAATTATTCTGCAGTTGTGATGTGACTCTGCAGGGAGGTGAGTCCACGTCCTGAACCATGACCTGTGTTTTCTTCAGGCTGATCGTCAGTCCAAAATCTTGGCAGGCCTTGCTAAAACAATCCATGAGCTGCTGGAGATCTTTGGCAGAGTGGGTAGTGACAGCTGCATCGTCGGCAAAGAGGAAGTCACGCAGACATTTCAGCTGGACTTTGGACTTTGCTCTCAGTCTAGAGAGGTTGAAGAGCTTTCCATCTGATCTGGTCCGGAGATAGATGCCTTCTGTTGCAGTTCCAAAGGCATGCTTCAGCAGGACAGCGAAGAAAATCCCAAACAAGGTTGGTGCAAGAACACAGCCCTGCTTCACACCGCTTCGGATGTCAAAAGGGTCTGATGTGGAGCCATCGAAGACAACAGTGCCCTTCATGTCCTTGTGGAAGGATCTGATGATGCTGAGGAGCCTGGGTGGACATACAATCTTGGGGAGAATCTTGAAGAGGCCATCCCTGCTTACCAGGTCGAAGGCCTTCGTGAGATCTATGAAGGCTATAAAGAGTGGCTGCATGGCCTTTCCCAGTTTGAAGAGACACTTGGCCAACAGTCTGAGGCTAAGAGGCAAAGAAGGAAGGCCCATAGCCAGGGAGACAGACCAGGGACAGACTGCACTTGCTCCCGGTGTGGAAGGGATTGTCACTCCCGAATCGGCCTTTTCAGCCACACTAGACGCTGTTCCAGAACCACCTTTCAGAGCGCGATACCATAGTCTTTCGAGACTGATGTGGTTGCCAACTACCTGATGTGACTCTAGAGCAGGGGTGTCCAAAGTTTTTGGCAGGAGGGCCACATCATTTCTTTGACACTGTGTTGGGGGCCGGGGGAATAGGCTGGGGAATAGGCAGGCTGGTGGGTCTATGCTGTATCCAGCACAAGTTTGGGCCGTCTGAGGCTTGGCCCGAGGCAAGGGGAATCTTTCCTCCTTACTTCAGGGAGAGCCGCAGCACCTGGGGTACCCTTTTCTCCTTACCCCAGAGAGTGCCGCACCTAAATTGGTGGCACAAAACTGAGCAGCCAGGAACCGCCCCAGGCTGCCTGGGAATGGAACTAGGATGTGGCATAAGTGTCAGATCCTAGCCCTGCCTCCCGCTGTCTGCCCCCGGAAAAACCTGCTGCCCACTCTCCTGCTGCCCTGAAACCCAGCATCCTCCCCACATCCTCCCCCAGTCCCAGATGCAATCTTGTGCAATTCAGGATTGTGGCATCCACAACAGCCAGTAAGAAGAGTTCACCAGAGACATCTCTGGTAACCACTGACTTGCAGTGCTTTTACAAGCTTTGACTGATTCTTCAACTGTGGCTCTACCTGGAAAATGCAGTTCTAGCCACTGCCATCCATCTGCTGAACATATCAAGGTCATACTATCCTACTGGGGTGTATGTGGGGCTGCCAACATATTCAGGGCCGCCATTGAAAACCACTCAGAAACCTCCATTGGAACAAAATACACCCACCAGATTATTGGCAGGAGCAAATAAATGTGAACATATAGGGCCAACTTTGCACCATCTACACTGGCTTGCAATTTATGTGTAGACACATTTCAAATTATCTTGGCCTTTGAAACTCCTAAATTTGGTGGGAGGAAGAGGCAGGGCCTTACTTGAGGTAGCCCCATTGTTGTGGAACTCCATTCCCAAAATGAACTGTGCAAATCCTGCACTTGCGGTCTTTACAAAGAAGCCAAAAACATTTTGATTTGATAAGAGCTTCTTATTCTGGTTACACCAGCTGCCTTTGGGAAGCCTACAAGCAGGAGAGAAAACTTACTCATCTCCTGCTGTTGACCCTTTGCAACCAGGAGCACACTGCCACTGAGCCTGGATATAGTGCATAGCCACCAGGGCTAGCAGCCATTGGGTTTAGTAATATGGAAAAGAGGAGGGAAAGAGTCCACAGGGCCCTGAGGAGGGCAGATGTTGAGGCTGGTGGGGCAGCTGTTGCCCACCCAGCCATCATCCATTAACAGTCTGCTTTGTTCAGGGGCAGTGGAGCTCGGCTATACATAATAGGGACAGATATTTTCCTGGCTGACATGCAGCAGGGTCTTTGAAGCCTGTTGGATACTTGTGGGATGGAAGGAAGCTGAGCTCCATGTTAGCCCCCCTCTCCATGTGGCATGAAAAGTGTGGGTCAGGGAGTAGGAGTAGGGATTTTTGTGCAGGAGTTGGGGGAGGGGAACTACTAGCAATCCATGTTTGTTTGCTATAAAGATGGAGGAGGCAGTGCAATTCAGCTGCCACAAGCACTTTGGAATTGATGTGGAGAAGCTTGGATGGTCAGCTGAAGCTCTGCAGCTTTGAGTCAGGGTGTGAATGCAAACAGGGGTGCTGCTTTGCTGTCTGCTGCAGGTTAGGTGATGAAGGGCGATGGAGTGCTTTTTGGTGGGGCCCACTGCAGGGACATTGCAGGAGTTGGATTAACTCAATGAAACAAATGTGGTCTAAGTTATATTCCAAATGATTTGCCTTGCGTGTTGAGAACAAAACATTTTTTCCATATTGCTTCATTGAAAGAGATGGCAGTTTGGGCTCAGATGGAACAAACATATCTGCAAGAGTTGCAGAACTCAAGCCTGTATGACTTGAGGGAGATATTATCTCTTTCTTTTTTGGGAAGGCATTTCTCTACTTTGTAATTAGCAACATAACTATTATTATAACTATTATTATTTTTCACTCCATTGAAAAACAATTCAGATGAAAAACACTGACAGTGACATCCTCAGCCCATGTCTGTGCTGACTGCAATGTGTCATTGAAAAGAGGTGTGGGGCTCCATCTGTTATTTACTGTGCCTGTTGGGGGCGCCACTGTAGTCGTTAGGGTGGAAAAGCAGGCAGAAGTGTAGCTGTGGCATGGCTAAGAGTCTATTTCTATTCAGGCAGGTCTTGTTGCTGCTAATTTTCCAGTTGATGTTCCTTTCTGTTTGCCTGCATGAAGAAAGAGCATGTCTTATTAGAAGCATCCAAGATAATGTACATAAGCCAGGAGAAGCCATCGTTGGTGGGATCCTCTCAATGGTCTTGCCTTTAACCCAATTGATCAATTTTAAAGACATTCCAGATCAGAATCATGGAATTTCCATGTAAGTTCTTAATTGTATTAAAAAAAATTCTCAGGAAAGCACGGTGGCTACGAGCTGCATGAGGAAGTTCCAGACGTACAATTTATGATAGATTGACTTGAAAGTGATTGGGACAGATGGATCAGTTCCTAAGTATGATTGATTTATTTGAGGCACAGGGTGTTTTGCCTGTTAAAGACTTTGCCACACTAGAAATGAACCTGATGCAAGTTCTTCTAAGGAACAGTTTGACTCTTATCTGGATCAACTTAGACTTGCACCAGCTATTTACCTACTGCAGACCAGAGTAAACTCAGTTGAATTGCAAGGGCTTGCCAAGGGCAAAGGGAAAAATGTTCCTTTGTCTGGGAGGCCATTGCGACTCAAAACTCCCCTATAAGGTGCAGCGTGTGTCTCATTGGAGTGGCTGCATCAACACATGGGGAGTTAGGAAGGATTGGGCTGCCCATCAATTTCAACCCCTTGGCTACTAAAGGAGGGAGAAAATATTGAGTAGGGTAATACCTTTGTTAAGATCAATCAATGTATCACAAGAGTGAGCAAGAAAGAGTTAAATAGTATTTTATCTAAATTGGCTCCAAGAGCCTATTGCACAACTTGTACTCCCACGTGCAGAACCCAAAGCACACAGAGCCCAACCCTGAGCTTGGCACGCCGGCTCACTGCCAGTGCACTGGCTGGCGCTGGACTAGCAAAGGTGGAACTCCACCAATCAGCAGTTGCATTGACCGCTGAGCAGCGGAGAGGTAGGTGGGGGCATGGGGGAGGCAGGGAGGAGGTGTTCCAGGGAGGGGGGAGGCAGAGGGAGGGGGAGTAGGAAGCATTCCGGAGGGAGGGAGCAGGGCAGCTTTGCTCCACCGGATCCAGACCCTCTTTGTCAGACCGGCCACCTGATATGGAGGCTCTTACTTCTCGCCAACCCTTGGGTCGACGTAGAAGTGAGTAGCCCCATTGTGGGGCTACTCACTTTTCCCGGGGGAAGGGAACAGAAGTTCCCTTCTTCCAAGGAGGCAGCAGTGGTTGCCTGGTGAGCAGAGGATACATCGGCAGTCATTTTCAGAACTGCTGCAGTGCTGCACACCAGGCAGCTCAGGATTGGGCTGCCCTTTTCTATCTTCCTCTTCTTGCTGGACATTAGGCTTTCAGCAGGCTTTGTAGCTGAGGTGCTAGTGACAATTCTAGTGACAATTCTATCATTCATAGAATTTTCTCAATATCATTCGTATTGCAGTACGATGGTTAGTTATTACCAGCATGCCCTGTCCTTGATATTTGCCATTCATGAGATCAATACCAATTCCAGCCTTTTGCCCAATATCACTTTGGGCTTCCACCTCTATGACGACCTATTTAATTCAGCGACTGCCTATGAGGGGATCCTGGACCTCCTATTCACACAGCGAAAGAATCACCTCAATTACAAATGTGATTGGAAGGAGGTGCTGTCTGTTGTTGGTGGATTCACAAAAGAAACATCTGTCCAAATGGCCAACATTTTCAACGTCTACAAGATCCCACAGGTATGTGTGTATTAAGTATGATAGGATGCTCTCCTTGCAGAGTTGCTGTTGAGTTATAGTGTGATAAAATGTCCTCTCATTATAGAGCAAAACAAGTGGCTCTGTTGTTAAGATGTGGCTATTTTAAGCATTACAGTGGTATTCCTCATGAAGCTATCACTTGACCTCACCATTGTGACACTTGGCGGGAGAGATTCCACGACAAGTCGATCTCACAGATAAGTCAAGGACAGGTTCTGAGAAAAAAACCATGAAATTTTCTATGACCCTCAGATATGACGGGGTTAAACTTAGGGGGGTATCTGACTATAGTTTTGTCTGATTTTAGCCAAGGACAGGTCCTGAAAAATAATCTATTAGTAATTGTTACCTAAGAACTATAGTCTCTAATTTATTAAAAATATAGTAAAAGATCATAAGATACATTTTTTTATCTTTTAAAATTCTGGTCTTCACAAACTTTTTGTAAACACCATCAGAGTAAGTGCACTGTAAACAACATACCAGTAGGACAGTGGTTCAGAGGCATCGCTAGAGGGCGGCGGTGGACTAAGTTTTGCAGAGAGCCTCCTGCAGCATGCAAGCGGCTCCTCCCCCTCGCCTCTGGAGCCATTTGCCTCCATTTCCCGCCCACATGGCTCCAAAGGGGCGGGGACAAGCTCCTTGCACACTGCAGGGAAGCTCTCTGCAAAACATAGTGCACCCCCCCAGCAATGCCTCTATAGTGGTTCCCAACTTGAGATACATATACTCCCAGGGGCACTCAACAGGACCTTTAGGGGTACTCGAAAAAGAATTTAATAATGGCAGAAAAAGGCATTTAGTGCCCCAAAATGCCTTGCAGGGTCAGCAAGGCAGGAAGGAAGGTAGCTAGTTACCTGTGAAAGCCCTACCAATAGCTAGTTTTTGGTTATCAATTCATATATGAATCAGTGATTGAAAACCAGCGCAGTAAAAAAGCTGAAACATAATATGGAAAATGATCAATCACCCAGACACTTCTGGTGCAAAACAGTGCAAAAGCATAATCTTCAGTTCTTCAAACAGATAAAAGAGAAAATACTGTGATGAATACATGAAGGATGGGTTGTCATATAGAGGAGATGAGGACTTATATTATTCATATTGATTACAAACATTTAGCTAATATGAAGGGTACAATTTATGGAATTGTAGCCTGGGACTTTGTTTCAAATGGAAACAAGGATTACATCCTGGTGTTTAAGAAAACAGTCTTCTGCCAAGTATTTGCAAAATGGAATGAAGTTGCAGCAGCATTTGCGAAACCGAATGAGGCTTGCTTGATTTCAGTGGAAGCCTTTAGCCTTTTTCTCAGGAGTAGAAATAAAGGTTCACTTTGGCTGGAGCTTGCAAGGGAGGTTACTGTGGAAACCCTCCTGAGAGCCCTTTTTGCAATGCATCTCTGGTATAGCAAGTTGCTTGAAAAGCCCTGATCCCTGAGCGATCTGGGAGACAGGGTGAGGTGATGGTGTAAGCTGGATTTATTGGTAGAAGTTTGTTGCCCTATAGGCAGGTATCTATGGTAAGTTTAAAGTAAGGAGAACTGAACAGCTGCCATTTTATGCGATGGATACTGAAGTACACAAGTGATGCAGTGGAAGTCTACTATAACCAGTGATGCCAAATGCAGGTTCGGTTGTGAGAAAGAAGGCAGAATAATGGGCTGAGATAAAACCATGAGAACATTGATGATGCAACAACATTATATAGTTATAAACTATAGACTCTATAGTCCATAGTTGACATTGGTATTGGTTTGAGTAGTGTTGTCTTATTATTTGATGTCCTTATGTGCCTTGACCATGAGCTAATCAAAGCAAGACAGAAAATGTTCTCATCAATAATAAATATCTATGGCATTCTCTCAAACTGTGGGCCAGGACCCACTAGGTCAGTTGTAAGCCATTTTCAGGTGGGTCCCCATTCTTTTCAATATTTTATTTTTAATACATTGATGCTACCATGACATGTGACTGCATTTGGGGAAATGTTATCCATCTATACTTTTAACAGGCTACTTACTATGTGTATGCTTTAAACAATGATAGTAAATGGGACTTACTCCTGAGTAAGTGTGGGTAGGATTGTTAAAAATTTTCCTGCTTGATGATGTCACTTCCAGTCATGACATCACTTCTGGTGGGTTCTGACAGATTCTCATTCTGAAAAGTAGGTCCCAATGTTAAAAGTCTGAGAACCACTGATTCATGGTATACAAGCAAAAATTGAAAAATAAGGCATTACTGAATCATTTGCTTAATTGAATCACAGAGAAATGTTATTTCTTCAAGCTATAATAATGGGTGGTGTTCTTTCCATTTCTAGTTCACTTATGGTACGGCTGAGAGAACAGCAAGTGTTAGAACTGACTTTCCTTCTTTGTACTGGACTGCACCAAGGGAAACTATGCATCACGCTGGGATTGTGCAGCTACTTCTGTATTTCAGATGGATGTGGGTTGGCCTCCTGGTTTCGGATGATGAGGATGGACAAAGCTTTGTGCAGAGACTGACGCCACTGCTTGCTCAGAATACCATTTGCATTGGATGGCTGCAAAGGGATCCAGCAAAGCGATATGAACACGACAAAAATCATGTTACAAAAATGGGAGAGTTAAAGCTAATCATTTTAAGAACTGAAGTCAAAGTGGTTATTGTTGGTGGGGACTCAAAATTGCTCTATTTTTTAATGACCTTCTTAGAAATGATGGAATCTGACCTAAGGGTCTACATAGGGAAGGTTTGGATCATGCCACCCAGGTTTTACTTCTATGCTTCAGCCTCTGGAGAATTGTTGGGTACAAACATTTTGCATGGAGCCTTGTCTTTCTTATTCCACACAAATTCAGTGCCAGCATTCGAGGACTTTCTGCTGACCTTAAAGCCTGATGAGACACTGAGGAAATTTCTCTGTTACCTTTGGGTAATGGAATTCATATATTGTAAAAAATGTGAAGGAGGAAAGAAGCTGCGGACGCCACCGCTATCATTCTTTGAGATGAGTATGTCTGGTGAGAGCTACGGTATCTACAATGCTGTCTATGCTGTGGCACATGCCCTACATGCCTCATACTTGGCCAGACACAGGACCTTGCAACAAAGAATCAAATTTGAGTCTTTCAGTGTTCAACCTTGGCAGGTAAACTCATCGATAGAATGAACAGCAGTTGGTTGTGTGATGGCTAAGAAGGTATTGAGAACAAAACGGCTAATATTATAATGCCATTGTACAAATCGATGGTAAGGCCACACCTGGAGTATTGTGTCCAGTTCTGGTCGCCACATCTCAAAAAGGACATAGTGGAAATGGAGAAGGTGCAAAAGAGAGCGAATTACTGGGCTGGGGCACCTTCCTTATGAGGAAAGGCTACTGCGTTTGGGCCTCTTCAGCCTAGAAAAGAGGCGCCTGAGGGGGGACATGATTGAGACACACAAAATTATGCAGGGGATGGACAGAGTGGATAGAGAAATGCTCTTTACACTCTCACATAACACCAGAACCAGGGGACATCCACTAAAATTGAGTGTTGGGAGAGTTAGAACAAACAAAAGAAAATATTTCTTTACTCGGCGTGTGGTTGGTCTGCGGAACTCCTTGCCACAGGATGTGGTGATGGTATCTGGCCTGGATGCCTTTAAAGGGGATTGGACAAGTTTCTGGAGGAAAAATCCATGATGGGTTACAAGCCATGATGTGTATATGCAACCTCCTGATTTTAGAAATGGGCTATGTCAGAATACCGGATGCAAGGGAGGGCACCAGGATGCAGGTCTCTTGTTATCTGGTGTGCTCCCTGGGGCATTTGGTGGGCTGCTGTGAGATACAGGAAGCTGGACTAGATGGGCCTGTGGCCTGATCCAGTGGGGCTGTTCTTATGTTCTTAAGGTGAGCAGTGATTCAGCATGGAATGAATCTTGCATCTGCTATGAATTCTCAAAAAGTAACCTTAGACAAGCCCCTTACTTTTAGCCTTAGCTGCCCAGCTGCAGTATGGAGGGAATGTGTCATCAGTCTTGGTGTCTGATATCCTTCAGCATACTGGTCACTAGAAAATTTGGTGCAAAAATCCGGGTATGGAATCAGATAAAAATAACCAACGTCAGTGAGCTGATAGAACAGCGAGGGAAATTTCTTCTCTTCTGTCTTATTTGTGCCCAAGTCAGACCCATAGAATGGAAGATTTAGTGGATTCACTGCAGATATCTAATATATTTTGTTGGATTCTCTAATGCTGCTTTACAAATCAGTAAATTAACACTGACAAGAAATGAGGGAATGATGGACAGCTTACAGGATTCTGACAGGAACCTCTTCATATGTACTTCCTGTGTTATGTTAAAAACACTGTACAATATCAGAATGATAGACTGTGTTAAAAGATTATTGTGCAGATTATTCTGCTGTTGTATGAGCAGAAAGCGTTTCCACTTGAACCAGGTGGTGGGACTCCTGGATTCCTTGTGCTGCTCTCTTTGCCACATAACATGCTATTCTGAAGGGTTCCTTAGCTGTCTGGGCATCCATGAAGCACATGGTGCTGAAGTGAGAAGAAGGGGGTGGGAAGGCTCCAACTTCTGTGAGTACTCCTGGATTCCAATGCAGAAGCTAATGGTTTTCTGTCCCCCTTAGCTTCATTCTTTCTTGAAAAACATCCATTTCAACAATGGTGCTGGGCACGAAGTCTTGTTCAGAAATGGGGAATTCTTATCTGGCTGTGATATTGTCAACTGGATCACTTTCCCAAATCAAACTTTCCTTAAAGTCCCGGTTGGGATGATCTCACCAAGCCAAGAATTCACCATCAATGAGGATGCCATCATATGGAACAGCAGATTGAAGCAGGTATGAACATATTGCCCATCTGAATTACACAAGTTTTTTGCAAGTCATGGACATCATGATTTTTCTGTGTTTGACCTATGCAATTTTTCCTCACGTAATTTACAAGAGCTGCAACAATGATGCTTTTTTCAATTGTAAAAAAGAAGAAGCAACCACAATCAATGTCCAAGGACAGCAGGGGAGGAGGAGAAGGGAGTGTGTGTGTTCACATCCTTAATCAGATGTGGGAGGGACCAGCTCAGCTATATGTGTAACATAAACATGTGTAACATAAACGCATGGGGTAATTGGTTACATTTGCAAGGACCAAGTCAGTGGCTCTTGGCTGAAATTTGCCATGAAATGAGGAGGGAAGCAGAAGGCAAATTCACTTGCATCATCTGGTGGGATTCAGTACATATGCAATAGTAGATGTATTGTGGAATAAGAATAAGAATACAATACTTGGGACATAGAATCAAAAAGATAATTCAATATTATGCACACAACAATAGGGCCAATTATGCTCTAAAGTCTCCAAACTTTTTGACTGAAGGGTCGTATCAAATATCTGGCATGGTGTTGAGGGCCAGAAAAAATATGAAATATAAAATTTAAATAAATACATTAGAGATGGAACTTAGATGAATTACTGAAATGAATGAATGAATGGGCTCAAATGTCCAGGATTTCTCCAGGCACCAACACAGCCCAAGAAATAAAGCACACACACTTAAATGGACCCCATTCCCCCACCCCACAAGCACAACTCTGGTTGTGTTTGGTCAACTGGGCCAGAGGCTCTCAGGGGATCAGAGGCTGGCTGTGGGCCAGATAGAGGCTCTCCACGGGCCGCATCTGGCCCCCGGGCCGGGATTTGGAAACCCCTGCTCTAAAACTAGTAGTTTCTTGGTGGGAGGAAAGAGGAAATCATTACAAGGAGAAAAAAACATTTAATGGTACAACATTACCAAATCAGCATGGAAATAGGGGCTGAAGAACTTGTGGGTTTGCTATAATGCAGGGATCTATGGCCTGGGGGCCACATCTGACCCACCACAAGATTTATATCCAGCCCACTGCAACTTTTTCTTTTTTTTTGGTCAGAGCATTTGCAAATGTTTGACATTTTTACTTGTATATCATTTCTCAGTTTAAGCCCGGGATTGTTTCTTTGTAATTGTCACATTTCTCTTTTGTTCAGAATCATATCATTCATTCATTTACAGCAGGGGTGCCCAAACCCCAGCCCTGGAGCCACTTGTGGCCCTCAAGGCCTCTCAATGAGGCCCTCAGGGAGCTCCAAGTCTCCAATGAGCCTCTGGCCCTCCGCAGATTTGTTGGAGCCTGCACTGGCCCAACACAACTGCTCTCAGTGTGAGGGCGATGGTTTGACCTCTCGCATGAGCTGTGGGATGAGGGCTCCCTCCACTGCTTACTGTTTCACATCTGTGATGCAGCAGTGGCAGCAAAGGAAAGGCCAGCCTTGCTTTGTGCAAGGCCTTTTTATAGGCCTTGAGCTATTGCAAGACCTTTATTCATTCATGTAAGTTCATCTTTAATATATTCATTTATGTAAACTTATGTAAATTTATTCAGATTGTAAATGTAAATTAACTCTTTTCTTTCCCGGCCCCTGACACAGTGTCAGAGAGATGATGTGGCCCTCCTGCCAAAAACTTTGGACACCCCTGATTTACAGCATTCATATCCCATCTTTCTCCCCAAGGGGACTCAAGGTGGCTTACAAAGGGACAGATACAAAAAATAAAATCACAGTTAAAACAATTCTACTCTGCCCTAAAAGTCAATAAAACTTTAAAACATTAAAACAAACTTTAAAACAACCATAAAATATAATTTACAACCAAAGAGCAACAACAACATCTAAAAAGGACAAGCCTGTAAAAGCTGGGTGTTAATTAAAAAGGCCAAGACTCAAAAGGCTTGTCTGAATAATAAAAAGTCTTCAGGCCTCACTTGAAGGTCTGCAAGGAGGGAGCTGTTTGTAGCTCAAGAGGGATGGAATTCCAGAGAGTTGGTGCCACTATTTCTTGCTGTTGCCCCCCTGCACCTCCCTAGGCAACAGCCCTCTCTGATTACCTGAGAAGATGAGCCAGACACTGAGCTGTATAGGGCTTTAAATGTCAAAACTAGCTGCTTAAATGGGACCTGGAAATGAATGGGCAGCCAGTACAGCCACTGGAGAGTACTGATTCATCATGCTGATTACTAAAAATATCCAAGTAAAACTTATTCATTCATTGAAATTTCATTCATTTATAAAACTGATATTTTTTGGCCTGTAAAAATGTGTAAAATATACAATGTGGCCCTTATACTGAATGGTTTGGAGACCCCTGCTGTAGTGGAAAAGGAGGGGGAGAGGAGTAATACAGGGCAAAAATGGAAGTGCAAAGTAGAAATGAATCAAGACTGAAAAATAGACCAAGTAGTTCTAGACACACACTCTCTCTCAGCCTGGATTGCGTAGTGGTTCTGGAGCTGGATTTAGATCTGGAAAACTAAGGGTAATCGGATTTCTTTTGTGCTCATTAACACTTAAAGTTGGGAGGCTCCCAGAATTTGGTTTGTTTACAGGCTGAAATCTCGAGTCACTGTTGATGGTGTCAAGTTGCCCGGTCTCACTGTCCCTGCCCCTGCTATGGACCTTGGAGTATGGCTCACAATACTATTCACATGTTTTTTTTATTAGGTGCCACCCCATTCCAAACGTGTTGACAGCTGCCATTTTGGACACAGCAGAAGAGTTCAGGAGGGGAAACCTGTTTGTTGCTATGATTGCATGCCATGCTCAGAAAACACCATTTCTAATCAGACAGGTAAGTGCAGCCACAGAGTAACCTAATTATGACATTTTGAAAGCTAATATGGACTGACTCAGTCGTAATATGGACTAACAACTGAGGGCCCAATCCTATCCAACTTTCCAGTGCCGGTGCAGCCGTGCCAAAGGGGCATGCACTACATCCTGGGTTGAGACCTCAAAAGTGTCAACCTGGGTTGAGGCTGGGTTGAGGCCTCAAAAGTGTCAAGCAAGTAATTGAAATAATGATTTAATGCATGTGGCAAATGAGAAGGGTGGCTGGAGAAGGTGTGCCGCTTCTTCTATTGACTTTGTTTTTGATTTCTGAAAAGGTAAGGAACATAATGATCAAACAAATCAAAAGCCAAGGAAAAAAAGAATACAAAGAGAAAATTTGTTACACCAAGTCAAAATTGAATTGGTCTCTCCAGAATTCAAATTTTGTAGCCTCAAAGCATTAAGATAAACTTAATCAAAATGATTAAAATTGTTTGAAAACCAAGACACACTTTCCTAAGACCTGCCTGCATAGACAGTTACCAACAGTTAACTTTGTTCACTTGTCTGAATAATTGTTATTTTCAAATAAATTGGTGTGATTCAAATTAGAAGAGAATGTCACTTCTCCAGAAAGTGGGAGATAATACAATGAGAACTGATAGCTCTAATAACTGGAGGCATAAATTTTTATGTAACTGCTTTGGTGCTGGGCTATGGGCAGCCCAATCCTAACCTGCAATGAAATAGGCAGACCAGGTAGCAGGTGCTGTATCCAGCGAAGGTTAGGAGGTGACTGGAGTGCAATGTGGAGAAAGTGAATTTTTATCCCATGTTGTGCCCCAGCCACCCCCAATGGGCTACGTGGATCTGCGCCAGTGAAATTGCTGGCACAAATCCGAGCAGCCTGGGGTAATGCCTGGCTGGCTGGAGGGGGGATTAGGATTTGGCATAAGGTACTGCAGCTCATCCCACCCCCCTCCTTGGGCCAGTCCACCCACTGCCCCACCCTCCCATGCCCCAAAATGCCCCCATCCCACTCTCCTGTCACTCTCTTCAACTTCCCACACTGGCCTTCCTAGGCCGGTGCAATCTCACCATGTTTGGTGTTGGATTTGGTGTTGGCTAGGCCAGTGTGAGGACATGTGCCAGCCTGCTTGCACCAGATCAGCTACCAGACATGTAGAGTTCACAACGGCCTAGGGAGGCAGATAATGGGGGGTTGGAGTGGGTGCCAAGAGGGCGGGATGGGGGAGTTTTGGGGCTTTATGTGCTTTATGGCACATTCGCAGCACTCATAGGCTGGCACAGGCCTAAGATCACCTTAGGATTCTTAGGATCACCTTAGGATTCTTAGGATCACCTTAGGATCATCTTAGGCACAATCCTAAGATCACTTTAGGATTGTGCTGTTAGCCTTGGAATCCACCAGTCATCAGTGAATAGAATCTTATCATTCAGGCATGGATCCTTCACAGTGTGATAATACTCTATGTAATGTTTGTCTAAAGTTGCCCCTAGACAGTTGTGTGTTACATGACTTGACAAAATGATAGAATCAGAGCAGCATACCAGCCCAGAAAGCATTTGCTCTTCAATGGGCCCAGATCTTGGAGATGTAATAGTTTGCATTCCTTCAGGCAATTCTTCAAGTGGCCATCAAGTATATCTATTTCTAAATATTGGTTCACAGTTCAGGACATTCCAGGTTGTCATGATAAGCCCAAGACACAATATAGTTGCACCACAAATAAAGCCAATTTTTTAATGCACCAACTACGAGTAAAAATTAATGCACCAAGTACGGGTTAAAAGAAAAGCTCTTTTACCTGAACCCCTATCACTAGCAATTTAGCCATGGAAAGTCTTATTGTAATAGGCAGATATTTAAAAAATGTCCAAGAGGTGTTATACTTTGTCTGATCTTACCATTTGTGACCTGTAGTCTGTGTTGTGTGAATGGAGCATGAATGGAAATTAAGGTAAAAGTAAAAGTTTCCCCTACACAGTTGTATCTGACTTTGGGGGTTGGTGCTCATCTCCATCTGCAAGTCGAGGGAGCCAGCGTTGTCCAAAGACATCTTCCATGGTCATGTGGCCAGCATAACTAAATGCTGAAGTGCGCAGAAAGCTATTACCTTCCCACCAAAGTAGTACCTATTTATCTACTTGCATTTACATGCTTTCAAACTGCTAGGTTGGCAGGAGCTGAGGCAAGTAACAAGAGCTCACCCTGTTCTGCAGCACCAGGGTTTCGAACTCCAGGGCTGTCAACCTTCCAGCCGACAGTCCATTGTCTTTAATCATTCGGCCACTGAGCCTCTGAAGGGAAATTGCAAGTGATTAAAATCTCATCAGAAATACATCTATAAACCACTAAGCTAAGTGAATGAACACCTCCATACATGATTGTCCCTTCCAGATGCAGATCATTGCATTCCATGCAAAGAAGATCAATATCCCGAGAAGGACCATGGTCAATGTATTCTGAAGGTTACATCCTTTCTTTCCTACCAAGAGCCTTTGGGGATTGTGATTGCTTCCCTTGCTACTTCCTGTGCTGTAATCACAGTTCTGGTGATGCAAACCTTTCTCAAGAACTGGAATACACCCATCGTCAAAGCCAACAACCGGAACCTCACCTGTGTCCTTCTGGGCTCCATCCTCCTTTGCTACCTCTCTTCCCTTCTATTCATAGGAAAACCTGGAAGGGTGACTTGCCTTCTGCGACAACCAATTTTTGGCATCATTTTCTCTGTGGCTGTGTCTTGTGTCTTGGCAAAAACAATCATGGTGGTCATTGTCTTTATGGCCTCAACACCAGGAAGCAGAATGAGGATGTTTCTAGGACACAAAGTGGCCAACTCCATTGTTCTGTGCTGTTCCTTCATTCAAGTGGCCATCTGTATTGCATGGTTGTCATCCTCTCCTCCTTTCCCAGATGCCGACCTGCACTCAGAGACTGGAAAAATCATACTGGAATGTAATGAAGGGTCTCCTTTCATGTTCTACTGTGTCCTGGGCTACATGGGCTTCCTGGCCCTCCTCAGCTTCACTGTGGCTTTCCTAGCAAGAAAACTACCAGATGCCTTCAACGAAGCCAAGTTCATCACCTTCAGCATGCTGGTCTTTTGCAGTGTTTGGATCTCCTTTCTTCCAGCTTATCTAAGCACGAAGGGGAAATCTGTTGTGACAGTGGAAGTGTTTGCTCTCTTGGCCTCCAGCACTGCGCTGTTGGTTTGCATCTTCTTCCCCAAATGTTACGTTATTGTACTAAGAGCTGATCTCAACACCAAGAAAGTTTTAGTAGAAAAAAAAATTATGAACATTGATTCTAAAAGGTGAAATATATGCTGTTCTCTGCTTGTGCCTTGGTTAAACAAGTGTACTAATTAGTGGGTAGTATAATAACAAACATTGTGAATAAAGACTTGGAAGGTACTTAAAAATGTTTTTGATACAGAAACATCTCTGTGTATTTTTAGGTAGTATATGATTACAGATTTTTCTGTACAATTGTCTCTATCTAATTTAAGCTAGATGAATGAAATCAAGAAATTAAGGATATTATTGTGGAGTTAGACAGGATGAGGGTAATCGCATTGAAGCTGAACCAAAAAGATCATGGTGCTGTTGGTAAGCAATGATGACAACTCTGTTTGTGATGGGGCGCACTTGTCCTGAATGGGTGAGCTCCTGCTTTGGCCATCCACCTGGATTCTTCACTGTCCCAGAACTCCCAGGTGGTATCAATCACCTGAATTGTTAATACAGGATTTGGCAGTTTCTCCAGCCATGGCCCTACCTGGAAAAATCACTTCTAGCAGCCCCATTGTTGTGGAACTCCATTCCTGTAATGAGCTGTACAACTCCTGCCCTTGCAGTCTTTAAATTTTCTCAAAAATGAAAACATTTTGATTTGACAAGAGCTTCTCACTCTGGTAACAGTTTAACTCACACTGTAAAAATTGGTTTAATGCAACTACTTTATTGGTGTTTATTATTATTATTATTATAAAATAAACAATTTTTTGACTTCAGATGTCATTTCAGGTGCTTCCAATTTTCAGCTATGCTCAAAAAATAAATGTGGAAACTGGAAAATAAGGTGTTCACCTAAAATGTTGCACCTATATAATCTCCTTTGCTAGCATTACAAATTAGACTCCATGCATCCATACTATGCCTTGATCATTCATCTCAACATTGGGTTGGTGGGGCGGGGGAGGAAGCATCCAGGTGAAATTCAACAGGTGACACTTGCCAGTCTCAAGAGATGATCCACCTGTTTGTTGCATGTGAGCCTGAGGTATCTCAGCAAGCCACAGGGCTTCCAAATACTACTGCAGTAAATGTCCAGACATATCTCAGTAGTCCAGTATAGCCGAATGCATGGACAGCTCAGTGAAAGTGTTGACCTAGTTTGTGATGTCTGTGAAGAAGAGCCCTTGTGTGGGGCCATTAAAAAGGGATTAAGAATAAAACAGCCAATATTATTAAGCCTTTGTATGAACTGATCGTAAAGCCATGTACAGAGTGAACAGAGGAGGGTTCTTTTCCCTCTCACACTATACCAGAACCAGAAGGCAGCTACCGAAATTGGCTGGTGGTAGAGTTGGAAAACAAAATAAGAAACAGTTCTTTACCCAGGACGTAACTTGCCCTGGATAAAGAACTATTTCTTATTTTGTCTTCCAATTCGACCATCAGCCAGTTTCAGTAGTGGTCTTCTGGTTCTGGAACTCAGAGCCAAATCCTAACCTGCATGGGAACGGGTAAGCCAACTGGCCTGCCCCAAATCCAATGTGGGGTTGCAGCTGGTAGCGGTTCAGCCCAGGGCAAGGGGAATTCATTTCATTTACCCCAGGTAAAACCACAGCAGCCCCAATGGGGCTACTTGGATCTGCACCACCTAATGAGAAATGCAGATTCAAGCAGCCCAGAGCTGCTCTGAGCTGCCTGGGACTGGTGTTTAGGATCCAGCACAAGTGCCAGATCCTGGCTCCACCTGCAGCTCGGCCATGGCCTGCCCATGGACCTGCTTGCTCCCTGCCCTTCCCCTGCCCTCTCCAAGCCCCCACACCAGCTTCAGCTAGTGCAGCCTCACATCAGCCTCGGGAGGCCGATGCATGTTCCTGTGCCGGCCTCTCTCCCTGCACAGTGGCACAAAAGTGCTTTATAGCACTTTCACGATACCTCTGGGCTGGTGTAAGGGACTTGCACCAGCCCAGCCAAGTGTTGGGAGTGCACCCTCATTGTGATGGCAACTAGCCTAAATGCCTGTAAAAGGAGATTGGACAGCATTACGAAGAAAAATCCATAGCAGGTTACAGCATTTGATTGCCCACTTCACTGGGATTGGTGCACTGCATATCAATTCAGGGCAGTTGGTCAACGTGGGACATTTTTAATTTGGGGTGGTTGTCTCCAAAGGGTTTCAGGCTGCTTGTCTCTTGCCCCAGGATTATTGCATGCATTCATTCTGTATGGGAGCAACCACTGCTGCATCCTGTATATGAATAATATACAGGATGCATCCTGTATATGAATAATCATATTTAGAGGATCAGTCAATTGAGGTTGTCAATGTTTTTAGTACATCCAGCTTTGCTCTCTCTATTATGTCTGCCACAGCAAATGAAAGGATGCAGTGGCATAGCTAGCAAGGGGCGGGGAGTGGTCCACCCCAGGTACCACCCTTGGGCGGGTATAACACCACAAATGCCCCAACATCACTAACATCGCGAAGGTTAGGGGTAACACCATCATGCTATATACCGTTGGATGTGGAATTTCCAGCGGAATGCAATGCAAAAAACCAGATTGAATTATTTCCTTTCCATTAAAAGTTATTGGCAAAAAAACCAGAAAACAAAAAATGCATTGAAACCTATGGAAAATGAAACTGAGCCATATCGCGCGTTTATTCGTGAGTAGGTGAACTTGCCATAGTTCATCGGAAAGGGCAGACCAAGAGGAATCCAATGACACTGGAATGGTTTCTATCCAATGAAAGCAGCCCTCAAAAAACACCCAAGAAGGAAGTCCCTCCCTCCAAGCAGACAAATGTATTGAGCCCTATGGAAAGCGAAAGTAAGTCACAGGGTCGCGTTTACTCATGAGTAAGCAAACGTGCCTTGGCTCCTTGTCAAGTCAGGTAAAGAGGAATGCAAGGCTAGCTGCAAGGTTTCCATCTAATGAAAGTGCAGCTCTACAAATGCTCCAGAAGGCAGCCCCCCCCAAAGAACAAAGCAGAGGCTTGAGCTGGTAAGGTGGGCACTGGGGAGTGCTGAAAATCTCACTGATTTATTTGTGGGGGGATGTTATTGCAGGCAGCCCCCCTCCCCAAGAATAAAACAGAGGCTTGAGCTGGTAAGATGGGCACGGGGGAGGGCTGAAAATCTCACTGCTTTATCTCTGCGTGTGTGTGGGGGGGTGTTATTGCAGGCAGGCTACAGAGAAAATGCACTCGGTGAAACAGGGCTGGCTTCCCCTTATTTATCTGTTTTTCTTTAATTTAATTATTTATAATTATTTTATTTTGCTTGATGATGTCACTTCCAGCCATAACATCACTTCTGGGGGGTCCTGGACAGATTGCCATTCTAAAAAGTGGGTCTCAGAGTTAAAAGTCTGAGAACCACTGCCTTACCTCAAAACAGGCCAATGAGACATCGGGGGGGGGGATGACACCCTAGTGACCAAAATTCTGGAAATTGTGGCTTTTAGGAATAATACCATCATGTTATATACCATTTGATGCCGAATTTCATCCATTGCTTGTGGGGAAATATTCACTACATTTATTTTCTGGTCATTATTACTATTAATTTCATGTCATGACTATTACTGTCTCTCATTTGCACCTACCTCACAGGGTTGTTGTGAGGACAAAATAAGGGGAGGAACCATGTACACCACCCTGAGCTGCTTAGAGGAAGGGTGGTATAAAAAGTGAATTAATTAATTAACATAATTAATAATAGATAATTATTAATTAATTAATTAAGTCATATGGGGTGACAAAATTTTATGGGCCCCGGGTGTCAAATGACCTAGCTATGCCTCTGAAAGGATGTGTTTTTGGAATCCTTGGAAGACCTGAGCTCGGTGGCTGCTATTGGAGGGAAATCAAGATGGAATTCTGGAGAGCCAGAGTGTAGTGATTTCCCTTTATGGTGGAGATACAGGAGTAATGCTGGAGCACATTGGTGGTGGCTACACTGTATGGTGGATAGTTTTGAGAATTGGTGTTGCCTTGGCTTGCTCTTATAATTTTGGGACCACTGGAGGGTGCTTATATTTTAGCCTTATTTTCAGGAACACCGTCATTTTTGGGGGCAACAAGAGAGCAAGGTCCAGTGGCATCAGCACCCAGCTTAGATTTGGAAATGTGGCCCGTATCAAGTGATTAAGCCAAATCTGGGCCCAGCAGCCTAAACAAGATGGTTCTTGTAACGGGCCCTTTGTATTGATATGCCAGCTTGGCAGAATGATTTGAAAGGACACACACACACACACAAACATGGTTCTCTCAAAGTCAACAAGGATTATAAGAATAGAGAAAGAGAACACACAGGTAGTACCAAAGCATAGGGGGCTAACAGCCTGGTGACATCTATAGCTGAGAGCCGGAGATTAATGGTCCCAGTGGCTTCTGAGAACCAAGAGTCTGAGTGACGGTAAGAAAGAAGGGAAATGGGCCTGATGGTTCTGACCCAGGAGACTACTTGGCCTTTCAGAGTGAGAGTCTGCTTGCTGGCAGGCCAGGCCTATGCATGTCTACTCAGAAGTAAGTCCCATTAGAGTCAATGGGGCTTACTTCCAGGAAAGTGCGGATAGGATTGGGCTGTAACACCTTGCAGAAAGTGGAACATGTTGTTCTGCCCATTTATACACTGCTGGTCTCTCTCTCTCTCTCTCTCTCTCTCTTTCTCTGTGTGTGTGTATGTGTGTGTGAGGCTTCAGGACTTAATACCCATACAGGTGATGACTGGCAAGTGGGCCAGGTGTTCCAACTGACATTTGGGCAAGTGGGCAGGAGGTCTGGTCTAGAGGGTAGAGCCTCCGTCTGCCTGAAGATAACATCCACAAGGTCGCCAGTTTGAGGCCACTGGCACCGTGCGACCTTGGAGCAGCTGACAAGCTGAAGCCGAGCTATTCCATCTGCTCTGAGCGCGGGAGGATGGAGGCCAGAATGTGAAGCCAGATCGGAATGAAACACCTGAATGTAGTTGTTCTTGAAAGAAAGAACCTTCTTTCAATTGTAAAAATCCCTGTTTAATAAGGGATTTAAATAAAAGCCTGCCTATGTAAACCGCCTTGAATAAATTCTTGAATAAAGACCAAGAAAGGCAGTATATAAATACCTGTTATTATTATTATTATTATTTCCAATTGACACTTGGAAAAGGGTGGGAAATTTTTACCTCAGAGGAAAGAGATGTAACTTTTTCAAAGTCACCTTTACCTGTTTACTCATAATAGTGACTATGGACCCAGTCCTGAGTTGGACCAGCACTTGCTCTGACCTCCAGCACCAACACTGGGTGTTATAAAAATGCCACAAGACACGCGACACCCTGGGCCGAGTCAGTGCCGTTGCCAGCCCAGTGTCAGTTCCTACACTATTTCTGAACTTTCCATTGAATTTTCTCAAATTTCATGGACTATGGAAAGTTCATAAATTGCGAACCAATGGTGTCTTGAATCACTTTGTTGACTTGCTCAACAAGATTTTCTGTCACCACAGTTGCAGGGAAGTACCAAGGGTGTTGTAGGGAGCATAGATTACTGTTCTGTATGAAATTGTGACTAAGAAACTATGCTATAGCAAATTTTGTCAAAGTGGGTGCCCACAAACCTCACAGACATTCCCAAAAAGCTGCGAATGGGGTCTGTGTTGATGTTGTTTGACAAGGACATACAAACGCTTGTGCCACACTATGACAAGTGTCTCAATTTGGGTGGTTATTATGTTGAGAAGTAGTACTCTTTAGTAAGTAACTTCTGTGCATAATACAATTGTTTTTGTTCATTCTTTTTTTTTTTTTTTTAACAGCCTACGAGGGATTACTTTTCAAATAACCCTCATTCTTGTGTTACACAACCTGATCTTATATGACTTTAGGAAAATATTTATCTGTTCTTTTTCAGAAAGGCATTTATCTACTTGGTAATTATTAAAATAACTATTATTTTTTTCACCCTTTCAAAAAACAATCTGGAGGGAAAACACTGGCAGTTAAATCCTCAGCCCTTGTCTGTGCTGACTGCAATGTGTCACTTGAAAAGTGTGTAGGGCTCCATTTATTACTGTGACTGTTGTATCACTGCAGGGGTTGGTGTGCTAACAAAGGCAGGTGTGAAGCTGTGGTATGGCCAAGCATGAATTTCTATTCAAGCAGCTCTTCTTGCTGCTGCTGTTTCAGTTGATGTTCCTTCCTATTGTGTGCCAGAACCATAAAAGTGCATGTCATATTAGAAGCATTCAAGACAATGTATATAAGCCAGGACAAGCCATAATTGGTGGGATTCTTTCTCTAGTGTTGCCTCTGGTATACTTGCTCAATTTTAGAGAAGTTCCTGATCAGAATTATAAGACTTCCCGGTAAGTTCTTTTTAAAATTTTTTAAAAATAATCTCATTTTTCTGAGGAGATCAGTGGGTCCAACAGCTGCGTGAGCAAGTCTGAGAGGTGCAATTTATCAAAGATTGACAAGCAAGTGATTGGGACAGATGGATCAGTTCATCTCCTACTTATAACAAATTTATTGGAGGCACAGAACATTCCACAAGTTCAGGATTTTACAGCACTCGAAATGAGCTTGTTCTAAGGAAGACACAGACCATGAGCTTTTATGGCAATCAATAGTCAGCTTCATAATAAACTTGTTTGTATTTTATTGGAGATTGTTACGTAGCTGGATGTGTCAATGCCATTTTCTTTGCAGTCCATTCTGTTCTGTTGTTACTCTTTGCCCTCTTAGGGCCCAATCCCATCCATTTTTCAGTGCCGGTGCTGCTGTGTCTATGGGGTATGCACTGCTTCCTGTGTTGGGAAGGCAGTCTTGGAGGCCTCCTCAAGGTACAGGAACATTTGTTCCCTTACCTTGGGGATGCATTGCGGCTGCACCAGTGCTGGAAATTTGGTAGGATTGGGCCCTTACTCATTTTAGATGCTTGCGCTATGCATGTATTGAAAACGTGCAAGATATTAGTTGGGATGAGGGACACAACAAGGTCTATGTACAACAGCTAAGAATGAATTATTATCCCTCCACATATCAATTTTAGCAGTCCAAAAATGAGATACATGTAAGACCTAAGTAGTGTTAAACACTTTGAATCCCATGGATACCTTAGGAAGGGGAAAATAATGGGTAAAGTATTTACTATTTTATCTCAGTTAGCTCCAAGAGCCTACTGAACAACTGTCCTCCCACTTGCAGAACGCAAACCACTTCCTTTCTACATTGCTCTTACTGGTGGGGATTAGGCTTTTAGCAAGCTTTGTAGATGTGGTGCTAGTGATAATGAGACATTGTTCATAGAACATTCTCAGAACTATTTCTATTGCAGAACAACAGTAACGTATTACCAACATGCCCTGTCCTTGATATTTGGCATCCACGAGATCAATAGCAGTCCCAGGCTCTTGCTCAATATTACCTTGGGATTCCACATCTATGACAACATGTATAATTCAGAGACCACTTCTGGGAGCATCCTGGACCTCCTTTTCACCCAGCAAAAGAATCACCTCAATTACAAATGTGATGGCAAGAATGTGTTGTCTGTTGTTGGGGGATTTGCTAAAGAAATGTCCATCCAAATGGCTAACGTTTTCAGTGTCTACAAGATTGCACAGGTATGTGTGTGTGCATTGAGTATGGTGGGGTATTCTCTGGATAGCTATATCATGATGAAATGCCCATTTGTTATGGAGCAAAATGAGAGGATATATTGTTAGGTTGTGACTCTTACAAGCATGGCAATGGAATTCCTTATTCAACTCTAGGACTTATCCTTACCATGTGACATTTGGTAAGATGCATTTCCAGAAATGTGTGAATACTGAAATTCTAAATTTCACAATAGTCTGCTGAAAAGTGGCCCCATTCCAGCAGTTTACATCTCTTGACTGAAGAAGTGGGAGTAAAAAACATGACCTGAAGTTGTCATTTTGGAAATCAAAATGATTTCAAAAGTTTTATTATGTTCCTGTAGTCTTCCTTTCATTAGCTGGAAGGAAACAAACACAAAAAATGTGGTTTTAAATGTAGGAGAGTTAAGGCAGATTTCACCAGTTTAGCAACCTATTGAGTTTTGTGTGCTTTGTCATGAGTAGCTTCCCAGTTCTCTCTGTTGCATGTTACTTGTTATTGCATCTACTTTCATCAAGCTCTTTGTGTCCATCCAGCCACACGCAGGCATGTTCCATAAGACTGCTTGTTGCACTTTGCTGTTTTTCTCTCTTTTATTTAATCATTTTTCTTTTCTATTGATAATAAATTAGTTATGTTCTGACTCTTTGCTTGCCTAGTCCATGTTAATGAGTAATTTAGGGTGCAATCGTCACCCACTTTCCAGCACCGACATAAGAGCGATGCAGCTCTGAGGTAAGGGAACAAACACTGCTGTACTTTGAGGAGGCCGCCATGAGTGCCACCCAACTGCAGAATGCAGAACATGCCCCATTGGCACTGCTATGCCAGTGCTGGAAATGTGGTTAGGATTTGGGCCTTAATGGGTTACCATGTCTGAGTGTGATAAAATGCCCTCTCATTATAGAGCAAAACAAGTGGCTCTGTTGTTAAGATGTGGCTATTTTAAGCATTACAGTGGTATTCCTCATGAAGCTATCAATTTACCTCACTTGGCCAAGACATCCATAGCTGAGAGCCAGAGATTAATGGTTCCAGTGGCTTCTGAGAACCAAGAGTCTGAGTGAGGGTAAGAAGTAAGGGAAGTGGGGCTGATGGTTCTGCCCCAGTGTCAGGCTGGCAGAGGAGGACGGAATGTGCCTCCTTGTCATCAGCAGAGCAGAGCGGCAGAGCAGTGGGGCAGCACAGGAGGCAGCCAGTCCCAAACAAAGCCATAGACACAGGCTTCATGAGTATAGAAGCATGTATTGCCAAAAGGAGCAGGCAGAAGTCAGTCAAATGGTCCAGAAGTCAGGGATACAGCAAGGCACAGGCACGATAAGCTGTCCGAGTCACAGAAAAAAACACCAGCAGCACTTCACCTAGAACATCCACCACAGCAACCCACACTTGGTGTCTGTTCTCGCCCCCTTATATACTGGGGACAGCCAGTCAGAGTAGCGCGACCTCATAGTCTTGTGACTAATTCTGATTGGCTGCCAAGTGGTGCATTGCACCACTCCTCCATTGCCTATGTGATTCAGCATACATCTCCCCAAGTCACATGGCTCCCACCTAACACAGGTGCATCTACTTATTAATCAGTACTGCAGTTACATTTGCTTACATTACACCGGGCCTGGACTTCAAGGCCCCTCCTGCCACATCCTGGCTCACAAAAATTTCATGCCCTGAGAGATGCCTGTAAACTCACCTGGGAAGCCCAGCCCCCTTTCAATCAGGAAGGAAGGAGGGGGGAGGAGCCAGCCAGGAGTATAAAGCTAGGCAGGCCATCGCGTGAGGCTCTCTGCAGACGCGTGTGGCCTCTGGGAACCAAGTGCCAGGTAAGGCACAAGAGTTTAGCATCTGGGTGAGGAGAAGGCAAGGAGACCTCTGAGTTTTGGAGAAGGAGAGGAGGAGGAGCAGGAGGAGGAGGTAAGTGTACTCATTCTAACGCTTTGTCTTTCTAACTCCCTGTCTTCTAACCTTAACCTTACCTTTAAAGCAACCTTAAATCAAAATTGAAAGTTAGCACCTAAGGGAGGTACATAGGGCTACTCTGAGCAGGAGCAGAGTCCTACTCATGAGTAAGTGCCCAAGGGTCAGGCATTTAAATCAAAATTGAAAGTTAGCTGCACCTAAGGTAGCACTTAATCGAAGGAAGGGAGGAGGATAAAGTGAAAAGCAGGTTTTCTACTTGTTTAAATTAAACCTATACTTAACCCAGGTTAAACCTAATCTAAGTTAGAACATAACCTAAACAGGTCAGTAAATTGGGACACAGGATCTAGAGAGCAATAAATAATTAAACAAACCCAAATAAAAACTAGCTTGAGGTTACAAAAACAGTCCAGCCTAAGAGAACAGAACTAGGAGGGAAAGGACCTAGGAAGGGCCAATTCCCAACCCATTAAGAGCCCCATTAGGCTAATCCAAGCAGTCCATTCAGGAGCCTGCAGAGTAGGTCACGCCCATCAGCAGCCATTTGCCTTCCTGAGCTTTTGTAAACTCACCTGGGAAGGCCAGCCCCCTTTCAATCAGGAAGGAAGGAGGGGGGAGGAGCCAGCCAGGAGTATAAAGCTAGGCAGGCCATCGCGTGAGGCTCTCTGCAGATGCGTGTGGCCTCTGGGAACCCAGTGCCTCTGGGAACTAAGTGCCAGGTAAGGCACAAGAGTTTAGCATCTGGGCGAGTTCAGCAGCAGGGCGAGGAGGCCAGGGCCCCATACACTGCCCTTCCTCTTCCCTAGAGAAAAGGGCTGCTATCCAGTGTACGGTTTTTAAAAGGACCCCTAAATAAAACAACAACAACAACAACAACAAAGCTATGCAGTCAGACAGCCAGCAGCAGAGTGGGGGCTATCCAGTGTTCTGCATCGAGTGCCACATGTATGATTATATGCCTCTGGGGCATAAGTCATGGGTGTGTCCTCGGTGCAAGGAGCTCCAGGCTCTCAGGGAACGCGTCTGCTCCCTTGAAGCCTTGGTGGCCGACCTGGAGAAGCGCAGGCAGCCAGAGGAGGACCGTGGGGAGACTTCTGGGGACGATCAGGCTTCGTCCCAACCTCAGGCGTGCAGCTCCTCGGCTGCCCGGTTGGGAAGTCTCGGGACTGGAGGACGTCATCCTGGAGAGGAGGGAAACAATCCCCTAGGGGGGATCCCTTCTCCAGGGGATGGGCCCGTATCCGAGCGCACTCGGGATACTCCTCGGCGGGAGGGGGGTCGGGGGCTTCTTGTAGTGGGGGATTCGATTATTAGAAACATAGAGAGGGGGGTTTGCGACGGATGTGAGGACCGCATGGTGACTTGCCTGCCTGGTGCGAAGGTTGCGGACATCACTTCTCGTCTAGACAGGCTAGTAGACAGTGCTGGGGGAGAGGTAGTGGCTGTGGTGCATGTCGGCACCAACGACGTGGGCAAGTGTAGCTGGGAGGTCCTGGAGGCCAAATTTAGGCTTTTAGGCAGGAAGCTGAAAGCCAGGACCTCAAAGGTAGCGTTCTCTGAAGTGCTACCTGTTCCACGCGCAGGGCCAGCTAGGCAGGCGGAGATCAGGGGTCTCAATGCGTGGATGAGACGGTGGTGTAGGGAGGAGGGGTTTAGATTCGTTAGGCACTGGGGAACGTTTTGGGACAAGCGGGGCCTGTACAAGAGGGACGGGCTCCATTTGAACCAGAATGGAACCAGACTGCTGGCGCATAACATTAAAAAGGTGGCAGAGCAGCTTTTAAACTGATCCCTGGGGGAAGGCCGACAGGAGCCGAGGGGCATCCGGTTCGGGACTCCTCATCCCTATGGGAGGAGGATGGGGAGGTTAGAGAACAACAAGACAAAGGCAGGGTAGGAGAAGAAATTGGGAAAGGTAGGGAGATGGGATGTGATAGACAGTTTGGCACAATGAGAGGATGCGGGGACAAAGGAGCGAATAAGCAGCCCATCCTGGGGCATTCCGTGTATAAATGCTTTTATGTGAATGCCCGAAGTCTACGAGCAAAGGTGGGAGAACTGGAATGTCTGGTGACAAGGGAAAATATTGACATAGTGGGCATAACGGAAACCTGGTGGAATGCGGAGAATCAGTGGGATACCGCAATCCCGGGCTATAAACTCTACAGGAGGGACAGGCAGGGGTGTGTTGGAGGTGGGGTGGCCCTTTATGTTAAGGAAGGGATAGAATCCAGCAAAGTAGAGATTGAAGGTGGGTCCGACTCCACCGTAGAATCTCTGTGGGTTAAATTACCAGGCTTGAGCAGCGATGTAATACTGGGGGTGTGCTATCGTCCTCCAGACCAGAAATCTGATGGGGACCTTGAAATGAGGAAACAGATCAGGGAGGTGACAAGGAAGGACAGGGTTGTAATCATGGGGGACTTCAATTATCCTCATATTGACTGGGTCAATTTGTGTTCTGGTCACGATAAGGAAACCGGATTTCTTGACGTGCTAAATGACTGTGGCTTAGATCAGCTAGTCACGGAGCCCACCAGAGGACAGGTGACTCTGGATTTAATTTTGTGCGGTACGCAGGACCTGGTTAGAGATGTAAACGTTACTGAGCCATTGGGGAACAGTGATCATGCTGCGATCCGTTTTGACGTGCACGTTGGGGGAAGAATACCAGGCAAATCTCTAACAAAACCCTTGACTTCCGACGGGCGGACTTCCCTCAAATGAGGAGGCTGGTTAGGAGGAGGTTGAAAGGGAGGGTAAAAAGAGTCCAATCTCTCCAAAGTGCATGGAGGCTGCTTAAAACAACAGTAATAGAGGCCCAGCAGAGGTGTATACCGCAAAGAAAGAAGGGTTCCACTAAATCCAGGAGAGTGCCCGCATGGCTAACCAGCCAAGTTAGAGAGGCTGTGAAGGGCAAGGAAGCTTCCTTCCGTAAATGGAAGTCTTGCCCTAATGAAGAGAATAAAAAGGAACATAAACTGTGGCAAAAGAAATGTAAGAAGGTGATAGGGGAGGCCAAGCGAGACTATGAGGAACGCATGGCCAGCAACATTAAGGGGAATAATAAAAGCTTCTTCAAATATGTTAGAAGCAGGAAACTCGCCAGAGAAGCGGTTGGCCCTCTGGATGGTGAGGGAGGGAAAGGGGAGATAAAAGGAGACTTAGAGATGGCAGAGAAATTAAATGAGTTCTTTGCATCTGTCTTCACGGCAGAAGACCTCGGGCAGATACCGCTGCCCGAACGGCCCCTCCTATCCGAGGAGTTAAGTCAGATAGAGGTTAAAAGAGAAGATGTTTCAGACCTCATTGATAAATTAAAGATCAATAAGTCACCGGGCCCTGATGGCATACACCCAAGGGTTATTAAGGAATTGAAGAATGAAGTTGCAGATCTCTTGACTAAGGTATGCAACTTGTCCCTCAAAACGGCCACGGTACCAGAAGATTGGAGGATAGCAAATGTCACGCCTATTTTTAAAAAGGGAAAGAGGGGGGACCCGGGAAACTATAGGCCGGTCAGCCTAACATCTATACCGGGTAAGATGGTGGAATGCCTCATCAAAGATAGGATCTCAAAACACATAGACGAACAGGCCTTGCTGAGGGAGAGTCAGCATGGCTTCTGTAAGGGTAAGTCTTGCCTCACAAACCTTATAGAATTCTTTGAAAAGGTCAACAGGCATGTGGATGCGGGAGAACCCGTGGACATTATATATCTGGACTTTCAGAAGGCGTTTGACACGGTCCCTCACCAAAGGCTACTGAAAAAACTCCACAGTCAGGGAATTAGAGGACAGGTCCTCTCGTGGATTGAGAACTGGTTGGAGGCCAGGAAGCAGAGAGTGGGTGTCAATGGGCAATTTTCACAATGGAGAGAGGTGAAAAGCGGTGTGCCCCAAGGATCTGTCCTGGGACCGGTGCTTTTCAACCTCTTCATAAATGGCCTGGAGACAGGTTTGAGCAGTGAAGTGGCTAAGTTTGCAGATGGCACCAAACGTTTCCGAGTGGTAAAGACCAGAAGTGATTGTGAGGAGCTCCAGAAGGATCTCTCCAGACTGGCAGAATGGGCAGCAAAATGGCAGATGCGCTTCAATGTCAGTAAGTGTAAAGTCATGCACATTGGGGCAAAAAATCAAAACTTTAGATATAGGCTGATGGGTTCTGAGCTGTCTGTGACAGATCAGGAGAGAGATCTTGGGGTGGTGGTGGACAGGTCGATGAAAGTGTCGACCCAATGTGCGGCAGCAGTGAAGAAGGCCAATTCTATGCTTGGGATCATTAGGAAGGGTATTGAGAACAAAACGGTTAGTATTATAATGCCGTTGTACAAATCTATGGTAAGGCCACACCTGGAGTATTGTGTCCAGTTCTGGTCGCCGCATCTCAAAAAAGACATAGTGGAAATGGAAAAGGTGCAAAAGAGAGCAACTAAGATGATTATGGGGCTGGGGCACCTTCCTTATGAGGAAAGGCTACGGCGTTTGGGCCTCTTCAGCCTAGAAAAGAGACGCTTGAGGGGGGACATGATTGAGACATACAAAATTATGCAGGGGATGGACAGAGTGGATAGGGAGATGCTCTTTACACTCTCACATAATACCAGAACCAGGGGACATCCACTAAAATTGAGTGTTGGGCGGGTTAGGACAGACAAAAGAAAATATTTCTTTACTCAGCGCGTGGTCGGTCTGTGGAACTCCTTGCCACAGGATGTGGTGCTGGCGTCTAGCCTAGACGCCTTTAAAAGGGGATTGGACGAGTTTCTGGAGGAAAAATCCATTATGGGGTACAAGCCATGATGTGTATGCGCAACCTCCTGATTTTAGGAATGGGTTAAGTCAGAATGCCAGATGTAGGGGAGAGCAGCAGGATGAGGTCTCTTGTTATCTGGTGTGCTCCCTGGGGCATTTGGTGGGCCGCTGTGAGATACAGGAAGCTGGACTAGATGGGCCTATGGCCTGATCCAGTGGGGCTGTTCTTATGTTCTTATGCCAAGGCCTGACACCCGGGAGTCGGCTTCTCAGAGTAAGAGCCTGCTGGCTATCACCTTCTACTGGGTTGCAGAAAGTGAAAGCCTGAGCACAGGTTGCTCTGCCCATTTATACACTGCTGATGTTAGTGTGTATGTGTGTGTGTGGCTTTAGGGCTTAATGCCCATACATGGTGATGACTTGTAGGTGGGCCAGTAATTCTAACTATCATTAACTTCCACATGGAAAATGGAATTTTTTACCTTAGAGGGAAGAGATTTAACTTTTTTAAAACCATCTTTACCCCCTTTACACAAGTTTACTCATAATAGTGATTATGGGCCCAATCGTGAGCTGGACCAGCACTCGTGTTGACCTCCAGCGCCAGCACTGGGTGTCACTGGGAGTAAGGCATGCCTGCGACACTCTGTGCCAAGTCAGTGCCAGTGCCATCCCAGTGCCAGTCCCTACACTATTTCTGAACTTTCCATCAAATTTCTTCAAATTTAATGGCTGATGGAAAGTTGAGAAATCATGAACCAATGGCGCCTTGAATCACTTTGTTGACTTGCTCAACAAGATTGTCTGTCACCTCACCACAGTTGCAGGGGAGTACCAAGGATGTGGTAGGGAGCATATATGATGATTCTGTATGAAACCGTGACTAAGAAATTAGGCTATTGCAAGTTTTGTGCAAAGTGAGTGCCCAAAAACCTCATGGACAATCCCAAAAAGCAGTGAATGGGGTCTGCGTTGATGTTCTTTGACAAGGACATACAAACACTTGTGCCACACTATGACAAGTATCTCAATTTGAGTGGTTATTATATTGAGAAGCAGTGTTTATAGTTAGTAACTTCTTTGCATAATAGAATTGTTTTCCTTCATTCTTTTTTTTAACAGCCTACGAGTGATTACTTTCCAAAAAAGCCTAATATCTGAGTTGCACAACCTGATCTTATATGACTTTAGGAAGATATTTATCTGTTCTTTTTCAGAAAGGCATTTATCTACTTGGTAATTATTAAAATAACTATTATTTTTACACCTCTTCAAAAAAAAATCCAGAGGGACAACACTGGCAGTTAAATCCTCAGCCCTAGTCTGTGCTGACTGCAATGTGTCACTTGAAAATGGTGTAGGGCTCCATCTGTTAATGTGACTGTTGTATCACTGTAACTGTTGGTCTGGTAACAGAGACAGATGTAATGCTGTGGCATGGCCAAGCATGGATTTCTATTTAGGCGGCTCTTCTTGCTGCTACTTTTTCAGATGATGTTCCTTCCTATTATGTGCCAGAACCAAAAAAGAGCATGTCATATTAGAAGCATCCAAGACAATGTATATAAACCAGGAGAAGCCATGATTGGTGGGATTTTCTCTCTAGTATTGCCTCTGGTACACTTGCTCAATTTTAGAGAAGTTCCTGGTCAGAATTATGAGAATTCCCTGTAAGTTCTTTTTTTAAAATTTTAAAATAATCTCATTTTTCTGAGATCAGTGGGTCCAACAGCTGCATGAGCAAGTCTGAGAGGTGCAATTTATCAAAGATTGACAAGCAAGTGATTGGGACAGATGGATCGGTTCATCTCCTACTTATAACAAATTTATTGGCATCACAGAGTGTTCCACAAGTTAAGGATTTTGCAACACTCGAAATGAGCTTAAACTAAGTTTGTCTAAGGAAGACACAGACCATAAGCTTTTATAGCAATCAGTAGTCAGCTTCATGATAAACTTGATTGTATTTTATTGGAGATTGGTACATAGATAGATTATTGTATAGCAACAGAAATGGAAATTGAGGAATTGGCATTACTGGATCATTTGAGTAAACATATCACAGTGGAAATGCATTATTTCTTCAAATTATAATAAGTTATGTTGTTTCCATTCTATAGTTTGCTTATGGTACAGCTGAAAGGACGTTAAGTAGTAGAATTCACTTCCCTTCATTGTACTGGACTGCACCAAGGGAAACTATGCATCACGCTGGGATTGTCCAGCTACTTCTGCATTTCAGATGGATGTGGGTTGGCCTCGTGGTTTCGGATGACGAGGATGGAGAAAGCTTTGTGCTGAGCCTGACACCACAGCTTGCCCAGAACAATATTTGCATTGCATGGTTGCAAAGGGATTCAGAAAAAAAATATGAGCTTGTTAAAAAAATAGAAGGGTTAAAATTAACAATTTTAACAACTGAGGTCAAAGTGATTATTGTTGGTGGGAATACAAAGTTGTTCCAGTTTTTATTGATCTTGGAAAGGATTGAATATAATATAAGGACTTATATAAGGAAGGTTTGGATCATGCCACCTCAGTGGTATATCTCTTCATCTTCTGGGCAATTGTTGGGTACCAACATTTTGCATGGAGCATTGTCTTTCTTATTCCACGCAAGTTCAGTGCCAGCATTCGAAGACTTTCTGCTGACCTTAAAGCCTGATGAGACACTGAAGAACTTTCTCTGTTTGTTATGGCAATTTGAATTCATACACTGTCAAAGATGTGAAGGAGAAAAGAAACTGAGGAAAGCTCCTCTGTCTTTCTTTGAGATGGCTATGTCTGGTGAAAGCTACGGTATCTACAATGCTGTCTATGCTGTGGCACATGCTCTACAAGCCACATACTTGACTAGACAGAGGAACCTGCAACACAGAAGCAATTTTGAGTCTTTCAGTGTTCATCCATGGCAGGTAATCTCACTGACAGATTGAACAACAGTTAGTGTTGTGTGGTGGCTAAGAAAGTGAGTAGTGATTCAGGATTAAATGAATCTCACATCTGAGGCTCACATCAACAGAGGAGGACCTCTGTTCAACCTATCCAAAGTTGATGAATTCCACACAGAAGAGATTCACATGCAAGGAAGAGAGAGGAAAGGAGGTAATTAAGGCAATTAACATCCTTCAGGTAATTAACAGCCAAGTCTTACTGAAATCCCCCCACTGATGCAGCCACACCTACAATGCATGCACTGCATCTCTGGGAGGGGCAGTTGAAAGGTCTCCCTGAGGTGTGTGAATAGCATGATCTACTGCTAGCCCTGAATCTGCCTGCTTCCTGTCACATCTCCTCACTCTGTAGGCACTATAGACATTTTGATAGGACCTCCAAAGGTTCAGTATTTTCCTGGGAATAGGGTGTTGCACAGATGGTCGCCCTCTGTCTGATCTGCTCACCTGGGCTGGTGGCAGCAGATACATTCTACAAAGGCTTTTCTCCATTCAGCTGCATATCCAACCAGGGGAGAGAGGGGAGCAGTAAGGGAGTCAGTGCACTAACCAGTAGCACTACTGCCTTGGATCAGCCCACAGAGTTAAGTCCCTTCCCTTTACTTTGTCAGATTGATTCACTGCAATGATCTTATAAACTTTTTATAACATTGCTTCAAATATCAGTTGGTTCACACGGACTGAAAATGACAGAATGCAGGAGAGCTGACTGGACTCTTACTGCAACATTTTCTTATGTACTTCTGTTGCTGTGTTAAAAGAGCCTATGATAAGAGAATGATAGACTTTGTGCTTAAAGATCATTAGCCCAAGGCTAACAGGAGGTTTGTATAAGAAGTAGGAATATCCATTTGTACTTCCACTTATGGGGTTCCTGGTTGCCATAGCTTTCTGTGTTCATGTGTCATTTCATGCTATTCTGAAGGGTTCCTTAGACTTCTGGACCACAATGGAGCGCATGGTGCTGAAGTGGGAAGAAAGAATTGGAAGGTCTCAACTTCTGGGAGTTTTCCTGGATTCCAGTTCAGAAACTTACTGGTTTTCTATCCCACTCTAGCTCCACTCTTTCTTGAAAAACATCCATTTCAACAATGGTGCTGGGCATGAAGTCTTGTTCAGAAATGGGGAATTCTTGTCTGGCTATGATATCATCAACTGGGTCACATTCCCCAATCAAACTTTCCTTAAAGTCCCGGTTGGGATGATCTCACCAAGCCAAGAATTCACCATCAATGATGATGCCATCGTGTGGAACAGCAGACTGAAGCAGGTATGAACATACTGCACCTCTAAATTACAAATGTGTGTGACAAGTTATTAGAATTCCCTCTTTTATCTATCCAGTGTGTCCTCTCATAATTAACAACAGCTAAAAAGAAATGATTTTTTTCCCATGGTAAAAATGAAGATGCAAACATAGGCATATTTCTTAGGGCAGCTGGAAAGAGGGATATGGGGGTAAATTTATACACTTCCTTACTCAGAAGGGCCAGCATATGTCCTGTGACAATATGATAGTGCAATTGTTGGTGCCAAAATGTTCCAATATCATTTTTACTGGGTGTGTAATACATGTGTAACATGAATGCATGGAGGAAAATCAATTGCCTCTGCAAGGATGAAGCACAGTGGCTCTTGACACAGATCTATGGAATGCCATGAAATGCAGGTGGAAACAGAAGGCACTTCCCACTAGCACACAGTGGTGAGATTTCATATATGATCAGCAATTGATACATTGTTATTGATGTGACATCAAAAAGACTGCAGTACAATGTACACAGCAATCAGTCGCACAGCTAAGACCTAAATATCAGCAGTTTCTAGGTGGAAGAAAGAGAAAAGGGAAAGGAGAAAAGGGTGCATAATGGCCCAAGCAAAGGATGGGAGAAAGGAGGGAGCAGAACATAGGGAAATCAGTAGGGTTACTCTGGGGGAAATAGGGTTGAAGAACCATGGGTTTTGTTCTAGTGCAGGGCTTTTCAAACTGGGGTGTTGTGATGCCCCAGCCTGTGGGCCCTGGCCTCTGCTCCCTTAAGGGGTGGGGGCAGCCTGGAGGCAGGGAGGAGGCAGCGGCACAATCCCCAGGATCACGCAGCTCAGGGGGCTGCAGGGGCTTGGGTGCACTTACCCAAACCTCCTGCAGCCTCCCCGGGGTGCGGTGAGCCAGATGCGATCTTTAGCAGGGCTCCCCGCAGCAGTAAAAGTGGAGCGATCGCGCCCCACCTCTGCTAAAGTGGAAGTGGAGTGTGATCGCTCTGCTTTCACTTTCACTGCTGCAGGGAGCCCTGCTGAAGATCACACAGGGCTCCCTGCACCCCTGGGACGCTGCCAGAGGCTTGGGTAACTGCACCCAAGCCCCTGCAGTCCCCTGAGCAGCACAATCCTGGGGATCGCGCCGCTGCCTGCCCCCCTCTGCCTGCCCCCCACCCCCACAAGCACTTACAGTGGCTCAAACTCTCCATGAGAGTTTGAAAACCACTCCTCTAGTGGGAAGGGAGGGGGAAAGGAGAAATACAGGGCAAAAAGAAGAGCAAAGCAGAAAAGAATCAAGAGTGAAAAAAACAGAATAAGAAGTCCTAGACTCACACACATACCACAATCACACCACAGTACAGAGGATAGAAATACTTAGCATGTTTTCAATATGAGTGCACACAAGACAAAAGATAAGGGGGCCAATGACCGGGGGTGCAAAAGCACAGTGATTTCCTGGTCCAAGATGAGAAGAACATCACCAAAGAGCTTGAAAAACAAGCCTAAGAAGACTGGGCAGGAGTCTGAAATGATTTCAGAAATGAAAATAAGGCAAGGGAGGTGAGATTGCTTGGGGGGGGGAGGTTCAGCAGGCACTACAACTCTGGTTTGTGCTCAAGGGAGGGGGACTTAGAAGAAGGGAGAATGGTTGGAAAGAGAAAAGAAGTAGCCTCTTTCCTGTCTTGGAATCACACAGCAGAATCTCACAGCCTGATTCCTGCCTTGGAATCACACCAGCACAGCAGTCTTTGGGTAGAAGAGAGAATGGGGGTAGATGACACAGGCCAACAGGTCTTGGAGCAATTCATGAACCCAACAATAGTACTGAAAATAGGCAAATGACAGAGAACAACATGGGAAGGGGTTGTGACCCAGATTTGTGTGCCCAAATACCTGAAGGGAGGCTTTGAAGCTGTTGTGGGTTGAACTCATCATGAAGCTTCCTCTCGTATCTTGATGGCTCTAAACTGGTGACCCCTTGCTTGAAACACTTTCCTCTGTTGTTCTGGATCCTGTTGGGAGCATGGCAGAATTTTCCTTGATTGATTGGAAAACCTGTTCCTTAATTATTGTTGGACTCATGATTGATTTTTCAGTGAGTTTGGTGAGGAAAGCTAAGGTTTGAAGGTACTACTTATGTTTTCACTAACACTTTTGAATCAGAAGGTTCCCAGTATTTGGCTTGATTACAGGTTGAAATCTGTTGACTCAACAAGGTGCAGTCAGTTATGGAATTTCCCAAATGGAAGGCAAAACTTCTAAACCAACCTGCAAGAGCAGGCTGGTGCTTTACACCGATAAACTGATGTCAGATCTTTTCCTTGAGGACGGGGGGACTGGATGCTTCTTCCCCTCGGCCCATTAAAACATTTTCTGAGACTGTTTTGGGTCATGCTTGCTTGCCATTCATCCAGCAAACATACACATGCTTATAAAAATGTGTCAGACAATTCAAAGAACAGCATGTCACAGCTGTGCAACACCTTCCCTTCTCATTTTGTGGCCTGCCAAGCCCTTCTGTACTCATGTCTGCGGCACTGGGTGCTTGCAAAGATCCAGGCCAATAAAATGATCCAGAAACGGCATGGTGAGTTGCCTTGGATCCAAAGGCCAAGAGAGAGGTCAGGCTTTTGAGAATCAAAGCAATCAGACACATTCTGCTCTATCAGGCTGGCTAGGATGAAGTCATTTCTTCTTGGGGAATTCCACAGGTGGTTTCTCTTTAGCATATACTTTTCTTCTTGCTGCATATTCAACCCTGTCAACAAAACCCACCTCCTAGGCACTTGGCACTCCTGATTTAGAAAAAGCAGATTAGCAAAACAAAAGCAGGATCCTCAACCCTGGCTGTCCTCACCAACTCTGTGGCCAAACTCAATCAAGGAGCCATGCTACTATAGCAACTGGCCTCCTGAGCTAACTAACTGCCCTTCAGCCAGGTGTAAGAAGAATACGAGAACACATTTAGGACTGGGGCTATGCTGTCAAGTTCACTCACACCATAATGAATGATGGCTTGTAGACAGAACCCCTCCAAATTTCTTCTAGGGTTCTATGGGAGAAAAGAGACATAAAAAACTGGGTCCTCAAGCTGTCATATCTTTTGTCCATTGCTTATTTGTCTGCCTTGCTGCTAATGCATTTGTCTTTGACCTACTTGTACTGTGTTAAGCCATCCCCATTCCAACTGTCATCCAAGGATTCCATCTATCATGCCAAGTTGGAATCCAGCATCAGCAATACCGGCTCATTTCTCCTTTCCAGAATTTCTCCTTTCCAACCACTGATCTCTCTCTAAGTTCTGCCAAACCAGTGCTAATGAGGGCTGGCCAGTGATCCTTATTGGCTCCCTCTTTATAGCCCTATTCATACAGTCTCTAACCAGGCAATGCAGTTAAAGTGCACTATCAGCATTGCATATCAAAAGGCATATTTTCCTCAGTGACGGTTTTTACCTCCTATAACAAATATTGACCAGAGAGAGAGAGAGAGAGAGAGCACTTATGCATAAGGGCAGGCTCCCCAAAGTGAGTGGGGAAGCTGCGAAAAAAGAGGATAGGATCCAATGCACGCCATTGCCTTGATGTCATCAAGCTGTCCTGTATCACTGTCGGTGCCCCTGCTATGGACCTCTGAATATGGCTCACAATACCGACCACATCTCCCCATGTTTAGGTGCCTCCTCATTCCACATGTGTTGACAGCTGCCATGGTGGACACATCAGAAAAGTTTGGGAGGGGAAACCTGTTTGTTGCTATGATTGTATGCCATGCTCAGAAAACACAATTTCTAATCAGACAGGTAAGTGCAGCCATAGAGTCGGTGGGCTACAACATTTTGAAAGCCTTAATATGGACTTCAGTTCTCAGAGGTCCTGAATCAGTTATTGGTAGTAATAACTACCAAGTAACTACTGAGTTACTGCAGATGGAGGGAGGAATGTCAAGACTGGTTTTAGACCTTGATAGTGTCAGGCAAGGCATTGGAATGGTGTTTAAAATGCAAGTGGTGAATGGGAAAAGTGGCTGGAGTAGGTTGGCCACTTTTTTAACTTGACTTGACTTTTTGTTTCTGAAAAGGTAGAGAACAGTGGTCAATAATCAAAAGCCAAAGGGAAAAAAAGAAAACAGAGAGAAAGGTTGTTATACCAAGTCAAAACTGAATTGGTCTCTCCAGAATGCAAATGTTATACCCCAAAGCATGACTTACACTAAACCATAATATCACTCACCTGAAAGTCAAGACACATGTTCCTAAGACCCACTTGAATGTATAAAGTTATCCAAAGTGAGCTCATCAGAATTCCCTTGCCTAAATGATTTACCATCTATTAGCCCAAACCAATTTGTGTGATTTGCAGCCCAATCCTAACCTGTGCTGGCACAGAGGGGCCACATGACCTACACTGTATCCAGCGCAGGTTAGGAAGATGCTGGAGGTCTACTCAGTGTAAGGGGACATTTGTCCCCTTATGCTGGATAAAGCCCCAGCCTGCCCAATGGGGCTTCCTCGATCAGCACCAACCCCATGTAAGGCCAGCAGGCCTAGGAAGGGGGTTAGGATATGGTGGAGACCTCATCTAACAATCCTGTCCCTCTCCTGGGCTTGTCCAGTACCGTTCCACCCTCACATGCCCTGTTACACCTCTTCCCCCCTTCATTCTACCCTCCTCCACCTGAGGTGAATCTGGTGGCATGCATTAGATAGTGCCCCCTCCTTTTTGAATCCCCTTTCTCTGTTGGATATGCAGCAGCTAAAGAGCTGGCACAGGTCTGAGAAAACAGATTGGTGAGTGGGAGCCTTACAGGGAGGGAAGGGGAAATACGTTCCTTTGCCTTTTCCAATCCACCACCCTGCTGGATACAGGTTAGAGGATAGAATTGAGCCCTAAGTTTCTTAGAGAACAAGCTAGAGCTAGTCATGACTAACCTATTTAGGATACAATAGCCAGGACCAACATTTTTATCTTCTTTTTTTGCAGACATGGATGATTGTTTTGAATGCCCAGAAGATCAGCATCCGAACAAGGGGAGAAATCAGTGCCTTCCTAAGGTTCCTCACTTTCTGTCCTATGAAGAGCCTTTGGGGATCACCTTGGCTGTCTTGGCTCTGGTTCTGGTTCTAATCACAATGTCTGTGCTAGGAATTTTCATTCAGCATCGAAACACCCCCATCGTCAAAGCCAACAATGAGCTGCTCACCTATTCTCTTCTCCTATCCCTCTTCTTGTGTTTCCTCTGCTCCTTGCTCTTCATTGGCCGGCCTCGGGCAGTGACTTGCTCTCTGCGACAAACAGCTTTTGGTATCATCTTCTCAGTGGCTGTTTCTTCTGTGTTGGCCAAAACCGTCACTGTGGTCCTGGCTTTCATGGCCACCAAGCCAGGAAGCAGGATCAGGAAATGGTTGGGGAAAAGAATGGCAAACTCGGTTGTTCTTTCCTGTTCCCTGATTCAAGTAGGAATTTGTATTGTGTGGCTGTGCACTGCCCCACCATTCCCACATCTGGACATGCACTCTCTGACTGAAGAGATTGTGGTGGAATGTAACGAAGGGTCCGTCATCATGTTTTATTCTGTCCTGGGCTACATGGGATTGATGACTCTGGTGACCCTCACTGTGGCCTTCTTTGCCAGAAAGTTGCCCAGCACCTTTAACGAAGCCAAGTTCATCACTTTCAGCATGTTGGTGTTTTGCAGTGTGTGGTTGTCATTTGTTCCAACTTACCTGAGCACCAAGGGAAAGTACATGGTAGCTGTAGAGATCTTCTCCATCTTGGCCTCAAGTGCTGGTTTACTGAGTTGTATCTTTTTCCCCAAATGCTATATAATAATTCTGAGGCCTGAGCTGAATACCAAAGCCCAACTAGTACTGAGAAGTAAGTAGGAGCATAGGAATTTGGCAAGTCTGTATTAAAAATATTCAGCAGTAGTGATGTGAATCTGGAAGTAACTATGTAAAAGCATATTCCAGATCCTGGCTCCCTCTCTCTATCCAAGCATTTACTTACATGAAATCTAATCTATGGAGAAACTGAACAAATTCAAAACTATGTGTTTATTTAAATTTCCCCCTCTGTCTTCCTGTAGTATCACAGTGGATGGAAATGGGGAATACTGCTTTGAAATGAGGACTACTGTTTGAATTGAAGATGCTCTGTTTTGGGATATCTGGGAACTTTGAAATGATTAAGGGCCCAGTCCTATCCAATTTTCCACTGCCGGTACAGCCATGCCAATGGGGCATGCACTGCATTCTGTGGTGGGAGGCAGTCACAGAGGCCTCCTCAAGGTATGGGAACATTTGTTCCCTTATCTCGGGGCTGCATTGTGGCTGCACAGATGCTGGAAAGTTGGCTAGAATTGGGACCTAAGTTCCGTGCTGTAGGGCCAAGTTGAAATCAAATGTGAAATGATCTGAAGTTAGCCAGAGAGCCAGGGGTCCATTTGGTTAGAAGAATAAAATGGCCATTTCTGGTGCCAGGTGAAAAAGTTACCAGGTGCAGCAGCAGACCTCCCCAGCCCCGTGCCTGGGGCAAAGGTCCGTGATGGCGCCCCCCATGGGCTGTCACCGCCCCCCTGCTCAAAAAGCCACCCCCTCACCTGATTTTCATGGAGCCTCACATGACCTCCACCTGCATCAGAAAAACCTCTGTGAGGTTCCTTGACACTTTAAACTGTGCTTCCGGGAAACCGGAAGCACAGTTTCCGCCCCCATCGGGAGCCTCAGAGAGGCTCCCATGGGGTCCTGGTGGTTGGCGCCTGGGGCTTTTGCCCCAGGGACGTCTATGGTAGGTCTGCTGCTGACCAGGTGGGAACTGGAAAGGAGTGATTTCACAGGTGGCTGTTATTGGGGTTGTCTGATGATCTAGGATTTACAAGAACAATCTCCAGGTGTTATTAATTTGGAGTTAATCCAGCACCTGCGCTACATGCCCTGGCAGCTGAGTGGTCAGTCATGACTCAGCAGAATTTAGAATTATTGGATTGGGCTGGACCCATGTGGGCGGAAAAGTGATCCTACAAAGTGCAGAATTTAGAATTATTTGATTGGGCTGGACCCATGTGGATGGAAAAGTGATCCTACAAAGTGCAGAATTTAGAATTATTGGATTGGGCTGGACCCATGTGGACGGAAAAGTGATCCTACAAAGTGCAGAATTTAGAATTATTTGATTGGGCTGGACCCATGTGGACGGAAAAGTGATCCTACAAAGTGCACAATTTAGAATTATTTGATTGGGCTGGACCCATGTGGATGGAAAAGTGATCCTACAAAGTGCAGAATTTAGAATTATTTGATTGGGCTGGACCCATGTGGACGGAAAAGTGATCCTACAAAGTGCGGTTCTTGAGTCTGGGATGCAGTAGGACACTTTGTCCATCTAAACCAGCAATTTTCAACCTTTTTCAACTCACAGCACACTGACTAAGCACTAAAATTGTCAAGGCATGCCATCAGTCTTTCGACAATGTCTAGGCACACCATGCTGCTGGTAGGGGGCTCACATCCCCCATTGATCCTACTAATAAATGACCTTCCTCCAAATTCCTGTGGCACACCTGTGGACCACTTGTGGCACACCAATGTGCCATGGCATAGTGGTTGAAAATGGCTGATCTAAATAGCTATCTTGCACAATGAACTTAGAATATTTCAACATGTAATACATGGATGTAGTTAGTTTATTGTTTTGCTGCTGCCTTTGAAAGTATGAACTCACTCACTCGTGGACCCTTCTTTGATAGCCCCATTGTGGGATGGTGGGATTTTCCTCTGACCTACTAACATGATTGAGCTCTACTAAATATTTTCAATATATTGCTGGAGTGTATATGTTTTTGTTGGCCAGAGGGAAAGTCCCTTGAAAGATTTGGGTAAGATTTTTGAAGATTCATTTGACATCTTCCCTTCTTCTGCCTTTAGTTGAGCCGTTAAGTCAGAGAGGCGCATGCAGGAAGGACATTGGGAAGTAAAGCTCTCAGTGACTCACAGGACAATGGTGTCACATGACTTGAATGGTGCTATGTCATAGCTAACTTTCTTTGGATATGACACACTCTATTTAGCATAAACTATGCTATTCTAGGATGCTGCTACTTAAGTGTACACTATTTCCAGTCCTTCTCTGCTTCCTTATTAGGCAGATGTCAACTGAAGTTGCATCACTACATCCTAAATGTCAGTGCGACTTAAGGCGCAATCCTAACCAACTTTCCAGTGCTGGCATTGCTGTGCCGGTGGGGCAAGTGCTGCATCCTACAGTTGGGGAATAGTGACAGAGGTCTCCTCAAGGTAAGGTAATGTTTGTTCCCTTACCTTGGAATTGCATTGCCCTTACCTAGGCACTGGAAAATAGGTTAGAATTGTGCCCTTAGTGTTGTACTGTTACGAGCTGCTGTGCACAGCTGTTTGACGTTTCTGTGCCTCATGGCCGAACCACAATCACCCCCAGCGACAAGGAAGACTCAGAGGCAGAAGTCATCCACCACACTCCTCCTTTACTGTATGTACAGATATTTACAATGTCCAAGTAGTACAACGGTACACGATCCACTCTTCCAACCAACGTAGCCTCCGGCTCACAATGCTCTGCTTCTCCCACATACTTGCTTGCCTCTGCTGGACATTTATATTTCTTGCAGCCAATCACAGCATGAGGATTACTGCACAGTCATGCTGACTGTGCTGCTGCTGCCACACACACACACACACACTCACATGAGATCTCCTGATGCACATCACCCGATGTTGCATCAGCTTAAGGATCCCAGGATGCTGTGCACTCCTGGTTTGGCCAAGGCTTCAGGCCTGATACTGTGCAGCCAGTAAATTACCAGTCAGGCCAGGGTTCAACCCGTGACATGTACCAAGGTCGGAGAGGTGGGGGTGGTTCAACCCAGGTGCAAGCAATAAGAGGGTGTCAACTTTGCTGTTGCTTTGAATGCAACAGGGGAATCTATGGGGCAGGGGCCAGGTCTATCTGACATTTGAAGTAGCAGATAGATCTGGCTTCCACCAGGGAGGGGGGATCTCATTGCAGAGGCCATATTCACCAGCCACTTTGAATGCTGGGTAGACCTGGTTTCTCCTGGGGGGTCTCAATAGAGAGGTCAGTACTACCCAAGGCTTCCAGTGGCCCGGGCGGGTGGGAGGCCTCAAATGTCAAGTATGCTAGGTACTCCACTGGTGTGTCTCATCTGTTCAACTAAAGCAGGGGTGTCCAAACTTTTTGGCAGAACGGCCGCATCATCTCTCTGACGCTGTGTCAGGGGCCGAGGGGAAAAGTAATTAATTTATATTTCAAATTTGAATAAATTTACATAATGAATATATTAGAGATGGAACTTATATGAATGAATGAAGGCCTTGCAATAACTCAAGGCCTATAAAAGGCCTTGCACAAAGCAAGACCGGCCTTTCCTTCTCTGCAGCTGCTGCATCACAGACGTAAACAGCAAGCAGTGGAGGGAGCCCTTGTCCCACAGCTCACACAAGAGGTTGAACAGTTGGCCGTCATGCTGAGAGCAGTTGTGTCGAGCCAGTGTCATGAATAAATCCCAGTTAGGCCTAAGTTGGCATTAGAAGCCTGAACCAAACTAAGAAAGTGTAACTGAGCAAGTTGCTAGCAGTTTCACAGCTGCAGGAATGTGGGTAATAAAACAAAAGGAAAGGAATGTGTTGTCTCTCCTCTGATGGCCAGAAAGGACAGATAACAGAATTACGACCAATTAAAGTGCTTGGCACCAAAGTGGACAAGGAGCCTCCTTATCAGGGGTGATTGAGTGCAGCTGTGAATCTTCAGTTGGGAGGGAGAAGAACTATGAGGGGTTAGCAACAAGGCCAACTTTGAGAAGATTCTGCTCATTAAAAGTTCTGATTGGACAGTCTAATAATTATGAAGTCACCTTAGTGATATTAGCATAAAGGTATAATAAGGAGTGCCCAGGGGGTGTGGTTGTTCCCTCTTGGACAGAGAGTCTTGGGTGCAACGACCTGTACGCATGTAAGCTCCATTGTCCAGCATGGGCACCTGTCCCCATAGGTAGCCCTGGAGCTAAGTGATCTGCAAAGGGTGACCCAGGTGAGAGATAGGTATTAATAGAGATAGCCAGCTAGCTTTATTATTTTATTGCTGATATGTTTCCTAGATGTTTATGCCTCTAGCATTTGCTGCCTTATTGTAGAGTGTGTAACCTTATGTACTTAATAAACCAAAATATCTTTTACTACGTTGCTGCATTGTCTATTGGGAACAAAGGTTCAGAATCCTGCCTAGCCGTTCAGCAAGCTACCAAGTACTCATTGAGGTCTAGTACCTTGAGGACTGAGGCTTTAATTAAGAAAGAGCTCAATGCCTGCAAGGGCTAGCTAAGTCTAGAGGGTCTCAGTGTCCCTGGACCGAGTCACTGGCAAGTCCAGGGTGGTGGCAGTACTACCGGGCAAGGGGCCTTGAGAGCTTTAAGGTTCAAATAACCAAGAGCCCTAAGTCTCCAAACCCCCCTTGATTATGACAGACAGCGTGGGCTCCAGCAAGTCTCCAGAGGGCCAGAGGCTTATTGGAGACTGGGGGCCCCCTGCGGGCCAGACTGGGAGTTCTTGAGGGCCGCAAGTGGCCCTAGGGCTGGGGTTTGAACTAAAGAACAGAGAAGAGCTGTGATAACATGCAACGTATTTTCTTGGAAGATTTTGCTGAATATGTTGCCACAGAGAACATGGTTATTTCAGGCAGTAATTGTGAACCCTGCCATTATCTCAAACAACTGTGATTAATCATCTTTCATTCAGAAGCCCATGTGGATTTATCTTCCAAGGCTTCTGGCAGAATCAATAAACACATGTGAAAATGTGTGTCAAAGACTTCAGTTATCATTCAGTGCTGGAGTGGAGTTCTGTGAAAAAGCAGGGATGGAACCTTCAAACTTTGGATAGTTTTCTGTTTAGGTTTTTCAGGGCAGGCTTCACATCCGTTCAGCAGACGATTCAAGACCTACTGAAGGTCCGATGTAATTAGACCAGTGTGAGAAGATCATGAGATAAATAGAAGAGATTCTGCCTCATGATATCAAGTCTTCCAGATCACGATGAAATTGCTATTGCTGCTGTGTTTATTGTTCGTTCTGCTTCAAACAGAATGCAAGAGAAATACTTCTATGTGCAACATGAGAGATGCCCTGCATATCCCACATGAGTATTACCAGGCAGGTGACCACATAATTGGTGGGATTTCTTCTCAGATCATCTTCATGATTGAACCCATTTCCTTTGCAAAACATCCAACGACAAACTTTATTTTTGAACCTGTGTAAGGATTTTTTTAAAATTTTGCATGATATGCAATAGATTATAGAACTATGTAAACGTAGATAATACTCGCAACATCATGTGAGAAATCTGAAATGATCCCTTAGACATCATTGTGAAAACCTATAGCCATTTCATCATATATGAAAACCTATAGCCATAAATGTATGCCTCCGTTTGTTGCACGCACATCGTTTTACATGACCCTTGTCACTTTCTTTATTTCAGTATGTTCTTATTTCAGAAAGGACAAGGGCTCATTTTAGAAAACATATCTGTTTCTTCTTCATTTTTTCTGCATTATCACTACAGGGCTTGTCGTCCATTCAACAGCCACCTTTTCACCAGGGGTGTGCAGTGTGGGGGTGGCAGGTGAGGCAGAACTGCCCCATCATTCATGGAAAAGCACCACAGCTGCTCCACCTGCTTATACCTGAGGAGACTTGCCTTGCACCTGCTTTCTTGGGTTGGAGACCCTTAGTCTAATCTTGTAAACAAGAAAACATTTTAGTTTATTTTTTTTTCCATTTCTCTATATGGTTGTGAAAATATGCACAGCTCAGTCTAGTTGATATGTGCAATTTGAATGATTTTCAGGCTATTATGCTATGAAATTGATTCTCTTCTAGTAGCCCATAAACACTAGCCAAGAGTTACTTAAATGCAGAATATTGATTTCATGCATCATCCACTTCTTGTCTTAGCGCAACAACAAAGAACTATCAGCATGTTCTGGCCTTGGTATTTGCGACAAAGGAGATCAATGACAACCCCAACATTTTACCCAATGTCACTCTGGGCTTCCATATCCATGACAGCTATTTTAATGCAAAAATGACGTACCAGAACACTCTGAACCTTCTTTGTAGCTTGAAAAAGCTTGTCCCCAACTACATCTGTGATGTTCCAAAAAATCTTCTTGCTGTCATTGGGGGGGCTTGATTCCGAAACTTCCCACTACATAGCCATCATCTTAAACCTCTTTAAGATTCCACAGGTATGATGAGTGAGTGGGTGAGTGAGTGTGAGAGAGTATCTTTGACTCTTGTCCTGTAACTTAGCATTTTTCTTCTGAGGCAGATAAATGGAAGGATATAAAGTTGATTAGCATAAATAGACATTTCTTCCTGATTTTTCCCCTGAAAGACAAAATACACAAAAGCCGATATTGCAGTTCTGTCATAGTGCTTAGAAATTTTGGGGGGTTAGTCTTTATAATCTGAGAGAATGAAAGCAAAAATCAGGAAAAACCCTCTATGCCCAACTCCAATATATTTTTCCAGAATTGGTTTCTAAAGAGCAAAACTGTTCTCTTGCCATAGCAGAGCACTCAAGGAATAGAGGTGGAGCCTATTTATCTGCATTAGTCCCATTCCGTCACTCGGCATGATTAAGAAAAAACGCATTGTGCTAAATTCCATAGAGTTACGCAAATACACTGCAGCCTGACACTTCCAGAGGGAAGGAAACTAAGGCAGCTGTTATCAATCTGCTCCCCTCCGCTCTGTAAGCCCTCCCCATTGCCAGCTTCTTTCACATGGGATGCTGATCTTTTAAGAGTCCAGCCCTATGTGTTTCTACTCAGAAGAAAGCCCCATTGTAGTCAATGGGGCTTACTGCCAGGAAAGTGTGGAGAGGATTGTAGGCTGTATCTCATGCTTTGCTTGGTGGGAAGGCTTGCTTGTGTCGGTGATTGCCTGCACCATCTCAATGGGGGTGAATTTGGTAAACACTCCCTGAGCACAAGCGCGCGAGCTCCACCTTGCTGCATGTGTTCTGGCTGCAGATATTTTCAGGCCCCCTTCCCCTCTTCAGCCTCTTTGCTGACTCAGGGGCTCCAGGAGTGTTACTGTTCCTTTGCAAGGGGAACCTCTTCCAGGGCTCCAGGGCTATTTCCCTGCCTGGGCAAGGCAGAGCCTTTTTGCAGTGTTTTGGGCTGCCTGGAAATGGAGTGAGATGCCAGCGCAGAGCAAAGGAGGTGAAGGTGTGTGTGACTTTTGGTTCCCCCACCCCATTCGCGTTGAGACAAATCTGCAGATAAAAAATTTGTGGATAAATAGGCTGCACCTGTATTTGGAGAATAGCAAAGATGTTTCAGCTGTAGTATGTCTGAATGTCAGGCATTTTGTACAGATAATAGCTCAAATTCATTTTAATCAGCCATTCATTGTTTCTTAATTGGAAACTCATAATTGGAATTACTTCTCCTTGTTTAATTCACAGCTGAACTCTATCACCAGGCTGCATTGCCAGAACTCATGCTATGGCACCTCAGCCTGACGGGGGGGACTGGCGGAGCCCTGCTCTGCCAGATTGTGAACTCCATGTTGAACCAGAAGGCCTGACGCAGAGGATCTGGCAGCTGCACCCATAAAATAGCCAGTGAAGATGTGAGAAGACCCATTGCCAGGCTGGGGCATTCCTCAGGGGAAGGAAACAAAAGTTCCCTGAGGAGACTTCTGGTGGCTTCCCAGCACCTGTTAGCTATAGTGGTAGCCACTTTGGCTGATAAGATTGGGCTGCCCATGGTTTTGTGAAATGTGACATGCTGTTGTGTGCTTCTGGGCTGCAGGGTGGAGAGGGGGAGTAATGGTTCATGTTGGGGGGGGGGAACTGGGACATGTTGGGGTGGAGGAGATGAATCTGTTGGCAGTTGCTCACACTGAGTCTTATTAAATAACTCCCTGTCCATTTTCACTTCTCAGACATACATCACCAAAATGGCTGGTGTATGTTCAAAGAAAATCATAGGCAGCCTGTAGGTTTACCTGTAGGTAAATAAAAATGATTTTGGTGTGGCTGAATTCTATAGCATGGCAGGGGATAGGATTGGTCTAAAAATGTGCTAAGGTATGTTTTGTATTGCATATAGCATCACGTAAATTTCCTTGCATTAATATGCCATTTAAACTTCTATGAATGTTGTATCTGGTTAAGAAACCTTATGATATAGGAAACGTTTTATGATACATATTCAACTTTGTTTGAAGGGGCTTAAATGTTTCTGACTAATTGAAAGTAACCATCACTGTTGCTTAGGTCACATACTGCTATTTTACTCCAACGATGAAGGATGAGAGCCCTTCCATGTATCAAATGGTGCCCAATGTAGGACATGAGTACACCGGGATAGTCCAGCTGCTTCTTTATTTCCAATGGACGTGGGTTGGGATCATTGCACTCAATAATGACAAAGGAGAAAGCTTTGTGGAGACCCTGATTCCAATGCTTGCTGAGAAAGGCATCTGTCCTGCCTTCATTGACATGCTACCAAATTTGACTTCCCTTGATGATATAATTGAGGACTTCTTTGAAAAACCCAGAGCAAATGTGACTCTTTTTGTAGATGCTAACGAAGTCAAAGTATTTGTGGTAAATGCGGACACTCATGTTATGTTTGCTTTAAAGTGGTTCCTATATATGGCACAAATGGAAAATACAACAGAGACCATCATGGGTAAAGTGTGGACTATGACATCTGAGTGGGATTTCTCTTCACAAACATATTACAGAGGTTTGCGCATTGAAATCTTCCATGGTGCTTTATCCTTGACAGTTCATTCCAATGAGGTGCCTGGATTCCACAATTTCCTCCATATTCGAAATTCTCATTGGCCAAGAGAAGATGGCTTTCTGAGGGTCTTCTGGAAACAGGCATTTGTCTGTTTACTACCAGATTCCAAAGAGGATGATGAAACAATGGACAGATGTAGTGGCATGGAGAAATTGGAGAGCCTTCCTGGAACGTTTTTTGAAATGAGCATGACTGCCCAAAGCTACAGCATCTACAATGCTGTCCATGCCATAGCACATGCTTTGCACGCTATGAACCCGAGTAGACACAAACACAGGAGAAGAGTTGGGGGTGGACACAGCCTCAAATCCCCCAGTCAGTTACCTTGGCAGGTAACAAGCTGCAACTATATATTGAACCAGTCAATATATGAATAGCACTAAATCAGAACATAACAAGCCCCCTTGCTTGCTTTTAATGTTCATATGGTCAGCTATTTTGATTTTATCATGACTTATCTAAAAAATGTAAGTATTTTTACTTGCAATAGCTTTGTTCAGAGTGAGAAACATCTGTCTATTAGTTAAGGCCATCCATCTGTTCATGGCAAAGGTGAAGGAATTGACTCAAGTTTCCCACCTCTGGATTAGTCAATCTGAAAGGTAAAATACCAAAACATCAGACTCTTATATAAAGAGCTGGATAGTTTGAACTGCTGCATGTTCTGTTCCAGCAATGACAAAAATTATCTTGAATTGCTAACCACCTTTCCATCGCCTTGAGGTAAACAAAGGAACTGTGGCTAATTAAGAAACTGTCTTGCCAGGGTGGCCAAACTTGCTTAATGTTATTAGCCACATAAGGTAAACTTCAGATGTTTGAGAGTCGCAATATTTAGGAAGCATTTAAATTGTTAAATATGTAAGGGAACATTTGTTCTCTTGCACAGGGGTAATCCTCCACTTATCTGCATAGGTTACTTGGATCTGTGCCAGCCATGTTGCTGATGAAGTCCAAATGGACCCAGGAAGGCAGACTGATGTTGGGAAGTGGGATAGGATATAAGCAGCATCTCTGCCAACAATACTGCCCCCTTCCCAATCTCAATCCATCCCTATTTTGCCCTCCTCCCCATTTCACCCATGCCTTGTCTCTGCTGCCAATAGGAGCAGCACACAAAGACCTCTGCTGGATCCAGCAAGGTATGTTTGATAGCAGCAATGCTTCTAAATGGCTGCTGTTGGTGTTCCCCTGTTATAAACCTCTATGTGTGCACTAGAAGTGTGGTGTTGGTAGACCAGTGGCTTCCTAGGTCACTCTAATAGCAAATGACTTCTGGGTTGAAGGACACTGGTTATTGGGCTTCAACCAACTGGGAAGTAGGGTAAAGTAGGGTAGCTCCAGTTTTTGGATTGTCTGCCTTCCTGGTAACAGAAGTGCTGCTCTTTGTCCTGTTAAGAGGAACACTAGGGGACACAGGAAGGTCAGTAACATGGGCTGAGTGCCATGTTTCTTCCTCAAATCATTGCAGAGTGGGTTGCAGTGTTCTCTCCCAATCATCACACCAATACTTGAACACCTGTTCATGGAGAACCAGAAACTCCCTCTTTCTTTCTTTCTTTCTTTCTTTCTTTCTTTCTTTCTTTCTTTCTTTCTTTCTTTCTTTCTTTCTTTCTTTCTTTCTTTCTTTCTTTCTTTCTTTCTTTCTTTCTTTCTTTCTTTCTTTCTTTTCATCATTTATTCTTCCATGCCATTGCCTCTTTCAATCTAGCTTCATGCTTTTCTGAGAAGCGTCTCATTCAACAACAGTGCTGGAGACACCATCTCTTTTAATGCGAAAGGTGAACTGGCCACTGGCTTTGATATCATCAACTGGGTGACTTTCCCAAATCAAACTTTTGTAAGAGTGAAAGTGGGCAGGATGGATCCACAGGCTACACCTTGCACAGCGTTCAGCATTGATGAAGACATGATCACATGGCACAGCAAGTTTAATCAGGTGAGATCTGACTTCTAGTAACCAAGTAAATTGGAAAAAGTGTTCCTCTTTGGTTGCTTGGTAGTCCCTTCCACACTGCTGAGTGAATTCCTTTGCCTAGGTCCAAATCCTAACCAACTTTTGAGCACTGACACAGCTATGCCAATGGGGTGTGTGCTGCATCCTGCAGTTGACCTCCCCTGTGATGACATCCTTCCCATGTAATGGCAGAGAGCTAGGAGAAAATGAATTCAATACTTCATTGTACCTTTATTCATATAGGTGCTTCCCCTTGCTGTGTGTAATAACAACTGCCCTCCAGGATACAGCAGAAAGAAGAAGGAAGGAGAGCCGTTTTGTTGCTATGATTGTGCTCCATGTCCAGAAGGGAAGATTTCAGATCATATGGGTAGGAGAAATAGCAGGCAGTTCCATGAATAGTTAAGAGCATGTACAGTATCTTTGGCTGAATTTGATTCTCCGTACATTAAAGTATCTCATGTGAATAACTTGGAAGACCACAAGCACCTAGCACATATATTTGGACATTGTCCTATCATAGTTTCTGTTGTATGTAATCAGTGTCTCAATGAATGTTGACTTTTAGAATGTCTGTTGATGTTCTGTAGCTTTGTATTGTGAAGGCAATGCAACTGGATCCTTTTATTGCTTTCAGGGCTGACTTTAGGAACTGTGGTGGCCAATTGGAAGCATTTTTTCCAGGGTCCCATGTTCACAGTCGAGGTCTGTAGAATCTTTGAGATATAAATAAGATTTATTGTAGACTTTATAACTCTTTGGTAGAATGGAAAGCAATCAAAATGTGTGCTTAAAAAGTGCATGAGAGTTAATGAACCAAATGGATCTAAGTGCATTTTAATATCAAATTGCATGCAAGACTAGAGTAGATTACCCTAGTGCAGGGCCCAACTGGGAGTAATTCGTGCAATTGGCTTAAAGCCAGCCCTGGTTGCTTTCCATGTAGAGAAAAATCTATTACCTGGAATCTTCCTTTTCCCCCCAAGATATGAATGATTGTTTCAAATGTCCAGAAGATCAGTATCCGAGCAAAGACCAAGATCAATGTTTGCCCAAAGCCTTCAATTTCCTCTCCTATCAAGATGTGTTGGGAATAGCTTTGCTTGTCTTGGCTGTAGCTTTTGCTCTGATCACAGCTGTGGTGTTTGGAATCTTCATTAAACACAAGGAGAGCCCCATCGTCAAAGCCAACAACCGGGATCTCACATACTCTCTGCTCATCGCCCTCCTGCTCTGCTTCCTCTGCTCACTGCTCTTCCTGGGTGAGCCTCATTCCATGACTTGCCTTCTACGTCAAATGGCTTTTGGCATCATCTTCTCAGTAGCAGTGTCTTGCGTGCTAGCAAAAACCCTCACTGTGGTTCTGGCTTTCATGGCCACCAAGCCAGGAAGCAGGATGAGGAAGTGGGTGGGGAAGAGACTGGCAAACTCTGTGGTTCTTTTCTGTTCCCTGATTCAAGTAGGGATCTGCACTGTGTGGCTCTGTACTGCACCTCCATTCCCAGATGTTAACACGCACTCCCTTGCTGAAGAAATGGTTTTGGAATGTAATGAAGGGTCTGTCACTATGTTTTACTGTGTTTTGGGGTACCTGGGATTTCTGGCGATTGTCAGCTTCATTGTGGCTTTTCTTGCTAGGAAGTTGCCTGACACATTTAATGAAGCCAAGTTCATCACATTCAGCATGTTAGTGTTTTGCAGTGTTTGGGTATCTTTTGTTCCCACGTACGTGAGCACCAAAGGAAAATCTATGGTGGCTGTGGAGATTGTCTCCATCTTGGCCTCCAGTGCTGGATTACTGGGTTGTATCTTTTCCCCCAAATGTTATATAATTGTTTTGAGACCTGAGTTAAATAGCAAGGATCAGCTAGTATGGAGGAATAAATAGGAAACTAAATAGGACAATGGTGTTATTTTCTTTACTCAGGGAAGTAAGTCCGTTGTTTTCCATAAGGTTGTAATCCTGTCCTACTCACTGGAAATAAAAAACTCTATTAACAGCATTTCTATAATTATGTGGCGATGTGAATGGAAGGAAAGCTAAGAGACATACGAGTGCCCCCCGTATCCACGGATCCAGTTATCTGCTGTTGTCCATGCCCCCTGTACCCATTAACTTTACTTATGTTCTTACCAGTAGTGCCAAGATAAAATTTTCTTCCTTTTATTGAGTGCTGTAACCATAAGAACGGAAGAAGAGCCCCATAAGATCATGCCAAAGGACCATCTAGTCCAGCTTCCTGTATCCCACAGAGGCTCACCAGATGTCTCAGGGTGCATACAAGACAACAACAAGAGACCTGCATCCTGGTGCCACCCCATGTACCTAGCATGCTGAGGTAGGCTACTTCTAAAACCAGGAGGTTGCACGTACCCATCATGACTTGTAACTTGTGATGGACTTTTCCTCCAGAAATCTGTCCAATCCCCTTTTAAAGGCATCCAGGCTAGATGCCATCACCACATCCTGTGGCAAGGAGTTTCCCAGGATGTTTCAAGAAATATTTTTTTGTTGTAACTCTTCTGACACTCAGTTTTAGTGGATGTCCCCTAGTTCTGGAGAGATAAAAGAACATCCTTCTATCCACTCTATCCACCCCCTGCATAATTGTGTATGTTTCAATCATGTCCTCCCCCAGGCACCTTTTTTCTAGACTGAAGAGACCCAAACGCTGTAGTCTTTCCTCATAAGGGAGGTACCCCAGCCCACTAATCTTTTTGCTTGCTCTCTTCTGCACTTTTTCCATTTCCATTATATCCTTTTTGAAATGTAGCGACCAGAACTGTACGCAATACTCCAGGTGTGGCCTTACCATTGATTTGTACGATGACATTATAACACTGGCCATTTTATTCTCAATCCCTTTTTTAATGATCCCAAGCATGGAATTAGCCTTCCTCACTGCCACCGCACATTGGGTTGTTGCTTCCATCAAGCTGTCCACCAGCACCCCAAGATCTCTCTCCTGAGTTGTCTCATTAGCCTGTATAGGAAGTTTTGGTTTTTTTGCCCCAATGTTCATTACTTTACACTTACTTATATTGAAACACCTCTGCTATTTTGTGGCCCTTTCTCCTAGTTTGGAGAGAACTTTCTGGAGCTCTTCACAATCCATCCTCCCCTAACCAACTGGAAAAGTTTAGTGTCATCCACAAACTTGACCACCTCGCTGCTTAACCCTGTCTCCAAGTCATTTATGAACAGATTGAAAAGCACCAGTCCCAGGACAGATCCTTGGGACACACTGCTTTTCACCTCTCTCCATCATGAAAATTGCCCATTGACATCTGCTCTCTGTTTTCTGGTCTTCAACCAGTTCCTAATCCAATTCCTAAACTCCCTGACAGTGGAGTTTTCTGAGCAGCCTTTGATGAGGGACCATGCATGCTTATAGCAGGATGTGCAGTGAGGCAGCCTAAATGCTTGAATAGACTAATCAAGCATTAAGAGGAAGCTGGGAGGAGTCTGAGGTGGGGAGGAGGGTGGCCCGAGGCTGGGAAGGGGGTGATATTGATGGTAGCAGCATTATCCTATCCCAATTCCTGGGCCCAGTCTGCCTTCCCGGGTGCACTTGGACTTGAGTCAGCTATATAGTTGGCTGAAGTCCAAGTAGACCTAGTGTGGCATTTAAGGCTTACCCAGGGCAAGGGAACAAATATTCCTTTACCCAGAGGAGACCTCTGGAACTGCCATTATGCAGGATGCAGTGTGTCATCCAGTGGCGTGGCTCCATCAGCAGGAGGAGATTCAATAGGATTGGGCTGTTCGTGTTAACAGCATTTCTGTAGTTTATGCTGACCTGAATGGAGGGAGAGACAAACATGCAGCCCAACTCTTTCCAACCCTTATACTGGCAGATCTCATGATCCATTCAGCATGATGCCAGAAGTTCTGGTATCAAAGCAACTCCATTGATCTTTTCCCCCTTCCCAGCCCCAGACAAAGAGCTGGCATTGCTTGAGGCTACACATTGAAGACCATGCAGCTTATGGAGAGGTAAGTAAAAAATGTCTTTACTTACCTCTCCTGTGTTGCCTTGACCTCTGATAGTTCACTGCATGCTCTGGGCTGACCCTGGATGGGAGTGCATCTATAAAGGCAGTTTGCCTTCCACCCTGGCACTCACCTCTAACAAAATGGTCAGTCAGGTAGTTCACAGGTGTCCTCTTTTTATTCATGTGAGTGGGGACACTAGCTGAGAAATGTGGAAAAGAAATTCCTAAATCTGCAATAAAAGCAACAAAGATGAGGCAGTTTGTAACTGGAATCTATTGAGTTGTACTAAATCTGATCTCAAGAACTGATTGGATAGTTTATGTTAATATGCATTCATTTCATGACTGGTTAGTTCCTGCAAATAAGAGTAACACTGAGTTTTGGATAGATGACAAGCTTCACCCATTGCTTAAGAAAAGCAAGCCATATTCTTTGAATTCCCAGGTAATAGAAAGGGGTGGGATTGAGAATACTTAGGCAACAACATTGGCTGCATAAATTTACCCTTCGCACAATAGACAGAGCTGGAATGACACCATTATGGAAGTGTCGGAAGCAGGGAATTGTGTGGTTTTTATTTCACATGCACATCACCCTTATACTTTCATCTCAGATGGGAAAGCATGTTAGGGCATAGTTGCTCACCGACAATTTTGCTCCAATCCCTGCCATGGAGACTTCCTGATTGGCCCTGCAGGGCTCGGGGGCAGGACCATTGGGCTGGCTGGGCTGTGCATTGCCCAGCCAGCCCAGAGCGGTCCCTGCAGCATCCCCCTCCCGCCCTCCCTTTCATCAGTCCAAGTCTAGCTGGTTGCTTGTTGGGGGCTGGGTAGGAATTTCTGGCTGACATGCAAATTGGCCTGGTGTGTTGGTTTTTTTCACCTACCCTGGACCAGGGGTGTTCAAAGTTTTTGGCTGGAGGGCCATAGCATCTCTCTGACACTGTGTCAGGGGCCGGGGAAAAAAAATAATTAATTTACATTTAAAATTTGAATAAATTTGCATAAGTTTACATCTTATATGAATGAATGAAGGTCTTGCAGTAGCTCAAGGCCTATAAAAGGCCTTGCACAAAGCAAGGCCGGCCTTTCCTTTGCTGCCGCTACTGCATCCCAGACATGAAACAACAAGCAGTGGAGGGAGCCCTCATCCCACAGCTCATGCGAGAGGTCAAACAGTCGCCCTCAGGCTGAGAGTAGTTGCGTAGGGCCAGTGCAGGCTCCAACAAATCTCCAGAGGGCCAGAGGCTCATTGGAGACTGGGGGCTCCCTGAGGGCCGCATTGGGAAGCTTCAAGGGCCCCATGTGGCCCCAGAGCCAGGGTTTGGGCACCCCTGCCCTGCACTGAGGTATGGTGATGCGGTTGTATGGTAGGTTTGGTCACTTTAGCAAGAGACGTGCGGGGTTGGGCAGGTAGGCCTAGGCTATGGTGTACAATCTGTGGTATGCAAGGGCCAGGGGTGAGCCAGAACCGCTCTTTTGGATCTTGATAGAAATCCGTTTCTGCAGCCTTAGAGGAACAGTTTTTGTGTTGTGCTCATTTTGGTAGTACTCGTCTTGGTGAAACACAGCGTAGGTCACACACTTACATTGCTGATAATAGTCTCTTGCTTTCAAAAGGGGTTAGTGAAACTGTGAAATGTCATTAGTGGTGTTTTGATGTTGTTCATTGGGAAGTTCCTACTATTTCTCAATCCCATTACTTTTTGTCTACTCATGGTAAATGGGATGCCCACCAGACAGTTGTGAAGTTGAGGGAGATGATGGGTAGGCATCTCCCCAGCTCACTGAGGAGATCGAAAACCGAAACCAGAATAAGAACATAAGAACAGCCCCACTGGATCAGGCCATAGGCCCATCTAGTCCAGCTTCCAGCTTCTCACAGCGGCCCACCAAATGCCCCAGGGAGCACACAAGATAACAAGAGACCTGCATCCTGGTGCCCTCCCTTACATTGGCATTCTGACATAGCCCATTTCTAAAATCAGGAGGTTGCACATAAACATCATGGCTTGTAACCCATAATGGATTTTTCCTCCAGAAACTTGTCCAATCCCCTTTTAAAGGCATCCAGGCCAGATGCCATCACCACATCCTACGGCAAGGAGTTCCACAGACCAACCACACACTGAGTAAAGAAATATTTTCTTTTGTCTGTCCTAACCCTCCCAACACTCAATTTTAGTGGATGTCCCCTGGTTCTGGTGTTATGTAAGAGTGTAAAGAGCATCTCCCTATCCACTCTGTCCATCCCCTGCATAATTTTATATGTCTCAATCATGTTCCCCCCTCAGGTGTCTCTTTTCTAGGCTGAAGAGGCCCAAACGCCATAGCTTTTCCTCATAAGGAAGGTGTCCCAGCCCAGTAATCATCTTAGTTGCTTTCTTTTCCACCTTCTCCATTTCCACTATGTCTTTTTTGAGATGCGGCGACCAGAACTGGACACAATACTCCAGGTGTGGCCTTACCATTGATTTGTACAACGGCATTATAATATGAGCCGTTTTCTTCTCAACACCTTTTCTAATGATCCCAAGCATAGAATTGGCCTTCTTTACTGCTGCCACACACTGGGTCGACACTTTCATCGACCTGTCCACCACCACCCCAAGATCTCTCTCATAATCTGTCGCAGACAGCTCAGAACCCATCAGCCGATGTGTGAAGTTTTGATTTTTTGCCCCAATGTGCATGATCTTACACTTACTTACATTGAAACGCATCTGCCATTTTGCTGTCCATTCTGCCAGTCTGGAGAGATCCTTCTGGAGCTCCTCACAATCACTTCTGGTCTTCACCACTCGGAAAGGTTTGGTGTCATCTGCAAACTTTGCTATCTCACTGCTCAACCCTGTCTCCAGGTCATTTATGAAGAGGTTGAAAAGCACTAGTCCCAGGACAGATCCTTGGGGCACACTGCTTTTCACCTCTCTCCATTGTGAAAATTGCCCATTGACACCCACTCTCTGTTTCCTGGTCTTCAACCAGTTCTCAATCCATGAGAGGACCTGTCCTCTAATTCCCTGACTGTGGAGTTTTTTCAGTAGCCTTTGGTGAGGGACCATGTCAAATGCCTTCTGAAAGTCCAGATATATGATGTCTATAGGTTCTCCCATATCCACATGCTGTTGACCTTTTCAAAGAATTCTATAAGGTTTGTGAGGCAAGACTTACCCTTACAGAAGCCATGCTGATTCTCCCTCAGCAAGGCCTATTTGTCTTATGTGTTTTGAGATTCTGTCTTTGATGAGGCATTCCACCAACTTTCCCGTTATAGATGTTAGGCTGACCGGCCTATAGTTTCCTGGGTGCCCCCTCTTTCCCTTTTTAAAGATCAGTGTGACATTTACTATCCTCCAATCTTCTGGCACTGTGGCCGTTTTGAGGGACAAGTTGCATATCTTAGTCAAGAGATCTGCAACTTCATTCTTCAATTCCTTAATAACTCTTGGGTGGATGCCATCAGGGCCCGGTGACTTATTGATCTTTAATTTATCAATGAGGTCTGAAACATCTTCTCTTTTAACCTCTATCTGACTTAATTCCTCAGTCAGGAGGGGCCGTTCGGGCAGCAGTATCTGCCCAAAGTCTTCTGCCGTGAAGACAGATGCAAAAAACTCATTTAATTTCTCTGCCATCTCAAAGTCTCCTTTTATCTCCCCTTTCCCTCCCTCACCATCCAGAGGGCCAACCGCTCCTCTGGTGGGTTTCCTGCTTCTAACATATTTGAAGAAGCTTTTATTATTCCCCTTAATGTCGCTGGCCATGAGTACCTCATAGTCTCGCTTGGCCTCCCATATCAACTTCTTACATTTCTTTTGCCACAGTTTATGTTCCTTTTTATTCTCCTCATTAGGGCAAAACTTCCATTTAGGGAAGGAAGCTTCCTTGCCCTTTACAGCCTTTCTAACTTGGCTCATTAGCCATGCAGGCACCGTCCTGGAATTAGTGGAGACCTTCTTTCTTTCTCGTATACACCTCTGCTGGGCCTCTAATACTGTTGTTTTAAACAGCCTCCATGCACTCTGGAGAGTTTGCACTCTTTTTACCTTCCCTTTCAACCTCCTTCTAACCAGCCTCCTCATTTGAGGGAAGTCTGCCCATCGGAAGTCAAGGGTTTTTGTGAGAGATTTGCCCGGTATTCTTCCCCCGACGTGCATGTCGAAACGGATCGCAGCATGATCACTCTTCCCCAATGGCTCCATAACATTGACATCTCTAACCAGGTCCTGACTACAGCACAATATTAAATCCAGAGTCACCTGTCCTTTGGTGGGCTGCGTGACTAGCTGCTCTAAGGCACAGTCATTTAGCATGTCAAGGAATCCGGTCTCCTTTTCGTGACCAGAACACAAATTGACCCAGTCAATATGAGGATAATTGAAGTCCCCCATGATTACAACCCTGTCCCTCCTTGTCACCTCCCTGATCTGTTTCCTCATTTCAAGGTCCCCTTCTGATTTCTGGTCTGGAGGACGATAGTACACCCCCAATATTACATCGCTCCACAGGCCTGGTAATTTAACCTATAGAGATTCTACAGTGGAGTCAGACCCACCTTCAATCTCTACTTTGCTGGATTCTATCACTTCCTTAACATTAACGGCCACCCCACCTCCAACACGCCCCTCCCTGTCCCTCCTGTAGAATTTTTAAACCGGGATTGCAGTATCCCACTGATTCTCCACATTGCACCAGGTTTCCGTTATGCCCACTATGTCAATGTTTTCTCTTGTCACCAGACATTCCAATTCTCCCATCTTTGATCGGGGACTTTGGGCATTCGCATAAAAGCATTTGTACACGGAATGTCCCAGGATGGGTTACTTATTAGCTCCTTTATCTCCACATCCTCTCACTGTGCCAAACCGTCTGTCACATCCCATCACACTACCATTCCCAATTTCTTCTCCTACTCTGTCTTTGTCTTGTTGTTCTCTAACCTCCCCATCCTTGTCCCATAGGGATGAGGAGTCCCAAACCGGATGCCCCTTGGCTCCTGTTGGCCTTCCCCCAGGGATCAGTTTAAAAGCTACTCTGCCATGTTTTGAATGTTATGCGCCAGCAGTCTGGTTCCATTCTGGTTCAAGTGAAGCATGTCCCTTTTGTACAGGCCCTGCTTGTCCCAAAAGGTTCCGCAGTGCCTAAGGAATCTAAACCCCTCCTCCCTACACCACCGTCTCATCCACGCATTGAGACCCCTGATCTCTGCCTGCCTAGCTGGCCCTGCATGTGGAACAGGTAGCACTTCAGAGAACACTATGTTTGAGGTCCTGGCTTTCAGCTTCCTACCTAAAAGCCTAAATTTGGCCTCCAGGACTCCCTGCTATACTTGCCCACGTCGTTGGTTCCGACATGCACCACAACCGCTACCTCTCCCCCAGCACTCTCTACCGGCCTGTCTAGACTGGAGAAGCAGATGTGACATGTCTGATCAAGACAACCCATAGAGAAAATGGCAAGAGTATAGTAAAATGATAGAATTGAAATAAGGAAGATAAGGAAATAACCTAAATATCTGGGTTAAAAGTGGCTCTTATGTTATTTCTCCCCTCCCCTTATTGTAGGCCAAATGATCCAAGTAGTCCTCAATGGGGCAAAGCAACAATAACAATCTAACCAAGATTTATTATGGCACCATCAAATATAGCATATATTTTGGAATGCAATGTTTGCACCTTGAGTATGCTTGGTCAGGTTTATAAAATATTATTCCTTGCTGGCGCGCACACTCTCTTGCACACATATGCTAAAATATGTTTGTGGTGTCTTCTTGGTCCTTAATAGAAATCCTGACTCCTAACTGCAACACAGTGGCATACCTAGGGTGACTGAGGAGCAAATGTCCCAGGGCACCACCTGGGGCAGTGTCATGACCCCCCCACTTCCCCCTTTTTAAAAAAAGCCAGGGCCTTCTGGAGGACCTAAAAATCACTTCTGACTCCTCGTTGGGGGTGGGGCAGGATGGGGGCAGCATTTTGTGGTCTTGGCCCCAGGCATCACAGGGGCCAGGATTGCAACTGCTGCAGTATGAACATTGTGAAATTCATATGGGCTTACATAGATGGAGATATATTGCATGAGGAATGGGGGGGGGGGGAGTCACATGAAACCATGCCCTCTCCCTCTACCTCCCCCATTTCCTTTTTTTGCTTTAAAAAAAGATGGAGTGCCATTAAAATTACTTCTTTATTCATTTGCTTTACTTCTTAAATTTACTTCTTTGTTAGTTTGGGGAGGAATATTCACCTGTTAGGAAGGAAGGAAGGAGGGAGCCATGAACTATTTGAAACTGGGGCTGTCACTTGTGTATGCACTCTGTATGTGGGCAGGTCCCAGAATGTATGTCTGAGAAACTAGACATCAGCATGAGCTGATCTCTGGTTGGTGCCAGGGTGCTAAAGCCCAATGAGAGGACAGTTGCTTCTGTCTCCCTCAGGGTCGGTCGACTAAAATGAGGAGGAGCTCCGTAGTCAGGATCTGCTGCAAGAGGTAAGTGAAATGAATGATAAGAAAGGGTGCAATCCTAAAAGCACTCTAGGCTGACACAAGTCCCTTGCGCCTGCCCAGGAGGGTTGCAAATGTGCCATGAAGCACAAGAAGGAGGCAGTAGGGAGGCATTACGGGTGGGTGGAGGGTGGGTGGAGAGCGGTCCTGAGGCAGGCAAGCAGGCAGCGGGAGGCGGGGCTGGGTCTCAGCTGTTATGCTGGATCCAATCCCGTCCCTGGAGCAGTGCAGAACAGCTTGAAGCCTTTCTGTTCTCCTCTGGCTTGTGCCACCTCTAAAGTGGTGCAATTCTGAGGAGACCCATTGGGGCGATGGTGGCTTACCCAGGGGTAAGGGGAAGAGTTTCTTCTTATCTCCAGCTGAGCCACTTCTGGCCCCAATCTTGCTTTGGATACAGCGCAGGCATCCTAGTCTGCCTGTTGCAGCACAATTGCTGAAAGTGACCCAATTGATACCAGCAATATTGTCTCATATGATATGTGGTGGGTGCTAGACCAATATAGATTTCTAGTTGGATTATAGTTAAATTAAGAATCAATTTAATGTTAATTTTTGAAAGAGTTCAGCAATTTATTTGTAAATGAAATGGACAGTAGACTACAGATAATATGACACCTTTGGGGACAAGATGATCAGATACCTGGGCTATCAGGAGTCCTATTCCACACTGAAGTGCCATTGCTCTAGCTCAGGCAGCTGTAGCTCAAAGGAATCATCCCTCACACTTCCCACAGCCCACCCATGCCCAGCCTCTGTGGGCACCTCATCTGAGCTGGTGAACTATCGGTATGTATCTAGCACTCATGCAGCTCCATTACACATGACAGTGGTGTGGCTTTCACACAGTACAATGGGGCCTATGACAGTGGATCATCAGATCTGCTGTCATAGGTCCTTCATATATTATTTATCACTTTCTCCTAATCAGCTGCTCCTTGCTGTTCAGTTCTGGCCTCAAAATAATTACGTAGCATTTGGGGAAAAAGATAAAACCCAATAACCCTGCACTGGAAGCCAAGATGGAGAAGATCTCCATGACCACAACAGATTTGCCCTTGGTGCTTAGGTAAGAGGGAACAAAAGACAACCAAACACTGCAAAAGACCAGCATGCTGAAAGTGATGAATTTGGCTTCATTGAAACTGTCTGGCAGCTTCCTGGCTAAGAAAGCTACTGTGAAGCTGATAGTAGCCAGAAATCCCAGGTAGCCCAGGACACAATAGAACATGGTGAGTGACCCTTCATTGCATTCCACTATGATTTCTTCAGCCAGAGAATGCTTGTCCAAATCTGGGAATGGGGGAGCGGTAGCTAGCCACACAGCACACAGACTGGCTTGAATCATGGAGCAGGTAAGAACTATGGGGCTGGTCAGTCGTCCCCCCACCCACTTCCTCATCCTGCTTCCTGGCTTGGTGGCCATGAAAGCCAGAACCACAGTGATGGTTTTGGCCAAGACACAAGAAACAGCCACTGAGAAGATGATGCCAAAAGATGTTTGGTGAAAATAGCAGGTCATTGTCTGTGGACGACCAACAACTAGTAAGGAGCAGAGGAAACAAAGCATTAGGGAGAGAAGGAGAAAGTAGGTGAGGTCCTGATTGTTGGCTTTGACAATCGGAGTATTCTTGTTCTTGATGAAGATAATCAGCACCAAAGATGTAACCAGAGAAAAAGAGAGAGCCAAGGAAACCAATATTATTCCCAACATTTCTGAGAAGGAGAGGAAGTTGATTCTCTTGGGCAGGCATTGATCTTTGTTCTTGTTTGGGAATTGATCTTCTGAGCATTTGACACAATCGTCCATGTCTGAAAAATATATCAGATTGTATGCTGATTTCAATGTTCTTGCGTCTACCACCCTGTATTCCATGAAATTATAATACCCATCTCCAATTCTCGATGTTCTCTACAGAAACTACCAATCTTGGAAATATTTAAATACTCAAACCACTGTATTTTATAAAAGAAATACTAAAGATAAGTCAAAACAATTGAAATCTTCAACACTGAAACAGTGTCGTAGTCACCGATTAACCTATCAATGGCCATCTTTTAATCTTTCTAATGATAGCCTCTCTCAACCAAACAAGTTCTCAGTCAGAGTAAGAGAAGAGGCACCTGCTTAAAATGAGGAGCTCAGTTCTCCCTTCATAGCAATGGGAAAATCTGATTGGCCATTTCAATAGAACTGGATAGTCTCTCTTTGACCCCACTGCTCTGTCCTGAGATCTCCTCATTAGCCAGAATGAAACAGTTTGATGGGAGGCTGCAGTTGTCTCCTGTCGCCAGTGGCTCATTGTATCAAATGCTGCCTCCATAGGAGGACAAGTCGCCTTATGACATGTCACACACTCCCCCCCTTGTAAAATACCTCAATAGGACTTATGTCTCCTACCTTTCTGGTGTGAAATCTTCCCATCCGCACATGGAACACAATCGTAGCAACAAAATGGCTGACCTTCCTTGGTTTTTTTGCAGAAGCCTGGATGGCAGTTGTCATTGCACTTAGCAAGGGGCATCACCTAATTGAGAAGAGAGGAGAAATTATGTCCTTCGTACCCCAACAACAAAGTTCTTTGGAGAGTAAATACTAAATTTCCTTCTCATGGAAAAGACAGTAGGGTGATTCATGTAAATTATGGAGAGTTTAGAACATGGATGGTTTTAGACTGTCAACACTGGGAAGGGGTTACTCTGTCTTCTCATGGACCACTATGCTGTTATGCTGTTCAGAAATGAAAACAATACAGGAATATGGTGGTGGAGAGGTAAAAGTTTACCCTTCCACCTTAGTTATGGTGACAAAATAACTTGAGCATGTTCTGAGCGATAACACAGGCCAAGATATATTTTGCTGTCTTAAGTTATACATATTCCTAGGTATATTTGGAGTGCTGATTCAAAAAAGGGCATCAGTTTTACCCTGTCATGTTTAGTTTTGGAGATATGGCATAGCCTCAGTAGTGAATGGTTCAAGCAGCTTACTCATGAGGAAATCTTAGCCATGGCACCCAAAATCCATATAAAACCACAATAAATTTTGGGGGGAAATGTTTTTCTCAAACTCACAGGCCTATGTAATGGTTCTCCATCAACAGGACAAGACCTCCAAATGAGAGTTTGGGCCCAATCCTATCGATATCATAGTTGAATCCTACCTGGTTGAACATGTTGTGCCATTTGATGGCCTCAGCATTAATGTTGAACTCCTTGCCTTCTAGAGCCTGTGGGTCCATCCATCCTAATTTCACTTTTGAGAAGCTTTGGTTGGGGAAAGTAATCCAGTTGATGATATCATACCCAGCAGCCAATTCACCCTTCTCATTAAAGTAGACTGTGTCCCCAGCAGTATTGTTAAATATGATGCTTTTCAGAAAAGTGTGAAGCTAGATTGGAAGATGAAAGCACAATAGAAAGGAGATAGGGAGTTCAGCATGAATTAATCCTCAATTCTAATATTTACACTGCTGTTTTATCTGTTTTTCTATCCCAAGAGAAAAAAAAAAACAAATTCTGTCCCAAGAGGGGGAAAAAAAACAGCTAGAGGCAGACCTCCCCACACCCAGGGCAAAGGTTTGTGATGGCGCACCTCCTGCGGGCTGTTGCCACCCCCCACACACACAAAAAGCTCCCCCCCCCCCACTCACCTGAGGCCCATGGAGTCTTGCGCGACCTCTGCCCATGTCAGGGAACCTCAGAGAGGCTTCCTTGAGGCTATAAACTGTGCTTCCGGGAAACCAGAAGCACAGTTTCCGCTCCCATCGGGAGCCTCAGAGAGGCTTCTGCAGGGTCCTAGCGGCTTTTGCCCCATTGGACCAAATGGCAGGTCCACAACTGAAAGCATAGTATGCAAGAGTTCATACAATATATGCCTGTCAAAAAGTTAATACTCCTAGAAGATCTCCATTCCTTAAGCAAGCCCATGGGGCTTTTCAAACAGCAGTGTGAGTTCTTTGACCAGTGATGGTTCAAAGACTGCACCACAGCTGGGGTAGTCTGAACTGTTGCCACAGGGCAGCAGCAGTTCCAAACTCATGTTGCCGTGGACCCTGACCTCCAATGCTCACAGCAAGTTGGCAGTGGGGGGTGTGGCATGTGTGGGAATGGGGAAGGAAGGGAGAGTTCAGGGCAGAGAGGGGGAAGGCAGGGATGGATCTTGGAAGGGATCCTGGAACCTGGTGGTAGCAACTTGCACCAGGATCCTATTCTCTTTCTCATGCCCAATCCCCACTTTCTTACCAAGTATTAACACCAGCTATGCAGCTGGCATATGTAGACCCATACGTCATCAGGAGGCATATGGAGAGTTCCTCTCCCAGGCCTTCTGAACACCCTCTCACCACAGAATAAAGCAAACACCTCCTTGGCACGACTATGTACCATAAAACAGCAGAGGATAGAACTGGGCTGTTATTTACATATCATACTTTGTCATGCCACTTAAATCACTGGTCTTTCATTTTCTCATTTATGTCTCAGCCAATAGAAACCAACATAACCTAGAATTAAAACCAACTTGCTCCAATTGTATTAGCTACCAATTGAACTCAATTTAAGGTTCTCAGGTTGAGCATTATCATTGACACAGGTCCAAATTGACCATTGTGGCTGCTGGAGCTTACCCAGAGGCAAGGAGAAAAATATTTCCTTACCTTGTGGAGACTTCCAGCAACCAAAACTCCCCCACATTATGTAGCATTGCTGCACAGCAGTTTAGTTAGGATTGGCCTGCCCATTAAGACTGAGCTGTGAATCAGCAGCAACTGTTACCCTGCACATGCCTGATCTCATCTGATCTCAGAAGCTAAGTAGGGTCAGGCTTGGTTAGTACTTGGATGGGAGACTGCCTGGGAATACCAGGTGCTGTAGGTTTATACCATAGTCCTTCAAGACTGAAGGTTGCCAATCATTTTAATCCCCTCATCAAATGCTAACATTCAATAGATGAGAAGATGATTGTTCTTGATGTGAAATAGTACCTGCCAAGGTTGCACATTCAGTTGATCTGGTCTTCCTCTCTCAGCTCTTCCACTGAGTTTTAGCTTGGATGGGTGCATCTTGTGAACAGCATGAACTATGGCATAGATGGCATTGTAGATGCTGTAACTTTGGCCCATTATGCTTGCCTCAAAAAGAGTGGTGGGAAGGTTCTCTAGTCTCTCTTGCCCTGTACATAGATCAGTGGTGTCCATGTTCCTCCAAATCAGAAAATAAACAGTTGAATGCCTGTTCCCAGAAGACCTTGAGAAAGCCATCTCCTTTTGGAGACTGAGGGTGTAAACTCTGGAGGAACTGTGCAAAACCCAGAACCTCATTGGAGTGAACAGCAAATGACAAGGCACCATCAAATATTTGTATATCATTATTCCTGTACACCGAATCTGTTGCAAGAAACCACTGAGCAGTCATGATCCACACTTTACCAGTCAAAACCTTGATATCTTCAAATAAGGAATGCAGATATATCAAATTCATCAGAAATGTTATGGTCTGATGACTTGCATTTACAATATTTACTTTGACATTGGAGCTCATGATTGAAATAGCCTGTGCACGGAGTGAGTCAATTGAACTCAATGTGTCTATACCTTGGGATGTAGAGGGTGTTTTTTCACTGAAGGCTGAACAGATGCCATTCTGGGCAAGCATGGAAGTCAACGTCTGCAAGAAATTTTCCCCGTTATCGTCATCTGCTGTTATGAGGCCAACCCAGGTCCATAGGAAATGGAGAAGTAAATGCACAATCCCCCTGTATTGATGTTCTTCGTTGGGGACCATCCGGTAGAAGGAAGGGAATTGGGTTTTAACATCCATCACTGGAGCTAATATACAATATGCAATCTAAACAAACAAAATAATATAATAATAAAAACACATCACATTAATGATGAATGAGACCATTCTCTTCCAAATATCTGCTGCTGTGAAATTCATGAGGTTTAAGGAAAATAAAAGAACTGGAGAAAAGGTTCACAATGCTTTTTGCACATACGTAGAAAACCTTTTTGTAGAATTGCACCACTTATAACAAAATCTTACACTTTTTTTAATCCAGTCAGATATTTTATTCAATCAAATCAGAGTGATTATGCTTCACATACACACAAAGTGGAGGAAATGCAAAAACATTTTTTTTATTTAAGAACATAAGAACATAAGAACATAAGAACAGCCCCACTGGATCAGGCCATAGGCCCATCTAGTCCAGCTTCCTGTATCTCACAGTGGCCCACCAAATGCCCCAGGGAGCACACCAGATAACAAGAGACCTCATCCTGGTGCTCTCCCCTACATCTGGCATTCTGACTTAACCCATTCCTAAAAGCAGGAGGTTGCGCATACACATCATCGCTTGTACCCCATAATGGATTTTTCCTCCAGAAACTCGTCCAATCCCCTTTTAAAGGCGTCTAGGCTAGACGCCAGCACCACATCCTGTGGCAAGGAGTTCCACAGACCGACCACGCGCTGAGTAAAGAAATATTTTCTTTTGTCTGTCCTAACCCGCCCAACACTCAATTTTAGTGGATGTCCCATGGTTCTGGTATTACGTGAGAGTGTAAAGAGCATCTCCCTATCCACTCTGTCCATCCCCTGCATAATTTTGTATGTCTCAATCATGTCCCCCCTCAAGCGTCTCTTTTCTAGGCTGAAGAGGCCCAAACGCCATAGCCTTTCCTCATAAGGAAGGTGCCCCAGCCCCGTAATCATCTTAGTTGCTCTCTTTTGCACCTTTTCCATTTCCACTATGTCTTTTTTGAGATGCGGCGACCAGAACTGGACACAATACTCCAGGTGTGGCCTTACCATAGATTTGTACAACGGCATTATAATATTAGCTGTTTTGTTCTCAATACCCTTCCTAATGATCCCAAGCATAGAATTGGCCTTCTTCACTGCCGCCGCACATTGGGTCGACACTTTCATCGACCTGTCCACCACCACCCCAAGATCTCTCTCCTGATCTGTCACAGACAGCTCAGAACCCGTCAGCCTATATCTAAAGTTTTGATTTTTTGCCCCAATGTGCATGACTTTACACTTACTGACATTGAAGCGCATCTGCCATTTTGCTGCCCATTCTGCCAGTCTGGAGAGATCCTTCTGGAGCTCCTCACAATCACTTCTGGTCTTCACCACTCGGAAAAGTTTGGTGTCGTCTGCAAACTTAGCCACTTCACTGCTCAACCCTGTCTCCAGGTCATTTATGAAGAGGTTGAAAAGCACCGGTCCCAGGACAGATCCTTGGGGCACACCGCTTTTCACCTCTCTCCATTGTGAAAATTGCCCATTGACACCCACTCTCTGCTTCCTGGCCTCCAACCAGTTCTCAATCCACGAGAGGACCTGTCCTCTAATTCCCTGACTGTGGAGTTTTTTTCAGTAGCCTTTGGTGAGGGACCGTGTCAAACGCCTTCTGAAAGTCCAGATATATAATGTCCACGGGTTCTCCCGCATCCACGTGCCTGTTGACCTTTTCAAAGAATTCTATAAGGTTGGTGAGGCAAGACTTACCCTTACAGAAGCCATGCTGACTCTCCCTCAGCAAGGCCTGTTCGTCTATGTGTTTTGAGATCCTATCTTTGATGAGGCATTCCACCATCTTACCCGGTATGGATGTTAGGCTGACCCACCTATAGTTTCCTGGGTCCCCCCTCTTTCCCTTTTTAAAAATAGGCGTGACATTTGCTATCCTCCAATCTTCTGGTACCGTGGCCGTTTTGAGGGACAAGTTGCATACCTTAGTCAAGAGATCTGCAACTTCATTCTTCAATTCCTTAATAACCCTTGGGTGTATGCCATCAGGGCCCGGTGACTTATTGATCTTTAATTTATCAATGAGGTCTGAAACATCTTCTCTTTTAACCTCTATCTGACTTAACTCCTCGGTCAGGAGGGGCAGTTCGGGCAGCGGTATCTGCCCGAGGTCTTCTGCCGTGAAGACAGATGCAAAGAACTCATTTAATTTCTCTGCCATCTCTAAGTCTCCTTTTATCTCCCCTTTCCCTCCCTCACCATCCAGAGGGCCAACCGCTTCTCTGGTGGGTTTCCTGCTTCTAACATATTTGAAGAAGCTTTTATTATTCCCCTTGATGTTGCTGGCCATGCGTTCCTCATAGTCTCGCTTGGCCTCCCCTATCACCTTCTTACATTTCTTTTGCCACAGTTTATGTTCCTTTTTATTCTCTTCATTAGGGCAAGACTTCCATTTACGGAAGGAAGCTTCCTTGCCCTTCACAGCCTCTCTAACTTGGCTGGTTAGCCATGCGGGCACTCTCCTGGATTTAGTGGAACCCTTCTTTCTTTGCGGTATACACCTCTGCTGGGCCTCTATTACTGTTGTTTTAAGCAGCCTCCATGCACTCTGGAGAGATTGGACTCTTTTTACCCTCCCTTTCAACCTCCTTCTAACCAGCCTCCTCATTTGAGGGAAGTCCGCCCATCGGAAGTCAAGGGTTTTTGTTAGAGATTTGACTGGTATTCTTCCCCCAACGTGCACGTCAAAACGGATCGCAGCATGATCACTGTTCCCCAATGGCTCAGTAACGTTTACATCTCTAACCAGGTCCTGCGTACCACACAAAATTAAATCCAGAGTCACCTGTCCTCTGGTGGGCTCCGTGACTAGCTGATCTAAGCCACAGTCATTTAGCACGTCAAGAAATCCGGTTTCCTTATCGTGACCAGAACACAAATTGACCCAGTCAATATGAGGATAATTGAAGTCCCCCATGATTACAACCCTGTCCTTCCTTGTCACCTCCCTGATCTGTTTCCTCATTTCAAGGTCCCCATCAGATTTCTGGTCTGGAGGACGATAGCACGCCCCCAGTATTACATCGCTGCACAAGCCTGGTAATTTAACCCACAGAGATTCTACAGTGGAGTCGGACCCACCTTCAATCTCTACTTTGCTGGATTCTATCCCTTCCTTAACATAAAGGGCCACCCCACCTCCAACACGCCCCTGCCTGTCCCTCCTGTAGAGTTTATAGCCCGGGATTGCGGTATCCCACTGATTCTCCGCATTCCACCAGGTTTCCGTTATGCCCACTATGTCAATATTTTCCCTTGTCACCAGACATTCCAGTTCTCCCACCTTTGCTCGTAGACTTCGGGCATTCGCATAAAAGCATTTATACACAGAATGCCCCAGGATGGGCTGCTTATTCGCTCCTTTGTCCCCGCATCCTCTCATTGTGCCAAACCGTCTATCACATCCCATCACCCTACCTTTCCCAATTTCTTCTCCTACCCTGCCTTTGTCTTGTTGTTCTCTAACCTCCCCATCCTCATCCCATAGGGATGAGGAGTCCCGAACCGGATGCCCCTCGGCTCCTGTCGGCCTTCCCCCAGGGATCAGTTTAAAAGCTGCTCTGCCACCTTTTTAATGTTATGCGCCAGCAGTCTGGTTCCATTCTGGTTCAAGTGGAGCCCGTCCCTCTTGTACAGGCCCCGCTTGTCCCAAAATGTTCCCCAGTGCCTAACGAATCTAAACCCCTCCTCCCTACACCACCGTCTCAACCACGCATTGAGACCCCTGATCACTGCCTGCCTAGCTGGCCCTGCGCGTGGAACAGGTAGCACTTCAGAGAACGCTACCTTTGAGGTCCTGGCTTTCAGCTTCCTGCCTTAAAGCCTAAATTTGGCCTCCAGGACCTCCCAGCTACACTTGCCCACGTCGTTGGTGCCGACATGCACCACAGCCGCTACCTCTCCCCCAGCACTGTCTACTAGCCTGTCTAGATGAGAAGTGATGTCCGCAACCTTCGCACCAGGCAGGCAAGTCACCATGCGGTCCTCACATCCGTCGCAAACCCCCCTCTCTATGTTTCTAATAATCGAATCCCCCACTACAAGAAGCCCCCGAACCCCCTCCCGCCGAGGAGTATCCCGAGTGCGCTCGGATACGGGCCCATCCCCTGGAGAAGGGATCCCCCCTAGGGGATTGTTTCCCTCCTCTCCAGGATGACGTCCTCCATTCCCGAGACTTCCCACCCGGGCAGCCGAGGAGCTGCACGCCTGAGGTTGGGACGAAGCCTGATCGTCCCCGGAAGTCTCGCCACGGTCCTCCTCTGGCTGCCTGCGCTTCTCCAGGTCGGCCACCAAGGCTTCAAGGGAGCGGACGCGTTCCCTGAGAGCCTGGAGCTCCTTGCACCGAGGACACACCCATGACTTATGCCCCAGAGGCATATAATCATACATGTGGCACTCGATGCAGAACACTGGATAGCCCCCACCCTGCTGCTGGCTGTCTGACTGCATAGCTTTTTTGTTGTTGTTGTTGTTGTTTTATTTAGGGGTCCTTTTAAAAACCGTACACTGGATAGCAGCCCTTTTCTCTAGGGAAGAGGAAGGGCAGTGTATGGGGCCCTGGCCTCCTCGCCCTGCTGCTGAACTCGCCCAGATGCTAAACTCTTGTGCCTTACCTGGCACTTAGTTCCCAGAGGCACTGGGTTCCCAGAGGCCACACGCGTCTGCAGAGAGCCTCACGCGATGGCCCGCCTAGCTTTATACTCCTGGCTGGCTCCTCCCCCCTCCTTCCTTCCTGATTGAAAGGGGGCTGGCCTTCCCAGGTGAGTTTACAAAAGCTCAGGAAGGCAAATGGCTGCTGATGGGCGTGACCTACTCTGCAGGCTCCTGAATGGACTGCTTGGATTAGCCTAATGGGGCTCTTAATGGGTTGGGAATTGGCCCTTCCTAGGTCCTTTCCCTCCTAGTTCTGTTCTCTTAGGCTGGACTGTTTTTGTAACCTCAAGCTAGTTTTTATTTGGGTTTGTTTAATTATTTATTGCTCTCTAGATCCTGTGTCCCAATTTACTGACCTGTTTAGGTTATGTTCTAACTTAGATTAGGTTTAACCTGGGTTAAGTATAGGTTTAATTTAAACAAGTAGAAAAACCTGCTTTCCACTTTATCCTCCTCCCTTCTTTCGATTAAGTGCTACCTTAGGTGCAGCTAACTTTCAACTTTGATTTAAATGCCTGACCCTTGGGCTCTTACTCACGAGTAGGACTCTGCTCCTGCTCAGAGTAGCCCTATGTACCTCCCTTAGGTGCTAACTTTCAATTTTGATTTAAGGTTGCTTTAAAGGTAAGGTTAAGGTTAATTTTGATTTAAGGTTGCTTTAAAGGTAAGGTTAAGGTTAGAAGACAGGGAGTTAGAAAGACAAAGATTTGAACATATCTTTCACTTTAGTGTTTGCATATTTCTCCTTTCTGCTTACTCTCCTTACCAGAAAAAACAGAATTGACAAAAAAAAAAAAGAAAAGAAAGGGAGGCAGGAGGATATTCTGAAAGGATAAGCATTAGTTCAAGTGGGAAAGCTTCATAGTCCACACCATCATACTACCTGTGGGTACTTGTAGATTGCTAAGACAGTAGCCATGTGGCGGGAGATCTCAGAATCAAGTCCTCCAATGACAGCTACCATATTCTTCTGCTTGTCACATTTGAAGTTGGGGACTGTGTGTTTCCGGGTGGAAAGAAGATTCAGGGTGTTCTGATAAGTCATTCTTTCATCGAGATAACTGTTATAAATTTGGAAACCCAGGCTGACATTGGGCAAGATCTCAGGGTTGTCATTGATCTCCTTGACAGCATATACCAAAGACAGGACATGTTGGTATATTTCTGGCTTTCCGCTAAAAGAAGAATTGAACAATGTGTAAGACAAATACTGAATTCTGCATGGAGGACTTGATTGAGAGCACGACATAGTGTTCTGAAGGTGTTCCTATCTTCACACTTATAGAAAATGGTAAACACAGAATGACATACATAATTTATGGCTGTGCCATGTTTACTCTCAGTTTTTTTTAGACAGATCTACATAGTAAGGAACATGGAGTGTCCAGGTAATCAGGAAATTCATGGACACAAGTCAGTCTAAACTATTGGTCCAATACTATTCCTCTTTAATACCAGCGTACTGTGACGTTCACCAGCACAATGAGAGCTTTGCTGGCTTGTCGGACACACTATCAGCGTGTGGCATGCTGCTGTTGGTGCAGCAGTCAAAAGCAGTGCAGGAGCACAGACTGGGTTATGCTGGCAGAGGAGAAGATCAGGGTGGGTATCAGATTGGGCTGTGGTGGGTGTTGGGGCAAATTGGGGAGGGGTGGGGTGGGTGGTAGAGCTGATGGCCACCGTATCATGAATCCCCATCCCAGAGCTGACGCAGATTTGAGGAGTTCTATGGGATTCCTTGCAGCTTATTTTAAGATAAGGTGGGTATTTCACCTCATCTCTTTATCAACTGGCCTGGCCCACAAAAGTCCCATAGGATGCAGTAGCCAGTCTTCAGGCAGACGTGCATGCTCTGTGTCAGCTGGACTGTGTTGTAAGTGTAAGTCACTCCAAGTAATTTTAATAAGAGCCCATTCATGTCCAACTTTCCAGTGCTGATGCAGCCGTGCCAACAGGGCTGTGCTTCATTCTCAGGGGAGGCAGACATGGAGGCCTCCTCAAGGTAAGGCAACATTTGTATCACCAGTTTGTGTTCCTTTTCTGGCCTAGTGAATGTCAAGTAGGAAAGAAAACAGTTTCCTTACATAAATTCATTCACAGTCATCGTGTTTGGGTTTTGGGTGAAAGAGAGCTCATCGAATATGCAGCCAAACAGAGTCACAATCGCTCCAGTGGACAAGTCTCCTGCCTTATAATACTCATGAGGCAACTGGAAGGGATCGATCCTGGCACACAGAGCGCTCTTGCCTTCAGTTTGAGGCAGCCACAGAAAGAGCAACAGGAGTGGGAACATTCCTGCAATCCTATAGCTAATTTGGATTGAGATGACACAAACTCTCTCTCATTCAGCATCAGTTGTTCCTTCAATCTCTGAATTATCTGGATGAAGCGAAAAGGACTTGGTTCAGACTGTTGCCTGGAGTCTGTTGGTTCAGACTCCTGCCTGGAGTCCCTCAACTCATATCTGAATGTTGCACGGACACCTTATATCATTCGACATGTTCTGCTATTCATCCTGACTGTTGCCTCAAACACTCCAAGTGGGATTTGGCAAAGTGAAGGATGAACTCGAGGAACTGGAGTTAATTGCATGGTTCTAAATCATGTCCCCGGAGTATTGTGATGCTCGAGGCACCGCTTGAAGTGGAATGGGGATGAAAACATGTTTGTTCGGTCTCAACATGGTCCAGCAGCAGCGATATCTCTGGCACAAGCCAGAACTGACTTCTGATCCATGAAGTTGAATGAGGCACAAGAAAGGGGAGAGGATTTGTCAGGTTCCGGTGCTGGTGCTGATGAACCTGTCCCCTTGCCAGACCCAATCTGCCTTCTTCCCCATTCCATCTCCTCCCGTTTCTGCCCCCTCCCCACCTTACTGCATCCTCTGCACTGCCTTGACTGTGGCAGTGGTCGTCCCTGGTCTGTTGTTGCAGCTTCAGGCAGTGGCCAGGCCACATCCGAGTCACTTTTGTTTATGCCATTAAAACACCTATTCCAGTCACATAAAGACCCTTTAGGATTGGCCAAAAGTTATCAACAGCATATTGAGGGTTAAGCCTAAAGCAGGAGATAGGTCTTTCACAAAGTCCACCTTATGTTATGAACATTTATCATAAAGCAGCAGAACAGGGAATAGAAGCAGGACTCCCTCTGAGCTTGAGAACGGCTACAGCAGTCTAAAGATGAGTCTTTAGCCTCCCCCATGCCCTCACCTACTTCTCCGCTGACTGGCAGTCTACATGACCACTGAGCAGCAGAACTCCGGTGTCCAATGCTGGCCAGCGATGGGTTAGCACCAGTGCTCCACCAGCCCTGGGGCCCGCAAACTTGCTTTACGGCATGTTTGCAACAGTGCTCGCCGGCGGTGAACTGTATTGGATTGGGCCTGGCATTGTTAATCATTGTATTAGAAAGTCATCAATAAACTAGTGGAGGAAGAAAACCCTAAACTGGGAGACGTGGATGTGTTTTTGGATACAATTTCAAAACTTTGCTTCAAGGTCAGAATCCCAATGTGAAAAGGTTAGAGTAGGAGTCAACTGAAGTATGAACGATGCAATATTATGTACATTGATTAATAATAAATCATTTTTTCCTTAGATAAAAAAGAACTCTAACAACCCAATCATATAAACACTACACTATAGCTTGCAGCCATATCAAGGGAGTGTGCACTGCATGCTATGGTGAATGGCATGACCAGAAGGCCAATGAGAAGCAAGTAAAAACCTACCGGATTCTGGTCATTATGGGCACCTGATCTGGGCTGGTGAACTATCAGGGCATGTCTCGTACTCACACGGCACCATTGCACATGACAGTGGTAGGACTTTCATGCTGCCACATGAAGGCAGTGGGTTGCAAGATCCAATGCCATAGGTCCTCCATATATATTTTTATCACATTCTCCTAATTAGCTGCTCCTTGCTGTTCAGCTCAGGCCTCATAATAATTATATAGCATTTGGGGGAAAAGATAAAAAACAGTAACCCAGCACTAGAGACCAAGATGGAGAAGATCTCCACAGCCGCCACAGATTTGCCCTTGGTGCTCAGGTATGATGGAACAAAAGACAGCCACACACTACATAAGACCAACATGCTGAAAGTGATGAACTTGGCTTCATTGAAACTGTCTGGCAACTTCCTGGCTTGGAAAGCCACAGTGAAGCTGACAATGGCCAGAAATCCCAGGTAGCCCAGAACACAATAAAACATGGCGTGTGAGCCTTCATTGCATTCCGCTATGATTTCTTCGGTCAGAGAATGCACATCGGAATCAGGGAATGGAGGAGCAGTGCAGAGCCACACTGCACAAATGTTTGCTTGAATCAGGGAGCAGGAAAAAATAATGGAGTTGGCCAGCCTTTTCCCCACCCATTTCCGCATCCTGGATCCTGGCTTGGTGGCCATGAAAGCCAGAACCACAGTGATGGTTTTGGCCAATATGCAAGAAACAGCCACTGAGAAGATGATTGCAAAAGATGTTTGACGTAAATAACATGTCACTGTCTGAGGCCGACCAATGAATAGCAAGGAGCAGAGGAAGCAAAGCAATAGGGAAAAGAGGAGAGAGTAGGTGAGGTCCCGATTGTTGGCTTTGACGATGGGAGTGTTCTGATTTTTAATGAAAATTCCCAGCACCAAAGCTGTGAGCAGAGATAAAGAGAGAGCTAAGGATGACAAAATCATTCCCAAAGTTTCTGAGTAGGAAAGAAAATTGATCCTCTTGGGAAGGCACTGGTCTTTGTTCGTGTTTGGAAAGCAGTCTTCTGAGCATGAGAAACAATCATCCATGTCTGAAAAATAAAACAGATGATCAAAAAAAAAGATCTAAAACAATTGAAATCTTCAACACTGAAACGGTGCTGCAAGCATTCATTAACCCATTTGTGGGGGGAAAAAGGAGGCGGTGACACAGTTGCCATGATCTCACACCACTACCAGGAAGGAAAGGGTTTTTTTTAACTTACCTTGGTGTCGCTATGGCTTTCCTGAGGGTCTGGCGGACACGTGACCCACTCACCAGGCCTTCCCACACGTGCAAACTACTGTAAAATGCTGTATAAGCTACTTCTGTATACTGTATAAGCTCCTTCTGCTTATATAAGATTCCCCCAATAACTTTATCCTTAATACTTGTATTTCTTCATGGATTATCTTGTATTCAGTGGTGTTTCCTGGGGAAACTACTAACTATATTGTTCGGAAACTACTTTTCTCTGGTATATACTTCTAATAATTCACAGAACGGCCATACTGAGTCACTGACGTACTTGTGAAAGTGAAGGATTCCTACAGAGTACATCTCGAGTAAATTTTTCCATTGCATTTTCCCATCTCTCTTTTACCCAACTCTCTGTCAAGAGCAAGTGGATACTGATAGTAGCATCCCTTTGACCGCACTGCACCGTGTTGCGAACTCCCTGGAAACATATCCAGGTTGATGGAGTCTCCTGTTGCCATTGGCACATTGCATCAAATCTGCCCCCATAAGAGGACAACAGCTCAATCCTAAATCGCCTGGTGCCCACAACTCAAAAGGTGCCAAAGTGGTGACCACCATATCCACTGTGCATCAGGCTGCCGCCGGGAATCTCCTTGGGTAAGGAAACATTTTCCTTTTTTCACTGGGTAACACAGGCATGGCAACAATGGATCTCCTTGAATCTACACTCGCTTTTGTGCCAGACTGCCCATATTGGGCTGTCCAGGCTGGGACAGAGGTTAGGATTCAGTGCAGGTCCTGCTGTCATCTCTACCTCCTGGGACTGCTCCTCCCCTCCCCCACCCTCCATACACCCTTCTCCGCCCACTCCTTGCTTTCCCCCACCCTGAAAACACTACAGCTGACTGGTGCTGCAGAAGCGTCATCTATCCACGCAGCTCTGAGGCTCAGCGCTGACTGACACTGGCCTCCTCTTGAGTGCCACAAACGTGCTTTCCCCCTTTTCTAATGCCTCAGGAGGACTTGTGTCTCCTACCTTTCTGGTCTGAAATCTTCCCATCTGCACATGGAACACAATCGTAGCAACAAAACTGCTGTCCCTCCTTTGTTTTTCTGTGGAAGCCTGGATGGCAGTTGTCATTACACACAGCAAGAGGCATCACCTATTCAGAAGAGAGGAGAAGTTATGCCCCTCCTACTCCAACAATATACTCCCAATAGCAAATTCAAAATTTATTTCTCATGGACAATGTTGTAGGATGCATATAAATTCACAAGAGGATTAGAACAGGGTTGATTTAGAACTTTCAAAACTGGGCATTTTTAAAAAGTGGTTCTCTAATATTAAGCATGGGAAGAGTAAGAGCCACTATTCACCCCGGCACAGTGACTTTTCTAGAGGCTGCTGGTGTTCTTTTCCATCTTTTTCAGGATGTGAGCTCTTTTGTGACAGGGAACCATTTATTTTCTCTCCATCCGCACTGTAAAATTATTTATTGAAAAGTAGTATATAACAATTATTTACAGAATAAAATTATTCCAGTTGTTGTTGGCACCCTAATCTAGGCGAAATTTAGCCATCAACAAGGTTGTGCATATTTTTTCATTAAAAAAAAAATCCCCCCAGAAGTGGAAGTTCTCCTTTCATTCCAAGCTCCATTTCTTTCATCTTGATCTCGACTGCCTGCATGCCAATGTTCCCATTAAACTTCTGTGCATGTTCAGAAAGATGAGTTATTGCCAGGATGATAGAATTTGAGGCATGGCACTTAACTGAAAATCGAAATTAAGTCAAAATCATCTGGCAGCATGCTGGATGCCAGAGTGTGGAGTTCATCTCCAATATGAGGAGTTCATCAGTCAATATGAGGATAATTGAAGTCCCCCATGATTAGAACCCTGTCCCTCCTTGTCACCTCCCTGTTCTGTTTCCTCATTTCAAGGTCCCCTTCTGGTTTCTGGTCTAGAGGACAATAGTATGCCCCCAGTATTACATCGCTCCTCAGGCCTGGTAATTTAACCCACAGAGATTCTACGGTGGAGTCGGACCCACCTTCAATCTCTACTTTGCTGGATTCTTTCCCTTCCTTAACATAAACAGCCACCCCACCTCCAACATGCCCCTCCCTGTCCCTCCTGTAGAGTTTATAGCCCGGGATTGCGGTATCCCACTGATTCTTCGCATTCCACCAGGTTTCCGTTATGTCCACTATGTCTATGTTTTCCCTTGTCACCAGACATTCCAGTTCTCCCATCTTTGCTCAGAGACTTCTGGCATTTGCCTAAAAGCATTTGTGCATGGAATGCCCCAGGATGGGCTGCTTATTAGCTCCTCTGTGTCCACATCCTCTCACTGTGCCAAACCGTCTATCACATCCCATCACGCTACCATTCCCAATTTCTTCTCTTACTCTGCCTTTGTCTTGTTCTTCTCTAACCTTCCCATCCTCGTCCCATAGGGATGAGGAGTCCTGAACCAGATGCCCCTCAGCTCCTGTCGGCCTTCCCCCAGGGATCAGTTTAAAAGCTGCTCTGCCACGTTTTGAATATTATGCACTAGCAGTCTGGTTCCATTCTGGTTCAAGTGAAGCCCGTCCCTCTTGTTCAGGCCCTGCTTGTCCCAAAAAGTTCCCCAGTGTCTAACGAATCTAAACTCCTCCTCCCTACACCACCTTCTCATCCACGCATTGAGAACCCTGATCCTCCTGCCTAGCTGGCCCTGCACATGGAACAGGTAGCACTTCAGAGAATGCTACCTGAATATATAGAAAAGTTGACTGGCAGCCCAATCCTATCCACACTTTCCTGGGAGTAAGCCCCATTGACTCTAATGGGACTTACTTCTGAGTAGGCATGCATAGGATTGGGCATAGTCTAGAATGGCATAGTCTAGCATGGCTTTAATGTAGACCATTACCTAGTAATTCAGAATTTCAGAGCAAATATGCATGGATATTTGCTCTTTCCAACCAATCAACTGGATATTTGCTCTTTCCAGTAGGCAAATGCTTACTGGTAAATCTCAGAAATTACCATAAAATGCCCGTGTGACCATCTAAGCTTTAAAGATCAAAAACTGAAACTAGAATGAATAAAACTTTAATGAAGAACATTATCTAGTAATTCAGAATTTCAGACATATGCATGGATGTTTGCTCTTTCTTATAGATATAGGTAGAATTCTTGCATCTATTCAATTCATTCCTACTCTAGTTTTTTATGCTGGAGCTCAGAATTGTATTTGCAAGGGAAGCAGTGAAAATGAACATCAGCAATTGGCTGTCTTCTCCTTAGTGTTCTGGAATTTGAAGATGAGATAAAGGCAGATCAGAGGAAATGCCATTTAAAAAGCTGTTTAAACAAGCTGCCTAACCTAAAGCTAATCTGACATATGGATCCCAGTGGCACCTACAGCAGAGTATTGGTTGAGAGGACGACCTGCTCTCCAAGTTCAGGCTAAGGACTGAAGAAGAACCACCTGAGGCTAAACTAGTAATGTTCAATCTTGCCTAGCAGATCTTGTCCACCTGTGATTGGTGTTGGGTGTTCCATCTTCCCTCCTTTTCCATGGAGTGTGATTTAAGAACTATAGGGTAGGTGCACATTAAATTGCATGTTTAAATTCAGATACCATTCATTGCTTTCACTGGAACATCAAAATGTTCTCAGATTGTCATGAGGTTGTCATAAAGTGAGATCTGTGAGTTGTATTGAAGGTGTGCATACCCTCAAAAGAGGGAATGTATGACAGCAGAGTTAAACTGTCTCCTCCAGGTGTTTGCCAAATTTCTATTGCCCCTATGTTCACTGGCTGCTGAACTCGGTCCTACCAGTGAGGGCCACTGTTAGATGACCATGGGTGGTGGAAAGGCACAGACAACACATAGTCACTAGGGTGTATTCATTCACTCATTCATTCATTCATTCATTCATTCATTCACTAGGGTGAAGTTTAACAAGAACAAGGATTTTATTAAGAAAGAGATAAGAAGTAAAGTTTGTCATCTAACTAAAGATCTCAGAACATATACCTAAGAACCTTTCCTAAACATCTGAGAGTATAGGCTATTTTAGGGGATGGGGTGAAAAAAACTATTCCTCTGGTCTGGGAGTCAGCAGCTGGAGAAGTTATCTTCCAACATCACAGACTCTGGAAGGTAGCTGGAACTGTTGCAAGGTCACGAGCAAAGTTCAAAAGCAAACTCAACAGGCAAGAGTGGTGATCATCTGCAAGCTTTATTCGTTGCCAGCAACGGGCCTCTCAGGGACTCTTGTCCAAAGTGGAGAGCAATGAGAGCTATGTGGGAACTCTCAGTGTCTCCAGAGAAAAGCAATGTTTCAGTGTGAACCCTTTGCTTATATAGCATTTTGGCTTCTTTGTTTGAAAATCTCACACTGTCATTGGCTAGGGTTATGACATCAGAGATAGATCACTTTACAAACATTTGATTGGCTAGTTTCAAGTTACAAACTAAAAACATACATTTCAATAACTGCTAGGTGGCACTCTTTACTCATTTATTACTGGCCTTTGGTATGTCTTTGTTTATTTTTGCTAACCTCTGTTTAAACTAAGCCCTTTTGGTCTTTCCCTCTATCCTATGTGTAATTCTTCATATGTGATCTGTTATAGTGCTGTAATTTCATTTATTTAATTCAGGACAAACTAAACTCTTATTGTACAAAAGGATTCTCTTTTAGAACTCTTTTCTTATTCATTTTAACTAAATCCAGCCCTTTCTGTTAACTTACAGGCTCTGACAGAGATTCTCAGGAATGTTTGCTAATTGGGGCTTTTTCATATTATCTTGTTCCCATCCAGCTGCCTCCATTTGTCAAACAAGATAAGAAGTTGCATTACTAAGACTTTCTCATTAAAATGTTTCTAATTAGGTGGTTTCTTAGCTTCATACCCTGATTTATGTTTTCAAGAGATATGTTTTTCCCAATTAATGGTGCAAGTGTATCCTGACTACTCCTTATCTGTCTCTTTTTGAGTTGTAATTCTTTCTGGTTCCAATTAAAAGTGACAGGCGGGACATACAGAGTTAGGAATGCTTTTCTTAAGATAAGAACCTTATCTGAGGAATTATCTCATACCACATTTCTCCTTGTTAGACTTTTCTAATTAACTCTAGGCAGACACCTGCCTTTTCAAGGTTGCATTCTGAATCACTTTTGTGGCTTTTAATTTAATGGCTTCTACTTATTCTGTGCTTTAATCAAACTATTTTTAACAGCTAAAGTCACTTCTGATGCTATTAACATTAATTTACACTTCTAAGCAATAACTTTAAGTAAAAAGTATTGTGATCCCTTTAACATGAACCTCTGGTCTCAACAGCCCATCCCAGTCTTTAATATATGCATTTAAGACTGTGTTTTGGTTAAAAAAGGAACTAATTGAATAACAGGAAAGTCTGTTTGACTTCTGTCTTAGAATCTAAAATGTTCTTTTTCTTCTCTGGTTTAATGAAGCTTGAATGCAAAATCCCCTTTTGATTCTCTGTTTGGTAGTTCTAACATTCAAGCTTGGAAGTGTATTTCTAAATGAAACTAATCTGTTCAGCCTAGCTTCATTTATCATTTTACCAATTAAACTTGACAGCTGGGAATTCCAGCTTCTTAGTGCTTTGAAGCTTAAACTCTTATCTGATGTCTTTGACATTCTAGTTAAAAACATTCCTTGATTTACAGCTTGTCTCTGTTTCACTTTCAGACTTCTTCAGACAAAGTGGATTTCATATATTTTAAGCATCATTTTCCTTATTTCTTAAACATTATTTGTTTTAAACTGTTTGGCTATTAACACCCATAAACATTTGGTTCATTAACGTAAGTAAACATCTGGACATTTTCCCCACCAAACTGCCAAGCACTTGCTCTGTTTAAATGACTTGTTTTAACATGAATGGCTGGCTTCCATTAGCCTGTATCAGAACCACAGAAAGAAGTAGGGGTCTTTGTTGGAGCTCAAGACGTGTAAGGCAACTTCCCTGCAAGCCCCATCTCTTAGAGACTCCTTCCTGGCCACTGGCAATCCTTGCCCCGTGCCACCCAGGACCAGGACCACAGGGTGCTGCCACCTCTACAGTCCAGGGGCCTTCAGAAAACCAGAGAGGATGCGTGCCGCCTCCCCAGCCCTCCAAAAACTTTCTGAAGCCCCTGGAAGGCCGAAAATAGCTACTTCCAGTTTTTGGAAACCGAAACTTCTGGTTTTTGGAAACTGGAAGTAGCAATTATTGACTTTCTGGAGGTCTCAAAAGGCTTTCAGAGGGCCAGGGAGGTGGCATACGGCCTCAATGGCTCTCCAAAGGCCCCCAGATGGGGGCAGGGGCAGTGGAGGGCAAGTAAGGTGGCGCTGCCCCAGAGGCATGGTGCCCTGAGGCATTTGCCCCCTTGCTCCCCTAGGAATGAATGACACAGTCCCAGGCTCACCCAGATCAACAGAGAGCTGTCCCCACCTACAGTTCGCCCTCCCTTTTATATGCTGGTCTCAGAGAACCTTCTAGCTGTGCAACCAAACAGAAACCTCCCCTGCTGCTTATTTGCATAATCTCCTTCTGAGCCAAACAACCCCCCCCCTTTATATATGTTCTCTAGCTTATGCTTCTCTAAGAGCAGGGTGACCAGATGTCCTAACCACAAAAGAGGACAAAGCACCCCAAAATGTAGGACATGCAAGAAAAATGCAGGACACAACAAAATAAAAGTTAAAAACACTTATATATTGATTGCATGTAGTTAAACATTATTATTATTATTGTTGTTGTTGTTGTTGTTGTTACATATAATTTATTATATACAATTTATTAACTACTAGAAGGCTATGTGTTGCCTGCAGAGGCCTGCTCACAGGGGAAAGGAAGACATTTAAGTTCATTTCCAGGACACGAGGCTAAAAAAAGAGGACATGACCTGGAAAAAAAGGACATCAGGTCACCCTGTCTTCAGGAGTGAAGGATAAAGATACTTTAAGTAACCCTGTAGTCAGCTCTTAACTATTTTACTTACACAAGGAATGTGCCTGCACTAAAACAGGGTAGAGCAGTGGTTCTCAAACTTATTAGCTTAGGACTCACTTTTTAGAATGACAAACTGTGGGAACCCACCAGAAGTCATGTCATTAACTTGGAAGTGATGTCATGACCAGAAGTGACATCATCAACAGGAAAAAATTTTAACAATCTTAAGCTGCAATCCTATCCACTTTCACCCAGGAATAAGCCCCATTTGTTGCAAGGTGTTGATGTTGTGTCCGCAGCAAACTTCAAGCAAGCTCAAAATTGAGCTTCAAAAGCAAAGTTGAAATCAAACTCAAAATAGACTCGGTAAGCAAGCATGGCAATTATAGCAAGCTTTATTCATTGCCAGCAATGGGCTTCTCTTGGTGGTTCAAAATGGGGAGCACAGAGAGCTGTGTTCTCTCAGTGTCTCCAGAGAAAAAGCAACTTTCAATTTGTGTTTTAGTTTATATAGGCCTTTGTCTGGAAAATCCCACTATCATTAGCCGAAGAGCTGGTGATGTCACAAATGGGGCTTTTCCTTTGATTGGCCACAGGCTTCTAGCATCTGATTGGTTGTGCCATATATGGAGCATGCATTTGAATATCTCTGGTTACTGCATGTGCCATATTTTGAAAGGAGCTCCCTCTGCAGTGCTATCATATTTCAGAAAACACTATCTTTAACATCATAAGAACATAAGAACAGCCCCACTGGATCAGGCCATAGGCCCATCTAGTCTAGATGCCATCACCACATCCTGTGGCAAGGAGTTCCACAGACCGACCACACGCTGAGTAAAGAAATATTTTCTTTTGTCTGTTCTAACTCTCCCAACACTCCATTTTAGTGGATGTCCCCTGGTTCTGGTGTTATGTGAGAGTGTAAAGAGCATCTCCCTATCCACTCTGTCCATCCCCTGCATAATTTTGTGTGTCTCAATCATGTCCCTCCTCAGGCATCTCTTTTCTAGGCTGAAGAGGCCCAAACGCCGTAGCCTTTCCTCATAAGGAAGGTGCCCCAGTCCCGAAATCATCTTAATCGCTCTCTTTTGCACCTTTTCCATTTCCACTATGTCTTTTTTGAGATGCGGCGACTAGAACTGGACACAATACTCCAGGTGTGGCCTTACCATAGATTTGTACAAAGGCATTATAATATTAGCCGTTTTGTTCTCAATACCTTTCCTAATGATCCCAAGCATAGCATTGGCCTTCTTCACTGCCACCGCACATTGAGTTGACACTTTCATCGACCACCACCACCCCAAGATCTCTCTCCTGATCTGTCACAGACAGCTCAGAACCCATCAGCCTATATTTGAAGTTTTGATTTTTTCCCCAATGTGCATCTCAAGATGTTCCCCAAGAACATCTCCCTATCCACTCTGTCCATCCCCTGCATAACTTTGAAGTTTTGATTTTTTTCCCCAATGTGCATCTCAAGATGTTCCCCAAGAACATCTCCCTATCCACTCTGTCCATCCCCTGCATAACTTTGTATGTCTCAATCATGTCCCCCCTCAGGAGTCTCTTTTCTAGGCTGAAGAAGCCCAAACGCCGTAGCCTTTCCTCATAAGGAAGGTGCCCCAGCCCCGAAATCATCTTAGTTGCTCTCTTTTGTACCTGTAGGTGGCACTGTGCTCTGTCCCATTCAGAGCTTAACTTTTATATTTTCTTTATTTCTTTATCTGAATCTCTAAATAACTCAAATTTAGATTCCTTATGATCCTCAATTTATTCTCCTTTCCAATCTGATGCCAAACATTCTATATTTTACTTAAAAACTGAGTTTTTAAATGATTTCCCTCTTTGTTGAATCCTTGCTTTTTCTTTGTTAATTCAAGATGCAGGCATTCCAATCTTTGGAATGTTTCTTATCAACCTGGGCCTCTTTGACATTGAACAGATCTTCTGCTAATGAGTCCATGTCTACTAAGATTAATTATTTCTCATTATTAGAAATACTCTGGCACCAGGGTAAGTCATTAATAGTCTGGATTCTCCTTTAGTTTTCTGTCTGTTGCCCCTTAAGTTATATTCTGTCTTGTGTCTTATCTGTAAACTATAACCTTTTGGAGTGTCCTGTCAAACTTTAATTAACTCCAAGCTAGCATCTGCATTTTGAGGCATATCTGAGACTTTAAGCCTTTTTAATTTTAGCTTTTTCTATTCTACGTTTTAATTCAACTAATTTTAACAAAACTCTTTTATTCATACTTTCAATTGTATTCTTCAACTTATTAGAGCAGTGAAGAATTCAATATACTTGCTGACTTCTATGATCTAATTTTGTCTGAGTCTACAGAGTTCTTTATCTTGTGACATGCAATAAATTCTTGCAGGTTTTCAAGGGAGCAGGCTTGCTTTTTGTTTAGAGCTGTAACAAGCCTTGTGCATTTTTAATACTTATTTCTGTTTATATTCTAACTTTTATTCTGCTAAGGATTTACTTCTGATGCTGCTAACATTAGTTTCTACTTGAAAAACAATTTCTATTTAGCATTAGGGAGCTATGGGCATTTCTATGACCTAAAAGCCTTTCCTAATAGTATTTTCTGTTCAGTTTGATTCTCATTTATCAATTTGTACAGCTTCTGTGATGTTTGGTCAAGAGGCAAACTTGAATCAAAAATATCTTTGATTCTCTGTGTATTTTTGGGTAAGACTAGCAGCTTCTGTTTTTACAACCCTATTTTATTAGTGCCCAGTATCGGTTGGTCAACTTTATTGTCTGGCTACTTTGCTGCTTCAGGGACTATAAAATGCTTTCCTTTGTTCTAAAGCTCTTACACATCTTGTTACTATTAAATCATAAAGAAAAATAACTGATTTAGTTATAACACTTATTAACTTTTGGTCCTTAAAGAAAATTTATTTAGACCTTTAAAATACTGGATTTTAGTTTAAATCCTCTTTCCCAAAATCTTTGCTTTTCTGTGTATTTCCCTCTGCCTGATGCAGTCCTTGGGGCCTGCATTCCAGACTTCTTTTGAAGCTGCCTAGCTATATATATATCAATTCAATTAGGCTTGACAGCTTCTAACTCTAGCTTTCTGTTATCTACTGATGTGTCAAATTGTTTTATGATCATCTCCAACTGGAAGGTCTCTTTGTACCATCCCAGCCCAGCACTTTGGCAGAGTTGAATTAAAGTTCATTGATTTTGCCTTATTCCCTATTTCCTAACTAATCTTCCTTTTGCATTTACATTATTAAACTTATTGCTTTGAACTAATTCTCTTATAAATGACTTAAGTGTTCCCTGCAATTTTGTCTATATAAAGAGCAGGGAGAAATGCATTTTATTCTTTAATTTCTTCAGAGGAATGTCTCTCTAGCAGGGTGTCACATTCCTCTCTAATTTATGGCTTGCAATGTGCAGATCTGCTGGAAGCAGACAGAGAGACAAAATGGGATTTTATTCTCTCTATAGCTGTCAAGCATATGAAGTTTTAAGCTAATAATTTGTTTAATTGAACCTTTAAGCCATATACACCTTTAGCATAATGGCATTACCTTTGCTTTCATTGAGCATTTGATCTGATATTCTGGGCATTCAATTTCAGTAAAACAGCCAATGTGCTTACTAGCTCAGACCCAGGAGATGGATCCAGCTGGCTTTTGAACATGCTAAGTACATACAGGCTTTTCAAACATATATTTGAACAAAACATATCCTCATGATGTTGGACATTTGGTTTGATCTTAGGATAAGTGTGGCTTCTTCGATGGCCCTGCCTCACATTGACTATCATTGTTAAAAGCATGCACATTATAGCCTGTTAAAAGTATAAATCTTCCCAAATGCAGTCATATACCATGTTGGCATCAAGTCTAATATACTAAAAATAAAATATTGAAATGAATGGGGACCCACCTGAAATTGGCTTGCAATTCACTTAGTGGGTCCTGAGCCAGTTTGAGAAACAGTGGGGTAGAGTGTGAGGATAAGTAGGACCCATTTCTGTATGTTTTGGATATTCGTTAAGATTGTACCCATTTATAATCCATACTTCTTGACTTGGGTCTCATTGGGGTATGCAGGAAATTCTTCAGCCATTGACAGCACTTTTTAAAACATATGTTGACAAGCATGAGAGCTGGGATTTTTTTTTATGCAGTCAAACCTGTTCATAGAGCCATGAACTGTATAGTTCTCTGTATCAAGCATTGCTGGTCATTTATGCACCCTCACGAAGCTGACACCAAAGAGCAACTATTTCAATTGTTGTGCAAGGCAGACACTGAAATGCTACAACTGTGAAGAGGCCAGTAGCTGCCTGAACAGCATTATGACATCACTGGTTCATGGGCTGCTATGGGCCTTTGTTGAGTCACACTGTTCTACTGTCATATTAGGCCTTGGAGAGGGGCTATCAGGGGCTACAAAGTTTCTTTTGGGTCCCTTCCCAAAGAGGAAGGAAACAGAACAGAATAGGGGGAGGGTAGTGACAACTGGAAAAGTCTTTGGAGCCCAGGTCTACCAGGCTTCCCATTGATGAGCCCAGCTATATCTTCTCATATGGCGACAGTAGGTAATACAGAAAACTAAACATACTCCTCAGTCTCTCTAAAATCTTTTAAATATAGAAAATCATTGCAGAAAATAAGCATCATCGAATGTAGGCTCACACTAGAATGGAAAGAGCCTCATGCATACCAAAACTTACTTCTGCAGCAGCTGTAGTCTTGCAACTGTGTCACAAAGCTCCTATACACTCCTTCATGGTAAATGTATTCACAAGCCAAAGAGCTACTGCAGCAGGCCAGTTTCCTTCCAGATCTGACACTGTGTTCAGGAATGTCATGCATGCATTCCTTGACCCAAAACATATGACTTGTGATAGCAGCTGCGGCCATCATGCTCCCACAGTAGCGCCCCCAGCATCCCATGCTGGCACTGAGTCCAGGTGTGATCAGAAAATGTCCGCACCCTCTGGAGCCGAGGGGAGCTCTGCTTTCCTCACCTCAGGAGGGTCCTCTGAGCCCAGCAGAGGCTGCAGATGTATGTTGTTTCATGACTGAGGTTTAATCAACTGAAATATGGGGGGGGGGCATATCCGCGGACTCCATATCCGTGTCTGTGGCCTCTGCCAGTGTTGCTTGATGAGCTTTTTAATTGGACAGTGGTGTCCAAACTTTTTGGCAGGAGGGCCACATCATCTCTCCGACACTGTCGGAGGCCGGGGAAAAAATGGATTAATTGACATTTCAAAATTTGAATAAATTTACATAAATGAATATATTAGAGATGGAACTTATATGAATGAATGAAGGTCTTGCATTATAAAAGGCCTTGCACAAAGCGAGGCCAGCCTTTCCTTTGCTGCCACTGCTGCATCATAGATGTGAAACACAAGCAATGGAGGGAGCCCTTGTCCCACAGCTCACGCAAGAGGTCGAACAGTTGGCTGTCACATTGAGAGCAGTTGTGTCAGGCCAGTGTGGGCTCCAGCAAGTCTCTGAAGGGCCAGAGGCTCATTGGTGACTGGGGACTCCCTGCTGGCTGGATTGGGAGTCCTCAAGGGCTGCAAGTGGCCCCAGGGCCGGGGTTTGGGCATCCTTGATTTAAAACATACCCTGGGGCACAGTGACACACAATTTGGCTTTGCATCTGATTTAAATCCTTAAACTTAAATGACCAATGGCCAAATCCAATTTGAACCTTGTGCTACCAGAATGTACATCCCAGCAGCACAAAGCCCTATGCAGCATAAATGCTGGGCCACAGTTACATGCTTCTGGGCCATGCTATGTGGGTAGAGGTGTGGAGTGTCCAGAGTGGCTCCTGTTAGCTACACTTCTCTTGGTAAGTTGGTGGTCAGGGTGTGCCATTGGTGGGAAAGCTTATGGCAAGGGGAGTTTGGGAGCAGGAAGAGGGAAGGGCAGAGGGCAGGGAGGGATAGGGAGATGGGTCCTGGTGGCATCAGCATGCACCAGAATCCTACCCACTCTTTTTGAACTCACCTGCCCCTTTTCTCTCCTCAGACATACAGCAGCTTGTGTAGGTAGAAAATATTTTCACATACATCCAGAAGGCCTCCTGATCGCCCCCCACCCACCAACGCATGCAGCAGCTGCATTGTGAGAATGGCTGCATCATCAAGGATGATGATAGGATTGGGGCCTAAGGCTGCAACCCTATACAGTCTTATCTGGGAGTAAGCCTCAAGTGACACAGTGGGTTCTGAACAAACATGCAAAGGATTGCACTGTAACTTCACCTCCATTGACTTCAGTCGTGTTTAGGCAGGATTCACTTTCTTTAGATATAACCCATTATTTTAATAATGTTAGCATATTATATGGTCACTGGCACTAACCTAAATGCATTGTATTTGGGCCAAGGATGCTTGTTTCTCCAGGACTGCACAACCGAAAAGTAAGACATGGCTTATAGTTCTTTCTGAAACAAGAAAGCAAGGCTGCACTCCCATTGAACTCAATGGGATTAACCTCTGAGTAGACATGCTTAGGATTGCACTGCATGAGCCAGAAAAGTGTCAGGATTTCCCCCTAGGACTTTTCTAGCAGAGCTGTGCAAGACTTTCAAGGAGTGAATCCCTAGACACCCCTACTGCGGTTGATATCACATTTGATCACAGCTTCATAGCCCTGCTGCTGCTTCTTGAAATCAGCCAGGCAGACAATATAGCCATGCAGGAAATGAGGTGACGTCTTGTTTCATTCTGACTTCAGAGAAATCAGAAAGTAAATGTAAAGTAAATGTGGAAATTCTGATTGTAGATCCAGGAAGGAGTGAGAGATAAGGATGGATTGATGGATGAATTGATGGATAGTCAACTGAGTAGATGACTTGAGAGGGATATGCAGGAGGAGAATCGCAAATGTTGGCTGGAAACCATCAATGAAATGATACCGTAAGATCTGTTCCCCTGCCATTTTTAAATCTTTACCTCTCTTAAATTGCTTCTTTGATCCCTTTCAACATTTATTTCTGTGTCTTCTCATTATCTCTTTCTGTGTCTATTCCTGAATTTTTCTGAATTTGTCAATGCTACCTGTTCGACTATCATCATCCTCTTTGCTTTCCCTATCATTCACATTTTCAGATTCTTCTAGCACAGTGGTTCTCAAACTTTTTGAAAGCTTTACTTTGGGAGCAAACTTTTTGGGAGTCTTTGCGGGAAAGGGGCGAGGGCAGTGATGCGATCCCCAGGATTGCATGACTAAGGGAGCTGAGGGGGGTGCTTTTACTTATGGTGGGCTTGTACAAGAAGCAGGAGATATGGGGAGCCCCGTGCAACCTGCCAGAGGGCTCCCCAAGGCTTGGAATGTTAAGAAACAGCCTGTGCAGACCATGTCTTGCAAACCAGAAGTGGTTTGCACTTGTTATTTCTGAATATTCCAAGTCTCAGGGAGCCCTGTGGAGAGCTGTGTGGGGCTCCCCGCACCTCCTGCTGCTTACACAAGCCCATAGTAAGTAAAAGCACCCCCCCATGATGTGATCCTGGGGAACGCGCCACTGCTTCCCCCTTCCCCTGTCACTTAAAGGAACAGGGGAAGCTTTTCATGAACTAGTGGGTTGTGATCTGCCAGATTGAGAACCACTGTTCTAGCATAAATGTTTTCATTGAGAGTCATGTCTGTGGGTGCCACAGAGGAATACATAAACTAAACAGAACTTCCATGTGTATTTACCCAATGACTATAGAAAAAGACCCTGATCCAACCAGAGTGAAGCTACCAAGTCCATTTTGACATCAATAAGGCTTAAGTTTCAAACCTAAATTTACCAGGTGGTATACCTTACCTTACCTAACTGAACTGTTAGGACTTAACATCTGAGCATGTTTGCCGAGGATTGTGCTGATGAGGTAATCACAAATACGTATTTTGGACAACTGAAATTTGTTTTCAGCTGGTCTTAGGGCACAATCCTAACCTGTGCTGGAACAGGCAGCCCTGCTGGCCTGCACTGTATCCAGTGCAGGGTAGGAGCCGACTTGGGAGCAACTTAGAGTAAAGGGATTTATGCCCCCTTAACCCATGTCATGTGCCTGCGAGCCCTTTGGGCCTCCTCAAATCCGCACCAGTGATTTTGTGGGCACAAATCAAAATGGCTCATGTAATACTGATTGAATCGTGGGTTAGGATCTGGCCTAGGCCACCTAGGCCAGTTCCATCTTCTCCTGGGCCTGATCCACCTCCCAGTCCACCCTCCTCATGCCCTGGAATGTCTCTGTTCCACCCTCCAGCCACCCTCTTCCACCCCTTGTGACGGATTGTGGGAATATTAGTAGAGGTGAAGCCAAACTGCAGCAAACGGGACATTCAGTGAAATCTTTCCTTTCAAAAAAGAGTGGAAAGAGATGGGATGAGAAGGGGAGAAAAGCTTGAGGAAATGAAAATAGTAGATGAGTTGGAAATGTGCTTGGAACTAGGAGTAGACAGAATTGCCTGTTTTCACTCTGGTCTGCTTTTTGGTAGAAAATTGAGTGGATCCGTTTGAATCCAGCATAGTGAGGTAGGAAGGCAGCACCTTTGAGATCGACTGAGCATTTAAATCAGGAGTGCTTGACTATGCAGGCATGTGCGCTTGATGTGAGCTGAATAGAGGCCTGCCCTTTAAAGGCTGATACCCCACATTCTTCTCTCAAGGACAAACATTGCCTCATGCTGGGGAAAATAGATGGAGAGCAGCTGAAAGAGGGCTTGTTTTGTGCCCTTCGGGTGCTAAAGGTCAATGCCCACCAAGTTCCTCTGAGGCTCTCTGAACATTCTCCTTTAATGTTCAAAGGGTGCACATTAATTTTGTGGTGAGCACAAGGCTGTTCACCCATCTCTACATGTTACAGGCAATACTAGATTTTTTTTTTAAACCTGATGCTCTTTCAAGGTATTCAAACTACCCATCATTCTTAATACCGATGCAATGTTAATGCAGATATTTCTAACACAAGCACTGCAATTGAGTTAATGGTGGTGTGGTCTGGCAGAGAGCTTGACTGTACTAGTGCAACAGCTGCACATTTTAGATGATTGGACCATTCTGCATACGTAAGATGCAGGTAGTTAAATGGTTCGGCAACAATGGTATTCGGAGTCCCTAGAAGATTTTTCTCACTGCATAAAGATATCTTGTATTGTTCTGTAATTCATTTCATTTCTCTGTCATGCTGGTATCTCAATAGAGGCTGTTGAATACCTTGTTAGATGATCTCAGCTCAAAACTAGCCAGTTATTGTATGGTTATTGTATGTACTGTATGGTGTTTTTAATAACATCATTGTGAAAATAAAATAGTTGGAGTAATTCCGTTTGTTTCAGGGAACCGTATTATTGTAAGTCCACCGATATGTGTTTATACTTATCTTTCTTCTTCCTTCAGCAGTCAACATATTAATGAAGTCAAGTCTAATGTAACTATTATAACTGATTTCTTACTTCTGGGATTGTCTGAGGAACGGCAACTTCAAATTGTACACTTGCTGGCTTTCTTAACACTGTACTTGACTGTGCTGGTGGGGAATCTTCTCATCATCACCTTGGTAACCCTCAATGCTCACCTTCAGACCCCAATGTATTTCTTTCTAATCAACCTATCCACTGGGGACCTTGGATCCACCTCTGCCACCATGCCTAAGTTTATGACCAATGTGCTCATGAATACTAGACACATTTCCTATTCTGAATGTGTGGCACAACTGCTTTTTTTCCTTTTCTTCATTTCCTCTGATATTTTCATTCTTGCTGTCATGGCCTACGACCGTTACGTTGCCATCTGCCACCCTCTTCACTATATGACTGTGATGAAAAGGGGAACCTGTCTACAACTGGCAGGTAGCGCATGGATGGCAGGTTTCCTCAATGCTTGTCTGCACACAGGGACCATTTTTTCAATGCCCTTCTGCTCCAACATCATCAACCAGTTCTTCTGTGAAATTCCACACCTAGTCAAGATCTTATGTGATGATTCATATCTCCATGAAATGTGGATGCTTCTCCTTAGTGCAGCCTTGGGTCTCAGCTGCTTTGTGTGCATTATCATGTCTTATGTGAAGATCTTCACCACAGTATCAAGAATGTCCTCTGTGGAGAACAGGCAAAAGGCCTTATCCACTTGCATTCCTCATCTCATAGTTGTCTCCTTGTTACTTGGTACGGGTATCCTTTCCCATTTCATGCTAAGTTCCAGCTCTTCATATAACTCGGATGAAGTGCTTGCTGTGATATATTCTGTATTGCCACCAATGATGAACCCAATAATCTACAGCATGAGGAATAAGGATGTCAAGTCTGCTCTGTGGAAGCTGCTGTACCCAAAGTTTCCAACCAAGAATATGATCCCTCATGTTCTCTTATGACCCTTTTGCTTCCATGTGGGACAGTTTAATTTTAAAATTCATCATAGCTGCCTCATATGGGTGCTATTGTGTCTGTTTTTCCCTCAGTAGAAAAAAATAATCAATACTTTGGTTTCTCAAGCATTAAAAAACAACACTGTGTATAGAATATGTTGTCTAAGATCTCAGAACAATCAAAATGTTGTGGGCAAAATGTATATTTCATTCACAGTGGGTGAGAAACAACAGGACACTTCCAGAGAACAGTGGTGAACCTCCCATTCATTCTATGGGGCAAAGGCCCCAGGCACAGAGCCTCATGCACCTTTAGGACCCCGCAGAAGCCTCCCTGGGGCTCCTGATGAGGTTGGAAACTGTGCTTCTGGTTTTTTGGAAGCATGGTTTAAAGCATCGGGGAACCTCAGAGAGGCTTCCCCAATGCATCCTGGAGTTGCGTGAGGGTCTGTGAGCTTCAGGTAAGTGGGGGATTTGCGTGTGGGGGGCAGCGACATCCCATGGGGGGCACCATCACGGACCTTTGCCCTGGGGTATGGGGCTCAGGAGGTCTGCCACTGCCAGAGAGGAGAAGGGATGTTGCAACACTGTGCCAGTTGGTGGAGCTGGTAGGAAAGCCTGCGCCCTCCTGCCAGTGGAAACACAGGAAGCAGCATTTGCTAGATAGGGTATGTCCCATGCTAGGCAGCAGAGGGGTGGGAGAAGGATAGTGGAAGGCAGGGAGGGGCCAGAATGGGGCAGGTGTCAATAATGGGGGCAGATCAGGCCTGGGAGGGGGTAAGATGGGCAGTGCAAGCACACACTGTATCTTATCCCCCTTCCCGGGCCTGATCTGCTGACATGGGGCAATGAAGACATGCACTGATGTCAGGCATGCAGTGATATCACAATGGGCACTCAATTTTCTGACAGGCAGTGTCAGTATGGTGTCATAATGTCCAGTCATTTCTTCTGATAGATGACATCACTGTGGTCATTCAGAATCTCTCACTCTCCTTCAAACAGGCAGCAGAATCAGTGTGCAGGAACAATGTCACACATTGTTCACACATACTAGGATAGGAAGATTCCCACATGTTCTCTGCAGACGCGTGTGGCCTCTGGGAACACAAGTGCCTCTGGGAACTAAGTGCCAGGTAAGGCACCGCAAGTTTAGCCTCAGTGCGAGTTCAGCAGCAGGGCGAGGAGGCCAGGGCCCCAGATATCGCCTTTCTCTTCCTTTGAGAAGAGGGCTGCTAACCAGTGAAGGGTTTTTTACAGTACCCCTAAATAAAAACAACAAAAAAGCTATGCAGTCAGACTGCCAGCAGCAGGGTGGGGGCTATCCAGTTTTCTGCATTGAGTGCCACATGTATGATTATTTGCCTCTGGGGCATAAGTCAAGGGTGCGTCCTCAGTGCAAGGAACTTCAGGGTCTCAGGGAACGCGTCTGCTCCCTTGAAGCCTTGGTGGGCGACATGGAGAAGCAGAGGCAGGCTGAGAAGGACTGTGGGGAGACTTCCGGGGACAATCAGGCTTCTTCCCAACCTCAGGCATGCAGCTCCTCAGCTGCCTGGGTGGGAAGTCTCGGGGCTGGAGGACGTCATCCTGGAGAGGAGGGAAACAATTCCCTGGGGGGACCCCTTCTCCAGGAGACGGACCCGTATCCGAACACACTCAGGATACTCCTCAGCAGGAGGGGGGTCGGGGGCTTTTGTAGTGGGGGATTCAATTATTAGAAACATAGAGAGGGGGGTTTGCAACGGATGTGAGGACCCCATGGTGACTTGCCTGCCTGGTGCGAAGGTTGCGGTCATCACTTCCCATCTAGACAGGCTGGTAGACAGTGCTGGGGAAGAGGTAGCGGTTGTTGTGCATGTCGGTACCAACAAAATGGGCAAGTGTAGCCAGGAGGTCCTGGAGGCCAAATTTAGGCTTTTAGGCAGGAAGCTGAAAGCCAGGACCACAAGCGTAGCATTGCCGGAAGTGCTACCTGTTCCACGCGCAGGGCTAGCTAGGCAGGCGGAGATAAGGGGTCTCAATGCGTGGATGAGATGGTGGTGTAGGGAGGAGGGGTTTAGATTCATTAGGCACTGGGGAACATTTTGGGACAAGCGGGGCCTGTACAAGAGGGACGGGCTCCACTTGAATCAGAATGGAACCAGATTGCTGGCGCATAACATTAAAAAGATGGCAGAGCAGATTTCTTGACATGCTAAATGACTGTGGCTTAGAGCAGCTAGTCACAGAGCCCACCAGAGGCCAGGTGACTCTGGATTTAATATTGTGTGGTACACAGGACCTGGTTAGCGATGTAAATGTTACTGAGCCATTGGGGAACAGTGATCAAGCTGCGATCCGTTTTGACATGCATATTGGGGGAAGAATACCAGGCTAATCTCTAACAAAAACCCTTGACTTCCGATGGACAGACTTCCCTCAGATGAGGAGGCTGGTTAGAAGGAGGTTGAAAGGGAGGGTAAAAAGTGTCCAATCTCTCCAGAGTGCATGGAGGCTGCTTAAAACAACAGTAATAGAGGCCCAGCAGAGGTGTATACCACAAAGAAAGAAGGGCTCCACTAAATCCAGGAGGGTGCCCGCATGGCTAACGCGCCAAGTTAGAGAGGCTGTGAAGGGCAAGGAAGCTTCCTTCCGTAAATGGAAGTCTTGCCCTAATGAGGAGAATAAAAAGGAACATAAACTGTGGCAAAAGAAATGTAAGAAGGTGATATGGCAGGCCAAGCGAGACTATGAGGAACGCATGGCCAGCAACATTAAGGGGAATAATAAAAGCTTCTTCAAATATGTTAGAAGCAGAAAACACGCCAGAGAAGCGGTTGGCCCTCTGGATGGTGAGGGAGGGAAAGGGGAGATAAAAGGAGACTTAGAGATGGCAGAGAAATTAAATGAGTTCTTTGCATTTGTTTTCACGGCAGAAGACCTCGGGTAGATACCGCTGCCCGAACGGCCCCTCCCGACTGAGGAGTTAAGTCAGATAGAGGTTAAAAGAGAAGATGTTTCAGACCTCATTGATAAATTAAAGATCACTAAGTCACCGGGCCCTGATGGCATCCACCCAAGAGTTATTAAGGAATTGAAGAATGAAGTTGCAGATCTCTTGACTAAGATATGCAACTTGTCCCTCAAAACGGCCACAGTGCCAGAAGATTGGAGGATAGCAAATGTCATGCCTACCTTTAAAAAGGGAAAGAGAGGGGGACCCGGGAAACTATAGGCTGGTCAGCCTACTATCTATATTGGGTAAGATGGTGGAATGCCTCATCAAAGATAGGATCTCAAAACACATAGATGAACAGGCCTTCCTAAGGGAGAATCAGCATGGCTTCTGTAAGGGTAAGTCTTGCCTCACGAACCTTATAGAATTCTTTGAAAAGGTCAACAGGCATGTGGATGTGGGAGAACCCGTGGACATTATATATCTGGACTTTCAGAAGGCGTTCAACACGGTCCCTCACCAAAGGCTACTGAAAAAACTCCAGTCAGGGAATTAGAAGACAGGTCCTCTCATGGATTGAGAACTGGTTGAAGGCCAGGAAACAAAAAGTGTGTGTCAATGGGCAATTTTCACAATGGAGAGAGGTGAAAAGCGGTGTGCCCCAAGGATCTGTCCTGGGACTGGTGCTTTTCAACCTCTTCAGACCTAGAGACAGGGTTGAGCAGTGGGTTTGCAAAGTTTGCGGATGACACCAAACTTTTCCGTGTGGTGAAGACCAGAAATGTTTGTGAGGAGCTCCAGAAGGATCTCTCCAGACTGGCAGAATGGGCAACAAAATGGCAGATGCGCTTCAATGTCAGTAAGTGTAAAGCCATGCACATTGGGGCAAAAAATCAAAACTTTAGATATAAGCTGATGGGTTCTGAGCTGTCTATGACAGATCAGGAGAGAGATCTTGGGGTGGTGGTGGACAGGTCGATGAAAGTGTCAACCCAATGTGTGGTGGCAGTGAAGAAGGCCAATTCTATGCTTGGGATCATTAGGAAAGGTATTGAGAACAAAACAGCTAATATTATAATATCAATGTACAAATCGATGGTAAGACCACACCTGGAGTATTGTGTCTGGTTCTGGTCACCGCATCTCAAAAAAGACATAGTGGAAATGGAAAAGGTGCAAAAGAGAGCGACTAAGATGATTACGGGGCTGGGGCACCTTCCTTATGAGGAAAGGCTATGGCGTTTGGGCCTCTTCAGCCTAGAAAAGAGGCGCCTGAGGGGGGACATGATTGAGACATACAAAATTATGCAGGGGATGGACAGAGTGGATAGGGAGATGCTCTTTACACTCTCACATAACACCAGAACCAGGGGACATCCACTAAAATTGAGTGTTGGGAGAGTTAGAACAGACAAGAGAAAATATTTATTTACTCAGCGTGTGGTTGGTCTGTGGAACTCTTTGCCACAGCATGTGGTGATGGCGACTGGCCTAGACGCCTTTAAAAGGGAATTGGACAAGTTTCTGGAAGAAATATCCATTACGGGGTACAAGCCATGATGTGTATGTTCAACCTCCTGATTTTAGAAATGGGTTATGTCAGAATGCCAGATGCAAGGGAGGGCACCAGGATGCAGGTCTCTTGTTATCTGGTGTGCTCCCTGGGGCATTTGGTGGGCTGCTGTGACATACAGGAAGCTGGACTAGATGGGCCTATGGCCTGATCCAGTGGCGCTGTTCTTATGTTCTTATGTGGACACTTTGTCCTTCTCATTGCAATGGGCATACACAGGCATATGTGGACTCACTGTCTGTTGCTGGCATAATTCTCTGGAGATACTGGGGACATGTCTGGTTCAGGACAGCAGGTTTGGGATTTGGGGGCCACCAATTTCACTTCATCCCTCCCAGTTCCACCCCACTCTCCATCACTTTCCCACCTCTCTGCTATTGGGGTCGTGCCAGCAGCTTCAGCCTGTTGCATACCTAGTGGTATGACGACATTTCTTGGCCATGAGATTGGGCCACCAGACTAAAGAAAGGAGCTTAAGACACTGTGCCAAAGGCTTTGTGGAAAAAAGGAAATGGAAAAGTGAGATAAATTGTCACTACACGTCCATGTTGGCGCTTCTCTGTCTATACAGGAGGCAGTGGCCTCAAACAACAGAGAAAAAGTTATGTGGACCAAGTAAAAGTGTTGGTACTTGGAGGCTAAGTGGTAGGTCAGTACAGAATGTAAAACAAATGTCGTAGAACATTATATATTTTTGCTCTATTATTTATTTTTAAATCAGTAATAAAATATTCATAAGATGATCAAAACTGTCATAATAAAATCCATAAAGGCACAGGTTCATAAGATTAATTCTAGCCCTGTGTTTTCCTGTAGGAGAAATTCATGGTTATACAAGCATTGCCTGCCTATACCAATAATCAGTTGCTAAAAGTGCATTCATCCAGCTCACAGCCGAATCCTGAGCTGCCCAGCACACGGGGCTGCTGTGGCACCAAAATGGCTGCTGTGGTATCCAGTGTGCAACCAGGCAGCCACCAGTGGCTGCTTGGGGAAAAGGGACTTTTGTCCTGCAATGGGGCTATTCTGGAGCTGCCGCAGAATTGGAGAGTCCTGTGCCAGACTGAGTGGTCCCACATGGGGCTTAGGATCTGATGGAGCCTAGCTCCGTCTGTCCTGCCCTCCTCCTGCCCCACTCCTCCCCACTACGCCACCTCCCCACCCTCCCCCACCTCCCCCACTCTGGAAAGCCTCCTCCCCACCTCTCCCCACACCTCCACTCATCTCTCCGCCATCAGGCAGTCCAGGTGACCGCCCAGCAGCAGAACGTGGGCCCAGCGTGGTGAGGCCTTGCAAACATACTGGTGTGCACTGTCCAGGATCAGGCTATCAGGTTGGTGCTCCAACTGAGACCATGCTTGAGCCGACCTGGCTACTGTAAGTCATGCTTGAGTAACTTTGAGACTGGACTACTGCAATGTGCCCTATAAAACTGTTTGGAAATTGCATTTAGTACACAATGCAGTGGCTCAAGTAGTTGTAGTGCCAGGCGACAGGACTCGGCTGAACCACTGCTTCAGCAGCTACACTGGCTGCCCATTTTCAACCTGTCCCCGTATCAGATATGGAGTGGGACACGGAGTAGGATTAGAACTTTGAAATGCACCATAAAGTAACCAAGAATCAGGTGGAGAACTAGAACTGATCTCAAGAGGCTGCTTAACTCAGGGATGCAGGCCGGTGACCCCTCAAGGGCAAGTATATCTCAAAGGAAGTAAGGCTTGGGATAGATGGAACAATCCAGCTCCTTCAACCTCCTTTGCAAGAGCTGTCATGGAAAAGCTAAAATTGTCAATTACAAGAGAGGGTGGGGGTACCCCAGGGGATGTTGCACCTCTAGGATAGGTGCTCACACTAAAAGGGGAGGGAGTATTGCTGTAGTTAGGACACACTGCATGCTATTCTATTGTGATTATTCAATAAACATGAATGAATTTATCCAAATCTCATCTTGTCTCAACAGTGGGTCCTGCACACCGCGGGGTAAGTCCCTGGGTGACACTTTCCAGTCCTATCCACTGGCAGAAGTGCAAGGATGCCAGTAGAAGCGAGCTTTCACCAGCAAGCGCAATGAGGCCCCCATTGCAATGGCTGGGAGCCATGCATGCAAGCTGGCAGAGAGGCCACTGTCCGCTCGTACTAGTGAGTCGGCTTTGATGGTGGCTGCAGAGAAATATGGGCATATCTGTGAAGGGAGGGGGAGGAACCGGGGCAGGGAGGAGGTAAGAGGGGTGGATCCAAGAGCTAGGACTGGCCCTGGGAACAGGGATAGGATATGGCGCATGCCAACTCTGCTGAGCCTGTCGCCTCCCAGTCCTGATCAATGTCCATATGTTCACAGAACTGCAACGTACCGTATTTTTCACTCCATAAGACGCACCTGACCATAAGACACACCTAGTTTTTAGAGGAGGAAAACTTACTTTTAAAGTAAGCCTGCCGTCCCCCTGTGGCACCTGTGCAAATGAGGACCTTGCCCCCAGTGCGGACCTTGTCCCCTTTGTTTTCCGCCTGCCCTCCCCCTGTGGCACCTGCGCAAATGAGGACCTTGCCCCGGTGTGGACCTTGCCCCCAGTATTCGCTCCATAAGACGCACACACTTTCCCCCCACTTTTTGGGGGGGAAAAGTGTGTCTTATGGAGCGAAAAACATGGTAATCCAACTGGTTTCAACACCGCCTCACTGGTAAGCAAAGGCTTTGATCTTTCGTACCTCACAATGACGTGCAAATTATTTCATGGAATCTTACAAACATGTTTTTGCAGTTGCACTCTAAGAACATCCATTACATCAGGGAGACCATTACCTGCTCTGTAATTACCCAAACAACCATTATTAATTTTCCGTTTTGTAGCATTGGTAAGAAAAAATATTTAGAAAAAGGTTAAATTCTGAGCTCCCATCTAGACTGGAGTCCCCAAATACTGCTGAGTTTTGGGTTGCTGCTCTATAATGGGTTAGATCTCAGCCAATCTCCTGTTCTGGAGTTCGCCTTCTTTAGATCTTTCTGATGCAATCTCTGGATCGCATTAATTGTGCTTCTGAATGGGAAGGTGATTGCTGTGGACAGCACACTAGTAGTAGCGAGGGCAGTTAGATATGGAGGTGTGCGGGTGCAGCACAGGTGGACATACAATTGCACTCAGATGGCCATTATTGCTGCTGCTGCTGCTGCTGCTACTGTTCCCTCAACTCGCATCTCAGGATGCAAATGCTGAATGTCGTTTTCGTACTAACAGCCCAGGCTATTTTTATAAACCAGGAGATGCCGCAATTGGTGGTGTCGTCTCTCTCATACGTGCTGTCATTACTGAGCCCCTTTTCAGAGAACCTCCAGAAAGGCGCTGTGGTACATTTAAGTAAGTCCCTTTTTTCTTATTTAGTGATAGTAACACTCTTTGCCCACTGAAAAAATAGTGTTCCAAACAACTGCATGAGGCAGAGGTTCCCAAAGTGTGCATTGTGATGCCCATTGCAATCGCAAGGCACTTGACAGGGTGTTGCAGGCCACCCATGGGAGACCCAGCATTGGCCTCCAAATGGTGGCAGGTGGCTCAGCACAGGGGGCAGAGCTGCAGCTCGCTGAAAAAAAGCACTGGAAAAACTCTCCTGTCCGCCCTTACCCTTTTACTGCTATTTTGAGGCTTGCAATGCCCTCCAAACCCGGAAGTAAGTGGTGGTGGTGTCACCGCATGATGCAGCTTGCATTATCATCACTTCCTTCTGGGTTCCAGGAGTGTTGCAAGCCAGGAATAGTTTGGGAAGGGGCAAAATAAGGGGTAAAATTTCAACCGGTGCTGCTATAGATCAGATATAATTGAAACAGTTGATATAGGAGTTGGCATTCAACTGCGCATTTCCCCCCAAAGCTTCTTCACGATTGTTGCTATAATCAAACAATCTTTGGGGATCATAGACTGGGTTGCCTCCATTTTCAATACATCTGACAGAGCACTAGTGATGCTCCAAATCAGTTGAAGTTCCCATTCCAAGCTGTCTTTTCCTTTCAGAGGGCTGGGACCAAATGGAGCAGCTTTGTGCTATTTTTCAAAATTGTTCCGGAAGAGTCAGCTTTGATTACATATATTCATACTTTTTTTCTGAGTATATACTTTTGCTCCTTGCCAATGATAACATAGCCTTTGTTATGCAGATTACTTCCATCAGCCAACCAGAAAAGTTTCTATCTTGTGAAATACATACTGAACATGCATACTTCCTATGGATATGAATATGCCAGAGCAGCAGCAATAGAGAGAATGTCTCTCACCCATTTTTTTTATGGGGGAGAGGTGAGGGAAGTGAATATTTTCATTGTTGTAGTGTGAGTGGGGCATCATCTCTGAGGGAGGAGAGCACCTCTCCGCTATAGTATTCTACCAATTTTCATCACTATGATTCACAAGTAGAGTTAATATTTAACTGCTCTTACATGCTATGATGCTAGCTAGCCAGATCTCGTGCAACTTTTGGTGCCAAGCAAAGAATTCAGGATGCCGCTTGATGGTTCTTAATTTTCTTTATGGGTACCAATGGCCCAGGCTTTTGTTGAACAGGTCAAAGGTTGACTTTCTGGGAAGCACAAATATGCCTCTCTGAATTAGATATCCCAATGAAGTTTAGAGTGATCTCAGTCAATCCATTTCAGAGGTCAAGTGTAAGAGTGCCTGATGAGATTCTTGAGGTACTGTGAGTACATGTAAAAAAATGAATCCATTTTAAAACTTTGCTGGATCAAATCCAGAGAATTAAGTAAGCAGTAATAGTAACATTGAAACCAATCAAATATGAATTTTGAGGCCCAATCCTATCCAATTTTTCAGTGCCAGTGCAGCCTCAAAGTAGACCGAAAGTAAGGGAACAAGTGGTCCCGTACCTTGAGGAGGACTTTATGACTGCCTGCACCACCACAGGATGCAGCATATGCCCTCATTGGCACAGCATCCACGCTGGAAAGTTGGACAGGATTGGGCCCTGTGTTTCAGCTGGCAGCCTGAGCTGCAGGTGGGAGGTTCTTTTTGAGATCAGAGGAAGGAATGCATCCAGTTGAAGACTGAGGCGCAAAAGTACTTTATTTTAATGAAAAGCATACAGAGCAGAGCAAGACAAAACTTATGGTGGACTCACAGAGCAGCGTAGTGGTGTGATGGTGTCAGTGGAGTGAGTCTACTGAGCTAAGGGAGAGATTACATAGGGAGGTGCTTGCTTATCAGTGAGTTGGTACTAATTGGCAAAAAGATAACTGACAGCAAATGATATATGTGCATGATCATTGCCAGGGTTCCCATCACATCGCGGACAGTGGCCGGGCTGATGCCAGGAGAAAGGTGTTCCCATCATTAGAGAATGGGGGGCTGCTTTGCAGGCGCAGCATAATTGATGTACTTGAAACCTGAACAGAGCTGGGGTGTGGAGGATGGATTGGACTTTTCACCCAATCTTCCTAGCAACAGCAGATGCAGAGGCTGAGGTTCTTGATTTATGTCTAAGTTTCCGCTACTTCCTGTGGGAACAGCTCAGCAAAAGAGCAGGCTGCTCCGAGGGATTGAGAGACACACAGACAGGCATGGGTCTTACTCTGGCTGTTACAGACCCTTGGTTGGATGATGTCACACACTTGTGGTCAGATATCTTATCTGACTCTCCCTGTTCTAATATTTGAAAGCACAAATAATTCCCATGTATATAAGAGAAATGCTTCTGGTTCATATGTCCCTTCTGGTATCAACCTTCCTTACACATTCTGGTGGGAATCAGATGTTCAGTAATCTTTGTAGATGTACTACTAATGAAAATATAATAATATGATTTTCTTTTTGAAAATATTTTTTAAGTCCCCATGCCAATTTTATTGCAGCATAGTGTTTAAAAATTATCAACATGCCCTTTCTTTCATGTTTGCCATTCGTGATATCAATGAGGATTCCAAACTCTTGCCCAATGTCACTCTGGGATTCCATCTCTATGATAACCAGTTTGATTCCATGATAACATACAAAGACATCCTGGATGTGTTGTTCACACAGCAAAGTACTCTGCCTAATTACCAGTGTAATATGAAAAAGCAAGTGTTGTCTGTCCTTGGAGGACTTACTGTTGAAGACTCCATTCAAATGTCCACCATCTTGAGTATCTACCAGGTTCCACAGGTAGGTGCATATGTGCTTAGGTATGGATGCTACTGAATTACTTTCTGATCTAATGTTCTGATTAAAATCAGTCTATGTATGTAAAATGCAGTGTACCTAGACACCCTGAGGTTTCCTCTTCAGTACAGACCATGGACTAGTAATAAGCAGCCTCCATTTTCATTTTAAAATAGATTATCTAAAATGTCCTAATGCTGGAGGTGGGAAGTTCTGAGAAGTAGAACTTAGTTCTATATTTCATCTAATTTCTTTTTCAATGCAATCATTCAAAAAGAAATCATTAAATTGTTCAAAAAAAGGGAGGTGCACTTATGCACATTAGAAACTGGGGGTACAATATTTTCTAGTACATTCCTACTTGATTTATAAATGTGTAGCAATCTACTGCACCTATAGAAACGGACTCATCTCTTTATTGTTAAAAGGTCTGCCCTGCCTTTCTCAGAATGACTCAAAATAAGTTGCAATTGGTATCACAAAAAACAATACAATCAAAAATAGCCAAAATAAAGAGTTAGAAGAAAGAAAACAAAGACAAAACAAAAAATTGAGGACAAAACCATGAAGGTGTAGCAAAAATGTCTTGAGATGGCAATGAATGATGGACAGAGAAGTCACCAGTTTCAATTTGAACATACTGGGGACCACCACAGAGATGGCCATCTTGCCAGTTTCTGCCCAGTTGAGCCTCAAAAAATGGCAGAACCTCTGTGAGGTCCTCTGCAAAAGATCTGGTAGAACGGGTATATTCATGTGGGAGGAAGCTGTCATTCATAATGGAGGCTGTTTAGGACTTGAAAGGCAATCACCAACACTTTGAGTTGCGCTCAGAAACCAGGTGGCAATCAATGCACTTTGAGCAATGAAGTTGTGACATGATTTTTTAAAAAACCAAAAACCTATAGCTGAAAACTGCAATGGATCTTCAAGGGCAGCATCATATAATCTTAAAACAATAATCCAAAAGACAATCATAAGACAAGTCAAACACCTAGGGTTGTGACATATTTGTAGGGGGGAAAATGTGTATTTGGGCATATTCAGTTATCTCTTCAACCTCTAAGAAAGTCTGCTGTCCTCTTAGCTTGCTTACAGTGCATATCAAATCAGGATGAGTGGAAAAGCTAATCTCCCATCATTTTACCAGATGGCACCAAAGGAAATTACTCTGCACACGGGGATTGTTCAGCTACTTCTGCATTTCCAGTGGACATGGATTGGTCTCATTGTTTCAGATGACAACAATGGAGAAAGCTTTGTGAAGATGCTGACACCTAAGCTTGCCCAGAGTGACATTTGTGTTGCCTTCTTGGAAAGGTCTCTAGCAATGAATCATCGTTATTTATTAGATGATAGAGGAACATATTCCAAAATATACTTCTTACTTCGCACAACTGATGCCAATGTGATTGTGGTCAGCGGGGATGCTCATTCTCTGGAAACTTTAGCAATGGTATTGAATGCGAATGAATTTCACATCAAAGCCCAAATAGGAAAGGTTTGGATTATACCTCCTCAATGGGATTTCACAAATACATTCAATCAGGATAGCTTTTCTACACAAACCTTGCATGGTGCCTTGTCTTTTTCAGTCCACACCTACTCAGTACCAACATTCCGAGACTTTCTCCAGACCTTAAGACCTGACAAGTCATTGATGCAGTTTTTCTCTGTGTTCTGGCAAACAGCATTTTATTGTCGTCTCCCCAATGAAAACTATCAGTACTGTACGTATTGTGAAATATGTAGAGGGGATGAGAAGCTAGGAAGACTGCCTACTTCTAGATTTGAGATGGACATGACTGGCGAGAGCTACAATATCTACAATGCTGTCTATGCTGTAGCACACACTCTACATGCCATCCAGTTGTCAAGGCAAAGAAGAACACTGGACAGAGACAAATTTGTCAATCTGAATGTTCACCCATGGCAGGTAAAGTCATTTGTGATTAACTTCTCAATGTGGACAAAAGATCACTACATGATATAGATAGTGATTGATAGTCAACTCATAGAAGCAGGAGGGAAATATGCCCCCTCCTGTTTCTGTACACGCCATATTTAATATTTTCATCAGAAGAATGAAATGAAAGGGGCATACAGTACAAAAACTGTCTCTAGTTTTAAACATTGTTTTCTCTTCCAACCCAGTTCCATTCTATTCTAAAGTCTGTCCACTTTAACAATGGTGTTGGACATGAAGTCTTGTTTGAAAATGGAGAATTGTCATCTGGGTACGATATTATCAACTGGGTCACCTTCCCCAATCAGTCTGTCCTTAAAAGCCAGGTTGGAGAAATTTCATCAAATCAAGAGTTCTTCATTCATGCAGATAAGATTGTGTGGAACAGTAAATTTAAGAAGGTATGATCAAACACCAGATCTTAAAATCACAGTGAATTACACTGTTCAGACATTGAACAGAATCCTGCACAGAAGAAACATTTTTTTTTAAAAAAAGAGGTCAAATACATTTTTGATAATCACACACACTTCCTTTAGAAGTGAAGTGTGTCAGGTAGAATCCATTTGAGTAAGTTATGATCCAATCCTGTCCAAGAGCATGCCAACAGAATGTGTGTGACTATCACATGCCGTCGTAAAGGCACCATAAATACTTTGTGATAGCACAGAGGGCTGCTATAGACCTGAAATTCATTGCAGAGCAGGAGACTTGTGGAAGGATAAGGAGTTTTAGGGACCCGTTCTATCTGGTCAGCACCAACCCTGTGGCAGCACTGAGTGTTGCAAATATGCCGTAAGGCACACCTGTGACACTCACCACCAGGCCTGCACCAGCATCAGCTCAGCCTGTGCTGAGTCAGTGCTGGGGGAAGGCCAGTTGCATGCCAGGGTAAGGCCTTGCCCCAAGGAGACTTGTGGCTAATTCCCTGCCCAATTGGATGCAGCAGTCGCCGTTTTGGTGCTACTGCTTCATCTGTGGGGCTGGGAAAGAATAGGATTGGACTGCAAGATCCGTTGAACAATGACTTGCTTCTGAGTAAATGTACATTGGATTACATGCTTTATTCTTATGTTGAATAATTTTAATCCCGTTTTTAAATTTTTGTAAACTTGTTCATAGTTTTTAAACTATTGCAACCTGCTCTGTGTCTGAGATGAAACTAGTTAGATCTTTAAGTGAATTTCCAAGGCTGGAATAATGGGTAGAGAAGAAAATATTCCAATATTCTAATTCACAACCCAGTCCTAACCCCCACCATGTTCTTTCATGCAGACATATTGACGTGGCATGTGCCGCATGCTATGGTAGGGGAAGGGTGAAGGCAATCAAAACATTAGTAAAAATGGCCATGTATTAGTCATGAAAGCACAGAGCCCAGGATAGCTACCCAGGGCCCAATCCTATCCAGTTTTCCAGTGCTGGTGCTGGTACAACTGTGCCAATGGGGTGTGCACTGTATCTTGTGGTGGGGCAGCAGTCACAAAGGCCTCCTTAAAGTATGGGAACATGTGTTCCCTTACTTTGGGGTTGCAGTGTGATTACACCAAGGCTGGAAAGTTGGATAGGATTTGGTCCTCAATCGCCTTACCTAAGGGACAGCTCTGACCGTGGGGCATGATGAATTCCTGTCATTTAAAAATTATTGCTACACAACTGGCCAATACACCACCACTTACTGCTACTTGAGGAGACTTTGGGGGAAAATGGCAGCTGTCAGCCGCTAGCCTCCAAGACAAAAGCCACGTTGGGCCAGTGAGCCTTAAATCCTCAGAAGAGTGGAGAAATCAGAGACTAGAAGAAAAAGGGAGGATTCACAGTTGGGTTGAATGGGGATGGGCTTAGAGAAATAGGAATCAGTGAATTCTGTGAAGAGAACATCACATTTTGATATTGACTGAATTTTTACAAGAGTTTTGTACTGTCTTTTACAACAGCAAGCACTGAAAACCTTCATCTACTGTAGGTATTTCAAGTCAGGAATTTCCCGAATGTAAAACGATTCTGTTGTGCTGGTGTTTATGAAACGATTGGTGCTACCTACTTTTTCTTTTTTATTCATATTATCAGATATTGCCCAGCTCCAGGTGTGTCAAACCCTGCCAACTTGGACACAGCAAGACTGTGAAAGAGGGAAAACCAGTTTGTTGCTATGACTGTTCTCAGTGTCCAGGAGACATGATTTCTGATCAGATGGGTAAGGATAGCATACAGGTTTAGGCCTCTCCAAACATAATGTTTCATGCCAAGAACATCTGTTTTAGCAAATGGGGATAGACTTTGAGCAATAGAGCATGGAAGAAAGGTGTAAGAAGTTTTACATTGCAACACCTTGAATGAATTTATAATTAATGGCTGCATTTACATTGAATTTTTCCTACCTTTTCAGAACTAATTCCCAGAAATCATCACCATCAATAATATAATGAAACTTCCTTGACAGTTGTAGAACAGCTTCTCTATCTGTGGAATACTGATGCCTTTGAATCTTTTCAAGCATTCCATCTACTGATTGAAATGATCATTCCTTGTTTTCTTCACTTTGTGAATTGAAAGTAAAGTTCTTTCATCCAGACTTTGAGCCTGGAGAACTTTACACAGAGAGAATAAGGAACCTAAGGGAAAAATACTAGATGTATGATGTGAAAAATAGGGGATCTTCTTTGGGGTTTGATGTTCTGCACACACCAGAGGTTTTCAAATGTGCAGGCTCTAATTAATTCATCTAGTTAATTCATTCACTAACTTTGCCTATTCAAAGGTTGGTGGACACACAAAGTATTTGCTGTTTGACTAGGAAAAATTAAACTAGCACACAGGTTCAGTATATTAAATATAAGGGGAAGAAAGCAATCCGACCCTGTAGACCCTTGGGAAAGGAGAGTTCACATTAGACACCTGCTACCTGCAAACTTCCCCCATGTTGAAATTGCTTTTAATGGTATGGAATACATCTCACCAATTCATAACGTAGATGGAAATGTGGTGTCTTGAAAAAAAAACTAGTGAAAATCCATCACAGAATGAGATGCACTTTAGTTGACTCTTCCATGCTGTGTTGGGATGGGATCCTGCCACCAACACAGACGTGACTGTCAACAATCCAGAAATGAACATTCATTGTCCAGCAGACAGACTGCTCTGATACCACCATATTTCAAGACAAAGTAAACAGCATTGTATGAATGAACTGAGATACTAATATGGTTTATCTACTTTAGATGCAGATCATTGTGTCAAGTGTCCGGAGGATCAATATCCAAATAAGAACCAGAGCCAATGCATACCGAAAACTATAAACTTTCTAAAGTATGCAGAGCCCCTGGGAATAGCTTTGATTTTTTTTGCAGTCTTCTTTGCTGTGGTCACAGTTTTGGTAATACAAACGTTTCTGAAGAACTGGAACACTCCTGTTGTCAAAGCCAACAACCGGAATATCACCTGTATTCTTCTCAGTTCCATCCTCCTCTGCTACTTTTCTTCTTTACTCTTCTTTGGCAAGCCTGGGAAGGTCTCCTGCCTTCTCCGGCAAACAGCTTTCAGCATCATTTTCTCTGTTGCCATTTCTAGTGTCTTGGCAAAAACAATCATTGTGATCCTGGCCTTTCTTGCCACCGAGCCAGGAAATAAGATGAGGAAATGGCTAGGGCAAAAAGTGGCCAACTCCATTGTCCTGTCCTGCTCCCTCATTCAGGTCTGTATATGTCTGGCATGGCTGCTGACCACTCCCCCATTCCCAGATGTTGACATGCTCTCACAGGTGGGGAACATCATCCTGAAATGTAACGAAGGCTCTCTCAGCATGTTCTACTCTGTCCTGGGCTATATGGGCTTTCTGGCCATCGTCAGCTTCACTGTCGCTTTCCTAGCCAGGAAACTGCCAGACACTTTCAATGAGGCCAAGTTCATCACCTTCAGCATGCTGGTCTTTTGCAGTGTTTGAATCTCCTTTGTTCCAACTTACTTGAGCACCATGGGCAAAAACGTCGTGGTTGTGGAGGTGTTTGCCATCCTGGTCTCCAACACTGGACTGCTGTCTTGCATCTTTCTCCCCAAATGTTACATTATTCTGCTAAGATCCAATCTTAATACAAAAGAGATATTTAGAGGAAAAACCATGCCTCAGCAAGCAGTGTGGAGATATGATAATGTTGTATGACCGTTTTGTCCATTTTCTCCTGCTATTTGACTGCATCCATGTCAATGAAGTGCATGGTTTAATTTGCTCTTGGGTAATGGTTTTGAGTTGAGGGTCTACTGACAAGACACCCTTCCTTTTGGATATCCCAAATCAGCATGCATAAATGCCACAGCTAGGATAAAATGAGCTTCCCAACATGGAAAATTGTGTACCAGACACAGTGTGGCCAGTGCAGAACAGAAACTTTGCAGAATACAGATATACCGTACATTGTAGAAACCACTCGAGACCCACTGTCTAACTACAAAGAATACAGAATCTTGGCTTCTATTTCCTAAAATTTCTTTTAAAAAAACAAAACAAAACCAAAAAAACCCCTCAAGGCAACATTTGATTTTGTTTCTGATTTTTTTTACATTTCAGAAGGATTAAAACTATTGTTACCTCAGTCCCACTAAATATATAGTGTATCTGTTAAGTGCACTCAGCATCTACTGAACTATTAATGTTTGAATTATGTCTCTGTTTGTTATCAGTGAACTCATTTTTCATAAATAAGAAGTGGAATGCAGCTTGTAGTGTAACAGTTAATTGTTCTTGCAGGAAATAATTGGATCATGGGAGCCATAGTTTTCTTTTTTATCCCACTACAGCAGTGTTTCCCAAACTTCTGCAGGAAAGTTTGGAACTATATAAGTTGTTGTGGGGGAGGGGCAAATGCAGCGTCACGATTGCCAGGATTGTACTGCTGCCAGGAATGAAAGGGAGTGTTTTGAACTTACCAGGGGCAGAGCTAGCCTCCTATGGGGTGTGGGGAGCCCAGGGATACCTTCACAGGGCTCCCCATGCCTCAGAATGCCTAAAAATAGCAATTGCCATCCACTTCAGTGGGTCGCAACTACTATTTTTAAGCATTCTGAGGCGTGGGATCATGGCGATTGTTTCATTGCCTTCTCCCCACTTCTTAAGGCGCAGACACAGGACTTTCTCTGTCTGGTGGGTCATGACCCACTAGTTTGGAAACCACTGCACTACATGGAGTGGAGAAAAGGTAGCAGGTACTCCTAACCATGGTCGGAACCATCATTCCCAGTTAAGGACAGGCCCCATGAGGTTTCTCTTGTGTCCAATGAGCCTTTCCAGCTGCCATTTACCCTCTCATTCTCCTCAAAAACGAGGAAGGTTGTTTGTGAGGTGGATACCTGCATCCAAGTAGGGCAGAAAGTCATTGTTGTAGGGTTTTTGGAGTGTTACATTCCATATTTCATTATTTTGAACATTCAGAGAATAATTTGAAAAAATACAAATGGATGGGGGTTCACACATCACTAATTTTTAGGGGTTTCTTTGGAAATAAAAGTTGAACTGGTTTAATCAAGCCATTCTTTATTTCCACTGCCAATTTCCACCATATGTTCCATGCTGACTCTCCCCCAATTTGTTCTCAAACATTCTGCTGCATGGGACTTCAGAGAAAGTAAATGGGAATAAATAAACCATCTCCATTTTTCATATCAACTCATCATATGCATGACAGTACAGTACAGATATATGAAGTGTCGTCCTGCTAAATAGATTTCTCATTGTAGTAAAGAAGTATACAGCACACTCCTAGGTATGTCTACTCAGAAATAACCAAACTTTCCTGAGAGTAAGGCCCATTGAACAAAACAGAACTTACTTCTGAGTAGACCTGGTTAGGATCGTGCCCAAAGGGTGCAATCCTAACCTCCTATGTCAGTGCTTTCCAGCACTGGCATAGCGGTGCCAATGGGACGTGTGCTGTATCCTGCAGTTGGGTGTCACTCATGGTGGCCTCCTCAAAGTAAGGGAATGTTTGTTCCCTTACCTCAGAGCTGCATTGCCCTTAAGTCAGTGCTGGAAAGCACCGACATAAGGGGTTAGGATTGCGCCCTAAGTAACTTAAGTGCAATAAAGGCTTACAACAAGGAAAGTATGTATACAATTACAGCCTTAAGTTTCCTTTCTTAAAGAAACTTGAACTCTCTGCAGTGCATCTCTCACTGCATCCTTCACAGTCTTGTTCCTGAAACTATAAATGATGGGGTTGAGCACTGGGGTCACCACGGTGTTGAATACTGTGGCAATCTTGTTGAATTCCACGGAAGAGCTTCCAGCTGGCTTGATGTAAATGAAGATGGAGCTGCCATAATAAAGGGATGCCACAGTGATGTGAGAGGTACATGTGCCAAAAGCTTTCTTTCTGCCTCTGGCAGAGGGCATCCTCATCACAGTGACAATGATGCAGATATAGGAGACAATTGTCACAGCTACAGAACTGAGAAGATTGAAACAGGAAAGTGCCAAGTCAAAGACCCGAAGGAAGTGAATGTCACCACATATCATCTCTAGCAGAGGGCCAGTGTCACAGAAAAAATGGTCAATAACATTGGGGCCACATACAGGTAGGCCAGCCTTGAGTAGCATGGATGCTGAAATGGAACAGAAGCTGCACAACCAACAAGACAAGACCATCAGCAGGCAGACTCGGCTGTTCATTATAGCTGTGTATCTCAGTGGGATGCAGATAGCCACAAAGCGGTCCACTGACATGGCAGCCAAAAGAAGGACTTCAGTGGAGCCAGCCACAAAGTAGACATAACTTTGCAGTGCACAGGCAAATAATGAAATTGTGTTATCCTTTGAGATAAGCAGGGTGAGCATCTTTGGCGTGACAGTTGTAGTGATGATAATCTCCAGCCAGGAGAGGTTCTTGAGGAAGTAGTACATAGGTGTATGGAGACGCTGGTCTATCCGGATCACAAGGATGACCAAAGTGTTGCCAAGCAAAGTCAGTATGTACATGACAAGGAAAAGGAAGAAGAGCGGTTTCTGAAGCTGGAGGAGATGAGAGAAGCCAAGTAGGACAAACTCAGTGAAAATAGGCATAGAGGAGTTGCTAAGCGCCATCCTACCAAAACATCTTCATTTCTAAAGGAAGTGCAAAGATTTTGTATGGTTAAGAAAGAGAGAAAAACAATTTTAGAATTGATTATCTGTTTCCTCAGAGGCAGATTTATTCATTTTGTTAAACACGTACTCCATTATGAGTCCCCCTAAACATATCATAATGCTTCAATGAAGAATCTTGTGTAGATGAATTTCAGAATCTACTGAAGTTGAATTCTTTGCTGATGCTACTGTCTTGTACTTATCTATGAAGCTCAGGATAAGCTCTTGAAAACTGTACAGGAATGTACACTAACATTTCTGAAAATAAACTGCACAAAGAACAGGCTTTCAATATATTTAAAGATAGTTCGGATCAAGCTACATCCTTACAAAACTTGAAATGGTCAAATAGACCTAGTCAATATTTAACTGTCTTATTGAGAAAAAGTCCACATAAGTAGAATAATTTTGACATTGTATCCCCCCCCCCCCCAAGAAATAAAATTTAATACTGTGGTCCAAATATATCAATTTTAGGAGAAATGAATGTGTGCAAGATTAATATTTTCCCTGAATTTATTCTAAATACCCAGTTTAATTCCAGGGGGAAAAAGGTTGAAATAATGACAAAAAGTGCTATTGGGTTTCATTGCAACAGGAAGACATCCTTGAAATGCTTAAGAAGCATGGAAAAGGAGGAAGTGGTGTACCCAAGTTGCCCTTTTACAATTCCTGCTTTGAAACTGAATATAGTATCAGACTGACTGCATGTCGATCAAGCTCACTCATCAATGTCACTTGAATGAACTACTTGTGCTATTCCATTTTACGTATTGTCATGGATGAAGAAAGAAATGAGGGAATTATACATTCAACAATTGTATTCTAAAAGCTACTCTTGAAATGTGGCAACAATCCTCTAATGACCTGGCACCAGCTATTTCGCCTTTTGCTTCCATTTCAAGAGAAGAAATCCTTATTAATGCAATGAAGCTGGGTAACTTTATTAACTGGGAACTTTGAAGACAGGTAAGTATGAAGACTGGGCTGAGGACAAAATTGTGAAGTGCTTTAGGGAAACCACTTAGTCAAGACCACTCTGAGATTCCCATGCAATCTTTTCAGTTTGGATTCTTTCTAAATGTACAGAATGGAAATGATTTTATATCTTGGGAGCTGACCAAATTTGATGAACACAGCACTCTCTAACAGCACGTCCTATACATGTTTACTCAGAAGTAAGTCCCATTTTATTCAGTGATGGTCCTTGGACTGCAATCCTATACACACTATGCTGGGAGTAAGCCCCACTGAACAGAACTGTGTATATTTCTTAGTAGACATGCATCGAATTGTGCTATTAAGCCAAAGGATCCATTCATTTTCTAACCAAAGATGTGATCATCTGCACAATTCCTTGGGAGAAAGCCCCTTTGAATGCAATGGAACTTACATTGAAGTGTAGGTGTGCATAGAATTGCATTGCCAATTCAGCAAAAGAGGCTGAAATAGTGGAACATCATGAAGTGTATCTTTATATTAATGGAAAATCTTGGAAATCACAAGAAGAATGCACCAAAACAGAATGTTTCCCAAGGCATTCAGAAACAGTGACTTTTACATGGATGCTTTACTGAAATCAAAGAAACGTCCCTCCCTGCCAACTATTGTGCACTGAGACCAATTATATAGTAATTGACCTTAGTGCTTGTGAATGAATAGTTTTTGCGAATGAATATTTTTCATATGCTATAATATTAAGGGCACAATCCTAACCAACTTTACATCACCAAGATTAGGGCAATGCAGCTCTGAGGTAAGGGAACAAACATTCCCTTACCTTGAAGAGGCCTCCATGAGTGCAGGATGCAGCACTCGCCCCATTGGCACAGCTATGCCAGCGCTGAAAAACTGATTAGGATTTGGGCCTATATTCTACTCTTTGATTTAATTGCAATACCCTTGGAGGCACAGCAGCTTCTCATGTCTGTGCTTGCACCATCACTAATTGCACCATCAATTAGTACTGTATTTCAGATAAATACAGCAAATTGTTCATAAAGGAAAAACTACAGAAATCCCCTCCTTTCTGAAATACTCATATTTTTAAAGACAGTCTTATGTGTTTCTTATTTGCACTGAAGACCATGTGAGCATGTGTGTGAGAAGGGAGACCATTTCTAAGCAAATTCTCCTCACTCAAATTGTCTTGCGGAAATGTCTCTTCTGAACACAGCATACAATTCTCTAGTCACCCAACTGTCCCAATGAGAATAATACAGAATTACTATTTTGAATTGTTCAAAAAAACCTTATGCTTTTTGTGAAATGAGCCATAACTTGTTAACTATAATTATAATAGCAAAAGGTGCTATAACTCGTTTATTTCCCTTGTCTGTTATTCCCCCTTCTGAACAATATATGGAATATTGTAATTCTGAAGTATTGGTGCTCCATTCTCTCTCCCACGCACTCCATTTGCTACTCTGTCATTGCCCTGGTTAGCGACTTCTAGTTGTACTTACCCTTGTTCCTTTCTGAGTGAACCTCAATTCGAAAGCACAGGCTGTGTGTCCATTGTTACATACTTGGCCAGAAAATGTCTCCATCCTGGAATGGATTCAGTCTTGAAGTTCTGTGTGGGCTCTGCTGGTGAATGTTCAAGGGCTCAGAAAAGTCAGAATACTTTTGCAAAAGGATTAGACACCCTCTAAACTACACTGTGGTAACAGTTGGAGTTATGGAGATGGTGATAGCAACATCATCTCATGTCCATTCGCATATTATACACTAGTTGTGCTAAATGCATGTTTTCTTCAAAGTAATGCAACTCAACATAAATTCCCATGAAATATATATAACAATATCTATGTGACTTGTGTACCTGTTTTGGATAGTAGCCATCCTGGCACATTAGTAGCTTCATTTAGCTTCCAAACCCCATTCCAATTAAAGTTGGGAAGATCCGAGAACTTATTTAATGGCATTGTGTCTCTCTGGGACATACCCACTGGAGACCTAAGAGTTATAGATAACTTTTCATCTCTTTTGACATTAAAAAAAGAAAGAAAAGATCCCCTGAAGTAAGTGGCACTGGGAGGATGATGGAATTTGGACTTGGGTTCAAATGCAGTGTCCGCCAGATTCCCATAGATGAACTTGGTAAATTCTTCATTTTTTGATCTCAGTTCTGTGTCTGTAAAATGGGGGTAATTGTGACCAGCATGACTGGCTTGATATAAAAATGAAGAAAAGAAAATTTGCAAAGTTCGATCATACATTTGTTTGTTTGTTGTCCTGCCTTTCTCCCAGTGTGAACACTCAAGGTGACTTACAACATTCAAAAACAGTTCAAAATAATCAATAAAAACAACAAAACAAAAACAGTAAGAACAGCAGAGAAGCCCAGTAGGTTGCCTCAATAATTGACAAATAAAAAAATTAAATGAAAATGCCAGTCAATTGTGTAAGTTAGTGGTTCCCAAACTGTGCATCTGTGGTTCACCAGTGGGCCACGACCCAATTTTTGGTAGGTTGTGAAACTGACAAGGCAGATTAGGCTAGGGGTATCAAGGGTAAAACAACCTGCTACTGCTGCCCCATCGCCATTATAACCACAGTAGCATGAGTGGCTAGTAGTCCAACACTGGATGGAGGACGGGGACCACCACCCAGAACTCCAGGCCAGTACCGGGCAGCAGAAGAATAAGAGCCCAATCCTTACATGCCATAAGTCACATTTGCAAGACTTACCACCAGGCTACCGTGAGGGCTAGCCCAGTGCTGGCCAGTGCTGGGCAAACACTGGGTGGGCACCTGGCCTCTGCTACTTGGCAGTCTCATGGAGCACTGAGCCATGGAGAGGAAAGCGGGGGTGGGGGGAGAGGCAAGAAGGTGTTCCAGGGAGGGGGAGGTGGGAGGAGAGCGGGGAAGAGGTGTGACGGGGAGGCAGGAGGCAGGGAGAGGGTGGGCGGGAGGCGTGCCAGGGGGAGGGAGTGGTGGGTCCAGTGGAGCTCTGCTCCACTGAATCCTGAGCATTCGTGCAGGGCTTGGAGCCCTACATGAACACTCTTCCCTCACTGCGACCTTTTGGTCGATGGTGAATAGAGTAGCCCTGTTGAGGGGCTACTTCACTTACCTGGGAGAAGGCTCCCCTTCTCCCGAGGTCCCGCCTGCAGCTGCCCAAGGAGCACAGGATGTGGTGGCAGCCATTTTCGGTGCCTCCGAAGCTGCGCACTCCAGACAGCTCAGGATTGGGCTGTCAGTCTCTGTGGGGGGAGGTGTTTCAGGGTGGGGGAGGGCTGGGGAAGGCATGGTGGAGGGAAGGAGGGGGGCAGAGATGGCGGTAGGCTCTGCTGCCATAACTTAACCCCCATCCTGGTCCGGGAGACTTGAAATGGGTCTTCTCAATCCTGCGCTGGCTCAATAGCAGGCACAGATCTGAGAAGACCCATCTTGACCCATCTAAGACCCACTTGGGGCTTATGCTACCTTATAAGCTGCATAGCTACCAGGGGGCTATGCAGCTTCCCAGCCCCCTGGATACACTATATATATATATATATATATATATATATATATATATATATATATATATATATATATATATATATATATATATATATATATATATATATATATATATGTATATAGTATATATAGTATGTATATAAATATGTATATAAATATGTATATACATATTTATATGTATATAAATATGTATATAAATATTACAACCTTAAGATACTATTTTAATTCAGATTTTGGATGGTTTAGAGAAGTGTTTCTCAAACTGTGGGTTGGGGCCCACTAGATGGGTCGTGTGCCAATTTCAGGTGGGTCCCCATTTCAATGTTTTATTTTTAATACGTATATTAGACTTGATGCTACTATGGTATGTGACTGCATTTGGGGAAATGTTAAAGACCTGTACTTTTAACAAACTACTATGTATATTCTTTTAACAATGATAGTCAGTTTCAGTACCTTTATTGGCATACAATTACAATACATACACACTTACATATACAAGAAAAAAACAAACAAACAAAACTTGAAAGAGCTGACTAGAGAACCATAGCATACCAAACTAAAATTGACAATTATAAAACACGGACTTCAGGGAGTAGGGACACGCTTCAAGTTGGACGCCACTATTTGTGAAATAAATGTAGCTATCTGGAAAATGATGTTAGGGTCAGTGGAGGCTAATAAAGATTGCAATATAACAGAGACCTCAAGAGAGGAGTTAAGATAAGATTGGAGAACTAAACATTTTCCCCTAGCCACACTATGGAGCGGGCAATGAAAAAGGAGGTGATCTAACGTTTCTGCAACTCGCTGGGGGCAAGGACAGATTCTTTCCTGAAGAGGAATACCTTGAAATCTACCCCAAAGAACAGCGGATGGAATAGAGTTGCAGCGGGCCATAGAAAAAGCCCTTCTAATTTTTGGGCATTCCAAAATGTAAAAATAATTGGGAATTTCCCCCACTTTGACCAGTAGGTGATAATATGCTGGTGAACAGGTTTTGTTAACAGCAAGTAGGATATTAGAAGTATAGGTATCCAAAAGTCTCCCTTTAATGAGCCTAAATGCCTCATCTTGGGACAAATGGCCAAGGAGGTCAGGCTCAACTCCCAGTTGCTTTATTTTTGTGCTCCAAGGTTTATCTGAGAAATATGGGTCATCAAGGAGGTGATATAGGAGAGTGTTAGGATCAGTATTATAGAGAATTTTTAGCCAAAATTTGGTTGTTCTAATCCATGCCAGTGTTTCGAGATGAATTTGGCCTGATTCAATACAGAGCACCTCATAGGACACACACCGGGGCAGGCCTAGTATACTTCTTAAAAAGGCTGATTGAATCTGCTCCAGTGAGTTATTAAATGCCTTAATCCAAATCGGCACCCCGTATAAAACTTGGGCAGAGCACTTCGCATTAAAAGCCTTCAGCGCAGCCGGAATATACAAACCTCCTTTACTATGAAAGAAACTAATGATGGCTTGCGAAGAGGCTTTAGCAATAGAACGAGCCATATAGCGATGGCGCGTCCATGCTAAATTATGCGAAAATAAAATGCCCAAATATTTAAATGTTTTAACCTGTTCTATAATTTGACCATTGAATCTCCACTCACTTGGTCTCCAGGACCTACCGAAGACCATAATTTTTGATTTGACATAATTAATTTGTAGCTTGTTGGAGCAGAAAAATTCAGTACACTTCTTGATTAAACGTTTTAGTCCCAGTAGAGAGCGAGATAAAATAACCGCATCGTCGGCGTAGAGTAGAATTGGTACCTGCAAGTCCCTCAATCTGGGGGGATGACCATCAACAGTAGCCAGAGAAGGAGCCAAGTCATTTAAAAAGAGATTAAACAAAGTGGGAGTGAGCACACAACCTTGCTTCATCCCCTTGTTGGTAGGAAATTCATCAGTACAATTCCCTTCTGCTGTATATCTGACTTGGGCAGATGTGTTAGAATATAAGCCCCGAATAAGAGCGAGCAATTTAGGGTCTAGCCCCATACAAGCTAGTTTAGCCCAGAGGAGGTTTCTGTTCACATTATCAAAAGCCCCTTTGAGGTCCAGAAATGCTTCAAATAGCTTAGATTTCATTTGAATGGAGTACTTATGTGCTAAATGGTAAAGAGTGAGGGCATGGTCCAAAGTGGATTGCCCCTGCCTAAAGCCAATTTGTTCTATACCCATGATGTTAAAATGGGTAATCCATTGGCTGAGGCACTGGAGAAGGAGTTTTGCATACAACTTACCAATTACAGAAATTAAACTAATAGGTCTGTAATTGTCTGGCTTACTAGAGTCGCCTTTTTTGAAAATAGGGATCACAATGGCTTTAAGCCAAACTTTGGGAAATCGGCCAGAGGCATTAATAGATGAAAAGAGCGGGGTCAGAATAGAAGTCCAAAACGATGGGTCTTCTTTAAGCCAAGTGAAAGGAATGGCATCAGGCCCCGGAGCCTTGCCCAGCTTTAGGGCTACGATTAGATCAAGAATTTCCTCTTCGGATACATCGGACCAAGCCTCAAAGTTAGAAAAAGAAATCTCTAAGCCCCCACTACAGGCAGCTGCCGGATCATAGAACAGGTCTGAGAAGTGTTGGCGTCAAGTATAGGTGGAGATTGAATTAGGCTTACCCGTAGCTTCATTGGAGGCTCTAGAAACAATCTCCCAGAATAACTTGTGGTTGTTACTAATTGTAGCTTGGATCAATCTTCCCCAGGACCTTTTAATAAACTCATGCCACTTATACTGGATCAATTCCTTAAGGGAGGCAGTGGCTGTGAAATAGATTTTTAAATCTTCCTTCAAATTACTAGCTCTAAAATTCCCAAAACACTCCCTGGCATGGGCCTTGGCTCGTTTGCAGTCCTGGTCATACCATCCTAATTTATCAATACTGGGCCTGCCTTTGACCTCGGCCATTGGATGAACAATATTTACATAAATATAATTCATTAGAGATTCAAAGGCAGACACTACAGATACTGGCTCTGTTAGAGTCAAAACAAAATCCCTCAGAATCTTACAATTTGAATTATTCAATAGTGATTGGATTTCAAAAAGAGTGGAATTGTTCCATCTTATTTTTGCCAATCGGGTATAGCTTTCCCTAGCGCATGTTGGGGAAACAGTGCGAGGTGAGTCTATGTTAAAAGCAGTACATAACGGGAGATGGTCGCTCAGTTTAAAATCATCAACTTTAAAAGTGGAAACAAGGGGCAAAAAAGAGGCTGAAATTAAAACATAGTAATAACACTCGTACCTACTGGGGAAATATAAGTAAATTCCGAAGCCCTAGAGAAGTTACATAAACCGTTAAGCCAAATCAAATTAAACTGGAGGCTAAAATTTGCCAGAAAATACCCGGCATCGTTAAAACAAATGTCTTTAGAACGCCTCGCTAAGTGTCCATGAGTAGAAATAAAAGGTTCACAGTCTTCACAAGCCATCTTGTGAAAAATCTCAATACCATCCCCAACTCTTGAGTTAAAATCAGCACCAAGAATTACGGTAGTGTTAGGGGAGATACTGCACGCTGCATTGCATTGTTCTGAGAGGAAGTTCCAAGCTTGCTCCCGCTGCGATCTATTTTGGCATGGGGTGTAGATAGACATTGAAAACGAGAAAGGTCCGCTGTTGAACAATCAGTTTGACGATTAGTAAATTGCATAGATTTTCCGATGCCTCCACAAGGGTCGCTGGCAGGAGCGGGTTGATTAGAATTGCCAGACCCGCTTGAGCGCGGCCCTTCTTGTTGGGTCTATGAGCTGGTAGATGGAAAGTTTGATAATCATCAAAAAGAATTGGTTCTATTGACCATGTTTCTTGCAAGAGAATAATGTCAAAAGATGTTAGATAGGATAGAAATTCCTTATCAGAGCACTTCCGTTTCCAACCTGCAATATTCCAGGAGATCAGCTTAAACTGATTGGGTAAATGTGCAGCGATGCCAGAACTATGAGGGGAATAACAGTCAGCCGGAACTTGCCTTAGTCACGGTTGAGAAAGATTAGAAGTCAGTGGGGACGTAGCAAGGCAATTAAAAGGTCAGCCAGAGTTAATTATTGCAGAATCAATGCCACTTCCAGCTGAATCTAGCTTCATAGAAAACATATTAAAGTCACCTGGCACATCCTTCTGCGGTAAGGAGGTTGAGCGAGGAAGTTGTCTGGAGGGAGAATGATGATGAGTTGCCTTGGGACGGACGTCCAAATCAGGTGTGAGCGAAAAAATTACAGTCGACAAAGGCTGGCACTCAGCAGTCTTCAGGGAAGGGGGGCACTCACCCTGCTGAGTCTCGAGCTCCCAAGGTGCATTGGTATGCAAATTTCCCCAATCGTTACTAATAAAATGCGCACTGGTCGTTTCTGGTTGTAAATTCAAACCCATAGAATTGGACAGATTGTCAGAAATTGAGTTGGACAAGGGAAGCGAAAATAATGGCCTTTTGACTACGATAGGCGTCAGAGGTTTGGCTAAAATCGACGAGATTAAGGCTGAGGAAGGGTTATCCCAGGGAAGCATTCTTGGACCAACACAAAGGGAGTGGATCGGGGAGACCGGTTGAGAACAAGAAGAGGACTTCACATGCTGACACTTCTTAGGCATTGTGCCTGCACCTGCAAGATCCGCCACCAATGGGGTTCAGTTGACACCATGCACTGGACTGCGCGGAAGGGTTCTGGGAGAAACATTTGTTCGAGAACCAAGGGGCAGACTCTTATTTGGAGTAAACGGCTTGTGAGATTTGAATTTAAGAAGCGTTTGACTTCCAGACTGTATAAAAGTTCTCTGGATGGTTATATTAAAATTCCTAAAACGTGTTCTAGTATTAAAAATAAGATTAGGTACTGCTTCTGAATTAAAAGCCAAATAAAGCCTTTTGGTATAGTTCCTGGAGGGCAAAAAGAAAGATTCCCGCAGTGCAGACAAATCCACTTGTGCCTTCAGCAATTGGGACAGAGCCTTAACCATCCTGGGCTTAGAAGACCACAGAAAAGCATCTCCATATGGAATATTAAGAACCACTGCTGAAGGAGTTAATCTCAAGTGCATATTGCAACCAATGGATATTAGGCTTCCCCTCTCCAATTGTATATTGTTGTTAAGCTCTGCTCTTAAAGGGGAAAGTGGCACTGGGAGAGAGCTGGGCTGGCATAGCTGAAGGTTGCTGCCAGTTTGGATTTTATTTTCCAAACGCTGCAATGTCTGTAAAACAGTTTGCAAGTGTCCTTCGAGTTCATCAAACCGTTCGTAGATTGTTCGAAGGGTCTGAGCAGAGATTAAGCAGGCATCTCCCAAGGATTTTAATTGCACCACAGAGGGAATGCTGACATCCAAGCTTGCCTGAGCTCCACCTAACAGCACAGAGTCTGTATTCTGGATAATGTCTTCCTTATCAGGGGCAGATAAACAGACTGCTGATAAATCCAAGGAGGAAGAGCAGAGGGGGGTAACATCTGTAGCCTCCGGCTGTTGTTGGGAATTTGTGGGCAAGATAGGTAATTTTTTCTGTAAAAGAAAGGGCTCAATGGAAGGAGTAATCTTTACCGCATTGTTTGAATTCTTTTTTTTCCTTTTGGCACCCTTCTTATCAGTCCCACTCGGCACCGGGCTGGTTCTCCGTCTTTTCATTGTGGAGGCTGTTGGCGCTGTCGGCTTTTTCTTAGAAGAAGCTATCGGCATTGTGGCCTTCAGGAACTTTACCAAGCTATATATTAGCTCAAAGCTGCTCAATATCACACTAAACTTATAAAAACAAAGAGTATACTATAAAATAACAATAACAAAAAAGGATAGGAAAAAATAAAAGACGGGAGTAGGAGGATAAAACAAATATTATAAGTTAAAGCCGGAGCACTCTAAAAGAGCAGCTGCACCGGCAGCCTTCTTGGAACCTCTTTTCTTTGCTTGTGAGGTGGCATACTGGCATCAAATCAGGGAAGAAATTCATCCTCCTGATTTTTTTTTAAGTTTTACACCAGTATTTCATAATTTTGAACATCCAGGAAGAAGATTTTGAAAAATCCAAATAGATGGACATTCACACGTCACTAATTTTGGGGATTTTCTTTGGAAATAATTTGAGCTGGTTTACATAAGAACATAAGAACAGCCCCACTGGATCAGGCCCTAGGCCCATCTAGTCCAGCTTCCTGTATCTCACACCGGCCCACCAAATGCCCCAGGGAGCACACCAGATAACAAGAGACCTCATTCTGGTGCCCTCCCTTGCACCTGGCATTCTGACATAGCCCATTTCTAAAATCAAGAGGTTGCACATACACATCATGGCTTGTAACCCGTAATGGATTTTTCCTCCAGAAACTTGTCCAATCCCTTTTTAAAGGCATCCAGGCCAGATGCTGTCACCACATCCTGTGGCAAGGAGTTCCACAGACCAATCACATGCTGAGTAAAGAAATATTTTCTTTTGTCTGTCCTAACTCTCCCAACACTCAATTTTAGTGGATGTCCCCTGGTTCTGGTATTATGTGAGAGTGTAAAGAGCATCCATATCCATCTCTCTATCTATATGGTTTGATCAATCAAATCTTTATTTCAACTTAAACAGTGCCAATTTCCATCATGTTTTCCATGCCTTCTCTCACCCAATTTGTTCTCAAACACTCTGCTGCATGGGACTTTAGGGGAAGTAAATAGGAATAAGCAAGCAATCTCCATCTTTTGTACCAAGTCCTCATATGTATGACAGTACAGTATAGATATGTGAAGTGTCCATCCTGCCAAGTAAGGTATATCTACTCAGATGTATGTCACTTAAATGCAATGGGGCTTACTCTGAGGAAAGTGTGTATATGATTGCAGTTTTAAGCTTTCTATCTTAAAGCAACTCTCCGAAGTGCATCTCTCACTGCATCCTTCACAGTCTTGTTCCTGAAGCTATAAATGATGGGGTTGAGCACTGGGGTCACCATGGTGTTGAATACTGTGGCAATCTTGTTGAATTCCATGGAAGAGCTTCCAGCTGGCTTGATGTAAATGAAGATGGAGCTGCCATAATAAAGGGATGCCACAGTGATGTGAGAGGTACATGTGCCAAAAGCTTTCTTTCTGCCTCTGGCAGAGGGCATCCTCATCACAGTGACAATGATGCAGATATAGGAGACAATTGTCACACATACAGAACTGAGAAGCATGAAACAGGAAACTGTCAAGTCTAAGGCCTGGAGGAAGTGAATATCAGCACACATCATCTCTAGCACAGGGCCACTGTCACAGAAAAAATGGTCAATAACATTGGGGCCACATACAGGTAGGCCAACCTTGAGTAGCGTGGATGCTGAAATGGAAAAGAAGCTGCACAACCAACAAGACAAGACCATCAGCAGGCAGACTCGGCTGTTCATTATAGCTGTGTATCTCAGTGGGATGCAGATAGCCACAAAGCGGTCCACTGACATGGCAGCCAAAAGAAGGACTTCAGTGGAGCCAGCCACAAAGTAGACATACCCTTGCAGGGCACAGGCAAAGAATGAAATTGTGTTATCCTTTGAGATAAGCAGGGTGAGCATCTTTGGCGTGACAGTTGTAGTGATGATAATCTCCAGCCAGGAGAGGTTCTTGAGGAAGTAGTACATAGGTGTATGGAGACGCTGGTCTATCCGGATCACAAGGATGACCAAAGTGTTGCCAAGCAAAGTCAGTATGTACATGACAAGGAAAAGGAAGAAGAGCGGTTTCTGAAGCTGGAGGAGATGAGAGAAGCCAAGTAGGACAATCTCAGTGACAATAGGCTTAGTAGAGTTGCTAAGCTCCATCTTAGCAATACATCTTCATTCTAAATAAAGTGCAAAGATTTTGTTTGGCTAAGAAAAAGAGAGAGAAAAATAATTATAGTATTGAAGATTTGTTTCCTTAGAGGCAAATTTGTTCATTTCATTAAGGGCTTTTCTGAGTGAACATGTACTTTATTCAGAGTTCATTCTAAACCAAGGGTGTCAAATACATACATACATACATAAGACCTTTATTGGCATAGATAATGGAAATACGAAACAACAACCAAACATTAAACATTCAGAACACACAATAAAATAAAGCACTCATAATCATCCAATACCCCCTCCCCCCATTCACCATAATATAGCGGAAGACCCAGAATTCCGTCCTGCCAGAATCCCAGAAACAAAGTTGGCAACCTTGTCAAGAGAGTCAGTTTCCTCCATGGAAAGAAGAGTTTGTAATTTAAATGAATCCTCCCAGCCCTGCATTTTTTCAGCAGTGGAGCCAGATAGATCTTACGAAGGGTATCATGGAGTGGGCAGTAAAAAAATATATGATGTAATGTCTCCACACAATTCCTGTCACAGGTACATCCTCTTTCTGAGTAGGGAATGCCACTAAACCTGCCCGCTAGCAGAGCTGATGGAAAGGCATTGCATCTCGCAAGGGAGAATGCTCTGCGAGCCTGTGGGCACTGCAGATGATAAAGGAAAGAAGTCGGCTTCCCAAAGCTGACTGGGATGTGCAGATGGAGAGGGGAGCAAATGGTGTTAGCTGCACAGAGTAGCTCTTGATGCTCAATATCGAGCAATCTTTCCTTGATAGTCCTGTAGGCTTTGCTTAAACCAATCATACCCAGGCTTGCTGTGTCTAGACCTATCGATTTAAGCTTGGTGAGTAAATCCGCAACCTCCACAGGCAGTACTGGATCAGCCAGAAGCTGGTACATTAGCCCATATGGGGCAGCACTGAAGAGGATTGCAAGCCAAAATTTTACTGATCTCAACCAAGCCAATGTTTTGAGTCTAATAAAACCCACTTCAAGACACATAGCAGAGTATGGAACACATCTGGGAAAACCCAAGTTCCTCCGCAGGAAGGAGGCCTGTATGCTCTCAGTTGAATGATTCAAGGCCTTATGCCAGATTGGACAGCCATAAAGAACTTGCGAAAGTACCTTAGCCTTGAATACCTCTAAAGCAGCCGGGACATATCTGTTACCTTGGCTAAAAAAAACCGGGAAATTGCAAGGGATGAGATTTTTGATGCATTTAGGACTGCATTACGGTGAGAAACCCACGAATGCTTATAGTGGAAATTAATGCCTAAATATCTGAATGTCTTTACCTGTTCCATTTTGTTGCCCATAAATGACCATTTAAATGGTTTCCAATTGTTGGCAAACACCATGATTTTAGATTTAGAGTAGTTAATCTGTAACTTGTTGGATGTAAAATACTCTATAGATTGATTGAGTAGACGTTTTAAGCCAATTCTTGTTCGAGAAATAAGAGCCGCATCATCCGCATACAGTAATAGCGGCACTGGATGGGACCCAAGTATCGGGCAGTGACTATCCACTGTCTTCAAGGCCGGGGCTAAATCATTCAGGAACAGGTTAAATAGCATGGGAGCCAAAATGCATCCCTGCTTAACCCCTTTGTTTATAGCAATGGGGTGTGTGAGGCTACCACTCCTGGCATATCTAACTTTACATGATGTGTTAGAATATAAGATCTTAATTAACATCAATAGTCTTTTCTCAATCCCCATGCTGGCTAATTTAGACCAAAGAAGATCTCTATCAATGGAATCAAACGCAGCTCTTAGATCAAGGAAAGCCACATAGAGTCTTGCCTTGGCTTTCTTAATCTGTTTATAGACTAGGTGAGATAAAATTAAACAGTTATCCATTGTTGATTTGCCCCGACAAAATCCTGATTGCTCAGGACCTAGAATATCCTTAGAGTTGGTCCAGGTAAAAAGCTTATTATTTAGGTATTTTGCATAAATTTTGCCTATTACAGAGAGCAAGCTGATAGGCCGGTAATTCGCAGGGAGATTAGGGTCACCCTTTTTAAAAACTGGGATGATTGTTGCCGAGACCCAATCTTTGGGAACTAAGCCAGTCCTATCGATCGTTGTGAAGAGCGGTGCAAGCAAGTGAGCCCACCACTCAGGGTCACATTTTAAAAGTTCAGGAGGTATTAGATCCGATCCGGCAGCTTTCCCTGATTTCAATTGATCTATTATCTGTATGATCTCCATTAAGAACATAAGAACATAAGAACAGCCCCACTGGATCAGGCCATAGGCCCATCTAGTCCAGCTTCCTGTATCTCACAGCGGCCCACCAAATGCCCCAGGGAGCACACCAGATAACAAGAGACCTCATCCTGGTGCCCTCCCCTACATCTGGCATTCTGACTTAACCCATTTCTAAAATCAGGAGGTTGCGCATACACATCATGGCTTGTACCCCATAATGGATTTTTCCTCCAGAAACTCGTCCAATCCCCTTTTAAAGGCATCTAGGGTAGACGCCAGCACCACATCCTGTGGCAAGGAGTTCCACAGACCGACTACACGCTGAGTAAAGAAATATTTTCTTTTGTCTGTCCTAACCCGCCCAACACTCAATTTTAGTGGATGTCCCCTGGTTCTGGTATTATGTGAGAGTGTAAAGAGCATCTCCCTATCCACTCTGTCCATTCCCTGCATAATTTTGTATGTCTCAATCATGTCCCCCCTCAAGCGTCTCTTTTCTAGGCTGAAGAGGCCCAAACGCCGTAGCCTTTCCTCATAAGGAAGGTGCCCCAGCCCCGTAATCATCTTAGTCGCTCTCTTTTGCACCTTTTCCATTTCCACTATGTCTTTTTTGAGATGCGGCGACCAGAACTGGACACAATACTCCAGGTGTGGCCTTACCATAGATTTGTACAACGGCATTATAATATTAGCCGTTTTGTTCTCAATACCTTTTCTAATGATCTCAAGCATAGAATTGGCCTTCTTCACTGCCGCCGCACATTGGGTCGACACTTTCATCGACCTGTCCACCACCACCCCAAGATCTCTCTCCTGATCTGTCACAGACAGCACAGAACCCATCAGCCTATATCTAAAGTTTTGCTTTTTTGCCCCAATGTGCATGACTGTACACTTACTGACATTGAAGCGCATCTGCCATTTTGCTGCCCATTCTGCCAGTCTGGAGAGATCCTTCTGGAGCTCCTCACAATCACTTCTGGTCTTCACCACTCGGAAAAGTTTGGTGTCGTCTGCAAACTTAGCCACTTCACTGCTCAACCCTGTCTCCAGGTCATTTATGAAGAGGTTGAAAAGCACCGGTCCCAGGACAGATCCTTGGGGCACACCGCTTTTCACCTCTCTCCATTGTGAAAATTGCCCATTGACACCCACTCTCTGCTTCCTGGCCTCCAACCAGTTCTCAATCCACGAGAGGACCTGTCCTCTAATTCCCTGATTGTGGAGTTTTTTCAGTAGCCTTTGGTAAGGGACCGTGTCAAACGCCTTCTGAAAGTCCAGATATATAATGTCCACGGGTTCTCCCGCATCCACATGCCTGTTGACCTTTTCAAAGAATTCTATAAGGTTCGTGAGGCAAGACTTACCCTTACAGAAGCCATGCTGACTCTCCCTCAGCAAGGCCTGTTCGTCTATGTGTTTTGAGATCCTATCTTTGATGAGGCATTCCACCATCTTACCCGGTATGGATGTTAGGCTGACCGGCCTATAGTTTCCCGGGTCCCCCCTCTTTCCCTTTTTAAAAATAGGTGTGACATTTGCTATCCTCCAATCTTCTGGCACCGTGGCCGTTTTGAGGGACAAGTTGCATACCTTAGTCAAGAGATCTACAACTTCATTCTTCAATTCCTTAATAACCCTTGGGTGGATGCCATCAGGGCCCGGTGACTTATTGATCTTTAATTTATCAATGAGGTCTGAAACATCTTCTCTATTAACCTCTATCTGACTTAACTCCTCGGTTAGGAGCGGCCGTTCGGGCAGCGGTATCTGCCCGAGGTCTTCTGCCATGAAGACAGATGCAAAGAACTCATTTAATTTCTCTGCCATCTCTAAGTCTCCTTTTATCTCCCCTTTCCCTCCCTCACCATCCAGAGGGCCAACCACTTCTCTGGTGGGTTTCCTGCTTCTAACATATTTGAAGAAGCTTTTATTATTCCCCTTAATGTTGCTGGCCATGCATTCCTCATAGTCTCTCTTGGCCTCCCATATCACCTTCTTACATTTCTTTTGCCACAGTTTATGTTCCTTTTTATTCTCTTCATTAGGGCAAGACTTCCATTTACGGAAGGAAGCTTCCTTGCCCTTCACAGCCTCTCTAACTTGGCTCGTTAGCCATGCGGGCACCCTCCTGGATTTAGTGGAACCCTTCTTTCTTTGCGGTATACACCTCTGCTGGGCCTCTATTACTGTTGTTTTAAGCAGCCTCCATGCACTCTGGAGAGATTGGACTCTTTTTACCCTCCCTTTCAACCTCCTTCTAACCAGCCTCCTCATTTGAGGGAAGTCCGCCCGTCGGAAGTCAAGGGTTTTTGTTAGAGATTTGCCTGGTATTCTTCCCCCAATGTGCACGTCAAAACGGATCGCAGCATGATCACTGTTCCCCAATGGCTCAGTAACGTTTACATCTCTAACCAGGTCCTGCGTACTGCACAATATTAAATCCAGAGTCACCTGTCCTCTGGTGGGCTCCGTGACTAGCTGATCTAAGCCACAGTCATTTAGCACGTCAAGAAATCCGGTTTCCTTATCGTGACCAGAACACAAATTGACCCAGTCAATATGAGGATAATTGAAGTCCCCCATGATTACAACCCTGTCCCTCCTTGTCACCTCCCTGATCTGTTTCCTCATTTCAAGGTCCCCATCAGATTTCTGGTCTGGAGGACGATAGCACGCCCCCAGTATTACATCGCTGCACAAGCCTGGTAATTTAACCCACAGAGATTCTACGGTGGAGTCGGACCCACCTTCAATCTCTACTTTGCTGGATTCTATCCCTTCCTTAGGCCACCCCACCTCCAACACGCCCCTGCCTGTCCCTCCTGTAGAGTTTATAGCCCGGGATTACAGTATCCCACTGATTTTCTGCATTCCACCAGGTTTCCGTTATGCCCACTATGTCAATATTTTCCCTTGTCACCAGACATTCCAGTTTTCCCACCTTTGCTCGTAGACTTCGGGCATTCGCATAAAAGCATTTATACACAGAATGCCCCAGGATGGGCTGCTTATTCGCTCCTTTGTCCCCGCATCCTCTCATTGTGCCAAACCGTCTATCACATCCCATCACGCTACCTTTCCCAATTTCTTCTCCTACTCTGCCTTTGTCTTGTTGTTCTCTAACCTCCCCATCCTCATCCCTATGGGATGAGGAGTCCCAAACCGGATGCCCCTCGGCTCCTGTCGGCCTTCCCCCAGGAGCCATTGGCATCACAGGGGGCCAGGTAGGTAGATCAGATGAATTGAAGTCGAGTTGGGTATCTGGGGATTTGCACTTATCAAAAAATAGTTCTGAAAAATGTTTAATCCATACAGAAGAAGAGATTACAACTGGGTCATCCATTTTGGAGCTAAGAGAGCCTGATACCACGGCCCAAAATTGTTTGTTATTTTTTTGCTGTATCGCTTGCAACAACTTAATCCATTGAGCATGGGTATACTTCTGCTTTTTATCTATCAGTAAGGCATTAAATTGTTTTTTGTAGAAAAAATATTTAACCGCCTCACATGGAGCGTTAGACTTTCTGAAGGCCAAATAAGTTGTTCTGATCAATGCCTTGAGGTCTCTGCATTCTTTATCAAACCAGTCCTTTTTATCGGATACACCATGTACAGTGCTCTGCTTAGGGTTGGAACCCAGGGTCCTAAGGATGTGGTCAGTTAGGCATTCAAATGACTGGATTTGGGCAAAGGGGTCAGGCTCCTTCAAGATGGATGATAATGAATCTATACTTGTTGATTCTCTAATTAACTGATGGAAATTTAGGGAAAGGGTGTTGTTCACTATGATTTTGCCGCTACTCTCTGTGTTTACTTCAACCCCTGGGTGTGCTGGTGTTCTCCCCGAGTGTAGATCAAGCACCAGGGTTAAAGGGAGGTGATCACTAATAGTAAGATCTCCAATGTCAAACTCTTTCACATGTGGTTTCAAAGACATGGACACGAGAGCATAGTCTACGACGCTTGACCCACGGGGGGACATGTATGTAAATTCACCAGCATTGGGGTACTCCTTTAGCCCATTAAGCCAGAGCAGATTAGAAATAACAGAAAATCTTGCAAGGGCCAAGCCATTAGCATTGTAGTGAGAATCCTTTGACCATCTATCTAACTTACAAAATGAGGGGAAAGAATCTTCTTCATCCACCATCCATGCTCTAGAATAGATTTGACTAGAGTTTCCAACCCTGGAATTCAGGTCGCCCAGCAAAACAACCTCAGCTAGAGGATGATTCCTCTTGAGGTCATCTATACCAGTCAAGAGGTCACTCCAGAGCTGGGATCTCTGAGAACTGTTAAGTATAGGGGGGATATAGACGTTAATACATAATAAGTCAATAGCTTCACAGGATATCATTAAAGCTTGCATCTTACAACACCCTGAAGTTGTGACTAGGGGGCAAGTTTTAAGATGCTCTGCCACCAGTATGGCTAAACCTGCTGATGGGCGCCCACTAGAATTAGGTTTAATAGCAGGGAGCAAAAAAGCTTTATATCCATTAAGGTGCAATTGGCCCTGGACCCATGTCTCTTGCAACATAATTACATCAAAAGTTCTAAGATAACTTAAAAAATTGGTGTCATTTTTCTTGCTCCTCCATCCTGCAATATTCCAAGAAAGGATTCTCAAAAAGGGAGAGACCAAGTCAGGAGAAGGGTTGATCAGTCAAGCTTCATTCATGGGCAGGTTCTCAATTTCCAGGGGGGCATAAGACACACAGCTAGATGAGGCTAAGTTTGCCTCCATGAGTAACACAGAATCTCTTGAATTAGTAACATGTTCCCTGGTGAAGTCATTTCTGAATCAGATTGATGACCCAAAACTTGCTCTGGAAGAACCAAAGGATGCGTTCTGCCAGTCAGAGCTTCCTCATTAGGGCTAATAAGTTCTGCTCTAACTTTATCCAGGCATTTTATTATGTTTGCTTGTTCCATCCTTGGAAGACTCTTGAAGGCATTTATAGCTCCTTCCACAATCTTATCTTCTTCTGGAGAAGGGGAGGGAGGCAAATTTCCTCCACCTGGAGGCTCCTGATGGATCTCAGCCTGAATGGGCAGCTTCCGAAGGGGGTCTGCTTCTAGAGATGATGCTTGAGGGTCTGGTGGAGGTGAACTCTCCAAAGATGTAGAAGAACATTGGGTCAGAATGATGTTTGTTAATTCCTGCCAAACCATCTCAATTTTCTTGACCATCTGTAACTGCTTTTGTTGAGGGAGAGCTCTGTATGCCTCCAGAGCCTCTCTGGTTAGTGTGTCCTCGTCTATATCCAGTTGAAGCAGCAGGTCCAAGGACTGGGAGCTTGTCTCACCGCTGTGAGGGCTAGTATTCTGAGGAGACGTTGTAGCTTGTGAAGAAACACTGGGCAAACACTGAGTGATATCACCAGTGTCTGAGATCTCTGAGCTGAACACAGAATTCCTCAGAAGATGATTCCTGACACACACTGCGTCTGAGGCAGGCAACTCATCCTGTACCTCTGTGGATGAGTTTGTAATCCTCACAGGGCAACTAGGAATGGCAGGCATTGTCTCCATTGGGCAGTCTATTTCTGTGTGTGCACTGCTGACATCCAAAGGTGCACATGCTTTGCAAAGAAGGCCATTTTGGACTACTGATGCAATTGGCTCCAAGGATACAGCAGCTTCAGTTGTACTCTGTCCGTTCAGAGACCCATGCAGGTCCTCTTGGGGTCTGAAGGTCTTCTTCCGTGATGGCAAATTTACTGGTACCTTGGGTGGAGGCTTGGGAACCAGCGATTGAGCCCGGGGGCTGCTCCTAGATGCTGGGCTCTTCCTTTTAGGCATTCCTTTCCCAGCTTCTGAGTGTTGGACATTAGGTAAGCTGTAAATCCTTGGGTGCTTTGCCTTGTTGCACTGGGAGCGAGGCTTTTAACTTCAGTAGTAGACTAGCAAAGCTGTCAGTGGCCGCTTTTAGATCAGAGACTGTTGACATAACATCCAAGTGTAATGAGGGCCAGGGATCAGCTGTGTTTTCAGCAAGCTGATTACACTTATCACCTGACTGAGGGCTAGGCATCTGGCCAAAATTGGCCGGCCTTGGAACTGTAGAAGAGGCTGATAATGGAGGCTTCAAATGATTTCTCTGGAGTAGTGGAGTAGTATGTGTTTCACAAAACACCCGGTTTTGGAAAATATTGTATTTTTTGAGAATGTACTTCCTCTCATGAAGCAAGCGAGGAATCCTGTGAGTCTTGAATTTCAACAAGATGCGGGAACATTGTGGCATTTGGTGCCACCGAGGGAGCCTAATCAATTCAATTAAATCAATGTCGTGTATGTCAAGACAGAGTAGCCTGGATAGAGAGTCGAGTGCTCGTGGTTTATTTGTCCATTTCCCCCAGTTAAGGGGCGTGTGCCAGATCACTAACATCAGTTGGTTTCTCAGCAAATGACGGTCCGAGTTCACAGGGGGTTCTGGGCTCACCCCTTCTACAGACAGGAGTGGGTTTCTTGGGTGTCTGAAGTGAGTGTCCAAATGCTGTGCAGGATGGGGGGGTGAGAGAGGAGGGCTCTGGATATTCTTATGAAGCAAGTCCAGCTTTGATAAAACAGAGTTGAACTGCCGGCAGATGTATACAATCGTATTCCCCATTGTTATGGAATAATCTCCTAAAACAGTTAAAAACTGATTACTGGTAGCACTCTCCTCCTGTAGCGAGAGCTTGTCTTGTAGAGCGGGGAAATGTGGCGACTGTGAGTTATAGATATCTCCCAGCTGGGGGGAGGGGGCAGTTGGTCTCCCCCTTCTGACTCCACGGCAGTATCTTGGACATCAAGGACAGAAAACGTATTAGAGGAGATAAAATTAGGCTCACTCACATGCTGCATCCAGGAGAGTTCATCCAGGCGTCTCTGTTTTGAGGACTTGCCGGGGGAGTTACCATGTTCTGAATGGTTTCTCTGTCTCCTCTTTTTCCCCATGGTCTCCGCGTTTCAAGATTTGGAAATCAAATATAAGGCCCGGGGGTCGGATGTGGCCCGCAGAAGCTTTTTATCTGGCCGTCAGGCTCTCAGCTGCTGAGCCATGCTCAGGTGTTACTACTGAAAGGGCAGTTCACTTGAAAATTGAGCTCTCCCATTTCTTGAATATGTTCAGGATATGTATATTTACTCTTCTGTCATTTGCAGCTAATGAGTTCCCTTATTTTTGGTCATGAACTGCTTATTTTTGGTCATGAACTGTTTAATGACATCACTTCCTGCCTAATGACATCACTTCCGGCCCTTGGCAGGCATCATGAATGCTATTTGGCCCTTTGTATGAAATGAGTTTGATACCCCTGTTCTAAACAGATCAACATTCTACAAAGAGGAATCTTGTGTTGACCACTATGAGCAAATTTGATAAACACAGTACTCAAAATCCTTTTTTTCATAACAAAGGCACAGTCCTTTGTTATAACATAACAGTATAGTCCTTTACATATTTACTCAAGAAGTAAACCCCATTTTATTCAGTGATGGTCTTTGGACTGCAATCCTATACACAATTTGCTGGGAATAAGCGCCACCGAACACAACTGGACATACTTCTTAGTAGACATGCATAGTATTGCGATGTTAAGGGTATGGATCCATTGTTGGTCTCGCCAAGGTTATGACCATACACAGTTACTTGGGAATAAGACCCTTTGAACTCAATGGAACTTACTTTCAAGTAAAGGTATGCATAAAATTGCATTGCAGACTATGCAAAAGATACTGAAATAGTGGACTATCATGATGTTTATCTTTATGATTATTTATTGAAAATACTAGAAATCAAGAATGCACTAAAAGAGAATGCCTCCCAAGTTTTTCAGAAACAATGGCCTTTTCATAATTGAGAGCAAAGAAACTTTGCTCAGTTCCAACTATTAAACACTGAAACCAATTATAGAGTACAGTGGTTACCAAACCGGTGGGTTGCAACCTTCCAGCCAGGGAATCACTCCTCCCTGGCACTTTAAGTGGCGGGGGGTGTGTATGGCAATGACACAGTCCAAAGGATCATGCCACTGCTGGGTCCAGAGGGGGGTTGTTTCTACTTATTTGATCAAGCGCCAGCCTCCTGGGGGTGTGTGTGTGCGCAGGGAGCCCAGAAGACGCCTCTGCAGGACTCCACAAGTCTGTCAACATTTGAAAAGTGCAATTGGAAACTTCTGGTTTTTGTGATCACTTGGAGAGCCCAGCAGAGGCATCTGTGGGGCTCCTGGCTCCCCCTTCAAAGCCAATTCTTGATGATGAGAGTAGAAACTACCCCCCTCCAGCCCCAGCAGTGGCATAATCCTGGGGATTGTATCGCTGCCTTTCCCATTGCCCCCCACAAAAAGACGTACTGTGATCCCAATGTCCGAGTAGGTCTTTGGGAACTGCTGATATAGTATGTTGCAAATGAATATTTTTACATGCTATAATATTGTTATATACTTTGTTTTAGTTGTGCTATCCATAGAGGCACAACAGTTTTGCTTGTCTGTGTGCTTGTCCTTTGGTGTGTGCTGTACCATTGATTAGTACTGTATTTTCTAAATTTCAGATAAATACTGTAAATAGCTCATGAAGGTAAGACTATGGAATTCCCCTTCTTTCGGAAATATATTTTTAAAATTCTTATTTGTTTCTTATTTGAAGAGAATTTGTGTGTGTGTGTGTGTGTGTGTGTGTGTGTGTGTGAGAGAGAGAGAGAGAGAGAGAGAGAGAGAGAGAGAGAGAATGGGTATGTGCATGCTCCTGTGGTGTGCATGTGTGTGAGAAAGGGGGCAATTCCTAAGCAAATTCTCCTCAAACTGTCTTGCAGAAATGTCTTTTTCTGCATACACAGCATACAGTTCTCCACTGTCCCAACTGTCCCAGTGAGAATATTCCAGAATTGCCACTTTGCGTTGTTCAAAAAGCCGTTCTGCTTTTGAAGCGAAACCAGCTATAACTACGTAGTTTATTTCCCTTGTCTGTTATTCCCCCTTCTGAACAAGATATGGAATATTGTAAATCCGAAGTATCAGTGCTCCATTCTCTCCCACACGCTCCATTTGCTACTCTCTCATTGCCCATTGCCCTGGCCAGCAACTTCTAATTTTACTTACCCTTCTTCCCTTCTGAGTGACGCTCAATTCGAAAGCACAGGCTATATTCCCACTGTTACAAACTTGGACAGTCTTGGGGAGTGGATGCCTTCTTCCTGGAATCAATTCCATCTTGGAGATCTGTGTGGGCTCTGCTGGGGAATGTTTAAGGGCTCAGCAAAGTCAGAATACTTTTGCAAAAGGATTACACACCCTCTATGCTACACTGTGGTCATGGTTGTGAGATGGCGATAGCAATACCATCTCATGACCGTTCATATATTATACAGTAGCTATGCTAAAAGGATGTTTTCTTCAAAGTAATGTGACTCAACATAAATTCCCATGAGATATATAGATCTATATCTAAGTGCATTGTGCACCTGTTTTGGAGTGTAGCCATCCTGGCACTTTAGTAGCTTCATTTAGCTTCCAAATCCCATTCCAATTAAAGACGGGAAGATCTGAGAACTTGTCTAATGGCATCGTGCTTCCCTGGGACGTACCCGCTGGAGACCTTGGGTTTTGGATAACTTTTTATCTTCTTCAATATTAAGAAAGAAAGAAAGTATATTCTTCCTGCATTTCTGAAAATCTGCATTTCCTGACCTCAATTTTATGTCTATAAAATGGGGGTAATTGTGACCAACATGACTGGCTTGATCTGAAGACAAAGGAAAAAAAATTGCAAAGCCTCTTTGTACATTTAAAATGGAAATAAAATATAGTGACATGAATTTCCTTTTTAAGAACCGGTCATTCATTCATTCATTCCCTTACTGGGAATGAATGAATTCAGGGCCCAATCCTGAGCTGAGCCAGCACCAGTGCTGACCCCCAGTCCCAGGATTGGGTGTCTCAAACGTGTCGTAAGGCACACCTGCAACACCCTGTACTGAGTCATAGGAACATAAGAAGAGCCCCACTGGATCAGGCCAAAGGCCCGTCTAGTCCAGCTTTCTCTATCTCATAGTGGCCTACCAAATGCCTCAGGGAGCACACAAGACAACAAGAGACTTGCATGCTGGTGCCACTCTTGTATCTGACTTTCTGAGGTAACCTATTTCTAAAACCACGTTGTACATTCCTACCACGGTTTGTAACCTAAGATAAACTTTTCCTCCAGAAATTTGTCCAATCACCTTTTAAAGGCATCTGGACCATATGCCATCACCACATCCTGTTGCAAGGAGTTCCACAGACTAATTATACGCTGAGTAAAAAAAAATATTTCTTTTGTCTGTTCTAACTCTCCCAACAGTCAATTTTAATGGATGTGTAGAGCATAATGTTATAGCATGTGAAAAATATTCATTGGGAGTATACTATATCAATGGTTCCCAAAGTAAATGTTTGTGTGTGTGGTGGGGGGGGGGAGGGTGCGTGGCAGCAACACAAGCTTTATCTGAAGGCACTCCTTTATTCTCACCAAAGGTGGTCATCCTCCGCTCCTCTCACCAGCTGAGATGACTCATCTTGTCAGCAGCACTGCACAGGCCAGCAGCTCTTGGATGTTTCCAGCTATCTCGAACTGCACTTTCAGCTTTTCTTCAGGCATCATAGAAGGCAGTTCTGCCACAAAGCCAGACCTCCTGCCCTGCCTATACACAGTCCTGCCTATACACACTTTGCTGGGAGCAAGGCTCATTTAACACAGTGGGTCTTATTTCTGAGTAGATATTCATAGGATTGCATTGCAAATGTCTTTGAATATAGTTCCGTATGATCCCCTTGGTGCAATCCAAAAGTGTGCTGGTTATACTCAAAAGAAGTAACAAGTGGTGCAGAAAAGACTGTAACAATGGTTCCCAAATTGTGAGTAAGGGCCCACTGGTGAGTTGTGCGCTGATTTTTGGTGGCTCTCCATAGGGTGATGGAAAGATCAGATAACTAATTGCTTCAAACTGTGAGGCTATTCAAAAATCAGATCCTGTAGCTGCTAATTACCCTGCAAAGAGCTCAGCTCCTGCCTTTTTGTAAGCATGCTTAAATGTAGTGAGATAAATGTTAGAGCATCTTTTTTTCTGGTATTGATTACTCTAAATAAATAAATAATTTCTAGATCTCTTTTTTTAAAAGTCTGGCAAACCTAGGTAGCTCCCGATATAGTGTGATTTTAAAAAGTGGGTCCTGGTGCTAAAAAGTTTGAGAATCACTGCTGTAGAAGATTGTGTGCAGTTCTCAAAAACTATTCTTAATAGTTGTCATATTTGCACCAAAACTCAAGTGTTATAAAGATGACAAAGAGGAGAGAAGACAAAAGGAGCAAAGAAAATTAGATTAATCTCAGAGATGTATGGTAGACAAAGTATACTGAGAACTTTTATGTTGTGAAAAAATTGTGCAGAATTTCACATTGAACACACCTCTGAGGGGCTGCAGGCAGAAATGCCTTAAAACTCATTTGAACTGTGTTATATTTGTTGATATATGTATGCTATTTAAGAGTCAAGAGAAAAATTATGTTTGCCACAAAGACAAAAAGGCCCCTTTTGTGGTTTCACAACAGACATTATGGCATAAGCATTCATTGACTAGAATTAACTCATACCTCTGGTTGAAATATGGGTATACTCTCCTTTATCCCCCAGATAATCTAGGCCGTTTAACCAAGTGAGGCCTTTGGCAATACAGAATTTAGCCAAAAGAAACCCAGCCGCATTAATTGTTCTGTCTTTCGACTGCCTTTCAGAGAAACAAATCTCTGATAAGGTCATATCAGTAGGCAGATCTAAGATTTGATGGAAGATGTCCCATCATCTTACAGTAATTAACTCATCCAAACTAGCTGTTCAGGTTATTACTCGTTTTTTCTTCTCTTGGGGTAACTCATTCATTCCAGCTGCTCTCCAGGCTTTTAACGCCAAAGTTACACCTCAAATTTTGTATGGCGTTCCTGTTTGGATGCCAGCATTAAATGATTCAATTGAAAAGATACATTCTAATTTTCTATACAAGATCTTAGGTGTACCGCATTGCGTTCCCTTCGCGGCACATTGCCTGGAGACAGGCCAATATAGGCTGGAGTTTCTAGCTTGGTCCAGTTTCTTAAAATACTGGGCCAAAGTGTGCTCCAGGGCTGACCAAAATCCATTGTTAAAGGGCTTATTGACTGACTCGCTGCTGTCTCCTTGCTTAGCTCTATTCAATAAGAAAATTAGACAAATGGGTCTCGAGGAAGATCTGCAAGGAGCTGCTACACTTGAGATTTCTATCAGGCTCTTGATAACAAGAATAACAGACATAGAAAAGCAAGAGATTTTGGCTGCAGCACAAAAAAAATGTTCGCCCCTAAATTTCCATCTTAACAATACCTTTGGTCTACAACCAAAATACCTGTCCTTCTTAGAGTGCCCCTTTGAAAGGAGGGCATTTTCATTAGCCCGATGCAATGTGTTGCCTTCTAATGACCTACTTGGTAGGTTTAGAAATGCCCCAAAGGAAGAACGATTTTGCAGTTGTGGCCTCAGAGAGGTAGACTCTCTTCCACACATTGTTCTGCATTGTGCTTTTAATCAGATGCTCAGAGACCAGTATCTCCCCTCATTGTCAGGAAACAAAAAGGTCTCTCTGAGATCACCTATTTACAACTTTTGCTGGCAGGTGAATTTGAATTTGTGACCCTTCCAGTTACTAAATTTCTACATTAGAGCAACTTGAAGCGGGCTAAGTTGCTGGTTCTAAGCAACTTGGAGTAACTGTGTAAGCAAACTGGTGTGTTTTAACCCTTATTTCTTATCTATCTTTTAATATATACCTTCATACATGACTGTTTGGAGATAGGTTTGTTGTATGTATGTTGTTGACTAGAATTAACTTCACCAGAGAGAGCTTGAGTCCACAAATGCTTAGGCCTAACAAATCTGACTCAATAAATCTGTAAGTCTTGCAGCATACCATAAGAATACATTTGTTGGGCATATTTTTGTGACAACACTAAAACTATATGGAACATTTGACAATCATAGAGTGCCATCTAGTGGTCACCTTAAGGTATTGCTCCAGGTATTTGAATGACTTCAAATATTATTTTGCTAAGTGTCTAGGCAAGTGTTTCTCAACTAGTGGTACGGGTACCACCAAGTACTTCAGATGGTGTCTGGCAATACTAGTGGTTCCCCAGACTAGGAACATGACACAACAAACAGAGGTAGGAGGCTCGGCTCAGCAGGAAGAACTACATAACATGTTTTTCCATGCTCGAAAAAGCCCTCTCATTCACTATGAGCCTCTTACTGGTGTGTGTCGCATTGCATCTGACCTCCCAACCCAAAAGTAACTGGAGATGATGTCATCACCAGTTACTTCTTGTGGTACTTCGAATAGGTGGACCATGTTAAGTGGTACAGCAGAGGACAAACATTGAGAAACACTGGTCTAGACTTTGCACCAACATATTTATCTTCCATACAATTTCAATGATCAATCACTTCAGCTGTTTTACTTCTGTCTACTACCTTTTGCTGTCCAATATGACTGCTCCAGTAGTCTTCAAGCTAAACTCTGTGTGTGTGTGTGGGGGGGGGGGGGGGAGGGTTAATAAACAATCCCTCTATACATTATGATCCTAATATTTTTTCCTTGGTTTTTTGCTACTGCTGTTTTTTGCCTCTGATCTGCTCAAATGTCTAGTACGTGGTACCAATGCATATTTTCCAAGTGCAAACACTGTTTTGAGAAGTCACAATTCAATGCACAGTTAGGTGTGCTTCATTCTCCTGATTCCAGTAGCCTTAAGCACACTTAGGGCCCAATCCTATCCAATTTTCCTCTGGTGGTGCAGCTGTGCCAATGGGACATGCACTGAATCCTGTGGTGGGGAGGCAGTCACAGAGGCCTCCACATTTGTTCCCTTTCCTCATGGCTGCATTGCAGTTGCACCAGTGCTGGAAAGTTGGATAGGATTGGGCCCTTAGATGGGTGTCAGAATGTGGTCAATTTCTTGAGTCATTTTAATTGATAATTTACCTCATCCAGAGAGGTCAGGTGAAAAACAAATGAAACCCTCCCCCCAAATAATTCCAAAACAGAATGTAAACAAATTTAACTCATTAACATTTCCCAACTTGACCCTAAACCTCACAGGCCATCCCAATTAGATGGGCCCTCCAAAACAGGCTCAGGCTTGAACTAAGGTCAGTTTATATATGTTCATAGGTTTTTCATGGCCAGCAATAATCCAACAATTTAACATATCTTTATTTGGGTGAGAAGACCATGGTTATGTCAAAGAATTAGAACCCATGTTGTTAAAAAGTCCAATGTTTCGTTTTGTAACTTTTTCAGAACTTCATCAGGGAAATGTGCCTAGACAGGACCTGTTATTAGAGAGCAAGTCAGAAACAGCAGTTAAAAAACCAGTACCCTCCAGTTGCTTAAGAATTCCATTTTACTGCTGCATTCTTAAAGCAAACTCAGCCTAATCACAGTATCCCATCTCTGCTGGAAACTTCTTCCTTATAAAGCTCTTTAATGTCTGTTCTTTTTAGGATTGGAAGCCAGGTATTGTTAATATGTAGAGCCTCTTCTTTTCTGTTGATGTTTTGGGGATGCTTAACTATTTCATTCATTCAGTTTATTCATATGGTCTGTTTATCTATGTCCTGCCTTTCTTCCATAACAGGTGGTATGTATGGAGTTCCCAGAAAGTCTCCTACCGGCATTGACCAGACTCAGGCTTGCTTAGCTCCAGCAAGATGCTTGCCTCTTATGTCCTCCAATGATTCCCTGGGGTGTGTAGTTTGAGTTCCATCTGACTGGGACAACCACCAAAAGTGCTTTTCTTTGCTCTCTAAACTGGTCATGTAGATAGAATCTTAAAGACGGGTACAGCTCAGATATTACGCATGTTAGTGGGGTACATGAGAAGTAGCAGCTTCTATGTATATTTGTTTATGATGTGTACAACATTTTGGTATATTTGAAGTTCACTGCTATCACATAATATACCTTTCTAGCCTCCCAATCCACTGCAACTCCTTGCGCAGCAATGCAATGTTGCCAGCGCAGGCCACCTGAATCCTGTGGGAAAGTATCAGCTTTGGGAGATCTTCTCAGGGTAAGAGAACAGATGTTCCTTTGCCCCAGAGTAAGCCCATGGAGGCCCAATGGGTCAATTATGACCTACACCAGTTATATACTGGCACAAATCCACGTTGACCTGGCAACATGGATCAGGCCCAGAAAGGGGATCAGGATTTGGTACCTTCCCCCTTCCTGAGCCTGATCTGCCCTCCTCCCTTCCCTGTCACTGCCCTGTTCCACCCTACCCTTGCCTTATCAAAACTGGGGATAGAGGAGCATGATAACATTTGAAGTGTTCCTGACTTGCTTTTTCTTCATATTTGAATGTTTGGTAATCTTCAGGTAAGGCAGTTTTAGACAATATGGTTGTACAGAAGAGTCCAACATCATTTTTTGCCATGAATTCAGGCTGCAATCCTATACACAGTTTCCTGGGAGTAAGTCTCATTGAAAAAATTTCCATGATCTGCTTCTTCTAATGCATCACAAATTACGGCAGCACTTTTAATTTGTTTATGAGCAGAAAGTCTTATCTTTCACCTTGGACAACGTTCTTTCTTCCCAAGAAGGTTCAGAAGCGCTGCCTGCATTTCTTTGTTCTTGAAGCTGTAGATCAAAGGGTTCAGCAAAGGAGTGATAATGGTGTACGGGACAGCAATTAAGCGATCCTGTTCCATGGAGTGTGTGGAAGAAGGGCGCATGTAGGTGAAGATGGCTGTGCTGTAGAAGATGCTCACTACAGTGAGATGGGAAGAGCAAGTGGAAAATGTCTTGATTCTCCCCTTAGCTGTATGGATTTTGAGCACAGATGAAACAATGAGGACATAAGAGAGGACAATGAAGGAGACCGTTGTGATCATGATGCTCCCAGAGGTGACGAAAGTCACCAACTCAGTGAAGGAGGTATCAGAACAGGAGAGATGCAGGATGGGTGGGATGTCACAAAAGAAGTGCACAATCTCATTGGAATCACAGAAATCCAGGGTGAAAACAGAAGCTGTGTTGACAATGGCATTGATATTTCCAATAGCCCAGGAAGTTGCCAGAAGCCACATGCAGGCAGACTGGCTCATGAGCAGGGTGTAGTGCAATGGGTGGCAAATGGCAGCATAGCGGTCATATGCCATGACCGAGAGTAAGGCACCTTCTGTAGCTGCTGTGGTCAGAAAGACATACATTTGGAGTGCACAGCCAGCAAAGGAAATGGTCTTATCCCCTGACAAGAGGTCCCACAGCATCTTGGGCATAGTGGTGGTGATGTAGCAGACCTCTGTAAAGGACAGGTTGCTCAGTAAGAAGTACATGGGGGTGCGGAGGTGTGGGTCAGTCTGAATCAGACCAATGATGGTCAGATTCCCTGCCAAGGTGAGCAAATAGATCAAGAGTCCTGCAGCAAAGAGAAGGATCTGGACCTGAGGGTCCTCCGCCAGTCCCAGGAGAATGAATTCTTTCAGACTGGTTTGGTTTTCTCTTTCCATTCTTATCTGCAGACAATGCACCTGGACTACTTCAGAGCAATTCTGTCACTGCAGGAAGAGCTGTGCATTTAGGAGGAGGGGAAAACATGATAAGAATTATGTATCAAGGCACTTTACACAGGCTATAAGGGTCTGGTATGACTATGAGGGAGATTTTTAAGGTTTACCTGTATTGATATATCTTCTTATGTGAACTTATGTATTTGTCTAACTCAAGTAATGTATATTGCTCGGTCAGACAGTACTAGGGCGCAATGACCCAGGTTTATGAATTCTGGAAAGTTTGGAAAGTCCCGAGAAGCCAAACTGCGTCATGGTTGTTATGGACAGTTGTTTTCTACTGTTATAAAAGTGATCACAAAAGGGGAGGTACAAGGGGTATGGTCTTGTCCTTGACATGTCTGTTCAAGCCTGTTAGCTAATAAACCATCTGAGAGAGAGCAACTCTTGATTTTTCATTTCGGCTTCTAATTGGAAAACAAAGAAATCCAAATTTCTTTCAATCAACTACACATATCTGCCACATACAGACTGTTGATCAGTTACCAACCCCATATACAATGTGGTTCCCAAACTGCATGTCATGACCCACCAGGAGGTCATGACCCAATTTTTGATGGGTTGTGGCAGGTGCACTATGGTGCCACAAGGCTTTCTAGTACTGCTGCAAGGCATTCCAGGGTGTTACTGAGCAGCTGCAAGGCATTCTGGGGTGCTACCAACTTAAGGATAAATATGCCTAATGATGGGTTTCAGAAAATGTATTCCTGCAATTAAGTGACACATACCTATACTGTAAAGTTGTGTAGCACATACCCTGGTTTTTCAACTCTCTGGATAGCCCTCCAAATTCCTCCAAGCCCTACTCCCCCTCTTTTCTCTCTTCCTTGGTTGTGCCATTATGCATTCCCTTTCCCTTGAAAAGTTTTCCTCAAATCCTTACATTTAGGACCCAGTTATGTGAGTGATTGAATATAGTTCAATCTGTTAAGACAGTTCAAAGAGCTTCATATGTTAAGCCAGGAGAAGATAAGGCTAAGGGGAGATATGAAAGCTGTTTTCATTTGTCTGAAGGGCTATCACATAGAAGTAGGGGAAGTCATGTTCTCTGTTGCTCCTAAGAAAGAACTGGAACCAGTGGGTTGCAACTAAAGGAAAGTAGTTGTAGGCTAGACATACAGAAGAATTTCTTAACTGTAAAAGCTGTTTGGCACTGAGAAAATCTGTCTCATGCAGTTGAGGGCTTTCCCCCATTGAACATTTTCAAGCAGAGGGTGAATGGCTTCCTGTCAGGGATCCTGTAGTAGTTGCCTGCACTGAGCAGAGAACTGGACTAGATAACCCCTGAGGTCCCTTCCAACTCTACAATTCTATGAACCTTCAGTACCAGTGGTAGCAGTAGTCATCACCATCAAGGGGAAGGTGGAACGCAACGGGGGGAAGGTCCAAGACAGGCCTTTGCCCCAGGAGCCTTTGCAACCAGGCACCAGCACTGTATATTTTGGTTCTCACATTAGGAAATATTACATGCACTTTTTCCCCTCTTTTGTTTACAAGGCAAAAACAAACAAGCAAACCTTATCAATTCCACTGCTAGGATGTTGTCAAGTGGTGATTCTGAAGTCCATAAATGAATTTTCATTTCATTTCTGTGCCTTCTTCCCCCATCTGTAATCCACTGTGTCTTTTTGAAGACAACTAACCCCATCCAATTATTAAGATGTTGCAACTATTTCTAACCTCAGATAATTTCCCTGTGCGTCAGTTGACATTAGTCCTTTTGAGAATTCACTCTAGTCATTGAAACTATCTCAGCTGGGAGATAACAATAAGGGGCCAAGTGGGGAATCATTGCAATCAGCAGATAAGATACAGTGTTTTATTCTCACTTTATGTTTCCCAGCTGTACATTTAAAGCAACAGAAAACTTCAAAAATGTGATTGAAGTGTAGCTACTTGTAGAAATTTTGAAAGTCATATCTGATGGTTGGAGCCAAACTTGATGAATCATGATGTTCCACGTCTCCTCTCCCTTTATTTTTTTTAAACTGAAATGCACTCTTGTAAGTTCTCTTGCCATTGGTTGGCTAAAAATTGCCTCCCCAAACTTATTTTCTCTCCTTCAAGAAAAAGATACAAGGCACTGCACATTTTCAAATGTGGGTGGAAATGAAGAATGTATCCTGGTAATGTCATTTTTAGTGGCTATAACTTAGGCAGGGGAAAGGGGTTAGAGAGCATCTCCTCACCCACATTTCCACTCACATTTCCACAGCCTTCCAAGAACAGGTTTCATTTTAATAAACCATTAGGTAAAAAAAGACAAGGAATGCTATTTTGTCCATATCTAGTTTGGCCCTCAATCAGAATATCCTGTTACAACATCATCTGTCAACATCGATCCTTTTCTCCCAATGTACAGCTATGCTTCTTTATACTGTGTTTTCACTTCAAACCAACCACTTTTGGAAGATTTTGTCATCTTGTCAGTCAAATTTCTCATGGCTCCTTTGGTCACTGGTTGCTGAACTCAGCCCTACCAATGAGGGCCACCTTTAAATGACCTTGAGCAATAGAAAGGCACAGACCACACACAGACACCAGAGTGAAGCTGAACAAGAACAAAGATTTTTATTGAGAAAGAGATAAAAGGTAAAGCTTTGATGTATAGAACAAAGACCCCCAGGACATACACCTAGGTATTCCCCTTCCTCAACCCTCTGCTGGTCAGGCTATTGAAAGGGAAAGGTAAGCATGGTTTTGCCCTTTGGCTGGTAGTCGGCTGCTGAAAAGTTGGAACTTGGGGCAGAACTGTTTCTGGTTGGGAACTTGGACCACAGATAGACGTTTGGGTCTTGGCTGGAGCTCAAGCGGCTCTCAAGACAGGTAAGGTTTATCGTGTTGATATGCCAATAAAGGTTTCAGAACAGACAGGTAAGGTCTCTCCCTACAAGCCCTCCTCCTGGAGACTCTTCACCAGCCTCCTTCCTCTGCCACCCACAGAGAACTGGGTGCCGTGAGCTGCAGTTTGCTGTCCTTTTTATACGCTGGTCTCCTGGAACCTTCCAGCTGTGCAGCCAATCAGAACCTGCTTATTTGTGTAACTGTCACCAACTGTCTGCAACTGTCAACTGGGTGGGGATGAGGAGGAGGGTTTAACTCTATATTAACCAATTACCCTCCCCCCCCCCAAAAAAAAAAATGGATTTTTTTTGACTTCATAGTCTTCCAAGTGAAAGATAAAGATACTTTTAAATAGTATTTTCTTTAACCATTTTTCTTCATTTCAGGATCCCGCAGTAGCCACTTTGACAGCCTCATGTGCCAGGCAGTGTAGGATTGGGTTGTAAGACCGCAATCCTATCCACAGTATCCTGGGAGTAAGCCCTATTGACTATAATGGGACTGGCTTCTGAGTAGATATGCATAGGATTGGGCTCTAACACCTCCTACTGTTCTTGTAGAAAGTGAAAGCCCTGCCCACAGATTGTTCTGCTGATGTGTGTGTGTGTGTGTGTGTGTGTGTGACTTCAGGACTTATTGCCCATATATTGTTCCAACAGACTTTAACTGCCACTTGGAAAAGGGCAAGAAATTTTTGCCTCAGAGGGAAGAGATTTAACTCTTTTAAAGTCACTTATCTCCTCCTTTACACTAGTTTACGAGGGTGGCTAGAAGATGGCTACCAGGACTGTACTATGCTACAGTGTTCCCTTGGTGAACCCTGTCATTCTCCTTTAATTTAGACAGCTGGACTCTTTTCATAGAACACAAATTTGCTCACTCTATTGATCTACAGCGCAATCCTATTTTGCGCTGGAACAGGCAGACCAGGAGGCCTGTGTTGTATCCAGAGCAAGATTGGGGCCAGAATCGGCTCAGCCAGAGGCAAGGGAAGCTCTTCCCCTTACCCCTGGGTAAGCCACCACAGCCCGAATGGATCTCCTCAGACCTCCGCCACCTCAGGAGGTGGCACAAGTCTGAGGAGAAAGGCGCAACTTGGAGCCACTCCGCACTGCTTGGAGAATTGGGTTGGGATTCAGCATAACTGCCGGGTTCAGCCCTGCCTCCCGCTTGCTGCCCACCCACCCCCTGGAACACCCTCTGTCCACTCTCCCCCCACCCTGGAAAGCCTCCCTCCTACCTCCCCCCCGACTCCTTCCTGCCCTCCCCAGATCCCTGTGTTGGCCAAACTCGGCTGATGCAACCTTCCTTCCCCATGTCAGCACAGAGGCTGGATGCAGCGTCTGTGGGCCAGTGTGTGTCCTTGCACTGGCCCAGGACTCACGAGGAAGCCAAATGTACTTTACGTCACGTTTGCGACTCTCCTGGGCTGGCACAAGGGACTTGCATCAGCACAGGACACACTCAAGATTGCGCTCTTTAACATTAACTCAAGATGTTCCAACAATGTATCTTTCTGCATGTAAGTGCTGCATTCACAGTTGAAAACAAAATGTTGGGCAACATGCAAAATTATGCTTTAAACTCATCCAACCATGAAAGCCTTAGTATGTTTGTAATATAGCTTTCTGTTATTCACAACGTTGCCTGTCACTAAATTTACACTGCTACCTCCCAATGTTAAACATTCTCAGATGTTCCCATCAATTTGGCAGATACCAGTATACAAGTGAGGGATGTTTTGTCATGGGTATTGTTGCAGAAATGGCTCTGATCACAAAGAAATAACAATAATAATATGTGCAAAGTTAGAGTTTCTGAACTGCAATGTATTTCATTTCTAATCATACACTACAGACCACTCAGAAATCAACTGAGTGCAGTTCCCTAAACTGAACAGAGTTAATACATACCAAATAAACAAAAGAATAAACATTCAAATCGATAAAAACAAATTGTCACATATTTTAAAATACATTTCACTGTGTTTTGGACTGTTCAGTTATGCAAGCTACAACTCCCAGTCATTCTACCGTCTCTTATCAAAGATTCTGCAAAGGGCACCCTGGACATCTTTGTTCCTGAAGCTGTAAATAAGAGGGTTCAGCAGTGGGGTAATCATTGTATACAGTACAGAAAGCAGCTGCTCCTGTTCAACAGAGTGGCAGGAAGACGGAGTTAAGTACATGAAGATGATGGTACCATAGAAGATGCTCACCACAGTGAGATGGGATGCACAGGTAGAGAAAGCTTTAATCCTACCTTGAGTTGTACGTATTTTGAGCACAGAGGACACAATGAAGATGTAAGAGAGAAGGGTAAGGAAGAAGGACATAGTAATGCCACATCCAGAGATAGTGAAGGTCATCATTTTGCTCAGTGTTGTGTCAGAGCACGAGAGGTGAAGGAGGGGTGGAATGTCACAGAAAAAGTGATCTATCTGGTTGGAGTGGCAGAAGTCAAGGGAGAAAATGAAAGCAGTGTTAATGATGGAGTTGACACTTCCAATAGTCCAGGAAATCATTAGTAACCCTTTGCAGACTGGTTGACTCATGAGCAGGGTGTAGTGCAGTGGGTGGCAGATGGCTGCATAACAATCGTATGCCATGACTGAGAGGAGGACACACTCTGTGCCTCCTAAGGTGACAAAGAAATACATCTGGAGAGCACAGCCTACGAATGAGATGGTCTTGTCTCCTGTCAAGATGTTCCAGAGCATCTTTGGAACAGTGGAGGAGGTGTAGCAGATCTCAATGAACGAGAGGTTGCCAAGGAGGAAGTACATTGGTGTCTGGAGGCAACGGTCCAACCAAATCAAGGTGATAATGATTAGATTCCCTGCCAAGGTTAGCAGATAGACTAGAAGGCCTATGAAAAAGAGAAAAATCTGTTGTGCTGGGTCATTGGATAATCCCAGCAAGATAAACTCTCTGATGAGACTTGTTTGGTTCAATGTCATTCTGTTCTTCTTTGATCATCTTTGTCATGAAACTGTAGGAGATCTTTGCTTTGAGACATCACAGCCGTCGTAGATGTAGATTCATGAAGGGGAGGCATAGATAAACGGTCACCATCAATTACATGGTAGATCAGAACCATCAGTGTTCTACTTTTCACCAAATTCATTTCAGTAAATGGTAGAACCATTGGAGGAAGAGAAGCAGTTGCCTTGGGCAAAAGATAAAAGAAGATGGAGAGGAGGAGGAATACTTGCCTGGGACTTACTTCCAAAAGATGAAACCTGAAATACATTGTGGTTATATAACAATGATGTTCATTTTTGGTTCCATTTATAAATATGGTGCTGAGTCAGAATTCAGTTTTGCTGGATGCAACCCCAAATTAATATGTTTACTGCCCTCCACGCTGTAAACCTCCCTCCACCCTTAAAAAATTGTGCCACTTGTATTTTAAAACGGAGGCTATTTTTTAAAAATAATTCACAAAAAGTTCAGATAAACATCAAAGATACTTGATACAAATTTATATAATCCATCCAAAGCATGTAAGGTGAGGCTGAAGAACAAATTACCTTTCTATTTGCATGTTATCTGAGGACTGAAGAAAGCTAAGCATATTCCACAGAAGAATCAAATCACCCAGAACTCTCTTTGCATGTCTGTTTGCTACCACCCTGTGTCAGACTGGTCAAAGACACAGCCGAAGGGATTCTGGGCTTCTTGTACCCAGTTTGGAAAACAGGCTGACACAGTGTCATTTAGAAGGCATCATCCTCTTTATTTTTATCATTTGTCATTGCAAGCCTGGATCAATCTGTTCCCCATTGCTCCCTTCCACTGCAACCTGGAAAGAGCTGGTGGCATGCAGAGCCAAATATGTTTTGTTGCTTAAAACAAATCAAATAAAAATTTTAAAAAATTGTAATTCCTCCAAAAAGGTACTGCCATGAACGTAATGTCTATGCAATATTACTCAGTACCACCAAGAAGGTGTCAAAATAAACACAATTGGTTAAAACTAAGGTGGAAAGATTTAAAGAACATCCAGTGATTTGCTTCACCTGGTTTAAGTTGTTAAGTTGTCGCATCTTAAGCATTTCTGAACACCAACTTCAGCATTTTCCCTTTGCTTGCTCCAGGATACAACTCAAGGTACACTACATTACTCTAGGCTTAGTAAATATTCCAGTGAGGATTGTCCAGGGGGATTGTATTCTCCAAACCTTCTTGGTCTCTGTGGACACCATCATTTGTTCCATGTGGGAACTGAAGTTGCAGTTTTTCTCTTGAGACAAATTAATAAACAACTCAAAAAGCCGCAAGGAACATAGTCCATCTTCCTTAACATTTGTAGTCACAGATAGGAAAAAAGACAAATATAATGGGATTTTCTATCAATCTTTACTATTTTTAGCCATTGAAACATCACTGTTATGCATGGTACACATTTGAATAACTAGTACACATATACTATAACAGGAAGAGGTCAATATGACCAAATAAGGCCCCATATAAATACAGAAAATAAATAAATAAATCAAAAGTATGACTCCAATAGAGGTGGCAATTGATTTGACAGTTGTTTGACAATCAAATCAAAGTTGAGATTTTATTCTTCCTGCCAAACTCAGAAAGCCACTAGACTCAGTTAAAGTGGATAATGTGTTAGAGTTGATCTGAGGAAAGTCACATTCAAATCTCAACTCACCTATGAAGCCTTTTGAGTGACTTAAGCCACAATCTGGCACCATAACCTGCCAACACAAATACACACACTTGCCAAGGAGGGTAACAGTTGACCTCTTTTAAAAGACAGCCCAAACAGTTTATTTTAAACCATACAGAGGTTTCCCTGATGTGGGGGGTGCCATCATGGACCTTTGCCCCGGGCACAGGGCTGGGGAGGTCCACTGCTGCCCATCACTATAACCTACTCTTCCCAAGGGTTCTCCAAAGTGCCCCCTGCACTTCCTTGTTCCTAAAGCTGTAGATCAGGGGGTTTAGCAGGGGAGTAATGATGGCATATAACACAGAAACCAGGCGGTCTTCCTCCAAGGAATGGTTCGTAGAGGGTCGTATATAGGTGTAGATGATGGTGCCATAGAAAATGCTCACCACAGTGAGGTGGGAAGCACAGGTGGAGAATGCCTTGATCCTACCATGGGCTGTGCGGATTTTGAGCACTGCAAAGACAATGAGGATGTAGGAAAGAAGAGTCAGGGAGAAAGGCACAATAATGACACACACAGAGATAGTGAAGTTCATCAACTGGACAAGAAATACATCAGAGCAAGAGAGGTGCAGAATAGGAGGAATATCACAGAAGAAATGGTCAATTTCATTGGAGTGACAGAAAGTTAAGGAAAAGACCAGTGCTGTGTGGACCATAGAATTGATGTTGCCAATAATCCATGAAATGGCCAGTAAGCCCCTACATACAGACTGTCTCATGAGTATGATGTAGTGGAGTGGGTGGCAGATGGCTGCATAGCGGTCATATGCCATGGCTGAGAGCAGCAAACACTCTATGCTACCTAAAGTGACGAAGAAATTCATTTGGAGTGCACATCCTATGAAGGAGATGGTCTTGTACCCCAACAAGAGATCCCACAACATCTTTGGAAGTGTGGTGGAAATGTAGCAGATCTCAACAAACGAGAGATTACCCAGGAGGAAGTACATGGGAGTTCTGAGGCATTGGTCAACCCCAATCAACATAATGATGACAGCATTTCCTGCCAAAGTCAACAGGTAGACTAACAGACCTATAGCAAATAAAAGACTCTTGTTCTTTGGGTCAAGAGAAAATCCTATGAGGACAAATTCTGTGATTCTTGTTTGGTTCAGTCTTTGTGTACAATTGGTGGAGTCCATCTTCATTTAGGTTTCTTTGGTAGGAGAGGACAGCGGTTTCAACTTTTAATGTTGGCAGTTTCATAAAGAAAAAAAAGGAGACACATAGTCATTGACTTTGTAGTCTGGTCACCTTCAACAAAGTCACTTTACACTGAGGCAGCAAGATAACATGTACTAGGTCCAATATCCCTGATAATGTCCCTATGGTGTGCATTTAGCCCTATGGTGGCTTCCCATGGGCAGCTGTGCAGTGCTCAGTGATGACATCTCACAAAGTACATTGGACTATTTTCCAGCTTGTTTGGATTCGGAAAACTATTTTGTTCTCAAGTAGCAGTGAATGCTCAGGTTCACTTAGGTGATACTAATAATGTACTCTTGCTTTGTAATTTTTTATAAGGCCCATCTAGTTCAGCTTCCTGTATCTCACAGCAGCCCACCAAATGCCCCAGGGAGCACACCAGATAACAAGAGACCTCATCCTGGTGCCCTCCTTTGCATCTGGCATTCTGTCATAGCCCATTTCTAAAATCAGGGGGTTGCACATACACATCATGGCTTGTAACCCGTAATGGATTTTTCCTCCAGAAACTTGTCCAATCCCCTTTTAAAGGCATCCAGGCCAGATGCCTAGACAGCTGTTCAGACATGCACACATACACAATGTGCAAAATGTGACGTGGTGTCTGTGACATTTTTTTAAACCAGATTTTTTAGTAGGTCCTTCAGTGCTACCAAGAATGTGCCAAATTAAACATAATTGTTCACGGTGATGGGGCCACCGGGTAGATGGGGCTCGTCAGCCTGGGAAGGCAGCTCATCTGAGAGAAGGAAAACTCTGATCCCAAACCTCCACTGCTTTGTGGCTACATCCAGTTATGGAAAAGGCTTCAGGAGTCAACCTCGAGGCAAAATCCAGAGCGGGAGTCCCTGAGGCGGTTCATGGCTGAACACAGTCACGTTCTGGCAACTCCTGAGACGCCGCTGGAACCAACCGTATTGGTCTCTGCCTTTCCATTGGACCATTTCAGCGACGTGGAGAGGAGGGATTTGCTGCATGGGTAACAGCCTATCCTCCATACCTACTTTACCCAGGCTTCGTGCACTGGAGAGGACACTCTGTTCCAGAACCACCATTCAGAGCGTGACACCATAGTCTTCCGAGACTGAAGGATGCCAACTCGTTCACGGTGAAAAATTTAATCAATATTCAATGGCTTAAATTGACACATTCAGCTTTTCATTTCACCCTTTTCTCTCAGTTCACCTAGTTTAAGTTGTTAAGAGTTAGTATCTTTAGCATTTCTGAGCTGAGTTACTGTAAGCTAGTCTCAGCAGGAGAGGATATATCTTCATGAAATGGTTTTGGAAGAGTGCCTCGTCGTGCACATATAGTGTGCTGGGTGTATTAAAACTAACGAACCATGACAGTGGTTTGCTAGGATATGGTTGCAAATGTTTTCCCCAATAAAATAAATCAGTGAATATCTGTATATACTATGTGTACAGTATATGTACTATAAATATACATATCCATGTGTGCTATTATATAATAAGGCAGTGGTTCTCAAACTTTTGGGGAGTTTTACTCTCAAGGTAGGTCTTTGCGGGGACAGAGACAAGGATCCCCAGGATTGCATTGCTAACAGGGGTGAAAGGGGGGTGCTTTTACTTACTGCAGGCTGCTGCAGGAGTTGCATGGAGGCTCACGCAGTCCTCTGCAGGGCTCCTTGAGGCTTAGAACGTTGAAAAGAAGAGATCGTAAAGCACTTCCTAGTCCTCTAGTTGCGGAATCCTATTTTTAGGATCTCAAATCCCCAAGCTAGCCTCAGAGGAACTGTCACACAGAAATTTATTTCAAGAGTGATTTAAAAAAATGCAGTCAGAATCTATTTATTACCTGTCACATGCACTGTATTTAAGGGTGGTCATCATCATCTGAGAACCTTCAGCTTTCTCCATCTTCATCTGCTATCAAACTGTGAGTAAGACACTCCTACCTTTTAAGTGTTTTTTACTAAGCTCAAGCAACTGTCCCTAGAGCTGACAGAAACAAAGGGCATGGTGTAAAGAACTCACTTGGGTTGATAGAACAGTCCTTTGGGTGAGAGGACAATTGAAAGAAGAATTTAAATTGCAGCCATGGCTTTGGAAGTGAATGAGACTTTCAGAGTGCTGGGTTTGTCAGTAATTGCAACAAGGGACTATTGTGAATGGAGAAGAGATTGCCTTGGTGTCCACCAACCAACCTCACCAACCTGCATCCCCCAGGTACATGTTGTTAGAACTGTCACACTGAGGGATGTATGAGCATCTCACCCAGGCCCATAGCCAGGATTCTAGAGGTGGGGGGGGTGACTATTTTTTCAAGGGGGGCAATGATGTCAGGTATCTATACTGGTGGGCAAAATGAAAGGATAAGTCTGGAGAAACATCAAATACCTGAGAAACTCCCCCAAATTTCATGAAGAGAAAATAAAGTGGGCTTTTTTGAAAGATGCATTCATTATCTGTAAAGCAATGTAGCAATAATTTGCATAGAATAAATGCATCTCTGCATGCCATGTAAAATGTATTGCCTACATAGAAATAACATGCAACATATCCTTTCATTTACACACCAGTGCAATACACAGACCTGCAACCTTACAAAAGTAAAACATATCACTGTGATGCAGGTAGTATTTACTTGTATTGAAATGCCTATTTAACACCTATATAGCGCCTATCTAGCACCTATATAATGCCTATATAGTACCTATGCAATACCTATCTAGCACCTATATAGCTCCTAACACCTATATAACACCTATCTAGCACCTATATAGCACCTATCTAGCAACTAACTCCTATCTAACACCTATCTAACACCTATGTAGCACCTATCTAGCACCTATGTAGCACCTATGTAGCACCTATCTAACACCTATATAGTGCCTATATAGCACCTATCTAACACCTATCTAGCGCCTATCTAGCACCTATATAGTGTCTCTCTAGTGCCTATTTAACACCTATGTAGCACCTATATAGCACCTATCTAACAACTATGTAACAACTATATAGCGTCTATGTAACACCTATATAATGCCTATGTAGCACCTATAGAGCACCTATCTAATATCTATCTAGTGCCTATCTAGTACCTATGTAACACCTATATACCGCCTCTCTAGTGCCTATTTAACACCTATATAGCACCTATCTAACACCTGTGTAGCGCCTATCTAGCACTTATATATGGCCTGTCTAGTGCCTATTTAACGCTTATTTAACACCTATCTAGCGCCTATCTAGCACCTGTATCACCTATATAGCACCTAACACCTATATAGCGCCTATGTAGCACCTATCTAACACCTATATAGCGCCTATATAGTGCCTATGTAGCACCTATCTAACACCTATATAGCGCCTATGTAGCACCTGTATAGTGCCTGTGTAGTGCCTATCTAACACCTGTATAACAAGTGCCCATTGCTCCCTGGTGGCTTTTGGCTGGGAGAGTGCCTACTCAGTGGATGCTAAAGCAGGGGTTTCTTGGTTGTCTTCAAGGACAGCAAGGGAGGGAAGAAGAGAAAAAAAGACTGGAAAGGAAGAGAATTTGATTACTAGTCCGGTTGGCATGGTTGTTCTAGGATATTGGGGTGCTTAATACAACACCAGCAGGCTTCCTAAAACACAAGCATGGGTCATGGCAAGCTCAATGCAAAGCAAACAGAGATCAGTTACAGAGTAAACAATGAGTCTGTGACTCAGCTTTCTATAGACTAAATTCCCATAGGAAAATATAGGGGCTTTGTAGGATGAACTCATCACGGATCGTTCTTTTGTGCCTTCATGTCTGTTTAGTGATCATCCCCCCCAGTGCAGATGGGGCCTCTGCTTGTTTTACGTACTCCTGAGGGTGAGGCAACAGGGGCCAGCACCTCCATTCAGTTTGGCCATGGAGTGGTAAGGATAACTAGAATTAGGGACCCTTATTTTTTGTTACTAATGAAGTTGCTTACAAGTCAAGAAGCTCCCAGGATGTGGCTTTTGTTTACAGGTTCAAGTGTGCTGTAAGATGCAACCATTCATGGAATGTTCCAAGAAACAAAAGCAAAGGTAAATCTTCTTTCAAACCAGCCAGCTAGAATGAGGGAGGGGAAGTGATTGCTCTGAGCAACCGAACAGTGTACTTCCTTGAGGCCTGCGGAATCTGAGGCCTCTGGCCACTGGCCCAAACTGATTATCACTGGGTAGGTCTTTTGGTAGGCACATTCCATTGCATCCATGTGCAGTTAAGCATGCCCGTTCAAATAATAGTGTGTCAATAGTTGTGCTTCAAATAAAAGTGTGTCAGCCAACAATCCAGAGGAAGGGAAAGTAATCATTTGCTTGGTTTTGTGTCAGAGCTTGAGATGCGGAGTGGAATGTCACAAAAAAAATAGTCTATTTGGTTGGAATGACAGAAGTCCAGGGCAAAAACCAAGGCTGCGTTAAATGGAGTTGAATATTCCAGTAATCCAGCAGTGTTGGCAGCCTGCTGCCACTACTGGCTACGAGTGGGACAGCAGGTAAACTGGCACGGGTGCTGATTAGTGGATGGAATGGGAGAGGGAGGGGGGAAAAAAGGGAGCATCTGGGTGAGGAGTGCGTGGGCAGGAGGTGGAACAGAGGACAGTGCGTGTGGGTACTGGTGGCAGAAACATGCTTCGGTAACATAATCCATTCCTTCATTGCTCTCTCTCCTCTTTGAACCTGTACGAGCAAAATGGCTGGTGTGGATCTGAGAAGAACCATTTGGGTAGCAAACGATTGCCCTATGCTAAGGGAACAAATGTTCCCTCACTTGGAGGAGACCTCCTTGTCTGCCCAGCCCCTCACAGGATGCAGCTTTTGCTCTATTAGTGTGGCTGCATCATTACTGGAGGGAAGGGCTAGTTAGGATAGGGCCTTGGGTCTTTCAGAGTTATAAACAAATGCATCTGGAGAATACCACGTATGTATGAAATGAAATGAAAAGGGGTTCCAGAAAATCTTTGAAATGGTGGAAGAGGTGGAACAGACCTCAATGAATGTGAGTTTCATTTCTTGATTTCTGGAGGCACCAGTTCACCAAAATAAATGAACACCATTCAGTATGAAAGGAATGTGAACAAATTCATAGACAACAAATTGTGATGCTGAGAGAAATATTGGCGGACTTGTCTAACCTTTTCAGTTTCAGGCCTTTTCAATCTCAGGCCAAAGGAAAACAAAACTCATATTGGCTATTTCTTTAGGCTTCTTTACTCCCCTTTAGTCATAGGTCATTATGACTTAACTGTTATTTCAGCAATTGGTACATACATGGCTAGATAACTTCTGCTTGTGTCAGAAACAGCAGGAGGCTAATGTGGTCGAACAAAAAACATAGAAACTTTCCAGCACTGGCATAGCTGTGCCAATGGGATGTATGGGGCATCCTGCAGTTGGGTGGCACTCACAGAGCCTTCCTCAAAGTAAGGGAATATTTGTTCCCTTACCTTGAAGCTGCATTGCCCTTATGTCAATGCTGGAAAGTGAGTTAGGATTGCGCCCTTAAAAACACACTTTCTGGTGGATATCATCTTCCTGAGATGTTGATGCTAAACCTACAACATGTTCTTCCCAAGTGCTCTCCAAAGTGCCCCCTGCACTTCCTTGTTCCTAAAGCAATAGATCAGGGGGTTTAACAGTGGAGTAATGATAGCATAAAACACAGAAACCAGGCGATCTTCATCCAAGGAATGATTGGAGGAGGGTCGCAGGTAGGTGTAGATGATGGTGCCATAGAAGATGCTCACCACAGTGAGGTGAGAAATACAAGTGGAGAATGTCTTTATCCTACCACTGGCTCTGCGGATCTTGAGCACAGAAGAGACAATGAGGATGTAGGAAAGAAGGATCAGGGAGAAAGGCACAATCATAAGAAATGCAGAGACGGTGAAGATCATCAACTGGACAAGAACTACATCAGAGCAAGAGAGATGCAGAATAGGAGGAATGTCACAGAAGAAATGGTCAATTTCATTGGAGTGACAGAAAGTTAGGGAAAAGACCAGTGATGTGTTGATAACAGAATTGAAGTTGCCAATGATCCAGCAAGCTACAAGCAGACTCCAACATATGGGCTGGCTCATGATCAGTGTATACTGGAGAGGATGACAGATAGCAGCATAACGGTCATATGCCATCACTGAGAGGAGCACACACTCTGTACTTCCTAAAGTGGCAAAGAAATACATTTGTAGTGCACATCCTATGAAGGAGATGGACTTGTCCCCCCACAAGAGGTCCCACAATACCTTTGGGAGTGTGGTGGATGTGGAACAGATCTCAATGAAAGAGAGATTGCCCAAGAGAAAGTACATGGGAGCTTTGAGGTGTTGGTCAACTCTGATCAATATAATGATGACTAGATTCCCTGCCAAAGTCAACAGGTAGATTAACAGGCCTATAGCAAAGAGAAGCCTCTTGTTCTTTGGGTCAACAGATAATCCCAAAAGGACGAATCCTGTGATACCAGTTTGGTTTTGTCTTCGTATAGGATTTGTGGAGTCCATCTTCAATTAGAGTTCTTTGGTAGGATAGGACATAGCTGTTTGTACTGCGAATGCTGGCTATTTCACAAAGCAAAAATAAAATGTAAAAGGCAGGCAGCTATTGAGTTTGCAGGCAGTCCATTTATATAGTACACCTTCAAAATCCGTGGCACTTTACACTCAGGAAACCGAATCGTATGGGCTAGATCATTACAAGAAGAAATACAATCATGCAATCTACAGCTTTCTGGGGGGGGGAATAACTGTTCTCTTATCTCCATGTCACTCCATGTCATAAAATAGTCACTGTCGTCTTATCTCCATGCCTATACACAGATCGATGCAAGAGTTGGTTGGATTCAGAGTTCACTGGTCCCTTCCCATATCCTTTCAAGCTTTTCTTCAATAGCATAAAGTTGCAAGTGGGTCAGTTTAGTGAAAATGAAAGCTGAAAGTTTTGAGAGAGTGACTGAAAGCTGAAATCAAACTAGAAATGGGAAATCCTATTGACAGGATCTCAGATCCTCAAACCATCCATGGACGATCTTTTGCGCCCAGAAACTTATGTCAGCAGTTATGTCGACTTAAGTCAGACAGAACCTTCAGCTTTCTCCAGCTTCATTTACCACTGAACTCTGAATAAGTCATTTTTAAAGTTTATTAAGATCAGATAATTGTCCCCAGGGATGACAGAGATAATAGGCATGGTATAAAGAACTCACTTGGGTTGACAGAATAGCCCTTCGTGTGGGAGAAAAATTTAAGATATAAATAAAGCATACCCTTGACTTTAGATGTTAATGAGGCTTCAGAGAGCTGAGTGTGTCATAATTGTGGCAAGGGACTATTGAGAATAGAGAAGAGCTGCACATTATCTTTATAATGTGGCAACCACCAGCCATCCACATCAAACATGTTTATAATACCATCACATGGAGGAATTGGATGAGCATCCCATCCCAAAGGGTTGGAGGAATCCCAACTGAACACAGGCACATTCACGTACACATTCGGTGTGCTTGATTAACAACTCAATCCTAACTAACCCCCCCCCAATGCAGTGCTGTTCCTCTTCACTGCTACTGAGAAGGTATCGGTTTTAAACTGAAGACAGTATGAAAGCATGGTGAAATGGCTCTATGGATGGTTAGGTGGAGGGACTTCAACTGCCATATTCAGGGATTTGCTCCACCATTCCCTGTCAGTTCTTCAGGTCTGAGTTATTGAGAGTCCAGTCCTAGCCCCACCACACTACAGCATCCCTCCACCGAACCATCCATAAAGCTGTTCACCATGCTTTCATAATGTCTTCTGTTTAAAATTGATACCTTCTCAGTAGCAGTGAAGAGGAACAGCAATACACATATTTAACGTACCAGGGATGTTGCCCAGTATAGCAGGACTCTGATCCTGAACTGGGGCATTTAGCAGCATTTGATTAGCCACTTAGTTGATGTGTGTGGTGTGAATTTTGGTAAAAATCTGCGAAACTTATGAGGCCTTTGTATATCCTATTTTTAGAGTACAGGTGTGCATCGTTTAATGATGGGGATGTGGTCCCGCACACACTTCGTTAAGTGACACCGTTGTTAAACGACATCATCTTTTCAAAGCCTCTGGAGCATGTGGCCTCTGCAGGGCTCAGAAAAGCATTTGGAGGCAAGGGGAGCACAGCTCCTCTCAGCTTCGGAGGTTTTGGGGGTGTGACAAGGATCAGCGACGGACCGTCATGCATGCAGTTCGTCGCTGATTGGAATGTTGTTAAGCAACATTCACCTGTAGCTAAACAAAAGAACACCTGTGAGATGGGTTCCTAGGAAATTGATCTTGACCAATTAACTCTTTATCACTTGGCCTTTTTTCACATTTATAATCACTTGATCTGATTATCACTTGCAGAGATCTAACATGGGCAGAGCCAGAGGGGCACCTGTCCTGGGCACTAAGCTGGGGGGGCGCATGACTGCCCCAGGTGCCACCCTGTTTACAGAGGAGGCAGCTTCACAAACCCTGTTCCTTCTCCTGTAGAGGCTCCCTTCACAGGAGAAGGAATGGGGCCATTAAACCACAGCAGTAAGCATTCCACCCTTTGGGGAGAACCCAGAAGTGACATCACAATGTTACATGACATCATGCTTGCTGGAAAAATAAAAGTTTCCTTTTGATGATGGGGAGGAAGCAGAGTAGAGCAAGCGGCGGAACCCCCCTTTTGGGTATCACCCCAGGGAACCTCCCTCACCCAGCTGACTGCTAATCAATAAAAAAGACAAAGTAGCGGAGGTTTGTTATATCTGTATTAAAAAGAAGTTGTACACTCACGGTTCCATTGAATGCATATTTACAGCATTTGATTAGGATCAGAGGTTCAGCTAACACTTAGGGATGGCAAGGGATGGCACTTGCTAACACTTAGGGATTGCAAAGGAGATGAGAAAGAAAAGCTGGGGACGGTAAATATGAGATCAATTCCAAAAGTCATGGACTAGTAAACTTCTTCCGTACTAGCTGGGCTCTAGTGTTCAGCTCAGGCCTCAGAATAATAATGTAGAACTTTGGAAGAAAGATGCAACTCAACAACCCACCACTGGAGGTCAAGATGCAGAAGACCTCCACAGCCACCATGTATTTCCCCCTGGTGCTCAGGTAGCTGGGGACAAAAGATACCCAAACACTGCAGAACACCAACATGCTGAAAGTGATCAGTTTGGCTTCATTAAAAGTATCAGGCAGCTTCCTGGTCAAGAAAGCCACAATGAAGCTGATCAAGGCCAAGCATCCCATGTAGCCCAGGACAATGTAGAACATGAAAACTGACCCTTCATTGCATTGTATAATGATTTGGTCAATGTGGGAGTGCATGTCAAACTCTGGGAAGGGGGGAGATGTTGCCAGCCAAACCACACAGAGGCCAGCTTGAATGAGAGAACACAGAATGATGACTGAGACTGCCAGCCTCTTCCCCACCCATTTCCTCATGCTGTTTCCTGGCTTGGTGGCCATGAAGGCCAAAATGACAGTGATAGTTTTGGCCAACACACAAGACACAGCAACAGTGAAGACGATGCCAAATACTGTCTGGCGGAGAAGGCAAGTCATCTTCCCTGGCCAACCAAGGAATAGGAAGGAACACAGAAAGCAGAGCAGCAGAGAAGAGAGAAGAGTGCAGGTGATGCCCCAGTTGTTGGCCTTGACAATGGGAGTATTCCGGTGTTGAATGAAACTCCACATCACCAGAACTGTCAGCAGGGCAAGGAAAAGAGCAAAGGAAGACAAAAGTATTCCCAAGATCTCATTGAAGGATAGAAAGATTAAGACTTTGGGGATGCACTGATCCTTGCGACTGTTTGGGTACTGATTTTCTGGGCATTTGTCACACTGTTCTGCATCTGAAAGAAATAAGCCAATCTCCATAATTTCAGCATATCTATATTAGCCCATTCAACTTGATGGGATCAGCATCTTGTAACTAGCATGAAATCAGGTATTATAGAGATTTCAAGAAGCTCACTGAAAAAAGTGATAGCAAGTTTTGCTTTTGAAACAGGAAGTCATTGAACTGAATTAATTCAATTTGACTCTTTCAAAATCCATCAGGAATGTTCAGTGGCTATAATTAGACCAACATCAGAACGTTTCACTTGGGGATATATGATCCAGGCTTTGCAGAGTATTACAGCGCAATCCTCAGCTCCCAGGGCGCTTGACTTCAGCGGCAGCAAAGATCCTGTGTGCCCATGGTAGCCGGGGGCGGCACCTCGGAAGAAGGGGACTTTTGTCCCCTTCCCCAGGAAATGGAGATAGCCCAGGAATGGGGTTACTTGATTCACTGCCGAGTGAGGTAAAGGTGTTTGTGTCGGGCAGTTAGCCCCACACGAACACTCAGGATCCACCAGTCTGCTCCAACTGTCCCACCTCCCTCCCTCCCCGTTCCCTCCCCGTCACACCTCTGCCTCCCTCTCTGTGCCTCCCACCTCCCCGTCACGCCTGCTCCCTGCCTTCTCTCCATCCTCCGTCACTCCCCCCTCCCCGGATCGCCTCCTCCCCGCATCCCCCCATGCCTCCGCTTAACTTATTGCGGCTCTGTGCTCCATGTGACCGCCATGCAGCGGAGCGCAGGTGCCCGTCTGATGCTAACCCACCACCAGGAGGTGCTGGGCTACCACTGGCGCTTGCCCAGCAGTAAGCCTCACAAACGTGTCTTATAGCACATTTGTGACATTGTATGCCAGTGGTGAGCCGGTGCGCTGAACCCAGGATTGGGCTCTTACACTTCAGACTCTTTTTTTTATTTTTTGAAGCATGAAAAAAGAGTTAGTGACAGAAGCCACAGGATTTTTCTGACCCACCAAGTTTTCTTCCAGGGAGTAAAGTTCCCCTTTTGTTGGTGAGTGGATCTCACAAAGTGTTCTGCTTTTTAAGAAAAATATTGGTATGCTGGACAGAGGCTCTTGCCTAGTGTAAAAGGAAATTTGGCAATGTCCTAACAGAGGATTGATCTGTTTTTGAGTGAAGTCAAGCAAGAAAGCCCTTCTCCACATGAATTAAGGTGATTAAAATATTTATAAATTGATCGGTGCTATTGAAAGAAATGTGGTGTTTGGATCATTTGATGACAAATGTTAGTCTGTTGAATGTATCTGTTAAGCAAGCTTTGCAGTTTTGGCTGTCCTATTAAAATGAAAACCACACTTTTAATAATAATAATAATAATAATAATAAACAGGTATTTATATACCGCCTTTCTTGGTCTTTATTCAAGACTTTATTCAAGGCGGTTTACATAGGCAGGCTTTTTAAATCCCCGTAGGGATTTTTACAATTGAAAGAAGGTTCTATCTTTCAAGAACCACAACAGTCCAGGTGTTTCAATCTGATCTGGTTTCACATTCTGGCCTCCTTCTCCCACGCTCAGAGCAGATGGAATCGCTCGGCTTCAGCTTGTCAGCTGCTTCAAGGTCGCACGGTGCTGGTGGCCTCGAACTGGCGACCTTGTGGATGTTATCTTCAGGCAGTCGGAGGCTCTACCCTCTAGACCAGACCTCCTTCCCCATTTTTTCAATGGGGAATATCTCAGAATGAATGAATTAGGCAGCAATCCTATATGTACTTAGTTGGGAGCAAGTCTCATTGAACTCAGTTTACATCCCAATCCTACCCAAAGTGCTGCTGTGCGATCCAGTGGGGTTGGTGCAGCCTCCGCTGTATCCAGGGCTGGAATGGAGGCAGCTGGAGATCTCCTTGAGGTAAGGGAGAATTTGTCCCCTAACTCATAAGAACATAAGAACAGCCCCACTGGATCAGGCCATAGGCCCATCTAGTCCAGCTTCTGGTAGCTCACAGCAGCCCACCAAATGCCCCAGGGAGCACACCAGATAACAAGAGACCTGCATCCTGGTGCCCTCCCTTGCATCTGACATAGTCCATTTCTAAAATCAGGAGGTTGCACATACACATCATGGCTTGTAACCCATAATGGATTTTTCCTCCAGAAACTTGTCCAATCCCTTTTTAAAGGCCTCCAGGCAAGATCCCATCACCACATCCTGTGGCAAGGAGTTCCACAGGCCAACCACACGCTGAGAGAAGAAACCTTTTATTTTTCGGTCCTAACTCTTCCAACACTCATTTTTAGTGGATGTCCCCTGGTTCTGATGTTATGTGAGAGTGTAAAGGGCATCTCTCTATCCACTTTAACCTTCCCATGCTTAATTTTATATGTCTCAGTCATGTCCTCCCTCAGGCGGATACTCCTTACAAATCCCCTGCAAACTCTATCGGTCTACTTGGAACTGTGCAAGCTTATTCATAGGTGCAGAACCAAGTAGGATTTTTAGGCCTGGGAGGGGGTGAGGATGCAGAGGGGCCCTGCTCTGCCATCCCTGACTCCTCCCAGGCCTGAACAAACATTTTTTTCATCCCCATGTAGAAATAATGATAAAAATGATAATAGCAATAATAATCAGTAAGTAGCTTTGCAGTCTTTCACTCACCCATCTGCACTGAAATCCTATCTTCAGAGCACTGGACACAATCATAGCAACAAATCTGCTGCCCCTGGCGAACATGCCTATTCTGGCCAGGATGGCACTTCTCAACACATCTGGACTGGGGCAGCATCTAAGAATGATCACAGGGAATGGGTGTGTGTGTAGGTATCAACTGGATGGTACAGATTGCTATGATGTTCATTTTTCTCCATTTAACGACATACCTAGTCCTCTGTTTACATCCATGTGCCCTCAAAGTAACCAGCTATTTTATACCTTTCTCTCATCAACTCTACAATGAGACCACCACTGGGTCTCTTTGGACCTGCACCAGCTCTTCAGCTGGCACAAGTCAGAGGAGACAAAGGGCGCCTGTTGGTTGTCTCCAGAAGGGATAGCTTCCGGCACAAGTCACTTGTGCCACGTTCCACACCCTCCTTCCTCTGAACCCCGATCTTCCCAAATCTGCCCCAAACCTCCCACCTCTGGCCTCATTCTGCCCACACTGCTGATTTACCAAGGACCTTCAGAGGATCTTCTCTTTGCAATAATGGTGAGAGGGTACCCTTGCCATCTGGAGTGGTAGCCTGGAAGCAAGCAGCTATGAGCACTTCCCAAACAGCTCTTACAATGCTGTAACCATATTCCACCACCAGGACACTAGTCCTGGAGGCACACTGGTATGTTAAGATTGGGCTATTAGAGTACCATCCTGTTCATGTCTACTCAAAAGTCATTTCCACGGAATTAAATGGAACTCACTCCATTTTTTCATAGAATTACAGCCTCAGCCTCCCCTGCAGTCTCCCAATTCTTGATTCAGAAAGCAGTATCATCCTCCCCACCTGCTTGAACCTGGGATTCCACAGGATGGCACTTCCATTCAAGGTGAATTCTCTGCCTGCAGGAGCCTGGGGGTCCATCCTGCCAACACTGATGCTCTTGAAGGAGCGATTGGGGAATGTGACTGTGTTGATGATATCCAATGAACTTGCCAGATCTCCCTGCTGGTCAAGAGAAATTTCTTCCCCAGCACTGTTGTTGAAATGGACATTTCTCAGGAAAGAAATGATCTGGGTCAGAAGATGAGAGGTAGAAAGTCAGATATATAAAACAACAGATTGTGTGTGTGTATGTGTGTGTGTGTGCACACGCATGTTGGCACACATGCCAACCAGACAAAAGCAGGTGAAATCAAGTCATATGAACCTTGTTAGCTGCTTGTCAGTTGACTTTGCGGAGAGTCACTCCCGCTGCTACTTTGGGAAATGTATCTCACGCACCTGCTCAGAACAGGAATTATTGCTCTCTTAGTTTCGTGAGATGGTATCTAGTGGTGAGCATTTCATCATGAACGAAGTTCAGTGTTTTATATTGAAGCAAAGTTGGGAGGGTTTTCTGTTTTTGGGAGAGCATAAAACAGAACTTTGCTTCCAAGAAGGAATTGCAGAATTGAGCAATTGTAGTTGTCTGTTCCCATCAGTTCAGCTTCCTACTTTTTTGTTGACTCGTCATTGATGAAACAGCCTGGGAGGTGTGGTGCATGGGGACCTTTCACCCTTCAAGGAAGGCCTTTGTTCAAGGTCTTTGTTGCTGTGCCTGGTCTTTGTTCAATATGAGCTGGCCTTTCCACAGCTCACTGACAACGGCCATTTTAGAGACATTGCCGCAAACAGCTCTATATGTGACAATGTGAGGATGCTCTATATGTGTCTATATGTAAGGATGCAGTTCAGGGGATCAAAGCCAGGGATGGGTCAGGATTTGACAGCTACTGCTGCTGCTGAACCTACCCACTTCCCAGTCCCAACCTGCCATACTCCCTGCACCATTGCCACCCCGTGCTGCCTACCCCATCTGGCCCTCTCCTCCTCATCTCCCTCCAACCACCCACATGCGATTACTAGAACCAGCAGGTTTCCATTGCCTGTGTCATGCGGACCTGGCTGTTCACCACTTCTGGCAGTGACCGCGCCACGAGATCTGGCAAGTCACCTTTGGAAAAAGCCAGAAAGCACTTGGCATCATCAGGATCGGGCTGTTAACTTCAGATCACGTGATGCCACAGTGTGTAAATATAGGCGCGTTCTGAACAACTTGTAACTTACAAAGCTCAACACAACCCATTAGTGAGAAATGCTCAGAAGCAAGGAGCAGGCCAGAGGATTTGTGCAGAGATCATTACACACTTGGGAATAAAACCCATTGAATAGAGAGGAATTTATTCCATCCTTACTAACTGGTATAAGAGGCACCTTTTAAAATGTGTCCTCATGTTTAGCAGATGGCAAGTAACTGTCCTTCATCACCCCAGCATGGCATCTTTTCAGTGGCTGTTGCTGGTGCTTTCTCCATGTTTTTTTTTCTTTCTTTCCAGATTGTGAGCCCTTTGGGGGATGGGGAACCATTCTTTAATTTAGCTGTGTGAGCTGTTTTGTGAATTACTTTTTGCTTTTTAAAAAAGGATATAAATATTCTTAATAATGATGATACTTCTGAATAAAGATGCTCTGGATTGCACTATTGCACTGTTGGTTTATCATCAGCTAATGTAGAAATTCATTTATGACTACAAGTACTTTCCACTGCCTTCTGCACATGAATTAGGAACCAGAATCCAGTCAGTGTTAGTGTCAAAATGCACTTGTGGTTTATTATGCTCAAATTGAGAGATAGTCCGACCTGCCATGGGTGGAGATTCCAGATACTCAATGTAGCTCCATCGCTAATGGCTTTTGGCTTGGATCTTGATGAAAACATGGCATGGAGAGCATGTGCGACAGAATACACAGCATTGTAGATACTGTAGCTCCGACCGGTCATTTGCATTTCAAACACATATGAAGGGAGGCTCCTCAACTTCTCCTTTCCACTGCACTTTACTTCTCTCTCAGAGAACGAGGGGAGAAAACATTTAAATGCTGAAGACCAAAACTGTGGCATGAAATAAAGCTTTGATTGGTAAGGGTTGATTGTCTCCAAGAAATCTTCATATCCTGGCATGTCATTTGAGTGGACGGCAAAGGATAACGTACCATTAAATGTTTTGGGTGCAAACTGAGCCAGATAATTTATAGCTGCGAAATCCCACTGAGCTGTAATGATCCAAACCTTTTCTATTGGTTTTCTTAATTTATTTTCATTGGCGATTAGAAGTTTTCGGAAAATCTCCATTGATCGTGCATCCCCGTTAACAAGAATCACATTGCTTCTGCTCAATAACAGAGTAGAATTTATTCTTTCTCTGGTCCAAAGTAGATCATCAGATGGATCAAAGTATCTGTTTATTTTTGGAATCATTTCCATAAACTCGACACAAATGTTGTTCTCCAGGAGCCTAGATGTCAAGCTCTGCAGGAAAATTGCCCCAATTTCATCATCTGAAACAATGACACCAATCCATGTCCATCCAAAGTGCTTAAGGAGATGAAGAATCCCATCATGCTGAGAATTTCCAGTTGGAACCATGTTATGGAGTAAAGGAAACTGAGTTTTATCACTCAATACATGGTGAAAGGAGTTGTAATTGAACTAAGGAGAAAAGACAACAGTATTTTTAGAGGTGACAGAAACCTTCCTCTCCTCCTGAATTTCAAAATCTTTCTCCTAATCTCTAACAAGAGGGAATGTGCCCCTCCAGGTTTCGGATTCAGCATCAAATATTGTGAAATCTGAATGTCCTCTAATGCTTTGCTGTTGGCAGGAGTATTGAAGGGCTAAGTCCAAAGTATAGAGAAATACATGTAAATACATACATATCTCTCAATACGGAGAAATTTGGATTCTTTCTACATGAAGAGAAATGTTTGACTTAGCACACAAAAGCACAAACACACAACACTTCTGTATTCATAACAGCCCTTCTAAACAGAACAAAACAACAGAAAAAAGAGTTTCTTTTTCTAATGTATGCTGGTGCAAGTACCAGGTAGCTACCTGAAGAGGACCTGGGTTGAGCCAAAAGGGCAGAGCCAAATTTTTTAGCTTGGCTGCTTTGGAGGAATGAATTAACGAGTAAATGCAGCAGTTGGACTGCTCCCTTCATTTCCTTTAATCAAGTGCTATGTTCATTTCAATGAAGGAACATACTTGTGGAAGTTTGTAGGTATTTAAGATGCTGGGCATGTGGATTGTATTTTGGGGGATGAGCCCTCCAACGATGGCCATGAGCTTGTGTTTCTGGCCACAATGGTAATTATAGCGACACCCTGTGAAAAGGAGATTCATAGTGCCATAAGCGTTCCCCATTGAATTCAAGAAATCTGGAAAGATGATGCGTCCCAGCGTCTTGTTGGATAAGAGGTTGGCATTCCTGTTGATCTCATTTATGGCAAACTCAAGAGCAAGAGTTTCATGGTATTTCCTGAAGAGCATACTGCAATGAGAGTTTCACCTGATTAAGGCACGTGCAATGAACTCTTTCACCTATAGAAACTGTTGGAGTCATGCCATGTAACAGCAAAGCCCTCATACCATTAAAGGATCATGTTAATGTTTTGAATAATTTTGTTTTCCACGTTTTTTTTTAATGCTCTAAAATTCTCTCTTTGAGTGCTGTGATGAACTCACCAAATTTGATTTTATTTGCTGCAAGCTGATGTCAGCTTATCATGTAGCATAGACTTTAAACATAGCTACCTAGATAAACAGACATTGCGTCTGAATGTGTGCGTTATGTTTAGATAGTCCCTCCATTGAATCCTAATCCACGCTGTGATATGGTACATCCCAACCACAGGATGAACACTTCAGTGATGAATAGAGATTTATTTTGTGTTTGGCCAAGGTAACTGGGGAAGGACTTGAGCTGAGGCAGGAATTGAATTCCTTTGGTTTCTTCTAGCTTCTTCTTATTTTAATTATTTATTTAAAAGATATTTATCCCAACTTTCCTCTGCTGGAGCACATGCCCTATGCAGCTTACAATTTAAGGATAAAATATACACTGTATCAAAACAATAAATAATATCAGAAAAAACAAATAAAACCAATTTGAAAAGGGCAAAAACACTCAAGGATCTTCTATGAAAGCACAGGAGGGAGACAAGCCATCACCCAAATGTCAGACAAAACAAAAAGGTTTTGAACCCTCACCGAAATGCCTTGGGGGGAGGGGTAGATCTTAATTCTCCCAGTAGGGGGTTCCTTAATTGTGGCACCACTACTGAAAAGGCTGACCCCTGTGCCACCATCCTCCTAACTTATACAACTATGAGAAATGTAGCAGAAAGTCGGCATGCCACAGAGATCTGGCAGTGGATTGAGATATGGGATTTTCAGCTTCATGAGTGTTGCTGCTCTTTCAGAGCTTGAGCACCCTGCCCTGGTTCTTTGCAACCAAATTATTAGGCTACAAAAGACGGTGCAGAACAAGTTGGAAACAAGATGGAACACGGATTAATTGACATGCATGAATATCTTCCCTTCCATAGGAATAATTTCAGGATGACTGGATTAGTTCTACTCTCAATCCAAATTTAGAAAGATTTATTGCAAACTGAAAGTAACAGATGTTGCGGAACAAGAGGTCTTGACTTGAATAGGAATCTAGTCACACACAGAGAAACAGAGAAATGTAACAAAAATGTCAGGAGTAACTGAATAATGACTGTATACTGTATGTATGTATGTATGTATGTATGTATGTATGTATGTATGTATATTATTATTATTATTATTATTATTATTATTATTATTATTAATTTGTACCCCGCCTTTTTGCCCAACGGGCACACAAGGCAGCTAACAAACAATTTAAAAATACAACATGAAAAACAATTAAAAACAATTTACAGTAATTAAAAAGCTAAAAACAAAACAAACCCCATGGATTTTCATATCAAAGCATGAACGCCAGCCAGTCTGTTAACAATTAAAAGCTTTTTGAAATAAAAAGGTCTTCAGTCCACACCGAAACGTTAGCAACGAGGGAGCAGTTCTCAGTTCTAAGGGGAGGGTATTCCACAGTTCGGGGGCCACCACCAAGAAGGCCCTCTTCCTGGCCGCCACCCCTCTCACATCTCTTAGTGGCGGCACAGTCAAAAGGGCCCCCCAGATGATCTAAGAGCACGGGCCGGATTGTAGGGAAGGAGGCGGTTCCTCAAATACCCCGGACCCGAGCCGTAAAGGGCTTTAAAAGTCAAAACTAGCACCTTGAATTGGGCAGAACCGGCAACCAGTGTACCGCCGGAGCAACGGCTTGACAGAGTCAAACCGACGTGCCCCGGCAACCACATGAGCAGCCGCGTTCTGTACTAGTTGTAATTTCTGGACCGTCTTCAAAGGCAGCCCCACGTAGAGCCCCAGGTACGGTCGCAGCTGGTGAATCAGCCGAAGCTGAGCAAAGGCTCCCCTGGCCAAAGCCGCCACCTGGGACTTCAGGAGCAGCTGTGGATCCAGGATCCCCCAAGCTGCGGACCTGCTCCTTCGGAGGGAGTGCAACCCCATTCAGAGCAGGACGATAGTCCAGCACCCGAGCTGTGGATTTCCGAACCAAGAGCACCTCTGTCTTATCCGGATTTAATTTCAGCTAGTTCGCCCATATCCAGTCCCTAACCGCTCCAGACAGCGATCCAGGACCCCAACCACCTCCTCAGAATCAGGGGAAATTATTATTATTATTATTATTATTATTATTATTATTATTATTATTATTATTATTATTATTATTATATACGGCTTTTCAACAAAAGTTCACAAAGCAGTTTACAGTTTACAGAGAAAAATCAAATAACTAATATCTAAAAAATAACTATATTGTTTCTCCATTCAGATATTATCAGGGAGAGGATAGCTGAAATAACTACTTACAGAATGAAGGATGACCATTTTGGTCTGGTATTAAGGGGAAGTTCCCTGAGCTCTGCTTGTACGAAAGATGTAAATTCACCAATTACAAGACCATCTAAAGAATTAGTACCTTCAAGGAAGAACTGTGAAACCCTTCGAATGTCACAATTCATACTGACACTATGAGGCAGTTGCAGTAGCAAAGTTATCAGCAGTAATGGAATCAGCCTGCAGATCAGAAAGCCTTGGCCCCAGACATACTGGGCCCCCTTCATTGTGACATATGTGCCCATCATCAGTGCTATTACTGCCATCAGCATTCTTGAAAGGTGCTATAAAATGGACCTCAAATCTGACAACAGTTACAGCTTCCCCACTACACAGACCCTGAAATTCCCTTCACTTACAGCTCTGCCTGTTTTCACTGAAACTCTCAGACATGTGAAGCCCAAATTGCTTTGAACCGGGTCTTTATAACCCACTATAGAAGAGAAGAAAGTGTCACCTTGCGTGTTGTTACAAACTTTGCAAGTGCCTTCTGCTAATCCTTGGCATATTCACTACTTGACCGATTATGAAAATTGCAGGGTTGAGAATTGTTCTTCCCAAAGCACTTGAAGACCTGCCAGGCTGAAGTAAACATGTTGGATGGATCCACAGTCAAAAACTTCTCTGCACTGGGGAGGAAGTAAAGGTCTCCAGTGCATGTTGGGTATGAAGCAGAACATACTGAAAGAATAGCAACTAGCACAAGCGCTGTGGGTAAAAGGAAATTGTCAGTGACCAGAAGCTCAGATTTCCTCCCAAACCCATAACTTTTTTTCTTTTTCTTGCATATTCTGAAGACATTGTGTGTGTCTGTGTGTGTGTTTTCAATTCCATTTGTCTTCATTATCAGGAGCAGTGATTTTCAACCTTTTTCACCTCATGGCACAGGAGGTGGTGCAAGTCCGCGGAGACCCATAGGGGCCAGCGACCCTTACCCAGGGGTAAGGGGAAAATTTCTCCTTGCTCTGGCTGAGCTAATTCTGGCACCTATCCTGCGCTGGATAGAGCACAAGCCTCTTTGCTTGCCTGCTCCATCACAGGATAGAATTGTGCTTAAGGCCCACGTGAAAGGTGGCTACTGGAGATGAAATCCCACTTGGCAACAAATCAACTGCAGATTAGAATCTTATTGTCAAACTCAGAAAGGACTGTTGTTTTAGTGGATCACATGCTGGAGTTGTACTGAGAAAATCCACATTCATATCTCAGCTTAGCCATGAAGACTTCTGAGTAACCAAAAGACCGTCAAAATTTGTCACACAAATTTCTCAGGCTTTGTGGGAATAAAAGAGAAGCTTGTGTACTACTCTGGGATCCTTAGGGTCAGATATCAATATAATAGAAATATCATTTGTGGGGACCCCAAGAGAAGATTTCCATTACCCACCCAGTATCCTCTTTCTAAATATGGATATTGAAACTATAACAGTGTATCTGTTCACACAAACATGTCCCATATTTCTGGCAAGCTAAGCTAATGGCGATCCAGCAGCAGAAAAGGTTTGAAATAAAAGTTTAAAAATTGAGAGCAAAAGGAGGAAACAATTTACATTATGATTACATGAGGTGCTTTGAATCAAGCTAGAAGAATCTAAATTTGTTGTGCTCATTAAGTTATAGCTCATAGTTATGCATTACTCAAAGTTATGCATGACTTTGCATGGAAAAATATGTTTCCCAATATATTCATCATCCCTATTACACAAAGATATAAACCTAATATATTCATATATGTGTGCATGCACATTCTGAATAAAAAATGCTAACAGATCTACAGGTGGAGCCTATTTATCTGCATTAGTTCTGCACGATTAACAAAAAACGCATTGTGCTAAATGCCATAGAGTTACACAAATTTGCTGCAGCCTGACACTTCTGGATGGATGGAAACTACGGCAGCTGTTCTCACTTCCCTCCTCTCCATACTCAGCCCTCCTGTTGCCAGCTGTCCTGCTTCTTTCACAGTTGGAATGGTGAGCTTGCTTGGGAAGCCTCTTCCTCTGTGTTCCAGGTGGCCTCCCATCAGAGCTGCAGGTTCTCCTCCTGCTCTTCGCTGCTGCCACTCCTGCAGCCCAACCTGGCCACCATCATGGAAGCGCCTCTGCCCCAGATCATTCTGGGACTTATAGTCCAGCTCACTGCTCACCCTCACCTGTCTCTCCCAAGGCTTGCTTGGGAAGGCTTGCTGGAGCAGGACAGCTTGCATCATCTGGGGGGAGGGAATTTGGCAAACACTCCCTGGGTTTTTTAAAGCAATCTCCAATACTCCCCCTCCTGCCTCCCTCTCCTGAGCCCTCCCCATTGCCAGCTGTCCCACTTCTTTCACAGGTGGGATGCTGAGCATTTCAGAGTTCAGCCCTTTGCGTTTCTACTCAGAAGTAGTCAATGGGGTTTACTCCCAGGAAAGTGTAGAGAGGATTGTAAGCTATATCTCATGCTTTGCTTGGTGGTAATGCTTGCTTGTGTTGGTGATTGCCTGCATCATCTTGGGGGGGGGGGAGATTTGGCAAACATTCCCTGGGCTTTTTAAAGCAATCCCCTCTGTCCACTGTGTGTGTGTGAGTGTGTGAGATTGAGAGAGAGTGCGCTCCACCTTGCTGCATGTGTTCTGGTTACGCAGGGTTTTCCGCCCCCCTCTTCAGCCTCTTTGCTGGCTCAGGGGCTCCAGGAATGTTACTGTTCCTTCGAAAGGGGAACCTCTTCCATGGCTCCAGGGCTATTCCCTGCCTGGGTGAGGCAAAGCCTTTTTGCAGTGTTTTGGGCTGCCTGGAAACAGAGCAGGAAATGACAGGAAGACAGGAAATGTCTTCATCCTACCATGAGCTGTATGGAGTTTGAGAACAGAAGAGGCAATGAGGATGTAGGAAAGGAGAATCATAGAGGAAGTCACAACAAGAATACACCTGGAGACAGTGAAGGTCACCAACTGGCTGACAAAAATGTCAGAGCAAGAGAGGCGCTGTATAGGAGGAATATCACAGAAGAAGTGGTCGATTTCATTAGAGTGACAGAACATTAGGGAAAAGACTGATGCCGTGTTGACAATAGAATTAAAGTGCCCAGTCTTAGAAAAGGACTCTGAATTTCGTGCCTTACTTGCCACAGATAGTATGAATAATTTTAAGGAATTTTTAACACATTCTGGGGAAGCATTTAATTTAGTGGCCACTTTCCAGGAATTGATAAATGAGTTGAAACAGCATCTTAAGGTTAAAATATATCCTACCTCACAGCGGCACTATCCAACATCTAAAGGTTGGTTTGATAGAGATTGTGTTATAGCAAAAAAGTATTATATAATAACTATAAACTCTATAAATCTGACCCAGGCCCAAAGGCGGCTCATGATCTTCTTGTTCAAAAAAAACTATACAAGAAGCTGTTAACGCAAAAGAAAAAGGAGGCATTGAAAGAAAGTTGGTTGGGCCTGATTCAAGCAGCTAAACTCAAGAACGCGGCTTGTTTTGGAAACTGGTAAAGATATCCCCCAGTTGTGGGCCTACATCTTTAGACTGTCATATTCATCCTGGGACTTGGGAGCAATTTATATATTAACTCCTTGGTGGGCCATTTAAACAGCATGGATTTACATTCCCCTAGAATTGCAGGGAGATTTATAAATGTCCTGCTATATGCTGATGATGCAGCTGTTTTGTCAAGAGCCCCTATTGGACTTTGGAGAGCGTTGCAAAAGTTGTCATATTACTGCGAGGAGAACCAGTTAATGATCAACTATCAAAAAACTAAGATCATGATTTTTGCTAAGAGGCCTAAGTTGTGGACATGGACTACAAATCACCATAGGATAGAGCAGGTGTCCTTCAAATACCTGGGAGTGGTAATACATTCAAGTGGCTCTAGAAAAGCGCATGGAGATTATGTGGCCTTAAATGCCCAAAAGACCTCTTCGGCCATTATTCAATATATGAAAACGAAAGGAGGGCATTATCTCCCTGCTGCTCTCAGGTTATTTCGAGCAAAGACACTGGCTCAGTTATTGTATGGTTCCCAACTTGGGCCACCCCCAAATATTAAGACACTGGAGAGGGTGCAATCAAAGTTCCTGAGGGCAGTACTGGAGGTCCCAAGAGGGATATCTAATGTCAAGCTGTGCCTGGAGTCAGGCCAGATTAAAATAGAGGCTAAGATCTGGCTAGCTATTCTTTTATACTGGCTTAAACTCCGGTATTTACCAGCTGGTCTTGCTCCCTTAGTCCTGTATGATACCCATAGGTCCAGCTGGATACACTCAATAGAACAGAAATTAGCTGTTCTAGGCTTTTCTGTAGTAGTTTTGTTAGATATGGGTTATGAAAGGGCGAAGGCAGCCATCAAACAACGTATCTTGGATACAGAAAGGCAAAATGACATTTCTATTGTCTCTGAATTCTATGGCAGGGAAGATCATAAGTATATTGTTGATGTCCCACATTACCTTGCCCAGCCGGAGAACTATAAGTATAGAAGAGCCTTTACATTGGCTCGCCTTAGAGGACTCCCCTCAGCAGTGTTAGAGGGATGATATAAAAGGATACCTTGGACCCAACGACTATGCCCCTGTGGATCAGAAGATGTTGAAACTATCGAGCATGTACTTTTTCATTGTTCCTTTTATAGGGACATTCATGTTACTCTTATTATACCATTGCTGACCCATTTTATGGGATGTACACAACAACAATATATGAATTTGTTGCTGACTGGTGCAAATCCAGGTATCACTTTTAATGTTGCGAAATTTTTTGCTTCAGCGATGCGCATTAGGACATTGATATTGAAAGTGGACTGAATTTAGTAGAGTTGTTGCCTACAATGGATAGTTGCCTCTGAGAATGGGGGTTGGGTTTGGGTTTATTGAAGATTGAGATTTTTTAGCTTGATGTTTTAATTGAATTTTTATTCCTTGTGTAATGTTTTTAAGTGTACGGTTTTGCATTTTATGTACTGGTCACTGACCGTAATAAATGAATGATGATGATGAAGTGCCCAGAATCACGTCCATGCCTTTGGAGGTTAATGAGATCCAGAGAGTGTTGAACTTGTCTGTAATTGCTTCAGGGGACTATTGTGATTTGAGAAGAACTACACATTACACTGAAGATGCAGAACTGAACAATCAATGTGTCCTCCCTGCATCCCCCAGTAGCATGTTGCTAAAGCAGTCACATTCCACTGCTTGTCCCCAAAGGAACTGAGGATTTTTACGGATTCCAAATCAACACATTCAAATCCTTCTCAAATTGACCAAGTAATGTAATGACTGCTGAGGGGAGGGGAGTGGAATGGGCCGGGGCAGTGGCAACAGGATGAACAGATTGGGCTCAGGAAAGGGGGTAGGATTGGCTTGCCATATCCCATCCCCCTTCCCAGGTTTAATTCGCCAACATGGATAAACTCAGGCTTGCGCAAATGAATTGGTTGGCCTAAGTCCAAGCAGACACTGGCTGGGGCTTTCCCTGTGGCAAAGGGGTGAATGTCCCCTTACCTCAAGGAGACCTCCAACATGCAAAATTCCCCTGCAAGATGCCCCTCAAGCTGCAGTGGTTCCACTGCATTGGCACAGGGGAATTGGCCTTGAACTGGGCTGTTTGGATCCTATGATTTATTGTTGCTGCTAAGAGAATTCTATTTAAGAGAAAACTGCTTACAAAAGGCAATGAAAGATGATAAATATTGGAGTATTTGCTTCTTTTTTTTCTTGAATTTTTTTAAAATTTTCCTGAAATCTTTTCCTGAAATGTCCGGAAATTTTCCGAGGCTGTGGGGGGCATGCACTGGATCCTTTCCCCCTTTTCTGCAGCCTCCCCACCCCCTTTTCTCCCTAAACTTCCACTAGTGAAATTGCTAGTCTGAGGAAACCCACTGAGGAGCAGGAGGCTTACAAAAGTGTAAGGGGATTTAAACTCCTTTTGCATCTGAAGCCTCCTGATTTGTCCTCCCCCACTGGAAACAGTGTGCCCATTTTTGGCATGGCTGCACCAGTGGGGAGGGGATAAGAATAAAATTGGACACTAAATGGTGCCGTTTAAATGAAATGAATTATTACACTCCCCAGAACTTGATAGAGATACATATTGGAACAAGTATACAATGCTTACACATTCAAGATGACTTTGGGCCCCATCCCATTCAATTTTTCAGTGCCAGTGCAGCTGTGCCAATGGGGCATGCACTGTATCCTGTGATGGGGAGGCAGTCACAGAGGCCTCCTCAATGTATGGGAACATTTGTTCCTTTACCTCAGAGCTGCATTGTGGCAGCACCGGTGCTGGAAAGTTAGATTGGAAGATTTGTTTTCTGCCTCTGTTAGCCTAAGCCTATGCAAGTCTACTCAGGAGTAAGTCTCATTCTAGTTGATGGGGCTTACTCCCAGGAATGTGTGGATTGAACTGCAGCCTGAAATAAGGGTTTGGGGACTTGTAATGGCTATTGATGGATATATTTTTCATGAATGCATCTGAACTTTAGCTAGTGGCTGTCTCCACTGAATTTGGTACGTTCATTATAAGAACCTGACACCTTGCTACTAATTCTTCTCCTCCTAGCCTCTTCCCCACAAATAACTAACTGCATCTGGCATAGCTGTCAGAGGAAAATGATGCATCACTTGCCTCAAGCACAGCATTGTCCAAGAGGGGAACTCCAAGTTCTCCCTTTTCCTCCAACATGTAAACCTGGCTCATGCTTCTCCTTTGAAGAAATCACAACTGGGATGATGCCATTTGCAGTGGAGAATTTTGGGGTGAGAAAAGGATTCTTATCTCTTCCTTACCCATTGGTTTTCCGCTGAAACTCCCCTACCAGTCACCTTTCTTCAGTCTAAGTGCTAAGCTCTTGTTTCCTCACTGGGTTGTCAATTATGTAGTGAGGGGATGGACGGGATGCGAGAGGACTGGACAATGACCTTGTGACCTGCTCCACCACATTTTTATATTGCCCAAAGTTCTCCAGTTTAGTGTGATGGGAAAGGAACTTGCATGCAGCTGCAATTATATTTTAAAACTCATTTCTGTTAATATAAGATTAAACTGTGGAGTGTGATTTGAACTGGTGACTGTGAGGTGTGATGGCTCACACATGCAAGCTTAGCTGCAGCCATCAAGCAGGGAACATACATGTGTGAACTAGTTGTTGGACTGAGGAAATTAGCTGTTAACAACACTTGTTTCATCTTTACTAATGCAATACATCTCAGAAAGTCTTCCTGAGGACAATGAAGTCAACAAATATTTAATCATTTCATGTGCTTAAAGATCTGGTCATAAATGATGACGGAAGGCCAGAAATTAATAACGATAATGATAGAATCTTGGCTAGATCATGAATTGTAAGCTATAATGATCTAGCTAGATCCTGAATTGCAAGCCCAGCATAGGTTGTAATAAAGTAATAAAATAATGAGGATGTTGTTTATCACACATGGTATTTTAATTATAACCTTACCTGTTCAGGATTGATCTTTTTGTTTGATGCAGTAAGTAAGCCATTCTGAAGCTCCATCCTGGACTGTATCTCAATAAAAGAGAAATCCTCTTAAATTGCCAGGAGCAAGCTCACCAATACTTCTCCCTCTGGCTCCTTCAAGCCACAGCTCCAAATCATACAATACACAAACCAGGCTAGGCAAATATGCCAGTGTGATGTGCCCAGGGGAATGATTGCTACATACTATTTTAATTCTTACAGATAACATTTTTTATTCCTTTTGAGAATTCAAGAAAGAGTATTCGGTAGAGGTAGTTTAGCACAAGATACACCACATTTGAGGTATAGAGGAACATTCATAATTATTTTCTTGGACATATTGCAAGTCACAGGATGATAAACACAACCTTAAAATGCCACACTCCGAAGTCATCATAACATACATTGGATCAGGACCAGGTAATTAACATTCCCTCTCTGATAACTGAAAACATCTAATTAAAAAAAAAAGGCAATTATGAATTGTCCATCTCTTGTGCTTCCCTTATAACTCCTTGCTATTAAAAAAGGAGCAAGTGAGGAAATTGTAGCTCTGTAACTTTGTGCAATGAAAGTGCATTCTGGATGCATTTCCTGATTTGTACGTCTTTCACACTAGTAGGCACACACAGGCATATATAAATATGAAACACATAATGTTCAGAGAGATGGTGCTGAAGCAACAGAATATACATAGAGTGGCAATTACCTGACATATGGCAAGCGTTTCCTCCTCACTAGAGGATGATATTTATGCTCAAATGGTCATTTAATCACAAATCTGTACCATGCATTAAAATGAAATGTGGGCAAGATAGAAATTCTCCTTATGCTGTGGACAATGACATTACGTTAACTGGTTCTTGATGAGGTTGAATTCCGTAGGAAGGACCAGGTACACAAATTGGTAATGCTCCTGGACCCCGCCTTAATCCTGGATAAGCAGGTGTGGGCCATGGTTGGTCTTCTGGCTGCACTTGCTCCTGTTCCAGACAGACCTTGCCACATGGTTCAATCCTAGCTAGCATCAGGCCAGCGCACGCCAATTACGGCGGTCTGAAGGTTTTCTGCTACTGTAAAATGGCGGATGGCAGTGAGCTGTGCGCGCTACCAATGGCAATTTTTGCAAGTGCTGTTTCAAGAGGTGGAAACACTAGACGGAAATCACCAGACTCAGTTGTACCTGCTGGTACAGGTAAGCATCTGGTGGGAATGGGGGATGGTTAACAGGGAGCAAAACAGGGGAAACAGTGTGGGCGAATTAGGAGCATTTGGGGGCAGGCGTGGCTATGACAGGAGCAGCTCCCCCAGTAACCTAACCCCTGTTATGTTCCTGACATGCCCCTTTAGATAAACAACTTGTGAAGATGAGAGGAACATTGAAGGCCCTCCCTAACTTTTGCAAACTCATACCTAGGTCAAACAAAAATCACCGGGAAATTTTCCATCAGTCTTTATTATTATTTTTAGCAGAGCCTTTACAAATGCCTTAGTGTTTCAACAATTAGTACACATAGAGATGAGCACATATTTTGTACTTAGGTCAGAAGCAGAAGGAAACCAACAGGTGACCAATAAGACCTGATTCCAAGTTGCACAACAGCCACCTCCTACCCTGCGCTGGATACAGCACAGGCTACTCAGCCTTCCTGTTCCAGTGTAGGATATTGTTGGGCTACCCATTGACTGTGTGTTACATCAGACCTTCTCAAGACATTGATCCCATACTTATAACCTGTTTTTCCCAAGCGCTCTCCTAAAGGCCCCCTGCACTTCCTTGTTCCTAATGCTGTAGATCAAGGGGTTTAGCAGGGGAGTAATGATGGCATACAACACAGAAACCAGGCGAACCTCTTCCAAGGAATGGTTCGAGAAGGGACGTATACAGGTGTAAATGATGGTGCCATAGAAGATGCTCAACACAGTGAGGTGGGAAGCACAGGTAGAGAATGCCTTGATCCTACCATGGGCCATTTGGATTTTGAGCACTGCAGAGACAATGAGAATGTAGGAAAGGAATGTAGGAGTCAGGGAGAAAGGCACAATAATGACACACACAGAGATAGTGAAGTTCATCAACTGGACAAGAAATACATCAGAGCAAGAAAGGTGCAGAATAGGAGGAATGTCACAGAAGAAATGGTCAATTTCATTGGAATGGCAGAAATCTAGGGAAAAGATTAAGGCTGTGTTGACAACAGAATTGATGTTGCCAATAATCCACGAAATCGCCAGCAAAACGCCATTGATGGGCTGTATCAAGAGCAGGGAATAGTGCAGAGGGTGACAGATGGCTGCATAGCGGTCATAAGCCATGGCCGAGAGAAGTACACATTCTGTGCCTCCCAAAATGACAAAGAAATACATCTGGAGAGCACATCCTATGAAGGAGATGGATTTGTCCTCTGAGAAGAGGTCCCACAGCATCTTTGGAACTGTGGTAGATGTGTAACAGATCCCTACAAAAGAGAGATTCCCCAAGAGAAAGTACATGGTCAATAACATTGGACTCACAGAAAGGTAGACCAGCCTTGAGTAGCATGGATGCTGAAATGGAAAAGAAGCTGCACAACCAACAAGACAAGACCATCAGCAGGCAGACTCGGCTGTTCATTATAGCTGTGTATCTCAGTGGGATGCAGATAGCCACAAAGCGGTCCACTGACATGGCAGCCAAAAGAAGGACTTCAGTGGAGCCAGCCACAAAGTAGACATACCCTTGCAGGGCACAGGCAGATAATGAAATTGTATTATCCTTTGAGATAGGCAGGGTGAGCATCTTTGGTGTGTCAGACGTAGTGATGATAATCTCCAACCAGGAGAGGTTCTTGAGGAAGTAGTACATAGGTGTATGGAGACGCTGATCTATCCGGATCAGGAGGATGACCAAAGTGTTGCCAAGCAAAGTCAGTATGTACATGACAAGGAAAAGGAAGAAGAGCAGTTTCTGAAGCTGGAGGAGATGAGAGAAGCAAAGCAGGACAATCTTAGTGACAATAGGCTTAGTGGAGTTGCTAAGCTCCATCTTACCAATACATCTTCATTCCAAATAAAGTTCACAGATTTTGTTTGGCTAAGAAAAAGAGAGAGAAAAATAGTTATAGAATTGAAGATTTGTTTCCTCAGAGGCAAATTTGTTCATTTCATTAAGGGCTTTTCTGAGTGAATATGTACTTCGTTAAGAGTTCTTTCTAAACCAGGAGTGTTAAACATAAGGTCCGGGGGCCGGATGTGGCCCGCGGAAGCTTTTTATCTGGCCCTCAGGCTCTCAGCTGCTGAGCCATGCTGAGGTGTTACTGCTGAAAATTGAGCTCTCCCATTCTTGAAAATTGAGCTCTCCCATTCTTGAATATGATCAAGATATGTATATTTACTCTTCTGTCATTTGCAGCTAATGAGTTTCCAAGTGAGGAAAAAGTGCTTCTTTTTGGTCATGAACTGTTTAATGACATCACTTCCTGCCTAATGACATCACTTCTGGCCCTTGGCAGGCATCATGAATGCTATTCGACCCTCTGTATGAAATGAGTTTGACACCCTTGTTCTAAACAGATCAACATTCTACAAAGAGGAATCTTGGGTTGACCACTATGAGCAAATTTGATAAACACAGTACTCAAAATCCTTTTTTTCATAACAAAGGCACTCTGTAACAGTACAGTCCTTTACATATTTACTCAAGAAGTAAGCCTCATTTTATTCAGTGATGGTCCTTGGATTGCGGTCCTATACACAATTTGCTGGGAATAAGCCCCACTGAACACAACTGGACATACTTCTTAGTAGACAAGCATAGTATTGCGATGTTAAGGGTATGGATCCATTGATGGTCTCGCCAAGGTTATGACCGTACACAGTTACTTGGAAATAAGACCCTTTGAACTCAATGGAACTTACTTTCAAGTAAAGTTGTGCATAAAATTGCATTCCAAACTATGCAAAAGATACTGAAATAGTGGACTATCATGATGCTTATCTTTATGATTATTTATTGAAAATACTGGAAATCACAAGAAGAATGCACTAAAAGAGAATGCCTCCCAAGTTTTTCAGAAACAATGACCTTTTCATAATTGAGAGCAAAGAAACTTTGCTCAGTTCCAACTATTAAACACTGAAACCAATCATATAGTACAGTGGTTACCAAACCGGTGGGTTGCAACCTTCCAGCCAGGGAATCACTCCTCCCTGGCCCCTTAAGTGGCGGGGGTGGTGGTGGTGGCAATAACACAATCCAAAGGATCATGCAACTGCTGGGGCCAGAGGGGGGTTGTTTCTACTTATTTGATCAAGTGCTGGCCTCCTGGAGGGGCAGGGAGCCCAGAAGACGCCTCCGCAGGGCTCCACAAGTCTGTCAACATTTGAAAAGTGCAATTGGATACGACTTTTGTTTTTTGTGATCACTTGGAGAGCCCAGCAGAGGCATCTGTGGGGCTCCTGGCAGCCCCCTCAAAGCTGATTCTTGATGATGAGAGTAGAAACTACCCCCCTCCAGCTCCATCAGAGGCATGATCCTGGGAATTGTATCGCTGCCATTCCCACTGCCTCCCACACAAAGACCTACTGTGATTCCAATGTCTGAGTAGGTCTTTGGGAACTGCTGATATAGCATGTTGCAAATGAATAGTTTTACGTGCTATAATATTGTTATATACTTTGATTTAGTTGTGATATCCATAGAGGCACAGCAGTTTTGCTTGTCTGTGTGCTTGAACTTTGGTGTGTGTTGCACCATTGATTAGTATCGTATTTTCTAAATTTCAGATAAATATTGTAAATAGCTCATAAAGTTAACACTGTGGAATTCCCCTCCTTTCTGAAATATATTTTTAAAAGCCTTATTTGTTTCTTATTTGAAGATAACTTGTGTGTGTGTGTGTGAGAGAGAGAGAGAGAGAGAGAGAGAGAGAGAGAGAGAGTATGGGTATGCACATGCTCCTGTGGTGTGCATGTGTGTGAGAAGGGGGGCAATTCCTACACAAATTCTCCTCACTCAAATTGTCTTGCAGAAATGTCTCTTTTGAACACAGCATACAATTCTCCACTGTCCCAATTGTCCCAGTGAGAATATTCCAGAATTGCCACTGTGCTTTGTTCGAAAAGCCCTTCTGCTTCTGAAGCGAAACCAGCTATAACTAGTTTATTTCCCTTGTCTGTTATTCCCCCTTCTGAACAATATATGGAATGTTGTAAATCTGAAGTATCAGTGCTCCATTCTCTCCCACACACTCCATTTGCTACTCTGTCATTGCTCATTGCCAAAACTCAAGTGTGATAAAGATGACAAAGAGGGGAGAAGACAAAAGGAGCAAAGAAAATTAGATTAATCTCAGAGACGTATGGTAGACAAAGTATACTGAGAACTTTTATGTTGTGAAAAAATTGTGCAAAATTTCACATTGAACACACCTCTGAGGGGCTGCAGGCAGAAATGCCTTAAAACTCATTTGAACTGTTATATTTGTTGATATATGTATGCTATTTAAGAGTCAAGAGAAAAATTATGTTTGCCACAAAGACAAAAAGGCCCCTTTTGTGGTTTCACAACAGACATTATGGCATAAGCATTCATTGACTAGAATTAACTTCACCAGAGAGAGTTTGAGTCCATAAATGCTTAGGCCTAACAAATCTGACCCAATAAATCTGTAAGTCTTGCAGCATACAATAAGAATACATTTGTTGGGCATATTTTTGCAAGAACACTAAAACTATATGGAACATTAGAAAATCTAGTGGTCACCTTAAGGTATTGCTCCAGGTATTTGAATGACTTCAAATATTATTTTGCTAAGTGTCTAGGCAAGTGTTTCTCAACTAGTGGTACGGGTACCACCAAGTACTTCAGATGGTGTCTGGCAATACTAGTGGTTCCCCAGAATAGGAACATGACACAACAAACAGAGGTAGGAGGCTTGGCTCAGCAGGAAGAACTACATAACATGTTTTTCCATGCTCGAAAAAGCCCTCTCATTCACTATGAGCCTCTTACTGGTGTGTGTCGCATTGCATCTGACCTCCCAACCCAAAAGTAACTGGAGATGATGTCATCGCCAGTTACTTCTGGTGGTACTTCGAATAGGTGAACCATGTTAAGTGGTACAGCAGAGGACAAACATTGAGAAACACTGGTCTAGACTTTGCACCAACATATTTATCTTCCATACAATTTCAATGATCAATCACTTCAGCTGTTTTACCTCTGTCCACTACCTTTTGCTGTCCCATATGACTGCTCCGGTAGTCTTCAAACTAAACTCTGTGTGTGTGTGTGTGTGTGGGGGGGGGGGTTAATAAACAATCCCTCTATACATTATGATCCTAATATTTTTTCCTTGGTTTTTTGCAACTGCTGTTTTTTGCCTTTGATCTGCTCAAATGTCTAGTACGTGGTACCAATGCATATTTTCCAAGTGCAAACACTGTTTTGAGAAGTCACAATTCAATGCACAGTTAGGTGTGCTTCATTCTCCTGATTCCAGTAGCCTTAAACACACTTAGGGCCCAATCCTATCCAATATTCCGCTGCTGGTGCAGCTGTGCCAATGGGATATGTGCTGAATCCTGTGGTCACAGAGGCCTCCACATTTGTTCCCTTTCCTCATGGCTGCATTGCAGTTGCACCAGTGCTGGAAAGTTGGATAGGATTGGGCCCTTAGATGGGTATCAGAATGTGGCCATTTTCTTGAGTCATTTTAATTGATAATTTACCTCATCCAGAGAGGTCAGGTGAAAAACAAATGAAACCCTCCCCCCAAATAATTCCAAAACAGAATGTAAACATATTTAACTCATTAACATTTCCCAACTTGACCCTAAACCTCATAGGCAATCCCAATTAGATGGGCCCTCCAAAACAGGCTCAGGTTTGAACTATGGTCAGTTTATATATGTTCATAGGCTTTTCATGGCCATCAATAATCCAACAATTTAACATATCTTTATTTGGGTGAGAAGACCATGGTTATGTCAAAGAATTAGAATCCATGTTGTTAAAAAGTCCAATGTTTCGTTTTGTAACTTTTTCAGAACTTCATCAGGGAAATGTGCCTAGACAGGACCTGTTACTAGAGAGCAAGTCAGAAACAGCAGTTAAAAAACCAGTACCCTCCAGGTGCTTAAGAATTCCATTTTACTGCTGCATTCTTAAAGCAAACTCAGCCTAATCACAGTATCCCATCTCTGCTGGAAACTGCTTCCTTATAAAGCTCTTTAATGTCTGTTCTTTTTAGGATTGGAAACCAGGTATTGTTAATATGTAGAGCCTCTTCTTTTCTGTTGATGTTTTGGGGATGCTTAACTATTTCATTCATTCAGTTTATTCATATGGTCTGTTTATCTATGTCCTGCCTTTCTTCCATAACAGGTGGTATGTATGGAGTTCCCAGAAAGTCTCCTACCAGCATTGACCAGACTCAGCTTGTTTAGCTCCAGCAAGATGCTTGCCTCTTATGTCCTCCAATGATTCCCTGGGGTGTGGGATTCCCACACTCTGCAGACGCGTGTGGCCTCTGGGAACCAAGTGCCTCTGGGAACTAAGTGCCAGGTAAGGCACAAGAGTTTAGCATCTGGGCGAGGAGAAGGCAAGGAGACCTCTGAGTTTTGGAGAAGGAGAGGAGGAGGAGGAGGAGGAGGTAAGTGTACTCATTCTAATGCTTTGTCTTTCTAACTCCCTGTCTTCTAACCTTAACCTTACCTTTAAAGCAACCTTAAATCAAAATTGAAAGTTAGCACCCAAGGGAGGTACATAGGGCTACTCTGAGCAGGAGCAGAGTCCTACTCATGAGTAAGAGCAGTGTCCTACTCGTGAGTAAGTGCCCAAGGGTCAGGCATTTAAATCAAAATTGAAAGTTAGCTGCACCTAAGGTAGCAGTTAATCGAAGGAAGGGAGGAGGATAAAGTGAAAAGCAGGTTTTCTACTTGCTTAAATTAAACCTATACTTAACCCAGGTTAAACCTAATCTAAGTTAGAACATAACCTAAACAGGTCAGTAAATTGGGACACAGGATCTAGAGAGCAATAAATAATTAAACAAACCCAAATAAAAACTAGCTTGAGGTTACAAAAACAGTCCAGCCTAAGAGAACAGAACTAGGAGGGAAAGGACCTAGGAAGGGCCAATTCCCAACCCATTAAGAGCCCCAAGCAGTCCATTCAGGAGCCTGCAGAGTAGGTCACGCCCATCAGCAGCCATTTGCCTTCCTGAGCTTTTGTAAACCCACCTGGGAAGGCCAGCCCCCTTTCAATCAGGAAGGAAGGAGGGGGGAGGAGCCAGCCAGGAGTATAAAGCTAGGCAGGCCATCGCGTGAGGCTCTCTGCAGACGCGTGTGGCCTCTGGGAACCCAGTGCCTCTGGGAACTAAGTGCCAGGTAAGGCACAAGAGTTTAGCATCTGGGCGAGTTCAGCAGCAGGGCGAGGAGGCCAGGGCCCTATACACTGCCCTTCCTCTTCCCTAGAGAAAAGGGCTGCTATCCAGTGTACGGTGTTTAAAAGGACCCCTAAATAAAACAACAACAACAACAACAAAAAAGCTATGCAGTCAGACAGCCAGCAGCAGGGTGGGGGCTATCCAGTGTTCTGCATCGAGTGCCACATGTATGATTATATGCCTCTGGGGCATAAGTCATGGGTGTGTCCTCGGTGCAAGGAGCTCCAGGCTCTCAGGGAACGCGTCCGCTCCCTTGAAGCCTTGGTGGCCGACCTGGAGAAGCGCAGGCAGCCAGAGGAGGACCGTGGGGAGACTTCTGGGGACGATCAGGCTTCGTCCCAACCTCAGGCGTGCAGCTCCTCGGCTGCCCGGGTGGGAAGTCTCGGAACTGGAGGACGTCATCCTGGAGAGGAGGGAAACAATCCCCTAGGGGGGATCCCTTCTCCAGGGGATGGGCCCGTATCCGAGCGCACTCAGGATACTCCTCGGCGGGAGGGGGGTCGGGGGCTTCTTGTAGTGGGGGATTCGATTATTAGAAACATAGAGAGGGGGGTTTGCGACGGATGTGAGGACCGCATGGTGACTTGCCTGCCTGGTGCGAAGGTTGCGGACATCACTTCTCGTCTAGACAGGCTAGTAGACAGTGCTGGGGGAGAGGTAGCGGCTGTGGTGCATGTCGGCACCAACGACGTGGGCAAGTGTAGCTGGGAGGTCCTGGAGGCCAAATTTAGGCTTTTAGGCAGGAAGTTGAAAGCCAGGACCTCAAAGGTAGCGTTCTCTGAAGTGCTACCTGTTCCACGCGCAGGGCCAGCTAGGCAGGCGGAGATCAGGGGTCTCAATGCGTGGATGAGACGGTGGTGTAGGGAGGAGGGGTTTAGATTCGTTAGGCACTGGGGAACGTTTTGGGACAAGCGGGGCCTGTACAAGAGGGACGGGCTCCATTTGAACCAGAATGGAACCAGACTGCTGGCGCATAACATTAAAAAGGTGGCAGAGCAGCTTTTAAACTGATCCCTGGGGGAAGGCCGACAGGAGCCGAGGGGCATCCGGTTCGGGACTCCTCATCCCTATGGGATGAGGATGGGGAGGTTAGAGAACAACAAGACAAAGGCAGGGTAGGAGAAGAAATTGGGAAAGGTAGGGAGATGGGATGTGATAGACGGTTTGGCACAATGAGAGGATGCGGGGACAAAGGAGCGAATAAGCAGCCCATCCTGGGGCATTCCATGTATAAATGCTTTTATGCTAATGCCCGAAGTCTACGAGCAAAGGTGGGAGAACTGGAATGTCTGGTGACAAGGGAAAATATTGACATAGTGGGCATAACGGAAACCTGGTGGAATGCGGAGAATCAGTGGGATACCGCAATCCCGGGCTATAAACTCTACAGGAGGGACAGGCAGGGGCGTGTTGGAGGTGGGGTGGCCCTTTATGTTAAGGAAGGGATAGAATCCAGCAAAGTAGAGATTGAAGGTGGGTCCGACTCCACCGTAGAATCTCTGTGGGTTAAATTACCAGGCTTGTGCAGTGATGTAATACTGGGGGCGTGCTATCGTCCTCCAGACCAGAAATCTGATGGGGACCTTGAAATGAGGAAACAGATCAGGGAGGTGACAAGGAAGGACAGGGTTGTAATCATGGGGGACTTCAATTATCCTCATATTGACTGGGTCAATTTGTGTTCTGGTCACGATAAGGAAACCGGATTTCTTGACGTGCTAAATGACTGTGGCTTAGATCAGCTAGTCACGGAGCCCACCAGAGGACAGGTGACTCTGGATTTAATTTTGTGCGGTACGCAGGACCTGGTTAGAGATGTAAATGTTACTGAGCCATTGGGGAACAGTGATCATGCTGCGATCCGTTTTGATGTGCACGTTGGGGGAAGAATACCAGGCAAATCTCTAACAAAAACCCTTGACTTCCGACGGGCGGACTTCCCTCAAATGAGGAGGCTGGTTAGAAGGAGGTTGAAAGGGAGGGTAAAAAGAGTCCAGTCTCTCCAGAGTGCATGGAGGCTGCTTAAAACAACAGTAATAGAGGCCCAGCAGAGGTGTATACCGCAAAGAAAGAAGGGTTCCACTAAATCCAGGAGAGTGCCCGCATGGCTAACCAGCCAAGTTAGAGAGGCTGTGAAGGGCAAGGAAGCTTCCTTCCGTAAATGGAAGTCTTGCCCTAATGAAGAGAATAAAAAGGAACATAAACTGTGGCAAAAGAAATGTAAGAAGGTGATAGGGGAGGCCAAGCGAGACTATGAGGAACGCATGGCCGGCAACATTAAGGGGAATAATAAAAGCTTCTTCAAATCTGTTAGAAGCAGGAAACCCGCCAGAGAAGCGATTGGCCCTCTGGATGGTGAGGGAGGGAAAGGGGAGATAAAAGGAGACTTAGAGATGGCAGAGAAATTAAATGAGTTCTTTGCATCTGTCTTCACGGAAGAAGACCTCGGGCAGATACAGCTGCCCGAACGGCCCCTCCTGACCGAGGAGTTAAGTCAGATAGAGGTTAAAAGAGAAGATGTTTCAGACCTCATTGATAAATTAAAGATCAATAAGTCACCGGGCCCTGATGGCATACACCCAAGGGTTATTAAGGAATTGAAGAATGAAGTTGCAGATCTCTTGACTAAGGTATGCAACTTGTCCCTCAAAACGGCCACGGTACCAGAAGATTGGAGGATAGCAAATGTCACACCTATTTTTAAAAAGGGAAAGAGGGGGGACCCGGGAAACTATAGGCCGGTCAGCCTAACATCTATACCGGGTAAGATGGTGGAATGCCTCATCAAAGATAGGATCTCAAAACACATAGACGAACAGGCCTTGCTGAGGGAGAGTCAGCATGGCTTCTGTAAGGGTAAGTCTTGCCTCACGAACCTTATAGAATTCTTTGAAAAGGTCAACAGGCATGTGGATGCGGGAGAACCCGTGGACATTATATATCTGGACTTTCAGAAGGCATTTGACACGGTCCCTCACCAAAGGCTACTGAAAAAACTCCACAGTCAGGGAATTAGAGGACAGGTCCTCTCGTGGATTGAGAACTGGTTGGAGGCCAGGAAGCAGAGAGTGGGTGTCAATGGGCAATTTTCACAATGGAGAGAGGTGAAAAGCGGTGTGCCCCAAGGATCTGTCCTGGGACCGGTGCTTTTCAACCTCTTCATAAATGACCTGGAGACAGGGTTGAGCAGTGAAGTGGCAAAGTTTGCAGACGACACCAAACTTTTCCGAGTGGTAAAGACCAGAAGTGATTGTGAGGAGCTCCAGAAGGATCTCTCCAGACTGGCAGAATGGGCAGCAAAATGGCAGATGCGCTTCAATGTCAGTAAGTGTAAAGTCATGCACATTGGGGCAAAAAATCAAAACTTTAGATATAGGCTGATGGGTTCTGAGCTGTCTGTGACAGATCAGGAGAGAGATCTTGGGGTGGTGGTGGACAGGTCGATGAAAGTGTCGACCCAATGTGCGGCGGCAGTGAAGAAGGCCAATTCTATGCTTGGGATCATTAGGAAGGGTATTGAGAACAAAACGGTTAGTATTATAATGCCGTTGTACAAATCTATGGTAAGGCCACACCTGGAGTATTGTGTCCAGTTCTGGTCGCCGCATCTCAAAAAAGACATAGTGGAAATGGAAAAGGTGCAAAAGAGAGCAACTAAGATGATTACGGGGCTGGGGCACCTTCCTTATGAGGAAAGGCTACGGCGTTTGGGCCTCTTCAGCCTAGAAAAGAGACGCTTGAGGGGGGACATGATTGAGACATACAAAATTATGCAGGGGATGGACAGAGTGGATAGGGAGATGCTCTTTACACTCTCACATAATACCAGAACCAGGGGACATCCACTAAAATTGAGTGTTGGGCGGGTTAGGACAGACAAAAGAAAATATTTCTTTACTCAGCGCGTGGTCGGTCTGTGGAATTCCTTGCCACAGGATGTGGTGCTGGCGTCTAGCCTAGACGCCTTTAAAAGGGGATTGGATGAGTTTCTGGAGGAAAAATCCATTATGGGGTACAAGCCATGATGTGTATGCGCAACCTCCTGATTTTAGGAATGGGTTAAGTCAGAATGCCAGATGAAGGGGAGAGCACCAGGATGAGGTCTCTTGTTATCTGGTGTGCTCCCTGGGGCATTTGGTGGGCCACTGTGAGATACAGGAAGCTGGACTAGATGGGCCTATGGCCTGATCCAGTGGGGCTGTTCTTATGTTCTTATGTTCTTATGTTCTTATGTTCTTATGTTCTTATGTTCTTATGTGTAGTTTGAGTTCCACCTGACTGGGACAACCACCAAAAGTGCTTTTCTTTGCTCTCTAAACTGGTCATGTAGATAGAATCTTAAAAACGGGTACAGCTCAGATATTACGCACGTGAGTGGGGTACATGAGAAGTAGCAGCTTCTACGTATATTTGTTTATGATGTGTACAACATTTTGGTATATTTGAAGTTCACTGCTGTCACATAATATACCTTTCTAGCCTTCCAAACCACTGCAACTCCTTGTGCAGCAATGCAATGTTGCCAGCGCAGGCCACCTGAATCCTGTGGGAAAGTATCAGCTTTGGGAGATCTTCTCAGGGTAAGGGAACAGATGTTCCTTTGCCCCAGAGTAAGCCCATGGAGGCCCAATGGGTCAATTCTGACCTACACCAGTTATATACTGGCACAAATCCACGTTGACCTGGCAACACGGATCAGGCCCAGAAAGGGGGTCAGGATTTGGTACCTTCCCCCCTCCTGAGCCTGATCTGCCCTCCTCCCTTCCCTGTCACTGCCCTGTTCCACCCTACCCTTGCCTTATCAAAACTGGGGCTAGAGGAGCATGATAACATTTGAAGTGTTCCTGACTTGCTTTTGCTTCGTATTTGAATGTTTGGTAATCTTCAGGTAAGTCAGTTTTAGACAGTATGGTTGTACAGAAGAGTCCAACATCATTTTTTGCAATGAATTCAGTCTGCAATCCTACACACAGTTTCCTGGGAGTAAGTCTCATTGAAATTTTTTCCATGATCTGCTTCTTCTAATGTATCACAAATTACGGCAGCACCTTTAATTTGTTTATGAGCAGAAAGTCTTATCTTTCACCTTGGACAACGTTCTTTCTTCCCAAGAAGGTTCAGAAGCGCTGCCTGCATTTCTTTGTTCTTGAAGCTGTAGATCAAAGGGTTCAGCAAAGGAGTGATAATGGTGTACGGGAGAGCAAATAAGCGATCCTGTTCCACAGAGTGTGTGGAAGAAGGGTGCATGTAGGTGAAGATGGCTGTGCTGTAGAAGATGCTCACTACAGTGAGATGGGAAGAGCAAGTGGAAAATGTCTTGATTCTCCCCTTAGCTGTACGGATTTTGAGCACAGATGAAACAATGAGGACATAAGAGAGGACAATGAAGGAGACCGTTGTGATCATGATGCTCCCAGAGGTGATTAAAGTCACCAACTCAGTGAAGGAGGTATCAGAACAGGAGAGATGCAGGATGGGTGGGATGTCACAAAAGAAGTGCACGATCTCATTGGAATCACAGAAATCCAGGGTGAAAACAGAAGCCGTGTTGACAATGGCACTGATATTTCCAATAGCCCAGGAAGTTGCCAGAAGCCACATGCAGGCAGACTGGCTCATGAGCAGGGTGTAGTGCAATGGGTGGCAAATGGCAGCATAGTGGTCATATGCCATGACCGAGAGTAAGGCACCTTCTGTAGCTGCTGTGGTCAGAAAGACATACATTAGGAGTGCACAGCCAGCAAAGGAAATGGTCTTATCCCCTGACAAGAGGTCCCACAGCATCTTGGGCATAGTGGTGGTGATGTAGCAGACCTCTGTAAAGGACAGGTTGCTCAGTAAGAAGTACATGGGGGTGCGGAGGTGCGGGTCAGTCTGAATCAGACCAATGATGGTCAGATTCCCTGCCAAGGTGAGCAAATAGATCAAGAGTCCTGCAGCAAAGAGAAGGATCTGGGCCTGAGGGTCCTCCGCCAGTTCCAGGAGAATGAATTCTTTCAGACTGGTTTGGTTTTCTCTTTCCATCCTTCAAATGACTTCTGTCTGTAGACAATGCACCTGGACTACTTCAGAGCAATTCTGTCACTGCAGGAAGAGCTGTGCATTTAGGAGGAGGGGAAAACATGATAAGAATTATTTATCAAGGCACTTTACACAGGCTATAAGGGTCTGGTATGACTACACATATCTGCCACATACAGACTGTTGATCAATTACCAACCACATATACAATGTGGTTCCCAAACTGCGTGTCATGACCCACCAGGAGGTCATGACCCAATTTTTGATGGGTTGTGGCAGGTGCGCTGTGGTGCCACAAGGCTTTCTAGTACTGCTGCAAGGCATTCTAGGGTGTTACTGGGCAGCTGCAAGGCATTCTGGGGCACTACCAACTTAAGGATAAATATGCCTAATGATGGGTTTCAGAAAATGTATTCCTGCAATTAAGTGACACATACCTATACTGTTAAGTTGTGTAGCACATACCCTGGTTTTTCAGCTGCCTGGATAGCCCTCCAAATTCCTCCAAACCCTACTCCCCCTCTTTTCTCTCTTTCTTGGTTGTGCCATTATGCATTCCCTTTCCCTTGTAAAGTTTTTCTCAAATCCTTACATTTAGGACCTAGTTATGTGAGTGATTGAATATAGTTCAATCTGTTAAGACAGTTCAAAGAGCTTCATATGTTAAGCCAGGAGAAGATAAGGCTAAGGGGAGATATGAAAGCTGTTTTCATGTGTCTGAAGGGCTATCACATAGAAGTAGGGGAAGTCATGCTCTCTGTTGCTCCTAAGAAAGAACTGGAACCAGTGGGTTGCAACTAAAGGAAAGTAGTTGTAGGCTAGACATACAGAAGAATTTCTTAACTGTAAAAGCTGTTTGGCACTGAGAAAATCTGTCTCATGCAGTTGAGGGCTTTCCCCCATTGAACATTTTCAAGCAGAGGGTGAATGGCTGCCTGTCAGGGATCCTGTAGTAGTTGCCTGCACTGAGCAGAGAACTGGACTAGATAACCCCTGAGGTCCCTTCCAACTCTACAATTCTATGAACCTTCAGTACCAGTGGTAGCAGTAGTCATCACCATCAAGGGGAAGGTGGAACGCAACGGGGGGAAGGTCCAAGACAGGCCTTTGCCCCAGGAGCCTTTGCAACCAGGCACCAGCACTGTATATTTTGGTTCTCACATTAGGAAATATTACATGCACTTTTTTCCCTCCTTTGTTTACAAGGCAAAAACGAACAAGCAAACCTTGTCAATTCCACTGCTAGGATGTTGTCAAGTGGTGATTCTGAAGTCCATAAATGAATTTTCATTTCATTCCTGTGCCTTCTTCCCCCATCTGTAATCCACTGTGTCTTTTTGAAGACAACTAACCCCAACCAATTGTTAAGATGTTGCAACTATTTCTAACCTCCCTGTGCGTCAGTTGACATTAGTCCTTTTGAGAATTCACTCTAGTCATTGAAACTATCTCAGCTGGGAGACAACAATAAGGGGCCAAGTGGGAAATCATTGCAATCAGTAGATAGGATACAGTGTTTTATTCTCACTTTATGTTTCCCAGCTGTACATTTAAAGCAACAGAAAACTTCAAAAATGTGATTGAAATGTGGCTACTTGTAGAAATTTTGAAAGTCATATATGATGGTCGGATTCAAACTTGATGAGTCATGATGTTCCATGTCACCTCTCCCTATTTTTTTTTTTAACTGACATGCACTCTTGTAAGTTCTCTTGCCATTGGTTGGCTAAAAATTGCCTCCCCAAAGTTATTTTCTCTCCTTGAAGAAAAAGATACAGGGCACTGCACATTTTCAAATGTGGGTGGAAATGAAGAATGTATCCTGGTAATGTCATTTTTAGTGGCTATAACTTAGGCAGCGGAAAGGGGTTAGAGAACAGGTTTCATTTTAATAAACCATTAGGTAAAAAAAGACAAGGAATGCTATTTTGTCCATATCTAGTTTGGCCCTCAATCAGAATATCCTGTTACAACATCATCTGTCAACATCGATCCTTTTCTCCCAATGTACAGCTATGCTTCTTTATACTGTGTTTTCACTTCAAACCAACCACTTTTGGAAGATTTTGTCATCTTGTCAGTCAAATTTCTCATGGCTCCTTTGGTCACTGGTTGCTGAACTCAGCCCTACCAATGAGGGCCACCTTTAAATGACCTTGAGCAATAGAAAGGCACAGACCACACACAGACACCAGGGTGAAGCTGAACAAGAACAAAGATTTTTATTGAGAAAGAGATAAAAGGTAAAGCTTTGATGTATAGAACAAAGACCCCCAGGACATACACCTAGGTATTCCCCTTCCTCAACCCTCTGCTGGTCAGGCTATTGAAAGGGAAAGGTAAGCATGGTTTTGCCCTTTGGCTGGTAGTCGGCTGCTGAAAAAGTTGGAACTTGGGGCAGAACTGTTTCTGGTTGGGAACTTGGACCACAGATAGATGTTTGGGTCTTGGCTGGAGCTCAAGCGGCTCTCAAGACAGGTAAGGTTTATCGTGTTGATATGCCAATAAAGGTTTCAGAACAGACAGGTAAGGTCTCTCCCTACAAGCCCTCCTCCTGGAGACTCTTCACCAGCCTCCTTCCTCTGCCACCCACAGAGAACTGGGTGCCGTGAGCTGCAGTTTGCTGTCCTTTTTATACGCTGGTCTCCTGGAACCTTCCAACTGTGCAGCCAATCAGAACCTGCTTATTTGTGTAACTGTCACCAACTGTCTGCAACTGTCAACTGGGTGGGGATGAGGAGGAGGGTTTAACTCTATATTAACCAATTCCCCCCCCAACATGGATTTTTTTTTACTTCATAGTCTTCCAAGTGAAAGATAAAGATACTTTTAAATAGTATTTTCTTTAACCATTTTTCTTCATTTCAGGATCCCGCAGTAGCCATTTTGGCACCCCAGCAGCCTCATGTGCTGGGCAGTGTAGGATTGGGTTGTAAGACTGCAATCCTATCCACAGTTTCCTGGGAGTAAGCCCTAATGACTATAATGGGACTGGCTTCTGAGTAGATATGCATAGGATTGGGCTCTAACACCTCCTACTGTTCTTATAGAAAGTGAAAGCCCTGCCCACAGGTTGTTCTGCTGGTGTGTGTGTGTGTGTGTGTGTGTGTGTGACTTCAGGATTTATTGCCCATATATTGTTCCAACAGACTTTAACTGCCACTTGGAAAAGGGCAAGAAATTTTTGCCTCAGAGGGAAGAGATTTAACTCTTTTAAAGTCACTTATCTCCTCCTTTACACTAGTTTACGAGGGTGGCTAGAAGATGGCTACCAGGACTGTACTATGCTACAGTGTGCCCTTGGTGAACCCTGTCATTCTACTTTAATTTAGACAGCTGGAGTCTTTTCGTAGAACACAAATTTGCTCACTCTAATGATCTACCGCGCAATCCTATTTTGCGCTGGAACAGGCAGAGCAGGAGGCCTGTGTTGTATCCAGAGCAAGATTGGGGCCAGAATCATCTCAGCCAGAGGCAAGGGGAAGCTCTTCCCCTTACCCCCGGGTAAGCCACCATAGCCCGAATGGATCTTCTCAGACCTCTGCCACATCAGGAAGTGGCACAAGTCTGAAGAGAATGGCGCAACTTGGAGCCACTCCGCACTGCTTGGGGAATTGGGTTGGGATTCGGCATAACTGCCGGGTTCAGCCCTGCCTCCCGCTCGCTGCCCACCCACCCCCTGGAACACCCTCTGTCCACTCTCCCCCCACCCCGGAATGCATCCCTCCTGCCTCCTCCCCGACTCCTTCCTGCCCTCCCCAGATCCCTGTGTTGGCCAAACTCGGCTGATGCAACCTTCCTTCCCCATGTCAGCACAGAGGCTGGATGCAGCGTCTGTGGGCCAGTGTGTGTCCTTGCACTGGCCCAGGACTCACGAGGAAGCCAAATGTGCTTTTCGTCATGTTTGCGACTCTCCTGGGCTGGCACAAGGGACTTGCGTCAGCACAGGACACACTCAAGATTGCGTTCTTTAACTCAAGATGTTTCAACAATGTATCTTTCTGCATGTAAGTGCTGCATTCACAGTTGAAAGCAAAATGTTGGGCAACATGCTAAATTATGCTTTAAACTCATCCAACCATGAAAGCCTTAGTATGTTTGTAATATATCTTTCTGTTATTCACAACGTTGCCTGTCACTAAATTTACACTGCTGCCTCCCAATGTGAAACATTCTCAGATGTTCCCATCAATTTGCCAGATACCAGTATATGAGTGAGGGATGTTTTGTCATGGGTATTGTTGCAGAAATGGCTCTGATCATGAAGAAATAACAATAATAATATGTGCAAAGTTAGAGTTTCTGAACTGCAATGTATTTCATTTCTAATCATACACTACAGACTACTCAGAAATCAACTGAGTGCAGTTCCCTAAACTGAACAGAGTTAATACACACCAAATAAACAAAAGAATAAACATTCAAATTGATAAAAACAAATTGTCACATATTTTAAAATACATTTCACTGTGTTTTGGACTGTTCAGTTATGCAAGCTACAACTCCCAGTCATTCTACCGTCTCTTATCAAAGATTCTGCAAAGGGCACCCTGGACATCTTTGTTCCTGAAGCTGTAAATAAGAGGGTTCAGCAAGGGGGTAATCATTGTATACAGTACGGAAACCAGCTGCTCCTGTTCAACAGAGTGGCAGGAAGACGGAGTTAAGTACATGAAGATGATGGTACCATAGAAGATGCTCACCACAGTGAGATGGGATGCACAGGTGGAGAAAGCTTTAATCCTACCTTGAGCTGTGCGTATTTTGAGCACAGAGGACACAATGAAGATGTAAGAGAGAAGGGTAAGGAAGAAGGACATAGTAATGCCACATCCAGAGATAGTGAAGGTCATCATTTTGCTCAGTGTTGTGTCAGAGCACGAGAGGTGAAGGAGGGGTGGAATGTCACAGAAAAAGTGATCTATCTGGTTGGAGTGGCAGAAGTCAAGGGAGAAAATGAAAGCAGTGTTAATGATGGAGTTGACACTTCCAATAGTCCAGGAAATCATTAGTAACCCTTTGCAGACTGGTTGATTCATGAGCAGGGTGTAGCGCAGTGGGTGGCAGATGGCTGCATAACGATCGTATGCCATGGCTGAGAGGAGGACACACTCTGTGCCTCCTAAGGTGACAAAGAAATACATCTGGAGAGCACAGCCTATGAATGAGATGGTCTTGTCTCCTGTCAAGATGTTCCAGAGCATCTTTGGAACAGTGGAGGAGGTGTAACAGATCTCAATGAACGAGAGGTTGCCAAGGAGGAAGTACATTGGTGACTGGAGGCAACGGTCCAACCAAATCAAGGTGATAATGATTAGATTCCCTGCCAAGGTTAGCAGATAGACTAGAAGGCCTATGAAAAAGAGAAAAATCTGTTGTGTTGGGTCATTGGATAATCCCAGCAAGATAAACTCTCTGATGAGACTTGTTTGGTTCAATGTCATTCTGTTCTTCTTTGATCATCTTTGTCATGAAACTGTAGGACATCTTTGCTTTGAGACATCACAGCCGTCGTAGATGTAGATTCATGAAGGGGAGGCATAGATAAACGGTCACCATCAATTACATGGTAGATCAGAACCACCAGTGTTCTACTTTTCACCAAATCCATTTCAGTAAATGGTAGAACCATTGGAGGAAGAGAAGCAGTTGCCTTGGGCAAAAGATAAAAGACGATGGAGAGGAGGGGGAATACTTGCCTGGGACTTACTTCCAAAAGATGAAACCTGAAATACATTGTGGTTATATAACAATGATGTTCATTTTTGGTTCCATTTATAAATATGGTGCTAAGTCAGAATTCAGTTTTGCTGGATGCAACCCAAAATTAATATGATTACTGACCTCCATGCTGTAAACCTCCCTCCACCCTTAAAAAATTCTGCCACTTGTATTTTAAAACTGAGGCTATTTTTTAAAAAAATAACTCACAAAAAGTTCAGATAAACATCAAAGATACTTGATACAAATTTATATAATCCATCCAAAGCATGTAAGGTGAGGTTGAAGAACAAATTGCCTTTCTATTTGCATGTTATCTGAGGATTGAAGAAAGCTAAGCATATTCCACAGAAGAATCAAATCACCCAGAACTCTCTTTGCATGTCTGTTTGCTACCACCCTGTATCAGAATGGTCAAAGACATAGCTGAAGGGATTCTGGGCTTCTTGTACCCAGTTTGGAAAACAGGCTGACACAGTGTCATTTAGAAGGCATCATCCTCTTTATTTTTATCATTTGTCATTGCAAGCCTGGATCAATCTGTTCCCCATTGCTGCCTTCCACTGCAACCTGGAAAGGGCTGGTGGCATGCAGAGCCAAATATGTTTTGTTGCTTAAAACAAATCAAATACAATTTTTTAAAAATTGTAATTCCTCCAAAAAGGTACTGCCATGAACGTAATATATGTACATACACACCATGCATTATGGAGTGATGTCTATGGAATATTGCTTAGTACCACCAAGAGGGTGTCAAAATAAACACAATTGGTTAAAACTAAGGTGAAAAGGTATAAAGAACATCCAGTGATTTGCTTCACCTGGTTTGAGTTGTTAAGTTGTCGCATCTTAAGCATTTCTGAACACCAACTTCAGCATTTTCCCTTTGCTTGCTCCAGGATACAACTCAAGGTACACTACATTACTCTAGGCTTAGTAAATATTCCAGTGAGGATTGTCCAGGGGGATTGTATACACCAAATCTTCTTGGTCTCTGTGGACATCATTGTTTGTTCCATGTGGGAACCGAAGTTGCAGTTTTTCTCTTGAAACAAATTAATAAACAACTCAAAAAGCCGCAAGGAACATAGTCCATCTTCCTTAACATTTGTAGTCACAGATAGGAAAAAAGACAAATATAATGGGATTTTCTATCAATTTTAGCCATTGAAACGCCATGCATGGTACACATTTGAATAACTAGTACACATATACTATAACAGGAAGAGGTCAATATGACCAAATAAGGCCCAATATAAATACATAAAATAAATAAATAAATCAAAAGTATGACTCCAATAGAGGTGGCAATTTATTTGACAGTTGTTTGACAGTTATTTGACCATCAAATCCAAGTTGAGATTTTATTCTTCCTGCCAAACTCAGAAAGTCACTAGACTCAGTTAGAGTGGAGTTGATCTGAGGAAAGTCACATTCAAATCTCAACTCACCTATGAAGCCTTTTGGGTGACTTAAGCCACAATCTGGCACCATAACCTGCCAACACAAATACACACACTTGCCAAGGAAGGTAACAGTTGACCTCTTTTAAAAGATAGCCCAAACAGTTTATTTTAAACCAAACAGAGGTTTCCCTGATGTGGGGGGTGCCATCATGGACCTTTCCCCTGGGCACAGGGCTGGGGAGGTCCGCTGCTGCCCATCACTATAACCTACTCTTCCCAAGGGCTCTCCAAAGTGCCCCCTGCACTTCCTTGTTCCTAAAGCTGTAGATCAGGGGGTTTAGCAGGGGAGTAATGATGGCATATAACACAGAAACCAGGCGGTCTTCCTCCAAGGAATGGTTCGTAGAGGGTCGTATATAGGTGTAGATGATGGTGCCATAGAAAATGCTCACCACAGTGAGGTGGGAAGCACAAGTGGAGAATGCCTTGATCCTACAATGGGCTGTGTGGATTTTGAGCACTGCAAAGACAATGAGGATGTAGGAAAGAAGGGTCAGGGAGAAAGGCACAATAATGACACACACAGAGATAGTGAAGTTCATCAACTGGACAAGAAATGCATCAGAACAAGAGAGGTGCAGAATAGGAGGAATATCACAGAAGAAATGGTCAATTTCATTGGAGTGACAGAAAGTTAAGGAAAAGACCAGTGCTGTGTGGACCATAGAATTGATGTTGCCAATAATCCATGAAATGGCCAGAAAGCCCCTACATATAGACTGTCTCATGAGTATGGTGTAGTGGAGTGGGTGGCAGACGGCTGCATAGCGGTCGTATGCCATGGTTGAGAGCAGCAAACACTCTATGCTACCTAAAGTGACGAAGAAATACATTTATAGTGCACATCCTATGAAGGAGATGGTCTTGTCCCCCAACAAGAGATCCCACAACATCTTTGGAAGTGTGGTGGAAATGCAGCAGATCTCAACAAACGAGAGATTACCCAGGAGGAAGTACATGGGAGTTCTGAGGCATTGGTCAACCCCAATCAACGTAATGATGACAGCATTTCCTGCCAAAGTCAACAGGTAGACTAACAGACCTATAGCAAATAAAAGACTCTTGCTCTTTGGGTCAAGAGAAAATCCTATGAGGACAAATTCTGTGATTCTTGTTTGGTTCAGTCTTTGTGTACAATTGGTGGAGTCCATCTTCATTTAGGTTTCTTTGGTAGGAGAGGACAGTGGTTTCAACTTGTAATGTTGGCAGTTTCATAAAGAAAAAAAAAGGAGACACTTAATCATTGACTTTGTAGTCTGGTCACCTTCAACAAAGTCACTTTACACTGAGGCAGCAAGATAACATGTACTAGGTCCAATATCCCTGATAATGTCCCTATGGTGTGCATTTAGCCCTATGGTGGCTTCCCATGGGCAGCTGTGCGGTGCTCAGTGGTGACATCTCACAAAGTACATTGGACTATTTTACAGCTTGTTTGGATTCTGAAAACTATTTTGTTCTCAAGTAGCAGTGAATATTCAGGTTCACTTAGGTGATACTAATAATGTACTCTTGCTTTGTAATTTTTTATGGGTTTTTTATTTTTCACAAACATAGTAAACATTGTTACTATTACAATATAGATAAATATGAAAAAAGGTTTAACAGATCTTCAAAATTATCATTCTAGTAACTAGTAAATCATATAATCATGCAGTGTTAGAGTTGAAAAGAACCATGGGTGGAGGTCATATAATCTAAATTCCTTCTCATCCTGTATATAAGAACATAAGAACAGCCCCACTGGATCAGACCATAGGCCCATCTAGTCCAGCTTCCTGTGTCTCACAGCAGCCCACCAAATGCCCCAGGGAGCACACCAGATAACAAGAGACCTGCATCCTGGTACCCTCCCTTGCACTCTCATTCTGACATAGCCCATTTCTAAAATCAGGAGGTTGCACTTACACATCATCGCTTGTAACCCATAATGGATTTTTCCTCCAGAAACTTGTCCAATCCCCTTTTAAAGGCATCCAGGCCAGATGCCTAGACAGCTGTTCAGGCATGCACACATACACAATGTGCAAAATGTGACGTAGTGTCTGTGACATTTTTTAAACCAGAATTTTTAGTAGGTCCTTTCCCCATTCAGTGCTACCAAGAATGCGCCAAATTAAACATAATTGTTCACAGTGAAAAATTTAATCAATATTCAGTGGCTTAAATTAACACATTCAGCTTTTCATTTCACCCTTTTCTCTCAGTTCACCTGGTTTAATTTGTTAAGAGTTAGTATCTTTAGCTTTTCTGAGCTGAGTTACTGTAAGCTAGTCTCAGCAGGAGAGGATATATCTTCATGAAATGGTTTTGGAAGAGTGCCTCGTCGTGCACATATAGTGTGCTGGTGTATTAAAAAGAATGAACCATGGCAGTGGTTTGCTAGGATATGGTTGCAAATGCTTTCCCCAATAAAATAAATCAGTGAACATCTGTATGTACTATGTGTACAGTATATGTACTATAAATATACATATCCATGTGTACTATTATATAATAAGGCAGTGGTTCTCAAACTTTTGGGGAGTTTTACTCTCAAGGTAAGTCTTTGCGGGGGCAGAGACAAGGATCCCCAGGATTGCATTGCTAACGGGGGTGAAAGGGGGGTGATTTTACTTACTGCAGGCTGCTGCAGGAGTTGCATGGAGGCTCACGCAGTCCTCTGCAGGGCTCCTTGAGGCTTAGAACGTTGAAAAGAAGAGATCGTAAAGCACTTCCTAGTCCTCTAGTTGCGGAATCCTATTTTTAGGATCTCAAATCCCCAAGCTAGCCTCAGAGGAACTGTCACACAGAAATTTATTTCAAGAGTAATTTTAAAAAATGCAATCAGAATCTATTTATTACCTGTGACATGCACTGCATTTAAGGGTGGTCATCATCATCTGAGAACCTTCAGCTTTCTCCATCTTCATCTGCTATCAAACTGTGAGTAAGACACTCCTACCTTTTAAGTGTTTTTTACTAAGCCCAAGCAACTGTCCCTAGAGCTGACAGAAACAAAGGGCATGGTGTAAAGAACTCACTTGGGTTGACAGAACAGTCCTTTGGGTGAGAGGACAATTGAAAGAAGAATTTAAATTGCAGCCATGGCTTTGGAAGTGAATGAGACTTTCAGAGTGCTGGGTTTGTCAGTAATTGCAACAAGGGACTATTGTGAATGGAGAAGAGATTGCCTTGGTGTCCACCAACCAACCTCACCAACCTGCATCCCCCAGGTACATGTTGTTAGAACTGTCACATTGAGGGATGTATGAGCATCCCACCCAGGCCCATAGCCAGGATTCTAGAGGTGGGGGGGCGACTATTTTTTCTAGGGGGGCAATGATGTCAGGTATCTATACTGGTGGGCAAAATGAAAGGATAAGTCTGGAGAAACATCAAATACCTGAAACTCCCCTAAATTTCATGAAGAGAAAATAAAGTGGGTTTTTTTGAAAGATGCATTCATTATCTGTAAAGCAATGTAGCAATAATTTGCATAGAATAAATGCATCTCTGCATGCCATTTAAAATGTATTGCCTACATAGAAATAACATGCAACATATCCATTCATTTACACACCAGTGCAATACACAGGCCTGCAACCTTGCAAAAGTAAAACATATCACTGTGATGCAGGTAGTATTTACTTATATTGAAAGTGCCTATTTAACACCTATATAGCGCCTATCTAGCACCTATATAAAACCTATATAGCACCTATATAATGCCTATATAGTACCTATGCAATACCTATCTAGCACCTATCTAGCTCCTAACACCTATATAACACCTATCTAGCACCTATATAGCGCCTATCTAGCAACTAACTCCTATCTAACACCTATGTAGCACCTATATAGTGTCTATATAGCACCTATCTAACACATATATAGCGCCTATCTAATGCCTATGTAGCACATATCTAGCGCCTATCTAGCACCTATCTAACACCTATATAGTGCCTCTCTAGTGCCTATTTAACACCTATATAGCACCTAACACCTATATAGCACCTATCTAGCACCTATCTAGCGCCTATCTAACACCTATATAACGCCTGTCTAGAGCCTATTTAACACTTATTTAACACCTATCTAGCGCCTATCTAGCACCTGTATCACCTATATAGCACCTAACACCTATATAGCACCTATGTAGCACCTATCTAACACCTATATAGCGCCTATGTAGCACCTATATAGTGTCTATGTAGCACCTACCTAACATCTATATAGCGCCTATGTAGCATCTATATAGTGCCTATGTAGCACCTATCTAACACCTATATAGCGCCTATGTAGCACCTATATAGTGCCTATGTAGCACCAATCTAACACCTATATAGCGCCTATGTAGCACCTGTATAGCGCCAGTGTAGTGCCTATCTAACACCTGTATAACACCTATCTAGATAGGCACCAGATTAGATAAAGAGGACAGATTTGGAAAAAATGCTGGGGGGGGGGCAAACTGCTGACTCAGGGGGTCAAAGCCCCCCTAGCTAAGGCCCTGATCCCACCTCAAAGGGTTGCAGACATTGTGTGAGATCCAGCTGAACATATACACATCCTTGAGAATTAACTAAGTGCCCATTGCTCCCTGGTGGCTTTTGACTGGGAGAGTGCCCACTCAGTGGATGCTAAAGCAGGGGTTTCTTGGTTGTCTTCAAGGACAGCAAGGGAGGGAAGAAGAGAAAAAAGACTGGAAGGGAAGAGAATTTGATTACTAGTCCGGTTGGCATGGTTGTTCTAGGATATTGGGGTGCTTAATACAACACCAGCGGGCTTCCTAAAACACAAGCATGGGTCATGGCAAGCTCAATGCAAAGCAAACAGAGATCAGTTACAGAGTAAACAATGAGTCTGTGACTCAGTTTTCTATAGACTAAATTCCCATAGGAAAATATAAGGGCTTTGTAGGATGAACTCATCACGGATCGTTCTTTTGTGCCTTCATGGCTGTTTAGTGATCATCCCCCCCCCCAGTGCGGATGGGGGCTTCTGCTTGTTTTACGTACTCCTGAGGGTGAGGCAACAGGGGCCAGCACCTCCATTAACATGCACTCAGTTTGGCCTTGGAGTGGTAAGGATAACTAGGGACCCTCTCTCTCTCTTTCTGAAACCTTTATTGGCATATCAAACGATTAACAATTGTACTTTAGCATTGACATGACAATTTGCATAACACTCAACAATTTAAACAAGATACTAGAGATATTTAAATTCTGACAGTGTTACTTTAAGGATCTCGGATAAATAACCAGCAACAGCTGCAGTTAAGGAATCACAAACATCACTCATAAACTTGGAGAGTATAATATCAGAGGGGATAAGGTCAGAAGGGATCCAAGAATCAAGGTAATGATTCCGAATATCAAAGTGTGCTGGGCAAAGAAAGAGTATATGAAATAAAAAACCAGGAGTCTCATGACAAAAGAGACAGAGCCTTTTCTCCCGTGGAATGTTAAAAAAACGGCCAGAATGAACTGCCGAGGGGAAAATATTGAGGCGAGCTAACATAAAGGCTCGTCTATGTAACGGATTGGTTAATGTATAAAAATAATTAGATGCATGATTAAAGGATGGGGCCAAACCAAGGGAAAGAGGGGAACAAACAGAATTGAGACTATTACTTAGATAATTGAATTCAAATGCTAAGAGCTTGTCTTTTATCAATGAATATGCTCTTGGAAGACTCATATCTGCCAGGGATTCCAATGAGAGGTCGAGAGAAGCAAGTTTATTTTCTATCAACCGAAACCAAGAAGAAAAATAAGAATCTCTTAACAAATCATATAATAAGGAACCGGAATGAGAAATTAAAAACAGTTTAAGCCAATATTTAAAAGTAAGTAACCAGGCTGTAGTTGTTGGAAGATGGATACCTAATTCTAGGATAATTGTGGAGGCACGAATTAAATTTGGAATCCCTAGAATTCTACGAAAAAAAGATGCTGCGATCTGATCAATATCCTTATTAATTACTTTAATCCAAATCGGGGCACCATAAAACAAATGATAAAGAATTTTGGACTGAAAGATCTGGATAGCAGCAGGAACATACTGGTTACCTTCATTATAAAAAAATTTTAAAATTGCTTTAAGTTGGGGAGAAAGAGATGAAGTGATAACTTTCTTATGAAGAGACCAAGAAAGTTTATAATGAAATATAAGACCCAAATATTTATAAGACTGGACTTGCTTATATATATTTATTCCAAAGGATAAATCTTTGGAAACCCTTGGAAGATGAAGCCAAGGAGGGATTTGGTCAGCCATAAACCAGTTCATATGTTGGACTAGCGCAGAATTACTGGGGCCAATTCTAGTATTAAGGTCTTCTATTATTATCAGCAAAGCAGAAGGAAAAGCTTTTAAATTTTCTTCTATACTTTTTTCAAGAGATTCCCATAGATTGGAGGGAGTAATAGCAGCAGGGGGGATATACACATTAAACAGCAAAATCTTAAAAAAAATTATCTGTAAAAGAAAAATTTGACAATACAAAGATTGAATTGGTATATGAGTAAAGGAAAAAGGTGATGATAACTTTACAAGACAACAAAGTCCAACACGTGGACGTCCCAAAATATTATTTTTGAAAGCGGGTAAATGGTAGGGAGTATAACCAGGAATGGACGGGGAAGACAAAGACCATGTCTCCTGAAATAAAATTACATCAAAAGTTTTCAGATAATTGATGAAATCTTTATCTGAAACTTTTCTGGACCACCCCGAAATGTTCCATGAAATTATAGTAATAGTCATAACGTTGTGCAAGGAAGGAGAACAACAATCAGTTAGTCAACGGGGAGAGGGGAAAGCAGAATGACTTTTAGGGGAAACTTGAGGATCGTGTGAAACCTCTAGCTGAGTTATAATTGAGTTAGGAGGGGTGATCTGAGTATCTAAAGGAGGGCCAGATGTAAATTTGTTAATCTCATTGTTTTTTAACGTACTGGAACCAATAAAATCAAAATTTAAAGGCGGGGATATTGAGAGGAAGCATCAATTAAACGAAAAGAGTCAGATAAAGAACTTTTCTTAATAATACAAGTAGGAAAAAGGAATGTATGTGAAAGGGGCATCGGATTCGGGTTAGAGGGAACAACTGGAAGAGATAGAACATCATTTGGAATCAAAGCATCAGTAGAGATTTCTAAATTCGACATAATAGGCATTGGAGAAGGCTGACTAAAACAAGGATCATCCGGTCCTACAGAAGAATTAGACAACAGGTTTGTTTTGGAAAATGCAATTTCTGGTTTAGCAGCCTCCAAAGGGCAAGGAAGGGGAAATAATTTGGAAGCAGACAAAGAGCAATCCAAAAGGGGTATAGTAGAGGAACCATTCTTTGCCGAACTGTGCTGACGCAGGAACGTCCATATTTCCTCCTTGGAGAGAAATTTTAGATGGAACCAGTTTGGTTATGGAGGTATCACGAAAATAACGATGGACAGATATACCTACTTCCTGGAGAGATCTGGAGGTGGCAAATAAGAGTCTCGGAATATATGAGGAACGAAATTCCAGGAGGAGACGAAGAGGGCGACGAACAGAAGGTAGATGGACTGAATTCCGTAAATCCACCTTAGAAACAGGAATATTCAGCAAGGAGGCTAGATGTCTTCTGGCCAAATGGATTATAGACCAGGCTGGGTGTCTCCTGGGTGCCAGTTGATCAAAAGATAGCACAGCTGCAGAAGCTTGATAAACCAGTTGGTTTGAACGTTCCATCGAAGTTGCAGAGACAAACTTAGAGTAAGATGTTGAGGCTAAAGTAGAATGTCTCATCTCCAATGCAGATTGAGAAAAATTTTTAACAAAAAAGTTTGATAGCTTAGAAATCATTTGGTGTTGCTCCTTTAAAAGGCTCAATATATGGGAGATCTGAGAAAATATAGAAGATACCGTCTGGGCCGTCAATTGAGAATATTCTTTAAGCTTCGTAGATAATTCACAAGGATCTCCATTAATCATTCGTGCACTCCCCACCAACTGAGAAGACTGCTGAGTTTCCAGCAGAGGTTGTTCTTTCAAAAGGGGAGACACAGGCTGGAAAAACTCTTCCAGAGACGACTGACTCATAGAGAGTTCTTTGAAATTAGAGTTGTAGGAAGGCATAAACTTCTCTAATTTAGTTTGTTTCAAAGAAGGTAATGATGGCTCAAGGTCAGGGCTAGACGGAGACAAAGCTCTTTTACGCCTCATTTGGAAAGATTGATTAGCCGTAGTTTTACAAACAATTGAGCTCTGCACAAGGAAATGGCAGCCAAATAACGACAGACTGACGATAAACAAACTCAAGGGCAAGACATATCAAACTCGAGCACTTGAAGTCTGTAAAAGCAAAAACATGCTGGGAAGAAGTTCCTTAGTTCACGAGCAAGCAAAAATAAGACAAAAAACTCTCCAAATTGGCAGGGAAAATTAAAACAAAGTACAGTTACCGGAGCTCCGAATTTCAACGCCCTGTGGCTTGGACTCTCCCACCAATTAGGGACCCTTATTTTTCATTACTAATGAAGTTGCTTACAAGTCAAGAAGCTCCCAGGATGTGGCTTTTTTTACAGGTTCAAGTGTGCTGTAAGATGCAACCATTCATGGAATGTCCCAAGAAACAAAAGCAAAGGCAAGCCTTCTTGCAAACCAGTCAGCTAGAATGAGGGAGGGGAAGTGATTGCTCTGAGCAACCGAACAGTGTACTTCCTTGAGGCCTGCGGAATCTGAGGCCTCTGGCCACTGGTCCAAACTGATTATCACTGGGTAGGTCTTTTGGTAGGCACATTCCATTGCATCCATGTGCAGTTAAGCAGGCCAGTTCAAATAATAGTGTGTCAATAGTTGTGCTTCAAATAAAAGTGTGTCAACCAACAATCCAGAGGAAGGGAAAGTAATCATTTGCTCGGTTTTGTGTCAGAGCATGAGATGTAGAGTGGAATGTCACAGAAAAAGTAGTCTATTTGGTCGGAATGACAGAAGTCCAGGGCAAAAACCAAGGCTGCGTTAAATGGAGTTGAATATTCCAGTAATCCAGCAGTGTTGGCAGCCTGCTGCCACTACTGGCTACGAGTGGGACAGCAGGTAAGCTGGCACGGGGGCTGATTAGTGGATGGAATGGGAGAGGGGGGGGGGAAAAAGGGAGCATCTGGGTGAGGAGTGCATGGGCAGGAGGTGGAACAGAGGACAGTGCGTGTGGGTACTGGTGGCAGAAACATGCTTCGGTAACATAATCCATTCCTTCATTGCTCTCTCTCCTCTTTGAACCTGTACCAGCAAAATGGCTGGTGTGGATCTGAGAAGAACTATTTGGGTAGCAAACGATTGCCCTATGCTAAGGGAACAAATGTTCCCTCACTTGGAGGAGAACTCCTTGTCTGCCCAGCCCCTCACAGGATGCAGCTTTTGCTGTATTAGTGTGGCTGCATCATTACTGGAGGGAAGGGCTAGTTAGGATAGGGCCTTGGGTCTTTCAGAGTTATAAACAAATGCATCTGGAGAACACCACGCATGTATGAAATGAAATGAAAAGGGGTTTCAGAAAATCTTTGAAATGGTGGAAGAGGTGGAACAGATCTCAATGAATGTGAGTTTCATTTCTTGATTTCTGGAGACACCAGTTCACCAAAATAATGAACACCATTCAGTATGAAAGGAATGTGAACAAATTCATAGACAACAAATTGTGATGCCGAGAGAAATATTGGCAGACTTGTCTAATCTTTTCAGTTTCAGGTCTTTTCAATCTCAGGCCAAAGGAAAACAAAACTCATATTGGCTATTTCTTCAGGTTTCTTTTCTCCCCTTTAGTCATAGGTCATTATGACTTAATTGTTATTTCAACAATTGGTACATACATGGCTAGATAACTTGTGCTTGTGTCAGAAACAGCAGGAGGCTAATGTGATCGAACAAAAACATAGAAACTTTCCAGCACTGGCATAGCTGTGCCAATGGGATGTATGGGGCATCCTGCAGTTGAGTGGCACTCACAGAGCCCTCCTCAAAGTAAGGGAATATTTGTTCCCTTACCTCGAAGCTGCATTGCCCTTATGTCAATGCTGGAAAGTGAGTTAGGATTGCGCCTTTAAAAACACACTTTCTGGTGAATATCATCTTCCAGAGATGTTGATGCTAAACCTACAACATGTTCTTCCCAAGTGCTCTCCAAAGTGCCCCCTGCAATTCCTTGTTCCTAAAGCAGTAGATCAGGGGGTTTAACAGTGGAGTAATGATAGCATAAAACACAGAAACCAGGCGATCTTCATCCAAGGAATGATTGGAGGAGGGTCGCAGGTAGCTGTAGATGATGGTGCCATAGAAGATGCTCACCACAGTGAGGTGAGAAATACAAGTGGAGAATGTCTTTATCCTACCACTGGCTCTGCGGATCTTGAGCACAGAAGAGACAATGAGGATGTAGGAAAGAAGGATCAGGGAGAAAGGCACAATCATAAGAAATGCAGAGACGGTGAAGATCATCAACTGGACAAGAACTACATCAGAGCAAGAAAGATGCAGAATAGGAGGAATGTCACAGAAGAAATGGTCAATTTCATTGGAGTGACAGAAAGTTAGGGAAAAGACCAGTGATGTGTTGATAACAGAATTGAAGTTGCCAATAATCCAGGAAGCTGCAAGCAGACTCCAACATATGGGCTGGCTCATGATCAGTGTATACTGGAGAGGATGACAGATAGCAGCATAACGGTCATATGCCATCACTGAGAGGAGCACACACTCTGTACTTCCTAAAGTGGCAAAGAAATACATTTGTAGTGCACATCCTATGAAGGAGCTGGACTTGTCCCCCAGCAAGAGGTCCCACAATACCTTTGGGAGTGTGGTGGATGTGGAACAGATCTCAATGAAAGAGAGATTGCCCAAGAGAAAGTACATGGGAGTTTTGAGGCATTGGTCAACTCTGATCAATATAATGATGACTAGATTCCCTGCCAAAGTCAACAGGTAGATTAACAGGCCTATAGCAAACAGAAGCCTCTTGTTCTTTGGGTCAACAGATAATCCCAAAAGGACGAATCCTGTGATACCTGTTTGGTTCTGTCTTCGTATAGGATTGGTGGAGTCCATCTTCAATTAGAGTTCTTTGGTAGGACAGGACATAGCAGTTTCTACTGTGAATGCTGGCTATTTCACAAAGCAAAAATAAAATGTAATAGTACACCTTCAAAATCCATGGCACTTTACACTCAGGAAACAGAATCGTATGGGCTAGATCATTACAAGAAGAAATACAATCATGCAATCTACAGCTTTCTGGGGGGGGGGGAATAACTGTTCTCTTATCTCCATGTCACTCCATGTCATAAAATAGTCACTGTCTTCTTATCTCCATGCCTATACACAGATCGATGCAAGAGTTGGTTGGATTCAGAGTTCACTGGTCCCTTCCCAAATCCTTTCAAGCTTTTCTTCAATAGCATAAAGTTGCAAGTGTGTCAGTTTAGTGAAAATGAAAGCTGAAAGTTTTGAGAGAGTGACTGAAAGCTGAAATCAAACTTGAAATGGGAAATCCTATTGTCAGGATCTCAGATCCTCAAACCATCCATGGACGATCTTTTGCGCCCAGAAACTTATGTCAGCAGTTATGTCGACTTAAGTCAGACAGAACCTTCAGCTTTCTCCAGCTTCATTTACTACTGAACTCTGAATAAATCATTTTTAAAGTTTATTAAGATCAGATAATTGTCCCCAGGGATGACAGAGATAATAGGCATGGTATAAAGAATTCACTTGGGTTGACAGAATAGTCCTTCGTGTGGGAGAAAAATCTAAGATATAAATAAAGCATACCCTTGACTTTAGATGTTAGTGAGGTTTCAGAGAGCTGAGTGTGTCATAATTGTGGCAAGGGACTATTGAGAATAGAAAAGAGCTGCACATTATCTTTATAATGTGGCAACCACCAGCCATCCACATCAAACATGTTTTAATACCATCACATGGAGGAATTGGATGAGCATCCCATCCCAAAGGGTTGGAGGAATTCCAACTGAACACAAGCACTTTCATGTACACATTTGGTATGCTTGATTAACAGCTCAATCCTAACTAACCTCCCCCCCACCCCCCCAATGCAGTGCTGTTCCTCTTCACTGATACTGAGAAGGTATCGGTTTTAAACTGAAGACAGTATGAAAGCCTGGTGAAATGGCTATATGGATGGTTAGGTGGAGGGACTTCAACTGCCATATTCAGGGATTTGCTCCACCATTCCCTGTCAGTTCTTCAGGTCTGAGTTATTGAGAGCCCAGTCCTAGCCCCACCACACTACAGCATCCCTCCACCGAACCATCCATAGAGCTATTCACCATGCTTTCATAATGTCTTCTGTTGAAAATCGATACCTTCTCAGTAGCAGTGAAGAGGAACAGCAATACATATATTTAATGTACCAGGGATGTTGCCCAGTATAGCAGGACTCTGATCCTGAACTGGGGCATTGAGCAGCATTTGATCAGCCACTTAGTTGATGTGTGTGGTGTGAATTTTGGTAAAAATCTGCGAAACTTATGAGGCCTTTGTATATCCTATTTTTAGAGTACAGGTGTGCATCGTTTAATGATGGGGTTGTGGTCCCGCACACACTTCGTTAAGTGACACCGTTGTTAAATGACATCATCTCTTCAAAGTCTCTGGAGCATGTGGCCTCTGCAGGGCTCAGAAAAGCATTCGGAGGCAAGGGGAGCACAGCTCCTCTCAGCTTCGGAGGTTTTGGGGGTGTGACAAGGATCAGCGACGGACCGTCATGCATGCAGTTCGTCGCTGATTGGAATGTTGTTAAGCAACATTCACCTGTAGCTAAACAAAAGAACACCTGTGAGATGGGTTCCTAGGAAATTGATCTTGACCAATTAACTCTTTATCACTTGGCCTTTTTTCTCATTTATAATAACTTGATGTGATTATCACTTGCAGAGCTCTAACATGGGCAGAGCCAGAGGGGCACCTGTACTGGGCACTAAGCTGGGCGGGTGCATGACTGCCCCAGGCTCCACCCTATTTACAGAGGAGGCAGCTTCACAAACCCTGTTCCTTCTCCTTTAGAGGCTCCCTTCACAGGAGAAGGAATGGGGCCATTAGACCACAGCAGTGAGCATTCCACCCTTTGGGGAGAACCCAGAAGTGACATCACAATGTTACATGACATCATGCTTGCTGGAAAAATAAAAGTTTCCTTTTGGTGATGGGGAGGAAGCAGAGTAGAGCAAGCAGCGGAACCCCCCTTTTGGGTATCACCCCAGAGAACCTCCCTCACCCAGCTGACTGCTAATCAATAAAAAAGACAAAGTAGCGGAGGTTTGTTATATCTGTATAAAAAGAAGTTGTTTACTCACGGTTCCATTGAATGCATATTTACAGCATCTGATTAGGATCAGAGGTTCAGCTTACACTTAGGGATAGCAAGGGATGACACTTGCTAACATTTAGGGATTGCAAAGGAGATGAGAAAGAAAAGCTGGGGACGGTAAATATGAGATCAATTCCAAAAGTCATGGACTAGTAGCCTTCTTCCGTACTAGCTGGGCTCTAGTGTTCAGCTCAGGCCTCAGAATAATAATGTAGAACTTTGGAAGAAAGATGCAACTCAACAACCCACCACTGGAGGTCAAGATGCAGAAGACCTCCACAGCCACCATGTATTTCCCCCTGGTGCTCAGGTAGCTGGGGACAAAAGATACCCAAACACTGCAGAACACCAACATGCTGAAAGTGATCAGTTTGGCTTCATTAAAAGTATCAGGCAGCTTCCTGGTCAAGAAAGCCACAATGAAGCTGATCAAGGCCAAGCATCCCATGTAGCCCAGGACAATGTAGAACATGAAGACTGACCCTTCATTGCATTGTATAATAATTTGGTCAATGTGGGAGTGCATGTCAAACTCTGGGAAGGGGGGAGATGTTGCCAGCCAAACCACACAGAGGCCAGCTTGAATGAGAGAACACAGAATGATGACTGAGACTGCCAGCCTCTTCCCCACCCATTTCCTCATGCTGTTTCCTGGCTTGGTGGCCATGAAGGCCAAAATGACAGTGATGGTTTTGGCCAACACACAAGACACAGCAACAGTGAAGACCATGCCAAATACTGTTTGGCGGAGAAGGCAGGTCACCTTCCCTGGCCAACCAAGGAATAGGAAGGAACACAGAAAGCAGAGCAGCAGAGAAGAGAGAAGAGTGCAGGTGATGCCCCAGTTGTTGGCCTTGACAATGGGAGTATTCCGGTGTTGAATGAAGCTCCACATCACCAAAACTGTCAGCAGGGCAAGGAAAAGAGCAATGGAAGACAAAAGGATTCCCAAGATCTCATTGAAGGATAGAAAGATTAAAACTTTGGGGATGCACTGATCCTTGCGACTGTTTGGGTACTGATTTTCTGGGCATTTGTCACACTGTTCTGCATCTGAAAGAAATAAGCAAATCTCCATTTCAGCATATCTATATTAGCTCATTCAACTTGATGGGATCAGCATCTTGTAACTAGCAAGAAATCTGGCATTATAGAGAATTCAAGAAGCTCACTGAAAAGAAAGTAATAGCAAGTTTTGCTTTTGAAACAAGGAGTCATTGAACTGAATTAATTCAATTTGACTCTTTCAAAATCCATCAACAATGTTCAGTGGCTATAATTAGACCATCATCAGAACGTTTCACCTGGGGATATGTGATCCAGTCTTTGCAGAGTATTACAGCGCAATCCTCAGCTCCCAGGGTGATCCCATGTGTGCCCATGGCAGCCGGGGGTGGCACCTCGGGAGAAAGGGATTCTTGTCGCCTTCCCCCGGGTAAGGGAAGTAGCCCCAGAATAGCTTACCTCACTCGATTCACTGCCGAGTGAGGTAAAAGCGTTTGTGTCTGGCAATGAGCCCCACACGAACACTCAGGATCCACCAGTCTGCTCCACCGGTCCCACCTCCCTCCCTCCCCATGGAACGCCTCCACCTCCCTCTCTGTGCCTCCCAGCTCCCCGTCACGCCTGCTCCCTACCTTCTCCCCATCCTCCGCCTCCTCCCCAGAACGCCTCCTCCCTGCATCTCCCAATGCCTCCGCTTAACTTACTGTGGCTCGGTGATCCATGTGACTGCCAAGCAGCAGAGCGCAGATGCCCACCTGATGCTAACCCAGCACTAGGTGGTGCTGGGCTACCACTGGCGCTTGCCCAGCAGTAAGCCTCACAAGCGTGTCTTACGGCACGTTTGTGACATTGTGCACCGGTGGTTAGCCAGTGCGCTGAGCCCAGGATTGGACTCTTACACTTCAGACTCTTTTTTTTATTTTTTGAAGCATGAAAAAAGAGTTAGTGACAGAAGCCACAGGATTTTTCTGACCCACCAAGTTTTCTTCCAGGGAGTAAAGTACCTCTTTTGTTGGTGAGTGGAACTCACAAAGTGTTCTGCTTTATAAGAAAAATATTGGTATGCTGGACAGAGGCTCTTGCCTTGTGTAAAAGGAAATTTGGCAATGTCCTAACAGAGGATTGACCTGTTTTTGAGTGAAGTCAAGCAAGAAAGCCCTTCTCCACATGAATCAAGGTGATTAAAATATTTATAAACTGATCAGTGCTATTGAAAGAAATGTGGTGTTTGGATAATTTGATGTCAAATGTTAGGCTGTTGAGTGTATCTGCTAAGCAAGCTTTGTAGTTTTGGCTGTCCTATTAAAATGAAAACCACACTTTTCAATGGGGAATATCTCAGAATGAATGAGTTAGGCAGCAATCCTATATGCACTTACTTGGGAATAAGTCTCATTGAACTCAGTTTACAGCCCAATCCTACCTAAAGTGCCGCTGTGCGATCCAGTGGGGTCGGTGCAGCCTCCGCTGTATCCAGGGCTGGAATGGAGGCAGCTGGAGATCTCCTTGAGGTAAGGGAGAATTTGTTCCCTTACTCATAAGAACTTAAGAACAGCTCCACTTGATCAGGCCATAGGCCCATCTAGTCCAGCTTCCTGTAACTCACAGCGGCCCCATCAAATGCCCCAGGGAGCACACCTGATAACAAGAGACCTGCATCCTGGTGCCCTCCCTTGCATCTGACATAGCCCATTTCTAAAATCAGGAGGTTGCACATACACATCATGGCTTGCAACCCGTAATGGATTTTTCCTTCAGAAACTTGTCCAATCCCCTTTCAAAGGCATCCAGACCAGATGCCATCACCACATCCTGTGACAAGGAGTTCCACAGGCCAACCAAACACTGAGTAAAGAAATATTTTCTTTTGTCTGTTCTAACTCTCCCAACACTCATTTTTAGTGGATGTCCCCTGGTTCTGGTGTTGTGTGAGAGTGTAAAGAGCATCTCTCTATCCACTTCATCCTTCCCCTGCATAATTTTGTATGTCTCAATCATGCCCCCCTCAGGCGGATATTCCTTATCAATCCCCTGCAAACTCTATAGGTCTACTTGGAACTGTGCAAACTTATTCATAGGTGCAGAACCAAGTAGCCCCATGTAGAATTTTGAGGTCTGGGAGGGGGTGAGGATGCAGAGGAGGCCTGCTCTGCCATCCCTGACTCCTCCCAGTTCTGAGCAAACATTTTTTTTCATCCTCATGTAGAAATAATGATAAAAATGATAATAGCAATAATAATCAGTAAGTAGCTTTGCAGTCTTTCACTCACCCATCTGCACTGAAATCCCATCTTCAGAGCACTGGACACAATCATAGCAACAAATCTGCTGCCCCTCGCGAACAAGCCTATTCTGGTCAGGATGGCACTTCTCAACACATCTGGACTGGGGTACCATCTAAGAATGATCACAGGGAATGGGTGTGTGTGTAGGTATCAACTGGATGGTACAGATTGCTATGATGTTCATTTTTCTCCATTTAATGACATACCTAGTCCTCTGTTTACATTCATGTGCCCTCAAGGTAAACAGCTATTTTATACCTTCCTCTTATCAACTCTATAACCAGACCAACACTGGGACTCTTTGGACCTGCACCAGCTCTTCAGCTGGCACAAGTCAGAGGAGACAAAGGGCGCCTGTTGGTTGGCTCCAGAAGGGATAGCTTCTGACACAAGTCACTTGTGCCACGTTCCACACCCTCCTTCCTCTGAAACCCGATCTTCCCAAATCTGCCCCAAACCTCCCACCCCTGACCCCATTCTGCCCACCCTGCTGATTTACCAAGGACCTTCAGAGGATCTTCTCTTTGCAATCATGGTGAGAGGGTACCCTTGCCATCCAGAGTGGTAGCCTGCAAGCAAGCAGCTATGAGCACTTCCCAAACAGCTCTTACAATGCTGTAACCGTATTCCACCACCAGGACACTAGTCCTGGAGGCACACTGGTATGTTAAGATTGGGCCATTAGAGTAGCATCCTGTTCATGTCTACTCAGAAGTCATTTCTACGGAATTAAATGGAATTCCATTTTTTCATAGAATTACAGCCTCAGCCTCCCCTGCAGTCTCCCAATTCTTGATTCAGAAAACATCATCATCCTCCCCACCTGCTTGAACCTGGGATTCCACAGGATGGCACTTCCATTCAAGGTGAATTCTCTGCCTGCAGGAGCCAGGGGATCCATCCTGCCAACACTGATGCTCTTGAAGGAGTGATTGGGGAATGTGACTGTGTTGATGATATCCAATGAACTTGCCAGATCTCCCTGCTGGTCGAGAGAAATTTCTTCCCCGGCAGTGTTGTTGAAATGGACATTTCTCAGGAAAGAATTGATCTGGGTCAGAAGGTGAGAGGTAGAAAGACAGATAAATAGAAAAACAGATTGTGTGTGTGTATATGTGTGTGTGTGCACACACATGTAGACACACATGCCAACCGGACAAAAACAGGTGAATCCGAGTCATATGAACCTTGTTAGCTGCTTGTCAGTTGACTTTGGGGAGAGTCACTCCAGCTGCTGCTTTTGGAAATGTATCTCACACACCTGCTCAGAACAGGAATTATTGCTCTCTTAGTTCCGTGAGATGGTATCTAGTGGTGAGCATTTCATTATGAATGAAGTTCAGTGTTTTACATTGAAGCAAAGTTGGGAGGGTTTTCTCTTTTTTGGAGAGTATAAATCAGATCTTTGCTACAAAGATGGAATTGCAGAATTGAGCAATTGTAGCTGTCTATTCCCATCAGTTCAGCTTCCTACTTTTTTGTTGACTCGTCACAGATGAAACAGCCTGGGATGTGTGGTGCATGGGGACCTTTCACCCTTCTAGGAAGGCCTTTGTTCAATGTCTTTGTGTTGTGCCTGGTCTTTGTTGAATATGAGCTGGCCTGGCCCAGGACATTGTGCCACTCCTCCAGTGTGACCTCTCAAACCTACACCCCCCAGAAAGCTTTAATGTAGGATAGGTGTTGGAAGGATATGTCAATACCTGAGTGCTTGGGGGAAGCATGGCATGTGGTGGGTGTGCCTGGTTCTACTCAGCTGTGAAGCACAGAAGGTAAATTTTCCCTATTTTGATGCATTTAACTTTTCATTCCCTGCAATCTCTGATATAAATTAATTTTACTGTGCAGTTATAGCCTATACCTTGGGTTCCTTCATGCTCAACCCCCTGGTGGGTCCCAAATCACAGTTTGAGAAACACTACCTTGTATTCATTCATGCTCAGCCCTCTCATGCTCAGAGTTCCCATTATTTTGCACCATGAGGTGGATGTTTCTCTAGAAGCCCAATCCTATGGCTCATTTATGACATAGAGAGGACATCTCGCTTTCAGAAATGCCTTTCCACGGCTCACTGACAACGGCCATTTTAGAGACATTGCAGCAAACAGCAGCAGTGGTGGTAGACACTTGTTAGGTCTGATACTACCTAATTCCTCACATGACCAATGCAGAGGCCCCAATGCAGCTCCTGCTTAATCCTGTGAGGGAAGTTCTGACTTTTCCAGGATAAACCTGTGCCTGCTCAAAAGGGCTACTCAGACCTGTGCCAGCTCTATATGTGACACACTTCTGTGAGGATGCAGTTCAGGGGATCAAAGCCAGGAAAGGGTCAGGATTTGAGGGCTACTGCTGCTGCTGGACCCACCCACTTCCCAGTCCCAATCTGCCATACTCCCTGCACCATTGCCACCCCATGCTGCCTACCCCACCTGGCCCTCTCCTCCTCATCTCCCTCCAACCACCTACATGCGCTTACTAGAACCAGCAGGTTTCCATTGCCTGTGTCATACGGACCTGGCTGTTCACCACTTCTGGCAGTGACCGCACCACGAGATTTGGCAAGTCACCTTTGGAAAAAGCCAGAAAGCACTCAGCATCATCAGGATCGGGCTGTTAACTTCAGATCACATGATGCCACAGTGTGTAAATATAGGCGAGTTCTGAATAACTTGTAACTTACAAAGCTCAACACAACCCATTAGTGAGAAATGCTCAGAAGCAAGGAGCAGGCCAGAGGATTTGTGCAGATATCATTACACACTTGGGAATAAAACCCATTGAATAGAGAGGAATTTCTTCCATCCCTACCAACTGGTATAAGAGGCACCTTTTAAAATGTGTCCTCATGTTTAGCAGATGGCAAGTAACTGTCCCTCATCACCCCAGCATGGCATCTTTTCAATGGCTATTGCTGGTGCTTTCTCCATGTTTTTTGTCTTTCTTTCCAGATTGTGAGCCCTTTGGGGGATGGGGAACCATTCTTTAATTTAGCTGTGTGAGCTGCTTTGTGAATTACTTTTTGCTTTTTTAAAAAAGGATATAAATATTCTTAATAATGATGATACTTCTGAGTAAAGAAGCTCTGGATTGCACTATTGCACTATTGGTTTATCATCAGCTAATGTAGAAATTCATCTATGACTACAAGTACTTTCCACTGCCTTCTGCACATGAATTAGGAACCAGAATCCAGCCAGTGTTTGTGTCAAATTCGCTTTTGGTTTTATTATGCTCAAATTGAGAGATAGTCCGACCTGCCATGGGTGGAGATTCCAGATGCTCAATGTAGCTCTATCGCTGATGGCTTTTGGCTTGGATCTTGATGAAAACATGGCATGGAGAGCATGTGCGACAGAATACACAGCGTTGTAGATACTGTAGCTCTGACCAGTCATTTGCATTTCAAACACATATGAAGGGAGATTCCTCAACTTCTCCTTTCCACTGCAATTTACTTCTCTACTCACAGAGGACAAGGGGAGAAAACATTTAAATGCTGAAGACCAAAACTGTGGCATGAAATAAAGCTTTGATTGGTAAGGGTTGATTGTCTCCAAGAAATCTTCATAACCTGGCATATCATTTGAGTGGAGGGCAAAAGATAACATACCATTGAAGGTTTTGGGTGTAAACTGAGCCAGATAATTTACATATGCGAAATCCCACTGAGCTGTAATGATCCAAACCTTTTCTATTGGCTTTCTTAATTCATTTTCATTGACCACTAGGACTCTTCGGAAAATCTCCATTAATCGTGCATCCCCGTTAACAAGAATCACATTGCTTCTGCTCAATAGCAGAGTAGAATTTATTCTTTCTGTGGTCGGAAGTAGGAGATCAATAGATGGATCCCAGTATCTCTTTAGTGTTGGTATCATTTCTGTAAACTCAATACAAATGTTGTTCTCCAGGAGCCTAGATGTCAAGCTCTGCAGGAAAATTGCCCCAATTTCATCATCTGAAACAATGACACCAATCCATGTCCATCCAAAGTGCTTAAGGAGATGAAGAATCCCATCATGCTGAGAATTTCCAGTTGGAAGCATGTTATGGAGTAAGGGAAACTGAGTTTTATCACTCAATACATGGTGAAAGGAGTTGTAATTGAACTAAGGGGAAAAGGCAACAGTATTTTTAGAGATGACAGAAACCTTCCTCTCCTCCTGAGTTTCAAAATCTTTCTCCCAATCTCTAGCAAGAGGGAACGCGCCCCTCAAGGTTTTGGAATCTGCACCAAATATTGTGAAATCTGAATGTCCTCTAATGCTTTGCTATTGGCAGGAGTATTGAAGGGCTAAGTTCAAAGTATAGAGAAATACATGTAAATACATACATATCTCTCAATACAGAGAAATTTGGATTCTTTCCACATGAAGAGAAATATTTAACTAAACACACAAAAGCACACCCACACAAAAGCGCGCGCACGCACACACACACACACACACACACCACTTCTGTATTCATAACATCCCTTCTAAACAGAGCAAAAAAAAAAAAAAAAAGAGTTTCTTTTTCTAATGTATGCTGGTGCAAGTACCAGGTAGCTACCTGAAGAGGACCTGGACAGAGCCAAATGGGCAGAGCCAAATTTTTTAGCTTGGCTGCTTTGGAGGAATGAATTAACGAGTAAATGCAGCAGTTGGACTGCTCCCTTCATTTCCATTAATCAAGTGCTATGTTCATTTCAATGAAGAAACATACTTGTGGAAGTTTGTAGGTATTTAAGATGCTGGGCATGTGGATTGTATTTTGGGGGATGAGCCCTCCAATGATGGCCATGAGCTTGTGTTTCTGGCCACAATGGTAATTATAGCGACACCCTGTGAAAAGGAGATTCAGAGTGCCATAAGCGTTCCCCATTGAATTCAAGAAATCTGGAAAGATGATGCGTCCCAGCGTCTTGTTGGATAAGAGGTTGGCATTCCTGTTGATCTCATTTATGGCAAACTCAAGAGCAAGAGCTTCATGGTATTTCCTGAAGAACATACTGCAATGAGATTTTCACCTGATTAAGGCACATGCAATGAACTCTTTCACCTATAGAAACTGTTGGAGTCATGCCTTGTAACAGCAAAGCCCTCACACCATTAAAGGATCATGTTAATGTTTTGAATAATTTTGTTTTCCACGTTTTTTTTTTAATCCTCTAAAATTCTCCCTTTGACTGCTGTGATGAACTCACCAAATTTGATTTTATTTACTGCAAGCTGATGTCAGCTTTTCATATAGCACAGACTTTAAACATAGCTACCTAGATAAACAGACATTGCATCTGAATGTCTGTGTTATGCTTAGATAGTCCCTCCATTGAATCCTAATCCACACTGTGATATGGTACATCCCAACCACAGGATGAACACCTCAGTGATGAATAGAGATTTATTTTGTGTTTGGCCAGAGTAACTGGGGAAGGACTTGAGCTGAGGCAGGAATTGAATTCCTTTGGTTTCTTCTAGCTTCTTCTTATTTTAATTATTTATTTAAAAGATATTTATCCCAACTTTCCTCTGCTGGAGCACATGCCCTATGCAGCTTACAATTTAAAGATAAAATATATCCTTAACAATATCAAAACAATGAATAAAATCAGAAAATTAAATAAAACCAATTTGAAAAGGGCAAAAACACTCAAGGATCTTCTATGAAAGCACAGGAGGGAGACAAGCCATCACCCAAATGTCAGACAAAACAAAAAGGTTTTGAACCCTCACCAAAATTCCTTGGGGGTGGCGGGTTCCATAATTGTGGCACCACTACCGAGAAGGCTCACCCCCGTGCCACCATCCTCCTAATTTATACCACTATGAAAAATGTAGCAGAAAGCTGGCATAGGAATAATTTCAGGATGGCTGGATTTCTTCTACTCTAAATCCAAATTTAGAAAGATTTATTGCAAACTAAAAGTGACAGAAATGTTGGGGAACAAGAGGACTTGACTTGAACAGGAATCTAGTCACACACAAAGAAACAGAGAATTGTAACAAAAATGTCAGGAGTAATTGTATAATGACTGGATACTGTAAATGTATATTATTATTATTATTATTATTATTAACAGTATTTATATACCACTTTTCAACAAAAGTTCACAAAGCGGTTTACAGAGAAAAATCAAATAACTAATATCTAAAAAATAACTATATTGTTTCTGCATTCAGATATTATCAAGGAGAGGATGGCTGAAATAACTACTTACAGAAAGCTGAATGGCCATTTTGGTCTGGCATTAAAGGGAAGTTCCCTGAGCTCTGCTCGTACGAAAGATGTAAATTCACCAATTAGAATACCATCTAAAGAATTAGTGCCTTCAACGAAGAACTGCGAATCCCTTTGAGGGTCACAATTCATACTAACACTATGAGGCAGTTGCAGTAGCAAAGTTATCAGCAGTAATGGAATCAGCCTGCAGATCAGAAAGTCTTGTCCCCAGACATACTGGGCCCCCCTCATTGTGACATATGAGCCCATCATCAGTGCTATTACTGCTATCGGTATTCTTGAAAAGTGCTATAAAATGGACCACAAATCTGACAACTGTTACAGCTTCCCCACTACACAGACCCTGAAATTCCCTTCATTACAGCTCTGCCTGTTTTCACTGAAACTCTCAGACATGTGAAGCCCAAATTGCTTTGAACTGGGTCTTTATAACCCACTATAGAAGAGAAGAGTGTGTCACCTTGTGTGTTGTTACAAACTCTGCAAGTATCTTCTGCTAATCCTTGGCGTATTCGCTACTTGACCGATTATGAAAATTGCAGGATTGAGAATTGTTCTTCCCAAAGCACTTGAAGACCTGACAGGCTAAAGTAAACATTTTGGATGGATCCACAGTCAAAAACTTCTCTGCACTGGGGAGGAAGTAAAGGTCTCCAGTGCATGTTGGGTATGAAGCAGAATGTACTGAAAGAATAGCAACTAGCACAAGTGCTGAGGGAAAAAGGAAATTGTCAGTGACCAGAAGTTCAGATTTCCTCCCAAACCCATAACCTTTTTTTCTTTTTCTTGCATATTCTGAAGACATTGTGTGTGTCTCTGTGTGTATTTTCAATTCCATTTGTCTTCACTATCAAGAGCAGTGCTTTTCAACCTTTTTCACTTCACGGCACAGGAGGTGGCGCATGTCTGAGGAGACCCATAGGGGCCAGCGACCCTTACCCAGGGGTAAGGGGAAAAACTTCACCTTGCCTCTTGTTGAGCTGCTTCTGGCGCCTATCCTGCGCTGGATACAGCACAAGCCTCTTTGCTTGCCTGTTCCAGCACAGGATTCAATTGTGCTTAAGGCACATGTGAAAGGTGGCTACAGGAGATGAAATCCCACTTGGCAACAAATCAACTGCAGATTAGAATCTTATTGCCAAAGAAAGGACTGTTGTTTTAGTGGATCACATGCTGGAGTTGTACTGAGAAAATCCACATTGATATCTCAGCTTAACCATGAAGACTTCTGAGCAACCAAAGGCCAGTCAAAATTTGTCACACAAATTTATTTCTCAGGCTTTGTGGGAATAAAAGAGAAGCATGTGTACTACTCTGGGATCCTTAGGGTCACATATCATTATAATAGAAATATCATTTGTGGGGACCCCAAGAGAAAATTTCCATTACCCACCCAGTATCCTCTTTCTAAATATGGATATTGAAACTATAACAGTGTAGCTGTCCACACAAACATGTCCCATATTTCTGGCAAGCTAAGCTAATGGCGATCCAGTAGCAGAAAAGGTTTGAAATAAAAGTTTAAAAATTGAGAGCAAAAGGAGGAAACAATTTGCATTATGATTACATGACCTGCTTTGAATCAAGCTAGAACAGGGGTGTCCAAACTTTTTGGTAGGAGGGCCACATCAGCTCTCTGACAATGTGTTGAGGGCCGGGGGGGGGGGGAAGAATTAATTTACATTTAAAATTTGAATAAATTTACATAAATGAATATATTAGACATTGAACTTATATGAATGAAAGAAGGTCTTGCAATAGCACAAGGGCTATAAAAGGCCTTGCACAAAGTGAGGCTGGCCTTTCCTTTGCTGCCGCTACTGCATCACAGACATGAAACAGCAAGCAGTGGAGGGAGCCCTCGTCCCACAGTTCATGCCAGAGGTCAAACAGTTGTCCTCATGCTGAGAGCAGTTGTGTTGGGCCAGGCCAGGCTCCAGAAAGTCTCTGGAGGGCCAAGGTCTCATTGGAAACTGGGGGCTCCCCACAGGACAGATTGGGAGTCTCCGAGGCTGCAAGTGGCCCCCGGGCCAGGGTTTGAGCACTCCTGAGCTAGAAGGATCTAAATTTGTTGTGCTCATTAAGTTATAGCTCATCTGACTTTGCATGGAAAAATAAGTTTCCCAATATATTCATCATCCCTATTATACAAAGATATAAACCTAATCTATTCATGTGTGTGTGCATGCACATTCCAAATAAAAAATGTTAACAGATGTATGTGTGTACATTCCAAATAAAAAATGGTAGCAGATCTACAGGTGGAGCCTATTTATCCGCTTTAGTTCCGCACAATTAACAAAAAACGCGCTGTGCTAAATGCCATAGAGTTACACAAGTTTGCTACAGCCTGACACTTCCGGATGGAAGGAATCTAAGGTAGCTGTTCCCAATCCCCTCTGTACTCAGCCCTCCTGTTGCCAGCTGTCCTGCTTCTTTCGCAGTTGGAATGGTGAGCTTGTTTGGGAAACCTCATCCTCTGTGTTCCAGGCAGCCTACCAACAGCGCTGCAGGTTCTCCTCCTCCTCTTCACTGCTGCAGCCCTCCCTGGCCACCATCATGGAAGCGCCTCTGCCCCAGAGCATTCTGGGACTTATAGTCCAGCTCTCTGCTCACCTGTCTCTCCAAGGCTTCCCAAGGCTTGCTGGAGCAGGAGAGCCTGCATCATCTGAGGGGGAGGGAATTTGGCAAACACTCCCTGGGTTTTTTAAAGCAATCCCCACTCCTCCCCCTCCTGCCTCCCTCTCCTGAGCCCTCCCCATTACCAGCTGTCCCGCTTCTTTCACAGGTGGGATGCTGACCTTTTCAGAGTCCAGCCCTATGTGTTTCTACTCAGAAGTAAGCCCCATTGTAGTCAATGGGGCTTACTCCCAGGAAAGTGTGGAGAGGATTGTAAGCTATATCTCATGCTTTGCTTGGTGGGAAGGCTTGCTTGTGTCAGTGACTGCCTGCATCATCTGGGGGGGGGGAGGAATTTGGCAAACACTCCCTAGGTTTTTTAAAGCAATTCCCTCTGTTGCTACCATGCCTGCCCGTGCTTGTGTGTGTGTGTGAGAGAGAGAGAGAGAGCGAGCGCGCAGGGCACGCGATCCATCTTGCTGCACGTGTTCTGGTTACACAGGGATTTTCACCCCCCTCTTCAGCCTGTTTGCTGTCTCAGGGGCTCCAGGAATGATACTGTTCCTTCGAAAGGGGAACCCCCTTCCAGGGCTCCAGGGCTATTCCCTGCCTGAGTGAGGCAGAGCCTTTTTGCAGTGTTTTGGGCTGCCTGGAAACAGAGCGAGAGGCCAGTGCAGGGCAAAGGAGGCAAAGGTGTGTGTGACTTTCAGTACCCCCACTTCATTGAGTTGAGACAAATCCACAGATGAAAAATCCATGGATAAATAGGCTGCACCTGTATTTGTTAAAAGACAACTCATTCAATGTAGTTTGAAACATACTATCCTGTAATTAATGATGTTGCCCAATGTTTGTGGAAGTTATGGTAACCTTTTAAATTTTGGTGTGAGGGTGAGAGAGAGCTATACATGTATGTGCATGAGAGACAATAAACATACTATCCTATGGATTTAAACCCCTCAAGGTGTTGAGTCTGTACCTATGACCAGTGGTGGGATTCAAATAAATTAACAACAGGTTCTATGTCCTAATGAGCAATGAGCAACACAGCTTCAATTGTCTGCTGCAAAGGAAGTTGAAAGACTATGGCTGCACTCCTATACTGTACAGTACACTTTCCTGGGAGTAAGTCCCATTGAACATAATGGGACTTACTTCTGAGTAGATAGTCATAGGATTGCACTGTAACTTTAACCCAATGTCTAAATCCAAATTGCAAGGCTGCAATTCTGTCCTCTATAGTCTTACTTACAGGCCTCTGGTCACTAGTTTCCAAGGAGGATAAACATGCAGCTGAAATGCACACTTCAAATGGACATTTTTTTCTTGAATTCTCAAGGCAGTTGTATAATGAAATCAGGAAGGCACCAAGAAGAGGAGGTGGGAACTGCCAGGGCTCCAGGTTACCAACCTCTGGAGACACCACAGCAGCATAGCACCTTCACATCTGCACAAACCAACTTGCTGCACTGGGCTTTGAGTTGGGCCACCTTCCTTCTCAGTGGGAACTTGGTGATTTTTACCAGAGCAGTCAATCCTCTCAAGGATCTGGTTCACCTTTAGTGGTGAACATCTGGTCAGCAAAAGTGCACTGATGATGACACCTCATCATCAACCAAAAGCAACAACAGCATAGTAACATCTTTACATCTCCCCTTCTTTTTTGTTCTATTACAGCATTCCTCAGCATCTACCTCTCGCCATTTTGCATGGCCCACCTCTGGGAAGTACAACTGGAAGTAACTAGAATGACTTTATCACCAGTTATTTCCATACTAAGAGGCCAGACATGATGCAACAAACCACAGTAAGAGGCTCAGGCTACAATCCTATCCACTTTTTCCTGGTAGTAAGTCCCATTGACTATAATGGAACTTACTTCTGAGTAGACATGCATAGGATTGGGCTCCCAGGGTAGATGGGAGGTCTTTTTTGAGTGCAAGAAAAGCAGAACTGAGCCTCCTACCACTGTTTGTTGCATCGTATTGCTGGTCTCACTGCCAGGCAGTGGAGGTCTGGGGGGTGGGTCCTGCCATGAGTACCACTGGGCACCACCTCAAGTACCACTGGTGGTATGAGTACTACTGGTTGAGAAATGCTGCTCTATTGCTTTTACCACCCAGCCCCCAAAAGAATTTCAGTGAACTCTAAAGCTTCCCCCTCCAACTTCCAACTCTGCAATCCAATGCACGTCAACTCAGAAGCCCAACAAGATCAAGGGGAGTTGTTGACTTCCAGGGTTTGAGAGAGAATGGCAGCCTTGAAGGACAGTTTCACTAATGAGCAAAAAAAGTACTATGAGGGGACTGTTCTTCTAGGTTGCTGTCCGACAGGCAACAGCAGATACCCATCACTTTGGTCTACCCTAGTGGCGAGTCTCCCACAAGTTTGAGGGCTGCTACTGACCAGGGAGTGCAAAGCAGGGGCCTGCAGTGGGTGGGGAGGCAGGTGAGGCAGAACCTCCCCACCACAGTCCTTCAAAAGTGTTGCAGCTGTGTAGGTGCCCAAGCACCCAGCCTAAAAATGAAAATTAACAGCACATGTAACAAGCCTTGCAGGTTTTGAGGTTCACCCTGATCACAAGTTCTTCCCAGTGCTTCTCCAGTTCTTCTTCATTAGGTGATAAGACCTAAACCCAATTTGCAAACTTGTTCAAAAAATCTTCAATTTCTAGTGGGGGGGGAGGAGAATAACCTAAAGGAACTTTTCTGCTAGAGAAGGAGCAATGCTAACTGTACCATCCTCAGCACACTTACCTGGGAATAGCAGCCCAATCCTATGCAAGCCTACACAGGAGTAAATTGACATTATATAGTCAATTGGGCTTGCTTCCCAGGTGTGAGTAGGATTTCAGCCTAAGGGCTATCCAACTTTCCAGAGCCAATGCAGCCACATTGCAGCCCCGAGGTAAGGGAACAAACATTCCCTTGTCACAAGAGACCTCCAGGAATTGTTGCTGGAAAGTTACAGTTAAGAGGACTTAGGACCCAATCCTATCCTATCCAATTTTCCAGTGCCAGTGCAGCTGTACCAATAGGGCATGCACTGCATCCTATGGTGGGGGGCAGGGAACATTTGTTCCCTTACCTCAGGGCTGCATTGTGACTGCACAGGTGCTAGAAGAGAGCCTCACTGAGCACAATAGGACTTACTTCTGAGTAGACATGCATAGGATTGTGCCCTAAGGCTGCAATCCTACTTCCACTTTCCTGGGAATAAGCCCCTTTGGCTATAATGAGATTTACTTCTGAGTAGATATGCATAGGATTCTGCTCAAAGGCTGCAATCCTATCCACACTTTCCTGGGAGTAGGACCCATTGAACACAATAGGACTTACTTCTGAGAAGACCTGCATTGAATTGTACCCTTAATGAAGTAATGTTTTGTGCCACATTCCTGCCTTTTTTTAACCTGAGGAATTTCAGCTGTGGGAGCTTCACCTCTATGTGTCTGAAAGTGTATTATACACAAAACTGCATTCCCAAACCCCAAGGATGAAAACCAATCCCATGGTGAGGTCCTGTGCTTGTGGGAAGTAAGGGCACAATCCCTATGCCTGTCTACTCAGAAGTAAGTCCCATTATAGTCAACAGAGCTTACTGCAGCACGAGAGCCCAAGCCTATGCATGTCTACTCATTATAGAGTCTCATTATAGCCAAAGGGGCTTACTCGCAGGAAAGTGTGGCTAGGACTGCAGCCTTTGAGCACAATCCTATGCATGTCTACTCAGGAGTAAGTCATTATAGCCAAAGGGACTTACTCCCAGGAAAGTGTGGATAGGATCCAGCCTCAGTGACGAGGATGAGATGCTTCCTTTTTCACCTTCTGATTGACAGTGTCTACTCAGAGGTAAATCCCACTGAATTCAATGGGGCTTACTCCCAGGAAAGTGTGGCAAACTCAGAGATGAGGATGAGATACTTCCTTCCTTTGCCTTCTGATTGACAGTGGCTGCAATCCTAAACACACTTTCCTGAGAGTAAGCCCCATTGAACAAAATAGGAGTTACTTCTGAGTAGACCTGGTTAGGATTGTGCTCAGTGCCTTAATGGCGATGCCAGCGGAGGATGAGTGGCCTGCCATAGGCCCAGCTTTGACTCCGTTGATGGAATCTTCAGCGGCCTCTGCAGGCAGCGATGCAGCAGTGGCTCCATCCGTGTCTGTTGCAGTGCCCAGCCCCAATACAGGGGCCCGGGCCAACATGGGTGAGTATGAGGGGAGAGGCTTGATGGGAATTGCGGAAGTCTGGGGGGGTTGCGCTGTCCCGCACAACCAGTGTGGGCGTCCAGGGTCTGTATTGGATGACCCAGAAGGGCAACCGGGATTGCCTCAGCCTTCACCCGTCCTGGCCGTGGCGGAGGCTACGCAGCCCCGCTGCTTGTCAGCATCTACGTAGCTGCTGGAGGGCAGACAGCCGGCCTCCCCACAGGGAGGGACCGCCCAGCAGGCTGCAGATCAGCATGGTGGTGCAGCGCCGGCTGTTCTTCCCCGACAGGCAGGGGCGGTGTTGCATTCAGGCCCCTCTCAGGCGCAGGACGGTACCCTAGGGGAGAGCGTGCAGCTGGCTGTGGGGGTTGCAGTGCCAGGCGAGCTCCCTCAGGTGCAAGGTGAGGCTTACTCAGCGCCACAGCTTGCCAATACAGCCCAAGCCTGGCATGCTGGGCTGCCTGTGCAGAGCGGGACTGGGCCGGCAGCGGGTGCATGGCCGCTGTCGTCACCGGCTTCCAAGGCGGTGGTTCAAGGGGCTCCCCCCTTCCCCCTATGCCATATGGGGAGGAGGCTCTTCCACTTGGGGATCATCTGGCCCCGGTAGTTAAAGAAAGGATATGGAAGGGTGAGTATGTGGACCTCTTCAGCCTTCTCCACAGGGAGCCAGAGCCCGAGATCAGGCCAGGGGAGTGCAATAGGGAACATCGATCGGAATTGGACTAATTGGCTAGCAGTGTTTACCATCTACATGGGGGTGGTACTGCAGAGAGATCTGTCCAAAGGCCCAGCACTGGCAAAGTACCTGGACTTGATTCACAGGGCCTTTCGGGGATACTCGGGCTCTGGTTGGTTGGCGTATGATGAGCAATTCCGCATGCACATGGGTAATAATCCACAGCTTTTGTGGGAAAGGAAGAACTCTGGATGCAACTTGTGATGGCGGGAGGTGCTGCTGTGGGAGAGCTTTCAGACAGCGGCCACCTGATTGCCAGGAGCAGCAATTCACGCACGGCAGGGCCGCTGCAGGCGGGAACGCCGGGCTGACGGGTTCAACCCCCACGTGCTTGTTATGAATATGCATCGTCAGGTTACTGTTCCAGAGCAAGTTGTACCTTCCTGCACAACTGTGGACTGTGCGGGGCTGGCCACCCGATCACTTCATGCCCGAGGGGTTACCGCGACAGGAGATCTAGGCGCCGAGGCTCAGGGCAAAAGAAGGGAGGTGGGGCAAGTGATGCTTCCACTGCCAAAGGGGCCAAGTCCGATTAGGCTGCCAGTGTTGGCCGAGCTGCTATGCGAATACCCTGATCGCGCTGCAGCGAAATTCCTGTGGGAGGGTTTCAATCAGGGTTTCCGTATGCACTCATCACATCCCAAGGGTGTGAGCTTAGCTCGAAACCTGAAGTCAGTCACGGGCATGGAGGACATAGTCCAGAGGAAGATTGTCAAGGAAGTGGGTTTAGGGCGAGTTTTGGGCCCTTTTCCTACTCCCCCTTTGCCTGACCTTAAGGTTTCTCCGCTGGGGGTGGTGCCTAAGAAGGCCCCAGGGGAATACCGCCTCATTCATCATTTGTCCTACCCCAAAGGGACATCGGTGAATGACGGAATCCCCGACCAGTACTGCACGGTCTACTACATGTCTATTGATCAAGCAGTACGCATATTGAGGCGCTGCGGCCCAAGTGCGCTTATGGCTAAATGTGATATCGAGTCCGCTTTCCGCCTGCTTCCGGTACATCCTGCAGATTTCTGCCTGCTGGGCTTTGCCTTCCAGGGCCAGTTTTATCTGGATCGGTCACTCCCAATGGGGTGTTCGCTGAGTTGTGCCACTTTCGAACGCTTTAGTACAATGCTGGAGTGGGCCCTACGGAAGCAGTGCGGAGCGCGAACTACCGCGCATTATCTCGATGACTTTATTTTTATGGGCCCAGCGGGTACAGGTCAGTGCCAGAGGCTGCTCACCACTTTTGAGGCCCTGACATGCGATTTAGGGGTCCCGCTGGCTCAGGGCAAGACAGAGGGCCCCTCTTCCCGCATGACCTTTCTGGGCATCGAGCTTGACTCGGTGGCGGTGGCAAGCAGGCTCCCGAGTGACAAGTTGACAGCGCTGGTGTCCAGATTGCAGGCGATTATACAAGCAAAGAAGGTTACGCTGCGGGAGTTGCAGGCGCTGGTAGGGAACCTGAATTTTGCTTGCAGGGTGGTCACGCCAGGGAGGGCTTTCCTGCATAGATTGCGTGAGGCCATGGCAGGGTTGCGCTCGCCACACCACAGAGTGCGGGTCACAACGCCCATGCGGGAAGACATGGTGGTCTGGCTTCGTTTCCTGGAGGAATTCAACGGGGTTTCATTCTGGCGTTCTGAGCAGCTGCTCAAGGCTGACTTGCAGGTACACTCAGACGCAGCCGGAGGTTTTGGTTTTGGCATCTTTTTCCGTGGCTGATGGTGCACTGCGCCATGGCCACAGAGCTGGGCGCAGGTCGGCATCACGGCCGACCTTACTTTCCTGGAGCTTTTTCCGATAGTGGTGGCAGTGCACATCTGGGCTGGTGAGTTCCAGAACGCCTCGGTGTGTTTCTGGTGCGACAACCAGGCAGTGGTGGCCGTAGTGAACTCAATGTCTTCCAAATCCCCCAGGGTCATGAGGCTTGTGCGGCAGTTTGTCTTGCAATGCCTGCGCATCAATGCTCTTTTTGTAGCTCAGCACGTTCCAGGGGTTGAGAATTGCATCGCGGATGCTTTGTCTCAATTTCAGGAGGACCGATTTCGGGAACTCGCCCCTGGGGCGGCGCCATCCCCGGACCACATGCCTCCTTGGCTCTGGGACCTTGGCTTACAGAAGTAAACGAGGTCATATGCACCTCACTGGCACCCAGCACGCAGAGGGGCTACTCATGGAAGGTAACGGAGTTCGCTGATTTTAGGCTGGCGGCCGGCTTGCCCAGCCTGTGGCCGGCACTGGTTGAGCATCTGCTGCTTTTCCTTCTTCACCTGCAGCAGTCTGGAAGGGCGGTTAGCTCCCTCCCGGGCTTCATGTCTGCCATAGCTTTTGTTTCAAAAGATTTCACTCAAGACTTCAGAGTGCGGAGGATGTTAGAGGGTTTCGCTAGGAAAACACCCCCTGTCCGGGACCACAGGCGCCCCATCACGCCAGAGTTGCTCAGGGGTATCGCAGGGACCTTCACGACCCTTTGTTCGTCACCATGTGAGGTTCAACTTTTCAGGGCCGCATTGCTTACAGCCTTCTTTGGCGCTTTTCGTCCCAGCGAGTTCCTGGCAAAAAACAAGACTGATCAATCTGCGCGGGCCCTCCGGAGGGCGGACCTGATCTGGGTGCCCGGAGGAGTCTCAATCAACCTCAGACGGTCTAAGGCGGACCAAAGGGGCATCGGTTGCTCGGTGACTCTTAAGGAGGTGGTAGGAATGCCATTGTGCCCAGTTGCGGCGTTAAGGGAGTATTTTGCACTCTCAGGGGAGCGCTCAGGAGCTCTGTTTCAGCATAGGGATGGTTCTCCTCTCACGCTGTTCCAGTTTCGGGCAATTTTCTCACGAGCGCTGGGAGTTTTAGGGTTGCAGCCTAGGGAGTTTGGCTTACACTCCCTCTGCATTGGCGCAGCTTCTGCAGTAGCTGCATTGGGGCTGTCAGGGGAGGACATACAAAGGATAGGTCATTGGCGTTCGTCAACCTACAGGCGCTACATGCGCAAATGACACGTGTAGCGACTGGGAATACCCCATCTGTGGGGGGAGCAGCGTAAAAGTGGATGCCTTGCAATAACATCTCTGTTTTCATCTTGCAGGACGCATTGGTAGCCCGACACGCGTGTTAATCTGCGGCCACTCCATTATCTTTTGGGCCCGCAAGAGGGCGGCTGCTACCCCCCTCAGATCGAATCTAGGCCTCAGCCCGGCAGTGCAGGCTGCTTGGTTAGCCAAGAGGGGCATGAGATGGGGCCAGCTGCTACCTGCATTGATGGAGTTCCTGAATGTGAACCCCCCACTGGTCATTTTGGTGCTCCACCTGGGCGAAAATGACCTTTGCAGGATGTCCAGTCTGGCTCTGATGAACAGAGCTCATGAGGACATCACCACCCTTATGGGTTGGCTACCGGAGACCACCTTGGTTTGGTTGGATTTCTTGCAGCGTCGTGTGTGGCAGGGGGCTTTCTGCTGCGCTAAGGTTGAGAGGATGCGCAGGAAAGTTACCAGGAGCATTTGCAACTTGGTGTCCAGCGCAGGTGGCAGGGTGGTGAAGCATCCTGCGATTGTGTTCTCGCTACCTCACATGTACAGGGGCGACGGTGTGCATTTGTCGGAGGAAGGTGCAGACATCTTTCTTAAGGACCTGCAGGGCAGCCTTAAGGCGCTTCTTCCCCTGTTTGGGAGCGGGGGGGTCAAGCGCTAGGCTGACCCCTCCTTGTGGCAGGTGGTGCGGGTTAGGAAGCGTGAATGGGACTCTGGCATGCACCTTCAGGCAGCATAGGCGGGGCAGAACCCTATTTCAGTCCTCAGGGGCTTGGTGGCATGAGGACTTAGACGGGGCCCTGGCCGGGACCGCGGGGCACACCTCAGAGGCTCAGCGGCTCGAGGTGGCGCAGTCTGCGGTCCAGCTGCCTTCCCTTTGAGGGATAGACATGGATGAGACGTGCCGTCCCAGCAGCGGGGCGCGACTCAGAGTCAGGTGCATGTCCGCCTGGGGGCAGAGGTTTCTGGTACCGCCCAGAGGTCCTTCCCTGCACCACAGGGGCTTTCGCTGCCTCGGATACTGCAGGTCTCAGCCTCTGCTCCTCTTGTTAATGTGCAATAAAGTGGCCCTTTCTTCCATATCTGTTGTCTCGAGTGTTCATTGGACAGTGCGGAAACAAACTCTCAAGGTAAGTCTTTGCGGGGGCAGAGACAAGGATCCCCAGGATTGCATTGCTAACGGGGGTGAAAGGGGGGGTGATTTTACTTACTGCAGGCTGCTGCAGGAGTTGCATGGAGGCCCACACAGTCCTCTGCAGGGCTCCTTGAGGCTTAGAACGTTGAAAAGAAGAGATCGTAAAGCACTTCCTAGTCCTCTAGTTGCGGAACCCTATTTTTAGGATCTCAAATCCCCAAGCTAGCCTCAGATGAACTGTCACACAGAAATTTATTTCAAGAGTGATTTTAAAAAATGCAGTCAGAATCTATTTATTACCTGTCACATGCACTGCATTTAAGGGTGGTCATCATCATCATCTGAGAACCTTCAACTTTCTCCATCTTCATCTGCTATCAAACTGTAAGACACTCCTACCTTTTAAGTGTTTTTTACTAAGCCCAAGCAACTGTCCCTAGAGCTGACAGAAACAAAGGGCATGGTGTAAAGAACTCACTTGGGTTGACAGAACAGTCCTTTGGGTGAGAGGACAATTGAAAGAAGAATTTAAATTGCACCCATGGCTTTGGAAGTTAATGAGACTTTCAGAGTGCTGGGTTTGTCAGTAATTGCAACAAAGGACTATTGTGAATGGAGAAGAGATTGCCTTGGTGTCCACCAACCAACCTCACCAACCTGCATCCCCCAGGTACATGTTGTTAGAACTGTCACATTGAGGGATGTATGAGCATCCCACCCAGGCTCATAGCCAGGATTCTAGAGGTGGGGGGGCGACTATTTTTTCAAGGGGGGCAATGATGTCAGGTATCTATACTGGTGGGCAAAATGAAAGGATAAGTCTGGAGAAACATCAAATACCTGAAACTCCCCTAAATTTCATGAAGAGAAAATAGTGGGTTTTTTTTTTGAAAGATGCATTCATTATCTGTAAAGCAATGTAGCAATAATTTGCATAGAATAAATGCATCTCTGCATGCCATGTAAAATGTATTGCCTACATAGAAATAACATGCAACATATCCTTTCATTTACACACCAGTGCAATACACAGGCCTGCAACCTTGCAAAAGTAAAACATATCACTGTGATGCAGGTAGTATTTACTTGTATTGAAAGTGCCTATTTAACACCTATCTAGCGCCTATCTAGCACCTATCTAGCACCTATATAATGCCTATATAGTACCTATGCAATACCTATATAGCACCTATATAGTGCCTAACACCTATATAGCACCTATCTAGCACCTATCTAGCGCCTATTTAACAACTATATAGAACCTAACACCTATATAGCATCTATATAGTGCCTATATAGCACCTATTTAACACCTACATAGCGCCTATCTAATGCCTATGTAGCACCTATCTAGCACCTATCTAGCACCTATGTAACACCTATATAGCGCCTCTCTAGTGCCTATTTAACATTTATTTAACATATAGCACCTATCTAGCACCTAACAACTATATAGCACCTAACACCTATGTAGTGCCTATCTAGCACCTTACACCTATATAGCGCCTATGTAACACCTATATAATGCCTATGTAGCACCTATATAGCACCTATCTAATATCTATCTAGCTCTTATCTAGCACCTATGTAACACCTATATAGTGCCTCTCTAGTGCCTATTTAACACCTATTTAACACCTATATAGCGCCTATCTAACACCTATGTAGCGCCTATCTAGTGCCTATCTAGCACCTATCTAACACCTATATAGCGCCGAACACCTATAACACCTGTCTAGTGCCTATTTAACACTTATTTAACACCTATATAGCTCCTATCTAGCACCTGTATCACCTATATAGCACCTAACACCTATATAGTGCCTTTGTAGCACCTATCTAACACCTATATAGCGCCTATGTGGCACCTATATAGTGCCTATGTAGCACCTATCTAACATCTATATAGCGCCTATATAGCACCTATATAGTGCCTATGTAGCACCAATCTAACACCTATATAGCGCCTATGTAGCACCTGTATAGCGCCTGTGTAGTGCCTATCTAACACTCGTATAACACCTATCTAGATAGGCACCAGATAGGCACCATTTTTTCCAAATCTGTCCTCTTTATCTAATCTAGATAGGCACCAGATTAGATAAAGAGGACAGATTTGGAAAAAATGCTGGGGGGGTGGGCAAGCTGCTGGCTCAGGGAGGGCAAAGCCCCCCTAGCTAAGGCCCTGATCCCACCTCAAAGGGTTGCAGACATTGTGTGAGATCCAGGTGAACATATACACATCCTTGAGAATTATCTAAGTGCCCATTGCTCCCTGGTGGCTTTTGACTGGGAGAGTGCCTACTCAGTGAATGCTAAAGCAGGGGTTTCTTGGTTGTCTTCAAGGACAGCAAGGGAGGGAAGAAGAGAAAAAAAGACTGGAAGGGAAGAGAATTTGATTACTAGTCCAGTTGGCATGGTTGTTCTAGGATATTGGGGTGCTTAATACAACACCAGCAGGCTTCCTAAAACACAAGCATGGGTCATGGCAAGCTCAATGCAAAGCAAACAGATCAGTTACAGAGTAAACAATGAGTCTGTGACTCAGCTTTCTATAGACTAAATTTCCATAGGAAAATATAGGGGATTTGTTGGATTAACTCCTCACATTTCATTCTTTTGTGCCTTCATGGCTGTTTAGTGATCATCCCCCCCAGTGCGGATGGGGGCCTCTGCTTGTTTTACGTACTCCTGAGGGTGAGGCAATAGGGGCCAGCACCTCCATGAACATGCACTCAGTTTGGCCATGGAGTGGTAAGGATAACTAGAATTAGGGACCCTTATTTTTTGTTACTAATGACGTTGCTTACAAGTCAAGAAGCTCCCAGGATGTGGCTTTTGTTTACAGGTTCAAGCGTGCTGTAAGATGCAACCATTCATGGAATGTTCCAAGAAACAAAAGCAAAGGCAAGGCTTCTTGCAAACCAGTCAGCTAGAATGAGGGAGGGGAAGTGATTACTCTGAGCAACCGAACAGTGTACTTCCTTGAGGCCTTCTGAATCTGAGGCCTCCGACCACTGGTCCAAATTGATTATCACTGGGTAGATCTTTTGGTGGGTACATTCCATTACATCCATGTGCAGTTAAGCATGCCAGTTCAAATAATTGTGTGTCAATAGTTGTGCTTCAAATAAAAGTGTGTCAGCCAACAATCCAGAGGAAGGGAAAGTAATCATTTGCTCGGTTTTGTGTCAGAGCATGAGATGCGGAGTGGAATGTCACAGAAAAAGTAGTCTATTTGGTTGGAATGACAGAAGTCCAGGGCAAAAACCAAGGCTGAGTTAAATGGAGTTGAATATTCCAGTAATCCAGCAGTGTTGCTGCCACTACTGGCTACGAGTGGGACAGCAGGTAAGCTGGCATGGGGGCTCATTAATGGATGGAATGGGAGAGGGAGGGGGAAAAAAGGGAGCATCTGGGTGAGGAGTGCGTGGTCAGGAGGTGGAACAGAGGACAGTGCGTGTGGGTACTGGTGGCAGAAACATGCTTTGGTAACATAATCCATTCCTTCATTGCTCTCTCTCCTCTTTGAACCTGTACCAGCAAAATGGCTGGTGTGGATCTGAGAAGAACCATTTGGGTAGCAAACGATTGCCCTATGCTAAGGGAACCAATGTTCCCTCACTTGGAGGAGACCTTCTTGTCTGCCCATCCCCTCACAGGATGCAGCTTTTGCTCTATTAGTGTGGCTGCATCATTACTGGAGGGAAGGGCTAGTTAGGATAGGGCCTTTGGTCTTTCAGAGTTATAAACAAATGCATCTGGAGAACATCACGTATGTATGAAATGAAATGAAAAGGGGTTCCAGAAAATCTTTGAAATGGTGGAAGAGGTGGAACAGACCTCAATGAATGTGAGTTTCATTACTTGATTTCTGGAGGCACCAGTTCACCAAAATAAATGAACACCATTCAGTATGAAAGGAATGTGAACAAATTCATAGACAACAAATTGTGATGCCGAGAGAAATATTGGCGGACTTGTCTAATCTTTTCAGTTTCAGGCCTTTTCAATCTCAGGCCAAAGGAAAACAAAACTCATATTGGCTATTTCTTCAGGCTTCTTTTCTCCCCTTTAGTCATAGGTCATTATGACTTAACTGTTATTTCAACAGTTGGTACATACATGGCTAGATAACTTGTGCTTGTGTCAGAAACAGCAGGAGGCTAATGTGATTGAACAAAAAACATAGAAACTTTCCAGTACTGGCATAGCTGTGCCACTGGGATGTATGGGGCATCCTGCAGTTGAGTGGCGCTCAGAGAGCCCTCCTCAAAGTAAGGGAATATTTGTTCCCTTAGCTCGAAGCTGCATTGCCCTTATGTCAATGCTGGAAAGTGAGTTAGGATTGCGCCCTTAAAAACACACTTTCTAGTAAATATCATCTTCCTGAGATGAGTTTTGAGGCGTTGGTCAACTCTGATCAATATAATAATGACTAGATTCCCTGCCAAAGTCAACAGGTAGACTAACAGGCCTATAGCAAAGAGAAGCCTCTTGTTCTTTGCGTCAACAGATAATCCCAAAAGGATGATTACCCAGCACCCCTCGATAAAGACACAGGCAAGGGCATATGGTACAAAGGGCCACTTTATTAACTATTTAAATATACTTCAGATTGCAACAGGGCCTAACAAATAAATCATGCGGGTTCTACATGGAGGAAACGGAGCTGCCCGTCTACTTCCCCCTATAGTGATTTGGGTGACCACACCAGACTCTGGGCAGCGTCAGTACAAGCCTGCCGCCCCCTTCATTGTCACCCCAAAGGAGCAGGGTGGCAGGCTAGCTCAGGTCACCCAAGCGAACCTGCGGTGCGCCTTTACCACCAGGCCGAGGTTCATCCAGTCTGCGTCACCCAGCCGGAAATGCCAGCATGACCAAGCGTGGAGTCCACCCGGCCCTTGCCACCCTGCGGTGTACCTTACCTAATATGACCTTACCTAATAAAAAAATATAGGAGTGGTGGAGTCCATCTTCAATTAGAGTTCTTTGGTAGGACAGGACATAGCAGTTTCTTCTGTGAATGCTGGCTATTTCACAAAGCAAAAATAAATTGTAACAGGCAAGCATCTATTGAGTTTGCAGGTAGTACAATTATATATTACACCTTCAAAAATCCGTGGCACTTTACACTCAGGAACCAGGATTGTATGGGCTAGATCATTACAAGCAGAAATACAATCATACAATCTACAGCTTTCTAGAGGGGAAAAAAATAACTGTTCTCTTATCTTCATGTCACTCCATGTCATAAAATAGTCACTGTCCTCTTATCTCCATGCCTATACACAGATGGATGCAAGAGTTGGTTGAATGCAGTAGACTATTCAGAGTTCACTGGTCCCTTCCCATATCCTTTCAAGCTTTTCTTTGATAGCATAAAGTTGCAAGTGGGTCAGTTTAGTGAAAATGAAAGCTGAAAGTTTTGAGAGAGTGACTGAAAGCTGAAATCAAACTAGAAATGGGAAATTCTATTGACAGGATCTCAAATTCTCAAACCATCTATGGACGATCTTTTGCACCCAGAAACTTATGTCAGCAGTTATGTCGACTTAAGTCAGACAGAACCTTCAGCTTTCTCCAGCTTCATTTGCTACCGAACTCTGAATAAGTCATTTTTAAAGTTTATTAAGATCAGATAATTGTCCCCAGGGATGACAGAGATAATAGGCATGGTATAATGAACTCACTTGGGTTGACAGAATAGTCTTTTTGTGGGAGAAAAATTTAAGATATAAATAAAGTATGCCCTTGACTTTAGATGTTAATGAGGCTTCAGAGAGCTGAGTGTGTCATAATTGTGGCAAGGGTCTATTGAGAATAGAGAAGAGCTGCACATTATCTTTATAATGTGGCAACCACCAGCCATCCACATCAAACATGTTTATAATACCATCACATGGAGGAATTGGATGAGCATCCCATCCCAAAGGGTTGGAGGAATTCCAACTGAACACAAGCACTTTCACGTACACATTTGGTGTGCTTGATTAACAGCTCAATCCTAACTGACCCCCCCCCCAATGCAGTGCTGTTCCTCTTCACTGCTACTGAGAAGGTATCGGTTTTAAACTGAAGACAGTATGAAAGCCTGGTGAAATAGCTCTATGGATGGTTAGGTGGAGGGACTTCAATTGCCATATTCAGGGATTTGCTCCACCATTCCCTGTCTGTTCTTCAGGTCTGAGTTATTGAGAGTCCAGTCCTAGCCCCACCACACTACAGCATCCCTCCACCTAACCATCCATAGAGCTGTTCACCATGCTTTCATAATGTCTTCTGTTGAAAATCGATACCTTCTCAGTAGCAGTGAAGAGGAACAGCAATACATATATTTAACATACCAGGGATGTCGCCCAGTATAGCAGGACTCTGATCCTGAACTGGGGCATTTAGCAGCATTTGATTAGTTGCTTCGTTGATGTGTGCAATCTGAGCTTTGGTATTAGCACATTAAAAATCTGCAAAACTTATGAGGCCTTTGTATATCCTATTTTTAGAGTACAGGTGTGCATCGTTTAATGATGGGGATGTGGTCCCGCACACACTTCGTTAAGTGACATGGTTGTTAAACGACATCATCTTTTCAAAGCCTCTGGAGCATGTGGCCTCTGCAGGGCTCAGAAAAGCATTCGGAGGCAAAGGGAGCACAGCTCCTCTCAGCTTCGGAGGTTTTGGGGGTGTGACAAGGATCAGTGACGGACCGTCATGCATGCAGTTCGTCGCTGATTGGAATGTTGTTAAGCTACATTCGCCTGTAGCTGAACGAAAGAACATCTGTGAGATGGGTTCCTAGGAAATTGATCTTGACCAATTAATTCTTTATCACTTGACCTTTTTTTCTCATTTATAATCACTTGATGTGATTATCACTTGCAGAGCTCTAACATGGGCAGAGCCAGAGGGGCACCTGCCCTGGGCACTAAGCTGGGGGGCGGGCGCATGACTGCCCCAGGCGCCACCCTGTTTACAGAGGACGCAACTTCACAAGCCCTGTTCCTTCTCCTGTAGAGGCTCCCTTCACAGGAGAAGGAATGGGGCCATTGAACCACAGCAGTGAGCATTCCACCCTTTGGGGAGAACCCAGAAGTGACATCACAATGTTACATGACATCATGCTTGCTGGAAAAACAAAAGTTTCCTTTTGGTGATGGGGAGGAAGCAGAGTAGAGCAAGCGGCGGAACCCCCCTTTTGGGTATCACCCCAGGGAACCTCCCTCACCCAGCTGACTGCTAATCAATAAAAAAGACAAAGTAGCAGAGGTTTGTTATATCTGTATTAAAAAGAAGTTGTACACTCACGGTTCCATTGAATGCATATTTACAGCATCTGATTAGGATCAGAGCTTCAGCTAACACTTAAGGATGGCAAGGCCCTGGAGCTGCCTCACCCTGCAGCCCTTATGCTTAAGATGGTGTGGGCATCAGGGGCCCTAGTGTGCACATCTTAACAGGTCCATGGTCCAAGGACAAAAGGGAATATGTCCAGAGGAGAAGGGAAGGATAAAGGGTTAGGGCCACGTACCACAAGGATCACAAACAGAACAGGTAGGAAGGTCAGGGTCACTGAGCAATAGTTTGACCCCTTCTGGGGGGTCAGCATCCTGCCCCTCTGGACAACAGAAGGAATTGCGCCAGCTCCAACAGTGCTGTCACTGCCCTGGGTGCTGGGGCAGTATGTTACAGCAACGATCACCAGGTTGTATTTATGTCTGCATACCAAAATTGGATCAAGCCCTGTCTGTAGAAACAGCATTGTTTCTCCTACTTCATATGGTATTTAGGAAATAGAAACTCATTTTTGCATGTGCCCAAGTTGGGAGACAAGGTGAATTCCATATGCTTAATTATATGCAGAAAGGGGGATAGTCTTTGATAAATAGGAATACTAGAAAAGTTATGAAGGTGCATGTAGTTTTGCTCTGGGCATGCACACGACTTCACAACTGACTTAGGTCAGGGGTGTGGATGTGTGTGCCAGGCAACTGCTTTGAAATAAAGATTTAGATTCAGACTGCCCTCTGTCTTGAATGGCTGACCTCCCCAGATCAAATATTAAGGAGGCAATCATTAATTTCCTCCACACCCATATCAGAGATTTCCATGTCCATGTGTGTGTGTGTGCGTGGAAACAATTTGGTTTGTAAACAATGCATGGAGTTTATGTATCTGTTCCGCACACACACCCCACGCATGGATATGGAAACCTCTGATATGGGTGTGGAGGAAATTGTCTCCTTAATATTCGATCTGGGGAGGTCAGAACACATGGCTTACAGATGACAACGTTTGAACACATTACCAAGATTTAAACATGTGGCTTATAGATAAAAGCTACATATTAGGGAGGCATTTGAAAGACTTGAATGCTTTAGTAGAGATGGTTTGCAACTTGCTTATTAATATTCATGCAGAGGTGTTACACATCAGAAACAAACACCTCAATAGATTGCTTATTAAAATATTTTGTAACCCTTTTGTATTTATTTTTTTCTGGTTACTTTGTTGCTGTTTTGTTTTTTAGTTGTTTGTTTGCTCACTAATAAAGGAGATGAAAAAGAAAAACTGGGGATGGTAATATGAGATCAATTCCAAAAGTCATGGGCTAGTAGCCTTCTTCCGTACTAGCTGGGCTCTAGTGTTCAGCTCAGGCCTCAGAATAATAATGTAGAACTTTGGAAGAAAGATGCAACTCAACAACCCACCACTGGAGGTCAAAATGCAGAAGACCTCCACAGCCACCATGTGTTTCCCCCTGGTGCTCAGGTAGCCGGGGACAAAAGATACCCAAACACTGCAGAACACCAACATGCTGAAAGTGATCAGTTTGGTTTCATTAAAAGTATCAGGCAGCTTCCTGGCCAAGAAAGCCACGATGAAGCTGATCAAGGCCAAGCATCCCATGTAGCCCAGGACAATGTAGAACATGAAGACTGACCCTTCATTGCATTGTATAATGATTTGGTCAATGTGGGAGTGCATGTCCAACTCTGGGAAGGGGGGAGATGTTGCCAGCCAAACCACACAGAGGCCAGCTTGAATGAGAGAACACAGAATGATGACTGAGACTGCCGGCCTCTTCCCCACCCATTTCCTCATGCTGTTTCCTGCCTTGGTGGCCATGAAGGCCAAAATGACAGTGATAGTTTTGGCTAACACACAAGACACAGCAACAGTGAAGACGATGCCAAATACTGTTTGGCGGAGAAGGCAGGACACCTTCCCTGGCCAACCAAGGAATAGGAAGGAACACAGAAAGCAGAGCAGCAGAGAAGAGAGAAGAGTGCAGGTGATGCCCCAGTTGTTGGCCTTGACAATGGAAGTATTCCGGTGTTGAATGAAACTCCACATCACCAGAACTGTCAGCAGGGCAAGGAAAAGAGCAAAGGAAGACAAAAGGATTCCCAAGATCTCATTGAAGGATAGAAAGATTAAAACTTTGGGGATGCACTGATCCTTGCGACTGTTTGGGTACTGCTTTTCTGGGCATTTGTCACACTGTTCGGCATCTGAAAGAAATAAGCCAATCTCCATAATTTCAGCATATCTATATTAGCCCATTCAACTTGATGGGATCAGCATCTTGTAACTAGCATGAAATCTGGTATTATAGAGAATTCAAGAAGCTCACTGAAAAAAGTGATAGCAAGTTTTGCTTTTGAAACAGGAAGTCATTGAACTGAATTAATTCAATTTGACTCTTTCAAAATCCATCAAGAATGTTCAGTGGCTATAATTAGACCATCATCAGAACGTTTCACTTGGGGATATGTGATCCAGTCTTTGCAGAGTATTACAGCACAATCCTCAGCCCCCAGGGCGCTTGACTTCAGTGGCAGCAAAGATCCTGTGTGCCCATGGCAGCCGGGGGCGGCACCTCGGAAGAAGGGGACTTTTGTCCCCTTCCCCAGGGTAAGGGAGGTAGCCCAGGAATGGGTTTACTTGATTCACTGCCGAGTGAGGTAAAAGCGTTTGTGTCAGGCAGTTAGCCCCACCAGTTTGATCCACCGGTCCCACCTCCCTCCCTCCCCGTTCCCTCCCCCGTCACACCTCTGCCTCCCTCTCTGTGCCTCCCGCCTCCCCGTCATGCCTGCTCCCTGCCTTCTACCCATCCTCCGTCACTTCCCCCAACCCGGATCGCCTCCTCCCCGCATCCCCCCATGCCTCCGCTTAACTTATTGCGGCTCTGTGGTCCATGTGACCGCCATGCAGCGGAGCGCAGGTGCCTGTCTGATGCTAACCCAGCACCAGGAGGTGCTGGGCTACCACTGGCACTTGCCCAGCAGTAAGCCTCACAAACGTGTCTTATAGCACTTTTGTGACATTGTATGCCAGTGGTGAGCCGGTGCGCTGAGCCCAGGATTGTGCTCTTACACTTCAGACTCTTTTTTTTTTTTTTTTTTGAAGCATGAAAAACGAGTTAGTGACAGAAGCCACAGGATTTTTCTGACCCACCAAGTTTTCTTCCAGGGAGTAAAGTTCCCCTTTTGTTGGTGAGTGGATCTCACAAAGTGTTCTGCTTTTTAAGAAAAATATTGGTATGCTGGACAGAGGCTCTTGCCTAGTGTAAAAGGAAATTTGGCAATGTCCGGACAGAGGATTGATCTGTTTTTGAGTGAAGTCATGCAAGAAAGCCCATCTCCACATGAATTAAGGTGATTAAAATATTTCTAAATTGATCAGTGCTATTGAACAAAATGTGGTGTTTGGATAATTTGATGTCAAATGTTAGGCTGTTGAATGTATCTGCTAAGCAAGCTTTGCAGTTTTGGCTGTCCTATTAAAATGAAAATCCCACTTTTTAATGGAGAATATGTCAGAATGAATGAATTAGGCAGCAATCCTATATGCACTTACTTGGGAGCAAGTCTCATTGAAGCCCAATCCTACCCAAAGTGCCGCTGTGCGATCCAGTGGGGTCGGTGAAGCCTCCGCTGTATCCAGGGCTGGAATGGAGGCAGCTGGAGATCTCGTTGAGATAAGGGAGAATTTGTCCCCTAACACATAAGAACATAAGAACAGCTCCACTGGATCAGGCCATAGGCCCATCTAGTCCAGCTTCCTGTAGCTCACAGCAGCCCACCAAATGCCCCAGGGAGCACACCTGATAACAAGAGACCTGCATCCTGGTGCCCTCCATCGCATCTGACATAGTCCATTTCTAAAATCAGGAGGTTGCACATACACATCATGGCTTGTAACCCATAATGGATTTTTCCTCCAGAAACTCATCCAATCCCCTTTTAAAGGCGTCTAGGCTGGACGCCAGCACCACATCCTGTGGCAAGGAGTTCCACAGACCGACCACACGCTGAGTAAAGAAATATTTTCTTTTGTCTGTCCTAACCCGCCCAACACTCAATTTTAGTGGATGCCCCCTGGTTCTGGTAATATGTGAGAGTGTAAAGAGCATCTCCCTATCCACTCTGTCCATTCCCTGCATAATTTTGTATGTCTCAATCATGTCCCCCCTCAAGCGTCTCTTTTCTAGGCTGAAGAGGCCCAAACGCCGTAGCCTTTCCTCATAAGGAAGGTGCCCCAGCCCCGTAATCATCTTAGTCGCTCTCTTTTGCACCTTTTCCATTTCCACTATGTCTTTTTTGAGATGCGACGACCAGAACTGGACACAATACTCCAGGTGTGGCCTTACCATAGATTTGTACAACGGCATTATAATACTAGCCGTTTTGTTCTCAATTTCCTAATGATCCCAAGCATAGAATTGGCCTTCTTCACTGCCGCCGCACATTGGGTCGACACTTTCATCGACCTGTCCACCACCACCCCAAGATCTCTCTCCTGATCTGTCACAGACAGCTCAGAACCCATCAGCCTATATGTGAAGTTTTGATTTTTTGCCCCAATGTGCATGACTTTACACTTACTGACATTGAAGCGCATCTGCCATTTTGCTGCCCATTCTGCCAGTCTGGAGAGATCCTTCTGGAGCTCCTCACAATCACTTCTGGTCTTTACCACTCGGAAAAGTTTGGTGTCGTCTGCAAACTTAGCCACTTCACTGCTCAACCCTGTCTCCAGGTCATTTATGAAGAGGTTGAAAAGCACCGGTCCCAGGACAGATCCTTGGGGGACACCGCTTTTCACCTCTCTCCATTGTGAAAATTACCCATTGACACCCACTCTCTGCTTCCTGGCCTCCAGCCAGTTCTCAATCCACGAGAGGACCTGTCCTCTAATTCCCTGACTGTGGAGTTTTTTCAGGGAATCACAGGGAATGGGTGTGTGTGTACGTATCAACTGGATGGTACAGATTGCTCTAATGTTCATTTTGCTCCATTTAATGACATACCTAGTCCTCTGTTTACATCCATGTGCCCTCAAAGTAACCAGCTATTTTATACCTTTCTCTTATCAACTCTACAACGAGACCACCACTGGGTCTCTTTGGACCTGCACCAGCTCTTCAACTGGCACAAGTCAGAGGAGACAAAGGGCGCCTGTTGGTTGTCTCCAGAAGGGATAGCTTCCGGCACAAGTCACATGTGCCATGTTCCACACCCTCCTTCCTCTGAACCCCAATCTTCCCAAATCTGCCCAAAACCTTCCACCTCTGGCCCCATTCTGTCCACCCTGCTGATTTACCAAGGACCTTCAGAGGATCTTCTCTTTGCAGTCATGGTGAGAGGGTACCCTTACCATCTAGAGCGGTAGCCTGGAAGCAAGCAGCTATGAGCACTTCCCAAACAGCTCTTACAATGCTGTAACCGTATTCCACCACCAGGACACTAGTCCTGGAGGCACACTGGCATGTTAAGATTGGGCCATTAGAGTACCATCCTGTTCATGTCTACTCAGAAGTCATTTCCACGGAATTAAATGGAACTCACTCCATTTTTTCAAAGAATTACAGCCTCAGCCTCCCCTGCAGTCTCCCAATTCTTGATTCAGAAAACAGCATCATCCTCCCCACCTGCTTGAACCTGGGATTCCACAGGATGGCACTTCCATTCAAGGTGAAACCTCTGCCTGCAGGATAAAGGTTTAGGGCCACGTACCACAAGGATCACAAACAGAACAGGTAGGAAGGTCAGGGTCACTGAGCAATAGTTTGACCCCTTCTGGGGGGTCAGCATCCTGCCCCTCTGGACAACAGAAGGAATTGCGCCAGCTCCAACAGTGCTGTCACTGCCCTGGGTGCTGGGGCAGTATGTTACAGCAACGATCACCAGGTTGTATTTATGTCTGCATACCAAAATTGGATCAAGCCCTGTCTGTAGAAACAGCATTGTTTCTCCTACTTCATATGGTATTTAGGAAATAGAAACTCATTTTTGCATGTGCCCAAGTTGGGAGACAAGGTGAATTCCATATGCTTAATTATATGCAGAAAGGGGGATAGTCTTTGATAAATAGAAATACTAGAAAAGTTATGAAGGTGCATGTAGTTTTGCTCTGGGCATGCACACGACTTCACAACTGACTTAGGTCAGGGGTGTGTGTGCCAGGCAACTGCTTTGAAATAAAGATTTAGATTTAGACTGCCCTCTGTCTTGAATGGCTGACCTCCTCAGATCAAATATTAAGGAGGCAATCATTAATTTCCTCCACACCCATATCAGAGATTTCCATGTCCGTGTGTGTGTGTGTGTGTGTGTGTGTGTGTGTGTGTGTGTGTGTGTGTGAACAATCTGGTTTGTAAACAATGCATGGAGTTTATGTATCTGTTCCGCACACACACCCCACGCATGGATATGGAAACCTCTGATATGGGTGTGGAGGAAATTGTCTCCTTAATATTCGATCTGGGGAGGTCAGAACACATGGCTTACAGATGACAACGTTTGAACACATGACCAAGATTTAAACATGTGGCTTATAGATAAAAGCTACATATTAGGGAGGCATTTGAAAGACTTGAATGCTTTAGTAGAGATGGTTTGCAACTTGCTTATTAATATTCATGCAGAGGTGTTACTCATCAGAAACAAACACCTCAATAGATTGCTTATTAAAATATTTTGTAACCTTTTTGTATTTTATTTTTTTCTGGTTACTTCGTTGCTGTTTTATTTTTTAGTTGTTTGTTTGCTCACTAATAAAGGAGAGGAAAAAGAAAAACTGGGTATGGTAATATGAGATCAATTCCAAAAGTCATGGGCTAGTAGCCTTCTTCCGTACTAGCTGGGCTCTAGTGTTCAGCTCAGGCCTCAGAATAATAATGTAGAACTTTGGAAGAAAGATGCAACTCAACAACCCACCACTGGAGGTCAAGATGCAGAAGACCTCCACAGCCACCATGTATTTCCCCCTGGTGCTCAGGTAGCTGGGGACAAAAGATACCCAAACACTGCAGAACACCAACATGCTGAAAGTGATCAGTTTGGCTTCATTAAAAGTATCAGGTAGCTTCCTGGCCAAGAAAGCCACAATGAAGCTGATCAAGGCCAAGCATCCCATGTAGCCCAGGACAATGTAGAACATGAAGACTGAACCTTCATTGCATTGTATAATGATTTGGTCAATGTGGGAGTGCATGTCAAACTCTGGGAAGGGGGGAGATGTTGCCAGCCAAACCACACAGAGGCCAGCTTGAATGAGAGAACACAGAATGATGACTGAGACTGCCAGCCTCTTCCCCACCCATTTCCTCATGCTGTTTCCTGGCTTGGTGGCCATGAAGGCCAAAATGACAGTGATGGTTTTGGCCAACACACAAGACACAGCAACAGTGAAGACCATGCCAAATACTGTTTGGCGGAGAAGGCAGGTCACCTTCCCTGGCCAACCAAGGAATAGGAAGGAACACAGAAAGCAGAGCAGCAGAGAAGAGAGAAGAGTGCAGGTGATGCCCCAGTTGTTGGCCTTGACAATGGGAGTACTCCTGTGTTGAATGAAGCTCCACATCACCACAACTGTCAGCAGGACAAGGAAAAGAGCAAAGGAAGACAAAAGGATTCCCAAGTTCTCTTTGTAGGATAGAAAGATTAAAACTTTGGGGATGCACTGATCCTTGCGACTGTTTGGGTACTGATTTTCTGGGCATTTGTCACACTGTTCGGCATCTGAAAGAAATAAGCCAATCTCCATAATTTCAGCATATCTATATTAGCCCATTCAACTTGATGGGATCAGCATCTTGTAACTAGCATGAAATCTGGTATTATAGAGAATTCAAGAAGCTCACTGAAAAAAGTGATAGCAAGTTTTGCTTTTGAAACAGGAAGTCATTGAACTGAATTAATTCAATTTGACTCTTTCAAAATCCATCAAGAATGTTCAGTGGCTATAAGTAGACCATCATCAGAATGTTTCACTTGGGGTTATGTGATCCAGTCTTTGCAGAGAATTACAGCGCAATCCTCAGCCCCCAGGGCGCTTGACTTCAGTGGCAGCAAAGATCCTGTGTGCCCATGGCAGCCGGGGGCGGCACCTCGGGAGAAGGGGACTTTTGTCCCCTTCCCCAGGGTAAGGGAGGTAGCCCAGGAATGGGGTTACTCAATTCACTGCCGAGTGAGGTAAAAGCGTTTGTGTCGGGCAGTTAGCCCCACACGAACACTCAGGATCCACCAGTCTGCTCCACCGGTCCCACCTCCCTCCCTCCCCCTGGAACGCCTCCCAGCTCCCCATCACGCCTGCTCCCTACCTTCTCCCCATCCTCCGCCCCTCCCCCCTCCCCGGAGCGCCTCCTCCCCGCATCCCCCCATGCCTCCGCTTAACTTATTGCGGCTCGGTGGTCCATGTGACCGCCATGCAGCAGAGCGCAGGTGCCCGTCTGATGCTAACCCAGCACCAAGAGGTGCTGGGCTACCACTGGCGCTTGCCCAGCAGTAAGCCTCACAAACGTGTCTTATAGCACTTTTGTGACATTGTATGCCAGTGGTGAGCCGGTGCGCTGAGCCCAGGATTGTGCTCTTACACTTCAGACTCTTTTTTTTTTTTGAAGCATGAAAAACGAGTTAGTGACAGAAGCCACAGGATTTTTCTGACCCACCAAGTTTTCTTCCAGGGAGTAAAGTTCCCCTTTTGTTGGTGAGGGGAACTCACAAAGTGTTCTGCTTTTTAAGAAAAATATTGGTATGCTGGACAGAGGCTCTTGCCTAGTGTAAAAGGAAATTTGGCAATGTCCTAACAGAGGATTGATCTGTTTTTGAGTGAAGTCAAGCAAGAAAGCCCTTCTCCACATGAATTAAGGTGATTAAAATATTTATAAATTGATTGGTGCTATTGAAAGAAATGTGGTGTTTGGATAATTTGATGTCAAATGTTAGGCTGTTGAATGTATCTGCTAAGCAAGCTTTGCAGTTTTGGCTGTCCTATTAAAATGAAAACCACACTTTTCAATGGGGAATATCTCAGAATGAATGAATTAGGCAGCAATCCTATATGTACTTAGTTGGGAGCAAGTCTCATTGAACTCAGTTTACAGCCCAATCCTACCCAAACTGCCGCTGTGCGATCCAGTGGGGTCGGTGTATCCAGGGCTGGAATGGAGGCAGCTCACAGCAGCCCACCAAATGCCCCAGGGAGCACACCTGATAACAAGAGACCTGCATCCTGGTGCCCTCCCTTGCATCTGACATAGTCCATTTCTAAAATCAGGAGGTTGCACATACACATCATGGCTTGTAACCCATAATGGATTTTTCCTCCAGAAACTTGTCCAATCCCCTTTTAAAGGCCTCCAGGCAAGATCCCATCACCACATCCTGCGGCAAGGAGTTCCACAGGCCAACCACACGCTGAGAGAAGAAACCTTTTTTTTTCTGTCCTAACTCTCCCAACACTCATTTTTAGTGGATGTCCCCTGGTTCTGGTGTTATGTGAGAGTGTAAAGGGCATCTCTCTATCCACTTTATCCTTCCCATGCTTAATTTTATATGTCTCAGTCATGTCCCCCCTCAGGCGGATACTCCTTACAAATCCCCTGCAAACTCTATCGGTCTACTTGGAACTGTGCAAGCTTATTCATAGGTGCAGAACCAAGTAGGATTTTTAGGCTTGGGAGGGGGTGAGGATGCAGAGAAGGCCTGCTCCGCCATCCCTGACTCCTCCCAGGCCAGAAGAAACATTTTTTTCATCCTCATGTAGAATTAATGATAAAAATGATAATAGCAATAATAATGAGAAAGTAGCATTGCAGTCTTTCACTCACCCATCTGCACTGAAATTCTATCTTCAGAGCACTGGACGCAATCATAGCAACAAATCTGCTGCCCCTGGCGAACATGCCTATCCTGGCCAGGATGGCACTTCTCAACACATCTGGACTGGGGCACCATCTAAGAATGATCACAGGGAATGGGTGTGTGTGTAGGTATCAACTGGATGGTACAGATTGCTATGATGTTCATTTTTCTCCATTTAATTTTATACCTAGTTCTCTCTTTACATCCATGTGCCCTCAAAGTAACCAGCTATTTTATACCTTTCTCTCATCAACTCTACAACGAGACCACCACTGGGTCTCTTTGGACCTGCACCAGCTCTTCAGCTGGCACAAATCAGAGGAGACAAAGGACGCCTGTTGGTTGGCTCCAGAAGGGATAGCTTCCGGCACAAGTCACTTGTGCCACGTTCCACACCCTCCTTCCTCTGAAACCCGATCTTCCCAAATCTGCCCCAAACCTCCCACCTCTGGCCCCATTCTGCCCACACTGCCGATTTACCAAGGACCTTCAGAGGATCTTCTCTTTGCAGTCATGGTGAGAGGGTACCCTTGCCATCCAGAGTGGTAGCCTGGAAGCAAGCAGCTATGAGCACTTCCCAAACAGCTCTTACAATGCTGTAACCATATTCCACCACCTGGACCCTAGTCCTGGAGGCACACTGGTATGTTAAGATTGGGCCATTAGAGTACCATCCTGTTCATGTCTACTCAGAAGTCATTTCCACGGAATTAAATGGAACTCACTCCATTTTTTCATAGAATTACAGCCTCAGCCTCCCCTGCAGTCTCCCAATTCTTGATTCAGAAAACAGCATCAACCTCCCCACCTGCTTGAACCTGGGATTCCACAGGATGGCACTTCCATTCAAGGTGAAACCTCTGCCTGCAGGAGCCTGGGGGTCCATCCTGCCAACACTGATGCTCTTGAAGGAGCGATTGGGGAATGTGACTGTGTTGATGATATCCAATGAACTTGCCAGATCTCCCTGCTGGTCGAGAGAAATTTCTTCCCCGGCACTGTTGTTGAAATGGACATTTCTCAGGAAAGAAATGATCTGGGTCAGAAGATGAGAGGTAGAAAGTCAGATATATAAAAGAACAGATTGTGTGTTTGTATGTGTGTGTGTGTGTGCACACGCATGTTGACACACATGCCAACCAGACAAAAGCAGGTGAAATCAAGTCATATGAACCTTGTTAGCTGCTTGTCAGTTGACTTTGGGGAGAGTCACTCCCGCTGCTACTTTGGGAAATGTATCTCACGCACCTGCTCAGAACAGGAATTATTCCTCTCTTAGTTTCGTGAGATGGTATTTAGTGGTGAGCATTTCATCATGAATGAAGTTCAGTGTTTTATATTGAAGCAAAGTTGGGAGGGTTTTCTGTTTTTTGGAGAGCATAAAACAGAACTTTGCTTCCAAGAAGGAATTGCAGAATTGAGCAATTGTAGTTGTCAGTTCAGCTTCCTACTTTTTTGTTGACTCATCATAGATGAAATAGCCTGGGATGTGTGGTGCATGGGGACCTTTCACCATTCTAGGAAGGTCTTTGTTGCTGTGCCTGGTCTTTGTTGAATATGAGCTGGCCTGGCCCGGGCCATTGCGCCACTCCTCCAGTGTGACCTCTCTAACCTACACCCCCCAGAAAGCTTTAAAGTAGGATAGGTGTTGGAAGGATATGTCAATACCTGAGTGCTTGGGGGAAGCATGGCATGTGGCGGGTGTGCCTCTGTCTCCCCTGCTGTTAGGCACAGAAGGTAAAATTTTCCTATATTGATGCATTTAACTTATCATTCCCTGCAATCACTGATATAAATCACTTTTACTGTGCAGTTCTAGCCTATACCTTGTGTTCATTCATGCTCAGCCCTCTCATGCCAAGCATTCCCATTATTTTGCACCATGAGGTGGGTGTTTTTCTAGAAGCCCAATCCTATGGCTCATTTATGACTTAGACAGGACATCTCGCTTTCAGAAATGCCTTTCCACAGCTCACTGACAATGGCCATTTTAGAGTCATTGCTGCAACCAGCTCTATATGTGACAATGTGAGGATGCTCTATATGTGTCTAAATGTAAGGATGCAGTTCAGGGGATCAAAGCCAGGAATGTGTCAGAATTTGACGGCTGCTGCTGCTGCTGAACCTACCCACTTCCCAGTCCCAACCTGCCATACTCCCTGCACCACTGCCACCCCGTTCTACCTACTCCACCTGGCCCTCTCCTCCTCATCTCCCTCCAACCACCCACATGCACTTACTAGAACCAGCAGGTTTCCATTGTCTGTGTCATGCGGACCTGGCTGTTCACCACTTTTGGCAGTGACCGCGCCACGAGATCTGGCAAGTCACCTTTGGAAAAAGCCAGAAAGCACTCGGCATCATCAGGATCAGGCTATTAACTTCAGATCATGTGATGCCACAGTGTGTAAATATAGGCGCGCTCTGAACAACTTGTAACTTACAAAGCTCAACACAACCCATTAGTGAGAAATGCTCAGAAGCAAGGAGCAGGCCAGAGGATTTGTGCAGATATCATTACACACTTGGGAATAAACCCATTGAATAGAGAGGAATTTCTTCCATCCCTACCAACTGGTATAAGAGGCACCTTTTAAAATGTGTCCTCGTGTTTAGCAGATGGCAAGTAACTGTCCCTCATCACCCCAGCATGGCATCTTTTCAGTGGCTGTTGCTGGTGCTTTCTCCAAGTTTTTTCTTTCTTTCTTTCCAGATTGTGAGCCCTTTGGGGGATGGGGAACCATTCTTTAATTTAGCTGTGTGAGCTGCTTTGTGAATTACTTTTTGCTTTTTAAAAAAGGATTTCCGGTGGCACGTGTATTAGCACGCCACCGGCGTTTACCCTGCCCGCCCACGAGACACAGGAAGGGCCAGCCTCGCAGCCGATTGGCTGGGGGCTAATTGGTCTGGGGCCACGTGCAGGCTGCTCAGAGAAGCCCGCGCAGTCGGGACCAGGCAGCGGTCAAGGGAGGATCCCTGCTTGCTGCTTCCCAACTGAAGGCCATGTGGGGTGGCCTCCGAGCTCAACCGTCTCTGCAGTGGGAGCCTTGCCTGCCCACCTGCCCTTCAAGGGTTCCACCGGAGGGCAGTGAGCAGTGTCAGGCAGTTGTGCCCGGCAGAGGCTGCTTAGTGTGGCTTGGGGGTTCCCCCCCCGCTTGCTTTCAAGCAGGGGTGGGTTGGTGTGCTTCGTGGGTGGCGAGCGGGACTGAGCGCCTCGCTCGAGGGCTCAGCGGCTGCTGAGCTGTGGCTATCAGCGGAGCCAGGCTGGTGCCGCCTCCAGTGTCCTGCCCCACCCCGCCAAGTCTGGCAACCGGCTGAGGAGGGGCCGTGCATGAGCCTGACCTGAGCCTCCCGCTGGGTGGTTAGGGTGGCGTCGGGGTTTGGGGGTTGGCGCGCTTCTGTGGGTGGTGAGAGCGGGAGGTCCTCGCCTTCGGGCTCGCTGGCTGCTGGGCTTCAGCTACCAGTGGAGCCAGACTGGTGCTGCTTGCGCCCGCCTTCTCCCCCTGCTGTCGCCTTTTGGGGCACGCTGATAAGCGCTGCGGCGACCAGCTGTGCCTGGCGAGGGGCCAGGCATGCCTGAGCCCAACCTAAGCCTCCCGCTGGCTGGTTAGGGTGGCGGCGGCGGGGCTTGCGGGGGCTGTGTGCGTGTGAGACCCATCCTCCGCTGGCCGGAGGGGCGAGCCTGCTGCTTGCAGCTGCGCCTAGGTTGGGGGCAGCTGGAGTGTACTGCCTGAGCTCCCCCCTGGCTGGGTTGGACTGTGGGCCCGTGTGTGCGTGGCTCCCGCTTGCCCTCCTGCCCCACGCTTGTTTTCCTGCCTCCCACGTTAGTGGAGAGTGAATGGCAGGCAGTGTTTGCTGCTGGCTGAAGCTGTGCGGGCTGTTTGGAGTTGAGCAGTCCTAGCTACGCTTCCTGGGAGTAAGCCCCATTGAATAGAACGGGGCTTACTTCTGAGTAGACCTTGTGGGGATTGTGCCCTGAGCGGAGCCCGGGGTGGTTCAGCAGGGGATCATTGCTTTGTGAAGCAAGGTTGAGCAGTACTCACTGCAAACCGCCCCCCCCCCCGCTTGACCCTCCCCCCCTTTTTGGCTATTAATAATAATAATTAAAAAAAAATACAATTGTTGTTAATTAATGATTGTTAAATAATAAGATGGTCATGATAAATAAGACTTCAATCTTGTCTACACTTTCCTGGGAGTAAGCCCCATTGACTATAATGGGACTTACTTCTGAGTAGACATGCATAGGACTGGGCTCTCAGAAATAATATATATATTTCTCTAATAGAAATATATTGGAGGGGTGAGAGGTGGCTGTCAGTTGCCACCACTCCCCCCCAGGTTTTTTGTTGAGACATCTGTATGCCCAATGAGGAATAAGAAATCAGGGGGGAAGGCTCTCCCCCCCAGCTCGCACTGACTTCTTCCTCAGAGGAGGAGGATGATACAGCTGAGCTGTGGGCTCTGGTTGCACAGGTAGAAGCTTTTAAGAAGGAGAGTGCAATGTGTAAACGCTGGTTTGGGTGATGGTCAATGCATCAGGTGCTTCCCTCCCCAGGGAGGTCTACCAGGAAGGGACGTGGGGCGAACCTAACGCAAATCCTCTCTTCCAGAGTAACCATTGGAGGAGCTTAAGGAGTGACAGGCTCCAGCCAGACCTCCGGTTGTGCAAGCACAGTGGGACCCTGATGAGCAGCAGCAGCCACAGGTGGCATCTTCCCAGGTTCCTGGGTAGGGACAGTTCAGGTTCTTATCTGTGGGCACTCCATCATTTTCTGGGCACAGAAGGGATTAACCACTTTGGACAAGCTCATTGAGCGACAGGCTCCGGGACCTCCAGCTGTTCAGGTACAGGCATCGGATCTTGATGGTCTCTGGTGTCCCTTACAGCCTAGCTCCTTATGCTGATGTCCTGTATGGGGTTTTCTCTCAGGGAGCCATGGAAGGGTCAGGTGAGCGTCCACGAGTGGCCTAGTGGGATGTGGCCCTGCCTTTGGGGTGGTCAACTCGCCTTGGCAGTTAAAGGAAAATTTAGCGGGGCGAGTTTGTTAATGTGTTTAGTTTATTGTGTGAGCAACCTGAGCCAGCCTTGAAGGTGGGTGACCCAGTGCCTGTCCCCCAAGTGGGGTGAAGGCAGAAAAATTGGTAGAAATTAGAATAATTGGTTGACCTGATATATTATTTATGCTGCAGTAGTTATTCAAATGTAGGCAGCACGGGCAGCTGCACTTTAAGTACCTGGATATTATCCCCTCGACTGGCAGGTTTCAGAGCAGGATTGTGGGTTCAAATTATCTGGCCGGCCCGGTCCAATTTGGGCGATTGATCCTTAGTGGGCATTTGCTCTGGGCGCAGCCGGGCCAGTGGCAGGGATGTTAGGAATGTGATGCTTTCACCCCCCCCCCCGCTCCTGCTATGAGTTTAACTCCATGGGGCGGTGCGGCAGGGCAGGTTGCACCCTTGCACATGTCAGCGGGCAGTACAACGGCCAGCACTCGGTGTCCGTGTGCCCCAAGTTGGCAGGATTTAGGAGGAGTCCCAGGCTCTGAGCTGGGCAGGCCAAAAGTGGGGGTGGTCAGCCCCCTCAAGCTGGGAAGGTGGCCCACCCTGATTAGAGTAGAGGTGTTGGCTGTATTTTGTAGGGGTATCCGAAGTTTTCGGACGCTCAATCATTAGTTGAAGGTAGTGACAAGGGATTTCAGATTCCTGCGGCCCCTCCCTCCAGGTCTACCTGGGCCAGGAATCTCCTGTCGGTAAAGGGTATGGAAGGAACAGTTTAAGCTAAGATAGATAAGGAATAGGGAGCCGGCCATCTGGAGGGCCCCTTTAAGTCTCCTCCGTTTCCCAATGTTTAGGTGTTCCTGTTACGTGTAGTTCCAAGAAGGTCCCTGGACCTTCCATCTCATTCACCATCTGTCCTATCCTTATGGGGGTTCAGTTAGTGATAGGATCCCTGCACACCTTAGTTCATTAGGATATATTCTTTGGACCAAGCTATCAGGGTAGTATGTGGCTGTGGCCTTGACGCCCTTATGGCCAAGGCGGATATTGTGTCTACAGTCAGACTCTTGCCCGTCCACCCTGATGATTTTTGTTTGCTTGGTTTCAGTTTAATGGTTCCTTATATCCGGATAAAGCGCTACCAATGAGATGCGCAATTTCCTGTGCCCTTTCGAGAAATCTGCCTCCCTTTTGGAGTGGTTAGTGGTGAGCAGAGCACGACTCGCCTCAATGGTCTATTATTTTGAGGGCCCCGCAACTACCCTTACGTTTTTGGTATTGAATTAGACACTGTCCAGCGGTGCAGTAGGCCGCCTGGCAACAGGTTGGTTAGGCTGCAGCAGCTAATACGTGCTGGCCTCCAGGCTCCGAAATTGTCCAGAGGCATTTACAGGTTCTCGTGGGACATCTGAATTTTGCCTGCAGGGTAGTTGCCCCCAGCCAGGCCTTTTTTCAGGAGGCTGCATGCCTGCATGGCAGGTATTAGAGGCCTCACCATCGCCTGCGGATCACCCAGGACGTGAAGGCAGATTGGGTAATCTGGTTACAGTTTTGGAGTTTTATAATGGTGTATCCTTTTGGCAGCAGGAGTGTTTACTTGGGGCGGGGCTGCAGGTTCACTCTGATGTTGCGGGTGGTTTTGGATTTGGAGTTATTTTAGAGAGAGATGGTGTTCTGCCCCTTGGCCGGATACATGGGTTTCAGAAGGGGTTATTGTAGACATGATTTTTTAGGGCTGTCCCCCCCTTGCGGTGGCAGTTCAATTATGGGCAGAGGAATTTGCCAACTCCACCGTGCGTTTCTGGTGCGACAACCAAGCTGTGGTTTTTGTCGTTAACCAGCAGACGTCCCGGTCCCCACGGGTAATGGGACTGGTGAGGGTGTTTGTTTTGCATTGCCTTAAGATTAACACCTTGTTTTTCATTAGGCACATCCAGGGTCTTGATGACGGCATAGCCGACACCCTATCTTGTTTTTTAGGTGGAGCATTTCCGGCAGCTGGCTCCAGGGGTGCGGCGGAATCCCGACCCGATGCCCCTTTGGCTTAGGACCCTTGGCTGTGCAGAGCGCAGCATGTAATTTTGTCTGCGCTTGTGCCATCTACCTTCACAGCTATCAAAGAGAGGCAAGGGAATTTGAGGCCTTTTGGGCAGCCCTGGCTGTACCCCAAGTCTGGCCTATTCCGCCAGAACACATGATGCGGTTCTTTTATACCTGCAGGGCATTAACGTATCGTGTGGGTCTTTATCAGTGTACTTGGCGGCATTGGCGTTCTGTGCCAAGGCCTCAAGTTTTGCTGATGCTGGTCTTGTTTGGCTGCACGTCCTGTGGTTTGGGATGCCTTGATCTGTCATGTTGATGCCTCACCTGTTATGTTTTTCCAGTTTAGGGTCCTTTTTCGCAGGGCAGTGGCGGACCTTGGGTTTCGGTCGGAAGATTACGGCCTGCACTCTTTCAGGACTGGGGCTGCATCGGCTGCAGCTGATATCGGCCTCCCAGCTCGGGACATTCAGAGGATTGGCCGTTGGCGCTCCGGCGCATTTTCGTATTACGTCAGAGAGCCTGACAAGTGCTGAGCGGGATTCGCTCGGCTATTCCCCCTCGCCCTGGTGGTAGGGGCGAGGGGTGATGCAGATACCACAGAAATTTCCAGGCGCGGCCTGTGACAGCGGTTGGGCGCTCTTTATACTGGCATTGCCAGGTGTTTATAGTGGCACTGCCACAAGTTCCTGTATTGCATGCTATATTTCCGGGCTTGTCCCGTGACAGCGGTTGGGCGCTCTTTATACTGGCATTGCCAGAAGTTTATAGTGGCACTGCCACATGTTCCTGTTTTGCATGCTATATTTCCGGGCTCGTCCCGTGACAGCGGTTGGGCGCTCACTTGCACTGGCTTTGCCAGGTGCTATATAGTTAAGTGATACACGTTTCTGGAATTGTGATTCCTGTTTTCCTGTCCACAGGTTCCAGGGCGGGAGCAGTTTGGGTCATTATCTTCAGCCACTCCATCGTTTTCTGGGCAAGGAAGAGGGCGGCATCCAGTAGCTTTGGCATGCAGTTGCAGCTTGGTTCCTTGGCTACTGTGCATTGGGTTGCACGGCGGGGAATGCTGTGGGATCAGCTTCTTCCTGCTTTTTATGAGTTTGTGCATGCCCATGCCCAGCCTCACATCGTCGTTATACATTCGGGAGAGAACGACCTGGGCCAGAGGACGACTCTGTCCTTGAGGCTTCAGGCCTACAGTGATATTCTCCACATTAATCAGCATCTTGCGGGACGGTCATCTTATGGTCTGACTTCTTGCCTCACAGTGTTTGGTGTTATGCCTCTGATGTTAAAAAGATTGAACTGGATAGGAAGAAGGTAAATACGTATGTGAGGCGGGCGGTACCCCTTTACGGAGTCGGTGTCATTTATCACCCAGGCATCAGCTATGATGTGCCCCAGTTGTTCAGAAGCGATGGAGTACACCTTTCGGTGTTGGGCAATTATACTTTTCTTCTTGAATTGCAACTGGGCCTGCGGAAATTTGTTTCCGTGTGGGGCGGTGGGGCCAAGCGCTAGGCTGACCCCCCGGGTGGCAGGTGTCGTGCGGGTTTTGGGTAGGTAAGGTCATATCGGTGTACACCGCAGGGTGGCAAGGGCCGGGTGGACTCCACACTTGGTCATGCTGGCATTCCCGGCTGGGTGGCGCAGACTGGATGAACCTCGGCCTGGTGGTAAAGGCGCACCGCGGGTTCGCTCGGGTGGCCTGAGCTAGCCTGCCACCCTGCCCCTTCGGGGTGACAATGAAGGGGGCGGCAGGCTTGTACTGACGCTGCCCTGAGTCTGGTGTGGTCGCCCAAATCACTATAGGGGGAAGTAGACGGGCAGCTCCGTTTCCCCCATGTAGAACCCGCATGACTTATTTGTTAGGCCCTGTTGCAATCTGAAGTATATTTAAATAGTTAATAAAGTGGCCCTTTGTACCATATACCCTTGCCTGTGTCTTTATTGGGGGGTGCTGGGTAATTCCGGTGGCACGTGTATTAGCACGCCACCGGCGTTTACCCTGCCCGCCCACGAGACACAGGAAGGGCCAGCCTCGCAGCCGATTGGCTGGGGGCTAATTGGTCTGGGGCCACGTGCAGGCTGCTCAGAGAAGCCCGCGCAGTCGGGACCAGGCAGCGGTCACCCACCCGCCCACCCTTTCGCAGTCCGAGACTAGCTGGTCGCCTTCTGGGGTCGGGTAGGAATTTTTGCAATCAACCTAATTGGCACATCGGTTGATGGTTTTTTGCCTACCCCGGACTGTGGAGTTAGGGGCGGAATGGGGGTTTTCCATAGGTCTTCTTGGTCACTTTAGGCAGGTGTCGTGCGGGTTTTGGGTAGGTAAGGTCATATCGGTGTACACCGCAGGGTGGCAAGGGCCGGGTGGACTCCACGCTTGGTCATGCTGGCATTCCCGGCTGGGTGGCGCAGGCTGGATGAACCTCGGCCTGGTGGTAAAGGCGCACCGCGGGTTCGCTCAGGTGGCCTGAGCTAGCCTGCCACCCTGCCCCTTCGGGGTGACAATGAAGGGGGCGGCAGGCTTGTACTGACGCTGCCCTGAGTCTGGTGTGGTCGCCCAAATCACTATAGGGGGAAGTAGACGGGCAGCTCCGTTTCCCCCATGTAGAACCCGCATGACTTATTTGTTAGGCCCTGTTGCAATCTGAAGTATATTTAAATAGTTAATAAAGTGGCCCTTTGTACCATATACCCTTGCCTGTGTCTTTATTGGGGGGTGCTGGGTAAATAAATATTCTTAATAATGATGATACTTCTGAATAAAGAAGCTCTGGATTGCACTATTGCACTGTTGGTTTATCATCAGCTAATGTAGAAATGCATTTATGACTACAAGTACTTTCCACTGCCTTCTGCACATGAATTAGGAACCAGAATCCAGCCAGTGTTTGTGTCAAAATGCACTTGTGGTTTATTATGCTCAAATTGAGAGATAGTCCAACCTGCCATGGGTGGAGATTCCAGATACTCAATGTAGCTCCATCGCTAATGGCTTTTGGCTTGGATCTTGATGAAATCATGGCATGGAGAGCATGTGCGACAGAATACACAGCATTGTAGATACTGTAGCTCCGACCAGTCATTTGCATTTCAAACACATATGAAGGGAGGCTCTTCAACTTCTCCTTTCCACTGCACTTTACTTCTGCTCTCTTAGAGGACGAGGGAAGAAAACATTGAAATGCTGAAGACCAAAACTGTGGCATGAAATAAAGCTTTGATTGGTAAGGGTTGATTGTCTCCAAGAAATCTTCATATCCTGGCATTTCATTTGAGTGGACGGCAAAGGATAACGTACCATTAAATGTTTTGGGTGCAAACTGAGCCAGATAATTTATAGCTGCGAAATCCCACTGAGCTGTAATGATCCAAACCTTTTCTATTGGCTTTCTAAATTCATTTTCATTGGCGATTAGAACTGTTCGGAAAATCTCCATTGATCGTGCATCCCCGTTAACAAGAATCACATTGCTTCTGCTCAATAACAGAGTAGAATTTATTCTTTCTCTGGTCCAAAGTAGATCATCAGATGGATCAAAGTATCTGTTTATTTTTGGAATCATTTCCATAAATTCGACACAAATGTTGTTCTCCAGGAGCCTAGATGGCAAGCTCTGCAGGAAAATTGCCCCAATTTCATCATCTGAAACAATGACACCAATCCATGTCCATCCAAAGTGCTTAAGGAGATGAAGAATCCCATCATACTGAGAATTTCCAGTTGGAAGCATGTTATGGAGTAAAGGAAACTGAGTTTTATCACTCAATACATGGTGAAAGGAGTTGTAATTGAACTAAGGAGAAAAGACAACAGTATTTCTAGAGGTGAGAGAAACCTTCCTCTCCTCCTGAATTTCAAAATCTTTCTCCTAATCTCTAACAAGAGGGAATGTGCCCCTCCAGGTTTCGGATTCAGCATCAAATATTGTGAAATCTGAATGTCCTCTAATGCGTTGCTGTTGGCAGGAGTATTTAAGGGCTAAGTCCAAAGTATAGAGAAATACATGTAAGTACATACATATATCTCAATACGGAGAAATTTGGATTCTTTCTACATGAAGAGAAATGTTTGACTTAGCACACAAAAGCACAAACACACAACACTTCTGTATTCATAATAGCCCTTCTAAACAGAACAGAACAACAGAAAAAAGAGTTTCTTTTTCTACTGTATGCTGGTGCAAGTACCAGGTAGCTAACTGAAGAGGGCCTGGGTTGAGCCAAATGGGCAGAGCCAAATTTTTTAGCTTGGCTGCTTTGGAGGAATGAATTAACGAGTAAATGCAGCAGTTGGACTGCTCCCTTCATTTCCTTTAATCAAGTGCTATGTTCATTTCAATGAAGGAACGTACTTGTGGAAGTTTGTAGGTATTTAAGATGCTGGGCATGTGGATTGTATTTTGGGGGATGATCCCTCCAACGATGGCCATGAGCTTGTGTTTCTGGCCGCAATGGTAATTATAGCGACACCCTGTGAAAAGGAGATTCAGAGTGCCATAAGCGTTCCCCATTGAATTCAAGAAATCTGGAAAGATGATGCGTCCCAGCGTCTTGTTGGATAAGAGGTTGGCATTCCTGTTGATCTCATTTATGGCAAACTCAAGAGCAAGAGCTTCATGGTATTTCCTGAAGAACATACTGCAATGAGATTTTCACCTGATTAAGGCACATGCAATGAACTCTTTCACCTATAGAAACTGTTGGAGTCATGCCTTGTAACAGCAAAGCCCTCACACCATTAAAGGATCATGTTAATGTTTTAAATAATTTTGTTTTCCACATGTTTTTTTTTAATCCTCTAAAATTCTCCCTTTGACTGCTGTGATGAACTCACCAAATTTGATTTTATTTGCTGCAAGCTGATGTCAGCTTATCATACAGCACAGACTTTAAACATAGCTACCTAGATAAACAGACACTGCATCTGAATGTGTGTGTTATGTTTAGATAGTCCCTCCACTGAATCCTAATCCACACTGTGATATGGTACATCCCAACCACAGGATGAACAGCTCATTGATGAATAGAGATTTATTTTGTGTTTGGCCAAGGTAACTGGGGAAGGACTTTGGTTTCTTCTAGCTTCTTCTTATTTTAATTATTTATTTAAAAGATATTTATCCCAACTTTCCTCTGCCGGAGCACATGCCCTATGCAGCTTACAATTTAAGGATAAAATATAAACTGTATCAAAACAATAAATAAAACCAGCAAAAAATAAATAAATCCAATTTGAAAAGGGCAAAAACACTCAAGGATCTTCTATGAAAACACAGGAGGGAGACAAGCCATCACCCAAATGTCAGACGAAACAAAAAGGTTTTGAACCCTCACCGAAATTCCTTGGGGGTAGCAGATTCCATAGTTGTGGCACCACTACCGAGAAGGTTCACCCCCGTGCCACCATCCTCCTAATTTATACTGCTATGAAAAATGTAGAAGAAAGCTGGCATAGGAATAATTTCAGGATGGCTGGATTTCTTCTACTCCAAATCCAAATTTAGAAAGATTTATTGCAAACTGAAAGTGACAGAAATGTTGGGGAACAAGAGGACTTGATTTGAACAGGAATCTAGTCACACACAAAGAAACAGAGAAATGTAACAAAAATGTCAGTATATTGACTGGATACTGTAACTGTATATTATTATTATTATTATTATTATTATTATTATTATTATTATTATTATTATTATTATTATTATTAACAGTATTTATATACCGCTTTTCAACAAAAGTTCACCAAGCGATTTACAGAGAAAAATCAAATACCTCATATTGTAAACATAACTATATTGTTTCTGCATTCAGATATTATCAAGGAGAGGATGGCTGAAATAACTACTTACAGAAAGCTGAATGGCCATTTTGGTCTGGCATTAAAGGGAAGTTCACTGAGTTCTGCTCGTACCAAAGATGTAAATTCACCAATTACAATACCATCTAAAGAATTAGTGTCTTCAACGAAGAACTGCGAATCCCTTCGAGGGTCACAATTCATACTGACACTATGAGGCAGTTGCAGTAGCAAAGTTATCAGCAGTAATGGAATCAGCCTGCAGATCAGAAAGTCTTGGCCCTAGACATACTGGGCCCCCTTCATTGTGACATATGTGCCCATCATCAGTGCTATTACTGCCATCAGCATTCTTGAAAGGTGCTATAAAATGGACCACAAATCTGACAACAGTTACAGCTTCCCCACTACACAGACCATGAAATTCCCTTTAGTTACAGCTCTGCCTGTTTTCAGTGAAACTCTCAAACAATTGAAGCCCAAATTGCTTTGAACCGGGTCTTTATAACTCACTACAGAAGAGAAGAGTGTGTCACCTTGTGTGTTGTTACAAACTCTGCAAGTACCTTCTGCTAATCCTTGGCGTATTCGCTACTTGACCGATTATGAAAATTGCAGGGTTGAGAATTGTTCTTCCCAAAGCACTTGAAGACCTGATAGGCTAAAGTAAACATGTTGGATGGATCCACAGTCAAAAACTTCTCTGCACTGGGGAGGAAGTAAAGGTCTCCAGTGCATGTTGGGTATGAAGCAGAACGTACTGAAAGAATAGCAACAAGCACAAGTGCTGAGGGAAAAAGGAAATTGTCAGTGACCAGAAGCTCAGATTTCCTCCCAAACCCATAACCTTTTTTCTTTTTCTTGCATATTCTGAAGACATTGTGTGTGTCTCTGTGTGTATTTTCAATTCCATTTGTCTTCACTATCAAGAGCAGTGCTTTTCAACCTTTTTCACCTCATGGCACAGGAGGTGGCGCAAGTCTGAGGAGACCCATAGGGGCCAGCGACCCTTACTCAGGGGTAAAGGGGAAAATTTCACCTTGCCTCTTGTTGAGCTGCTTCTGGCGCCTATCCTGCGCTGGATACAGCACAAGCCTCTTTGCTTGCCTGTTACAGCACAGGATTGAATTGTGCTTAAGGCACATGTGAAAGGTGGCTACAGGAGATGAAATCTCCTGGGATCATTAGGAAGGGTATTGAGAACAAAACGGCTAATATTATAATGCCGTTGTACAAATCGATGGTAAGGCCACACCTGGAGTATTGTGTCCAGTTCTGGTCGCCGCATCTCAAAAAAGACATAGTGGAAATGGAAAAGGTGCAAAAGAGAGTGACTAAGCTGATTACGGGGCTGGGGCACCTTCCTTATGAGGAAAGGCTACGGCGTTTGGGCCTCTTCAGCCTAGAAAAGAGACGCTTGAGGGGGGACATGATTGAGACATACAAAATTATGCAGGGGATGGACAGAGTAGATAGGGAGATGCTCTTTACACTCTCACATAATACCAGAACCAGGGGACATCCACTAAAATTGAGTGTTGGGCGGGTTAGGACAGACAAAAGAAAATATTTCTTTACTCAGCGTGTGGTCAGTCTGTGGAACTCCTTGCCACAGGATGTGGTGCTGGCGTCTAGCCTAGACGCCTTTAAAAGGGGATTGGACGAGTTTCTGGAGGAAAAATCCATTATGGGGTACAAGCCATGATGTGTATGCGCAACCTCCTGATTTTAGGAATGGGTTAAGTCAGAATGCCAGATGTAGGGGAGAGCACCAGGACGAGGTCTCTTGTTATCTGGTGTGCTCCCTGGGGCATTTGGTGGGCCGCTGTGAGATACAGGAAGCTGGACTAGATGGGCCTATGGCCTGATCCAGTGGGGCTGTTCTTATGTTCTTATGTTCTTAAGTCCCACTTGGCAACAAATCAACTGCAGTTTAGAATCTTATTGCCAAAGAAAGGACTGCTGTTTTATTGGATCACATGCTGGAGTTGTACAGAGAAAATCCACACTGATATCTCAGCTTAACCATGAAGACTTCTGAGCAAACAAAGGCCAGTCAAAATTTGTCACACAAATTTATTTCTCAGGCTTTGTGGGAATAAAAGAGAAGCATGTGTACTACTCTGGGATCCTTAGGGTCACATATCATTATAATAGAAATATCATTTGTGGGGACCCCAAGAGAAGATTTCCACTACCCACCCAGTATCCTCTTTCGAAATATGGATATTGAAACTATAACAGTGTATCTGTTCACACAAACATGTCCCATATTTCTGGCAAGCTAAGCTAATGGCAATCCAGTAGCAGAAAAGGTTTGAAATAAAAGTTTGAAAATTGAGAGCAAAAGGAGGAAACAATTTGCATTATGATTACATGAGGTGCTTTGAATTAAGCTAGAACAGGGGTGTCTAAACTTTTTGGCAGGAGGGCCACATCAGCTCTCTGACAATGTGTTGAGGGCCGGGGAAAAAAAGAATTAATTTACATTTAAAATTTGAGTAAATTTACATAAATGAATATATTAGACATTGAACTTATATGAATGAAAGAAGGTCTTGCAATAGCACAAGGGCTATAAAAGGCCTTGCACAAAGCGAGGCTGGCCTTTCCTTTGCTGCCGCTACTGCATCACAGACATGAAACAGCAAGCAGTGGAGGGAGCCCTCATCCCACAGTTCATGCCAGAGGTCAAACAGTTGTCCTCATGCTGAGAGCAGTTGTGTTGGGCAAGGCCAGGCTCCAGAAAGTCTCTGGAGGGCCAAAGTCTCATTGGAGACTGGGGGCTCCCCACGGGACAGATTGCGTCTCCGAGGGCTGCAAGTGGCCAGGGTTTGAGCACTTCTGAGCTAGAAGGATCTAAATTTGTTGTGCTCATTAAGTTATAGCTCATCTGACTTTGCATGGAAAAATAAGTTTCCCAATATATTCATCATCCCTATTATACAAAGATATAAACCTAATCTATTCATGTGTGTGTGCATGCACATTCCAAATAAAAAATGGTAACAGATGTATGTGTGTGCATTCCAAATAATAAATGGTAGCAGATCTACAGGTGGAGCGTATTTAACCGCATAAGTTCTGCATGATTAACAAAACATGCATTGTGCTAAATGCCATAGAGTTACACAAATTTGCTACAGCCTGACACTTCCGGATGGAAGGAATCTAAGGTAGCTGTTCTCAATCCCCTCCCCTCCACTCTGTACTCAGCCCTCCTGTTGCCAGCTGTCCTGCTTCTTTCACAGTTGGAATGGTGAGCTTGCTTGGGAAGCTCGTCCTCTGTGTTCCAGGTGGCCTCCCAACAGCGCTGCAGGTTCTTTTCCTCTTCTTTGCTGCTGCCACTCCTGCAGCCCTCCCTGGCCACCATCATGGAAGCGCCTCTGCCCCGGAGCATTCTGGGACTTATAGTCCAACTCTCTGCTCATGCTCACCTGTCTCTCAAAGGCTTCCTAAGGCTTGCTTGGAAAGGTTTGCTGGAGCAGGAGAGCCTGCATCATCTGAAGGGGAGGGAATTCGGCAAACACTCCCTGGGTTTTTTAAAGCAATCTCCACTCCTCCCCCTCCTGCCTCCCTCTCCTGAGCCCTCCCCATTGTCAGCTGTCCCACTTCTTTCACAGGTGGGATGCTGACCTTTTCAGAGTCCAGCCCTATGTGTTTCTACTCAGAAGCCCCATTTTAGTCAATGCGGCTTACTCCCAAGAAAGTGTGGAGAGGATTGTAAGCTATATCTAATGCTTTGCTTGGTGGGAAGGCTTGCTTGTGTCAGTGATTACCTGCATCATCTCAGCAGGGGGGGGGGGGAAATTTGGCAAACACTCCCTGCATTTTTTAAAGCAATTCCCTCTGTTGCTACCACACCTGCCCCATGTGTGTGTGTGTGTATGTGTGTGTGTGTGCGTGCGTGCGTGCGTGCATGCATGCGAGTGTGTGTGTGAGTGAGTGAGTGAGAGAGAGAGAGCGAGTGCGCGCGGCACGTGATCCACCTTGCTGCAAGTGTTCTGGTTACGCAGGGTTTTCTGCCCCCCCTCTTCAGCCTCTTTGCTGGCTCGGGGGCTCCAGGAATGATACTGTTCCTTCGAAAGGGGAACCCCTTCCAGGGCTCCAGGGCTATTCCCTGCCTGAGTGAGGCAGAGCCTTTTTGCAGTGTTTTGGGCTGCCTGGAAACAGAGCGAGAGGCCAGCGCAAGGCAAAGGAGGCAAAGGAGGGTGTGACTTTCAGTACCCCACTTCATTGAGTTGAGACAAATCCACAGATAAAAAATCCATGGATAAATAGGCTGCACCTGTATTTGTTAAAAGACAACTCATTCAACGTACGCGTATTTTGAAACAAACTCTCCTGTAATTAATGATGTTGCCCAATGTTTGTGGAAGTTATGGTAAACGTTTAAATTTTTGTGTGAGGGTGAGAGAGAGCCATACATGTATGTGCATGAGAGACAATAAACATACTATCCTGTGGATTTAAACCCCTCAAGGTGTTGATTCTGTACCTATGACCTACCCTTCCCAAGAGTTCTCCATAGTGCCCCCTGCACTTCCTTGTTCCTAAAGCTGTAGATCAGGGGGTTTCACAGTGGTGTAAGAACAGTATACAACACAGACACCAGGCGGTCTTGTTCCAAGGAATGACTGGAAGAGTGCCGCAGGTAGTTGTAAATGATGGTACCTGTAATGGAAGATCAGAAGATCATCAGGTGGATGATGTGGTGTTGCCAGCGATTCCCTGTTTTGACAGCTGTTTGACAGCTCTGGGAAGGGCAGGGCTGGCTCCACAGCTGTAATCAATCAAGGCCAATGGAGACTCTGATGGACACCTGAGCTTCATTTGACCTTGATGAGACTTTGAATGGACTGAAGAGATGGCTCAGCTGAGCCTAACTTGGACTTCTCACAGCTGAGCTGGATTTGGATTTAACAAGGGGCTGCAGGATAAAAGGTAGCTTCAGAAGGAGCAAAGGGCTGGTCAAGCAGGACGCTGACCCAGCCGGAAGCCGGACGCTGACCAAGAGGGCTACCTGACCCAGACCTACAGGAAGAGAGGACTGCCAGGACCCTGCTGGAGGAGACACACTGCTGGAGAGGAGGAACTCTACTGCAGAAGACTGGACTGTGTTTTGGAGACGGATTGGACTTGGAGGCTTCAGACGTTACCCCCGGAGTTAAGTGGAGTTTTGGGGAGGGAAAGCCTCTGGACAAGGGGACTTGCAGGGAGTGGCTGTGTTTGTAGCAATAAATTCTTGTTATTTGCTATAGATAAGGAGTTCTGTGTTCATTCCATTGCACACTGCAGCTGTGCTTCTTGGAAAAGGAGGGTGTTAATTAGCCAAAAAGCGGGCATTAAAAGGGAGTTGGGATATTTGGATGGGACAAATTGCCGTGGTCGGCAGGAGTCGAGAATTTGGCAGAACAAATTGGTACCAGAAGTGGGGTTCGAAGCCTGAGGCAATTAATACTACAGGGCACAGGTGTGTGCAAAGGAATGAACTCCTTTTGGGTCTGGGATATGGAGCCCCTAGTAAAGGACATGTACATTTCTGCTGTGTTTTTAAATGCATGGAGTGTGCTGGGAATGATATGGACATTAATAATGGCACTTGTCCATATCTGGAAGGTTGGTAAGTTTGTGTTCTCCTATTTGAGGAAACTCTGGGTGCCAGGTGGGGATTGTTCGGCAGAGATGCAGTATCTAAAATGGGAATTGCATAGGCTGAATGGGTTAATCTGTTGTTTAAAGGAACAGAATACAACTTATGCTGAAGCCTTGGCAAACGCCCAAAAGCAGATAAGGGTAGCGGACTGTCTTAATGAGGCTCTCTTAGCCTGGTTGGCAGAGCTCAAGGAAGAACTTAAGGCAGAGGTAAGGGAGGAGCGCAAGCATCCTAGCCGGTATGCAGGCCTCTTACAGGCTGATAGTAGCACTGGTCTGGACGCTAGTATGAAAGCTCCAGCCAGACAAGGGAAAGGTGAAGGGGCACAGCCTGTAGTTCAGGCACACCCCCTTGTAACAAAAAAGGGAAGAGGACTAGGGCAACTGGAGGATATGCCCAGTGAAGGTACCCTGAAGCCTAAAGCCCGGAATGGTAAGGAAGGGACGGGTACCCCCAGGACGGGGGAGAGGGTGCCTGCAGGAAAGACCCTGGTTAAGAAACCTCTGCATGCACCTGGACAGAAGGTTCCCAGGTGGAAGATCTGGGCAGACCTGATAGATAGAGGGGTGCCCAGGGAAAAGATAGATGGGCTCCCTACTCCAGAGTTGTATAAACTCTGGGAAGAGGGGAAAGGGAAGAGGAAGGCCCAGGTGAGGCAAACCATGCCCACCAATACTGGTGTAGGGTCAGATATGGAAGATGAGACCTCATTAACCCCTCTGGAGGAGGATCGCATTAACTTGGGGATTGATCTTGGGCCCCACCGAGGAAGATGTGCAGCAGGGGCTAGTCACCCTAGTGAGGCACATGAAGGCCCAAGGGTGGGAAATTACTCCTGCAAAGATTCAGGGACTGGCTCAACAAAGTCCAGTTCCTAGGGGTGGTATGGTCTGGATCTGTGAGGCACATTCCAGACAGGGTGCTGAAAATTACACTGGTGATGCTCCACTTGTGAGTTTTTTCTTGCAGGACGGAAAGAAAGCCATTTTCGGGGAAAGGAGAAGAATGGCGGTGGACCAAAACAAGAGGAATCACTGGAACACCAAGGGGTGGATTGTAATGGAAGATCAGAAGATCATCAGGTGGATGATGTGGTGTTGCCAGCGATTCCCTGTTTTGACAGCTGTTTGACAGCTCTGGGAAGGGCAGGGCTGGCTCCACAGCTGTAATCAATCAAGGCCAATGGAGACTCTGATGGACACCTGAGCTTCATTTGACCTTGATGAGACTTTGAATGGACTGAAGAGATGGCTCAGCTGAGCCTAACTTGGACTTCTCACAGCTGAGCTGGATTTGGATTTAACAAGGGGCTGCAGGATAAAAGGTAGCTTCAGAAGGAGCAAAGGGCTGGTCAAGCAGGACGCTGACCCAGCCGGAAGCCGGACGCTGACCAAGAGGGCTACCTGACCCAGACCTACAGGAAGAGAGGACTGCCAGGACCCTGCTGGAGGAGACACACTGCTGGAGAGGAGGAACTCTACTGCAGAAGACTGGACTGTGTTTTGGAGACGGATTGGACTTGGAGGCTTCAGACGTTACCCCCGGAGTTAAGTGGAGTTTTGGGGAGGGAAAGCCTCTGGACAAGGGGACTTGCAGGGAGTGGCTGTGTTTGTAGCAATAAATTCTTGTTATTTGCTATAGATAAGGAGTTCTGTGTTCATTCCATTGCACACTGCAGCTGTGCTTCTTGGAAAAGGAGGGTGTTAATTAGCCAAAAAGCGGGCATTAAAAGGGAGTTGGGATATTTGGATGGGACAAATTGCCGTGGTCGGCAGGAGTCGAGAATTTGGCAGAACAGTACCATAGAAGATGCTCACCACAGTGAGGTGGGAAGCACAAGTGGAGAATGCCTTCATCCTACCATGAGCTGTATGGAGTTTGAGAACAGAAGAGGCAATGAGGATGTAGGAAAGAAGAATCATGGAGGAAGTCACAACAAGAATACACCCAGAGACAGTGAAGGTCACCAACTGGCTGACAAAAATGTCAGAGCAAGAGAGGCGCTGTATAGGAGGAATATCACAGAAGAAGTGGTCAATTGCATTGGAGTGATAGAACATTAGGGAAAAGACTGATGCTGTGTTGACAATAGAATTAAAGTGGCCAGAACACCAAGAAATTGCTAGCAGTCCCATACATATGGATTGTCTCATGAGTGTGGTGTAGTGGAGTGGGTGACAGATGGCTGCATACCAATTGTATGCCATCACTGAGAGGAGTACACACTCTGTGCTTGCTAAAGTGATAAAGAAATACATTTGGAGAGCGCATCCAATGAAGGTGATGGTCTTGTCCCCCAACAGGAGGTCCCACAGCACCTTTGGGAGTATGGTGGTAGCATATCTCAATAAAAGAGAGGTTTCCCAGGAGGAAGTACATGGGAGTTTTGAGGCATTGGTCAACGCAGATCAATATGATGATTATTAGATTCCCTGCCAAAGTAAACAAGCCTGCACCAAAGAGAAGTCTCTTGTTCTTTGGATCAACAGAGAATCCCATGAGGACAAATCCTGTGAAACTTGTTTGGTTCTGTCTTCCTATAGGATCGGTGGAGTCCATTTAGATTTCTTTGGTAGGAGAGGACATGAGGGAGATTTTTAAGGTTTACCTGTATTGATATATCTTCTTATGTAAACTTATGTATTTGTCTAACTCAAGTAATGTATATTGCTCTCTGAAACTGGTTCTCAGGCCTACAAATATGGATACAGACTTTGGTTGTGCAGTTCTCTGCTTACGCAGATAAGAAGGAATGTGTTTTTCAGCTTTTAAACTGTGGCTGACAGCCAGGGACTTTTGCAAGGGAACAGAGAAGATCAGGTCAGACAGTACTAGGGTGCAATGACCCAGGTTTATGAATTCTGGAAAGTTTGGAAAGTCCCGAGAAGCCAAACTGCATCATGGTTGTTATGGACAGTTGTTTTTCTACTGTTATAAAAGTGATCACAAAAGGGGAGGTACAAGGGGTATGGTCTTGTCCTTGACAAGTCTGTATGAGCCTGTTAGATAATAAACCATCTGAAAGAGAGCAACTCTTGATTTTTTTATTTCTGCTCCTAATTGGAAAACAAAGAAATCCAAATTTCTTTCTATCAGTTGGCACCGCAGAAGGGACAACGCGGACAGTTGGCTTGGTGGGTGCCTCGCCTCCTGGGTGCGCTTTGCGTGCAACTTCCCTTATTTTTTGGGAGGAGAAGCGTGCCTAGCCGAGGCTGGAGCTGCTCTGCTGAGACAGCTGTCGTGCAGTGACCTTCCCCTGGCTTAGGACGGACAGACTGTCTGATTTGGCTCCAAATTGCAAGATTCAACATATGGAAGGGTGAGGTGGTTGTGTCCTCTTTGTTGTTTGTTCTTTGCTCTATGCTTTGTGTACTGTCCTGTGTCTTGTGGGATGTGTCTATGTTGTCTTGTGGCTGTCTTTTGTTCTGGTCCATGTGTTTATTCCTTGTGCCTTGTCTCAGGATTGTCTGTCTGTCTAAATGGTTCTTGTAGGTCTAAATGGTTCTGTCTGTGTGCTTTTTGCATTAATTTGACTAGCTGACATGACTAGCTGGCTGAGAGATCCTCTGTCAGCTAGGGTGTTTAACAGGCTGTGAGGAAGGGAACTCACAGAGTCTATTTCAAGGGACTCTGGCAGAGTGCTGGCACTCTGGATGGCCTGGCCGGGCAGGGAAAATATAGGTTTCCCAGGTATATAAATGAATGTTCCCGTGTGTGTGTGTTTTTTTTTCTGGACTTATGTCCTGGTTTTCAACTGAAATGCTGTGAATTCTCCAGCCTGAGTTTGTAAAGTTAGGGAGTGGTTTAGCGAAGCTGAATAGTGCTAAGAATCTGGGCATTCAGCCAGTGCTTGGCACTCTTCCCGGACTGCTTGTGTAGCAGAGTTATTTTTAAACTAGGGCAGCTCAGTGTCATTTTGCGCATCCTGTCAGGCTAACTGTGATTTTAAATCTGTTTGGTGTGCTTGTGAATGAATGAGAAAGAGACTGTGTGAATGAATGAAGCTGATTGAAAAGAGATTGTTCAACCCTACATTTCAGGCTTCTTACCTGTTGGTAAATCAGCTTGTCTTAAAATGGGCCAAACAACTAGCTGTGCCTCTGATGCTCCTCTTTCCCTGATTTTGAGGGACTGGGATAGTATCCCAGGAACAGTGATGCTGTCTAAAAAATGCATGGTTACCTTATGCACTGTCACCTGGCCAAGTTTTACCTCTTCCTTGCCAGAATCTGATCAGTGGCCAAGCTGTGGAACGTTCTCTGAGAGAAGGATGGATAAATTATGGTACATTTTGCTTGATCAGCATCCTGGCCAGGTAGATTATTTATTAGTATGGTATAACTTTAAACCTCCTGATGGGCAACAAGCCATACAGGCCATGTGTGTGGGAAAAAATAAATGTGAGGTATCCCCAAACAGTCCACCCCCCTATAAAGTTGATCCCACTTCCCAAGAGGATGATCAATATAACCCAGCCCTGTATCCATTTCATTTGTTGACTCCTAGGGAACAAGCTGGAGCTGCTCCAGCACCTCAGGTAGTTGTAACTGGAACTGGAGGAATGGGAGGGCAACCTCTAACCACATTGAGGGCTACAGTTTCTCAGGATCAATTGGCTAGTCCTGTCTTGCGTAACCAGGGTAGGGAACAAGTTTTCCCTGGGTCACCTGATTTTTCCTGAGAAACTGAGTCTAGTAATATTTGTCAGGCTTTGAACCTAGAGGTCCCTTCTACAACCCATAGTAGGCAAAGCTGTGATCCTACTATGCTCGAGACAAGTCCAATTACTGATCATGATTTGTCTGTGGCTAGATCAGTCAATAAAATGGCAAAGATCTATACTAGAGCACAAATTGAAGGTAAAGTACCTTCAGGTGTAGATTGGTCTTTCTCTCCAACACGTACAACCAATAGAATTGACAGATTTCGGCCGCAAACATCCACCCTGGGGAACTTTTTGACTCCGCTGAGAGCCTATCCAGTTCCTACGGCTGATGGTCATGAGCTGGTATTTACTCATACACCTTTCACTACCTCTGACTTATTGAATTGGCAGCAGACAATACCACGTCTACGAGATAATCCAGATGTGGTGTATCAGAAGTTTAAAACCATTTTTGCCACTCATTCCCCTGTCTGGGCTGATGTTATGCAATTGATCGACCATCTGTTAACGGAGGATGAGAGACAAAGGGTTAAACTGAAAGCCATAGAATATATAAAGAGAAAGCCTGCTTCTCCTACTTGGATTTTGTTGGATTGGCCGCAGTACAACCCTGAATGGGATCCAAATATTCCAGATGGAAAGTTGGCTTTGTCTAATTTTGTACAAGCTGTTTTGGAAGAAATTAAAGCTGCAGGAGAAGTTACTCCAAACTGGAGTAAGATTACTGCCTGTGTGCAACGTTTTGATGAGCATCCTTCTGATTTTTGTACACGATTGACATGTGAGTTTAGGAAGCATGGAGCTTTGGATCCAGAATCAGAGCAAGGGCAGGAAGTATTAAAAACTGTGTATATGGCTCAATGTTCAGAAGATATTGCACGTCGCTTTAGGGAACATCCTGATAGCATGCAAGAAAAAATCTACCTAAGATTGTAAGCATTGCCACCAGAGTATTCAAAGCAAGGGGGGATTTGAAAGATAAGCAGAAAAAGAAGGAAAAACAGGCTAAAATGAAAGAGCAGGTGTCTCTTCTTGCAGCTATAGTTGCAGCTGCCAGAGAAGAGGCAAGGGATTTTCAAAGTAGGAGATTTCAAGGTGTTCCTTTCCAGAACAGAGGGGGAACTGGGAGAGGTCGTGGAAGGGGAAGGGCCAATAAACTGAGGGCAAAAGACTCTCTATGCAGATTATTATACCTTGATCCATCTCAGGCTGACTGTGTCGATCTGCAGGAAATCATAAAACTCCCCTGGATTCCCCAGTCTCCAAATTGGACCCAGCTTCTTTTGAAGTTTGGCACCTCTCGGATCCCAGGCCAGCTGCATGGAAAGAGTTTGTTTCTTCGGTCCTTTGGCATTTTCTTGCGGAGGGTGTTTACCGACATGATTATTAAACCTCTGCTCCCAAAGTACGGAATGCAGCCTCCCCCTTCTCTCCTCCCATCAGCTTTGGAAACTGGGCAGGCTGGCCCTGTGCCCAGTCGCTGGAGGAGAGATAATCGTACCCAGAGTGTGGGAGTTGCCAATTGCTTTTCTCCTGATTCAAGCCCCGTGGTGCTGCCAAATGCTAATGAGTTAAAGGCTGCCACTGACTCTTTAGGAAATGATTTGCTTCACTTGAAATCTTCACTGCACAAGCCACAAGCTTTTGCTTTCTTTCAGCCAGTTAATTCAACAATTGGCTGTTCAACTAGTGCAGCTTCTAATAGTGAATGGCAAGTCCAGCCTTCTGGCGCTAGCACCGAACCTCAAGCACCAGACCAGGCACATTCTTCGTTGATATCTGAGATGGTGGGAGCTCAGTCACCCTCTGTCTGCATACCCCCCCAACTGGAGCAGCTGAGCCTATGGATAGCTCTCCTTCTGAAGCCTTTAAGCCTGTGCTGATGAATGAATCGGCCAGTGAGGTGGACTGTCTCAATGGAGTAGGTTTGCAGTGCCATTCAACTAACTCAGAGGAGGTCTTGCATCATGGTGTGGCTATCCAACAATTGCCTAGAGACTCAGCCCAGGTCTTGTCATCTTCCCCAAGTTCATCACAGCCTAATTTGAACTCCTTATCTAAAGCCCTGAATGGGGTACCATCAGGGGCAACATCTGCTGTTCCCTGCAATGAGGAATTGGAATCAGCTCTTGAGTCCTGTAAAGTTTTGCCAAAGATTCCTGGCTCCCACATACCCTCCAGGTTATGTGGGGACATAGAAGTGAATGGCCAAAATTCAGGTTCAGCTAACCCAATTACCACTGACCTCCCAATGCATTTACCTACTGACGACCATTCACTCATTGCAAGGGCGCTCCCAGCCCCCAAAGGCCCCTTGTCAACGGAACAAGGCCCCAGGGCAGATCCTCCTGCATTGGTGGCTAAAGATCTGATAATGGAATTACAGCTGGAGGGGGATGACATTGTGGAGGGTGCCATCAGCACCTTTAAGGAACTCACAAGACCAGAACAAATAAATATTATCAGATCCCTGGACAGGGTTAAAGCAGAACTTCTCAATTATAACACGGAAACTTTGACCTATGAAATCCATCCTCTGACCCTTCCAGTGCCAGCATCTGCTCATCAATCTGCTTTAGAAGTAGCCACTGAGGCAATTCCTGTCCCTTATTCCAGGGATTCTACACCATCTCCTGTGACCAACTCAGCCCTGAGTAGCTGCATGTCTCATCATCCTTCTGGTGCTGAGTGTCCATCAGGAAGCAAAGATTGACTAATTAATGCTTCTCCAGCCCCTGCTACTTCTTCCCAACTAAGAATTCTTTCCTGGAACATTGCAGGGTGGAAGAATAAGAAAAATGACAGTGGCTTCTTAAGATATCTTAGAACATTTGATATTATTCTATTGCAGGAGACATGGGTTTTGGACCATCTGTATATCCCTGGCTACAAGGCTTTTGTAGTACCTGCAACTAAACCCACCTCTAATGGTCGTCCTTTGGTGGGTTTAGCCAGCCTTGTACTGAAGCAGTTTAAGTCATGCCCTTTGGACATCATTCCAGGTTGTTGTAAGATACAAGCACTGAGGGTGTCTTTTGCAGACATTGACTTAATCTGTGTCAACACTTATATCCCTCCTTTGCTTAATAGTTCACAAAGGACCCAGCTCTGGAATGATCTATCATCATGTATGAATGACCTTAAGAGGGCCCACCCCCTTGCTGAAATTGTTTTGCTGGGCGATTTAAATGCCAGGGTGGGAAATTCAGCAGATATATTAAGCAGAGCCTGGGATGTGGATGATGACAGCTTCCTCCGCCCCATTTGCGCACTAAGCAGGCGGTCCAAAGATGCATACTATAATGCTAATGGTATGGCTCTTGCTAAGTTTTCCATCAGCTCTAACATGATCTGGCTCAACGGGCTAAGAGAGTTCCCCAACGCTGATGAATTTACTTTTGTATCCTCTCGTGGTGCCAGCGTTGTGGATTGCATTTTAGTTTCCACTAAAATGAAACATCATGTGAAAGATTTTGCCATTGGGGACCTAACCCTTTGTGACCATTTACCTTTAATCTTGGTCCTTGACCTCCATTCTGGGAGAGTTCCATCACAAGCTGAGATGGATACAAATCCAGAGGGCAGGTATAAAATTGTGACTAACAGCGCCCTTTCCCCAAATTTCCATCGTCTAAGTACGGAACCAGCAAGCAGAGTTTTTTTATCAGCCATTCTACAGGATCCGGATCCCCTTGTTCAAATCAAATCCTTTGAAGGTTTTATTGGTCACGTTTTTAAGGTCTTGAGTACCAAGCCCAAGTTGGTTAAATCCTGTGGTGCATTTGACAAAAAGGATTGGTTTGACAGTGAATGTAGGAATCTTAAGGGGTGTATTAGGGCTTCTTATTTAGATTTTAGAAAGTACAGTGACCCCGATTGTTTGGTTAAATACTCTATCCTTAAAAAACAACTAAGAGTTTTATTGACAGAGAAAAAGAAAAAGTTTGTTTTAACTCAATGGAATAAACTACATCAAGCAATTCAACAAAAAAATAATAAACAATTTTGGGCAGTTGTAGCAGGTTCGTGTAGATCATACATACGACCCTGCTATTATTCCATCATCTACATGGGTTCAACACTTCATAGACATTTTTTACAATAAGAGCAAATCCCCAGGCACCTACCCTGACTTCACCTCTGTGGATCTGCCTATCTGGCCCCCTGTGACCCCTGATGAAATTAAAGAGCTAATTATGCAATTGAAGCCAGGGAAGGCTGCAGGTCCAGATGAAATACCACCTGAGCTTTTAAAAGGTGATCCGGAATGGTGGGCCCAGTTACTTGCCCATGTCTTTACAGTGATCGACAGTTCTGGCCTATTGCCCAATGTCTGGCTTACAGCGACAGTTATTCCTATCCATAAAAAGGATGACCCTACCACACCACGAAATTTTCGGCCCGTTAGTTTGCTTTCTGTAATAGGTAAGATTTATGCTAAATATCTATGCAATAAACTTACTCTCTGGGTTACTTCACAAGGCATCTTAGGCCCCGAGCAATCTGGCTTCTGTCGGGGCAAATCAACTTTGGACAATTGCTTGATCCTATCGCATTTGGCCCATAAGCAGGTTAGGATATGCAAGGCTCGCCTTTATGTAGCCTTCCTTGATCTGAAAGGTGCCTTCGATTCTGTGGATAGGGAGCTTCTTTGGTCCAAGTTGGAAAACATGGGGATTGATAAAAGATTGTTGCTGCTGATTAGGTCCCTCCATCTAAATACTTCATGCAGGATTAGACACTCCTGGAGTGGGAATCTAACTCATTCCATCGCTACCAACAAAGGGGTCAAACACGGCTGTGTCTTGGCCCCCATGCTTTTCAATCTGTTTCTAAACGACCTTGCCCCATCCCTGAAGGAAGTAGATAGCCATTGCCCGAAGCTTGGTGCAAGTCAAGTGCCGCTACTTCTGTATGCGGATGATGCAGTACTGATATCCCGTACTAGGATTGGCCTAAAACGTCTGCTGAATCGCACTGAAGAGTATCTTCTGTCCAACAAATTGCAAATCAATTATGCTAAATCTAAGATAATGATATTTGCCAGCAGATGGAAGGCTTTTAAATGGTCTTGTAATGGCAATAAAATGGAGAAGGTTAAGCATTTCAAGTACCTGGGAATCAACTTCCATTACAGGCTCACTTGGGCTTTTCATCGTAAGGCAGTGCAGAACGCATCCAAACTGGCGTCCTCAGCTATTTCCCGTTTCTTTTTTACCTGCGGCAATGGTTACGTTCCTGCCGCTCTGGAGGCGTTTAAGGGTAAGATTCTTTCCCTGGTCCTTTATGGTTCTCCCGTCTGGTATAAGGCTATTAACCAATCATTAGAATGCATTCAGGCCTCCTTTCTGTGGAAGATTTTGGGTTTACCCAGGTGCGTTACCTACTCGGTTCTGTGTCTCGAGGTGGGGTTAATTCAGCTAAAGACGACTGCTTGGCTAAGATTACTGAAATTTTGGTTTAGGATTTTATATAATCCTATCTCCTCTGGCCTAATGCTCCAATTATTGTCGGATTCAGTCCTGCCATTAGAGATCACTGATCTTTTAACCAAACTCAAGTCAATTGGGCTGGACACAGCAGAGCTAGGCATGATTGGTTGTGATGCTGCTTACAGAATCGTCAAAGAAAAAATTCTTGACATTGAACAACAAGAGCTGTTTAGTGCCGCCAGAACCACATGCTCTCCACTCTATCTCCATGTTTCAATCAGTTTTGGGAAACCGGCCTCCTTCTTTTATCACCTGGAGTGCCCACAGGCTCGGAGAGCATTCACACTTGCAAGATGTAATGCTCTTCCATCAGCCGTGTTATCGGGCAGGTTCAGTGGTATTCCTTACCACTGAACCTGCAAGAGGAAATGCAAGTGTGGTGGGGATTGTATTGAGACCATAACACATACCCTTTTCTACTGCCCACTTCATGACGTCTCATGCAAGAAATATCTAGGCCCTTTGCTAACTAGGATGCAGGGCTGGGAGGACTCAACCATGCTTCAGTCTCTCCTTTCCACACCTGACTCTGAGACCCTTGATAGGGTCACTGCCTTTTTATCTGGGGTAATTGCCAGGCAGAGCTCTGGAACTCTGGGCAGTATGTGAGGAAAAGACTGATGTCTATGTTGTGTTGTCTTTGTATATTTTTGTTTTGTTTTGTTTTTTCTCTGTATTTTATGCCAATAAAGGTCTTACTGAACTGAACTGCAAAAAAAGTGAGTGGCAAGAAGCTGCTCCAGAGGTGGAGAAGGAAAAATGGAGAAAATGGGGATTGCAACCTGATGACAATGGGATGTGGAAATCTGAGCACAGGTTGGTGCTTCCTCGAAGTAAACAATATGAAGTATTGAAAAAGATTCATGAAAATACTCATGGGGGAGCTGAAAAAATGGCTGACCTTGTGCTTAGACAATTCATATCTCCTGGAATTCATGAAACTGCTAGACGAATAGTAGAAAATTGTTATTACTATCAGCAATGTAATCCAAAAGGGAAATCTCAAGTGAAAACCCCAGGTGGGCGACCTTGGGCTCATAGACCTATGCAGCATATTCAAATTGATTTTACTGAACTGGTACCTTCAGAAGGGAAGAAGTATCTGCTTGTAATGGTAGATCAATTAACTGGATGGGTAGAAGCTTTTCCTGTGAAACAAGCTGATGCAGTAACTGTGTGTAAGTTAATTTTAAATGAAATTTGCCCTAAATTTGGCCCACCTAACATCTTGGACTCTGACCAAGGGTCACATTTCACTGCTAAAATATGCACATTATTGACTGAAGCTATAGGTACCAGGTGGGCTTACCACACGCCTCATCATGCGGAATCTTCGGGAAAGGTCGAGAAGATGAACTGTACTTTGAAAAATGTTCTAACAAAGCTGTGTATGGAGCTTAAGATGAAATGGACAAAGGTTTTGCCTCTAGCTTTGTACATTATTCGAACCCTGCCTAAGAAGAGGAGAAGGTTGTCACCTTATGAACTCTTATTTGGACATGTTCCTCCTACCCTAATGCCATTAACCTCTATTCCAAAAGACTGTGGGGCTAGTGGGTTAACTGAGGAGAATTGTAAGTATGTGAAAGCTTTGCAACAACATCTAGTGACTTTGCATAGATATGCCGCTCAATCGCAGTCATTACCTTTGTAGGAAGCTGTCCATTCTATCTCCCCAGGTGATTTCGTTTGGGTGATATCCTACAAGAAGGCATCGTTGCGTCCTAAGTGGCAAGGTCCCTTTGAAACCCTGTTGGTGAGTCCGACTGCAGTTCGAGTGAAGGAACTTCCTACGTGGATTCATCACACCAGGGTCAAGAAGTGCACAGCAGAAGGGGCCTGCACTGACGAAGCAACGAGGAGCAATGCAGCTCACTGACCGGCAAGGTGAGCCAGAAGTTGCTGACAGCGCAGGAGCAACGCAGCCTGACCAACCCGAAAGGCAGGCCAGAAGTTGCTGACAGCGCAGGAGCAATGCAGCCTGACCAACCTGAAAGGCAGGCCAGAAGTTTGAACTTTGAGTGACTGAACTTTAAATAACTTTGATTGCACTTTGAATGACTAAACTTTAAATGACTTGCTATCCTTTTGGGAAGCCTAAAGCACCTTCAACAGAGGAACTTTTCTGGTGTCCATTTCCAGAAGGATGGCCACGAATCATGGCTTGGACTTTTGCAGCTTGTGCCTGTGTATTGTGGGTTTGGCTTTGCATGTGGCTCCTAGGTTAGGACAAATTTATGATACTAATGCTTTTATTCGTTTTGCTCATCAGATGAAGAGACGTATGCCATCCTTGCAAAATACATCATGCTGGGTTTGTTCTCTTTTACCAGTGTCCAGTGAAAATGGTTTTCCAATGCTACCAACTCCTCTAACAGCACAAAATATGACTTAGGCACCTTCTCTAAAGGATCCCACAGGAAGCAGCTTCGTGACTTGGAATTATGTGGGGATTGTTTCTGATAAGTATACCATAGTGATGCCAAGAGTGGGAGAATAGTGTTTCTTAAGTCAAGGTGCACAATCAGTGGGCACTAGTGTTTGTAAAGGATATTTTAATGGTACACATTTTGGAACAAAGAGGGGGCAAGGAATAAATCTAGAAGATGTATATTCCCAGAGCAGAGCCTATTGGGCATACGCAAAGCCTTTAAATTCTGCTCTGATGTTCAAAACCCTCAAATTACTACGAGAGAGGATTCTGTTGGATTGCGTCCCAGCATATCCAAGTGCACCTAAAGAGGACAGTAGAAGTTACCTCTGTTACTGCAAGGATAAGGCTATAGAACAACACTTCGAGGGATTAGTTGTGTGGTCAGGATGAGCCCTACGAGTTTATGCAGTATCAGCTCTTCATAGAGTTAGTCTCCTCTATGGTGTTTATTGAGTATGTGGGGACAAAGCCTATATCATTCTTCCAACTTCATGGGATGGTTCGTGCTACCTAGCATGGTTGAATCCTCCAGTTTTGTTCAGGGAACAACTGCCAATTGAAAGAGTGCAGAATGTGCGAAGTGCTAAGGAAGATGAGGATAGGACACATCCTCTGACATGGAAAGCACTGAATGATTGGACAGGTACCTGTGCAGCCTTTCCTTGGGCTTGTAGTAGAGCTTTTTGGAGAGTAGGTGAGGGCCTGATTCATGTCCAAGGGATACTTGAACAAATGGTGAACAATACAGCAGGAGCCTTACTTGATTTAGCTTCTGAGCAGAAGCAACTAAGGCAAACTGTGATACAACACCGCATTGTTTTCAATCTTTTATTGGCTGCTCAAGGAAGTGTGTGCGCCTTAATTGGCCAGGAATGTTGTGTTTTCATTCCAGATATGCACAACTCTACCTGGGATCGTGCACATCACATTCGCACAGTTGCTAAAGATATGGCAGGCAAACTGGTGGTAGGATTTTGGGCTAATCTGTTCAGTTGGTTCCCTGATGTGGGTGGATAGTTGCATAACCTAATAAGGACTTTGGTTGTCTTTATCTGTCTTCTGTTATTGATATATGTTTTGGTAAAATGTACTTGTTGCATGGGTAAGATAATCGTGTCTAAAGCATGCACAACACCTGAACCCAAGAGAGTATATTAATGCTAACAAAGGTATTTACAAGAAATAATAGTTAATGGAATGTATAATCATATTTTGCATATATCTATATTATCATGTATCAATATATACTGAATAAGAGATTATGTTGGTGGCTCAGATTCACTAGTTCATCTGTGCCAAGAGGAGGCACTGAGGGAGATTTTTAAGGTTTGCCTGTATTGATATATCTTCTTATGTAAACTTATGTATTTGTCTAACTCAAGTAATGTATATTGCTCTCTGAATCTGGTTCTCAGGCCTACAAATATGGATACAGACTTTGGTTGTGCAGTTCTCTGCTTACGCAGATAAGAAGGAATGTGTTTTTCAGCTTTTAAACTGTGGCTGACAGCCAGGAACTTTTGCAAGGGAACAGAGAAGATCAGGTCAGACAGTACTAGGGTGCAATGACCCAGGTTTATGAATTCTGGAAAGTTTGGAAAGTCCTGAGAAGCCAAACTGCGTCATGGTTGTTATGGATAGTTGTTTTTCTACTGTTATAAAAGTGATCATAAAAGGGGAGGTACAAGGGGTATGGTCTTGTCCTTGAAAAGTCTGTTCGAGCCTGTTAGATAATAAACCATCTGAAAGAGAGCAACTCTTGATTTTTTTTATTTCAGCTCCTAATTGGAAAACAAAAAAATCCAAATTTTTTTCTATCAGACATCACAGTTTCAACTTTTAATGCTGGCACTTTTCACAAAGACAAAAAAAATAAGAGGCAGGCAATCACTGCATCTGTAGTCAATCAGTATACACGGAAGCCTTGATCGCTCTTGAAACTTCCATACAATGTTAATGGAAGTGCTCAGTGCACCATAAGTGGGTGGGCTGTCATAGGAATCTCAGGGTTCGGCACTGCTCCGGGGCCCAGTTGTACAGCACCAGTTGTACAGAGTAGCTTCAGGAAAATCACTCCTTCTCAGCCTCAGCTAGCCTTGGAATACATACTCACCTGAAGCCTTTTGCATTTCCCTGAATGCAGCTTCGCAACTGCCTCTTTAAAAAGAAGAAAGAGTTTGATAGAGGGATGATCTGTAGCTCCTAGGAAATTTCCTTAGAAGTGCCAAGTTTGTGATCTGTTTGCTTGCACTACTTTGCCTCTTCCTGTCTTGTCCATTTCTTCTATATTGCCCTTCGCTTTGCTCTTGTTCCTGTTACGTAGCTGATGCCGACGTCTGCCCACTGACAAAGATGCTTCTCCAAGTTGGAGGCAAACATGGTTTTCTGAGAGTTGAGAATGGTTTGAGAGGAGCTTTCCTTCCCAGGCTATCTACCATTTTACCCCAACAGCAAATTGGTGGAGTGCACTCATTTCAAGCACAGATCTTTCTTTCATGCTATCTTGAACTGTCTGATGGGGGGAGGAGCTCACAACAATGAATATCATATCTCTGGCTTTACACATTGATAAATGCAAAACTCTTCAGAGCTCCATGGTCCCTTCTCATATCCTTTCAATTATTTTTCTCATTGCTCCAAAAGTGCTGGTTTAATGAAAATGGTAGTCAAAATGTTTGGAACAGTGACTGAAAGGTGAAATTGAACTAGAGATGGGGAATCATATTTTCAGTCTCTCAGAATCTCAAGTCATACATAGAGGGGCTTTCACATTCAGGACATTTTTCAAGAGTTATTTGGTTAAACAAACAAACAAAAAAATCTAGTAAGCATCAATTTCTTACCTACTGGGCATATGACTTTTAAGGATGGCATTTATCAATCTTCTGAGAGAACCTCAATCTCTCTCCCTCTATTATTAAATCCTGTGTAAGTCACTACTACATTTTAACTGTTGCTTTCTAAATTGTCCCTAGTGCTGAGCGAAATATTTGGCGTGGTGAAAATTGTTGTAATTATGCACAGGTACTGGGCTTGGTGTTAGTATGTGGCAACAATGACAGTGGGCACACCTGCATCTGTTGCGTCTGCACAAGAGCAAACTCTTGGCCTTGGTGATATGTTGAGTGTCTAAGCCCAGTGCCTGAACAACAGGATGCTATTATATTTAAGAATGTGCTTTGTGGTTTAGCTCAGGCCCAGCTAGCTGTAACTAGCCCCTTACCAAGTATTGCTTCATGTGTTTGAGATTTAATAAAAAGCTTGGTAGAGGTGGGGCGAGGAACTTAGATCTGTTCCAGTTTCAAGCCTCCCTGATGCATCTATACCTTCAAACCTGTCTGCCGTCTCTCATTCATTTGCTCTGATTCCATGCTCCTTTAGCCCCAGTTTCCTTTCTTAACCCTTCAGTGCTCTGCACTCCCACCAAGCAACAAGGCTCTGAAGCCTTGGGTGCTTCCCAAAGCAGGTAGAACTGCTACAGAAAATAACTCGCTGTGGTCAACAGTATGGTTTTTTGAGTGCAGAAATATTTTGTGTCAAAAATAATGAATCACACTCATGCCTTTGGAGGTTAATGAGATCCAGAGAGTGTTGAACTTGTCTGTAATTGCTTCAAGGGACTATTGTGAATTGAGAAGAAGTACACATTACAGTGAAGATGTAGAACTGAACAATCAATGGGTCCTCCCTGCATCCCCCAGTAGTGTGTTGCTAAAGCAGTCACATTCCACTGCTTGCCCCCAAAGGAAGTGAGAATTCATACGAATTCCAAATGAACACATTTAAATCCTTCACAAATTGACCAGGTAATGTAATGACTGCTGAGGGCAGGGGGGTGCAATGGGCCAGTGGGGTGGCAACAGGATGAGCAGATTGGGCTCAGGAAAGGGGGTGGGATTGGCTTGCCATATCCCATCCACCTTCCCAGGTGTACTTCGCCAACATGGATAAACTCAGACTTGCACTAATGAATTGGTTGGCCTAAGTCCAAGTAGACACTGGCTGGGGCTTTCCCCGTGGCAAAGGGGTGAATGTCCCCTTACCTCGAGGAGACCTCCAACATGCACAATTCCCCTGCAAGATGTCCCTCAAGCTGCAATGGTACCACTGCATTGGCACAGGGGAATTTGCCCTGAACTGGGCTGTTTGGATCCTATGGTCTATTGCTGCTGCTAAGAGAATTCTATTTAAGAGAAAACTGTTTACAAAAGGCATTGAAAGATGATAAATGTTGGAATGTTTGCTTCTTCTTTTTTCCTTGAATTGTTCTAAAAATTTTGTGAAAACTGGAAAACTGAAAATGTACAACCCTTTCTGCCCAATCCTGTCACCCACCATTGTACTCGATGCAGCATGTGCTGCATTTAATGGTGTTGAAGGGCTAGAACAGGAGCCAGAAGGCCAACCAGAGGTAATTAATAAAAGTTTTATTTACCTCTGGGAAGGGCTTCCGGTTGCCTCTGGGTCTCTTTGGACTACTCCATAACTCCCCAATGACAACACAGTTTGCAAACATGACTTCTACTGTATGCTGCAGGGGCATTTTGGCTTGTTGATGCCTCCTTGGGGTAAGAGAATACTTGTTCCCTTGCCCCAGGGGATGCCCCAACAGCTGCCATGGGTCAACTTGAACCTAAATTAGCTTCATAGTCTGGAAAGGGGGTTAGGTTTTCGTGGGTGCCAAACCCACCCCCTTTCTGGGCCCAGTCCGTCCTCTTCTTCACGCTGTCACCTTCCTGTCCTGCTCACCCCACCCCATTCCACCCTCCCTTCGTTCCTCCTTACCCTTACACAAACTTACCAGTGGCAGCGGGTGTCAACTCCTTGTTCTAACACAAACCCAGCCACTCATGACTTGAGACTTTGGCACTGTCATGGTTGCAGCAGCCATAAAACTATGCTGTTGGAACACTCATTCCAGTGGCGTAAACGGCCCTTAGGATTGTGCTGTCAGTGTGTTTGAATGTGGTCAGGCAGGTTCAAGTGGGAGGGCACTGTGATCCACTTCCCATGCCTTCTTCACAGCTTTCAGCAAAAGCAACTAGGTGGACAAGAAGGAGTTAGTGGTGGCAGGAGGGAATGCACCTACTAACACACCTGCAAGCAAGAAAGGGGGGACAAAATTGGGGTGGAGTTTCAGCTGGCACTTAAACTAGAGGCGGGTGTCAATGCCAATGCTGACGAGACAGATTTGCAAGGTTTCAGGCAGCAAGTCTGCTTGCTTCACTCCAATTGCATTCACAGCTGTGATTTACTATGTAGTACTGCAGCATTGTCCCATACAAATGTGATCCCTGACTGGGTAAGATCGCCTGTGTGAATCATGTAGTTAGGCCAAAGAAGAAAGTGGCTGAGCAGCGATAGCCAGAGGAAACAATGGGGCTGAACACAATTTTTAAATGGTGAATATTTCCACAGAGAGTAGTAAAAAAAAAAAAAAAAGCCATATTTTTTATCATTGTTACTTTCAATCTGAAATTTGGCAATTCTATTATAGATTTAATTCTACTGCCCTCCATCCCATTAAGAAAATTCCTGCTCCATGTCTGGCAAACCAGCATTCGAACCCACAATGTCCTCTTCCCATTCAAGAGCTACAGCTTAAAAATGGCGAGATTCAGCATTACCTATGTCAAGGTCACTGGATTCAGCTACAAATTCCAGGAGAAGCATCTGTGCTGAGCATAAATCAGACAGGTCTTAACCATTCCAACCTCTGTAGATTCAAAATTAAAGACAGTGTCAGTACTCCAGAGAAATTGATAACTTTTTGGACCCAGGGAGATGTAATTATTATTATTAATAATAAAAATATAGCACCATCAATGTGCATGGTACTTTACATTAGAAGAGAAGTCCTTGCTCTGAGGAGTTCACAGACTCAATAAGCACAAGGGATGTGATTGAGGAAGGGGACCGAGGAAACATCCTGTTTTGGACATCTTTTTCTCAAACAGCAATTTCATTCCAAACCACTTTGTGAATTATTTCTGAAATGTGGGACACTTTCAAAAGTGGATTGTATCACAAACATCCTCTGCTCCAAGAGTGAAACTTGAAACTTCCACAAGGCAGGCAGAAGCATATTTAATATAGCTAATATAGAGAACTGAGTCTTGGCTTCACAATATTGAAGCAGAAAACCCACAATCATTTGGATTCTGTGAATGTAGTTTTATGCCCTACCCATGGCTTTCCGGAGTGCCCCTTGCACATCCTTGTTTCTCAAGCTATAGATGATCGGATTAAGCATTGGTGTGAGAATCTCGTATAGCACAGACAAAATCCGATCCTGCTCCTGGGAGTATGTGGAGTTGGGACGGATGTATGTGAAGATGATGGTGCCAAAGTAGATGTTGACCACAGTCAGGTGAGAAGCACAGGTAGAAAAGGCCTTGAGATGACCTTCCTTGGTGCGGATCCTGACAATGGCCAAAACTATATAGACGTACGACACCAGAGTAACCAGAAATGAACACATGATCACACCTCCACCCACCACAAAGGTTGCAATTTGATTGGCCTGAATGTCAGAACAGAAGAGCTGAAACAGGGGTGGGACGTCGCAAAAGAAGTGTCGGATGACATTGTCCCGGCAGAATGACAAAAGGGACATCATGCCAGAGTGCACACCAGAGTTAGTCAAGCCCAAAATCCAGGCAGATACTGCCAGCCGCACACACGTTTTGGGGTTCATGAATACACCATAGTGCAGTGGGTGGCAAATGGCAGCATACCGGTCATATGCCATCACACCCAGCAGGAGGCATTCAACGCCACCAAAGGAGATGAAGAAATACATTTGGGAGAAGCAACCAGCAAGGGAGATTCGCTTGTCCTGAGAGAGATAACTTATCAGCATCTTGGGAACAGTGGAAGATGTGTACCCGATGTCCACAACAGAGAGATTACCCAGAAAGAAATACATGGGGTTGTGCAGTCTGCTGTCCAAAGCGGTGATGAGAAGAATGAGAGTGTTTCCACCTAGGGCCACCAAGTAGCAAAGGAGAAAGAGACCAAAGAGAATGAGTTGGACCTCTGGGTCACTGGAGAGCCCCAAGAGTATAAATTCAGTAACAGCTGTGCCATTCTGCACCATCCGATGTAGGGGCTCCATCTGTGAGGGAATATTAAATGGAATATTTGTCAAAAGGTGGCACATGGAATAGAGGGTTTAGCCACACAAATACAAGCATGAGAACAGTCAAAGCACAACAGCAGTTTATTTTTAATCTCTAGAAAGTATTTGTGCTGCCTTCCATTCTTTGCTTTCTCTTTCTAGCTTCCTCCTCCTAATGAACTCTCAGAAACTCACAGAATTTATATACCTTTAACTGTTCAAGAAGAAACATCAGTTTTCATAAACTCCAGTTCCCAGGACTATGGGAATATCTGATCCAACCCCATTATAATGGAATTCAGTGGGGGGTCAGCATACCTCCGCACCTGAACTCCATTCCCTGCTGACAATAAAAATGCTTTTCTCCAACCACCACACATGAAGTATTTTTAAGCACATCATCTTCCCTTCTGATTGTAACAGTGTTGTATCAGGGCAGGGGTAACTCCAGTGTTACAACCAGAAACAGAATTTGGATGCACAGATCAAGCTAAATATAACACAGAACACTTTTCTCCCCAAGATACTATTTGTTAGAAGAGAGTTGCGATTGGATCTCCTAATATTTGTTTTTAACTTTAAAGTTAACAGATTCTAGATTTGTCTGAAATAACAGATTCAGATGAAATAGTGCTTATTCTATCTCTCCCCCCTTGGGGCAAATAGCCCTTACTCTGCCATGTCCCAGAAAACCCTCTTACCATTGCATCATCAATATATCAAGGTAAGGAAAATTCCAGTTCTAGGACCACATACTGTATTAAAGGGAGGCAGGGAGGCTGTGGGGGGCATGCACTGGATCCTATCCCCTTTTCTGCAGCCTCCCCACCCCCTTTTCTCCCTAAACTTCCACTAGTGAAATTGCTAGTCTGAGGAAACCCACTGAGGAGCAGGAGGCTTACAAAAGTGTAAGGGGAATTAAGCTCCATTTGCTTCTGAAGCCTCCTGATTTGTCCCTGCTCTTAACCCCTGCTACCTCTTAACCCCTGGTTAAGCTAACTGGTTAAGAGGAGCTTTTTCAAGTGGCTGCTCCAATTTTATTTAGCAGCAGGAGAGGGTGTTCCTCTTTTATTTAGTTCCTTTTGCCTCTGAAGCCTCCTGATTTGTCCTCCCCTACTGGAAACAGTGTGCCCATTTTTGGCGTGGCTGCACCAGTGGGCGGGGGGATAAGAATAGAATTGGACTCTAAATAGTGCCGTTTAAATGAAATGAATTATTACATTCCCCAGAACTTGATAGAGATACATATTATAACAAGTATGCAATGCATTCAAGATGACTTTGGGCCCCATCCTATTCAATTTTTCAGTGCCGATGCAGCTGTACCAATGGGGCATGCACTGCATCCTGTGATGGGCAGGCAGTCGCAGAGGCCTCCTCAATGTATGGGAACGTTTGTTCCTTTATCGCGGAGCTGCATTGTGGCAGCACCGGTGCTGGAAAGTTAGATTGGATTGGGCCCACAGAGATTTGTTTTCTGCCTTTGTTAGCCCAAGTCTACTCAGGAGTAAGTCTCATTTCAGTTGATGGAGCTTACTCCCAGGAATGTGTGAATTGAACTGCAGCCTGAAATAAGTGTTTGGGGACTTGTAATGGCTATTGATAGATATATTTTTCATGAATGTACCTGAACTTTAGCTAGTGGCTGTCTCCACTGAATTTGGTACGTTCATTATAAGAACCTGACACCTTGCTACTATTTCTCCTCCTCTTTGCCTCTTCCCCACAAATAATTAACTGCATGTGGCATATCTGTCAGAGGAAAATGATGCATCACTTGCCTCAAGCACAGCATTGTCCAAGAGGGGAACTCCAAGTTCTCCCTTTTCCTCCAACATGTAATCCTGGCCCACGCTTCTCCTTTGAAGAAATCACCACTGGGATGATGCCATTTGTAGTGGAGAATTTTGGGGTGAGAAAAGGATTCTTATCTCTTCCTTACCCATTGGTTTTCCCGTGAAACTTCCCCTACCAGTCACCTTTCTTCAACCCAAGTGCTAAGCTCTTGTTTCCACATTGGATTGCCACATGTAGTGGGGGGATGGATGGACGGGACAGGTCGGGGGGACGACCTTGTGACCTGCTCCACCACATTCTTATATTGCCCAAAGTTCTCCAGTTTAGTGTGATGGGAAAGGAGCTTGCATGCAGCTGCAATTATATTTTAAAACTCATCTCTGTTAATATAAGATTAAACTGTGGAGTGTGATTTGAACTGGTGACTGTGAGGTGTGATGGCTCACACATGCAAGCTTAGCTGCAGCCATCAAGTGGGGAACATACATGTGTGAACTAGTTGTTGGACTGAGGAAAAGAACTGGTTTCAGATCTAAACGCAAATGTTTATGAGTTTTCATTGAAATTAGCTGCTAACATCACCTGTTTCATTTTTACTAATGCAATACATCTCAGAATGTCTTCCTGAAGACAGTGAAGTCAACAAATATTTAATCATTTCATGTGCTTAACGATCTGGTCATAAATGATGACGGAAGGCCAGAAATTAATAATGATAATGATAGAATCTTGGCTAGAGCCTGAATTGTAAGCTATAATGATCTAGCTAGATCCTGAATTGTAAGCCCAGCATAGGTTGTAATAAAGTAATAATATATTGAGGATGTTGTTCATCACACATAGTATTTCAATTATAACCTTACCTGCTCAGTATTTATCTTTTTGTTTTATGCAGTAAGTAACCCATTCTGAAGCTCTATCCTGGAATATATCTCAATAAAAGAAAAATCCTCTTAAATTGCCAGGAGCAAGCTCACCAATACTTCTCCCTCTGGCTCCTTCAAGCCAGAGTTCCAAATCGTACAGTACACAGACCAGGCTAGGCAAATACGCCAGTGTGATGTGCCCAGGGGAATGATTGCTACATACTATTTTGATTCTTACAGATAGCATTATTTATTCCTTTTGAGAATTCAAGTAAGAGTATTCGGTAGAGGTAGTTTAGCACTAGATACACAACATTTGAGGTATAGAGGAACATTCATAATTATTTTCTTGGACATATTGCAAGTCACAGGATGATAAACACAACCTTAAAATGCCACACCCGAAGCCATCATAACATACATTGGATCTGGACCAGGTAATTAACATTCCCTCTCTGATAGCTGAAAACATCTAATTAAAAAAAAAGGCAATTATGAATTGTCCATCTCTTGTGCTTCCCTTATAACTCCTTGCTATTAAAAAAGGAGCAAGTGAGGAAATTGTAGCTCTGTAACTTTGCACAATGAAAGTGCATTCTGGATGCATTTCCTGATTTGAATGTCTTTCACACTAGTAGGCACACACAGGCATATATAAATATGAAACACATAATGTTCAGAGAGATGGTGCTGAAGCAACAGAATATACATAGAGTGGCAATTACCTGACATATGGCAAGCTTTTCCTCTTCACAAGAGGATGATATTTATGCTCAGATGGTCACTTAATCACAAATCTGCACCATACAATAAAATGAAATATGGGCAAGATAGAAATTCTCCTTATGCTGTGGACAATGACATTATGTTAACTGGTTCTTGATGAGGTTGAATTCCGCAGGAAGGACCAGGTACACAAATTGGTAATGCTCCTGGAGCCCACCTTAATCCTGGATAAGCAGGTGTGGGCCATGGTTGGTCTTCTAGCTGCACTTGTTCCTGTCCCAGACAGACCTTGCCACATGGTTCAATCCTAACTAGAATCAGGCCAGCGCACGCCATTTACGGTGGTGGAAAGGTTTTCTGCTACTGTAAAATGGCGGATGGCAGTGATCTGTGTGCGCTACCAATGGCAATTTTTCCAAGTTCTGTTGCAAGAGGTGGCAGCGCTAGAAGGAAATCACCAGACTCAGTTGTACCTGCTGGTACAGGTAAGCATCTGGTGGGAGTGGGGGATGGGAAACAGGGAGGAAAACAGAGGAAATAGGGTGGGTGAATTAGGAGCATTTTGGGTCTGGTGGGGGTATGACAGGAGCAGCTCCCCCAGTAACCTAACCCCTGTTATGTTCCTGACATGCCCCTTAGATAAACAACTTGTGAAGATGAGAGGAACATTGAAGGCCCTCCCTAACTTTTGCAAACTCATACCTAGGTCAAACAAAAATCACCGGGAGATTTTCCATCAATCTTTATTATTTTTTTTTTTAGCAGAGGCCTTTACAAATGCATTAGTGTTTCAACAATTAGTACACATAGAGTTGAGCACATATTTTGTACCTAGGTCAGAAGCAGAAGGAAACCAACAGGTGACCAATAAGACCTTATTCCAAGTTGCACAACAGCCACCTCCTACCCTGCGCTGGATACAGCACAGGCTAGTCAGCCTTCCTGTTCCAGTGCAGGATATGGTTGGGCTACCCATTGACTGTGTGTCACATCAGACCTTCTCAAGACATTGATCCCATACTTATAACCTGTTTTTCCCAAGCGCTCTCCAAAAGGCCCCCTGCACTTCCTTGTTCCCAAAGCTGTAGATCAAGGGGTTTAGCAGGGGAGTAATGATGGCATACAACACAGAAACCAGGCGATCCTCTTCCAAGGAATGGTTTGAGGAGGGACGTATATAGGTGTAAATGATGGTGCCACAGTAGATGCTCACCACAGTGAGGTGGGAAGCACAGGTAGAGAATGCCTTGATCCTACCATGGGCCGTGTGGATTTTGAGCACTGCAGAGACAATGAGGGTGTAGGAAAGTAGAGTCAGGGAGAAAGGCACAATAATGACCCCCACAGAGATAGTGAAGTTCATCAACTTGACAAGAAATACATCAGAGCAAGAAAGTTGCAGAATAGGAGGAATGTCACAGAAGAAATGGTCAATTTCATTGGAGTGGCAGAAATCTAGGGAAAAGATTAATGCTGTGTTGACAACAGAATTGATGTTGCCAATAATCCACGAAACCGCCAGCAAAATGCCACGAATGGGCTGTCTCATGAGCCGGGTATAGTGCAGAGGGTGACAGATGGTTGCATAGCGGTCATAAGCCATGGCTGAGAGAAGTACACATTCTGTGCCTCCCAAAGTGACAAAGAAATACATTTGGAGAGCACATCCTATGAAGGAGATGGATTTGTCCCCTGATAAGAGGTCCCACAGCATCTTTGGAACTGCGGTAGATTTGTAACAGATCTCTACAAAAGAGAGATTCCCCAAGAGGAAGTACATGGGAGTTTTGAGGCGTTGGTCAACTCTGATCAATATAATGATGACTAGATTCCCTGCCAAAGTCAACAGGTAGACTAACAGGCCTATAGCAAAGAGAAGACTCTTGTTCTTTGGATCAATAGAGAATCCCTTGTGGACAAATCCTGTGACATCTGTATTCCTTTCAGATTGATGGAGTCCATCTTCAGCCAAGATACTGTAACAGCCTAGGCAGGAGACAGCATCACACTTTATACTGTTAATGCTGGAAATTTCAAAAAGATGTTTAAAAAATGAGATATTTATTTGCTCCTGCTTTGGAAATGTAACAGAGTTGAACCACAGGGATTCTAGAGGAGAGATGAAAATGATACAATATTTTTATTAATTTAAAATATTTATACCCCGCCCTTCATCTGTCGGAGCAAATGTCCAGGGCAGATATTGTGATCCATCTTTCCAAGATGGTCATTCAGATGAAATTCTTTTTCAGCTAGACAGCCTCACTGAGGGTGAGAATTCTGTCTTTACAGGAAAAGACCTTGAACTGCTAAATATTGAAGTAAATTAAGGTGAACACAAAAACTCAAAATTTTCCCATCAGATAAAAGTATATCAGTTCTGCTTAAACCAGAAAAGCTCTCATCACAGTACAAATTTCAACAGTTACCTTAGATAAACTGCACATGCAACACAAAATGTTTTTTAAAACTACATTGCACACTTTCCAGAGAGTAAGCCCCATTCTAGACCAGAGGACTTACTTTGGAGTAAAGCATAGGATTGTGCTGTAAGTATGCTTGCTAGAGATACAGGAAGCATCAAAACAAATTCAATGTCAGAAAGCAATTATAGAATTTCGTCTTCTCTGGCAAACGTAGCTGCAAACCTTATCTGACTGGCACGTGAATCCTGATATTGTTTGTTCCCTGACAATGAAAACAGAGCGTAGGCATGCTAAGAGGACTCTCCCCCCCCCATTCTTCTCAGTCAAGTTCTCAAAAACTCTTTCCCTTCCAGGCTCCCAGGACAAAGGCACCTCCCACAAGAAATGTGACTGGGGTACACACAGGGATATGGGAGAGAAGAGGCCACTGGATAATTGTATAGGAGGCATATGTATCATGAGGCATATATAAGGTGTAGAAGCAACCCCTCCCCCCCCATATTGGCAGTAGGTGAGCAGCACATTGCCAGATAAATTGCATAGCAGGAGAAAAGGATTGGAATAGAGGAGGGTATGTCTTCACAGAATGCCTGTGGGTGAATCCTCTTTCATGAACACAAGTGTACTACTGCATTCAAAAGAACGGACCATGCCACTAGTCTTCAAAACTAAGGCAATACATGCTTTCCCCAATGAATCAAAAAGTGCCCAACACGGTATCGGGGGATGGACAAGGTTGCCATGGGGGCGATTTCTGTGTAAAGTTTGGCTCCAGGGCATCCAGCAGCCTGGCAGCAGCACTGACTGTAGTGACCAAAGAGGAGAAACTGTAGCCCCAGTGTGTATCCCCCTCATTTACAGCAATAGCATACTTTGGAACACACACACACACACACACACACACACACACACACACACTTGAAGCCATATGTGTCTGCCTGAATGTAGCCTTTCAACTGTCTCTGTAAAAAAGAAGCAGAAAGCGTTTGTTTCAAGGATGGTCAATAGTTCCACTAAGAGGTGCCTACTCTGTGTTCCTTTTGCCCTCGTTGCGCTTCCTCCTCTTGAATCCTGCCTTGTCTGTTTCGTTCTTGCATGCCCTTTGCTATGTCCTCAGTTCTGGTAGACCACTCATGTTGACCAACCATCTGGCTGTTGACAAAGAAACCTCATAAGGTGTTAATCTGGAGGTAAGCAAGGGTTTCTAACTCCTGGATGGTGCAGCAGCCCCCTGTGAATTAAAACAGCCCCCTTCACCCCTCCTTTAATGATGCCATCCTGGGGATCGTGTCTCTGCCTTCACCCCCCTCCCCCAAAAAGGCTTAACTCAGGAGCCATTCCATTTTATGCCAAAGTAAGTGGGTGCTCATACCTATTACAAGGTGATCCTTCTACATGTGCACACTGCCCTCTTTCAGTTGATTGGCCTCTTGTCCCTTCTCACACTCTTTCAAGCTTTTCTCTACCATTATAGCATTAAATATTTGTTGGTTTAATGAAAATGAAAGCTGAAATTCTTGGAAGAGTGACCTTATAGTGTCTATTCTTGGGAGAATGACAGAAAACCGAAACTGTACTAAAGATGGGAAATCCTATATTCAAGCTCTTAAAATCATCAAACCATCCATAGAAGGGTTTTCACATTCAGGACACTATGTCAAGAGTTCTTTTATTTAAAAAAAAAATACAATCAGACCCAATTTGTTACCTGCTTGGTATACTGGTTTTAAGGTGGGCCTTTATTAAGCGCTGCAGAGAACCTTCTTCTTTCTCCATCTCCATCTGCTATTGAACTCTGATGAAGACACAATCAAGTTTTAATTGTTGTTTTCTAAACCCAGTCCCAAGAGCTATTAGTCCCCAGGGTTGACAGAAATAATTGGCATAGTAAAAGGAACCCTCTTGCATTGACACAGTGATCCTTTGAGTACAGGAGGAACTTATCTCAGAAATAATGAACCATTCTCATGACTTTGGAAGTTAATGAGACTTTGGGGGATTGAGTTTGTTAGCAAGTACTTCAAGGGACTATTGTAAATTGAGAAGGGCAGCATTTGACATGCCACCTTAGGAATCAGGAGGTCTTGGGCTGGCCCTAGATACAGAGATGGTGAGATTCAGCATTGCAGGGACCACAGCAGCAAACTGTCAATCATGCAAATTCTCCTGGGCAGGAGGGGTCACAGAAACAGGAAGAGTGTTATGGAGCAAGCCCTACGCATAATAATAATAATAATAATAATAATAATAATAATAATAATAATAATAATAATAATAATAATAATAATAAACTTTATTTATATCCCGCCCTTCTCCCTGAAAGGGACCCAGGGCAGCTTACAACATGTAAAAACAATTTTAAAAAACATGATTTAAGACAGATAAAAACATATTAAAAACACATTAACAGAGGCCATAAAAATAGTAGTCAGAATAAAATCAGAATAAAAAGAGCATAAAACAGCAAATCAAAGAGGAATCCAGCCTGTCAAAAAGAAACTAAAAGATGTATAAAGTGTTAAAAAGGCCATGAAATCAGAAGGCTTCTTTAAAGACCAGGGTCTTCAGGCCTCGCCGAAAAAACTCAAGAGAGGAAGCCATTCTTAAGTCATGGGGAAGGGAGTTCCACAATGTTGGTGCCACTACTGAGAAGGTCCTATTTCTTGCCACCGCCCCACGAACCTCCTTGGGCCACCACCCAAGGCACTTGGCACTTGTAAAAAGGCCTTCTTTGATGACCTGAGAGGACGAGCCGGATTGTACGGAAGTAGGCAATCTCTAAGATAGCCTGGCCCAGAGCAGTATAGGGCTTTGAAGGTCAAAACCAGCACCTTGAATTGGGACCGGAAATGGCAGCCAATGTAGCCCCCGGAGAAGCGGACTGACAGAGTCAAATCGCCTAGCTCCAGTGACCACACAGGCCGCATTCTGCACTAATTGCAGTTTCCGAACCGTCTTCAGGGGCAGCCCCACATAAAGCGTGTTACAATAATCTAACCTCAATGTCACCGTAGCATGGATCACAGTGGCCAGGTCTGCACGATCCAAGTACGGCCACAGCTGGCGCACCAGCCGAAGCTGAGCGAAGGCCCCCCTAGCCACAGCCGCCACCTGGGAATCCAGGAGCAGCTGCGAGTCCAGGTTGACCCCCAAGCTGCGGACCTGCTCCTTCAGAGGGAGTGCAAACCCATTCAGAGCAAGCCGATAGTCCAGCACCAGCATCGAGGATTTCCGAACCAGGAGAGCCTCTGTCTTATCCGGATTTAATTTCAGCTTATTAGCCCCCATCCAGATCCGCATTGCTTCCAGGCAGCACTCCAGGCCCTCAACCGCCACCCTGGAGTCTGGAGGAAAGCAGAGATAAAGCTGGGTGTCATCAGCATATTGATGGCACCCCACTCCAAACCCCCGGATGACCTTTCCCAGCGGTTTCATGTAGATGTTAAATAGCATGGGGGACAGAATTGAACCCTGTGGCACCCCGCACCTCAAAGGCCAGGGTGTTGAACAGGCAACCCCCAGCACCACCATCTGGGATCGACCCTCCAAGTAGGAGCGGAACCACTGCAAAACAGTGCCTCCAACTAGCAACTCGGCCAGTCGGCCCAGAAGGATACCATGGTTGATGGTATCGAAAGCCGGCGAGAGGTCCAGCAGGACCAACAGGGACACACTCCCCCTGTCCAGTCCCCGGCGTAGGTCATCCACCAAGGCGACCTACGCATGCGAGGGATATGATAACCTTGAAGGTGGCCTGGGAAGGGATCTGAGTTGCCTGTTGTCGCAACATGGGAGAGAAGAAGTGAGGGCACTTAGAAGCAATCCAGGGAAGTTGGCTGATCAGCCTGTGTGGCTTTGACTTCCATAAGTTGGTGGTAATCAGATAGGAAGGGGGCAGGGGATTGTGGAGTGTTACCACCCTGGATGCTGGGTGGCACAGTGGTTCATGGAGGAAGGCTGGAGTGGAGGTGCTAGAGAGTTAGGGCACAATCCTAACCCCTTATGTCCGTACTTTCCAGCACTGACATAAGGGCAATGTGGCTTCGAGGTAAGGGAACAAACATTCCTTTACTTTGAGGAGGCCTCCATGAGTGACACCCAATTGCAGGATGCAGCACATGTTCCGTTGGCACTGCTATGCCAGTGCTGGAAAGCACTGACATAAGGGGTTAGGATTGTGCCCTTAATGATTCAACAACTAGGCAGGCAGGAAGAAGAATGAATGTGGACCAAACAACATAAGGCTGTGAAACGGATACAAGGTGTTATCAGTAGAAGTTTAGCAGGAATGCTTACCTGAAACGTAAACAGCATGGTCCATCTTTGAATGTTCAACTAGAGTAAAAGAAACGGTTTCAGTTTTTCACAAACGGTTTGCTGAACTTGGCCACGTGCCGCAGTGTTCTCAGCACAACAGATAAGAATGCATTTGAATGAATAGCCTTTGTTTTCAGACCACAGGAAAAAAAATATTCCAGCAGTTTGAACTTTTCAGTTTGAAGGCTTCTTCAGAGCACCACTTGCACACACAAATGCTAGAAAACAAATATTCACACCGGCTCTCATAGAAACCACTAGGAAGCTTAGCTCTCCTTATATTTCTTGTTCTTCATTTTAAAACCAGTCTTGGTGCATTAACACATGAAACTAACACGTAACAGTCTTTTAAGTAAGATTTAGAGGTCTAACTACGTTCTAGGGTTTAAAAGAGAACACACCAAAGTCATTTCCAGGTTAACATCATAGGTCAGATTCCCAGAGAGAATCATTTTGCAGCAGTTTTTAGATGAACACACACACCGTGACATGAATGACAAAGTAAGTTGCATTTCGAAGGCCAACAGAAGAACGTATGATGAGATGAGGTCAGCTTTTGAATTAAGGGGTTGCAGTACCACCTACGGCCTGCTCAAATCTGTATGATGTATAAATGAGATGTACAAAGTGAACAACTGGTGATGTGTAACGGACCAATGAATTGTCTCCATGTATGTGTTTCAAGGAGGGAACCCTAGATTGTAATAAAAGTCAGCTGAAGGGGACGTTTTGCTGCTTCTCTCCTCCCCACTTCTAATGCACGCAGTCTCCTTTGGAGATGTGGATGGATTTACAACCTTTTGCTGATGGATTACAATAAAGGCCTGGAATTGATCACCTGTGTCTACTGAGTTTGCTTTGGAACCTGGGATTACCGTGCAACATCTGGGATCTCTTGTAACATCTTGATTTTTGCACCATGCAACAAAACCAAGGGTTATTTTAATTTTTTCCCCATAGAATCCTACTGGATTCTTATGTTGAGAGATTCTATAATATCTATCTGGATTCTTAGGTTGAGTGATCCTCCTCATTTGCTTTTTTTTTTCTCCTAATAATGCGTGGACATCCAAGAACTGGCTTTCACTATCTTTTTTAGTATGTGATGATTTTGAAACAAAGCCCAAGTGAAACAAACTTCTGGCCAGGGCATGGCACCTGGTGCTTACCATCTAGCATAGAATCCCTGCATTTCATTTTCCTCAGTTTATTGGGCTACCATCATTTAAAATTAGGGTACCCAGGCAAAAAGAGGCCACCTTGAAACAGTTGTTCTCCCAAGTGAACAGGGTGAACATCCAGTCTACATGTTCACAGCAGTCCAACACAAACTAACTTTTCCTATTACCATCTCTCTAAGGAGCACAGAGTAAATTTCATAAAATCTTCCAGGTTTTTTTTTAAGTCAGAAATTGTAGCCCTCAGAGAGGCGTCTAAGTTCTCAAAAACACTATACTTAGCACTCATTAGTGTAGGTAGCTATCCAGGTGAATAAAAATAGAGGCCACTTAATCCTGGAGGTACTTCCATCCTGAAATCAGAGTCTTCCATTCAGTGCTGGGTGTTGCTCTATATAGGGGTCAGAATCAATAAATTCATCTTTAGACTACTAAATAAGCAAAAGCTTTCTTGGGGTACCTCTGAATCCTGACATTCTTGTTCTATTTGATTCCATAGGAAGGTACATCCAGGTCTAGCAAAGAATTTATTTTTATAGGATGTTTGGCAGCCTGAGATTTCAGAGCAGCTTCCAAAAGGGAAGATGATGACAGAAAAGGACAGAGAATAAATCAGCAGTAAATCAAGGTGGGTAGGCAAGTGGGTAGCCGCGGCCTGGGGAGACTAGTCTTTGCACCATGGTGGTTGTTATGGCTGCATTTGTTGCTGTTTCTCTTCCCCTGGTGTGAGTGTGAAAAGATGACCGGCAGTTGTACATTTGACAGAGGTACCCAAGACAACTTGTTCAGGCCAAGTGAACAAGTTGTCGGGATTGTGGTAATTATATGCACAGGCACTGGGCTTAGCCTTAATATGTGGCAAATGGCAGCAGGCACGCCTGCGCAGAGCACACTCTGCAAGCCTCGAGATATGCTGACACTATCTTTAAGCCCAGTGCCGGTAAACAACAGGATGTTATGGAGAAGCGCATCTTATCTAAGAATGTTGTGGTTAGCTAGAGCTAGCCGGTCACCTAGCAGTGTAATCTTAGCAACCTTCACTAACTCTCTTTGTATTGCACAGTATTGCTTCACATGTTTAAGAATGAATAAAAGCTTGGGTCAGGCTGGCCGGGAGGCAGACGTCTCTCTCGATCTCACTTCATCCCGCTTCTGGCTCAGCTCTCCCTGCGTCTCTATCTGAATCCCATTCTGCCGTCCCTTTCATTGCTCTGTTCCTCGCTGCTCCAGTTCCCACTTTTAACTCTTTCAGTGCTCTTTGCACTCCCTCAGGCAACAAGGTTCTGAAGCCTTGTGTGCCTCCCAAAGCAGCATTGCACTGCTACACGGGATCTTGCCTCTAATTCAGCCTGCAATTTATCAGGCAACTTTTCGGTATACATGAGGTCTATTTATTTATTTACTTATTTTTGAAGATTAGTGGCATTAGTAGTAATAGTGATTTTCACACCATTTATTGTGTGTGAATATGTCTGTGTTTCTGTGTGTGCGCGCGAAATGTATTGCTATTTATCAATCTATTTAACTCATTACAATATTTGTATGCTGCTTTAAACTTATTCCCTGTGGCTTTCTGCAACTGAATTTTGAAGGTCTCAATCTAGATTGCCACATACTTGCCCACTATTTGCTTTACATATTAAATAACCACTGAATGGGACAGGGGTGGCTGTGGTTTGCCAAATAATGCAGGTCTATAACTCTCTCCCCTCACACCAGGATCAGACTCTGGGGCTGCAATCCTACCCACACTTACATGGATTAAGTCCCATTGACTATAATGGAGCTTACTTCTGAGTATGCATGCATAGGATTAGGCTCTTGATCCCATACCTGTGCACTATTTGAAAAGGAAACAAGTCAGTCTTGTTTATTGTGAATTGAAGTGTGTATATGTGTCTTTTTTTCTTTGCAAAGATTGCGTACACAGCACCCCACACTGAAAAAAGTGGGGTGGCCCTTTTGCCAGACATGGGCTGAAGCCAATATTCTCTGACCTTCAACAGCAGTTTGGTTTGCCAGGCAGAGTCAATTAGGCAAACTTTGTTTATTCAGCGTTTATTTCATATATTTATATCCCACCTCTCATTCAGGAACCTCAGGAGCCCACACTATTTCCCTTTTTATTCTCCCAACAATTCCCTTCCTACCTCCCCCATCTCCATTTGTGACCTTATGTGTCCTCTCATGTGTAAGGATTCCCTTTTCTTGCCTAGAAATGACTGACTTTTAGGGCCTAGTTGTATAAGCAAAGGTCTGATGATTTTTTTTAACTTTCTCCCTCCTTGATTATTATATTATTATCCCCACAATTAAAGGAATATATTGTTTCACCCAATCCTTGCCTACCTCCTCATTTGATGCCAGTCACTTGAGTTGAGACTTCATATTTCAATAGCAAGAAATACAAGGGCTCTTGAAGAATCCTCATATCTATTTTTTTATTTTTAAAGAATGGAGGGTGAGGAAAGAGGAAACTGGATGACCATGCTTCTCTAAATGGCATCCCTGAAGATGGTTTTGGGGAGAGAAGGGCAGGAATGTTGACCTTAGGAGAAGAGAGTACATCTTTAAGGGAAGAGAATATGAATGGTGGTGCATTTCTCATTCTGGAACACAAGTGGGTATACTCATTGCTTAATGTCATGTGTACAATGGAATCACAACTGACTCACGTTTTATTATCTTACCTATGCAAAAACAACTGGGAAGACTCGTAGGAGAGTGCATTGGAGATTGCATGCCCTCATTGGAGAATAATCATCTTTCATCCGTGCTGTGCAACTTTAGATGTATTTGGATTGAGGCTTGTAATCAAGGCCCATTCCAATCTCATTTCCAGTTTGAGTTTGTCACTGCAATGGTTTTGTTTTTTTGGTCACTGTGATGAATGTCTTGATTTGAGAGAATCGCTCTCCTCCTTCTCGTTGGCAGGTATACTATTTCACTGCAGGTCTATATTACATATAATTTATTAATTACAAGAAGGCTGTGTGCTGCCTACAGGGGCCCACTCACAGGGAAAAGGAGGACATTTAAGTTCTTTTCTAGGACATAAGGTTAAAACAAAGGACATATCCTGGAAAAAGAGGATGTCTGATCACCCTGAATGTGATGAAATTAAGAGTCCTAGAGCTTTCAGTGTTCTTTTGTACTATTGGCCATGTTATCCTTCTTGAAGGACTGTCCAAAATGGAAACAGATGACAACATTTGAAAACATTACCAATATTTAAACATGTGGCTTATAGATAACAGCTACATATTAGGGAAGCATTTGAAAGACTTGAATGCTTTAGTAGAGATGGTTTGCAAATTGCTTATTAATATTCATACAGAGGTGTTACTCATCAGAAACAAACACCTCAATAGATTGCTTATTAAAATATTTTGTAACCTTTATGTATTTTATTTTTTTCTGGTTACTTCGTTGCTGTTTGCTCACTAATAAAGGAGATGAGAAAGAAAAGCTGGGGATGGTAAATATGAGATCAATTCCAAAAGTCATGGACTAGTAGCCTTCTTCCGTACTAGCTGGGCTCTAGTGTTCAGCTCAGGCCTCAGAATAATAATGTAGAACTTTGGAAGAAAGATGCAACTCAACAACCCACCACTGGAGGTCAAGATGCAGAAGACCTCCACAGCCACCATGTATTTCCCCTGGGTGCTCAGGTAGCTGGGGACAAAAGATATCCAAACACTGCAGAGCACCAACATGCTGAAGGTGATCTGTTTGGCTTCATTAAAAGTATCAGGCAGCTTCCTGGCCAAGAAAGCCACGATGAAGCTGATCAAGGCCAAGCATCCCATGTAGCCCAGGACAATGTAGAACATGAAGACTGAACCTTCATTGCATTGTATAATGATTTGGTCAATGTGGGAGTGCATGTCCAACTCTGGGAAGGGGGGAGATGTTGCCAGCCAAACCACACAGAGGCCAGCTTGAATGAGAGAACCCAGAATGATGACTGAGACTGCCAGCCTCTTCCCCACCCATTTCCTCATGCTGTTTCCTGGCTTGGTGGCCATGAAGGCCAAAATGACAGTGATGGTTTTGGCCAACACACAAGACACAGCAACAGTGAAGACGATGCCAAATACTGTTTGGCGAAGAAGGCAGGTCACCTTCACGGGCTGACCAAGGAATAGGAAGGAACACAGAAAACAGAGCAGCAGAGAAGAGAGAAGAGTGCAGGTGATGCCCCAGTTGTTGGCCTTGACAATGGGAGTACTCCTGTGTTGAATTAAGGTCCACATCACCACAACTGTCAGCAGGGCAAGGAAAAGAGCAAAGGAAGACAAAAGGATTCCCAAGTTCTCTTTGTAGGATAGAAAGATTAAAACTTTGGGGATGCACTGATCCTTGCGACTGTTAGGGTACTGATTTTCTGGGCATTTGTCACACTGTTCTGTATCTGAAAGAAATAAGCCAATCTCCATAATTTCAGCATATCTATATTAGCCGATTCAAATTGATGGGATCAGCATCTTGTAACTGGCATGAAATCTGGTATTACAGAGAATTCAAGAAGCTCACTGAAAAGAAAGTGATAGCAAGTTTTGCTTTTCAAACAGGAAATCATTGAATGAATTCAATTTGACTCTTTCAGAATCCATCAAGATTGTTCAGTGTCTATAAGTAGACCATCATCAGAATATTTCACTTGGGGATATGTGATCCAGGCTTTGCAGAGTATTACAGTGCAGTCCTCAGCTCCCAGGGCGCCCGACTTCAGCGGCAGCAAAAATGGCTGCCGCTGCATCCTGTGTGCCCATGGCAGCTGGGGGCAGCACCTCGGGAGAAGAGTACTTTTGTCCCCTTCCCCTGGTTAAGGGAAGTAGCCCTGGAATGGGGTTACTCGATTTACTGCCGAGTGAGATAAAAGCGTTTGTGTTGGGCAGTGAGACCCACACGAACACTCAGGATCCAGCAGTCTGCTTCACCAGTCCCACCTCCCTCCATCCCTGTTCCCTCCCCCCAGCATGCCTCCGCCTCCCTCTCTGTGCCTCCCGCCTCCCTGTCAAGCCTGCTCCCTGCCTTCTCCCCATCCTCCACCCCTCCCCCTCCCCAGAACGCCTCATCCCCGCATCCCCCCCATGCCTCTGCTTAACTTACCATGGCTCGGTGGTCCAAGCGACCGCCAAGTGGCGGAGCGCAGGTGCCCATCTGATGCTAAGCCAGTGCCAGGAGGTGCTGGGCTACCACCGGCGCTTGCCCAGCAGTAAGCCTCACAAGCGTGTCTTGTGAGGCACACCGCTTTCGCTTTTCTCTTCTCTCCAATGGGCAATTTTCACAATGGAGAGAAGTGAAAAGCAGTGTGCCCCATGAATCTGTCCTGGGACCGTTGCTTTTCAACCTCTTCATAAACGACCTGGAGACAGGGTTGAGCAGTGAGGTGGCTAAGTTTGCAGATGACACCAAACTTTTCCAAGTGGTGAAGACCAGAAGTGATTGTGAGGAGCTCCAGAAGGATCTCTCCAGACTGGCAGAATGGGCAACAAAATGGCAGATGTGCTTCAATGTCAGTAAGTGTAAAGTCATGCACATTGGGGCAAAATATCAAAACTTTAGATATAGGCTGATGGGTTCTAAGCTGTCTGTGACAGATCAGGAGAGAGATCTTGGGGTGGTGGTGGACAGGTCAATGAAAGTGTCGACCCAATGTGCGGCGGCAGTGAAGAAGGCCAATTCTATGCTTGAGATCATTAGAAAAGGTAATGAGAACAAAACGGCTAATATTATAATGCCGTTGTACAAATCTATGGTAAGGCCACACCTGGAGTATTGTATCTAGTTCTGGTTGCCACATCTCAAAAAAGTCATAGTGGAAATGGAAAAGGTGCAAAAGAGAGCGACGAAGAGGATTACGGGGCTGGGGCACCTTCCTTATGAGGAAAGGCTACGGCGTTTGGGCCTCCTCAGCCTAGAAAAGAGACGCCTGAGGGGGGACATGATTGAGACATGCAAAATTATGCAGAGGATGGACAGAGTGAATAGGGATATGCTCTTTACACTCTCACATAACACCAGAACCAGGGGACATTGACTAAAATTGAGTGTTGGGAGAGTTAGAACAGACAAAAGATAATATTTCTTTACTCAGTGTGTGGTTGGTCTGTGGAACTCCTTGCCACAGGATGTGGTGATGGCGACTGGCCTGGACACCTTTAAAGGGGGATTGGACAAGTTTCTGGAGGAAAAATCCATTACGTGGTAAAAGCCATGATGTGTATGCGCAACCCCCTGATTTTAGAAATGCGTTATGTCAGAATGCCCGATGCAAGGGAGGGCACCAGGATGCAGGTCTCTTGTTATCTGGTGTGCTCCCTGGGGCATTTGGTGGGCCGCTGTGAGATACAGGAAGCTGGACTAGATGGGCCTATGGCCTGATCCAGTGGGGCTGTTCTTATGTTCTTATGTGACATTGTGTGCCAGTAGTGAGCCAGTGCGCTGAGCCCAGGATTGTGCTCTTACTCTTCAGATTTTTTTTTTTTTTTTGAAGCATGAAAAAAGAGTTAGTGACAGAAGCCACAGGATTTTTCTGACCCACCAAGTTTTCTTCCAGGGAGTAAAGTTCCCCTTTTGTTGGTGAGTGGAACTCACAAAGTGTTCTGCTTTTTAAGAAAAAATATTGGTATGCTGGACAGAGGCTCTTGCCTTGTGTAAAAGGAAATTTGGCAATGTCCTAACAGAGGATTGACCTGTTTTTGAGTGAAGTCATGCAAGAAAGCCCTTCTCCACATGAATTAAGGTGATTAAAATATTTCTAAATTGATCAGTGCTATTGAAAGAAATGTGGTGTTTGGACAATTTGATGTCAAATGTTAGGCTGTTGAATGTATCTGCTAAGCAAGCTTTGTAGTTTTGGCTGTCCTATTACAATGAAAACCACACTTTCAATGGGGAATATCTCAGAATGAATGAGTTAGGAAGCAATCCTATATGCACTTACTAGAGAGCAAGTCTCATTGAACTCAGTTTACAGCCCAATCCTAACCAAAGTGCCGCAGTGCGATCCAGTGGGGTCGGTGCAGCCTCCGCTGTATAAAGGGCTGGAATGGAGGCAGCTGGAGATCTCGTTGAGATAAGGGAGAATTTGTCCCCTTACTCATAAGAACATAAGAACAGCCCCACTGGATCAGGTCATTGGCCCATCTAGTCCATCTTCCTGTATCTCACAGCGGCCCACCAAATGCCCCAGGGAGCACACAAGACATCAAGAGACCTGCATCCTGGTGCCCTCAATTGCACTGGCATTCTGACGTAGCCCATTTCTAAAATCAGGAGGTTGCACATACACATTATGGCTTGTAACCCGTAAAGGAAATGTCCTCCAGAAACTTGTCCAATCCCCTTTTAAAGGCATCCAGGCCCGATGTCATCACTACATTCTGTGACAAGGAGTTCTACAGACCAACCACACGCTGAGTAAAGAAATATTTTCTTTTGTCTGTCCTAACCCTCCCAACACTCAATTTGAGTGGATGTCCCCTGGTTCTGGTGTTATGTGAGAGTGTAAAGAGCATCTCTCTATCCACTTTATCCTTTCCATGCATAATTTTGTATGTCTCGATCATGTCCCCCCTAGGCGGATACTCCTTATCAATCCCCTGCAAACTCTATAGGTCTACTTGGAACTGTGCAAGCTTATTCATAGGTGCAGAAACAAGTAGCCCCATGTAGGATTTTCAGGCCTGGGAGGGGGTGAGGATGCAGAGGAGGACTGCTCCGCCATCCCTGACTCCTCCCAGACCTGAACAAACATTTTTTTCATCCTCATGTAGAAATAATGATAAAAATGATAATAGCAACAATAATCAGAAAGTAACTTTGCAGTCTTTCACTCACCCATCTGCACTGAAATCCCATCTTCAGAGCACTGGACACAATCATAGCAACAAATCTGCTGCCCCTGGCGAACAAGCCTATTCTGGCCAGGATGGCACTTCTCAACACATCTGGACTGGGGCACCATCTAAGAATGATCACAGGGAATGGGTGTGTGTGTAGGTATCAATTGGATGGTACAGATTGCTCTAATGTTCATTTTTCTCCATTTAATGACATACCTAGTCCTCTGTTTACATCCATGTGCCCTCAAAGTAACCAGCTATTTTATACCTTTCTCTTATCCACTCTATAACCAGACTACCACTGGGTCTCTTTGGACCTGCACCAGCTCTTCAGCTGGCACAAGTCAGAGGAGACAAAGGACGCCTGTTGGTTGGCTCCAGAAGGGATAGCTTCCGGCACAAGTCACTTGTGCCACATTTCACACCCTCCTTCCTCTGAAACCCGATCTTCCCAAATCTGTCCCAAACCTCACACCCCTGGCCCCATTCTGCCCACCCTGCTGATTTACCAAGGACCTTCAGAGGATCTTCTCTTTGGAGTCATGGTGAGAGGGTACCCTTACCATCCAGAGTGGTAGCCTGGAAGCAAGCAGCTATGAGCACTTCCCAAACAGCTCTTACAATGCTGTAACCGTATTCCACCACCTGGACCCTAGTCCTGGAAGCACACTGGTATGTTAAGATTGGGCCATTAGAGTACCATCCTGTTCATGTCTACTCAGAAGTCATTTCCACGCAATTAAATGGAACTCATTCCATTTTTTCATAGAATTACAGCCTCAGCCTCCCCTGCAGTCTCCCAATTCTTGATTCAGAAAACAGCATCATCCTCCCCACCTGCGTGAACCTGGGATTCCACACGATGGCACTTCCATTCAAGGTGAATTCTCTGCCTGTAGGAACCTGGGAGTCCATCCTGCCAACACTGACGCTCTTGAAGGAGTGATTGGGGAATGTGACTGTGTTGATGATATCAAATGAACTTGCCAGTTCTCCCTGCTGGTCAAGAGAAATTTCTTCCCCGGCACTGTTGTTGAAATGGACGTTTCTCAGGAAAGAATTGATCTGGATCAGAAGGGGAGAGGTAGAAAGACAGATAAATGAAGAACAGATTGTGTGTGTGTGTGTGTGTGTGTGTGTGTGTGTGGACAAAACAGGTGAATCCAAGTCATATGAACCTTGTTAGATGCTTGTCAGTTGACTTTGGGGAGAGTCACTCCAGCTGCTACTTTTGGAAATGTATCTCACGCACCTGCTCAGAACAGGAATTCTTGCTCTCCTAGTTCCGTGAGATGGTATCTAGTGGTGAGCATTTCATCATGAATGAAGTTCAGTGTTTTATATTGAAGCAATTTGGGAGGGTTTTCAGTTTTGGGGAGAGTATAAAACAGAACTTTGCTTCCAAGAAGTAATTGCAGAATTGAGCAATTGTAGTCCTCTGTTCCCATCATTTCAGCTTTCTACTTTTCTATTGACTCGTCATCGATGAAGCAGCCTGGGATGTGTGGTGCATGGGGACCTTTCACCCTTCCAGGAAGGCCTTTGTTCAAGGTCTTTGTTGTTGTGCCTGGTCTTTGTTGAATATGAGCTGGCCTGGCCCAGGCCATTGCGCCACTCCTCCAGTGTGACCTCTCTAACCTACACCCCCCCAGAAAGCTTTAACGTAGGATAGGTATTGGAAGGATGTGTCAATACCTGAGTGCTTGGGGGAAATGGCATGTGGTGGGTGTGCCTCGGTCTCCTCTGCTGTGAAGCACAGAAGGTAACTTTTCCCTATTTTGATGCATTTAACTTTTCATTCCCTGCAATCTCTGATATAAATCAATTTTACTGTGCAGTTATAGCCTATACCTTGGGTTCCTTCATGCTCGACCCCCTAGTGGGTCCCAAATCACAGTTTAAGAAACAGTAGCCTATACCTTGTGTTCATTCATGCTTAGCCCTCTTATGCTCAGTGTTCCCATTATTTTTCACCATGAGGTGGATGTTTCTCTAGAAGCCCAATCCTATGGCTCATTTATGACATAGAGAGGACATCTCGCTTTCAGAAATGCCTTTCCACGGCTCACTGACAACGGCCATTTTAGAGACATTGCAGCAAACGGCAGCAGTGGTGGTAGACACTTGTTAAGTCCGATACTACCTAATTCCCCACATGTCCAGTGCAGAGGCCCCAATGCAGCTCCTGCTTAAACCTTTGAGGGAAGTTCTGAGTTTCCCAGGATAAACCTGTGCCTGGCCACAAGGGCTACTCAGACCTGTGCCAGCTGTATATATGACACATTTCTGTGAGGACGCAGTTCAGGGGATCAAAGCCAGGAATGGGTCAGGATTTGATGGCTACTGCTGCTGCTGAACCTACCCACTTCCCAGTCCCAACCTGCCATACTCCCTGCACCATTGCCACCCCATGCTGCCTACCCCACCTGGCCCTCTCCTCCTCATCTCCCTCCAACCACCTACATGCACTTACTAGAACCAGCAGGTTTCCATTGCCTGTGTCATGCGGACCTGGCTGTTCACCACTTCTGGCAGTGACCGCGCCACGAGATCTGGCAAGTCACCTTTGGAAAAAGCCAGAAAGCACTCAGCATCATCAGGATCGGGCTGTTAACTTCAGATCATGTGATGCCACACTGTGTAAATATAGGCGAGTTCTGAACAACTTGTAACTTACAAAGCTCAACACAACCCATTAGTGAGAAATGCTCAGAAGCAAGGAGCAGGCCAGAGGATTTGTACAGATATCATTACACACTTGGGAATAAAACCCATTGAATAGAGAGGAATTTCTTCCATCCCTACTAACTGGTATAAGAGGCACCTTTTAAAATGTGTCCTCATGTTTAGCAGATGGAAAGTAACTGTCCCTCATCACCCCAGCATAGCATTTTTTCAGTGGCTGTTGCTGGTGCTTTCTCCATGTTTTTTTTTCCTTTCTTTTCAGATTGTGAGCCCTTTGGGGGATGGGGAACCATTCTTTAATTTAGTTGTGTGAGCTGCTTTGTGAATTACATTTTGCTTTTTTAAAAAAGGATATAAATATTCTTAATAATGATGATACTTCTGAATAAAGAAGCTCTGGATTGCACTATTGCACTGTTGGTTTATCATCAGCTAATGTAGAAATTCATTTATGACTACAAGTACTTTCCACTGCCTTCTGCACAAGAATTAGGAACCAGAATCCAGCCAGTGTTAGTGTCAAAATGCACTTGTGGTTTATTATGCTCAAATTGAGAGATAGTCTGACCTGCCATGGGTGGAGATTCCAGATACTCAATGTAGCTCCATCGCCGATAGCTTTTGGCTTGGATCTTGATGAAAACATGGCATGGAGAGCATGTGCGACAGAATACACAGCGTTGTAGATACTGTAGCTCTGACCAGTCATTTTCATTTCAAACATATGTGAAGGGAGGCTCCTCAGCTTTTCCTTTCCACTGCACTTTACTTCTCTTCTCACATAGGATGAGGGGAGAAAACATTTAAATGCCGAAGACCAAAACTGTGCCATGAAATAAAACTTTGATTGGTAAGGGTTGATTGTCTCCAGGAAATCTTCATATCCAGGCATGTCATCTGAGTGGAGGGCAAAGGATAACATACCATTGAACGTTTTGGGTGCAAACTGAGCCAGATAATTTATACCTGCGAAATCCCACTGGGCTGTAATGATCCAAACCTTTTCTATTGGCTTTCTTAATTCATTTTCATTGACCATTAGAACTCTTCGGAATATCTCCATTAATCGTGCATCCCCGTTAACAAGAATCACATTGCTTCTGCTCAATAACAGAGAAGAATTTATTCTTTCTGTGGTCGGAAGTAAGAGATCATCAGATGGATCCCAGTATCTCTTTAGTGCTGGAATCATTTCTGTAAACTCGACACAAATGTTGTTCTCCAGGAGCCTAGATATCAAGCTCTGCAGGAAAAGTGCCCCAATTTCATCATCTGAAACAATGACACCAATCCATGTCCATCCAAAGTGCTTAAGGAGATGAAGAATCCCATCATGCTGAGAATTTCCAGTTGGAAGCATGTTATGGAGTAAAGGAAACTGAGTTTTATCATTCAATACATGGTGAAAGGAGTTGTAATTGAACTAAGGAGAAAAGACAACAGTATTTTTAGAGGTGACAGAAACCTACCTCTCCTCCTGAATTTCAAAATCTTTCTCCCAATCTCTAGCAAGAGGGAATGTGCCTTTCAAGGTTTCCGATTCAGCACCAAATATTGTGAAATCTGAATGTCCTCTAATGCTTTGCTGTTGGCAGGAGTATTGAAGGGCTAAGTCCAAAGTATAGAGAAATACATACATATCTCTCAGTATGGAGAAATTTGAATTCTTTCTACATGAAGAGAAATGTTTAACTAAACACAAATGAGCACACCAACATACACACCACACTTCTGTATTCATATTGAAGGGCTAAGTCCAAAGTATAGAGAAATACATACATATCTCTCAGCACGGAGAAATTTTTATTCTTTCTACATGAAGAGAAATGTTTAACTAAACACACAAAAGCACACACACATACACACAACACTTCTGTATTCATAACAGCCCTTCTAAACAGAACAAAACAACAGAAAAAAGAGTTTCTTTTTCTAATGTATGCTGGTTAAAAAACCCGGTAGCTACCTGAAGAGGACCTGGGTTGAGCCAAATGGACAGAGCCAAATTTTTTAGCTTGGCTGCTTTGGGGGAATGACCTACGAATAAATGCTCCAGTTGGACTGCTCCCTTCATTTCCATTAATCAAGTGCAATGTTCATTTCAAGGAAGGAACATACTTGTGGAAGTTTGTAGGTATTTAAGATGCTGGGCATGTGGATTGTATTTTGGGGGATGAGCCCTCCAATGATGGCCATGAGCTTCTTTTTCTGGCCACAATGGTAATTATAGCGACACCCTGTGAAAAGGAGATTCAGAGTGCCATAAGCGTTCCCCATTGAATTCAAGAAATCTGGAAAGATGATGTGTCCCAGCGTCTTGTTGGATAAGAGGTTGGCATTCCTGTTGATCTCATTTATGGCAAACTCAAGAGCAAGAGCTTCATGGAATTTCCTGGGGAATATACTGCAAAGAGAGTTTCACTTGATTAAGGCACATGCAATGAACTCTTTCTCCTACAGAAACTGTTGGAGTCATGCCATGTAAGAGCAAAACCCTCAAACCTTTAAAGGATCATGTTAATATTTTGAATAATTTTGTTTTCCACATGTGTTTTTTTAATTCTCTAAAATCCTCCCTTTGAGGGCTGTGATGAACTCACCAAATTTGATTTTATTTGCTGAAAGCTGATGTCAGCTTATCATATAACACAGGCTTTAAACATAGCTACCTAGATAAACAGACACTGCATCTGAATTTGTGCATTATGTTTAGATAGTCGCTCAATTGAATCCTAATCCATGCTGTGATGTGGTACATCCCAACCACAGGATGAACACCTCAGTGATGAATAGAGATTTATTTTGTGTTTGGCCAAGGTAACTGGGGAAGGACTTGAGCTGAGGCAGGAATTGAATTCCTTTGGTTTCTTCTAGCTTCTTCTTATTTTAATTATTTACTTAAAAGATATTTATCCCAACTTTCCTCTGCCGGAGCACATGCCCTATGCAGCTTACAATTTAAGGATAAAATATACACTGGATCAAAACAATAAATAAAACCAGCAAAAAATAAATAAAACCAATTTGAAAAGGGCAAAAACACTCAAGAATCTTCTATGAAAGCACAGAAGGGAGTCAAGCCATCACCCAAATGTCAGACGAAACTAAAAGGTTTTGAACCCTCACTGAAATGCCTTGGGGGGGTAGATCTTAATTCTCCCAGTACGGGGTTCCTTAATTGTGGCACCACTACCGAGAAGGCTCACCATCCTCCTAACTTATGCCACAGTGATCTGGCAGTGGATTGAGATATGGGATTTTCAGCTTCATGAGTGTTGCTGCTCTTTCAGAGCTTGAGCACCTTGCCCTGGTTCTTTGCAGCCAAATTATTAGGCTACAAAAGACGGTGCAGAACAACTTGGAAGCAAGATGGAACAAGGATTAATTAACTGACATGCATGTATCTCTTCCCTTCCATAAGAATAATTTCAGGACGGCTGGATTTCTTCTACTCTCAATCCAAATGTAGAAAGATTTATTGCAATCTGAAAGTGACAGAAATGTTGGGGAACAAGAGGACTTGACTTGAACACGAATCTAGTCACACACAAAGAAACAGAGAAATGTAACAAAAATGTCAGGAGTAACTGTATAATGACTGTATACTGTAACTCTATTATTATTATTAACCGTATTTATATACCGCTTTTCAACAAAATTTCACAAAGCGGTTTACAGAGAAAAATCAAATAACTAATATTCAAAAAATAACTATTGTTTCTCTATTCAGATATTATCCAGGAGAGGATGGCTGAAATAACTACTTACATAAAGTTGACTGACCTTTTTGGTCTGGCATTAAAGGGAAGTTCCCTGATCTCTAATTGTACGAAAGATGTAAATTCACCAATTACAATACCATCTAAAGAATCAGGGCCTACGAGCCAGGACAGCGAAGCCCTTCGAGGGTCACAATTCATACTGACACTATGAGGCAGTTGCAGTAGCAAAGTTATCAGCAGTAATGGAATCAGCCTGCAGATCAGAAAGCCTTGGCCCCACACATACTGGGCCCCCTTCATTGTGACATATGTGCCCATCATCAGTGCTGTTACAGCCATCAGCATTCTTGAAAGGAGCTATAAAATGGACCTCAAATCTGAAAATAGTTACAGCTTCCCCACTACACAGACCATGAAATTCCCTTTAGTTACAGCTCTGCCTGTTTTCAGTGAAACTCTCAAATTGCTTTGTACTGTGTCTTTATAACCACTATAGAAGAGAAGAGTGTGTCACCTTGTTTGTTGTTACAAACTCTGCAAGTGCCTTCTGCTAATCCTTGGCGTATTCACTACTTGACCGATTATGAAAATTGCAAGGTTGAGAATTGTTCTTCCCAAAGCACTTGAAGATCTGCCAGGCTAAAGTAAACATGTTGGATGGATCCACAGTCAAAAACTTCTCTGCACTGGGGAGGAAGTAAAAGTCTCCAGTGCATGTTGGGTATGAAGAAGAACGTACTGAAAGAATAGCAACTAGCACAAGCGCTGTGGGTAAAAGGAAATTGTCAGTGACCAGAAGCTCAGATTTCCTCCCAAACCCATAACCTTTTTTCTTTTCCTTGCATATTCTGAAGACACTGTGCGTGTCTGTATGTGTGTTTTCTATTCCGTTTGTCTTCATTATCAGGAGCAGTGATTTTCAACTATTTTCACCTCACGGCACATGAGGTGGCGCATGTCCAAGGAGACCCATAGAGGCCAGCGACCCTTACCCAGGGGTAAGGGGAAAAATTTCCCCTTGACTCTGGCTGAGCTACTTCTGGCGCCTATCCTGCGCTGGATACAGCACAAGCCTCTTTGCTTGCCTGTTCCAGCGCAGGATAGAATTGTGCTTAAGGCACATGTGAAAGGTGGTTACAGGAGATGAAGTCCCACTTGGCAACAAATCAACTGCAGATTAGAATCTTATTGCCAAACTCAGAAAGGAATGTTGTTTTAGTAGGTCAAATGCTGGAGTTGTACTGAGAAAATGCACATTCAAATCTCAACTTAGCCATGAAGACTTCTGAGTAACCAAAGGCCAGTCAAAATTCATCACACAAATTTATTTCTCAGGCTTTGTGGGAATAAAAGAGAAGCTTGTGTACTACTCTTGGATCCTTAGGGTCAGATATCAGTATAATAGAAATATCATTTGTGGGGACCCCAAGAGAAGATTTCCATTACCCACCCAGTATCCTCTTTCTAAATATGGATATTGAAACTATAACAGTGTTATAGTTCACACAGTGTTCTCACAAACATGTCCCATATTTCTGGCAAACTAAGCTAATGGTGATCCAGCAGCAGAAAAGATTTGAAATAAAAGTTTGAAAATTGGCAGCAAAAGGAGGAAACAATTTACATTATGATTACATGAGGTGCTTTGAATCAAGCTAGAAGAATCTAAATTTGTTGTGCTCATTAAGTTATAGCTCATCTGACTTTGTATGGAAAAATGTTTCCCAATATATTCATCATCATCCCTATTATACAAAGATATAAACCTAATATATTCATGTGTGTGTGCATGCACATTCCAAATAAAAAATGGTAACGGATCTACAGGTGGAGCCTATTTATCCGTGTTAGTTCCGCATGATGAACAAAAAACAGCATTGTGCTTAATGTCATAGAGCTACGCAAATTCGCTGCAGCCTGACACTTCCGGATGGAAGGAAACTAAGGCAGCTGTTCTCAATCCCCTCCTGTCCCTTCCACTCTGTACTCAGCCCTCCTGTTGCCAGCTGCCCTGCTTCTTTCACAGTTGGAATGGTGAGCTTGCTTGGAAAGCCTCATCCTCTGTGTCCAAGGCTGCCTCCCAACAGTGCTGCAGGTTCTCCTCCTCTTTGCTGCCGCCGCTACTGCAGCCCTCCCTGGCCACCATCTTAGAAGCTCTCTGCCCCCGAGCGTTCTGGGACTTATAGTCCGGCTCACTGCTCACCCTCACCTGTCTTTCCAAGGCTTCCCAAGGTTTGCTTGGGAAGGCTTGCTGGAGCAGGAGAGCCTGCATCATTTGGGGGGGGGATTTGGCAAGCACTCCCTGGGTTTTTTAAAGCAATCCTCTCTCTTCCCCCGGCCTCCCTCTCCTGAGCCCTCCACATTGCCAGCTGCCCGCTTCTTTCACAGGTGGGATGCCGAGCTTTATAGAGTCCAGCCCTATGAGTTTCTACTCAGAAGTAAGCCCCATTGTAGTCAATGGGGCTTACTCCCAGGAAAGTGTGGAGAGGATTGTAAGCTATATCTCATGCTTTGCTTGGTGGGTAGGCTTGCTTGTGCAATAACTGGGGGTGGGGGAATTTGGCAAACAATCCCTGGGTTTTTTTAAAGCAATCCCCTCTGTTGCTACCACACCTGCCCCTGTGTGTGTGTGTGTGTGTGTGTGTGTGTGTGTAAAAGAGAGAGAGAGAGCTCCACCTTGCTGCACCTTACTGTGTTCTGGTTACACAAGGTTTTCCGCCTCCCTCTTCAGCCTCTTTGCTGGCTCAGGGGCTCCAGGAATGTTACTGTTCCTTGGAAAGGGGAACCTCTTCCATGGCTCCAGGGCTATTCCCTGCCTGGAATAGACCTCCAACATGCAAAATTCCCCTGCAAGACACCCTTCAATCTGCAATGGTGCCACTGCATTGGCACAGAGGAATATGCCCTGAACTGGGATGTTTGGATCCTATGGTCTATTGTTGCTGCTAAGAGAATTCTATTTAAGAGAAAACTGTTTACAAAAGGCATTGAAAGATGATAAATGTTGGAGTGTTTGCTTCTTCTTTTTTCTTGAATTGTCCTAAAATTTTCCTGAAAACTGGAGAACTGAAAATTTACAACCCTTACCGCCCAATCCTATCACCCACCATTGTACTCAATGCAGCATGTGCTGCATTTAATGGTGGGGAAGGGCTAGAACAGGAGCCTGAAGGCCAACCAGAGGTGATTAATAAAAGTTTTTGTCAGGGCCCCTTCCAGATGCCCTTACCCCCGACTTACCCAGGAGCAAGCACCCCATGCCCAGGGTGGGGAGGCTTCACTGCCCTCGAAGGGGGCAAAGCAGGGTGGCTCACCTCAGCCAGCCAGAGGGGGCTGGCAGGGCAAACAAGGAACACAGAAGGAAACAAGCCAGGAACAGGAAAGGCCTTTTCTGCCCCACCTGGAGGAAGGGGCAGGGCCAAAGGGGGCAGGCTTGCTCCATAAAACAGGGAGGCCAGGGATGAGAGGCAGTCAGAGTGAAGCAGGGAGCTGTGAGGTCAACAGCTCCTGCTCTTAGGCCAGATTTGGCAGCTCTGCTAGGGAAGAGGACAAGGGTGCTGGAGCCCCCTCTTCCTCCAGCCAATCTGAGGCCTCCCTGGGGAGGAACAAGCCTGTTCCAGGCACCTCCAGGGGAAGGCCCCTACAGTTTTATTTACCTCTGGGAAGGGCTTCCAGTTGCCTCTAGGACTCTTTGGTCTACTCCATAACTCCCCAGTGACAACACAGTTTGCCAACACGACTTCTACTGTATGCTGCAGGGGCATTTTGGCTTGTTGGGGCCTCCTTGGTGTAAGGGAATACTTGTTCCCTTGCCCCAGGGGATGCCCCAACAGCTGCCATGGGTCAACTTGAACCTGCATTAGCTCCATAGTCGGGGAAGTGGGTTTGGTTTTGTGGGTGCCAAACCCACCCCCTTTCTGGACCCAATCTGTCCTCTTCCTCACCCTGTCACCTTCCTGTTCTGCCCACCCCACCCCATTCCACCCTCCCTTCAATCCTCCTAACCCTTACACAAACTTACCAGTGGCAGCGGGTGTCAAGTCCTTGTTTTTACACAAACCCAGCCACTCATGACTTGAGGCTTTGGCACTGGCATGGTTGCAGCAGCCATAAAACTATGCTGTTGGAACACTAATTCCAGTGGCGTAAACTGCCCTTAGGATTGTGCTGTCAGTGTGTTTGAATGCGGCTGGACAGGTTCAAGTGGGAGGTGGCAAGATGACAGTAGTGTTAGGATGTTCCTGAATCACTGCACTGCGCTCCCCTCCCCATGCTTTCAGCAAAAGCAGCCAGGTGGACAAGAAGGAGTTAGTGGTGGCAGGAGGGTATGCACCTGCTAACACACCTGCAAGCAAGAAAGGGGGGACAAAATTTGGGTGGAGTTTCAGCTGGCACTTAAACTAGAGGCGGGTGTCAATGCCAATGCTGACAAGACAGATTTGCAAGGTTTCAGGCAGCAAGTCTGCTTGCTTCACTCCAATCGCATTCACAGCTGTGATTTACTATGTAGTACTGCAGCATTGTCCCATACAAATGTGATCCCTGACTGGGTAAGATCGCCTGTGTGAATCATGTAGTTAGGCCAAAGAAGAGAGTGACTGAGCAGTGAAAGCCAGAGGAAACAATGGGGCTGAACACAATTTTTAAATGTTGAATATTTCCACAGAGCGCATTAAAAAAGAAATGCCATATTTTTATCATTGTTACTTTCAGTCTGAAATTTGGCAATTCTATCACAGCTCTAATTCTACTGCCCTCCAACCCATTAAGACAATTCCTGCCCCATGTCTGGCAAACCAGCATTCTAAACCACAATGTCCTCTTCCTATTCAAGAGCTGCAGCTTAGAAATGGCAAGATTCAGCATTACCAGTAAGTATTATTGTCAGTTAGTGTATTATTGTCAGTAAGTGTAAAGTCATGCCCATTGGGGCAAAAAATCAAAACTTCACATATAGGCTGATGGGTTCTGAGCTGTCTGTGACAGATCAGGAGAGACATCTTGGGGTGGTGGTGGACAGGTTGATGAAAGTGTCAACTCAATGTGCGGTGGCAGTGAAGAAGGCCAATGCTATGCTTGGGATCATTAGAAAAGGTATTGAGAACAAAACGGCTCATATTATAATGCCGTTGTACAAATCTATGGTAAAGCCACACCTGGAGTATTGTGTTCAGTTCTGGCCACCGCATCTCAAAAAGACATAGTGGAAATGGAAAAGGTGCAAAAGAGAGCAACTAAGATGATTACAGGGCTGGGGCACCTTCCTTATGAGGAAAGGCTACGGCGTTTGGGCCTCTTCAGCCTAGAAAAGAGACATCTGATGGGGGACATGATTGAGACATTCAAAATGATGCAGGGGATGGACAGAGTGGATAGAGAGATGCTCTTTACACTCTCATATAACATCAGAACCAGGGGACATCCGCTAAAATTGAGTGTTGGGAGAGTGAGAACAGACAAAAGAAAATATTTCTTTACTCGGCATGTGGTTGGTCTGTGGAACTCCTTGCCACAGGATGTGGTGATGGCGACTGGCCTGGACGCCTTTAAAAGACAAGTTTCTGGAGGAAAAATCCATTACAGGTTACAAGCCATGATGTGCATGTACAACCTCCTGATTTTAGAAATGGGCTATGTCAGAATGTCAGATGCAAGGGAGGGCACCAGGATGCAGTTCTCTTGTTATCTGGTGTGCTCCCTGGGGCATGTGGTGGGCTGCTGTGAGATACAGGAAGCTGGACTAGATGGGCCTATGGCCTGATCCAGTGGGGCTGTTTTTACGTTCTTACCTACATCAAGGTCACTGGATTCAGCTATAAATTCCAGGAGAAGAACCTGTGCTGAGTGTAAATCAGACAGGTCTTAACCATTCCACCCTCTGTAGATTCAAAATTAAAGACAGTGTCTGTACTCCAGAGAAATTGATAACTTCTTGCACCCAGTGGGATGTAATTATTATTATTAATAATAAAAATATAGCACCATCAATGTGCATGGTACTTTACATTAGAAGAGAAGTCCTTGCTCTGAGGAGCTCACAAATTCAATAAGCACAAGGGACTTGGTTGAGGAAGGGGACCGAGGAAACGTCCTGATTTGGACATCTTTTTCTCAAACAGCAATTTCATTCCAAACCACTTTGTGATTTATATCTGAAATGTGGGACACTTTCAAAAGTGGATTGTATCACAAACATCCTCTGCTCCAAGAGTGAAACCTGAAAGTTCCGCAAGGCAGGCAGAAGCATATTTAATATAGCTAATATAGAGAACGGAGTCTTGGCTTCACAATATTGAAGCAGAAAACCCACAATCATTTGGATTCTGTGAATGTAGTTTTATGCCCTACCCATGGCTTTCCGGAGTGCCCCTTGCACATCCTTGTTTCTCAAGCTATAGATGATTGGATTAAGCATTGGTGTGAGAATCCCGTATAGCACAGACAAAATCCGATCCTGCTCCTGGGAGTATGTGGAGTTGGGACGGATGTATGTGAAGATGATGGTGCCAAAGTAGATGTTGACCACAGTCAGGTGAGAAGCACAGGTAGAAAAGGCCTTGAGACGCCCTTCCTTGGTGCGGATCCTGACAATGGCCGAAACTATATAGACGTACGACACCCGAGTAACCAGAAATGAACACATGATCACACCTCCACCCACCACAAAGGTCGCAATTTGATTGGCCTGAGTGTCAGAACAGGAGAGCTGAAACAGGGGTGGGATGTCACAAAAGAAGTGTCGGATGACATTGTCCCAGCAGAATGACAAAAGGGACATCATGCCAGAGTGCACACCAGAGTTAACCAAGCCCAGAATCCAGGCAGATGCTGCCAGCCACACACACGTTTTGGGGTTCATGAATACACCATAGTGCAGTGGGTGGCAAATGGCAGCATACCGGTCATATGCCATCACACCCAGCAGGAGGCATTCAACGCCACCAAAGGAGATGAAGAAATACATTTTGGAGAAGGAACCAGCAAGGGAGATTCGCTTGTCCTGAGAGAGATAACTTATCAGCATCTTGGGAACAGTGGAAGATGTGAACCCAATGTCCACGACAGAGAGATTACCCAGAAAGAAATACATGGGGTTGTGCAGTCTGCTGTCCAAAGCGGTGATGAGAAGAATGAGAGTGTTTCCACCTAGGGCCATCAAGTAGCAAAGGAGAAAGAGACCAAAGAGAATGAGTTGGACGTCTGGGTCACTGGAGAGCCCCAGGAGTATAAATTCAGTAACAGGGCTTCTGGCTAACAGCTCTTTTGTTGGAGTGCTCCTAAAACAACATCTGTGTGCCAGTTTTTGGTCCACTTTCTCAGCATACCTAATTTTCTTTTATTGACAAGGTTCCCTCTTGTGGCTCTGCTATTTTTTACTTGATTTTATAATCGACAAGCTTTGGATTGCTTTGGATTGGATTCTGACTGCTGGGGAATTCAACAGATAAAGAATCATGGGGAGGAAAAAGAAACGCCAAAGAGTTTCCCCGGGTCGGGGCTCTCCAACGAAAGCTGCCAAGCATCTCTGCTTAGAGGATTTATCAGGCTGGACTGAGACAGCAATTGAGACTTGCATCCCTGCTTCTACAAACAAATTCTCTGTATTGGAATCATCACCTTCTGCTGTTGGAAAGGAAAATGGGGAGTGCTGCGAGAATGCCTCTGAACCTGTTTATGAAAGATCTCTGCAAGCTGGGAGACACAACACAGCTTCTACACCCTCCTCTCCAACAAAGGAAAATACTATTCTTACCGACTGCCTCCTGGAAGATAACACTGACGCGGACAAACTTCAGAACTCAAAGGAGGGTAAGGAGGGTATGTTTCCACCTAACAGTCCCTTGTTGCCTCTTATGGCGGAGCAGTGTGTGATATCAGGGAGGACCGCCTTGATTTTCTTTCAAGAAATAAAATGTACAGCCTCCCGTGTTAGCACCCTCCAGGAGTCAGTTAACTCCCTCCGAGAATTGTTTTGTAAACATTTTGTTGACCCCCAGCCACCGCAACAGCAGACACATGGGAGGCATAAAAGCTTCACTCCTAAACCCGAGAGGCATAAAAGGCAAAAAAGCTTAACTCCCAAGCCTAAGAGTGGGGGAAGAGAAAGGAGAACATGGAGAAGATAGAGAATCCATCTGTATCTCAGCATCTTCTAGTGAAACAGGTGACCCTTGAACTCAAAAAGAATGTGTATAATGTTGGTAAATGGCTAAATAAATTTAAAATTGTGGATTCGCTGGCTAGATTACTTAGATCGGAACCCAGATGTATTGATTTAAAATATTACCAGCGATTGGCTGCCCCTCCAGATAGAACAAAATTGAGGCTGGAATTTGCAAGCCCGACCATCCCCCTGATGCTTTTCAGAATGCAGGGTTTTCTGAACTCCTATGAAATAAGAGCAATGAGAGTTTTTACAGATATAAGCCGGCCACCAATGCTGCCTTCTAAACACTTATCTGCAGCTCCTCCAGCTGTTATCATTCCAAGGTCAAGGTTTGAGAGGCTTGGCGTGGAGCCTACGACTGCTGCTGCTAATGACCCGCTGGAGAGCTATGTAGTTAACTCTCAAAATACTTTGAAAAATCTGCCCTGGACTTGTGCTGCTAATGATTCACAGAGGAGCAGTGCTAAAAATCCACAAGATATTTTGGAAAACCCTCTGAATACAGCCATAAATGAATTGGAAGAGATGACAGCCTCCCTCGAGGAATCCTTGGCAAGGCTAACGCCCAGAACGCCTAGGGTACTTCCCACAGTGGCAGTAGAGGCTATGGTCCATTCAAGTCAGGTTTGCCATGTGGAGGACATGGATACAGCTCCCCCCTCTGAGAGAGAATTGGCAGAGCTGGATGACTCTCAGGACTTGGTACTTCTACTGGCCTCTACACAAGAAGGTGGAGGAGAAACAGTTGAACAAACATCCCCTCCTGCTGAACTCTTTGGGGAGCCAATAAACACTGCTGGTAAGGCACCCAACATAGAACAACCAACAGCTTATTTACAATCATCTGGCGTTAGCGCTGCTCTCCAGAAATCCAGCGTGGTCAATGGAAGTAATATGAGACTGGAAACTATACGCACCCAAGACAATACTGGTGAAGAAGACCTAGATTTTAGAGAACTTTTGTTCCAACTGGAGGCTGAGGAGGGATCTCTTTCCTCAGAGGTTTTGGAGGCCTTTAAAAATTTGTCTGCTGGAGAGCAAGCCAAAGTTATTGATAATTTGGATAAGATTAGAGTCCAACTTAAAGACTCTATGGATGGACAGATGACCATGACCTCAACTGCTATTGGAACAAGGACTGCTCAGTCGAACTCTAACGTTCCCCACCGACCATCTGCTGTTCAACCGTCTAAAACACAGAAGCTTATTTCTTTGGGACGTGGAGAGGAAGACATTCAAGCTCTCCCATCAGATTGACTTACATCTGCAACACCTGATCTCACATCAAGGACATATTTAAAACTTCTTTCTTGGAATATTGTGGGATGGCATAGCAAGGTTAATGATGAGACTTTCCAGAGATATTTATGTGATTTTCACGTAATCCTTTTGCAGGAAACCTGGTCTCAAATTCCTTTACACCTTCAAGGTTTTAATACCTACAACATTCCAGCTTATAGAATAAGCTCCAAGGGGCGTTTGCAAGTGGGGATGACAATTTTTGTCTCTTCCCAGCTAAATTCAGAACTGGTGGTCACCAAGACAACTAGCAAATTATGTCATGCAGTCAAGCTTATTCTTAACAATCTTCAGTTAATAATTGTAAATGTTTATCTTCCTCCTGGCTTGAACAACCAATTATTATCCCAGAATTGGAGCACCTTCTGTAAAATTGTCACAGAGTTAGACATGGAATTTCCTTCATGCCATTGTCTTATCGGTGACGATTTCAACGCCAGGGTTGGAAATTCAGAGCCGTTGCTCAGTACTGCCGCAAACTTAGATCCTGATTCATCTCCCCTTGATTTATTTTCTTTAGAAAGATTTTCCAAAGATAATAAAACAAATGCAGCTGGCCTCTATTTGGCCAGATTCTGTGTCAATTTTAATACAATATGGTTAAATGGCCTTGTAGATTTCCCCAATTCAGGTGAATTCACTTATGCTTCAGCCATTGGTTCCAGTGTTATAGATTATTTCTTGGTTCCACTTCACCTCAAGGTCAATGTTATTGATTTTTTTGGTTGATGATCTAGGAATGAGTGACCATTTTCCTTTAATACTCAAGCTAGATTTAGGTTCTTTCCAGTACTCCACCCCTGATGTAGAGCTTGAAAATGAATATGAAATTAGGCCTAAAATCATGTGGAATACTACAATTAATCAGAAAATGAGCAAACTGCTCTACACGGAGCCGTACAAGAGCTATAGAATCCAACTTTTAGATGAGTCAGATCCGATAGAACTAATTAAGATATATGAGTTATTAATCTCTAGGGTTTCATCCACTTTAGTCTCCTACACTAGTATACCCTCTGCTAAAGGTGGTATAGGGGAGGGATCCCAAACAATATCCCCTTGGTTTGATAGGGATTGTATGGATCTCAAAAATCAGATTAGATCCGTTTACCAGCAATACCGCTATTCAGGGGCTATTCAAATTCCCGATACATATTTTATTCTAAAGAAGCAGCTGAAACAACTGATCCAAGAAAAGCGACATAATTATGCTTCCCGCTTGTGGTATAAACTACTAGCCGCCATAGAACATAAAAATTCTAAGCAATTTTGGGGTATAATCACCAATTCTGCTCAGAAAACTGCACCTCGCTCTCAGATGGTCATCTCCCCACAAGAGTGGTGCCGCTTTTTCTCCACCTTATATTGCCAAGAGGGTGAAAGTGGCTTAGCATCTTTTACTTTAAATCCTTCAGCAACCACCCCATGGCCTCCTGTATCCACTGAAGAAATTATAGAGCTAGTCTCTCAAAGTAAACAAGGGAAAGCTCCTGGGCCAGATTTGGTATTGTCAGAGATCCTGAAAGTGGACCCCGAATGGTGGGCCCCTATTCTATCCTCATTATTCACAGTGGTGGACCAAACAGGTATAATACCAGCTGAATGGACAAATGCTACTATAGTGCCTATTTACAAAAAAGGCGACCATCGTGATCCCTCCAATTTTAGACCTATAAGCCTTTTATCAGTGGGGGGAAAACTTTATGCAAAACATCTTTTAAACAAGCTGCTATCCTGGATGGAAGATCTGGGCCTTCCAGGGTGGGATCAGATAGGATTTCGAAAAGGATCTTCACCAATTGATCACTGTGCTGTTTTAGCTCATCTGATTGACAAGTACACAAGGCTAAAAAATCAAAAATTATATGTTGCTTTTCTGGATCTTAAAGGAGCCTTTGACTCCGTTAATAGATCGCTGCTATGGGACAAACTAGTTAAACTCAATATAGACCCTAGACTTCTAACTCTTATTCAGAAGCTTTATACAGGCACCACCTGCCAAATTAAAATTACATCTTCGGGGAAATTGACCCCCAAAATTCAGGTCGAAAGGGGAGTGAAACAGGGGTGCATTTTAGCACCCACTCTTTTTAATCTTTTTCTGCACGATTTTACCCCCTTTTTGCTTCAGATAGATGGACATTTTTCCAAACTAGGTTCAATGCATATTCCAGCATTGCTTTATGCAGATGATGCAGTGCTAGTATCCTGTACACCTATTGGACTTAAGCGACTTTTAAATAGAACTTCTGACTATCTGAAATGTAACAAACTTGAACTGAACTCTCAGAAAACCAAAGTTATGGTCTTTTCAAAATCATGGAGCCCAGGTACTTGGTCTATCGGAGGGGAGAAACTGGAACAGGTCAAAAGCTTTAAATACCTTGGAATTCACTTCCATTACAATCTTTGCTGGGGTACTCATCAAAAATTGGTTACCAACTTGGCCCGTGTCACTTTGCAGAGCACCAATCGATTCTTTTTTAGTCAGGGCAATCGTTATATACCAGCTGCTCTCAAGGTATTTAACGCCAAGGTATCGGCACAGCTCCTGTACGGGTGCCCTATCTGGATTAGCTCTATAAATCACACCCTTGAGAGTATCCAAGCAAAATTTTTGAGGGCTATCCTGGGTTTACCTAAATCTGTACCAATCAATCAATCAACAGTATTTATATACCGCTTTTCAACTAAAAGTTCACAAAGCGGTTTACAGAGAAAAATCAAATAACGTAAATGGCTCCCTGTCCCAAAAGGGCTCACAATCTAAAAAGATGCAAAAATGAATACCAGCAGACTGCCACTAGAACAGACAGTGCTGGGATGAGGTGGGCCAGTTACTCTCCCCCTGCTAAAAAAAGGAGCACCCACTTGAAAAAGTGCCTCTTACCTACTTAGCAGGGGTGCAATACTCTGCATTATGTTTGGAGACCGGACAATCGCTCTTAGTATCAAGAGCATGGCTTTTAACCATACGCTATTGGCTCCTATTACATTATAACGTGAAACCAGGCAGTCTCCTATCCAGAATGCTATCTGAGTCTGGTTCTTCTAAATGGTATAGCCAAATTAAATCAAAAATCGAATCAATTGGTTTTTCATTGGATTTTTTAAGTTTCTATCCATTCCCTGAAGTTTATCAAAGGGTAAAGCAAAGAATGCTAGACATTGAGGCACAAAACCTCTTTGAACTTGCTTCTAGGATTTGCTCCCCTCTTAATTTCTCTATCCCGCTAAAGTATGGGCAAATGGCTCCTTATCTGAGTATTCTGATCAACCCCTCTGAACGTCGTGCAATCTCTTTGGCAAGATTCAATGTGTTTCCATCCAAGGTCACAGAAGGTAGATATAGGCAAATACCATATAAAGAACGCCTCTGCCCTTGTAATTTGGGAAACGTTGAATCAATCATACACATTCTTTTTTATTGTCCTCGGCACACTAGATCCCGCCACACTTACATGACTCCACTTCTCGGCAAAATGAATGGGCTTTCGGATGAGGCAAAACTGAAGTGTCTCCTAAATGACTGCTCACCAGATGTGCTAGAGGGAATTTCTAAATTTTTACTTTTGGTGACTTCCAAGCCTTCTTAATGTAATTTGTCAAAATGTTGATATTTTATGTTGAACTGTAAATGTTTTATTAGTAATTTAGTATCTTAACTCCGTTTTTGATAAACGGGACTAGGACTAATTATGTTTGCTTTTATGATTTCTCTATCTATGCCTAATAAAGGTTTATTCATTCATTCATTCATTCAGTAACATCTGTGCCATTCTGCACCATCCGATGTAGGGGCTCCATCTGTGAGGGAATATTAAATGAAATATTTGTCAAAAGGTGGCACATGGAATAGAGGGTTTAGCCACACAAATACAAGCATGACAACAGTCAAAGCACAACAGCAGTTCTTTTTTTTTTTCAATCCCTAGAAAGCATTTGCGCTGCCTTCCATTCTTTGCTTTCTCTCTCTCTTTCCAGCTTCTTCCTCCTAATGAACTCTCAGAAACTCACAGAATTTATATACCTTTAACTTTTCAAGAAGAAACATTCGCTTTCATAAACTCCAGTTCCCAGGACTATGGGAATATCTGATCCAACCCCATTATAATGGAATTTGGTGGGGGGTTAGCCTACCTCCGCACCTGAACTCCATTCCCTGCTGACACTAAAAATGCTTTTCTCCAACCACCGCACATTAAGTATTTTTAAGCACATCATCTTCCCTTCTGATTGTAACAGTGTTGTATCAGGGCAGGGGTAACTCCAGTGTTACAACCAGAGACAAAATTTGGATGCACAGATCAAGCTAAATATAACACAGAACATTTTTTTCCCCCAAGATACACTTTTTGGAAGAGAGTTGTGATTGGATCTCCTAATATTTGTTTTTAACTTTAAAGTTAACAGATTCTAGATTTGTTTGAATAACAGATTCATATGAAACAGTGTTTATTCTTTATACTTATTTTATCTCTCCCCCCTTGGGGCAAATAGCCCTTACTCTGCCATGTCCCAGAAAACCCTCTTACCATTGCATCATCAATATATCAAGGTAAGGAAAATTCCAGTTCTAGGACCACATACTGTATTAAAGGGAGGCAGGGAGGCTGTGGGGGGCATGCACTGGATCCTATCCCCCTTTTCTTCAGCCTCCCCACCTCCTTCTCCCTAAACTTCCACTAGTGAAATTGCTAGTCTGAGGAAACCCACTGAGGTGCAGGAGGCTTACAAAAGTGTCAGGGGATTTAAACTCCTTTTGCCTATGAAGCCTCCTGATTTGTCCTCCCCTACTGGAAACAGTGTGCCCATTTTTGGCGTGGCTGCACCAGTGGGGGGGGGATAAGAATAGAATTGGACTCTAAATGGTGCCGTTTAAATGAAATGAATTATTACACTCCCCAGAACTTGACAGAGATACATACTGTAACAAGTACACAATGCTTACGCATTCCAGATGACTTTGGGCCCCATCCCATTCAATTTTTCAGTGCCGGTGCAGCTGTGCCAATGGGGCATGCACTGCATCCTGTGATGGGGAGGCAGTCACAGAGGCCTCCTCAAGGTCTGGGAACATTTGTTCCTTTACCTCGGAGCTGCATTGTGGCAGCACTGGTGCTAGAAAGTTAGATTGGATTGGGCCCACAGAGATTTGTTTTCTACCTCTGTTAGCCCAAGTCTACTCAGGAGTAAGTCTCATTCTAGTTGATGGGGCTTACTCCCAGGAATGTGTGGATTGAACTGCAGCCTGAAATAAGGGTTTGGGGACTTGTAATGGCTACTGATGGATATATTTTTAATGAATGTATCTGAACTTTAGCTAGAGGCTGTCTCCACTGAATTTGGTAAGTTCATTATAAGAACCTGAGAGCATGCTACTAATTCTTCTCCTCCTAGCCTCTTCCCCACAAATAATTAACTGCATGTGGCATATCTGTCAGAGGAAAATAATGCATCACTTTCCTCAAGCACAGCATTGTCCAAGAGGGGAACTCCCAGTTCTCCCTTTTCCTCCAACATGTAAACCTGGCCCATGCTTCTCCTTTGAAGAAATCACAACTGGGATGATGCCATTTGTAGTGGAGAATTTTGGGGTGAGAAAAGGGTTCTTATCTCTTCCTTACCCATTGGTTTCCCTCTGAAACTTCCCCTACCAGTCACCTTTCTTCAGCCCAAGTGCTAAGCTCTTGTTTCCTCATTGGATTGCCACTTATGTAGTGGGGGGATGGACGGATTGGACAGGACGGGACGACGACCTTGTGACCTGCTCCACCACATTCTTATACTGCCCAACGTTCTCCAGTTTAGTGTGATGGGAAAGGAGCTTGCATGCAGCTGCAATCATATTTTAAAACTCATTTCTGTTAATATAAGATTAAACTGTGGAGTGTGATTTGAACTGGTGACTGTGAGGTGTGATGGCTCACACATGCAAGCTTCGCTGCAGCCATCAAGCGGGCAACATACATGTGTGAACTAGTTGTTGGACTGAGGAAAAGAACTGGTTTCAGATCTAAACGCAAATTTTTATGAGTTTTCATTGAAATTAGCTGCTGACATCACTTGTTTCATCTTTACTAATGCAATACATCTCAGAATGTCTTCCTGAAGACAGTGAAGTCAACAAATATTTAATCATTTCATGTGCTTAAAGATCTGGTCATAAATGATGATGGAATGCCAGAAATTAATAATGATAATGATAGAATCTTGGCTGGAGCCTGAATTGTAACCTATAATGATCTAGCTAGATTCTGAATTGCAAGCCCAGCATAGGTTGTAATAAAGTAATAAAATAATGAGGATGTTGTTCATCACACATGGTATTTCAATTATAACCTTACCTGCTCAGTATTGATCTTTTTGTTTTATGCAGTAAGTAAGCCATTCTGAAGCTCCATCCTGGACTGCATCTCAATAAAAGAGAAATCCTCTTAAATTGCCAGGAGCAAGTTCACCAATACTTCTCCCTCTGGCTCCTTCAAGCCACAGTTCCAAATCATACAGTACACAGACCAGGCTAGGCAAATACGCCAGTGTGATGTGCCCAGGGGAATGATTGCTACATACTATTTTGATTCTTACAGATAACATTATTTATTCCTTTTGGGAATTCAAGAAAGAGTATTCGGTAGAGGTAGTTTAGCACAAGATACACAACATTTGAGGTATAGAGGAACATTCATAATTATTTTCTTGGACATATTGCAAGTCACAGGATGATAAACACAACCTTAAAATGCCACACTCCGAAGTCATCATAACATACATTGGATCAGGTCCAGGTAATTAACATTCCCCATCTGATAGCTGAAAACATCTAATTAAAAAAGAAAAAGGCAATTATGAAGTGTCCATCTCTTGTACTTCCCTTATAACTTCTTGCTATTAAAAAAGGAGCAAGTGAGGAAATTGTAGCTCTGTAACTTTGCACAATGAAAGTGCATTCTGGATGCATTTCCTGATTTGAATGTCTTTCACACTAGTAGGCAAACACAGGCATATATAAATATGAAACACATAATGTTCAGAGAGATGTTGCTGAAGCAACAGAATATACATAGAGTGGCAATTACGTGACATATGGCAAGCTTTTCCTCTTCACAAGAGGATGATATTTATGCTCAGATGGTCATTTAATCACAAATCTGCACCATACATTAAAATGAAATATGGGCAAGATAGAAATTCTCCTTATGCTGTGGACAATGACATTATGTTAACTGGTTCTTGATGAGGTTGAATTCCGCAGGAAGGATCAGGTACACAAATTGGTAATGCTCCTGGACCCCACCTTAATCCTGGATAAGCAGGTGTGGGCCATAATTGGTCTTCTGGCTGCACTTGCTCCTGTTCTAGACAGACCTTGCCACATGGTTCAATCCTAACTAGTGTCAGGACAGCGCACGCCATTTACGGCGGTCTGAAGGTTTTCTGCTACTGTAAAATGGCGGATGGCAGTGAGCTGTGCGCGCTAACAATGGCAATTTTTGCAAGTGCTGTTGCAAGAGGTGGAAACACTAGACGGAAATCATCAGACTCAGTTGTACCTGCTGGTATAGGTAAGCATTTGATGGGAGTAGGGGGAGGAAAACAGGGTGTGCGAATTAGGAGCATTTTGGGGCATGCGGGGTGTCACCTGGATCCAGCCCAGGCAGCGGGGAGCTCCCCAGGAACAAGAGTCTCCTCTGGGGTAGAGGCCTACTCAGAAGTAAATCCCGAGTACGCGCGGGACTGGGGTCCCTTACCAAGCACCTACCCGGGAGGAGGAATGAGGACCAGCTGGGAACACCAGGCAAGCACGTTGTTAGGAGGGGTGGGGCCGGCCCAAGAGGGAAGAGGCCTCATAAGGAGCCTGGAGAGGGAAGGGAGAGGTCGGTCCTCTCCTGAGGGGAGTAAGACCCAAGGCAATCAAGAGGGAAAGCAGCTTCCCTGCCTAAGGGATAGGAGCAAGGCCTACAGAGGCAGGGGATGGGGATCTGCCCCGGAGAGAGGAGGCTGGGGGGAAGACTTCCCTGACCCAGGACCCTCCTGGACCTAGAGGGCAACTCCCAGAGAGACTGGGTCGCAGAGATGGGGCATTGAAGCCCACTGTACCCTGAGGGGGCCAGCTGGCTGGAGAACCTGCACAGAGACAGCAGGGGCCCTCCCGAGACCAGGCAGCCTGACCCCGATCAGTAGAGGTATATCCAACAAGAGCCAGACCTCGGTGCGAGGGGTGCGGAGCTGAAGCCTGGGGCTGAGAATGCCCAGAAATAGAGAGGGTCAGGTCCAGGGACCACCCAACGTCGCCGCCACAAGTCAGCTTAATGTACGGAGGCCTGTGAAGAAACAGGCCTCATGAATGTGAAACGGTTGACGTTATTAAACCGCTTGTATCAAACAACTGCACCCGCCTCCCGTCTGTTTATCCGTCGCCGACCATCGCTCAAGGACTGGGTAAGCCCCTCGCACTCGCCTACAACCCCAGGGAAGGGGCCACCTCCCGCTATGGATGTGACAATGGTGGAGAATGCGGGCTGTGCCCCAACAAGCCCTGGGGAGCCCGAAGGGGCCGGACCACCCGAATGGATGCGGTGGTGGATGGTCCAACAACAGACTCTGGCGGAAGGACAACAGCGGCTGCTGGCCACGCTGGCAGACCAGCAACAGACCCTGTTGCACAACCTGACGACGGCCAGAACCCAGGTCGGACCTCCCTCAGCTATGCCGACAGTTCCCGTGGGGGGTTTGGACCGCGCTCCTCCCATCTGCCTGATGAAGATGGGCCCTGAAGTCGACCCCGAGGCGTATCTCAATACCTTTGAGCGCATTGCGGTGGCAGCAGCATGGCCCCCTGCACAGTGGGCTGCCATCTTAACGCCATGCCTCACGGGGGTCACCCAGGAGGCGGTAGACACCCTCACGCCTGAGGAGGCCGCCACCTGCGCCACGGTAAAGTCCACTATACTGGGGACCCTGAACGTCTCCGAAGAGATGTATCGACGGAGACTACGTGAAGTAGACCTGCCCCGAAGTGGCAGTGTGCGATTGGCGGGGAATCGGATCCGCAGCAATGGCTTACGCTGGCTCAAGCCGACCGTGCGTTCTGCGCAGGAGGTTGCAGAACTAGTAATGATCGAACACTTTGTCTCGATCTTGCCACAAGCAGCACAGAACTGGGTGCTGTGCAACCAGCCTGCCACGTTGGAGAAAGCGATCACGCTCATGGAAATGTTTGAAGCCGTGACCAGTACTAGTTTCGCCAGTGGAGTGCAGGGCATGCAACCCAGATCCAACACGAGACCTATCAGCTGGTGATCCACCATCACACCGCCTGCGGCCCGCGGCGGAAGCTGGGATGAGCGACGGGCACGACACCACGGAGGGCCACCACCGCTCCTGCCGGCTCGAGCACCATATGCCGGTCATCGACCGGAACAAGGGCTCGAAGGCACATCAACCCTCGCACACGCCCGGGCCAACCCCGTTGTTTGTTTTTCCTGTGGCCAGCTGGGCCACATAAGGAGGGACTGCCCTGTGATGGACTGTTCTCAGGCAGATGCATGGTCCGCAGCCCAGGTAAAGGGGGCCTGGAAGGAGACGCGCCCACTGGTAAAGGCCTGGGTGGACGGACACCCCGTGTGGGCTTTGTTGAACTCGGGGTGCACCCAAACCTTGGTTCAACAAGCCCGGGGCGAACCCCTGGACGCCACCCTATTGATTCGGTGCATCCATGGGGATGTCCGACCCTACAGCCTGCGGTGGGCCAAGATGAAGGTCGGGGGGATGTGCTAGTTCCTGCAGGTTGGTGTGGTGCCCCAGCTCAACTACGGAGCTGTGATAGGAAGGGACTGGCCTAACTTCAAAACGTTACTGGCCCAGGAAGAGGCCCATGAGGGGGCGCTGGGTGAAGTAGTGAGGGACGGCGAGGCGGGGGCCACTGAGGCCCCTCTACCCCCAGACAGAGACTTACAAGAGTTGCAGAGGGAGGACCCCATGCTAGGCCCTGCGTTAGCCCAAGCGGCCAACCCTTCCCCAAGAGACGGGGGAATCAAATTCGTCTTCAAAAGGGATGTCCTGTACAGGGTGGGCTGGGACCCCCAATCGAACCAGGAGGTGGACCAACTAGTAGTGCCACAGCCCTTGCGAGCCTATGCGCTCAGAATAGCGCATAGCGTCCCCACATCAGGACACCTAGCTGCAGGAAATACCCTTCAGAGGCTGACGCAGCGGTTCTACTGGCCTGGCATTCACAGCCAGGTGCACAGGTATTGTGCAAGCTGCCTGGAATGTCAAAGGGTACAACCATGGGGACCACCTGGAGGGGGGTTGATCCCTTTGCCGGTAGTAGGGGTCCCCTTCGAACGGGTGGGGATTGACTTGGTGGGACCACTCCCGGCTGCCAGGGGTGGCTTTACCCACATCCTGGTGATAGTAGACTATGCCACCTGGTACCCGGAAGCCATCCCACTGCGAAAGACGGGGGCCCAGACCGTGGCCCGGGAACTACTGCGGGTGTTTTCAAGAGTAGGGTTCCCCGGGGAAGTGGTGACTGACCAAGGAACCAACTTTATGAGCCGGGTGTTCAGGGAGCTATGGGATCTCCTCCGGGTGTGGCCCTTGAGAACCTCGGTGTACCACCCTCCGAAAAACAGACTCGTGGAACGATTCAACCAGACCCTAAAGGGGATGTTGCGCCGGTTTGTCCACGAGCAACCAGGCAGTTGGGCCCAGTTGTTAGATCCCTTGTTGTTCGCGGTCCGGGAGGTACCGCAGGCATCAACGGGGTTCTCCCCGTTTGAGCTGCTATTTGGGCGCAAGCCCAAAGGCCTGCTTGACCTAGTAAGGGAGGACTGGGAGCGGCCCCAGGGACAACCCAAGTCCTACATCCAGTATGTAGCGGACTTGAGGGAAAGGTTGACCCAACTGGCGGACTGGGCAGGGCTGCACATGAGGGAAGCCCAACTCGTATAGAAAGGCCAGTACAACCGCCGGGTCAGGCCCCGAGCCTTCCATCTGGGGGATCGGGTGCTATTGCTGCTACCCACCACGGACTCTAAACTGTTGGCCCAGTGGCAGGGACCCTATGAAGTGGTGCGGCAGGTGGGTCCAGTAGATTACGAGCTGCGTAGGCAAGACCATCACCCCGAAGTACAAACGTACCATGTGAATTTATTGAAGGCCTGGTGGGCACAAGAATGCCTCCTTGGCGAGGAGGAAGAATTCGGGCCCTCGGGAACCAAAGCGGGGAGCGTCCACCCTGTGGGACTGCGGGGAGATCTCACCACCAGCCAAGTCACACAGGTAAGGGACCTCGAAAACAAGTTTCAGGACATGTTTTCGACCATCCCTGGGTGTACCCACCGGGCGTCCCATCGCATCGCAACCAAGGAAGGGCGGGTGGTAAGAGCGCCCGCCCGGAGGTGGCCAAAACATATGGAAGAGACCCTCCGCCAGGAGGTAGAGGCGATGTGATGCCTGGAAGTAATAGAACCCTCACGGAGCGCCTGGCGCAGCCACCCAGTCCTGGTGCCCAAGCCAGACGGGTCTACCAGGGTCTGCATTGACTTCTGGCAGGTGAACAAGATATCAAGATTTGACGCCTACCCCATGCCCGCCGTCCCGGGAATGTTAGAACACTTAGGGGGTGCCCGGTATCTGTCTAAATTAGACTTAACCAAGGCATACTGGCAGATCCCCTTGACCCCCTCCTCACGGGAAAAAACGGCCTTTGCCGCCCCCAAGGGCTCTTTCAGTTCACACGTGTGCCCTTTGGGCTGCACGGGGCAGCGGCCACGTTCCAGCGGCTGATGGACCAGGTGCTGCAGGACCACCAAGCCTACGCGGCTGCCTATATCGATGACATTATCTTCAACCGTGATTGGGGGCAGCACCTGAAGGATTTAGAAGCTGTCTTAGAGGCGCTGAGGCAGGCAGGGCTGACAGCGAACCCTGCCAAGTGTGTCATTGGGCTAAGACAGACCCAGTACCTGAGGCATGTAGTGGGGGGGGGCAAGTCTGTCCTGTTATGGACAAAGTGCATGTACTATGGGGGCAAGCAAGGCCCCGGAACCACCGGGAAGTGCAGCGCTTCCTAGGGCTTTCGGGGTACTATCGGTCCTTTATCCCCAATTACGCCTCAATGGCTGCACCTCTCATGGATCTGCTGAGAGGGAAGCCCGGAAGGCGGATAGAGTGGACTGAGTCCTGCGAAAGGGCCTTCCAGGACATCAAGGCAGCGTTGTGCTCGGAGCCGGTGCTGCAAGCAACAGACTTTGACCGCCCCTTCATAGTGCAAACCGATGCCTCAGGTGTTGGCCTAGGGGCTGTGCTGGCCCAGGGGGATCCCCCATATGACCGTCCTGTGATGTACTTGAGCAGGAAACTCACCCCAGCAGAGCGCCACTATTCTGTGATTGAGCGGGAGGCCCTAGCCATCAAGTGGGCCCTACAAACCCTCAAGTACTACTTGCTGGGTGCCCCTTTTACCCTGATCACAGACCATGCCCCTCTGATCTGGCTGCACCGGATGTAGGACACAAACCCCCGTTTGCCACGGTGTTACATGTCCTTACAGCCGTACGCCTTTAAGGTGCAGTATCGGAAGGGCGGGAGGCACGCTAATGCCGACTTTCTTTCCCGGCAGGACACCTGGAATCTGTGGCCTAGTGACTCCGTGGCCCCGGTCTTGGCGGGGGGGGGGGTTTGTCACCTGGATCCAGCCCAGGCAGTGGGGAGCTCCCCAGGAGCAAGGGTCTCCTCTGGGGTAGAGGCCTACTCAGAAGTAAAACCCGAGTACGCGCAGGACTGGGGTCCCTTACCAAGCACCTACCCGGGAGGAGGAATGAGGACCAGCTGGGAACACCAGGCAAGCACGTGGTTAGGAGGGGTGGGGCCGGCCTAAGAGGGAAGAGGCCTCATAAGGAGCCTGGAGAGGGAAGGGAGAGGTCGCTCCTCTCCTGAGGGGAGTAAGACCCAAGGCAATCAAGAGGGAAAGCAGCTTCCCTGCCTAAGGGATAAGAGCAAGGCCTACAGAGGCAGGGGATGGGGATCCGCCCTGGAGAGAGGAGGCTGGGGGGAAGACTTCTCTGACCCAGGACCCTCCTGGACCCAGAGGGCAACTCCCAGAGAGACTGGGTCGCAGAGACCACTGTACCCTGAGGGGGCCAGCTGGCTGGAGAACCTGCACAGAGACAGCAGGGGCCCTCCCGAGGCCAGGCAGCCTGACCCCGATCAGTAGAGGTATATCCGACAAGAGCCCGACCGCGGTGCGAGGGATGCGGAGCTGAAGCCTGGGGCTGAGAACACCCAGAAACGGGGAGGGTCAGGTCCAGGGACCACCCAACGTCGCCGCCATAAGTCGGCTTAATGTACGGAGGCCTGTGAAGAAACAGGCCTCATGAATGTGAAACGGTTGACGTTATTAAACCACTTGTATCAAACAACTGCACCCGCCTCCCGTCTGTTTATCCGTCGCCGACCATCGCTCAAGGACTGGGTAAGCCCCTCGTGCTCGCCTACAACCCCAGGGAAGGGGCCACCTCCCGCTATGGACATGACATGGGGGTATGACAGGAGCAGCTCCCCCAATAACCTAACCCCTGTTATGTTCCTGACATGCCCCTTTAGATAAACAACTTGTGAAGATGAGAGGAACATTGAAGGCCCTCCCTAACTTTTGCAAACTCTTACTAAATCACTGGGAGATTTTCCATCAATCTTTATTATGTTTTTTTAGCAGAGGCCTTTACAAATGCATTAGTGTTTCAACAATTAGTACACATAGAGTTGAGCACATATTTTGTACCTAGGTCAGAAGAAGAAGGAAACCAACAGGTGACCAATAAGACCTTATTCCAAGTTGCACAACAGCCACCTCCTACCCTGCGCTGGATACAGCACAGGCTAGTCAACCTTCCTGTTCCAGTGCAGGATATGGTTGGGCTACCAATTGACTGTGTGTCACATCAGACCTTCTCAAGACATTGATCCCATACTTATAACCTGTTTTTCCCAAGCGTCTCCAAAAGGCCCCCTGCACTTCCTTGTTCCTAAAGCTGTAGATCAAGGGGTTTAGCAGGGGAGTAATGATGGCATACAACACAAAAACCAGGCGATCCTCTTCCAAGGAATGGTTTGAGGAAGGACGTATATAGGTGTAAATGATGGTGCCATAGAAGATGCTCACCACAGTGAGGTGGGAAGCACAGGTAGAGAATGCCTTGATCCTACCACGAGTCTTGTGGATTTTAAGCACTGCAGAGACAATGAGGATGTTAGGAAAGAAGAGTCAGGGAGAAAGGCACAATAATGACACACACAGAGATAGTGAAGTTCATCAACTTGACAAGAAATACATCAGAGCAAGAAAGGTGCAGAATAGGTGGAATGTCACAGAAAAAATGGTCAATTTCATTGGAATGGCAGAAATCTAGGGAAAAGATTAATGCTGTGTTGACAACAGAATTGATATTGCCAATAATCCACAAAACCGCCAGCAAAATGCCACGGATGGGCTGTCTCATGAGCAGGGTATAGTGCAGAGGGTGACTGATGGCTGCATAGCAGTCATAAGCCATGGCTGAGAGAAGTACACATTCTGTGCCTCCCAAAGTGACAAAGAAATACATTTGGAGAGCACATCCTATGAAGGAGATGGATTTGTCCCCTGATAAGAGGTCCCACAGCATCTTTGGAACTGCGGTAGATGTGTAACAGATCTCTACAAAAGAGAGATTCCCCAAGAGGAAGTACATGGGAGCTTTGAGGCGTTGGTCAACTCTGATCAATATAATGATGACTAGATTCCCTGCCGAAGTCAACAGGTAGACGAACAGGCCTATAGCAAAGAGAAGACTCTTGTTCTTTAGATCAATAGAGAATCCCTTGAGGACAAATCCTGTGACACTTGTTTGGTTTTGTATTCCTTAAAGATTGATGGAGTCCATCTTCAGCCAAGATACTGTAACATCCTAGGCAGGAGACAGCATCACACTTTATACTGTTAATGCTGGAAATTTCATAACAGCTGTTGGCACCAGATCGGCGCCAGCACCGGATTGCCCCCATCCCCCAGCCTCGTGCAGCCAGGCTGTGGCTTGGCCGTAATTAGTTGTTGCGGCCAGGGGTGGGTTGGGCCAGGAGCACCTGCCTGAGCATGCGCTCGGGCTGGGCTCAGTTAGCTCCCAGCCAGCAACAGGGACAGGCGCGTCCCAAAGGGAGCGAGCTCAGCGGCCCTGCCAGCGCGGGCGCACTCTTGGGAGTGGCGAGGGCGAGCCCGGGTGGGCAGCGGAGAGGCGGAGGAGCCTCTAACCCCTCGTTGGAGGGCGCAGCAATGGGAGAGGGGAGAGGTACTTCCCGCCGCTGGAAAGCGGTGTGTGGCAAGGGTGCGGCCGGCGACTGCGTGGCTGAGAGCGCAGAGGGAGCTCTGTGGATCTGCAGAGTGCCAGGAGCGAAGGACGGGGCCCGCTTCAGGGCGGTGAAGGCGGCGAGGGAGCACCTCGGAGCGGGGGCTTCTGCCCACTTCTAGCGTTTTTGTTCCATTGGCACTCGTATCCTCTGTGAATCTAGCACTGGGAGAGGTGACATTTGGTTTCAGGTGCGGCATGGGTAAGAAGAGTCAGAAGTGGGGGGGTAAGGCCCCGAAATGGCCAGCTCCTCCTCCTTCCCCTCTTGGGTCTTCATCGGAGGGCGAGCGCTGCTTGCGCATTTTGAGGCCAGGGAGAGGGAAAAAACACTCTGGGGGCACAGTAAAGGCGATGGGGGTAGGGTGTCTGGAGTAGCGACCCCACTCCGTAGGTCCACTAGAAAGGGACGTGGAGCCCGCCTCAGCGAGCTTTTATCTTGCAGGAAGCGTGTGCAGTAACAGGGGAATGCTGGTACACCTGAATCATCGGCACAGAGAGACTGTGTCCCGGAAGTGGAGGTCACAGGTGCCACGCAGGCAGCACAGAGGGGCACGCAGCCAGCTCCGAGCGCTGCAGGTGAGGCACTATTGGATGCAGGAAGTAGTGTGGGTTCGGTATGGGATGAGAGGGAGGGCACGGCGGTGCCCTCCGCTGCCCTGGGCGGGCAGGGATGGCCATGGGCTCAGTGAAGGGCCCCCTATCCATATTTTTTCGGGGGTTCACATCAGCCTGGAGCTGTCAGCGGATTCGCCCAGGTTCCTGGGGCGGCAGCGGGCACTCATGCTCCTCCGCCCCCAGGTTGGGCTCCTGGGTTGTTTGGGAATACCACTTTCCCCCCTTTGGGGACTATGATGCTGCCTGGGGCAGCCTCTGGCGTGCCCCTGGGTGTTTTCGGGGATCAGGTTAAACGCCCCCGTGTATCCTATGGCGATATTGCCTTGACGTTGGGGGGTCACTTGGCACTCTCGGTCAAGGAGAAAATCTGGAAGGGTGAACATGTGGGCATGTTCAGCCTTCTCCAGATTGAACCTGAGCCAGTCCCGAAGGTGGGCGAGCCAGTGCGGGACCAAGAGTTGTTACGGAGGCGGAAGATTGATAGGAACTGGGCCAATTGGCTTAACGGTCTTGTAATCTACGCTTCTGTCATATTGCAGATGTACCCAACCATGCCTCGGCCCTTTTTAAATATCTAGACATTGTGCACAGGGCTTTCAGAGACTACACTGGCCCAGCCTGGCTGGCTTATGACCGGCATTTTCATTTATGCACTTCGCACGATCCTGCGCTAGATTGGCGCGTCCCACAATGGGAGTTGTGGACGCAGCTGATTCTTCCGTCCAGGCTGGCTTGGGGTGATTGCTCGGATAGCGGTCACCTCATAGCCAGGAACAAGTCTGAACCCAACAAGGCACCTAACGGTGCCGCGTGGGTTCTAAATCCGCGAACATGCTTTGAGTATAACGCCTCGGGCAAGTGTGGTAGGAACAACTGCACTTTCCTGCATGCGTGCGGCCTGTGTGAGGCCAAGCACCCCGTGTCTTCTTGCCCGAAGCTGGGGGGGCCAGGGGAGGTGTCCAGGGCGCAGGGCAACAGCCTGGGTGCAGCCGCCGAGGGGGTCCTCCCTCGAACCCTCCTCCCAATTCAAAGGGGGCCAACACTGATTAAGCTGCCCCGTTTGTGTTGGTGATTGAGTGTTTATCCGGTTAGAGTAGCAGCCGCACATTTGGCGGCCGGTTTTTCTGTAGGTTTTCAAATTCCGGCCGAGCGGCCTGTTGAGCCTGTGTTGGCCGAGAATTTGCGTTCAGTTAAAGGTTTGGAGCATATAGTTAGAAAGAAAATTGCAAAAGAATTGGAGGCGGGTAGGGTGGTAGGCCCCTTTTTGTGTCCCCTATTCATAACCTGAGGGTGTCGCCTCTTGGGGTGGTTCCAAAGAAGTCCCCAGGTGAGTACAGGATGATCCATCATCTGTCATTCCCGGAGGGTAGCTCCGTGAACGATGGCATACCGGATGACCTGTGTTCAGTTCGGTATACCTCCCTGGATCAAGCAGTTGGCCGGCTGCATTCGTGTGGGCCCGGGGCGCTGATGGCAAAGGCGGACATAGAATCCGCCTTTCGCTTGCTCCCCGTCCACCCAGATGATTTTTGTCATTTGGGTTTTCATTTTGAGGGCGCCTATTATGTGGACAGGGCACTGCGCATGGGATGTTCCATATGCTCACTTCGAGTGTTTCAGTATCTTTCTGGAGTGGACAGTCCAGTTTCAGACGGGAGTGGTCTCGACTGCTCATTATCTCGATGACTTTTTATTTATGGGACTGGCGGGTACTGGAACATGCGAGATGTTGCTTGCGAGTTTTGTGTCTTTGTGTGGACAGTTGGGAGTCCCCTTGGCGCACGACAAGACTGAGGGCCCTGCCACTTGGCTTACTTATCTCGGTATCGATTTGGATACCGTTAATCAGTGTAGCAGGCTCCCGGACGCCAAGCTTTGCATGCTGGAAGGCTTACTTCGGCGGGCCCTAGCAGCTAGGAAGTTGACTTTGAGGGAATTGCAGGTGTTAGCGGGGCACCTTAATTTTACCTGCCGGGTTGTGGCGCCCGGTCAGGCCTTTTTGAGGCGCATGTGCGACATGATGTCGGGCCTGTGCAGGCCCTCCTACCACACGCGGGTCACGTCTGCCCTTCGAGACAACGTGGCTGTGTGGTTGCGGTTCCTCAAGCAGTTTAATGGGGTTTCCTTTTGGAGGGAAGGGCAACTTATTGAAGCTGAGCTGGAGATACGGTCTGATGCGGCGGGTGGCCATGGGTTTGGAGTTTATTTTAGGGGTCGCTGGTGCGCTGCACGCTGGCCCGACATTTGGGTAACAGAAGGAGTGACCAAGGATTTGACGTTCTTGGAGTTTTTCCCCATTCTGGTGGCCGTGCACATTTGGGGCCCTGAGTTTAGTAATTCTGCGGTCTGCTTCTGGTGCGACAACCAGGCTGTGGTCTGGATTATTAATAAACAGACCTCGAAGTCCCCCAGGGTTATGTGCCTGTTGAGAGCATTTGTTCTCCGGTGCTTGTCGCTTAATGTCCTTTTTTCAGCTAGGCACGTGCCGGGGGTTCAGAATAGCGTTGCCGACGCTCTCTCTCATTTCCAGGAGGAGCGTTTCCGGCAGCTGGCTCTGGAGGCTTGATTGGACCCAGAATCCATGCCTCTATGGCTATGGAGCCTTGGCTTGGAACCGCCCAAAATCTGATTTGGGCCTCTTTAGCAGCTTCTACTAGGGTTAGTTACAGAAGGAAAGTCCATGAGTTTTGAGTTTTTCGCAGGCAGAGCGGTCTGGCAGACACTTGGCCTGTTCCTTTGCCTCATCTGATGCATTTTGTAATCGCCCTCAGGGGTAGGAAGTTATCTGCACGCTCCATTTCCGTTTATCTGGCGGCACTGTCTTTTCTGGCCAAGTCCCTCGACTGGAGTGATAGCACATCAGATTTTCGGGTTCAGCAGATGCTGGAAGGGATCAGGAGGAGTCTCCCTGTTGCCCGGGATGCCAGGCGTCCAGTCACTCCGGACCTTCTGTGGGGCTTATGTGCCAATTTTAGTCTGCACTGTGCCTCGCTATATGAGACCGTGTTATTTAAGGCTTGTTGCCTGGTTTTGTTTTTTGGGGCCTTCCATCCCAGTGAGGTGCTGTCTGCTTCTAAAACCTCACCGGGGGACAGGGCTTTACGTTGGGGCGATTGTCCGTTGGGAGTTAACTGTGTCTCTCTGTTTTTAAGGTACTCTAAAACGGATCAGAGGGGAAAGGGCCAGTGGGTCCACCTGAAAAAGGCAGCCTGTGCGGAGATTTGCCCAGTTCAGGCGGTGGTGGAATACCGCCATGTGGCTCCTCGAGGAGAGGGGCCATTCTTCCGTCACCAGGACGTTTCTCCTTTGACGGTGTATCAGTTTCGGGCTGTCTTTAGCGCTGCCTTGTGCAGGCTTGGAGTGGCACCGCAGCAGTTTGGCCACCATTCTTTTTGGATCGGTGCCACGTCTGCGGCTGCCAGACTGGGTTTCCAGGCTGGAGCTATACAAAGAATTGGTCGTTAGCGCTCAGCCACCTTCAGATATTATGTTCGTTGAAGTCCACCGGTTGTGGGGTAGGAGTGCAAGTTTCGGGCTCCCCTAGTGGTTAGGAGGGCGTGTTGACTGGCGCTGCCAGCCTTGGTGATTGTTCGGAGGGATGGTCCTGGTGGAGTCCCTGTTTGGTTGCCATTGGGCATCTTGTTCCAGTTGGCTTGTCACTTATTTTCCCCTTTTCTGTTACAGGTCCGCCCTGGTCGAGTCCGGTGAGGGTCTTGATCTGCGGTCATTCAATTATCTTTTGGGCAAGGAAGAGAGCGCTGGCAGGCAGCTTTGTTTCCCAGCTGGGGCTGGGCAGCCTGGCCAATGTCACCTGGGCTGCTAGACGGGGCATGTGCTGGGGACAGTTCCTGCCTATGTTGTTTGACTATTTGCAATTGCACCCCCCGGCCCAGGTAATCGTGGTACATTTAGGGGAGAACGACCTGGGCCAGAGGATATCAATGTCCTTGAGGCTCCAGGCCTGTAGGGAGTTCTCATTGCTCAGATCGTGGTTCCCGGGGATTGTTATCCTCTGGTCCAACCTCCTTCCCCGCCGCGTTTGGCGTGGGGCTCGGAGTGTTCGTAGAATTGATGTAACCAGAAAGAGGGTAAACGCTTACCTGGGGAGGGTAGTAGTTGAGCAGGGCAGGGCCATGATTCAGCACCCGGCCATCGGGTTCAGGCAGCCTGCCCTGTACCACAGCGAGGGGGTGCATTTATCCCCCACCAATAATGATCTGTTTTTGGCTGATCTGCAACAGGGCTTGAAAGATTTTCTCCTTGTGGGGAGCGGGGAGGACAAGCGCTAGGCTGTCCTCCCCTGTGGCAGGATACGTGCGGGGCGGGGTAGGTAGGTATCTGGCTTGGTGTCCATCCAAGGCAGCAAGGTGAGGGGCGAGCCTGAACCGCTCCCATGATGCCTGACCGGCTCCAGGAGGCAGGCAGGCAAACCCCTTACCTGGACGATCAGGCCAGTGACGCGTTGGCGGCTGGTCTGAAGTCCAGCTGCCTTGCCCCCCTTTGGGGGTGGCGTTGAAAGACCTAGGCTGGCTAATTGACACCTGGGGCCTCGAGCCAGGAGGTACGCCCTATGAGTTGCAGGGGGAGGTAGACGGCTAGGACCGTTTCCCCCATATGGCTCTGCACGTTGGTTTGAAGGTTGCCCTGCTGCAGTTAATGTTAAAGTTTAATAAAGTGGCCCATTTTATATCCAAGCCGAAGTCTGGTCTCTTTATTTGGGGGGTATGGGGGTAAAGATGTTTAAAAAATAAGATATTTATATACTCCTACTTTGGAAATGTCACAGAGTTGAACCACAGGGATTCTAGAGGAAAGATGAAAATGATACAATATTTTTATTTATTTAAAATATTTATACACCGCCCTTCATCTGCCGGAGCAAATGTCCAGGGCAGATATTGTGATCCATCTTTCCAAGATGGTCATTCAGATGAAATTCTTTTTCAGCCAGACAGCCTCACTGAGGGTGAGAATTCTGTCTTTGCAGAAAAAGACCTTGAACTGCTAAATACAGAAGTAAATGAAGGTGAACACAAGAACTCAAAATTTGCCCATCAGATAAAAGTATATCAGTTCTGCTTAAACCAGGAAAGCTCTCATCACAGTACAAATTTCAACAGTTACCTTAGATAAACTGCACATGCAACACAAAATGTTTTTTTTTAAACTACAGCTGCAATCCATTGCACACTTTCCAGAGAGTAAGCCCCATTGTAGACCAGAGGACTTACTTTGGAGTAGACAAGCATCAAAACAAATTCAATGTCAGAAAGCAATTATAGAATTTCGTCTTCTCTGGCAAACGTAGCTGCGAACCTTATCTGACTGGCACATGAATCTTGATATTATTTGTTCCCTGCCAATGAAAACAGAGCGTAGGCATACTAAGAGGACTCTCCCCCCCCCCCATTCTTCTCAGGCAAGTTCCCAAAAACTCTTTCCCTTCCAGGCTCCCAGGGCAAAGGCACCTCCCACAAGAAGTATGACTGGGGTACACACAGGGATATGGGAGAGGAGTGGCCACTGGACAATTGTATAGGAGGCATATGTATCATGAGGCATATATAAGACATAGAAGCAACCCCCACATATGGGCAGTAGGTGAACAACACATTGTCAGATAAATTGCATAGCAGGAGAAAAGGATTGGAATAGAGGAGGGTATGTCTTCACAGAATGCCTGTGGGTGAATCCTCTTTCATGAACGCAAAAGTGTACTACTGCATTCAAAAGAACGGATCATGCCACTAGTCTTCAAAACTAAGGCAATACCTGCTTTCCCCAATGAATCAAAAAGTGCCCAACACAGTATCGGGGGATGGACAAGGTTACCATGGGGGCGATTTCTGTGTAAAGTTTGGCTCCAGGGCATCCAGCAGCAGCACTGACTGTAGTGACCAAAGAGGATAAACTGTAGTCCCAGTGTGTATCCTCCTCATTTACAGAAAAGCATACTTTGGAATACACACACACACACTTGAAGCCCTATGTGTCTGCCTGAATGTAGCCTTTCAACAGCCTCTGTAAAAAAGAAGCAGAAAGCATTTGTTTCAAGGATGGTCAATAGTTCCACTAAGAGGTGCCTACTCTGTGTTCCTTTTGCCCTCTTTGTGCTTCCTCCTCGTGAATCCTGCCTAGCCTGTTTCATTCTTGCATGCCCTTTGCTATGTCCTCAGTTCTGGTAGACCACTCATGTTGACCAACCATCTGGCTGTTGACAAAGAAACTTCATAAGGTGTTAATCTGGAGGTAAGCAAGGGTGTCTAACTCCTGGATGGTGCAGCAGCCCCCTGTGAATTAAAACTGCCCCCTTCATCCCCCCTTTAATGATGCAATCCTGGGGATCATGTCTCTGCCTTCACCCCCTCCCCCAAAAAGGTTTAACTCAGGAGGCAGAACCTCTGCCATACCATTTTATGCCAAAAGTAAATGGGTGCATCATACCTATTACAAGGTGATCCTTCTACATGTGCACGCTGCCCTCTTCAAGTTGCTTGGCCTCTTGTCCCTTCTCACACTCTTTCAAGCTTTTCTCTACCATTATAGGGTTAAATATTTGTTGGTTTAATGAAAATGAAAGCTGAAATTCTTGGAAGTGTGACCTTATAGTGTCTGTTCTTTGGAGAATGACAGAAAACTGAAACTGTACTAAAGATGGGAAATCCTATATTCAAGCTCTTAAAATCATCAAACCATCCATAGAAGGGTTTTCACATTCAGGACACTATGTCAAAAGTTCTTTTATTAAAAAAAAATACAATCAGACCCAATTTGTTACCTGCTTGGTATACTGGTTTTAAGGTGGGCCTTTATTGAGCACTGCAGAGAACCTTCTTCTTTCTCCATCTCCATCTCCATCTGCTATTGAATTCTGATGAAGACACAATCAAGTTTTAACTGTTGTTTTCTAAACCCAGTCCCAAGAGCTATCAGTCCCCAGGGATGACAGAAATAATTGGCATAGTGAAAGGAACCCTCTTGAATTGACACAGTGATCCTTTAAGTACAGGAGGAACTTATCTCAGAAATAATGAACCACTCTCATGACTTTGGAAGTTAATGAGACTTTGGGGGATTGAGTTTGTTAGCAACTGCTTCAAGGGACTATTGTAAATTGAGAAGGGCAGCATTTGACATGCCACCTTAGGAATCAGGAGGTCTTGGGCTGGCTCTAGATACAGAATAGAGATGGTGAGATTCAGCATTGCAGGGATCATAGCAGCAAATTGTCAATCATGCAAATTCTGCTGAGCAGGAGGGGTCACAGAAACAGGAAGAGTGTTATGGTGCAAGCCCTACGCATGCAAGCGATATGATAACCTTGAAGGTGGCCTGGGAAGGGATCTGAGTTGCCTGTTGTCCCAACATGGGAGAGAAGAAGTGAGGGCACTTAGAAGCAATCCAGGGAAGTTGGCTGATCAGCCTGTGTGGCTTTGACTTCCATAAATTGGTGGTAATCAGATAGGAAGGGGGCAGGGGATTGTGGAGTGTTACCACCCTGGATGCTGGGTGGCACAGTGGTTCATGGAGGAAGGCTGGAGTGGAGGTGCTAGAGAGTTAGGGCACAATCCTAACCCCTTATGTCAGTACTTTCCAGCACTGACATAAGGGCAATGTGGCTCCGAGGTAAGGGAACAAACATTCCTTTACTTTGAGGAGGCCTCCATGAGTGACACCCAACTGCAGGATGCAGCGCATGTTCCATTGGCACTGCTATGCCAGTGCTGGAAAGCACTGACATAAGAGGTAAGAGGTTAGGATTGTGTCCTTAATGATTCAACAACTAGGCAGGCAGGCAGGAAGAATGAATGTGGACCAAACAACATAAGGCTGTGAAACGGATACAAGGTGTTATCAGTAGAAGTTTAGCAGGAATGCTCACCTGAAATGTAAACAGCACGGTCCATCTTTGAATGTTCAACTAGAGTAAAAAAAATGGTTTCAGTTTTTCACAAACGGTTTGCTGGACTTGGCCACGTGCCGCAGTGTTCTTAGCACAACAGATTAGAATGCATTTGAATGAATAGCCTTTGTTTTCAGACCACAGGAAAAAATATATTCCAGCAGTTTGAACTTTTCGGTTTGAAGGCTTCTTCAGAGCACCACTTGCACACACAAATGCTAGAAAACAAATATTCACACCAGCTCTCATAGAAACCACTAGGAAGCTTAGCTCTCCTTATATTTCTTGTTCTTCATTTTTAAACCAGTCTTGGTGCATTAACACATGAAACTAACACACAACAGTCTTTTAAGTAAGATTTAGAGGTCTAACTTCGTTCTAGGGTTTAAAAGAGAACACACCAAAATCATTTCCAGGTTAACATCAAAGGTCAGATTCCCAGAGAAAATCATTTTGCAGCAGTTTTTAGATGAACACACACACCGTGACGTGAATGGCAAAGTAAGTTGCATTTCGAAGGCCAACAGAAGAACATATGATGAGATGAGTTCAGCTTAGCTTTTGAACTAAGGGGTTGCAGTACCACCTACGGCCTGCTCTAATCTGTATGATGTATAAATGAGATGTATGAAGTGAACAACTGGTGATGTGTAACGGACCAATGAATTGTCTCCATGTATGTGTTTCAAGGAGGGATCCCCAGATTGTAATAAAAGTCAGCTGAAGGGGGTGTTTTGCTGCTTCTCTCCTCCCCACTTCTGATGCATACAGTCTCCTTTGGAGATGTGGATGGATTTACAACCTTTTGCTGATGGATTACAATAAAGGCCTGGATTTGATCACCTTTGTCTACTGAGTTTGCTTTGGAACCTGGGATTACCGTGCAACATCTGGGATCTCTTGTAACATCTTGATTTTTGCACCTTGCAACAAAACCAAGGGTTATTTTAATTTTTCCCCCATAGAATCCTACTGGATTCTTATGTTGAGAGATTATATCATATCTATCTGGATTCTTAGGTTGAGTGATCCTCCTCATTTGCTTTTTTTTCTCCTAATAATGCATGGACATCCAAGAACTGGCTTTCACTATCTTTTATAGTATGTGATGATTTTGAAACAAAGCCCAAGTGAAACAAACTTCTGGCCAGGGCATGGCACCTGGTGCTTACCATCTAGCATAGAATCCCTGCATTTCATTTTCCTCAGTTTATTGGGCTACCATCATTTAAAATTAGGGTACCCAGGCAAAAAGAGGCCACCTTGAAACAGTTGTTCTCCCAAGTGAACAGGGTGAACATCCAGTCTACATGTTCACAGCAGTCCAACACAAACTAACTTTTCCTATTACCATTTCTCTAAGGAGCACAGAGTAAATTTCATAAAATCTTCCAGGTTTTTTTTTTCAAGTCAGAAATTGTAGCCCTCAGAGAGGCGTCTAAGTTCTCAAAAACACTATACTTACGGCTCATTAGTGTAGGTAGCTATCCAGGTGAATAAAAATAGAGGCCACTTAATCCTGAAGCTGCTACTAAGCTGAAATCAGAGTCTTCCATTCAGTGCTGGGTGTTGCTCTCTATAGGGGTCAGAATCAATAAATTCATCTTTAGACTACTAAATAAGCAAAAGCTTTCTTGGGGCACCTCTGAATCCTGACATTCTTGTTCTATTTGATTCCATAGGAAGGTACATCCAGGTGTAGCAAAGAATTCATTTTTATAGGATATTTGACAGCCTGAGATTTCAGAGCAGCTTCCAAAAGGGAATATGATGACAGAAAAGGACAGAGAATAAATCAGCAGTAAATCAAGGTGGGTAGGCAAGTGGGTAGCCGCGGCCTGGGGAGACTAGTCTTTGTACCATGGTGGTTGTTATGGCTGCATTTGTTGCTGTTTCTCTTCCCCTGGTGTGAGTGTGAAAAGATGACAGGCAGTTGTACATTTGACAGAGGTACCCAAGACAACTTGTTCAGGCCAAGTGAACAAGTTGGCGGAATCTTGTCTCTAATTAAGCCTGCAATTACACTTACATGGAGTAAGTCCCATTGACTATAATGGAGCTTACTTCTGAGTATGCATGCATAGGATTAGGCTCTTGATCCCTTACCTGTGCACTTTTTGAAAAGGAAACAAGTCAGTCTTGTTTATTGTGAATTGAAGTGTGTATATGTGTCTTTTTTTCTTTGCAAAGATTGCGTACACAGCACCTCACACTGAAAAAAGTGGGGTGGCCCTTTTACCAGACATGGGCTGAGGCCAATATTCTCTGACCTTCAACAGCAGTTTGGTTTGTCAGGCAGAGTCAATTAGGCAAACTATGTTTATTCAGTGTTTATTTCATATATTTATATCCCACCTCTCATTCAGGAACCTCAGGAGCCCATACTATTTCCCTTGTTTTTCTCCCAACAATTCCCTTCCTACCTCCCCCATCTCCATTTGTGACCTTAGGTGTCCCTCCATGTGTAAGGATTCCCTTTTCTTGCCTAGAAATGACTGACTTTTAAGGCCTAGTTGTATGAGCAAAGGTCTAGTGATTTTTTTTAACTTTCTCCCTCCTTGGTTATTATATTATTATCCCCACAATTAAAGGTATATATTGTTTCACCCCATCCTTGCCTATCTCCTCATTTGATGCCAGTCACTTGAGTTGAGACTTCATATTTCAATAGCAAGAAATACAAGGGCTCTTGAAGAATCCTCATATCTATTTTTTTAAAAAAAAGAATGGAGGATGAGGAAAGAGGAAACTGGATGACCATTCTTCTCTAAATGGCATCCCTGAAGATGGCTTTGGGGAGAGAAGGGCAGGAATGTTGACCTTAGGAGAACAGAGTACATCTTTAAGGGAAGAGAATATGAATGGTGGTGCAAGTCTCATTCTGGAACACAAGTGGGTATACTCAGTGTCATGTATACAATTGAATCACAACTGACTCACTTTTTATTATCTTACTTATGCAAAAACAACTGGGAAGACTCATAGGAGAAATGTTGATTACATGCCCTCATCGGAGAATAATCATCTTTCATCTGTGCTGTGCAACTTTAGATGTATTTGGATTGATGCTCGTAATCAAGGCCCATTCCAATCTCATTTCCAGCTTGAGTTTGTCACTGCAATGAATGTCTTGATCTGAGAGAATTGCTCTCCTCCTTCTGGTTGGCAGGTATACTATTTCACCGCAGGGTTATATTACATATAATTTATTAATTACAAGAAGGCTGTGTGCTGCCTACAGGGGCCACTCACAGGGAAAAGGAGGACATTTAAGTTCTTTTCTAGGACACAAGGTTAAAACAAAGGACATGTCCTGGAAAAAGAGGAAGTCCCTGAATGTGATGTAATTAAGAGTCCTAGAGGTTTCAGTGTTCTTTTGTACCATTGGCCATGTTATCCTTCTTGAAGGACAGTCCAAAATGGAGACAGGTGACAACATTTGAAAACATTACCAACATTTAAACATGTGGCTTACAGATAACAGCTACATATTAGGGAAGCATTTGAAAGACTTGAGATGGTTTGCAAATTGCTTATTAATATTCATGCAGAGGTGTTACTCATCAGAAACAAACACCTCAATAGATTGCTTATTAAAATATTTTGTAAACTTTATATATTTTATTTTTTTCTGGTTACTTCGTTGCTGTTTGCTCACTAATAAAGGAGATGAGAAAGAAAAGCTGGGGATGGTAAATATGAGATCAATTCCAAGTGTCATGGACTAGTAGCCTTCTTCTGTACTAGCTGGGCTCTAGTGTTCAGCTCAGGCCTCAGAATAATAATGTAGAACTTTGGAAGAAAGATGCAACTCAACAATCCACCACTGGAGGTCAAGATGCAGAAGACCTCCACAGCCACCATGTATTTCCCCCTGGTGCTCAGGTAACTTGGGACAAAAGATACCCAAACACTGCAGAACACCAACATGGTGAAAGTGATCAGTTTGGCTTCATTAAAAGTATCAGGCAGCTTCCTGGCCAAGAAAGCCACGATGAAGCTGATCAAGGCCAAGCATCCCATGTAGCCCAGGACAATGTAGAACATGAAGACTGAACCTTCATTGCATTGTATAATGATTTGGTCAATGTGGGAGTGCATGTCCAAGTCTGGGAAGGGGGGAGATGTTGCCAGCCACACCACACAGATGGCAGCTTGAATGAGAGAACACAGAATGATGACTGAGACTGCCAGCCTCTTCCCCACCCATTTTCTTATGCTGTTTCCTGGCTTGGTGGCCATGAAGGCCAAAATGACAGTGATGGTTTTGGCCAACACACAAGACACAGCAACAGTGAAGACGATGCCAAATACAGTTTGGCGGAGAAGGCAGGTCACCTTCCCAGGCTGACCAAGGAATAGGAAGGAACACAGAAAGCAGAGCAGCAGAGAAGAGAGAAGAGTGCAGGTGATGCCCCAGTTGTTGGCCTTGACAATGGGAGTATTCCGGTGTTGAATGAAACTCCACATCACCAGAACTGTCAGCAGGGCAAGGAAAAGAGCAAAGGAAGTCAAAAGGATTCCCAAGTTCTCTTTGTAGGATAGAAAGATTAAGACTTTGGGGATGCACTGATCCTTGCGACTGTTTGGGTACTGCTTTTCTGGGCATTTGTCACACTGTTCTGCATCTGAAAGAAATAAGCAAATCTCCATAATTTCAGCATATCTATATTAGCCCATTCAACTTGATGGGATCAGCATCTTATAACTAGCAAGAAATCTGGTATTATAGAGAATTCAAGAAGCTCACTGAAAAGAAAGTGATAGCAAGTTTTGCTTTTGAAACAGGAAGTCATTGAACTGAATTAATTCAATTTGACTCTTTCAAAATCCATCAAGAATGTTCAGTGGCTATAAGTAGACCATCATCAGAATGTTTCACTTGGGGATATGTGATCCAGTCTTTGCAGAGTATTACAGCGCAATCCTCAGCTCCCAGGGCGCTCGACTTCAGTGGCAGCAAAGATCCTGTGTGCCCATGGCAGCCGGGGGTGGCACCTCGTGAGAAGGGGACTTTTATCCTGCCTCCCTGTCACGCCTGCTCTCCGCCTTCTCCCCATCCTCCGCCCCCTCCCACCTCCCCAGAATGCCTCCTCCCCGCTTCCCCCATGCCTCCGCTTAACTTACCATTGCTTGGTGGTCCATGTGACCGCCAGTGACGGAGCGCAGGTGCCCGTCTGATGCTAACCCAGAACCAGGAGGTGCGAGTAAACCAGGGAGTAAAGTTCCCCTTTTGTTTGTGAGGGGAACTCACAAAGTGTTCTGCTTTTTAAGAAAAATATTGGTATGCTGGACAGAGGCTCTTGCCTTGTGTAAAAGGAAATTTGGCAATGTCCGAACAGAGGATTGACCTGTTTTTGAGTGAAGTCATGCAAGAAAGCCCTTCTCCACATGAATTAAGGTGATTAAAATATTTCTAAATTGATCAGTGCTATTGAAAGAAATGTGATGTTTGGAAAATTTGAAGTCAAATGTTAGGCTGTTGAGTGTATCTGCTAAGCAAGCTTTGCAGTTTTGGCTGTCCTATTAAAATGAAAACCACACTTTTCAATGGGGAATATCTCAGAATGAATGAATTAGGCAACAATCCTATATGCACTTACTTGGGAGTAAGTCTCATTTAACTCAGTTTACAGCCCTATCCCACCCAAAGTGCCGCTGTGCGATTCAGTGGGGTCGGTGTAGCCTCCGCTGTATCCAGGGCTGGAATGGAGGCAGCTGGAGATCTCCTTGAGGTAAGGGAGAATTTGTTCCCTTACTCATAAGAACATAAGAACAGCTCCACTGGATCAGGCCATAGGCCCATCTAGTCCAACTTCCTGTATCTCACTGCAGCCCACCAAATGACCCAGGGAGCACACCTGATAACAAGAGACCTGCATCCTGGTCAGACCCTTGCATCTGACATAGCCCATTTCTAAAATCAGGAGGTTGCACATACACATCATGGCTTGTAACCCGTAAAGCAGGGGTGCTCACACTTTTTTGGCTCGAGAGCTACTTTGAAACCCAGCAAGGCCTGGAGATCTACCAGAGTATTTTTTAAATCCCATTATAGTCAGTGGGGCTTACTCCTGTATAAATGTGCACAGAATTGCAACCTCAGAGCCCAACCCTATGGTGTCTCCTCAGAAGTAAGTCCCATGCTAGTCAATGGGGCTTACTCCTGGGTAAGTGAGGAGAGGACCGCAGCCTTGGGCACCTGCATCTCTCAATTGCTGCTGAACTTCCCCAGCCAGAGGCTGCCACCACCCTGCATCAGAGGCACTTCTGAGTGGCCCCAAGCAACTCCTCCAGACAGTCCCAGGCTGCTCCCAAGCCCTTCTGGAGATGCTCCTCAGGTTCTCCAGGGCACAACCAAAGTTCTGCTCCGAGCCTTCCCTGCAAAGTCAAGCCCAACCCTTGTTTAGCTCCACTAAGGTTATCTGGGTGTAAGAACCATTGACTATAATGGGACTTACTTCTGAGTAGACAGGCATAGGATTGAGCCTATGCACATTTACCTGGGAGTAAGCACCATTGCCTATAATGGAATTTAATTCAGGGCAGAACAAGCATAGGACTGTGTTGTAGGGCTGCAATCCTATCCATACTTTTCTGGGAGCAAGTCCCATTGATTATAATGAGATGTACTTCTGAGTAGACATGCATGGGATTGGGCTTCAAAGCCCATTTTATCAGATGCATAAAGTGTCTGCATTTAGCAAACAGATGCACAGGGGGATACAAAGAAAAAGTTATAGGGGGGGAAAGCGATTAACAGTACAGTTTTCTGCATGTTTAATCAGAAGTAAATCTGTGTTCAAAGGATTCACCTCCAGGGAAGTGTGAAGTGATGGTACAAAACAACCTCGCAGTTCCATTGGGACTGAATTGAATCTGTGGCTCAGTTTTAGTTCCAGGAAGCCAGAGCCCCATCCTATGCATGTCTACTCAGAAGAAAGCCCCATTAGAGCCAACAAGGCTTACTCCCATGTAAGTGGCTAGCACTGCAGCCCAAGCCAGGCTCCTTCCCACATGTACCTCGGCGCAGAAATCCACAGCCTGCCTGCTGCCCCCAAAGCAACCTCGCTGCTCCCACGTGACCCGGTTGGGAGAGGTCTAGCTAGAGCTCCACAATCAATTAGTGAGGGCTGTCCTGCAAAGTCAAGCCCAACCCTTTAGCAGCTAAAGGCAAAATGAGTCTATCGCTGAGCCCTTACTTAGTCTATAGACTAGAGTAGACTAATTGCTCAACGATCACCTCATTTTGCCTCGCGATCGACCAGTAGATCAGAATCTACATGTTGAGCACCCCTGCCATAAAGGATTTGTCCTCCAGAAACGTGTCCAATCCACTTTTAAAGGCATCCAGTCCAGATGCCGTCACCACATCCTGTGGCAAGGAGTTCCACAGACCAACCACACGCTGAGTAAAGAAATATTTTCTTTTGTCTGTCCTAACCCGCCCAACACTTAATTTGAGTGGATGTCCCCTGGTTCTGGTGTTATGTGAGAGTGTAAAGAGCATCTCTCTATCCACTTTATCCTTCCCATGCATAATTTTGTATGTCTCAATCATGTCCCCCTTCAGGCGGATACTCCTTATCAATCCCCTGCAAACTCTATAGGTCTACTTGGAACTGTGCAAGCTTATTCATAGGTGCAGAACCAAGTAGCCCCATGTAGGATTTTCAGGCCTGGGAGGGGGTGAGGATGCAGAGGAGGACTCCTCCGCCATCCCTGACTCCTCCCAGTCCTGAACAAACATTATTTTTTCATCCTCATGCAGAAATAATGATAAAAATGATAATAGCAAGAATAATCAGAAAGTAACTTTGCAGTCTTTCACTCACCCATCTGCACTGAAATCCCATCTTCAGAGCACTGGACACAATCATAGCAACAAATCTGCTGCCCCTCACGAACAAGCCTATTCTGGCCAGGACGGCACTTCTCAACACATCTGGACTGGGGCACCATCTAAGAATGATCAAAGGAAATGGGTGTGTGTGTAGGTATCAACTGGATGGTACAGATTGCTCTAATGTTCCTTTTTCTCCATTTAATGACATACCTAGTCCTCTGTTTACATCCATGTGCCCTCAAAGTAACCAGCTATTTTATACCTTTCTCTTATCAACTCTATAACCAGACCAACACTGGGACTCTTTGGACCTGCACCAGCTCTTCAGCTGGCACAAGTCAGAGGAGACAAAGGACGCCTGTTGGTTGGCTCCAGAAGGGATAGCTTCCGGCACAAGTCACTTGTGCCACGTTCCACACCCTCCTTCCTCTGAAACCCGATCTTCCCAAATCTGCCCCAAACCTCCCACCCCTGACCCCATTCTGCCCACCCTGCTGATTTACCAAGGACCTTCAGAGGATCTTCTCTTTGCAGTCATGGTGGGAGGGTACCCTTACCATCCAGAGTGGTAGCCTGGAAGCAAGCAGCTATGAGCACTTCCCAAACAGCTCTTACAATGCTGTAACCGTATTCCACCACCAGGACCCTAGTCCTGGAGGCACACTGGTATGTTAAGATTGGGCCATTAGAGTACCATCCTGTTCATGTCTACTCAGAAGTCATTTCCATGGAATTAAATGGAACACACTCCATTTTTTCAAAGAATTACAGCCTCAGCCTCCCCTGCAGTCTCCCAATTCTTGATTCAGAAAACAGCATCATTCTCCCCACCTGCTTGAACCTGGGATTCCACAGGATGGCACTTCCATTCAAGGTGAAACCTCTGCCTGCAGGAGCCTGGGGGTCCATCCTGCCAACACTGATGCTCCTGAAGGAGTGATTGGGGAATGTGACTGTGTTGATGATATCAAATGAACTTGCCAGATCTCCCTGCTGGTCAAAAGAAATTTCTTCCCCAGCACTGTTGTTGAAATGGACGTTTCTCAGGAAAGAATTGATCTGGGTCAGAAGGTGAGAGGTAGAAAGACAGATAAATAGAAAAACAGATTGTGTGTGTGTGTACACATGTAGACACACATGCCTACCAGACAAAAACAGGTGAATCCAAGTCATATGAACCTTGTTAGCTGCTTGTCAGTGGACTTCGGGGAGAGTAGCTCCAGCTGCTGCTTTTGGAAATGTATCTCACACACCTGCTCAGAACAGGAATTCTTGCTCTCCTAGTTCCGTGAGATGGTATCTAGTGGTGAGCATTTCATCATGAATGAAGTTCAGTGTTTTATATTGAAGCAAAGTTGGGAGGGTTTTCTGTTTTTTGGAGAGCATAAAACAGAACTTTGCTTCCAAGAAGGAATTGCAGAATTGAGCAATTGTAGCTGTCTGTTCCCATCAGTTAAGCTTCCTACTTTTTTATTGACTCGTCATCGATGAAACAGCCTGGGAGGTGTGGTGCATGGGGACCTTTCACCCTTCTAGGAAGGCCTTTGTTCAAGGTTTTTGTGGTTGTGCCTGGTCTTTGTTGAATATGAGCTGGCCTGGCTCAGGCCATTGTGCCACTCCTGCATGCTCGACCCCCTAGTGGGTCCCAAATCACAGTTTGAGAAACACTAGGTTGTACCTTGTGTTCATTCATGCTCAGCCCTCTCATGCTCAATGTTCCCATTATTTTGTACCATGAGGTGGATGTTTTTCTAGAAGCCCAATCCTATGGCTCATTTATGACATAGAGAGGACATCTTGCTTTCAGAAATGCCTTTCCACAGCTCACTGACAACGGCCATTTTAGAGACATTGCCACAAACAGCAGCAGTGGCTTGTGAGGTCCAATCCTACCTAATTCCCCACATGACCAATGCAGAGGCCCCAATGCAGCTCCTGCTTAATCCTGTGAGGGAAGTTCTGACTTTCCCAGGATAAACCTGTGCCTGGTCAAAAGGGCTACTCAGACCTGTGCCAGCTCTATATGTGACAAATTTCTGTAAGGACACAGTTCAGGGGATCAAAGCCAGGAATGGGTCAGGATTTGATGGCTACTGCTGCTGCTGGACTCACCCACTTCCCAGTTCCAACCTGCCATACTCCCTGCACCATTGCCACCCCGTGCTGCCTACCCCACCTGGCCCTCCCCTCCTCATCTCCCTCCAACCACCCACATGTACTTACTAGAACCAGCAGGTTTCCATTGCCTGTGTCATGCGGACCTGGCTGTTCACCACTTCTGGCAGTGACCGCGCCACGAGATCTGGCAAGTCACCTTTGGAACAAGCCAGAAAGCACTCGGCATCATCAGGATCGGGTTGTTAACTTCAGATCACGTGATGCCGCAGTGTGTAAATATAGGCGAGTTCTGAACAACTTGTAACTTACAAAGTTCAATACAACCCATTCGTGAGAAATGCTCAGAAGCAAGGAGCAGGCCAGAGGATTTGTGCAGATATCATTACACACTTGGGAATAAAGCCCATTGAATAGAGAGGAATTTCTTCCATCCCTACCAACTGCTATAAGAGGCAACTTTTAAAATGTGTCCTCATGTTTAGCAGATGGCAAGTAACTGTCCCTCATCACCCCAGCATGGCATCTTTTCAATGGCTCTTGCTGGTGCTTTCTCCATTTTTTTTTTCTTTCTTTCCAGATTGTGAGCCCTTTGGGGGATGGGGAACCATTCTTCAATTTAGCTGTGTGAGCTGCTTTGTGAATTACTTTTTGTTTTTTAAAAAAGGATATAAATATTCTTAATAATGATGATACGAAGCTCTGGATTGCACTACTGCACTATTGGCTTATCATCAACTAATGTAGAAATTCATTTATGACTGCAAGTACTTTCCACTGCCTTCTGCACAAGAATTAGGAAGCAGAATCCAGCCAGTGTTTGTGTCAAAATGCACTTGTGGTTTATTATGCTCAAATTGAGAGATAGTCCGACCTGCCATGGGTGGAGATTCCAGATGCTCCATGTAGCTCCATCGCTGATGGCTTTTGGCTTGGATCTTGATGAAAACATGGCATGGAGAGCATGTGCGACAGAATACACAGCATTGTAGATACTGTAGCTCTGACCAGTCATTTGCATTTCAAACACATGTGAAGGGAGGTTCCTCAACTTCTCCTTTCCACTGCACTTTACTACTTCTATCACAGGGGACAAGGGGTGAAAACATTTAAATGCCAAAGCCCAAAACTGTGGCATGAAATAAAGCTTTGATTGGTAAGGGTTGATTGTCTCCAAGAAATCTTCATATCCTGGCATATCATTTGAGTGGAGGGCAAAGGATAATGTACCATTGAACGTTTTGGGTGTAAACAGAGCCAGAAAATTTACATATGCGAAATCCCACTGAGCTGTAATGATCCAAACCTTTTCTATTGGCTTTCTTAATCCATTTTCATTGACCATTAGAACTCTTCGGAAAATTTCCATTAATCGTGCATCCCCGTTAACAAGAATCACATTGCTTCTGCTCAATAGCAGAGTAGAATTTGTTCTTTCTGTGGTCGGAAGTAAGAGATCATCAGATGGATGCTGGTAACTCTTTAGTGTTGGAATCATTTCTGTAAACTCAACACAAATGTTGTTCTCCAGGAGCCTAGATGTCAAGCTCTGCAGGAAAATTGCCCCAATTTCATCATCTGAAACAATGACACCAATCCATGTCCATCCAAAGTGCTTAAGGAGATGAAGAATCCCATCATGCTGAGTATTTCCAGTTGGAAGCATGTTATGGAGTAAAGGAAACTGAGTTTTATCACTCAATACATGGTGAAAGGAGTTGTAATTGAACTAAGGAGAAAAGACAACAGTATTTTTAGAGGTGACAGAAACCTTTCTCTCCTCCTGAGTTTCAAAATCTTTCTCCCAATCTCTAGCAAGAGGGAATGTGCCCCTCAAGGTTTCTGAATCAGCACCAAATATTGTGAAATTTGAATGTCCTCTAATGCTTTGCTATTGGCAGGTGTATTGAAGGGCTAAGTCCAAAGTATAGAGAAATACATGTAAATACTTACAAATCTCTCAATATGGAGAAATTTTTATTCTTTCTACATGAAGAGAAATGTTTAACTAAACACAAAAGAGCATAACAACATACACACAACACTTCTGTATTCATAACAACCCTTCTAAACAGAACAAAACAACAGAAAAAAGAGTTTCTTTTTCTAATGTATGCTGGTGCAAGTACCAGGTAGCTACCTGAAGAGGACCTGTGCAAAGCCAACTTTTTTAGCTTGGCTGCTTTGGAGGAATGAATTAACAAATAAATGCACCAGTTGGACTGCTCCCTTCATTTCCATTAATCAAGTGCAATGTTCATTTCAAGGAAGGAACATACCTGTGGAAGTTTGTAGGTATTTAAGATGCTGGGCATGTGGATTGTATTTTGGGGGATGATCCCTCCAATGATGGCCATGAGCTTCTGTTTCGGGCCACAATGGTAATTATAGCGACACCCTGTGAAAAGGAGATTCAGAGTGCCATAAGCGCTCCCCATTGAATTAAAGTAATCTGGAAAGATGATGCGTCCCAGCGTCTTGTTGGATAAGAGGTTGGCATTCCTGTTGATCTCATTTATGGCAAACTCAAGAGCAAGAGCTTCATGGAATTTCCTGAGGAACATACTGCAATGAGAGTTTCACTTGATTAAGGCACATGCAATGAACTCTTTCTCCTACAGGATCATGTTAATGTTTTGAATAATTTTGCTTTCCACATGTGTTTTTTTAATCCTCTAAAATTCTCTCTTTGAGGGCTGTGATGAACTCACCAAATTTTATTTTTTTTGCTGCAAACTAATGTCAGCTCATCATATAGCACAGGCTTTAAACATAGCTACCTAGATAATACATACATTCAGATGCAGTGTCTGTTTATGTTTAGATAGTCCCTCCATTGAATCCTAATCCACACTGTGATATGGCACATCCCAACCACAGGATGAACACCTCAGTGATGAATAGAGATTTATTTTGTGTTTGGCCAGGGTAACTGGGGAAGGACTTGAGCTGAGGCAGGAACTGAAATCCTTTGGTTTCTTCTAGCTTCTTCTTATTTTAATTATTTATTTAAAAGATATTTATCCCAACTTTCCTCTGCCAGAGCACATGCCCTATGCAGCTTACAATTTAAGGATAAAATATACACTGGATCAAAACAATAAATAAAACCAGCAAAAAATAAATAAATCCAATTTGAAAAGGGCAAAAACACTCAAGGATCTTCTATGAAAGCACAGGAGGGAGACAAGCCATCACCCAAATGTCAGACGTAACAAAGAGGTTTTGAACCCTCACCGAAATGCCTTGGGGGGGTAGATCTTAATTCTCCCAGTACGGGGTTCCTTAATTGTGGAACCACTACTGAGAAGGCTGACCCCCGTGCCACCATCCTCCTAACTTATACCACTATGAGAAATGTAGCAGAAAGCCAGCATAGGAATAATTTCAGGATGGCTGGATTTCTTCTATTCTCAATCCAAATTTAGGAAGATTTATTGCAGACTGAAAGTGACAGAAATGTTGGGCAACAAGAGGACTTGACTTGAACAGGAATCTAGTCACACACAGAGAAACAGAGAAATGTAACAAAAATGTCAGGAGTAACTGTATAATGACTGGATAATGTAACTCTATATTATTATTATTATTATTATCATCAGTATTTATATACTGATTTTCAACAAAAGTTCACAAAGCGGTTTACAGAGAAAAATCAAATAACTAATATCTAAAAAATAACTATATTGTTTCTCCATTCAGATATTATCAGGGAGAGGATGGCTGAAATAACTACTTACAGAAATTTGATTGACCATTTTGGTCTGGCATTAAAGGGAAGTTCCCTGAGCTCTGCTTGTACGAAAGATGTAAATTCACCAATTACAATACTTTCTAAAGAACTAGTGCCCACGGGGCAGGACTGCAAATCCCTTCGAGGGTCACAATTCATACTGACACTATGAGGCAGTTGCTGTAGCAAAGTTATCAGCAGTAAAGGAATCAGTCTGCAGATCAGAAAGCCTTGGCCCCAGACATACTGGGCCCCCTTCATTGTGACATATGTGCCCATCATCAGTGCTGTTACTGCCATCAGCATTCTTGAAAGGTGCCATAAAATGGACCTCCAATCTGACAACAGTTACAGCTTCCCCACTACACAGACCCTGAAATTCCCTTTAGTTACACCTCTGCCTGTTTTCAGTGAAACTCTCAAACAATTGAAGCCCAAATTGCTTTGAAATGGGTCTTTATAACCCACTATAGAAGAGAAGAGTGTGCCGTTACAAACTCTGCAAGTGCCTTCTGCTAATCCTTGGCGTATTCACTACTTGACCGATTATGAAAATTGCAGGGTTGAGAATTGTTCTTCCCAAAGCACTTGAAGACCTCCCAGCCTACAGTAAACATGTTGGATGGATCCACAGTCAAAAACGTCTCTGCACTGGGGAGGAAGTAAAGGTCTCCAGTGCATGTTGGGTATGAAGCGGAACGTACTGAAAGAATAGCAATTAGCCCAAGCACTGTGGGTAAAAAGAAATTGTCAGTGACCAGAAGCTCAGATTTCCTCCCAAACCCATCAATTTTTTTCTTTTTCTTGCATATTCTGAAGACCTTGTGTGTGTCTGTGTGTGTGTTTTCAATTCCATTTGTCTTCATTATCAGGAGCAGTGATTTTCAATCATTTTCACCTCATGGCACATGAGGTGGTACAAGTCTGAGGAGACCCAGAGGGGCCAGCGACCCTTACCCAGGGGTAAGGGGGAAAATTTCCCCTTGCCTCTGGTTGAGCTGCATCTGGCGCCTATCCTGCGCTGGATACAGCACAAGCCTCTTTGCTTGCCTGTTCCAGCGAAGGATAGAATTGTGCTTAAGGCACATGTGAAAGGTGGCTACAGGAGATGAAATCCCACTTGGCAACAAATCAACTGCAGATTAGAATCTTATTGCCAAAGAAAGGACTGTTGTTTTAGTGGATCACATGTTGGAGTTGTACTGAGAAAATCCACATTCAAATCTCAACTTAGCCATGAAGACTTCTGAGAAACCAAAGGCCTGTCAAAATATGTCACACAAATTTATTTCTCAGGCTTTGTGAGAATAAAAGAGAAGCTTGTGTACTACTCTGGGATCATTAGGGTCAGATATCAATATAATAGAAATATCATTTGTGGGGACCCCAAGAGAAGATTTCCATTACCCACCCAGTATCCTCTTTCTAAATATGGATATTGAAACTATAACAGTGTATCTGTTCACACAGACATGTCCCATTTTTCTGTCAAGCTAAGCTAATGGCAATCCAGCAGCAGAAAAGGTTTGAAATAAAAGTTTAAAAATTGAGAGCAAAAGGAGGAAACAATTTACATTATGATTACATGAGGTGCTTTGAATCAAGAAAGAAGAATCTAAATTTGTTGTGCTCATTAAGTTCTAGCTCATCTGAGTTTGCATGGAAAAATACGTTTCCTAATATATTCATCATCCCTATCCCTAAAAATTGTAGCAGATCTACAGGTGGAGCCTATTTATCCACATTAATTCCACACGATTAACAAAAAACGCGTTGTGCTAAATGCCATAGAGATACACAAATTTGTTAAAGCCTGACACTTCCAGAAGGAAGGAAACTAAGGCGTGTGTTCTCAATTCCCTCCCCTCTGTACTCAGCCCTCCTGTTGCCAGCTGTCCTGCTTCTTTCACAGTTGGAATGGTGAGCTTGCTTGGGAAGCCTCTTCCTCTGTGTTCCAGGTGGCCTCCCAACAGCGCTGTAGGTTCTCCTCCTCTTCGCTGCTGCCGCTCCTGCAGCCCTCCCTGGCCACCATCATGGAAGCGCCTCTGCCCTGGAGCATTCTGGGACTTATAGTCCAGCTCTCTGATCACGCTCACCTGTCTCTCCAAGGCTTCCCAAGGCTTGCTTGGGAAGGCTTGCTGGAGCAGGAGAGCCTGCATCATCTGAGGGGGAGGGAATTTGGCAAACACTCCCTGGGTTTTTTAAAGCAATCCCCATTCCTCCCTCTCCTGCCTCCCCCTCCTGAGCCCTCCCCATTGCCAACTTCTTTCACAGGTGGGATGCTGACCTTTTCAGAGTCCAGCCCTATGTGTTTCTACTCAGAAGTAAGGAAAGTAGAAGTAGTAGTAGTAGAAGTAAGGAAAATTACTCCCAGGTAAGTGCGGAGAGCATTGTAAGCTATATCTCATGCTTTGCTTGGTGGGAAGGCTTGCTTGTGTCGGTGATTACCTGCATCATCTGGGGGGGGGGAATTTTGCAAACACTCCCTGGGTTTTTTAAAGCAATTCTCTCTGTTGCTAACACACCTGCCCCTGTGTGTGTGTGTGTGTGTGTGTGTGTGTGTGTGAGAGAGAGAGAGAGAGAGAGAAAGAAAGAAAGAAAGAAAGAAAGAAAGAAAGAAAGAAAGAAAGAAAGAAAGAAAGAAAGAAAGAAAGAGTGCACGCGACACGCGATCCACCTTGCTGCATGTGTTCTGGTTACACAGGGTTTTTTGCCCCCCTCTTCAGCCTCTTTGCTGGCTCAGGGGCTCCAGGAATGTTACTGTTCCTTTGAAAGGGGAACCTCTTCCAGGGCTCCAGGGCTATTCCCTGCCTGGGTGAGGCAGAGCCATTTTGCAGTGTTTTGGGCTGCCTGGAAACAGAGCAAGAGGCCAGTGCAGGGCAAAGGAGGCAAAGGTGTGTGTGACTTTCAGTACCCCCACCCCATTTGCCTTGAGACAAATTCGCAGATAAAAAATCTGTGGATAAATAGGCTGCACCTGTATTTGTTAAAAGACAACTCATTCAATGTATTTGGAACATACTATCCTGTAATTAATGATGTTGCCCAAAGTTTGTGGAAGTTATGGTAAACTTTTAAATTTTTATGTGAGGGTGAGAGAGAGCCATACATGTACGTGCATGAGAGACAATAAACATACTATCCTGTGGATTTAAACCCCTCAAGGTGTTGATTCTGTACCTATGGCCTATCCTTCCCAAGAGTTCTCCATAGTGCCCCCTGCACTTCCTTGTTCCTAAAGCTGTAGATCAGGGGGTTTAACAGTGGTGTAAGAACAGTATACAACACAGACACCAGGCGGTCTTGTTCCAAGGAATGACTGGAAGAGGGCCGTAGGTAGGTGTAAATGATGGTACCATAGAGGATGCTCACCACAGTGAGGTGGGAAGCACAAGTGGAGAATGCCTTTATCCTACCATGAGCTGTATGGAGTTTGAGAACAGAAGAGGCAATGAGGATGTAGGAAAGAAGAATCATGGAGGAAGTCACAACAAGAATACACCCGGAGACAGTGAAGGTCACCAACTGGCTGACAAAAATGTCAGAGCAAGAGAGGCGCTGTATAGGAGGAATATCACAGAAGAAGTGGTCAATTGCATTGGAGTGACAGAACATTAGGGAAAAGACTGATGCTGTGTTGACAATAGAATTAAAGTGCCCAGAACACCAAGAAATTGCTAGCAGTCCCGTACATATAGATTGTCTCATGAGTGTGGTGTAGTGGAGTGGGTGACAGACGGCTGCATAGCGATCGTAAGCCATCACTGAGAGGAGTACACACTCTGTGCTTGCTAAAGTGATAAAGAAATACATTTGGAGAGCACATCCAATGAAGGTGATGGTCTTGTCCCCCAACAGGAGGTCCCACAGCACCTTTGGGAGTATGGTGGACGTGTAGCATATCTCAATAAAAGAGAGGTTTCCCAGGAGGAAGTACATGGGAGTTTTGAGGCATTGGTTGACACAGATCAATATGATGGTTATTAGATTCCCTGCCAAAGTCAACAGATAGACGAACAAGCCTGCAACAAAGAGAAGACTCTTGTTCTTTGGATCAACAGAGAATCCCATGAGGACAAATCCTGTGAAACTTGTTTGGTTCTGTCTTCCTATAGGATTGGCGGAGTCCATCTTCATTTAGATTTCTTTGGTAGGAGAGGACATCACAGTTTCAACTTTTAATGCTGGCACTTTCACAAAGACAAAAATATAAGAGGCAGGCAATCACTGCATCTGTAGTCAATCAGTTTTCACGGCTGACCCTTAACAATCAGCGTGACCTTGCATTTAGAAATATTTCAGATACAGCAGACAGTAAATCAAAGACAGTTATCAAGCAACTCTGAATGTAGTTGACCTCAGAAGGAATGGAGCTCCTAAAACAAGATTAAAATGTTGTCCTCAATAAAAGCGAACATTCCTGAATAGATGTTTATAAGATGAATTTTAGAAGCAAACATGGACACTGTGCAAGGTGATAATGGGCAGAGGGATTATTGGTAGGGAAATAAGGAAAAAGGCAGTAGACAGGTGTTAGCAGAACAGGATGACCAGTTTGGGAACTGACCAAGGGGCCATGCCTAGCAGAGGACCCTAGATCACTCTTGAAACTTCCATACAATGTTAATGGAAGTGCTCAGTGGGCCATAAGTGGGTGGGCTGACATAGGAATCTGTGTAATCATGGGGGACTTCAATTATCCTCATATTGACTGGGTCAATTTGTGTTCTGGTCACGATAAGGAAACCGGATTTCTTGACGTGCTGAATGACTGTGGCTTAGATCAGCTAGTCACGGAGCCCACCAGAGGACTGGTGACTCTGGATTTAATTTTGTGCGGTACGCAAGACCTGGTTAGAGATGTAAACGTTACTGAGCCATTGGGGAACAGTGATCATGCTGCGATCCGTTTTGACGTGCACGTTGGGGAAAGAATACCAGGCAAATCTCTAACAAAAACCCTTGACTTCCGACGGGCGGACTTCCCTCAAATGAGGAGGCTGGTTAGAAGGAGGTTGAAAGGGAGGGTAAAAAGAGTCCAGTCTCTCCAGAATGCATGGAGGCTGCTTAAAACAACAGTAATAGAGGCCCAGCAGAGGTGTATACCGCAAAGAAAGAAGGGTTCCACTAAATCCAGGAGAGTGCCCGCATGGCTAACCAGCCAAGTTAGAGAGGCTGTGAAGGGCAAGGAAGCTTCCTTCCGTAAATGGAAGTCTTGCCCTAATGAAGAGAATAAAAAGGAACATAAACTGTGGCAAAAGAAATGTAAGAAGGTGATAGGGGAGGCCAAGCGAGACTATGAGGAACACATGGCCAGCAACATTAAGGGGAATAATAAAAGCTTCTTCAAATATGTTAGAAGCAGGAAACCCGCCAGAGAAGCGGTTGGCCCTCTGGATGGTGAGGGAGGGAAAGGGGAGATAAAAGGAGACTTAGAGATGGCAGAGAAATTAAATGAGTTCTTTGCATCTGTCTTCACGGCAGAAGACCTCGGGCAGATACCGCTACCCGAACGGCCCCTCCTAACTGAGGAGTTAAGTCAGATAGAGGTTAAAAGAGAAGATGTTTCAGACCTCATTGATAAATTAAAGATCAATAAGTCACCGGGCCCTGATGGCATACACCCAAGGGTTATTAAGGAATTGAAGAATGAAGTTGCAGATCTCTTGACTAAGGTATGCAACTTGTCCCTCAAAACGGCCACGGTGCCAGAAGATTGGAGGATAGCAAATGTCACGCCTATTTTTAAAAAGGGAAAGAGGGGGGACCCGGGAAACTATAGGCCGGTCAGCCTAACATCCATACCGGGTAAGATGGTGGAATGCCTCATCAAAGATAGGATCTCAAAACACATAGACGAACAGGCCTTGCTGAGGGAGAGTCAGCATGGCTTCTGTAAGGGTAAGTCTTGCCTCACGAACCTTATAGAATTCTTTGAAAAGGTCAACAGGCATGTGGATGCGGGAGAACACGTGGACATTATATATCTGGACATTCAGAAGGCGTTTGACACGGTCCCTCACCAAAGGCTACTGAAAAAACTCCACAGTCAGGGAATTAGAGGACAGGTCCTCTCGTGGATTGAGAACTGGTTGGAGGCCAGGAAGCAGAGAGTGGTTGTCAATGGGCAATTTTCACAATGGAGAGAGGTGAAAAGCGGTGTCCCCCAAGGATCTGTCCTGGGACCGGTGCTTTTCAACCTCTTCATAAATGACCTGGAGACAGGGTTGAGCAGTGAAGTGGCTAAGTTTGCAGATGACACCAAACTTTTCCGAGTGGTAAAGACCAGAAGTGATTGTGAGGAGCTCCAGAAGGATCTCTCCAGACTGGCAGAATGGGCAGCAAAATGGCAGATGCGCTTCAATGTCAGTAAGTGTAAAGTCATGCACATTGGGGCAAAAAATCAAAACTTCACATATAGGCTGATGGGTTCTGAGCTGTCTGTGACAGATCAGGAGAGAGATCTTGGGGTGGTGGTGGACAGGTCAATGAAAGTGTCGACCCAATGTGCGGTGGCAGTGAAGAAGGCCAATTCTATGCTTGGGATCATTAGGAAGGGTATTGAGAACAAAACGGTTAGTATTATAATGCCGTTGTACAAATCGATGGTAAGGCCACACCTGGAGTATTGTGTCCAGTTCTGGTCGCCGCATCTCAAAAAAGACATAGTGGAAATGGAAAAGGTGCAAAAGAGAGCGACTAAGATGATTACGGGGCTGGGGAACCTTCCTTATGAGGAAAGGCTACGGCGTTTGGGCCTCTTCAGCCTAGAAAAGAGACGCTTGAGGGGGGACATGATTGAGACATACAAAATTATGCAGGGGATGGACAGAGTGGATAGGGAGATGCTCTTTACACTCTCACATAATACCAGAACCAGGGGACATCCACTAAAATTGAGTGTTGGGCGGGTTAGGACAGACAAAAGAAAATATTTCTTTATTCAGCGCGTGGTCGGTCTGTGGAACTCCTTGCCACAGGATGTGGTGCTGGCGTCTAGCCTAGACGCCTTTAAAAGGGGATTGGACGAGTTTCTGGAGGAAAAATCCATTATGGGGTACAAGCCATGATGTGCATGCGCAACCTCCTGATTTTAGGAATGGGTTAAGTCAGAATTCCAGATGTAGGGGAGAGCACCAGGATGAGGTCTCTTGTTATCTGGTGTGCTCCCTGGGGCATTTGGTGGGCCGCTGTGAGATACAGGAAGCTGGACTAGATGGGCCTATGGCCTGATCCAGTGGGGCTGTTCTTATGTTCTTATGTTCTTATGTGTTGGGCTCTGCTCCAGGGTCCCTGGCACCAGCTCCAGTTGTACAGAGTAGCTTCAGGAAAATCATTCCTTCTCAGCCTCAGCTAGCCTTGGAATACATACTCACTTGAAGACTTTTGCATTTCCCTGAATGCAGCTTCGGAACTGCCTCTTTAAAAAGAAGAAAGAGTTTGATAGAGGGATGATCTGTAGCTCCTAGGAAATTTGCTTAGAAGTGCCAAGTTTGTGATCTGTTTGCTTGCACTACTTTGCTTCTTCCTGTCTTGTCCATTTCTTCTACATTGCCCTTAGCTTTGCTCTTGTTCCTGTTACGTAGCCAATGTCGACGTCTGCCCACTGACAAAGGAGCTTCTCCAAGTTACAGGCAAACATGGTTTTCTGAGAGTTGAGAATGGTTTGAGAGGAGCTTTCCTTCCCATGCTGTCTACCATTTTACCCCAACAGCAAATTGGTGGAGTGCACTCATTTCATGCACAGATCTGTCTTTCATGCTATCTTTAACTGTCTGATGGGGGGTGGAGCTCACAACAATGAACACCATATCTCTGGCTTTGCACATTGATAAATGCAAAACTCTTCAGAGCTCCATAGTCCTTTCTCATATACTTTCATTTTTTTTCCCTCAGTGTTCTAAAAGTGCTGGTTTAATGAAAATGGTAGTCAAAATTTTTGGAACAGTGACTGAAAGGTGAAATTGAACTAGAGATGGGGAATCATATTTTCACTCTCTCAGATTCTCAAGACATACATAGAGGAGCTTTCACATTCAGGACATTTTTCAAGAGTTATTTGATTAAACAAACAAACAAAGAAATCTAGTAAGCATCAATTGCTTACCTACTGGGCATATGACTTTTTAGGATGGCATTTATCGATCTTCTGAGAAAACCTCAATCTCTCTCCCTCTATTATTAAATCCTGTGTAAGGCACTACTACATTGTAACTGTGGCTTTCTAAATTGTCCCTAGCGCTGAGAGAAATAACTGGCATGGTGAAAATAACTCACTGGGGTCGACAGTATGGGTTTTTGAGTGCAGAAATATTTTAAGTCAAAAATAATGAGTCACGCCCATGCCTTTGGAGGTTAATGAGGTCCAGAGAGTGTTGAACTTGTCTGTAATTGCTTCAAGGGTCTATTGTGAATTGAGAAGAACTACACATTACACTGAAGATGTGGAACTGAACAATCCATGTGTCCTCCCTGCATCCCCCAGTAGCGTGTTGCTAAAGCAGTCACATTCCACTGCTTGCCCCCAAAGGAACTGAGGATTTGTACGAATTCCAAATGAACACATTCAAATCCTTTGCAAATTGACCAGGTAATGTAATGACTACTGAGGGCAGGGGGGTGGAATGGGCCGGGGGGGGTGGCAACAGGATGAGCAGATTGGGTTCAGGAAAGGGGGTGCGATTGGCTTGCCATATCCCATCCCCCTTCCCAGGTTTAATTCGCCAACATGGATAAACTCAGACTTGGGCAAATGAATTGGTTGGCCTAAGTCCAAGTAGACACTGGCTGGGGCTTTCCCCGTGGCAAAGGGGTGAATGTCCCCTTACCTCGAGGAGACCTCCAACATGCAAAATTCCCCTGCAAGATGCCCCTCAAGCTGCAATGGTGCCACTGCATTGGCACAGGGGAATTGGCCCTGAACTGGGCTGTTTGAATCCTATTATTATTATTAATTATTAACAGTATTTATATACCGCTTTTCAACTAAAAGTTCACAAAGTGGTTTACAGAGAAAAAACAAACAACTAGTGGCTCCCTGTCCCAAAAGGGCTCACAATCTAAAAAGATGCAAAAGAACACCAGCAGACAGTCACTAGAAAAGACACTGCTGGGGTGAGTTGGGCTAGTTACTCTCCCCCTGCTATAAAGAGGAGCACACACTTGAAAGTGTGCCTCTTACCCAGTTAGCAGGGGTTAATCCTATGGTCTATTGCCTATGGTCAGTTAGCAGGGGTTAATCCTATGGTCTATGGTCTATTGCTGCTGCTAAGAGAATTCTATGTAAGAGAAAACTGTTTACAAAAGGCATTGAAAGATGATAAATGTTGGAGTGTTTGCTTCTTTTTTTCCTGAATTGTTCTAAAATTTTTCTGAAAACTGGAAAACTGAAAATTTACAACACTTCCCACCCAATCCTGTCACCCACCATTGTACTCGATGCAGCATGTGCTGCATTTAATGGTGGGGAAGGGCTAGAGCAGGAGCCAGAAGGCCAACCAGAGGTAATTAATAAAAGTTCTATTTACCTCGGGGAAGGGCTTCCGGTTGCCTCTAGGACTCTTTGGACTACTCCATAACTCCCCAATGACAACACAGTTTGCCACCACGACTTCTACTCTATGCTGCAGGGGCATTTTGGCTTGTTGGGGCCTTCTTGGGGTAAGGGAATACTTGTTCCCTTGCCCCAGGGGATGCCCCAACAGCTGCCATGGGTCAAATTGAACCTGCGTTAGCTCTATAGTCCGGGAAGGGGGTTAGGTTTTTGTGGGTGCCACTGTTGCCGAACCCACCCCCTTTCTGGACCCAATCTGTCCTCTTCCTCACCCTGTCACCTTCCTGTTCTGCCCGCCCCACCCCATTCCACCCTCCCTTCATTCCTACTAACCCTTACACAAACTTACCAGTGGCAGCAGGTGTCAAGTCCTTGTTTTTACACAAACCCAGCCACTCATGACTTGAGGCTTTGGCACTGTCATGGTTGCAGCAGCCATAAAACTATGCTGTTGGAACACTCATTCCAGTGGTGTAAACGGCCCTTAGGATTGTACTGTCAGTGTGTTTGAATGCGGCTGGGCAGGTTCAAGTGGGAGGTGGCAAGATGAAAGTAAGATGACAGTAGTGTTAGGATGTTCCTGAATCACTGCACTGCGCTCTCCTCCCCTTTCAGCAAAAGCAGCCAGGTGGACAAGAAGGAGTTAGTGGTGGCAGGAGGGTATGCACCTGCTAACACACCTGCAAGCAAGAAAGGGGGGGCAAAATTTGGGTGGAGTTTCAGCTGGCACTTAAACTAGAGGTGGGTGTCAATGCCAATGCTGACGAGACAGATTTGCAAGGTTTCAGTATGTACAATATGTACAATATGTATAATAAGGTGTTTCTTAGATTGGTCTTTAATTTCTGATGTCACATTTAGGAGGACTATTTCTGGTTTGAATGGTAATACACAATGCAATATCTCTTGCAACATTTTATGTATCATTTTCCAGTATTTCTTTGCTTTTTCGCATGTCCACCACATATGATAAAAAGTTCCTTCTACCTCATTACATTTCCAACACTTATTTGATAACCCAGAGTACATTTTTGCTAATTTCTCTGGCATTAAATACCATCTAGAAAACATTTTATATAAATTATCTTTAAAAGACACTGCTTTAGTTATCTTAATATTTGTATTCCAAATTTGATTCCAATCATCCATTGATATATTATATCCAAAAATTTTTGCCCAATGCACCATTGCATCTTTAACTATCTCATCTTCCATTCTTATCTCCAGGAGAAAACTGTACATTTTTCTTATATACTTCCCCTCATCAATCAAAAATATTTTATCAAAACTTATATCTTCTTCATAAAGACCTATGTTTTGGTCTTCGCGTAATCTTGTTCTTATTTGCATTTCATTCCACCAGTCCAGCTTTATTCCTTTCTCTTCTAACTCAGACTTACTTAAAATCACTCCTTTATTATTCAGCAACTCACTGTATGCTTTATTTTGATCTTTTTTAATCCAGTTCGGATTGGTTGCTATTTCAAGCGGTTTTATCCATCTAGGTAATTTAGAATATATCTTATATTTTATCTGATCCCATATCCAAATTAAAGATCTTCTTAAAATGTGTTGTTTAAAATATCCATGCTGTTTAACTTTATCATAAAAGAGGAACGCATGCCAGCCTATTTGTAAATCGCGTGCTTCTAATGTTAAAATTTTTGCGTTCAATAAAAGTCCCCAATCTTTTATCCATTTTAAGGCTACTGCTTGATAATATAATTCCCAGTCTGGTAGTCCAAATCCTGCTCTTTTTTTATCTTCTTGCAATAATTTCAGTCTTATTCTCGGTTTTTTACCTTGCCAGACAAATTTTATAGTAATTTTGTTCATTTCTTCAAAAAAAGATCTCTTCAAAATAATCGGGATAGTCTGAAATAAAAACATTAATTTTGGTAATATTTTCATTTTTAATAAAGCTATTCTTCCCATTAGAGATAGTTGCAATTATATTTCTCCGAATCTTTTTTTATTTCTTTCATTAATTTGATATAATTGTCTTCAATTAATGTACTTGTCTTTTTTTGTAATTGTAATTCCTAAATATTTTACTTTGTTTGTTATCTGTAGTCCAAATGCCTTTAATCGTTCTACATCATTGTCTTTTATGTTTATACTGGAATTTTTTGAAGCCCATCCAGATAAGAAATTAGCTCTAGTGTTCTTAGATGCTGAGAAGGCTTTTGACAATTTACATTGGGATTCTATGATTAATTGTCTGCAAGAATTAGATTTTGGTCCAAAATTCATCAAGATGATATAAAGAATATATTCGGACCAGAAAGCAAGGATAAGAGTAAATGGAGAATTGAGGAGAGAGATTAACATTCAACAAGGAGTAAGACAAGGTTGTCCACTTTCACCATTGTTGTTTATCTTGACATTAGAAATACTGAATAATGTAATAAGAGAAGATGATAGGGTGAAACCGCTCAAAATTAAAAGTGAAGAATATAAATTACAAGCATTTGCAGATGATCTGGTATTTATTTTGGAAGATCCACTCAACTCCATGGAATTTTTGATAGAAGACTTAAAACAATATGGAGAAGTAGCAGGCTTAAAAATAAATTACCAGAAGACCAACATGATACTTAAACACATGAAGTATTTTTAAGCACATTATCTTCCCTTCTGATTGTAACTATGTTGTATCAGGGTAGGGGTAACTCCAGTGTTACAACCAGAGACAAAATTTGGATGCACAGATCAAGCTAAATATAACACAGAACATTTCTTCCCCAAGATACACTTTTTGGAAGAAAGTTGTGATTGGATCTCCTAATATTTGTTTTTAACTTTAAAGTTAACAGATTCTAGATTTGTTTGAATAACAGATTCAGATGAAACAGTGTTTATTCTTTATACTTATTTTATCTCTCCCCCCTTGGGGCAAATATCCCTTACTCTGCCATGTCCCAGAAAACCCTCTTACCATTGCATCATCAATATATCAAAGTAAGGAAAATTCCAGTTCTAGAACCATATACTGTATTAAAGGGAGGCTGTGGGGGGCATTCACTGTATCCTATCCCCCTTTTCTTCAGCCTCCCCATCCCCTTTCTCTCTAAACTTCCACTAGTGAAATTGCTAGTCTGAGGAAACCCACTGAGGAGCAGGAGGCTTACAAAAGTGTCAGGGGATTTAAACTCCATTTGCCTCTGAAGCCTCCTGATTTGTCCTCCCCTACTAGAAACAGTGTGCCCATTTTTGGCGTGGCTGCACCAGTGGGGGGGGGATAAGAACAGAATTGGACTCTAAATGGTGCCGTTTAAATGAAATGAATTATTACACTCCCCAGAACTTGATAGAGATACATATTGGAACAAGTATACAATGCTTACACATTCAAGATGACTTTGGGACCCATCCTATTCAATTTTTCAGTGCCGATGCAGCTGTACCAATGGGGCATGCACTGCATCCTGTGATGGGGAGGCAGTCACAGCTTAAAGATCTGGTCATACATGATGACAGAAGGCCAGAAATTAATAATGATAATGTTAGAATCTTGGCTGGAGCCTGAATTGTAACCTATAATGATCTAGCTAGATCCTGAATTGCAAGCCCAGCATAGGTTGTAATAAAGTAATAAAATAATGAGGATGTTCTTTATCACACATGGTATTTCAATTATAACCTTACCTGCTCAGTATTGATCTTTTTGTTTTATGCAGTAAGTAAGCCATTCTGAAGCTCCATCCTGGACTGCATCTCAATAAAAGAGAAATCCTCTTAAATTGCCAGGAGCAAGTTCACCAATACTTCTCCCTCTGGCTCCTTCAAGCCACAGCTCCAAATCGTACAGTACATAGACCAGGCTAGGCAAATACGCCAGTGTGATGTGCCCAGGGGAATGATTGCTACATACTATTTTGATTCTTACAGATAACATTATTTATTCCTTTTGGGAATTCAAGAAAGAGTATTCGGTAGAGGTAATTTAGCATTAGATACACAACATTTGAGGTATAGAGGAACATTCATAATTATTTTCTTGGACATATTGCAAGTCACAGGATGATGAACACAACCTTAAAATGCCACACTCCGAAGTCATCATAACATACATTGGATCAGGACCAGGTAATTAACATTCCCTCTCTGATAACTGAAAACATCTAATTAAAAAAAGGCAATTATGAAGTGTCCATCTCTTGTGCTTCCCTTATAACTCCTTGCTATTAAAAAAGGAGCAAGTGAGGAAATTGTAGCTCTGGAACTTTGTGCAATGAATGTGCATTCTGGATGCATTTCCTGATTTGCATGTCTTTCACACTAGTAGGCACACACAGGCATATATAAATATGAAACACATAATGTTCAGAGAGATGATGCTGAAGCAACAGAATATACATAGAGTTGCAATTACCTGACACAAGGCAAGTGTTTCATCCTCACTAGAGGATGGTATTTATGCTCAGATGGTCATTTAATCACAAATCTGCACCATACATTAAAATGAAATATGGGCAAGATAGAAATTCTCCTTGTGCTGTGGACAATGGCATTACGTTAACTGGTTCTTGATGAGGCTGAATTCCATAGGAAGGACCAGGTACACAAATTGGTAATGCTCCTGGACCCCACCTTAATCCTGGATAAGCAGGTGTGGGCCATGGTTGGCCTTCTAGCTGCACTTGTTCCTGTCCCAGACAGACCTTGCCACATGGTTCAATCCTAACTAGCATCAGGCCAGCGCATGCCATTTATGGCGGTGGAAAGGTTTTCTGCTATTGTAAAATGGTGGATGGAGGTGAGCTGTGCATGCTACCAATGGCAATTTTTCCAAGTTCTGTTGCAAGAGGTGGCAGCACTAGAAGGAAATCACCAGACTCAGTTGTACCTGCTGGTACAGGTAAGGATCTGGTGAGAGTGGGGGGAGGAAAACAGGGTGGGCAAATTAGGAGCATTTTGGGGCAGGCGGGGGTATGACAGGAGCAGCTCCCCCAATAACCTAACCCCTGTTATGTTCCTGACATGCCCCTTAGATAAACAACTTATGAAGATGAGAGGAACATTGAAGGCCCTCCCTAACTTTTGCAAACTCATATTTAGGTCAAAAAAAAATCACCGGGAGATTTTCCATCAATCTTTATTATTATTTTTTTAGCAGAGGCCTTTACAAATACATTATTGTTTCAACAATTAGTACACAGAGTTGAGCACATATTTTGTACTTAGGTCAGAAGCAGAAGGAAACCAACAGGTGACCAATAAGACCTGATTCCAAGTTGCACAACAGCCACCTCCTACCCTGCGCTGGATATAGCACAGGCTAGTCAGCCTTCTTGTTCCAGTGCAGGATATGGTTGGGCTACCCATTGACTGTGTGTCACATCAGACCTTCTCAAGACATTGATCCCATACTTATAATCTGTTTTTCCCAAGCGCTCTCCAAAAGGCCCCCTGCACTTCCTTGTTCCTAAAGCTGTAGATGAAGGGGTTTAGCAGGGGAGTAATGATGGCATACAACACAGAAACCAGGCAATCTTCATCCAAGGAATGATTGGAGGAGAGTCGCAGGTGGGTGTAGATGATGGTGCCATAGAAGATGCTCACCAGAGTGAGGTGAGAAATACAAGTGGAGAATGTCTTTATCCTTCCACTGGCTCTGCAGATCTTGAGCACAGAAGAGACAATGAGGATGTACGAAAGAAGGATCAGGGAGAAAGGCACAATCATAAGAAATGCAGAGACGGTGAAGATCATCAACTGGACTAGAAATACATCAGAGCAAGAGAGATGCAGAATAGGAGGAATGTCACAGAAGAAATGGTCAATTTCATTGGAGTGACAGAAAGTTAGGGAAAAGACCAGTGATATGTTGATAACAGAATTGAAGTTGCCAATGATCCAGGAAGCTGCAAGCAGACTCCAACATATGGGCTGGCTCATGATCAGTGTATACTGGAGAGGATGACAGATAGCAGTATAATGGTCATATGCCATCACTGAGAGGAGCACACACTTTGTACTTCCTAAGGTGACAAAGAAATACATTTGTAGTGCACATCCTATGAAGGAGATGGACTTGTCCCCCAGCAAGAGGTCCCACAACACCTCTGGGAGTGTGATGGATGTGGAACAGATCTCAATGAAAGAGAGATTGCCCAAGAGAAAGTACATGGGAATTTTGAGGCGTTGGTCAACTCTGATCAATATAATGATGACTAGATTCCCTGCCAAAGTCAACAGGTAGACTAACAGGCCTATTGCAAAGAGAAGTCTCTTGTTCTTTAGGTCCACAGATAATCCCAAAAGGACGAATCCTGTGATACCTGTTTGGTTCTGTCTTCGTATAAGATTGATGGAGTCCATCTTCAATTAGAGTTCTTTGGTAGGACAGGACATAGCAGTTTCTACTGTGAATGCTGGCTATTTCACAAAGCAAAAATAAAATGTAAAAGGCAGGCAGCTATTGAGTTTGCAGGCAGTCCATTTATATAGTACACCTTCAAAATCCATGGCACTTTACACTCAGGAAACAGAATCGTATGGGCTAGATCATTACAAGCAGAAATACAATCATACAATCTACAGCTTTCTAGAGGGGGGAAAAATTACTTTTCTCTTATCTCCATGTCACTCCATGTCATAAAATAGTCACTGTTCTCTTATCTCCATGCCTATACACAGATCGATGCAAGAGTTGGTTGGATTCAGAGTTCACTGGTCCCTTCCCATATCCTTTCAAGCTTTTCTTCAATAGCATAAAGTTGCAAGTGGGTCAGTTTAGTGAAAATGAAAGTTGAAAGTTTTGAGAGAGTGACTGAAAGCTGAAATCAAACTAGAAATGGGAAATCCTATTGTCAGGATCTCAGATCCTCAAACCATCCATGGACGATCTTTTGCACCCAGAAACTTATGTCAGCAGTTATGTCGACTTAAGTCAGACAGAACCTTCAGCTTTCTCCAGCTTCATTTACCACTGAACTCTGAATAAGTCATTTTTAAAGTTTATTAAGATCAGATAATTGTCCCCAGGGATGACAGAGATTATAGGCATGGTATAAAGAACTCACTTGGGTTGACAGAATAGTCCTTCGTGTGGGAGAAAAATTTAAGATATAAATAAAGCATACCCTTGACTTTAGATGTTAATGAGGCTTCAGAGAGCTGAGTGTGTCATAATTGTGGCAAGGGACTATTGAGAATAGAGAAGAGCTGCACATTATCTTTATAATGTGGCAACCACCAGCCATCCACATCAAACATGTTTATAATACCAGCACATGGAGGAATTGGATGAGCATCCCATCCCAAAGGGTTGGAGGAATTCCAACTGAACACAAGCACTTTCATGTACACATTTGGTGTGCTTGATTAACAGCTCAATCCTAACTGACCCCCCCCCCCCCCAATGCAGTGCTGTTCCTCTTCACTGCTACTGAGAAGGTATCGATTTTAAACTGAAGACAGTATGAAAGCCTGGTGAAATAGCTCTATGGATGGTTAGGTGGAGGGACTTCAATTGCCATATTCAGGGATTTGCTCCACCATTCCCTGTCAGTTCTTCAAGTCTGAGTTATTGAGAGCCCAGTCCTAGACCCACCACACTACAGCATCCCTCCACCGAACCATCCATAGAGCTATTCACCATGCTTTCATAATGTCTTCTGTTTAAAATCGATACCTTCTCAGTAGCAGTGAAGAGGAACAGCAATACACATATTTAACGTACCAGGGATGTTGCCCAGTATAGCAGCACTCTGATCCTGAACTGGGGCATTTAGCAGCATTTCATTAGTTACTTAGTTCATGTGTGCGGTGTGAGCTTTGGTATTAGCACAATAAAAATCTGCAAAACTTATGAGGCCTTTGTATATCCTATTTTTAGAGTACAGGTGTGCGTCATTTAATGATGGGGATGTGGTCCCGCACACACTTCGTTAAGTGACACCATTGTTAAACGACATCCTCTTTTCAAAGCCTCTGGAGCATGTGGCCTCTGCAGGGCTCAGAAAAGCATTCGGAGGCAAGGGGAGCACACCAACTCTCAGCTTTGGAGTTTTGGGGGCGTGACAAGGATCAGTGACGGACCGTCATGCATGCGGTCCGTCGCTGATCGGAATGTTGTTAAGCAACATTCACCTGTAGCTGAACAAAAGAACACCTGTGAGATGGGTTCCTAGGGAATTGATCTTGACCAATTAATTCTTTATCACTTGGCCTTTTTTCTCATTTATAATCACTTGATGTGATTATCACTTGCAGAGCTCTAACATGGGCAGAGCCAGAGGGGCACCTGCCCTGGGCACTAAGCTGGGGGGGTGCATGACTGCCCCAGGCTCCACCCTGTTTACAGAGGAGGCAGCTTCCCTCTCCTGTAGAGGCTCCCTTCACAGGAGAAGGAATGGGGCCATGGAACCACAGCAGTGAGTATTTCACCCTTTGGGGAGAACCCAGAAGTGACATCACAATGTTACATGACATCATGCTTGCTGGAAAAATAAGAGTTTCCTTTTGGTGATGGGGAGGAAGCAGAGTAGAGCAAGCAGCGGAACCCCCCTTTTGGGTATCACCCCAGGGAACCTCCCTCACCCAGCTGACTGCTAATCAATAAAAAAGACAAAGTAGCGGAGGTTTGTTAAATCTGTATAAAAAAGAAGTTGTTTACTCATGGTTCCATTGAATGCATATTTACAGCATCTGATTAGGATCAGGGGATCAGCTAACACTTAGGGATGGCAAGGCCCTGGAGCTGCCTCACCCTGCAGCCCTTATGCTTAAGATGGCATGGGCATCAGGGGCCCTAGTGTGCACATCTTAACAGGTCCATGGTCCAAGGACAAAAGGGAATATGTCCAGAGGAGAAGGGAAGGATAAAGGGTTAGGGCCACGTACCACAAGGATCACAAACAGAACAGGTAGGAAGGTCAGGGTCACTGAGCAATAGTTTGACCCCTTCTGGGGAGTCAGCTTCCTGCCCCCTCTGGACAACAGATGGAATTGCGCCGGCTCCAACAATGCTGTCACTGCCTTGGGTGCTGGGGCAGTATGTTACAGCAATGATCACCAGGTTATATTTATGTCTGCATACCAAAATTGGATCAAGCCCTGTCTGTAGACACAGCATTGTTTCTCCTACTTCATATGGCATTTAGGAAATAGAAACTCATTTTTGCACGTGCCCAAGTTGGGAGACAAGGTGAATTCCATATGCTTAATTATATGCAGAAAGGGGGATAGTCTTTGATAAATAGGAAAACTAGAAAAGTTATAAAGGTGCGTGTAGTTTTGCTCTGGGCATGCACACGACTTCACAACTGACTTAGGTCAGGGGTGTGGATGTGTGTGCCAGGCAACTGCTATTATTATTATTATTATTATTATTATTATTAACAGTATTTATATACTGCTTTTCAACTAAAAGTTCACAAAGCGGTTTACAGAGAAAAATCAAATAACTAAATGGCTCCCTGTCCCAAAAGGGCTCACAATCTAAAAAGATGCAAATGAATACCAGCAGACAGCCACTAGAGCAGACAGTGCTGGGGTGAGGTGGGCCAGTTACTCTCCCCCTGCTAAAAAAAAAGAGCACCCACTTGAAAAAGTGCCTCTTACCCAATTAGCAGGGGTTAACTGCTATAAAATAAAGATTTAGATTGTTGACCTTCAGGCTGCCCTCTGTCTTGAATGGCTGACCTCCCCAGATCGAATATTAAGGAGGCAATCATTAATTTCCTCCACACCCATATCAGAGGTTTCCATGTCCATGTGTGTGTGTGTGGGGGGGGGGGGGGGAATGGAACAGATACATAAACTCCATGCATTGTTTAGAAACAATTTGGTTTTTAAACAATGCATGGAGTTTATGTATCTGTTCCATCCCCCCCCCCCCCCACGCATGACACATGGATATGGAAACATCTGATATGGGTGTGGAGGAAATTGCCTCCTTAATATTCGATCTGGGGAGGTCAGAACACATGGCTTACAGATGACAACATTTGAACACATTACCATCATTTAAACATGTGGCTTATAGATAACAGCCACATATTAGGGAGGCATTTGAAAGACTTGAATGCTTTAGTAGAGATGGTTTGCAAATTGCTTATTAATATTCATACAGAGGTGTTACTCATCAGAAACAAACACCTCAATAGATTGCTTATTAAAATATTTTGTAAGCTTTATGTATTTTATTTTTCTGGTTACTTTGTTGCTGTTTTGTTTTTTAGTTGTTTGTTTGCTCACTAATAAAGGAGATGAGAAAGAAAAGCTGGGGATGGTAAATATGAGATCAATTCCAAGTGTCATGGACTAGTAGACTTCTTCCGTACTAGCTGGGCTCTAGTGTTCAGCTCAGGCCTCAGAATAATAATGTAGAACTTTGGAAGAAAGATGCAACTCAACAACCCACCACTGGAGGTCAAGATGCAGAAGACCTCCACAGCCACCATGTATTTCCCCCTGGTGCTCAGGTAGCTGGGGATAAAAGATACCCAAACACTGCAGAACACCAACATGCTGAAAGTGATCTGTTTGGCTTCATTAAAAGTATCAGGCAGCTTCCTGGCCAAGAAAGCCACGATGAAGCTGATCAAGGCCAAGCATACCATGTAGCCCAGGACAATGTAGAACATGAAGACTGAACCTTCATTGCATTGTATAATGATTTGGTCAATGTGGGACTGCATGTCAAACTCTGGGAAGGGGGAGATGTTGCCAGCCAAACCACACAGAGGCCAGCTTGAATGAGAGAACCCAGAATGTTGACTGAGACTGCCAGCCTCTTCCCCACCCATTTCCTCATGCTGTTTCCTGGCTTGGTGGCCATGAAGGCCAAAATGACAGTGATGGTTTTGGCCAACACACAAGACACAGCAACAGTGAAGACGATGCCAAATACTGTTTGAAGAGAAGAGAGAAGAGTGCAGGTGATGCCCCAGTTGTTGGCCTTGACAATGGGAGTATTCCGGTGTTGAATGAAGCTCCACATCACCAGAACTGTCAGCAGGGCAAGGAAAAGAGCAAAGGAAGACAAAAGGATTCCCATGTTCTCTTTGTAGGATAGAAAGATTACGACTTTGGGGATGCACTGATCCTTGCGACTGTTTGGGTACTGATTTTCTGGGCATTTGTCACACTGTTCTGGATCAAAAAGAAAGAAGCCAATCTCCATAATTTCAGCATATCTATATTAGCCCATTCAACTTGATGGGATCAGCATCTTGTAACTAGCAAGAAATCTGGCATTATAGAGAATTCAAGAACGTCACTGAAAAGAAAGTGATAGCAAGTTTTGCTTTTGAAACAGGAAGTCATTGAACTGAATTAATTCAATTTGATTCTTTCAAAATCCATCAAGAATGTTCAGTGGCTATAAGTAGACCATCATCAGAATGTTTCACTTGGGGATATGTGCCAATCTTTGAAGAATATTACAGCGCAATCCTCAGCTCCCAGGGCGCTCAACTTCAGCGGCAGCAAAGATTCTGTGCGCCCATGGCAGCCGGGGGTGGCACCTTGGGAGAAGGGGACTTTTGTCCCCTTCCCCCACGTAAGGGAAGTAGCCCTGGAATGGGGTTTCTCGATTCACTGCCGAGCGAGGTAACAGCGTTTGTTTCGGGCAGTGAGCCCCACACGAACACTCAGGATCGACCAGTCTGCTCCAGCAGTCCCATCTCCCTCCCTCCCCGCTCCCTCCCCCAGCACGCCTCCACTTCCCTCTCTGTGCCTCCCGCCTCCCCATCAGTCCTGCTCCCAGCCTTCTCCCCATCCTCCGCCCCTCCCCCTCCCCAGAACTTCGTATCCCCCCATGCCACCACTTAACTTACCACGGCTCGGTGGTCCAAATGACCGCCAAACAGCGGAGCGCAGGTGCCCGTCTGATACTAACCTAGCGCCAGAGGTGCTGGGTTACCACCGGCGCTTGCCCAGCAGTAAGCCTCACAAACGTGTCTTACAGCACGTTTGTGACAACATGTGCCAGTGCGCTGAGCCCAGGCTTGTGCTCATACACTTCAGACTCTTTTTTTTTTTTTTGAAGCATGAAAAAAGGGTTAGTGACAGAAGCCACAGGATTTTTCTGACCCACCAAGTTTTCTTCCAAGGAGTAAAGTTAATAATTAATAATTAATAATTAATAATTAATAATTAATAATTAATAATTAATAATAATAACTTTATTTCCCCTTTTGTTGGTGAGTGGAACTCACAAAGTGTTCTGCTTTTTAAGAAAAATATTGGTATGCTGGACAGAGGCTCTTGCCTTGTGTAAAAGGAAATTTGGTAATGTCCTAACAAAGGATTGACCTGTTTTTGAGTGAAGTCATGCAAGAAAGCCCTTCTCCACGTGAATTAAGGTGATTCAAATATTTCTAAACTGATCTAAACTGAAAGAAATGTGGTGTTTGGATAATTTGATGTCAAATATTAGGCTGTTGAATGTATCTGCTAAGCAAGCTTTGCAGTTTTGGCTGTCCTATTAAAATGAAAACCACACTTTTCAATGGGGAATATCTCAGAATGAATGAATTAGGCAGCAATCCTATATGCACTTACTTGGGAGCAAGTCTCATTGAACTCAGTTTAAGCCCAATCCTACCCAAAGTGCCGCTGTGCGATCCAGTGGGGTCGGTGCAGCCTTCGCTGTATCTAGGACTGGAATGGAGGCAGCTGGATATCTCGTTGAGATAAGGGAGAATTTGTTCCCTTACTCATAAGAACATAAGAACGGCCCCACTGGATCAGGCCATAGCCCGATCTAGTCCAGCTTCCTGTATCTCACAGCCACCCACCAAATGCCCCAGGGAGCGCACAAGACAGCAAGAGACCTGCATCCTGGTGCCCTCCCTTGCACTGGCATTCTGACGTAGTCCATTTTTAAAATCAGGAGGTTGCACATACACATCATGGCTTGTAACCCGTAAAGGATTTTTCCTCCAGAAAATTGTTCAATCCCCTTTTAAAGGCATCCAGGCCAGATGCCATCACCACATCCTGCAGCAAGGAGTTCCACAGACCAACCACACGCTGAGTAAAGAAATATTTTCTTTAGTCTGTCCTAACTCTCCCAACACTCAATTTGAGTGGACGTCCCCTGGTTCTGGTGTTATGTGAAAGTTTAAAGAGCATCTCTCTATCCACTTTATCCTTCCCCTGCATAATTTTGTATGTCTCAATCATGACCTCCCTCAGGCGGATACTCCTTATCAATCCCCTGCAAACTCTATAGGTCTACTTGGAACTGTGCAAGCTTATTCATAGGTGCAGAACCAAGTAGCCCCATGTAGGATTTTCAGGCCTGGGAGCGGGTGAGGATGTAGAGGAGGCCTGCTCCGCCATCCCTGACTCCTCCCAGGCCTGAACAAACATTTTATTCATGTAGAAATAATGATAAAAATGATAATAGCAACAATAATCAGAAAGTAACTCTGCAGTCTTTCACTCACCCATCTGCACTGAAATCCCATCTTCAGAGCACTGGACACAATCATAGCAACAAATCTGCTGCCCCTCACGAACAAGCCTATTCTGGCCAGGATGACACTTCTCAACACATCTGGACTGGGGCACCATCTAAGAATGATCATAGGGAATGGGTGTGTGTGTAGGTATCAACTGGATGGTACAGATTGCTCTAATGTTCATTTTGCTCCATTTAATTACATACCTAGTCCTCTGTTTACATCCATGTGCCTTCAAAGTAACCAGCTATTTTATACCTTTCTCTTATCAGCTCTATAACCAGACCAACACTGGGACTCTTTGGACCTGCACCAGCTCTTCAGCTGGCACAAGTCAGAGGAGACAAAGGACGCCTGTTGGTTGGCTCCAGAAGGGATATCTTCCGGCACAAGTCACTTGTGCCACGTTCCACACCCTCCTTCCTCTGAAACCCGATCTTCCCAAATCTGCCCTAAACCTCCCACCCCTGGCCCCATTCTGCCCACCCTGCTGATTTACCAAGGACCTTCAGAGGATCTTCTCTTTCAATCATGGTGAGAGGGTACCCTTACCATCCAGAGTAGTAGCCTGGAAGCAAGCAGCTGTGAGCACTTCCCAAACAGCTCTTACAATGCTGTAACCGTATTCCACCACCAGGACCCTAGTCCTGGAAGCACACTGGTATGTTAAGATTGGGCCATTAGAGTACCAACCTGTTCATGTCTACTCAGAAGTCATTTCCACGGAATTAAATGGAACGCACTCCATTTTTTCAAAGAATTACATACTCAGCCTCCCCTGCAGTCTCCCAATTCTTGATTCAGAAAACAGCATCATCCTCCCCACCTGCTTGAACCTGGGATTCCACAGGATGGCACTTCCATTCAAGCTGAACTCTCTGCCTGCAGGAGCCTGGGGGTCCATCCTGCCAACACTGATGCCCTTGAAGGAGTGATTGGGGAATGTGACTGTGTTGATGATATCAAATGAACTTGCCAGATCTCCCTGCTGGTCGAGAGAAATTTCCTCCCCGGCACTGTTGTTGAAATGGACGTTTCTCAGGAAAGAATTGATCTGGATCAGAAGATGAGAGTTAGAAAAACAGATAAATAGATGTGTGTGTGTGTGTGTGCGCGCATGCATGTAGACACACATGCCAACCGGACAAAAACAAGTGAATCCAAGTCATATGAACCTTGTTAGCTGCTTGTCAGTTGACTTTGGGGAGAGTCACTCCAGCTGCTGCTTTTGGAAATGTATCTCACACACCTGCTCAGAACTAGGAATTCTTGCTCTCCTAGTTCCGTGAGATGGTATCCAGTGGTGAGCATTACATCATGAATGAAGTTCAGTGTTTTATATTGAAGCAAAGTTGGGAGGGTTTTCTGTTTTTGGGAGAGTATAAAACAGAACTTTGCTTCCAAGAAGGAATTGCAGAATTGAGCAATTGTGGTCATCTGTTCCCATCAGTTCAGCTTCCTACTTTTTTGCTGACTCGTCACTGATGAAACAGCCTGGGAGGTGTGGTACATGGGGACCTTTCACCTTTCTAGGAAGGCCTTTGTTCAAGGTCTTTGTTGCTGTGCCTGGTCTGTGTTCAATATGATCTGGCCTGGCCCAGGCCATTGTGCCACTCCTCCAGTGTGACCTCTCTAACCTACACACCTACATCCTCCCCCCCAGAAAGCTTTAACGTAGGATAGGTATTGGAAGGATATGTCAATACCTGAGTGCTTGGAGGCGGCATGGCATGTGGCAGGTGTGCCTGGTTCTCCTCTGCTGTGAAGCACAGAAGGTAACTTTTCCCTATTTTGATGCATTTAACTTTTCATTCCCTGCAATCTCTGATATAAACCAATTTTACTGTGCATTTACAGCCTATACCTTGGGTTCCTTCATGCTCGACCCCTGGTGGGTCCCAAATCACAGTTTGAGAAACACTAGCCCATACCTTGTGATCATTCATGCTCAGCCCTCTCATGCTCAGTGTTCCCGTTATTTTGCACCATGAGGTGGGTGTTTCTCTAGAAGCCCAATCCTATGGTTCATTTATGACATAAAGAGGACATCTCGCTTTCAGAAATGCCTTTCCACAGCTCACTGACAACGCCCATCTTAGAGACATTGCCACAAACAGCAGCAGTGGTGGCAGATACTTGTGAGGTCCAATCCTATCTAATTCCCCACATGACCAGTGCAGAGGCCCCAGTGCAGCTCCTGCTTAATCCTGTGAGGGAAGTTCTGACTTTCCCAGGATAAACCTGTGCCTGGTCAAAAGGGCTACTCAGACCTGTGCCAGCTCTATATGTGACACACTTCTGTGAGGACGCAGTTGAGGGGATCAAAGCCAGGAATGGGTCAGGATTTGACGGCTACTGCTGCTGCTGAACCCACCCACTTCCCAGTCCCAACCTGCCATACTCCCTGCACCATTGGTATAAGAGGCACCTTTTAAAATGTGTCCTCATGTTTAGGAGATGGCAAGTAACTATCCCTCATCACCCCAGCATGGCATCTTTTCAGTGGCTGTCGCTGGTGCTTTCTCCATGTTTTTGTCTTTCTTTCCAGATTGTGAGCCCTTTGGGGGATGGGGAACCATTCTTTAATTTAGCTGTGTGAGCTGCTCTGTGATTACTTTTTGTTTTTTAAAAAAGGATATAACTATTCTTAATAACAATGATACTTCTGAATAAAGAAGCTTTGGATTGCACTATTGCACTATTGGTTTATCATCAGCTAATGTAGAAATTCATTTATGACTACAAGTACTTTCCACTGCCTTCTGCACATGAATTAGGAAGCAGAATCCAGCCAGTGTTTGTGTCAAAATGCACTTGTGGTTTATTACACTCAAATTGAGAGAGATGGGCAAGATAGTCTGACCTGCCATGGGTGGAGATTCCAGATACTCAATGTAACTCCATCGCTGATGGCTTTTGGCTTGGATCTTGATGAAAACATGGCACGGAGAGCATGTGCGACAGAATACACAGCATTGTAGATCCTGTAGCTCTGGCCAGTCATTTGCATTTCAAACACAGGTGCTGGGAGGCTCCTCAACTTCTCCTTCCCACTGCACTTTGCAACTCCTCTCACAGAGGACAAGGGAAGAAAACATTTAAATGCCAAAGCCCAAAACTGTGGCATGAAAATAGACTGATTGGTAAGGGTTGATTGTCTCCAAGAAATCTTCATATCCTGGCATATCATTTGAGTGGAGGGCAAAGGATAAAGTACCATTGAATGTTTTGGGTGTAAACAGAGCCAGATGTTCTACAGCTGCGAAATCCCACTGAGCTGTAATGATCCAAACCAAATGATTCATTTGGTGGGCCGCTGTGAGATACAGGAAGCTGGACTAGATGGGCCTATGGCCTGATCCGGTGGGGCTGTTCTTATGTTCTTATGTTCTTAAACCCTTTCTATTGGCTTTCTTAATTCATTTTCATTGACCATTAGAACGTTTCGGAAAATCTCCACTGATCGTCCATCCCCGTTAAGAAGAATCACATTGCTTTTGCTTAATAACAGAGTAGAATTTATTCTTTCTCTGGTCCAAAGTAGATCATCAGATGGATCCCAGTAACTCTTTAGTGTTGGAATCATTTCTGTAAACTCAACACAAATGTTGTTCTCCAGGAGCCTAGATGTCAAGCTCTGCAGGAAAATTGCCCCAATTTCATCATCTGAAACAATGACACCAATCCATGTCCATCCTAAGTGCTTAAGGAGATGAAGAATCCCATCATGCTGAGAATTTGCAGTTGGAAGCATGTTATGGAGTAAAGGAAACTGAGTTTTGTCACTCAATACATGGTGAAAGAAGTTGTAATTGAACTAAGGAGAAAAGACAACAGTATATTTAGAGAGGTTTTAGAAACCTTCCTCTCCTCCTGAGTTTCAAAATCTTTCTCCCAATCTCTAGCAAGAGGGAATGTGCCCCTCCAGGTTTCTGATTCAGCAACAAATATTGTGAAATCTGAATGTCCTCTAATGCTTTGCTATTGGCAGAAGTATTGAAGGGCTAAGTTCAAAGTATAGAGAAATACATACATATCTCTCAGTACGGAGAAATTTGAATTCTTTCTACATAAAGAGAAATGTTTAACTAAACACAAAAGAGCACACCAACATACACACAACACTTCTGTATTCATAACAGCCCTTCTAAACAGAACAAAACAACAGAAAAAAGAGTTTCTTTTTCTAATGTATGCTGGTGCAAGTACCAGGTTTTTATCTTGGTTCAAGATTTTTTATCTTTGTTGTTTTGGGGGAATGACCTACAAATAAATGCACAAGCTGGACTGCTCCCTTCATTTCCATTAATCAAGTGCAATGTTCATTTCAAGGAAGGAACATACTTGTGGAAGTTTGTAGGTATTTAAGATGCTGGGCATGTGGATTGTATTTTGCGGGGTGAGCCCTCCAATGACGGCCATCAGCTTGTGTTTCTGGCCACAATGGTAATTATAGCGACACACTGTGAAAAGGAGATTCAGAGTGCCATAAGCGCTCCCCAATGAATTCGAAACATCTGCAAAGGTGATGCGTCCCAGTGTCTTGTTGGATAAGAGGTTGGCATTCCTGTTGATCTCATTTATGGCAAACGTAATAGCAAGAATTTCATGGTATTTCCTGAGGAACATACTGCAATGAGAGTTTCACTTGATTAAGGCACATGCAATGAACTCTTTCTGCTACAGAAACTGTTGGAGTTATGCCATGTAAGAGCAAAACCTGCATACCTCTAAAGGATCACGTTAATGTTTTGAATAATTTTGTTTTCCACATCTTTTTTTTTTAATCCTCTAAAATCCACTCTTTGAGGGCTGTGATGAACTACCAAATTTGATGTTTTTGCTGCAAGCTGATGTCAGCTTATCATATAGCACAGACTTTAAACATAGCTACCTAGATAAACAGACACTGCATCTGAATGTGTGTGTTATGTTTAGATAGTCCCTCAATTGAATCTTAATCCACACTGTGATATGGTACATCCCAACAGTTACAACTTCCCACTACACAGACCCTGAAATTTCCTTTAGTTACAGCTCTGACTGTTTTCACTGAAAGTCTCAGACATGTGAATCCCAAATTGCTTTGTACTGGGTCTTTATAACCCACTATAGAAGAGAAGAGTGTGTCACCTTGTGTGTTGTTACAAACTTTGCAAGTGCCTTCTGCTAATCATTGGCATATTCACTACTTGACTGATTATGAAAATTGCAGGTTGAGAATTGTTCTTCCCAAAGCACATGAAGACCTGCCAGGCTGAAGTAAACATGTTGGATGGATCCACAGTCAAAAACTTCTCTGCACTGGGGAGGAAGTAAAGGTCTCCAGTGCATATTGGGTATGGAGCAGAACGTACTGAAAGAATATCAACTAGCACAAGCGATGTGGGTAAAAGGAAATTGTCAGTGACCAGAAGTTCAGATTTTCTCCCAAACCCATAACTTTTTTTCTTTTTCTTGCATATTCTGAAGACATTGTGTGTGTGTTTTCAATTCCATTTGTCTTCATTATCAGGAGCAGTGATTTTCAACCTTTTTCACCTCACGGCACAGGAGGTGGCGCAAGTCTGAGAAGACCCATAGGGGCCAGCGACCCTTACCCAGGGGTAAAGGGAAAAATTTCACCTTGCCTCTTGTTGAGCTGCTTCTGGCGCTTATCCTGAGCTGGATACAGCACAAGCCTCTTTGCTTGCCTGTTCCAGCACAGGATTGAATTGTGCTTAAGGCACATGTGAAAGGTGGTTGCAGGAGATGAAATCCCACTTGGCAACAAATCAACTGCAGATTAGAATCTTATTGCCAAACTCAGAAAGGAATGTTGTTTTAGTGGATCACATGCTGGAGCTGTTCTGAGAAAATCCACATTCAAATCTCAGCTTAGCCATGAGGACTTCTGAGTAACCAAAGGCCAGTCAAAATTTGTCACACAAATTTATTTCTCAGGCTTTGTGGGAATAAAAGAGAAGCATGTGTGCTACTCTGGGATCCTTAGGGTCAGATATCAGTATAATAGAAATATCATTTGTGGGGACCCCAAGAGAAGATTTCCATTACCCACCCAGTATCCTCTTTCTAAATATGGATATTGAAACTATAACAGTGTTATAGTTCACACAGTGTTCTCACAATCATTGAAATAAAATTTTGAAAATTGAGAGCAAAAGGAAGAAACAATTTACATTATGATTACATGAGGTGCTTTGAATCAAGCTAGAAGAATCTAAATTTGTTGTGCTCATTAAGTTATAGCTCATCTTACTTTGTATGGAATAATATGTTTCCCAGTATATTCATCATCCCTATTATACAAAGATATAAAACTAATATATTCATGTGTGTGTGCATGCACATTCCAAATAAAAACATGGTAACAGATGTGTGTGTGCGCATTCCAAATTAAAAATGGTAACAGATCTACAGGTGGAGCCTATTTATCCGCGTTAGTTCCGCATGATTAACAAAAAACCTCGTTGTGCTAAATGCCATAGAGTTATGCAAATTTGCTGCATCCTGATACTTCCGGATGGAAGGAAACTAAGGCAGCTGTTCTCAATTCCCTCCCCTCCACTCTGTACTCAGCCCTCCTGTTGCCAGCTGTCCTGGTTCTTTCACAGTTGGAATGGTGAGCTTGCTTGGGAAGCCACATCCTCTGTGTCCAAGGCGACCTCCCAACAACACTGCAGGTTCTCCTCCTCCTCCTCGCTGCTGCTGCTGCTACTGCAGCCCTCCCTGGCCACCATCATGGAAGCTCTCTGCCCCAGAGCATTCTGGGACTTATACTCCTTATAACAGAGGCTCTCTGCTCTCCCTCACATGTCTCTCCAAGGCTTCCCAAGGTTTGCTTGGGAAGGCTTGATAGAGCAGGAGAGCCTACATCATGGGGGGGGGGAATTTGGCAAGCACTCCCTGGGTTTTTTAAAGCAATCCTCTCTCCTCCCACTGGCCTCCTTCTCCTGAGCCCTCCACATTGCCAGCTGCCAGCTTCTTTCACAGGTGGGATGCTGAGCTTTTTAGAGTCCAGCCCTATGAGTTTCTACTCAGAAGTAAGCCCCATTGTAGTCAATGGGGCTTACTCCCAGGAAAGTGTGGAGAGGATTGTAAGCTATATCTCATGCTTTGCTTGGTGGGTAGGCTTGCTTGTGCAAAATCTGGGGGGGGGGATTTGGCAAACACTTCCTGGGATTTTAAAGCAATCCCCTCTGTTGCTACAACACCTGCCCCTGTGTGTTTGTGTGTGTGTGTATGTGAGAGAGAAAGAGAGAGAGAGAGCTCCACCTTGCTGTGTTCTGGTTACACAGGGCTTTCCGCCCCTCTCTTCAGCCTCTTTGCTGGCTCAGGGGCTCCAGGAATGTTACTGTTCCTGGAAAGGGGAACCTCTTCCATGGCTCCAGGGCTATTCCCTGCCTGGAATAGACCTCCAACATGCAAACTTCCCCTGCAAGATGCCCCTCAAGGTGCAATGGTGCCACTGCATTGGCACAGGGGAATATGCCCTGAACTGGGCTGTCTGGATCCTATGGTCTATTGTTGCTGCTAAGATAATTCTATTTAAGAGAACACTGTTTACAAAAGGCTTTGAAAGATGATAAATGTTGGAGTGTTTGCTTCTTTTTTTTCTTGAATTGTTCTAAAATTCTCCTGAAAACTGGAGAAATAAAAATTTACAACCCTTACGGCCCAATCCTACCACCCACCATTGTACTTGATGCAGCATGTGCTGCATTTAATGGTGGGGAAGGGCTAGAGCAGGAGCCAGAAGGCCAACCAGAGGTAATTAATAAAAGTTTTATTTACCTCTGGGAAGGGCTTCCAGTTGCCTCTAGGACTCTTTGGACTACTACATAACTCCCCAATGACAACACAGTTTGCCAACACAACTTCTACTGTATGCTGCAGGGGCATTTTGGCTTGCTCCTTGGGGTAAGGGAATACTTGTTTCCTTGCCCCAGGGGATGCCCCAACAGCTGCCATGGGTCAAATTGAACCTGCATTAGCTCCATATTCCGGGAAGGGGGTTAGGTTTTTGTGGGTGCCACTGTTGCCGAACCCACCCCCTTTCTGGTCCCAATCTGTCCTCTTCCTCACCCTGTCACCTTCCTGTTCTGCCCACCCCACCCCATTCCACCCTCCCTTCGTTCCTCCTTACCCTTACACAAACTTACCAGTGGCAGCGGGTGTCAAGTCCTTGTTTTTACACAAACCCAGCCACTCATGACTTGAGGCTTTGGCACTGTCATGGTTGCAGCAGCCATAAAACTATGCTGTTGGAACACTCATTCCAGCAGCATAAATGGCCCTTAGGATTGTGCTGTCAGTGTGTTTGAATGCGGCTGGGCAGGTTCAAGTGGGAGGTGGCAAGATGAAAGTAAGATGACAGTAGTGTTAGGATGTTCCTAAATCACTGCACTGCGCTGCGCTCCCCTCCCCATGCTTTCAGCAAAAGCAGCCAGGTGGACAATAAGGAGTTAGTGGTGGCAGGAGGGTATGCACTTACTAACACACCTGCAAGCAAGAAAGGGGGGACAAAATTGGGGTGGAGTTTCAGCTGGCATGTAAACTAGAGGCGGGTGTCAATGCCAATGCTGACAAGACAGATTTGCAAGGTTTCAGGCAGCAAGTCTGCTTGCTTCACTCCAAACGCATTCACAGCTGTGATTTACTATGTAGTACTGCAGCATTGTCCCATACAAATGTGATCCCTGACTGGGTAAGATCGCCTGTGTGAATCATGTAGTTAGGCCAAAGAAGAAAGTGGCTGAGCAGCAAAAACCACAGGAAACAATGGGGCTGAACACAATTTTTAAATGGTGAATATTTCCACAGAAAGTATTAAAAAAAAGAAATGCCATATTTTTAACATTGTTACTTTCAATCTGAAATTTGGGAATTCTATCACAGCTCTAATTCTACTGCCCTCCATCCCATTAAGACAATTCCTGCCCCATGTCTGGCAAACCAGCATTCTAACCCACAATGTCCTCTTCCCATTCAAGAGCTGCAGCTTAGAAATGGTGAGATTCAGCTTTACTCATGTCAAGGTCACTGGATCCAGCTATAAATTCCAGGAGAAGCATCTGTGCTGAGTGTAAATCAGACAGGTCTTAACCATTCCAACCTCTGTAGATTCAAAGTGTACTCCAGAGAAATTGATAACTTCTTGCACCCAGTGGATTGTAATTATTATTATTAATAATAAAAATATAGCACCATCAATGTGCATGGTACTTTACATTTGAAGAGAAGTCCTTGCTCTGAGGAGCTCACAGACACAATAAGAACAAGGGACTTGATTGAGGAAGGGCACCGAGGAAACGTCCTGTTTTGGACATCTTTTTCTCAAATAGTAATTTCATTCCAAACCACTTTGTGAATTATTTCTGAAATGTGGGACACTTTCAAAAGTGGGTTGTATCACAAACATCCTCTGCTCCAAGAGTGAAACTTGAAAGTTCCACAAGGCAGGCAGAAGCATATTTAATATAGCTAATATAGAGAACGGAGTCTTGGCTTCACAATATTGAAGCAGAAAACCCACAATCATTTGGATTCTGTGAATGTAGCTTTAAGCCCTCCCCATGGCTTTCCGGAGTGCCCCTTGCACATCCTTGTTTCTCAAGCTATAGATGATCAGATTGAGCATTGGTGTGAGAATCCCGTATAGCACAGGCAAAATCTGATCCTTCTGCTGGGAGTATGTGGAGTTGGGACGGATGTAAGTGAAGATGATGGTGCCAAAGTAGATGTTGACCACAGTCAGGTGAGAAGCACAGGTAGAAAAGGCCTTGAGACGCCCTTCCTTGGTGCGGATCCTGACGATGGCCGAAACTATATAGACGTACGACACCAGAGTAACCAGAAATGAACCCATGATCACACCTCCACCCACCACAAAGGTCGCAATTTGATTGGCCTGAGTGTCAGAACAGGAGAGCTGAAACAGGGGTGGGATGTCACAAAAGAAGTGTCGGATGACACTGTCCCGGCAGAAAGACAAAAGGGACATCATGCCAGAGTGCACACCAGAGTTAGCCAAGCCCAGAATCCAGGCAGATGCTGCCAGCCACACACACATTTTGGGGTTCATGAATACACCATAGTGCAGTGGGTGGCAAATGGCAGCATACCGGTCATATGCCATCACACCCAGCAGGAGGCATTCAACGCCACCAAAGGAGATGAAGAAATACATTTGGGAGAAGGAACCAGCAAGGGAGATTCGCTTGTCCTGAGAGAGATAACTTATCAGCATCTTGGGAACAGTGGAAGATGTGTACCCAATGTCCACAACAGAGAGATTACCCAGAAAGAAATACATGGGGTTGTGCAGTCTGCTGTCCAAAGCGGTGATGAGAAGAATGAGAGTGTTTCCACCTAGGGCCACCAAGTAGCAAAGGAGAAAGAGACCAAAGAGAATGAGTTGGACCTCTGGGTCACTGGAGAGCCCCAGGAGTATAAATTCAGTAACAGCTGTGCCATTCTGCACCATCCGATGTAGGGGCTCCATCTGTGAGGGAATATTAAATGGAATATTTGTCAAAAGGTGGCACATCGAATAGAGGGTTTAGCCACACAAATACAAGCATGACAACAGTCAAAGCACAACAGCAGTTTTTTTTAATCAATAGAAAGCATTTGTGCTGCCCCATTCCTTGCTTTCTCTCTCTCTCTCTTTCCAGCTTCCTCTTCCTAATGAACTCTCAGAAACTCACAGAATTTATATACCTGTAACTTTTCAAGAGGAAACATCAGCTTTCATAAACTCCAGTTCCCAGGACTATGGGAATATCTGATCCAACCCCATTATAGTGGAATTTGGTGGGGGGTTAGCCTACCTCCGCAGCTGAACTCCATTCCCTGCTAACACTAAAAATGCTTTTCTCCAACCACCACAAATTAAGTATTTTTAAGCACATCATCTTCCCTTCTGATTGTAACAGTGTTGTATCAGGGCAGGGGTACATCCAGTGTTACAACCAGAGACAAAATTTGGATGCACAGATCAAGCTAAATATAACACAGAACATTTTTTTCCTCAAGATACACTTTTTGGAAGAGAGTTGCGATTGGATCTCCTAATATTTGTTTTTAAATTTAAAGTTAACAGATTCTAGATTTGTCTGAAATAACAGATTCAGATGAAATAGTGCTTATTCTTTATACTCATTCTATCTCTCCCCCCTTGGGGCAAATAGCCCTTACTCTGCCATGTCCCAGAAAACCCTCTTATCATTGCATTATCAAGGTAAGGAAAATTCCAGTTCTAGAACCATATAATGTATTAAAGGGAGGCTGTGGGGGGCATGCACTGGATCCTATCCCCTTTTCTGCAGCCTCCCCACCCCCTTTTCTCCCTAAACTTCCACTAGTGAAATTGCTAGTCTGAGAAAACCCACTGAGGAGCAGGAGGCTTACAAAAGTGTCAGGGGATTAAATCTCCTTTTGCCTCTGAAGCCTCCTGATTTGTCCTCCCCCACTGGAAACAGTGTGGCCAGTTTTGGCATGGCTGCACCAGTGGGGGGGGGGGATAAGAATAGAATTGGACTCTAATAATAATAATAATAATAATAATAATAATAATAATAATAATAATAATAATAATAATAACAGGTATTTATATACCGCCTTTCTTGGTCTTTATTCAAGACTTTATTCAAGGCGGTTTACATAGGCAGGCTTTATTAAATCCCTTATTAAATAGGGATTTTTACAATTTCAAAGAAGGTTCTTTTTTCAAGAACGACTACATTCAAGGTGTTTCATTCTGATCTGGCTTCACATTCTGGCCTCCATCCTCCCACGCTCAGAGCAGATGGAATTGCTTGGCTTCTGCTTGTCAGCTGCTCCAAGGTCACACGGTGCCGGTGGCCTCGAACTGGCGACCTTGTGGTTGTTACCTTCAGGCAGACGGAGGCTCTACCCTCTAGACCAGGGGTGTCCAAACTTTTTGGCAGGAGGGCCACATCATCTCTCTGACACTGTGTTGGGGGCTGGGTGGGGAAGAATTAATTTTCATTTAAAATTTGAATAAATTTACATAAATGAATATATTAAAGATGGACTCATATGAATGAATGAAGGTCTTGCAATAGCTCCAGGCCTTTAAAAGTCCTGGCACAAAGCAAGACCACCCTTTCCTTCGCTGCCACTATTGCATCACAGACATGAAACAGCAAGCAGTGGAGGAAGCCCTCATCCCACAGCTCACGCAAGAGGTCGAACAGTTGCCCTCATGCTGAGAGCAGTTGCATCGGGCCAGTGCAGACTCCAACAAATCTCCAGAGGGCCAGAGGCTCATTGGAACCTGGGAGCTCCTTGAGGGCCGCATTGGGAGTTCTCGAGGGCCGCAAGTGGCCCCAGGGCCAGGGTTTGGGCACCCCTGCTCTAGACCAGACCTCCTGCCTGGTGCAGTTTAAACGCATTGCGTTCCCTTCGCAGCACTTTGCCTGGAGACAGGCCAATATAGGCTGGAGTTTCTAGCTTGGTCCAGTTTCTTAAAATACTGGGCCAAAGTGTGCTTCAGGGCTGACCAAAATCCATTGTTAAAGGGGTTATTGACTGACTCGCTGTTGTCTCCTTGCTTAGCTCTATTCAATAAGAATATTAGACAAATGGGTCTCGAGGAAGATCTGCAAGGAGCTGCTACACTTGAGATTTCTAACAGGCTCTTGATAACAAGACTAACAGACATAGAAAGGCAAGAGATTTTGGCTGCAGCACAAAAAAAATGTTCACCCCTAAATTTCCATCTTAACAATACCTTTGGTCTACAAACAAAATAATTGTCCTTCTTAGAGTGCCCCTTTGAAAGGAGGGCTTTTACATTAGCCCGATGCAACTGTGCTGCCTTCTAATGACCTACTTGGTAGGTTTAGAAATGCCCCGAAGGAAGAACGATTTTGCAGTTGTGGCCTCAGAGAGGTAGACTCTCTTCCACACATTGTTCTGCATTGTGCTTTTAATCAGGTGCTCAGAGACCAGTATCTCCCCTCATTGTCAGGAAACAAAAAAGGTCTCTCTGAGATCACCTCTTTACAACTTTTGCTGGCAGGTGAATTTGAATTTGTGACCCTTCCAGTTGCTAAATTTCTACATTTGAGCAACTTGAAGCGGGCTAAGTTGCTGGTTCTAAGCAACTTGGAGTAACTGTGTAAGCAAACTGGTGTGTTTTAACCTTTATTTCTTATCTCTCTTTTAATATATACCTTCATACATGACTGTTTGGAGATATTAGTTGTAAAACTATATGCCTAATAAAGGTTTGTTGTATGTTGTAATAGAATTGGACTCTAAATGGTGCCGTTTAAATGAAATGAATTATTACACTCTCCAGAACTTGATAGAGATACATATTGGAACAAGTATACAATGCTGACACATTCAAGATGACTTCGGGCCCCATCCTATTCAATTTTTCAGTGCTGGTGCAGCTGTACCAATGGGGCATGCACTGCGTCCTGTGATGGGGAGGCAGTCACAGAGGCCTCCTCAATGTATGGGAACATTTGTTCCTTTACCTCAGAGCTGCATTGTGGCAGCACCGGTGCTGGAAAGTTAGATTGGATTGGACCCACAGAGATTTGTTTTCTGCCTCTGTTAGCCCAAGCCTAGGCAAGTCTACTCAGGAGTAAGTCTCATTCTAGTTGATGGGGCTTACTCCCAGGAATGTGTGGATTGAACTGCAGCCTGAAATATGGGTTTGGGGACTTGTAATGGCTATTGATAGATATATTTTTCATGAATGCATCTGAACTTTCGCTAGTGGCTGTCTCCACTGAATTTGGTAAATTCATTATAAGAACCTGACACCATGCTACTAATTCTTCTCCTCCTAGCCTCTTCCCCACAAATAATTAACTGCATGTGGCATATCTGTCAGAGGAAAATAATGCATCACTTTCCTCAAGCACAGCATTGTCCAAGAGGGGAACTCCAAGTTCTCCCTTTTCCTCCAACATGTAAACCTGGCCCACGCTTCACCTTTGAAGAAATCACAACTGGGATGATGCCATTTGTAGTGGAGAATTTTGGTGTGAGAAAAGAATTCTTATCTCTTCCTTACCCATTGGTTTCCCCCTGAAACTTCCCCTACCAGTCACCTTTCTTCAGCCCAAGTGCTAAGCTCTTGTTTCCTCATTGGATTGCCACTTATGTAGTTGGGGGATGGATGGACGGGACAGGTCAGGGGGACGACCTTGTGGCCTGCTCCACCACATTCTTATATTGCCCAAAGTTCTCCAGTTTAGTGTGATGGGAAAGGAGCTTGCATGCAGCTGCAATTATATTTTAAAACTCATCTCTGTTAATATAAGATTAAACTGTGGAGTGTGATTTGAACTGGTGACTGTGAGGTGTGATGGCTCACACATGCAAGCTTCACTGCAGCCATCAAGCGGGAAACATACATGTGTGAACTAGTTGTTGGACTGAGGAAAAGAACTGGTTTCAGATCAAAATGCAAATTTTTATGAGTTTTCATTGAAATTAGCTGCTAACATCACTTGTTTCATCTTTACTAATGCAATACATCTCCGAATGTCTTCCTGAGGACAGTGAAGTCAACAAATATTTAATCATTTCATGTGCTTAAAGATCTGGTCATAACTGATGACGGAAGACCGGAAATTAATAATGATAATGATAGAATCTTGACTAGAGCCTGAATTGTAACCTATAATGATCTAGCTAAATCCTGAATTGTAAGCCCAGCATAGGTTGCAATAAAGTAATAAAATAATGAGGATGTTGTTCATCACACATGGTATTTCAATTATAACCTTACCTGCTCAGTATTGATCTTTTTGTTTTATGCAGTAAGTAAGCCATTCTGAAGCTCCATCCTAGAATATATCTCAATAAAAGAGAAATCCTCTTAAATTGCCAAGAGCAAGCTCACCAATACTTCTCCCTCTGGCTTCTTCAAGCCACAGCTCCAAATTGTACAGTACACAGACCAGGCTAGGTAAATATGCCAGTGTGATATGCCCAGGGGAATGATTGCTACATACTATTTTGATTCTTACAGATAACATTATTTATTCCTTTTGGGAATTCAAGAAAGAGTATTTGGTAGAGGTAGTTTAGCACAAGATACACAACATTTGAGGTATAGAGGAACATTCATAATTATTTTCTTGGACATATTGCAAGTCACAGGATGATAAACATAATCTTAAAATGCCACACTCTGAAGTCATCATAACATACATTGAATCAGGACCAGGTAATTAACATTCCCTCTCTGATAGCTGAAAACATCTATTGTTTAAAAAAAGGCAACTATGAAGTGTCCATCTCTTGTGCTTCCCTTATAACTCCTTGCTATTAAAAAAGGAGCAAGTGAGGAAATTGTAGCTCTGTAACTTTGCGCAATGAAAGTGCATTCTGGATGCATTTGTATGTCTTTCACACTAGTAGGCACACACAGGCATATATAAATATGAAACACATAATGTTCAGAGAGATGGTGCTGAAGCAACAGAATATACATAGAGTGGCAATTACCTGACACATGGCAAGCGTTTCCTCCTCACTAGAGGATGATATTTATGCTCAGATGGTCATTTAATCACAAATCTGCACCATACATTAAAATGAAATATGGGCAAGATAGAAATTCTCCTTATGCTGTGGACAATGACATTACGTTGACTAGTTCTTGATGAGGTTGAGTTCCACAGGAAGGACTAGGTGCATAAATTGGTAATGCTCCTGGAGCCCACCTTAATCCTGGATAAGCAGGTGTGGGCCATGGTTGGTCTTCTAGCTACACTTGTTCCTGTCCCAGACAGACCTTGCCACATGGTTCAATCCAAACTAGCATCAGGCCAGCGCACGCCATTTATGGCGGTGGAAAGGTTTTCTGCCACTGTAAAATGGCGGATGGCTGTGAGCTGTGTGCACTACGAATGGCAATTTTTCCAAGTGCTGTTGCAAGAGGTGGCAGCACTAGAAGGAAATCACCAGATTCAGTTGTACCTGCTGGTACAGGTAAGCATCTGGTGGGAGTGGGGGGAGGAAAACGGGAAACAGGGTGGGCGAATTAGGAGCATTTTGGGGCAGGCGGGGGTATGACAGGAGCAGCTCCCCCAATAACCTAACCCCTGTTATGTTCCTGACATGCCCCTTTAGATAAACAACTTGTGAAGATGAGAGGAACATTGAAGGCCCTCCCTAACTTTTGCAAACTCATACCTAGGTCAAACAAAAATCACCGGGAGATTTTCCATCAATCTTTATTATGTTTTTTTAGCAGAGGCCTTTACAAATGTATTAGTGTTTCAACAATTAGTACACAGAGTTGAGCACATATTTTGTCCTTAGGTCAGAAGCAGAAGGAAACCAACAGGTGACCAATAAGACCTTATTCCAAGTTGCACAACAGCCACCTCCTACCCTGTGCTGGATACAGCACAGGCTAGTCAGCCTTCCTGTTCCAGTGCAGGATATGGTTGGGCTACCCATTGACTGTGTGTCACATCAGACCTTCTTAAGACATTGATCCCATACTTATAACCTGTTTTTCCCAAGCGCTCTCCAAAAGGCCCCCTGCACTTCCTAAATCTATAGGTCAAGGGGTTTAGCAGGGGAGTAATGATGGCATACAACACAGAAACCAGGCGATCCTCTTCCAAGGAATGGTTCAAGGAAGGACGTATATAGGTGTAAATGATGGTGCCATATAAGATGCTCACCACAGTGAGGTGGGAAGCACAGGTAGAGAATGCCTTGATCCTACCACAGACCGTGTGGATTTTGAGCACTGCAGAGACAATGAGGATGTAGGAAAGAAGAGTCAGGGAGAAAGGCACAATAATGACCCCCACAGAGATAGTGAAGTTCATCAACTTGACAAGAAATACATCAGAGCAAGAAAGGTGCAGAATAGGAGGAATGTCACAGAAGAAATGGTCAATTTCATTGGAGTGGCAGAAATCTAGGGAAAAGATTAATGCTGCATTGACAACAGAATTGATGTTGCCAATAATCCACGAAACCGCCAGCAAAATGCCACGGATGGGCTGTCTCATGAGCCGGGTATAGTGCAGAGGGTGACAGATGGCTGCATAGCAGTCATAAGCCATGGCTGAGAGAAGTACACATTCTGTGCCTCCCAAAGTGACAAAGAAATGCATTTGGAGAGCACATCATATGAAGGAGATGGATTTGTCCCCTGATAAGAGGTCCCACAACATCTTTGGAACTGTGGTAGATGTGTAACAGATCTCTACAAAAGAGAGATTCCCCAAGAGGAAGTACATGGGAGTTTTGAGGCGTTGGTCAACTCTGATCAATATAATGATGACTAGATTCCCTGCCGAAGTCAACAGGTAGACGAACAGGCCAATAGCAAAGAGAAGACTCTTGTTCTTTGGATCAATAGAGAATCCCTTGAGGACAAATCCTGTGACACTTGTTTGGTTTTGTATTCCTTTCAGATTGATGGAGTCCATCTTCAGCCAAGATACTGTAACATGCTAGGCAGGAGGCAGCATCACACTTTATACTGTTAATGCTGGAAATTTCAAAAAGATGTTTAAAAAATAAGATATTTATTTGTTCCTGCTTTGGAAATGTAACAGAGTTGAACCACAGGGATTCTAGAGGAAAGATGAAAATGATACCATATTTTTATTTATTTAAAATATTTATACCCCACCTTTCATCTGCCGGAGCAAATGTCCAGGGCAGATATTGTGATCCATCTTTCCAATATGGTCATTCAGATGAAATTCTTTTTCAGCCAGACAGCCTCACTGAGGGTGAGAATTCTGTCTTTACAGAAAAAGACCTTGAACTGCTAAATACAGAAGTAAATTAAGGTGATCACAAAAACTCAAAATTTTCCCATCAGATAAAAGTATATCAGTTCTGCTTAAACCAGAAAAGCTCTCATCACAGTACAAATTTCAACAGTTACCTTAGATAAACTGCACATGCAACACAAAATGTTTTTTTAAAACTACAGCTGCAATCCATTGCACACTTTCCAGACAGTAAGCCCCATTGTAGACCAGAGGACTTACTTTGGAGTAGACAAGCATAGGGTTGTGCTGTAAGTAAGTTTGCTAGAGATACAGGAAGCATCAAAACAAATTCAATGTCAGAAAGCAATTACAGAATTTCGTCTTCTCTGGCAAACGTAGCTGCAAACCTTATCTGACTGGCATGTGAATCCTGATATTGTTTGTTACCTGCCAATGATAACAGAGCTTAGGCATGCTAAGGAAAACTCTCTCCCCCCCCCCTTCTTCTCAGACAAATTCCCAAAAACTCTTTCCCTTCCAGGCTCCCAGGACAAAGGCACCTCCCACAAGAAATGTGATTGGGGTACACACAGGGATATGAGAGAGAAGAGGCCACTGCACAAGTGTATAGGAGACATATGTATCATGAGGCATATATAAGGCATAGAAGCAAACCCCCCCCCCCCATATTGGCAGTAGGTGAGCAGCACATTGTCAGATAAATTGCATAGCAGGAGAAAAGGATTGGAATAGAGGAGAATGCCTGTGGGTGAATCCTCTTTCATGAACACAAAAGTGTACTAGTGCATTCAAAAGAACGGACCATGCCACTAGTCTTCAAAACTAAGGCAATACATGCTTTCCCCAATGAATCAAAAAGTGCCCAACACACTATCAGGGGGATGGACAAGGTTGCCATGGGGGCGATTTCTGTGTAAAGTTTGGCTCCAGGGCATCCAGCAGCCTGGCAGCAGCACAGACTGTAGTGACCAAAGAGGAGAAACTGTAGTCCCAGTGTGTATGCCCCTCATTTACAGCAATAGCATACTTTGGAATACACACACACACACACACACACACACACACACACACACACACACACACACACACTTGAAGCCTATGTGTCTGCCTGAATGTAGCCTTTCAACAGCCTCTGTAAAAAAGAAGCAGAAAGCATTTGTTTCAAGGATGGTCAATAGTTCCACTAAGAGGTGCCTACTCTGTGTTCCTTTTGCCCTCTTTGCGCTTCCTCCTCTTGAATCCTGCCTTGCCTGTTTCGTTCTTGCATGCCCTTTGCTCTGTGCTCAGTTCTGGTAGACCACTCATGTCAAGATCTGGCTGTTGACCAAGAAAGTTCATAAGGTGTTAATCTGGAGGCAAGCAAGGGTTTCTAACTCCTGGATGGTGCAGCAGCCTCCTGTGAATTAAAACAGCCCCCTTCACCCCCCTTTAATGATGCAATCCTGGGGATCCTGTCTCTGCCTTTACCCCCTCCCCTGAAAAGGCTTAACTCGGGAGGCAGAACCTCTGCCATACCATTTTATGCCAAAAGTAAGTGGGTGCATCATACCTATTAAAGGTGATCCTTCTACATGTGCACACTGCCCTCTTTCAGTTGCTTGGCCTCTTGTCCCTTCTCACACTCTTTCAAGTTTTTCTCTACCATTATAGGGTTAAATATTTGTTGGTTTAATGAAAATGAAAGCTGAAATTCTTGGAAGAGTGACCTTATAGTGTCTATTCTTGGGAGATTGACAGAAAACTGAAACTGTACTAAAGATGGGAAATCCTATATTCAAGCTCTTAAAATCGTCAAACCATCCACAGAAGGTTTTTCACATTCAGGACACACACTTCAGTACCTTTGTTGGCATATTAAAAGTTTACAGAGAATGAATAACATAATAAAATAGAACAGCTTTGGAAATGTTAACTTCAAACTTTGGCCTTAGAGACTACCACTAAAAATTCTGCCACCAGTTTGGTAATAGGAGGGGAATAATCACTGAGAAGAATTGGGAAAGGATCAACACGGGAAACAGGAAGAGAAGAAAGAAAAGAGTCAAGTAAGTGGACCTGAGGTTGTGATGAGCATTGCACCGAAGAAGGATATGATCCAGAGTATCTGGTTCATCTGAACAAAATAGACATAATCTATTTGGACGAGGAGTTTTAGAGAAGCTCCCTTGATGTAATGCCGATGGAAAGATATTCAGTCTCGCCAGCATAAAGGTCCGTCTTTTACTAGGGATGGTAAGTTGGGTAAAATAGTTTGCAGGATGGCCCAGAGAAGGGGACAAACAAAAAGAGAGAGGTGAGCAGGTTGGATTTAAGCTAGACAGTAAAGTTGCGTATTCTTGCTCCCAAAGTTTAAGTTTAATGAGATGATGCGCTTTTTGAAGGTCCAAATCAGCTAAGAGTTCAGAGAAAGATCTAAAGAAGATAGTTTGGCATCAGTGAATTTAAACCAGTTGGATGAAAAAGAGTCTTTTAATAGATCTAAGAGAATATAATTTGAATGGATATTAAGATGGAGTCTAAGCCAAAACTTAAAAGTGGAAGTCCAAGCTACAGTAGTGGGGAGATGAATACCCAGTTCCAAAATCATGGTGGACAGCCTAATTAGGTTTGGAACTCCAAGAATTCTTCTCAAAAATTTAGCAGCTACTTTGTCTATCTCCTGAATAGCTGCTTCAATCCAAACAGCTACTCCATAAAGCAATTGAGGAAAAACTTGAATTTGGAGAGCATGAATGGCAGCAGGGATGTACTAGTTGCCCTTATAAAAATGGAATCAGGTAATCGCGTTTTAAGATAGCAGAGCTGAAGAGATAGCAGATCTACGATGGTATAGCCAAGAATGTTGATAATGAAAAGTGATTCCTAAGTATCTGAAGGATTTAACTTGTTTCAATATTAAGTTATCAATCCTCCAGGGGGATGGAGCCCAGGATTTAGAAAAAACTAAGATCTTTGTTTTTTCAGAATTGATCGACAATAGATTAAGAAGACAATATTCTTGGAAGGAGATCAGCAGTCTACGAAGACCTAGCTTGTTAATAGATAGTAACACAGCATCATCTGCATATAAAAGGATCGGAATAGGGGAACCATTTAGAGAGGGATCAGAAATTCCTGAGGAAGGGAGAAAAGAGGAAAGATCAGCAAGATAAAGGCTGAATAGAAAAGGAGCGAGAATACATCCCTGTCAGACACCCTTGCTCACCGGTATACTATCCGACACGGCTGCGACAGGTGTTAGAAGAGTGTAATTGTTGAATCAAAAAGAGGAGACAGGGGTCAATCCCTCATTTAATCAGTTTCCTCCACAAAATATTCCTGTCAATAGAGTCAAAGGCACCTCTGAGATTGATAAAAGCAGAATAAAGTTTAGTGCCATGATACTCAGAATACTTGCTAGCTAAAAAGGAAAGAGTAAATATATGATCTATTGTGGAGGATCCCGGGCGGAAACCAATTTGTTCCCTGCTTGGGAGACCTATCGAATCAGCCCAGGATATAAGTTTGTTTAAGACATACCTGGAATACAACTTCCCAATAAATGAAAGGAGATAGATTGGCCAATAGTTGTTAGGAGAGGCCGGGTCTCCTTTTTTAAAGATTGGTACTATTACAGAGGCTAGCCAAGTAGCAGGGATTAAACCAGATTTATTGATGATTGTGAATAAATTGGACAGAGGAGTAGACCACCAAGAAGGATTATTGGTGAGAAACTCTGTTGGAATTTCATCCGGGGGCTTTCCCAGGTTTCAAGGAACTGATAAGCTCCATAATTTCAGAAGGCAAGACAGGTGGCCATTCTGGCAAGTCGGGAGGGCATAAAAGATATGTAACATCTAGATTCAGTGCAGAGAAGACTTTTAGAATAATAAGTAGTCCAAGTGGAGGGAGAGATCAAAGAAGGGGGTATGTAACTTGACTGGGAGTGAGTGTGTGAAACCAAAGACCAGAAAAGCTTATGGTTGTTAGAATGCATCGCGTCATACGAGTCCAATTTTGGGGGGCAAATACATGTTTCTTATAATCAAAGAAACTGCCACATGTTTTTTTTAAATAGGAAAAATGCTTTAAGCATTTCTGGAGAAGGATCACGGGATACAGAGTGAAAGAATTGCCTAACATATTTCTTGGCAGTCCAACACTCAGCATCAAACCAAGAAGGAGAATGAAAGCGTGTAGTCAAAGCTCGAGGCGATCTCAATGACTGAACCAGCGACTGAGTGAGCAACTCATAGAGTGCAATAGCAAGGGAGGGCGATCAGGTCACAGATAGCTTTGAGTAAAGATCCATAACCTTCCTCGTTCTGGTCCAGTTTTGGAAAGCCTCTCCAGATTTAGAGGACCATCTAAGGCTGCGAGATATATAAGTAGGAGAAGAGTTATGCCCCTCAAAAGGAGGAGTGAAAGATAGATTCACAAGAATTGGCAAATGATCACTATCAAACCGTTGATCGACAATCAAATGTGTAATAAAGGGGAAAATTTCTAAGGAAGTAAGGATATAATCAAGGACACTAGCCCCTTTATGAGAAAAGTGTGTCAATCTGCCTGGGATGTCATTTGCGAAGGAACCATTTAAAATATACAAATTAAATTCAAGACAAAGATCTACCAAGTAAGGAGTATAGGCATTAAAGGAGGGATCCATAGAAGATCTAAGTCCTTGGAATTCCGGGGGAGTAAAATCTTCTAAGACCCAGTTCATATATTGAGCTAGTGCTACATTATCAGGGCCTAACCTAGAGTTAAAATCTCCCAAGAGTAATAAAAACACAAGGGGGTTAGTCTTGAGATAGTCAAATAGAAAGGATTTGACATTATCCCAGAACGAAAGCCAATCTGGGTGGGAAGGTGGGACATATATATTGAGGACTAATATTTGGATGTTGTTAGTTAAAAGAAGGAAAGCTTGAAAAAAAGAGGACAGTGTGGATAAAGAATTTAATGAGAGTCTAGATGAAGAATTTAAGAAGCAGCAAAGGCCCGCACATGGGCGGCCTCTTGTGTTAGTTTTAAAGGCAGGTAGGGAATATGAAATAAAGCCTGGCATATAAAGAGGGCTTAGTGACCATGTTTCTTGAAGAAAAATTAAATCAAAAGATGAAAAATAACTTAAATAATCCGAGTCCATGGATTTATTTCTCCAGCCAGCAATAGTCCAAGAAGTTAATTAAAAAGGGGTAGCTGGAGGTGGAACAACTGGGACAGAAGTGGATAGTCAACCAGAAGGATTGGGATTTGGTGAGTGGTCAAGTGATATAATAGAAGATAAAGAGTCAATAGCCACAGGCTGACTACAGTTTGTAATACTGGATACATGCGTGGATAATTCAACTAATGGATGGATGAGGGGATTAGGAGAAGGAGGCCACGTGGAAATAGGAGAATTGGGTAGGGTTTGGACTGTATCAGTAATCAGCAATGGTCCTTGAAGGTCAGGGCTTGTAAAATTAAAGTTTAAAGGGGATATGGATTGGGTTGTTGCATCCACTAACAAAAAGGAACCAGAGTGGGAACAATTTTCCACTATACAATTTGGGTATAATGAAGTAACAGGATTACATGTTGGAGAAGATGGTAAAGAAGTACATTCCTCACAGGCATAAGTGAAACTGGCTGAAGAAGGTGAAACAATGGGTTTAGTCAAAGAATTTAAAATCACAGGAGAAGTTTTAAGGTTAAAAACAGGTGAGGGTTGAGCTGAATTCTCAAAAGTCTTTCCCTGAAGGTTAGGATCATCAGTTTCCATTTGAAGAAGGGAAAAATCAGAAGCTGTTAATCACTCCAAAGGATTGGTCTCACCTACTGAAGACAAAGGTGTTTTCGACAATGGTTTCTGGTTAGACGATGAAGGAAGTGTCGAAGTCCTGGATTTGTGCTTACAGGGAATAAAAGAAAGGAGGCTTGTAACTTGGGTATTCCTGAAGTGTCTTTGGATAAGAATCCCATGTCTCCTTAAGGCTCCTGCACGCCGGAGCAGCAGCTTTGGGAAGTGAATGGAAGAGAAATCTAACAGGAACCTGTCTGTAGAGCTAGTTGGAAATCTTGATCCGAAGATCAATAAAGGAAAAGGTTGTACCTAGTAGAGTAGCCAGATGTTTCTTGACTGGCCTTAGTTTACTCCAATCAAAACGATTCCCTCCATGCCGAGGAATTGTAATTGCAATGCAGTTTGGTTCGTAAATCAATTGAGCAGGTTTACTCTCATGAGTCAGTGAAACTGAGTGCTTACATAAGGGATTTGCATACAGTTTTTTTTGTTCCATGTGGCAGCAAGGAGCACTTAACTGCAATGAAGGAATGGTGCGTTGCAGTTCCTTTAAGAGTCCCACTATAGTCTCAGTTTGAGAAAAAATTGTGCTTACCGTGCAAAAGGTTAGGAGAGAATGTTGAGATTGCAGCAGTAATAGATGAGAATGCTGCAACAATAAATTCTCCAGTTCATGCCATTTATCAGCTCCATAAGGGGATGCAGGAGGGTGCAGCTCCTTCCTATCGGAGTTGTTTGAAGCAAGGGGTGGTGTCGAAGAAACTGCATGGGGGGAGATAAAGGACTTGATAATGCAGCTTCTGCTTCTGAGAGCTGAGGCAAGGAGAAAAATGTCTCCAATCAGGTTTGTTTAAGGTGGGGAGTTGAGTCAGATTCTGCATCCCCTGGAGAAAAGGTCCTTTTTTCCCATTAAATTAGGAAGCAAAAGGTAAAAATTCAATGAAGAAGGTTATTCACAGGTCAGAAAATATGAACGAGTTAATCATCCAGCTGAGTCTGCTTCTTCTTTCTCCATCTCCATCTGCTATTGAACTCTGATGAAGACACAATCAAGTTTTAACTGTTGTTTTTTAAACCCAGTCCCAAGAGCTATCAGTCCCCAGGGTTGACAGCAATAATTGGCAATAGTGAAAGGAACCCTCTTGCATTGACACAGTGATTCTTTGAGTACAGGAGGAACTTATGTCAGAAATAATGAACCACTCTCATGACTTTGGAAGTTAATGAGACTTTGGGGGATTGAGTTTGTTAGCAACTGCTTCAAGGGACTATTGTAAATTGAGAAGGGCAGCATTTGACATGCCACCTTAGGAATCAGGAGGTCTTAGGCTGGCCCTGGAGTAGTAGGAAGTACATACTTTATGTCAAACTAACATTGACAGCTGGTCCCACCCCTTTTTACCAGAAATCCTGCCACCTAAGGGGGTTCAAGTGACCCCTCAAACAACTACTCCACTGCCCCCCACCACTGGGGAGGGTTTTTGGGGCACCCCGACATTTGGTTTGGCGGGGAAATGGAGCCGCCCAATAAAGTGTGGGAAAGGGGGTTCATGTGACCCATAAGAACATAAGAACATAAGAACAGCCCCACTGGATCAGGCCATAGGCCCATCTAGTCCAGCTTCCTGTATCTCACAGCGGCCCACCAAATGCCCCAGGGAGCACACCAGATAACAAGAGACCTCATCCTGGTGCTCTCCCCTACATCTGGCATTCTGACTTAACCCATTCCTAAAATCAGGAGGTTGCACATACACATCATGGCTTGTACCCCATAATGGATTTTTCCTCCAGAAACTCGTCCAATCCCCTTTTAAAGGCGCCTAGGCTAGACGCCAGCACCACATCCTGTGGCAAGGAGTTCCACAGACCGACCACGCGCTGAGTAAAGAAATAATTTCTTTTGTCTGTCCTAACCCGCCCAACACTCAATTTTAGTGGATGTCCCCTGGTTCTGGTATTATGTGAGAGTGTAAAGAGCATCTCCCTATCCACTCTGTCCATCCCCTGCATAATTTTGTATGTCTCAATCATGTCCCCCCTCAAGCGTCTCTTTTCTAGGCTGAAGAGGCCCAAACGCCATAGCCTTTCCTCATAAGGAAGGTGCCCCAGCCCCGTAATCATCTTAGTCGCTCTCTTTTGCACCTTTTCCATTTCCCCTCAAACAACTGCCCCCATTCCCCTCGACCACTAGGGAGGGATTTTGTAGCACCCCGACATTTGGTTTGGTGGAAACAGGAGCCCGCCAATAAAGTGTTGGAATGGGGTTCATGTGACCCCTCAAACAACTTTCCCTGTTCCCCTCAACCACTAGGGAAGGGTTTTGTAGCACCCCGACATTTGGTTTGGTGGGAAAAGGAGCCTGCCAATGAAGTGTGGGAAAGGGGTTCATGTGACCACTCAAACAACTCGCCCCATCGCCACCGACCAATAGGCGCAGGTTTCATAGCTCTCGGACCACCGTGTGGAGCCAATGGGAAAAAAGGGGGGAGTTGGAACAGGTCTGGACATGTCCTTGTATTTAAGGCCCAGGTCCTTTGGGAGAAACCCAATCAGCCTTTGTGGTTGCTGTTGTTTCTGCCATGGCCTCCCCTCTGAAAAGCTCACCCGCTTCGCCTTCTGAGATGGAGGCTCCCCAGCTGGAGTGCGAATCCCCTGCCGGGGAGGAGAGTGAAAATCACACTGTGGTGGTGGTCAAGATGGAGAGCCCCGAAGAAGAGAAGGAGAACGTGCTGCCTTCTGTGGGGGGGAGACCCCGGTCAGACCTGAATCGCCTAACAGTAGCGCGCTTAGATCAGTGTTTGAGAATCTTCCCTACCGGGCTTCAGGCTCTGAGTGATTGGTGGATTCTCCTCCGAGGAAGAAAAGCCGCTGCTGTGAAATTGATGTCAGTGGTGAATTTCGTAGGCGATACCTATGGAGCTTCTTTTCAAGCTGGCTTGGGATGAAGAGACTGTGCGTTTTCCCCCAGCCAACTGTGACTGCGGGTTTGCGCTTTTCCACTCAGTGTCTGAGTATCCTAAGGCTGCAGCAATTAAGATTGCGCAGGTAACACTTTTACGTTTACGGATGATCCTCATTGCAACTGTATTAATGGACTAGAAATTAAGAATGTTTTTTTATATTTTTTTAAAGGAGAAAGAATGTCCCGGATCTCCAAACACCCGGAAGGTTCCAGGAAATCAAGAAGAAAAAGGCCATACAAGTTTCCGTGAAATTTTAGGCCTTCAGAAGACCCGGGTGGAGCATTTCACCCCCAATTGCCACTCAGGCGCTATGAAATCACTGATCAGAGCTACAGTGCATGTGATTCTTAAGCATTGCTATAAGGGGTATTTACTTGACTGTTGCATTGGATGTAAAATTAAATCCAAGGAAGAGGAAGCCCACTTTTGCAGAAAATGGAGTAATTTTGATAGATTAGGATTCTTTGAAGTTGTGTGTCAAAGAATCTATCTGAAGGAAATTCTGAACACTGTGATTAATATAGCTTACAGTTTTCGGTTTTTGCATCTGACCGCCACAACCGTTGATTATATTTTAAGCCTGTTTGCTAGCATGAATATCTTTGCTGACCTGCTGGTTTGGCTTAATACATTGGTGAACGGGGAGGATTACACTTACCTTGAGTATGTATATACCGTGGTTTCTAAAAAAAAGTATCAAAAGTTTCTTGCAAGAGGGCACTGCTGTCTAAGTGTTCATGACAAGCGAAGGAGATGTAAGAAAACCTTTGTATGATTTTTAAAAAAATAAAAGAAAATGGAAGACCCACAACGTATGTTTTTTTTGAGGGGGAGGAGGGAGGAATGAACCAATAGGAATAGGCTTTCAGGAACATGTCTGGGCATGTCAGGGCATGCCCCTGTATTTAAGGCCCCAGCCCGAGTGTAAAAAAAATTAAAAATAAAAATGGAGACTGTAGACGGGCAGTGCTTGGGTACAACTATCAATTTTTATAATGCCATGGATCCGCATAGTAATTCACTTGAATGGGGTACACACATGGATGATTTAATTGGAAAGGTCCCCTTGGAGAGTGAAGAACCAGAGCCCTGTATTGGACCTCCAGAGGGGGTTTTATACAGGGGTAGTTCTCTGCCTGACAGCCAGGAAAGTGAAGTGGATTCAGCACCCTATTGGACACAATCCATGGTTAAAAAAAAAAGGGGGGAAAAGTGTTTTTTTGGGGGGGAGGGTATGGGATGGTTTCGATATCGGGTACATGGCGTGGAGTGGTAATAATTTGCAATTTTCTTTTTTTAAAAAAAATCAGATGCATGAACTAGATGTTGCGCCACTAGATCGGTCGGGTGATGGGGATACCGGTGAAGATATCTGGAAAGTCCCGAAGAAGACACCACAGTGGTGTCCGTGCATGTCTGTATGTAAATTTCACAGGGGGTTCTAAAATTGCATGTCTGTATGTAAATTTCACAGGGGGTTCTAAAATATATTTTTTAATGAAGTAGACATCTCAACCAAAAGCCGAGTGAGACATGATTTTTTGTCTTTATCTAGGAAATTGAAGAGGATTTTGGGTGTATGACTCTCAGTGAGCCGTTAGGCTGTTCCTGCTTCTTCTGTGAAGAAGAAAATAAAATAGAATTACGTTATCTGATTCTGCGCATTTCTGTGCTAACTGGAGCCATGGAAAAGCATGAGGAAATTTTAAAAAATATATATTATACACCTGGGGTGGTCGGGAGCTTTGCAGGGGTAAGCACGCTCTTTCGAGAGGCCAAAAAGCAAAGTAAATCTCTGACTCAAAAACATGTTCGGGACTGGCTTGCAGAGCAAGATGCTTACACACTGCACAAACAGCACCGAGTACGATTTAAGAGAAACAAAACGGCTGTTTCGGGAATGGATGCGCAGTGGCAGGCTGATTTAGTGGATATGCAACAGTTTTCTAAGTACAATGCGGGACACAAGTACATTTTAACGGTGGTGGATATACTTTCCAAATATGCATGGGCCAGAAGCTTGAAAGACAAATCAGGCAGGCAGGTGGCATCCGCTTTTCAACACATTTTCAAACAGGGGAGAATACCACGCAAACTGCAAACTGATTCTGGTAAAGAATTTCTAAACCGTACTGTGAGAAAACTATTAAAAAAACACGGCGTCCATCACTTTGTTACAAGGAATGAGGTCAAAGCTGCGGTCGTGGAACGTTTAATAGAACATTAAAATCAAGAATGTGGAGATTTTTCACAGCAACAACACTTTTAGATACAAGGAAGTGCTACCGCGACTTATAAGCAGTTATAACCACATGGTGCACAGAACAACCAGGGTTCGACCTGTGAATGTGAACCACTCCAGTGCAGGGGCTGTCTGGAAAACAGTGTACGGAGATTGGGTTAGAGGGAGAAAAGAGGTTTCTGTGTTCAGAAAAGGAGATCATGTGAGGATCTCAAAGCTCAAGGGGGTATTTGAAAAAGGTTACGAACAAAGCTTTTCCAGTGAGATTTTCATAGTTGACCAAGTCAGCAGCAAGGGGGGAAGACCCGTGTACAGCTTAAAAGATTACGAGGGAGAGAGCATTGCTGGGACTTTCTATCCTGAAGAATTACAGAGAGTGAGGGCCAGAGAGGATAGGGTTTACAGGGTTGAAAAAGTTCTAGCTACGAGGGGAAGGGGGAAGAAAAAGCAACACTTGGTGAAATGGTTAGGGTGGCCTGACAAACTTAATAGTTGGGTCGTAGACTCTGAACTGTGTGAAGCTAAGTAGAGAAGGGGGGAAATGGCGGAAAACGATATTTACATCACCCTTCCTAGCAACGTCTGCAATAAAATATTTGAGCAGAACAGCAGTGCTGCCTTCACGATCTGTCTGGCGCGCTCCCTGGATCTGCCGGGGGAGTGGGAAGTGGGGTTAGCGGAGATACAGTACCCTCACACCTGGGACACACTCACAGACGATAGAAAGTTTCAAATTGACGATGGAAGGACAGAATGGCTATTCACTCTTCGGAGGGGTTATTACGCTTCAGTACCTGACATACTGGATAATATGAACAAGGTAATAAAGAGTCATATAAATCCACCACCTGATACATCTCTGACCTATGATTCTGTGGATAGGAAGGTCTATCTTATTGCCCCGTCGCTTCATAAAATTGAAGCAGAAGCGGAACTGTCTTATATATTAGGGCTGGCACAAGTTTAACCACCAGAAAATCAACCTTCACTGAGGATATTACCGGGGGGTTTAGCACCCTGTAGGTTTACACAGACATTATAGACCACCAGGTTGTGGGGGACTTTTATGTGCCTCTGTTGCGATGTGTTCCTATTCGTGGCGAGAACGGTGAACGAGTTACGGTGACTTATGATAGACCGCACTATGTCGGCGTATGCAGGGACCATATAGACAGCATCACCGTGGAGATAAAGACAGACCAGAACAAAAACGTGTCATTTCGTTTCGGCAAAGTGGTTGTGAAGCTACACTTCCGTCCCAGGAAAAACAGGATATTTTAAAAAAACATGGTCCTTCTAAAACGATACGGGGACCCAGCCCTTTTTACCAACTACTACAGGGTGCAGGCTGGGCATGGACTTCAAGGATTTCGTGGAGCGCCTGTTATGTATGGAGCAGGGGTCAGAGGCATATTCCGAAGTCTTTTTCGAAAGGCGGTTCCCCTTTTGAGGAGGGGGTTAGAGATTATTAAACCGCACATTAAATTAGCTGCCAGCAATATTACCCGGGATGTGGTTGGAAACGTTTCTCAGGCCAAATTGAATAAAGTTATACCACAGAAGGGGTCGGGTCTGATGTATGTGAAAAGAAGGAAAGCGGTTAAACGAAAAGCATCACGAGCGCTGCTGACAGGACCACCCCGTCCCTTTAAAAGAAGGGCTAAAAGTCGAAGAACTACACTGAAGAGAAAAGCTCGGAAGCTGAGGTGCAGAAAGAGAGTCCTCTCTAGAGACATATTTTTTAAAAAAACGACCATGGCTTTTATTCACGGGTGCTCAGAAGAGTGTACATAATCCGAACTAGACCTGTTCCAAATAGCCCCTATGCAGACCAGCATTGAAGGAAACGTTTATGCGGAGGTGCCTCCGTTGACGGCTGTGACGGAGTCTTCATCATTGGAGTTTTTCATCACGGGAAATGGGGAGGATTATTTGGATTTAAACAACACTCTACTTTACCTGAGGTGTAAAATTGTAAAAGAAGATGGGGGTAACATTGATCGACAGGCAGAAGTGGCGTTGGTGAACTACCCTATCGCTTCCATTTTTAGTCAGCTGGACGTGACCCTGGGAGACAGACTCATCTGCCAGAGCAACAACTGCTATCCCTATAGGGCTTTCATCGAGTCTGTGCTAAACTACGGCGAAGACGCACTAGGTAGTTCTGATGTTTTCTTCTCCTGGGGAAGGATTTTTCAGTTGCTCTAACTGGTGGCTAGGTACAAGGAACATTTTTTCAGTGTGTTCCATCAACGGTTATGTAAAAGCTCTGCAACTAGGGGGAGAGCTATGCTTAACAAGGGAGCTAGAAACCCTCCAGATTGATTTACCAGCTGCTTCTTTTTTCTTAATGATAGCCGTTTATTACTCAGTTTTCTGATGAGTGAGCGGTTTTTTCTCAGTTGAGAAATCTGACTGCCGGATAAGGGAATGTTACCTTTTAAAGTGTTGAGTGCAATTTCTGAGATAGCCAAGACAAGATCGTGAGGAGCCGTGCACAGAATGGCTTTTCTCTGTCGCGGGGGGGCCTTGATAAGCAGCTGTAAAAGGGGTAGATTTCTTCTCACACAGATAGACATGTTGCCGTGAGGAGGACGCGCTTACATTTAAACGCCCTATGGGTTAACTCACTTGCTTTTGTAAAGGGCTCCAAGTTTCTTTTTTTTCATAGTGTAGACGACCGGCCAGTCTGGTGGGAAAAGCCCCGTCCTCAATCTGAAAGACTCAGGCGTAGAAGCATTTAAGTCTATCAGATACCCATAAGGTTTTGCAGTAGCATCCTGAAAACTCTCTAGAAAGAACTGAACGTTTCCAGGGTACATCTGGCGTGCCAGTGTAACGATCTGTAGTTTGTCCCTGGGGTTTTTGAAGAGCACCATGTATTTTGCGTTTAAGGAAATGGTGCGATTGGATTTTCCCTGGAAGAAAATGTTCTGTGTGATGAAAAAATACTTAAATTACGATGATGCACATACTTGGTAAAAACATCAGCGATCTCAGTGCTGGAAGAAGCAGAGGCTATGAGGTCATCCACAATAACAAGATTCACTTTATTTGGGGGTAATATTTCATCATCATTAAACGTCACAGAGAGCCCCTCCATAAAACGTATGTGGGGGTACTTCTGAAGGAGCTCCTTATACATAGGCTGCCAGCATGCATAACACCATACAATATTTTCAGGAACAACAGAGAGCACAGTATGCGCGTGATCCAACATGTTTTTTATAAAATACGTTTTCCCGCAGTTGCTAGGCCATGCTAAAATGGCCAAAAAAGGGTGTTTCCACCACACATCCATCTTAATACCCGTAAGGTAGAGTTCTGAAGTCTTTCAGAAGGACCCTCTTATCACATACAACCCTTAGCGTCTTCTTCAGACCGCCTGTTTCGATACGCCACATCTTTTTATTTCTCAGAATGCCCCTCTGCTGCAGAACAATATCTTTAGACCCCGTTCCATAGTCCAGAACCATCTGTTTCAGACTATCGAAATGGACCCTTTCAGAATTCTGAGTGTGGAGCGTAATGCCCTTCACTCTCATGTAAGACCTTGTGGAGGACAGTCTCAGGCCGTAGGTCTTTGGACTAGCTGACACAAACTCTGTGATGCGCTCATTTGGGGGAATCTCATTTGTCAGATCCCCTAAGTAGTCTTCTTGGGGGGGATGCCAGTCCCCCTCACGATGTACAAAAATCACAGAATCTGTGTCATGGTACAAGCACCTGTCACCCAACTGTTCTAGCAAGTTGTAAAGTCCTAATCACGCGTATGCGGTTGTAAAAGCCCCTATTAGTACATTTGTTCTCCCGGACCGTGTGTACCTGTCTCTTGAATTTCTCCAAGACACAGTGACCGCCTCGTTGTCAAGAATTTCAAACCCTGAAATCTCATAGGCAGGTGAGAAGGCATACTCCAGAAGCTGAGTAGGGTCCCTCACGATGCTGCTGTTCAGCAAGTTAGAGCGCTGAGCAAATTTTCCCCACAAAGAATTTAAAAACAACTTTGCTATCTGGCGCTTTGCGGGGTTCACCGCGATCTTTTGGGGGCGTAATTCAATGCTCTATTTTTCACGATAATCAGAGATATATTGTTTCTTCTTTGCCTCATTCGTGCACCATGAGGGATAGCCCGTGGCTTCTTGTTTCTGACGTAGATTCGCTAGGAAAATCCCATATCTCTGAAATTGCCAAGACCCTGTACCCCTTTTCCAGGGCTTTCATCACCTCAAAAGTGCACCATGTGCCTATGATGACATGTTCCTCATCAGAGTGACGGCAGGGTTCCTGCTGGCCCATTTCTGCACATTTCTGGCACAAAGGGAACATGAGCTTCCCCCCCATCCTAACCGGTAATACAGGGGAAAAGAGTCCTCTCGGGGGGAGCACTTTCATTTTCATGACACCAAAATAGCAAGACAGGGGCTTAAAGTTCTTGGTGATAATTTCAGGATGCTCCAAAGGATATTTCTTTGTTTTGTTTACATAAGGGTACAGGCTCGTGAAGTCATAATAACATATTTCCTCCCCCTCTTTGGGCTTGTAATAGAGGGTAATGGCGTTTGTTCTCCCACCAAACAGAGCATCTCTAGGTTGCAGAGGTTGTGGAGGGTTTATTTCAGATAGAAACGCTTTAAGCGCTGCATCACCGGCTAACATTGCCCTCCATTCATGTTCCCAAATGGTAATGATCTCAAACCCCATATCTTTGATCTCATACTCCCTACGCTTGGTCTCATAATAAAGCATACGTTTGGTTGTGTTCCTGAGGGGGTTTATTTCCGTATCCTTGTAACAAATTTGACAGCCGTGATAAAAACACCCGTAAAATTCAAAAGCTGTCGGTTTGCCCCCAATCACTGCGTAGCCATCCAGATAATATTCTCCTGCCCGAAATTCTCCCCCTTTCAGAGTGTGTCTGATCTCGATGGATTTTTTATGCTCCAGATACATCAGCCATTGTATAGCCGCAGAGGAAAATCACTTTTTTATCAAGTCGTAGTTGTCCCATGGTAGAATAACGATGGCATTGCTTTCTAAAAACATGTATCTAAACATGGCCATTGCGACGCTAGCTATGGTTAAGTATTGAAACGGATCCAGTCTGTCCCTCCCTCCCGATTTAGTCATCCGTAGGATCTCATCCCTGAACAACATGCAGGCCTTCCTCAATATTTTTACATCCTGTTGGCAGTAATGCGCTAGCTCTTTCTGGAGATTAAAAATGCTGTTCTTATTTTCCTCATACCATGTGAGAAAATCTTTTTTCTCATCAGGCATCATGGTGTCATACCCGTAAAATTTCGGGTGGGGGAGAGGGCCTTGGTAATCCCAGTTTTCAGCAGTGTTAAAAAAGTGGGGAAAATATCCTTTACAGCCCTCAAACCCCAAAGCCTTGGGAAGTTTCCCAAGCTTCATGGGGAGGAAGTTTAAGCTGTCAATAAATTTTAATTTCATTTTTTTCACCGTCATGCACATAAGTTTACCTCCCTGTACAATAAGTTTCACCTCCATCCTTTCCTTCACCAGCTGGTTTAAGATAAAGTAGCTATCATACCCCTTTGCATTGTGTGCCAGAAAGGTGAATCCTTTGAACTTTGGGGAGATAAAAGTTGAAATGAAATCTGAAAGAGAGCCTTCGCCCTTAAACTCCCAAGTTTTCCCTTCCTTTGTCCCCATCGCATATATATAATTGGGAAGGTGAATTCCTGTCTCCTGAGTACACTCAAAGTCAAAAAAGATATACTTGTCTGAAAGTTCAGGTTCCCTAAGAGGGGGAATGTAACAGAGATGGTCAGGTAAAGGAATACTGAGACACTCCAAGCACTTTCGTGGCTTGCATTTGTGTCTTAACCTCCACATTCTTCACACAGCCGTTTAGAGAAACGGTCAATCTCCTCTTTTGCTGCTAATTTTTTATGGATATTTAAACAGGTCCGAGAAGGGCATATCAGTCTGCAGCGTTCACACCGCACCTCCACCTCCCTGGTACACTGTCTCCGTAAACAAAAATGACAGCAAAACCTACAAGTGTGTGTATGAGCATAAGGAGTTCCACAGATGGTGCAGTATTTTCTAGAACCAAAGAATCCTTTCATGTTTAGAATACCATAATAATGCTCATTGTGTAGCAGTAGAAAGTAGGACTTATCATGTATAAGTGGGCCCGATCTGAAGATTTCCCAGCCTTTATCACCATGTAGGACAACCCCTATATTCACTTGTAAATACCTTTCAAATCTCCTCAGGTCTGATAGTAGTATTTTTTTATCAGGGGCAATCCCAACTGCTGCATACAGCTGTCTTGCCATCTGTAATAAATGAAAATCAGTATACCCTTGGCCATTTATGATTGCTAAGAGACTCCCCCCAAAGCAAAGGTTGCTGTCCTCATTATTCAGGTCAACAAGGTGTTGTCTTTTCTTTTCTATGATCTTGCTATAAAGGACAGTACTTAGGAGTCTTTGATCCCTCCCACCCCTGTTTCTGATAACAGAAACAATGAGACGCAACAGACCATGGAGATGAACTTCTGCATTGCTCTGAATGAGATTCCCTATGTTAGCAAAATATGATGCAGTGTCCAGAGCATTGATGTGTCTCCTCAAGGAGAAGAGGGGGTTATTTAACCCCCCTCCTTCAAGACTCCGGTGTACTAAGTCCTCCTCCGGATCTATTTCGCTACGTAATTCATCCAATAAATCCTGTATTGAATTATGGCTTGTTCCACCAACAAAGGGTGACTTAAGCGCTCCAAGTTTACAAAACGGAAGGAAAAAGTGTATCGGGAGACAGGTAGTCTTGGAGCATGCCATTCCCAGCGACCCTCCCTTTTCAGGTAGACTCTTGGTTCAGGCTCCTCCTCCTCCTCCCCCCCTGTAGTGTTCATGGTGGAATAACTGCTATCGGACACAGGGTTTGGATTGGAGGAATAGCCACTATCAGAATGGTCTTCAACCATATCAACACCTGCATCTGGTGCAGGAACAGGTGGCCCCTGGGGGATGGGAGAAAGCCCTATATCATCATCATCATCCTCTGAATCAGAGGAGTCCTGTGGGGAGTGTGGGAAGCCTGCCCCAACTTGATTCACCCCTGCAACAGGTAGAGACTTGTGTGGTGTCTGGCTCAGATCCCCCTGCAGACTATCAGGATAGATGTGGAAGTTTTTAATATTTTCTTGAAAAGAAACAAGCATCTCTTTATCAAGCCCCTTGCCATGAAACAATGAGCACCAGTGTTTTTTTAACTCTGAATTCCAGTAGCTAAACTGAGCTGAGAGTTTTCTCTCCTTCTCAATAACAGAATTCATACACTGGTTCAATAATCCACCCAATTCAAAACATTCATCTGAGTCAAGGTTTCTGGTTTTCTTCTGTTTTTTCTTCGGAGCAAAATCTTCAGATTCACTTTCAGACAAGGCAGCAGCAGGACGCTTCCGGTCAGGGAGCGGTCTGCCTGTGGGAGTGACAGTTCCTAGAAAGATATAAACATTTTTTTACTGAATGGGGAGACTACATAACTGAAATAGGCAATTTATTATCATAAGAACAGAGCATAGGCCCCCACCTAGTCCTGCGACCTGTATCTCACACCAGGTAAAAAAGAGACTCCCTTGCATAGTCCACTTCTAAAATCCTGGATTGTAACCCACAATGGATTTTTTTTCCTCCAATCCCCTCTTATAGGCATCCTGTCCCAAGGAGTAAAGAAATATTTTTTTGTCAAATTTAGTGGATAAATTTATACAAGTGGTTACCTTTCTGGTTGGCAGTAGTTGCTACATTAGAAGTGGAAGGCACCCCTGCAGCTTTTCTTTGAAGAATATTTTGCACAGGTTCAGTATTTCCTGAGTGTGAGAAAAACCAAAATTTAAAAGCGCTAGAAAATAGTGGCAAAGGATTTCCCATTATTATTAATTTCCATATTTTGTATTTTATTCAAGCTGATCATGGATCAGTGGTTACCTTTTTTGTGACTGTCCAGAGCAGGTGGTTTGGACGTGCTAGGCTTTGGACTCAATGGAGATGTTCCTCGAGGTCCATTAACACCTGCGTGATTTTGCACAGGTTCAACATTTCCTATTGTGGGAAAAAACCAAAATTTTAAAAGCAATTTTCTTTTTTTAAAAAAACTGACCTCCATTAAAAAAGGCCTAGGATTACCTCCCCCTGTGCTGGGTTTTGCTGACCCTCCAGCAACTAAAAGAAAAAAAGGAAAATATTTTTTAATTTTTTATTGTTATTAATCAGGTTCATTACCTCTCTTTAAATGGTTTGTGCAACCATTGCAATTGGCTGAAACTAAATTTAGCTGCAACAGCATGGTTTCCTACAACTGAAATAACCAATTTTATTTTTTTTATAATGTCTGATTATAGATGTGCAATAAAAAAGGGGAGCAATAACAGAATTTTTACCTCTTTTGAATAGGGCTGGAGATGATTCTCCTTCAAAAAAGAAATAAAACAGTAAAAATAATTATGGATTATGTAGGATACCCAGTTTCTTGATTATTAAATAAAATATGAGGTAAAGTAACACAAACCAGAACTGCTCACTGAGTATAACCCATCAGAACTGGGGGGGGGGGGGTTAATCTGGTACTTGAAGGAAGTCCTACAGTTTTAAAAAAAGAAAAATAAGGAGGGTCACTTTACTTATTTTTTTTAAAAGAGACTCAGGAAACTTAATTTAAAAATATGCACAGTTTTACCTTTTCGAAATATGAAAGGCTTTTTCTTACAGTTTGAATTGTCACCTGACTGCCTAGGGGGATCTGAAAAAACATAAAAGAACCATATTTTTTTTTTGCTTGCTCAGTTTTTATCTTAGAAAGGAAAATAAAAATTCAACTGTGCATATACCTGGTTTAGCAGTTGATTCCTGCAGTGCCCCCAGAAACAGCACTAAATTTGAAACAGAAGACATGTAAATGTATCTTGTACTTTTAAAAAATTATTAGGAAACTGCTATTCTTTTTTATTCAAAGTACCATCAGATTCCTGTGAAATAATTGGCTCATCTTCCTCTGACATTCCACCACTGATCAATCAAACAATTTTTTTTTTTTTGCACTGTACACCTGAAAAAAAAAGACAGACAGACATTTTTTTGCCCTATGGTCAAAATTCAAGACAGCCCCCTCAACCCTTGAATAAACCCCTCAACAGATTGACACAAGGAGGGCAGTCAAATCCCATGAAAAAAAGGTGAGGACCAAGCACCCTCACACAGACAAAAAATTCAAGACCAGAAAAAGAGAGAGAGAGCTAGGATTTTTTTTTCAAACTCCTGTCAATACATAACCCCTGAGCATGCACAGAATAAAAAAAAAAGACATCAGACCCCACAAAAAATCCAGACATTTTGTCCTAATGGACAAAATTTCAATACATGCTTCCTAATAGGATCATACACACACACACACACACACACACACACACACACACACAGAGGGACAAGTTTCACACAGACAGGCTGGCTGGCTGGCTAGTACAAGAAAACCAGTTCAGGCCAAGAACACTGTGGAGCATGAGCCACTCTGTCCCTGAATAAATGCAGCAAAATTCAAATCTAACAGTCACACAGCACCTGCAGTACTGAAAATGGTACAATCATACAAAATTGTGCAGCCAGTGATATAGGTGTAAGATTTTCTCAGACCAAGAATGCCCCAGAGCACATGCAGAGTGGAAAATACAAACCTTGAATAAAAGCAGTCTATTAAGATTCTGACATACAGATAGATAGAGAGAAGCAATATTTAATTCTATCAGATTCACGTACACGCCCCACACATACAAATTCCAAGGCAAAGGAGAGAGAGAGAGAGCAATATGCTTACCAAAAGAAAGAAGGCTGCAGTTCTTTTGGAAGATGTTCTGACACACACAATAAGGTGTCCCCTTTTATAGGAAAAATCTCTGTACCCCTCACATCTGGACATTCCAATTAGTTTTTTCTTCCCAGGCCCATACAATAAACAAAAATGTTGGTAAGTTAGTATGTTTTTATTTTCACACCATAAATCTTAAAAGAAGTCACAGGTGTTGGATGTTATACACGTAAAAAACAGACCCCAAATTCTGCTTCCCATGTCAAAAAGTTTGAAAAATTTCCAAGTTATTGGAATGCAATAGTCCTGGATTAACCCCAGTTTTTGACCTGTGTCTGGTTTTTGCACGTGAAAAAAAACCAGATACAGATTCTATTCCCTGTCTCATGGAATATAAAATAGTTGAAATTGTTTTCCCATATAGAAAAGAGATGTGTCTGATCAGCTTCTGATTTTTCAGTCCTTTTTTTTTTTGGTGTAACCCCTATGTGAGCAGGTTCTATTCTCCCATGCCCCCCAGGCCCATGTCTTCTAAATTCATTGGAATTAATCCCCTTGTAAGCAACAGAACAGTCAAAAGTTCATATAAAAATATAATATTTATTCCTAAACATACACATTTTAATAAGCAATCCCTCTCTCACCCCCATTGTCTTCTACATTATGTTCATTTTCCCTAACATGCTTCCATGCAAGCCCTGTAATTATTTTTTATTTCCATACATACATACATACACATAGAACAATAATAAGCAACCCCTCCCTCACCCCCATTGTCTTCTACATTATGTTCATTCCCTAACATGCTTCCATGCAAGCCCTGTAATTATTTTTTATTTCCATACATACATACACATAGAATAATAATAAGCAACCTCTCCCTCACCCACATGTCTTCTACATTATGTTCATTTTCCCTAGCATGCAAGACCTGTATTTTATTTCATACAATCAGATATTAATAAATCAGCCCACCCGCTCATCCCAGATAAAACCAAAAAGATTTGGCTTTGACCACTCTTTCAACAAAAAAAAGAAAAACACGGTCTTGCGGTTGAAGCAGTTTAACGGCTATTTTATGGGGTTCAGATTCAAATTTATATACATGATCCAATAATGACATAATGTATTCAGGAAATTCCTGCTTGATCTCAAGACAACCTAATGAAAATGCCATACAGATACACGTGTGCAACAGACTTCCAATGTCCAATTTCTTCATAACCCTGCGTAGCATGTCTCGAATAAACTCCTGAGTCCAGTCCAAGCAAACGTGGGCGTACTGGTTTGGGGCCTTCGTTCGACATCCCTCACAGGACACCTTGAGAAATTTTGATACACAATACTTCACAATGGTGAACAAACTTGCCCTCAGCAAACTTTTCGTGATTCTTTGTCGTGTTTGTGATGTCAGATTTTTGTTCTGTCTGTCCAGCGGGAGAACCCCTAAAATGTTTTGTAACGTTTTGAAAGCGTCTTGCTTCACATCCTTCTTTGGAATAGCCTACAGAAAAAAAAAAAAACACAAATAAGTATTTTTGATTTTACATTTCAGGCAACACACTCACGTATGCACTCAAGCACAATGATTTACCTCTGCTTCAGTTTCTCTAGGTACAGGTGGTTCTTCCATTGCAAATTGGTAAACCAGGTTCAAAGATGGAAACGGTAACATGTCATCCTCCTCCTCCTCCTCATAATGCCTACATTTTTGCTTCTTCTTCATAGGTGCCTGCAGTAGGCTTTGAGAATCAGTGGGTCTGTCTGGGGTCTCCCCCCCTCAGAAGGAAGCACGTTCTCCTTCTCCTCGGGGCTCTCCATCTTGAACAGTTTACGAACGTAGTTTTGAGAATCCACGAGTCTGACCGGGGTCTCCCCCCCCCTCAGAAGGCAGCACGTTCTCCTTCTCTTCTTCGGGGCTCTCCATCTTGACCACCACCACAGTGTGATTTTCACTCTCCTCCCCGGCAGGTGATTCGTACTCCAACTGGGGAGCCTCCATCTCAGAAGGCGAAGCAGGTGAGCTTTTCAGAGGGGAGGCCATGGCAGAAACAGCAGCAACCACAAAGGCTGATCGGGTTTCTCCCAAAGGCCCTGGGCCTTAAATACAAGGACATGTCCGGACCTGTTCCCACTCCCCCCTTTTTTCCCATTGGCTCCACACGGTGGTCCGAGAGCTATGAAACCTGCGCCTGTTGGTCGGCGGCGATGGGGCGAGTTGTTTGAGTGGTCACATGAACCCCTTTCCCACACTTCATTGGCGGGCTCCTTTTCCCACCAAACCAAATGTCGGGGTGCTACAAAACGCCACCTAAGTGGTCGAGGGGAACTGGAGCAGTTGTTTGAGGGGTCACATGAACCCCCTTTCCCACACTTTATTGGGGGGCTCCTTTTCCCGCCAAACCAAATGTCGGGGTGCCTCAAAAACCCTCCCCAGTGGTGGGGGGCAGTTGGGAAAGTTGTTTGAGTGGTAACTTGAACCCCCTTAGGGGGCGGGATTTCTGGTAAAAATGGGCAGGACCAGCTGTCAAAGTTAGCTTGACATAAAGTATGTACTTCCTACTACTCCCTGGATACAGAACAGAAATGGTGAGATTCAGCATTGCAGGGATCACAGCAGCAAACTGTCAATCATGCAAATTCTCCTAGGCAGGAGGGGTCACAGAAACAGGAAGAGTGTTATGGAGCAAGCCCTACGCATGCAAGGGATATGATAACCTTGAAGCTGGCCTGGGAAGGGATCTGAGTTGCCTGTTGTCCCAAGATGGGAGAGAAGAAGTGAGGGCACTTAGAAGCAATCCAGGGAAGTTGGCTGATCAACCTGTGTGGCTCCGACTTCCATAAGTTGGTGGTGATCTGATAGAAAGGGGGGAGGGGATGATGTAGTGTATGCATACTACAACATTTTGGAGTTTGGCCTCTTCTAAAATTATTTCAGTTGGAAATTCAAAACACAGAAACAAAGGGGGAAGGATATATATTGGAAGGAGGAGTGGTTCACGCATCTTGCAGAATCAGGCTCACATTTTCTGTATGTCATCCCGATAGTCTGCCTGAATTTCCAGGCAGAAATAGGAGGCCAGCGCAGAGGGTGAGTAAAGAAAAACTCACTATCCGTCCCCAGTGGTGGCGCAATCCTGGAATGGAGCGGAGATTGGACAGGGGTGGGCAAATTGGGCACGGGAGGGGTTGGGATTGAGCATGATACCTGTCAAATCCAAGGTCCCTTCCTGGGCCTGATCCACCTGCATGGACTTGTGCGAGTGATATCACTGTCACAGGTCCAAGCTGACCCATTGAGTCTGCTGGGGCTTATCTCAGGGAAAGGGGACAAATATCCCCTTACCCCAAAGGTGACCTCCAGCAGCCAAAAATCTCCATACCGGTGTCACTGCATCACCGAGCAGGGATTGAGCTGCCCATCACAATTCATTTCAGTGGTGCGTATACAAGATGATTTTCTTTGGTCACAACCAAGTTTTCCTCTTAATAGTTCTGGGTATTGAGGAAAGCAGCATACAAATATTTTAATGAGTTAAATAGATTGATAAAAAGCAATACATTTCGCGCACGCACACAGAAACTCAGACATATTCACACACAATAAATGGTGTGAAAATCACTATTACTACTAATGCCACTAATCTTCAAAAGTAAATAAATAAATAAATAAATGAATAGACCTCATGTGTTCTATGTGGCAAATACTGAAAAGTTGCCTCATAAATTGCAGGCTGAATTAGAGACAAGATCCCGCCAACTTGTCCACTTGGCCTGAACAAGTTGTCTTGGGTACCTCTGTCAAATGTACAACTGCCCGTCATCTTTCCACACTCACACCAGAGGAAGAGAAACAGCAACAAATGCAGCCATAACAACCACCATGGTGCAAAGACTAGTCTCCCCAGGCCGCGGCTACCCACTTGCCTACCCACCTTGATTTACTGCTGATTTATTCTCTGTCCCTTGCTTTCATCATATTCTGTTTTGGAAGCTGCTCTGAAACCTCAGGCTGCCAAACATCCTATAAAAATAAATTCTTTGTTAGACCTGGATGTACCTTCCTATGGAATCAAATAGAACTAGAATGTCAGAGGTGCCCCAAGAAAGCTTTTGCTTATTTAGTAGTCTAAAGATGAATTTATTGATTCTGACCCCTTTATAGAGCAACACCCAGCACTGAATGGAAGACTGATTTCAGCATGGAAGTACCTCCAGAATTAAGTGACCTCTATTTTTATTCACCTGGATAGCTACCTACATGAATGAGCACTAGGTATAGTGTTTTTGAGAAGTTAGACACCTCTCTGAGGACTACAATTTCTGACTTTAAAAAAAAAACCTGGAAGATTTTATGAAATGTACTCTCTGCTCCTTAGAGAGATGGTAATAGGAAAAGTTAGTTTGTGTTGGACTGCTGTGAACATGTCGACTGGATGTTCACCCTGTTCACTTGGGAGAACAACTGTTTCAAGATGGCCTCTTTCTACCTGGGCACCCTAATTTTAAATGATGGCAGCCCAATAAATACACTGAGGAAAATGAAATGCAGGGATTCTATGCTAGATGGTAAGCACCAGGTGCTATGCCCTGACCAGAAGTTTGTTTCACTTGGGCTTTGTTTCAAAATCATTACATACTAAAGGAGATAGTGAAAGCCAGTCCTTGTATGTCCATGCATTATTAGGAGAAAAAAGCAAATGAATCCAGATAGATATGATAGAATCTCTCAACATAAGAATCCAGTAGGATTCTATGGGGAAAAATTTAAATACTCCTTAGTTTCACAGCCTTATGTTGTTTGGTCCACATTCATTCTTCTTCCTGCCTGCCTAGTTGTTGAATCATTAAGGGCACAATCCTAACCCCTTATGTCAGTGCTTTCTAGCACTGGCATAGCAGTGCCAACGGAACATGTGCTGCATCCTGCAATTGGGTGTCACTCATGGAGGCCTCTAAGTAAAGGAATGCTTGTTCCCTTACCTCAGAGCTGCATTGCCCTTATGTCAGTGCTGGAAAGCACTGACATAAGGGGTTAGGACAGTGCCCTAACTCTCTAGCACCTCCACTCCAGTCTTCCTCCATGAACCACTGTGCCATCCAGTATTCATTGGCCTTCATGGGACTGATTTGAGGAGCTGGATCAAACCACTTGGCTGCAAAGGCTTGGTGGAAGGCTTACTTTAGTGTTCATTAGAGACATGCTTTAAACTTCTTCCCTGAGGATTTCTGCAACTGAATTTTGAAGGTCTCAAAAGGGAGGAGGAGGAATGAGGAAACATAAAGCTTGTTCGCCGCCAGCTACCTTAGTCTGTTGCATCACAACAGATTTTCAAGCTCAAACGGATTTTGCAAGAATATTCTTTTGGAATAATTCTGAGGGATACAATATAGAAATGAAGGAGGGTGCTGCCCTTGGAGGTGAATCAATGCTTTTATTATACTCATCTACCTGTTTTCCCCTTTTTAATCATTCTTTCTCTTTCCCCTCCTCATCACTTCCTTCCCCATTGTCAACTGATAAAGATCACTACTGTGTTAGTGCAAGCATGTAACTGTTTCTTTTTAGCTTTAAATAGCCACCAGATCATGCACATCGATTTGGAGCATATGAGAGTGGTGGGCTTTAATTCTCTCACCCCCCCCCCTGAAAAAAAAAAAAAATGACTGGGAAAGCAATCTAGATTGCCACATACTTGCCCACTATTTGCTTTACATATTAAATAACCACTGAATGGGACAGGGGTGGCTGTGGTTTGCCAAATAATGCAGGTCTATAACTCTCTCCACTCGCACCAGGATCAGACTCTGGGGCTGCAATCCTACCCACACTTACATGGAGTAAGTCCCATTGACTATAATGGAGCTTACTTCTGAGTATGCATGCCTAGGATTAGGCTCTTGATCCCATACCTGTGCACTATTTGAAAAGGAAACAAGTCAGTCTTGTTTATTGTGAATTGAAGTGTGTATATGTGTCTTTTTTTCTTTGCAAAGATTGCATACACAGCACCCCACACTGAAAAACAGATGACAACATTTGAAAACATTACCAATATTTAAACATGTGGCTTATAGATAGCAGCTACATATTAGGGAAGCATTTGAAAGACTTGAATGCTTTAGTAGAGATGGCTTGCAAATTGCTTATTAATATTCATGCAGAGGTGTTACTCATCAGAAACAAACACTTCAATAGATTGCGTATTAAAATATTTTGTTTTTGTTGGCATCCTTCAGTCTCGGAAGACTATGGTATCACGCTCTGAATGGTGGTTCTGGAACAGAGTGTCCTCTCCAGTGTGCAAAGCCTGGGTAAAGTACGTATGGAGGATAGGCTGTTACCCATGCAGCAAATCCCCCCTCTCCATGTCGCTGATACGGTCCAATGGAAAGGCAGAGGCCAATACGGTTGGTTCCAGTGGCGTCGCAGGAGTTGCCAGAACGTGACATTGTTCAGCCATGAACTGCCTCAGGGACTCCGGCTCCTGATTTTGCCTCGAGGTTGACTCCTGAAGCCTTTTCCATAACTGGATGTAGCCACAAGGCAGTAGAGGTTTGGGGTCAGAGTTTTCCTTCTCTCAGATGAGCTGCCTTCCCAGGCTGACGAGTCCCATCGACCCAGTGGCTGCTTAGTCGCCTCTTACGACAAGTACAGCCAAACTGAGGGCCTATTCTTATCCCCAGCCCCCAGGGGATACCTAAAATATACCTAAAATATTTTGTAACCTTTAAGTATTTTATTTTTTTTCTGGTTACTTGGTTGCTGTTTTGTTTTTTAGTTGTTTGTTTGCTCACTAATAAAGGAGATGAGAAAGAAAAGCTGGGGATGGAAAATATGAGATCAATTCCAAAAGTCATGGACTAGTAGCCTTCTTCCGTACTAGCTGCGCTCTAGTGTTCAGCTCAGGCCTCAGAATAATAATGTAGAACTTTGGAAGAAAGATGCAACTCAACAACCCACCACTGGAGGTCAAGATGCAGAAGACCTCCACAGCCACCATGTATTTCCCCTGGGTGCTCAGGTAGCTGGGGACAAAAGATATCCAAACACTGCAGAACACCAACATGCTGAAAGTGATCAGTTTGGCTTCATTAAAAGTATCAGGCAGCTTCCTGGCCAAGAAAGCCACGATGAAGCTGATCAAGGCCAAGCATCCCATGTAGCTCAGGACAATGTAGAACATGAAGACTGAACCTTCATTGCATTGCATAATGATTTGGTCAATGTGGGAGTGCATGTCCAACTCTGGGAAGGGGGGAGATGTTGCCAGCCAAACCACACAGAGGCCAGCTTGAATGAGAGAACACAGAATGATGACTGAGACTGCCAGCCTCTTCCCCACCCATTTCCTCATGCTGTTTCCTGGCTTGGTGGCCATGAAGGCCAAAATGACAGTGATGGTTTTGGCTAACACACAAGACACAGCAACAGTGAAGACGATGCCAAATACTGTTTGGCACAGAAGGCAGGTCACCTTCCCAGGCCGACCAAGGAATAGGAAGGAACACAGAAAGCAAAGCAGCAGAGAAGAGAGAAGAGTGCAGGTGATGCCCCAGTTGTTGACCTTGACAATGGGAGTACTCCTGTGTTGAATGAAGGTCCACATCACCACAACTGTCAGCAGGGCAAAGAAAAGAGCCAAGGAAGACAAAAGGATTCCCAAGTTCTCTTTGTAGGATAGAAAGATTAAGACTTTGGGGATGCACTGATCCTTGCGACTGTTTGGGTACTGATTTTCTGGGCATTTGTCACACTGTTCTGCATCTGAAAGAAATAAGCAAATCTCCATAATTTCAGCATATCTATATTAGCCCATTCAACTTGATGGGATCAGCATCTTGTAACTAGCATGAAATCTGGCATTATAGAAAATTAAAGAAGCTCACTTGATAGTGATAGCAAGTTTTGCTTTTGAAAAAGGAAGTCATTGAACTGAATTAATTCAATTTGACTCTTTCAAAATCCATCAAGAATGTTCAGTGGCTATAAGTAGACCATCATCAGAATGTTTCACTTGGGGATATGTGATCCAGTCTTTGCAGAGTATTACAGCACAATCCTCAGCTCCCAGGGCACTCGACTTCAGCGGCAGCAAAGATCCTGTGTGCCCATGGCAGCCGGGGGCGGCACCTCAGGAGAAGAGGACTTTTGTCCCCTTCCCCAGGGTAAGGGAAGTAGCCCGGAATGGGGTTACTCAATTCACTGCCGAGTGAGGTAAAAACGTTTGTGTCGGGCAGTGAGCCCCACTCTAACACTCAGGATCCACCAGTCTGCTCCAACGGTCCCACCTCCCTCCCTCCCCACTTCCTTCCCCCGGCACGACTCCGCCTCCCTCTCTGTGCCTCCCGCCTCCCCATCATGCCTGCTCCCCGCCTTCTCCCCATCCTCCGCCCCTCCCCCCTTCCCAGAACGCCTCCTCCCCGCATCCCCCCATGCTTCTGCTTAACTTACTGTGGCTCGGTGGTCCATGTGACCGCCAAGCGGCGCAGCGCAGGTGCCCATCTGATGCTAACCCAGCACCAGGAGATGCTGGGCTACCACTGGCGCTTGCCCAGCAGTAAGCCTCACAAATGTGTCTTGCGGCACGTTTGTGACATTGTGTGCCGGTGGTGATCCAATGTGCTGAGCCCAGGATTGTGCTCTTACACTTCAGACTTTTTTTTTTATGAAGCATTAAAAATGAATTAGTGACAGAAGCCACAGGATTTTTCTGACCCACCAAGTTTTCTTCCAGGGAGTAAAGTTCTCCTTTTGTTGGTGAGTAGAACTCACAAAGTGTTCTGCTTTTTAAGAAAAATATTGGTATGCTGGACAGAGGCTCTTGCCTTGTGTAAAAGGAAATTTGGCAATGTCCTAACAGAGGATTGACCTATTTTTGAGTGAAGTCATGCAAGAAAACCCTTCTCCACATGAATCAAGGTGATTCAAATATTTCTAAACTGATCAGTGCTATTGAAAGAAATGTGGTGTTTGGATAATTTGATGTCAAATGTTAGGCTGTTGAATGTATCTGCTAAGCAAGCTTTGTAGTTTTGGCTGTCCTATTAAAATGAAAACCACACTTTTCAATGGGGAATATCTCAGAATGAATGAATTAGGCAGCAATCCTATATGCACTTACTTGAGAGCAAGTCTCATTGAACTCAGTTTACAGCCCAATCCTACCCAAAGTGCCGCTGTGTGATCCAGTGGGGTCTCCGCTGTATCTAGGACTGGAATGGAGGCAGCTGGATATCTTGTTGAGATAAGGGAGAATTTGTTCCCTTACTCATAAGAATATAAGAACGGCCCCAGTGGATCAGGCCATAGGCCCATCAAGTTCAGTTTCCTGTATCTCACAGCGGCCACACCAAATGCCCCAGAGAGCACACCTGATAACAAGAGACCAGCATCCTGGTGGCAACCCTTGCACTGGCATTCTGATGTAGCCCTTTTCTAAAATCAGGAGGTTCCACATACACATCATGGCTTGTAAACCATAATGGATTCAATCCCGTTTTAAAGGCATCCAGGCCAGATGCCGTCACCACATCCTGTGGCAAGGAGTTCCACAGACCAACCACATGCTGAGTAAAGAAATATTTTTTTTGTCTGTCCTAACTCTCCCAACACTCAATTTGAGTGGATGTCCCCTGGTTCTGGTGTTATGTGAAAGTTTAAAGAGCATCTCTCTATCCACTTTATCCTTCCCCTGCATAATTTTGTATGTCTCAATCATGACCTCCCTCAGGCGGATACTCCTTATCAATCCCCTGCAAACTCTATAGGTCTACTTGGAACTATGCAAGCTTATTCATAGGTGCAGAACCAAGTGGCACCATGTAGGATTTTCAGGTCTGGGAGCGGGTGAGGGTGTAGAGGAGGCCTGCTCCGCCATCCCTGACTCCTCCCAGGTCTGGACAAACATTTTTTTCATCCCCATGTAAAATTAATGATAAAAATGATAATAGCAACAATAATCAGAAAGTAACTTTGCAGTCTTTCACTCACCCGTCTGCACTGAAATCCCATCCTCAGAGCACTGGACACAATCATAGCAACAAATCTGCTGCCCCTCGCGAACAAGCCTATTCTGGCCAGGATGGCACTTCTCAACACATCTGGACTGGGGCACCATCTAAGAATGATCACAGGGAATGGGTGTGTGTGTAGGTATCAACTGGATGGTACAGAATGTTCATTTTGCTCCATTTAATAACATACCTTGTCCTCTGTTTACATCCATGTGCCCTCAAAGTAACCAGCTATTTTATACCTTTCTCTTATCAACTCTATAACCAGACCGCCACTGGGACTCTTTGGACCTGCACCAGCTCTTCAGCTGGTACAAGTCAGAGGAGACAAAGGGCGCCTGTTGGTTGGCTCCAGAAGGGATAGCTTCCGGCACAAGTCACTTGTGCCACGTTCCACACCCTCCTTCCTCTGAAACCTGATCTTCCCAAATCTGCCCCAAACCTCCCACCCCTGGCCCCATTCTGCCCATCTTGCTGATTTACCAAGGACCTTCAGAGGATCTTCTCTTTGCAGTCATGGTGGGAGGGTACTCTTACCATCCAGAGCAGTAGCCTGGAAGCAAGCAGCTATGAGCACTTCCCAAACAGCTCTTACAATGCTGTAACCGTATTCCACCACCTGGACCCTAGTCCTGGAGGCACACTGGCATGTTAAGATTGGGCCATTAGAGTACCATCCTGTTCATGTCTACTCAGAAGTCATTTCCACAGAATTAAATGGAACTCACTCCATTTTTTCAAAGAATTACAGCCTCAGCCTCCCCTGCAGTCTCCCAATTCTTGATTCAGAAAACAGCATCATCCTCCCCACCTGCTTGAACCTGGGATTCCACAGGATGGCACTACCATTCAAGGTGAACTCTCTGCCTGCAGGAGCCTGGGGGTCCATCCTGCCAACACTGATGCTCTTGAAGGAGTGATTGGGGAATGTGACTGTGTTGATGATATCCAATGAACTTGCCAGATCTCCCTGCTGGTCGAGAGAAATTTCTTCCCCGGCACTGTTGTTGAAATGGACGTTTCTCAGGAAAGAATTGATCTGGGTCAGAAGGTGAGAGGTAGAGAAACAGATAAATAGAAGAACAGATTGTGTGTGTGTATGTGTGTGTGTGTGCGCACGCATGTAGACACGCATGCCAACTGGACAAAAACAGGTGAATTCAAGTCATATGAACCTTGTTAGCTGCTTGTCAGTTGACTCTGGGGAGAGTCACTCCAGCTGCTACTTTTGGAAATGTATCTCACACACCTGCTCAGAACAGGAATTATTGCTCTCCTAGTTCCATGAGATGGTATCCAGTGGTGAGCATTTCATCAAGAATGAAGTTCAGTGTTTAATATTGAAGCAAAGTTGGGAGGGTTTTCTGTTTTTTGGAGAGTATAAAACAGAACTTTGCTTCGAAGAAGGAATTGTAGAATTGAGCAATTGTAGTCATCTGTTCCCATCAGTTCAGCTTCCTACTTTTTTGTTGACTCATCATAGATGAAACAGCCAGGGATGTGTGGTACATGGGGACCTTTCACCCTTCGAAGAAGGCCGTTGTTCAAGGTCTTTGTTGCTGTGCCTGGTCTTTGTTCAATAGGATCTGGCCTGGCCCAGGCCATTGTGCCACTCCTCCGGTGTGACCTCTCTAACCTACACACCTACACCCCCCCCCCAAAAGCTTTAACGTAGGATAGGTATTGGAAGGATATGTCAATACCTGAGTGCTTGGAGGTGGCATGGCATGTGGCAGGTGTGCCTGGTTCTCCTCTGCTGTGAAGCACAGAAGGTAACTTTTCCCTATTTTGATGCATTTAACTTTTCATTCCCTGCAATCTCTGATATAAACCAATTTTACTGTGCATTTACAGCCTATACCTTGGGTTCCTTCATGCTCGACCCCCTGCTGGGTCCCAAATCACAGTTTGAGAAACACTAGCCCATACCTTGTGTTCATTCATGCTCAGCCATCTCATGCTCAGTGTTCCCGTTATTTTACACCATGAGGTGGATGTTTCTTTAGAAGCCCAATCCTATGGCTCATTTATGACATAGAGAGGACATCTCGCTTTCAGAAATGCCTTTCCACGGCTCACTGACAACGGCCATCTTAGAGACATTGCCGCAAACAGCAGCAGTGGTGGCAGATACTTGTGAGGTCCAATCCTACCTAGTTCCCCACATGACCAGTGCAGAGGCCCCAATGCAGCTCCTGCTTAATCCTGTGAGGGAAGTTCTGACTTTCCCAGGATAAACCTGTGCCTGGTCAAAAGGGCTACTCAGACCTGTGCCAGCTCTATATGTGACACATTTCTGTAAGGACACAGTTCAGGGGATCAAAGCCAGGAATGGGTCAGGATTTGACGGCTACTGCTGCTGCTGGACCCACCCACTTCCCAGTCCCCATCTGCCATACTCCCTGCACCATTGCCACCCCGTTCTGCCTACCCCACCTGGCCCTTTCCTCCTCATCTCCCTCCACCCACATGCACTTACTAGAACCAGCAGGTTTCCATTGCCTTTGTCATGCGGACCTGGCTGTTCACCACTTCTGGCAGTTAGATCTGGCCACGAGATCTGGCTAGTCACCTTTGGAAAAAGCCTGAAAGCACTCGGCATCACAAGTTCAACACAACCCATTAGTGAGAAATGCTCAGAAGCAAGGAGAAGGCCAGAGGATTTGTGCAGGTATCATTACACACTTGGGAATAAAACCCATTGAATAGAGAGGAATTTCTTCCATCCCTACCAACTGGTATAAGAGGCACCTTTTAAAATGTGTCCTCATGTTTAGCAGATGGCAAGTAACTGTCCCTCATCACCCCAGCATGGCATCTTTTCAGTGGCTGTAGCTGGTGCTTTCTCCATGTTTTTTTTCTTTCTTAACAGATTGTGAGCCCTTTGGGGGATGGGGAACCATTCTTTAATTTAGCTGTGTGAGCTGTTTTGTGAATTGCTTTTTGTTTTTTAAAGAAGGATATAACTATTCTTAGTAATGATGATACTTCTGAATAAAGAAGCTCTGGATTGCACTATTGCACTATTGGTTTATCATCAGCTAATATAGAAATTCATTTATGACTACAAGTACTTTCCACTGCCTTCTGCACATGAATTAGGAACCAGAATCCAGCCAGTGTTTGTGTCAAAATGCACTTGTGGTTTATTATGCTCAAATTGAGAGATAGTCCGATCTGCCATGGGTGGAGATTCCAGATACTCAATGTAGCTCCATCGCTGATGGCTTTTGGCTTGGATCTTGATGAAAACATGGCACGGAGAGCATGTGCGACAGAATACACAGCATTGTAGATCCTGTAGCTCTGGCCAGTCATTTGCATTTCAAACACATGTGAAGGGAGGCTCCTCAACTTCTCCTTCCCACTGCACTTTGCAACTCCTCTCACAGAGGACAAGGGAAGAAAACATTTAAATGCCAAAGCCTAAAACTGTGGCATGAAAAGAAGCTTTGATTGGTAAGGGTTGATTGTCTCCAAGAAATCTTCATATCCTGGCATATCATTTGAGTGGAGGGCAAAGGATAACATACCATTGAACGTTTTGGGTGTAAACAGAGACAGTTGATTTACAGCTGCGAAATCCCAATGAGCTGTAATGATCCAAACCTTTTCTATTGGCTTTCTTAATTCATTTTCATTGACCATTAGAACGTTTTGGAAAATCTCCATTGATCGTGCATCCCCGTTAACAAGAATCACATTGCTTCTGCTCAATAACAGAGTATAATTTATTCTTTCTCTGGTCCAAAGTAGAAGATCATCAGATGGATGCTGGTAACTCTTTAGTGTTGGAATCATTTCTGTAAACTCAACACAAATGTTGTTCTCCAGGAGCCTAGATATCAAGCTCTGCAGGAAAATTGCCCCAATTTCATCATCTGAAACAATGACTCCGATCCATGTCCATCCAAAGTGCTTAAGGAGATGAAGAATCCCATCATTTCCAGTTGGAAGCATGTTATGGAGTAAAGGAAACTGAGTTTTATCACTCAATACATGGTGAAAGAAGTTGTAATTGAACTACGGAGAAAAGACAACAGTATTTTTAGAGGTGACAGAAACCTTTCTCTCCTCCTGAGTTTCAAAATCTTTCTCCCAATCTCTAGCAAGAGGGAATGTGCCCCTCATGTTTTCGGATTCTGCACCAAATATTGTGAAATCTGAATGTCCTCTAATGCTTTGCTATTGGCAGGAGTACTGAAGTTCAAAGTATAGAGAAATACATGTAAATACATGTAAATACATACATATCTCTCAATACAGAGAAATTTGGATTCTTTCTACATGAAGAGAAATGTTTAACTAAACACAAAAGAGCACACACACATACAACACTTCTGTATTCATAACAGCCTTTCTAAACAGAACAAAACAACAGAAAAAAAGAGTTTCTTTTTCTAATGTATGCTGGTGCAAGTACCTGAAGAGGATCTCGGCTGAGCCAAATGGGCTGAGCCAAATTTTTTGGTTTGGTTGCTTTGGGGGAATGACCTACGAATAAATGCACCAGCTGGACTGCTCCCTTCATTTCCATTAATCAAGTGCAATGTTCATTTCAATGAAGGAATAGACTTGTGGAAGTTTGTAGGTATTTAAGATGCTGGGCATGTGAATTGTATTTTGCGGGGTGAGCCCTCCAATGATGGCCATGAGCTTGTGTTTCTCGCCACAATGGTAATTATAGTCACAACCTATGAAAAGGACATTCATAGTGCCGTAAGCACTCCCCACTGAATTCAAAATATCTGGAAAGCTGATGTGTCTCATCATCTTGTTGGATAAGAGGTTGGCATTCCTGTTGATCTCATTTATGGCAAACTCAAGAGCAAGAGCTCATGGTATTTCCTGGGTAACGTACTGCAATGAGAGTTTCACTTGATTAGGGCACATGCAATGAACTCTTTCTCCTACAGAAACTGTTGGAGTCATGCCATGTAAGAGCAAAACCCTCATACCTCTAAAGGATCATGTTAATGTTTTGAATAATTTTGTTTTCCACATCTTTTTTTTTTTTTAATCCTCTAAAATCCTCTCTTTGAGGGCTGTAATAAACTCACCAAATTTGATTTTATTTGCTGCAAGCTGATGTCAGCTTATCATATAGCACAGGCTTTAAACATAGCTACCTAGATAAAAAGACATTGCATCTGAATGTGTGCATTATGTTTAGATAGTCCCTCCATTGAATCCTAATCCACACTGTGATATGGTACATCCCAACCACAGGATGAACACTTCAGTGATGAATAGAGATTTATTTTGTGTTTGGCCAAAGTAACTGGAGAAGGACTTGAGCTGAGGCAGGAATTGAATTCCTTTGGTTTCTTCTAGCTTCTTCTTATTTTAATTATTTATTTAAAAGATATTTATCCCAACTCTCCTCTGCTGGAGCACATGCCCTATGCAGCTTACAATTTAAGGATAAAATATACACTGGATCAAAACAATAAATAAAACCAGCAAAAATTAAATAAAACCAATTTGAAAAGGGCAAAACACTCAAGGATCTTCTATGAAAGCACAGGAGGGAGACAAGCCATCACCCAAATGTCAGACGAAAGAAAGAGGTTTTGAACCCTCACTGAAACGCCTTGGTGGGGTAGATCTTAATTCTCCCAGTAGGGGGTTCCTTAATTGTGGCACCACTACTGAGAAGGCTCACCCCTGTGCCACCATCCTCCTAACTTATACCACTATGAGAAATGTAGCAGAAAGCCGGCATGCCACAGAGATCTGGCAGTGGATTGAGATATGGGATTTTCAGCTTCATGAGTGTTGCTGCTCTTTCAGAGCCTGAGCACCCTTCCCTGGTTCTTTGCAGCCAAATTATTAGGCTACAAAAGATGCTGCAGAACAGCTTGGAAACAAGTTGGAACACGGATTAACTGACATGCATGTATCTCATCCCTTCCATAGGAATAAATTCAGGATGGCTGGATTTCTTCTACTCTCAATCCAAATTTAGAAAGATTTATTGCAATCTGAAAGTGACAGAAATGTTGGGGAACAAGAGAACTTGACTTGAATAGGAATCTAGTTACACACAGAGAAACAGAGAAATGTAACAAAAAATGTCAGGAGCAACTGTATAATGACTGTGTACTGTAACTGTATATTATTATTATTATTATTATTATTATTATTATTATTATTATTATTATTATTATTATTATTAACAGTATTTATATACCACTTTTCAACAAAAGTTCACAAAGTGGTTTACAGAAAAAAAATCAAATAACTAATATCTAAAAAATTATATTGTTTCTGCATACAGATATTATCCAGGAGAGGATGACTGAAATAACTACTTACAAAGTGATGAATGACCATTTTGGTCTGGCATTAAAGGGAAGTTCCCTGAGCTCTGCTTGTACGAAAGATGTAAATTCACCAATTACAATACTTTCTAAAGAACTAGTGCCTACGGGGCAGAACTGCAAATCCCTTCGAGGGTCACAATTCATACTGACACTATGAGGCAGTTGCTGTAGCAAAGTTATCAGCAATAATAGAATCAGCCTGCAGATCAGAAAGCCTTGGCCCCAGACATACTGGGTCCCCTTCATTGTGACATATCTGGCCATCATCAGTGCTGCTACAGCCATTAGCATTCTTGAAAGGTTGTATAAAATGGATCTCAAATCTGACAACAGTTACAGCTTCCCCACTACACAGACCCTGAAATTCCCTTTAGTTACAGCTCTGCCTGTTTTCACTGAAACTCTCAGACATGTGAATCCCAAATTGCTTTGAACTGGGTCTTTATAACCCACTATAGAAGAGAAGAGTGTGTCACCTTGCGTGTTGTTACAAACTTTGCAAGTGCCTTCTGCTAATCCTTGGCGTATTCACTACTTGACCGGTTATGAAAATTGCAGGGTTGAGAATTGTTCTTCCCAAAGCACTTGAAGACCTGCCAGGCTAAAGTAAACATGTTGGATGGATCCACAGTCAAAAACTTCTCTGCACTGGGGAGGAAGTAAAGGTCTCCAGTGCATGTTGGGAACGAAGCAGAACGTACTGAATGAATAGCAATTAGCACAAGCACTGTGGGTAAAAGGAAATTGTCAGTGACCAGAAGCTCAGATTTCCTCCCAAACCCATAACTTTTTTTCTTTTTCTTGCATATTCTGAAGACATTGTGTGTGTCTCTGTGTGTGTTTTCAATTCCATTTGTCTTCATTATCAGGAGCAGTGATTTTCAACTTTTTTCACCTTACGGCACAGGAGGTGGTGCAAGTCCGAGGAGACCCATAGGGGCCAGCGACCCTTACCCAGGGGTAAGGGGAAAAATTTCCCCCTGCCTCTGGTTGAGCTACTTCTGGCACCTATCCTGCGCTGGATACAGCACAAGCCTCTTTGCTTGCCTGTTCCAGCGCAGGATAGAATTGTGCTTAAGGCACATGTGAAAGGTGGCTACAGGAGATGAAATCTCACTTGGCAACAAATCAACTGCAGATTAGAATCTTATTGCCAAAGAAAGGAAAGTTGTTTTAGTGGATCACATGTTGGAGTTGTACTGAGAAAATCCACATTGATATCTCAGCTTAACCATGAAGACTTCTGAGTAACCAAAGGCCAGTCAAAATTTGTCACACAAATTTATTTATCTGGCTTATTACCCACCCAGTATCCTCTTTCTAAATATGGATATTGAAACTATAACAGTGTATCTGTTCACACAAACATGTCCCATATTTTTGGCAAGCTGAGCTAATGGTGATCCAGCAGCAGAAAAGGTTTGAAATGAAAGTTTAAAAATTGAGAGCAAAAGGAGGAAACAATTTACATTATGATTACATGAGGTGCTTTGAATCAAGAATGAAGAATCTAAATTAGTTGTGCTCATTAAGTTATAGCTCATCTGACTTTGCATGGAAAAATATGTTTTCCAATGTATTCATCATCCCTATTATACAAAGATATAAACCTAATATATTCATGTGTGTGTGCATGCACATCCCAAATAAAAAAATGGTAACAGATGTGTGTGTGCACATTCCAAATAAAAAATGGTAACAGATCTACAGGTGGAGCCTATTTAACAATGTTAGTTCCGTCCCGTGACTCGGCACGATTAACAAAAAACGTGTTGTGCTAAATGCCATAGAGTTATGCAAATTCGCTGCAGCCTGACACTTCTGGATGGAAGGAAACTAAGGCATCTGTTCTTAATCCCCTCCCCTTCCCTCTGCTCCATACTCAGCCCTTCTATTGCCAGATGTCCTGCTTCTTTCACAGTTGGAATGGTGAGCTTGCTTGGGAAGCCTCATCCTCTGTGTCCCAGGCAGTCTCCCAAGAGCGCTGCAGGTTCTCCTCCTCCTCTTTGCTGCTTCCACTCCTGCAGCCCTTCCTGGCCACCATCATGGAAGCTCTCTTCCCTGGAGCATTCTGGGACTTATAGATTGACTCTCTGCTCATCCTCACCTGTCTCTCCAAGGCTTCCCAATTCTTGCTTGGGAAGGCTTGCTGGAGCAGGACAGCCTGCATCATGGGGGGGGGGGAATTTGGCAAACACTCCCTGGGTTTTTTAAAGCAATCTCCTCTCCTCCCCCTCCTGCCTCCCCCCAGCCCTCCCCATTGACAGCTGTCCTGCTTCTTTCACAGGTGGGATGCTGAGCTTTTCAGAGTCCAGCCCTATGCTTTTCTACTCAGAAGTAAGCCCCATTGTAGTCAATGGGGCTTACTCCCAGGAAAGTGTGGAGAGGATTGTAAGCTATATCTCATGCTTTGCTTGGTGGGAAGGCTTGCTTGTGTAGGTGATTGTCTGCATCATCTGGGGGGAGGGGATTTGGCAAACACTCCCTGTGTTTTTTAAAGCAATACCCTCTGTTATTGCCACATCTGCCCCAGTGTGAGTGAGTGAGTGAGTGAGTGAGAGAGAGCGAGAGCGAGAGCGAGAGCGAGCGATCCACCTTGCTGCACGTCTAGTTACACAGGGTTTTCCGCCCACCTCTTCAGGCTCTTTGCTGGCTCAGGGGCTCCAGGAGTGTTACTGTTCCTTTGCAAGGGGAACCTCTTCCATGGCTCCAGGGCTATTCCCTGCCTGGGCAAGACAGAGCCTTTTTGCTGTGTTTTGGGCTGCCTGGAAACAGAGCAAGAGGCCAGTGCAGGGCAAAGGAGGCAAAGGCATGTGTGACTTTCAGTACCCCCACCCCATTTGCCTTGAGACAAATCCACAGATAAAAAATCCATGGATAAATAGGCTGCACCTGTATTTGTTAAAAGACAACTCATTCAATGTATTTTGAAACATACTATCCTGTAATTAATGATGTTGCCCAATGTTTGTGAAAGTTATGGTAACCTTTTAAATTTTTGTGTGAGGATGAGAGCCATACATGTATGTGCATGAGAGACAATAAACATACTATCCTGTGGATTTAAACCCCTCAAGGTGTTGATTCTGTGCCTATGACCTATCCTTTCCAAGAGTTCTCCAGAGTGCCCCCTGCACTTCCTTGTTCCTAAAACTGTAGATCAGGGGGTTTCACAGTGGTGTAAGAACAGTATACAACACAGACACCAGGCAGTATTGTTCCAAGGAATGACTGGAAGAGGGCCGTAGGTAGGTGTAAATGATGGTACCATAGAAGATGCTCACCACAGTGAGGTGGGAAGCACAAGTGGAGAATGCCTTCATCCTACCATGACCTGTATGGAATTTGAGAAGAGGCAATGAGGATGTAGGAAAGAAGAATCGTGGAGGAAGTCACAACAAGAATACACCAGGAGACAGTGAAGGTCACCAACTGGCTGACAAAAATGTCAGAGCAGGAGAGGTGCTGTATAGGAGGAATATCACAGAAGAAGTGGTCAATTGCATTGGAGTGACAGAACGTTAGGGAAAAGACTGATGCTGTGTTGACAATAGAATTAAAGTGCCCAGAACACCAAGAATTGCTAGCAGTCCTGTACATATAGATTGTCTCATGAGTGTGGTGTAGTGGAGTGGGTGACAGATGGCTGCATAGCGATCATATGCCATCACTGAGAGGAGTACGCACTCTGTGCTTGCTAAAGTGATAAAGAAATTCATTTGGAGAGCAATGAAGGTGATGGTCTTGTCCCCCAACAGGAGGTCCCACAGCACCTTTGGGAGTATGGTGGACGTGTAGCAGATCTCAATAAAAGAGAGGTTTCCCAGGAGGAAGTACATGGCAGTTTTGAGGCACTGGTCGACGCAGATCAATATAATGATTATTAGATTCCCTGCCAAAGTCAACAGATAGACGAACAAGCCTGCAACAAAGAGAAGACTCTTGTTCTTTGGATCAATAGAGAATCCCATGAAGACAAATCCTGTGAAACTTGTTTGGTTCTGTCTTCCTATAGGATCGGTGGAGTCCATTTAGATTCTTTGGTAGGAGAGGACATCACAGTTTCAACTTTTAATGCTGGCACTTTCACAAAGACGAAAATATAAGAGGCAGGCAATCTCTGCATCTGTAGTCAATCAGTTTTCACGGCTGACCCTTAACAATCAGCGTGACCTGGCATTTAGAAATATTTCATCTCAGATACAGCAGACAGTAAATCAAAGACAGTTATCAAGCAACTCTGAATATAGTTGACCTCAGAAGGAATGGAGCTCCTAAAACAAGATTAAAATGTTGTCCTCAACAAAAGAGAACATTCCTGAATAGATGTTTATAAGATGAATTTTAGAAGCAAACATGGACACTGTGCAAGGTGATAATGGGCAGAGGGATTATTGGTAGGGAAATAAGGAAAAAGGCAGTAGACAGGTGTTAGCAGAACAGGATGACCAGTTTGGGAACTGACCAAGGGGCCATGCCTAGCAGAGGACCCTAGATCACTCTTGAAACTTCCACACAATGTTAATGGAAGTGCTCAGTGCGCCATAAGTGGGTGGGCTGTCATAGGAATCTCAGGCTTGGGCTCTGCTCCGGGGCCCAGTTGTACAGCACCAGCACCAGTTGTACAGAGTAGCTTCAGGAAAATCACTCCTTCTCAGCCTCAGCTAGCCTTGGAATACATACTCACTTGAAGCCTTTTGCATTTCCCTGAATGCAGCTTCGCAACTGCCTCTTTAAAAAGAAGAAAGAGTTTGATAGAGGGATGATCTGTAGCTCCTAGAAAATTTCCTTAGAAGTGCCAAGTTTGTGATCTGTTTGCTTGCACTACTTTGCCTCTTCCTGTCTTGTCCATTTCTTCTACATTGCCCTTCGCTTTGCTCTTGTTCCTGTTATGTAGCCGATGCCGACGTCTGCCCACTGACAAAGGAGCTTCTCCAAGTTGGAGGCAAACATGGTTTTCTGAGAGTTGAGAATGGTTTGAGAGGAGCTTTCCTTCCCAGCCTGTCTACCATTTTACCCCAACAGCAAATTGGTGGAGTGCACTCATTTCACGCACAGATCTCTCTTTCATGCTATCTTGAACTGTCTGATGGGGGGTGGAGCTCACAACAACGAACACCATATCTCTGGCTTTACACATTGATAAATGCAAAACTCTTCAGAGCTCCATGGTCCCTTCTCATATCCTTTCAAATTTTTTTTTTCTCAGTGTTCCAAAAGTGCTGGTTTAATGAAAATGGCAGTCAAAATTTTTGGAACAGTGACTGAAAGGTGAAATTGAACTAGAGATGGGGAATCATATTTTCAGTATATCAGATTCTCAAGTCATACATAGAGGACATTTTTTACATTCAGGACATTTTTCAAGCGTTATTTGATTAAACAAACAAACAAACAAAAAACTAGTAAGCATCAATTTCTTACCTACTGGGCATATGACTTTTAAGGATGGCATTTATCGATCTTCTGAGAGAACCTCAATCTCTCTCCCTCTATTATTAAATCCTGTGTAAGGCACTACTACATTGTAACTGTTGCTTTCTAAATTGTCCCTAGAGCTGAGAGAAATAATTGGCGTGGTGACAATAACTTACTGGGGTCGACAGTAAGGCTTTTTGAGTGCAGAAATATTTTGTGTCAAAAATAATGAATCACACCCATGCCTTTGGAGGTTAATGAGATCCAGAGAGTGTTGAACTTGTCTGTAATTGCTTCAGGGGACTATTGTGAATTGAGAAGAACTACACATTACACTGCAGATGTAGAACTGAACAATCAATGTGTCCTCCCTGCATCCCCCAGTAGTGTGTTGCTAAAGAAGTCACATTCCACTGCTTGCCCCCAAAGGAACTGAGGATTTGTACAAATTCCAAATGAACACATTCAAATCCTTTGCAAATTGACCAGGTAATGTAATGACTGCTGAGGGGAGGGGGGTGGAATGGGCCGGGGGGGTGGCAACATGATGAGCAGATTGGGCTCAGGAAAGGGGGTGGGATTGGCTTGCCATATCCCATCCCCCTTCCCAGGTTTAATTCACCAACATGGATAAACTCAGACTTGCGCAAATGAATTGGTTGGCCTAAGTCCAAGTAGACACTGGCTGAGGCTTTCCCCGTGGCAAAGGGGTGAATGTCCCCTTACCTCAAGGAGACCTCCAACATGCAAAATTCCCCTGCAAGATGCCCCTCAAGCTGCAATGGTGCCACTGCATTGGCACAGGGGAATTGGCCCTGAACTGGGCTGTTTGGATCCTATGGTCTATTATTGCTGCTAAGAGAATTCTATTTAAGAGAAAACTGTTTACAAAAGGCATTGAAAGATAATAAATGTTGGACTATTTGCTTCTTTTTTTCTTGAATTGTTCTAAAAAGCTGGAAAACTGAAAATTTACAACCCTTACCACCCAATCCTATCACTCACCATTGTACTTGATGCAGCATGTGCTGCATTTAATGGTGGGGAAGGGCTAGAGCAGGAGCTAGAAGGCCAACCAGAGGTAATTAATAAAAGTTCTATTTACCTCTGGGAAGGGCTTCCAGTTGCCTCTGTGTCTCTTTGGACTACTCCATAACTCCCCAATGACAACACAGTTTGCAAACACGACTTCTACTGTATGCTGCAGGGGCATTGTGGCTTGTTGAGGCCTCCTTGGGGTAAGGGAATACTTGTTTCCTTGCCCCAGGGGATGCCCCAACAGCTGCCATGGGTCAACTTGAACCTGCATTAGCTCCAGAGTCCGGGAAGGGGGTTAGGTTTTTGTGGGTGCCAATGTTGCCGAACCCACCCCTTTTCTGGATGCAATCTGCCCTCTTCCTCACCCTGTCACCTTCCTGTTCTGCCCACCCCACCCCATTCCACCCTCCCTTTGTTCCTCCTAACCCTTACACAAACTTACCAGTGGCAGCGGGTGTCAACTCCTTGTTTTTACACAAACCCAGCCACTCATGACTTGAGGCTTTGGCACTGTCATGGTTGCAGCAGCCATAAAACTGTGCTGTTGGAACTCTCATTCCAGTGGTGTAAATGGCCCTTAGGATTGTGCTGTCAGTGTGTTTGAATGCGGCTGGGCAGGTTCAAGAGGGAGGTGGCAAGATGACAGTAGTGTTAGGATGTTCCTGAATCACTGCACTGCGCTGCGCTCCCCTCCCCATGCTTTCAACAAAAGCAGCCAGGTGGACAAGAAGGAGTTAGATGTTGGCAGGAGGGTATGCACTTACTAACACGCCTGCAAGCAAGAAAGGGGGGACAAAATTGGGGTGGAGTTTCAGCTGGCACTTAAACTAGAGGCAGGTGTCAATGCCAATGTTGACGAGACAGATTTGCAAGGTTTCAGGCAGCAAGTCTGCTTGCTTCACTCCAATCGCATTCACAGCTGTGATTTACTATGTAGTACTGCAGCATTGTCCCATACAAATGTGATCCCTGACTGGGTAAGATCGCCTGTGTGAATCATGTAGTTAGGCCAAAGAAGAGAGTGACTGAGCAGTGAAAGCCAGAGGAAACAATGGGACTGAACACAATTTTTAAATGTTGAATATTTCCACAGAAAGTATTAAAAAAAAGAAATGCCATATTTTTAACATTGTTACTTTCAATCTGAAATTTGGGAATTCTATCACAGCTCTAATTCTACTGCCCTCCATCCCATTAAGACAATTCCTGCCCCATGTCTGGCAAACCAGCATTCTAATCCACAATGTCCTCTTCCCATTCAAGAGCTGCAGCTTAGAAATGGTGAGATTCAGCTTTACTCATGTCAAGGTCACTGGATCCAGCTATAAATTCCAGGAGAAGCATCTGTGCTGAGTGTAAATCAGACAGGTCTTAACCATTCCAACCTCTGTAGATTCAAAGTGTACTCCAGAGAAATTGATAACTTCTTGCACCCAGTGGGATGTAATTATTATTATTAATAATAAAAATATAGCACCATCAATGTGCATGGTACTTTACATTTGAAGAGAAGTCCTTGCTCTGAGGAGCTCACAGACACAATAAGAACAAGGGACTTGACTGAGGAAGGGCACCGAGGAAACGTCCTGTTTTGGACATCTTTTTCTCAAACAGCAATTTCATTCCAAACCACTTTGTGAATTATTTCTGAAATGTGGGACACTTTCAAAAGTGGGTTGTATCACAAACATCCTCTGCTCCAAGAGTGAAACTTGAAAGTTCCACAAGGCAGGCAGAAGCATATTTAATATAGCTAATATAGAGAACGGAGTCTTGGCTTCACAATATTGAAGCAGAAAACCCACAATCATTTGGATTCTGTGAATGTAGTTTTATGCCCTACCCATGGCTTTCCGGAGTGCCCCTTGCACATCCTTGTTTCTCAAGCTATAGATGATCGGATTGAGCATTGGTGTGAGAATCCCGTATAGCACAGGCAAAATCCGATCCTTCTGCTGGGAGTATGTGGAGTTGGGACGGATGTAAGTGAAGATGATGGTGCCAAAGTAGATGTTGACCACAGTCAGGTGAGAAGCACAGGTAGAAAAGGCCTTGAGACGCCCTTCCTTGGTGCGGATCCTGACGATGGCTGAAACTATATAGATGTATGACACCAGAGTAACCAGAAATGAACCCATGATCACACCTCCACCCACCACAAAGGTCGCAATTTGATTGGCCTGAGTGTCAGAACAGGAGAGCTGAAACAGGGGTGGGATGTCACAAAAGAAGTGTCGGATGACATTGTCCCGGCAGAAAGACAAAAGGGACATCATGCCAGAGTGCACACCAGAGTTAGCCAAGCCCAGAATCCAGGCAGATGCTGCCAGCCACACTCACGTTTTGGGGTTCATGAATACACCATAGTGCAGTGGGTGGCAAATGGCAGCATACCGGTCATATGCCATCACACCCAGCAGGAGGCATTCAACGCCACCAAAGGAGATGAAGAAATACATTTTGGAGAAGGAACCAGCAAGGGAGATTCGCTTGTCCTGAGAGAGATAACTTATCAGCATCTTGGGAACAGTGGAAGATGTGTACCCAATGTCCACAACAGAGAGATTACCCAGAAAGAAATACATGGGGTTGTGCAGTCTGCTGTCCAAAGCGGTGATGAGAAGAATGAGAGTGTTTCCACCTAGGGCCACCAAGTAGCAAAGGAGAAAGAGACCAAAGAGAATGAGTTGGACCTCTGGGTCACTGGAGAGCCCCAGGAGTATAAATTCAGTAACAGCTGTGCCATTCTGCTCCATCCGATGTAGGGGCTCCATCTGTGAGGGAATATTAAATGGAATATTTGTCAAAAGGTGGCACATGGAATAGAGGGCTTAGCCACACAAATACAAGCATGACAACAGTCAAAGCACAACAGCAGTTTTTTTTTAATCCATAGAAAGCATTTGTGCTGCCCCATTCCTTGCTTTCTCTCTCTCTCTTTCCAGCTTCTTCTTCCTAATGAACTCTCAGAAACTCACAGAATTTCAAGAAGAAACATCAGCTTTCATAAACTCCAGTTCCCAGGACTATGGGAATATCTGATCCAACCCCATTATAGTGGAATTTGGTGGGGGGTTAGCCTACCTCCGCAGCTGAACTCTATTCCCTGCTAACACTAAAAATGCTTTTCTCCAACCACCACACATTAAGTATTTTTAAGCACATCATCTTCCCTTCTGATTGTAACAGTGTTGTATCAGGGCAGGGGTATATCCAGTGTTACAACCAGAGACAAAATTTGGATGCACACATCAAGCTAAATATAATATAATATAATATAATATAATATAATATAATATAATATAATATAATATAATATAATATACAGTATTTATATACCGCCTTTCTTGGTCTTTATTCAAGACTTTATTCAAGGCGGTTTACATAGGCAGGCTTATTAAATCCCCGCAGGGATTTTTACAAATTGAAAGAAGGTTCTTTCTTTCAAGAACCACTACATTCAAGGTGTTACACTCCGATCTGGTTTAACATTCTGGCCTCCATCCTCCCACGCTCCGAGCAGATGGAACAGCTCAGCTGCAGCTTGCCAGCTGCTTCAAGGTCGCACGGTGCCGGTGGCCTCGAACTGGCGACCTTGTGGATGTTAATCTTCAGGCAAATGGAGGCTCTACCCTCTAGACCAGACCTCCTGCCCTATAACACAGAACATTTTTTCCCCTCAAGATACACTTTTTGGAAGAGAGTTGCGATTGGATCTCCTAATATTTGTTTTTAAATTTAAAGTTAACAGATTCTAGATTTGTCTGAAATAACAGATTCAGATGAAATAGTGCTTATTCTTTATACTTATACTATCTCTCCCCCCTTGGGGCAAATAGCCCTTACTCTGCCATGTCCCAGGAAACCCTCTTATCATTGCATCATCAATATATCAAGGTAAGGAAAATTCAAGTTCTAGAACCACATACTGTATTAAAGGGAGGCAGGGAGGCTGTGGGGGGCATGCACTGGATCCTATCCCCCTTTTCTGCAGCATCCCCACCTCCTTTTCTCCCTAAACTTCCACTAGTGAAATTGCTAGTCTCAGAAAACCCACTGAGGAGCAGGAGGCTTACAAAAGTGTAAGGGGATTAAAACTCCTTTTGCCTCTGAAGCCTCCTGATTTGTCCTCCCCCACTGGAAACAGTGTGACCAGTTTTGGCATGGCTGCACCAGTGGGGGGGGGATAAGAATAGAATTGGACTCTAATAATAATAATAATAATAATAATAATAATAATAATAATAATAATAATAATAATAATAACAACAACAACCACAACAACAACAACCACAACAACAACAACAGGTATTTATATACCACCTTTCTTGGTCTTTATTCAAGACTTTATTCAAGGCAGTTTACATAGGCAGGCTTTATTAAATCCCTTATTAAATAGGGATTTTTACAATTTCAAAGAAGGTTCTTTCTTTCAAGAACGACTACATTCAAGGTGTTTCATTCTGATCTGGCTTCACATTCTGGCCTCCATCCTCCCATGCTCAGAGCAGATGGAATTGCTCGGCTTCAGCTTGTCGGCTGCTCCAAGGTCGCACGGTGCCGGTGGCCTCGAATTGGCAACCTTGTGGATGTTATCTTCAGGCAGACGGAGGCTCTACCCTCTAGACCAGACCTCCTGCCTGGTGCAGTTTAAACGCAATGCGTTCCCTTCGCAGCACTTTGCCTGGAGACAGGCCAATATAGGCTGGAGTTTCTAGCTTGGTCCAGTTTCTTAAAATACTGGGCCAAAGTGTGCTTCAGGGCTGACCAAAATCCATTGTTAAAGGGGTTATTGACTGACTCGCTGTTGTCTCCTTGCTTAGCTCTATTCAATAAGAATATTAGACAAATGAGTCTCGAGGAAGATCTGCAAGGAGCTGCTACACTTGAGATTTCTATCAGGCTCTTGATAACAAGACTAACAGACATAGGAAGGCAAGAGATTTTGGCTGCAGCACAAAAAAAATGTTCACCCCTAAATTTCCATCTTAACAATACCTTTGGTCTACAACCAAAATACTTGTCCTTCTTAGAGTGCCCCTTTGAAAGGAGGGCTTTTACATTAGCCCAATGCAACAGTGCTGCCTTCTAATGACCTACTTGGTAGGTTTAGAAATGCCCCGAAGGAAGAACGATTTTGCAGTTGTGGCCTCAGAGAGGTAGATGCTCTTCCACACATTGTTCTGCATTGTGCTTTTAATCAGGTGCTCAGAGACCAGTATCTCCCCTCATTTTCAGGAAACAAAAAAGGTCTCTCTGAGATCACCTCTTTACAACTTTTGCTGGCAGGTGAATTTGAATTTGTGACCCTTCCAGTTGCTAAATTTCTACATTTGAGCAACTTGAAGCGGGCTAAGTTGATGGTTCTAAGCAACTTGGAGTAACTGTGTAAGCAAACTGGTGTGTTTTAACCCTTATTTCTTATCTCTCTTTTAATATATACCTTCATACATGACTGTTTGGAGATATTAGTTGTAAAACTATATGCCTAATAAAGGTTTGTTGTATGTTGCAATAGAATTGGATTCTAAATGGTGCCGTTTAAATGAAATGAATTATTACACTCCCCAGAACTTGATAGAGATACATATTGGAACAAGTATACAATGCTTACACATTCAAGATGACTTCGGGCCCCATCCCATTCAATTTTTCAGTGCAGCTGTACCAATGGGGCATGCACTGCATCCTGTGATGGGGAGGCAGTCACAGAGGCCTCCTTGATGTATGGGAACATTCGTTCCTTTACCTCAGAGCTGCATTGTGGCAGCACCAGTGCTGGAAAGTTAGATTGGATTGGGCCCACAGAGATTTGTTTTCTGCCTCTGTTAGCCCAAGCCTAGGCAAGTCTACTCAGGAGTAAGTCTTATTCTAGTTGATGGGGCTTACTCCCAGGAATGTGTGGATTGAACTGCAGCCTGAAATATGAGTTTGGGGAATTGTAACGGCTATTGATAGATATATTTTTCATGAATGTATCTGAACTTTAGCTAGTGGCTGTCTCCAGTGAATCTGGCAAATTCATTATAAGAACCTGACACCATGCTACTAATTCTTCTCCTCCTAGCCTCTTCCCCACAAATAATTAAATGCATGTGGCATATCTGTCAGAGGAAAATAATGCATCACTTTCCTCAAGCACAGCATTGTCCAAGAGGGGAACTCCAAGTTCTCCCTTTTCCTCCAACATGTAAACCTGTCCCACGCTTCTCCTTTGAAGAAATCACAACTGGGATGATGCCATTTGTAGTGGAGAATTTTGGGGTGAGAAAAGGATTCTTATCTCTTCCTTACCCATTGGTTTTCCCCTGAAACTTCCCCTACCAGTCACCTTTCTTCAGCCCAAGTGCTAAGCTCTTGTTTCCTCATTGGATTGCCACTTATGTAGTGGGGGGATGGATGGACGGGACAGGTTGGGGGGGCGACCTTGTGGCCTGCTCCACCACATTCTTATATTGCCCAAAGTTCTCCAGTTTAGTGTGATGGGAAAGGAGCTTGCATGCAGCTGCAATTATATTTTAAAACTCATCTCTGTTAATATAAGATTAAACTGTGGAGTGTGATTTGAACTGGTGACTGTGAGGTGTGATGGCTCACACATGCAAGCTTCGCTGCAGCCATCAAGCGTGGAACATACATGTGTGAACTAGTTGTTGGACTGAGAAAAAGAATTGGTTTCAGATCTAAACACAAATTTTTATGAGTTTTCATTGAAATTAGCTGCTAACATCACTTGTTTCATCTTTACTAATGCAATACATCTCCGAATGTCTTCCTGAGGACAGTGAAGTCAACAAATATTTAATCATTTCATGTGCTTAAAGATCTGGTCATAACTGATGACGGAAGGCCGGAAATTAATAATGATAATGATAGAATCTTGACTAGAGCCTGAATTGTAACCTATAATGATCTAGCTAGATCCTGAATTGTAAGCCCAGCATAGGTTGCAATAAAGTAATAAAATAATGAGGATGTTGTTCATCACACATGGTATTTCAATTATAACCTTACCTGCTCAGTATTGATCTTTTTGTTTTATGCAGTAAGTAAGCTATTCTGAAGCTCCATCCTGGAATATATCTCAATAAAAGATAAATCCTCTTAAATTGCCAAGAGCAAGCTCACCAATACTTCTCCCTCTGGCTTCTTCAAGCCACAGCTCCAAATCGTACAGTACACAGACCAGACTAGGCAAATATGCCAGTGTGATATGCCCAGGGGAATGATTGCTACATACTAGCTTGATTCTTACAGATAACATTATTTATTCCTTTTGGGAATTCAAGAAAGAGTATTTGGTAGAGGTAGTTTAGCACAAGATACACAACATTTGTATCAATTCCATCTGCTCTGAGCGTGGGAGGATGGAGGCCAGAATGTGAAGCCAGATCGGAATGAAACACCTTGAATGTAGTCGTTCTTGAAAGAAAGAACCTTCTTTGAAATTGTAAAAATCCCTATTTAAATAGGGATTTAATAAAGCCTGCCTATGTAAACCACCTTGAATAAAGTCTTAAATAAAGACCAAGAAAGGAGGTATATAAATACCTGTTAAAAAAATTAAAATTTGAGGTATAGAGGAACATTCATAATTATTTTCTTGGACATATTGCAAGTCACAGGATGATAAACACAACCTTAAAATGCCACACTCCGAAGTCATCATAACATACATTGAATCAGGACCAGGTGATTAACATTCCCTCTCTGATAGCTGAAAACATCTAATTAAAAAAAAAAGGCAATTATGAAGTGTCCATCTCTTGTGCTTCCCTTATAACTGCTTGCTATTAAAAAAGGAGCAAGTGAGGAAATTGTAGCTCTGTAACTTTGCGCAATGAAAGTGCATTCTGGATGCATTTGTATGTCTTTCACACTAGTAGGCACACACAGGCATATATAAATATGAAACACATAATGTTCAGAGAGATGGTGCTGAAGCAACAGAATATACATAGAGTGGCAATTACCTGACACATGGCAAGCGTTTCCTCCTCACTAGAGGATGATATTTATGCTCAGATGGTCATTTAATCACAAATCTGCACCATACATTAAAATGAAATATGGGCAAGATAGAAATTCTCCTTATGCTGTGGACAATGACATTACGTTGACTAGTTCTTGATGAGGTTGAGTTCCACAGGAAGGACTAGGTACATAAATTGGTAATGCTCCTGGACCCCACCTTAATCCTGGATAAGCAGGTGTGGGCCATGGTTGGTCTTCTAGCTGCACTTGTTCCTGTCCCAGACAGACCTTGCCACATGGTTCAATCCTAACTAGCATCAGGCCAGCACACGCCATTTACAGTGGTGGAAAGGTTTTCTGCTACTGTAAAATGGCGGATGGTGGTGAGCTGTGCGCACTACCAATGGCAATTTTCCCAAGTGCTGTTGCAAGAAGTGGCAGCACTAGAAGGAAATCACCAGACTCAGTTGTACCTGCTGGTACAGGTAAGCATCTGGTGAGAGTGGGGGATGGGAAACAGGGAGGAAAACAGGGGAGACAGGGTGGGCGGATTAGGAGCATTTTGGGTCTGGTGGGGGTATGACAGGAGCAGCTCCCCCAGTAACCTAACCCCTGTTATGTTCCTGACATGCCCCTTTAGATAAACAACTTGTGAAGATGAGAGGAACATTGAAGGCCCTCCCTAACTTTTGCAAACTCATACCTAGGTCAAACAAAAATCACCGGGAGATTTTCCATCAATCTTTATTATTTTTTTTTAGCAGAGGCCTTTACAAAAGCATTAGTGTTTCAACAATTAGCACACAAAGATTTGAGCACATATTTTGTACTTAGGTCAGAAGCAGAAGGAAACCAACAGGTGACCAATAAGACCTGATTCCAAGTTGCACAACAGCCACCTCCTACGCTGCTTCGAGACTGAAGGTTGCCAACCAACCACGCTGCACTGGATACAGCACAGGCTAGTCAGCCTTCCTGTTCCAGTGCAGGATATGGTTGGGCTACCCATTGACTGTGTGTCACATCAGACCTTCTCAAGACATTGATCCCATACTTATAACCTGTTTTTCCCAAGCGCTCTCCAAAAGGCCCCCTGCACTTCCTTGTTCCTAAAGCTGTAGATCAAGGGGTTTAGCAGGGGAGTTTATGATAGCATAAAACACAGAAACCAGGCGATCTTCATCCAAGGAATGATTGGAGGAGGGTCGCAGGTGGGTGTAGACGATGGTGCCATAGAAGATGCTCACCACAGTGAGGTGAGAAATACAAGTGGAGAATGTCTTTATCCTACCACTGCCTCTGTGGATCTTGAGCACAGAAGAGACAATGAGGAGGTAGGAAAGAAGGATCAGGGAGAAAGGCACAATCATAAGAAATGCAGAGACGGCGAAGATCATCAACTGGACAAGAACTACATCAGAGCAGGAGAGATGCAGAATAGGAGGAATGTCACAGAAGAAATGGTCAGTTTCATTGGAGTGACAGAAAGTTAGGGAAAAGACCAGCAATGTGTTGATAACAGAATTGAAGTTGCCAGTGATCCAGGAAGCTGCAAGCAGACTCCAACATATGGGCTGGCTCATGATCAGTGTATACTGGAGAGGATGACGGATAGCAGCATAATGGTCATATGCCATCACTGAGAGGAGCACACACTCTGTACTTCCTAAAGTGGCAAAGAAATACATTTGTAGTGCACATCCTATGAAGGAGATGGACTTGTCCCCCAGCAAGAGGTCCCACAATACCTCTGGGAGTGTGGTGGATGTGTAACAGATCTCAATGAAAGAGAGATTGCCCAAGAGAAAGTACATGGGAATTTTGAGGCGTTGGTCAACTCTGATCAATATAATGATGACTAGATTCCCTGCCAAAGTCAACAGGTAGACTAACAGGCCTATTGCAAAGAGAAGTCTCTTGTTCTTTAGGTCCACAGATAATCCCAAAAGGACGAATCCTGTGATACCTGTTTGGTTCTGTCTTCGTATAGGATTGGTGGAGTCCATCTTCAGTTAGAGTTCTTTAGTAGGACATAGCAGTTTCTACTGTGAATGCTGGCTATTTCACAAAGCAAAAATAAAATATAACATGCAGGCAGCTATTAAGTTTGCAGGCAGTCCATATAGTACACCTCCAAAAATTTGTAGCACTTTACACTCAGGAACCAGAATCGTATGGGCTAGATCATTACAAGCAGAAATACAATCATACAATCTACAGCTTTCTAGAGGGGGAAAAAAATAACTGTTCTCTTATCTCCATGTCACTCCATGTCATAAAATAGTCACTGTCCTCTTATCTCCATGCCTGTACACAGATGGATGCAAGAGTTGGTTGGATGCAGTAGATTCTTCAGAGTTCACTGGTCCCTTCCCATATCCTTTCAAGCTTTTCTTCGATAGCATTAAGTTGCAAGTATGTCAGTTTAGTGAAAATGAAAGCTGAAAGTTTTGAGAGAGTGACTGAAAGCTGAAATCAAACTAGAAATGGGAAATCCTATTGTCAGGATCTCAAATCCTCAAACCATCTATGGACGATCTTTTGCACCCAGAAACTTATGTCAGCAGTTATGTCAACTTAAGTCAGACAGAACTTTCAGCTTTCTCCAGCTTCATTTACTACTGAACTCTGAATAAGTCATTTTTAAAGTTCATTAAGATCAGATAATTGTCCCCAGGGATGACAGAGATAATAGGCATGGTATAAAGAACTCACTTGGGTTGACAGAATAGTCCTTCATGTGGGAGAAAAATTTAAGATATAAATAAAGCATGCCCTTGACTTTAGATGTTAGTGAGGCTTCAGAGAGCTGAGTGTGTCATAATTGTGGCAAGGGACTATTGAGAATAGAGAAGAGCTGCACATTATCTTTATAATGTGGCAACCACCAGCCATCCACATCAAACATGTTTATAATACCATCACATGGAGGAATTGGATGAGCATCCCATCCCAAAGGGTTGGAGGAATTCCAACTGAACACAAGCACTTTCACGTACACATTTGGTGTGCTTGATTAACAGCTCAATCCTAACTAACCCCCCCCCCAATGCAGTGGTGTTCCTCTTCACTGCTACTGAGAAGGTATCGGTTTTAAACTGAAGACAGTATGAAAGCCTGGTGAAATGGCTCTATGGATGGTTAGGTGGAGGGACTTCAATTGCCATATTCAGGGATTTGCTCCACCATTCCCTGTCAGTTCTTCAGGTCTGAGTTATTGAGAGCCCAGTCCTAGCCCCACCACACTACAGCATCCCTCCACCGAACCATCCATAGAGCTGTTCACCATGCTTTCATAATGTCTTCTGTTTAAAATCGATACCTTCTCAGTAGCAGTGAAGAGGAACAGCAATACATATATTTAATGTACCAGGGATGTTGCCCAGTATAGCAGTACTCTGATCCTGAACTGGGGCATTTAGCAGCATTTTATTAGCCACTTAGTTGAGGGGGGGAGGAGCTTTTAGGAGCTCTGTCGGTCCTTCTGTTTTTGAATACTCCTCCAAGGATTTGGAGGGGCTTTTTTGGCTAGGAGAAGCCAGGAAAGTGCTTGAGACTTGAGGCTAGCTAACTCTTGGGGAAAGCAACCCCTGGAGTCGGGCAAAGCCTGTCTTTACAGCAAGAAACGAAGGAACTCTGCCATCTTCGGCAGAGACAGCTTGGATCCCTCCCCTCCCCTCCCCCTATCGCTTGGACTGCAGCTCTAAAGGAAAGAAAAAACGCTTGGGGCCATTTCTCTAATCTTCCGCCAAAGTGTGAGTAAGCTTCCAGCTTGATATCTTTGAATGAGGGTGCGATTAGAAGACAAAAGTTGCTTAAAGACTGAGGGAATTCTTTTTTGACGGAGAGAGAAGGAAGTGAAGAGGTCTTTGGTTCAGCGTTCCCTCAGAAACTCACTTCAAAGACGGCATGATTTACTATTAGACTAAAAACAAGACTAATTAAGAAAATAATAACTTCAGGGGGGAAAAGAATGACTGGCTAAGATATCCCAGCTGTCTATACTACAAGGAAGAATAATTTACAAAGAAGAATAATCTACAGACTGTAAGGGACATTTCAAACGCCTGATAAGGATATTATGGAGTAGAAAGACATCTAGTGGAGAAAAATCATAACTTGGATATTGTGTTGTTTTTTTCTTTTTCTTTTTTTGTTCTCCTTTAAGAAGATTCTGGAAGAAGCCAAGCTGAAAAGACTTTATATCTGTGTTGATGAGGAATAAGTGTTAATGCTGAGAGATTAATATTGCAAGCATTATTGAGATTTTGATTTATTGAATTGATATAGTAGTTATATCTATAAGATTGACAGATATTAATCTGTATGGGTATATTGTCTTGGATTCTCTGTTCATTTCATTTATCTTAATATACAATGGAATATTCGAGGAGACAGTCCATAAAAGTCCAGAAAGCCTCTCCAAATACCGGCTCTTCAATTCAGACAATGCTAACTCTTGAGAAAAGTACAGAAAGAAAGAAAGATGATCAAGCAGGAATTATTGATTTTCTCAGAGAGTTCTGGGAAGAGACAAGACAATTGAAAACCCAGATTTCAAATTTAGATAAAAACATGACTGAGAAACTAGATCAGTTATCAATTAAACTGAAAGAAATGGATGAGATGGCGAAGGAGACACGTAAAAAGGTCAGTAGAAATCAGAAAGAGATAAACAGGATGAAAGAACAAGCAAAAAGAGACCAGGCAAAGATTGAACAGCTCACCCAACAAGTGGATTTTGCAGATCAAAAAAATATTGCACTTGAAAGAAGTGTCATGTTGCTAGAAATTGAACAGGCTCACTATATGCTACGCATTCAGAATTATCCAGAAGAAAAACAAGAAGATATTAGATCAGTGATGATTCATTGGCTGGGAGAACAAACTGAGTTGGAGACAGAACTTCTGGAAGGTGGATTGCATGCAGTGTATAGACTCAGATCCCCATACGCAGAAGCCCACAATTTTCCAAGAGAAATAATGTTGAAGTTCACACAGAAAAGGGTGAGAGATATGGTCCAGCAGGCATTGATGGAGAAAACAATAATGGCTGGGGGAAACCCTGTGAGAATTTTAAGGGGAACGCCATGGAGCACAAGACAAAAGATACTCCACTATAGGACTCTGACATCATTTTTGAGAAGAGAGAATGTGAGATATAGATGGTTACTCCCAGAAGGCTTAGTCTTTACATATCAATTGAAAAGATATAATATAACCTCAATAATGAAAATGAGAAACTTTTTGGAGACTTTGCAAAGAGATCAAGAGGAACAAGAACCACCAAAAGATGTAAGTAAAGTTAACCATGATCGAGGGAAAAATAAAGCGACTCTATAGGACAGAACATCCCTAGAGAAAGAATCAGAAGTAGGATTGGGTCAAAGTTCAGAAGATGAAGAAGAAGAGGAGGAGGAAGAAGAAGAAGAGGAAGAGGAGCAGGATGATGATTTTGAAAAGAAAGAAATTATTAAAATTAAACAACAAAGATGCCAACCAAGAAGAGAAGCGAAAATAAAAAAGAAAAATATAGAATGATGATATCAGATACGCAACTTGATATGCTATCCATAAATATTAATGGGTTAAACTCACCACAAAAGAGAAAGAGGATTTTCCATCAGTTAGAAAAAGAGAACAAAGACTTGATAGCAATTCAAGAAACACATATATTGAAAAAAAGATTGGAAGTTTCTACAAAACAAAAAATTAGGTGAACTTTTTTATACGGCAGAAACAAAAAAGAAGAAAAAAGGCTTAGCCCTATATGTTAAACCTTGGTTGAGTCCAAAATTGATTTATACAGATGAAGATGCCAGAATACTGATAGTAGAAATTACATATGCAGAAAAGAAATTATTAGTGGTAAATATATATGCGCCTAATGACTCACGTGAAAAATTCTTTAAAAAATTACATAGAAAATTGGCTCCCCTGAATGAATTTGATCTGATTCTGCTAGGTGATTTTAATTCAACATTTGACATAAATTTAGATAGATCAGTTAAGAGGAAAAAGAAAGGAGGTAACTTACCTAAATCTTTCTTACAATTAGCAGAAGAATTTAACTTGATTGACACATTTTGTATTGGCAACCTTCAGTCTCGAAAGACTATGGTATTGCGCTCTGAAAGGTGGTTCTGACACAGCGTCTAGTGTGGCTGAAAAGGCCAATCCGGGAGTGACAATCCCTTCCACACCGGGAGCAAGTGCAGTCTGTCCCTGGTCTGTCTCCCTGGCTATGGGCCTTCCTTCTTTGCCTCTTAGCCTCAGACTGTTGGCAAAGTGTCTCTTCAAACATTGACACATGGAGAGTCCAAAACCCAGGAAAAAGACAATATACTTATTTTTCAACATGACATAAAGTATGGTCAAGAATAGATATGTGTTGGATTACAGCAACAAAAGATTTATTTGAAGCAGAAATATTACCAAACACCTTCGTGGATCATAGTACAATTAGTTTAAAATTCAAAAGATTTCGGAGGAAAGGGCTCTGGAGACTGAATATTACTGATATGAAAAATAAGGATTTTGTGAATTTAGCTAAAGAGGAAATGAGTTGGTTTTTTAAAATAAATAATCACCCAGAAATGAAACCACAAATTATTTGGGATACAAGTAAAGCGTATTTTAGAGGAATTATGATGAAATTTTCAGCAAGAAAAAAAAGGAAGGATAACCAACTTATTAAAGAGATAACTTTAAAATTGAAGAAGAAAGAGCAGGAGTTCCAAGAGAATCCATCTAGAGAAGAATTAACTGCAAAAATACAGAAACTTCAACATGAGATCAGAATTATACAAACGGAAGAAATTGAGAGAATACTAAAATTAATTAAGCAGAATTATTTTGAAAATGCAAATAAACCTGGAAGATGGCTGGCGCATAGACTGAAAAAAGAATGACAGAGGAACTTTATAAATAGTTTGACAGATGAAAATGGAATTGAGAAATATAAATCTCCAGAAGTTAAACTTATAATTGAAAATTTTTATCAGCAATTGTATAAGAAATATAATGTAGATCCAGATTTGCAAATGGATTACCTATTAAAAAATAATATGCTAAAATTGACATCAGAACAGAAACAAATTTTAGATCAGAAAATTTCCATGCAAGAATTATCAGAAGCAATCAAAAGACAGAAAAATCAGAAATCCCCTGGAACAGACGCAATTCCGGCAGAATATTATAAGACATTTGAAGAGACGATACAATTACCGTTCAAGAATTTGGTTAATGATATCTGGGAAACAGGAAATATACCTGACTCATGGAAAGAAGCTTTAATTACGTTAATACATAAACAAGGCACAGAAAAGAAAGAAATCAGAAATTATAGGCCAATTTCTCTTTTGAATATGGACTATAAGGTTTTTGCATCAATATTGGCTGGAAGATTAAAGAGAGCTCTATTGCAAATAATACATCATGATCAAATGGGCTTTTTACCAAAACGACATCTAAAAGATAGTGTGAGAGTTATTATTAATATAATAGAATATTTTGAGGCGCATCCAGATAAAAAATTAGGATTAATCTTCGTAGATGCACATAAAGCATTTGATAGAGTAAATTGGAACTTTATGATACAAGAAATGCACCAGATGGATTTTGGGCCAAAGTTTATAAAGGTAATAGAGAAGATATATACAAAACAGACAGCAAGAATAAAGATAAATGGTGATATAACAAGAAAGATAGAAATTCAACAGGGAACAAGACAAGGATGTCCTTTATCTCCATTACTGTTTATTTTAACTCTGGAATATAGTAAGAAGAGATGAAAGAATTGTTGGAGTGAAGGTCCAAAGTGAAGAATTCAAGATTCAGGCATATGCAGATGATCTTACTTTTATTTTAGAGGATCCAAACCAGTCTTTAATATATCTGATAGAAAATTTGACAGAGTATGGAGAAATGGCAGGACTGAAGATAAATTATGATAAAACGAAAATATTAGTGAAAAATATGAGAAAACAAGAAAAACAGCAAATACAGGAATTTGGTATTAATATTACAAACAAGATTAAATATCTGGGGATCACTTTAACAGATAAATGTAGTGAATTGATGGAAAATAATTACCTAAAGTTAATGATGGAGATTAAGAAAGATTTTAAAAGATGGAATGGATTAAACTTATCATTGTTGGGGAGAATAGCAACAATTAAGTTAAATGTGCTGCCGAGAATATTGTTTTTATTTCAGACAATACCAGTCCTATTAAAAAAGGCATTTTTTCAGGATTTGAATAAAGTGATGGCTAATTTCATTTGGCAAGGGAAAAAAGCTAGAATAAAGATGAAACTATTACAAGATGTTAAAGAACGAGCGGGTTTTGGAATGCCAAATTGGGAAATTTATTATTACGCGGCAGCAATGAATTGGATAAAGGATTGGGCAGAAGCAGAAAAATCTAGAGAGTTAAAATTAGAATTATATGATCTGCAGATTGGTCCTCATGCTTTTATGATATATGATAAAGCCAAATATCATAGCTATTTTAAACAACATTTGATAAGAAGGGCACTGTTATTTGCCTGGGAACAAATAAGATATAAAGTCTACGAGAAAATTCCAAGATGGGTTAAACCATTGGAAATTAGTACAAGGCCAATCTGGTTGAGAGGTTCACAGAATAAGAGATATGATGAATTATTAGATGAAAAAGCAGATCTTTACTCAAAAGAAATATTGTGGGAGAAAGGGATTAAACTGGATTGGTTGACAGAACTACAAATTAAAACAAGATGGATGAAAGATAAAAAAGAAGGAATCTATCTAGAGGACATGGAATTTGATAAAATACTTCTATCAAATGAGGAACATTATATTAAGAGGATGTATCAATATTTGTTAAGTATGGAAATGGAAGATGAATTGGTAAAAGAGGTGATGATTATATGGGCAAAGAATATTGGATATAACATAATAATGAATAATTGGGATCAGCTATGGAAAAGAAATATGAGGATAATCAAGGCAGCAACAATGAAAGAAAACATATATAAAATTTTTTATAGATGGTACCTATCTCCAGATAGGTTGGCAAAAATGTATCCCGGCACAAGTAATAAATGTTGGAAATGTAAAGAGGTGAAAGGATCTTTTTACCACATGTGGTGGCTTTGCCCTAAGGCAAAAGAGTTTTGGAAAAAAATTCATATAAATATTCAAGTTATTTTAAATTGTGTAATACCCTTACAACCAGAATTGTTTCTATTGAATATCTTCCCTGAAGGATATAACAATGATTTCAAACACACTTTGTTATACGTGATCACTGCAGCAAGATTGGCCTATGCCAGTTTATGGAAGAACTCAGAAAATCCTGGTGTAGGGATGTGGATTGAGAAATTATACGAGATTGTAGAAATGGATGTGTTGACAGAAAGGTTGAGGGATGGCAAGACGGAGAGAATACAGAAATTGTGGAACCCATTATATGAATGGTTAGATAAATGATTATGAAATATTGATTGAAGAGATGATAATTATAGAAATAATTATAGAAATAAGACAGTATTGGCTGCAGTTCTGTGATTCCCTAGTGTTTTTTTCCTCTGTATTACCCTGAATATATATATCTGTGATTTTCCCTGTACCCATGCCTTAAATCAAATAAAATATTAAAAAAAAAAAAGCAGCATTTTATTAGCCACTTAAGTTGATGTGTGTGGTGTGAATTTTGGTAAAAATCTGCGAAACTAATGAGGCCTTTGTATATCCTATTTTTAGAGTACAGGTGTGCATTGTTTAATGATGGGGATGTGGTCCCGCACACACTTCGTTAAGTGACACAGTTGTTAAACGACATCCTCTTTTCAAAGCCTCTGGAGCATGTGGCCTCTGCAGGACTCAGAAAAGCATTCGGAGGCAAGGGGAGCACAGCTCCACTCAGCTTCAGAGGTTTTGGGGGTGTGACAAGGATCAGCGACGGACCGTCATGCATGCAGTTCGTCGCTGATTGGAATGTTGTTAAGCAACATTCACCTGTAGCTAAACAAAAGAACACCTGTGAGATGGGTTCCTAGGAAATTGATCTTGACCAATTAACTCTTTATCACTTGGCCTTTTTTCACATTTATAATCACTTGATGTGATTATCACTTGCAGAGCTCTAACATGGGCAGAGCCAGAGGGGCACGTGTCCTGGGCACTAAGCTGGGGGGGCACATGACTGCCCCAGGCTCCACCCTGTTTACAGAGGAGGCAGCTTCACAAACCCTGTTCCTTCTCCTGTAGAGGCTCCCTTCACAGGAGAAGGAATGGGGCCATTAAACCACAGCAGTAAGCATTCCACCCTTTGGGGAGAACCCAGAAGTGACATCACAATGTTACATGACATCATGCTTACTGGAAAAATAAAAATTTCCTTTTGGTGATGGGGAGGAAGCAGAGTAGAGCAAGCAGCAGAACCCCCCTTTTGGGTATCACCCCAGGGAACCTCCCTCACCCAGCTGACTGCTAATCAATAAAAAAGACAAAGTAGCGGAGGTTTGTTAAATCTGTATAAAAAAGAAGTTGTTTACTCATGGTTCCATTGAATGCATATTTACAGCATCTGATTAGGATCAGAGGTTCAGCTAGCACTTAGGGATGGCAAGGGATGGCACTTGCTAACACTTAGGGATTGCAAAGGAGATGAGAAAGAAAAGCTGGGGACGGTAAATATGAGATCAATTCCAAAAGTCATGGACTAGTAAACTTCTTCCGTACTAGCTGGGCTCTAGTGTTCAGCTCAGGCCTCAGAATAATAATGTAGAACTTTGGAAGAAAGATGTAACTCAACAACCCACCACTGGAGGTCAAGATGCAGAAGACCTCCACAGCCACCATGTATTTCCCCCTGGTGCTCAGGTAGCTGGGGACAAAAGATACCCAAACACTGCAGAACACCAACATGCTGAAAGTGATCAGTTTGGCTTCATTAAAAGTATCAGGCAGCTTCCTGGTCAAGAAAGCCACGATGAAGCTGATCAAGGCCAAGCATCCCATGTAGCCCAGGACAATGTAGAACATGAAAACTGACCCTTCATTGCATTGTATAATGATTTGGTCAATGTGGGAGTGCATGTCAAACTCTGGGAAGGGGGGAGATATTGCCAGCCAAACCACACAGAGGCCAGCTTGAATGAGAGAATACAGAATGATGACTGAGACTGCCAGCCTCTTCCCCACCCATTTCCTCATGCTGTTTCCTGGCTTGGTGGCCATGAAGGCCAAAATGACAGTGATGGTTTTGGCTAACACACAAGACACAGCAACAGTGAAGACGATGCCAAATACTGTTTGGCGGAGAAGGCAGGTCACCTTCCCAGGCCAACCAAGGAATAGGAAGGAACACAGAAAGCAGAGCAGCAGAGAAGAGAGAAGAGTGCAGGTGATGCCCCAGTTGTTGGCCTTGACAATGGGAGTACTCCTGTGTTGAATGAAACTCCACATCACCAGAACTGTCAGCAGGGCAAGGAAAAGAGCAAAGGAAGTCAAAAGGATTCCCAAGTTCTCTTTGTAGGATAGAAAGATTAAGAATTTGGGGATGCACTGATCCTTGCGACTGTTTGGGTACTGCTTTTCTGGGCATTTGTCACACTGTTCTGCATCTGAAAGAAATAAGCCAATCTCCATAATTTCAGCATATCTATATTAGCCCATTCAACTTGATGGGATCAGCATCTTATAACTAGCAAGAAATCTGGTATTATAGAGAATTCAAGAAGCTCACTGAAAAGAAAGTGATAGCAAGTTTTGCTTTTGAAACAGGAAGTCATTGAACTGAATTAATTCAATTTGACTCTTTCAAAATCCATCAAGAATGTTCAGTGGCTATAAGTAGACCATCATCAGAATGTTTCACTTGGGGATATGTGATCCAGGCTTTGCAGAGTATTACAGCACAATCCTCAGCTCCCAGGGCGCTCGACTTCAGCGGCAGCAAAGATCCTGTGTGCCCATGGCAGCCGGGGGTGGCACCTCGGGAGAAGGGGACTTTTGTCGACTTCCCCCGGGTTAAGGGAAGTAGCCCCATAATGGGGTTACTCGATTCACTGCTGAGTGAGGTAAAAGCGTTTGTGTCGGGCAGTGAGCCCCACACGAACACTCAGGATCCACCAGTCTGCTCCACAGGTCCCACCTCCCCCCTGGAACGCCTCCGCCTCCCTCTCTGTGCCTCCCCGTCACGCCTGCTCCCTGCCTTCTCCCCATCCTCCACCCCCTCCCCCTCCCCAGATCGACTTCTCCCCGCATTCCCCCATGCCTCCGCTTAACAAACTGCGGCTTGGTGGTCCATATGACCGCCAAGCAGCGGAGCGCAGATGCCCACCTGATGCTAACCCAGCACTAGGGTTTGTGACATTGTGCACCGGTGGTTAGCCAGTGCGCTGAGCCCAGGATTGGGCTCTTACTCTTCAGACTATTTTTTTTTTTTTGAAGCATGAAAAAAAGAGTTAGTGACAGAAGCCACAGGATTTTTCTGACCCACCAAGTTTTCTTCCAGGGAGTAAAGTTCCCCTTTTGTTGGTGAGTGGAACTCACAAAGTGTTCTACTTTTTAAGAAAAATATTGGTATGCTGGACAGAGGCTCTTGCCTTGTGTAAAAGGAAATTTGGCAATGTCCTAACAGAGGATTGACCTGTTTTTGAGTGAAGTCATGCAAGAAAGCCCTTCTCCACATGAATTAAGGTGATTAAAATATTTATAAACTGATCAGTGCTACTGAAAGAAATGTGGTGTTTGGATAATTTGATGTCAAATGTTAGGCTGTTGAATGTATCTGATAAGCAAGCTTTGTAGTTTTGGCTGTCCTATTAAAATGAAAACCACACTTTTCAATGGGGAATATCTCAGAATGAATGAGTTAGGCAGCAATCCTATATGCACTTACTTGGGAGCAAGTCTCATTGAACTCAGTTTACAGCCCAATCCTACCCAAAGTGCCGCTGTGCAATCCAGTGGGGTCGGTGCAGCTTCCGCTGTATCCAGGGCTGGAATGGAGGCAGCTGGAGATCTCCTTGAGGTAAGGGAGAATTTGTTCCCTTACTCATAAGAACATAAGAACAGCCCCACTGGATCAGGCCATAGCCCGATCTAGTCCAGTTTCCTGTATCTCACAGCGACCGCACCAAATGCCCCAGAGAGCACACCTGATAACAAGAGACCTGCATCCTGGTGCCCTCCCTTGCATCTGACATAGCCCATTTCTAAAATCAGGAGGTTGCACATACACATCATTGCTTGTAACCCATAATGGATTTTTCCTCCAGAAACTTGTCCAATCCCCTTTTAAAGGAATCCAGGCCAGATGCCGTCACCACATCCTGTGACAAGGAGTCCCACAGCCCAACCACACGCTGAGTAAAGAAATATTTTCTTTTGTCTGTCCTAACTCTCCCAACACTCATTTTCAGTGGATGTCCCCTGGTTCTGGTGTTGTGTGAGAGTGTAAAGAGCATCTCTCTATCCACTTCATCCTTCCCATGCATAATATTGTATGTCTCAATCATGCTCCCCTCAGGCGGATACTCCTTATCAATCCCCTGCAAACTCTATAGGTCTACTTGGAACTATGCAAGCTTATTCATAGGTGCAGAACCAAGTAGCCCCATGTAGGATTTTCAGGTCTGGGAGGGGGTGAGGATGCAGAGGAGGCCTGCTCCGCCATCCCTGACTCCTCCCAGTCCTGAGCAAACATTTTTTTTATCCTCATGTAGAAATAATGATAAAAATGATAATAGCAATAATGATCAGAAAGTAGCTTTGCAGTGTTTCACTCACCCATCTGCACTGAAATCCTATCTTCAGAGCACTGGACACAATCATAGCAACAAATCTGCTCCCCCTGGCGAACAAGCCTGTTCTGGCCAGGATGGCACTTCTCAACACATCTGGACTGGGGCACCATCTAAGAATGATCACAGGGAATGGGTGTGTGTGTAGGTATCAACTGGATGGTACAGATTGCTATGATGTTCATTTTTCTCCATTTAATGACATACCTAGTCCTCTGTTTACATCCATGTGCCCTCAAGGTAAACAGCTATTTTATACCTTCCTCTTATCAACTCTATAACCAGACCACCACTGGTTCTCTTTGGACCTGCACCAGCTCTTCAGCTGGCACAAGTCAGAGGAGACAAAGGGCGCCTGTTGGTTGGCTCCAGAAGGAATAGCTTCCAGAACAAGTCACTTGTGCCACGTTCCACACCCTCCTTCCTCTGAAACCCGATCTTCCCAAATCTGCCCCAAACCTCCCACCCCTGGCCCCATTCTGTCCACCCTGCTGATTTACCAAGGACCTTCAGAGGATCTTCTCTTTCAATCATGGTGAGAGGGTACCCTTACCATCCAGAGTGGTAGCCTGGAAGCAAGCAGCTGTGAGCACTTCCCAAACAGCTCTTACAATGCTGTAACCGTATTCCACCACCAGGACACTAGTCCTGGAGGCACACTGGCATGTTAAGATTGGGCCATTAGAGTACCATCCTGTTCATGTCTACTCAGAAGTCATTTCCACAGAATTAAATGGAACTCACTCCGTTTTTTAAAAGAATTACAGCCTCAGCCTCCCCTGCAGTCTCCCAATTCTTGATTCAGAAAACAGCATCATCCTCCCCACCTGCTTGAACCTTCGATTCCACACTATGGCACTTCCATTCAAGGTGAATTCTCTGCCTGCTGGAGCCTGGGGGTCCATCCTGCCAACACTGATGCTCTTGAAGGAGTGATTGGGGAATGTGACTGTGTTGATGATATCAAATGAACTTGCCAGATCTCCCTGCTGGTCGAAAGAAATTTCTTCTCCGGCACTGTTGTTGAAATGGACGTTTCTCAGGAAAGTATTAATCTGGGTCAGAAGGTGAGAGGTAGAAAGATAGATAAATAGAAGAACAGATTGTGTGTGTATGTATATGTGTGTGTGTGTGTATACACACGCATGTAGACACACATGCCAACCGGACAAAAACAGGTGAACCCGAGTCATATGAACCTTGTTAGCTGCTTGTCAGTTGACTTTGGGGAGAGTCACTCCCGCTGCTACTTTGGGAAATGTATCTCACGCACCTGCTCAGAACAGGAATTATTGCTCTCCTAGTTCCGTGAGATGGTATCTAGTGGTGAGCATTTCATCATGAATGAAGTTCAGTGTTTTACATTGAAGCAAAGTTGGGAGGGTTTTCTCTTTTTTGGAGAGTATAAATCAGATCTTTGCTACCAAGAATGAATTGCAGAATTGAGCAATTGTAGCTGTCTGTTCCCATCAGTTCAGCTTCCTACTTTTTTATTGACTCATCATTGATGAAACAGCCTGGGAAGTGTGGTGCATGACGACCTTTCACCCTTCTAGGAAGGCCTTTGTTCAATGTCTTTGTGTTGTGCCTGGTCTTTGCTGAATATGAGCTGGCCTGGCCCAGGACATTGTGCCACTCCTCCAGTGTGACCTCTCAAACCCACACCCCCCAGAAAGCTTTAATGTAGGATAGGTGTTGGAAGGATATGTCAATACCTGAGTGCTTGAGGAAAGCATGGCATGTGGTGGGTGTGCCTCGGTCTCCTCTGCTGTGAAGCACAGAAGGTAACCTTTCCCTATTTAGATGCATTTAACTTTTCATTCCCTGCAATCTCTGATATAAATCAATTTTACTGAGCAGTTATAGCCTATACCTTGTGTTCATTCATGCTCAGCCCTCTCATGCTCAATGTTCCCATTATTTTGTAACATGAACTGGATGTTTTTCTAGAAGCCCAATCTTATGGCTCATTTATGACATCGAGAGGACATCTCGCTTTCAGAAATGCCTTTCCACAGCTCACTGACAACGGCCATTTTAGAGACATTGCAGCAAACAGCAGCAGTGGTGGTAGACACTTGTTAGGTCCGATACTACCTAATTCCCCACATGACCAATGCAGAGGCCCCAATGCAGCTCCTGCTTAATCCTGTGAGGGAAGTTCTGACTTTCCCAGGATAAACCTGTGCCTGGTCAAAAGGGCTACTCAGACCTGTGCCAGCTCTATATGTGACACATTTCTGTGAGGACGCAGTTCAGGGGATCAAAGCCAGGAATGGGTCAGGATTTGATGGCTACTGCTTCTGCTGGACCCACTCACTTCCCAGTCCCAACCTGCCATACTCCCAGCACCATTGCCACCCCGTGCTGCCTACCCCACCTGGCCCTCTCCTCCTCATCTCCCTCCAACCACCTACGTGCGCTTACTAGAACCAGCAGGTTTCCATTGTCTGTGTCATGCGGACCTGGCTGTTCACCACTTCTGGCAGTGACCGCGCCACGAGATCTGGCAAGTCACCTTTGGAAAAAGCCAGAAAGCACTCGGCATCATCAGGATCGGGCTGTTAACTTCAGATCACGTGATGCCACAGTGTGTAAATATAGGCGAGTTCTGAACAACTTGTAACTTACAAAGTTCAACACAACCCATTAGTAAGAAATGCTCAGAAGCAAGGAGAAGGCCAGAGGATTTGTGCAGATATCATTAAATACTTGGGAATAAAACCCATTGAATAGAGAGGAATTTCTTCCATCCCTACTAACTGGTATAAGAGGCACCTTTTAAAATGTGTCCTCATGTTTAGCAGATGGCAAGTAACTGTCTCTCATCACCCCAGCATGGCATCTTTTCAGTGGCTGTTGCTGGTGCTTTCTCCATGTTTTTTTTCTTTCTTTCCAGATTGTGAGCCCTTTGGGGGATGGGGAACCATTCTTTAATTTAGATGTGTGAGCTGCTTTGTGAATTACTTTTTGCTTTTTAAAAAAGGATATAAATATTCTTAATAATGATGATACTTCTGAGTAAAGAAGCTCTGGATTGCACTATTGCACTATTGGTTTATCATCAGCTAATGTAGAAATTCATTTATGACTACAAGTACTTCCCACTGCCTTCTGCACATGAATTAGGAACCAGAATCCAGCCAGTGTTTGTGTCAAATTCGCTTGTGGTTTTATTATGCTCAAATTGAGAGATAGTCCGACCTGCCATGGGTGGAGAATCCAGATACTCAATGTAGCTCCATCGCTGATGGCTTTTGGCTTGGATCTTGATGAAAACATGGCACAGAGAGCATGTGCGACAGAATACACAGCATTGTAGATCCTGTAGCTCTGGCCAGTCATTTGCATTTCAAACACATGTGAAGGGAGGCTCCTCAGCTCTTCCTTTCCACTGCACTTTACTTCTCTACTCACAGGGGACAAGGGGAGAAAACATTTAAATGCCAAAACCCAAAACTGTGGCATGAAATAAAGCTTGATTTGTAAGGGTTGATTGTCTCCAAGAAATCTTCATATCCTGGGATATCATTTGAGTGGAGGGCAAAGGATAACGTACCATTGAACGTTTTATTTGTAAACTGAGCCAGATAATTTACATATGCGAAATCCCACTGAGCTGTAATGATCCAAACCTTTTCTATTGGCTTTCTTAATTCATTTTCATTGACCACTAGGACTCTTCGGAAAATCTCCATTGATCGTGCATCCCCGTTAACAAGAATCACATTGCTTCTGCTCAGTAGCAGAGTAGAATTTATTCTTTCTGTGGTTGGAAGTAGGAGATCATTAGATGGATCCCAGTATCTCTTTAGTGTTGGAATCATTTCTGTAAACTCAATACAAATGTTGTTCTCCAGGAGCCTAGATGTCAACCTCTGCAGGAAAATTGCCCCAATTTCATCATCTGAAACAATGACACCAATCCATGTCCATCCAAAGTGCTTAAGGAGATGAAGAATCCCATCATGCTGAGAATTTCCAGTTGGAAGCATGTTATGGAGTAAGGGAAACTGAGTTTTATCACTCAATACATGGTGAAAGGAGTTGTAATTGAACTAAGGAGAAAAGACAACAGTATTTTTAGAGGTGACAGAAACCTTCCTCTCCTCCTGAATTTCAAAATCTTTCTCCCAATCTCTAGCAAGAGGGAATGTGCCCCTCAAGGTTTCGGATTCAGCACCAAATATTGTGAAATCTGAATGTCCTCTAATGCTTTCCTATTGGCAGGAGTAGTTAGTTTTTAATTAGTTAACCTTTATTGGCATTATAAATATTAAACAGACAACTGACAACAAAGTGGAACAATACAACCGTTATCCACTAGACTAGTTCAGGAAAACTAAATAGAGAAAAAAGAAATAGGGTCTAGAAAGAAAAGGAGCCAGAAGGGACAACCTTATCCTTTCAGTAAAACAGGTGTTAAATGGGAAAAGGTAACTACAAAAATTTTAAAGAAGATTTTATAGAACTAAAGTCCGGCGTTTTTTGTAATATATAGGCCAGGAAACTAGCCACTGAATACGTCAAGGGAGCAATAGAGTCTTCCAACAACTGGGGAAGGGGAGATACCTGAGGGGGGAAATTAGAAATCCAGGATTCTAAATAAATCCTACGATGGGAGTCATGAGAGGGACAAAAAAGCAAAATATGTGAAAGAGTATCCGGGGTCTCCCCACAGAATAAACATAATCGTTTCTCGCGAGGAACTCGCATGAAACGACCATAATGAACAGCTGAGGGAAATATGTTGAGTCTAGCGAGCATGAAGGCTCTCTTCAGTCTAGGATTAGTGAGGTGAAAAAAATAGTTTGAAGTGGCAACAACAAATTGAGGAAAAAGACCTAGGGAAAGGGGGGAACAGGTCAAATTAAGAGAATTTTTTAAAGTATTGAATTCAGCTAGGAAAAGGTGGTCTTTGATAATTTTATAAGCTTGAGATAAGTTTAGATCAGCAAGTAATTCTACTGATATGTTAATGGAGTGGAGTTTAGTTTCCACTATTTTAAACCAAATAAAGATATACGTGTCACTCATTAATTCTGTAATTAAAGAGTCAGGGGAAGGAGATAAATGAATCCTTAACCAAAACTTAAAAGTAAAAAGCCAGGCATAAGTGGAGGGAAGGTGTAAACCAAGTTCTAAAAGAATGGTGGGCAACCGTATAAGATTAGGAATACCTAATATCTTTCTAAAAAAGGAAGAAGCAATATGATCCAAATCCTTAGAAACTGCCTGTATCCATATCGGGATACCGTATAATAAATGAGAAATAATTTTTGCTTTAAAAATTTGAATCGCTGCTGGGATGTATTGGTTTCCTGCATTAAAATAAAAATTTGTTATAGCCAAAAGGTGGGTAGTTGTTGAAGAAATAACTGACTTTTTATGTTGAATCCATGATAAATTATAGTGAAAATGTAAACCTAGATATTTAAAAGATTTAACTTGAGTGTAAGATTGGGAATTGATTGACCATTTAGAAGGAGCCCAGGAGCGGGAAAAAACCATAATTTTTGTTTTGTTGGCATTAATTACAAGATCATTTGAATGACAATAAACTTGAAATTTGGAAATGAGCTCACGAAGACCGGATTTTGTGAGTGAGAGAAGTACTGTATCATCGGCGTAAAGAAGAATCGGAATTGGCTTTTTATTTATTACAGGAAAGGAATGAGAGGTGGTGGTTAAGCTGGCAGGAAGATCGGCAATGAATAAATTAAAAAGAAGAGGGGCAAGGATGCAACCTTGCCTCACTCCTTTATTGATAGGAAAACTAGAAGAGAGAATATTGGTAAAAGGAAGACGGATTTGACATTTATTATGGGAATGAAGTTGCTGTAACAAAAACAGAAGCCTCTGGTCAATGCCCCAGTTGAATAACTTTTTCCATAAAAGGGCTCTATTTATCGAGTCAAAAGCACCTTGTAGGTCGATAAAGGCTACATATAGATTTGATTTATGATGTATGGAATATTTCTGGGCTAGAAAAGAAAGTGCAAAGGCATGATCCAGAGTAGAAACACCCTGGCGAAAACCTGATTGTTCGACTCCTGGAAGGTTTTTCAAACGAGCCCAGGATGACAGCTTTTGAAGAAGGAATTTGGCATAAAGCTTCTCTATACAAGATAAAAGACTTATAGGACGATAATTTGACGGGGAAGCGGGGTCACCTTTCTTAAAAATTGGAAGAAGAAATGAACAGCGCCAGATATCTGGAAATAGACCTGTAGAATTAATCGTGGTAAAAAGAGAAGCCAGGGGAGCAGCCCACCAACCAGGATTAGTAAGAAGAATTTCGTTAATGATAAAATCTGGGCCGGGGGCTTTGGCTGATTTTAAGGAGGTTATGAGTTTATAAATTTCCAGTGGGGAAACCGATGGCCATTCAGGGACTTTTTGGAGATCAATATTAGAGATAGGGAAGGAAGAAGAATAGAAAATTTTGGAAAAATAATCTGTCCACGTGGCTTCTGGAATGTCAGAGTAGATGACAGGGGTTGGATGACTTGCCCTAGTAACTGCGTCCCAAAAAGTTTTATGGTTTTTGGAAATAATAGCTTGATGGAGAATGGACCACTTCCCAAGGGCAAAAAGATGTTGTTTTTCCTGGAAATACTTTCGGCAGGCGGTCCGTAGTTGAAAATAATATTGTAAATTGTAAGAAGATGGATTATTCCGAAAAAAAAGAAAAAGGGTACGCACCTGCTTTTTTAATTTCCAACACTCCTCGTCAAACCATGTGTTTTTTGTAAAACGAGGAGGATTACTTGGGCTAGCCATCCTCAAGTGATCTACCAAGGAAGAGATTATAACTTGGAAAGCTTCAATCACATCAGTAGTAGCCCGAGAGGCAAATAATAAACGCAATTGGGAGTTAGTTTCAGGTGCCTGAGTCCACTGAGACAGGGCTTGCTCCGCAACTGGTGACCATCTATAGGGACGGCTTGGATTGGGGAGAGAAAGAGAAGAGACAAGGGAATCAAAAGGAATATTAAGAATAAGTGCAACTGGCAGGTGATCACTCTCAGAACGGGTGCAAACACAGAAATCTGATAAAAAGGGCAGGAGGGCGGGAGAAACTAGGGCATAATCTATTACACTAGCACCTCTTGGGGAGAGGTGAGTAAAATCGCCTGGAATGTCACGGCCTTTTGAGCCATTTAGAATAAAGACGTTAAATGAAATACATAAACTTATAAGATGTGGGGCAAAACTATTTATTACAGAGTCTTTGGAAGACCTTGAGGTTTGAAACCAAGGGGGGATAAGGTCATCGGAGTTCCAGTTCATCTGCTGGGCAAGTGTAAAATTTGAAGGGCCAATTCTAGAATTAAAATCTCCAGAAATAATCATAAAAGCATCAGAATATAAGTTAGAAGCACGGGATATAGTGTTATCAAGATCTAACCAAATGTCGGATGGGGCAAGTTTAGCTGGGGGTATACATACATTAAAAAGAAGAATTTGAATATCTTTAAACTGAATTAATATAGTTTGAAAATAAGGAGAATTCGAATCTAACTGAGAAACTAAACAAGAAAGGCCAGATTTAACAAAACAACAAAGTCCCACACAAGGTCTCCCTAGGGCATTCTTCCTAAATGCTGGAGTCGCAAAAGAAGTATACCCATGTAGGGACAGTGGGACCAACGACCATGTCTCCTGAAATAAAATAAAATTAAACTTTTTAATAAAAGCTTGGAAGTCCTTATCTGAGCTTTTAGATGACCAACCGGAAATGTTCCATGAGATCAAAGTGAAAAGAGTGGAAGAGGAAGGGGTTAGGGAAGTTGGTTCTAGTCAGTGCTTAGAGGATGTGGAGAGAGAACCATCAGAATGATCCTTTACAAAGGTAAAATCGAAATTTAAAGGAGGAGGGAATTGGGATGTAGCATCTACCAATACAAAGGGTTCAGAGGGAAGGGACTTAGAAACAACACAAACAGGAAATAGATGTTGATTAATAGACTTAGTTGGACCAGTAACAGTGGGTAAGGATTGCTGGTCCACTTCTGTTGAGTTAGTAGGAGAAAGGAGTAATTGGGTTGATATAGGAGAAGAGGAGGGACAGAGAGAAAGGGGGTCATTGGAACAGAGAGAAACAGCTGTCGAGTGAGTGAGTCTCGACTGGTCATAGGACTTAGGAGTTTGCAATAGTGGAAGGGAAGGGAAAGAAGAACAGTTCGAGGACTCAGTAGATCCAACGAAGGGAATCGACAGAGAGGGGCACAGGTTCTTTGGTCGCAGTGTTAAGGAGTTCTTAGTCCTTCGAAGACTGCGAGATTTTTGCTGAGGCCGATCTGTCTTGGATGTGAGTAGTGAAGATTGTCCTCGACGACCAGGAGGAGAAGGTAGTAGCGGAGGGTTTTTTTGGGGAAGAACATGATTAGGTAGAGCTGGGCTAACTTGTACAGTTACTGAATCTTTTATTGTAGATGTAGAATTTCCATTTGAATGCATAGACTTTTCCAAGGGAGAGGATACATTTTGTAGGTGAGTTGAAAAAAGTTTTCGGATGATCATATTTTGGAAATGTCTCTGAGGAAAAATTCCCAACGCTCTAAAACGTTGAGACTGAAGAAAGATTCGATTTGGAATTCTACAAGTATTGAAATAGAGAAGAACGCGCTGTTGCCGAAACACAGAAGGCAATCTCACGTAGTTACATAAATCAATATTTGAGCTATTCATCTTCAGAATTGATGCCAAGTGTTTCTTAATCATCCACGGTTGAGACCAGTTGACAATTACTCCAGGTTGATGGATGATTGAGAGAGCTATGCTCGAGGATTTTAACATTAGTTTTGAAGAGGGGAATTTCTCCAAAAGCTGAGACTCTATCGCTTGAGACTGGTAATTTGCTTCCTGCTGATGAGTAATATGAGCCGAGGGTTCCAAAAAACGTTCCTTTAAGAGGGAAAGAATGTTTTCCAAAGTGCTAAGGTTGTGCTTGACGTCTTTTGCTATATTAAGTATATGGTGCAACAACAGATCCGTTGAACAAGAGAGTTGCTCTTTCCCTTTAACCAGGGGAGCCTTAGTCTTCTGATCATCAATTAAGTCCTTAATTAAACCTTTAGTAAGAGGTGAAAAACTTTCAAAGTCAATAGCCACCGGAGGATCAAAACAGACGCAGTTCTGAGGGGGGATAGGTTGAAGACTCTCAACAGGTTCAAAATATTTTTCCAGCTTAGACTGCTTGGATAGTTTTTGGGAGTCATGTTGTATTTCCGAGACTGATATCTCAGGGGAGAGCTGTCGTTTGCGTCTCATCTTATCAGTTTTAAAAGTCTATTGCTGCATACTCATAAATCAACAAGTTAACTCACAGTTTCAAGGAGAGAAGAAACGAAAATATCAAAAGCAGGGAGACTCAGATGTTCTTGAAACTTCGCCAGAAAAATGTTAACAAGCTAATTAGCTAGCAGCACTAGCTCGTAAAAATTAAAAAAAATAAAATCTATTAAAAACAACAATCTTAAAACAACGGTGGTACGGTTTAAAACTTATTGAATAATATATTAAAGTGATAAAAGAAAATAAAAGCGGAGCAAGTTAGAATACAGCTGGGCTGGAGGCCATCTTGGGAGGGCTCATTGGCAGGAGTATTGAAGGGCTAAGTCCAAAGATATTGAGAGATATGTAAATACATACAAATCTCTCAATACGGAGAAATTTGGATTCTTTCTACATGAAGAGAAATATTTAACTAAACACACAAAAGCACGCACGCATGCACGCGCACACACACACACACACACACACACACACACACTGCACTTCTGTATTCATAACATCCCTTCTAAACAGAACAAAACAACAGAAAAAAGAGTTTCTTTTTCTAATGTATGCTGGTGCAAGTACCAGGTAGGTACCCGAAGAGGACCTGGGCTGAGCCAAATGGGCAGAGCCAAATTTTTTATCTTGGTTGTTTTGGGGGAATAACCTATGAATAAATGCACCAGCTGGACTGCTCCCTTCATTTCCATTAATCAAGTGCAATGTTCATTTCAATGAAGGAACATACTTGTGGAAGTTTGTAGGTATTTAAGATGCTGGGCATGTGGATTGTATTTTGGGGGATGAACCCTCCAATGATGGCCATGAGCTTCTGTTTCGGGCCACAATGGTAATTATAGCGACACCCTGTGAAAAGGAGATTCAGAGTGCCATAAGCGTTCCCCATTGAATTCAAGAAATCTGGAAAGATGATGCGTCCCAGCGTCTTGTTGGATAAGAGGTTGGCATTCCTGTTGATCTCATTTATGGCAAACTCAAGAGCAAGAGCTTCATGGAATTTCCTGAGGAACATACTGCAATGAGAGTTTCACTTGATTAAGGCACATGCAATGAACTCTTTCTCCTACAGAAACTGTTGGAGTCATGCCATGTAAGAGCAAAACCCTCAAACCTCTAAAGGATCACGTTAATGTTTTGAATAATTTTGCGTTCCACATGTGTTTTTTTAATCCTCTAAAATTCTCTCTTTGAGGGCTGTGATGAACTCACCAAATTTGATGTTTTTTGCTGCAAGCTGATGTCAGCTTTTCATATAACACAGACTTTAAACATAGCTACCTAGATAAACAGACACTGCGTCTGAATGTGTGTGTTATGTTTAGATAGTCCCTCCATTGAATCCTAATCCACACTGTGATATGGTACATCCCAATGCCAGGATGAACACCTCAGTGATGAATAGAGATTTATTTTGTGTTTGGCCAAGGTAACTGGGGAAGGACTTGAGCTGAGGCAGGAATTGAATTCCTTTGGTTTCTTCTAGCTTCTTCTTATTTTAATTATTTATTTAAAAGATATTTATCCCAACTTTCCTCTGCTGGAGCACATGCCCTATGCAGCTTACAATTTAAGGATAAAATATATCCTTAACAATATCAAAACAATAAATAAAACCAGCTAAAATTAATTAAAACCATTTTGAAAATGGCAAAAACACTCAAGGATCTTCTATGAAAGCACAGGAGGGAGACAAGCCATCACCCAAATGTCAGACGAAACAAAATGGTTTTGAACCCTCACCGAAATTCCTTGGGGGTAGCGGGTTCCATAGTTGTGGCACCACTACCGAGAAGGTTCACCCCCGTGCCACCCTCCTCCTAATTTATACTGCTATGAAAAATGTAGCAGAAAGCTGGCATAGGAATAATTTCAGGATGGCTGGATTTCTTCTACTCTAAATCCAAATTTAGAAAGATTTATTGCAAACTGAAAGTGACAGAAATGTTGGGGAACAAGAGGACTTGACTTGAACAGGAATCTAGTCACATACAGAGAAACAGAGAAATGTAACAAAAATGTCAGAACTAACTGTATAATGACTGGATACTGTAACTGTATATTAATTATTATTATTATTATTATTATTATTATTATTATTATTATTATTATTATTATTAACAGTATTTATATACCGCTTTTCAACAAAAGTTCACAAAGCGGTTTACAGAGAAAAATCAAATAACTAATATCTAAAAAATAACTATATTGTTTCTGCATTCAGATATTATCCAGGAGAGGATGGCTGAAATAACTACTTACAGAAAGTTGAATGGCCATTTTGGTCTGGCATTAAAGGGATGTTCACTGAGCTCTGCTCGTACCAAAGATGTAAATTCACCAATTACAATACCATCTAAAGAATTAGTGCCTTCAACGAAGAACTGCGAATCCCTTCGAGGGTCACAATTCATACTGACACTATGAGGCAGTAGCAGTAGCAAAGTTATCAGCAGTAATGGAATCAGCCTGCAAATCAGAAAGTCTTCTCCCCAGACATACTGGGCCCCCTTCATTGTGACATATGTGCCCATCATCAGTGCTATTACTGCTATCGGCATTCTTGAAAGGTGCTATAAAATGGACCACAAATCTGACAACAGTTACAGCTTCCCCACTACACAGACCCTGAAATTCCCTTTAGTTACAGCTCTGCCTGTTTTCACTGAAACTCTCAGACATGTGAAGCCCAAATTGCTTTGAACTGGGTCTTTATAACCCACTATAGAAGAGAAGAGTGTGTCACCTTGTGTGTTGTTACAAACTCTGCAAGTACCTTCTGCTAATCCTTGGCATATTCGCTACTTGACCGATTATGAAAATTGCAGGGTTGAGAATTGTTCTTCCCAAAGCACTTGAAGACCTGCCAGGCTAAAGTAAACATGTTGGATGAATCCACAGTCAAAAACTTCTCTGCACTGGGGAGGAAGTAAAGGTCTCCAGTGCATGTTGGGTATGAAGCGGAACGTACTGAAAGAATAGCAACTAGTACAAGTGCTGAGGGAAAAAGGAAATTGTCAGTGACCAGAAGCTCAGATTTCCTCCCAAATCCATAACCTAATTTCTTTTTCTTGCATATTCTGAAGACATTGTGTGTGTCTCTGTGTGTATTTTCAATTCCATTTGTCTTCACTATCAAGAGCAGTGCTTTTCAACCTTTTTCACCTCACGGCACAGGAGGTGGTGCAAGTCTGAGGTGACCCATAGGGGCCAGCGACCCTTACCCAGGGGTAAAGGGAAAAATTTCACCTTGCCTCTTGTTGAGCTGCTTCTGGCGCCTATCCTGAGCTGGATACAGCACAAGCCTCTTTGCTTGCCTGTTCCAGCACAGGATTGAATTGTGCTTAAGGCACATGTGAAAGGTGGCTACAGGAAATCCCACTTGACAACAGATTAGAATCTTCTTGCCAAAGAAAGGACTGTTGTTTTAGTGGATCACATGCTGGAGTTGTACTGAGAAAATCCACATTGATGTCTCAGCTTAACCATGAAGACTTTTGAGTAACCAAAGGCCAGTCAAAATTTGTCACACAAATTTATTTCTCAGGCTTTGTGGGAATAAAAGAGAAGCATGTGTACTACTCTGGGATCCTTAGGGTCAGATATCATTATAATAGAAATATCATTTGTGGGGACACCAAGAGAAGATTTCCATTACCCACCCAGTATCCTCTTTCTAAATATGGATATTGAAACTATAACAGTGTATCTGTTCACACAAACATGTCCCATATTTCTGGCAAGCTAAGCTAATGGCGATCCAGTAGCAGAAAAGGTTTGAAATAAAAGTGTGAAAATTGAGAGCAAAAGGAGGAAACAATTTGCATTATGATTACATGAGGTGCTTTGAATTAAGCTGGAACAGGGGTGTCCAAACTTTTTGGCAGGAGGGCCACATCAACTCTCTGACAATGTGTTGAGGGCCGGGGAAAAAAAGAATTAATTTACATTTAAAATTTGAATAAATTTACATAAATGAATATATTAGACATTGAACTTATATGAATGAAAGAAGGTCTTGCAATAGCACAAGGGCTATAAAAGGCCTTGCACAAAGCAAGGCTGGCCTTTCCTTTGCTGCCGCTACTGCATCACAGACATGAAACAGCAAGCAGTTGAGGGAGCCCTCGTCCCACAGTTCATGCCAGAGGTCAAACAATTGTCCTCATGCTGAGAGCAGTTGTGTTGGGCCAGGTTTGCTTGGGAAGGCTTGCTTGGGAAGGCTTGCTGGAGCAGGAGAGCCTGCATCATCTGAGGGGGAGGGAATTTGGCAAACACTCCCTGGGTTTTTTAAAGCAATCTCCACTCCTCCCCCTCCTGCCTCCCTCTCCTGAGCCCTCCCCATTGTCAGCTGTCCCACTTCTTTCACAGGTGGGATGCTGACCTTTTCAGAGTCCAGTCCTATGTGTTTCTACTCAGAAGCCCCATTTTATTCAATGCGGCTTACTCCCAGGAAAGTGTGGAGAGGATTGTAAGCTATATTTAATGCTTTGCTTGGTGGGAAGGCTTGCTTGTGTCAGTGATTACCTGCATCATCTCAGCGGGGCGGGGGGGGGAATTTGGCAAACACTCCCTGTATTTTTTAAAGCAATTCCCTCTGTTGCTACCACACCTGCCGTGCGTGCGTGCGTGTGTGCGTGTGTGTGTGTGTGAGTGAGTGAGAGAGAGAGAGAGCGAGTGCACGCGGCACGCGATCCACCTTGCTGCATGTGTTCTGGTTACGCAGGGTTTTCTGCCCCCCCTCTTCAGTCTCTTTGCCGGCTCAGGGGCTCCAGGAATGTTACTGTTCCTTTGAAAGGGGAACCTCTTCCAGGGCTCCAGGGCTATTCCCTGCCTGAATGAGGCAGAGCCTTTTTGCAGTGTTTTGGGCTGCCTGGAAACAGAGCGAGAGACCAGCGCAGGGCAAAGGAGGCAAAGGCGTGTGTGACTTTCAGTACCCCACTTCATTGAGTTGAGACAAATCCACAGATAAAAAATCCATGGATAAATAGGCTGCACCTGTATTTGTTAAAAGACAACTCATTCAATGTATGCGTATTTTGAAACAAACTATCCTGTAATTAATGATGTTGCCCAATGTTTGTGGAAGTTATGGTAAACTTTTAAATTTTTATGTGAGGGTGAGAGAGAGCCATACATGTATGTGCATGAGAGACAATAAACATACTATCCTATGGATTTAAACCCCTCAAGGTGTTGATTCTGTACCTATGACCTACCCTTCCCAAGAGTTCTCCATAGTGCCCCCTGCACTTCCTTGTTCCTAAAGCTGTAGATCAGGGGGTTTCACAGTGGTGTAAGAACAGTATACAACACAGACACCAGGCGGTCTTGTTCCAAGGAATGACTGGAAGAGGGCCATAGGTAGGTGTAAATGATGGTACCATAGAAGATGCTCACCACAGTGAGGTGGGAAGCACAAGTGGAGAATGCCTTCATCCTACCATGAGCTGTACGGACTTTGAGAACATAAGAAGCAATGAGGATGTAGGAAAGAAGAATCATGGAGGAAGTCACAACAAGAATACACCCGGAGACAGTGAAGGTCACCAACTGGCTGACAAAAATGTCAGAGCAAGAGAGGCGCTGTATAGGAGGACTATCACAGAAGAAGTGGTCAATTGCATTGGAGTGACAGAACGTTAGGGAAAAGACTGATGCTGTGTTGACAATAGAATTAAAGTGCCCAGAACACCAAGAAATTGCTAGCAGTCCCGTACATATGGATTGTCTCATGAGTGTGGTGTAGTGGAGTGGGTGACAGACGGCTGCATAGCGATCGTATGCCATCACTGAGAGGAGTACACACTCTGTGCTTGCTAAAGTGATAAAGAAATACATTTGGAGAGCTCATCCAATGAAGGTGATCGTCTTGTCCCCCAACAGGAGGTCCCACAGCACCTTTGGGAATATGGTGGTAGCAAATCTCAATAAAAAGAGAGGTTTCCCAGGAGGAAGTACATGGGAGTTTTGAGGCATTGGTCATCGCAAATCAATATGATGATTATTAGATTCCCTGCCAAAGTAAACAAGCCTGCACCAAAGAGAAGTCTCTTGTTCTTTGGATCAACAGAGAATCCCATGAGGACAAATCCTGTGAAACTTGTTTGGTTCTGTCTTCCTATAGGATCGGTGGAGTCCATTTAGATTTCTTTGGTAGGAGAGGACATCACAGTTTCAACTTTTAATGCTGGCACTTTTCACAAAGACAAAAAAAATAAGAGGCAGGCAATCACTGCATCTGTAGTCAATCAGTTTACACGGCAGCCTTGATCGCTCTTGAAACTTCCATACAATGTTAATGGAAGTGCTCAGTGCACCATAAGTGGGTGGGCTGTCATAGGAATCTCAGGCTTGGGCTCTGCTCCGGGGCCCAGTTGTACAGCACCAGCACCAGTTGTATAGAGTAGCTTCAGGAAAATCACTCCTCTCAGCCTCAGCTAGCCTTGGAATACATACTCACCTGAAGCCTTTTGCATTTCCCTGAACGCAGCTTCGCAACTGCCTCTTTAAAAAGAAGAAAGAGTTTGATAGAGGGATGATCTGTAGCTCCTAGGAAATTTCCTTAGAAGTGCCAAGTTTGTGATCTGTTTGCTTGCACTACTTTGCCTCTTCCTGTCTTGTCCATTTCTTCTATATTGCCCTTCGCTTTGCTCTTGTTCCTGTTATGTAGCCGATGCTGAGGTCTGCCCACTGACAAGATGCTTCTCCAAGTTGGAGGCAAACATGGTTTTCTGAGAGTTGAGAATGGTTTGAGAGGAGCTTTCCTTCCCAGACTGTCTACCATTTTACCCCAACAGCAAATTGGTGGAGTGCACTCATTTCAAGCACAGGTCTCTCTTTCATGCTATCTTGAACTGTCTGATGGGGGGCGGAGCTCACAACAATGAATACCATATCTCTGGCTTTACACATTGATAAACGCAAAACTCTTCAGAGCTTCATGGTCCCTTCTCATATCCTTTCAATTATTTTTCTCATTGCTCCAAAAGTGCTGGTTTAATGAAAATGGTAGTCAAAATGTTTGGAACAGTGACTGAAAGGTGAAATTGAACTAGAGATGGGGAATCATATTTTCAGTCTCTCAGATTCTCAAGTCATACAGAGAGGGTCTTTCACATTCAGGACATTTTTCAAGAGTTATTTGATTAAACAAACAAACAAAAAAATCTAGTAAGCATCAATTTCTTACCTACTGGGCATATGACTTTTAAGGATGGCATTTATCAATCTTCTGAGAGAACCTCAATCTCTCTCCCTCTATTATTAAATCCTGTGTAAGTCACTACTACATTTTAACTGTTGCTTTCTAAATTGTCCCTAGTGCTGAGCGAAATATTTGGCATGGTGAAAATTGTTGTAATTATGCACAGGTACTGGGCTTGGTGTTAGTATGTGGCAACAATGAGAGTGGGCACGCCTGCATCTGTTGCGTCTGCACAAGAGCAAACTCTTGGCCTTGGTGATATGTTGAGTGTCTAAGCCCAGTGCCTGAACAACAGGATGCTATTATATTTAAGAATGTGCTTTGTGGTTTAGCTCAGGCCCAGCTAGCTGTAACTAGCCCCTTACCAAGTATTGCTTCATGTGTTTGAGATTTAATAAAAAACTTGGTAGAGGCGGGGCGAGGAACTTAGATCTGTTCCAGTTTCAAGCCTCCCTGATGCATCTATACCTTCAAACCTGTCTGCCGTCTCTCATTCATTTGCTCTGATTCCATGCTCCTTTAGCCCCAGTTTCCTTTCTTAACCCTTCAGTGCTCTGCACTCCCACCAAGCAACAAGGCTCTGAAGCCTTGGGTGCTTCCCAAAGCAGGTAGAACTGCTACAGAAAATAACTCGCTGTGGTCGACAGCATGGTTTTTTGAGTGCAGAAATATTTTGTGTCAAAAATAATGAATCACACTCATGCCTTTGGAGGTTAATGAGATCCAGAGAGTGTTGAACTTGTCTGTAATTGCTTCAAGGGACTATTGTGAGTTGAGAAGAAGTACACATTACAGTGAAGATGTAGAACTGAACAATCAATGGGTCCTCCCTGCATCCCCCAGTAGTGTGTTGCTAAAGCAGTTACATTCCACTGCTTGCCCCCAAAGGAAGTGAGAATTCGTACGAATTCCAAATGAACACATTTAAATCCTTCACAAATTGACCAGGTAATGTAATGACTGCTGAGGGCAGGGGGGTGGAATGGGCCGGGGGGGTGGCAACAGGATGAGCAGATTGGGCTCAGGAAAGGGGGTGGGATTGGCTTGCCATATCCCATCCCCCTTCCCAGGTGTACTTCGCCAACATGGATAAACTCAGACTTGCACTAATGAATTGGTTGGCCTAAGTCCAAGTAGACACTGGCTGGGGCTTTCCCCGTGGCAAAGGGGTGAATGTCCCCTTACCTCGAGGAGACCTCCAACATGCAAAATTTCCCTGCAAGATGTCCCTCAAGCTGCAATGGTACCACTGCATTGGCACAGGGGAATTTGCCCTGAACTGGGCTGTTTGGATCCTATGGTCTATTGCTGCTGCTAAGAGAATTCTATTTAAGAGAAAACTGTTTACAAAAGGCATTGAAAGATGATAAATGTTGGAATGTTTGCTTCTTCTTTTTTTCTTGAATTGTTCTAAAAATTTTGTGAAAACTGGAAAACTGAAAATGTACAACCCTTTCTGCCCAATCCTGTCACCTACCATTGTACTCGATGCAGCATGTGCTGCATTTAATGGTGTTGAAGGGCTAGAACAGGAGCCAGAAGGCCAACCAGAGGTAATTAATAAAAGTTTTATTTACCTCTGGGAAGGGCTTCCGGTTGCCTCTGGGTCTCTTTGGACTACTCCATAACTCCCCAATGACAACACAGTTTGCAAACATGACTTCTACTGTATGCTGCAGGGGCATTTTGGCTTGTTGATGCCTCCTTGGGGTTAGTGAATACTTGTTCCCTTGCCCCAGGGGATGCCCCAACAGCTGCCATGGGTCAACTTGAACCTACATTAGCTTCATAGTCTGGAATGGGGGTTAGGTTTTCGTGGGTGCCGAACCCACCCCCTTTCTGGGCCCAGTCCGTCCTCTTCTTCACCCTGTCACCTTCCTGTCCTGCTCACCCCACCCCATTCCACCCTCCCTTCGTTCCTCCTTACCCTTACACAAACTTACCAGTGGCAGCGGGTGTCAACTCCTTGTTCTTACACAAACCCAGCCACTCATGACTTGAGACTTTGGCACTGTCATGGTTGCAGCAGCCATAAAACTATGCTGTTGGAACACTCATTCCAGTGGCGTAAACGGCCCTTAGGATTGTGCTGTCAGTGTGTTTGAATGTGGTCAGGCAGGTTCAAGTGGGAGGGCACTGTGATCCACTTCCCATGCCTTCTTCACAGCTTTCAGCAAAAGCAACTAGGTGGACAAGGAGGAGTTAGTGGTGGCAGGAGGGTATGCACCTGCTAACACACCTGCAAGCAAGAAAGGGGGGACAAAATTTGGGTGGAGTTTCAGCTGGCACTTAAACTAGAGGCGGGTGTCAATGCCAATGCTGACGAGACAGATTTGCAAGGTTTCAGGCAGCAAGTCTGCTTGCTTCACTCCAATTGCATTCACAGCTGTGATTTACTATGTAGTACTGCAGCATTGTCCCATACAAATGTGATCCCTGACTGGGTAAGATCGCCTGTGTGAATCATGTAGTTAGGCCAAAGAAGAAAGTGGCTGAGCAGCGAAAGCCAGAGGAAACAATGGGGCTGAGCACAATTTTTAAATGGTGAATATTTCCACAGAGAGTATTAAAAAAAAAAAGCCATATTTTTTTATCATTGTTACTTTCAATCTGAAATTTGGGAATTCTATCATAGCTTTAATTCTACTGCCCTCCATCCCATTAAGACAATTCCTGCCCCATGTCTGGCAAACCAGCATTCTAACCCACAATGTCCTCTTCCCATTCAAGAGCTACAGCTTAAAAATGGCGAGATTCAGCATTACCTACGTCAAGGTCACTGGATCCAGTTATAATTTCCAGGAGAAGCATCTGTGCTGAGCATAAATCAGACAGGTCTTAACCATTCCAACCTCTGTAGATTCAAAATTAAAGACAGTGACTGTAATCCAGAGAAATTGATAACTTTTTGCACCCAGTGAGATGTAATTATTATTATTAATAATAAAAATATAGCACCATCAATGTGCATGGTACTTTACATTAGAAGAGAAGTCCTTGCTCTGAGGAGTTCACAGACTCAATAAGCACAAGGGACTTGATTGAGGAAGGGCACCGAGGAAACGTCCTGTTTTGGACATCTTTTTCTCAAACAGCAATTTCATACCAAACCACTTTGTGAATTATTTCTGAAATGTGGGACACTTTCAAAAGTGGATTGTATCACAAACATCCTCTGCTCCAAGAGTGAAACTTGAAAGTTCCACAAGGCAGGCAGAAGCATATTTAATATAGCTAATATAGAGAACGGAGTCTTGGCTTCACAATATTGAAGCAGAAAACCCACAATCATTTGGATTCTGTGAATGTAGTTTTAAGCCCTACCCATGGCTTTCCAGAGTGCCCCTTGCACATCCTTGTTTCTCAAGCTATAGATGATCGGATTAAGCATTGGTGTGAGAATTTCGTATAGCACAGAGAAAATCCGATCCTGCTCCTGGGAGTATGTGGAGTTGGGATGGATGTATGTGAAGATGATGGTGCCAAAGTAGATGTTGACCACAGTCAGGTGAGAAGCACAGGTAGAAAAGGCCTTGAGATGCCCTTCCTTGGTGCGGATCCTGACAATGGCCAAAACTATATAGACGTACGACACCAGAGTAACCAGAAATGAACACATGATCACACCTCCACCCACCACAAAGGTCGCAATTTGATTGGCCTGAATGTCAGAACAGAAGAGCTGAAACGGGTGGGACGTCAAAAAGAAATGTCGGATGACATTGTCCCGGCAGAATGACAAAAGGGACATCATGCCAGAGTGCACACCAGAGTTAGTCAAGCCCAAAATCCAGGCAGATGCTGCCAGCCACACACACGTTTTGGGGTTCATGAATACACCATAGTGCAGTGGGTGGCAAATGGCAGCATACCGGTCATATGCCATCACGCCCAGCAGGAGGCATTCAACGCCACCAAAGGAGATGAAGAAATACATTTGGGAGAAGCAACCAGCAAGGGAGATTCGCTTGTCCTGAGAGAGATAACTTATCAGCATCTTGGGAACAGTGGAAGATGTGAACCCAATGTCCACAACAGAGAGATTACCCAGAAAGAAATACATGGGGTTGTGCAGTCTGCTGTCCAAAGCGGTGATGAGAAGAATGAGAGTGTTTCCACCTACGGCCACCAAGTAGCAAAGGAGAAAGAGACCAAAGAGAATGAGTTGGACCTCTGGGTCACTGGAGAGCCCCAGGAGTATAAATTCAGTAACAGCTGTGCCATTCTGCACCATCCAATGTAGGGGCTCCATCTGTGAGGGAATATTAAATGGAATATTTGTCAAAAGGTGGCACATGGAATAGAGGGTTTAGTCACACAAATACAAGCATGAGAACAGTCAAAGCACAACAGCAGTTTATTTTTAATCTCTAGATAGTATTTGTGCTGCCTTCCGTTCTTTGCTTTCTCTTTCTAGCTTCCTCCTCCTAATGAACTCTCAGAAACTCACAGAATTTATATACCTTTAACTGTTCAAGAAGAAACATCAGTTTTCACAAACTCCAGTTCCCAGGACTATGGGAATATCTGATCCATCCCCATTATAATGGAATTCAGTGGGGGGTCAGCATACCTCCGCACCTGAACTCCATTCCCTGCTGACAATAAAAATGCTTTTCTCCAACCACCACACATGAAGTATTTTTAAGCACATCATCTTCCCTTCTGATTGTAACAGTGTTGTATCAGGGCAGGGGTAACTCCAGTGTTACAACCAGAAACAGAATTTGGATGCACAGATCAAGCTAAATATAACACAGAACACTTTTCTCCCCAAGATACTATTTGTTAGAAGAGAGTTGCGATTGGATCTCCTAATATTTGTTTTTAACTTTAAAGTTAACAGATTCTAGATTTGTCTGAAATAACAGATTCAGATGAAATAGTGCTTATTCTATCTCTCCCCCCTTGGGGCAAATTGCCCTTACTCTGTCATGTCCCAGAAAACCCTCTTATCATTGCATCATCAATATATCAAGGTAAGGAAAATTCCAGTTCTAGAACCATATACTGTATTAAAGGGAGGCAGGGAGGCTGTGGGGGGCATGCACTGGATCCTATCCCCTTTTCTGCAGCCTCCCCACCCCCTTTTCTCCCTAAACTTCCACTTTGAAACTTCCAAATTGCTAGTCTGAGGAAACCCACTGAGGAGCAGGAGGCTTACAAAAGTGTAAGGGGAATTAAGCTCCATTTGCTTCTGAAGCCTCCTGATTTGTCCCTGCTCTTAACCCCTGCTACCTCTTAACCCCTGGTTAAGCTAACTGGTTAAGAGGAGCTTTTCCAAGTGGCTGCTCCAATTTTATTTAGCAGCAGGAGATTTTGTTCCTCTTTTATTTAGCTCCTTTTGCCTCTGAAGCCTCCTGATTTGTCCTCCCCTACTGGAAACAGTGTGCCCATTTTTGGCATGGCTGCACCAGTGGGCGGGGGGGATAAGAATAGAATTGGACTCTAAATAGTGCCGTTTAAATGAAATGAATTATTACATTCCCCAGAACTTGACAGAGATACATATTATAACAAGTATGCAATGCATTCAAGATGACTTTGGTCCCCATCCTATTCCATTTTTCAGTGCCGGTGCAGCTGTACCAATGGGGCATGCACTGCATCCTGTGATGGGCAGGCAGTCGCAGAGGCCTCCTCAATGTATGGGAACGTTTGTTCCTTTATCGCGGAGCTGCATTGTGGCAGCACTGGTGCTGGAAAGTTAGATTGGATTGGGCCCACAGAGATTTGTTTTCTGCCTCTGTTAGCCCAAGCCTAGGCAAGTCTACTCAGGAGTAAGTCTCATTTCAGTTGATGGAGCTTACTCCCAGGAATGTGTGGATTGAACTGCAGCCTGAAATAAGTGTTTGGGGACTAGTAATGGCTATTGATAGATATATTTTTCATGAATGTACCTGAACTTTAGCTAGTGGCTGTCTCTACTGAATTTGGTACGTTCATTATAAGAACCTGACACCTTGCTACTAATTCTCCTCCTCTTAGCCTCTTCCCCACAAATAATTAACTGCATGTGACTTATCTGTCAGAGGAAAATGATGCATCACTTGCCTCAAGCACAGCATTGTCCAAGAGGGGAACTCCAAGTTCTCCCTTTTCCTCCAACATGTAAACCTGTCCCACGCTTCTCCTTTGAAGAAATCACAACTGGGATGATGCCATTTGTAGTGGAGAATTTTGGGGTGAGAAAAGGATTCGTATCTCTTCCTTACCCATTGGTTTTCCCGTGAAACTTCCCCTACCAGTCACCTTTCTTCAACCCAAGTGCTAAGCTCTTGTTTCCTCATTGGATTGCCACATGTAGTGGGGGGATGGATGGACGGGACAGGTCGGGGGGACGACCTTGTGACCTGCTCCACCACATTCTTATATTGCCCAAAGTTCTCCAGTTGTGTGATGGGAAAGGAGCTTGCATGCAGCTGCAATTATATTTTAAAACTCATCTCTGTTAATATAAGATTAAACTGTGGAGTGTGATTTGAACTGGTGACTGTGAGGTATGATGGCTCACACATGCAAGCTTCGCTGCAGCCATCAAGTGGGGAACATACATGTGTGAACTAGTTGTTGGACTGAGGAAAAGAACTGGTTTCAGATCTAAACGCAAATGTTTATGAGTTTTCATTGAAATTAGCTGCTAACATCACCTGTTTCATCTTTACTAATGCAATACATCTCAGAATGTCTTCCTGAAGACAGTGAAGTCTACAAATATTTAATCATTTCATGTGCTTAACGATCTGGTCATAAATGATGACGGAAGGCCAGAAATTAATAATGATAATGATAGAATCTTGGCTAGAGCCTGAATTGTAAGCTATAATGATCTAGCTAGATCCTGAATTGTAAGCCCAGCATAGGTTGTAATAATGTAATAATATATTGAGGATGTTGTTCATCACACATGGTATTTCAATTATAACCTTACCTGCTCAGTATTGATCTTTTTGTTTTAAGCAGTAAGTAAGCCATTCTGAAGCTCCATCCTGGAATATATCTCAATAAAAGAGAAATCCTCTTAAATTGCCAGGAGCAAGCTCACCAATACTTCTCCCCCTGGCTCCTTCAAGCCAGAGTTCCAAATCGTACAGTACACAGACCAGGCTAGGCAAATACGCCAGTGTGATGTGCCCAGGGAAATGATTGCTACATACTGTTTTGATTCTTACAGATAACATTATTTATTCCTTTTGAGAATTCAAGAAAGAGTATTCGGTAGAGGTAGTTTAGCACTAGATACACAACATTTGAGGTATAGAGGAACATTCATAATTATTTTCTTGGACATATTGCAAGTCACAGGATGATAAACACAACCTTAAAATGCCACACCCCGAAGTCATCATAACATACATTGGATCAGGACCAGGTAATTAACATTCCCCATCTGATAGCTGAAAACATCTAATTAAAAAAAGACAATTATGAAGTGTCCATCTCTTGTGCTTCCCTTATAACTCCTTGCTATTAAAAAAGGAGCAAGTGAGGAAATTGTAGCTCTGTAATTTTGCACAATGAAAGTGCATTCTGGATGCATTTCCTGATTTGAATGTCTTTCACACTAGTAGGCACACACAGGCATATAAAAATATGAAACACATAATGTTCAGAGAGATGGTGCTGAAGCAACAGAATATACATAGAGTGGCAATTACCTGACATATGGCAAGCTTTTCCTCTTCACAAGAGGATGATATTTATGCTCAGATGGTCATTTAATCACAAATCTGCACCATACAATAAAATGAAATATGGGCAAGATAGAAATTCTCCTTATGCTGTGGACAATGACATTATGTTAACTGGTTCTTGATGACGTTGAATTCCATAGGAAGGACCAGGTACACAAATTGGTAATGGTCCTGGAGCCCATCTTAATCCTGGATAAGCAGGTGTGGGCCATGGTTGGTCTTCTAGCTGCACTTGTTCCTGTCCCAGACAGACCTTGCCACATGGTTCAATCCTAACTAGAATCAGGCCAGCGCACACCATTTACGGTGGTGGAAAGGTTTTCTGCTACTGTAAAATGGCGGATGGCAGTGATCTGTGTGCGCTACCAATGGCAATTTTTAAGTTCTGTTGCAAGAGGTGGCAGCGCTAGAAGGAAATCACCAGACTCAGTTGTACCTGCTGGTACAGGTAAGCATCTGGTGGGAGTGGGGGATGGGAAACAGGGAGGAAAACAGAGGAAATAGGGTGGGTGAATTAGGAGCATTTTGGGTCTGGTGGGGGTATGACAGGAGCAGCTCCCCCAGTAACCTAACCCCTGTTATGTTCCTGACATGCCCCTTAGATAAACAACTTGTGAAGATGAGAGGAACATTGAAGGCCCTCCCTAACTTTTGCAAACTCATACCTAGGTCAAGCAAAAATCACCGGGAGATTTTCCATCAATCTTTATTATGTTTTTTTAGCAGAGGCCTTTACAAATGCATTAGTGTTTCAACAATTAGTACACATAGAGTTGAGCACATATTTTGTACCTAGGTCAGAAGCAGAAGGAAACCAACAGGTGACCAATAAGACCTGATTCCAAGTTGCACAACAGCCACCTCCTACCCTGCGCTGGATACAGCACAGGCTAGTCAGCCTTCCTGTTCCAGTGCAGGATATGGTTGGGTTACCCATTGACTGTGTGTCACATCAGACCTTCTCAAGACATTGATCCCATACTTATAACCTGTTTTTCCCAAGCGCTCTCCAAAAGGCCCCCTGCACTTCCTTGTTCCCAAAGCTGTAGATCAAGGGGTTTAGCAGGGGAGTAATGATGCCATACAACACAGAAACCAGGTGATCTTCTTCCAAGGAATGGTTTGAGGATGGACGCATATAGGTGTAAATGATGGTGCCATAGAAGATGCTCACCACTGTGAGGTGGGAAGCACAGGTAGAGAATGTCTTGATCCTACCACGGGCCGTGTGGATTTTGAGCACTGCAGAGGCAATGAGGATGTAGGAAAGAAGAGTCAGGGAGAAAGGCACAATAATGACCCCCACAGAGATAGTGAAGTTCATCAACTTGACAAGAAATACATCAGAGCAAGAAAGGTGCAGAATAGGAGGAATGTCACAGAAGAAATGGTCAATTTCTTTGGAGTGGCAGAAATCTAGGGAAAAGATTAATGCTGTGTTGACAACAGAATTGATGTTGCCAATAATCCACAAAACCGCCAGCAAAATGCCACGGATGGGCTGTCTCATGAGCAGGGTATAGTGCAGAGGGTGACAGATGGTTGCATAGCGGTCATAAGCCATGGCTGAGAGAAGTACACATTCTGTGCCTCCCAAAGTGACAAAGAAATACATTTGGAGAGCACATCCTATGAAGGAGATGGATTTGTCCCCTGATAAGAGGTCCCACAGCATCTTTGGAACTGCGGTAGATTTGTAACAGATCTCTACAAAAGAGAGATTCCCCAAGAGGAAGTACATGGGAGCTTTGAGGCGTTGGTCAACTCTGATCAATATAATGATGACTAGATTCCCTGCCAAAGTCAACAGGTAGACTAACAGGCCTATAGCAAAGAGAAGACTCTTGTTCTTTGGATCAATAGAGAATCCCTTGTGGACAAATCCTGTGACATCTGTATTCCTTTCAGATTGATGGAGTCCATCTTCAGCCAAGATACTGTAACATCCTAGGCAGGAGACAGCATCACACTTTATACTGTTAATGCTGGAAATTTCAAAAAGATGATTAAAAAATGAGATATTTATTTGCTCCTGCTTTGGAAATGTAACAGAGTTGAACCACAGGGATTCTAGAGGGGAGATGAAAATGATACAATATTTTTATTAATTTAAAATATTTATACCCCGCCTTTCATCTGCCGGAGCAAATGTCCAGGGCAGATATTGTGATCCATCTTTCCAAGATGGTCATTCAGATGAAATTCTTTCTCAGCCAGACAGCCTCACTGAGGGTGAGAATTCTGTCTTTACAGAAAAAGACCTTGAACTGCTAAATATAGAAGTAAATTAAGGTGAACACAAAAACTCAAAATTTTCCCATCAGATAAAAGTATATCAGTTCTGCTTAAACCAGAAAAGCTCTCAGCACAGTACAAATTTCAACAGTTACCTTAGATAAACTGCACATGCAACACAAAATGTTTTTTAAAACTACAGCTGCAATCCATTGCACACTTTCCAGACAGTAAGCCCCATTGTAGACCAGAGGACTTACTTTGGAGTAGACAAGCATACGGTTGTGCTGAAAATATGCTTGTTAGAGATACAGGAAGCATCAAAACAAATTCAATGTCAGAAAACAATTATAGAATTCCGTCTTCTCTGGCAAACGTAGCTGCAAACCTTATCTGACTGGCACGTGAATCCTGATATTGTTTGTTCCCTGACAATGAAAACAGAGCGTAGGCATGCTAAGAGGATTCTCTCTCCCCCCCCCCCCATTCTTCTCAGTCAAGTTCTCAAAAACTCTTTCCCTTCCAGGCTCCCAGGACAAAGGCACCTCCCACAAGAATTGTGACTGGGGTACACACAGGGATATGGGAGAGAAGAGGCCACTGGATAATTGTATAGGAGGCATATGTATCATGAGGCATATATAAGGTGTAGAAGCAACCCCTCCCCCCCATATTGGCAGTAGCTGAACAACACATTGCCAGATAAATTGCATAGCAGGAGAAAAGGATTGGAATAGAGGAGGGTATGTCTTCACAGAATGCCTGTGGGTGAATCCTCTTTCATGAACACAAGTGTACTAGTGCATTCAAAAGAACGGACCATGCCACTAGTCTTCAAAACTAAGGCAATACATGCTTTCCCCAATGAATCAAAAAGTGCCCAACACGGTATCGGGGGATGAACAAGGTTGCCATGGGGGTGATTTCTGTGTAAAGTTTGGCTCCAGGGCATCCAGCAGCCTGGCAGCAGCACTGACTGTAGTGACCAAAGAGGAGAAACTGTAGTCCCAGTGTGTATCCCCCTCATTTACAGCAATAGCATACTTTGGAATACACACACACACACACACACACACACACACACACTTGAAGCCATATGTGTCTGCCTGAATGTAGCCTTTCAACAGCCTCTGTAAAAAAGAAGCAGAAAGCGTTTGTTTCAAGGATGGTCAATAGTTCCACTAAGAGGTGCCTACTCTGTGTTCCTTTTGCCCTCGTTGCACTTCCTCCTCTTGAATCCTGCCTTGTCTGTTTCGTTCTTGCATGCCCTTTGCTATGTCCTCAGTTCTGGTAGACCACTCATGTTGACCAACCATCTGGCTGTTGACAAAGAAACCTCATAAGGTGTTAATCTGGAGGCAAGCAAGGGTTTCTAACTCCTGGATGGTGCAGCAACCCCCTGTGAATTAAAACAGCCCCCTTCACCCCTCCTTTAATGATGCCATCCTGGGGATCGTGTCTCTGCCTTCACCCCCTCCCCCAAAAAGGCTTAACTCAGGAGCCATTCCATTTTATGCCAAAGTAAGTGGGTGCATCATACCTATTACAAGGTGATCCTTCTACATGTGCACACTGCCCTCTTTCAGTTGCTTGGCCTCTTGTCCCTTCTCACACTCTTTCAAGCTTTTCTCTACCATTATAGCATTAAATATTTGTTGGTTTAATGAAAATGAAAGCTGAAATTCTTGGAAGAGTGACCTTATAGTGTCTATTCTTGGGAGAATGACAGAAAACCGAAACTGTACTAAAGATGGGAAATCCTATATTCAAGCTCTTAAAATCATCAAACCATCCATAGAAGGGTTTTCACATTCAGGACACTATGTCAAGAGTTCTTTTATTTAAAAAAAAATACAATCATTAAGCGCTGCAGAGAACCTTCTTCTTTCTCCATCTCCATCTGCTATTGAACTCTGATGAAGACACAATCAAGTTTTAATTGTTGTTTTCTAAACCCAGTCCCAAGAGCTATCAGTCCCCAGGGTTGACAGAAATAATTGGCATAGTAAAAGGAACCCTCTTGCATTGACACAGTGATCCTTTGAGTACAGGAGGAACTTATCTCAGAAATAATGAACCACTCTCATGACTTTGGAAGTTAATGAGACTTTGGGGGATTGAGTTTGTTAGCAACTGCTTCAAGGGACTATTGTAAATTGAGAAGGGCAGCATTTGACATGCCACCTTAGGAATCAGGAGGTCTTGGGCTGGCCCTAGATACAGAGATGGTGAGATTCAGCATTGCAGGGACCACAGCAGCAAACTGTCAATCATGCAAATTCTCCTGGGCAGGAGGGGTCACAGAAACAGGAAGAGTGTTATGGAGCACGCCCTACGCATAATAATAATAATAATAATAATAATAATAATAATAATAATAATAATAATAATAATAATAAACTTTATTTGTATCCCGCCCTTCTCCCTGAAAGGGACCCAGGGCAGCTTACAACATGTAAAAACAATTTTAAAAAACATGATTTAAGACAGATAAAAACATATTAAAAACACATTAACAGAGGCCATAAAAATAGTAGTCAGAATAAAATCAGAATAAAAAGAGCATAAAACAGCAAATCAAAGAGGAATCCAGCCTGTCAAAAAGAAACTAAAAGATGTATAAAAGTGTTAAAAAGGCCATGGAATCAGAAGGCTTGTTTAAAGACCAGGGTCTTCAGGCCTCGCTGAAAAAACTCAAGAGAGGAAGCCATTTTCAAGTCATGGGGAAGGGAGTTCCACAATGTTGGTGCCACTACTGAGAAGGCCCTATTTCTTGCCGCCGCCCCACGAACCTCCTTGGGCCACCGCCCAAGGCACTCGGCACTTGTAAAAAGGCCTTCTCTTATGACCTGAGAGGACGAGCCAGATTGTACGGGAGTAGGCAATCTCTAAGATAGCCTGGCCCAGAGCAGTATAGGGCTTTAAAGGTCAAAACCAGCACCTTGAATTGGGACCGTAAATGGCAGCCAATGTAGCCCCCGGAGAAGCAGACTGACAGAGTCAAACCGCCTAGCTCCAGTGACCACACGGGCCGCTGCATTCTGCACTAATTGCAGTTTCCGAACCGTCTTCAGGGGCAGCCCCACATAAAGCGTATTACAATAATCTAACCTCAATGTCACCGTAGCATGGATCACAGTGGCCAGGTCTGCACGATCCAAGTACGGCCGCAGCTGGCGCACCAGCCGAAGCTGAGCGAAGGCCCCCCTTGCCACAGCCGCCACCTGGGAATCCAGGAGCAGCTGCGAGTCCAGGTTGACCCCCAAGCTGCGGACCTGCTCCTTCAGAGGGAGTGCAAACCCATTCAGAGCAAGCTGATAGTCCAGCACCTGCATCGAGGATTTCCGAACCAGGAGAGCCTCTGTCTTATCTGGATTTAATTTCAGCTTATTAGCCCCCATCCAGATCCTCATTGCTTCCAGGCAGCACTCCAGGCCCTCAACCGCCACCCTGGAGTCTGGAGGAAAGCAGAGATAAAGCTGGGTGTCATCAGCATATTGATGGCACCCCACTCCAAACCCCCGGATGACCTCTCCCAGCGGTTTCATGTAGATGTTAAATAGCATGGGGGACAGAATTGAACCCTGCGGCACCCCGCACCTCAAGGGCCAGGGTGTCGAACAGGCATCCCCAAGCACCACCATCTGGGATCGACCCTCCAAGTAGGAGCGGAACCACTGCAAAACAGTGCCTCCAACTAGCAACTAGGCCAGTAGGCCCAGAAGGATACCATGGTTGATGGTATTGAAAGCCGGCAAGAGGTCCAGTAGGACCAACAGGGACACACTCCCCCTGTCCAGTCCCCGGCGTAGGTCATCCACCAAGGCGACCTACGCATGCGAGGGATATGATAACCTTGAAGGTGGCCTGGGAAGGGATCTGAGTTGCCTGTTGTCGCAACATGGGAGAGAAGAAGTGAGGGCACTTAGAAGCAATCCAGGGAAGTTGGCTGATCAGCCTGTGTGGCTTTGACTTCCATAAATTGGTGGTAATCAGATAGGAAGGGGGCAGGGGATTGTGGAGTGTTACCACCCTGGATGCTGGGTGGCACAGTGGTTCATGGAGGAAGGCTGGAGTGGAGGTGCTAGAGAGTTAGGGCACAATCCTAACCCCTTATGTCAGTACTTTCCAGCACTGACATAAGGGCAATGTGGCTCCGAGGTAAGGGAACAAACATTCCTTTACTTTGAGGAGGCCTCCATGAGTGACATCCAATTGCAGGATGCAGCACATGTTCCATTGGCACTGCTATGCCAGTGCTGGAAAGCACTGACATAAGGGGTTAGGATTGTACCCTTAATGATTCAACAACTAGGCAGGCAGGAAGAAGAATGAATGTGGACCAAACAACATAAGGCTGTGAAACGGATACAAGGTGTTATCAGTAGAAGTTTAGCAGGAATGCTTACCTGAAACGTAAACAGCATGGTCCATCTTTGAATGTTCAACTAGAGTAAAAGAAACGGTTTCGGTTTTTCACAAACGGTTTGCTGGACTTGGCCACGTGCCGCAGTGTTCTCAGCACAACAGATAAGAATGCATTTGAATGAATAGCCTTTGTTTTCAGAACACAGGAAAAAAAATATTCCAGCAGTTTGAACTTTTCAGTTTGAAGGCTTCTTCAGAGCACCACTTGCACACACAAATGTTAGAAAACAAATATTCACACCGGCTCTCATAGAAACCACTAGGAAGCTTAGCTCTCCTTATATTTCTTGTTCTTCATTTTTAAACCAGTCTTGGTGCATTAACACATGAAACTAACACGTAACAGTCTTTTAAGTAAGATTTAGAGGTCTAACTACGTTCTAGGGTTTAAAAGAGAACACACCAAAATCATTTCCAGGTTAACATCAAAGGTCAGATTCCCAGAGAAAATCATTTTGCAGCAGTTTTTAGATGAACACACACACCGTGACATGAATGGCAAAGTAAGTTGCATTTCGAAGGCCAACAGAAGAACGTATGATGAGATGAGGTCAGCTTTTGAATTAAGGGGTTGCAGTACCACCTACGGCCTGCTCAAATCTGTATGATGTATAAATGAGATGTACAAAGTGAACAACTGGTGATGTGTAACGGACCAATGAATTGTCTCCATGTATGTGTTTCAAGGAGGGAACCCTAGATTGTAATAAAAGTCAGCTGAAGGGGACGTTTTGCTGCTTCTCTCCTCCCCACTTCTAATGCACGCAGTCTCCTTTGGAGATGTGGATGGATTTACAACCTTTTGCTGATGGATTACAATAAAGGCCTGGAATTGATCACCTGTGTCTACTGAGTTTGCTTTGGAACCTGGGATTACCGTGCAACATCTGGGATCTCTTGTAACATCTTGATTTTTGCACCTTGCAACAAAACCAAGGGTTATTTTAATTTTTTCCCCATAGGATCCTACTGGATTCTTATGTTGAGAGATTATATCATATCTATCTGGATTCTTAGGTTGAGTGATCCTCCTCATTTGCTTTTTTTTTCTCCTAATAATGCGTGGACATCCAAGAACTGGCTTTCACTATCTTTTTTAGTATGTGATGATTTTGAAACAAAGCCCAAGTAAAACAAACTTCTGGCCAGGGCATGGACCTGGTGCTTACCATCTAGCATAGAATCCCTGCATTTCATTTTCCTCAGTTTATTGGGCTACCATCATTTAAAATTAGGGTGCCCAGGCAAAAAGAGGCCACCTTGAAACAGTTGTTCTCCCAAGTGAACAGGGTGAACATCCAGTCTACATGTTCACAGCAGTCCAACACAAACTAACTTTTCCTATTACCATCTCTCTAAGGAGCACAGAGTAAATTTCATAAAATCTTCCAGGTTTTTTTTTAAGTCAGAAATTGTAGCCCTCAGAGAGGCGTCTAAGTTCTCAAAAACACTATACTTAGCGCTCATTAGTGTAGGTAGCTATCCAGGTGAATAAAAATAGAGGCCACTTAATCCTGGAGGTACTTCCATCCTGAAATCAGAGTCTTCCATTCAGTGCTGGGTGTTGCTCTATATAGGGGTCAGAATCAATAAATTCATCTTTAGACTACTAAATAAGCAAAAGCTTTCTTGGGGTACCTCTGAATCCTGACATTCTTGTTCTATTTGATTCCATAGGAAGGTACATCCAGGTCTAGCAAAGAATTTATTTTTATAGGATGTTTGGCAGCCTGAGATTTCAGAGCAGCTTCCAAAAGGGAAGATGATGACAGAAAAGGACAGAGAATAAATCAGCAGTAAATCAAGGTGGGTAGGCAAGTGGGTAGCCGCGGCCTGGGGAGACTAGTCTTTGCACCATGGTGGTTGTTATGGCTGCATTTGTTGCTGTTTCTCTTCCCCTGGTGTGAGTGTGAAAAGATGACCGGCAGTTGTACATTTGACAGAGGTACCCAAGACAACTTGTTCAGGCCAAGTGAACAAGTTGTCGGGATTGTGGTAATTATATGCACAGGCACTGGGCTTAGCCTTAATATGTGGCAAATGGCAGCAGGCACGCCTGCGCAGAGCACACTCTGCAAGCCTCGAGATATGCTGACACTATCTTTAAGCCCAGTGCCGGTAAACAACAGGATGTTATGGAGAAGCGCATCTTATCTAAGAATGTTGTGGTTAGCTAGAGCTAGCCGGTCACCTAGCAGTGTAATCTTAGCAACCTTCACTAACTCTCTTTGTATTGCACAGTATTGCTTCACATGTTTAAGAATGAATAAAAGCTTGGGTCAGGCTGGCCGGGAGACGGATGTCTCTCTCGATCTCACTTCATCCCGCTTCTGGCTCAGCTCTCCCTGCGTCTCTATCTGAATCCCATTCTGCCGTCCCTTTCATTGCTCTGTTCCTCGCTGCTCCAGTTCCCACTTTTAACTCTTTCAGTGCTCTTTGCACTCCCTCAGGCAACAAGGTTCTGAAGCCTTGTGTGCCTCCCAAAGCAGCATTGCACTGCTACACGGGATCTTGCCTCTAATTCAGCCTGCAATTTATCAGGCAACTTTTCGGTATACATGAGGTCTATTTATTTATTTACTTATTTTTGAAGATTAGTGGCATTAGTAGTAATAGTGATTTTCACACCATTTATTGTGTGTGAATATGTCTGTGTTTCTGTGTGTGCGCGCGAAATGTATTGCTATTTATCAATCTATTTAACTCATTACAATATTTGTATGCTGCTTTAAACTTATTCCCTGTGGATTTCTGCAACTGAATTTTGAAGGTCTCAATCTAGATTGCCACATACTTGCCCACTATTTGCTTTACATATTAAATAACCACTGAATGGGACAGGGGTGGCTGTGGTTTGCCAAATAATGCAGGTCTATAATTCTCTCCCCTCACACCAGGATCAGACTCTGGGGCTGCAATCCTACCCACACTTACATGGATTAAGTCCCATTGACTATAATGGAGCTTACTTCTGAGTATGCATGCATAGGATTAGGCTCTTGATCCCATACCTGTGCACTATTTGAAAAGGAAACAAGTCAGTCTTGTTTATTGTGAATTGAAGTGTGTATATGTCTTTTTTTCTTTGCAAAGATTGCGTACACAGCACCCCACACTGAAAAAAGTGGGGTGGCCCTTTTGCCAGACATGGGCTGAAGCCAATATTCTCTGACCTTCAACAGCAGTTTGGTTTGCCAGGCAGAGTCAATTAGGCAAACTTTGTTTATTCAGCGTTTATTTCATATATTTATATCCCACCTCTCATTCAGGAACCTCAGGAGCCCACACTATTTCCCTTTTTATTCTCCCAACAATTCCCTTCCTACCTCCCCCATCTCCATTTGTGACCTTATGTGTCCTCTCATGTGTAAGGATTCCCTTTTCTTGCCTAGAAATGACTGACTTTTAGGGCCTAGTTGTATAAGCAAAGGTCTGATGATTTTTTTTAACTTTCTCCCTCCTTGATTATTATATTATTATCCCCACAATTAAAGGAATATATTGTTTCACCCAATCCTTGCCTACCTCCTCATTTGATGCCAGTCACTTGAGTTGAGACTTCATATTTCAATAGCAAGAAATACAAGGGCTCTTGAAGAATCCTCATATCTATTTTTTTTAAAAAAAAAAAAGAATGGAGGGTGAGGAAAGAGGAAACTGGATGACCATTCTTCTCTAAATGGCATCCCTGAAGATGGCTTTGGGGAGAGAAGGGCAGGAATGTTGACCTTAGGAGAAGAGAGTACATCTTTAAGGGAAGAGAATATGAATGGTGGTGCATTTCTCATTCTGGAACACAAGTGGGTATACTCATTGCTTAATGTCATGTGTACAATGGAATCACAACTGACTCACGTTTTATTATCTTACCTATGCAAAAACAACTGGGAAGACTCGTAGGAGAGTGCATTGGAGATTGCATGCCCTCATTGGAGAATAATCATCTTTCTTCTGTGCTGTGCAACTTTAGATGTATTTGGATTGATGCTCGTAATCAAGGCCCATTCCAATCTCATTTCCAGTTTGAGTTTGTCACTGCAATGGTTGTGTTTTTTTGGTCACTGTGATGAATGTCTTGATTTGAGAGAATCACTCTCCTCCTTCTCGTTGGCAGGTATACTATTTCACTGCAGGTCTATATTACATATAATTTATTAATTACAAGAAGGATGTGTGCTGCCTACAGGGGCCCACTCACAGGGAAAAGGAGGACATTTAAGTTCTTTTCTAGGACATAAGATTAAAACAAAGGACATGTCCTGGAAAAAGAGGATGTCTGATCACCCTGAATGTGATGTAATTAGGAGTGCTAGAGCTTTCAGTGTTCTTTTGTACCATAGGCCATGTTATCCTTCTTGAAGGACTGTCCAAAATGGAAACAGATGACAACATTTGAAAACATTACCAATATTTAAACATGTGGCTTATAGATAACAGCTACATATTAGGGAAGCATTTGAAAGACTTGAATGCTTTAATAGAGATGGTTTGCAAATTGCTTATTAATATTCATACAGAGGTGTAACTCATCAGAAACAAACCTCAATAGATTGCTTATTAAAATATTTTGTAACCTTTACGTATTTTATTTTTTTCTGGTTACTTCGTTGCTGTTTGCTCACTAATAAAGGAGATGAGAAAGAAAAGCTGGGGATGGTAAATATGAGATCAATTCCAAAAGTCATGGACTAGTAGCCTTCTTCCGTACTAGCTGGGCTCTAGTGTTCAGCTCAGGCCTCAGAATAATAATGTAGAACTTTGGAAGAAAGATGCAACTCAACAATCCACCACTGGAGGTCAAGATGCAGAAGACCTCCACAGCCACCATGTATTTCCCCTGGGTGCTCAGATAGCTGGGGACAAAAGATATCCAAACACTGCAGAGCACCAACATGCTGAAGGTGATCTGTTTGGCTTCATTAAAAGTATCAGGCAGCTTCCTGGCCAAGAAAGCCACGATGAAGCTGATCAAGGCCAAGCATCCCATGTAGCCCAGGACAATGTAGAACATGAAGACTGAACCTTCATTGCATTGTATAATGATTTGGTCAATGTGGGAGTGCATGTCAAACTCTGGGAAGGGGGGAGATGTTGCCAGCCACACCACACAGAGGCCAGCTTGAATGAGAGAACACAGAATGATGACTGAGACTGCCAGCCTCTTCCCCACCCATTTCCTCATGCTGTTTCCTGGCTTGGTGGCCATGAAGGCCAAAATGACAGTGATGGTTTTGGCCAACACACAAGACACAGCAACAGTGAAGACGATGCCAAATACTGTTTGGCGAAGAAGGCAGGTCACCTTCACGGGCCGACCAAGGAATAGGAAGGAACACAGAAAGCAGAGCAGCAGAGAAGAGAGAAGAGTGCAGGTGATGCCCCAGTTGTTGGCCTTGACAATGGGAGTTCCCCTGTGTTGAATGAAGGTCCACATCACCACAACTGTCAGCAGGGCAAGGAAAAGAGCAAAGGAAGACAAAAGGATTCCCAAGTTCTCTTTGTAGGATAGAAAGATTAAGAATTTGGGGATGCACTGATCCTTGCGACTGTTTGGGTACTGATTTTCTGGGCATTTGTCACACTGTTCTGCATCTGAAAGAAATAAGCCAATCTCCATAATTTCAGCATATCTATATTAGCCCAATCAAATTGATGGGATCAGCATCTTGTAACTGGCATGAAATCTGGTATTACAGAGAATTCAAGAAGCTCACTGAAAAGAAAGTGATAGCAAGTTTTGCTTTTGAAACAGGAAGTCATTGAACTGAATGAATTCAATTTGACTCTTTCAGAATCCATCAAGATTGTTCAGTGTCTATAAGTAGACCATCATCAGAATATTTCACTTGGGGATATGTGATCCAGGCTTTGCAGAGTATTACAGTGCAGTCCTCAGCTCCTAGGGCGCCCGACTTCAGCGGCAGCAAAAATGGCTGCCGCTGCATCCTGTGTGCCCATGGCAGCTGGGGGCAGCACCTCGGGAGAAGAGTACTTTTGTCCCCTTCCCCTGGTTAAGGGAAGTAGCCCTGGAATGGGGTTACTCGATTTACTGCCGAATGAGGTAAAAGCGTTTGTGTTGGGCAGTGAGCCCCACACGAACACTCAGGATCCAGCAGTCTGCTTCACCAGTCCCACCTCCCTCCATCCCTGCTCCCTCCCCCCAGCATGCCTCCGCCTCCCTCTCTGTGCCTCCCGCCTCCCTGTCAAGCCTGCTCCCTGCCTTCTCCCCATCCTCCACCCCTCCCCCTCCCCAGAACGCCTCATCCCCGCATCCCCCCATGCCTCTGCTTAACTTACCATGGCTCGGTGGTCCAAGCGACCGCCAAGTGGCGGAGCGCAGGTGCCCATCTGATGCTAAGCCAGTGCCAGGAGGTGCTGGGCTACCACCGGCGCTTGCCCAGCAGTAAGCCTCACAAGCGTGTCTTGTGAGGCACACCGCTTTCGCTTTTCTCTTCTCTCCAATGGGCAATTTTCACAATGGAGAGAAGTGAAAAGCAGTGTGCCCCATGAATCTGTCCTGGGACCGGTGCTTTTCAACTGCTTCATAAACGACCTGGAGACAGGGTTGAGCAGTGAGGTGGCTAAGTTTGCACACGACACCAAACTTTTCCAAGTGGTGAAGACCAGAAGTGATTGTGAGGAGCTCCAGAAGGATCTCTCCAAACTGGCAGAATGGGCAACAAAATGGCAGATGCGCTTCAATGTCAGTAAGTGTAAAGTCATGCACATTGGGGCAAAAAATCAAAACTTTAGATATAGGCTGATGGGTTCTAAGCTGTCTGTGACAGATCAGGAGAGAGATCTTGGGGTGGTGGTGGACAGGTCAATGAAAGTGTCGACCCAATGTGCGGCGGCAGTGAAGAAGGCCAATTCTATGCTTGAGATCATTAGAAAAGGTATTGAGAACAAAACGGCTAATATTATAATGCAGTTGTACAAATCTATGGTAAGGCCACACCTGGAGTATTGTATCTAGTTCTGGTTGCCGCATCTCAAAAAAGACATAGTGGAAATGGAAAAGGTGCAAAAGAGAGCGACGAAGATGATTACGGTGCTGGGGAACCTTCCTTATGAGGAAAGGCTACGGCGTTTGGGCCTCTTCAGCCTAGAAAAGAGACGCCTGAGGGGGGACATGATTGAGACATACAAAATTATGCAGAGGATGGAGAGAGTGAATAGGGATATGCTCTATACACTCTCACATAACACCAGAACCAGGGGACATTGACTAAAATTGAGTGTTGGGACAGTTAGAACAGACAAAAGATAATATTTCTTTACTCAGAGTGTGGTTGGTCTGTGGAACACCTTGCCACAGGATGTGGTGATGGCGACTGGCCTGGACACCTTTAAAAGTGGATTGGACAAGTTTCTGGAGGAAAAATCCATTACGTGGTAAAAGCCATGATGTGTATGCGCAACCCCCTGATTTTAGAAATGCGTTATGTCAGAATGCCAGATGCAAGGGAGGGCACCAGGATGCAGGTCTCTTGTTATCTGGTGTGCTCCCTGGGGCATTTGGTGGGCCACTGTGAGATACAGGAAGCTGGACTGGATGGGCCTATGGCCTGATCCAGTTGGGCTGTTCTTATGTTCTTATGTGACATTGTGTGCCAGTAGTGAGCCAGTGCGCTGAGCCCAGGATTGGGCTCTTACTCTTCAGACTATATTTTTTTTTTTGAAGCATGAAAAAAGAGTTAGTGACAGAAGCCACAGGATTTTTCTGACCCACCAAGTTTTCTTCCAGGGAGTAAAGTTCCCCTTTTGTTGGTGAGTGGAACTCACAAAGTGTTCTGCTTTTTAAGAAAAATATTGGTATGCTGGACAGAGGCTCTTGCCTTGTGTAAAAGGAAATTTGGCAATGTCTGAACAGAGGATTGACCTGTTTTTGAGTGAAGTCATGCAAGAAAGCCCTTCTCCACATGAATTAAGGTGATTCAAATATTTATAAACTGATCAGTGCTATTGAAAGAAATGTGGTGTTTGGATAATTTGATGATAAATGTTAGGCTGTTGAATGTATCTGCTAAGCAAGCTTTGTAGTTTTGGCTGTCCTATTAAAATGAAAACCACACTTTCAATGGGGAATATCTCAGAATGAATGAGTTAGGAAGCAATCCTATATGCACTTACTTGAGAGCAAGTCTCATTGAACTCAGTTTACAGCCCAATCCTAACCAAAGTGCCGCTGTGCAATCCAGTGGGGTCGGTGCAGCTTCCGCTGTATCCAGGGCTGGAATGGAGGCAGCTGGAGATCTCGTTGAGATAAGGGAGAATTTGTTCCCTTACTCATAAGAACATAAGAACAGCCCCACTGGATCAGGCCATTGGCCCATCTAGTCCAGCTTCCTGTATCTCACAGCGGCCCACCAAATGCCCCAGGGAGCACACAAGACATCAAGAGACCTGCATCCTGGTGCCCTCAATTGCACTGGCATTCTGACGTAGCCCATTTCTAAAATCAGGAGGTTGCACATACACATTATGGCTTGTAACCCGTAAAGGAAATGTCCTCCAGAAACTTGTCCAATCCCCTTTTAAAGGCATCCAGGCCAGATGTCGTCACTACATTCTGTGACAAGGAGTTCTACAGACCAACCACACGCTGAGTAAAGAAATATTTTCTTTTGTCTGTCCTAACCCTCCCAACACTCATTTGAGTGGATGTCCCCTGGTTCTGGTGTTATGTGAGAGTGTAAAGAGCATCTCTCTATCCACTTTATCCTTCCCATGCATAATTTTGTATGTCTCGATCATGTCCCCCCAGGCGGATACTCCTTATCAATCCCCTGCAAACTCTATAGGTCTACTTGTAACTGTGCAAGCTTATTCATAGGTGCAGAAACAAGTAGCCCCATGTAGGATTTTCAGGCCTGGGAGGGGGTGAGGATGCAGAGGAGGACTGCTCCGCCATTCCTGACTCCTCCCAGACCTGAACAAACATTTTTTTCATCCTCATGTAGAAATAATGATAAAAATGATAATAGCAACAATAATCAGAAAGTAACTTTGCAGTCTTTCACTCACCCATCTGCACTGACATCCCATCTTCAGAGCAATGGACACAATCATAGCAACAAATCTGCTGCCCCTCGCGAACAAGCCTATTCTGGCCAGGATGGCACTTCTCAACACATCTGGACTGGGGCACCATCTAAGAATGATCACAGGGAATGGGGGTGTGTGGGGGTATCAACTAGATGGTACAGAATGTTCATTTTGCTCCATTTAATGACATACCTAGTCCTCTGTTTAAATCCATGTGCCCTCAAAGTAACCAGCTATTTTATACCTTTCTCTTATCCACTCTATAACCAGACCACCACTGGGTCTCTTTGGACCTGCACCAGCTCTTCAGCTGGCACAAGTCAGAGGAGACAAAGGATGCCTGTTGGTTGTCTCCAGAAGGGATAGCTTCTGGCACAAGTCACTTGTGCCACATTCCACACCCTCCTTCCTCTGAAACCCGATCTTCCCAAATCTGTCCCAAACCTCCCACCCCTGGCCCCATTCTGCCCACCCTGCTGATTTACCAAGGACCTTCAGAGGATCTTCTCTTTGCAGTCATGGTGAGAGGGTACCCTTACCATCCAGAGTGGTAGCCTGGAAGCAAGCAGCTATGAGCACTTCCCAAACAGCTCTTACAATGCTGTAACCGTATTCCACCACCAGGACCCTAGTGCTGGAGGCACACTGGTATGTTAAGATTGGGCCATTAGAGTACCATCCTGTTCATGTCTATTCAGAAGTCATTTCCACGCAATTAAATGGAACTCATTCCATTTTTTCATAGAATTACAGCCTAAGCCTCCCCTGCAGTCTCCCATTTCTTGATTCAGAAAACAGCATCATCCTCCCCACCTGCTTGAACCTGGGATTCCACAGGATGGCACTTCCATTCAAGGTGAATTCTCTGCCTGTAGGAACCTGGGAGTCCATCCTGCCAACACTGATGCTCTTGAAGGAGTGATTGGGGAATGTGACTGTGTTGATGATATCAAATGAACTTGCCAGTTCTCCCTGCTGGTCAAGAGAAATTTCTTCCCCAGCACTGTTGTTGAAATGGACGTTTCTCAGGAAAGAATTGATCTGGGTCAGAAGGGGAGAGGTAGAAAGACAGATAAATGAAGAACAGATTGTGTGTGTGTGTGTGTGTGTGTGTGTGTGTGTGTGTACAAAACAGGTGAATCCAAGTCATATGAACCTTGTTAGATGCCTGTCAGTTGACTTTAGGGAGAGTCACACCAGCTGCTGCTTTTGGAAATGTATCTCACACACCTGCTCAGAACAGGAATTAGTGCTCTCCTAGTTCTGTGAGGTGGTATTTAGTGGCAAGCATTTCATAATGAATGAAGTTCATTGTTTTATATTGAAGCAATTTGGGAGGGTTTTCTGTTTTGGGGAGAGTATAAAACAGAACTTTGCTTCCAAGAAGGAATTGCAGAATTGAGCAATTGTAGTTGTCTGTTCCCATCAGTTCAGCTTTCTACTTTTCTATTGACTCGTCATCGATGAAGCAGCCTGGGATGTGTGGTGCATGGGGACCTTTCACCCTTCTAGGAAGGCCTTTGTTCAATTTCTTTGTTGTTGTGCCTGGTCTTTGTTGAATATGAGCTGGCCTGGCCCAGGCCATTGTGCCACTCTTCCAGTGTGACCTCTCTAACCTACACCCCCCCAGAAAGCTTTAACGTAGGATAGGTGTTGGAAGGATATGTCAATACCTGAGTGCTTGGGGGAAGCATGGCATGTGGTGGGTGTGCCTCGGTCTCCTCTGCTGTGAAGCACAGAAGGTAACTTTTCCCTATTTTGATGCATTTAACTTTTCATTCCCTGCAATCTCTGATATAAATCAATTTTACTGTGCAGTTATAGCCTATACCTTGGGTTCCTTCATGCTCGACCCCCTAGTGGGTCCCAAATCACAGTTTAAGAAACAGTAGCCTATACCTTGCGTTCATTCATGCTCAGCCCTCTCATGCTCAGTGTTCCCATTATTTTTCACCATGAGGTGGATGTTTCTCTAGAAACCCAATCCTATGGCTCATTTATGACATAGAGAGGACATCTCGCTTTCAGAAATGCCTTTCCACGGCTCACTGATAACGGCCATTTTAGAGACATTGCAGCAAACGGCAGCAGTGGCGGTAGACACTTGTTATGTCCGATACTACCTAATTCCCCACATGTCCAGTGCAGAGGCCCCAATGCAGCTCCTGCTTAAACCTTTGAGGGAAGTTCTGAGTTTCCCAGGATAAACCTGTGCCTGGCCACAAGGGCTACTCAGACCTGTGCCAGCTGTATATATGACACATTTCTGTGAGGACGCAGTTCAGGGGATCAAAGTCAGGAATGGGTCAGGATTTGATGGCTACTGCTGCTGCTGAACCTACCCACTTCCCAGTCCCAACCTGCCATACTCCCTGCACCATTGCCACCCCATTCTGCCTACCCCACCTGGCCCTCTCCTCCTCATCTCCCTCCAACCACCTACATGCACTTACTAGAACCAGCAGGTTTCCATTGCCTGTGTCATGCGGACCTGGCTGTTCACCACTTCTGGCAGTGACCGTGCCACGAGATCTGGCAAGTCACCTTTGGAAAAAGCCAGAAAGCACTCGGCATCATCAGGATCAGGCTGTTAACTTCAGATCATGTGATGCCACACTGTGTAAATATAGGCGAGTTCTGAACAACTTGTAACTTACAAAGCTCAACACAACCCATTAGTGAGAAATGCTCAGAAGCAAGGAGCAGGCCAGAGGATTTGTGCAGATATCATTACACACTTGAGAATAAAATGCATTGAATAGAGAGGAATTTCTTCCATCCCTACCAACTGCTATAAGAGGCACCTTTTAAAATGTGTCCTCAAGTTTAGCAGATGGCAAGTAACTGTCCCTCATCACCCCAGCATAGCATTTTTTCAGTGGCTGTTGCTGGTGCTTTCTCCATGTTTTTTTTCTCTTTCTTTTCAGATTGTGAGCCCTTTGGGGGATGGGGAACCATTCTTTAATTTAGCTGTGTGAGCTGCTTTGTGAATTACGTTTTGCTTTTTTAAAAAAGGATATAAATATTCTTAATAATGATGATACTTCTGAATAAAGAAGCTCTGGATTGCACTATTGCACTGTTGTTTTATCATCAGCTAATGTAGAAATTCATTTATGACTACAATTACTTTCCACTGCCTTCTGCACAAGAATTAGGAACCAGAATCCAGCCAGTGTTTGTTTCAAAATGCACTTGTGGTTTATTATGCTCAAATTGAGAGATAGTCCGACCTGCCATGGGTGGAGATTCCAGATACTCAATGTAGCTCCATCGCTGATGGCTTTTGGCTTGGATCTTGATGAAAACATGGCATGGAGAGCATGTGCGACAGAATACACAGCATTGTAGATACTGTAGCTCTGACCAGTCACTTGCATTTCAAACATATGTGAAGGGAGGCTCCTCAGCTTTTCCTTTCCACTGCACTTTACTTCTCTTCTCACATAGGATGAGGGGAGAAAACATTTAAATGCCGAAGACCAAAACTGTGCCATGAAATAAAACTTTGATTGGTAAGGGTTGATTGTCTCCAGGAAATCTTCATATCCGGGCATGTCATTTGAGTGGAGGGCAAAGGATAACGTACCATTGAACGTTTTGGGTGCAAACTGAGCCAGATAATTTATACCTGCGAAATCCCACTGGGCTGTAATGATCCAAACCTTTTCTATTGGCTTTCTTAATTCATTTTCATTGACGATTAGAACTCTTCGGAATATCTCCATTAATCGTGCATCCCCGTTAACAAGAATCACATTGCTTCTGCTCAATAACAGAGAAGAATTTATTCTTTCTGTGGTCGGAAGTAAGAGATCATCAGATGGATCCCAGTATCTCTTTAGTGCTGGAATCATTTCTGTAAACTCGACACAAATGTTGTTCTCCAGGAGCCTAGATGTCAAGCTCTGCAGGAAAAGTGCCCCAATTTCATCATCTGAAACAATGACACCAATCCATGTCCATCCAAAGTGCTTAAGGAGATGAAGAATCCCATCATGCTGAGAATTTCCAGTTGGAAGCATGTTATGGAGTAAAGGAAACTGAGTTTTATCATTCAATACATGGTGAAAGGAGTTGTAATTGAACTAAGGAGAAAAGACAACAGTATTTTTAGAGGTGACAGAAACCTACCTCTCCTCCTGAATTTCAAAATCTTTCTCCCAATCTCTAGCAAGAGGGAATGTGCCTTTCAAGGTTTCCGATTCAGCACCAAATATTGTGAAATCTGAATGTCCTCTAATGCTTTGCTGTTGGCAGGAGTATTGAAGGGCTAAGTCCAAAGTATAGAGAAATACATACATATCTCTCAGTATGGAGAAATTTGAATTCTTTCTACATGAAGAGAAATGTTTAACTAAACACAAAAGAGCACACCAACATACACACCACACTTCTGTATTCATATTGAAGGGCTAAGTCCAAAGTATAGAGAAATACATACATATCTCTCAGCACGGAGAAATTTTTATTCTTTCTACATGAAGAGAAATGTTTAACTAAACACACAAAAGCACACACACATACACACAACACTTCTGTATTCATAACAGCCCTTCTAAACAGAACAAAACAACAGAAAAAAGAGTTTCTTTTTCTAATGTATGCTGGTTAAAAAACCCGGTAGCTACCTGAAGAGGACCTGGGTTGAGCCAAATGGACAGAGCCAAATTTTTTAGCTTGGCTGCTTTGGGGGAATGACCTACGAATAAATGCTCCAGTTGGACTGCTCCCTTCATTTCCATTAATCAAGTGCAATGTTCATTTCAAGGAAGGAACATACTTGTGGAAGTTTGTAGGTATTTAAAATGCTGGGCATGTGGATTGTATTTTGGGGGATGAGCCCTCCAATGATGGCCATGAGCTTCTGTTTCGGGCCACAATGGTAATTATAGCGACACCCTGTGAAAAGGAGATTCAGAGTGCCATAAGCGTTCCCCATTGAATTCAAGAAATCTGGAAAGATGATGCGTCCCAGCGTCTTGTTGGATAAGAGGTTGGCATTCCTGTTGATCTCATTTATGGCAAACTCAAGAGCAAGAGCTTCATGGAATTTCCTGGTGAACATACTGCAAAGAGAGTTTCACTTGATTAAGGCACATGCAATGAACTCTTTCTCCTACAGAAACTGTTGGAGTCATGCCATGTAAGAGCAAAACCCTCAAACCTTTAAAGGATCATGTTAATATTTTGAATAATTTTGTTTTCCACATGTTTTTTTTAATCCTCTAAAATCCTCCCTTTGAGGGCTGTGATGAACTCACCAAATTTGATTTTATTTGCTGCAAGCTGATGTCAGCTTACCATATAGCACAGGCTTTAAACATAGCTACCTAGATAAACAGACACTGCATCTGAATTTGTGCGTTATGTTTAGATAGTCCCTCCTTTGAATCCTAATCCACGCTGTGATATGGTACATCCCAACCCCAGGATGAACACTTCAGTGATGAATAGAGATTTATTTTGTGTTTGGCCAAGGTAACTGGGGAAGGACTTGAGCTGAGGCAGGAATTGAATTCCTTTGGTTTCTTCTAGCTTCTTCTTATTTTAATTATTTATTTAAAAGATATTTATCCCAACTTTCCTCTGCCGGAGCACATGCCCTATGCAGTTTACAATTTAAGGTTAAAATATACACTGTATCAAAACAATAAATAAAACCAGCAAAAAATAAATAAATCCAATTTGAAAAGGGCAAAAACACTCAAGGATCTTCTATGAAAGCACAGGAGGGAGACAAGCCATCACCCAAATGTCAGACAAAACTAAAAGGTTTTGAACCCTCACTGAAATGCCTTGGGGGGGTAGATCTTAATTCTCCCAGTACGGGGTTCCTTAATTGTGGCACCACTACCGAGAAGGCTCACCATCCTCCTAACTTATGCCACAGTGATCTGGCAGTGGATTGAGATATGGGATTTTCAGCTTCATGAGTGTTGCTGCTCTTTCAGAGCTTGAGCACCTTGCCCTGGTTCTTTGCAGCCAAATTATTAGGCTACAAAAGACGGTGCAGAACAACTTGGAAGCAAGATGGAACAAGGGTTAATTAACTGACATGCATGTATCTCTTCCCTTCCATAAGAATAATTTCAGGACGGCTGGATTTCTTCTACTCTCAATCCAAATGTAGAAAGATTTATTGCAATCTGAAAGTGACAGACATGTTGGGGAACAGGAGGACTTGACTTGAACACGAATCTAGTCACACAAAAAGAAACAGAGAAATGTAACAAAAATGTCAGGAGTAACTGTATAATGACTGTATACTGTAACTCTTTATTATTATTATTAACAGTATTTATATACCGCTTTTCAACAAAAGTTCACAAAGCGGTTTACAGAGAAAAATCAAATAACTAATATTCAAAAAATAACTATATGGTTTCTCTATTCAAATATTATCCAGGAGAGGATGGCTGAAATAACTACTTACATAAAGTTGACTGACCTTTTTGGTCTGTCATTAAAGGGAAGTTCCCTGATCTCTAATTGTACGAAAGATGTAAATTCACCAATTACAATACCATCTAAAGAATCAGGGCCTACAAGCCAGGACAGCGAAGCCCTTCGAGGGTCACAATTCATACTAACACTATGAGGCAGTTGCAGTAGCAAAGTTATCAGCAGTAATGGAATCAGCCTGCAGATCAGAAAGCCTTGGCCCCAGACATACTGGGCCCCCTTCATTGTGACATATGTGCCCATCATCAGTGCTGTTACAGCCATCAGCATTCTTGAAAGGAGCTATAAAATGGGCCTCAAATCTGAAAATAGTTACAGCTTCCCCACTACACAGACCCTGAAATTCCCTTTAGTTAAAGCTCTGCCTGTTTTCAGTGAAACTCTCAAATTGCTTTGTACTGTGTCTTTATAACCCACTATAGAAGAGAAGAGTGTGTCACCTTGTTTGTTGTTACAAACTCTGCAAGTGCCTTCTGCTAATCCTTGGCGTATTCACTACTTGACCGATTATGAAAATTGCAGGGTTGAGAATTGTTCTTCCCAAAGCACTTGAAGACCTGCCAGGCTAAAGTAAACATGTTGGATGGATCCACAGTCAAAAACTTCTCTGCACTGGGGAGGAAGTAAAAGTCTCCAGTGCATGTTGGGTATGAAGAAGAACGTACTGAAAGAATAGCAACTAGCACAAGCGCCGTGGGTAAAAGGAAATTGTCAGTGACCAGAAGCTCAGATTTCCTCCCAAACCCATAACTTTTTTTCTTTTCCTTGCATATTCTGAAGACACTGTGCATGTCTGTATGTGTGTTTTCTATTCCGTTTGTCTTCATTATCAGGAGCAGTGATTTTCAACTATTTTCACCTCACGGCACAGGAGGTGGCGCACGTCCGAGGAGACCCATAGAGGCCAGCGATCCTTACCCAGGGGTAAGGGGAAAAATTTCCCCTTGACTCTGGCTGAGCTACTTCTGGCGCCTATCCTGCGCTGGATACAGCACAAGCCTCTTTGCTTGCCTGTTCCGGCACAGGATAAAATTGTGCTTAAGGCACATGTGAAAGGTGGCTACAGGAGATGAAATCCCACTTGGCAACAAATCAACTGCAGATTAGAATCTTATTGCCAAACTCAGAAAGGAATGTTGTTTTAGTGGATCACATGCTGGAATTGTACTGAGAAAATGCACATTCAAATCTCAACTTAGCCATGAAGACTTCTGAGTAACCAAAGGCCAGTCAAAATTCATCACACAAATTTATTTCTCAGGCTTTGTGGGAATAAAAGAGAAGCTTGTGTACTACTCTGGGATCCTTAGGGTCAGATATCAGTATAATAGAAATATCATTGTGGGGACCCCAAGAGAAGATTTCCATTACCCACCCAGTATCCTCTTTCTAAATATGGATATTGAAACTATAACAGTGTTATAGTTCACACAGTGTTCTCACAAACATGTCCCATATTTCTGGCAAACTAAGCTAATGGTGATCCAGCAGCAGAAAAGGTTTGAAATAAAAGTTTGAAAATTGGCAGCAAAAGGAGGAAACAATTTACATTATGATTACATGAGGTGCTTTGAATCAAGCTAGAAGAATCTAAATTTGTTGTGCTCATTAAGTTATAGCTCATCTGACTTTGTATGGAAAAATGTTTCCCAATATATTCATCATCATCCCTATTATACAAAGATATAAACCTAATATATTCATGTGTGTGTGCATGCACATTCCAAATAAAAAATGGTAACGGATCTACAGGTGGAGCCTATTTATCCGCGTTAGTTCCGCATGATGAACAAAAAACCGCATTGTGCTAAATGCCATAGAGTTACGCAAATTCGCTGCAGCCTGACACTTCTGGATGGAAGGAAACTAAGGCAGCTGTTCTCAATCCCCTCCTGTCCCTTCCACTCTGTACTCAGCCCTCCTGTTGCCGGCTGCCCTGCTTCTTTCACAATTGGAATGCTGAGCTTGCTTGGAAAGCCTCATCCTCTGTGTCCTCCCAACAGCACTGCTGCCTCCCAACAGTGCTGCAGGTTCTCCTCCTCTTTGCTGCTGCCGCTACTGCAGCCCTCCCTGGCCACCATCTTAGAAGCTCTCTGCCCCCGAGCATTCTGGGACTTATAGTCTGGCTCACTGCTCACCCTCACCTGTTTTTCCAAGGCTTCCCAAGGTTTGCTTGGGAAGGCTTGCTGGAGCAGGAGAGCCTGCATCATTTGGGGGGGGGGGATTTGGCAAGCACTCCCTGGGTTTTTTAAAGCAATCCTCTCTCTTCCCCCGGCCTCCCTCTCCTGAGCCCTCAACATTGCCAGCTGCCCGCTTTTTTCACAGGTGGGATGCTGAGCTTTTTAGAGTCCAGCCCTATGAGTTTCTACTCAGAAGTAAGCCCCATTGTAGTCAATGGGGCTTACTCCCAGGAAAGTGTGGAGAGGATTGTAAGCTATATCTCATGCTTTGCTTGGTGGGTAGGCTTGCTTGTGCAATAACTGGGGGGGGGGAAATTTGGCAAACAATCCCTGGGTTTTTAAAGCAATCCCCTCTGTTGCTACCACACCTGCCCCTGTGTGTGTGTGTGTGTGTGTGTGTGTGTAAGAGAGAGAGACAGAGAGAGAGCACTCCACCTTGCTGCACCTTACTGTGTTCTGGTTACACAGGGTTTTCCGCCCCCCTCTTCAGCCTCTTTGCTGGCTCAGGGGCTCCAGGAATGTTACTGTTCCTTGGAAAGGGGAACCTCTTCCATGGCTCCAGGGCTATTCCCTGCCTGGAGTAGACCTCCAACATGCAAAATTCCCCTGCAAGACACCCTTCAATCTGCAATGGTGCCACTGCATTGGCACAGGGGAATATGCCCTGAACTGGGATGTTTGGATCCTATGGTCTATTGTTGCTGCTAAGATAATTCTATTTAAGAGAACACTGTTTACAAAAGGCATTGAAAGATGATAAATGTTGGAGTGTTTGCTTCTTCTTTTTTCTTGAATTGTAATAAAATTTTCCTGAAAACTGGAGAACTGAAAATTTACAACCCTTACCGCCCAATCCTATCACCCACCATTGTACTCAATGCAGCATGTGCTGCATTTAATGGTGGGGAAGGGCTAGAACAGGAGCCTGAAGTCCAACCAGAGGTGATTAATAAAAGTTTTTGTCAGGGCCCCTTCCAGATGCCCTTACCCCCGACTTACCCAGGAGCAGGCACCCCATGCCCAGGGTGGAGAGGCTTCACTGCCCTCGAAGGGGGCAAAGCAGGGTGGCTCACCTCAGCCAGCCAGAAAGGGCTGGCAGGGCAAACAAGGAACACAGAAGGAAACAAGCCAGGAACAGGAAAGGCCTTTTCTGCCCCACCTGGAGGAAGGGGCGGGGCCAAAGGGGGCAGGCTTGCTCCATAAAACAGGGAGGCCAGGGATGAGAGGCAGTCAGAGTGAAGCAGGGAGCTGTGAGGTCAACAGCTCCTGCTCTTAGGCCAGATTTGGCAGCTCTGCTAGGGAAGAGGACAAGGGTGCTGGAGACCCCTCTCCCTCCAGCCAATCTGAGGCTTCCCTGGGGAGGAACAAGCCTGTTCCAGGCCCCTCCAGGGGAAGGCCCCTACAGTTTTATTTACCTCTGGGAAGGGCTTCCAGTTGCCTCTAGGACTCTTTGGTCTACTCCATAACTCCCTAGTGACAACACAGTTTGCCAACACGACTTCTACTGTATGCTGCAGGGGCATTTTGGCTTGTTGGGGCCTCCTTGGGGTAAGGGAATACTTGTTCCCTTGCCCCAGGGGATGCCCCAACAGCTGCCATGGGTCAACTTGAACCTGCGTTAGCTCCATAGTTGGGGAAGTGGGTTTGGTTTTTGTGGGTGCCAAACCCACCCCCTCTCTGGACCCAATCTGTCCTCTTCCTCACCCTGTCACCTTCCTGTTCTGCCCACCCCACCCCATTCCACCCTCCCTTCAATCCTCCTAACCCTTACACAAACTTACTAGTGGCAGTGGGTGTCAAGTCCTTGTTTTTACACAAACCCAGCCACTCATGACTTGAGGCTTTGGCACTGGCATGGTTGCAGCAGCCATAAAACTATGCTGTTGGAACACTCATTCCAGTGGTGTAAACGGCCCTTAGGATTGTACTGTCAGTGTGTTTGAATGCGGCTGGGCAGGTTCAAGTGGGAGGTGGCAAGATGAAAGTAAGATGACAGTAGTGTTAGGATGTTCCTGAATCACTGCACTGCGCTCTCCTCCCCTTTCAGCAAAAGCAGCCAGGTGGACAAGAAGGAGTTAGTGGTGGCAGGAGGGTATGCACCTGCTAACACACCTGCAAGCAAGAAAGGGGGGACAAAATTGGGTGGAGTTTCAGCTGGCATGTAAACTAGAGGCGGGTGTCAATGCCAATTCTGACAAGACAGATTTGCAAGGTTTCAGGCAGCAAGTCTGCTTGCTTCACTCCAATTGCATTCACAGCTGTGATTTACTATGTAGTACTGCAGCATTGTCCCATACAAATGTGATCCCTGACTGGGTAAGATCGCCTGTGTGAATCATGTAGTTAGGCCAAAGAAGAGAGTGACTGAGCAGTGAAAGCCAGAGGAAACAATGAGGCTGAACACAATTTTTAAATGTTGAATATTTCCACATAGTGCATTAAAAAAAGAAATGCCATATTTTTATCATTGTTACTTTCAGTCTGAAATTTGGCAATTCTATCACAGCTCTAATTCTACTGCCCTCCATCCCATTAAGACAATTCCTGCCCCATGTCTGGCAAACCAGCATTCTAAACCACAATGTCCTCTTCCCATTCAAGAGCTGCAGCTTAGAAATGGCAAGATTCAGCATTACCAGTAAGTATTATTGTCAGTTAGTGTATTATTGTCAGAAAGTGTAAAGTCATGCACATTGGGGCAAAAAATCAAAACTTCACATATAGGCTGATGGGTTCTGAGCTGTCTGTGACAGATCAGGAGAGAGATCTTGGGGTGGTGGTGGACAGGTCGATGAAAGTGTCAACTCAATGTGCGGTGGCAGTGAAGAAGGCCAATGCTATGCTTGGGATCATTAGAAAAGGTATTGAGAACAAAACGGCTCATATTATAATGCCGTTGTACAAATCTATGGTAAAGCCACACCTGGAGTATTGTGTCCAGTTCTGGTCACCGCATCTCAAAAAGACATAGTGGAAATGGAAAAGGTGCAAAAGAGAGCAACTAAGATGATTACGGGGCTGGGGCACCTTCCTTATGAGGAAAGGCTATGGCGTTTGGGTCTCTTCAGCCTAGAAAAGAGACGTCTGATGGGGGACATGATTGAGACATTCAAAATGATGCAAGGGATGGACAGAGTGGATAGAGAGATGCTCTTTACACTCTCATATAACACCAGAACCAGGGGACATCCGCTAAAATTGAGTGTTGGGAGAGTCAGAACAGACAAAAGAAAATATTTCTTTACTCGGCATGTGGTTGGTCTGTGGAACTCCTTGCCACAGGATGTGGTGATGGCGACTGGCCTGGATGCCTTTAAAAGACAAGTTTCTGGAGGAAAAATCCATTACAGGTTACAAGCCATGATGTGCATGTACAACCTCCTGATTTTAGAAATGGGCTATGTCAGAATGTCAGATGCAAGGGAGGGCACCAGGATGCAGTTCTCTTGTTATCTGGTGTGCTCCCTGGGGCATGTGGTGGGCTGCTGTGAGATACAGGAAGCTGGACTAGATGGGCCTATGGCCTGATCCAGTGGGGCTGTTTTTACGTTCTTACCTACATCAAGGTCACTGGATTCAGCTATAAATTCCAGGAGAAGAACCTGTGCTGAGTGTAAATCAGACAGGTCTTAACCATTCCACCCTCTGTAGATTCAAAATTAAAGACAGTGTCTGTACTCCAGAGAAATTGATAACTTCTTGCACCCAGTGGGATGTAATTATTATTATTAATAATAAAAATATAGCACCATCAATGTGCATGGTACTTTACATTAGAAGAGAAGTCCTTGCTCTGAGGAGCTCACAAATTCAATAAGCACAAGGGACTTGGTTGAGGAAGGGGACCGAGGAAACGTCCTGATTTGGACATCTTTTTCTCAAACAGCAATTTCATTCCAAACCACTTTGTGATTTATTTCTGAAATGTGGGACACTTTCAAAAGTGGATTGTATCACAAACATCCTCTGCTCCAAGAGTGAAAACTGAAAGTTCCGCAAGGCAGGCAGAAGCATATTTAATATAGCTAATATAGAGAACGGAGTCTTGGCTTCACAATATTGAAGCAGAAAACCCGCAATCATTTGGATTCTGTGAATGTAGTTTTATGCCCTACCCATGGCTTTCCGGAGTGCCCCTTGCACATCCTTGTTTCTCAAGCTATAGATGATTGGATTAAGCATTGGTGTGAGAATCCCGTATAGCACAGACAAAATCCGATCCTGCTCCTGGGAGTATGTGGAGTTGGGACGGATGTATGTGAAGATGATGGTGCCAAAGTAGATGTTGACCACAGTTAGGTGAGAAGCACAGGTAGAAAATGCCTTGAGACGCCCTTCCTTGGTGCAGATCCTGACAATGGCCGAAACTATATAGATGTACGACACCCGAGTAACCAGAAATGAACACATGATCACACCTCCACCCACCACAAAGGTCGCAATTTGATTGGCCTGAGTGTCAGAACAGGAGAGCTGAAACAGGGGTGGGACGTCACAAAAGAAGTGTCGGATGACATTGTCCCGGCAGAATGACAAAAGGGACATCATGCCAGAGTGCACACCAGAGTTAACCAAGCCCAGAATCCAGGCAGATGCTGCCAGCCACACACACGTTTTGGGGTTCATGAATACACCATAGTGCAGTGGGTGGCAAATGGCAGCATACCGGTCATATGCCATCACACCCAGCAGGAGGCATTCAACGCCACCAAAGGAGATGAAGAAATACATTTTGGAGAAGGAACCAGCAAGGGAGATTCGCTTGTCCTGAGAGAGATAACTTATCAGCATCTTGGGAACAGTGGAAGATGTGAACCCAATGTCCACGACAGAGAGATTACCCAGAAAGAAATACATGGGGTTGTGCAGTCTGCTGTCCAAAGCGGTGATGAGAAGAATGAGAGTGTTTCCACCTAGGGCCATCAAGTAGCAAAGGAGAAAGAGACCAAAGAGAATGAGTTGGACGTCTGGGTCACTGGAGAGCCCCAGGAGTATAAATTCAGTAACAGGGCTTCTGGCTAACAGCTCTTTTGTTGGAGTGCTCCTAAAACAACATCTGTGTGCTAGTTTTTGGTCCACTTTCTCAGCATACCTAATTTTCTTTTATTGACAAGGTTCCCTCTTGTGGCTCTGCTATTTTTTACTTGATTTTATAATCGACAAGCTTTGGATTGCTTTGGATTGGATTCTGACTGCTGGGGAATTCAACAGATAAAGAATCATGGGGAGGAAAAAGAAACGCCAAAGAGTTTCCCCGGGTCGGGGCTCTCCAACGAAAGCTGCCAAGCATCTCTGCTTAGAGGATTTATCAGGCTGGACTGAGACAGCAATTGAGACTTGCATCCCTGCTTCTACAAACAAATTCTCTGTATTGGAATCATCACCTTCTGCTGTTGGAAAGGAAAATGGGGAGTGCTGCGAGAATGCCTCTGAACCTGTTTATGAAAGATCTCTGCAAGCTGGGAGACACAACACAGCTTCTACACCCTCCTCTCCAACAAAGGAAAATACTATTCTTACCGACTGCCTCCTGGAAGATAACACTGACGCGGACAAACTTCAGAACTCAAAGGAGGGTAAGGAGGGTATGTTTCCACCTAACAGTCCCTTGTTGCCTCTTATGGCGGAGCAGTGTGTGATATCAGGGAGGACCGCCTTGATTTTCTTTCAAGAAATAAAATGTATAGCCTCCCGTGTTAGCACCCTCCAGGAGTCAGTTAACTCCCTCCGAGAATTGTTTTGTAAACATTTTGTTGACCCCCAGCCACCGCAACAGCAGACACATGGGAGGCATAAAAGCTTCACTCCTAAAGCCGAGAGGCATAAAAGGCAAAAAAGCTTAACTCCCAAGCCTAAGAGTGGGGGAAGAGAAAGGAGAACATGGAGAAGATAGAGAATCCATCTGTATCTCAGCATCTTCTAGTGAAACAGGTGACCCTTGAACTCAAAAAGAATGTGTATAATGTTGGTAAATGGCTAAATAAATTTAAAATTGTGGATTCGCTGGCTAGATTACTTAGATCGGAACCCAGATGTATTGATTTAAAATATTACCAGCGATTGGCTGCCCCTCCAGATAGAACAAAATTGAGGCTGGAATTTGCAAGCCCGACCATCCCCCTGATGCTTTTCAGAATGCAGGGTTTTCTGAACTCCTATGAAATAAGAGCAATGAGAGTTTTTACAGATATAAGCCGGCCACCAATGCTGCCTTCTAAACACTTATCTGCAGCTCCTCCAGCTGTTATCATTCCAAGGTCAAGGTTTGAGAGGCTTGGCGTGGAGCCTACGACTGCTGCTGCTAATGACCCGCTGGAGAGCTATGTAGTTAACTCTCAAAATACTTTGAAAAATCTGCCCTGGACTTGTGCTGCTAATGATTCACAGAGGAGCAGTGCTAAAAATCCACAAGATATTTTGGAAAACCCTCTGAATACAGCCATAAATGAATTGGAAGAGATGACAGCCTCCCTCGAGGAATCCTTGGCAAGGCTAACGCCCAGAACGCCTAGGGTACTTCCCACAGTGGCAGTAGAGGCTATGGTCCATTCAAGTCAGGTTTGCCATGTGGAGGACATGGATACAGCTCCCCCCTCTGAGAGAGAATTGGCAGAGCTGGATGACTCTCAGGACTTGGTACTTCTACTGGCCTCTACACAAGAAGGTGGAGGAGAAACAGTTGAACAAACATCCCCTCCTGCTGAACTCTTTGGGGAGCCAATAAACACTGCTGGTAAGGCACCCAACATAGAACAACCAACAGCTTATTTACAATCATCTGGCGTTAGCGCTGCTCTCCAGAAATCCAGCGTGGTCAATGGAAGTAATATGAGACTGGAAACTATACGCACCCAAGACAATACTGGTGAAGAAGACCTAGATTTTAGAGAACTTTTGTTCCAACTGGAGGCTGAGGAGGGATCTCTTTCCTCAGAGGTTTTGGAGGCCTTTAAAAATTTGTCTGCTGGAGAGCAAGCCAAAGTTATTGATAATTTGGATAAGATTAGAGTCCAACTTAAAGACTCTATGGATGGACAGATGACCATGACCTCAACTGCTATTGGAACAAGGACTGCTCAGTCGAACTCTAACGTTCCCCACCGACCATCTGCTGTTCAACCGTCTAAAACACAGAAGCTTATTTCTTTGGGACGTGGAGAGGAAGACATTCAAGCTCTCCCATCAGATTGACTTACATCTGCAACACCTGATCTCACATCAAGGACATATTTAAAACTTCTTTCTTGGAATATTGTGGGATGGCATAGCAAGGTTAATGATGAGACTTTCCAGAGATATTTATGTGATTTTCACGTAATCCTTTTGCAGGAAACCTGGTCTCAAATTCCTTTACACCTTCAAGGTTTTAATACCTACAACATTCCAGCTTATAGAATAAGCTCCAAGGGGCGTTTGCAAGTGGGGATGACAATTTTTGTCTCTTCCCAGCTAAATTCAGAACTGGTGGTCACCAAGACAACTAGCAAATTATGTCATGCAGTCAAGCTTATTCTTAACAATCTTCAGTTAATAATTGTAAATGTTTATCTTCCTCCTGGCTTGAACAACCAATTATTATCCCAGAATTGGAGCACCTTCTGTAAAATTGTCACAGAGTTAGACATGGAATTTCCTTCATGCCATTGTCTTATCGGTGACGATTTCAACGCCAGGGTTGGAAATTCAGAGCCGTTGCTCAGTACTGCCGCAAACTTAGATCCTGATTCATCTCTCCTTGATTTATTTTCTTTAGAAAGATTTTCCAAAGATAATAAAACAAATGCAGCTGGCCTCTATTTGGCCAGATTCTGTGTCAATTTTAATACGATATGGTTAAATGGCCTTGTAGATTTCCCCAATTCAGGTGAATTCACTTATGCTTCAGCCATTGGTTCCAGTGTTATAGATTATTTCTTGGTTCCACTTCACCTCAAGGTCAATGTTATTGATTTTTTTGGTTGATGATCTAGGAATGAGTGACCATTTTCCTTTAATACTCAAGCTAGATTTAGGTTCTTTCCAGTACTCCACCCCTGATGTAGAGCTTGAAAATGAATATGAAATTAGGCCTAAAATCATGTGGAATACTACAATTAATCAGAAAATGAGCAAACTGCTCTACACGGAGCCGTACAAGAGCTATAGAATCCAACTTTTAGATGAGTCAGATCCGATAGAACTAATTAAGATATATGAGTTATTAATCTCTAGGGTTTCATCCACTTTAGTCTCCTACACTAGTATACCCTCTGCTAAAGGTGGTATAGGGGAGGGATCCCAAACAATATCCCCTTGGTTTGATAGGGATTGTATGGATCTCAAAAATCAGATTAGATCCGTTTACCAGCAATACCGCTATTCAGGGGCTATTCAAATTCCCGATACATATTTTATTCTAAAGAAGCAGCTGAAACAACTGATCCAAGAAAAGCGACATAATTATGCTTCCCGCTTGTGGTATAAACTACTAGCCGCCATAGAACATAAAAATTCTAAGCAATTTTGGGGTATAATCACCAATTCTGCTCAGAAAACTGCACCTCGCTCTCAGATGGTCATCTCCCCACAAGAGTGGTGCCGCTTTTTCTCCACCTTATATTGCCAAGAGGGTGAAAGTGGCTTAGCATCTTTTACTTTAAATCCTTCAGCAACCACCCCATGGCCTCCTGTATCCACTGAAGAAATTATAGAGCTAGTCTCTCAAAGTAAACAAGGGAAAGCTCCTGGGCCAGATTTGGTATTGTCAGAGATCCTGAAAGTGGACCCCGAATGGTGGGCCCCTATTCTATCCTCATTATTCACAGTGGTGGACCAAACAGGTATAATACCAGCTGAATGGACAAATGCTACTATAGTGCCTATTTACAAAAAAGGCGACCATCGTGATCCCTCCAATTTTAGACCTATAAGCCTTTTATCAGTGGGGGGAAAACTTTATGCAAAACATCTTTTAAACAAGCTGCTATCCTGGATGGAAGATCTGGGCCAACCAGGGTGGGATCAGATAGGATTTCGAAAAGGATCTTCACCAATTGATCACTGTGCTGTTTTAGCTCATCTGATTGACAAGTACACAAGGCTAAAAAATCAAAAATTATATGTTGCTTTTCTGGATCTTAAAGGAGCCTTTGACTCCGTTAATAGATCGCTGCTATGGGACAAACTAGTTAAACTCAATATAGACCCTAGACTTCTAACTCTTATTCAGAAGCTTTATACAGGCACCACCTGCCAAATTAAAATTACATCTTCGGGGAAATTGACCCCCAAAATTCAGGTTGAAAGGGGAGTGAAACAGGGGTGCATTTTAGCACCCACTCTTTTTAATCTTTTTCTGCACGATTTTACCCCCTTTTTGCTTCAGATAGATGGACATTTTTCCAAACTAGGTTCAATGCATATTCCAGCATTGCTTTATGCAGATGATGCAGTGCTAGTATCCTGTACACCTATTGGACTTAAGCGACTTTTAAATAGAACTTCTGACTATCTGAAATGTAACAAACTTGAACTGAACTCTCAGAAAACCAAAGTTATGGTCTTTTCAAAATCATGGAGCCCAGGTACTTGGTCTATCGGAGGGGAGAAACTGGAACAGGTCAAAAGCTTTAAATACCTTGGAATTCACTTCCATTACAATCTTTGCTGGGGTACTCATCAAAAATTGGTTACCAACTTGGCCCATGTCACTTTGCAGAGCACCAATCGATTCTTTTTTAGTCAGGGCAATCGTTATATACCAGCTGCTCTCAAGGTATTTAACGCCAAGGTATCGGCACAGCTCCTGTACGGGTGCCCTATCTGGATTAGCTCTATAAATCACACCCTTGAGAGTATCCAAGCTAAATTTTTGAGGGCTATCCTGGGTTTACCTAAATCTGTACCATACTCTGCATTATGTTTGGAGACCGGACAATCGCTCTTAGTATCAAGAGCATGGCTTTTAACCATATGCTATTGGCTCCTATTACATTATAACGTGAAACCAGGCAGTCTCCTATCCAGAATGCTATCTGAGTCTGGTTCTTCTAAATGGTATAGCCAAATTAAATCAAAAATCGAATCAATTGGTTTTTCATTGGATTTTTTAAGTTTCTATCCATTCCCTGAAGTTTATCAAAGGGTAAAGCAAAGAATGCTAGACATTGAGGCACAAAACCTCTTTGAACTTGCTTCTAGAATTTGCTCCCCTCTTAATTTCTCTATTCCGCTAAAGTATGGGCAAATGGCTCCTTATCTGAGTATTCTGATCAACCCCTCTGAACGTCGTGCAATCTCTTTGGCAAGATTCAATGTGTTTCCATCCAAGGTCACAGAAGGTAGATATAGGCAAATACCATATAAAGAACGCCTCTGCCCTTGTAATTTGGGAAACGTTGAATCAATCATACACATTCTTTTTTATTGTCCTCGGCACACTAGATCCCGCCACACTTACATGACTCCACTTCTCGGCAAAATGAATGGGCTTTCGGATGAGGCAAAACTGAAGTGTCTCCTAAATGACTGCTCACCAGATGTGCTAGAGGGAATTTCTAAATTTTTACTTTTGGTGACTTCCAAGCCTTCTTAATGTAATTTGTCAAAATGTTGATATTTTATGTTGAACTGTAAATGTTTTATTAGTAATTTAGTATCTTAACTCCGTTTTTGATAAACGGGACTAGGACTAATTATGTTTGATTTTATGATTTCTCTATCTATGCCTAATGAAGGTTTATTCATTCATTCATTCATTCAGTAACATCTGTGCCATTCTGCACCATCTGATGTAGGGGCTCCATCTGTGAGGGAATATTAAATGGAATATTTGTCAAAAGGTGGCACATGGAATAGAGGGTTTAGCCACACAAATACAAGCATGACAACAGTCAAAGCACAACAGCAGTTCTTTTTTTTTCAATCCCTAGAAAGCATTTGCGCTGCCTTCCATTCTTTGCTTTCTCTCTCTCTTTCCAGCTTCTTCCTCCTAATGAACTCTCAGAAACTCACAGAATTTATATACCTTTAACTTTTCAAGAAGAAACATTCGCTTTCATAAACTCCAGTTCCCAGGACTATGGGAATATCTGATCCAATTCCATTATAATGGAATTCGGTGGGGGGTTAGCCTACCTCCGCACCTGAACTCCATTCCCTGCTGACACTAAAAATGCTTTTCTCCAACCACCGCACATTAAGTATTTTTAAGCACATCATCTTCCCTTCTGATTGTAACAGTGTTGTATCAGGGCAGGGGTAACTCCAGTGTTACAACCAGAGACAAAATTTGGATGCACAGATAAAGCTAAATATAACACAGAACATTTTTTTCCCCCAAGATACACTTTTTGGAAGAGAGTTGTGATTGGATCTCCTAATATTTGTTTTTAACTTTAAAGTTAACAGATTCTAGATTTGTTTGAATAACAGATTCAGATGAAACAGTGTTTATTCTTTATACTTATTTTATCTCTCCCCCCTTGGGGCAAATAGCCCTTACTCTGCCATGTCCCAGAAAATCCTCTTACCATTGCATCATCAATATATCAAGGTAAGGAAAATTCCAGTTCTAGGACCACATACTGTATTAAAGGGAGGCAGGGAGGCTGTGGGGGGCATGCACTGGATCCTATCCCCCTTTTCTTCAGCCTCCCCACCTCCTTCTCCCTAAACTTCCACTAGTGAAATTGCTAGTCTGAGGAAACCCACTGAGGTGCAGGAGGCTTACAAAAGTGTCAGGGGATTTAAACTCCTTTTGCCTCTGAAGCCTCCTGATTTGTCCTCCCCTACTGGAAACAGTGTGCCCATTTTTGGCGTGGCTGCACCAGTGGGGGGGGGGGGGATAAGAATAGAATTGGACTCTACATGGTGCCGTTTAAATGAAATGAATTATTACACTCCCCAGAACTTGACAGAGATACATACTGTAACAAGTACACAATGCTTACGCATTCCAGATGACTTTGGGCCCCATCCCATTCAATTTTTCAGTGCCGGTGCAGCTGTGCCAATGGGGCATGCACTGCATCCTGTGATGGGGAGGCAGTCAAAGAGGCCTCCTCAAGGTCTGGGAACATTTGTTCCTTTACCTCGGAGCTGCATTGTGGCAGCACTGGTGCTAGAAAGTTAGATTGGATTGGGCCCACAGAGATTTGTTTTCTACCTCTGTTAGCCCAAGTCTACTCAGGAGTAAGTCTCATTCTAGTTGATGGGGCTTACTCCCAGGAATGTGTGGATTGAACTGCAGCCTGAAATATGGGTTTGGGGACTTGTAATGGCTACTGATGGATATATTTTTAATGAATGTATCTGAACTTTAGCTAGAGGCTGTCTCCACTGAATTTGGTAAGTTCATTATAAGAACCTGAGAGCATGCTACTAATTCTTCTCCTCCTAGCCTCTTTCCAACAAATAATTAACTGCATATCTGTGGCATATCTGTCAGAGGAAAATAATGCATCACTTGCCTCAAGCACAGCATTGTCCAAGAGGGGAACTCCAAGTTCTCCCTTTTCCTCCAACATGTAAACCTGGCCCATGCTTCTCCTTTGAAGAAATCACAACTGGGATGATGCCATTTGTAGTGGAGAATTTTGGGGTGAGAAAAGGGTTCTTATCTCTTCCTTACCCATTGGTTTTCCTCTGAAACTTCCCCTACCAGTCACCTTTCTTCAGCCCAAGTGCTAAGCTCTTGTTTCCTCATTGGATTGCCACTTATGTAGTGGGGGGATGGACGGATTGGACAGGACGGGACGACGACCTTGTGACCTGCTCCACCACATTCTTATACTGCCCAACGTTCTCCAGTTTAGTGTGATGGGAAAGGAGCTTGCATGCAGCTGCAATCATATTTTAAAACTCATTTCTGTTAATATAAGATTAAACTGTGGAGTGTGATTTGAACTGGTGACTGTGAGGTGTGATGGCTCACACATGCAAGCTTCGCTGCAGCCATCAAGCGGGGAACATACATGTGTGAACTAGTTGTTGGACTGAGGAAAAGAACTGGTTTCAGATCTAAATGCAAATTTTTATGAGTTTTCATTGAAATTAGCTGCTGACATCACTTGTTTCATCTTTACTAATGCAATACATCTCAGAATGTCTTCCTGAAGACAGTGAAGTCAACAAATATTTAATCATTTCTTGTGCTTAAAGATCTGGTCATAAATGATGATGGAATGCCAGAAATTAATAATGATAATGATAGAATCTTGGCTGGAGCCTGAATTGTAACCTATAATGATCTAGCTAGATCCTGAATTGCAAGCCCAGCATAGGTTGTAATAAAGTAATAAAATAATGAGGATGTTGTTCATCACACATGGTATTTCAATTATAACCTTACCTGCTCAGTATTGATCTTTTTGTTTTATGCAGTAAGTAAGCCATTCTGAAGCTCCATCCTGGACTGCATCTCAATAAAAGAGAAATCCTCTTAAATTGCCAGGAGCAAGTTCACCAATACTTCTCCCTCTGGCTCCTTGAAGCCACAGTTCCTAATCATACAGTACCCAGACCAGGCTAGGCAAATATGCCAGTGTGATGTGCCCAGGGAAATGATTGCTACATACTATTTTGATTCTTACAGATAACATTATTTATTCCTTTTGGGAATTCAAGAAAGAGTATTCGGTAGAGGTAGTTTAGCACTAGATACACAACATTTGAGGTATAGAGGAACATTCATAATTATTTTCTTGGACATATTGCAAGTCACAGGATGATAAACACAACCTTAAAATGCCACACTCCAAAGTCATCATAACATACATTGGATCAGGACCAGGTAATTAACATTCCCCCTCTGATAGCTGAAAACATCTAATTAAAAAAGAAAAAGGCAATTATGAAGTGTCCATCTCTTGTGCTTCCCTTATAACTTCTTGCTATTAAAAAAGGAGCAAGTGAGGAAATTGTAGCTCTGTAACTTTGCACAATGAAAGTGCATTCTGGATGCATTTCCTGATTTGAATGTCTTTCACACTAGTAGGCAAACACAGGCATATATAAATATGAAACACATAATGTTCAGAGAGATGTTGCTGAAGCAACAGAATATACATAGAGTGGCAATTACGTGACATATGGCAAGCTTTTCCTCTTCATAAGAGGATGATATTTATGCTCAGATGGTCATTTAATCACAAATCTGCACCATACATTAAAATGAAATATGGGCAAGATAGAAATTCTCCTTATGCTGTGGACAATGACATTATGTTAACTGGTTCTTGATGAGGTTGAATTCCGTAGGAAGGATCAGGTACACAAATTGGTAATGGTCCTGGACCCCACCTTAATCCTGGATAAGCAGGTGTGGGCCATGGTTGGTCTTCTGGCTGCACTTGCTCCTGTTCCAGACAGACCTTACCACATGGTTCAATCCTAACTAGTGTCAGGCCAGCGCACGCCATTTACGGCGGTCTGAAGGTTTTCTGCTACTGTAAAATGGCGGATGGCGGTGAGCTGTGTGCGCTAACAATGGCAATTTTTGCAAGTGCTGTTGCAAGAGGTGGAAACACTAGACGGAAATCATCAGACTCAGTTGTACCTGCTGGTATAGGTAAGCATTTGATGGGAGTGGGGGGAGGAAAACAGGGTGTGCGAATTAGGAGCATTTTGGGGCAGGCGGGGTGTCACCTGGATCCAGCCCAGGCAGCGGGGAGCTCCCCAGGAACAAGGGTCTCCTCTGGGGTAGAGGCCTACTCGGAAGTAAAACCCAAATACGCGCAGGACTGGGGTCCCTTACCAAGCACCTACCCGGGAGGAGGAATGAGGACCAGCTGGGAACACCAGGCAAGCACGTGGTTAGGAGGGGTGGGGCCGGCCTAAGAGGGAAGAGGCCTCATAAGGAGCCTGGAGAGGGAAGGGAGAGGTCACTCCTCTCCTGAGGGGAGTAAGACCCAAGGCAATCAAGAGGGAAAGCAGCTTCCCTGCCTAAGGGATAGGAGCAAGGCCTACAGAGGCAGGGGATGGGGATCCGCCCCGGAGAGAGGAGGCTGGGGGGAAGACTTCCCTGACCCAGGACCCTCCTGGACCCAGAGGGCAACTCCCAGAGAGACTGGGTCGCAGAGATGGGGCATTGAAGCCCACTGTACCCTGAGGGGGCCAGCTGGCTGGAGAACCAGCACAGAGACAGCAGGGGCCCTCCCGAGGCCAGGCAGCCTGACCCCGATCAGTAGAGGTATATCCGACAAGAGCCAGACCTCGGTGCGAGGGGTGCGGAGCTGAAGCCTGGGGCTGAGAATGCCCAGAAACAGAGAGGGTCAGGTCCAGGGACCACCCAACGTCGCCGCCACAAGTCAGCTTAATGTACGGAGGCCTGTGAAGAAACAGGCCTCATGAATGTGAAACGGTTGACGTTATTAAACCGCTTGTATCAAACAACTGCACCCACCTCCCGTCTGTTTATCCGTCGCCGACCATCGCTCAAGGACTGGGTAAGCCCCTCACACTCGCCTACAACCCCAGGGAAGGGGCCACCTCCCGCTATGGACGTGACAATGGTGGAGAATGCGGGCAGTGCCCCAACAAGCCCTGGGGAGCCCGAAGGGGCCGGTCCATCCGAATGGATGCGGTGGTGGATGGTCCAGCAACAGACTCTGGCAGAAGGACAACAGCGGCTGCTGGCCATGCTGGCAGACCAGCAACAGACCCTGTTGCACAACCTGACGACGGCCAGAACCCAGGTCGGACCTCCCTCAGCTATGCCGACAGTTCCCGCGGGGGGTTTGGACCGTGCTCCTCCCATCTGCCTGATGAAGATGGGCCCTGAAGTCGACCCCGAGGCGTATCTCAATACCTTTGAGTGCATTGTGGTGGCAGCAGCATGGCCCCCTGCACAGTGGGCTGCCATCTTAACGCCATGCCTCACGGGGGTCACCCAGGAGGCGGTAGACACCCTCACGCCCGAGGAGGCCGCCACCTGCGCCATGGTAACGTCCACTATACTGGGGACCCTGAACGTCTCCGAAGAGATGTATCGACGGAGACTACGTGAAGTAGACCTGCCCCGAAGTGGCAGCGTGCGATTGGCGGGGAATCGGATCCGCAGCAATGGCTTACGCTGGCTCAAGCCGACCGTGCGGTCTGCGCAGGAGGTTGCAGAACTAGTAATGATCGAACACTTTGTCTCGATCTTGCCACAAGCAGCACAGAACTGGGTGCTATGCAACCAGCCCGCCACGTTGGAGAAAGCGATCACGCTCATGGAAACGTTTGAAGCCGTGACCAGTACTAGTTTCGCCAGTGGAGTGCAGGGCATGCAACCCAGATCCAACACGAGACCTTTCAGCTGGTGATCCACCATCACACCACCTGCGGCCCGCGGCGGAAGCTGGGATGAGCGACGGGCACGACACCACGGAGGGCCACCACCGCTCCTGCCGGCTCGAGCACCATATGCCGGTCATCGACCGGAACAAGGGCTCGAAGGCACATCAACCCTCGCACACGCCCGGGCCAACCCCGTTGTTTGTTTTTCCTGTGGCCAGCTGGGCCACATAAGGAGGGACTGCCCTGTGATGGACTGTTCTCAGGCAGATGCATGGTCCGCAGCCCAGGTAAAGGGGGCCCGGGAGGAGACGCGCCCACTGGTAAAGGCCTGGGTGGACGGACACCCCGTGTGGGCTTTGTTGGACTCGGGGTGCACCCAAACCTTGGTTCAACAAGCCCGGGGCGAACCCCTGGACGCCACCCTATTGATTCGGTGCATCCATGGGGATGTCCGACCCTACAGCCTGCGGTGGGCCAAGATGAAGGTCGGGGGGATGTGCCAGTTCCTGCAGGTTGGTGTGGTGCCCCAGCTCAACTATGGAGCTGTGATAGGAAGGGTCTGGCCTAACTTCAAAACGTTACTGGCCCAGGAAGAGGCCCATGAGGGGGCGCTGGGTGAAGTAGTGAGGGACGGCGAGGCGGGGGCCACTGAGGCCCCTCTACCCCCGGACAGAGACTTACAAGAGTTGCAGAGGGAGGACCCCATGCTAGGCCCTGCGTTAGCCCAAGCGGCCAACCCTTCCCCAAGAGACGGGGGAATCAAATTCGTCTTCAAAAGGGATGTCCTGTACAGGGTGGGCCGGGACCCCCAATCGAACCAGGAGGTGGACCAACTAGTAGTGCCACAGCCCTTGTGAGCCTATGTGCTCAGAATAGCGCATAGCGTCCCCACATCAGGACACCTAGCTGCAGGAAATACCCTTCAGAGGCTGACGCAGCGGTTCTACTGGCCTGGCATTCACAGCCAGGTGCACAGGTATTGTGCAAGCTGCCTGGAATGTCAAAGGGTACAACCACGGGGACCACCTGGAGGGGGGTTGATCCCTTTGCCGGTAGTAGGGGTCCCCTTCGAACGGGTGGGGATTGACTTGGTGGGACCACACCCGGCTGCCAGGGGCGGCTTTACCCACATCCTGGTGATAGTAGACTATGCCACCCTGTACCCGGAAGCCATCCCACTGTGAAAGACGGGGGCCCAGACCGTGGCCCGGGAACTACTGCGGGTGTTTTCAAGAGTAGGGTTCCCCGGGGAAGTGGTGACCAACCAAGGAACCAACTTTATGAGCCGGGTGTTCAGGGAGCTATGGGATCTCATAAGAACATAAGAACAGCCCCACTGGATCAGGCCATAGGCCCATCTAGTCCAGCTTCCTGTATCTCACAGCGGCCCACCAAATGCCCCAGGGAGCACACCAGATAAGAAGAGACCTCGTCCTGGTGCTCTCCCCTACATCTGGCATTCTGACTTAACCCATTCCTAAAATCAGGAGGTTGCGCATACACATCATGGCTTGTACCCCATAATGGATTTTTCCTCCAGAAACTCGTCCAATCCCCTTTTAAAGGCGTCCAGGCTAGACGCCAGCACCACATCCTGTGGCAAGGAGTTCCACAGACCGACCACGCGCTGAGTAAAGAAATATTTTCTTTTGTCTGTCCTAACCCGCCCAACACTCAATTTTAGTGGATGTCCCCTGGTTCTGGTATTATGTGAGAGTGTAAAGAGCATCTCCCTATCCACTCTGTCCATCCCCTGCATAATTTTGTATGTCTCAATCATGTCCCCCCTCAAGCGTCTCTTTTCTAGGCTGAAGAGGCCCAAACGCCATAGCCTTTCCTCATAAGGAAGGTGCCCCAGCCCCGTAATCAGCTTAGTCGCTCTCTTTTGCACCTTTTCCATTTCCACTATGTCTTTTTTGAGATGCGGCGACCAGAACTGGACACAATACTCCAGGTGTGGCCTTACCATCGATTTGTACAACGGCATTATAATATTAGCCGTTTTGTTCTCAATACCCTTCCTAATGATCCCAAGCATAGAATTGGCCTTCTTCACTGCCGCCGCACATTGGGTCGACACTTTCATCGACCTGTCCACCACCACCCCAAGATCTCTCTCCTGATCTGTCACAGACAGCTCAGAACCCATCAGCCTATATCTAAAGTTTTGATTTTTTGCCCCAATGTGCATGACTTTACACTTACTGACATTGAAGCGCATCTGCCATTTTGCTGCCCATTCTGCCAGTCTGGAGAGATCCTTCTGGAGCTCCTCACAATCACTTCTGGTCTTTACCACTCGGAAAAGTTTGGTGTCGTCTGCAAACTTAGCCACTTCACTGCTCAACCCTGTCTCCAGGTCATTTATGAAGAGGTTGAAAAGCACCGGTCCCAGGACAGATCCTTGGGGCACACCGCTTTTCACCTCTCTCCATTGTGAAAATTGCCCATTGACAACCACTCTCTGCTTCCTGGCCTCCAACCAGTTCTCAATCCACGAGAGGACCTGTCCTCTAATTCCCTGACTGTGGAGTTTTTTCAGTAGCCTTTGGTGAGGGACCGTGTCAAACGCCTTCTGAAAGTCCAGATATATAATGTCCACGGGTTCTCCCGCATCCACATGCCTGTTGACATCTCCTCCGGGTGCGGCCCTTGAGAACCTCGGTGTACCACCCTCAGACAAACAGACTTGTGGAACGATTCAACCAGACCCTAAAGGGGATGTTGCGCCGGTTTGTCCACGAGCAACCAGGCAGTTGGGCCCAGTTGTTAGATCCCTTGTTGTTCGCGGTCCGGGAGGTACCGCAGGCATCAACGGGGTTCTCCCTGTTTGAGCTGCTATTTGGGCGCAAGCCCAAAGGCCTGCTTGACCTAGTAAGGGAGGACTGGGAGCGGCCCCAGGGACAACCCAAGTCCTACATCCAGTATGTAGCGGACTTGAGGGAAAGGTTGACCCAACTGGCGGACTGGGCAGGGCTGCACATGAGGGAAGCCCAACTCGTATAGAAAGGCCAGTACGACCGCCGGGTCAGGCCCTGAGCCTTCCATCTGGGGGATCGGGTGCTATTGCTGCTACCCACCACGGACTCTAAACTGTTGGCCCAGTGGCAGGGACCCTATGAAGTGGTGCGGCAGGTGGGTCCAGTAGATTACGAGCTGCGTAGGCAAGACCATCACCCCGAAGTACAAACGTACCATGTGAATTTATTGAAGGCCTGGCGGGCACAAGAATGCCTCCTTGGCGAGGAGGAAGAATTCGGGCCCTCGGGAACCAAAGCGGGGAGCGTCCACTCTGTGGGACTGCGGGGAGATCTCACCACCAGCCAAGTCACACAGGTAAGGGACCTCGAAAACAAGTTTCAGGACATGTTTTCGACCATCCCTGGGTGTACCCACCGGGCGTCCCATCGCATCGCAACCAAGGAAGGGCGGGTGGTAAGAGCGCCCGCCCGGAGGTGGCCAAAACATATGGAAGAGACCCTCCGCCAGGAGGTAGAGGCGATGAGATGCCTGGAAGTAATAGAACCCTCACGGAGCCCCTGGCGCAGCCACCCAGTCCTGGTGCCCAAGCCAGACGGGTCTACCAGGGTCTGCATTGACTTCTGGCAGGTGAACAAGATATCAAGATTTGACGCCTACCCCATGCCCGCCGTCCCGGGAATGTTAGAACACTTAGGGGGTGCCCGGTATCTGTCTAAATTAGACTTAACCAAGGGATACTGGCAGATCCCCTTGACCCCCTCCTCACGGGAAAAAACGGCCTTTGCCGCCCCCCAAGGGCTCTTTCAGTTCACACGTGTGCCCTTTGGGCTGCACGGGGCAGCGGCCACGTTCCAGCAGCTGATGGACCAGGTGCTGCAGGACCACCAAGCCTACGCGGCTGCCTATATCGATGACATTATCTTCAGCCGTGATTGGGGGCAGCACCTGAAGGATTTAGAAGCTGTCTTAGAGGCGCTGAGGCAGGCAGGGCTGACAGCGAACCCTGCCAAGTGTGTCATTGGGCTAAGACAGACCCAGTACCTGAGGCATGTAGTGGGGGGGGGCCAAGTCTGTCCTGTTATGGACAAAGTGCATGTACTATGGGGGCAAGCAAGGCCCCGGAACCGCCGGGAAGTGCAGCGCTTCCTAGGGCTTTCGGGGTACTATCGGTCCTTTATCCCCAATTACGCCTCAATGGCTGCACCTCTCATGGATCTGCTGAGAGGGAAGCCCGGAAGGCGGATAGAGTGGACTGAGTCCTATGAAAGGGCCTTCCAGGACATCAAGGCAGCGTTGTGCTCGGAGCCGGTGCTGCAAGCAACAGACTTTGACCGCCCCTTCATAGTGCAAACCGATGCCTCAGGTGTTGGCCTAGGGGCCGTGCTGGCCCAGGGGGATCCCCCATATGACCGTCCTGTGATGTACTTGAGCAGGAAACTCACCCCAGCAGAGCGCCACTATTCTGTGATCGAGCGGGAGGCCCTAGCCATCAAGTGGGCCCTACAAACCCTCAAGTACTACTTGCTGGGTGCCCCTTTTACCCTGATCACAGACCATGCCCCTCTGATCTGGCTGCACCGGATGTAGGACACAAACCCCCGTTTGCCACGGTGTTACATGTCCTTACAGCCGTACGCCTTTAAGGTGCAGTATCGGAAGGGCGGGAGGCACGCTAATGCCGACTTTCTTTCCCGGCAGGACACCTGGAATCTGTGGCCTAGTGACTCCGTGGCCCCGGTCTTGGCGGGGGGGGGGGTTTGTCACCTGGATCCAGCCCAGGCAGTGGGGAGCTCCCCAGGAACAAGGGTCTCCTCTGGGGTAGAGGCCTACTCAGAAGTAAAACCCGAGTACGCGCAGGACTGGGGTCCCTTACCAAGCACCTACCCGGGAGGAGGAATGAGGACCAGCTGGGAACACCAGGCAAGCACGTGGTTAGGAGGGGTGGGGCCGGCCTAAGAGGGAAGAGGCCTCATAAGGAGCCTGGAGAGGGAAGGGAGAGGTCGCTCCTCTCCTGAGGGGAGTAAGACCCAAGGCAATCAAGAGGGAAAGCAGCTTCCCTGCCTAAGGGATAAGAGCAAGGCCTACAGAGGCAGGGGATGGGGATCCGCCCTGGAGAGAGGAGGCTGGGGAGAAGACTTCCCTGACCCAGGACCCTCCTGGACCCAGAGGGCAACTCCCAGAGAGACTGAGTCGCAGAGACCACTGTACCCTGAGGGGGCCAGCTGGCTGGAGAACCTGCACAGAGACAGCAGGGGCCCTCCCGAGGCCAGGCAGCCTGACCCCGATCAGTAGAGGTATATCCGACAAGAGCCCGACCGCGGTGCGAGGGATGCGGAGCTGAAGCCTGGGGCTGAGAACACCCAGAAACGGGGAGGGTCAGGTCCAGGGACCACCCAACGTCGCCGCCATAAGTCGGCTTAATGTACGGAGGCCTGTGAAGAAACAGGCCTCATGAATGTGAAACGGTTGACGTTATTAAACCGCTTGTATCGAACAACTGCACCCGCCTCCCGTCTGTTTATCCGTCGCCGACCATCGCTCAAGGACTGGGTAAGCCCCTCGTGCTTGCCTACAACCCCAGGGAAGGGGCCACCTCCCGCTATGGACGTGACATGGGGGTATGACAGGAGCAGCTCCCCCAATAACCTAACCCCTGTTATGTTCCTGACATGCCCCTTTAGATAAACAACTTGTGAAGATGAGAGGAACATTGAAGGCCCTCCCTAACTTTTGCAAACTCTTACTAAATCACTGGGAGATTTTCCATCAATCTTTATTATGTTTTTTTAGCAGAGGCCTTTACAAATGCATTAGTGTTTCAACAATTAGTACACATAGAGTTGAGCACATATTTTGTACCTAGGTCAGAAGAAGAAGGAAACCAACAGGTGACCAATAAGACCTGATTCCAAGTTGCACAACAGCCACCTCCTACCCTGCGCTGGATACAGCACAGGCTAGTCAACCTTCCTGTTCCAGTGCAGGATATGGTTGGGCTACCAATTGACTGTGTGTCACATCAGACCTTCTCAAGACATTGATCCCATACTTATAACCTGTTTTTCCCAAGCGTCTCCAAAAGGCCCCCTGCACTTCCTTGTTCCTAAAGCTGTAGATCAAGGGGTTTAGCAGGGGAGTAATGATGGCATACAACACAGAAACCAGGCGATCCTCTTCCAAGGAATGGTTTGAGGAAGGACGTATATAGGTGTAAATGATGGTGCCATAGAAGATGCTCACCACAGTGAGGTGGGAAGCACAGGTAGAGAATGCCTTGATCCTACCACAAGTCTTGTGGATTTTAAGCACTGCAGAGACAATGAGGATGTTAGGAAAGAAGAGTCAGGGAGAAAGGCACAATAATGACACACACAGAGATAGTGAAGTTCATCAACTTGACAAGAAATACATCAGAGCAAGAAAGGTGCAGAATAGGAGGAATGTCACAGAAGAAATGGTCAATTTCTTTGGAGTGGCAGAAATCTAGGGAAAAGATTAATGCTGTGTTGACAACAGAATTGATGTTGCCAATAATCCACAAAACCGCCAGCAAAATGCCACGGATGGGCTGTCTCATGAGCAGGGTATAGTGCAGAGGGTGACTGATGGCTGCATAGCAGTCATAAGCCATGGCTGAGAGAAGTACACATTCTGTGCCTCCCAAAGTGACAAAGAAATACATTTGGAGAGCACATCCTATGAAGGAGATGGATTTGTCCCCTGATAAGAGGTCCCACAGCATCTTTGGAACTGCGGTAGATGTGTAACAGATCTCTACAAAAGAGAGATTCCCCAAGAGGAAGTACATGGGAGCTTTGAGGCGTTGGTCAACTCTGATCAATATAATGATGACTAGATTCCCTGCCGAAGTCAACAGGTAGACGAACAGGCCTATAACAAAGAGAAGACTCTTGTTCTTTGGATCAATAGAGAATCCCTTGAGGACAAATCCTGTGACACTTGTTTGGTTTTGTATTCCTTTCAGATTGATGGAGTCCATCTTCAGCCAAGATACTGTAACATCCTAGGCAGGAGACAGCATCACACTTTATACTGTTAATGCTGGAAATTTCATAACAGCTGTTGGCACCAGATCGGCGCCAGCACCGGATTGCCCCCTTCCCCCAGCCTCGTGCAGCCAGGCTGTGGCTTGGCCGCAATTAGTTGTTGCGGCCAGGGGTGGGTTGGGCCAGGAGCACCTGCCTGAGCATGCGCTCGGGCTGGGCTCAGTTCGCTACCAGCCAGCAACAGGGACAGGCGCGTCCCAAAGGGAGCGAGCTCAGCGGCCCTGCCAGCGCGGGCGCGCTCTTGGGAGTGGTGAGGGCGAGCCCGGGTGGGTAGCAGAGAGGCGGAGGAGCCTCTAACCCCTCGTTGGAGGGCGCAGCGATGGGAGAGGAGAGAGGTACTTCCCGCCGCTGGAAAGCGGTGTGCGGCAAGGGTGCGGCCGGCGACCGCGTGGCTGAGAGCGCAGAGGGAGCTCTGTGGATCTGCAGAGTGCCAGGAGCGAAGGACGGGGCCCGCTTCAGGGCGGTGAAGGCGGCAAGGGAGCACCTCGGAGCGGGGGCTTCTGCCCACTTCTAGCATTTTTGTTCCATTGGCACTCGTATCCTCTGTGAATCTAGCACTGGGAGAGGTGACATTTGGTTTCAGGTGCAGCATGGGTAAGAAGAGTCAGAAGTGGGGGGGTAAGGCCCCGAAATGGCCAGCTCCTCCTCCTTCCCCTCTTGGGTCTTCATCGGAGGGCGAGCGCTGCTTGCGCATTTTGAGGCCAGGGAGAGGGAAAAAACACTCCGGGGCCACAGTAAAGGCGATGGGGGTAGGGCGTCTGGAGTAGCGACCCCACTCCATAGGTCCACTAGAAAGGGACGCGGAGCCCGCCTCAGCGAGCTTTTATCTTGCAGGAAGCGTGTGCAGTAACAGGGGAACGCTGGTACACCTGAATCATCGGCACAGAGGGACTGTGTCCCGGAAGTGGAGGTCACAGGTGCCATGCAGGCAGCACAGAGGGGCACGCAGCCAGCTCCGAGCGCTGCAGGTGAGGCACTATTGGATGCAGGAAGTAGTGTGGGTTCGGTATGGGATGAGAGGGAGGGCACGGCGGTGCCCTCCGCTGCCCTGGGCGGGCAGGGATGGCCATGGGCTCAGTGAAGGGCCCCCTATCCATATTTTTTCAGGGGTTCACATCAGCCTGGAGCTGTCAGCGGATTCGCCCAGGTTCCTGGGGCGGCAGTGGGCACTCATGCTCCTCCGCCCCCAGGTTGGGCTCCTGGCTTGTTTGGGAATAACATTTTCCCCCCTTTGGGGACTATGATGCTGCCTGGGGCGGCCTCTGGCGTGCCCCTGGGTGTTTTCGGGGATCAGGTTAAACGCCCCCGTGTATCCTATGGCGATATTAACATAAGAACATAAGAACAGCCCCACTGGATCAGGCCATAGGCCCATCTAGTCCAGCTTCCTGTATCTCACAGCGGCCCACCAAATGCCCCAGGGAGCACACCAGATAACAAGAGACCTCGTCCTGGTGCTCTCCCCTACATCTGGCATTCTGACTTAACCCATTCCTAAAATATTGCCTTGACGTTGGGGGGTCACTTGGCACTCTCGGTCAAGGAGAAAATCTGGAAGGGTGAATATGTGGGCATGTTCAGCCTTCTCCAGATTGAACCTGAGCCAGTCCTGAAGGTGGGCGAGCCAGTGCGGGACCAAGAGTTGTTATGGAGGCGGAGGATTGATAGGAACTGGGCCAATTGGCTTAACGGTCTTGTAATCTACGCTTCTGGCATATTGCAGATGTACCCAACCGTGCCTCGGCCCTTTTTAAATATCTAGACATTGTGCACAGGGCTTTCAGAGACTACACTGGCCCAGCCTGGCTGGCTTATGACCGGCATTTTCGTTTATGCACTTCGCACGATCCTGCGCTAGATTGGCGCGTCCCACAATGGGAGTTGTGGACGCAGCTGATTCTTCCGTCCAGGCTGGCTTGGGGTGATCGCTCGGATAGCGGTCACCTCATAGCCAGGAACAAGTCTGAACCCAACAAGGCACCTAACGGTGCTGCGTGGGTTCTAAATCTGCGAACATGCTTTGAGTATAACGCCTCGGGCAAGTGTGGTAGGAACAACTGCTCTTTCCTGCATGCGTGCGGCCTGTGTGAGGCCAAGCACCCCGTGTCTTCTTGCCCGAAGCTGGGGGGGCCAGGGGAGGCGTCCAGGGCGCAGGGCAACAGCCTGGGTGCAGCCGCCGAGGGGGTCCTCCCTCGAACCCTCCTCCCAATTCAAAGGGGGCCAACACCGATTAAGCTGCCCCGTTTGTGTTGGTGATTGAGTGTTTATCTGGTTAGAGTTGCAGCCGCACATTTGGCGGCCGGTTTTTCTGTAGGTTTTCAAATTCCGGCCAAGCGGCCTGTTGAGCCTGTGTTGGCCGAGAATTTGCGTTCAGTTAAAGGTTTGGAGCATATAGTTAGAAAGAAAATTGCAAAAGAATTGGAGGCGGGTAGGGTGGTAGGCCCCTTTTTGTGTCCCCTATTCATAACCTGAGGGTGTCGCCTCTTGGGGTGGTTCCAAAGAAGTCCCCAGGTGAGTACAGGATAATCCATCATCTGTAATTCCCGGAGGGTAGCTCCGTGAACGATGGCATACCGGATGACCTGTGTTCAGTTCGGTATACCTCCCTGGATCAAGCAGTTGGCCGGCTGCATTCGTGTGGGCCCGGGGCGCTGATGGCAAAGGCAGACATAGAATCCGCCTTTTGCTTGCTCCCCGTCAACCCAGATGATTTTTGTCATTTGGGTTTTCGTTTTGAGGGCGCCTATTATGTGGACAGGGCACTGCCCATGGGATGTTCCATATACTCACTTCGAGTGTTTCAGTATCTTTCTGGAGTGGACAGTCCAGTTTCAGACGGGAGTGGTCTCGACTGCTCATTATCTCGATGACTTTTTATTTATGGGACTGGCGGGTACTGGAACATGCGAGATGTTGCTTGCGAGTTTTGTGTCTTTGTGTGGACAGTTGGGAGTCCCCTTGGCGCACGACAAGACTGAGGGCCCTGCCACTTGGCTTACTTATCTCGGTATCGATTTGGATACCGTTAATCAGTGTAGCAGGCTCCCGGACGCCAAGCTTCGCAAGCTGGAAGGCTTACTTCGGCGGGCCCTAGCAGCTAGGAAGTTGACTTTGAGGGAATTGCAGGTGTTAGCGGGGCACCTTGATTTTACCTGCCGGGTTGTGGCGCCCGGTCGGGCCTTTTTGAGGCGCATGTGCGACATGATGTCGGGCCTGTGCAGGCCCTCCCACCGCACGCGGGTCACGTCTGCCCTTCGAGACAACGTGGCTGTGTGGTTGCGGTTCCTCAAGCAGTTTAATGGGGTTTCCTTTTGGAGGGAAGGGCAACTTATTGAAGCTGAGCTGGAGATACGGTCTGATGCGGCGGGTGGCCATGGGTTTGGAGTTTATTTTAGGGGTCGCTGGTGCGCTGCACGCTGGCCCGACATTTGGGTAACAGAAGGAGTGACCAAGGATTTGACGTTCTTGGAGTTTTTCCCCATTCTGGTGGCCGTGCACATTTGGGGCCCTGAGTTTAGTAATTCTGCGGTCTGCTTCTGGTGCGACAACCAGGCTGTGGTCTGGATTATTAATAAACAGACCTCGAAGTCCCCCAGGGTTATGTGCTTGTTGAGAGCATTTGTTCTCCGGTGCTTATCGCTTAATGTCCTTTTTTCAGCTAGGCACGTGCCGGGGGTTCAGAATAGCGTTGCCGACACTCTCTCTCGTTTCCAGGAGGAGCGTTTCCGGCAGCTGGTTCTGGAGGCTTGATTGGACCCAGAATCCATGCCTCTATGGCTATGGAGCCTTGGCTTGGAACCGCCCAAAATCTGATTTGGGCCTCTTTAGCAGCTTCTACCAGGGTTAGTTACAGAAGGAAAGTCCATGAGTTTTGAGTTTTTCGCAGGCAGAGCGGTCTGGCAGACACTTGGCCTGTTCCTGTGCCTCATCTGATGCATTTTGTAATCGCCCTCAGGGGTAGGAAGTTATCTGCACGCTCCATTTCCGTTTATCTGGCGGCGCTGTCTTTTCTGGCCAAGTCCCTCGACTGGAGTGATAGCACATCAGATTTTCGGGTCCAGCAGATGCTGGAAGGGATCAGGAGGAGTCTCCCTGTTGCCCGGGACGCCAGGCGTCCAGTCACTCCGGACCTTCTGTGGGGCTTATGTGACAATTTTAGTCTGCACTGTGCCTCGCTATATGAAACCGTGTTATTTAAGGCTTGTTGCCTGGTTTTGTTTTTTGGGGCCTTCCATCCCAGTGAGGTGCTGTCTGCTTCTAAAACCTCACCGGGGGACAGGGATTTATGTTGGGGCGATTGTCCGTTGGGAGTTAACTGTGTCTCTCTGTTTTTAAGGTACTCTAAAACGGATCAGAGGGGAAAGGGCCAGTGGGTCCACCTGAAAAAGGCAGCCTGTGTGGAGATTTGCCCAGTTCAGGCGGTGGTGGAATACCGCCATGTGGCTCCTCGAGGAGAGGGGCCATTCTTCCATCACCAGGACGTTTCTCCTCTGACGGTGTATCAGTTTTGGGCTGTCTTTGGCGCTGCCTTGTGCAGGCTTGGAGTGGCACCGCAGCAGTTTGGCCACCATTCTTTTTGGATCGGTGCCGCGTCTGCGGCTGCCAGACTGGGTTTCCAGGCTGGAGCTATACAAAGAATTGGTCGTTAGCGCTCAGCCGCCTTCAGATATTATGTTCGTTGAAGTCCACCGGTTGTGGGGTAGGAGTGCAAGTTTTGGGCTCCCCTAGTGGTTAGGAGGGCGTGTTGACTGGCGCTGCCAGCCTTGGTGATTGTTCGGAGGGATGGTCCTGGTGGAGTCCCTGTTTGGTTGCCATTGGGCATCTTGTTCCAGTTGGCTTGTCACTTATTTTCCCCTTTTCTGTTACAGGTCCGCCCTGGTTGAGTCCGGTGAGGGTCTTGATCTGCGGTCATTCAATTATCTTTTGGGCAAGGAAGAGAGCACTGGCAGGCAGCTTTGGTTCCCAGCTGGGGCTGGGCAGCCTGGCCAATGTCACCTGGGCTGCTAGACGGGGCATGTGCTGGGGACAGTTCCTGCCTGTGTTGTTTGACTATTTGCAATTGCACCCCCCGGCCCAGGTAATCGTGGTACATTTAGGGGAGAACGACCTGGGCCAGAGGATATCAATGTCCTTGAGGCTCCAGGCCTGTAGGGAGTTCTCATTGCTCAGATCGTGGTTCCCGGGGATTGTTATCCTCTGGTCCAACCTCCTTCCCCGCCGCGTTTGGCGTGGGGCTCGGAGTGTTCGTAGAATTGATGTAACCAGAAAGAGGGTAAACGCTTACCTGGGGAGGGTAGTAGTTGAGCAGGGCAGGGCCATGATTCAGCACCCGGCCATCGGGTTCAGGCAGCCTGCCCTGTTCCACAGCGAGGGGGTGCATTTATCCCCCACCAATAATGATCTGTTTTTGGCTGATCTGCAACAGGGCTTGAAAGATTTTCTCCTTGTGGGGAGCGGGGAGGACAAGCGCTAGGCTGTCCTCCCCTGTGGCAGGATACGTGCGGGGCGGGGTAGGTAGGTATCTGGCTTGGTGTCCATCCAAGGCAGCAAGGTGAGGGGCGAGCCTGAACCGCTCACATGATGCCTGACCGGCTCCAGGAGGCAGGCAGGCAAACCCCTTACCTGGACGGTCAGGCCAGTGACACGTTGGCGGCTGGTCTGAAGTCCAGCTGCCTTGCCCCCTTTGGGGGTGGCGTTGAAAGACCTAGGCTGGCTAATTGACACCTGGGGCCTCGAGCCAGGAGGTACGCCCTATGAGTTGCAGGGGGAGGTAGACGGCTAGGACCGTTTCCCCCATATGGCTCTGCACGTTGGTTTGAAGGTTGCCCTGCTGCAGTTAATGTTAAAGTTTAATAAAGTGGCCCATTTTATATCCAAGCCAAAGTCTGGTCTCTTTATTTGGGGGGTATGGGGGTAAAGATGTTTTAAAAATAAGATATTTATATACTCCTACTTTGGAAATGTCACAGAGTTGAACTACAGAGATTCTAGAGGAAAGATGAAAATGATACAATATTTTTATTTATTTAAAATATTTATACACCGCCCTTCATCTGCCGGAGCAAATGTCCAGGGCAGATATTGTGATCCATCTTTCCAAGATGGTCATTCAGATGAAATTCTTTTTCAGCCAGACAGCCTCACTGAGGGTGAGAATTCTGTCTTTACAGAAAAAGACCTTGAACTGCTAAATACAGAAGTAAATGAAGGTGAACACAAAAACTCAAAATTTGCCCATCAGATAAAAGTATATCGGTTCTGCTTAAACCAGGAAAGCTCTCATCACAGTACAAATTTCAACAGTTACCTTAGATAAACTGCACATGCAACACAAAATGTTTTTTTTAAACTACAGCTGCAATCCATTGCACACTTTCCAGAGAGTAAGCCCCATTGTAGATCAGAGGACTTACTTTGGAGTAGACAAGCATCAAAACAAATTCAATGTCAGAAAGCAATTATAGAATTTCGTCTTCTCTGGCAAACGTAGCTGCAAACCTTATCTGACTGGCACATGAATCTTGATATTATTTGTTCCCTGCCAATGAAAACAGAGCATAGGCATACTAAGAGGACTCTCCCCCCCCCCCATTCTTCTCAGGCAAGTTATCAAAAACTCTTTCCCTTCCAGGCTCCCAGGACAAAGGCACCTCCCACAAGAAATATGACTGGGGTACACACAGGGATATGGGAGAGGAGTGGCCACTAGACAATTGTATAGGAGGCATATGTATCATGAGGCATATATAAGGCGTAGAAGCAACCCCCCCCATATGGGCAGTAGGTGAACAACACATAGTCAGATAAATTGCATAGCAGGAGAAAAGGATTGGAATAGAGGAGGGTATGTCTTCACAGAATGCCTGTGGGTGAATCCTCTTTCATGAACACAAAAGTGTACTAGTGCATTCAAAAGAACGGACCATGCCACTAGTCTTCAAAACTAAGGCAATACATGCTTTCCCCAATGAATCAAAAAGTGCCCAACACAGTATCGGGGGATGGACAAGGTTGCCATGGGGGCGATTTCTGTGTAAAGTTTGGCTCCAGGGCATCCAGCAGCAGCACTGACTGTAGTGACCAAAGAGGATAAACTGTAGTCCCAGTGTGTATCCCCCTCATTTACAGCAATAGCATACTTTGGAATACACACACACACACACACACACACACACACACACACACACTTGAAGCCCTATGTGTCTGCCTGAATGTAGCCTTTCAACAGCCTCTGTAAAAAAGAAGCAGAAAGCATTTGTTTCAAAGATGGTCAATAGTTCCACTAAGAGGTGCCTACTCTGTGTTCCTTTTCCCCTCTTTGCGCTTCCTCCTCTTGAATCCTGCCTTGTCTGTTTTGTTCTTGCATGCCCTTTGCTATGTCCTCAGTTCTGGTAGACCACTCATGTTGACCAACCATCTGGCTGTTGACAAAGAAACCTCATAAGGTGTTAATCTGGAGGTAAGCAAGGGTGTCTAACTCCTGGATGGTGCAGCAGCCCCCTGTGAATTAAAACTGCCCCCTTCATCCCCCCTTTAATGATGCAATCCTGGGGATCATGTCTCTGCCTTCACCCCCTCCCCCAAAAAGGTTTAACTCAGGAGGCAGAACCTCTGCCATATCATTTTATGCCAAAAGTAAATGGGTGCATCATACCTATTACAAGGTGATCCTTCTACATGTGCATGCTGCCCTCTTCAAGTTGCTTGGCCTCTTGTCCCTTCTCACACTCTTTCAAGCTTTTCTCTACCATTATAGGGTTAAATATTTGTTGGTTTAATGAAAATGAAAGCTGAAATTCTTGGAAGTGTGACCTTATAGTGTCTGTTCTTTGGAGAATGACAGAAAACTGAAACTGTACTAAAGATGGGAAATCCTATATTCAAGCTCTTAAAATCATCAAACCATCCATAGAAGGGTTTTCACATTCAGGACACTATGTCAAAAGTTCTTTTATTAAAAAAAAATACAATCAGAACCAATTTGTTACCTGCTTGGTATACTGGTTTTAAGGTGGGCCTTTATTAAGCACTGCAGAGAACCTTCTTCTTTCTCCATCTCCATCTGCTATTGAATTCTGTTGAAGACACAATCAAGTTTTAACTGTTGTTTTCTAAACCCAGTCCCAAGAGCTATCAGTCCCGAGGGATGACAGAAATAATTGGCATAGTGAAAGGAACCCTCTTGCATTGACACAGTGATCCTTTGAGTACAGGAGGAACTTATGTCAGAAATAATGAACCACTCTCATGACTTTGGAAGTTAATGAGACTTTGGGGGATTGAGTTTGTTAGCAACTGCTTCAAGGGACTATTGTAAATTGAGAAGGGCAGCATTTGACATGCCACCTTAGGAATCAGGAGGTCTTGGGCTGGCTCTAGATACAGAATAGAGATGGTGAGTTTCAGCATTGCAGGAATCATAGCAGCAAATTGTCAATCATGCAAATTCTCCTGGGCAGGAGGGGTCACAGAAACAGGAAGAGTGTTATGGTGCAAGCACTACGCATGCAAGCGATATGATAACCTTGAAGGTGGCCTGGGAAGGGATCTGAGTTGCCTGTTGTCCCAACATGGGAGAGAAGAAGTGAGGGCACTTAGAAGCAATCCAGGGAAGTTGGCTGATCAGCCTGTGTGGCTTTGACTTCCATAAATTGGTGGTAATCAGATAGGAAGGGGGGAGGGGATTGTGGAGTGTTACCACCCTGGATGCTGGGTGGCACAGTGGTTCATGGAGGAAGGCTGGAGTGGAGGTGCTAGAGAGTTAGGGCACAATCCTAACCCCTTATGTCAGTACTTTCCAGCACTGACATAAGGGCAATGTGGCTCCGAGGTAAGGGAACAAACATTCCTTTACTTTGAGGAGGCCTCCATGAGTGACACCCAACTGCAGGATGCAGCGCATGTTCCATTGGCACTGCTATGCCAGTGCTGGAAAGCACTGACATAAGAGGTAAGAGGTTAGGATTGTGCCCTTAATGATTCAACAACTAGGCAGGCAGGCAGGAAGAATGAATGTGGACCAAACAACATAAGGCTGTGAAACGGATACAAGGTGTTATCAGTAGAAGTTTAGCAGGAATGCTTACCTGAAATGTAAACAGCACGGTCCATCTTTGAATGTTCAACTAGAGTAAAAAAAATGGTTTCAGTTTTTCACAAACGGTTTGCTGGACTTGGCCACGTGCCGCAGTGTTCTCAGCACAACAGATAAGAATGCATTTGAATGAATAGCCTTTGTTTTCAGACCACAGGAAAAAATATATTCCAGCAGTTTGAACTTTTCGGTTTGAAGGCTTCTTCAGAGCACCACTTACACACACAAATGCTAGAAAACAAATATTCACACCGGCTCTCATAGAAACCACTAGGAAGCTTAGCTCTCCTTATATTTCTTGTTCTTCATTTTAAAACCTCTCTTGGTGCATTAACTAACATGAAACTAACACACAACAGTCTTTTAAGTAAGATTTAGAGGTCTAACTTCGTTCTAGGGTTTAAAAGAGAACACACCAAAATCATTTCCAGGTTAACATCAAAGGTCAGATTCCCAGAGAAAATCATTTTGCAGCAGTTTTTAGATGAACACACACACCGTGACGTGAATGGCAAAGTAAGTTGCATTTCGAAGGCCAACAGAAGAACATATGATGAGATGAGGTCAGCTTAGCTTTTGAACTAAGGGGTTGCAGTACCACCTACGGCCTGCTCTAATCTGTATGATGTATAAATGAGATGTATGAAGTGAACAACTGGTGATGGGTAACGGACCAATGAATTGTCTCCATGTATGTGTTTCAAGGAGGGATCCCCAGATTGTAATAAAAGTCAGCTGAAGGGGGTGTTTTGCTGCTTCTCTCCTCCCCACTTCTGATGCATACAGTCTCCTTTGGAGACGTGGATGGATTTACAACCTTTTGCTGATGGATTACAATAAAGGCCTGGATTTGATCACCTTTGTCTACTGAGTTTGCTTTGGAACCTGGGATTACCGTGCAACATCTGGGATCTCTTGTAACATCTTGATTTTTGCACCTTGCAACAAAACCAAGGGTTATTTTAATTTTTTCCCCATAGAATCCTACTGGATTCTTATGTTGAGAGATTATATCATATCTATCTGGATTCTTAGGTTGAGTGATCCTCCTCATTTGCTTTTTTTCTCACCTAATTATGCATGGACATCCAAGAACTGACTTTCACTATCTTTTTTAGTATGTGATGATTTTGAAACAAAGCCCAAGTGAAACAAACTTCTGGCCAGGGCATGGCACCTGGTGCTTACCATCTAGCATAGAATCCCTGCATTTCATTTTCCTCAGTTTATTGGGCTACCATCATTTAAAATTAGGGTGCCCAGGCAAAAAGAGGCCACCTTGAAACAGTTGTTCTCCCAAGTGAACAGGGTGAACATCCAGTCTACATGTTCACAGCAGTCCAACACAAACTAACTTTTCCTATTACCATCTCTCTAAGGAGCACAGAGTAAATTTCATAAAATCTTCCAGGTTTTTTTTTCAAGTCAGAAATTGTAGCCCTCAGAGAGGTGTCTAAGTTCTCAAAAACACTATACTTAGCGCTCATTAGTGTAGGTAGCTATCCAGGTGAATAAAAATAGAGGCCACTTAATCCTGAAGCTGCTACTAAGCTGAAATCAGAGTCTTTCATTCAGTGCTGGGTGTTGCTCTCTGTAGGGGTCAGAATCAATAAATTCATCTTTAGACTACTAAATAAGCAAAAGCTTTCTTGGGGTACCTCTGAATCCTGACATTCTTGTTCTATTTGATTCCATAGGAAGGTACATCCAGGTCTAGCAAAGAATTCATTTTTATAGGATGTTTGACAGCTTGAGATTTCAGAGCAGCTTCCAAAAGGGAAGATGATGACAGAAAAGGACAGAGAATAAATCAGCAGTAAATCAAGGTGGGTAGGCAAGTGGGTAGCCGCGGCCTGGGGAGACTAGTCTTTGTACCATGGTGGTTGTTATGGCTGCATTTGTTGCTGTTTCTCTTCCCCTGGTGTGAGTGTGAAAAGATGACAGGCAGTTGTACATTTGACAGAGGTACCCAAGACAACTTGTTCAGGCCAAGTGAACAAGTTGGCGGAATCTTGTCTCTAATTCAGCCTGCAATTACACTTACATGGAGTAAGTCCCATTGACTATAATGGAGCTTACTTCTGAGTATGCATGCATAGGATTAGGCTCTTGATCCCATACCTGTGCACTTTTTGAAAAGGAAACAAGTCGGTCTTGTTTATTGTGAATTGAAGTGTGTATATGTGTCTTTTTTTCTTTGCAAAGATTGCGTACACAGCACCCCACACTGAAAAAAGTGGGGTGGCCCTTGTACCAGACATGGGCTGAGGCCAATATTCTCTGACCTTCAACAGCAGTTTGGTTTGTCAGGCAGAGACAATTAGGCAAACTATGTTTATTCAGTGTTTATTTCATATATTTATATCCCACCTCTCATTCAGGAACCTCAGGAGCCCATACTATTTCCCTTGTTTTTCTCCCTTCCTAGCTCCCCCATCTCCCTTTGGGACCTTAGGTGTCCCTCCATGTGTAAGGATTCCCTTTTCTTGCCTAGAAATGACTGACTTTTAAGGCCTAGTTGTATGAGCAAAGGTCTAGTGATTTTTTTTAACTTTCTCCCTCCTTGGTTATTATATTATTATCCCCACAATTAAAGGTATATATTGTTTCACCCCATCCTTGCCTACCTCCTCATTTGATGCCAGTCACTTGAGTTGAGACTTCATATTTCAATAGCAAGAAACACAAGGGCTCTTGAAGAACCCTCATATCTATTTTTTTTAAAAAAGAACGGAGGATGAGGAAAGAGGAAACTGGATGACCATTCTTCTCTAAATGGCATCCCTGAAGATGGCTTTGGGGAGAGAAGGGCAGGAATGTTGACCTTAGGAGAACAGAGTACATCTTTAAGGGAAGAGAATATGAATGGTGTTGCAAGTCTCATTCTGGAACACAAGTGGGTATACTCACTGCTCAGTGTCATGTATACAATGGAATCACAACTGACTCATGTTTTATGCAAAAACAACTGGGAAGACTCATAGGAGAAATGTTGATTACATGCCCTCATTGGAGAATAATCATCTTTCATCTGTGCTGTGCAACTTTAGATGTATTTGGATTGATGCTCGTAATCAAGGCCCATTCCAATCTCATTTCCAGCTTGAGTTTGTCACTGCAATGAATGTCTTGATCTGAGAGAACTGCTCTCCTCCTTCTGGTTGGCAGGTATACTATTTCACTGCAGGGCTATATTACATATAGTTTATTAATTACAAGAAGGCTGTGTGCTGCCTACAGGGGCCCACTCACAGGGAAAAGGAGGACATTTAAGTTCTTTTCTAGGACACAAGGTTAAAACAAAGGACATGTCCTGGAAAAAGAGGATGTCTAATCACCCTGAATGTGATGTAATTAAGAGTCCTAGAGCTTTCAGTGTTCTTTTGTACCATTGGCCATGTTATCCTTCTTGAGGGACAGTCCAAAATGGAGACAGATGACAACATTTGAAAACATTACCAACATTTAAACATGTGGCTTACAGATAACAGCCACATATTAGGGAAGCATTTGAAAGACTTGAGATGGTTTGCAAATTGCTTATTAATATTCATTCAGAGGTGTTACTCATCAGAAACAAACACCTCAATAGATAGCTTATTAAAATATTTTGTAAACTTTATATATTTTATTTTTTTCTGGTTACTTCGTTGCTGTTTGCTCACTAATAAAGGAGATGAGAAAGAAAAGCTGGGGATGGTAAATATGAGATCAATTCCAAGTGTCATGGACTAGTAGCCTTCTTCTGTACTAGCTGGGCTCTAGTGTTCAGCTCAGGCCTCAGAATAATAATGTAGAACTTTGGAAGAAAGATGCAACTCAACAATCCACCACTGGAGGTCAAGATGCAGAAGACCTCCACAGCCACCATGTATTTCCCCCTGGTGCTCAGGTAACTTGGGAAAAAAGATACCCAAACACTGCAGAACACCAACATGCTGAAAGTGATCTGTTTGGCTTCATTAAAAGTATCAGGCAGCTTCCTGGCCAAGAAAGCCACGATGAAGCTGATCAAGGCCAAGCATCCCATGTAGCCCAGGACAATGTAGAACATGAAGACTGAACCTTCATTGCATTGTATAATGATTTGGTCAATGTAGGAGTGCATGTCAAACTCTGGGAAGGGGGGAGATGTTGCCAGCCAAACCACACAGAGGCCAGCTTGAATGAGAGAACACAGAATGATGACTGAGACTGCCAGCCTCTTCCCCACCCATTTTCTCATGCTGTTTCCTGGCTTGGTGGCCATGAAGGCCAAAATGACAGTGATGGTTTTGGCCAACACACAAGACACAGCAACAGTGAAGACGATGCCAAATACAGTTTGGCGGAGAAGGCAGGTCACCTTCCCAGGCCGACCAAGGAATAGGAAGGAACACAGAAAGCAGAGCAGCAGAGAAGAGAGAAGAGTGCAGGTGATGCCCCAGTTGTTGGCCTTGACAATGGGAGTACTCCTGTGTTGAATGAAACTCCACATCACCAGAACTGTCAGCAGGGCAAGGAAAAGAGCAAAGGAAGTCAAAAGGATTCCCAAGTTCTCTTTGTAGGATAGAAAGATTAAGAATTTGGGGATGCACTGATCCTTGCGACTGTTTGGGTACTGCTTTTCTGGGCATTTGTCACACTGTTCTGCATCTGAAAGAAATAAGCCAATCTCCATAATTTCAGCATATCTATATTAGCCCATTCAACTTGATGGGATCAGCATCTTATAACTAGCAAGAAATCTGGTATTATAGAGAATTCAAGAAGCTCACTGAAAAGAAAGTGATAGCAAGTTTTGCTTTTGAAACAGGAAGTCATTGAACTGAATTAATTCAATTTGACTCTTTCAAAATCCATCAAGAATGTTCAGTGGCTATAAGTAGACCATCATCAGAATGTTTCACTTGGGGATATGTGATCCAGGCTTTGCAGAGTATTACAGCACAATCCTCAGCTTCCAGGGCGCTCGACTTAAGTGGCAGCAAAGATCCTGTGTGCCCATGGCAGCCGGGGGTGGCACCTCGTGAGAAGGGGACTTTTATCCCGCCTCCCTGTCATGCCTGCTCTCCGCCTTCTCCCCATCCTCCGCTCCCTCCCCCCTCCCCAGAATGCCTCCTCCCCGCTTCCCCTATGCTTCCACTTAACTTACCATTGCTTGGTGGTCCATGTGACCGCCAGTGACGGAGCGCAGGTGTCCGTCTGATGCTAACCCAGAACCAGGAGGTGCTAGGTTATCACCAGTGCTTGCCAAGCAGTAAGCCTCACAAACATGTCTCTACGGCACGTTTGTGACATTGTGTGCAGGTGGTGAGCCGGTGTGCTGAGTCCAGGATTGTGCTCTTAAACTTCAGACTCTTTTTTTTTTTTTTTGAAGCATGAAAAAAGAGTTAGTGACAGAAGCCACAGGATTTTTCTGACCCACCAAGTTTTCTTCCAGGGAGTAAAGTTCCCCTTTTGTTGGTGAGTGGAACTCACAAAGTGTTCTGCTTTTTAAGAAAAATATTGGTATGCTGGACAGAGGCTCTTGCCTTGTGTAAAAGGAAGTTTGGCAATGTCCGAACAGAGGATTGACCTGTTTTTGAGTGAAGTCATGCAAGAAAGCCCTTCTCCACATGAATTAAGGTGATTAAAATATTTCTAAATTGATCAGTGCTATTGAAAGAAATGTGATGTTTGGAAAATTTGAAGTCAAATGTTAGGCTGTTGAGTGTATCTGCTAAGCAAGCTTTGCAGTTTTGGCTGTCCTATTAAAATGAAAACCACACTTTTCAATGGGGAATATCTCAGAATGAATGAATTAGGCAACAATCCTATATGCACTTACTTGGGAGTAAGTCTCATTTAACTCAGTTTACAGCCCTATCCCACCCAAAGTGCCGCTGTGCGATTCAGTGGGGTCGGTGTAGCCTCCGCTGTATCCAGGGCTGGAATGGAGGCAGCTGGAGATCTCCTTGAGGTAAGGGAGAATTTGTTCCCTTACTCATAAGAACATAAGAACAGCTCCACTGGATCAGGCCATAGGCCCATCTAGTCCAACTTCCTGTATCTCACTGCAGCCCACCAAATGACCCAGGGAGCACACCTGATAACAAGAGACCTGCATCCTGGGCAGACCCTTGCATCTGACATAGCCCATTTCTAAAATCAGGAGGTTGCACATACACATCATGGCTTGTAACCCGTAAAGCAGGGGTGCTCACACTTTTTTGGCTCGAGAGCTACTTTGAAACCCAGCAAGGCCTGGAGATCTACCAGAGTATTTTTTAAATCCCATTATAGTCAGTGGGGCTTACTCTTGTATAAATGTGCACAGAATTGCAACCTCAGAGCCCAACCCTATGGTGTCTACTCAGAAGTAAGTCCCATGCTAGTCAATGGGGACTACTCTCCGGTAAGTGTGGATAGGAGCTTTAGAGCAGGGGTGCTCAAACTTTCAACTTTAGGGATCCTGGACCTTTAAAATTGTGTAGGAGAGAATTTCAGCAGGTGCAGCTTGTCAAGTTGCACCTGCTGAAATTCTCTCTTCTATACACTTGTTAAAGGTCCAGCATCCCTAAAGTTGAAAGTTTGTGCACCCCTGCTTTAGAGCCCAATCTTTTGCATGCCCCCTCAGAAGCAAGCTCCATGCTGGCTTACTCCTGGTTAAGTGTGGAGAGGATTGCAGCTTGTGTGCCCAAGTCTAAGCCTGTCTCCTCAGAAGTAAGTCCCATGCTAGTCAATGGGGCTTACTCCTGGGTAAGTGAGGAGAGGACCGCAGCCTTGGGCACCTGCATCTCTCAATTGCTGCTGAACTTCCCCAGCCAGAGGCTGCCACCACCCTGCATCAGCGGCACTTCTGAGTGGCCCCAAGCAACTCCTCCAGACAGTCCCAGGCTGCTCCCAAGCCCTTCTGGAGATGCTCCTCAGGTTCTCCAGGGCACAACCGAAGTTCTGCTCCGAGCCTTCCCTGCAAAGTCAAGCCCAACCCTTGTTTAGCTCCACTAAGGTTACCTGGGTGTAAGAACCATTGACTATAATGGGACTTACTTCTGAGTAGACAGGCATAGGATTGAGCCTATGCACATTTACCTGGGAGTAAGCACCATTGCCTATAATGGAATTTAATTCAGGGCAGAACAAGCATAGGACTGTGTTGTAGGGCTGGAATCCTATCCATACTTTTCTGGGAGCAAGTCCCATTGATTATAATGAGGTGTACTTCTGAGTAGACATGCATGGGATTGGGCTTCAAAGCCCATTTTATCAAATGCATAAAGTGTCTGCATTTAGCAAACAGATGCACAGGGGGATACAAAGAAAAAGTTATAGGGGGGGAAGCAATTAACAGTACAGTTTTCTGCATGTTTAATCAGAAGTAAATCTGTGTTCAAAGGATTCACCTCCAGGGAAGTGTGAAGTGATGGTACAAAACAACCTCGCAGTTCCATTGGGACTGAATTGAATCTGTGGCTCAGTTTTAGTTCCAGGAAGCCAGAGCCCCATCCTATGCATGTCTACTCAGAAGAAAGCCCCATTAGAGCCAACAAGGCTTACTCCCATGTAAGTGGCTAGCACTGCAGCCCAAGCCAGGCTCCTTCCCACATGTACCTCGGCGCAGAAATCCACAGCCTGCCTGCTGCCCCCAAAGCAACCTCGCTGCTCCCACGTGACCCGGTTGGGAGAGGTCTAGCTAGAGCTCCACAATCAATTAGTGAGGGCTGTCCTGCAAAGTCAAGCCCAACCCTTTAGCAGCTAAAGGCAAAATGAGTCTATCGCTGAGCCCTTACTTAGTCTATAGACTAGAGTAGACTAACTGCTCAACGATCACCTCATTTTGCCTCGCGATCGACCAGTAGATCAGAATCTACATGTTGAGCACCCCTGCCATAAAGGATTTGTCCTCCAGAAACGTGTCCAATCCACTTTTAAAGGCATCCAGTCCAGATGCCGTCACCACATCCTGTGGCAAGGAGTTCCACAGACCAACCACACGCTGAGTAAAGAAATATTTTCTTTTGTCTGTCCTAACCCGCCCAACACTTAATTTGAGTGGATGTCCCCTGGTTCTGGTGTTATGTGAGAGTGTAAAGAGCATCTCTCTATCCACTTTATCCTTCCCATGCATAATTTTGTATGTCTCAATCATGTCCCCCTTCAGGCGGATACTCCTTATCAATCCCCTGCAAACTCTATAGGTCTACTTGGAACTGTGCAAGCTTATTCATAGGTGCAGAACCAAGTAGCCCCATGTAGGATTTTCAGGCCTGGGAGGGGGTGAGGATGCAGAGGAGGACTCCTCCGCCATCCCTGACTCCTCCCAGTCCTGAACAAACATTATTTTTTCATCCTCATGCAGAAATAATGATAAAAATGATAATAGCAAGAATAATCAGAAAGTAACTTTGCAGTCTTTCACTCACCCATCTGCACTGAAATCCCATCTTCAGAGCACTGGACACAATCATAGCAACAAATCTGCTGCCCCTCACGAACAAGCCTATTCTGGCCAGGACGGCACTTCTCAACACATCTGGACTGGGGCACCATCTAAGAATGATCAAAGGAAATGGGTGTGTGTGTAGGTATCAACTGGATGGTACAGATTGCTCTAATGTTCCTTTTTCTCCATTTAATGACATACCTAGTCCTCTGTTTACATCCATGTGCCCTCAAAGTAACCAGCTATTTTATACCTTTCTCTTATCAACTCTATAACCAGACCACCACTGGGACTCTTTGGACCTGCACCAGCTCTTCAGCTGGCACAAGTCAGAGGAGACAAAGGACGCCTGTTGGTTGGCTCCAGAAGGGATAGCTTCCGGCACAAGTCACTTGTGCCACGTTCCACACCCTCCTTCCTCTGAAACCCGATCTTCCCAAATCTGCCCCAAACCTCCCACCCCTGACCCCATTCTGCCCACCCTGCTGATTTACCAAGGACCTTCAGAGGATCTTCTCTTTGCAGTCATGGTGGGAGGGTACCCTTACCATCCAGAGTGGTAGCCTGGAAGCAAGCAGCTATGAGCACTTCCCAAACAGCTCTTACAATGCTGTAACCGTATTCCACCACCAGGACACTAGTCCTGGAGGCACGCTGGTATGTTAAGATAGGGCCATTAGAGTACCATCCTGTTCATGTCTACTCAGAAGTCATTTCCATGGAATTAAATGGAACTCACTCCATTTTTTCAAAGAATTACAGCCTCAGCCTCCCCTGCAGTCTCCCAATTCCTGATTCAGAAAACAGCATCATTCTCCCCACCTGCTTGAACCTGGGATTCCACAGGATGGCACTTCCATTCAAGGTGAAACCTCTGCCTGCAGGAGCCTGGGGGTTCATCCTGCCAACACTGATGCTCTTAAGGGAGTGATTGGGGAATGTGACTGTGTTGATGATATCAAATGAACTTGCCAGATCTCCCTGCTGGTCGAGAGAAATTTCTTCCCCAGCACTGTTGTTGAAATGGATGTTTCTCAGGAAAGAATTGATCTGGGTCAGAAGGTGAGAGGTAGAAAGACAGATAAATAGAAGAACAGAATGTGTGTGTGTGTACACATGTAGACACACATGCCTACCAGACAAAAACAGGTGAATCCAAGTCATATGAACCTTGTTAGCTGCTTGTCAGTGGACTTCGGGGAGAGTAGCTCCAGCTGCTGCTTTTGGAAATGTATCTCACACACCTGCTCAGAACAGGAATTCTTGCTCTCCTAGTTCCGTGAGATGGTATCTAGTGGTGAGCATTTCATCATGAATGAAGTTCAGTGTTTTATATTGAAGCAAAGTTGGGAGGGTTTTCTGTTTTTTGGAGAGCATAAAACAGAACTTTGCTTCCAAGAAGGAATTGCAGAATTGAGCAATTGTAGCTGTTTGTTCCCATCAGTTAAGCTTCCTACATTTTTATTGACTCGTCATTGATGAAACAGCCTGGGAGGTGTGGTGCATGGGGACCTTTCACCCTTCTAGGAAGGCCTTTGTTCAAGGTCTTTGTGGTTGTGCCTGGTCTTTGTTGAATATGAGCTGGCCTGGCTCATGCCATTGTGCCACTCCTGCATGCTCGACCCCCTAGTGGGTCCCAAATCACAGTTTGAGAAACACTAGCCCACACCTTGTGTTCATTCATGCTCAGCCCTCTCATGCTCAGTGTTCCCGTTATTTTGCACCATGAGGTGGATGTTACTCCAGAAGCCCAATCCTTTGGCTCATTTATGACATAGAGAGGACATCTCGCTTTCAGAAATGCCTTTCCACAGCTCACTGACAACGGCCATTTTAGAGACATTGCCACAAACAGCAGCAGTGGCTTGTGAGGTTCAATCCTACCTAATTCCCCACATGACCAATGCAGAGGCCCCAATGCAGCTCCTGCTTAATCCTGTGAGGGAAGTTCTGACTTTCCCAGGATAAACCTGTGCCTGGCCACAAGGGCTACTCAGACCTGTGCCAGCTCTATATGTGACACATTTCTGTGAGGATGCAGTTCAGGGAATCAAAGCCAGGAATGGGTCAGGATTTGACGGCTACTGCTGCAGCTGGACCCACCCACTTCCCAGTTCCAACCTGCCATACTCCCTGCACCATTGCCACCCCATTCTGCCTACCCCACTTGGCCCTCCCCTCCTCATCTCCCTCCAACCACCGACATGCACTTACTAGAACCAGCAGGTTTCCATTGCCTGTGTCATGCAGACCTGGCTGTTCACCACTTCTGGCAGTGACCGCGCCATGAGATCTGGCAAGTCACGTTTGGAAAAAGCCAGAAAGCACTCGGCATCATCAGGATCGGGTTGTTAACTTCAGATCACATGATGCCGCAGTGTGTAAATATAGGCGAGTTCTGAACAACTTGTAACTTACAAAGTTCAACACAACCCATTCGTGAGAAATGCTCAGAAGCAAGGAGCAGGCCAGAGGATTTGTGCAGATATCATTACACACTTGGGAATAAACCCATTGAATAGAGAGGAATTTCTTCCATCCCTACCAACTGCTATAAGAGGCAACTTTTAAAATGTGTCCTCATGTTTAGCAGATGGCAAGTAACTGTCCCTCATCACCCCAGCATGGCATCTTTTCAATGGCTCTTGCTGGTGCTTTCTCCATGTTTTTTTTCTTTCTTTCCAGATTGTGAGCCCTTTGGGGGATGGGGAACCATTCTTCAATTTAGCTGTGTGAGCTGCTTTGTAAATTACTTTTTGTTTTTTAAAAAAGGATATAAATATTCTTAATAATGATGATACGAAGCTCTGGATTGCACTACTGCACTATTGGCTTATCATCAACTAATGTAGAAATTCATTTATGACTGCAAGTACTTTCCACTGCCTTCTGCACAAAAATTAGGAAGCAGAATCCAGCTAGTGTTTGTGTCAAAATGCACTTGTGGTTTATTATGCTCAAATTGAGAGATAGTCCGACCTGCCATGGGTGGAGATTCCAGATGCTCCATGTAGCTCCATCGCTGATGGCTTTTGGCTTGAATCTTGATGAAAACATGGCATGGAGAGCATGTGCGACAGAATACACAGCATTGTAGATACTGTAGCTCTGACCAGTCATTTGCAGTTCAAACACATGTGAAGGGAGGTTCCTCAACTTCTCCTTTCCACTGCAATTTACTACTTCTATCACAGGGGACAAGGGGAGAAAACATTTAAATGCCAAAGCCCAAAACTGTGGCATGAAATAAAGCTTTGATTGGTAAGGGTTGATTGTCTCCAAGAAATCTTCATATCCTGGCATATCATTTGAGTGGAGGGCAAAGGATAATGTACCATTGAACGTTTTGGGTGTAAACAGAGCCAGAAAATTTACATATGCGAAATCCCACTGAGCTGTAATGATCCAAACCTTTTCTATTGGCTTTCTTAATCCATTTTCATTGACCATTAGAACTCTTCGGAAAATTTCCATTAATCGTGCATCCCCGTTAACAAGAATCACATTGCTTCTGCTCAATAGCAGAGTAGAATTTGTTCTTTCTGTGGTCGGAAGTAAGAGATCATCAGATGGATGCTGGTAACTCTTTAGTGTTGGAATCATTTCTGTAAACTCAACACAAATGTTGTTCTCCAGGAGCCTAGATGTCAAGCTCTGCAGGAAAATTGCCCCAATTTCATCATCTGAAACAATGACACCAATCCATGTCCATCCAAAGTGCTTAAGGAGATGAAGAATCCCATCATGCTGAGTATTTCCAGTTGGAAGCATGTTATGGAGTAAAGGAAACTGAGTTTTATCACTCAATACATGGTGAAAGGAGTTGTAATTGAACTAAGGAGAAAAGACAACAGTATTTTTAGAGGTGACAGAAACCTTTCTCTCCTCCTGAGTTTCAAAATCTTTCTCCCAATCTCTAGCAAGAGGGAATGTGCCCCTCAAGTTTTCTGAATCAGCACCAAATATTGTGAAATCTGAATGTCCTCTAATGCTTTGCTATTGGCAGGCATATTGAAGGACTAAGTCCAAAGTATAGAGAAATACATGTAAATACTTACAAATCTCTCAATATGGAGAAATTTTTATTCTTTCTACATGAAGAGAAATGTTTAACTAAACACAAAAGAGCATAACAACATACACACAACACTTCTGTATTCATAACAACCCTTCTAAACAGAACAAAACAGAAAAAAGAGTTTCTTTTTCTAATGTATGCTGGTGCAAGTACCAGGTAGCTACCTGAAGAGGACCTGTGCAAAGCCAACTTTTTTAGCTTGGCTGCTTTGGAGGAATGAATTAACAAATAAATGCACCAGTTGGACTGCTCCCTTCATTTCCATTAATCAAGTGCAATGTTCATTTCAAGGAAGGAACATACCTGTGGAAGTTTGTAGGTATTTAAGATGCTGGGCATGTGGATTGTATTTTGGGGGATGATCCCTCCAATGATGGCCATGAGCTTCTGTTTCGGGCCACAATGGTAATTATAGCGACACCCTGTGAAAAGGAGATTCAGAGTGCCATAAGCGCTCCCCATTGAATTAAAGTAATCTGGAAAGATGATGCGTCCCAGCGTCTTGTTGGATAAGAGGTTGGCATTCCTGTTGATCTCATTTATGGCAAACTCAAGAGCAAGAGCTTCATGGAATTTCCTGAGGAACATACTGCAATGAGAGTTTCACTTGATTAAGGCACATGCAATGAACTCTTTCTCCTACAGAAACTGTGGGAGTCATGCCATGTAAGAGCAAAGCCCTCATACCATTAAAGGATCATGTTAATGGTTTGAATAATTTTGCTTTCCACATGTGTTTTTTTTAATCCTCTAAGATTCTCTCTTTGAGGGCTGTGATGAACTCACCAAATTTTATTTTTTTTTGCTGCAAACTAATGTCAGCTCATTATATAGCACAGGCTTTAAACATAGCTACCTAGATAAACAGACATTGCATCTGAATGTCTGTGTTATGCTTAGATAGTCCCTCCATTGAATCCTAATCCACGCTGTGATATGGTACATCCCAACCACAGGATGAACACCTCAGTGATGAATAGAGATTTATTTTGTGTTTGGCCAAGGTAACTGGGGAAGGACTTGAGCTGAGGTAGGAATTGAATTCCTTTGGTTTCTTCTAGCTTCTTCTTATTTTAATTATTTATTTAAAAGATATTTATCCCAACTTTCCTCTGCCGGAGCACATGCCCTATGCAGCTTACAATTTAAGGATAAAATATACACTGTATCAAAACAATAAATAAAACCAGCAAAAAATAAATAAATCCAATTTGAAAAGGGCAAAAACACTCAAGGATCTTCTATGAAAGCACAGGAGGGAGAAAAGCCATCACCCAAATGTCAGACGAAACAAAGAGGTTTTGAACCCTCACTGAAATGCCTTGGGGGTGGATAGATCTTAATTCTCCCTGTAGGGGGTATCATAATTGTGGCACCACTACCGAGAAGGCTCACCCCCATGCCACCATCCTCCTAACTTATACAACTATGAGAAATGTAGCAGAAAGCCAGCATAGGAATAAATTCAGGATGGCTGGATTTCTTCTATTCTCAATCCAAATTTAGGAAGATTTATTGCAATCTGAAAGTGACAGAAATGTTGGGAAACAAGAGGACTTGACTTGAACAGGAATCTAGTCACACACAGAGAAACAGAGAAATGTAACAAAAATGTCAGGAGTAACTGTATAATGACTGGATACTGTAACTCTATATTATTATTATTATTATCATCATCAGTATTTATATACTGCTTTTCAACAAAAGTTCACAAAGCGGTTTACAGAGAAAAATGAAATAACTAATATCTAAAAAATAACTATATTGTTTCTCCATTCAGATATTATCAAGGAGAGGATGGCTGAAATAACTACTTACAGAAAGTTGATTGACCATTTTGGTCTGGCATTAAAGGGAAGTTCCCTGAGTTCTGCTTGTACGAAAGATGTAAGTTCACCAATTACAAGACCATCTAAAGAAGTAGTGCCTATGAGGTAGAACTTTGAATCCCTTCGAGGGTCACAATTCATACTAACACTATGAGGCAGTTGCAGTAGCAAAGTTATCAGCAGTAATAGAATCAGCCTGCAGATCAGAAAGCCTTGGCCCCAGACATACTGGGCCCCCTTCATTGTGACATATGTGCCCATCATTAGTACTATTACTGCCATCAGCATTCTTGAAAGGTGCTATAAAATGGACCTCAAATCTGACAACAGTTACAGCTTCCCCACTACACAGACCCTGAAATTCCCTTTAGTTACAGCTCTGCCTGTTTTCAGTGAAACTCTCAAACAATTGAAGCCCAAATTGCTTTGTACTGGGTCTTTATAACCCACTATAGAAGAGAAGAGTGTGTCACCTTGTGTGTTGTTACAAACTCTGCAAGTGCCTTCTGCTAATCCTTGGCATATTCACTACTTGACTGATTATGAAAATTGCAGGGTTGAGAATTGTTCTTCCCAAAGCACTTGAAGACCTCCCAGCCTACAGTAAACATGTTGGATGGATCCACAGTCAAAAACTTCTCTGCACTGGGGAGGAAGTAAAGGTCTCTAGTGCATGTTGGGTATGAAGCAGAACGTACTGAAAGAATAGCAATTAGCACAAGCACTGTGGGTAAAAAGAAATTGTCAGTGACCAGAAGCTCAGATTTCCTCCCAAACCCATCAATTTTTTTTCTTTTTCTTGCATATTCTGAAGACCTTGTGTGTGTCTGTGTGTGTGTTTTCAATTCCATTTGTCTTCATTATCAGGAGCAGTGATTTTCAACCATTTTCACCTCATGGCACATGAGGTGGTACAAGTCTGAGGAGACCCAGAGGGGCCAGCGACCCTTACCCAGGGGTAAGGGGGAAAATTTCACCTTGCCTCTGGTTGAGCTGCATCTGGCGCCTATCCTGAGCTGGATACAGCACAAGCCTCTTTGCTTGCCTATTTCAGCACAGGATAGAATTGTGCTTAAGGCACATGTGAAAGGTGGCTACAGGAGATGAAATCCCACTTGGCAACAAATCAACTGCAGATTAGAATCTTATTGCCAAAGAAAGGACTGTTGTTTTAGTGGATCACATGCTGGAGTTGTACTGAGAAAATCCACATTCAAATCTCAACTTAGCCATGAAGACTTCTGAGAAACCAAAGGCCTGTCAAAATATGTCACACAAATTTATTTCTCAGGCTTTGTGAGAATAAAAGAGAAGCTTGTGTACTACTCTGGGATCATTAGGGTCAGATATCAATATAATAGAAATATCATTTGTGGGGACACCAAGAGAAGATTTCCATTACCCACCCAGTATCCTCTTTCTAAATATGGATATTGAAACTATAACAGTGTATCTGTTCACACAGACATGTCCCATTTTTCTGGCAAGCTAAGCTAATGGCAATCCAGCAGCAGAAAAGGTTTGAAATAAAAGTTTAAAAATTGAGAGCAAAAGGAGGAAACAATTTACATTATGATTACATGAGGTGCTTTGAATCAAGAAAGAAGAATCTAAATTTGTTGTGCTCATTAAGTTCTAGCTCATCTGAGTTTGCATGGAAAAATACGTTTCCTAATATATTCATCATCCCTATCCCTAAAAATTGTAGCAGATCTACAGGTGGAGCCTATTTATCCGGGTTAATTCCACACGATTAACAAAAAGACGTGTTGTGCTAAATGCCATAGAGATACGCAAATTTGTTACAGCCTGACACTTCCAGAAGGAAGGAAACTAAGGCGTGTGTTCTCAATTCCCTCCCCTCTGTACTCAGCCCTCCTGTTGCCAGCTGTCCTGCTTCTTTCACAGTTGGAATGGTGAGCTTGCTTGGGAAGCCTCTTCCTCTGTGTTCCAGGTGGCCTCCCAACAGCGCTGCAGGTTCTCCTCCTCTTCCTCTTCCTCTTCCTCTTCCTCTTCCTCTTCCTCTTCCTCTTCCTCTTCACTGCTGCCACTCCTGCAGCCCTCCCTGGCTACCATCATGGAAGCACCTCTGCCCTGGAGCATTCTGGGACTTATAGTCCAGCTCTCTGATCACACTCACCTGTCTCTCCAAGGCTTCCCAAGGCTTGCTTGGGAAGACTTGCTGGAGCAGGAGAGCCTGCATCATCTGAGGGGGAGGGAATTTGGCAAACACTCCCTGGGTTTTTTAAAGCAATCCCCATTCCTCCCTCTCCTGCCTCCCCCTCCTGAGCCCTCCCCATTGCCAACTTCTTTCACAGGTGGGATGCTGACCTTTTCAGAGTCCAGCCCTATGTGTTTCTACTCAGAAGTAAGGAAAGTAGAAGTAGTAGTAGTAGAAGTAAGGAAAATTACTCCCAGGTAAGTGCGGAGAGCATTGTAAGCTATATCTCATGCTTTGCTTGGTGGGAAGGCTTGCTTGTGTCGGTGATTACCTGCATCATCTGGAGGGGGGGGAATTTTGCAAACACTCCCTGGGTTTTTTAAAGCAATTCTCTCTGTTGCTAACACACCTGCCCCTGTGTGTGTGTGTGTGTGTGTGTGTGAGTGAGTGAGAGAGAGAGAGAGAGAGAGAAAGAAAGAGAAAGAAAGAAAGAAAGAAAGAAAGAAAGAAAGAGTGCACGCGACACGCGATCCACCTTGCTGCAGTGTTCTGGTTACACAGGGTTTTTTGCCACCCTCTTCAGCCTCTTTGCTGGCTCAGGGGCTCCAGGAATGTTACTGTTCCTTTGAAAGGGGAACCTCTTCCAGGGCTCCAGGGCTATTCCCTGCCTGGGTGAGGCAGAGCCATTTTGCAGTGTTTTGGGCTGCCTGGAAACAGAGCAAGAGGCCAGTGCAGGGCAAAGGAGGCAAAGGTGTGTGTGACTTTCAGTACCCCCACCCCATTTGCCTTGAGACAAATTCGCAGATAAAAAATCTGTGGATAAATAGGCTGCACCTGTATTTGTTAAAAGACAACTCATTCAATGTATTTGGAACATACTATCCTGTAATTAATGATGTTGCCCAAAGTTTGTGGAAGTTATGGTAAACTTTTAAATTTTTATGTGAGGGTGAGAGAGAGCCATGCATGTATGTGCATGAGAGACAATAAACATACTATCCTGTGGATTTAAACCCCTGAAGGTGTTGGTTCTGTACCTATGGCCTATCCTTCCCAAGAGTTCTCCATAGTGCCCCCTGCACTTCCTTGTTCCTAAAGCTGTAGATCAGGGGGTTTAACAGTGGTGTAAGAACAGTATACAACACAGACACCAGGCGGTCTTGTTCCAAGGAATGTCTGGAAGAGGGCCGTAGGTAGGTGTAAATGATGGTATCATAGAGGATGCTCACCACAGTGAGGTGGGAAGCACAAGTGGAGAATGCCTTCATCCTACCATGAGCTGTATGGAGTTTGAGAACAGAAGAGGCAATGAGGATGTAGGAAAGAAGAATCATGGAGGAAGTCACAACAAGAATACACCCGGAGACAGTGAAGGTCACCAACTGGCTGACAAAAATGTCAGAGCAAGAGAGGCGCTGTATAGGAGGAATATCACAGAAGAAGTGGTCAATTGCATTGGAGTGACAGAATGTTAGGGAAAAGACTGATGCTGTGTTGACAATAGAATTAAAGTGCCCAGAACACCAAGAAATTGCTAGCAGTCCCGTACATATAGATTGTCTCATGAGTGTGGTGTAGTGGAGTGGGTGACAGACGGCTGCATAGCGATCGTATGCCATCACTGAGAGGAGTACACACTCTGTGCTTGCTAAAGTGATAAAGAAATACATTTGGAGAGCACATCCAATGAAGGTGATGGTCTTGTCCCCCAACAGGAGGTCCCACAGCACCTTTGGGAGTATGGTGGACGTGTAGCAGATCTCAATAAAAGAGAGGTTTCCCAGGAGGAAGTACATGGGAGTTTTGAGGCATTGGTTGACACAGATCAATATGATGGTTATTAGATTCCCTGCCAAAGTCAACAGCTAGACGAACAAGCCTGCAACAAAGAGAAGACTCTTGTTCTTTGGATCAACAGAGAATCCCATGAGGACAAATCCTGTGAAACTTGTTTGGTTCTGTCTTCCTATAGGATTGGCGGAGTCCATCTTCATTTAGATTTCTTTGGTAGGAGAGGACATCACAGTTTCAACTTTTAATGCTGGCACTTTCACAAAGACAAAAAAATAAGAGGCAGGCAATCACTGCATTTGTAGTCAATCAGTTTACACGGCTGACCCTTAACAATCAGCGTGACCTTGCATTTAGAAATATTTCAGATACAGCAGACAGTAAATCAAAGACAGTTATCAAGCAACTCTGAATGTAGTTGACCTCAGAAGGAATGGAGCTCCTAAAACAAGATTAAAATGTTGTCCTCAATAAAAGCGAACATTCCTGAATAGATGTTTATAAGATGAATTTTAGAAGCAAACATGGACACTGTGCAAGGTGATAATGGGCAGAGGGATTATTGGTAGGGAAATAAGGAAAAAGGCAGTAGACAGGTGTTAGCAGAACAGGATGACCAGTTTGGGAACTGACCAAGGGGCCATGCCTAGCAGAGGACCCTAGATCACTCTTGAAACTTCCATACAATGTTAATGGAAGTGCTCAGTAGGCCATAAGTGGGTGGGCTGACATAGGAATCTGTGTTGGGCTCTGCTCCAGGGTCCCTGGCACCAGCTCCAGTTGTACAGAGTAGCTTCAGGAAAATCATTCCTTCTCAGCCTCAGCTAGCCTTGGAATACATACTCACTTGAAGACTTTTGCATTTCCCTGAATGCAGCTTCGGAACTGCCTCTTTAAAAAGAAGAAAGTTTGATAGAGGGAAGATCTGTAGCTCCTAGGAAATTTCCTTAGAAGTGCCAAGTTTGTGATCTGTTTGCTTGCACTACTTTGCCTCTTCCTGTCTTGTCCATTTCTTCTACATTGCCCTTAGCTTTGCTCTTGTTCCTGTTACGTAGCCAATGTCGACGTCTGCCCACTGACAAAGGAGCTTCTCCAAGTTACAGGCAAACATGGTTTTCTGAGAGTTGAGAATGGTTTGAGAGGAGCTTTCCTTCCCATGCTGTCTACCATTTTATCCCAACAGCAAATTGGTGGAGTGCACTCATTTCATGCACAGATCTGTCTTTCATGCTATCTTTAACTGTCTGATGGGGGGTGGAGCTCACAACAATGAACACCATATCTCTGGCTTTGCACATTGATAAATGCAAAACTCTTCAGAGCTCCATAGTCCTTTCTCATATACTTTCATTTTTTTCCCCTCAGTGTTCTAAAAGTGCTGGTTTAATGAAAATGGTAGTCAAAATTTTTGGAACAGTGACTGAAAGGTGAAATTGAACTAGAGATGGGAAATCATATTTTCACTCTCTCAGATTCTCAAGACATACATAGAGGAGCTTTCACATTCAGGACATTTTTCAAGAGTTATTTGATTAAACAAACTAACAAAGAAATCTAGTAAGCATCAATTGCTTACTTACTGGGCATATGACTTTTTAGGATGGCATTTATCGATCTTCTGAGAAAACCTCAATCTCTCTCCCTCTATTATTAAATCCTGTGTAAGGCACTACTACATTGTAACTGTGGCTTTCTAAATTGTCCCTAGCGCTGAGAGAAATAATTGGCATGGTGAAAATAACTCACTGGGGTCGACAGTATGGGTTTTTGAGTGCAGAAATATTTTAAGTCAAAAATAATGAATCACGCCCATGCCTTTGGAGGTTAATGAGGTCCAGAGAGTGTTGAACTTGTCTGTAATTGCTTCAAGGGTCTATTGTGAATTGAGAAGAACTACACATTACACTGAAGATGTGGAACTGAACAATCCATGTGTCCTCCCTGCATCCCCCAGTAGCGTGTTGCTAAAGCAGTCACATTCCACTGCTTGCCCCCAAAGGAACTGAGGATTTGTACGAATTCCAAATGAACACATTCAAATCCTTTGCAAATTGACCAGGTAATGTAATGACTACTGAGGGCAGGGGGGTGGAATGGGCCGGGGGGGGTGGCAACAGGATGAGCAGATTGGGTTCAGGAAAGGGGGTGCGATTGGCTTGCCATATCCCATCCCCCTTCCCAGGTTTAATTCGCCAACATGGATAAACTCAGACTTGCGCAAATGAATTGGTTGGCCTAAGTCCAAGTAGACACTGGCTGGGGCTTTCCCCGTGGCAAAGGGGTGAATGTCCCCTTACCTCGAGGAGACCTCCAACATGCAAAATTCCCCTGCAAGATGCCCCTCAAGCTGCAATGGTGCCACTGCATTGGCACAGGGGAATTGGCCCTGAACTGGGCTGTTTGAATCCTATTATTATTATTAATTATTAACAGTATTTATATACCGCTTTTCAACTAAAAGTTCACAAAGTGGTTTACAGAGAAAAAACAAACAACTAGTGGCTCCCTGTCCCAAAAGGGCTCACAATCTAAAAAGATGCAAAAGAACACCAGCAGACAGTCACTAGAAAAGACACTGCTGGGGTGAGTTGGGCTAGTTACTCTCCCCCTGCTATAAAGAGGAGCACACACTTGAAAGTGTGCCTCTTACCCAGTTAGCAGGGGTTAATCCTATGGTCTATTGCTTATGGTCAGTTAGCAGGGGTTAATCCTATGGTCTATGGTCTATTGCTGCTGCTAAGAGAATTCTATGTAAGAGAAAACTGTTTACAAAAGGCATTGAAAGATGATAAATGTTGGAGTGTTTGCTTCTTTTTTTCCTGAATTGTTCTAAAATTTTTCTGAAAACTGGAAAACTGAAAATTTACAACACTTCCCACCCAATCCTGTCACCCACCATTGTACTCGATGCAGCATGTGCTGCATTTAATGGTGGGGAAGGGCTAGAGCAGGAGCCAGAAGGCCAACCAGAGGTAATTAATAAAAGTTCTATTTACCTCTGGGAAGGGCTTCCGGTTGCCTCTTTGGACTACTCCATAACTCCCCAATGACAACACAGTTTGCCAACACGACTTCTACTGTATGCTGCAGGGGCATTTTGGCTTGTTGAGGCCTCCTTGGGGTAAGGGAATACTTGTTCCCTTGCCCCAGGGGATGCCCCAACAGCTGCCATGGGTCAACTTGAACCTGCCTTAGCTCTATAGTCCGGGAAGGGGGTTAGGTTTTTGTGGGTGCCACTGTTGCCGAACCCACCCCCTTTCTGGACCCAATCTGTCCTCTTCCTCACCCTATCACCTTCCTGTTCTACCCGCCCCACCCCATTCCACCCTCCCTTCATTCCTCCTAACCCTTACACAAACTTACCAGTGGCAGCAGGTGTCAAGTCCTTGTTTTTACACAAACCCAGCCACTCATGACTTGAGGCTTTGGCACTGTCATGGTTGCAGCAGCCATAAAACTATGCTGTTGGAACACTCATTCCAGTGGTGTAAACAGCCCTTAGGATTGTACTGTCAGTGTGTTTGAATGCGGCTGGGCAGGTTCAAGTGGGAGGTGGCAAGATGAAAGTAAGATGACAGTAGTGTTAGGATGTTCCTGAATCACTGCACTGCGCTCTCCTCCCCTTTCAGCAAAAGCAGCCAGGTGGACAAGAAGGAGTTAGTGGTGGCAGGAGGGTATGCACCTGCTAACACACCTGCAAGCAGGAAAGGTGGGACAAAATTTGGGTGGAGTTTCAGCTGGCACTTAAACTAGAAGTGGGTGTCAATGCCAATGCTGACGAGACAGATTTGCAAGGTTTCAGTATGTACAATATGTACAATATGTACAATAAGGTGTTTCTTAGATTGGTCTTTAATTTCTGATGTCACATTTAGGAGGACTATTTCTGGTTTGAATGTTAATACACAATGCAATATCTCTTGCCACATTTTATGTATCATTTTCCAGTATTTCTTTGCTTTTTCGCATGTCCACCACATATGATAAAAAGTTCCTTCTACCTCATTACATTTCCAACACTTATTTGATAACCCAGAGTACATTTTTGCTAATTTCTCTGGTGTTAAATACCATCTAGAAAACATTTTATATAAATTATCTTTAAAAGACACTGCTTTAGTTATCTTAATATTTGTATTCCAAATTTGATTCCAATCATCCATTGATATATTATATCCAAAATTTTTTGCCCAATGCACCATTGCATCTTTAACTATCTCATCTTCCATTCTTATCTCCAGGAGAAAACTGTACATTTTTCTTATATACTTCCCCTCATCAATCAAAAATATTTTATCAAAACTTATATCTTCTTCATAAAGACCTATTTTTTGGTCTTCTCGTAATCTTGTTCTTATTTGCATTTCATTCCACCAGTCCAGCTTTATTCCTTTCTCTTCTAACTCAGACTTACTTAAAATCACTCCTTTATTATTCAGCAACTCACTGTATGCTTTATTTTGATCTTTTTTAATCCAGTTCGGATTGGTTGCTATTTCAAGCGGTTTTATCCATCTAGGTAATTTAGAATATATCTTATATTTTATCTGATCCCATATCCAAATTAAAGATCTTCTTAAAATGTGTTGTTTAAAATATCCGTGCTGTTTAACTTTATCATAAAAGAGGAACGCATGCCAGCCTATTTGTAAATCGTGTGCTTCTAATGTTAAAATTTTTGCGTTCAATAAAAGTCCCCAATCTTTTATCCATTTTAAGGCTGCTGCTTGATAATATAATTCCCAGTCTGGTAGTCCAAATCCTGCTCTTTTTTTATCTTCTTGCAATAATTTCAGTCTTATTCTCGGTTTTTTACCTTGCCAGACAAATTTTATAGTAATTTTGTTCATTTCTTCAAAAAAAGATCTCTTCAAAATAATCGGGATAGTCTGAAATAAAAACATTAATTTTGGTAATATTTTCATTTTTAATAAAGCTATTCTTCCCATTAGAGATAGTTGCAGTTTATTATATTTCTCCAAATCTTTTTTTATTTCTTTCATTAATTTGATATAATTGTCTTCAATTAATGTACTTGTCTTTTTTTGTAATTGTAATTCCTAAATATTTTACTTTGTTTGTTATCTATAGTCCAAATGCCTTTAATCATTCTACATCATTGTCTTTTATGTTTATATTGGAATTTTTTGAAGCCCATCCAGATAAGAAATTAGCTCTAGTGTTCTTAGATGCTGAGAAGGCTTTTGACAATTTACATTGGGATTCTATGATTAATTGTCTGCAAGAATTAGATTTTGGTCCAAAATTTATCAAGATGATATAAAGAATATATTCGGACCAGAAAGCAAGGATAAGAGTAAATGGAGAATTGAGGAGAGAGATTAACATTCAACAAGGAGTAATACAAGGTTGTCCACTTTCACCATTGTTGTTTATCTTGACATTAGAAATACTGAATAATGTAATAAGAGAAGATGATAGGGTGAAACCGCTCAAAATTAAAAGTGAAGAATATAAATTACAAGTGTTTGCAGATGATCTGGTATTTATTTTAGAAGATCCACTCAACTCCATGGAATTTTTGATAGAAGACTTAAAACAATATGGAGAAGTAGCAGGCTTAAAAATAAATTACCAGAAGACCAACATGATACTTAAACACATGAAGTATTTTTAAGCACATTATCTTCCCTTCTGATTGTAACTATGTTGTATCAGGGTAGGGGTAACTCCAGTGTTACAACCAGAGACAAAATTTGGATGCACAGATCAAGCTAAATATAACACAGAACATTTCTTCCCCAAGATACACTTTTTGGAAGAAAGTTGTGATTGGATCTCCTAATATTTGTTTTTAACTTTAAAGTTAACAGATTCTAGATTTGTTTGAATAACAGATTCAGATGAAACAGTGTTTATTCTTTATACTTATTTTATCTCTCCCCCCTTGGGGCAAATATCCCTTACTGTGCCATGTCCCAGAAAACCCTCTTACCATTGCATCATCAATATATCAAGGTAAGGAAAATTCCAGTTCTAGAACCATATACTGTATTAAAGGGAGGCTGTGGGGGGCATTCACTGTATCCTATCCCCCTTTTCTGCAGCCTCCCCATCCCCTTTCTCTCTAAACTTCCACTAGTGAAATTGCTAGTCTGAGGAAACCCACTGAGGAGCAGGAGGCTTACAAAAGTGTCAGGGGATTTAAACTCCATTTGCCTCTGAAGCCTCCTGATTTGTCCTCCCCTACTAGAAACAGTGTGCCCATTTTTGGCATGGCTGCACCAGTGGGGGGGGGGGATAAGAACAGAATTGGACTCTAAATGGTGCCGTTTAAATGAAATGAATTATTACACTCCCAAGAACTTGATAGAGATACATATTGGAACAAGTATACAATGCTTACACATTCAAGATGTCTTTGGGACCCATCCTATTCAATTTTTCAGTGCCGGTGCAGCTGTACCAATGGGGCATGCACTGCATCCTGTGATGGGGAGGCAGTCACAGCTTAAAGATCTGGTCATACGTGATGACAGAAGGCCAGAAATTAATAATGATAATGATAGAATCTTGGCTGGAGCCTGAATTGTAACCTATAATGATCTAGCTAGATCCTGAATTGCAAGCCCAGCATAGGTTGTAATAAAGTAATAAAATAATGAGGATGTTCTTTATCACACATGGTATTTCAATTATAACCTTACCTGCTCAGTATTGATCTTTTTGTTTTATGCAGTAAGTAAGCCATTCTGAAGCTCCATCCTGGACTGTATCTCAATAAAAGAGAAATCCTCTTAAATTGTCAGGAGCAAGTTCACCAATACTTCTCCCTCTGGCTCCTTCAAGCCACAGCTCCAAATCGTACAGTACACAGACCAGGCTAGGCAAATACGCCAGTGTGATGTGCCCAGGGGAATGATTGCTACATACTATTTTGATTCTTACAGATAACATTATTTATTCCTTTTGGGAATTCAAGAAAGAGTATTCGGTAGAGGTAGTTTAGCATTAGATACACAACATTTGAGGTATAGAGGAACATTCATAATTATTTTCTTGGACATATTGCAAGTCACAGGATGATAAACACAACCTTAAAATGCCACACTCCGAAGTCATCATAACATACATTGGATCAGGACCAGGTAATTAACATTCCCTCTCTGATAACTGAAAACATCTAATTTAAAAAAAGGCAATTATGAAGTGTCCATCTCTTGTGCTTCCCTTATAACTCCTTGCTATTAAAAAAGGAGCAAGTGAGGAAATTGTAGCTCTGTAACTTTGTGCAATGAATGTGCATTCTGGATGCATTTCCTGATTTGCATGTCTTTCACACTAGTAGGCACACACAGGCATATATAAATATGAAACACATAATGTTCAGAGAGATGATGCTGAAGCAACAGAATATACATAGAGTGGCAATTACCTGACATATGGCAAGCATTTCCTCCTCACTAGAGGATGATATTTATGCTCAGATGGTCATTTAATCACAAATCTGCACCATACATTAAAATGAAATATGGGCAAGATAGAAATTCTCCTTATGCTGTAGACAATGACATTATGTTAACTGGTTCTTGATGAGGTTGAATTCCGTAGGAAGGACCAGGTACACAAATTGGTAATGCTCGTGGACCCCACCTTAATCCTGGATAAGCAGGTGTGGGCCATGGTTGGTCTTCTAGCTGCACTTGTTCCTGTCCCAGACAGACCTTGCCACATGGTTCAATCCTAACTAGAATCAGGCCAGCGCATGCCATTTATGGTGGTGGAAAGGTTTTCTGCTATTGTAAAATGGTGGATGGAGGTGAGCTGTGCATGCTACCAATGGCAATTTTTCCAAGTTCTGTTGCAAGAGGTGGCAGCACTAGAAGGAAATCACCAGACTCAGTTGTACCTGCTGGTACAGGTAAGGATCTGGTGAGAGTGGGGGGAGGAAAACAGGGTGGGCGAATTAGGAGCATTTGGGTGCAGGCGGGGGTATGACAGGAGCAGCTCCCCCAATAACCTAACCCCTGTTATGTTCCAGACATGCCCCTTTAGATAAACAACTTGTGAAGATGAGAGGAATATTGAAGGCCCTCCCTAACTTTTGCAAACTCATACCTAGGTCAAACAAAAATCACCGGGAGATTTTCCATCAATCTTTATTATTATTTTTTTAGCAGAGGCCTTTACAAATACATTATTGTTTCAACAATTAGTACACAGATTTGAGCACATATTTTGTACTTAGGTCAGAAGCAGAAGGAAACCAACAGGTGACCAATAAGACCTGATTCCAAGTTGCACAACAGCCACCTCCTACCCTGCGCTGGATATAGCACAGGCTAGTCAGCCTTCTTGTTCCAGTGCAGGATATGGCTGGGCTACCCATTGACTGTGTGTCACATCAGACCTTCTCAAGACATTGATCCCATACTTATAACCTGTTTTTCCCAAGCGCTCTCCAAAAGGCCCCCTGCACTTCCTTGTTCCTAAAGCTGTAGATCAAGGGGTTTAGCAGGGGAGTAATGATAGCATAAAACACAGAAACTAGGCGATCTTCATCCAAGGAATGATTGGAGGAGGGTCGCAGGTGGGTGTAGATGATGGTGCCATAGAAGATGCTCACCACAGTGAGGTGAGAAATACAAGTGGAGAATGTCTTTATCCTACCACTGGCTCTGCAGATCTTGAGCACAGAAGAGACAATGAGGATGTAGGAAAGAAGGATCAGGGAGAAAGGCACAATCATAAGAAATGCAGAGACGGTGAAGATCATCAACTGGACTAGAAATACATCAGAACAAGAGAGATGCAGAATAGGAGGAATGTCACAGAAGAAATGGTCAATTTCATTGGAGTGACAGAAAGTTAGGGAAAAGACCAGTGATGTGTTGATAACAGAATTGAAGTTGCCAATGATCCAGGAAGCTGCAAGCAGACTCCAAAATATGGGCTGGCTCATGATCAGTGTATACTGGAGAGGATGACAGATAGCAGCATAATGGTCATATGCCATCACTGAGAGGAGCACACACTTTGTACTTCCTAAGGTGACAAAGAAATACATTTGTAGTGCACATCCTATGAAGGAGATGGACTTGTCCCCCAGCAAGAGGTCCCACAACACCTCTGGGAGTGTGATGGATGTGGAACAGATCTCAATGAAAGAGAGATTGCCCAAGAGAAAGTACATGGGAATTTTGAGGCGTTGGTCAACTCTGATCAATATAATGATGACTAGATTCCCTGCCAAAGTCAACAGGTAGACTAACAGGCCTATTGCAAAGAGAAGTCTCTTGTTCTTTAGGTCCACAGATAATCCCAAAAGGACGAATCCTGTAATACCTGTTTGGTTCTGTCTTCGTATAGGATTGGTGGAGTCCATCTTCAATTAGAGTTCTTTGGTAGGACAGGACATAGCAGTTTCTACTGTGAATGCTGGCTATTTCACAAAGCAAAAATAAAATGTAAAAGGCAGGCAGCTATTGAGTTTGCAGGCAGTCCATTTATATAGTACACCTTCAAAATCCGTGGCACTTTACACTCAGGAAACAGAATTGTATGGGCTAGATCATTACAAGCAGAAATACAATCATACAATCTACAGCTTTCTAGAGGGGGGGGGAATTACTTTTCTCTTATCTCCATGTCACTCCATGTCATAAAATAGTCACTGTCTTCTTATCTCCATGCCTATACACAGATCGATGCAAGAGTTGGTTGGATTCAGAGTTCACTGGTCCCTTCCCATATCCTTTCAAGCTTTTCTTCAATAGCATAAAGTTGCAAGTGGGTCAGTTTAGTGAAAATGAAAGTTGAAAGTTTTGAGAGAGTGACTGAAAGCTGAAATCAAACTAGAAATGGGAAATCCTATTGTCAGGATCTCAGATCCTCAAACCATCCATTGATTATATTTTGTGCCCAGAAACTTATGTCAGCAGTTATGTCGACTTAAGTCAGACAGAACCTTCAGCTTTCTCCAGCTTCATTTACTACTGAACTCTGAATAAGTCATTTTTAAAGTTTATTAAGATCAGATAATTGTCCCCAGGGATGACAGAGATAATAGGCATGGTATAAAGAACTCACTTGGGTTGACAGAATAGTCCTTCATGTGGGAGAAAAATTTAAGATATAAATAAATCATACCCTTGACTTTAGATGTTAATGAGGCTTCAGAGAGCTGAGTGTGTCATAATTGTGGCAAGGAACTATTGAGAATAGAGAAGAGCTGCACATTATCTTTATAATGTGGCAACCACCAGCCATCCACATCAAACATGTTCATAATACCATCACATGGAGGAATTGGATGAGCATCCCATCCCAAAGCTTTGGAGGAATTCCAACTGAACACAGGCACATTCACGTACACATTCGGTGTGCTTGATTAACAGCTCAATCCTAACTAACCCCCCCCCCCCAATGCAGTGCTGTTCCTCTTCACTGCTACTGAGAAGGTATCGGTTTTAAACTGAAGACAGTATGAAAGCCTGGTGAAATAGCTCTATGGATGGTTAGGTGGAGGGACTTCAATTGCCATATTCAGGGATTTGCTCCACCATTCCCTGTCAGTTCTTCAGGTCTGAGTTATTGAGAGCCCAGTCCTAGCCCCACCACACTACAGCATCCCTCCACCTAACCATCCATAGAGCTATTCACCAGGCTTTCATAATGTCTTCTGTTTAAAATCGATACCTTCTCAGTAGCAGTGAAGAGGAACAGCAATACACATATTTAACGTACCAGGGATGTTGCCCAGTATAGCAGGACTCTGATCCTGAACTCGGGCATTTAGCAGCATTTCGTTAGTTACTTAGTTCATGTGTGCAGTGTGAGCTTTGGTATTAGCACATTAAAAATCTGCAAAACTTATGAGGCCTTTGTATATCCTATTTTTAGAGTACAGGTGTGCGTCATTTAATGATGGGGATGTGGTCCCGCACACACTTCGTTAAGTGACACCATTGTTAAACGACATCCTCTTTTCAAAGCCTCTGGAGCATGTGGCCTCTGCAGGGCTCAGAAAAGCATTTGGAGGCAAGGGGAGCACAGCTCCTCTCAGCTTCGGAGGTTTTGGGGGTGTGACAAGGATCAGCGACGGACCGTCATGCATGCAGTTCGTCGCTGATTGGAATGTTGTTAAGCTACATTCGCCTGTAGCTGAACGAAAGAACACCTGTGAGATGGGTTCCTAGGAAATTGATCTTGACCAATTAACTCTTTATCACTTGGCCTTTTTTCACATTTATAATCACTTGATGTGATTATCACTTGCAGAGCTCTAACATGGGCAGAGCCAGAGGGGCACCTGCCCTGGGCACTAAGCTGGGGGGGTGCATGACTGCCCCAGGCTCCACCCTGTTTACAGAGGAGGCAGCTTCCCTCTCCTGTAGAGGCTCCCTTCACAGGAGAAGGAATGGGGCCATGGAACCACAGCAGTGAGTATTTCACCCTTTGGGGAGAACCCAGAAGTGACATCACAATGTTACATGACATCATGCTTGCTGGAAAAATAAGAGTTTCCTTTTGGTGATGGGGAGGAAGCAGAGTAGAGCAAGCAGCGGAACCCCCCTTTTGGGTATCACCCCAGGGAACCTCCCTCACCCAGCTGACTGCTAATCAATAAAAAAGACAAAGTAGCGGAGGTTTGTTAAATCTGTATAAAAAAGAAGTTGTTTACTCATGGTTCCATTGAATGCATATTTACAGCATCTGATTAGGATCAGGGGATCAGCTAACACTTAGGGATGGCAAGGCCCTGGAGCTGCCTCACCCTGCAGCCCTTATGCTTAAGATGGCATGGGCATCAGGGGCCCTAGTGTGCACATCTTAACAGGTCCATGGTCCAAGGACAAAAGGGAATATGTCCAGAGGAGAAGGGAAGGATAAAGGGTTAGGGCCACGTACCACAAGGATCACAAACAGAACAGGTAGGAAGGTCAGGGTCACTGAGCAATAGTTTGACCCCTTCTGGGGAGTCAGCTTCCTGCCCCCTCTGGACAACAGATGGAATTGCGCCGGCTCCAACAATGCTGTCACTGCCTTGGGTGCTGGGGCAGTATGTTACAGCAATGATCACCAGGTTATATTTATGTCTGCATACCAAAATTGGATCAAGCCCTGTCTGTAGACACAGCATTGTTTCTCCTACTTCATATGGCATTTAGGAAATAGAAACTCATTTTTGCACGTGCCCAAGTTGGGAGACAAGGTGAATTCCATATGCTTAATTATATGCAGAAAGGGGGATAGTCTTTGATAAATAGGAAAACTAGAAAAGTTATCAAGGTGCATGTAGTTTTGCTTTGGGCATGCACACGACTTCACAACTGACTTAGGTCAGGGGTGTGGATGTGTGTGCCAGGCAACTGCTATTATTATTATTATTATTAACAGTATTTATATACCGCTTTTCAACTAAAAGTTCACAAAGCGGTTTACAGAGAAAAATCAAATAACTAAATGGCTCCCTGTCCCAAAAGGGCTCACAATCTAAAAAGATGCAAATGAATACCAGCAGACAGCCACTAGAGCAGACAGTGCTGGGGTGAGGTGGGCCAGTTACTCTCCCCCTGCTAAAAAAAAAGAGCACCCACTTGAAAAAGTGCCTCTTACCCAATTAGCAGGGGTTAACTGCTATAAAATAAAGATTTAGATTGTTGACCTTCAGGCTGCCCTCTGTCTTGAATGGCTGACCTCCCCAGATCGAATATTAAGGAGGCAATCATTAATTTCCTCCACACCCATATCAGAGGTTTCCATGTCCATGTGTGTGTGTGTGTGTGGGGGGGGGGGGAATGGAACAGATACATAAACTCCATGCATTGTTTAGAAACAATTTGGTTTCTAAACAATGCATGGAGTTTATGTATCTGTTCCATCCCCCCCCCCCACGCATGACACATGGATATGGAAACCTCTGATATGGGTGTGGAGGAAATTGCCTCCTTAATCTTCGATCTGGGGAGGTCAGAACACATGGCTTACAGATGACAACATTTGAACATATTACCATCATTTAAACATGTGGCTTATAGATAACAGCGACATATTAGGGAGGCATTTGAAAGACTTGAATGCTTTAGTAGAGATGGTTTGCAAATTGCTTATTAATATTCATGCAGAGGTGTTACTCATCAGAAACAAACACCTCAATAGATTGTTTATTAAAATATATTGTAAGCTTTATGTATTTTATTTTTCTGGTTACTTTGTTGCTGTTTTGTTTTTTAGTTGTTTGTTTGCTCACTAATAAAGGAGATGAGAAAGAAAAGCTGGGGATGGTAAATATGAGATCAATTCCAAGTGTCATGGACTAGTAGACTTCTTCCGTACTAGCTGGGCTCTAGTGTTCAGCTCAGGCCTCAGAATAATAATGTAGAACTTTGGAAGAAAGATGCAACTCAACAACCCACCACTGGAGGTCAAGATGCAGAAGACCTCCACAGCCACCATGTATTTCCCCCTGGTGTTCAGGTAGCCGGGGACAAAAGATACCCAAACACTGCAGAACACCAACATGCTGAAAGTGATCAGTTTGGCTTCATTAAAAGTATCAGGCAGCTTCCTGGCCAAGAAAGCCACGATGAAGCTGATCAAGGCCAAGCATCCCATGTAGCCCAAGACAATGTAGAACATGAAGACTGAACCTTCATTGCATTGTATAATGATTTAGTCAATGTGGGAGTGCATGTCAAACTCTGGGAAGGGGGGAGATGTTGCCAGCCAAACCACACAGAGGCCAGCTTGAATGAGAGAACACAGAATGATGACTGAGACTGCCAGCCTCTTCCCCACCCATTTCCTCATGCTGTTTCCTGGCTTGGTGGCCATGAAGGCCAAAATGACAGTGATGGTTTTGGCCAACACACGAGACACAGCAACAGTGAAGACGATGCCAAATACTATCTGGCGGAGAAAGCAGGTCACCTTCCCAGGCCGACCAAGGAATAGGAAGGAACACAAAAAGCAGAGCAGCAGAGAAGAGAGAAGAGTGCAGGTGATGCCCCAGTTGTTGGCCTTGACAATGGGAGTATTCCGGTGTTGAATGAAGCTCCACATCACCAGAACTGTCAGCAGGGCAAGGAAAAGAGCCAAGGAAGACAAAAGGATTCCCATGTTCTCTTTGTAGGATAGAAAGATTAAGACTTTGGGGATGCACTGATCCTTGCGACTGTTTGGGTACTGATTTTCTGGGCATTTGTCACACTGTTCTGCATCTGAAAGAAATAAGCAAATCTCCATAATTTCAGCATATCTATATTAGCCCATTCAACTTGATGGGATCAGCATCTTGTAACTAGCATGAAATCTGGCATTATAGAAAATTCAAAAAGCTCACTGAAAAGAAAGTGATAGCAAGTTTTGTTTTTGAAACAGGAAGTCATTGAACTGAATTAATTCAATTTGACTCTTTCAAAATCCATCAAGAATGTTCAGTGGCTATAATTAGACCATCATCAGAATGTTTCACTTGGGGATATGTGATCCAGTCTTTGCAGAGTATTACAGCGCAATCCTCAGCCCCCAGGGTGCTCGACTTCAGCGGCAGCAAAGATCCTGTGCGCCCATGGCAGCCGGGGGTGGCACCTCGGGAGAAGGGGACTTTTGTCCCCTTCCCCCACGTAAGGGAAGTAGCCCTGGAATGGGGTTTCTCGATTCACTGCCGAGCGAGGTAAAAGCGTTTGTTTCGGGCAGTGACCCCCACACGAACACTCAGGATCGACCAGTCTGCTCCAGCAGTCCCATCTCCCTCCCTCCCCGCTCCCTCCCCCAGCACGCCTCCACTTCCCTCTCTGTGCCTCCCGCCTCCCCATCAGTCCTGCTCCCTGCCTTCTCCCCATCCTCCGTCCCTCCCCCTCCCCAGAACTTCGTATCCCCCCATGCCACCACTTAACTTACCACGGCTCGGTGGTCCAAATGACCGCCAAACAGCGGAGCGCAGGTGCCCGTCTGATACTAACCTAGCGCCAGAGGTGCTGGGTTACCACCGGCGCTTGCCCAGCAGTAAGCCTCACAAACGTGTCTTACAGCACGTTTGGGACAACATGTGCCGGTGCGCTGAGCCCAGGATTGTGCTCATACACTTCAGACTCTTTTTTTTTTTTTTGAAGCATGAAAAAAGAGTTAGTGACAGAAGCCACAGGATTTTTCTGACCCACCAAGTTTTCTTCCAAGGAGTAAAGTTAACAACAACAACAACAACAACAACAACAACAACAACAACAACAATAATAATAACTTTATTTCCCCTTTTGTTGGTGAGTGGAACTCACAAAGTGTTCTGCTTTTTAAGAAAAATATTGGTATGCTGGACAAAGGCTCTTGCCTTGTGTAAAAGGAAATTTGGCAATGTCCTAACAAAGGATTGACCTGTTTTTGAGTGAAGTCATGCAAGAAAGCCCTTCTCCACATGAAAGAAGGTGATTAAAATATTTCTAAACTGATCTAAACTGAAAGAAATGTGGTGTTTGGATAATTTGATGTCAAATGTTAGGCTGTTGAGTGTATCTGCTAAGCAAGCTTTGCAGTTTTCTGGCTGTCCTATTAAAATGAAAACCACACTTTTCAATGGGGAATATCTCAGAATTAGGCAGCAATCCTATATGCACTTACTTGGGAGCAAGTCTCATTGAACTCAGTTTACAGCCCAATACTACCCAAAGTGCCGCGGTGCGATCCAGTGAGGTCTCTGCTGTATCTAGGACTGGAATGGAGGCAGCTGCATATCTCGTTGAGATAAGGGAGAATTTGTTCCCTTACTCATAAGAACATAAGAACGGCCGCACTGGATCAGTCCATAGGCCCATCTAGTCCAGCTTCCTGTATCTCACAGCCACCCACCAAATGCCCCAGGGAGCACACAAGACAGCAAGAGACCTGCATCCTGGTGCCCTCCCTTGCATTGGCATTCTGACGTAGTCCATTTTTAAAATCAGGAGGTTGCACATACACATCATGGCTTGTAACCCATAAAGGATTTTTCCTCCAGAAAAATTTTCAAACCCCTTTTAAAGGCATCCAGGCCAGATGCCATCACCACATCCTGCAGCAAGGAGTTCCACAGACCAACCACACGCTGAGTAAAGAAATATTTTCTTTTGTCTGTCCTAACTCTCCCAACACTCAATTTGAGTGGATGTCCCCTGGTTCTGGTGTTATGTGAGAGTGTAAAGAGCATCTCTCTATCCACTTTATCCTTCCCATGCATAATTTTGTATGTCTCAATCATGTCCCCCTTCAGGCGGATACTCCTTATCAATCCCCTGCAAACTCTATAGGTCTACTTGGAACTGTGCAAGCTTATTCATAGGTGCAGAACCAAGTAGCCCCATGTAGGATTTTCAGGCCTGGGAGCGGGTGAGGATGTAGAGGAGGCCTGCTCCGCCATCCCTGACTCCTCCCAGTCCTGAACAAACATTTTTTTCATGTAGAAATAATGATAAAAATGATAATAGCAACAATAATCAGAAAGTAACTCTGCAGTCTTTCACTCACCCATCTGCACTGAAATCCCATCTTCAGAGCACTGGACACAATCATAGCAACAAATCTGCTGCCCCTCACGAACAAGCCTATTCTGGCCAGGATGGCACTTCTCAACACATCTGGACTGGGGCACCATCTAAGAATGATCACAGGGAATGGGTGTGTGTGTAGGTATCAACTGGATGGTACAGATTGCTCTAATGTTCATTTTGCTCCATTTAATGACATACCTAGTCCTCTGTTTACATCCATGTGCCCTCAAAGTAACCAGCTATTTTATACCTTTCTCTTATCAACTCTATAACCAGACCACCACTGGGACTCTTTGGACCTGCACCAGCTCTTCAGCTGGCACAAGTCAGAGGAGACAAAGGGCGCCTGTTGGTTGGCTGCAGAAGGGATATCTTCCGGCACAAGTCACTTGTGCCACGTTCCACACCCTCCTTCCTCTGAAACCCGATCTTCCCAAATCTGCCCTAAACCTCCCACCCCTGGCCCCATTCTGCCCACCCTGCTGATTTACCAAGGACCTTCAGAGGATCTTCTCTTTCAATCATGGTGAGAGGGTACTCTTACCATCCAGAGTGGTAGCCTGGAAGCAAGCAGCTGTGAGCACTTCCCAAACAGCTCTTACAATGCTGTAACCGTATTCCACCACCAGGACCCTAGTCCTGGAGGCACACTGGTATGTTAAGATTGGGCCATTAGAGTACCATCCTGTTCATGTCTACTCAGAAGTCATTTCCACGGAATTAAATGGAACGCACTCCATTTTTTCAAAGAATTACAGCCTCAGCCTCCTCTGCAGTCTCCCAATTCTTGATTCAGAAAACACCATCATACTCCCCACCTGCTTGAACCTGGGATTCCACAGGATGGCACTTCCATTCAAGGTGAACTCTCTGCCTGCAGGATCCTGGGGGTCCATCCTGCCAACACTGATGCTCTTGAAGGAGTGATTGGGGAATGTGACTGTGTTGATGATATCCAATGAACTTGCCAGATCTCCCTGCTGGTCGAGAGAAATTTCCTCCCCGGCACTGTTGTTGAAATGGACGTTTCTCAGGAAAGAATTGATCTGGATCAGAAGGTGAGAGGTAGAAAAACAGATAAATAGAAAAACAGATTGTGTGTGTGTGTATGTGTGTGCATGCGCATGCATGTAGACACACATGCCAACCGGACAAAAACAAGTGAATCCAAGTCATATGAACCTTGTTAGCTGCTTGTCAGTTGACTTTGGGGAGAGTCAGTCCAGCTGCTGCTTTTGGAAATGTATCTCACACACCTGCTCAGAACAGGAATTCTTGCTCTCCTAGTTCCGTGAGATGGTATCCAGTGGTGAGCATTTCATCATGAATGAAGTTCAGTGTTTTATATTGAAGCAAAGTTGGGAGGGTTTTCTGTTTTTGGGAGAGTATAAAACAGAACTTTGCTTCCAAGAAGGAATTGCAGAATTGAGCAATTGTAGTATTCTCTTCCCATCAGTTCAGCTTTCTACTTTTTTGCTGACTCGTCACTGATGAAACAGCCTGGGAGGTGTGGTACATGGGGACCTTTCACCTTTCTAGGAAGGCCTTTGTTCAAGGTCTTTGTTGCTGTGCCTGGTCTTTGTTCAATATGATCTGGCCTGGCCCAGGCCATTGTGCCACTCCTCCAGTGTGACTTCTCTAACCTACACACCTACACCCTCCCCCCCAGAAAGCTTTAACGTAGGATAGGTATTGGAAGGATATGTCAATACCTGAGTGCTTGGAGGCGGCATGGCATGTGGCAGGTGTGCCTGGTTCTCCTCTGCTGTGAAGCACAGAAGGTAACTTTTCCCTATTTTGATGCATTTAACTTTTCATTCCCTGCAATCTCTGATATAAACCAATTTTACTGTGCATTTACAGCCTATACCTTGGGTTCCTTCATGCTCGACCCCCTGGTGGGTCCCAAATCACAGTTTGAGAAACACTAGCCCATACCTTGTGTTCATTCATGCTCAGCCCTCTCATGCTCAGTGTTCCCGTTATTTTGCACCATGAGGTGGATGTTTCTCTAGAAGCCCAATCCTATGATTCATTTATGACATAGAGAGGACATCTCGCTTTCAGAAATGCCTTTCCACAGCTCACTGACAACGGCCATCTTAGAAACATTGCCACAAACAGCAGCAGTGGTGGCAGATACTTGTGAAGTCCAATCCTACCTAATTCCCCACATGACCAGTGCAGAGGCCCCAGTGCAGCTCCTGCTTAATCCTGTGAGAGAAGTTCTGACTTTCCCAGGATAAACCTGTGCCTGGTCAAAAGGGCTACTCAGACCTGTGCCAGCTCTATATGTGACACATTTCTGTGAGGATGCAGTTCAGGGGATCAAAGCCAGGAATGGGTCAGGATTTGACGGTTACTGCTGCTGCTGGACCCACCCACTTCCCAGTCCCAACCTGCCATACTCTCTGCACCACTGGTATAAGAGGCACCTTTTAAAATGTGTCCTCATGTTTAGCAGATGGCAAGTAACTATCCCTCATCACCCCAGCATGGCATCTTTTCAGTGGCTGTCGCTGATGCTTTCTCCATGTTTTTTTCTTTCTTTCCAGATTGTGAGCCCTTTGGGGGATGGGGAACCATTCTTTAATTTAGCTGTGTGAGCTGCTCTGTGATTACTTTTTGTTTTTTAAAAAAGGATATAACTATTCTTAATAACAATGATACTTCTGAATAAAGAAGCTTTGGATTGCACTATTGCACTATTGGTTTATCATCAGCTAATGTAGAAATTCATTTATGACTACAAGTACTTTCCACTGCCTTCTGCACATGAATTAGGAAGCAGAAACCAGCCAGTGTTTGTGTCAAAATGCACTTGTGGTTTATTACACTCAAATTGAGAGAGACAGGCAAGATAGTCTGACCTGCCATGGGTGGAGATTCCAGATACTCAATGTAGCTCCATCGCTGATGGCTTTTGGCTTGGATCTTGATGAAAACATGGCACGGAGAGCATGTGTGACAGAATACACAGCATTGTAGATCCTGTAGCTCTGGCCAGTCATTTGCATTTCAAACACAGGTGGTGGGAGGCTCCTCAACTTCTCCTTCCCACTGCACTTTGCAACTCCTCTCACAGAGGACAAGGGAAGAAAACATTTAAATGCCGAAGACCAAAACTGTGGCATGAAAATAAACTTTGATTGGTAAGGGTTGATTGTCTCCAAGAAATCTTCATATCCTGGCATATCATTTGAGTGGAGGGCAAAGGATAAAGTACCATTGAATGTTTTGGGTGTAAACAGAGACAGATGTTCTACAGCTGCGAAATCCCACTGAGCTGTAATGATCCAAACCCTTTCTATTGGCTTTCTTAATTCATTTTCATTGACCATTAGAACTCTTCGGAAAATCTCCATTGATCGTCCATCCCCGTTAAGAAGAATCACATTGCTTTTGCTTAATAACAGAGTAGAATTTATTCTTTCTCTGGTCCAAAGTAGATCATCAGATGGATCCCAGTAACTCTTTAGTGTTGGAATCATTTCTGTAAACTCGACACAAATGTTGTTCTCCAGGAGCCTAGATGTCAAGCTCTGCAGGAAAATTGCCCCAATTTCATCATCTGAAACAATGACACCAATCCATGTCCATCCAAAGTGCTTAAGGAGATGAAGAATCCCATCATGCTGAGAATTTCCAGTTGGAAGCATGTTACGGAGTAAAGGAAACTGAGTTTTGTCACTCAATACATGGTGAAAGGAGTTGTAATTGAACTAAGGAGAAACGACAACAGTATTTTTAGAGAGGTTTTAGAAACCTTCCTCCCCTCCTGAGTTTCAAAATCTTTCTCCCAATCTCTAGCAAGAGGGAATGTGCCCCTCCAGGTTTCTGATTCAGCATCAAATATTGTGAAATCTGAATGTCCTCTAATGCTTTGCTATTGGCAGGAGTATTGAAGGGCTAAGTTCAAAGTATAGAGAAATACATACATATCTCTCAGTACGGAGAAATTTTTATTCTTTCTACATGAAGAGAAATGTTTAACTAAACACAAAAGAGCACACCAACATACACACAACACTTCTGTATTCATAACAGCCCTTCTAAACAGAACAAAACAACAAAAAAAAGAGTTTCTTTTTCTAATGTATGCTGGTGCAAGTACCAGGTTTTTATCTTGGTTCAAGATTTTTTATCTTGGTTGTTTTGGGGGAATGACCTACAAATAAATGCACAAGCTGGACTGCTCCCTTCATTTCCATTAATCAAGTGCAATGTTCATTTAAAGGAAGGAACATACTTGTGGAAGTTTGTAGGTATTTAAGATGCTGGGCATGTGGATTGTATTTTGCAGGGTGAGCCCTCCAATGACGGCCATAAGCTTGTGTTTCTGGCCACAAGGGTAATTATAGCGACACCCTGTGAAAAGGAGATTCAGAGTGCCATAAGCGCTCCCCAATGAATTCGAAACATCTGCAAAGGTGATGCGTCCCAGCGTCTTGTTGGATAAGAGGTTGGCATTCCTGTTGATCTCATTTATGGCAAACTCAAGAGCAAGAGCTTCATGGAATTTCCTGAGGAACATACTGCAATGAGAGTTTCACTTGATTAAGGCACATGCAATGAACTCTTTCTGCTACAGAAACTGTTGGAGTTATGCCATGTAAGAGCAAAACCTGCATACCTCTAAAGGATCACGTTAATGTTTTGAATAATTTTGTTTTCCACATCTTTTTTTTTAATCCTCTAAAATCCTCTCTTTGAAGGCTGTGATGAACTCACCAAATTTGATGTTTTTTGCTGCAAGCTGATGTCAGCTTATCATATAGCACAGACTTTAAACATAGCTACCTAGATAAACAGACACTGCATCTGAATGTGTGTGTTATGTTTAGATAGTCCCTCCATTGAATCCTAATCCACACTGTGATATGGTACATCCCAACCCCAGGATGAACACTTCAGTGATGAATAGAGATTTATTTTGTGTTTGGCCAAGGTAACTGGGGAAGGACTTGAGCTGAGGCAGGAATTGAATTCCTTTGGTTTCTTCTAGCTTCTTCTTATTTTAATTATTTATTTAAAAGATATTTATCCCAACTTTCCTCTGCCGGAGCACATGCCCTATGCAGCTTACAATTTAAGGATAAAATATACACTGTATCAAAACAATAAATAAAACCAGCAAAAAATAAATAAATCCAATTTGAAAAGGGCAAAAACACTCAAGGATCTTCTATGAAAGCACAGGAGGGAGACAAGCCATCACCCAAATGTCAGACGAAAGAAAGAGGTTTTGAACCCTCACTGAAACGCCTTGGGGGGGTAGATCTTAATTCTCCCAGTAGGGGGTTCCTTAATTGTGGCACCACTACTGAGAAGGCTCACCCCTGTGCCACCATCCTCCTAACTTATACCACTATGAGAAATGTAGCAGAAAGTCGGCATGCCACAGAGATCTGGCAGTGGATTGAGATATGGGATTTTTAGCTTCATGAGTGTTGCTGCTCTTTCAGAGCTTGCGCACCCTGCCCTGGTTCTTTGCAGCCAGATTATTAGGCTACAAAAGACGGTGCAGAACAAGTTGGAAGCAAGATGGAACATGGATTAACTGACATGCATGTATCTCATTCCTTCCATAGGAATAAATTCAGGATGGTTGGATTTCTTCTACTCTCAATCCAAATTTAGAAAGATTTATTGCAAACTGAAACTGACAGACATGTTGCGGAACAGGAGGACTTGACTTGAACAGGAATCTAGTCACACACAGAGAAACAGAGAAATGTAACAAAAATGTCAGGAGTAACTGTATAATGACTGTATACCGTAACTGTATATTATCATTATTATTATTATTAACAGTATTTATATACCACTTTTCAACAGAAGTTCACAAAGCGGTTTACAGAGAAAAATCAAATAACTGATATATAAAAAATAATGTTGTTTCTGCATTCAGATATTATCTAGGAGAGGATGGCTGAAATAACTACTTACAGAATGATGAATGACCATTTTGGTCTGGCATTAAAGGGAAGTTCCCTGAGCTCTGCTTGTACGAAAGATGTAAATTCACCAATTTGAATACCTTCTAATGAATTAGTGCCTATAGGGCAGGACTGCGAATCCCTTCGAGGGTCACAATTCATACTGACACTATGAGGCAGTTGCAGTAGCAAAGTTATCAGCAGTAATGGAATCAGCTTGCATATCAGAAAGCCTTGGCCCCAGACATACTGGGCCCCCTTCATTGTGACATATGTGCCCATCATCAGTGCTGTTACAGCCATCAGCATTCTTGAAAGGTGCTATAAAATGGACCTCAAATCTGACAACAGTTACAACTTCCCACTACACAGACCCTGAAATTCCCTTTAGTTACAGCTCTGCCTGTTTTCACTGAAAGTCTCAGACATGTGAATCCCAAATTGCTTTGTACTGGGTCTTTATAACCCACTATAGAAGAGAAGAGTGTGTCACCTTGTGTGTTGTTACAAACTTTGCAAGTGCCTTCTGCTAATCCTTGGCATATTCACTACTTGACCGATTATGAAAATTGCAGGGTTGAGAATTGTTCTTCCCAAAGCACTTGAAGATCTGCCAGGCTAAAGTAAACATGTTGGATGGATCCACAGTCAAAAACTTCTCTGCACTGGGGAGGAAGTAAAGGTCTCCAGTGCATATTGGGTATGGAGCAGAACGTACTGAAAGAATATCAACTAGCACAAACGCTGTGGGTAAAAGGAAATTGTCAGTGACAAGAAGTTCAGATTTTCTCCCAAACCCATAACTTTTTTTCTTTTTCTTGCATATTCTGAAGACATTGTGTGTGTCTGTGTGTGTGTTTTCAATTCCATTTGTCTTCATTATCAGGAGCAGTGATTTTCAACCTTTTTCACCTCACGGCACAGGAGGTGGCGCAAGTCTGAGGAGACCCATAGGGGCCAGCGACCCTTACCCAGGGGTAAAGGGAAAAATTTCACCTTGCCTCTTGTTGAGCTGCTTCTGGCGCCTATCCTGAGCTGGATACAGCACAAGCCTCTTTGCTTGCCTGTTCCAGCACAGGATTGAATTGTGCTTAAGGCACATGTGAAAGGTGGTTGCAGGAGATAAAATCCCACTTGGCAACAAATCAACTGCAGATTAGAATCTTATTGCCAAACTCAGAAAGGAATGTTGTTTTAGTGGATCACATGCTGGAGCTGTTCTGAGAAAATCCACATTCAAATCTCAGCTTAGCCGTGAGGACTTCTGAGTAACCAAAGGCCAGTCAAAATTTGTCACACAAATTTATTTCTCAGGCTTTGTGGGAATAAAAGAGAAGCATGTGTGCTACTCTGGGATCCTTAGGGTCAGATATCAGTACAATAGAAATATAATTTGTGGGGACCCCAAGAGAAGATTTCCATTACCCACCCAGTATCCTCTTTCTAAATATGGATATTGAAAATATAACAGTTATAGTTCACACAGTGTTCTCACAATCATTGAAATAAAATTTTGAAAATTGAGAGCAAAAGGAAGAAACAATTTACATTATGATTACATGAGGTGCTTTGAATCAAGCTAGAAGAATCTAAATTTGTTGTGCTCATTAAGTTATAGCTCATCTTACTTTGTATGGAATAATATGTTTCCCAATATATTCATCATCCCTATTATACAAAGATATAAAACTAATATATTCATGTGTGTGTGCATGCACATTCCAAATAAAAACATGGTAACAGATGTGTGTGTGCACATTCCAAATAAAAAATGGTAACAGATCTACAGGTGGAGCCTATTTATCCGCGTTAGTTCCACATGATTAACAAAAAACCTAAATGCCATAGAGTTACGCAAATTCGCTGCATCCTGACACTTCTGGATGGAAGGAAACTAAGGCAGCTGTTCTCAATTCCCTCCCCTCCACTCCATACTCAGCCCTCCTGTTGCCAGCTGTCCTGGTTCTTTCACAGTTGGAATGGTGAGCTTGCTTGGGAAGCCATGTCCTCTGTGTCCAAGGCAACCTCCCAACAACACTGCAGGTTCTCCTCCTCCTCTTCGCTGCTGCTGCTACTGCAGCCCTCCCTGGCCACCATCATGGAAGCTCTCTGCCCCGGAGCATTCTGGGACTTATAGTCCTTATAGCAGAGGCTCTCTGCTCTCCCTCACATGTCTCTCCAAGGCTTCCCAAGGTTTGCTTGGGAAGGCTTGATAGAGCAGGAGAGCCTACATCATGGGGGGGGGGAATTTGGCCAGCATTCCCTGTGTTTTTTAAAGCAATCCTCTCTCCTCCCACTGGCCTCCTTCTCCTGAGCCCTCCACATTGCCAGCTGCCAGCTTCTTTCACAGGTGGGATGCTGAGCTTTTTAGAGTCCAGCCCTATGAGTTTCTACTCAGAAGTAAGCCCCATTGTAGTCAATGGGGCTTACTCCCAGGAAAGTGTGGAGAGGATTGTAAGCTATATCTCATGCTTTGCTTGGTGGGTAGGCTTGCTTGTGCAAAATCTGGGGGGGGGGATTTGGCAAACACTTCCTGGGATTTTAAAGCAATCCCCTCTGTTGCTACAACACCTGCCCCTGTGTGTGTGTGTGTGTGTGTGTGTGTGTGTGTGTGTGTGTGTGTCAGAGAGAGAGAGAGAGAGAGAGAGAGCTCCACCTTGCTGTGTTCTGGTTACACAGGGCTTTCCGCCCCTCTCTTCAGCCTCTTTGTGGCTCAGGGGCTCCAGGAATGTTACTGTTCCTTGGAAAGGGGAACCTCTTCCATGGCTCCAGGGCTATTCCCTGCCTGGAATAGACCTCCAACATGCAAAATTCCCCTGCAAGATGCCCCTCAAGGTGCAATGGTGCCACTGCATTGGCACATGGGAATATGCCCTGAACTGGGCTGTTTGGATCCTATGGTCTATTGTTGCTGCTAAGATAATTCTATTTAAGAGAACACTGTTTACAAAAGGCTTTGAAAGATGATAAATGTTGGAGTGTTTGCTTCTTTTTTTTCTTGAATTGTACTCCATTGTACTCGATGCAGCATGTGCTGCATTTAATGGTGGGGAAGGGCTAGAACAGGAGCCTGAAGGCCAACCAGAGGTAATTAATAAAAGTTTTATTTACCTCTGGGAAGGGCTTCCAGTTGCCTCTAGGACTCTTAGGACTACTCCATAACTCCCCAATGACAACACAGTTTGCCAACACAACTTCTACTGTATGCTGCAGGGGCATTTTGGCTTGCTCCTTGGGGTAAGGGAATACTTGTTTCCTTGCCCCAGGGGATGCCCCAACAGCTGCCATGGGTCAAATTGAACCTGCATTAGCTCCATATTCCGGGAAGGGGGATAGGTTTTTGTGGGTGCCACTGTTGCCGAACCCACCCCCTTTCTGGATGCAATCTGTCTTCTTCCTCACCCTGTCACCTTCCTGTTCTGCCCAGTCAACCCCATTCCACCCTCCCTTCATTCCTCCTAACCCTTACACAAACTTACCAGTGGCAGCGGGTGTCAAGTCCTTGTTCTTACACAAACCCAGCCACTCATGACTTGAGGCTTTGGCACTGTCATGGTTGCAGCAGCCATAAAACTAAGCTGTTGGAACACTCATTCCAGTGGCATAAATGGCCCTTAGCATTGTGCTGTCAATGTGTTTGAATGCGGCTGGGCAGGTTCAAGTGGGAGGTCGCAAGATGAAAGTAAGATGACAGTAGTGTTATAATGTTCCTGAATCACTGCACTGCACTCTCCTCCCCTTTCAGCAAAAGCAGCCAGGTGGACAAGAAGGAGTTAGTGGTGGCAGGAGGGTATGCACTTACTAACATACCTGCAAGCAAGAAAGGAGGAGACAAAATTGGGATGAAGTTTCAGCTGGCACTTAAACTAGAGGCGGGTGTCAATGCCAATGCTGACAAGACAGCTTTGCAAGGTTTCAGGCAGCAAGTCTGCTTTCTTCACTCCAATCGCATTCACAGCTGTGATTTACTATGTAGTACTGCAGCATTGTCCCATACAAATGTGATCCCTGACTGGGTAAGATCGCCTGTGTGAATCATGTAGTTAGGCCAAAGAAGAAAGTGGCTGAGCAGCAAAAACCACATGAAACAATGGGGCTGAACACAATTTTTAAATGGTGAATATTTCCACAGAAAGTATTTAAAAAAAGAAATGCCATATTTTTAACATATTCTATCACAGCTCTAATTCTACTGCCCTCCATCCCATTAAGACAATTCCTGCCCCATGTCTGGCAAACCAGCATTCAAACCCACAATGTCCTCTTCCCATTAAAGAGCTGCAGCTTAGAAATGGTGAGATTAAGCATTACTCATGTCAAGGTCACTGGATCCAGCTATAAATTCCAGGAGAAGCATCTGTGCTGAGTGTAAATCAGACAGGTCTTAACCATTCCAACCTCTGTAGATTCAAAGTGTACTCCAGAGAAATTGATAACTTCTTGCACCCAGTGGGATGTAATTATTATTATTAATAATAAAAATATAGCACCATCAATGTGCATGGTACTTTACATTTGAAGAGAAGTCCTTGCTCTGAGGAGCTCACAGACACAATAAGAACAAGGGACTTGACTGAGGAAGGGCACCGAGGAAACGTCCTGTTTTGGACATCTTTTTCTCAAATAGTAATTTCATTCCAAACCACTTGGTGAATTATTTCTGAAATGTGGGACACTTTCAAAAGTGGGTTGTATCACAAACATCCTCTGCTCCAAGAGTGAAACCTGAAAGTTCCGCAAGGCAGGCAGAAGCATATTTAATATAGCTAATATAGAGAACAGAGTCTTGGCTTCACAATATTGAAGCAGAAAACCCACAATCATTTGGATTCTGTGAATGTAGTTTTAAGCCCTCCCCATGGCTTTCCAGAGTGCCCCTTGCACATCCTTGCTGCTCAAGCTATAGATGATCGGATTGAGCATTGGTGTGAGAATCCCGTATAGCACAGGCAAAATCTGATCCTTCTGCTGGGAGTATGTGGAGTTGGGATGGATGTAAGTGAAGATGATGGTGCCAAAGTAGATGTTGACCACAGTCAGGTGAGAAGCACAGGTAGAAAAGGCCTTGAGACGCCCTTCCTTGGTGCGGATTCTGACGATGGCCGAAACTATATAGACGTACGACACCCGAGTAACCAGAAATGAACCCATGATCACACCTCCACCCACCACAAAGGTCGCAATTTGATTGGCCTGAGTGTCAGAACAGGAGAGCTGAAACAGGGGTGGGTTGTCACAAAAGAAGTGTCGGATGACATTGTCCCGGCAGAAAGACAAAAGGGACATCATGCCAGAGTGCACACCAGAGTTAGTCAAGCCCAGAATCCAGGCAGATGCTGCCAGCCACACACACGTTTTGGGGTTCATGAATACACCATAGTGCAGTGGGTGGCAAATGGCAGCATACCGGTCATATGCCATCACACCCAGCAGGAGGCATTCAACGCCACCAAAGGAGATGAAGAAATACATTTGGGAGAAGCAACCAGCAAGGGAGATTTGCTTGTCCTGAGAGAGATAACTTATCAGCATCTTGGGAACAGTGGAAGATGTGTACCCAATGTCCACAACAGAGAGATTACCCAGAAAGAAATACATGGGGTTGTGCAGTCTGCTGTCCAAAGCGATGATGAGAAGAATGAGAGTGTTTCCACCTAGGGCCACCAAGTAGCAAAGGAGAAAGAGACCAAAGAGAATGAGTTGGACCTCTGGGTCACTGGAGAGCCCCAGGAGTATAAATTCAGTAACAGCTGTGCCATTCTGCACCATCCGATGTAGGGGCTCCATCTGTGAGGGAATATTAAATGGAATATTTGTCAAAAGGTGGCACATGGAATAGAGGGTTTAGCCACACAAATACAAGCATGAGAACAGTCAAAGCACAACAGCAGTTTTTTTTAATCCCTAGAAAGCATTTGTGCTGCCCCATTCCTTGCTTTCTCTCTCTCTCTCTCTTTCCAGCTTCCTCTTCCTAATGAACTCTCAGAAACTCACAGAATTTATATACCTGTAACTTTTCAAGAAGAAACATCAGCTTTCATAAACTCCAGTTCCCAGGACTATGGGAATATCTGATCCAACCCCATTATAGTGGAATTCGGTGGGGGGTTAGCCTACCTCCGCAGCTGAACTCCATTCCCTGCTAACACTAAAAATGCTTTTCTCCAACCACCACACATTAAGTATTTTTAAGCACATCATCTTCCCTTCTGATTGTAACAGTGTTGTATCAGGGCAGGGGTACATCCAGTGTTACAACCAGAGACAAAATTTGGATGCACAGATCAAGCTAAATATAACACAGAACATTTTTTTCCTCAAGATACACTTTTTGGAAGAGAGTTGCGATTGGATCTCCTAATATTTGTTTTTAAATTTAAAGTTAACAGATTCTAGATTTGTCTGAAATAACAGATTCAGATGAAATAGTGCTTATTCTTTATACTTATTCTATGTCTCCCCCCCTTGGGGCAAATAGCACTTACTCTGCCATGTCCCAGAAAACCCTCTTATCATTGCATTATCAAGGTAAGGAAAATTCCAGTTCTAGAACCATATACTGTATTAAAGGGAGGCTGTGGGGGGCATGCACTGGATCCTATCCCCCTTTTCTGCAGCCTCCCCACCCCCTTTTCTCCCTAAACTTCCACTAGTGAAATTGCTAGTCTGAGAAAACCCACTGAGGAGCAGGAGGCTTACAAAAGTGTCAGGGGATTAAATCTCCTTTTGCCTCTGAAGCCTCCTGATTTGTCCTCCCCCACTGGAAACAGTGTGGCCAGTTTTGGCATGGCTGCACCAGTGGGGGGGGATAAGAATAGAATTGGACTCTAATAATAATAATAATAATAATAATAATAATAATAATAATAATAATAATAATAACAGGTATTTATATACCGCCTTTCTTGGTCTTTATTCAAGACTTTATTCAAGGCTGTTTACATAGGCAGGCTTTATTAAATCCCTTATTAAATAGGGATTTTTACAATTTCAAAGAAGTTTCTTTTTTCAAGAACGACTACATTCAAGGTGTTTCATTCTGATCTGGCTTCACATTCTGGCCTCCATCCTCCCACGCTCAGAGCAGATGGAATTGCTCGACTTCAGCTTGTCAGCTGCTCCAAGGTCACACGGTGCTGGTGGCCTCGAACTGGCGACCTTGTGGTTGTTATCTTCAGGCAGACGGAGGCTCTACCCTCTAGACCAGGGGTGCCCAAACCCCGGCCCTGGGGCCACTTGCGGCCCTTGAGGCCTCTCAATGCGGCCCTCAGGGAGCCTCCAGTCTCCAATGAGCCTCTGGCCCTCCAGAGATTTGTTGGAGCCCGCACTGGCCCGACGCAACTGCTCTCAGCATGAGGGTGACTGTTTGACCTTTCACATGAGCTGTGGGATGAGGGCTTCCTCCACTGCTTGCTGGTTCACATCTGTGATGCAGTAGCGGCAGCAAAGGAAAGGCCAGTGTTGCTTTGTGCAAGGCCTTTTACAGGCCTTGAGCTATTTCAAGAACTTCCATCATTCATATAAGTGTATCTTTAATATAGTCATTTATGTAAACTTATGTAAATTTATTCAAATTTTAAATGTAAATTAATTATTTTTTTCCCTGGCCCCCAACACAGTGTCGGAGAGATGATGTGGCCCTCCTGCCAAAAACTTTGGACACCCCTGCTCTAGACCAGGGGTGTCCAAACTTTTTGGCAGGAGGGCCACATCATTTCTCTGACACTGTGTTGGGGGCTGGGGGGGAAGAATTAATTTACATTTAAAATTTGAATAAATTTACATAAATGAATATATTAAAGATGGACTCATATGAATGAATGAAGGTCTTGCAATAGCTCCAGGCCTTTAAAGTCCTGGCACAAAGCAAGACCACCCTTTCCTTCGCTGCCACTATTGCATCACAGACATGAAACAGCAAGCAGTGGAGGAAGCCCTCATCCCACAGCTCACGCAAGAGGTCAAACAGTTGCCCTCATGCTGAGAGCAGTTGCATCGGGCCAGTGCAGACTCCAACAAATCTCCAGAGGGCCAGAGGCTCATTGGAACCTGGGAGCTCCTTGAGGGCTGCATTGGGAGTCCTCGAGGGCCGCAAGTGGCCCCAGGGCCAGGGTTTGGGCACCCCTGCTCTAGACCAGACCTCCTGCCTGGTGCAGTTTAAACGCATTGCGTTCCCTTTGCAGCACTTTGCCTGGAGACAGGCCAATATAGGCTGGAGTTTCTAGCTTGGTCCAGTTTCTTAAAATACTGGGCCAAAGTGTGCTTCAGGGCTGACCAAAATCCATTGTTAAAGGGGTTATTGACTGACTCGCTGTTGTCTCCTTGCTTAGCTCTATTCAATAAGAATATTAGACAAATGGGTCTCGAGGAAGATCTGCAAGGAGCTGCTACACTTGAGATGTCTATCAGGCTCTTGATAACAAGACTAATAGACATAGAAAAGCAAGAGATTTTGGCTGCAGCACAAAAAAAATGTTCACCCCTAAATTTCCATCTTAACAATACCTTTGGTCTACAACCAAAATAATTGTTCTTTTTAGAGTGCCCCTTTGAATGGAGGGCTTTTACATTAGCCCGATGCAACTGTGCTGCCTTCTAATGACCTACTTGGTAGGTTTAGAAATGCCCCGAAGGAAAAACGATTTTGCAGTTGTGGCCTCAGAGAGGTAGATGCTCTTCCACACATTGTTCTGCATTGTGCTTTTAATCAGGTGCTCAGAGACCAGTATCTCCCCTCATTGTCAGGAAACAAAAAAGGTCTCTCTGAGATCACCTCTTTACAACTTTTGCTGGCAGGTGAATTTGAATTTCTGACCCTTCCAGTTGCTAAATTTCTACATTTGAGCAACTTGAAGCGGGCTAAGTTGATGGTTCTAAGCAACTTGGAGTAACTGTGTAAGCAAACTGGTGTGTTTTAACCCTTATTTACCCAGCACCCCCCAATAAAGACACAGTCAAGGGCATATGGTACAAAGGGCCACTTTATTAACTATTTAAATATACTTCAGATTGCAACAGGGCCTAACAAATAAGTCATGCGGGTTCTACATGGGGGAAACGGAGCTGCCCGTCTACTTCCCCCTATATGGATTTGGGCGACCACACCAGACTCTGGGCAGCGTCAGTACAAGCCTGCCGCTCCCTTCATTGTCACCCTGAAGGGGCAGGGTGGCAGGTTAGCTCAGGCCACCCGAGCGAACCCGCGATGCGCCTTTACCACCAGGCCGAGGTTCATCCAGCCTGCGTCACCCAGCCGGGAATGCCAGCATGACGAAGCGTGGAGTCCACCGGCCCTTGCCACCCTGCGGTGTACACCGATATGACCTTACCTACCCAAAACCCACACGACACCTGCCTAAAGTGACCAAGAAGACCTATGGAAAAACCCCTTTCCGTCCCTAACTCCACAGTCCGGGGTAGGCAAAAAACCACCAACCGATGTGCCAATTAGGCTGATGGCAAAAATTCCTACCCGGCCCCAGAAGGCGACCAGCTAGTCTCGGACTGCCAGAGGGTGGGCGGGTGGGTGACTGCTGCCTGGTCCCAACTGCGCGGGCTTCTCCGAGCAGCCTGCACGTGGCCCCAGACCAATTAGCCCCCAGCCAATCAGCTGTGAGGCTGGCCCGTCTTGTGTCTCGTTAGGGGGCAGGGTAAACGCTGGTGGCGCGCTAATACACATGCCACCAGAATTCTTATCTCTCTTTTAATATATACCATCATACATGACTGTTTGGAGATATTAGTTGTAAAACTATATGCCTAATAAAGGTTTGTTGTATGTTGTAATAGAATTGGACTCTAAATGGTGCCATTTAAATGAAATGAATTATTACACTCCACAGAACTTGACAGAGATACATACTGTAACAAGTAAACAATGCTTACACATTCAAGATGACTTCGGGCCACATCCTATTCAATTTTTCAGTGCCGGTGCAGCTGTACCAATGGGGCATGCACTGCATCCTGTGATGGGGAGGCAGTCACAGAGGCCTCCTCAATGTATGGGAACATTCGTTCCTTTACCTCAGAGCTGCATTGTGGCAGCACCGGTGCTGGAAAGTTAGATTGGATTGGACCCACAGAGATTTGTTTTCTGCCTCTGGTAGCCCAAGCCTAGGCAAGTCTACTCAGGAGTAAGTCTCATTCTAGTTGATGGGGCTTACTCCCAGGAATGTGTGGATTGAACTGCAGCCTGAAATATGGGTTTGGGGACTTGTAATGGCTATTGATAGATATATTTTTCATGAATGTATCTGAACTTAAGCTAGTGGCTGTCTCCACTGAATTTGGTAAATTCATTATAAGAACCTGACACCATGCTACTAATTCTTCTCCTCCTAGCCTCTTCCCCACAAATAATTAACTGCATGTGGCATATCTGTCAGAGGAAAATGATGCATCACTTGCCTCAAACACAGCATTGTCCAAGAGGGGAACACCAACTTCTCCCTTTTCCTCCAACGTGTAAACCTGGCCCATGCTTCTCCTTTGAAGAAATCACAACTGGGATGATGCCATTTGTAGTGGAGAATTTTGGGGTGAGAAAAGGATTCTTATCTCTTCCTTATCCATTGGTTTTCCCCTGAAACTTCCCCTACCAGTCACGTTTCTTCAGCCTAAGTGCTAAGCTCTTGTTTCCTCACTGGATTGTCAATTATGTAGTGAGGAGATGGACGGGACGGGAGAGGACGGGACGATGACCTTGTGAGCTGCTCCACCACATTCTTATATTATACATCCCGTTTCTGGGCAAGGTAATTGAGCGGGTGGTGGCGTCCCAACTCCAGAGGGTCTTGGATGAAGCGGATTATCTGGATCCTTTTCAGTCTGGCTTCAGGCCGGGCTTTGGGACGGAAACCACCTTGGTCGCCTTGGTGGATGACCTACGCCGGGGACTGGACAGGGGGAGTGCGTCCCTGTTGGTCCTGCTGGACCTCTCAGCGGCTTTCGATACCATCGACCATGGTATCCTTCTAGGCCGATTGGCCGAGTTGGGAGCTGGAGGCACTGTTTTGCGGTGGTTCCGCTCCTACTTGGAGGGTCGGTCCCAGATGGTGGTGCTGGGGGATGCCTGTTCGACACCCTGGCCCTTGAGATGCGGGGTGCCACAGGGCTCAATTCTGTCCCCCATGCTATTTAACATCTACATGAAACCGCTGGGAGAGGTCATCCGGGGGTTTGGAGTGGGGTGCCATCAATATGCTGATGACACCCAGCTCTATCTCTCCTTTCCTCCAGACTCCAGGATGGCGGTTGAGGACCTGGAGCGCTGTCTGGAGGCAGTGAGGATCTGGATGGGGGCTAACAAGCTGAAATTAAATCCGGATAAGACAGAGGCTCTCCTGGTTAGGAAATCCTCGATGCAGGTGCTGGACTATTGGCTTGCGCTGAATGGGGTTGCACTCCCTCTGAAGGAGCAGGTCCGCAGCTTGGGGGTCCACCTGGACTCGCAGCTGCTCCTGGATTCCCAGGTGGCGGCTGTGGCAAGGGGGGCCTTCGCTCAGCTTCGGCTGGTGCGCCAGCTGCGGCCGTACTTGGATCGTGCAGACCTGGCCACGGTGATCCATGCCTCGGTGACATCGAGATTAGATTACTGTAACGCGCTCTATGTGGGGCTGCCCTTGAAGACGGTTCGGAAACTGCAACTAGTGCAGAATGCGGCAGCCCGTGTGGTTACTGGAGGTAGGCGGTTCGACCCTGTCACTCCGCTTCTCCAGCGGCTGCACTGGCTGCCCATTCGTTTCCGGGCCCAATTCAAGGTGCTGGTATTGACCTTTAAAGCCCTATACTGCTCTGGACCAGGGTATCTTAGAGATCGCCTGCTCCTGTACAATCCGGCTCGCCCTCTCAGGTCATCAGAGAAGGCCTTTTTACAAGTGCCGCCGCCTAGGGAGGTACGTGGGGCGGCTGCAAGAAATAGGGCCTTCTCAGTAGTGGCACCAACGCTATGGAACTCCCTTCCCCTTGACTTAAGAATGGCTCCCTCTCTTGGGACCTTTCGGCAAGGCCTGAAGACCCTTCTGTTTAAGCAGGCCTTCTGAGTTCTTGGCCTTTTAACATCTTTTTAACATCTTTTAATATTTTTTTTTACAGGCCTGATTCTTTTATGACTTGCTGCTGCTCTATGCTCTTTTTACTTATTTTTACTCTGACTGCTGTTTTTAGTATGTGTTAATATGTTATTATTTGTTTTTTAAATTGTTTTTAATATGTTGTAAGCCGCCTTGAGTCCCTTCGGGGAGAAAGGCGGGGTAGAAATAAAGTTATTATTATTATTATTATTATTATTATATTGCCCAAAGTTCTTCAGTTTAGTGTGATGGGAAAAGAGCTTGCATGCAGCTGCAATTATATTTTAAAACTCATCTCTGTTAATATAAGATTAAACTGTGGAGTGTGATTTGAACTGGTGACTGTGAGGTGTGATGGCTCACACATGCAAGCTTCGCTGCAGCCATCAAGCGGGGAACATACATGTGTCTACTAGTTGTTGGACTGAGGAAAATAACTGGTTTCAGATCAAAATGCAAATTTTTATGAGTTTTCATTGAAATTAGCTGCTAACATCACTTGTTTCATCTTTACTAATGCAATACATCTCCGAATGTCTTCCTGAGGACAGTGAAGTCAACAAATATTTAATCATTTCATGTGCTTAAAGATCTGGTCATAACTGATGACGGAAGGCCGGAAATTAATAATGATAATGATAGAATCTTGACTAGAGCCTGAATTGTAACCTATAATGATCTAGCTAGATCCTGAATTGTAAGCCCAGCATAGGTTGCAATAAAGTAATAAAATAATGAGGATGTTGTTCATCACACATGGTATTTCAATTATAACCTTACCTGCTCAGTATTGATCTTTTAGTTTTATGCAGTAAGTAAGCCATTCTGAAGCTCCATCCTGGAATATATCTCAATAAAAAAGAAATCCTCTTAAATTGCCAAGAGCAAGCTCACCAATACTTCTCCCTCTGGCTTCTTCAAGCCACAGCTCCAAATCGTACAGTACACAGACCAGGCTAGGCAAATATGCCAGTGTGATATGCCCAGGGGAATGATTGCTACATACTATTTTGATTCTTACAGATAACATTATTTATTCCTTTTGGGAATTCAAGAAAGAGTATTTGGTAGAGGTAGTTTAGCACAAGATACACAACATTTGAGGTATAGAGGAACATTCATAATTATTTTCTTGGATATATTGCAAGTCACAGGATGATAAACATAACCTTAAAATGCCACACTCTGAAGTCATCATAACATACATTGAATCAGGACCAGGTAATTAACATTCCCTCTCTGATAGCTGAAAACATCTATTTAAAAAAAAAAAAGGCAACTATGAAGTGTCCATCTCTTGTGCTTCCCTTATAACTCCTTGCTATTAAAAAAGGAGCAAGTGAGGAAATTGTAGCTCTGTAACTTTGCGCAATGAAAGTGCATTCTGGATGCATTTGTATGTCTTTCACACTAGTAGGCACACACAGGCATATATAAATATGAAACACATAATGTTCAGAGAGATGGTGCTGAAGCAACAGAATATACATAGAGTGGCAATTACCTGACATATGGCAAGCATTTCCTCCTCACTAGAGGATGATATTTATGCTCAGATGGTCATTTAATCACAAATCTGCACCATACATTAAAATGAAATATGGGCAAGATAGAAATTCTCCTTATGCTGTGGACAATGACATTACGTTGACTAGTTCTTGATGAGGTTGAGTTCCACAGGAAGGACTAGGTGCACAAATTGGTAATGCTCCTGGAGCCCACCTTAATCCTGGATAAGCAGGTGTGGGCCATGGTTGGTCTTCTAGCTACACTTGTTCCTGTCCCAGACAGACCTTGCCACATGGTTCAATCCAAACTAGCATCAGGCCAGCGCACGCCATTTATGGCGGTGGAAAGGTTTTCTGCTACTGTAAAATGGCGGATGGCTGTGAGCTGTGTGCACTACGAATGGCAATTTTTCCAAGTGCTGTTGCAAGAGGTGGCAGCACTAGAAGGAAATCACCAGATTCAGTTGTACCTGCTGGTACAGGTAAGCATCTGGTGGGAGTGGGGGGAGGAAAACGGGAAACAGGGTGGGCGAATTAGGAGCATTTTGGGGCAGGCGGGGGTATGACAGGAGCAGCTCCCCCAATAACCTAACCCCTGTTATGTTCCTGACATGCCCCTTTAGATAAACAACTTGTGAAGATGAGAGGAACATTGAAGGCCCTCCCTAACTTTTGCAAACTCATACCTAGGTCAAACAAAAATCACCGGGAGATTTTCCATCAATCTTTATTATGTTTTTTTAGCAGAGGCCTTTACAAATGTATTAGTGTTTCAACAATTAGTACACATAGAGTTGAGCACATATTTTGTACCTAGGTCAGAAGCAGAAGGAAACCAACAGGTGACCAATAAGACCTTATTCCAAGTTGCACAACAGCCACCTCCTACCCTGCGCTGGATACAGCACAGGCTAGTCAACCTTCCTGTTCCAATGCAGGATATGGTTGGGCTACCCATTGATTGTGTGTCACATCAGACCTTCTCAAGACAATGATCCCATACTTATAACCTGTCTTTCCCAAGCGCTCTCCAAAAGGCCCCCTGCACTTCCTTGTTTATAAAGCTGTAGATCAAGGGGTTTAGCAGGGGAGTAATGATGGCATACAACACAGAAACCAGGCGATCTTCTTCCAAGGAATGGTTTGAGGATGGACGCATATAGGTGTAAATGATGGTGCCATAGAAGGTGCTCACCACTGTGAGGTGGGAAGCACAGGTAGAGAATGGCTTGATCCTACCACGGGTCATGTGGATTTTGAGCACTGCAGAGACAATGAGGGTGTAGGAAAGAAGAGTCAGGGAGAAAGGCACAATAATGACCCCCACAGAGATAGTGAAGTTCATCAACTTGACAAGAAATACATCAGAGCAAGAAAGGTGCAGAATAGGAGGAATGTCACAGAAGAAATGGTCAATTTCATTGGAGTGGCAGAAATCTAGGGAAAAGATTAATGCTGTGTTGACAACAGAATTGATGTTGCCAATAATCCACAAAACCGCCAGCAAAATGCCACGGATGGGCTGTCTCATGAGCAGGGTATAGTGCAGAGGGTGACAGATGGCTGCATAGCGGTCATAAGCCATGGCTGAGAGAAGTACACATTCTGTGCCTCCCAAAGTGACAAAGAAATACATTTGGAGAGCACATCCTATGAAGGAGATGGATTTGTCCCCTGATAAGAGGTCCCACTGTGTCCTTGGAACTGTGGTAGATGTGTAACAGATCTCTACAAAAGAGAGATTCCCCAAGAGGAAGTACATGGGGGTTTTGAGGCGTTGGTCAACTCTGATCAATATAATGATGACTAGATTCCCTGCCAAAGTCAACAGGTAGACTAACAGGCCTATAGCAAAGAGAAGACTCTTGTTCTTTGGATCAATAGAGAATCCCTTGAGGACAAATCCTGTGACATCTGTATTCCTTTCAGATTGATGGAGTCCATCTTCAGCCAAGATACTGTAACATGCTAGGCAGGAGACAGCATCACACTTTATACTGTTAATGCTGGAAATTTCAAAAAGATGTTTAAAAAATAAGATATTTATTTGCTCCTGCTTTGGAAATGTAACAGAGTTGAACCACAGGGATTCTAGAGGAAAGATGAAAATGATACAATATTTTTATTAATTTAAAATATTTATACCCCGCCTTTCATCTGCCGGAGCAAATGTCCAGGGCAGATATTGTGATCCATCTTTCCAAGATGGTCGTTCAGGTGAAATTCTTTTTCAGCCAGACAGCCTCACTGAGGGTGAGAATTCTGTCTTTACAGAAAAAGACCTTGAACTTCTAAATATAGAAGTAAATTAAGATGATCACAAAAACTCAAAATTTTCCCATCAGATAAAAGTATATCAGTTCTGCTTAAACCAGAAAAGCTCTCAGCACAGTACAAATTTCAACAGTTACCTTAGATAAACTGCACATGCAACACAAAATGTTTTTTAAAACTACAGCTGCAATCCATTGCACACTTTCCAGACAGTAAGCCCCATTGTAGACCAGAGGACTTACTTTGGAGTAGACAAGTAAAGGGTTGTGCTGTAAGTATGCTTGCTAGAGATACAGGAAGCATCAAAACAAATTAAATGTCAGAAAGCAATGATAGAATTTCGTCTTCTCTGGCAAACATAGCTGCAAACCTTATCTGACTGACTGAATCCTGATATTGTTTGTTCCCTGACAATGAAAACAGAGCGTAGGCATACTAAGAGGACTCTCCCCCCCCCCCCATTCTTCTCAGGCAAGTTCTCAAAAACTCTTTCCCTTCCAGGCTCCCAGGACAAAGGCACCTCCCACAAGAAATGTGACTGGGGTACACACAGGGATATGGGAGAGGAGTGGCCACTGGACAATTGTATAGGAGGCATATGTATCATGAGGCATATATAAGGCGTAGAAGTAACCCCTCCCCCCCATATTGGCAGTAGGTGAGCAGCACATTGCCAGATAAATTGCATAGCAGGAGAAAAGGATTGGAATAGAGGAGGGTATGTCTTCAAAGAATGCCTGTGGGTGAATCCTCTTTCATGAGGATTTCCATGCACCTTGGCATGCACCCCCGTCCCCCTCCTGTTGGGCCCATTTTAATCCCTCTGTCCAACCTGCACATGCTGGATCTTGTCTGATCTCAGAAGCTGGCAGGGTCAGGCCTGGTTGGTTCTTGGATGGGAGACCACCTGGGAATATCAGGTGCTGTGGCTTGCTGCAGGGCCGCTCCAGGCCGGCTCTCTTTGTTCCTTTGGGGCCCTGGCCTCGGGTGGGCGGGCCCCGGGTAGCAAGGTGGGTTGCTGGTGGGGCCTGTGGCCCGGGCGCTGATGGAGGGGGCTGCCCCCCGGGACCTATAGGGGCCGCCATCTTGGGGAGGGCCTAAATCTTATGACCCTCTGTTTTACCCCTGCTGTGCATGCGCGGGGCCAGCGCCATCTTGGGATGGTCTCAGCCTTCGCGCATGCGCAAATCGGCGCCGACGTGCTGGGCCGGTGCCATCTTGGGAGGGCTAGCCTTCGCGCATGCGCAAAGCGAGGCCTGGCGCCATCGTGGGGGTTTTTTATTTTGCCCGCATCAGCGCGGGCGCCATGTTGGGACGGTTGCGCCCTCTGCGCCGGTTTCGCGCATGCGCGGCCGGCGCCATGTTGGGAGTGCCTGCCCTCGGCCTCCCCTCGCCACCATATTGGGTGGGTTGTTCCCCCCTTGCCGCGTGGTATCGGCAGCCTGGCTGGCCCCCGCAGGACCGCTTGAAGTTGCGCAATCAGCGCCGGGGGGGCTGGGCCCCCCTCCTTTGCCGCGTGAGCGGGGGAGGTGGTGGCCGCCCCCAGGGCATGGCCCGGGCGCCATGTTGGGAGGGCTGGCATGCGGCCTCCCCTTGCCGCCATTTTGGGAGGGTTTTTCCCCTCCTTGCCGGGCGCTTGCTGTGGCCGGGCAGGGCCCCGACCTGGCCGGCTGTCGCGGCGCGATTGGCGCTTGCCCCCCCGCCACGCGCTTGCGGGGGTGACGGGGAGGCTTTTGCCATGTGCCACGGGCTTGCGGCGGACGGATCGGGCCACGCCGTATCGACGGCCACGGTGCAGTCAGCACCGCTGGTGGGCTGCGCGCTGGGCAGGGGTCGTGGGGGTGGCGGCCCCCCCGGGGTTTTGGGGCAGTCGCCATGTTGGGAGGGTCGGCCTTCGGCCTCCCCTCGCCACCATCTTGGGAGGGTTTCCCTCCCTGCAGGTCGGGCTGGGCCCCTGCTGGACTGCTGGTCACGGCGCAATGAGTGCCTGTGGGGGGGCGGGTCCCTGGCAGCACGCTCGGCAGGGGTGGCTGAGGGGCGGTCCCACCCCCGCGGGGTGTCAGCAGGGGTGCCTCGGACCCCGTGCCCGTTTGGCCGTCGGTGGTGGTGCGGGGGCGTCGGGGTAGGCTGGACCCCCGCCTAGGTGCACCAGATGCAGGATCCTCATTCACACCCCCCACAGGCAAAATGGGCCAGTCTTTTCCCCTCTGGTCGTTCAGCTCCCCCCCTTTTTCGGCACTGCCTGAGGGTGGGGTGCGGCTGGAGGTCGGGCGAAAGGGGGGTCTCGGCCTTCCTCACCCCATTGAGATTTGATTGCAGTGCTGGTGCAATCACTGCTCATGTGGGTTATGCGGGCGAGTGTATCGGGCACTAATTGCTTGTTTCATCGCTTCCGTTCCAGGTTAGCCTTGTTCCTTGCTCAATCTCTCTTCATCATGCGTAGGTCTCAGCGTAGAGCCAACCGCAAGGTGGCCGCTGCCGCATTGCCGGCCGGGAGCACGGGGGCTTCTCTGGCGGGGCAGGTCGTTCCCACGCCAGATCTGGTTAACATAGCTGCACAGGTCATGGCGGTACAAGGGGAGATGGTGCCTTCATCAGGTACTCCCCGAGTGGGGGGCAATGCTCCGCCTGAGAAGCGGGTGTGCTCCTCCCTGTCTGATGTCCTGCAAGGGATTTTGGACAGGCTCACAGCCTTGGAAGGTTGCAGGCCGGCAACAGCGGCAACACCAGCAGCAATTGAGAGGCCTGCTTTGGGCCACGCTTTGACACCGGCGAGAGAAGCTCCAGCGGCCTCTGCAGACAGCAATGCAGCAGAGGCCCCCTACACGTATGTGGCAGTTCCCAGCCCCGACACGGGGACCCAGGCCGGCATGGGTGAGTATGAAGGGAGAGGCTTGGCGGGAATTGCGGGAGTCTGGGGAGGTTGCGCTTTTCCGCACAACCAGCGGGGGTGCCCAGGGTCTACAATTGATGGCCCGGAAGGGCAACCAGGTTTGCCTCAGCCTGCACCCGTCTTGGCTGTGGCGGAGACTACGCAGCCCCACTGCTTGGCAGTATCTACGTCAGGCCCTGCGCAAGCGCAGAATGGCGCCCAGGGAGCTGGGGCACAGCTGGCGGTGGGGGTTACAGCGACAGGTGAGCTCCCGGCAGGGCAGGGTGAGGCTTATCCAGCTTTGCAGCCAGCCAGCGCAGCACAGGCCTGGCAGGCTGGGACGCCGGTGCAGAGTGGGGCAGGGCCGGCAGCGGGTACATGGCCACTATCGGCCCCTGCTTCCAAGGCGGTCACTCAAGGGGCTCCCCCCCTTTCCCCTATGCCTTACGGGGAGGAGGCGCTTCCACTGGGGGATCATTTAGCCCCGGCGATTAAGGAGAAGATTTGGAAGGGTGAGTACGTGGACCTTTTCAGCCTTCTCCACAGAGAGTCAGAGCCTGAGGGCAGGCCAGGGGAGTGCAGTAGAGAGCATCAGACAGTTTGTAAGCCTAAAATCGACCGGAACTGGACTAATTGGCTGACAGGGTTTACCATATACATGGGGGTAGTACTGCAGAGAGACCCATCCAGAGGCCCAGCGCTGGTAAAGTACCTGGACATGATTCACAGAGCCTTTAGGGGATATTCTGGTTCAGGTTGGCTGGCGTATGATGAGCAGTTTCGCATGCGCTTGGGAAATAATCCGCAGCTTTCTTGGGAAAGGACGAACTCAGAGTTGTGGATGCAGCTTGTGATGGCGGGAGGTACTGCAGGGGGCGAGCGCTCGGACAGCGGCCACCTGATTGCCAAGAACATCAATGCGCGCCCGACTGGGCTGCCACAGGTGGTAGCGCCGGGCCGGCGGGTTCAACCCCCACGGGCTTGCTATGAATATGCTTCGGCAGGGTACTGCTCTAGGTCAGGCTGTACCTTCCAGCACAACTGTGGTCTGTGCGGCGCAGGCCACCCCATCACCTCCTGCCCGAGGGGTTATCGCGACAGAAGACCTAGGCGTCGCGGCTCAGGTCAGAAGAAGGGAGGCGGTGCAGGTGACACGCCTGCTCCCAAAGGGGCCAAGTCCGATTAGGCTACCGGTTTTGGCCGAGCTGCTGCGCGACTACCCTGATCACGCTGCGGCAGAATTCCTGTGGGAAGGTTTCAATCAGGGTTTCCGGATACACTCACCACATCCCAAGGGTGTGAGCTTGGCTCAAAACTTGAGGTCAGTCAAGGGCATGGAGGACATAGTCCAGAGGAAGATTGCCAAGGAGGTGGGTTTGGGGTGAGTGCTGGGCCCTTTTCCTGCTCCCCCTTTGCCTGACCTTCGGGTTTCTCCGTTGGGGGTGGTGCCTAAGAAGGCTCCAGGGGAATACCGCCTCATTCACCATCTGTCCTACCCCAAAGGGACGTTGGTGAATGACGGAATTTCCGACCAGTACTGCACGGTCTACTACACGTCTATCGACCAGGCTGTACGCATATTGAGGCGCTGCGGCCCAGGTGCGTTTATGGCTAAATGTGATATCGAGTCCGCTTTCTGCCTGCTTCCGGTGCATCCTGCAGATTTCTGCTTGCTGGGCTTTGCCTTCCAGGGCCAATTTTATCTGGATCGGGCACTCCCAATGGGGTGTTCACTGAGTTGTGCCACTTTCGAGCGTTTTAGTACAATGCTGGAATGGGCCCTACGGAAGCGGTGCGGAGCGCAAACTACTGCGCACTATCTCGATGACTTTATTTTTATGGGTCCAGCTGGCACAGGTCAGTGCCAGAGATTGCTCACCACTTTCGAGGCACTGGCACGCGATTTAGGGTTACCGCTGGCTCAGGATAAGACAGAGGGCCCCTCTCCCCGCATGACCTTTTTGGGAATCGAGCTTGACTCAGTGGCGGTGGCAAGCAGGCTACCGAGCGACAAGCTGGCAGCACTAGTGTCCCGATTGCAGGCTGTGATACAGGCTAAGAAGATTACGCTGCGGGAATTGCAGGCGCTGGTAGGGCACCTGAATTTTGCTTGCAGGGTGGTCGCGCCAGGGAGGGCTTTCCTGCGTAGATTGTGCGAGGCCATGGCGGGGTTGCGCTCGCCACATCACAGGGTCCGGGTCACAGAGGCCATGCGGGAAGACATGGTGGTCTGGCTTCGTTTCCTGGAGGAATTCAATGGGGTGTCGTTCTGGCGTTCTGAGCAGCTGCTCAAGGCTGACTTGCAGGTGCACTCAGACGCAGCGGGAGGTTTTGGTTTTGGCATCTTTTTCCGCAGACGATGGTGCACGGCACCGTGGCCGCAGAGCTGGGCGCAGGGTGGCATCACGGCTGACCTTACTTTCCTGGAGCTTTTCCCGATAGTGGTGGCAGAGCACATCTGGGCCGGTGAGTTCCAGAACGCCTCGGTGCGATTCTGGTGTGATAACCAGGCAGTGGTGGCCGTAGTGAACTTGATGTCTTCTAAATCCCCCAGGGTCATGAGGCTTGTGCGGCAGTTCATTCTGCAATGCCTGCGCATCAATGCTCTTTTTGTAGCGCAACACATTCCAGGGGTTGAGAATTGCATCGCGGATGCTTTGTCTCGATTTCAGGAGGACCGATTTCGGGAACTTGCCCCTGGGGCAGCGCCATCCCCGGACCACATGCCTCCTTGGCTCTGGGACCTTGGCTTACAGAAGTAAACGAGGTCATATGTGCCTCACTGGTGCCCAGCACGCAGAGGGGCTACTCACGGAAGGTAACGGAGTTTGCTGAATTTAGATGGGCGGCCAGGTTGCCCATCCAGTGGCCGGCGCCAGTTGAGCACTTGCTGCTTTTCCTTCTCCACCTGCAGCGGTCCGGAAGGGCAGTTAGCTCCCTACCGGGCTTCATGTCTGCCATAGCATTTGTTTCAAAAGCAGGGGACTACCCCGATTTCACTCAGGACTTCAGAGTACGGAGGATGTTAGAAGGCTTCGCTAGGAAAACACCCCCTGTCCGGGACCAAAGGCGCCCCATCATGCCAGAATTGCTTGGGGGTATCGCGGGGACCTTCTCAACCCTTTGTTCATCACCATGTGAGGTTCAGCTTTTCAGGGCCGCATTGCTTACAGCTTTCTTTGGCGCGTTTCGTCCCAGCGAGTTCCTTGCAAAAAGCAAGACCGATCAATCTGCGCGGGCCCTCCGGAGGGCGGACCTAACCTGGGTGCCCGGAGGAGTCTTAATTTACCTGAGATGGTCTAAGACAGACCAAAGAGGCATCGGTTGCTCGGTAACCCTTAAGGAGGTGGTAGGAATGCCATTGTGCCCAGTGGCGGCGTTAAGGGAGTACATGGCTCTCTCGGGGGAATGCTCAGGGGCTCTCTTCCAGCATGAGGATGGTTCTCCCCTCACACTGTTCCAGTTTCGAGCAATTTTCTCACGGGCGCTGGGGGCTTTAGGGTTGCAGCCTAGAGAGTTTGGCCTACACTCCCTCTGCATTGGCGCAGCCTCGGCAGCAGCTGCGTTAGGGCTGTCAGGGGAAGACATACAAAAGATCGGTCGTTGGCGTTCATCAACCTACAGGCGCTACATGCGCAAGTGACGCGTGTAGCGTCCGGGCATACCCCAACTGTGGGGGGAGCAGCGTGAAGTCAATACCTTGCAATAACATCTCTGTTTTCATCTTGCAGGACGCAAGGATAGCCCCATATGCGTGTTAATCTGCGGCCACTCCATTATCTTTTGGGCCCGAAAGAGGGCGGCTGCTACTCCCCTCGGAGCGAATCTGGGTCTCAGCCCGGCAGTGCAGGTGTCGTGGTTAGCCATGAGGGGCATGAGATGGGGCCAGCTGCTGCCCGCGTTGATGGAGTTCTTGAATGTGAACCCCCCCCCCCCACCGGACATTTTGGTGCTCCACCTGGGCGAAAATGACCTTTGCAGGATGTCTGGTCTGGCTCTGATGAACAGAGTTCAGCAGGACATCACCACCATTATGGGTTGGCTACCAGAGACCACTTTGGTTTGGTCTGATTTCTTGCAGCGTCGTGTGTGGAGGGGGGCTTTCTGCTGCGCTAAGTTTGAGAGGATGCGCAAGAAAGTTACCAGGAGCATTGGCAATTTGGTGTCTCGCGCTGGTGGCAGGGTGGTCCTGCATCCTGCAATTGTGTTCTCGCTGCCTGACATGTATAGGGGCAACGGTGTTCATTTGTCAGAAGGAGGCGCAGACATCTTTCTTAAGGACCTGCAGGGCGGCCTTAAGTCGCTTCTGCCCCTGTTTGGGAGCGGGGGGGTCAAGCACTAGGCTGACCCCTCCTTGTGGCAGGTGGTGCAGGTTTGGAGGCGTGAATGGGACTCTGGCATGCACCTTCAGGCCGCTCAGGCAGGGCAGAACCCTATTTCAGTCCTCAGTGGCTTGGCGGCACGAGGACTTGGACGGGGCCCTGGCCGGGATCGCAGGTCCCACCTCAGAGGCTCAGTGGCTCGAGGTGGCGCAGGCTGCGGTCCAGCTGCCTTCCCCTTAAGGGATAGACATGGACGAGACGCGCTGTCCCAGCAGCGGGGCGCGACTCAGAGTCGGGTGCATGCCTGCCTGGGGGCAGAGGTTTCTGGTACCGCCCAGAGGTCCCCTCCCCGCACCACAAGGGGCTTTCGCTGCCTCGGATACTGCAGGTCTCAGCCTCTGCTCCTCTTGTTTATGTTAAATAAAGTGGCCCTTTCTTCCATATCTGTTGTCTCAAGTGTTCATTGGACAGTGCGGAAACAATCACGATCTCCCCCTTTAAGGAGGTGATCGAAGTTTGTTATGCCTGACCAGGACACGAGAGCCCCTCCCCAAGGGGGAGGTGTAGGGGGCTGGGTTGGGGCAGCTACGGTGGTCCTTTAAAAGGGGACGAGACCCAGCCCTCTTCCTCTTTGTGCACGTGGGCACTGTGGGAATACCCACCCGCCCGCCCTAGAGACAGTCTGAGTTTAACTGGTCGCTGTTTGGGGCCGGGTAGGAATTTTTTGCTGCCTGCCAAGATTGGCCAATGAGCAGGCAGTTTTTTCGCCTACCCCAGACTGTTAAGGGCTAGGGGTTACACCCCCCTGTTTACAAACTGCCATCGGTCACTTTAAGAGGGCAGGTGGTGCGAGTTTGGAGGCGTGAATGGGACTCTGGCATGCACCTTCAGGCGGCTCAGGCAGGGCAGAACCCTATTTCAGTCCTCAGTGGCTTGGCGGCACGAGGACTTGGACAGGGCCCTGGCCGGGATCGCAGGTCCCACCTCAGAGGCTCAGCGGCTCGAGGTGGCGCAGGCTGCGGTCCAGCTGCCTTCCCCTTAAGGGATAGACATGGACGAGACGCGCCGTCCCAGCAGCGGGGCGCAACTCAGAGTCGGGTGCATGCCCGCCTGGGGGCAGAGGTTTCTGGTACTGCCCAGAGGTCCGCTCCCCGCACCACAAGGGGCTTTCGCTGCCTCGGATACTGCAGGTCTCAGCCTCTGCTCCTCTTGTTTATGTTCAATAAAGTGGCCCTTTCTTCCATATCTGTTGTCTCGAGTGTTCATTGGACAGTGCGGAAACAAAAGTGTACTAGTGCATTCAAAAGAACGGACCATGCCACTAGTCTTCAAAACTAAGGCAATACATGCTTTCCCCAATGAATCAGAAAGTGCCCAACACAGTATCGGGGGATGGACAAGGTTGCCATGGGGGCGATTTCTGTGTAAAGTTTGGCTCCAGGGCATCCAGCAGCCTGGCAGCAGCACTGACTGTAGTGACCGAAGCGGAGAAACTGTAGTCCCAGTGTGTATCCCCCTCATTTACAGCAATAGCATACTTTGGAATACACACACACACACACACACACACACACACACACACACTTGAAGCCTATGTGTCTGCCTGAATGTAGCCTTTCAACAGCCTCTGTAAAAAAGAAGCAGAAAGCATTTGTTTCAAGGATGGTCAATAGTTCCACTAAGAGGTGCCTACTCTGTGTTCCTTTTGCCTTCTTTGCGCTTCCTCCTCTTGAAACCTGCCTTGCCTGTTTCGTTCTTGCATGCCCTTAGCTTTGTCCTCAGTCCTGGTAGACCACTCATGACAAGATCTGGCTGTTGACAAAGAAATCTCATAAGGTGTTAATCTGGAGGCAAGCAAGGGTTTCTAACTCCTGGATGGTGCAGCAGACCCCTGTGAATTAAAACAGCCCCCTTCATCCCCCCTTTAATGATGCAATCCTGGGGATTGTGTCTCTGCCTTCACCCCCTCCCCTGAAAAGGCTTAACTCGGGAGGCAGAACCTCTGCCATAACATTTTATGCCAAAAGTAAGTGGGTGCATCATTCATACCTATTACAAGGTGATCCTTCTCCATGTGCACACTGCCCTCTTTCAGTTGCTTGGCCTCTTGTCCCTTCTCACACTCTTTCAAGTTTTTCTCTACCATTATAGGGTTAAATATTTGTTGGTTTAATGAAAATGAAAGTGAAATTCTTGGAAGTGTGACCTTATAGTGTCTGTTCTTGGGAGAATGACAGAAAACTGAAACTGTACTAAAGATGGGAAATCCTATTTTCAAGCTCTTAAAATCGTCAAACCATCCACAGAAGGGTTTTCACATTCAGGACACACGCTTCAGTACCTTTATTGGCATATTAAAAGTTTACAGAGAATAAATAACATAATAAAATAGAACAGCTTTGGAAATGTTAACTTCAAACTTTGGCCTTAGAGACTACCGCTAAAAATTCCGCCACCAGGTTGGTAATAGGAGGGGAATAATCACTGAGAAGAACTGGGAAAGGATCAACAAGGGAAACAGGAAGAGAAGAAAGAAAAGAGTCAAGTAAGTGGGACCTGAGGTTGTGATGAGCTGTGCACCGAAGAAGGATATGATCCAGAGTATCTGGTTCAACTGAACAAAATAGACATAATCTATTTGGACAAGGAGTTTTAGAGAATCTCCCTTGATGTAATGCCGATGGAAAGATATTCAGTCTCGCCAGCATAAAGGCCCGTCTTTTACTAGGGATGGTAAGTTGGGTAAAATAGTTCGCAGAACGGCCCAGAGAAGGGGACAAACCAAAAGAGAGAGGTGAGCAGGTCGGATTTAAGCTAGACAGTAAAGTTGCGTATTCTTGCTCCCAAAGTTTAAGTTTAATGAGATGATGCGCTTTTTAAGGTCCAAATCAGCTAAGAGTTCAGGAGAAAGATCTAAAGAAGATAGTTTGCCATCAATGAATTTAAACCAGTTGGATGAAAAAGAGTCTTTTAATAGATCTAAGAGAATATAATTCGAATGGATATTAAGATGGAGCCTAAGCCAAAACTTAAGTCCAAGCTACAGTAGTGGGGAGATGAATACCCAGTTCCAAAATCATGGTGGACAGCCTAATTAGGTTTGGAACTCCAAGAATTCTTTTCAAAAATTTAGCAGTTACTTTGTCTATCACCTGATTAGCTGCTTCAATCCAAACAGCTACTCCATAAAGTAATTGAGGAAAAACTTGAATTTGGAGAGCATGAATGGCAGCAGGGATGTACTGGTTGCCCTTATAAAAATGGAATCGGGTAATTGCGTTTTGAGATAGCAGAGCTGAAGAGATAGCAGATCTACGATGGTATAGCCAAGAATGTTGATAATGAAAAGTGATTCCTAAGTATCTGAAGGATTTAACTTGTTGGAATATTAAGTTATCGATCCTCCAGGGGGATGGAGCCCAGGATTTAGAAAAAAACTAAGATCTTTGTTTTTTTCAGAATTGATCAACAATAGATTAAGAAGACAATATTCTTGGAAGGAGATCAGCAGTCTACGAAGACCTAGCTTGGTAATAGATAGTAACACAGCATCATCTGCATATAAAAGGATCGGAATAGGGGAACCATTTAGAGAGGGATCAGAAATTCCTGAGGAAGGGAGAAAAGAGGGAAGATCAGCAAGATAAAGGTTGAATAGAAAAGGAGCAAGAATACATCCCTGTCAGACACCCTTGCTCTCCGGTATACTGTCTGACATGGCACCTGAGCGATCCAATCGGATGCGACAGGTGTTAGAAGAGTGTAATTGTTGAATCAAAAAGAGGAGACGGGGTCAATCCCTCATTTAATCAGTTTCCTTCACAAAATATTCCTGTCAATAGAGTCAAAGGCACCTCTGAGATCGATAAAAGCAGAATAAAGTTTAGTGACATGATACTCAGAATACTTGCTAGCTAAAAAGGAAAGAGTAAATATATGATCTATTGTGGAGGATCCCGGGCGGAAACCAATTTGTTCCCTGCTCGGGAGACCTATCGAATCAGCTCAGGATATAAGTTTGTTTAAGAGATACCTGGAATACAACTTCCCAATAAATGAAAGGAGATTGATTGGCCAATAGTTGTTAGGAGAGGCGGGGTCTCCTTTTTTAAAGATTGGTACTATTACAGAGGCTAGCCAAGTAGCGAGCTGGTGCCAGTGCTTTGATCTTGGGTGTCTCCAGGAGACTCTATATTGGGGCTTCGTGTTGAAGAATGTGTTGCTGACACAGAGACCATGAAGACAGCAAAACTCTAGCAGGCGTTGGCCATTTTCGTTCATCTTCCCAGTGCCGAACTGACCTAAGCAAGTGGGCCACGAAAGCAAGTGGGCCACGAACTGTTATCAGCACCAACTCTAGCATTGAAATCGCCGAGGATGAACAATGGCTCTTTTATGGGGATCTTCTTGATAGAGGTGGCCAGGTCATCATAGAATTTGTCTTTGGCTGACGGAACATACCTGTAGCTGACGGAACATAGCTGACGGAACATACCAACATCCAGGTCTACAGAGCTTGCGTCCTGAGTACACTTCTGTGCTGCAGCGAGTCATGGACTCATTGCTCACAACAGGAGAGGAAACTGAACGCTTTCCACATGCGCTGCCTCCAATGCATTCTCAGCATCACCTGGCAGGACAAAGTTCCAAACAACACAGTCCTGGAACATGCTGGAATCCCTAGCATGTATGCACTGCTGAAACAGAGATGCCTGCATTGGCTCGGTCATGTTGTGAGAATGGATGATGGCCGGATCCCAAAGGATCTCCTCTATGGAGAACTCGTGCAAGGAAAGCACCCTACAGGTAGACCACAGCTGTGATACAAGGACATCTGCAAGAGGAATCTGAAGGCCTTAGGAGTGGACCTCAACAGGTGGGAAACCCTGGCCTCTGAGCGGCCCGCTTGGAGGCAGGCTGTGCAGCATGGCCTTTCCCAGTTTGAAGAGACACTTGGCCAATAGTTTGAGGCAAAGAGGCAAAGAAGGAAGGCCCATAGCCAGGGAGACAGACCAGGGACAGACTGCACTTGCTCCCATTGTGGAAGGGATTGTCACTCCCGAATTGGCCTTTTCAGCCACACTAGACAATGTTCCAAAACCACCTTTCAGAGCGCGATACCATAGTCTCTCGAGACTGAAGGTTGCCAACACCAGCCAAGTAGCAGGGATTAAACCAGATTTATTGATGATTGTGAATAAATTGGACAGAGGAGTAGACCACCAAGAAGGATTATTGGTGAGAAACTCTGTTGGAATTTCATCCGGGGGCTTTCCCAGGTTTCAAGGAACTGATAAGCTCCATAATTTCAGAAGGCAAGACAGGTGGCCATTCTGGCAAGTCGGGAGGGCATAAAAGATACGTAACATCTAGATTCAGTGCAGAGAAGACTTTTAGAATAATAAGTAGTCCAAGTGAAGGGAGAGATCAAAGAAGGGGGTATGTAACTTGACTGGGAGTGAGTGTGTGAAACCAAAGACCAGAAAAGCTTATGGTTGTTAGAATGCATCGCGTCATACGAGTCCAATTTTGGGGGGCAAATACATGTTTCTTATAATCAAAGAAACTGCCACATGTTTTTTTTAAATAGGAAAAATGCTTTAAGCATTTCTGGAGAAGGATCACGGGATACAGAGTGAAAGAATTGCCTAACATATTTCTTGGCAGTCCAACACTCAGCATCAAACCAAGAAGGAGAATGAAAGCGTGTAGTCAAAGCTCGAGGCGATCTCAGTGACTGAACCAGCGACTGAGTGAGCAACTCATAGAGTGCAATAGCAAGGGAGGGCGATCAGGTCACAGATAGCTTTGAGTAAAGATCCATAACCTTCCTCGTTCTGGTCCAGTTTTGGAAAGCCTCTCCAGATTTAGAGGACCATCTAAGGCTGCGAGATATATAAGTAGGAGAAGAGTTATGCCCCTCAAAAGGAGGAGTGAAAGATAGATTCACAAGAATTGGCAAATGATCACTATCAAACCGTTGATCGACAATCAAATGTGTAATAAAGGGGAAAATTTCTAAGGAAGTAAGGATATAATCAAGGACACTAGCCCCTTTATGAGAAAAGTGTGTCAATCTGCCTGGGATGTCATTTGCGAAGGAACCATTTAAAATATACAAATTAAATTCAAGACAAAGATCTACCAAGTAAGGAGTATAGGCATTAAAGGAGGGATCCATAGAAGATCTAAGTCCTTGGAATTCCGGGGGAGTAAAATCTTCTAAGACCCAGTTCATATATTGAGCTAGTGCTACATTATCAGGGCCTAACCTAGAGTTAAAATCTCCCAAGAGTAATAAAAACACAAGGGGGTTAGTCTTGAGATAGTCAAATAAAAAGGATTTGACATTATCCCAGAACGAAAGCCAATCTGGGTGGGAAGGTGGGACATATATATTGAGGACTAATATTTGGATGTTGTTAGTTAAAAGAAGGAAAGCTTGAAAAAAAGAGGACTGTGTGGATAAAGAATTTAATGAGAGTCTAGATGAAGAATTTAAGAAGCAGCAAAGGCCCGCACATGGGCGGCCTCTTGTGTTAGTTTTAAAGGCAGGTAGGGAATATGAAATAAAGCCTGGCATATAAAGAGGGGTTAGTGACCATGTTTCTTGAAGAGAAATTAAATCAAAAGATGAAAAATAACTTAAAAAATCCAAGTCCATGGATTTATTTCTCCAGCCAGCAATAGTCCAAGAAGTTAATTTAAAAGGGGTAGCTGGAGGTGGAACAACTGGGACAGAAGTGGATAGTCAACCAGAAGGATTGGGATTTGGTGAGTGGTCAAGTGATATAATAGAAGATAAAGAGTCAATAGCCACAGGCTGACTACAGTTTGTAATACTGGATACATGCGTGGATAATTCAACTAATGGATGGATAAGGGGATTAGGAGAAGGAGGCCACGTGGAAATAGGAGAATTGGGTAGGGTTTGGACTGTATCAGTAATCGGCAATGGTCCTTGAAGGTCAGGGCTTGTAAAATTAAAGTTTAAAGGGGATATGGATTGGGTTGTTGCATCCACTAACAAAAAGGAACCAGAGTGGGAACAATTTTCCACTATACAATTTGGGTATAATGAAGTAACAGGATTACATGTTGGAGAAGATGGTAAAGAAGTACATTCCTCACAGGCATAAGTGAAACTGGCTGAAGAAGGTGAAACAATGGGTTTAGTCAAAGAATTTAAAATCACAGGAGAAGTTTGAAGGTTAAAAACAGGTGAGGGTTGAGCTGAATTCTCAAAAGTCTTTCCCTGAAGGTTAGGATCATCAGTTTCCATTTGAAGAAGGGAAAAATCAGAAGCTGTTAATCGCTCCAAAGGATTGGTCTCACCTACTGAAGACAAAGGTGTTTTCGACAATGGTTTCTGGTTAGAAGATGAAGGAAGTGTCGAAGTCCTGGATTTGTGCTTACAGGGAATAAAAGAAAGGAGGCTTGTAACTTGGGTATTCCTGAAGTGTCTTTGGATAAGAATCCCATGTCTCCTTAAGGCTCCTGCACGCCGGAGCAGCAGCTTTGGGAAGTGGATGGAAGAGAAATCTAACAGGAACCTGTCCGTAGAGCTAGTTGGAAAGCTTGATCCGAAGATCAATAAAGGAAAAGGTTGTCCCTAGTAGAGTAGCCAGATGTTTCTTGACTGGCCTTAGTTTACTCCAATCAAAATGATTCCCTCCATGCCGAGGAATTGTAATTGCAATGCAGTTTGGTTCGTAAATCAATTGAGCAGGTTTACTCTCATGAGTCAGTGAAACTGAGTGCTTACATAAGGGATTTGCATACAGTTTTTTTTGTTCCATGTGGCAGCAAGGAGCACTTAACTGCAATGAAGCAATGGTGCGTTGCAGTTACTTTAAGAGTCCCACTATAGTCTCAGTTTGAGAAAAAATTGTGCTTACCGTGCGAGAGGTTAGGAGAGAATGTTGAGATTGCAGCAGTAATAGATGAGAATGTTGCAACAATAAATTCTCCAGTTCATGCCATTTATCAGCTCCATAAGGGGATGCAGGAGGGTGCAGCTCCTTTCTATCGGAGTTGTTTGAAGCAAGGGGCGGCGTTGAAGAAACTGCATGGGGGGAGATAAAGGACTCGATAATGCAGCTTCTGCTTCTGAGAGCTGAGGCAAGGAGAAAAATGTCTCCAATCAGGTTTGTTTAAGGTGGGGAGTTGAGTCAGATTCTGCATCCCCTGGAGAAAAGGTCCTTTTTTCCCATTAAATTAGGAAGCAAAAGGTAAAAATTCAATGAAGAAGGTTACTCACAGGTCAGAAAATATGAAGGAGATAATCATCCAGCTGAGTCTGCTTCTTCTTTCTCCATCTCCATCTGCTATTGAATTCTGATGAAGACACAATCAAGTTTTAACTGTTGTTTTCTAAACCCAGTCCCAAGAGCTATCAGTCCCCAGGGATGACAGAAATAATTGGCAATAGTGAAAGGAACCCTCTTGCATTGACACAGTGATCCTTTGAATACAGGAGGAACTTATCTCAGAAATAATGAACCACTCTCATGACTTTGGAAGTTAATGAGACTTTGGGGGATTGAGTTTGTTAGCAACTGCTTCAAGGGACTATTGTAAATTGAGAAGGGCAGCATTTGACATGCCACCTTAGGAATCAGGAGGTCTTGGGCTGGCCCTAGATACAGAGATGGTGAGATTCAGCATTGCAGGGATCACAGCAGCAAACTGTCAATCATGCAAATTCTCCTGGGCAGGAGGGGTCACAGAAACAGGAAGAGTGTTATGGAGCAAGCCCTACGCATGCAAGGGATATGATAACCTTGAAGGTGGCCTGGGAAGGGATCTGAGTTGCCTGTTGTCGCAAGATGGGAGAGAAGAAGTGAGGGCACTTAGAAGCAATCCAGGAAGTTGGCTGATCAACCTGTGTGGCTTCGACTTCCATAAGTTGGTGGTGATCTGATAGAAAGGGGGGAGGGGATTGTGGAGTGTTAACACCATGAATGCTGGATGGCACAGTGGTTCATGGAGGAAGGCTGGAGTGGAGGTGCTAGAGAGTTAGGGCACTGTCCTAACCCCTTAAGTCAGTACTTTCCAGCACTGACGTAAAGGCAATGCAGTTCTGAGGTAAGGGAACAAGCATTCCTTTACTTTGAGGAGGCCTCCATGAGTGACACCCAACTGCAGGATGCAGCACATGTTCCATTGGCACTGCTATGCCAGTGCTGGAAAGCACTGACATAAGGGGTTAGGATTGTGCCCTTAATGATTCAACAACAAGACAGGCAGAAAGAAGAATGAATGTGGACCAAACAACATAAGGCTGTGAAACTAAGGATTATTTAAATTTTCCCCCATAGAATCCTACTGGATTCTTATGTTGAGAGATTCTATCATATCTATCTGGATTCATTTGCTTTTTTTCTCTCCTAATAATGCATGGATATACAAGTGAACAGGGTGAACATCCAGTCTACATGTTCACAGCAGTCCAACACAAACTAACTTTTCCTATTACCATCTCTCTAAGGAGCAGAGAGTACATTTCATAAAATCTTCCAGGTATTTTTTAAAGTCAGAAATTGTAGTCCTCAGAGAGGCGTCTAACTTCTCAAAAACACTATACTTAGTGCTCATTCATGTAGGTAGCTATCCAGGTGAATAAAAATAGAGGCCACTTAATTCTGGAGGTACTTCCATGCTGAAATCAGTCTTCTATTCAGTGCTGGGTGTTGCTCTATATAGGGGTCAGAATCAATAAATTCATCTTTAGACTACTAAATAAGCAAAAGCTTTCTTGGGGCACCTCTGAATCCTGACATTCTTGTTCTATTTGATTCCATAGGAAGGTACATCCAGGTCTAGCAAAGAATTTATTTTTATAGGATGTTTGACAGCCTGACATTTCAGAGCAGCTTCCAAAAGAGAATATGATGAAAGAGAGACAGAGAATAAATCAGCAGTAAATCAAGGTGGGTAGGCAAGTGGGTAGCTGCGGCCTGGGGAGACTAGTCTTTGCACCATGGTGGTTGTTATGGCTGCATTTGTTGCTGTTTCTCTTCCCCTGGTGTGAGTGTGAAAAGATGACCGGCAGTTGTACGAGGTACATTTGACAGAGGTACATTTGACAGAGGTACCCAAGACAAATTGTTCAGGCCAAGTGAACTAGTTGGCAGAAACTTGTCTTTAATTCAGCCTGCAATTTATGAGGCAACTTTTCAGTATTTGCCGCATAGAACACATGAGGTCTATTTATTTATTTACTTACTTACTTACTTACTTACTTAGTTATGAAGCTTAGTGGCATTAGTAGTAAGAGTGATTTTCACACCATTTATTGTGTGTGAATATGTCTGTGTTTCTGTGTGCGTGCGCAAAATGTATTGCTATTTATCAATCTATTTAACTCATTAAAATATTTGTATGCTGCTTTCCTCAATACCCAGAACTATTAAGAGGAAAACTTGGTTGTGACCAAAGAAAATCATCTTGTATACGCACCACTGAAATTAATTGTGATGGGCAGCTCAATCCCTGCTCGGTGATGCAGTGACACCGGTATGGAGATTTTTGGCTGCTGGAGGTCACCTTTGGGGTAAGGGGATATTTGTCCCCTTTCCCTGAGATAAGCCCCAGCAGACTCAATGGGTCAGCTTGGACCTGTGACAGTGATATCACTAGCACAAGTCCATGCAGGTGGAACAGGCCCAGGAAGGGACCTTGGATTTGACAGGTATCATGCTCGATCCCAACCCCTCCCGTGCCCAATTTGCCCACCCCTGTCCAATCTCCTCTCCATTCCAGGATTGCGCCACCACTGGGGACGGAGGGTGAGTTTTTCTTTACTCACCCTCTGCGCTGGCCTCCTATTTCTGCCTGGAAATTCAGGCAGACTATCGGGATGACATACCGAAAATGTGAGCCTAATTCTGCAAGATGTGTGAGCCATCCCTCCTTCCAATATATATCCTTCCCCCTTTGTTTCTGCGTTTTGAATTTCCAACTGAAATAATTTTAGAAGAGGCCAAACTCCAAAATGTTGTAGTATACATGCCTCCTGTAAAGTATGTCCCATTGGCCTCCATGAGACTGATTTGAGGAGCTGGATCAAACCACTTGGCTGCACAGGCTTGTTGGAAGGCTTACTTTAGTGTTCATTAGAATCACGCTTTAAACTTCTTCCCTGTGGATTTCTGCAAATGAATTTTGAAGGTCTCAAAAGGGAGGAGGAGGAATGAGGAAACATAAAGCTTGTTCGCCGCCAGCTAACTTAGTCTGTTGCATCACAACGGATTTTCAAGCTCAAACGGATTTTGCAAGAATAGTCTTTTGGAATAATTCTGAGGGATACAATATAGAAATGAAGGAGGGTGCTGCCCTTGGAGGTGAATCAATGCTTTTATCATACTCATCTACCTGTTTTCCCCTTTTTAATCATTTTTCTCTTTCCCCCCTCATCACTTCCTTCCCCATTTTCAACTGATAAAGATCACTACTGTGTTAGTGCAAGCATGTAACTGTTTCTTTTTAGCTTTAAATAGCCACCAGATCGTGGACATGGATTTGGAGCATATGAGAGTGGTGGGCTTTAATTCTCTCACACTCCCCCCTGAAAAAAAAAAATGACTGGGAAAGCAATCTAGATTGCCACATACTTGCCCACTATTTGCTTTACATATTAAATAACCACTGAATGGGACAGGGGTGGCTGTGGTTTGACAAATAATGCAGGTCTATAACTCTCTCCCCTCACACCAGGATCAGACTCTGGGGCTGCAATCCTACCCACACTTACATGAATTAAGTCCCATTGACTATAATGGAGCTTACTTCTGAGTATGCATGCATAGGATTAGGCTCTTGATCCCATACCTGTGCACTATTTGAAAAGGAAACAAGTCGGTCTTGTTTATTGTGAATTGAAGTGTGTATATGTGTCTTTTTTTCTTTGCAAAGATTGCGTACACAGCACCCCACACTGAAAAAAGTGGGGTGGCCCTTTTGCCAGACATGGGCTGAAGCCAATATTCTCTGACCTTCAACAGCAGTTTGGTTTGCCAGGCAGAGTCAATTAGGCAAACTTTGTTTATTCAGTGTTTATTTCATATATTTACATCCCACCTCTCATTCAGGAACCTCAGGAGCCCACACTATTTCCCTTTTTATTCTCCCAACAATTCCCTTCCTACCTCCCCCATCTCCATTTGTGACCTTATGTGTCCCCTCATGTGTAAGGATTCCCTTTTCTTGCCTAGAAATGACTGACTTTTAGGGCCTAGTTGTATGAGCAAAGGTCTGGTGATTTTTTTTAACTTTCTCCCTCCTTGGTTATTATATTATTATCCCCACAATTAAAGGTATATATTGTTTCACCCCATCCTTGCCTACCTCCTCATTTGATGCCAGTCACTTGAGTTGAGACTTCATATTTCAGTAGCAAGAAATACAAGGGCTCTTGAAGAATCCTCATATCTATTTTTTTTTTTAAAGAATGGAGGGTGAGGAAAGAGGAAACTGGATGACCATTCATCTCTAAATGGCATCCCTGAAGATGGCTTTGGGGAGAGAAGGGCAGAAATGTTGACCTTAGGAGAACAGAGTACATCGTTAAGGGAAGAGAATATGAATGGTGTTGTAAGTCTCATTCTGGAACACAAGTGGGTATACTCACTGCTTAATGTCATGTGTACAATGGAATCACAACTGACTCACGTTTTATTATCTTACCTATGCAAAAACAACAGGGAAGACTTGTAGGAGAAATGTTGATTACATGCCCTCATTGGAGAATAATCATCTTTCATCCGTGCTGTGCAACTTTAGATGTATTTGGATTGATGCTCGTAATCAAGGCCCATTCCAATCTCATTTCCAGCTTGAGTTTGTCACTGCAATGGTTTTGTTTTTTTGGTCACTGTGATGAATGTCTTGATCTGAGAGAATCTGATCAGAGATCTGAGAGAATATGAGAGAATCTTCTGGTTGGCAGGTATACAATTTCACCACAGGGCTATATTACATATAATTTATTAATTACAAGAAGGCTGTGTGCTGCCTACAGGGGCCCACTCACAGGGAAAAGGAGGACATTTAAGTTCTTTTCTAGGACACAAGGTTAAAACAAAGGACAGGTCCTGGAAAAAGAGGATGTCTGATCACCCTGAATGTGATGTAATTAGGAGTGCTAGAGCTTTCAGTGTTCTTTTGTACCATGGGCCATGTTATCCTTCTTGAGGGACTGTCCAAAATGGAAACAGATGACAACATTTGAAAACATTACCAATATTTAAACATGTGGCTTATAGATAGCAGCTACATATTAGGGAAGCATTTGAAAGACTTGAATGCTTTAGTAGAGATAGTTTGCAAACTGCTTATTAATATTCATGCAGAGGTGTTACTCATCAGAAACAAACACCTCAATAGATTGCTTATTAAAATATTTTGTAAGCTTTATGTATTTTATTTTTTTCTGGCTACTTTGTTGCTGTTTTGTTTTTTAGTTGTTTGTTTGCTCACTAATAAAGGAGATGAGAAAGAAAAGTTGGGGATGGTAAATATGAGATCAATTCCAAAAGTCATGGACTAGTAACCTTCTTCCGTACTAGCTGGGCTCTAGTGTTCAGCTCAGGCCTCAGAATAATAATGTAGAACTTTGGAAGAAAGATGCAACTCAACAACCCACCACTGGAGGTCAAGATGCAGAAGACCTCCACAGCCACCATATATTTCCCCCTGGTGCTCAGGTAACTTGGGAGAAAAGATATCCAAACACTGCAGAGCACCAACATGCTGAAAGTGATCTGTTTGGCTTCATTAAAAGTATCAGGCAGCTTCCTGGCCAAGAAAGCCACGATGAAGCTGATCAAGGCCAAGCATCCCATGTAGCCCAGGACAATGTAGAACATGAAGACTGAACCTTCATTGCATTGTATAATGATTTGGTCAATGTGGGAGTGCATGTCCAACTCTGGGAAGGGGGGAGATGTTGCCAGCCAAACCACACAGAGGCCAGCTTGAATGAGAGAACACAGAATGATGACTGAGACTGCCAGCCTCTTCCCCACCCATTTCCTCATGCTGTTTCCTGGCTTGGTGGCCATGAAGGCCAAAATGACAGTGATGGTTTTGGCCAACACACAAGACACAGCAACAGTGAAGACGATGCCAAATACTGTTTGGCGGAGAAGGCAGGTCACCTTCCCAGGCCAACCAAGGAATAGGAAGGAACACAGAAAGCAGAGCAGCAGAGAAGAGAGAAGAGTGCAGGTGATGCCCCAGTTGTTGGCCTTGACAATGGGAGTATTCCGGTGTTGAATGAAGCTCCACATCACCAGAACTGTCAGCAGGGCAAGGAAAAGAGCCAAGGAAGACAAAAGGATTCCCAAGTTCTCTTTGTAGGATAGAAAGATCAAGACTTTGGGGATGCACTGATCCTTGCGACTGTTTGGGTACTGATTTTCTGGGCATTTGTCACACTGTTCTGCATCTGAAAGAAAGAAGCAAATATCCATAATTTCAGCATATCTATATTAGCCCATTCAACTTGATGGGATCAGCATCTTGTAACTAGCATGAAATCTGGCATTATAGAGAATTCAAGAAGCTCACTGAAAAGAAAGTGATAGCAAGTTTTGCTTTTGAAACAGGAAGTCATTGAACTGAATTAATTCAATTTGACTCTTTCAAAATCCATCAAGAATGTTCAGTGGCTATAAGTAGACCATCATCAGAATGTTTCACTTGGGGATATGTGATCCAGTCTTTGCAGAGAATTACAGCACAATCCTCAGCTCCCAGGGCACTCGACTTCAGCGGCAGCAAAGATCCTGTGTGCCCATGGCAGCCGGGGGCGGCACCTCAGGAGAAGGCGACTTTTGTCCCCTTCCCCAGGGTAAGGGAAGTAGCCCCGGAATGGGGTTACTGAATTCACTGCCGAGTGAGGTAAAAGCATTTGTGTCAGGCAGTGACCCCCACACGAACACTCAGGATCCACCAGTCTGCTCCAACAGTCCCACCTCCCTCCCTCCCCGCTCCCTCCCCCTGGCACGACTCCGGCTCCCTCTCTGTGCCTCCCGCCTCCCCGTCACGCCTGCTCCCCGCCTTCTCCCCATCTTCCGGCCCCTCCCCCCTCTCCAGAACGCCTCCTCCCCGCATCCCCCCATGCCTCCGCTTCACTTACTGTGGCTCAGTGGTCCATGTGACCACAAAGTGGCGGAGCGCAGGTGCCCGTCTGATGCTAACCTTGCGCTAGGAGGTGCTGGGCTACGACTGGCGCTTGCCCAGCAGTAAGCCTCACAAACGTGTCTTACGGCACGTTTGTGACATTGTGTGCCGGTGGTGAGCCAGTGCACTGAGCCCAGGATTGTGCTCTTACACTTCAGACTCTTTTGTTTATATGAAGCATTAAAAAAGAGTTAGTGACAGAAGCCACAGGATTTTTCTGATCCACCAAGTTTACTTCCAGGGAGTAAAGTTCCCCTTTTGTTGGGGAGTGGAACTCACAAAGTGTTCTGCTTTTTTAGAAAAATATTGGTATGCTGGACAGAGGCTCTTGCCTAGTGTAAAAGGAAATTTGGCAATGACCGAAAAGAGGATTGACCTGTTTTTGAGTGAAGTCATGCAAGAAAGCCCTTCTCCACATGAATGAAGGTGATTCAAATATTTATAAATTGATCAGTGCTATTGAAAGAAATGTGGTGTTTGGATAATTTGATGTCAAATGTTAGGCTGTTGAGTGTATCTGCTAAGCAACCTTTGCAGTTTTGGCTGTCCTAGTAAAATGAAAACCACACTTTTCAATGGGGAATATCTCAGAATGAATGAGTTAGGCAGCAATCCTATATGCATTTACTTGGGAGTAAGTCTCATTGAACTCAGTTTACATCCCAATCCTACCCAAAGTGCCGCTGTGCGATCCAGTGGGGTCGGTGCAGCCTCCGCTGTATCCAGGGCTGGAATGGAGGCAGCTGGAGATCTCCTTGAGGTAAGGGAGAATTTGTTCCCTTACTCATAAGAACATAAGAACAGCTCCACTGGATCAGGCCATAGGCCCATCTAGTCCAGCTTCCTGTAACTCACAGCGGCCCCACCAAATGCCCCAGGGAGCACACCTGATAACAAGAGACCTGCATCCTGGTGCCCTCCCTTGCATCTGACATAGCCCATTTCTAAAATCAGGAGGTTGCACATCCACATCATGGCTTGTAACCCATAATGGATTTTTCCTCCAGAATCTAGTCCAATCCAATTTTAAAGGAATCCAGGCCAGATGCCGTCACCACATCCTGTGACAAGGAGTCCCACAGGCCAACCACACGCTGAGTAAAGAAATATTTTCTTTTGCCTGTCCTAACTCTCCCAACACTCAATTTGAGTGGATGTCCCCTGGTTCTGGTGTTATGTGAGAGTGTAAAGAGCATCTCTCTATCCACTTTATCCTTCCCATGCATAATTTTGTATGTCTCAATCATGTCCCCCCTCAGGTTGATACTCCTTATCAATCCCCTGCAAACTCTATAGGTCTACTTGGAACTGTGCAAGCTTATTCATAGGTGCAGAACCAAGTAGGATTTTCAGGCCTGGGAGGGGGTGAGGATGCAGAGGAGGACTGCTCCGCCATTCCTGACTCCTCCCAGACCTGAACAAACATTTTTTTCATCCTCATGTAGAAATAATGATAAAAATGATAATAGCAATAATAATCAGAAAGTAGCTTTGCAGTCTTTCACTCACCCATCTGCACTGAAATCCTATCTTCAGAGCACTGGACACAATCATAGCAACAAATCTGCTGCCCCTCGCGAACAAGCCTGTTCTGGCCAGGATGGCACTTCTCAACACATCTGGACTGGGGCAGCATCTAAGAATGATCACAGGGAATGGGTGTGTGCGTAGGTATCAACTGGTTGGTACAGATTGCTCTAATGTTCATTTTTCTCCATTTAATGACATACCTAGTCCTCTGTTTACATCCATGTGCCTTCAAAGTAACCAGCTATTTTATACCTTTCTCTTATCAGCTCTATAACCAGACCACCACTGGATCTCTTTGGAACTGCACCAGCTCTTTAGCTGGCACAAGTCAGAGGAGACAAAGGGCACCTGCTGGTTGGCTCCGGAAGGGATAGCTTCCGGCACAAGTCACTTGTGCCACATTCCACACCCTCCTTCCTCTGAAACCCGATCTTCCCAAATCTGCTCCAAACCTCCTACCCCTGGCCCCATTCTGCCCACCCTGCTGATTTACCAAGGACATTCAGAGGATCTTCTCTTTGGAGTCATGGTGAGAGGGTACCCTTACCATCCAGAGTGGTAGCCTGGAAGCAAGCAGCTATGAGCACTTCCCAAGCAGCTCTTACAATGCTATAACCATATTCCACCACCTGGACCCTAGTCCTGGAGGCACACTGGTATATTAAGATTGGGCCATTAGAGTACCATCCTGTTCATGTCTACTCAGAAGTCATTTCCACGGAATTAAATGGAACTCACTCCATTTTTTCAAAGAATTACAGCCTTTGCCTCCCCTGCAGTCTCCCAATTCTTGATTCAGAAAACAGCATCATCCTCCCCACCTGCTTGAACCTGGGATTCCACAGGATGGCACTTCCATTCAAGGTGAATTCTCTGCCTGCAGGAGCCTGGGGGTCCATCCTGCCAACACTGATGCTCCTGAAGGAGTGATTGGGGAATGTGACTGTGCTGATGATATCAAATGAACTTGCCAGATCTCCCTGCTGGTCGAGAGAAATTTCTTCCCCGGCACTGTTGTTGAAATGGACGTTTCTCAGGAAAGAATTGATCTGGGTCAGAAGGTGAGAGGTAGAAAGACAGATAAATGGAAGAACAGATTGTTTGTTTGTGTGTGTATATGTGTGTGTGTGTGTGCATGCATGTAGACACACATGCCAACCAGACAAAAACAGGTGAATCCAAGTCATATGAACCTTGTTAGCTGCTTGTCAGTTGACTTTGGGGAGAGTCACTCCAGCTGCTGCTTTTGGAAATGAATTTCACCCACCTGCTCAGAACAAGAATTCTTGCTCTCCTAGTTCTGTGAGATGGTATGTAGTGGTGAGCATTTCATCATGATTGAAGTTCAGTGTTTTATATTGAAGCAAAGTTGGGAGGGTTTTCTGTTTTTTGGAGAGCATAAAACAGAACTTTGCTTCCAAGAAGGAATTGCAGAATTGAGGAATTGTAGTTGTCTGTTCCCATCAGTTCAGCTTCCTACTTTTTTGTTGACTCGTCATTGATGAAACAGCCTGGGAGGTGTGGTGCATGGGGACCTTTCACCCTTCTAGGAAGGTCGTTGTTCAAGGTCTTTGTGGTTGTGCCTGGTCTTTGTTGAATATGAGCTGGCCTGGCTCAGGCCATTGTGCCACTCCTGCATGCTCCTTCATGCTCGACCCCCTGGTGGGTCCCAAATCACAGTTTGAGAAACACTAGCCTATACCTTGTGTTCATTCATGCTCAGCCCTCTCATGCTCAATGTTCCCATTATTTTGTACCATGAGGTGGATGTTTTTCTAGAAGCCCAATCATATGGCTCATTTATGACATAGACAGGACATCTCGCTTTCAGAAATACCTTTCCACGGCTCACTGACAACGGCCATTTTAAAGACATTGCCACAAACAGCAGCAGTGGTGGCAGATACTTGTGAGGTCCAATCCTACCAAATTCCCCACATGACCAATGCAGAGGCCCCAATGCAGTTCCTGCTTAATCCTGTGAGGGAAGTTCTGACTTTCCCAGGATAAACCTGTGCCTGGTCAAAAGGGCTACTCAGACCTGTGCCAGCTCTATATGTGACACACTTCTGTGAGGATGCAGTTCAGGGGATCAAAGCCAGGAATGGGTCAGGTTTTGAGGGCTGGACCCACCCACTTTCCAGTCCCAACCTGCCATACTCCCTGCACCATTGCCACCCTGTTCTGCCTACCCCACCTGGTCCTCTCCTCCTCATCTCCCTCCAACCACCCACATGCACTTACTAGAACCAGCAGGATTCCATTGCCTGTGTCATGCGGACCTGGCTGTTCATCACTTCTGGCAGTGACCGCGCCATGAGATCTGGCAAGTCACGTTTGGAAAAAGCCAGAAAGCACTCGGCATCATCAGGATCGGGCTGTTAACTTCAGATCACGTGATGCAACAGTGTGTAAATATAGGCGGGTTCTGAACAACTTGTAACTTACAAAGCTCAACACAACCCATTAGTGAGAAATGCTCCGAAGCAAGGAGCAGGCCAGAGGATTTGTGCAGATATCATTACACACTTGGGAATAAAACGCATTGAATAGAGAGGAATTTATTCCATCCCTACCAACTGGTATAAGAGGCACCTTTTAAAATGTGTCCTCATGTTTAGCAGATGGCAAGTAACTGTCCCTCATCATCCCAGCATGACATCCTTTCAGTGGCTGTTGCTGGTGCTTTCTCCATGTTTTTTTTTTTTTTCTTTCTTTCCAGACTGTGAGCCCTTTGGGGGATGGGGAACCATTCTTTAATTTAGCTGTGCGAGCTGCTCTGTGATTACTTTTTGTTTTTTAAAAAAGGATGTAACTATTCTTAATAATGATGATACTTCTGAATAAAGAAGCTCTGGATTGCAATATTGCACTATTGGTTTATCATCAGCTAATGTAGAAATTCATTTATGACTACAAGTACTTTCCACTGCCTTCTGCACATGAATTAGGAAACAGAATCCAGCCAGTGTTTGTGTCAAATTCGCTTGTGGTTTTATTATGCTCAAATTGAGAGATAGTCTGACCTGCCATGGGTGGAGATTCCAGATACTCAAGGTAGCTCCATCGCTGATGGCTTTTGGCTTGGATTTTGATGAAAACATGGCATGGAGAGCATGTGCGACAGAATAAACAGCATTGTAGATACTGTAGCTCTGACCAGTCATTTTCATTTCAAACATATGTGAAGGGAGGCTCCTCAGCTTTTCCTTTCCACTGCACTTTACTTCTCTTCTCACATAGGACCAGGGGAGAAAACATCTAAATGCCGAAGACCAAAAATGTTTCATGAAATAAAGCTTTGATTGGTAAGGGTTGATTGTCTCCAAGAAATCTTCATATCCTGGCATGTCATTTGAGTGGAGGGCAAAGGATAACGTACCATTGAACGTTTTGGGTGCAAACTGAGCCAGATAATTTATAGCTGCGAAATCCCACTGGGCTGTAATGATGCAAACCTTTTCTATTGGCTTTCTTAATTCATTTTCATTGACCATTAGAACTCTTCGGAAAATCTCCATTGATCGTGCATCCCCGTTAACAAGAATCACATTGCTTCTGCTCAATAACAGAGTAGAATTTATTCTTTCTGTGGTCGGAAGTAGGAGATCATCAGATGGATCCCAGTATCTCTTTAGTGTTGGAATCATTTCTGTAAACTCAACACAAATGTTGTTCTCCAGGAGCCTAGATGTCAAGCTCTGCAGGAAAATTGCTCCAATTTCATCATCTGAAACAATGACACCAATCCATGTCCATCCAAAGTGCTTAAGGAGATGAAGAATCCCATCATGCTGAGTATTTCCAGTTGGAAGCATGTTATGGAGTAAAGGAAACTGAGTTTTATCATTCAATACATGGTGAAAGGAGTTGTAATTGAACTAAGGAGAAAAGACAACAGTATTTTTAGAGGTGACAGAAACCTTTCTCTCCTCCTGAGTTTCAAAATCTTTCTCCCAATCTCTAGCAAGAGGGAATGTGCCCCACAAGGTTTCTGATTCAGCACCAAATATTGTGAAATCTGAATGTCCTCTAATGCTTTGCTGTTGGCAGGAGTATTTAAGGGCTAAGTTCAAAGTATAGAGAAATACATACATTTCACTCAGTATGGAGAAATTTGAATTATTTCTACATGAAGAGAAATGTTTAACTAAACACAAAAGAGCACACCAACATACACACCACACTTCTGTATTCATAATAGCCCTTCTAAACAGAACAAAACAACAGGAAAAAAGAGTTTCTTTTTCTAATGTATGCTGGTGCAAGTACCAGGTGGCTACCTGAAGAGGACCTGGGCTGAGCCAAATGGACAGAGCCAAATTTTTTATCTTGGTTTTTTGGGGGGAATGACCTACGAATAAATGCACCAGCTGGACTGCTCCCTTCATTTCCATTAATCAAGTGCAATGTTCATTTCAAGGAAGAAACATACTTGTGGAAGTTTGTAGGTATTTAAGATGCTGGGCATGTGGATTGTATTTTGGGGGATGAGCCCTCCAACGATGGCCATGAGCTTGTGTTTCTGGCCACAATGGTAATTATAGCGACATCCTGTGAAAAGGAGATTCAGAGTGCCATATGCACTCCCCAATGAATTTGAAACATCTGCAAAGATGATGCGTCCCAGCGTCTTGTTGGATAAGAGGTTGGCATTCCTGTTGATCTCATTTATGGCAAACTCAAGAGCAAGAGCTTCATGGTATTTCCTGGGGAACATACTGCAATGAGAGTTTCACTTGATTAAGGCATATGCAATGAACTCTTTCTCCTACAGAAACTGTGGGAGTTATGCCATGTAAGAGCAAAACCTGCATACCTCTAAAGGATCACGTTAATGTTTTGAATAATTTTGTTTTCCACATCTTTTTTTTTAATCCTCTAAAATCCTCCCTTTGAGGGCTGTGATGAACTCACCAAATTTGATTTTATTTGCTGCAAGCTGATGTCAGCTTATCATATAGCACAGACTTTAAACATAGCTACCTAGATAAACAGACACTGCATCTGAATGTGTGCATTATGTTTAGATAGTCCCTCCATTGAATCCTAGTCCACGCTGTGATATGGTACATCCCAACCACAGGATGAACAGTTGAGTGATGAATAGAGATTTATTTTGTGTTTGGCCAAGGTAACTGGGGAAGGACTTGAGCTGAGGCAGGAATTGAATTCCTTTGGTTTCTTCTAGCTTCTTCTTATTTTAATTATTTATTTAAAAGATATTTATCCCAACTTTCCTCTGCCGGAGCACATGCCCTATGCAGCTTACAATTTAAGGATAAAATATACACTGGATCAAAACAATAAATAAACCCAGCAAAAAATAAATAAAACCAATTTGAAAAGGGCAAAAACACTCAAGGATCTTCTATGAAAGCACAGGAGCGAGACAAGCCATCACTCAAATGTCAGACGAAAGAAAGAGGTTTTGAACCCTCATCGAAATGCCTTGGGGGGGGGGTAGATCTTAATTCTCCCAGTAGGGGGGTTCCTTAATTGTGGCACGACTACTGAGAAGGCTGACCCCCGTGCCACCATCCTCCTAACTTATACCACTATGAGAAATGTAGCAGAAAGCCGGCATGCCACAGAGATCTGGGAGTGGATTGAGATATGGGATTTTCAGCTTCACGAGTGTTGCTGCTCTTTCAGAGCTTGAGCACCCTGCCCTGGTTCTTTGCAGCCAAATTATTAGGCTACAAAGACGGTGCAGAACAACTTGGAAACAAGATGGAACATGAACTAACTGACATGCATGTATCTCATCCCTTCCATAGGAATAATTTCAGGATGGCTGGATTTCTTCTACTCTCAATCCAAATTTAGAAAGATTTATTGCAATCTGAAAGTGACAGAAATGTTGCAGAACAAGAGGACTTGACTTGAATAGGAATCTAGTCACATACAGAGAAACAGAGAAATGTAACAAAAATGTCAGGAGTAACTGTATAATGACTGTATACTGTAACTGTATATTAATTATTATTATTATTATTATTATTATTATTATTATTAACAGTATTTATATACCGCTTTTCAACAAAAGTTCACAAAGCGGTTTACAGAGAAAAAATCAAATAACTAATATCTAAAAAATAACTATATTGTTTCTCCATTCAGATATTATCAAGGAGAGGATGGCTGAAATAACTACTTACAGAATGATGAATGACCATTTTGGTCTGGCATTAAAGGGAAGTTCCCTGAGCTCTGCTTGTAAGAAAGATGTAAGTTCACCAATTACAATATCTTCTAAAGAATTAGTGCGTACAGGGCATGACTGCGAATCCCTTTGACGGTCATAATTCATACTAACACTATGAGGCAGTTGCAGTAGCAAAGTTATCAGCAGCAATGGAATCAGCCTGCAGATCAGAAAGCCTTGGCCCCAGACATACTGGGCCCCCTTCATTGTGACATATCTGGCCATCATCAGTGCTGTTACTGCCATCAGCATTCTTGAAAGGTGCTATAAAATGGACCTCAAATCTAACAACAGTTACAGCTTCTCCACTACACAGACCCTGAAATTCCCTTTAGTTACAGCTCTGCCTATTTTCAGTGAAATTCTCAGACATGTGAAGCTCAAATTGCTTTGAACTGGGTCTTTATAACCCACTATAGAAGAGAAGAAAGTGTCACCTTGCGTGTTGTTACAAACTTTGCAAGTGCCTTCTGCTAATCCTTGGCGTATTCACTACTTGACCGATTATGAAAATTGCAGGGTTGAGAATTGTTCTTCCCAAAGCACTTGAAGACCTGCCAGGCTGAAGTAAACATGTTGGATGGATCCACAGTCAAAAACTTCTCTGCACTGGGGAGGAAGTAAAGGTCTCCAGTGCATGTTGGGTATGGAGCAGAACGTGCTGAAAGAACAGCAAATAGCACAAGCGCTGGGGGTAAAAGGAAATTGTCAGCGACCAGTCAAGCCCAGATTTCCTCCCAAACCCATAACTTTTTTTCTTTTCCTTGCATATTCTGAAGACATTGTGTGTGTCTGTGTGTATGTTTTCAATTCCATTTGTCTTCATTATCAGGAGCAGTGATTTTCAACCTTTTTCATCTCACGGCACAGGAGGTGGCGCAAGTCTGAGGAGACCTATAGGGGCCAGCGACCCTTACCCAGGGGTAAGGGGGAAAATATCCCCTTGCCTCTGGTTGAGCTACTTCTGGTGCCTATCCTGCGCTGGATACAGCACAAGCCTCTTTGCTTGCCTGTTCCGGCACAGGATAGAATTGTACTTAAGGCACATGTGAAAGGTGGCTATAGGAGATGAAATCCCACTTGGGAACAAATCAACTGCAGATTAGAATCTTATTGCCAAACTCAGAAAGGAATGTTGTTTTAGTGGACCACATGCTGGAGTTGTACTGAGAAAATACACAATCAAATCTCAGCTTAGCCATGAAGACTTCAGAGTAACCAAAGGCCAGTCAAAATTCATCACACAAATTTATTTCTCAGGCTTTGTGAGAATAAAAGAGAAACATGTGTGCTACTCTGGGATCCTTAGGGTCAGATATCAGCATAATAGAAATTTAATTTGTGGGGATCCCAAGAGAAGATTTCCATTACCCACCCAGTATCCACTTTCTAAATATGAATATTGAAACTATAACAGTGTATCTGTTCACACAGACATTGCGCATACACATCATGGCTTGTACCCCATAATGGATTTTTCCTCCAGAAACTTGTCCATTCCCCTTTTAAAGGCGTCCAGGCTAGACAACATCACCACATCCTGTGGCAAGGAGTTCCACAGACCAACCACACGCTGAGTAAAGAAATATTTTCTTTTGTCTGTTCTAACTCTCCCAACACTCAATTTTAGTGGATGTCCCCTGGTTCTGGTACTATGTGAGAGTGTAAAGAGCATCTCCCTATCCACTCTGTCCATCCCATGCATAATTTTGTATGTCTCAATCATGTCCCCCCTCAGGCGTCTCTTTTCTAGGCTGAAGAGGCCCAAACGCCATAGCCTTTTCTCATAAGGAAGGTGCCCCAGCCCCGTAATCATCTTAGTCGCTCTCTTTTGCACCTTTTCCATTTCCACTGTCTTTTTTGAGATATGGCGACCAGAACTGGACACAATACTCCAGGTGTGGCCTTACCATCGATTTGTACAACGGCATTATAATACTAACCGTTTTGTTCTCAATACCCTTCCTAATGATCCCAAGCATAGAATTGGCCTTCTTCACTGCCGCCGCACATTGGGTCGACACTTTCATCGACCTGTCCACCACCACCCCAAGATCTCTCTCCTGATCTGTCACAGACAGCTCAGAACCCATCAGCCTATATCTAAAGTTTTGATTTTTTGCCCCAATGTGCATGACTTTACACTTACTGACATTGAAGCGCATCTGCCATTTTGCTGCCCATTCTGCCAGTCTGGAGAGATCCTTCTGGAGCTCCTCACAATCACTTCTGGTTTTCACCACTCGGAAAAGTTTGGTGTCGTCTGCAAACTTAGCCACCGCACTGCTCAACCCTGTCTCCAGGTCATTTATGAAGAGGTTGAAAAGCACCGGTCCCAGGACAGATTCTTGGGGCACACCGCTTTTCACCTCTCTCCATTGTGAAAATTGCCCATTGACACCCACTCTCTGTTTCCTGGCCTCCAACCAGTTCTCAATCCACGAGAGGACCTGTCCTCTAATTCCCTGACTATGGAGTTTTTTCAGTAGTCTTTGGTGAGGGACCGTGTCAAACGCCTTCTGGAAATTCCTGGGTTTTTTAAAGCAATCCCATTTGTTGCTACCACACCTGCCTCTCTCTCTCTCTCTCTGTGTGTGTGTGTGTGTGTGTGTGTGTGTGTGAGAGAGAGAGAGAGAGAGAGAGAGAGAGAGAGAGAGAGAGCGAGAGAGCTCCACTTTGCTGCACCTCACTGTGTTCTGGTTACACAGTGTTTTCCGCCCCCCTCTTCAGCCTCTTTGCTGGCTCAGGGGCTCCAGGAATGTTACTGTTCCTGGAAAGGGGAACCTCTTCCAGGGCTCCAGGGCTATTCCCTGCCTGGAATAGACCTCCAACATGCAAAATTCCCCTGCAAGACACCCTTCAAGCTGCAATGGTGCCACTGCATTGGCACAGGGGAATATGCCCTGAACTGGGCTGTTTGGATCCTATGGTCTATTGTTGCTGCTAAGAGAATTCTATTTAAGAGAACACTGTTTACAAAAGGCATTGAAAGATGATAAATGTTGAAGTGTTTGCTTCTTCTTTTTTCTTGAATTGTTCTAAAATTTTCTTGAAAACTGGAGAACTGAAAATTTACAACCCTTACGGCCCAATCCTACCACCCACCATTGTACTCAATGCAGCATGTGCTGCATTTAATGGTGGGGAAGGGCTAGAACAGGAGCCTGAAGGCCAACCAGAGGTGATTAATAAAAGTTTTATTTACCTCTGAGAAGGGCTTCCAGTTGCCTCTAGGACTCTTTGGTCTACTCCATAACTCCCCAGTGATAACACAGTTTGCCAACACGACTTCTACTGTATGCTGCAGGGACATTTTGGCTTGTTGGGGCCTCCTTGGGGTAAGGGAATACTTGTTTCCTTGCCCCAGGGGATGCCCTAACAGCTGCCATGGGTCAACTTGAACCTGCGTTAGCTCCATAGTCCGGGAAAGGGGTTAGGTTTTTGTGGGTGCTGAACCCACCCCCTTTCTAGGCCCAATCTGTCCTCTTCCTCACCCTGTCACCTTCCTGTTCTGCCCGCCCCACCCCATTCCACCCTCCCTTCATTCCTCCTAACCCTTACACAAACTTACCAGTGGCAGCGGGTGTCAACTCCTTGTTCTTACACAAACACAGCCACTCATGACTTGAGGCTTTGGCACTGTCATGGTTGCAGCAGCCATAAAACCATGCTGTTGGAACACTCATTCCAGCGGTGTAAACGGCCCTTAGGATTGTGCTGTCAGTGTGTTTGAATGCGGCTGGGCAGGTTCAAGAGGGAGGTGGCCAGATGAAAGTAAGATGACAGTAGTGTTAGGATGTTCCTGAATCACTGCACTGCACTGCGCTCTCCTCCCCATGCTTTCAGCAAAAGCAGCCAGGTGGACAAGAAGGAGTTAGTGGTGGCAGGAGGGTATGCACCTGCTAACACACCTGCAAACAAGAAAGGGGGGACAAAATTTGGGTGGAGTTTCAGCTGGCACTTAAACTAGAGGCGGGTGTCAATGCCAATTCTGACAAGACAGATTTGCAAGGTTTCAGGCAGCAAGTCTGCTTGCTTCACTCCAATTGCATTCACAGCTGTGATTTACTATGTAGTACTGCAGCATTGTCCCATACAAATGTGATCCCTGACTGGGTAAGATCGCCTGTGTGAATCATGTAGTTAGGCCAAAGAATAGAGTGACTGAGCAGTGAAAGCCAGAGGAAACAATGGGACTGAACACAATTTTTAAATGTTGAATATTTCCACAGAGTGCATTAAAAAAAGAAATGCCATATTTTTATCATTGTTACTTTCAGTCTGAAATTTGGCAATTCTATCACAGCTCTAATTCTACTGCCCTCCATCCCATTAAGACAATTCCTGCCCCATGTCTGGCAAACCAGCATTCTAAACCACAATGTCCTCTTCCCATTCAAGAGCTGCAGCTTAGAAATGGCAAGATTCAGCATTACCAGTAAGTATTATTGTCAGTTAGTGTATTATTGTCAGAAAGTGTAAAGTCATGCACATTGGGGCAAAAAATCAAAACTTCACATATAGGCTGATGGGTTCTGAGCTGTCTGTGACAGATCAGGAGAGAGATCTTGGGGTGGTGGTGGACAGGTCGATGAAAGTGTCAACTCAATGTACGGTGGCAGTGAAGAAGGCCAATGCTATGCTTGGGATCATTAGAAAAGGTATTGAGAACAAAACGGCTCATATTATAATGCCGTTGTACAAATCTATGGTAAAGCCACACCTGGAGTATTGTGTCCAGTTCTGGTCACCGCATCTCAAAAAGACATAGTGGAAATGGAAAAGGTGCAAAAGAGAGCGACTAAGATGATTACGGGGCTGGGGCACCTTCCTTATGAGGAAAGGCTACGGCGTTTGGGCCTCTTCAGCCTAGAAAAGAGACGTCTGACAGGGAACATGATTGAGACATTCAAAATGATGCAGGGGATGGACAGAGTGGATAGAGAGATGCTCTTTACACTCTCATATAACACCAGAACCAGGGGACATCCGCTAAAATTGAGTGTTGGGAGAGTCAGAACAGACAAAAGAAAATATTTCTTTACTCAGCATGTGGTTGGTCTGTGGAACTCCTTGCCACAGGATATGGTGATGGCGACTGGCCTGGACGCCTTTAAAAGACAAGTTTTGGAGGAAAAATCCATTACAGGTTACAAGCCATGATGTGCATGTACAGCCTCCTGATTTTAGAAATGGGCTATGTCAGAATGTCAGATGCAAGGGAGGGCACCAGGATGCAGTTCTCTTGTTATCTGGTGTGCTCCCTGGGGCATTTGGTGGGCTGCTGTGAGATACAGGAAGCTGGACTAGATGGGCCTATGGCCTGATCCAGTGGGGCTGTTTTTACGTTCTTACCTACATCAAGGTCACTGGATTCAGCTTTAAATTCCAGGAGAAGAACCTGTGCTGAGCGTAAATCAGAAAGGTCTTAACCATTCCACCCTCTGTAGATTCAAAATTAAAGACAGTGTCTGTACTCCATAGAAATTGATAACTTCTTGCACCCAGTGGGATGTTACTATTGTTATTAATAATAAAAATATAGCACCATCAATGTGCATGGTACTTTACATTAGAAGAGAAGTCCTTGCTCTGAGGAGCTCACAAATTCAATAAGCACAAGGGACTTGATTGAGGAAGGGCACCGAGGAAACGTCCTGTTTTGGACATCTTTTTCTCAAACAGCAATTTCATTCCAAACCACTTTGTGAATTATTTCTGAAATGTGGGACACTTTCAAAAGTGGATTGTATCACAAACATCCTCTGTTCCAAGAGTGAAACCTGAAAGTTCCGCAAGGCAGGCAGAAGCATATTTAATATAGCTAATATAGAGAACGGAGTCATGGCTTCACAATATTGAAGCAGAAAACCCACAATCATTTGGATTCTGTGAATGTAGTTTTAAGCCCTCCCCATGGCTTTCCGGAGTGCCCCTTGCACATCCTTGTTTCTCAAGCTATAGATGATCGGATTAAGCATTGGTGTGAGAATCTCGTATAGCACAGAGAAAATCCGATTCTGCTCCTGGGAGTATGTGGAGTTGGGATGGATGTATGTGAAGATGATGGTGCCAAAGTAGATGTTGACCACAGTCAGGTGAGAAGCACAGGTAGAAAAGGCCTTGAGACGCCCTTCCTTGGTGCGGATCCTGACAATGGCCGAAACTATATAGACGTACAACACCAGAGTAACCAGAAATGAACCCATGATCACACCTCCACCCACCACAAAGGTCGCAATTTGATTGGCCTGAGTGTCAGAACAGGAGAGCTGAAACTGGGGTGGGACGTCACAAAAGAAGTGTCGGATGACATTGTCCCAGCAGAATGACAAAAGGGACATCATGCCAGAGTGCACACCAGAGTTAGTCAAGCCCAGAATCCAGGCAGATGCTGCCAGCCACACACATGCTTTGGGGTTCATGAATACACCATAGTGCAGTGGGTGGCAAATGGCAGCATACTGGTCATATGCCATCACACCCAGCACGCCACCAAAGGAGATGAAGAAATACATTTGGGAGAAGCAACCAGCAAGGGAGATTCGCTTGTCCTGAGAGAGATAACTTATCAGCATCTTGGGAACAGTGGAAGATGTGAACCCAATGTCCACAACAGAGAGATTACCCAGAAAGAAATACATGGGGTTGTGCAGTCTGCTGTCCAAAGCGATGATGAGAAGAATGAGAGTGTTTCCACCTACGGCAACCAAGTAGCAAAGGAGAAAGAGACCAAAGAGAATGAGTTGGACCTCTGGGTCACTGGAGAGCCCCAGGAGTATAAATTCAGTAACAGCTGTGCCATTCTGCACCATCGGATGTAGGGGCTCCATCTGTGAGGGAATATTAAATGGAATATTTGTCAAAAGGTGGCACATGGAATAGAGGGTTTAGCCACACAAATACAAGCATGACAACAGTCAAAGCACAGAAGCAGTTCTTTTTTTTCAATCCCTAGAAAGCATTTGTGCTGCCCCATTCTTTGCTTTCTCTTTCTCTTTCCAGCTTCCTCCTCCTAATAAACTCTCAGAAACTCACAGAATTTATATACCTTTAACTTTTCAAGAAGAAACATCAGCTTTCTTAAACTCCAGTTCCCAGGATTATGGGGATATCTGATCCAACCCCATTATAATGGAATTCGGTGGGGGGTTAGCCTACCTCCGCATCCGAACTCCATTCTCTGCTGACACTAAAAATGCTTTTCTCCAACCAGCGCGCATGAAGTATTTTTAAGCACATCATCTTCCCTTCTGATTGTAACAGTGTTGTATCAGGGCAGGAGAAAATCCAGTGTTACAAACAGAGACAAAATTTGGATGCACAGATAAAGCTAAATAAAACACAGAACATTGACTTAAGAACGGCTCCCTCTCTTGAGACCTTTCGGCGAGGCCTGAAGACCCTTCTGTTTAAACAAGCCTTCTGAGTTCTCGGACATTTTAACATCTTTTTAACATCTTTTAATATTTTTTACAGGCCTGATTCTTTTTTGATTTGCTGCTACTTTATGCTCCTTTTACCTATTTTTTATCTGACTGCTGTTTTTATGATGTGTTAATATGTTTTTATTTGTTTTAAATTATGTTTTTAATCTGTTGTAAGCCGCCTTGAGTCCCTTCGGGGAGAAAGGCGGGGTAAAAATAAAGTTGTTGTTGTTGTTGTTCTCCCAAAGATACACTTTTTGGAAGAGAGTTGCGATTGGATCTCCTAATATTTGTTTTTAACTTTAAAGTTAACAGATTCTAGATTTGTTTGAATAACAGATTCAGATGAAACAGTGTTTATTCTTTAAACTTATTTTATCTCTCCCCCCTTGGGGCAAAGAGCCCTTACTCTGCCATGTCCCAGAAAACCCTCTTACCATTGCATCATCAATATATCAAGGCAAGGAAAATTCCAGTTCTAGAACCATATACTGTATTAAAGGGAGGCAGGGAGGCTGTGCGGGGCAGGCACTGGATCCTATCCCCCTTTTCTGCAGCCTCCCCACCCCCTTTTCTCCCTAAACTTCCACTAGTGAAATTGCTAGTCTGAGGAAACCCACTGAGGAGCAGGAGGCTTACAAAAGTGTCAGGGGATTTAAACTCCTTTTGCCTCTGAAGCCTCCTGATTTGTCCTCCCCTACTGGAAACAGCGTGCCCATTTTTGGTGTGGCTGCACCAGTGAGGGTGGGGGGATAAGAATAGAATTGGACTCTAAATGGTGCCGTCTAAATGAAATGAATTATTACACTCCCCAGAACTTGATAGAGATACATATTGGAACAAGTATACAATGCTCACACATTCAAGATGACTTTGGGCCCCATCCCATTCAATTTTTCAGTGCCGGTGCAGCTGTACCAATGGGGCATGCACTGCATCCTGTGATGGGGAGGCAGTCACAGAGGCCTCCTCAACGTATGGGAACATTTGTTCCTTTACCTCACACCTGCATTGTGGCAGCACTGCTGCTGGAATGTTAGATTGGATTGGGCCCACAGAGATTTGCTTTCTGCCTCTGGTAGCCCAAGCCTAGGCAAGTCTACTCAGGAGTAAGTCTCATTCTAGTTTATGGGGCTTACTCCCAGGAATGTGTGGATTGAACTGCAGCCTGAAATATGGGTTTGGGGACTTGTAATGGCTATTGATGGATATATTTTTCATGAATGTATCTGAACTTTAGCTAGTGGCTGTCTCCACTGAATTTGGTACGTTCATTATAAGAACCTGAGAGCATGCTACTAATTCTTCTCATCCTAGCCTCTTCCCCACAAATAATTAACTGCATGTGGCATATCTGTCAGAGGAAAATGATGCATCCCTTGCCTCAAGCACAGCATTGTCCAAGAGGGGAACTCCCAGTTCTCCCTTTTCCTCCAACATGTAAACCTGGCCCATGCTTCTCCTTTGAAGAAATCACAACTGGGATGATGCCATTTGTAGTGGAGACTTTTGGGGTGAGAAAAGGATTCTTATCTCTTCCTTACCCATTGGTTTTCCCCTGAAACTCCCCTACCAGTCACCTTTCTTCAGCCCAAGTGCTAAGCTCTTGGATTGTCAATTATGTAGTGGGGGGATGGATGGATTGGACAGGACGGGACGACGACCTTGTGACCTGCTCCACCACATTCTTATACTGCCCAGTGTTCTCCAGTTTAGTGTGATGGGAAAGGAGCTTGCATGCAGCTGCAATTATATTTTAAAACTCATCTCTGTTAATATAAGATTAAACTATGGAGTGTGATTTGAACTGGTGACTGTGTCGTGTGATGGCTCACACATGCAAACTTCGCTGCAGCCATCAAGCAGGGAACATACAAGTGTGAACTAGTTGTTGGACTGAGGAAAAGAACTGGTTTCAGATCTAAACGCAAATGTTTATGAGTTTTCATTGAAATTAGCTGCTAACATCACTTGTTTCATCTTTACTAATGCAATACATCTCAGAATGTCTTCCTGAAGACAGTGAAGTCAACAAATATTTAATCATTTCTTGTGCTTAAAGATCTGGTCATAAATGATGACGGAATGCCAGAAATTAATAATGATGATAGAATCTTGGCTAGATCCTGAATTGTAAGCTATAATGATCTAGCTAGATCTTGAATTGCAAGCCAACATAGATTGTAATATAGTAACAAAATAATGAGGATGTTGTTTATCACACATGGTATTTCAATTATAACCTTACCTGCTCAGTATTGATCTTTTTGTTTTATGCAGTAAGTAAGCCATTCTGAAGCTCCATCCTCGAATATATCTCAATAAAAGAGAAATCCTCTTAAATTGCCAGGAACAAGCTCACCAATACTTCTCCCTCTGGCTCCTTCAAGCCACAGCTCCAAATCTTACAGTACACAGACCAGGCTAGGCAAATACGCCAGTGTGATGTGCCCAGGGGAATGATTGCTACATACTATTTTGATTCTTACAGATAACATTATTTATTCCTTTTGGGAATTGAAGAAAGAGTATTCAGTAGAGGTAGATTAGCACTAGATACCCAACATTTGAGGTATAGAGGAACATTCACAATTATTTTCTTGGACATATTGCAAGTCACAGGATGATAAACACAACCTTAAAATGCCACACTCTGAAGTCACCATAACATACATTGGATCAGGACCAGGTGATTAACATTCCCTCTCTGACAGCTGAAAACATCTAAATAAATAAAAAAAAAACAATTATGAAGTGTCCATCTCTTGTGCTTCCCTAATAACTCCTTGCTATTAAAAAAGGAGCAATTGAGGAAATTGTAGCTCTGTAACTTTGCGCAATGAATGTGCATTGTTTTCGCACTGTCCAATGAACGCTCAGGTATGGGAGAAAGGGCCACTTTATTTAGCAGTTATAACAGCGGAGGAGGTTGAGACCTGCAGCATCTGAGGCAGCGAAGCCCCCTGTGGTGTGGAGGTGGGACCTCTGGGCGGTACCAGAACACCTCTGCCCCAAGGCAGGCATGCACCCGACTCCCAGTCACGCCCCGTTGTTGGGCAGCACAGCTCATCCATGTCTGTCCCTTAAGGGGAAGGCAGCCAGACCGTGGGCTTTGCCACCTCGAGCCGCTGAGCCTCTGAGGTGGACCCTGCGGTCCCGGCCAGGGCCCCGTCTACGTCCTCGTTCCGCCAAGCTCCTGAGGACTGAAATTGGGTTCTGCCCTGCCTATGCCGCCTGAAGGTGCATGCCCGAAGTCCCATTCACGCCTCCTAACCCGCACCACCTGCCACCAGGAGGGGTCAGCATAGCGCTTGACCCCCCCGCTCCCAACCAGGGGCAGAAGCGCCTTAAGGCCATTTTGCAGGTCCCTAAGAACGATGTCTGTGCCTTCCTCAGACAAATGCACACCATCGCCCCTGTACAAGTAAGGTAGCGAGAAAACTATTGCAGGATGCAATACCACACAGCTGCCAGCACGGGACACAAACCGGCCAATTTCCCTGGTGACCTATTTGCACATCCTTTCAACCTTAGCGCAGCAGAAGGCTCCCTGCCATACATGATGTTGCAGTAAATCCAACCAAACCAGGGTGGTACCAGGAAGCCAACCCAGAAGGGTGGCGATGTCCTCGCATGCTCTGTTCTTCAGAGCCAGACTGGACATCCTGCATAGGTCATTTTCACCCAGGTGGAGCACCAAAATGTCCGGTGGGGGGTTTGCATTCAGGAACTCCATCATCGCGGGCAGCAGCTGGCCCCATTGCATCCCCTGCCTGGCTAACCAGGCAACCTGCACTGCAGGGCTGAGGCCCAGTTGTGAGCCAAGGAGGCTTGCAGCCGCCCTCTTGTGGGCCCAAAAAACAATGGAGTGGCCGCAGATTAACACGCGTACCGGGCTACCAAAGTGTCCTGTAAAAGTGGAGAGGTTATTGCAAGGCATCCCCTTTGAAGTTGCTGTCCCACAATTGGGGGATGCTCCAATCGCCCAAGCCACCTTAGGCATGCACATAGTGCTTGTAAGTCGACGAAAGCTAACATCCTATCCTTTGAATGTCCTCCCCTGATAAACCCAACTCCGCCACAGCAGAGGCCGCCCCAATGCGGAGGGAGTGCAGGCCAAAGTCCTCGGGCTGTAACCCTAAAGCCCCCAAGGCGCGTGAAAAAAATTGCCCGAAACTGAAATAAGGTGAGAGCAGAGCCATCCATATGCTGGAACAGGGCACCCCTGTGTGCCCCTGAAAGTGCTAAATATTCCTGTAATGCCGTAACCTGGCACAAGGGCATCCCCACCACCTCCCTAAGGGTTGCCGCAAAACCTAGGCCCTTTGATCCGTCTTAGACCTTCTGAGTGTAAATGAAACTCCTCCGGGCACCCAAGTTAGGCAGATCTCTCAGTCTTGCTTTTCGCTAAGAACTCACTGGGCCGAAAGGCGCCAAAGAAGGCCGTAAACAAGGCTGCCCTGAAAAGCCGAACCTCACACGGTGACAAACAGAGGGCCATGAAGTTCCCTGCGATGCCCCCGAGCAACTCCGGGGTGATGGGGCGCATGCGGTCCCGGACAGGGGGTGTTCTCCTGGACAAGCCCTCCAACATCCTCCTCACCCTGAAATCCTGAGTGGAGTCGGGGTGTCCTGCTGCTTTGCAAACAAAGGCTATAGCAGACATGAAGCCTGGAAGGGAGCTAACAGCCCTCCCAGATCTCTGCAGGTGGAGCAGGAAGAGCATAATGTGTTCTGCCGGTGCTGGCCAGAAGCTGGGTAAGTTGGCTGCCTGTCTAAACTCAGTGAACTCTATTACCTTATGGGAGTAGCCCTGCTGCGTGATGGGTGCCAGTGAGGCACATAGGACTTCGTTTATTTCTGCAAGCCAAGGTCCCAGAGCCATGGGGGCATGCTGTTCGGGGACGGCACCGCCCCAGGTGTGAGTTCCCGAAAACGTTCCTTCTGAAATCAAGACAAAGCATCCGCGATGCAATTCTTCACCCCGGGAACGTGCTGAGCTATGAAAAGAGCCAAGTCAAGTCAAGGCAACCTTTATTAGGCATAAACATTTGGTAGGTGAAGACTCTGTACGGAAACCGTAGAGAGAATATAAACCTAAGTAGTACACAAATATATGCATATGTGCACACCATGTGTATGAAAAGAGCGTTGATGCGTAGGCACTGCAGGACAAACCGCCACACAAGCGTCAAGACCCTGGGGGATTTGGAAGACATGGAGTTCACTACTGCCACGGCAGCCTGATGGTCGCACCAGAAACGCACCGTGGCGTTCTGGAACTCCCTTGCCCAGATGTGCACTGCAGCCACTATCGGGAACAGCTCCAGGAATGTAAGGTTGGCCATGACGTCACCCTGCACCCAGCTCCATGGCCACGGTGCAGCGCACCAGCGACCACAGAAGAAGATGCCAAACCCAAGACCCCCTGCTGCATCCGAGTGCGCCTGATGGTCTGCCCTAAGCAGCTGCTCTGAACGCCAAAATGAAACCCCGTTGAACTCTTCCGGGAAATGTAACCAGATGACCATATCCACCCGCATGGCCGCCGTCACCTGCACCTCATGGTGTGGCGAGCGCAACGCAGTCATGGCAGCATACAGCCTATGCAGGAAAGCCCTCCCTGGTGCGACCATCCTACAAGGTAAGTTCAGGTGCTCCACCAAAGCCTGCAATTTGCGCAGCGTAACCTTCCGTGCCCAAATAACTGCTTGCAAGCGGGACGCTAGAGCCGTCAACTTGTCCACCGGGAGCCTGCTGACTGCTGCCACCAAGTCAAGTTTGATGCCGAGGAAGGTCATGCAGGAAGAGGAGCCCTCAGTCTTGTCCTTAGCCAGCGGGACCCCTAAATCGCATGCCAGGGACTCAAAAGTGTCTAGCAGCCTCTGGCACTGTGCTGTGCCAGCTGCGCCCATAAAAAGAAAGTCATCAAGGTAATGAGCAGTAGTGCGCGTTCCACACCACCTCTGTAGCTCCCATTCCAGCAGAGTACTAAAGTGTTCAAAAGTGGCACAACTCAGCGAACACCCCATCGGTAGCAACCGGTCTAAATAGAACTGGCCCCCAAAAGTACAGCCCAGCAAGCAAAAATCCCCTGGATGCATCGGAAGCAGTCAGAAAGCTGTATATCAATATCAATATCGCATTTTGCCATAAGCACTCCCGGGCCACAGCGTCTCAATATGCGAACTGCTTGGTCAAAAGAGGTGTGGTGAACCGTGCAGAACTGGTCAGGAATGCCATCGTTCACCGATGTTCCCGTGGGGTAGGACAAATGGTGAATGAGGCGGTATTCTCCAGGGGCCTTCTTAGGCACCACTCCTAGTGGGGAAACCTTGAGGTCAGGCAGGGGGGGAGTAGGAAAAGGGCCCAAAACTCACCCCAAACCCACTTCCTTGGCAATCTTCTTCTGGACCATGTCTTCCATGCCTATGACTGACCTCAGGTTTTGAGCTAAAATCACGCCCTTGGGGTGTGGCAGGTGGATATGAAAACCCTGCGTGAATCCTTCCCACAGGAATACCACCGCAGAGCGATCAGGGTACTCGCCTTGCCAATTCTGCCAGCCTAATCAGACTTGGCCCCTTTGGAAATGGCTGCATCGCCTGCACCTCCTCCCTTCTTCTGACCTGAGCCTCGGTCCCTCCATCTCCTGGCCCCAATAACCCTTGGGCAGGAGGTGAGCAGGTGGCTTGTGCCACACAGGCTGCAAGTGTGCTGGAACATACAACTCGCTCTGGAACAACGCCCAGATGAGACATACTCATAGCAAACTCATGGGAATTGAACCCACCTGCCTGGCACCCCCGTCTGAACCGGTCCTGCAGAGCGAGAACCCACAATCCTGACAATCATGTGTCCACTGTCAGGTCGCTTACCCCCAGCAACGCCACCTGGCATCACGAGCTGAAACCACAGTTCCGAGTTCTTCCTATCCCAAGAGAGGTGTGGGTTAGTTCCCACGCGCATGCGGAACTGTTCATCATAGGCCAGTAATGGCTAACATATAGCACACGTGCCACAGAGGGCACGCAGATCGTTTTTGGTGGGCACTTGAACCCATCGCCCAGCTGCCAGGCTCAAGCCTCTGTTCGCTGCCCCTTGAAGGTGCCAGCAGCCGGGGCAATGGAGGGAGGGGTGAGGACAAGCTTAGAAAAGGAACGGACAGCAGGGGGAATAGCCAGGCCCCCAGGGAGGAGTCACCCGCAGCAGCCCAATTGGAGTGCTTCCTTCCTCCCTCTGTCTGGGGTAAGGCCGGACGTAGTAAAGATAGAATATACAGGCACTGGGCTTTAAGATGCTTTAGCAGTATTTGGCAATAATGACGCAGGCACACCTGCGTCTGAACAAGAGCACACTCTTGGCCTTGATGATATGCTGAGGGTCTTCGCCCAGAGCCTGTAAACACAGGATGTTAAGGAGAATCTTATCTAGGAATGTGTTTGTGGTTAAGCTAGAACTAGCAAGTATGAAGCAAGGTAGCATCCTTGTGGAAATTTCCCTATTACATAACCGTATATCATGTGTTTTGAGACTTAATAAAAAGCTGGGTCAGGAGCTGGGAGACTTCACTTCACTTCTCCCTTGATTTCATTCTTGCTCCTGCTTCCAGCACTTTCAACCTCTCTGAAACCTGTGTCTGTTGTCTAATTCTTGCTATGGCTTATTTGCCACACCAACGCAGCATCTCAAGCTGCTCCTCATGTAGCACTGAAATGTTACATCTGGCGCCCGAACAGGGACCTCTAATCCTGGGACAGGGACTTCTGGTCCTAGGACAGAGACTCTCTGCAACAATCAGATGCAGTAGACAGGCTGTCTTGTTTTTTTTTTACTCAAGCAGCTTGTCTGCTGTCTACCTCCCACCTATTGCTTTGACTTTCTATTGCTCTAGCCTCACTCTTACAGCCTTGTGTGTTTTCCAAGCAGCCCTGAGTCGCGACCTTTGGATTTTTTTTGTCTCTCTGACTTCTCACTGCATTTGCTTTTACAAGCATCCTGACTTTGAGGTCTATTTGCTTCTCAGCAACTTTGTGGCTATGCTAGGTGCCCAGACGTGGGCCAGCCAAGTATAGCAGACAAACTGCTTTGCTCTCTGCTATATTCTGCAACCTGTTATAGGCTGCTCCCATTCATTGCTTCATCTGAACCTGGGAACAACAGGGACCCTCTGCAACTTCTAGCCCTAGCACAGGGTCTCCTGGCGCCCTGGCACAAAGACCCTTGCTTTTTTTATTTCTAGCAGCCTGACTTTCTTTGTTGTTCCCCATTCGCAGCTACATCTAGCACAGCGAATGGGGATCTTTCCTTGCTCTGGCTTCTGCACCACATCAAGCAGTCCTTGACTTCTGGGGTCTCAGGCTGCTTCCCAGGTAGCATTACTGCTACATCTAGCGCAGCGGGCAGAGACTTTCTGCAATGACCAGGTACAGTAGAGCCAGGTGGTCTTGATCAAACGGCCTGTCCTCTGCCTCCGAACTCATTGCCTTGACTTGCTCCAGTTCTAACTTTCAAACCCTCAGAGTGCTTCTCTTTAGCACTCTCCCTCAGGCAACAAGGTACAGTCTTGTGTGTCTCCCATCAAGCACCAAGGCCCCAAAAAGCCTTGGGTGCTCCCCAGAGCAGCATCCTGTGCTGCTACATCAGGCACCCAGCACGTGGGGCCAAAATTATGCCCGGCGAGGGTTAAAGAGCTCAATCGTCCTTTGGGACCCCAACCAATGGTAAACATAAGTATTTAGGTGAGTAGTAAAATAGTACAAGACTTCAGCTACACACTGTTTATAAAGCTGAGCACCTTGTTTCCTTCTAAGAGGTCACAGACTTAATTTACCATCCAAACTTTCACTCTGCAGGCAGAGTGGTTACAGCAGTTAGAGGAAATAAACAAGAATACATCTGTCCTCTTATCAGAAACTGTGTTCCTTAGCCCAAGCAACAGAGCAAGAGATTAACTCTTAAAAGCACTCATATGTGTTCCTCCAGGTGCTCTTTAAAAAACCCTTTTTGTTAGCTTGTATTTTCCCCCCTCTGTACCAACTTAGTAAGAAAAGAACTCCACAGTAAGCAAGCATAGGTAAACATGAGTAACACACAGCAAAGCCAAAACTAGACCTCCACAAGAACAACAAAAACAATGCCCTCGGTATTCCGAGAGAAGCACCTTTAAACATGGTGCTTTGCAAACAGAACAAAAGAAACTCTTAAGCTATCCATAATCTTCCTTGTGTATTCATTCTGTCAGAATAAAAACTATAATTTGCCATGTGGCACAACTCCACAGGCAATGTCCTGCCACTTACCTGGCTACCAGATAGCCCAGTTTAGGTGAAGCAATAGCCTCTTTCTAAATAAAAATTAGAGGCATTGCACTCATTAATTTAAGAACAATTGTAAGTCAAACATATTGTTATTTTCATCAGTCCATAGAATATACCAATATTTGTCATAAGAAAAGAAATTTAGAAAATGGAGACTCTTATGATCTCCATGAAGTAAACATACAAATCCAACCCATGGAATCACGTTAATTTGGCCTCCCAAATCCAAATTAAAATTTTATGATGTAAAATAACCCCATCTTGTGTTAATATTAGGTAAATCAAGCCTTACAGCCATTTAATTATGGAGCAAGCCCTTAATTTTAAATCAAATAGCACAGACAAATATTCCCAAAAATTATAAGCTTGTCCTAATAATATAGGCAAATCTTTAAAAAATAGCAAACTCCTCCTCATTCTGTGCCACAAAAAGTGTAGAAAGCACTTAAATATTCTGGCATCATTAATAGATGCCAAAAATTCACAAAGTATAGTAAATAAGCAGCCACTCTGCCAAAAAAGTCAAATGTAGTATACTAATGCTCCTAATTTTGCCAGGACAGACATCACTCCAATAGTTTAAACAGCAAGACCAACCCCCCACCATAAACAGCTTTCCTACATGCTGTTAGGTGAAGAAGCATTTAACACAGCAAAACCACAAGCTTATTATCCTAACTATCAAACATACGTTATATTTAAAATGTGATGCCACATTTCTGGCAATCAGAAGCAACTAAAGCGCATAGTTTTAACTACTGCACAAAATGCAGTATGGCTCTATAAGCATCAACCACCTTAAAGGAAGGACCAAAAGAACCATTAGCAAGTTTTTTTTTTAAAGTAAGTCTAACAGCCCAACTTTGTGTTAGCCTCCTCTTTTTTGGGTATTAGTTCATCAGAACAAAAAACCATGATTTGCCCTGTGGTACAATGCCACAGGTAAGCCCTCAAAAAACAATCAATTCCCCTTCATTCTGTGCCTTTTAGAGGTACAGATTGCATTTAAAGTGTTTGGCATCACTAGTATATGCCAAAGACTTGTAAAACATAGTAAACTAGCTATCACCTTAAGAAAAATCTTATAGTAAGAATCCCCTAAGGCTAACCCCTAAATTTTAATTCCTGCACCAAATGCAGGATAGCCTGTGAGTCCAGTTATTTTAAGAGTCCAAAAAAAGCTGTAATAATAGCAACAGCACTGGCCTTTTAGTTTTGTCCAGTGCCTTTAAAAAACAGTTCCATTTTCCAATTAAAAATGTGAAAAGCACCAACAACCAATGATGAGCTATAAAACACGTTAAACAAACCATAGCCATCGTTTTTTCAGTGTTTTTTTTTTTATTCCACACCTTTTAAGACAGCAACCACCAGTCATTTTAAGTTTAGTAAGTTTCCATAAAAAATTTCCCAAACTTTTTTCCCCATAAGTTGAAGCTACTATGATAGTTTTTAAACTTTTATAGTATCTCTCATTCCACATCTTTTAAAATTGTAGTTATTAACCATTTTACCCATTATTAGCAGTCATTATAGTATTTAAAGTCATAAGTTATTAAGTTTTATGTTTTTAAATATGAAAAGCAAACCGAAAGTCACCAGCAGTATGTTTAGTTTAGTAGTAAACCACAGTGTTCCCAAACATAGATAAGAAAGTGTAAACAACCGTGAAAGTCTTGCTGTGTTTACAATCACAGAAGAGAAGAAGAAAAATGCTTTGACAGTTTAAATTTTTTGGTTTGCAAACCTCTTCAGAATACCATCTAAAGAAAACCATATCAGATCCCCCAGATCTGGTATAGAAAGATACCAGTCAATTTAGTTCCTTTATAGTTTAATGTATATGTATAAATGATTAGCAAATAGTAATATTTTAAGTCAATTGTGGTGGTTTAATTACATCAGAAAGTTCAAAGTTTAAGATCTCACAAAGAAGGCAAAAGCATGTCAGTTTTAGCAACAGTTATGTTGCCTGTTGAAAGCCAGAAGTAAAGTACAATACCACTGTTAAAAGTATGTAAATAAGAGGGATAATGTATGTATAAAATTAAACAGAATTGTTTCCAGTGAGAAATATATATATTTCAAAGATAGCACCCCATATAAGAAAAATTAGTTTTATGTTTTTTCCCCACTAATACATGTAAAGTGTATCTTCCATTTTTTTTTAAAGAATTAAAAAGAGGGATATGAAATATATTTGACAATGTAATTGTTTGTTTGTTTAATATTAGATAAAGAAAAGCACCCCCACAAAAAGGCACAGTTTTGCCTTTTAGCCAAAAAATTAAGTAACTAACCCATATGTTTAAGGGTTGTGAGACCCAAAAAGGACAGGCCAAAAATCCCTAGAATTTAGGGCAGGCTGTGTTGTTATTGTGTTTAATTTTACAGAAACGTTTTAAAGCCACCACAGTTGCAAGAACAAACCAAGGCCTGAAATGAAAAAAAAAAAAAATCCTGTTTCCAAATTTCCAATTGCAAAGCCAACCCAGACCAGATAACCAGCAAAAAATCCTGGCGAAAGGTCTAAGCAAAGAAAGGCCCACCCCATTTTTAGCATCATGGAAAGATTTAAAAAAACATTGACATTCAAAAAAACCCAAAAGCAATTGCTTGTCATGATGGAAAAAGGAACCAAAGAACTTTTAAACAACATTTGAAAATGCCATGGCACAATCACAACCTGCACACTACAGCAGTCCCCAATGAACTACAAAAGACTTATCTGATTTCAGTATGTAAACAAAAAGAATTCAAAGCTCGCACACATCGTGAAGGCGTGTCAGTGGGCTCAGCATAGCTGCTGCTGCTGCTGCAGGTTTTGAGGCGCCAGCCCTGCATGAAGTAGGTCTCATTAAAGTCATTGGGGCTTGCTCCAAGGAAAGCGTGGCTGGGATTGCAGCCTCAGAGCCCAATCCTACTGTAGGATTGCATGTCTACTCAGAAGTAAGTTCACTGTAGTCAATGGGGCTTGCTCCCAGGAAAGTGTGGCTTGAATTGCAGCCTGACAGCCTACTTCTATGCATGTCTACTCAGGAGTCACAGAGTTTCAACTGGCCTCTGTGCCCGGCCCCCTCTTGTCCCCCGGGGCTTCCTTGGCCAGAGTGAGGATGAACTGACAGCGCCAGGGCTTGGAGTGTGCTGGCTGCTGGGCTGAGTGGTCAGCTGTTGGGAGCTGCATTGGTCTGAGTGGCCGGCTGTTGGTAGGTCTGTGGGCGGGGTGGTCGCGGGAGAGCCTGCCCCCACCATGAACTAGCAGCAGCAGCAGCAGTTGGCCATCCAGGCAGAGATCCAGTGCTTAGATCTGGGAGCACGTCATCGCCATCAAAGCTGGGTCGCTGCTCCTCAGTCACTCTTGGTCTCTCTGACCTGGACACATTCACTAGCTGCCTGGGGGCTTCATCTCTGCAAATTGGGCATCAGGTGGAAGCTTCAGGCTGCAGTCCTGTCCACACTTGCCTGGGAGTAAACCCCACTGACTATAATGGGGCATACTTCTGAGTAGACAGGCATAGGCTTGAGCGCTGAGGCTCAAGTCCTGTCCATACTTGCCTGGGAGTAAGCCCCACTGACTATAATGGGGCATACTTCTGAGTAGACATGCATAGGCTTGAGCACTGAGGCTGCAGTCCTGTACACACTTGCCTGGGAGTAAGCCCCACTGACTATAATGGGGCATACTTCTGAGTAAACAGGCGTAGGCTTGAGCACTGAGACTGCAGTCCTGTCCACACTTGCCTGGGAGTAAGCCCCACTGACTATAATGGGGCTTACTTCTGAGTAGACAGGCATAGGCTTGAGCACTGAGGTTGCAATCCTGTCCACACTTGCCTGGGAGTAAACCCCACTGACTATAATGGGGCTTACTTCTGAGTAGACAGGCCCTGAAAGCCCAATCCTACCCAACCTTCCAGCACCAGTGCATCCAAAGGTGATGGACCAAATGTTCCCATACATTAAGGAGGCTTCTGTGACTGCCCCCCCCACCACCACAGGAAGCAGTGCATACTTCATTGGCACAGCAGCAGCAGCACTGGAAGATTGGATAGGATTGGGCCCCAAGTCTGTAGTTGTCCTCATTCCACCCCCACCTCTCTTTCACTTGGGCATGAATCTGGTGCAGGCTTTCTCAGAAGTAAGCCTTTTTTCAATGTAAACTGAATTCTGAGTAAAGTGCCACAGGATCACTCTGCACATTTCCTGTTCAGTTGTGACTGCTGCCCTATTCCTTTGCTGTTGTATTTATACAGGGGGTGGTAATAAGTATTAATAAGTATTTATGCAGCACTTCAAAAATGCTGTCCTGGCTTGTCTTGTCCATACTTGCAGTAACTCTCAGGTAGGTCAGTATTATTATCCTCCTGTTGCAGATAGTTGATGTCTCTTAGCCACTACACGACACTTGCTAAGGTTCATTTCTCCCTAGTGCATGGAAATGCCCTTCTTATTCAGTGTAACTTTGGTAACTTCCTTATGTTTAACCTTGTCTAATTAGATCCTGGGCAATCCAGTCATCTTTTAAAGTAGGGGAGAGCAACTGTGTACCCTCTTTACCTGCGTGAAACACTTGAGAAGATAGAAGGGATGACAAAGGACAGCACAGTTAGTTCTGAAAATGAAATCCTTAAAGTGTGGAATTCTCTGCCAAATAATTTTAAGTCAATGAAAGCACTTGGGATTGCTTTGTTTGGATCATCTTATGCTGGTGAGCAACTATTTTCAGCTTTGAATGATATCAAATCTGACACCAGAAACAGACTAACAGAAGACCTGAGTGGTGCTGCATATGTTGCTCTCAAACTTACAAAGTATGAGCCAAGGTTAGACAAATTATCAGCATGCAAACAACAGCAAAAATAACATTAATGGTTCAAAAGCAGGCCAAATGCAAACTTTGACCTTTTAATTAAAAGTTGTATCATTGAAAGCTCTGTTATTGTGTTTTTCTTTAAAGACAAAAGATGTTAATGTATGAGTTGTTTTTTTCTAAACTAAAACCTCAGTATTCAGGTTAAATTGCCATGTTGGCACTTCGCAATACATAAGTGGCTTTTGGGTTGAAGTTTGGGCACTCGATCTCTAAAAGGTTCGCCATCATTGTCATAGGCCAACCAACCTGAACCCGAGTACACTCTAAAGGCCCTGTGGATCAAGTCCTGATACTTCGTTAGCGCTGGGCCCCTGGACAAATCCTTCTGCAGCACAACCCCCATTTAAATGGTAAACCCCGTCAACCAATTGGTCCAATTGCAATCAATCTTGGGCTTACACAGCGTCTGTTGTTCGTGAGTGCACTCCCCTGGCCTGCTCTCAGGCTCCGGTTCCCTGGAGAAGGCTGGAGAGATCTACATACTCACCTTTCCTTATCTTTTCTTTAACTGCAGGGGCCAGATGATCCCCAAGTGGAAGGGCCTCCTCCCTGTACGGCATGGGGGGAGGGGGAGCCCCTTGCACCACCACCTTGGAGGCCAGTGATGATAGGGGCCAAGCGTCCACCGCCGGCCTAGGCCCGACCTATGCAGGCAATCCTGCATGCCAGGCTGGGGCTACATTGGCCTGCTGTGATGCAGAGTAACCTTCCCCTTGCTCAGTTGGGAGCCCTCCCTGCCCCACCACGCTCACAGCAATCAGCACACTCGCCTCTGGGGCGCCGTCCTGCACCCCAGATGGGGCAGCAGAGGATCCTTGCAGGGGACCCGACTGCAGTGCTGCCACCGCCTGCTGGGGGAGTGCCACCTGCATCATACCACCTTGCTGATACACAGTATGTTGGACGGCCCAGCTCTGTGGGGAGCCCGCTTGCCTGTCATCTGTCTGTATGCCCCCAGGCTGGGCCCTGAGTTACTCCCTACCATGGGCCAGCAGCCGTGGAGAAAGTGACGGGCAGAGGGGCCACTGAATCTCCCCAAAACCTTTGACCGGCAAGGGTTGGAGCGATCTTGGCTGCTCCACTGCGTCAGCCCTCATGGCCCCTGTATGTCCTTGCAGGGCATGCGGGATGCCATTACCTCCCCAAACTTCTACCACCCTAGCTAGGTCACCAATTCCATACTCACCCGTGGTGGCCCTGGCCCCTAGGTAGGGCTCTGGAGCATCGACGTACTCAAATGGAGCCACCACTGCCGTGTTGTCAGTAGAGGCCTCTGGAGGTTTCTGCGCCATGGTCAAAGCTAGGCCTGTGGGTGGCCTGCCGCTCTCCAAGGCTGTAATCCTAGTCAGAATCCCTTGCAGGATATTGGACAGCGAGGTGCATGCGCGCTTCTCAGGCAGGGCATTGCCCCCCACTCAGGGAGCACCTGATGAAGGCAGTGTCTCCCCTTGTAAAGCCATGACTTGTGCAGCTATGCTGCCCGGCCCTGCTGTGGGGATCACTAGCCCCGCTGTGGGAGCCTCCCCACTCCCCACTGGCTCTGTGGCAGCAGGCCCCTTGCTGCCAGCTCTGCCCTGCGACCTATGCATGGTGACAAAGAGAGACTGAAGCAAAGAAAGAAGGTGCTAACCTGGAAGGAAAGTGAAGAGGCAAGCAGTTAGTGCCAGATTATTTTCATCCAACCTGCAAGGTGGTACATGAGGCACTGCACCCCCGAAGTGCACCCCCCATGCACCCGGGATGGAGGCGGTAAGTGAGCCTGACCAACTCTGTGGGGACAAAACGGGGGCCTAGCCCTGCCTGCCCCGAGGGGTGAATGCTGCCCCCAAAGGTCTGCGGGTTGAATTCTGCACCCCCAAAGCGCACCCCCAATGTTGCACACCAGCTCTGAGGAAGGAAAAGACTCATCAAAATTGACTGTGGCTGTGACAGTGCCCACCTAGCTCTCTGTGGGGGGGGTGAAAACCCCTTTTGACTGGGCCCCCCAGGCTGCCATGTAACTCCCGAAACACCCAGAAGGGCAAGGGGGTGAGGCCCCCTTTCCAACATGGCCCCCCATGGTCATATGCCCCCAATGCCCCTGGAGGGTGGCACTGATGGAGGCACCACAACCCCCCAAAATTGCCCAGCTGTGCCGGGGGTGAGGCCCCCCATGCAATGTGCCCTCTGATGGCCATGAGCCCCCAATGCCCCTGAAGGGGGCACTGATGGAGGCCCACCAGCCCCCCGGAGGAAGCCCCCCACAAGCACCTAATTGTGCCTAACCAAACACTCTGAGGGTGCCGAGGGCTCGGAAGGGGCCAGTCCCCTTCCAGATGCCGATTGCCCCGTGACCGGCACCCCAGCAAGGCCCGACTCAGATAGGCGCAGGGAGGAAACCTCCCCAAGATGGTGGCCGCCAAGTCCTGAGGAGGCCCTTCCAGAGTTGGTGCCAGTCGTGCACGTGCAGCTGGCACCTGAGCCCTAATGTGCAGGTGCGGAGAGGCAACCAACCAAACATGACATGCGCAATGGACCGGGGCATCGCCCTCCCATCATGGTGCCAGCTGTGCATGCGCAAAGCTGGTGCCACGAAGCCGTGCATGCACAGGAGGCTGAGACCTCCCCAGGATTGTGCCCGGCAAGATGGTGCCAGCTCTGCACATGCGCAGCATCCTCAAGCCCCAAGTCGGGAGAAAACCCTTCCTATGATGGCAGTCGCGGACCGCAGATGCCACCACCTCGCCCCACAGAGTCGGCCGTCCCCCACCTGCGCCGAGGCTGTGGGCCGCTTGACCAGCCGGTGGCCGTGGCGGTAACGCCCTGCAACGGGCCAGCATCCAGGCTCCGAAGGCATATCTCAGAAGCAGCCAGCCCCCACAGCAACAGACGACCGGGGCGGCTGGCCCCCACAGGAGGCCAGCTGCCTCAGCAGCGCCCCAGCCCACACACTGGAGCGGCCCACCCTCATGTGGCAATGTTGCCCCCACACATGCGACAAGGTAGGCTGCGCGAGAGGGAACAGCAGGTCCCCCAGAACTAAAAGGTCCTCCTGCCCAAGATTAATTAAGTCTGGGGGCACTGGTGGCTGGGGGATAGGGTTGGGTTTGCAGGCACTGGGGCGAATGGTGAGGGGGCGATCGGGAGGCGACCGGTGAATGTAGGTGGGCTTGAAGAGGGCAAAAAACTGCCCAAGGAATGGGGAGAAGAAACCTCCCAACAAACCCTGGCCATGCACCCAACACCCGAAGCCCCCATGCCTTACTGCTACAGCCGTGGAGTATGGTGAACCCGGTGAACCTGTTACTCCCACGGTGCCCACGTGCAAAGCGGGCTGGGTATTGTGCCTTTTAAAAGGCCAGCCATAGCCGCCAACCCCAGCCACTTCCACTTCCCCATTGGGAGGAGATTTTTGTGTTCCAGGTCAGGCTAAACAAACTCTGAACACCTTTCAATTGGGCGATCGGGATTCTGGATGAATTTGTATGTCTTTCACACTAGTAGGCACACACAGGCATATATAAATATGAAACACATAATGTTCAGAGAGATGGTGCTGAAGCAACAGAATATACATAGAGTGGCAACTACCTGACATACGGCAAGCTTTTCCTCCTCACAAGAGGATGATATTTATACTCAGATGGTCATTTAATCACAAATCTACACCTTACATTAAAATGAAACATGGGCTAGATAGAAATTCTCCTTATGCTGTGGACAATGACATTATGTTAACTGATTCTTGATGAGGTTGAATTCCGCAGGAAGGACCAGGTACACAAATTGGTAATGCTCCTGGACCCCACCTTAATCCTGGATAAGCAGGTGTGGGCCATGGTTGGCCTTCTAGCTGCACTTGTTCCTGTCCCAGACAGACCTTGCCACATGGTTCAATCCAAACTAGCATCAGGCCAGCGCACGCCATTTACAGTGGTGGAAAGGTTTTCTGCTACTGTAAAATGGCAGATGGCGGTGAACTGTGCGCGCTACCAATGGCAATTTTTCCAAGTGCTGTTGCAAGAGGTGGCAGCACTAGAAGGAAATCACCAGACTCAGTTGTACCTGCTGGTACAGGTAAGCATCTGGTGGGAGTGGGGGATGGGAAACAGGGAGGAAAACAGGGGAGACAGGGTGGGCGGATTAGGAGCATTTTGGGTCTGGTGGGGGTATGACAGGAGCAGCTCCCCCAGTAACCTAACCCCTGTTATGTTCATGACATGCCCCTTTAGATAAACAACTTATGAAGATGAGAGGAACATTGAAGGCCCTCCCTAACTTTTGCAAACTCATACCTAGGTCAAACAAAAAATCACCGGGAGATTTTCCATCAATCTTTATTATTATTTTTTTAGCAGAGGCTTTTACAAATGCATTAGTGTTTCAATAATTAGTACACACAGAGTTGAGCACATATTTTGTCCTTAGGTCAGAAGCAGAAGGAAACCAACAGGTGACCAATAAGACCTGATTCCAAGTTGCACAACAGCCACCTCCTACCCTGTGCTGGATACAGCACAGGCTACTCAGCCTTCCTGTTCCAGTGCAGGATATGGTTGGGCTATCCATTGACTATGTGTCACATCAGACCTTCTCAAGACATTCATCCCATACTTATAACCTGCTTTTCCCAAGCGCTCTCCAAAAGGCCCCCTGCACTTTCTTGTTCCTAAAGCTGTAGATCAAGGGGTTTAGCAGGGGAGTAATGATGGCATACAACACAGAAACCAGGCGATCTTCATCCAAGGAATGATTGGAGGAGGGTCGCAGGTGGGTGTAGACGATGGTGCCATAGAAGATGCTCACCACAGTGAGGTGAGAAATACAAGTGGAGAATGTCTTTATCCTACCACTTCCTCTGCGGATCTTGAGCACAGAAGAGACAATGAGGAGGTAGGAAAGAAGGATCAGGGAGAAAGGCACAATCATAAGAAATGCAAAGACGGTGAAGATCATCAACTGGACAAGAACTACATCAGAGCAAGAGAGATGCAGAATAGGAGGAATGTCACAGAAGAAATGGTCAATTGTGACAGAAAGTTAGGGAAAAGACCAGTGATGTGTTGATAACAGAATTGAAGTTGCCAATGATCCAGGAAGCTGCAAGCAGACTCCAACATATGGGCTGGCTCATGATCAGTGTATACTGGAGAGGATGATGGATAGCAGCATAATGGTCATATGCCATCACTGAGAGGAGCACACACTCTGTACTTCCTAAAGTGACAAAGAAATACATTTGTAGAGCACATCCTATGAAGGAGATGGACTTGTTCCCCAGCAAGAGGTCCCACAACACCTCTGGGAGTGTGGTGGATGTGTAACAGATCTCAATGAAAGAGAGATTGCCCAAGAGAAAGTACATGGGAGTTTTGAGGCATTGGTCAACTCTGATCAATATAATGATGACTACAGGTAGACTAACAGGCCTATAGCAAAGAGAAGCCTCTTGTTCTATGGGTCAACAGATAATCCCAAAAGGATGAATCCTGTGATACCTGTTTGGTTCTGTCTTCGTATAGGAGTAGTGGAGTCCATCTTCAATTAGAGTTCTTTGGTAGGACAGGACATAGCAGTTTCTAGAGGGGGAAAAAATAACTGTTCTCTTATCTCCATGTCACTCCATGTCATAAAATAGTCACTGTCCTCTTATCTCCATGTCTATACACAGATTGATGCAAGAGTTGGTTGGATTCAGAGTTCACTGGTCCCTTCCCATATCCTTTCAAGCTTTTCTTTGATAGCATAAAGTTGCAAGTGTGTCAGTTTAGTGAAAATGAAAGCTGAAAGTTTTGAGAAAGTGACTGAAAGCTGAAATCAAACTAGAAATGGAAAATTATATTGTCAGGATCTCAAATCCTCAAACCATCTATGGACGATCTTTTGCACCCAGAAACTTATGTCAGCAGTTATGTCAACTTAAGTCAGACAGAACCTTCAGCTTTCTCCAGCTTCATTTACTACTGAACTATGAATAAGTCATTTTTAAAGTTTATTAAGATCAGATAATTGTCCCCAGGGATGACAGAGATAATAGGCATGGTATAAAGAACTCACTTAAGTTGACAGAATAGTCCTTCGTGTGGAAGAAAAATTTAAGATATAAATAAAGCATACCCTTGACTTTAGATGTTAATGAGGCTTCAGAGAGCTGAGTGTGTCATAATTGTGGCAAGGGACTATTGAGAATAGAGAAGAGCTGTACATTATCTTTATAATGTGGCAACCACCAGCCATCCACATCAAACATGTTTTTAATACCATCACATGGAGGAATTGGATGAGCATCCCATCCCAAAGGGTTGGAGGAATTCCAACTGAACACAAGCACTTTCACGTACACATTTGGTGTGCTTGATTAACAGCTCAATCCTAACTAACCGCCCCCCAATGCAGTGCTGTTCCTCTTCACTGCTACTGAGAAGGTATCAGTTTTAAACTGAAGACAGTATGAAAGCCTGGTGAAATGGCTCTATGGATGGTTAGGTGGAGGGACTTCATTTGCTATATTCAGGGATTTGCTCCACCATTCCCTGTCAGTTCTTCAGGTCTGAGTTATTGAGAGCCCAGTCCTAGCCCCACCACACTACAGCATCCCTCCACCGAACCATCCATAGAGCTGTTCACCAGGCTTTCATAATGTCTTCTGTTTAAAATCGATACCTTCTCAGTATCAGTGAAGAGGAACAGCAATACATATATTTAACGTACCAGGGATGTCGCCCAGTATAGCAGCACTCTGATCCTGAACTGGGGCATTTAGCAGCATTTTATTAGCCACTTAGTTGATGTGTGTGGTGTGAATTTTGGTAAAAATCTGCAAAACTTATGAGGCCTTTGTATATCCTATTTTTAGAGTACAGGTGTGCATCGTTTAATGATGGGGATGTGGTCCCGCACACACTTTGTTAAGTGACACCGTTGTTAAACGACATCCTCTTTTCAAAGCCTCTGGAGCATGTGGCCTCTGCAGGGCTCAGAAAAGCATTTGGAGGCAAGGGGAGCACAGCAACTCTCAGCTTCGGAGGTTTTGGGGGTGTGACAAGGATCAGCGACGGACCGTCATGCATGCGGTCCGTCGCTGATCGGAATGTTGTTAAGCAACATTCACCTGTAGCTGAACAAAAGAACACCTGTGAGATGGGTTCCTAGGAAATTGGTCTTGACCAATTAATTCTTTATCACTTGGCCTTTTTTCTCATTTATAATCACTTGATGTGATTATCACTTGCAGAGCTCTAACATGGGTAGAGCCAGAGGGGCATCTGGCCTGGGCACTAAGCCGGGGGGCGCATGACTGCCCCAGGCTCCACCCTGTTTACCGAGGAGGCAGCTTCACAAACCCTGTTCCCTCTCCTGTAGAGGCTCCCTACAGGAGGCAATCATTAATTTCCTCCACACCCATATCAGAGATTTCCATGTTAGTGTGTGTGTGTGCGCGCGTGGAAACAATTTGGTTTGTAAACAATGCATGGAGTTTATGTATCTGTTCCGCCCCCATCTCCTGTTCCGCAGCCTGGCAGTCTCGAGACTACTGAGCTGCGGAACTTGGGCACCACCTGGCGCTAGCCCAGCACCAGCTGGCGCTGGGTTAGAACCAGCGGGAGCCCGGCGGTGAGCCCTGCAAACGTGCCTTATGGCACGTTTGCAACTGTGGCAAGCAGCGCTGATCCGTGCCGCAGACCACAGGCTTGGGCTCTGAGTCTCCCAATTAATGATTCAGAAAACAGCATCACCCTCCTCACCTGCTTGAAACTGGGATTCCACACAATGTCACTGCCATTCAAATTGAATTCTTTGCCTGCAGGAGCCTGGGGGTCCATCCTGCCAACGCGGATCCTCCTGAAGGAGTAATTGGGGAATGTGACTGTGTTGATGATATCAAATGAACTTGCCAGTTCTCCCTGCTGGTCGAGATATATTTCGTCCCCAGCACTGTTGTTGAAATGGATGTTTCTCAGGAATGAATTAATCTGGGTCAGAAGTTGAGAGGTAGAAAGTTAGATAAATAGAAAGACAGATTGTGTGTGTGTGTGTGTGTGTGTGTGTGTGTGTGTGTGCTCACGTACACCAACTGAACAAAAACAGGTGAATCCAAGTCACTTGAACCTTGTTAGCTGTTCGTCAGCTGGCTTGGGTGAGAGTCACTCCAGGTGCTGCTTTTGGAAATGAATCTCACACACCTGCTCAGAACAGGAATTAGTGCTATCTTAGTTCTGCCAGATGGTATCTAGTGGTGAGCATTTCATCATGAATAAGGACTAAAGACTGGTTCTGTGCTTTCTATTGAAGCAAAGTTGGGAGGGGTTTTCTGTTTTTTGGAGAGTATCAAACAGCACTTTGCATTCAAGATGGAATTATTGAATACAGCAATTGTTTTCAGTCCCCCAACAGTTTATTGACCCATCATAGATGAAGCAGCCTGGGATGCGTGGGGCATGGGGACCTTTCACCCTTCTAGGAAGGCCTTTATTTGTTGTGCCTGGTCTTTGTTCAATGTGAGGTGGCCTGGCTCAGGCCATTGTGCTGCTTTTCCTGTATGACCTCTGTAACATGCTCATCCCCAGAAAGTTTTAACGTAGGATAGGAATTGGCAGGATATGCCAATACCTGAGTGCTTGCGAAAAGCATGGCATATATTGGGTGTGCCTAGGTCTACTCTGCTGTTAAGCAGAGAAGGTAACATTTTTCTTTTTTGATGCACTTAATGTTTAATTCCCTACAGTCTCTGATATAAATCAAATGTATGTTGCAGTTATAGCCTTTAGCAATGGTTCTCACACATTTAGCACCAGGACCCACTTTTTGGAATGAGAATCTGTCATGACCCACCAGAATTGATGTCATGACATGAATTGACATCATCAAGCAGGAAAATTTTTTCACAATCCTAGGCTGCAATCCTGCCCACACTTACCCAGGAGTAAGTTCCATTGACTATCATTGTTAAAAGCATATGCATAGGAGCCTTTTCAAAGTACAGGTCTGTAATATTTCCCCAAATGCAGTCACATATGATGGTAGCATCAGGTCTAATATATTAAAAATAAAATATTAAAATGTATGGGGACCCACCTGAAATTCGCTTGCAACCCGCCTAGTGGGTCACAGTTTGAGAAACACTTGCGTTTGTTCATGCTCAGCCCTCTGATGCTAAGTGTTCCCATGCTTTTGCACCATCAGGTGGATGTTTTTCTGAAAGCTCAATTCTATGGCTCATTTATGACAGAGGGAGGACATCCCACTTTCAGAAATGCCTTTTCACAGGTCACTGTGGAAAATGGACAATGGCCATTTTAGAGACATTGCCACAAACAGTAGAAGCGGCAGTTGCTACTTGGTAGGTTCACTCCTACCTAACGCCCCACATGGCCAATGCATTGGCGCCAATGCAGCTACTGCTTAATCCTGTGAGTGGAGTTTTGACAACCCCAGGATAAGCCTGTGCCTGACCAAAAGGCCTACTCAGACCTGTGCCAGCTCTATAGGTGGCACTTGTCTGTGAGGATGCAGTTCAGGCAATCGAAGCCAGGAAGGGGTCAGGATTTGATGGCCGCTGCTGCTGCTGCTGAGTCCCTGCCCAGTCTCAAACTACCCTCGTCCCTGCAACATCACCACCCCATTCTGCCCACCCCACCCCACTGCGTCCTCTCCTCCTCACCTCCCTCCAACCACTTACATGCACTTCCTAGAACCAGCAGGTTTTCATTGTCTGCTGTCACGAGGACCTGGCTGCCCACCACTTCTGGCAGTGACCGGACCATGAGATCTGGCCTGTCACCTTTGGAAAAAGCCAGAAATCGATAGGCAGCATCAGGATTTGGCTGTCAACTTTAGATCATGTGACACCACACTGTGTAAATGTAGGCAAGTTCTGGACCACTTGTGACTCACAAAGTTCAACACAATTCATTAGCACTTCATTGTGAAACATCATCAAGGAGCAAGCCAGAGGATTTGTGCAGCTATTATTACATAGCTAGGAATTAGACCCATTGAATATAGAGGAAGATACTTCATATTCCATCCCCACTAACTGGTATAAGAGGCACCTTTTAAAGTGGTGTCCTCTTCTGTTTAGGAGATGGTGAGCAACTGTCCCTCATCACCCCAGCATGGCATCTTTTCAGTGGCTGTTGCTGATGCTTCTTACATATTTTTTTTTTATTTCCAGATTGTGAGTCCTTTGCGGATGAGGAACCATTCTTGAATTTAGCTGTGTGAGCTGCTTTCTGAACTACTTTTTGTTTTTTAAAGGTATTCCGGTGGCACGTGTATTAGCGCGCCACCGGCATTTGCCCTGCGCCCACATGAGGCACAGGAGGAGTCAGCATCGCAGCTGATTGGCTGGGGGCTAATTGGTCTGAGGCCACGTGCAGGCTGCTCAGAGAAGCCCGTGCAGTCGGGACCAGGCAGCGGTCACCCACCCGCCTACCCTTTGGCAGTCCAAGACTAGCTGGTTGCCTTCTGGGGCCGGGTAGGAATTTTTGCCATCAGCCTAATTGGCACATCGGTTGGTGGTTTTTTGCCTACCCCGGACTTGGTGTTAGGGGCAGAATGGGGGTTTTCCACAGGTCTTGGTCACTTTAGGCAGGTGTCATGCGGGTTTTGGGTAGGTAAGGTTATATTGGTGTACACTGCAGGATGGCAAGGGCCGGGTGGACTCCACGCTTGGTCATGCTGGCATTCCCGGCTGGGTGACGCAGGCTGGATGAACCTCGGCCTGGTGGTAAAGGCGCACCTCGGGTTCACTCAGGTGGCCTGAGCTAGCCTGCCACCCTGCCCCTTCAGGGTGACAATGAAGGGGGCAGCAGGCTTGTACTGACACTGCCCAGAGTCTGGTGTGGTCGCCCAAATCACTATAGGGGGAAGTAGACGGGCAGCTCCGTTTCCCCCATGTAGAACCAGCATGACTTATTTGTTAGGCCCTGTTGCAATCTGAAGTATATTTAAATAGTTAATAAAGTGGCCCTTTGTACCATATGCCCTTGCCTGTGTCTTTATTGGGGGATGCTGGGTAATAAAAATATTCTTAATAATGATGAATAAAAAAGCTCTGGATTCCACTTTTGGTTTATGACCAGCTAACGTAAAAATTCCTTTATGACTACGGATAATTTCCTTTGCATGCTGCACATGAATAAGGAACCAGAATCCAGTCAGTGCATGTGTCAAAATGCATTTGTGGTTTATTATGCTCAAATTGAGAGATAGTCCAACCTGCCATGGATGGAGTTTCAGGATATTCAATGTTGCCCAATCACTGATGGCTTTTGGCTTGGATCTTGATGAAAGCATGGCATGGAGAGCATGTGCAACAGAATACACAGCATTGTAGATATTGTAGCTCCTGTCAGTCATTTGCATTTCAAACTTAGGTGCAGGGAGGCTCCTCAGCTTCTCCTTCCCACTGCACTTGCCCGATCCTTTTGCAGGGCAGGAGGGGAAAGAACATTCAAATGCCGAACACCAAAAATATACTAAGAGGAAAGGTTTCCAGGTATTGTAAGGGCTGATTGTCTCCAAGAAATCTTCATATCCTGGCAATTCATTTGTGCGGAGTGCAAAGGATAACGTACCATTGAACGTTTTGGGTGTAAAGTGCATCAGAGCATGTACAAAGGATAACATACCATGTGCAAAGGATAACATACCATTGAACGTTTTGGGTGTAAAGTGCATCAGAGCATGTACAGCTGCAAAATCCCACTGAGCTGTAATGATCCAAACTTTTTCTATTGGTTTGTTAAAGTAATATTCATTGATGCATAGAACACTTTGGATGGTCTCCATTGATCGTTCATCCCCGCTAACAAGAATCACATTGCTTCTGCTCAGTAACAGAGTAGAATTTATTCTTTCTTTTGTCTGAAGTAGGAGATCTGTTGGATACCAGTACGTCTTTAGTTTTGGAATAATTTCTGTAAACTCAACACAAATATTGTTCTCCAGGAGCCTAGATGTAAAGCTTCGAAGTAAGATTTCTCCACTGTCATCATCTGAAACAATGACACCAATCCATGTCCATCCAAAGTACTTAAGAAGATGAAGAATCCCAACATGCTGAGAATTTCTGGTTGGAAGCATGTTATGGAGTAAAGGAAACTGAGTTTTATCATTCAATACATGGTGAAAGGAGTTGTAATTGAACTAAGGGGAAAAGACAACAGTGTTTTTAGAGGTGACAGAAACCTTCCTCTCCTCCTGCATTTCAAAATCTTCCTCCCAATCTCTAGCAGGAGAGGATGTGCCCCATAGGGATTCTGATTCATGACCAAATGTTGTGTGTGTGTGTGTGTGTGTGTGTGTGTGTGTGTGTGTGTGTGTGTGTGTGTGTGTGTGTATAGGGAGAAATTTGGATTCTTCCTACATGTTTAACTAAACACAAACAAGCATACACACATACACACAACACTTCTGTATTCATCACAGCTTCTCTAAACTAAACTAAACCAATAAAAGAATTTCTTTTTTTCTGGGTTGACCCAAATGAGCAGAACCAAATCTTTAACTTGGCTGCTTTGGGGGAAAAGACACACAAATAAGTGCACCAGTTGGACTGCTCCCTTCATTTCCATTAATGAAGTGGAATTTTCTTTTCAGTGGAGGAACATACCTGCGGAAATTTGTAGATGTTTAAGATGCTGGGCATGTGGATCGTATTTTGGGGGACGAGCCCTCCAACGATGGCCATGATATTGTGTTTCTCGATGCAATGGTAATTACTGCAACACCCTGGGAAAAGGAGACTCAGAGTGGCCAAAGCGCCCACTGTATTTAAAATATCTGAGATTATGTAATGTCTCATTGTCTTGTTGGGTAGAAGGTTGGCATTCCTGTTGATCTCATTCACAGCAAACACAACTGCAAGGACTTCATGGTATTTCCTGGGGGAAAAACTGCAATGAGAGTTTCACTTGATTAAGGCACATGCAATGACCTCTTTCTCCAACAGAAACTGTTGGAGTCATTCCATGTAAGAGCAAAACCCTCAAACCTCCAAAGCATCATTTTTATGTTTTCAATAATTTTGTTTCCCACCTCTTTTTTTTTTTAATCCTCTAAAACCCTCTTTGAGGGCTGTGATGAGCTGACCAATTTTGTTTAAATTTGCTGCAAGCTGACTTCAGTTTATCATATAGCAGACTTGAAACATAGCTACCTAGATAAACAGACATTGCATCGGAACATGTGTGTTATGTTTGGACATTCCCTCCTTTAAATCCTAACCCACATTGCCATATGGATTATCCCAACCAGAGGATCAACACCTGAGTGACAAACAGAGATTTATTTTCTGTTTGGTTGAGGTAACTGGGGAAGAACTTGAGCTGAGGAAGGAATGGAATTCCTTTGGTTTCTTCTAGCTTCTTCCTATTTTATTTATTTATTTAAAAGATATTTATCCACCTTTACTCTGCAGGAGCAGATGCCGAAAGGCGGCTTTCAAGTTGTATATAAAATATACAATTTATAAAAAAAAAGAATAAAATCAGAAAAAAATAAATAATACCAATTCGAAAAGGGCAAAAACTACTTTCACTCAAGGATCTTCTATAAAAGTGCAGGAGAGAGACAAGCCATCACCCAAACACCAGACAAAGCAAAACGATTTAAAACCACACTGAAACATGTTGGGGGGGATAGATCTTAATTCTCCCAGTGGAGGGTTCCATAATTGTGGCACCACTACCAAGAAGTTTCATCCCCGTGCCACCATCACCCTAACTCAAACCACTATGAGAAATGTAGCAGAGAGCCGACATGCCACAGAGATCTGGCAGTGGGTTGAGACATGGGATTTTCAGCTTCACGAGTGTTGCTGCTCTTTCAGAGCCTGAGCACCCGGGCCTGTTTCTCTGCAGCCAAACTCTAAGGTTACAAAAGATGGTGCAGGAAAGCTTGGAAGCAGGATGGAACACGGATTAATTAAATGACATGCATGTATCTCTCTCCTCTCATAGGAATAAATTTAGGACGGCTCAATTTGCGTTCTCAATCCAAATTTGGAAAGATTTGTTGCAAACAGAAAGTGACAGAAATGTTGTTGATCAAGAGAACTTGACTTGGATAGGGATCTAGTCACACACAGAGAAACAGAGAAGCGTAACCAATATGATAAGAGTAACTGTATAACGAGATACAACTATTTTTCCCCCATTCAGGTATTTTAAGGAGACGATGGCTGAAAGAAATACTTACGAAGTGACGAATGACTTCATTGGTCTGGCATTAAAGGGAAGTTCCCTGAGTTCTACCTGCATGAAAGATACAAATTCACCAATTATAATGCCATCTACAGAATTACTGCTTCCAGTGCAGACCTCCAAATCCCACTGAAATTCACAATTCTTACTGACACCCTGAGGCAGCTGCAGTAGCAAAGTGATGAGCAGCAGTGGGATCAGCCTGCAGATCAGAAAGCCTTGGCCCCAGACATACTGGGCCCCCTTCATTGTGACATATGTGCCCATCATCAGTGCTATTACTGCCATCAGCATTCTTGAAAGTTGCTATAAAATGGACCTCAAATCTGACTTTCCTTTTGTTACAGCTCTGCCTGTTTTCAGTGAAACTCTCAGACATGTGAAGCCAAAATTCCTTTCAATTAGGTCTTTATAACCCAATACAGAAGAGAAGATTGTATCACCCTGTGTGTTGTTGTCACAAACTTTGCAAGGGCCTTCTGCTTATCGTGGCGATTTTGAAAATTGCAGGGTAGAGAATTGTTCTTCCCAATGCACTTGAAGACCTACCAGGCTAAAGTAAACATGTTGGATGGATCCACAGTCAAAAACTTCTCTGCACTGGGGAGGAAGTAAAGGTCTTCAGTGCATGTTGGGTATGAAGCAGAACGTTCTGAAAGAATAGCAACCAGCACGAGCACTGTGGGTGAAAGGAAATTGTCAGTGACCAGTCAAGCTCAGATTTCCTCCCAAACCCTGTTAGCTCTCATAACTTTTTCCTTTTTCTTGCATATCCTGAAGACATTGTGTGTGTGTGTGTGTGTGTGTGTGTGTGTGTGTGTGTGTGTGTATTTTCAATTCCATTTGTCTTCATGATCAGCAGTTATTTTCAACCTTTTTCATTTCATGGCACACTGGCAAGTCACGAAAATGGTCTAAGCACATCATCGGTTTTTTGACAATTGACAGGCCACACTGTGCTGCCAGTGGGGGACTCACATTCCTCATTGGCCCAACTAATAAAAAACCCTCTCTCAAATGAGAATACATGTGTATTCTCAACAATTGTGTTCTGTTTCATTCTTGCACTGATTTGGGAGTGGGAGACCCAGTGGGAGAGCCGGCTGCATTTCTTCTCTGTCCAACTTCCAGCCAATGGGCATAGCATCAACAGGCAAGACATACCAAGAATGTCAATGTTCTAGTTCAGAAAAAGAGTCCCCTTTCATAAAGCCACAAAGACATATAGTTATTACTGAAACCAAAGAGATATATAAAGGGAAGAACAATACAAGCGCCCCTCCTACTGCACTGAATATGTCATATAAGGGTGGGGTGGGTTAGCCTGTGTCAGCTTCCCCCATCCCATCTGCTGACAATCAAGTCATGCAGGCCCTGCTTCAACTCTCCCCATAACAAATCTGAGTCAATCAAGAACAAATGACCACTATTACCTCTATACAAAACAGTCAGAATATGAATAATAATAGGATGGGCAATAAAAGCCCCCCCCAGCTACCACCACCACCCTTTCCAAATGTATTTTCATGCTCGCCCTCTCTAACTTACTTACCCTAACTAACTTGCTCTAACTTACTTATGATGGGCCCGTATTCAATTGCACTCAGGATACTCCTCTGCTGAAGGGAGATTGGGAGTTTCTTGTAGTGGGGGATTTGACTATCAGAAACATAGATAGGGGGGATTTGCGATGGATGTCAGGACCACATGGTGACTTGCCTGCCTGGTGCAAAGGCTGCGGGCATCACTTCTCATCTAGTCAGGCTAGTGCTGGGAAGAAGGTAGCAGTTGTGGTGCATGTCGGCACTAACGACGTGGGCAAGTATAGCTGGGATGTCCTGGAGGCTAAATTTAGGCTATTGGGTAGGAAGCTGAAAGCCAGAACCCCAAAGGTAGTGTTCTTGGAAGTGCTAACTGTTCCGTGCGCAGGGCCAGCTAGACAGGTGGAGATCGGGGGTTTCAAGATGCGGATAAGACGGTGGTGTAGAGAGGAGGGGTTTAGATTCATTAGGCACTGGGACAAGTGGGGCCTGTACAAGAGGGACGTGTTTTACTTAAACCAGAATGAAACCAGACTGTTGGCACATAGGATTAAAAAGGACGAACAGGCCTTGCTGAGGGAGAGTCAGCATGGCTTCTGTAAGGGTAAGTCTTGCCTCACGAACCTTATAGAATTCTTTGAAAAGGTCAACAGGCATGTGGATGCGGGAGAACCCGTGGACATTATATATCTGGACTTTCAGAAGGCGTTTGACATGGTCCCTCACCAAAGGCTACTGAAAAAACTCCACAGTCAGGGAATTAGAGGACAGGTCCTCTCGTGGATTGAGAACTGGTTGGAGGCCAGGAAGCAGAGAGTGGGTGTCAATGGGCAATTTTCACAATGGAGAGAGGTGAAAAGCGGTGTGCCCCAAGGATCTGTCCTGGGACCGGTGCTTTTCAACCTCTTCATAAATGACCTGGAGACAGGGTTGAGCAGTGAAGTGGCTAAGTTTGCAGATGACACCAAACTTTTCCGAGTGGTAAAGACCAGAAGTGATTGTGAGGAGCTCCAGAAGGATCTCTCCAGACTGGCAGAATGGGCAGCAAAATGGCAGATGCGCTTCAATGTCAGTAAGTGTAAAGTCATGCACATTGGGGCAAAAAATCAAAACTTTAGATATAGGCTGATGGGTTCTGAGCTGTCTGTGACAGATCAGGAGAGAGATCTTGGGGTGGTGGTGGACAGGTCGATGAAAGTGTCGACCCAATGTGCGGCAGCAGTGAAGAAGGCCAATTCTATGCTTGGGATCATTAGGAAGGGTATTGAGAACAAAACGGTTAGTATTATAATGCCGTTGTACAAATCTATGGTAAGGCCACACCTGGAGTATTGTGTCCAGTTCTGGTCGCCGCATCTCAAAAAAGACATAGTGGAAATGGAAAAGGTGCAAAAGAGAGCGACTAAGATGATTACGGGGCTGGGGCACCTTCCTTATGAGGAAAGGCTACGGCGTTTGGGCCTCTTCAGCCTAGAAAAGAGACGCTTGAGGGGGGACATGATTGAGACATACAAAATTATGCAGGGGATGGACAGAGTGGATAGGGAGATGCTCTTTACACTCTCACATAATACCAGAACCAGGGGACATCCACTAAAATTGAGTGTTGGGCGGGTTAGGACAGACAAAAGAAAATATTTCTTTACTCAGCGCGTGGTCGGTCTGTGGAACTCCTTGCCACAGGATGTGGTGCTGGCGTCTAGCCTAGACGCCTTTAAAAGGGGATTGGACGAGTTTCTGGAGGAAAAATCCATTATGGGGTACAAGCCATGATGTGTATGCGCAACCTCCTGATTTTAGGAATGGGTTAAGTCAGAATGCCAGATGTAGGGGAGAGCACCAGGATGAGGTCTCTTGTTATCTGGTGTGCTCCCTGGGGCATTTGGTGGGCCGCTGTGAGATACAGGAAGCTGGACTAGATGGGCCTATGGCCTGATCCAGTGGGGCTGTTCTTATGTTCTTATGTTCTTATGTTCTTAAGGTGGCAGAGCAGCTTTTAAACTGACCCCTGGGGGAAAAGTGACAGGAGCCAAGGGGAATCTGGTTCGGGACTCTGCATCCATATGTGACAAGGATGGGGTGGTTAGAGGGAAAAAAAAGTAAGGACAGAATAGGAGAAGAAATTGGGAATGGAAGCCTAATGGAATGCGATAGATGGTTTGGCACAATAGACAGTTTGGACATTGCAGGGATAAAGGAGCTAATAAGCAGCCCACCCTGGGGCATTCCATGTACAAATGATTTTATCCAAATACCTGAAGTCTCCAAGCGAAGATGGGAGAACTGGAATGTTTGGTGACTAGAGAAAACTTTGATATAGTGGGCATAAGGGATATCTGGTGGAATGCGAAGAATCAGTGGGATACCCCAATCCCGGGCTATAAATTCTACAGGAGGGACAGGGAGGGCCATGTTGAAGGTGGGGTTAGCCATTTATGTTAAAGAATGAGGAGAATAAAAAGTAACATAAAATGTGGCAAAAGAAATGTAAGAAGGTGATATGAGAGGCCAAGAGAGACTATGAGGAACACAGGGGAATAATAATGCTTCTTCAAATATGTTAGAAGCAGGAAACCTGCCAGAGAAGCGGTTGGCCCTGTGGATGGTAAGGGAGGGAAAGGGGAGATAAAAGGAGACTTAAGGCGCAATCCAAACCTGCGCTGGAGCAGGCAAGCCAGGAGGCTTGCGCTGCATCCAACGCAGGTTCCTGGCCAGCAGCGGCTCAGCCAGAGGCAAGGGAAAACTCTTCCCCTTACGCCTGGGTAAGGGCTGACCCCAATGGGTCTCCTCGGACCTGCGCCACCTCTGAAGGCAGCGCATGTCCGAGGAGAGCGGAGTGACTTGAAGTTGCTCCGTTCTGCCCAGGGATAGGTGTTTGGATCTGGCATAACTACCAGGTCCCAGCCCTGCCCCCAGCTCCCTGCGCGCCTGCCCATTGCCTGCCCTCCCCCTGCTCAGAAACACCCCCCCTCCTGCCTCCTCCCCGCCCCCCACACCTACCTTTGCTGCTTGTGTTTGCGCGGACATGCCAACACAAGCGGCAGCAAGGAAGCCACCGTGGAGGCTTCTGCTGGCCTCAGAGCATCAGCGCATCTACATGCACCAACACGGTTTCCTCCCATGGCTTCTCTCCTGACAAATATCTCCGGTTCTCCTCAGATCCGCAGCTTTTGGGAAAAAAACAGAGTTCCTTTCAAGAGCTCGAGAAAGGCACGTCTACTTGGCTGCTGGCTGGCCCCTCCCTCTCGCCATTGCCATATATTTTGGGGCCACAGCAGCTGCTGGAATCTCCTTGGTTTAAGGGAACATTAGTTCCCTTCCCCGTGTAGAACTCTGCTGGCCCCTATGAGTCTCCTTGGATCTGCGTCAGCTCCTGAGCTGGCACAGAACTGAGGAGGCCAGTGTAGTGTTCCACGACTCAGAGTGAGGGAGGGGGACATAGGATTCACCAGCAGCCTCTGCTGCTGCCCCTGCTCCCCTCCCAGGCAAAACAAGCATCTCAGAAGGCTCTGGCAGGTCCTCTGAGGCATGGGAAGGCCATGCATGGTCTCCACATGCTTCAGAATACCTCCAGATGTGACTGGAAGGCACTTTTGGTAATGTCTGGCCCAGGCCTGTTAGCCCCAACCTCTGATGCAGGGCCTAGGAGAGGGGGATAAATGGGGTAATTTGTACTCAGGTTCAGGGTCAAAAGGAGGGTCCAAGATCCAAAGGAGGGGTCCAGAAATTTCCTGGGATCAGACATTTTCCTATCTGCTCAGACATGTTGCCTGCATGGGATGCTGGGGACACTACCATGAGTGGCTGCAGCTATTGCAGCTACTGGCAAGCCATATATGCTGGTCAAGGAATGCATACGTGACACTCCTTAGAAAAGTGTCAAATCTGGGAGGAAACTGGACTGCTACAGTATCTCTTTGGCTTGTGGATCTGCTTATCATGAAGGAGTGTAGAGGAGCTCAGGGACACAGCTGTAGGGCTATAGCTGCTGCAGAAGCAGAGTTTGGTATGCACAGGACACTTTCCACTCTAGTGTGAGCCAAAATATGATGATGCTAATTTTCTGTATGATTTTCTGTATGTAAAAGATTTTAGAGAGACTTAGCAGTGTGCTTGGCTTTCTGTATTACTGTATCCAGTTGCCGATGTGAGGGTAGACCTGGTCTCCAAAGACTTTTCCAGCTGTCTCCACCCTGCCCCATCCTATTTTGTGCCTCCCTGTCCCCATTGTGTTTGCCTGTCACCACCCTCTCCCACTCTATTTCACCCCCCCCTTTTTGCAAAGGGGCCCAAAAGAAACATTGTCCCCCCTGAGAAAATTCCTCTCAGAGGCACTGCTCTGATGACCCCAAACTGAGGCTGTAAGGGGTGGGCAATTACGGCCAAGAGTGGTGGGGAGGGAAGAGCCGGAAGATGTTATCACTGCTTCAGCAACTGCACTGGCCCCTAACATCCACTGAGAGGGAAGACAGGCTTGTATCTTTTGCAGTGTTTGTGTGTCCTTTATCCTAAGCTCTCTGAGCACCAAGAGGAAGTACATGGTGGCTGTGGAGATCTTCTCCATTTTAGCCTCTAGCGCAGGGTTGTTGAGCTGCATTTTTCTCCTCAGATTGTACATTCTTTTATTGAGGCCTGAGCGGAACACTAGAGCCCAGCTAGTATGGAAAGAGGCTATTAGTCCATGAGAGTTCAAATTGATCTCATACTTTCCCTCCGCTGGACTATTGTACATGTGTGGGAACACACGCGCACACATACATATACCCACACACTGTACAGGTCCATGCACGAACACACACAGAAACAGAAACAAACACACACTGCCTGATGAGCTTCAGCTTTGGTTCATTGGAGCACAATAGAAGAAGGGGGTCACCCGTCCTTGATCTGCAATACATTTACAATGAAATACCTGTATTCGTCTCCAGACTCATGTGGGGATGCACACTGGCTTCAGCAGCCCCAGGAGCCATCAGACCTTGGTCTGCTGCTTCCTCCAGTGAATCCCTTGTGGCTACTCTCAACCTTGGTCAACAAAGTTGTCCCTCCTCTTCACAGGAGAGGCCTTGCAAGGACAGTGAATCCTGCCCCCACCTGGCATAACCAACTGGGTGAGGCCACTGGGCAGTGTAGAGGAACACAGCTTGTGGGTGTGGGGCTCCCAATTTGTGGGAGTGGGGCTGAGAAGGAGGGACATAGGAGAGTTGGGGGCCTGAAAAAGAATCTATTTAAGTAGAATCTCATCATGCAACCTGTGATGAGAGGTCAGTGGGAGGTCTCCTTGAGAGTTTGTGGTTGGAGACGCTGCCAGAAAAGAGCCCACCACTCAGTGCCCAAGGAGAGAGCATGGTGATCAATGGGGGAGGCACAAGTGTGGTAGATTCTCCTCCCCATGCGGATACTCTGATACCAAGTTACAGAACCTCCATGCTGAAGAGGGGTTGGCAGAGCTGTCAAGTGGCAGTGTTCTGGGTGGAGGGAGGAGTGCATGTGCCAAACCCCTAGAAATAACTTGTGTTATTAAATTTACATCCATTGTCAATGAAACAATCAAACAGTTGGACAGACAGACAGACAGACAGACAGACAGACAGACAGACAGACAGACAGACAGACCTGGGAAACAGTAAAGTAAATTATCTCCTTGAATGTTTGGAAGCTTTATTTCCATTTTTTTTTTCCAATAGTGATTCTCCTGAGTCCATTCCTTAGTTGCAATTCCAAAAGGTTGTGGATCAGGTGCAATTTTGCCAAAGCTCTCTTTGCTTTTGGTCAGTGCTTTGTGTGGAGTGTAGTAGCAGGAACAGCTACCCTTCGCTCCTGGTGGGCCACTGTGAGGAACAGGAATGGACTAGATGGTCCCTGGGCCTGATCCAGCAGGGCTCTTCTTATGTTCGTATGTTCCATAGGCGGGACAGTTCAGGATTAACAGACCCTCCTAACTTGCTTACTTTCCAAGGTTCTCCTTTCTCCCCTCCTTTCTCCTCCCCCCCTCACTAGGCTCACGTCACCCGGTGTAGGAGTTCAGCTCATCAGCCCCATGCAGTGAGTGGGGCAACACCCTGGGTGGTGGGTGGGCGATGTACCATCTCCCTGCCCCCACTGGCTTTTCAGCTGTACCTTTTGAAAGAACACAGATATTTCAGCGCGGTTTGTTTCACTGCATTCTGCATGAAATTACACATTGATTGATATATAACATGATGGTATTATTCCTCCAAACTGTGATTTTGGTCACTAGTGGGGTCACCACAACCCCCGCCAGGGTGTAAACTTGCTAACACCTTATTGCAGTGGTTTTAGCTTTTAGCTTTTAACTTTTAGCACTGGGATTCCCTTTTTAGAATGACAGTCTGTCCAGGACCTACCAAAAGTGATGTCATGGCTGGAACTGACATCATCAAGCAAATTAAAATCAATAATTATAAATAATTAAAGGAAAAGAAATAATTAAACAAAGGGAAGCCAGCCCTGCTCTACCAAGTGAATTTTCTCTGTAGTCTATCTGCAATACTCCTCCCCCCCAGAAGTCAGTAAGGTTTTCTGCCCTACCCAGTGCCCAGTTCAATTTAATTTATTCTGTTTAAACAAGATCACTGTCAGGATCCACCTGGCTTTGCAAGTCTAAAACAGAAAAAAGTTCACCTTACAAGCTGTAGTTTCTGTATTTATCCCTTTTAGTGGGGGGGGGGGGAGTGGCTGCCTTCTGGAGTATTTGTTGAGCTCCACGTTCATCAGATTGGGACCTCTCTGGTGGCCTCCCTTTCCCCTATACCTATAAGAACATAAGAAGAGCCCTGCTGGATCAGGCCAAAGGCCCATCTAGTCCAGCTTCCTGTATCTCATGTGGCCCACCAAATGCTTCAGGGAGCATACAAGACAACACGTGACAACAAGCCTGACCTGATCATGAGCCAAGGCACATCTGCTTACTCATGAGTAAATGTGACTGTGTGGCTAAGGACAGAATCATAACCAGATCTACTCAGAAATAAGTTCTATTTTGTTCAATGGGGCTTACTCTCAGGAAAGTGTGGTTAGGATTGCAGCCATAGTTTCACTTTCCATAGGGCTCAATACATTCCTGAGCTTGGAGGGAGGCTGCAGTCAATGGATCAGGACCATTCTGGTGTTGTTCAATTCCTCTCAATTTGCCCTTTCCAAAGGACTAAGGCAAGTTTGCCTACTCATGAGTAAACGCACAATACGGCTCAGTTTCAGTTTCCATAGGGCTCCTTGCATTTTTTGTTTTCCGGTTTTTTGCCCGTGACTTTTGAGAGAAGTGAGATATTTCACTCCGGTTTTCATTGCATTTTTCTGGAAATTCCACATTCAACGGTATATGATATGATGGTATTATTCCTAACCACTGTGATTTTAGCGTGTCACCCCCCCAGTGCGTGTCACCCGGTTCAGCCCACAGTCCCTGCACCCCCCTAGTGATGCCACTGGCTCCCCTTTTCCTTGTAAAGACTTTTCTTTTCCATTCTTCAACCTAGATACTACTTTCATTGAAGTTTCAGCTCTGTGAGCAATTGCTGAATAGATAGCATTGCATATTAGTATTGATTCCTTCTTTCTGGCAAAGTATGATCATTCCCACAATAAAAGTTATCCATAATTTACCTTCACCTCCCTGAACTTCCCTGAAAGATTTCAACCCATCTGCACGTTTCACTTGTCTTAAAAGATTGCCTGGTAATGCAAGAGCTTCCAGAGTGCAATGCTGACCTGCTTTTTCTCATAGTATAGAGCAGTGGTTCTGACACATTTAGCACCAGGACACACTGTTTAGATTGAGGATCTGTCAGGACCGACTGGAAGTGATGTCATGACTGGAAGTGACATCATCAAGCAGGAAAATTTTTAACAATCCTAGGCTGCAGTCCAGCCCACACTTAGCCAGGAGTAAATCCTATTTACTGTCATTGTTACAAGAATATACACAGTAGCTTGTCAAAAGTACAGGTCTGTAACATTTCCCCAAATGCAGTCACATTTCATGATAGCATCAAGTCTAATATATTAAAAATAAAATATTGAAATGAATATTCACATTCCATGATAGCATCAAGTCTAATATATTAAAAATAAAATATTGAAATGAATGGGAACCCACCTGAAATTGACTCGTGACCCACCTAGTAGGTCCTGACAACAGTTTGAGAAACACTGAGATATATATATATATATATATATATATATATATATATATATATATATATATATATATATATATATATATATATATATATATATATAGGATTCATGATTGAAGGAACTAATTGTAGTTCCTCGTATGTAAGAGCAATGTGGGTCCCCATTAGATGAAGTATTAGTGAGGGGCGTCATATAGGAAAAACCTCCAGTAAACACAAAGACTGAGAAGCAGTGAGGAGGGGCATGCAAATGGAGAAGGCTTTTGCTTTCCCTGCTTGGAGGGGTTTCTCAGCACTGAAGAGAAGATGTACACAGAGATTGCAACAGTGAACATGAAGCCTCCATTGTTGTGCCATGACTAATTACCAGAAACCCAGTTTCAAAAAGGTGTCAGTCTGAACAGGTGAGCTTCAGTAATGCTGGGATTTCATAGAAGTGACTCATAACATGAGAACGGAAAGAGATGATGCTGGCTGTGTGTGTTGCAGCATAAGAAAGACCAGTGATCCAGGCACTGACAGCCAGCTGAAGTCAGGCTGTTTCGTTCATTATGTCCTCGTACTGAAGTGGATGGCACAGATGGTAATGAATCCATCAAAAGCCATGACTGTCAGGAGGATAAAATCCGCTTGTTGAAACTGCCTTCACGTCCAGAAGGCAGGTGGAAATGGTCTTCATACCTGCGTCACTGAAGATGATTAGGAATGAGCTTTGGCCTTATTTAGTGCTTTACTAAAGCATGTGAATCTCGCTCTTCTAAGCCATATCAAATGAATGAAAATGGCCAACGCCTGCTAGAGTTTTGCTGTCATCACGGTCTCTGTGTCAGCAACATGTTCTTCAACACGAAGCCCCAACATAGAGTCTCTTGGAGACACCCAAGATCAAAGCACTGGCACCAGCTCGACCTGATTCTCACCAGACGCGCCAGCCTTCCCAGCATCAAGATCACACGCAGCTATCAGGGTGCTGCCTGTGACACCGACCACTCGCTGGTGTGCAGCAGAGTGAAACTGCAAACAAAACGACTGTATCACACGAAAAGGGAAGGAAGACCTCACATTGATACGAGCAAGACCCGGGATCAGAGAAAAGTGGAGGAATTTGCACGAGCGCTTGAGGAATCTCTTCCAGGCCCGGTCGATGCAAACGCATCCAACAGATGGGAACATTTCAAGAATGCCATTTACAACACCGCCTTGTCCATATGTGGCAAGAAGACCAACAAGACAGCAGACTGGTTTGAAGCCCACTCTGAGGAGTTGACACCAGTCATTGAGGAAAAGAGGAGAGCTCAAGCAGCATACAAGGCCTGTCCCAGTTAGCGCAACCTGCAGGTCCTCCAAGGTGCTCGCAGCAAAGTCCAGCAGACTGCCAGGAGATGTGCTAACGACTACTGGCTCCAGCTCTGTTCCGAGATACAGATAGCAGCTGACACGGGCAACATCAAGGGGATGTATGATGGTATCAAGCAGGCCCTAAGTCCAACACAGAAGAAAATTGCCCCTCTGAAGTCTGCAACAGGCGAGGTCATCCAAGATTGGACGCAGCAGATAGAACGCTGGGTGCAGCACTACTCTGAGCTATATTCCAGAGAAAATGTAGTCACCGAAGAAGCGCTGAACAACATTGAGTGCCTGCCTGTGCTGGAGGAGCTTGACAGTGAACCAACCCTAGAAGAACTTCACGTGGCCCTGGACTCCCTTGCCTTTGGCAAGGCACCTGGAAAAGACAGCATCCCTGCTGAAGTCCTAAAGTGCTGCAAAGAGATCATCATCACTGAGCTGCATGAAATCCTTTGTCTCTGCTGGAGAGAAGGTGGAGTACCTCAAGACATGAGGGATGCAAACATCATCACGCTGTACAAGAACAAAGGCGACAGGGGTGACTGCAACAACTACCGTGGCATCTCTCTCCTTAGCATTGTAGGAAAGTTGTTTGCCCGAGTTGCACTAAAGAGGCTCCAGGTACTTGCAGAGAGCGTTTATCCAGAATCACAGTGTGGATTCCGAGCCAACAGGTCCACCACTGATATGGTATTCTCCCTTAGACAACTGCAGGAGAAATGCAGGGAACAACGACAGCCACTCTTTATAACCTTCATAGATCTCACGAAGGCTTTCGACCTGGTCAGCAGGGATGGCCTCTTCAAGATTCTCCCCAAGATTGGATGTCCACCCAGGCTCCTCAGCATCATCAGATCCTTCCACAAGGACATGAAGGGCACTGTTGTCTTTGATGGCTCCACATCAGACCCCTTTGACATCCGAAGCGGCGTGAAGCAGGGCTGTGTTCTTGCACCAACCTTGTTTGGGATCTTCTTCGCTGTCCTGCTGAAGCAGGCCTTTGGAACTACAACAGAAGGCATCTATCTCCGGACCAGATCAGATGGAATGCTCTTCAACCTCTCCAGACTGAGAGCAAAGTCCAAAGTCCAGCTGAAATGTCTTTGTGACTTCCTCTTTGCCGACGATGCAGCTGTCACTACCCACTCTGCCAAAGATCTCCAGCAGCTCATGGATTGTTTTAGCAAGGCCTGCCAAGATTTTGGACTGACAATCAGCCTGAAGAAAACACAGGTCATGGTTCAGGATGTGGACTCACCTCCCTGCATTACAATCTCTGCACATGAACTGGAGGTTGTCCATGACTTTGTGTACCTTGGCTCAACGATCTCCGACACTCTTTCTCTCAATACCGAGCTAAACAAACGCATCGGTAAAGCAGCTACCACGTTTTCCAGACTCACAAAGAGAGTCTGGTCCAACAAGAAGCTGACGGAACATACCAAGATCCAGGTCTACAGAGCTTGCGTCCTGAGTACACGTCTGTACTGCAGTGAGTCATGGACTCTTCACTCACAACAGGAGAGGAAACTGAATGCTTTCCACATGCGCTGCCTCCGATGTATTCTCGGCATCACTTGGCAGGACAAAGTTCCAAACAACACAGTCCTGGAACGTGCTGGAATCCCTAGCATGTATGCACTACTGAAACAGAGACGCCTGCGTTGGCTCGGTCATGTCGTGAGAATGGATGATGGCCGGATCCCAAAGGATCTCCTCTATGGATAACTCGTGCAAGGAAAGCGCCCTACAGGTAGACCACAGCTGTGATACAAGGACATCTGCAAGAGGGATCTGAAGGCCTTAGGAGTGGACCTCAACAAGTGGGAAACCCTGGCCTCTGAGCGGCCCGCTTGGAGGCAGGCTGTGCAACATGGCCTTTCCCAGTTTGAAGAGACACTTGGCCAACAGTCTGAGGCTAAGAGGCAAAGAAGGAAGGCCCATAGCCAGGGAGACAGGCCAGGGACGGACTGCACTTGCTCCCAGTGTGGAAGGGATTGTCACTCCCGAATCGGCCTTTTCAGCCACACTAGACGCTGTTCCAGAACCACCTTTCAGAGTGCGATACCATAGTCTTTCAAGACTGAAGGTTGCCAACAAGCCATATCAGCAGTAGAAAGAGACCTTATGTTTGAGGCATTTCAGGAGAGTTTTGCAGGTCATATAGGAACATCAGGTGATTTTGTGAGACGAGGAAACAAGGACAGTCACTGCACAGGTCAACGTTATATAAGTGAATTCTTATAACAAGGGCAATACACAAGCTTATTTTTAAGTACCAGGGATATGGCCCAATATAGCAGTACCCTGATCCTTAACTGGTACATTTAGCAGTATTTTATTAAATACTTAGTTGACCAGTGTGGTGTGAGCTTTGGTATTAGCACACTAACCATTCTTATGAGGCCTGTGTAAATTCTATTTTTAGAATGCAGGTGCGCATCGCTTAAAGATCGGGCTGCGTTGCCGCAACCCCATTGTTAAGTGATGCCATTGTTAAACAAAGTAATCTTTTCAAAGCCTCTGGAGCGTGTGGCCTCTGCAGGGCTCAGAAAAGCATCCGGAGATAAGGGGAGCACAGATCCTCTCAGCTCCAGTGGCTTTGGGGGTGTGACAGCGATCAGCGACGGACCATTGCGTATGTGGTCCGTTGCTGGTTGGAATATTGCTAAACAGCATTCACCTGTAGCTGAACAAGAGAACCCCTGTGAGATGGGTTACTAGAAAAGTGATGTTGACCAGTTAATACTCTATCATTTAATTATTAACATTATTAACAGTATTTATATACCGCTTTTCAACTAAAAGTTCACAAAGCGGTTTACAGAGAAAAATCAAATAACTAAATGGCTCCCTGTCCCAAAAGGGCTCACAATCTAAAAAGATGCCAAGGAATACCAGCAGACAGCCACTAGAACAGACAGTGCTGGGGTGAGGTGGGCCAGTTACTCTCCCCCTGCTAAAAAAAGGAGCACCCACTTGATAAAGTGCCTCTTACCCAATTAGCAGGGGTAAATTACCAATTTAACCTTTTTTCTCATTCATAATCAATTAATGTGTATTTCTGATTGTATATTATCACTTTCAGAGCCCTAACATGGGTGGAGTTTGATAGGCACATTCCCTGTGCGCTAAGCCGGGAGGGCACAAGACTGCTGCAAGGTCCACCTTAGTTATGGAGGAGGCGCTGATGGCTTCACAAGCCCCATTCCTTCTCCTGTAGAGTCTCTGTTCACAGGAGAAGGAATGGGGCCATTGCGCCCCAGCAGTGAGCATTCCACCCATTGGGGAGAACTCAGAAGTAACATCACAATATCACATCATACTGTCACTGTCCTGGGTGCTGGGGCAGTATGTTACAGCAACGATCACCAGGTTGTATTTATGTCTGCATACCAAAATTGGATCAAGCCCTGTCTGTAGACACAGCATTGTTTCTCCTACTTCATATGGTATTTAGGAAATTGAAACTCATTTTTGCACGTGCCCAAGTTGGGAGACAGGTGAATTCCATATCAATCAATCAACAGTATTTATATACCGCTTTTCAACTAAAAGTTCACAAAGCGGTTTACAGAGAAAAATCAAATAACTAAATGGCTCCCTGTCCCAAAAGGGCTCACAATCTAAAAAGATGCAAATGAATACCAGCAGACAGCCACTAGAACAGACAGTGCTGGGGTGAGGTGGGCCAGTTACTCTCCCCCTGCTAAAAAGAGGAGCACCCACTTGAAAAAAGTGCCTCTTACCCAATTAGCAGGGGTAAATTGGGTATGCTTAATTATATGCAGAAAGGGGGATAGTCTTTGATAAATAGGAATACTAGAAAAGTTATATAGGTGCATGTAGTTTTGCTTTGGGTATGCACACGACTTCACAACTGACTTAGATCAGGGGTGTGGATGTTTGTGCCAGGCAATTGCTACAAAATAAAGATTCAGATTGTTGACCTTCAGGCTTCCCTCTGTCTTGAATGGCTGACCTCCTCAGATCGAATATTAAGGAGGCAATCATTAATTTCCTCCACACCCATATCAGAGGTTTCCAGGTCCACGTGAGTGTGTGTGTGTGTGGGGGGGGGGAGGATGGAACAGATGCATAAACTCCATGCATTGCTTATAAACAATTTGGTTTCTAAACAATGCATGGAGTTTATGTATCTGTTCCATTCCCCCTCCCCACGCATGGATATGGAAACCTCTGATATGGGTGTGGAGGAAATTGCCTCCTTAATATTTGATCTGGGGAGGTCAGAACACATGGCTTACAGATGACAACATTTGAACACATTACCAACATTTAAACATGTGGCTTACAAATAACAGCTACATATTAGGGAGGCATTTGAAAGACTTGAATGCTTTAGTAGAGATGGTTTGCAACTTGCTTATTAATATTCATGCAGAGGTGTTACTCATCAGAAACAAACACCTCAATAGATTGCTTATTAAAATATTTTGTAACCTTTATGTATGTTATTTTTTTCTGGTTACTTGGTTGCTGTTTTGTTTTTTAGTTGTTTGTTTGCTCACTAATAAAGGAGATGAGAAAGAAAAGCTGGGGGTGGTAAATATGAGATCAATTCCAAGTGTCATGGACTAGTAGCCTTCTTCCGTACTAGCTGGGCTCTAGTGTTCAGCTCAGGCCTCAGAATAATAATGTAGAACTTTGGAAGAAAGATGCAACTCAACAACCCACCACTGGAGGTCAAGATGCAGAAGACCTCCACAGCCACCATATATTTCCCCCTGGTGCTCAGGTAGCTGGGGACAAAAGATACCCAAACACTGCAGAACACCAACATGCTGAAAGTGATCAGTTTGGCTTCATTAAAAGTATCAGGCAGCTTCCTGGCCAAGAAAGCCACGATGAAGCTGATCAAGGCCAAGCATCCCATGTAGCCCAGGACAATGTAGAACATGAAAACTGACCCTTCATTGCATTGTATAATGATTTGGTCAATGTGGGAGTGCATGTCAAACTCTGGGAAGGGGGGAGATGTTGCCAGCCAAACCATACAGAGGCCAGCTTGAATGAGAGAACACAGAATGATGACTGAGACTGCCAGCCTCTTCCCCACCCATTTCCTCATGCTGTTTCCTGGCTTGGTGGCCATGAAGGCCAAAATGACAGTGATGGTTTTGGCCAACACACAAGACACAGCAACAGTGAAGACGATGCCAAATACTGTTTGGCGGAGAAGGCAGGTCACCTTCCCAGGCCGACCAAGGAATAGGAAGGAACACAGAAAGCAGAGCAGCAGAGAAGAGAGAAGAGTGCAGGTGATGCCCCAGTTGTTGGCCTTGACAATGGGAGTATTCCGGTGTTGAATGAAGCTCCACATCACCAGAACTGTCAGCAGGGCAAGGAAAAGAGCCAAGGAAGACAAAAGGATTCCCAAGTTCTCTTTGTAGGATAGAAAGATTAAAACTTTGGGGATGCACTGATCCTTGCGACTGTTAGGGTACTGATTTTCTGGGCATTTGTCACACTGTTCTGCATCTGAAAGAAATAAGCCAATCTCCATAATTTCAGCATATCTATATTAGCCCATTCAACTTGATGGGATCAGCATCTTATAACTGGCATGAAATCAGGTATTATAGAGATTTCAAGAAGCTCACTGAAAAGAAAGTGATAGCAAGTTTTGCTTTTGAAACAGGAAGTCATTGAACTGAATTAATTCAATTTGACTCTTTCAAAATCCATCAAGAATGTTCAGTGGCTATAATTAGACCATCATCAGAATGTTTCACTTGGGGATATGTGATCCAGGCTTTGCAGAGAACTACAGCGCAATCCTCAGCTCCCAGGGCGCTCAACTTCAGCGGCAGCAAAGAACCTGTGTGCCCATGGCAGCTGGGGAGTGGCACCTTGGGAGAAGGGGACTTTTGTCCCCTTCCCCAGGGTAAAGGAAGTAGCCCCGGAAAGTGGCTACTCAATTCACTGCCGAGTGATGTACAAGCGTTTGTGTTGGGCAGTGAGCCCCACACGAACACTCAGGATCCACCAGTCTGCTCCACTGGTCCCACCTCCCTCCCATCCGGCTCCATCCCCCCAGCACGACACCGCCTCCCTCTCTGAGCCTCCTGGCTCCCCGTCACGCCTGCTCCCTGCCTTCTCCCCAGCTTCCACCCACTCCCCCCTCCCCAGAACACCTCCTCCCCGCATCCCCCCATGCCTCCGCTTAACTTACCGCAGCCCGGTGGTCCATGTGACCGCCAAACAGTGGAGCGCAGGTGCCCGTCTGATGCCAACCTAGTGCCAGGAGGTGCTGGGCTACCACCGGTGCTTGCCTAGCAGTAAGCCTCACAAACGTGTCTTACGGCACGTTTGAGACATTATGTGCTGGTGGTGAGCCGCTGCGCTGAGCCCAGGAATGTGCTCTTACACTTCAAAATCTTTTTTTTTTTTTTTAAGCATGAAAAATGAGTTAGTGACAGAAGCCACAGGATTTTTCTGACCCACCAAGTTTTCTTCCAGGGAGTAAAGTTCCCCTTTTGTTGGTGAGGGGAACTCACAAAGTGTTCTGCTTTTTAAGAAAAATATTGGTATGCTGGACAGAGGCTCTTGCCTAGTGTAAAAGGAAATTTGGCAATGTCCGAACAGAGGATTGACCTGTTTTTGAGTGAAAAGAAAGAAATGCAAGAAAGCCCTTCTCCACATGAATTAAGGTGATTAAAATATTTCTAAATTGATCAGTGCTATTGAAAGAAATGTGGTGTTTGGATAATTTGATGTCACATGTTAGGCTGTTGAGTGTATCTGCTAAGCAAGCTTTGCAGTTTTGGTTGTCCTATTACAATGAAAACCACACTTTTCAATGGGGAATATCTCAGAATGAATGAAATAGGCAGCAATCCTATAAGCACTTACTTGGGAGCAAGTCTCATTGAACTCAGTTTACATCCCAATCCTACCCAAAGTGCCACTGTGCGATCCAGTGGGGTCGGTGCAGCCTCCGCTGTATCCAGGGCTGGAATGGAGGCAGCTGGAGATCTCCTTGAGGTAAGGGAGAATTTGTCCCCTTACTCATAAGAACATAAGAACAGCCCCACTTGATCAGGCCATAGGCCCATCTAGTCCAGCTTCCTGTAACTCACAGCAGCCCCACCAAATGCCCCAGGGAGCACACCTGATAACAAGAGACCTGCATCCTTGTCAGACCCTTTGCATCTGACATAGCCCATTTCTAAAATCAGGAGGTTCCACATACACATCATGGCTCGTAACCCGTAATGGATTTGTCCTCCAGAAACTTGTCCAATTCCCTTTTAAAGGCATCCAGGCCAGATGCCGTCACCACATCCTGTGGCAAGGAGTTCCACAGGCCAACCACACACTGAGTAAAGAAATATTTTCTTTTGTCTGTCATAACCCTCCCAACACTCAATTTGAGTGGATGTCCCCTGGTTCTGGTGTTATATGAGAGTGTAAAGAGCATCTCTCTATCCACTCTGTCCATCCCCTGCATCATTTTGAATGTCTCAATCATGACCTCCCTCAGATGGATACTCCTTATCAATCCCTTGCAAACTCTATAGGTCTACTTGAAACTGTGCAAGCTTATTCATAGGTGCAGAAACAAGTAGCCCCATGTAGGATTTTCAGGCCTGGGAGCGGGTGAGGATGCAGAGGAGGCCTGCTCCGCCATTCCTGATTCCTCCCAGGCCTGAACAAACATTTTTTTTTTCATCCTCATGTAGAAATAATGATAAAAATGATAATAGCAATAATAATCAGAAAGTAACTTTGCAGTCTTTCACTCACCCATCTGCACTGAAATCCCATCTTCAGGGCACTGGACACAATCATAGCAACAAATCTGCTGCCCCTGGCGAACAAGCCTATTCTGGCCAGGATGGCACTTCTCAACACATCTGGACTGGGGCACCATCTAAGAATGATCACAGGAAATGGGTGTGTGTGTAGGTATCAACTGAATGGTACAGATTGCTATGATGTTCATTTTTCTCCATTTAATGACATACCTAGTCTTCTGTTTACATCCATGTGCCCTCAAAGTAACCAGCTATTTTATACCTTTCTCTTATCAACTCTATAACCAGACCAACACTGGTTCTCTTTGGACCTGTGCCAGCTCTTCAGCTGGCACAAGTCAGAGGAGACAAAGGGCGCCTGTTGGTTGGCTCCAGAAGGGATAGCTTCCAGCACAAGTCACTTGTGCCACGTTCCACACCCTCCTTCCTCTGAAACCCAGTCTTCCCAAATCTGCTCCAAACCTCCCACCCCTGGCCCCATTCTGCCCACCCTGCTGATTTACCAAGGACCTTCAGAGGATCTTCTCTTTCAATCATGGTGAGAGGGTACCCTTGCCATCCAGAGCGGTAGCCTGGAAGCAAGCAGCTACGAGCACTTCCCAATGCTGTAACCGTATTCCACCACCAGGACCCTAGTCCTGGAGGCACACTGGTATGTTAAGATTGGGCCATTAGAGTAGAATCCTGTTCATGTCTACTCAGAAGTCATTTCCACGGAATTAAATGGAACGCACTCCATTTTTTCAAAGAATTACAGCCTCAGCCTCCCCTGCAGTCTCCCAATTCTTGATTCAGAAAACAGCATCATTCTCCTCACCTGCTTGAACCTGGGATTCAACAGGATGGCACTTCCATTCAAGGTGAACTCTCTGCCTGCAGGAGCCTGGGGGTCCATCCTGCCAACACTGATGCTCTTGAAGGAGTGATTGGGGAATGTGACTGTGTTGATGATATCCAATGAACTTGCCAGATCTCCCTGCTGGTCGAGAGAAATTTCCTCCCCGGCACTGTTGTTGAAATGGACGTTTCTCAGGAAAGAATTGATCTGGGTCAGAAGGTGAGAGGTAGAAAGACAGATAAATAGAAGAACAGATTGTTTCTGTTTGTGTGTATGTGCGTGTGTGCGCACGCATATAAACACACATGCCATACGGACACAAACAGGTAAATCCAAGTCATATGAACCTTGTTAGCTGCTTATCAGTGGACTTTGGGGAGAGTCGCTCCAGCTGCTGCTTTTGGAAATGTATCTCACACACCTGCTCAGAACAGGAATTATTGATCTCCTAGTTCCGTGAGATGGTATGTAGTGGTGAGCATTTCATCATGGAAGAAGTTCAGTGTTTTATATTGAAGCAAAGTTGGGAGGGTTTTCTGTTTTTTGGAGAGCATAAAACAGAACTTTGCTTCCAAGAAGGAATTGCAGAATTGAGCAATTGTAGCTGTCTATTCCCATCAGTTCAGCTTCCTACTTTTTTGTTGACTCGTCATAGATGAAACCTGGGATGTGTGGTGCATGGGGACCTTTCACCCTTCTAGGAAGGCCTTTGTTCAAGGTCTTGGTTTCTGTGCCTGGTCTTTTTTGAATATGAGCTGGCCTGGCTCAGGCCATTGTGCCACTCCTCCGTGCTCCTTCATGCTCAACCCCCTAGTGGGTCCCAAATCACAGTTTGAGAAACACTAGCCCACACCTTGTGTTCATTCATGCTCAGCCCTCTCATGCTCAGTGTTCCCGTTATTTTGCACCATGAGGTGGATGTTACTCTAGAAGCCCAATCCTTTGGCTCATTTATGACACAGAGAGGACATCTCACTTTCAGAAATGCCTTTCCACAGATCACTGACAACGGCCATTTTAGAGACATTGCAGCAAACAGCAGCAGTGGTGGTAGACACTTGTTAGGTCCGATACTACCTAATTCCCCACATGACCAATGCAGAGGCCCCAATGCAGCTCCTGCTTAATCCTGTGAGGGAATTTCTGACTTTCCCAGGATAAACCTGTGCCTGGCCAAAAGGGCTACTCAGACCTGTGCCAGCTCTATATGTGACACACTTCTGTGAGGTTGCAGTTCAGGGGATCAAAGCCAGGAATGGGTCAGGATTTGACGGCTACTGCTGCTGCTGAACCTACCCACTTCCCAGTCCCAACCTGCCATACTCCCTGCACCATTGCCACCCCATGCTGCCTACCCCACCTGGCCCTCCCCTCCTCATCTCCCTCCAACCACCTACATGCACTTACTAGAACCAGCAGGTTTCCACTGCCTGTGTCATGCGGACCTGGCTGTTCACCACTTCTGGCAGTGACCGCGCCACGAGATCTGGCAAGTCACCTTTGGAAAAAGCCAGAAAGCACTCGGCATCATCAGGATCAGGCTGTTAACTTCAGATCATGTGATGCCACAGTGTGCAAAGATTAGCGAGTTCTGAACAACTTGTAACTTACAAAGCTCAACACAACCCATTAGTGAGAAATGCTCAGAAGCAAGGAGCAGGCCAGAGGATTTGTGCAGATATCATTACACACTTGGGAATAAAACCCATTGAATAGAGAGGAATTTCTTCCATCCCTACCAACTGCTATAAGAGGCACCTTTTAAAATGTGTCCTCATGTTTAGCAGATGGCAAGTAACTGTCCCTCATCACCCCAGCATGGCATCTTTTCAGTGGCTGTTGCTGGTGCTTTCTCCATTTTTTTCTTTTCTTTCCAGATTGTGAGCCCTTTGGGGGATGGGGAGCCATTCTTTAATTTACCTGTGTGAGCTGCTTTGTGAATTGCTTTTTTTTTTTAAAGGATATAAATATTCTTAATAATGATGATACTTATTGCACTATCAGCTAATGTAGAAATTCATTTATGACTACAAGTACTTTCCACTGCCTTCTGCACATGAATTAGGAACCAGAATCCAGCCAGTTTTTGTGTCAAAATGCACTTGTGGTTTATTACACTCAAATTGAGAGAGACGGGCAAGATAGTCCGACCTGCCATGGTTGGAGATTCCAGATACTCAATGTAGCTCCATCTCTGATGGCTTTTGGCTTGGATCTTGATGAAAACATGGCATGGAGAGCATGTGCGACAGAATACACAGCATTGTAGATCCTGTAGCTCTGGCCAGTCATTTGCATTTCAAACACAGGTGCTGGGAGGCTCCTCAACTTCTCCTTCCCACTGCACTTTGCAACTCCTCTCACAGAGGACAAGGGAAGAAAACATTTAAATGCCAAAGCCCAAAACTGTGGCATGAAAAGAAGCTTTGATTGGTAAGGGTTGATTGTCTCCAAGAAATCTTCATATCCTGGCATATCATTTGAGTGGAGGGCAAAGTATAACGTACCATTGAATGTTTTGGGTGTAAACAGAGCCAGATGTTCTACAGCTGCAAAATCCCACTGAGCTGTAATGATCCAAACCTTTTCTATTGGCTTTCTTAATTTAATTTCATTGAGGATTAGAACTCTTCGGAAAATCTCCATTGATCGTCCATCCCCGTTAAGAAGAATCACATTGCTTTTGCTCAATAACAGAGTAGAATTTATTCTTTCTGTGGTACAAAGTAGGAGATCATCAGATGGATCCCAGTAACTCTTTAGTGTTGGAATTATTTCTGTAAACTCAGCACAAATGTTGTTCTCCAGGAGCTTAGATGTCAAGCTCTGCAGGAAAATTGCCCCAATTTCATCATCTGAAACAATGACACCAATCCATGTCCATCCAAAGTGCTTAAGGAGATGAAGAATCCCATCATGCTGAGAATTTCCAGTTGGAAGCATGTTATGGAGTAAAGGAAACTGAGTTTTATCACTCAATACATGGTGAAAGGAGTTGTAATTGAACTAAGGAGAAAAGACAACAGTATTTTTAGAGGTGACAGAAACCTTTCTCTCCTCCTGAGTTTCAAAATTTTTCTCCCAATCTCTAGCAAGAGGGAATGTGCCCCTCAAGGTTTCTGATTCAGCACCAAACATTGTGAAATCTGAATGTCCTCTAATGCTTTGCTATTGGCAGGAGTATTGAAGGGCTAAGTTCAAAGGATAGAGAAATACATACATATCTCTCAATACGGAGAAATTTGAATTCATTCTACATGAAGAGAAATGTTTAACTAAACACAAAATTGCACAACAACATACACACCACACTTCTGTATTCATAACAGCCATTCTAAACAGAACAAAACAACAGAAAAAAAGAGTTTCTTTTTCTAATGTATGCTGGTGCAAGTACCAGGTGGCTACCTGAAGAGGACCTGGGCTGAGCCAAATGGGCAGAGCCAAATTTTTTATCTTGGCTGCTTTGGGGGAATGACCTACGAATAAATGCACCAGCTGGACTGCTCCCTTCATTTCCATTAATCAAGTGCAATGTTCATTTCAAGGAAGGAACATACTTGTGGAAGTTTGTAGGTATTTAAGATGCTGGGCATGTGGATTGTATTTTGGGGGATGATCCCTCCAATGATGGCCATGAGCTTGTGTTTCTGGCCACAATGGTAATTATAGCGACACCCTGTGAAAAGGAGATTCAGAGTGCCATAAGCGCTCCCCAATGAATTCAAAATATCTGCAAAGGTGATGCGTCTCAGCGTCTTGTTGGATAAGAAGTTGGCATTCCTGTTGATCTCATTTATGGCAAACTCAATAGCAAGAGCTTCATGGTATTTCCTGGGGAACATACTGCAATGAGAGTTTCACTTGATTAAGGCACATGCAATGAACTCTTTCTGCTACAGAAACTGTTGGAGTTATGCCATGTAAGAGCAAAACCCGCATACCTCTAAAGGATCACGTTAATGTTTTGAATAATTTTGTTTTCCACATCTTTTTTTTTAATCCTCTAAAATCCTCCCTTTGAGGGCTGTGATGAACTCACCAAATTTGATTTTATTTGCTGCAAGCTGATGTCAGCTTATCACATAGCACAGATTTTAAACATAGCTACCTAGATAAACAGACATTGTATCTGAGTGTCTGTTTTATGTTTAGATAGTCCCTCCATTGAATCCTAATCCATGCTGTGATATGGTACATCCCAACCCCAGGATGAACACTTCAGTGATGAATAGAGATTTATTTTGTGTTTGGCCAAGGTAATTGGGGAAGGACTTGAGCTGAGGCAGGAATTGAATTCCTTTGGTTTCTTCTAGCTTCTTCTTATTTTAATTATTTATTTAAAAGATATTTATCCCAACTTTCCTCTGCCGGAGCACATGCCGTATGCAGCTTACAATTTAAGGATAAAATATACACTGTATCAAATCAATAAATAAAACCAGCAAAAAATAAATAAATCCAATTTGAAAAGGGTAAAAACACTCAAGGATCTTCTGTGAAAGCACAGGAAGGAGACAAGCCATCACCCAAATGTCAAACGAAACAAAAAGGTTTTGAACCCTCACTTAAACGCCTTGGGGGGGTAGATCTTAATTTTCCCAGTACGGGGTTCCTTAATTGTGGCACCACTACTGAGAAGGCTCACCCCTGTGCCACCATCCTCCTAACTTATACCACTATGAGAAATGTAGCAGAAAGTCAGCATGCCACAGAGATCTGGCAGTGGATTGAGATATGGGATTTTCAGCTTCACGAGTGTTGCTGCTCTTTCAGAGCCTGAGCACCCTGCCCTGGTTCTTTGCAGCCAAATTATTAGGCTACAAAAGACGCTGCAGAACAGCTTGGAAACAAGTTGGAACATGGATTAACAGACATGCATGTATCTCATCCCTTCCATAGGAATAAATTCAGGATGGTTGGATTTCTTCTGCTCTCAATCCAAATTTAGAAAGATTTATTGCAAACTGAAAGTGACAGACATGTTGCGGAACAAGAGGACTTTACTTGAATAGGAATCTAGTCACACACAGAGAAACAGAGAAATGTAACAAAAATGTCAAGAGTAATTGTATAATGCCTGTATCTGTATATTATTGTTGTTGTTGTTGTTGTTGTTGTTATTGTTGTTGTTAACAGTATTAATATACCGCTTTTCAACAAAAGATCACAAAGCGGTTTACAGAGAAAAATCAAATAACTGATATCTAAAAAATTATATTGTTTCTGCATTCAGATATTATCCAGGAGAGGATGGCTGAAATAAGTACTTACAGCATGATGAGTGACCATTTTGGTCTGGCATTAAAGGGAAGTTCCCTGAGCTCTGCGTGTACGAAAGATGTAAATTCACCAATTAGAATACCTTCTAAAGAATTAGTGTCTACGGGGCAGGACTGCGAATCACTTCGAGGGTCACAATTCATACTGACACTATGAGGCAGTTGCAGTAGCAAAGTTATCAGCAGTAAAGGAATCAGTCTGCAGATCAGAAAGCCTTGGCCCCAGACATACTGGGCCCCCTTCATTGTGACATATCTGGCCATCATCAGTGCTGTTACTGCCATCAGCATTCTTGAAAAGTGCTATAAAATGGACCTCAAATCTGACACTAGTTACAGCTTCCCCACTACACAGACCCTGAAATTCCCTTTAGTTACAGCTCTGCCTGTTTTCAGTGAAACTCTCAGAAATGTGAAACCCAAATTGCTTTGAACTGGGTCTTTATAACCAACTATAGAAGTGAAGAGTGTATCACCTTGTGTGTTGTTACAAAATCTGCAAGTGCCTTCTGCTAATCCTTGGCGTATTCACTACCTGACCGATTATGAAAATTGCAGGGTTGAGAATTGTTCTTCCCAAAGCACTTGAAGACCTGCCAGACTAAAGTAAACATGTTGGATGGATCCACAGTCAAAAATTGCTCTGCACTGGGAAGGAAGTAAAGGTCTCCAGTGCATGTTGGGTATGGAACATAACGTACTGAAAGAATATCTACTAGCACAAGCGCTGTGGGTAAAAGGAAATTGTCAGTGACCAGAAGCTCAGATTTCCTCCTAAACCCATAACTTTTTTTCTTTTTCTTGCATATTCTGAAGACATTGTGTGTGTCTCTGTGTGTGTTTTCAATTCCATTTGTCTTAGTGATTTTCAACCTTTTTCACCTCACAGCAGAGGAGGTGGCACAAGTCTGAGGAGACCCATAGGGGCCAGCGACCCTTACCCAGGGGTAAGGGGAAAATTTCCCCTTGCCTCTGGTTGAGCTACTTCTGGTGGCTATCCTGCGCTGGATACAGCACTAGCCTCTTTGCTTGCCTGTTCCAGCGCAGGATAGAATTGTGCTTAAGGCACATGTGAAAGGTGGCTACAGGAGATGAAATCCCACTTGGCAACAAAGCAACTGCAGATTAGAATCTTATTGCCAAACTCAGAAAGGACTGTTGTTTTAGTGGATCACATGCTGGAGTTGTACTGAGAAAATCCACATTCAAATCTCAGCTTAGCCACGAAGACTTCTGAGTAACCAAAGGCCAGTCAAAATTTGTCACACAAATTTATTTCTCAGGCTTTGTGAGAATAAAAGAGAAGCATGTGTGCTACTCTGGAATCCTTAGGGTCAGATATCAGTATAATAGAAATATCATTTTTGGGGACCCCAAGAGAAGATTTCCATTACCCACCCAGTATCCTCTTTCTAAATATGGATATTGAAACTATAAGTGTTATAGTTCACACAGTGTTGTCAGAAACATATCCCATATTTCTGGCAAACTAAGCTAATGGTGATCCAGCAACAGAAAAGCTTTGAAATAAAAGCTTGAAAATTGAGAGCAAAAGGAGGAAACAATTTACATTATGATTACATGAGGTGCTTTGAATCAAGCTAGAAGAATCTAAATTTGTTGTGCTCATTAAGTTGTAGCTCATCTTACTTTGTATGGAAAAATATGTTTCCCAATATATTCATCATCCCTATTATACAAAGATATAAACCTAATATATTCATGTGTGTGTGCATGCACATTCCAAATAAAAAAATTGTAACAGATGTGTGTGTGTGCGCATTCCAAATAAAAAATGGTAACAGATCTACAGGTGGAGCCTATTTATCCGTGGTAGTTCCGCATGATTATCAAAAAACCTCGTTGTGCTAAATGCCATAGATATATGCAAATTTGCTGCATCCTGACACTTCCGGATGGAAGGAAACTAAGGCAGCTGTTCTCAGTTCCCTCCCCTCCACTCTGTACTCAGCCCTCCTGTTGCCAGCTGTCCTGCTTCTTTCACAGTTGGAATGGTGAGCTTGCTTGGGAAGCCTCGTCCTCTGGCCACCATCATGGAAGTTCTCATGCTTTGCTTGGTGGGTAGGTTTGCTTGTGCAACATGTGGGGGGGATTTGGCAAACACTCCCTTGGTTTTTTAAAGCAATCCCCTCTGTTGCTACCACACCTGCCCCTGTGTGTGCATGTGTGTGTGTGTGTGTGTGTGTGTGTGCGTGAGAGAGAGAGAGAGAGAGAGAGAGAGAGAGAGAGAGAGAGAGAGAGAGAGAGAGCTCTACCTTGCTGCACCTTGCTGTGATCTGGTTACACAGGGTTTCCCGCCCCCCTCTTCAGCCTCTTTGCTGGCTCAGGGGCTCCAGGAATGTTACTGTTCCTTGGAAAGGGGAACCTCTTCCATGGCTCCAGGGCTATTCCCTGCCTGGAATAGACCTCCAACATGCAAAATTCCCCTGCAAGATGCCCCTCAAGCTGCAATGTCCTTTTCCCATCCAACAGCTGCAGCTTAGAAATGGCGAGATTCAGCATTACCTATGTCAAGGTCACTGGATTCAGCTATAAATTCCAGGAGAAGCATCTGTGCTGAGTGTAAATCAGACAGGTCTTAACCATTCCAACCTCTGTAGATTCAAAGTGTACTCCATAGAAATTGATAACTTCTTGCACCCAGTGGGATGTAATTATTATTATTAATAATAAAAATATAGCACCATCAATGTGCATGGTACTTTACATTAGAAGAGAAGTCCTTGCTCTGAGGAGCTCACAGACACAATAAGAACAAGGGACTTGACTGAGGAAGGGCACCAAGGAAACGTCCTGTTTTGGACATCTTTTTCTCAAACAGCAATTTCATTCCAAACCACATTGTGAATTATTTCTAAAATGTGGGACACTTTCAAAAGTGGATTGTATCACAAACATCCTCTGTTCCAAGAGTGAAACTTGAAAGTTCCACAAGGCAGGCAGAAGCATATTTAATATAGCTAATATAGAGAACTGAGTCTTGACTTCACAATATTGAAGCAGTAAACCCACAATCATTTGGATTCTGTGAATGTAGTTTTATGGCTTTCTGGAGTGCCCCTTGCACATCCATGTTTCTCAAGCTATAGATGATCGGATTAAGCATTGGTGTGAGAATCCTGTATAGCACAGGCAAAATCCGATCCTGCTCCTGGGAGTATGTGGAGTTGGGACAGATGTATGTGTTGAGGGAGGTTAGGGTGTGTGTAGGAGTCTCCAGCAGAGCAAAAACAAACGGCAGCACAACAGAAATGCGAGGCTGATGTCCAAGGCAATCTGTCAGAAGGCAAAGAAGCACTTGACACGAGAGTTAGGTTCCATCACCAAGATATATTATATACAAGGATATTTACAGCAACACTGGTCAGTCATACAGCAACACACATTTATGGCATCCTGATTCCTATTCCCCAGCTCACTTACATGCTCACCCTCGCACTCACACTCACCGTTGAGTGTTTGTCTGCGGCCTTGTTATATGCAGAAGGCACACCCACAATCAACTGCACAGAGTCAGCAATCAGGAACAGCTGCTACCTGTTACTTGCAACAAACAGACTATTCACCATAGCGTTTGTTACATTCCCTCCTGTGCACAGGACCTGAGTGATTTCCTGGGTTCAGACCTCAACACCCCTCCAAATCATTCTGGTCCTGTCCCAGTGCACAATCTTTTACATTTAACTGATAACAGAATTTTTCATGTTTCGTTACAGACAATGGTTTTGTCAATACATCCGCCAGCTGTGCCTCCGTAGGACAATAGTTTAATACAATTAAACGGTTTTGTATTGCCTCCCTTACATTAGCATGTCTCAGCTCTATATGCTTAGTTCTGTTTTTAATTCTGTCTGACTTTGCCATGGCAATACATGTTTCATTGTCTTCCAGAATTTGGATTGGTACACTCATGTTAAGCCCTAGATCTATCAACAGCTGTTTGTACCATATTACTTCGGTACAGGCCAAGGATAGACTACCATATTCTGCTTCTGATGAGGATAGCGCAACGTACGTCTGCTTTACGCAACACCAGCCAATCAGAGCGCCTGCAAACATTATAGCCAGACCAGAAATAGACTTTCTTGTGTCTGGACAATTGCCCCAGTCTGCACCAGCATATATGAGTAGTTCTTCTGGGCCTTGTGGATTAAGAACTAACCTATGATGTAGAGTACCCTTTAGATATCTTAGAAGTCTTTTTAGTGCTTGGAAATGTTGCTGTGTAGGAGCGGATACAAACCTGCTCAGTATATCAATAGCACAAGCAACATCAGGTCTAGTCCACTGAGAAAGATATTGCATGCTGCCCACTACCGATTGATACATTTCCCGATCACAAGGTGGACTCTCTGCACTTGCAGTTTGCATGAAATTAGGGACCATAGGTGTTTTGCAACATTTGCACTCATTCATATTGCACCTCTCTAGCAACTCTACTATTTTCTGTGCCTGGTGTAATTTGTACCCTCCAGGAGTGGGTATTACATTCACTCCGAGATATTTGCTAATGGGACCAAGGGTTCTTAGGGTGAGGTGTTTCCTTAATTCTATTAATACCTCCTCAATTTTCTGTTGAGTCTTCGCCAAAACAATAAGATCATCCACAAACACCGTCACAAGTATCTGGTTCTCTCCATTATCTTTTATATACAGACATGGGTCCGCCTTGGATGCTGTGAACCCAATGTCTTTTAGACGGGAATCTAAACAGACATTCCACTGGTGGGGGCTTTGCCTTAGCCCATATATGGCTTTTTGTAGACATAATACCTGCCCTTCTTGAAGGCTTTGAAATCCTTCAGGCTCTTGCATACACAACATTATCCCCTCTTCCAATGGGGCGTGTAAAAATGCTGTTTCTATATCCACATACATGGTTTTCCAGCCACGCCTGGCAGCATAAAACCAAAACGGTTCTAAAGGTTTCAGCTCGGACAGTAGGTGAGAAGATCTCATCATAGTCCTGAGCTGTCTGGCTAAACCCCTTTGCCACCAACCTTACCTTATAGACCGGTGTTCCTCCAGTCTGGCTCTGTTTTAGTTTAAAGACCCAGCGAGTGCCAATCGCTTTCTTGCCCTGGGGAAGAGTTGCAGCTGAAAATACAGCATGCTTTCTCATAGATTCTATTTCAGCCTTCATGGCCTCCTCCCAGCGCATCCTCTCAGCATTAGGTAGCTTCTTAACTTGGGAGTAATCCTGGGGTTCCGGCCCTACAGTCTGACACATTGAAATTGACTCAGGCACATAACGATCAGGGGGTTTTGTCACTCGTGTGGTTCTGTGTAAGACAGGTGAAACAGGATCCTGTGAAGTTATTTCTGTTTTCTGCCTACTTTCAATTTTGGGTTCACATGTTGTACCTGTTGTCTAGGTGACACCCTTCTAGGCGATTGAGAAGCATTTTCACTTTCATCAATCCCAGGTGCAAGAGGTATAAACACAGTTTGTTCTACTGAAGTCCATTTAGGGTTATAAAATTTCACAGACCTGGAGATTATTAACTTGCCTGACTTGGTCATCAACCTATACCCCTTACTTCCAGGTTCATAACTTAGCAGGGTAACAGGCTGAGCTCTGGGAGCTCGCTTTCTGCTCCTTCTCTGCACCAGTACTTCCCCACATGTACCAAATGGGTATAAATGTTTTAGAGAGGGAGGTTCCCCATGTAACATTTGATAGGGAGTCATTCCAACTATAGAGGAGTAGGTGTGATTAAAGACATAGCAGGCACATTTTGCAGCCTCCGCCCAATAGCCATAAGGAAGCCATAAGGAAGCCAGAACATATATTTTGAATACCTGTCAAGAACAAGTAGTAGGAACCTGGCACCACCAATAGATTTATCCATGGGTCCTATTAGATCTGAGTCAACAAGCTCTAGGGGTTTACTAGCTACCCGCTCACTCCTATTTGCCACAGAAGCTGCTGTTATATTAACCTTTTTACAGACAGCACAATTCAGGAACTCTTTACAAGGGGTTAAATTCAAGCCCTTTGAATACTTTACTGTTTGCAAAACAGCCTTGAAGCTTGGATGTCCTAAGGACCTATGCAAGACATGGATGCAACCATGATGCTTAGGGTTGATAGCATGTGTAACATGTGCCTCAGCCCTAGGCTGGACAATAAACAGGCCATCTTTTTCAATTCCCAGCATACATTTCTTCCCTTGTTTGGACACTGTGCAATGCTTCCCAGCAAAAACAACATGATAGCCCTTTTTGCACAACGCTGATACACTGAGCAAACTGTGTTGTAAATTCGGAGCATATAGGACCCCCTCCAAAGGTTCACACAGTTCTGGCAAGTGAACCACCCCACATCCTTCCACAGGAGAGGACAGCCCATCCACCAATACCACGTAAGACCTATCAGGTGATCCTAAAGTGGAAAAAAACACTCTTAGAATTTGCTACATGCTCAGTTGCACCACTGTCCAATATCCATACAATGGAGGTTGACTCCTTTTCAGTTGCATGTACCAGAGAAACCTCTGGTCTATGTTTGCCACATGGCCCTTGCCTTCGAGGCTTCCTGGAGCCCTCCTTGCAGGGCAGGCCCTTTGTAAATGATCTTCTGCACCACAGGAAAAACACTTCCTCACATAGTGCAGTGCAGGCATGGGGGAGGACACATCCATACTGCAGGTTGCACCTGCAGAAACAGGGGCAGACGTAGTCCTTCCTCTGGAGTTGTTTTCCAGACGTCGCTCGTGCTCCTGCTGCAGCTGGCCAGTGATGTAAGCAAGAGTCAATTGAGCCTCTGGTAAACATTCCAAAGCAGTGACCAAATGGTCAAAGATCTGATCCAGAGAGGACAACACAATATAGGCTTTCTGCACCTCTGGAAAAATCATATTTTGCTTCTGCAACCTCAGGAACATGTTTTTCATGTAGAGCATGTGCTCTGTAACACTGGCTCCTGCCCGCATCTGAGCACGATACAACTGCCGTGTGAGAGCAATCTTTGAGGCCACAGTCGTTTGCACATGAATCTGCCTCAAGGTCTCCCAACACACAGCTGCAGAGGTGATTCCACGAACATGCACTATCTGACTCTCTCCCACACATAGCACAATGGTAACCAGCGCACGTTCCACCAACCTCCTTTCAGCAGCGTCTGGTTGGGGTGGGGGGTTCTCCACCACAGTCCATAGCCCCTCCTTACGTAGGAACATTTCCACATGGGTAGCCCAGGTGAGGTAATTCGTCTCATGGAGCTTTACGATAGGAAAGCCAGTCAAAGCCATCTCGGTGCCAGCAGCCTGCATTCCGTCTTACAGCAACAGCAGATAAGACCCACGCTTCCAGGCAGCAAATGAAAACAGGAACGACCTTGGAAACATCAACAGCCTGGGTCCATAACCTGTTGAGGGAGGTTAGGGTGTGTGTAGGAGTCTCCAGCAGAGCAAAAACAAATGGCAGCACAACAGAAACGCGAGGCTGATGTCCAAGGCAATCTGTCAGAAGGCAAAGAAGCACTTGACACGAGAGTTAGGTTCCATCACCAAGATATATTATATACAAGGATATTTACAGCAACACTGGTCAATCATACAGCAACACACATTACGGCATCCTGATTCCAATTCCCCAGCTCACCCTACATGCTCACACTCACCGTTGAGTGTTTGTCTGCGGCCCTGTTATATGCACAAGGCACGCCCACAATCAGCTGTACAGAGTCAGCAATCAGGAACAGCTGCTACCTGTTACTTGCAACAAACAGACTATTCACCATAGAGTTTGTTACATTCCCTCCTGTGCACAGGACCTGAGTGATTTCCTGGGTTCAGACCTCAACAGTATGTGAAGATGATGGTGCCAAAGTAGATGTTGACCACAGTCAGGTGAGAAGCACAGGTAGAAAAGGCCTTGAGACGCCCTTCCTTTGTGCTAATCCTGAGAATGGCTGAAACTATATAGACATACGACACCAGAGTAACCAGAAATGAACACATGATCACACCTCCACCCACCACAAAGGTCGCAATTTGATTGGCTTGAGTGTCAGAACAGGAGAGCGGAAACAGGTGTGGGATGTCACAAAAGAAGTGTTGGATGACATTGTCCTGGCAGAAAGACAAAAGGGATATCATGCCAGAGTGCACACCAGAGTTAGGCAAGCCCAAAATCCAGGCAGATGCTGCCAGCCACACACATGTTTTGGGGTTCATGAATACACCAACATACATGAATACATACATGAATATGGTTCATGAATACACCATAGTGCAGTGGGTGGCAAATGACAGCATACCGGTCATATGCCATCACACCCAGCAGGAGGCATTCAACGCCACCAAAGGAGATGAAGAAATACATTTGGGAGAAGCAACCAGCAAGGGAGATTCGCTTGTCCTGAGAGAGATAACTTATCAGCATCTTGGGAACAGTGGAAGATGTGAACCCAATGTCCACAACAGAGAGATTACCCAGAAAGAAATACATGGGGTTGTGCAGTCTGCTGTCCAAAGCGATGATGAGAAGAATGAGAGTGTTTCCACCTACGGCAACCAAGTAGCAAAGGAGAAAGAGACCAAAGAGAATGAGTTGGACCTCTGGGTCACTGGAGAGCCCCAGGAGTATAAATTCAGTAACAGCTGTGCCATTCTGCACCATCCGATGTAGGGGCTCCATCTGTGAGGGAATATTAAATGGAATATTTGTCAAAAGGTGGCACATGGAATAGAGGGTTTAGCCACACAAATACAAGCATGACAACAGTCAAAGCACAACGGCAGTTTTTCTTTTCAATCCCTAGAAAGCATTTGTGCTGCCCCATTCTTTGCTTTCTCTCTCTCTTTCCAGCTTCCTCCTCCTAATGAACTCTCAGAAACTCACAGAATTTATATATCTTTAACTTTTCAAGAAGAAACATCAGCTTTCACAAACTCCAGTTCTCAGGACTATGGGAATATCTGATCCAACCCCATTATAATGGAATTCGGTGGGGGGTTAGCCTACCTCCGCACCTGAACTCCATTCCCTGCTAACACTAAAAATGCTTTTCTCCAACCAGCGCACATGAAGTATTTTTAAGCACATCATCTTCCCTTCTGATTGTAACAGTGTTGTATCAGGGCAGGGGTACATCCAGTGTTACAACCAGAGACAAAATTTGGATGCACAGATCAAGCTAAATATAGCACAGAACATTTTTTCCCTCAAGACAAACTTTTTGGAAGAGAGTTGCGATTGGATCTCCTAATATTTGTTTTTAACTTTAAAGTTAACAGATTCTAGATTTGTCTGAAATAACAGATTCAGATGAAAGAGTGTTTATTCTTTATACTTATTCTATCTCTCCCCCCTTGGGGCAAATAGCCCTTACTCTGCCATGTCCCAGAAAACCCACTTACCATTGCATCATCAATATATCAAGACAAGGAAAATTCCAGTTCTAGGACCACATACTGTATTAAAGGGAGGCAGGGAGGCTGTGGGGGGCATGCACTGGATCCTATCCCCCTTTTCTTCAGCCTCCCCACCTCCTTTTCTCCCTAAACTTCCACTAGTGAAATTGCTAGTCTGAGGAAACCCACTGAGGAGCAGGAGGCTTACAAAAGTGTCAGGGAATTAAAACTCCTTTTGCCTCTGAAGCCTCCTGATTTGTCCTCCCCCACTGGAAACAGTGTGCCCATTTTTGGCGTGGCTGCACCAGTGGGGGGGGGATAAGAATAGAATTGAACTCTAAATGGTGCCATATAAATGAAATGAATTATTACACTCCCCAGAACTTGACAGAGATACATACTGTAACAAGTATACAATGCTTACACATTCAAGATGACTTCGGGCCCCATCCTATTCAATTTTTCAGTGCCGGTGCAGCTGTACCAATGGGGCATGCACTGCATCCTGTGATGGGGAGGCAGTCACAGAGGCCTCCTCAATGTATAGGAACATTCACTCCTTTACTTCACACCTGCATTGTGGCAGCACCGGTGCTGGAGAGTTAGATTGGATTGGGCCCATAGAGATTTGTTTTCTGCCTCTGGTAGCCCAAGCCTAGGCAAGTCTACTCAGGAGTAAGTCTCATTCTAGTTGATGGGGCTTACTCCCAGGAATGTGTGGATGGAACTGCAGCCTGAAATATGGGTTTGGGGACTTGTAATGGCTATTGATGGATATATTTTTCATGAATGTATCTGAACTTTAGCTAGTAGCTGTCTCCACTGAATTTGGTAAATTCATTATAAGAACCTGACACCTTGCTACTAATTCTCCTCCTCCTAGCCTCTTCCCCACAAATAATTAACTGCATGTGGCATATCTGTCAGAGGAAAATGATGCATCACTTGCCTCAAGCACAGCATTGTCCAAGAGGGGAACTCCCAGTTCTCCCTTTTCCTCCAACATGTAAACCTGGCCCATGCTTCTCCTTTGAAGAAATCACACCTGGGATGATGCCATTTGTAGTGGAGACTTTTGGGGTGAGAAAAGGATTCTTATCTCTTCCTTACCCATTGGTTTTCCCCTGAAACTCCCCTACCAGTCTCCTTTCTTCAGTCCAAGTGCTAAGCCCTTGGATTGTCAATTATGTAGTGGGGGGATGGACGGATGAGACAGGACAGGACGACAACCTTGTGACCTGCTCCACCACATTCTTATATTGCCCAAAGTTCTCCAGTTTAGTGTGATGGGAAAGGAGCTTGCATGCAGCTGCAATTATATTTTAAACCTCATTATAAGATTAAACTGTGGAGTGTGATTTGAACTGGTGACTGTGAGGTATGATGGCTCACACATGCAAGCTTCGCTGCAGCCATCAAGCGGGGAGCATACATGTGTGAACTAGTTGTTGGACTGAGGAAAAGAACTGGTTTCAGATCTAAACGCAAATGTTTATGAGTTTTCATTGAAATTAGCTGCTAACATCACTTGTTTCATCTTTACTAATGCAATACATCTCAGAATGTCTTCCTGAGGACAGTGAAGTCAACAAATATTTAATCATTTCATGTGCTTAAAGATCTGGTCATAAATGATGACGGAAGGCCAGAAATTAATAATGATAATGATAGAATCTTGGCTGGAGCCTGAATTGTAAGCTATAATGATCTAGCTGATAATGCTAACATCCTATCCTTTGAATGTCCTCCCCTGATAAACCCAACTCCGCCACAGCAGAGGCCACCCCAATGCAGAGGGAGTGCAGGCCAAAGTCCTTGGGCTGTAACCCTAAAGCCCCCAAGGCGCGTGAAAAAATTGCCCGAAACTGAAATAAGGTGAGAGCAGAGCCATCCATATGCTGGTACAGGGCACCCCTGTGTGCCCCTGAAAGCGCTAAATATTCCTGTAATGCCGTAACCGGGCACAAGGGCATCCCCACCACCTCCCTAAGGGTTGCCACAAAACCCAGGCCCTTTGATCCGATTTAGACCTTCTGATTGTAAATGAAACTCCTCCAGGCACCCAAGTTAGGCAGATCTCTCAGTCTTGCTTTTCGCTAAGAACTCACTGGGCCGAAAGGCGCCAAAGAAGGCCGTAAACAAGGCTGCCCTGAAAAGCTGAACCTCGCACGGTGACAAACAGAGGGCCATGAAGGTCCCTGCGATGCCCCCAAGCAACTCCGGGGTGATGGGGCGCATGCGGTCCCGGACAGGGGGTGTTCTCTTGGACAAGCCCTCCAACATCCTCCTCACCCTGAAATCCTGAGTGGAGTTGGGGTATCCTGCTGCTTTGCAAACAAAGGCTATAGCAGACATGAAGCCTGGAAGGGAGCTAACAGCCCTCCCAGATCTCAGCAGGTGGAGCAGGAAGAGCAGAAGCTGTTCAGCCAGCGCTGGCCAGAGGTTGGGTAAGTTGGCCGCCTGTCTAAACCCAGTGAACTCTGTTACCTTATGGGAGCAGCCCTGCTGCATGATGGGTGCCAGTGAGGCGCATATGACTTCATTTATTTCTGCAAGCCAAGGTCCCAGAGCCAGGGGGGCATGCTGTCCGGGGATGGCACCGCCCCAGGTAAGATTTCCCAAAAACGTTCCTTCTGAAATCGAGACAAAGCATCTGCGATGCAATTCTCCACCCCGGGAATCTGCTGAACTATGAAAAGAGCGTTGATGCATAGGCACTGCAAGACAAACTGCCACACAAGCGTCAAGACCCTGGGAGATTTGGAAGACATGGAGTTCACTACTGCCACGGCAGCCTGATTGTCGCACCAGAAACGCACTGTGGCGTTCTGGAACTCCCTTGCCTAGATGTGCACTGCAGCCACTATCGGGAACAGCTCCAGGAATGTAAGGTCGGATGCCACCCTGCACCCAGCTCCATGGCCACAGTGCAGCGCACCAGCGACCACGGAAGAAGATGCCAAACCCAAGGCCCCCCTCTGCATCTGAGTGCACCTGAAGGTCCACCCTAAGCAGCTGCTCTGAATGCCAAAATGAAACCCCGTTGAACTCTTCCAGGAAACGGAACCAGATGACCATATCCACCCGCATGGCCGACGTCACCTGCACTTCATGGTGCGGCGAGCACAACGCAGTCATGGCAGCACACAGCCTACGCAGGTAAGCCCTCCCTGGTGCGACCACCCTACAAGGTAAGTTCAGGTGCTCCACCAAAGCCTGCAATTTGCGCAGCATAACCTTCCACGCCCAAATAACTGCTTGCAAGCGGGACGCTAGAGCCGTCAACTTGTCCACCGGGAGCCTGCTGGCTGCTGCCACCAAGTCAAGTTCGATGCCGAGGAAGGTCATGCGGGAAGAGGGCCCTCAGTCTTGTCCTTAGCTAGCGGGACCCCTAAATCGCATGCCAGGGACTCAAAAGTGTCTAGCAGCCTCTGGCACTGTGCTGTGCCAGCTGCGCCCATAAAAAGAAAGTCATCAAGGTAATGAGCAGTAGTGCACGTTCCACACCACCTCCGTAGCTCCCATTCCAGCAGAGTACTAAAGTGTTCAAAAGTGGCACAACTCAGCAAACACCCCATCAGTAGCAACCAGTCTAAATAGAACTGGCCCCCAAAAGTACAGCCCAGCAAGCAAAAATCCCCTGGATGCACCGGAAGCAGTCAGAAAGCGGACTCAATATCGCATTTTGCCATAAGCACGCCCGGGCCACAGCGTCTCAATATGCGAACTGCTTGGTCAAAAGAGGTGTGGTGAACCGTGCAGAACTGGTCAGGAATGCCATCGTTCACCGATGTTCCCGTGGGGTAGGACAAATGATGAATGAGGCGGTATTCTCCAGGGGCCTTCTTAGGCACCACTCCTAGTGGGGAAACCTTGAGGTCAGGCAGGGGGGGAGTAGGAAAAGGGCCCAAAACTCGCCCCAAACCCACTTCCTTGGCAATCTTCTTCTGGACCATGTCTTCCATGCCTATGACTGACCTCAGGATTTGAGCTAAAATCACGCCCCGCACTCCTGGCAATCAGGTGTCCACTGTAAGATCGCTCACCCCCAGCAGCGCCACTCGGCATCATGAGCTGAATCCACAGCTCCGAATACTTCCTATTCCAAGAGAGGTGTGGGTTAGTTCCCACGCGCATGCGGAACTGTTCATCATAGGCCAACCAACCTGAACCTGAGATTTTCCATCAATTATTATTATTATTATTATTATTATTATTATTATTATTATTATTATTATTATTATTATTTTTTAGCAGAGGAAATAAAAAAATTTTTTTTTTATTTTTTTACAAATGCATTAGTGTTTCAACAATTAGTACACAGAGTTGAGCACATATTTTGTCCTTAGGTCAGAAGCAGAAGGAAACCAACAGGTGACCAATAAGACCTTATTCCAAGTTGCACAACAGCCACCTCCTACACTGAGCTGGATACAGCACAGGCTAGTCAGCCTTCCTGTTCCAGTGCAGGATATGGTTGGGCTACCCATTGACTGTGTGTCACATCAGACCTTCTTAAGACATTGATCCCATACTTATAACCTGTTTTTCCCAAGCGCTCTCCAAAAGGCCCCCTGCACTTCCTAAAGCTATAGGTCAAGGGGTTTAGCAGGGGAGTAATGATGGCATACAACACAGAAACCAGGCGATCCTCTTCCAAGGAATGGTTCGAGGAAGGACGTATATAGGTGTAAATGATGGTGCCATAGAAGATGCTCACCACAGTGAGGTGGGAAGCACAGGTAGAGAATGCCTTGATCCTACCACTGGCCGTGTGGATTTTGAGCACTGCAGAGACAATGAGGATGTAGGAAAGAAGAGTCAGGGAGAAAGGCACAATAATGACCCCCACAGAGATAGTGAAGTTCATCAACTTGACAAGAAATACATCAGAGCAAGAAAGGTGCAGAATAGGAGGAATGTCACAGAAGAAATGGTCAATTTCATTGGAGTGGCAGAAAACTAGGAAAAAGATTAATGCTGTGTTGACAACAGAATTGATGTTGCCAATAATCCACAAAACCGCCAGCAAAATGCCATGGATGGGCTGACTCATGAGCAGGGTATAGTTCAGAGGGTGACAGATGGCTGCATAGCAGTCATAAGCCATGGCTGAGAGAAGTACACATTCTGTGCCTCCCAAAGTGACAAAGAAATACATTTGGAGAGCACATCCTATGAAGGAGGTGGATTTGTCCCCTGATAAGAGGTCCCACAGCATCTTTGGAACTGTGGTAGATTTGTAACAGATCTCTACAAAAGAGAGATTCCCCAAGAGGAAGTACATGGGAGTTTTGAGGCGTTGGTCAACTCTGATCAATATAATGATGACTAGATTCCCTGCCAAAGTCAACAGGTAGACTAACAGGCCTATAGCAAAGAGAAGACTCTTGTTCTTTGGATCAATAGAGAATCCCTTGAGGACAAATCCTGCAAGACTTGTTTAGTTCTGTATTCCTTTTGGATTGATGGAGTCCAACTTCAGCCAAAATACTGTAACATCCTAGGCAGGAGACAGCATCACACTTTATATTGTTAATGCTGGAAATTTCATAAAGATGTTTAAAAAATAAGATATTTATTTGCTCCTGCTTTGGAAATGTAACAGAGTTGAACCACAGGGATTCTAGAGGAAAGATGAAAATGATACAATATTTTTTTTTATTTAAAATATTTATACCCTGCCCTTCATCTGCCGGAGCAAATTTCCAGGGCAGATATTGTGATCCATCTTTCCAAGATGGTCATTCAGATGAAATTCTTTTTCAGCCAGACAGCCTCACTGAGGGTGAGAATTCTGTCTTTACACAAAAAGACCTTGAACTGCTAAATACAGAAGTAAATGAAGGTGAACACAAAAACTCAAAATTTTCCCATCAGATAAAAGTATATCAGTTCTGCTTAAACCAGAAAAGCTCTCATCACAGTACAAATTTCAACAGTTACCTTAGATAAACTGCACATGCAACACAAAATGTTTTTTAAAACTACAGCTGCAATCCATTGCACACTTTCCAGACAGTAAGCCCCATTGTAGACCAGAGGACTTACTTTGGAGTAGACAAGCATAGGGTTGTGCTGTAAGTATGCTTGCTAGAGATACAGGAAGCATCAAAACAAATTCAATGTCAGAAAGCAATTATAGAATTTTGTCTTCTCTGGCAAACGTAGCTGCAAACCTTATCTGACTGGCACGTGAATCCTGATATTGTTTGTTCCCTGACAATGAAAACAGAGCGTAGGCATGCTAAGAGGACTCTCCCCCCCCCATTCTTCTCAGGCAAGTTCTCAAAAACTCTTTCCCTTCCAGGCTCCCAGGACAAAGGCACCTCCCACAAGAAACGTGACTGGGGTACACACAGGGATATGGGAGAGGAGTGGCCACTAGACAATTGCATAGGAGACATATGTATCATGAGGCATATATAAGGCACAGAAGCAACCCCCCCCCATATGGGCAGTAGGTGAGCAGCACATTGTCAGATAAATTGCATAGCAGGAGAAAAGGATTGGAATAGAGGAGGGTATGTCTTCACAGAATGCCTGTGGGTGAATCCTCTTTCATGAACACAAAAGTGTACTAGTGCATTCAAATGAACGGACCATGCCACTAGTCTTCAAAACTAAGGCAATACATGCTTTCCCCAATGAATCAAAAAGTACTCAACACACTATCAGGGGGATGGACAAGGTTGCCATGGGGGCGATTTCTGTGTAAAGTTTGGCTCCAGGGCATCCAGCATCCTGGCAGCAGCACTGACTGTAGTGACCGAAGAGGAGAAACTGTAGTCCCAGTATGTATCCCCCTCATTTACAGCAATAGCATACACACACACACACACACACACACACACACACACACACACACACACACACACTTGAAGCCATATGTGTCTGCCTGAATGTAGCCTTTCAACAGCCTCTGTAAAAAAGAAGCAGAAAGCATTTGTTTCAAGGATGGTCAATAGTTCCACTAAGAGGTGCCTACTCTGTGTTCCATTTGCCTTCTTTGCGCTTCCTCCTCTTGAAACCTGCCTTGCCTCTTTCGTTCTTGCATGCCCTTAGCTTTGTCCTCAGTCCTGGTAGACCACTCATGTCAAGATCTGGCTGTTGACAAAGAAACCTCATAAGGTGTTAATCTGGAGGCAAGCAAGGGTTTCTAACTCCTGGATGGTGCAGCAGACCCCTGTGAATTAAAACAGCCCCCTTCATCCCCCCTTTAATGATGCAATCCTGGGGATTGTGTCTCTGCCTTCACCCCTCCCCTGAAAAGGCTTAACTCGGGAGGCAGAACCTCTGCCATACCATTTTATGCCAAAAGTAAGTGGGTGCATCATACCTATTACAAGGTGATCCTTCTCCATGTGCACACTGCCCTCTTTCAGTTGCTTGGCCTCTTGTCCCTTCTCACATTCTTTCAAGTTTTTCGCTACCATTATAGGGTTAAATATTTGTTGGTTTAATGAAAATGAAAGTGAAATTCTTGGAAGTGTGACCTTATAGTGTCTATTCTTGGGAGAATGACAGAAAACTGAAACTGTACTAAAGATGGGAAATCCTATTTTCAAGCTCTTAAAATTGTCAAACCATCCACAGAAGGGTTTTCACATTCAGGACACACGCTTCAGTACCTTTATTGGCATATTAAAAGTTTACAGAGAATAAATAACATAATAAAATAGAACAGCTTTGGAAATGTTAACTTCAAACTTTGGCCTTAGAGACTACCGCTAAAAATTCCGCCACCAGGTTGGTAATAGGAGGGGAATAATCACTGAGAAGAACTGGGAAAGGATCAACAAGGGAAACAGGAAGAGAAGAAAGAAAAGAGTCAAGTAAGTGGGACCTGAGGTTGTGATGAGCAGTGCACCGAAGAAGGATATGATCCAGAGTATCTGGTTCAACTGAACAAAATAGACATAATCTATTTGGACAAGGAGTTTTAGAGAAGCTCCCTTGATGTAATGCCAATGGAAAGATATTCAGTCTCGCCAACATAAAGGCCCGTCTTTTACTAGGGATGGTAAGTTGGGTAAAATAGTTCGCAGGACGGCCCAGAGAAGGGGACAAACCAAAAGAGAGAGATGAGCAGGTCGGATTTAAGCTAGACAGTAAAGTTGCATATTCTTGCTCCCAAAGTTTAAGTTTAATGAGAAGATGCGCTTTTTGAAGGTCCAAATCAGCTAAGAGTTCAGGAGAAAGATCTAAAGAAGATAGTTTGGCATCAATGAATTTAAACCAGTTGGATGAAAAAGAGTCTTTTAATAGATCTAAGAGAATAGAATTCGAATGGATATTAAGATGGAGTCTAAGCCAAAACTTAAGTCGAAGCTACAGTAGTGGGGAGATGAATACCCAGTTCCAAAATCATAGTGGACAGCCTAATTAGGTTTGGAAATCCAAGAATTCTTCTCAAAAATTTAACAGTTACTTTGTCTATCACCTGATTAGCTGCTTCAATCCAAACAGCAACTCCATAAAGTAATTGAGGAAAAACTTGAATTTGGAGAGCATGAATGGCAGCAGGGATGTACTGGTTGCCCTTATAAAAATGGAATCGGGCAATCGCATTTTGAGATAGCAGAGCTGAAGAGATAGCAGATCTACGATGGTATAGCCAAGAATGTTGATAATGAAAAGTGATTCCTAAGTATCTGAAGGATTTAACTTGTTGGAATATTAAGTTATCAATCCTCCAGGGGGATGGAGCCCAGGATTTAGAAAAAACTAAGATCTTTGTTTTTTTCAGAATTGATCAACAATAGATTAAGAAGACAATATTCTTGGAAGGAGATCAGCAGTCTACGAAGACCTAGCTTGGTAATAGATAGTAACACAGCATCATCTGCATATAAAAGGATCGGAATAGGGGAACCATTTAGAGAGGGATCAGAAATTCCTGAGGAAGGGAGAAAAGAGGGAAGATCAGCAAGATAAACGTTGAATAGAAAAGGAGCGAGAATACATCCCTGTCAGACACCCTTGCTCACCAGTATACTGTCTGACATGGCACCTGAGCGATCCAATCGGATGCGACAGGTGTTAGAAGAGTGTAATTGTTGAATCAAAAAGAGGAGACGGGGGTCAATCCCTCATTTAATCAGTTTCCTCCACAAAATATTCCTGTCAATAGAGTCAAAGGCACCTCTGAGATCGATAAAAGCAGAATAAAGTTTAGTGACATGATACTCAGAATACTTGCTAGCTAAAAAGGAAAGAGTAAATATATAATCTATTGTTGAGGATCCCGGGCGGAAACCAATTTGTTCCCTGCTCGGGAGACCTATCGAATCAGCTCAGGATATAAGTTTGTTTAAGAGATACCTGGAATACAACTTCCCAATAAATGAAAGGAGATTGATTGGCCAATAGTTGTTAGGAGAGGCGGGGTCTCCTTTTTTAAAGATTAGTACTATTACAGAGGCTAGCCAAGTAGCGAGCTGGTGCCAGTGCTTTGATCTTGGGTGTCTCCAGGAGACTCTATGTTGGGGCTTCGTGTTGAAGAATGTGTTGCTGACACAGAGACCGTGAAGACAGCAAAACTCTAGCAGGCGTTGGCCATTTTCGTTCATCGTCCCAGTGCCGAACTGACCTAAGCAAGTGGGCCACGAAAGCAAGTGGGCCACGAACTGTTATCAGCACCAACTCTAGCATTGAAATCACCAAGGATCAACAATGGCTCTTTTACGGGGATCTTCTTGATAGTGGTGGCCAGGTCATCATAGAATTTGTCTTTGGCTGACAGAACATACCTGTAGCTGACGGAACATAGCTGACGGAACATACCAAGATCCAGGTCTACAGAGCTTGTGTCCTGAGTACACTTCTGTACTGCAGCGAGTCATGGACTCTTCGCTCACAACAGGAGAGGAAACTGAACACTTTCCACATGCGCTGCCTCCGATGCATTCTCGGCATCACCTGGCAGGACAAAGTTCCAAACAACACAGTCCTGGAATTTGCTGGAATCCCTAGCATGTATGCACTGCTGAAACAGAGATGCCTGCGTTGGCTCGGTCATGTCGTGAGAATGGATGACGGCCAGATCCCAAAGGATCTCCTCTATGGAGAACTCGTGCAAGGAAAGCACCCTACAGGTAGACCACAGCTGCAATACAAGGACATCTGCAAGAGGGATCTGAAGGCCTTAGGAGTGGACCTCAACAGGTGGGAAACCCTGGCCTCTGAGCGGCCCGCTTGGAGGCAGGCTGTGCAGCATGGCCTTTCCCAGTTTGAAGAGACACTTGGCCAACAGTCTGAGGCAAAGAGGCAAAGAAGGAAGGCCCATAGCCAGGGAGACAGACCAGGGACACTTGCTCCCATTGTGGAAGGGATTGTCACTCCCGAATCGGCCTTTTCAGCCACACTAGACGATGTTCCAAAACCACCTTTCAGAGCGCGATACCATAGTCTCTCGAGACTGAAGGTTGCCAACACCAGCCAAGTAGCAGGGATTAAACCAGATTTATTGATGATTGTGAATAAATTGGACAGAGGAGTAGACCACCAAGAAGGATTATTGGTGAGCAACTCTGTTGGAATTTCATCTGGGGGCTTTCCCAGGTTTCAAGGAACTGATAAGCTCCATAATTTCAGAAGGCAAGACAGGTGGCCATTCTGGCAAGTTGGGAGGGCATAAAAGATAGGTAACATCTAGATTTGTTGCAGAGAAGACTTTAGAATAATAAGTAGTCCAAGTGGAGGGAGAGATCAAAGAAGGGGGTATGTAACTTGACTGGGTGTGTGAAACCAAAGACCAGAAAAGCTTATGGTTGTTAGAATGCATTGCATCATAGAGTCCAATTTTGGGGGGAAAATACATGTTTCTTATAATCAAAGAAACTGCCACATGTTTTTTTTTTAAATAGGAAAAATGCTTTAAGCATTTCTGGAGAAGGATCACGGGATACAGAGTAAAAGAATTGCCTAACATATTTCTTGGCAGTCCAACACTCAGCATCAAACCAAGAAGGAGAATGAAAGTGTGTAGTCAAAGCCGGAGGCAATCTCAGTGACTGAACCAGTGACTGAGTGAGCAACTCATAGAGTGCAATAGCAAGGGAGGGCGATCAGGTCACAGATAGCTTTGAGTAAAGATCCATAACCTCCCTCGTTCTGGTCCAGTTTTGGAAAGCCTCTCCAGATTTAGAGGACCATCTAAGGTTGCGAGATATATAAGTAGGAGAAGAGTTATGTCCCTCAAAAGGAGGAGTGAAAGATAGATTCACAAGAATTGGCAAATGATCACTATCAAACCGTTGATCGACAATAAAATGTGTAATAAAGGGGAAAATTTCTAAGGAAGTAAGGATATAATCAAGGACACTAGCCCCTTTATGAGAAAAGTGTGTCAATCTGCCTGGGATGTCATTTGCGAAGGAACCATTTAAAATATACAAATTAAATTCAAGACAAAGATCTATCAAGTAAGGAGTAAAGGAGGGATCCATAGAAGATCTAAGTCCTTGGAATTCCGGGGAAGTAAAATCTTCTAAGACCCAGTTCAAATATTGAGCTAGTGCTACATTATCAGGGCCTAACCTAGAGTTAAAATCTCCCAAGAGTAATAAAAACACAAGGGGGTTAGTCTTGAGATAGTCAAATAGAAAGGATTTGACATTATCCCAGAACGAAAGCCAATCTGGGTGGGAAGGTGGGACATATATATTGAGGACTAATATTTGGATGTTGTTAGTTAAAAGAAGGAAAGCTTGAAAAAAAGAGGACTGTGTGGATAAAGAATTTAATGAGAGTCTAGATGAAGAATTTAAGAAGCAGCAAAGGCCCGCACATGGGCGGCCTCTTGTGTTAGTTTTAAAGGCAGGTAGGGAATATGAAATAAAGCCTGGCATATAAAGAGGGGTTAGTGACCATGTTTCTTGAAGAGAAATTAAATCAAAAGATGAAAAATAACTTAAAAAATCCAAGTCCATGGATTTATTTCTCCAGCCAGCAATAGTCCAAGAAGTTAATTTAAAAGGGGTAGCTGGAGGTGGAACAACTGGGACAGAAGTGGATAGTCAACCAGAAGGATTGGGATTTGGTGAGTGGTCAAGTGATATAATAGAAGATAAAGAGTCAATAGCCACAGGCTGACTACAGTTTGTAATACTGGATACATGCGTGGATAATTCAACTAATGGATGGATGAGGGGATTAGGAGAAGGAGGCCGCGTGGAAATAGGAGAATTGGGTAGGATTTGGACTGTATCAGTAATCGGCAATGGTCCTTGAAGGTCAGGGCTTGTAAAATTAAAGTTTAAAGGGGATATGGATTGGGTTGTTGCATCCACTAACAAAAAGGAACCAGAGTGAGAACAATTTTCCACTATACAATTTGGGTATAATGAAGTAACAGGATTACATGTTGGAGAAGATGGTAAAGAAGTACATTCCTCACAGGCGTAAGTGAAACTGGCTGAAGAAGGTGAAACAATGGGTTTAGTCAAGGAATTTAAAATCACAGGAGAAATTTGAAAGTTAAAAACAGGTGAGGGTTGAGCTGAATTCTCAAAAGTCTTTCCCTGAAGGTTAGGATCATCAGTTTCCATTTGAAGAAGGGAAAAATCAGAAGCTGTTAATTGCTCCAAAGGATTGGTCTCAGCTACTGAAGACGAAGGTGTTTCGACAATGGTTTCTGGTTAGAAGATGAAGGAAGTGTCGAAGTCCTGGATTTGTGCTTACAGGGAATAAAAGGAAGGAGGCTCATAACTTGGGTATTCCTGAAGTGTCTTTGGATAAGAATCCCATGTCTCCTTAAGGCTCCTGCATGCCGGAGCAGCAGCTTTGGGAAGTGGATGGAAGAGAAATCTAACAGGAACCTGTCCGTGGAGCTAGTTGGAAACAGTTTTTCCATTTTCTGAAGATCAATAAAGGAAAAAGTTGTTCCTAGTAGAGTAGCCAGATGTTTCTTGACTGGCCTTAGTTTACTCCAATCAAAACGATTCCCTCCATGCCGAGGAATTGTAATTGCAATGCAGTTTGGTTCGTAAATCAATTGAGCAGGTTTACTCTCATGAGTCAGTGAAACTGAGTGCTTACATAAGGGATTTGCATACAGTTTTTTTTGTTCCATGTGGCAGCAAGGGGCACTTAACAGCAATGAAGCAATGGTGTGTTGCAGTTCCTTTAAGAGTCCCACTATAGTCTCAGTTTGAGAAAAAATTGTGCTTACTGTGCGAGAGGTTAGGAGAGAATGTTGAGATTGCAGCAGTAATAGATGAGAATGCTGCAACAATAAATTCTCCAGTTCATGCCATTTATCAGCTCCATAAGGGGATGCAGGAGGGTGCAGCTCCTTTCTATAGGAGTTGTATGAAGCAAGGGGCGGCATCGAAGAAACTGCATGGGGGGAGATAAAGGACTCGATAATGCAGCTTCTGCTTCTGAGAGCTGAGGCAAGGAGAAAAATGTCTCCAATCAGGTTTGTTTAAGGTGGGGAGCTGAGTCAGATTCTGCATCCCCTGGAGAAAAGGTCCTTTTTTCCCATTAAATTAGGAAGCAAAAGGTAAAAATTCAATGAAGAAGGTTACTCACAGGTCAGAAAATATGAAGGAGATAATCATCCAGCTGAGTCTGCTTCTTCTTTCTCCATCTCCATCTGCTATTGAACTCTGATGAAGACACAATCAAGTTTTAACTGTTGTTTTTTAAACCCAGTCCCAAGAGCTATCAGTCCCCAGGGATGACAGAAATAATTGGCATAGTGAAAGGAACCCTCTTGCATTGACACAGTGATCCTTTGAGTACAGGAGGAACTCATGTCAGAAATAATGAACCACTCTCATGACTTTGGAAGTTAATGAGACTTTGGGGGATTGAGTTTGTTAGCAACTGCTTCAAGGGACTATTGTAAATTGAGAAGGGCAGCATTTGACATGCCACCTTAGGAATCAGGAGGTCTTGGGCTGGCCCTGGATACAGAACAGAAATGGTGAGATTCAGCATTGCAGGGATCACAGCAGCAAACTGTCAATCATGCAAATTCTCCTGGGCAGGAGGGGTCACAGAAACAGGAAGAGTGTTATGGAGCAAGCCCCACACATGTGAGGGATATGATAACCTTGAAGGTGGCCTGGGAAGGGATCTGAGTTGCCTGTTGTCCCAAGATGGGAGAGGAGAAGTGAGGGCACTTAGAAGCAATCCAGGGAAGTTGGCTGATCAGCCTGTGTGGCTTCGACTTCCGTAAGTTGGTGGTAATCAGATAGGAAGGGGGCAGGGGATTGTGGAGTGTTACCACCCTGGATGCTGGGTGGCACAGTGGTTCATGGAGGAAAGCTGGAGTGGAGGTGCTAGAGAGTTAGGGCACTGTCCTAACCCCTTATGTCAGTACTTTCCAGCACTGACGTAAGGGCAATGCAGTTCTGAGGTAAGGGAACAAGCATTCCTTTACTTTGAGGAGACCTCCATGAGTGACATCCAACTGCAGGATGCAGCACATGTTCCATTGGCACTGCTATGCCAGTGCTGGAAAGCACTGACATAAGGGGTTAGGATTGTGCCCTTAATGATTCAACAACTAGGCAGGCAGGAAGAAGAATGAATGTGGACCAAACAACATAAGGCTGTGAAACTAAGGATTATTTAAATTTTCCCCCATAGAATCCTACTGGATTCTTATGTTGAGAGATTCTATCATATCTATCTGGATTCATTTGCTTTTTTTCTCTCCTAATAATGCATGGATATACAAGTGAACAGGGTGAACATCCAGTCTACATGTTCACAGCAGTCCAACACAAACTAACTTTTCCTATTACCATCTCTCTAAGGAGCAGAGAGTACATTTCATAAAATCTTCCAGGCTTTTTTTAAAGTCAGAAATTGTAGTCCTCAGAGAGGCGTCTAACTTCTCAAAAACACTATACTTAGTGCTCATTCATGTAGGTAGCTATCCAGGTGAATAAAAATAGAGGCCACTTAATTCTGGAGGTACTTCCATGCTGAAATCAGTCTTCTATTCAGTGCTGGGTGTTGCTCTATATAGGGGTCAGAATCAATAAATTCATCTTTAGACTACTAAATAAGCAAAAGCTTTCTTGGGGCACCTCTGAATCCTGACATTCTTGTTCTATTTGATTCCATAGGAAGGTACATCCAGGTCTAGCAAAGAATTTATTTTTATAGGATGTTTGACAGCCTGACATTTCAGAGCAGCTTCCAAAAGAGAATATGATGAAAGAAAGGGACAGAGAATAAATCAGCAGTAAATCAAGGTGGGTAGGCAAGTGGGTAGCCGTGGCCTGGGGAGACTAGTCTTTGCACCATGGTGGTTGTTATGGCTGCATTTGTTGCTGTTTCTCTTCCCCTGGTGTGAGTGTGGAAAGATGACAGGCAGTTTTACATTTGACAGAGGTACCCAAGACAACTTGTTCAGGTCAAGTGAACTAGTTGGCAGAATCTTGTCTTTAATTCAGCCTGCAATTTATGAGGCAACTTTTCAGTATTTGCCGCATAGAACACATTAGGTCTATTTATTTATTTATTTATTTATTTATTTATTTATTTACTTACTTACTTACTTACGAAGCTTAGTGGCATTAGTAGTAATAGTGATTTTCACACCATTTATTGTGTGTGAATATGTCTGTGTTTCTGTGTGCGTGCGCGAAATGTATTGCTATTTATCAATCTATTTAACTCATTAAAATATTTGTATGCTGCTTTCCTCAATACCCAGAACTATTAAGAGGAAAACTTGGTTGTGACCAAAGAAAATCATCTTGTATACGCACCACTGAAATGAATTGTGATGGGCAGCTCAATCCCTGCTCGGTGATGCAGTGACACCGGTATGGAGATTTTTGGCTGCTGGAGGTCACCTTTGGGGTAAGGGGATATTTGTCCCCTTTCCCTGAGATAAGCCCCAGCAGACTCAATGGGTCAGCTTGGACCTGTGACAGTGATATCACTAGCACAAGTCCATGCAGGTGGATCAGGCCCAGGAAGGGACCTTGGATTTGACAGGTATCATGCTCGATCCCAACCCCTCCCGTGCCCAATTTGCCCACCCCTGTCCAATCTCCTCTCCATTCCAGGATTGCGCCACCACTGGGGACGGAGGGTGAGTTTTTCTTTACTCACCCTCTGCACTGGCCTCCTATTTCTGCCTGGAAATTCAGGCAGACTATCGGGATGACATACAGAAAATGTGAGCCTAATTCTGCAAGATGTGTGAACCATCCCTCCTTCCAATATATATCCTTCCCCCTTTGTTTCTGTGTTTTGAATTTCCAACTGAAATAATTTTAGAAGAGGCCAAACCCCAAAATGTTGTAGTATACATGTCTCCTGTAAAGTATGTCCCATTGGCCTCCATGAGACTGATTTGAGGAGCTGGATCAAACCACTTGGCTGCAAAGGCTTGTTGGAAGGCTTACTTTAGTGTTCATTAGAATCACGCTTTAAACTTCTTCCCTGTGGATTTCTGCAAATGAATTTTGAAGGTCTCAAAAGGGAGGAGGAGGAGGAATGAGGAAACATAAAGCTTGTTCGCCGCCAGCTAACTTAGTCTGTTGCATCACAACGGATTTTCAAGCTCAAACGGATTTTGCAAGAATAGTCTTTTGGAATAATTCTGAGGGATACAATATAGAAATGAAGGAGGGTGCTGCCCTTGGAGGTGAATCAATGCTTTTATCATACTCATCTACCTGTTTCCCCCTTTTTAATCATTCTTTCTCTTTCCCCCCTCATCACTTCCTTCCCCATTTTCAACTGATAAAGATCACTACTGTGTTAGTGCAAGCATGTAACTGTTTCTTTTTAGCTTTAAATAGCCACCAGATCATGGACATGGATTTGGAGCATATGAGAGTGGTGGGCTTTAATTCTCTCACCCCCCCCCCTTGAAAAAAAATGACTGGGAAAGCAATCTAGATTGCCACATACTTGCCCACTATTTGCTTTACATATTAAATAACCACTGAATGGGACAGGGGTGGCTGTGGTTTGCCAAATAATGCAGGTCTATAACTCTCTCCACTCACACCAGGATCAGACTCTGGGGCTGCAATCCTACCCACACTTATATGGAGTAAGTCCCATTGACTATAAAGGAACTTACTTCTGAGTATGCATGCATAGGATTAGGCTCTTGATCCCATACCTGTGCACTGTTTGAAAAGGAAACAAGTCGGTCTTGTTTATTGTGAATTGAAGTGTGTATATGTGTCTTTTTTTTCTTTGCAAAGATTGCGTACACAGCACCCCACACTGAAAAAAGTGGGGTGGCCCTTTTGCCAGAGATGGGCTGAAGCCAATATTCTCTGACCTTCAACAGCAGTTTGGTTTGCCAGGCAGAGTCAATTAGGCAAACTTTGTTTATTCAGTGTTTATTTCATATATTTATATCCCACCTCTCATTCAGGAACCCACACTATTTCCCTTTTTATTCTCCCAACAATTCCCTTCCTACCTATGTGTCCCCTCTTGTGTAAGGATTCCCTTTTCTTGCCTAGAAATGACTGACTTTTAGGGCCTAGTTGTATGAGCAAATGTCTGATGATTTTTTTTAACTTTCTCCCTCCTTGGTTATTATATTATTATCCCCACAATTAAAGGTATATATTGTTTCACCCCATCCTTGCCTACCTCCTCATTTGATGCCAGTCACTTGAGTTGAGACTTCATATTTCAGTAGCAAGAAATACAAGGGCTCTTGAAGAATCCTCATATCTATTTTTTTAAAAAAAAGAATGGAGGGTGAGGAAAGAGGAAACTGGATGACCATTCTTCGCTAAATGGCATCCCTGAAGATGGCTTTGGGGAGAGAAGGGCAGGAATGTTGACCTTAGGAGAAGAGAGTACATCTTTAAGGAAAGAGAATATGAATGGTGTTGTAAGTCTCATTCTGGAACACAAGTGGGTATACTCACTGCTTAATGTCATGTGTACAATGGAATCACAACTGACTCACGTTTTATTATCTTACCTATGCAAAAACAACTGGGAAGACTTGTAGGAGAAATGTTGATTACATGCCCTCATTGGAGAATAATCATCTTTCATCCGTGCTGTGCAACTTTAGATGTATTTGGATTGATGCTCGTAATCAAGGCCCATTCCAATCTCATTTCCAGCTTGAGTTTGTCACTGCAATGGTTGTGTTTTTTTGGTCACTGTGATGAATGTCTTGATCTGAGAGAATCTGATCAGAGATCTGAGAGAATCTGAGAGAATCTTCTGGATGGCAGGTATACAATTTCACCGCAGGGCTATATTACATATAATTTATTAATTACAAGAAGGCTGTGTGCTGCCTACAGGGGCCCACTCACAGGGAAAAGGAGGACATTTAAGTTCTTTTCTAGGACACAAGGTTAAAACAAAGGACATGTCCTGGAAAAAGAGGATGTCTGATCACCCTGAATGTGATGTAATTAACAGTCCTAGAGCTTTCAGTGTTCTTTTGTACCATTGGCCATGTTATCCTTCTTGAGGGACTGTCCAAAATGGAAACAGATGACAACATTTGAAAACATTACCAATATTTAAAGATGTGGCTTATAGATAGCAGCTACATATTAGGGAAGCATTTGAAAGACTTGAATGCTTTAGTAGAGATGGTTTGCAAATTGCTTATTAATATTCATGCAGAGGTGTTACTCATCAGAAAAAAAACACCTCAATAGACTGCTTATTAAAATATTTTGTAAGCTTTATGTATTTTATTTTTTTCTGGCTACTTTGTTGCTGTTTTGTTTTTTAGTTGTTTGTTTGCTCACTAATAAAGGAGATGAGAAAGAAAAGCTGGGGATGGTAATATGAGATCAATTCCAAAAGTCATGGACTAGCAGCCTTCTTCTGTACGAGCTGGGCTCTAGTGTTCAGCTCAGGCCTCAGAATAATAATGTAGAACTTTGGAAGAAAGATGCAACTCAACAATCCACCACTGGAGGTCAAGATGCAGAAGACTTCCACAGCCACCATGTGTTTCCCCTGGGTGCTCAGGTAACTTGGGAAAAAAGATATCCAAACACTGCAGAACACCAACATGCTGAAAGTGATCTGTTTGGCTTCATTAAAAGTATCAGGCAGCTTCCTGGCCAAGAAAGCCACGATGAAGCTGATCAAGGCCAAGCATCCCATGTAGCCCAGGACAATGTAGAACATGAAGACTGAACCTTCATTGCATTGTATAATGATTTGATCAATGTGGGAGTGCATGTCAAACTCTGGGAAGGGGGGAGATGTTGCCAGCCAAACCACACAGATGGCAGCTTGAATGAGAGAACACAGAATGATGACTGAGACTGCCAGCCTCTTTCCCACCCATTTCCTCATGCTGTTTCCTGGCTTGGTGGCCATGAAGGCCAAAATGACAGTGATGGTTTTGGCCAACACACAAGACACAGCAACAGTGAAGACGATGCCAAATACTGTCTGGCGGAGAAGGCAGGTCACCTTCTCAGGCCAACCAAGGAATAGGAAGGAACACAGAAAGCAGAGCAGCAGAGAAGAGAGAAGAGTGCAGGTGATGCCCCAGTTGTTGGCCTTGACAATGGGAGTATTCTGGTGTTGAATGAAGCTTCGCATCACCACAACTGTCAGCAGAGCAAGGAAAAGAGCAAAGGAAGACAAAAGGATTCCCAAGTTCTCTTTGTAGGATAGAAAGATTAAGACTTTGGGGATGCACTGATCCTTGCGACTGTTTGGGTACTGATTTTCTGGGCATTTGTCACACTGTTCTGCATCTGAAAGAAATAAGCAAATCTCCATAATTTCAGCATATCTATATTAGCCCATTCAACTTGATGGGATCAGCATCTTATAACTAGCAAGAAATCTGGTATTATAGTGAATTCAAGAAGCTCACTGAAAAGAAAGTGATAGCAAGTTTTGCTTTTGAAACAGGAAGTCATTGAACTGAATTAATTCAATTTGACTCTTTCAAAATCCATCAAGAATGTTCAGTGGCTATAAGTAGACCATCATCAGAATGTTTCACTTGGGGATATGTGATCCAGGCTTTGCAGAGAATTACAGCACAATCCTCAGCCCCCAGGGCGCTTGACTTCAGTGGCAGCAAAGATCCTGTGTGCCCATGGCAGCTGGGGAGTGGCACCTTGGGAGAAGGGGACTTTTGTCCCCTTCCCCAAGGTAAGGGAAGTAGCCCCGGAATGGGGTTACTCGATTCACTGCCGAGTGATGTACAAGCGTTTGTGTCGGGCAGTGAGCCCCACACGAACACTCAGGATCCACCAGTCTGCTCCAACAGTCCCACCTCCCTCCCTTCCCGCTCCCTCCCCCCGGCACGACTCCGCCTCCCTCTCTGTGCCTCCCGCCTCCCTGTCACGCCTCATTTTTTTTTTTTTTGAAGCATTAAAAAAAAGTTAGTGACAGAAGCCACAGGATTTTTCTGACCCACCAAGTTTTCTTCCAGGGAGTAAAGTTCCCCTTTTGTTGGTGAGTGGATCTCACAAAGTGTTCTGCTTTTTAAGAAAAATATTGGTATGCTGGACAGAGGCTCTTGCCTTGTGTAAAAGGAAGTTTGGCAATGTCCGAACAGAGGATTGACCTGTTTTTGAGTGAAGTCATGCAAGAAAGCCCTTCTCCACATGAATTAAGGTGATTAAAATATTTCTAAATTGATCAGTGCTATTGAAAGAAATGTGGTGTTTGGAAAATTTGAAGTCAAATGTTAGGCTGTTGAATGTATCTGCTAAGCAACCTTTGCAGTTTTGGCTGTCCTATTACAATGAAAACCACACTTTTCAATGGGGAATATCTCAGAATGAATGAATTAGGCAGCAATCCTATATGTACTTAGTTGGGAGCAAGTCTCATTGAACTCAGTTTACATCCCAATCCCACCCAAAGTGCCACTGTGTGATCCAGTGGGGTCGGTGCAGCCTCCGCTGTATCCAGGGCTGGAATGGAGGCAGCTGGAGATCTCGTTGAGGTAAGGGAGAATTTGTCCCCTTACTCATAAGAACATAAGAACAGCCCCACTGGATCAGGCCATAGGCTCATCTAGTCCAGCTTCCTGTAACTCACAGCGACCCCACCAAATGCCCCAGGGAGCACACCTGATAACAAGAGACCTGCATCCTGGTGCCCTCCCTTGCATCTGAAATAGCCCATTTCTAAAATCAGGAGGTTGCACATCCACATCATGGCTTGTAACCCATAATGGATTTTTCCTCCAGAAACTAGTCCAATCCCCTTTTAAAGGCTTCCAGGCCAGATGCCATCACCACATCCTGTGACAAGGAGTCCCACAGGCCAACCACACGCTGAGTAAAGAAATATTTTCTTTTGCCTGTCCTAACTCTCCCAACACTCAATTTGAGTGGATGTCCCCTGGTTCTGGTGTTATGTGAGAGTGTAAAGAGCATCTCTCTATCCACTTTATCCTTCCCATGCATAATTTTGTATGTCTCAATCATGTCCCCCCTCAGGTTGATACTCCTTATCAATCCCCTGCAAACTCTATAGGTCTACTTGGAACTGTGCAAGCTTATTCATAGGTGCAGAACCAAGTAGGATTTTCAGGCCTGGGAGGGGGTGAGGATGCAGAGGAGGACTGCTCCGCCATCCCTGACTCCTCCCAGACCTGAACAAACATTTTTTTTCATCCCCATGTAGAAATAATGATAAAAATGATAATAGCAATAATAATCAGTAAGTAGCTTTGCAGTCTTTCACTCACCCATCTGCACTGAAATCCTGTCTTCAGAGCACTGGACACAATCATAGCAACAAATCTGCTGCCCCTCGCGAACAAGCCTATTCTGGCCAGAATGGCACTTCTCAACACATCTGGACTGGGGCACCATCTAAGAATGATCACAGGGAATGGGTGTGTGCGTAGGTATCAACTGGATGGTACAGATTGCTCTAATGTTCATTTTTCTCCATTTAATGACATACCTAGTCCTCTGTTTACATCCATGTGCCTTCAAAATAACCAGCTATTTTATACCTTTCTCTTATCAGCTCTATAACCAGACCAACACTGGTTCTCTTTGGACCTGCACCAGCTCTTCAGCTGGCACAAGTCAGAGGAGACAAAGGGCGCCTGCTGGTTGGCTCCAGAAGGGATAGCTTCCGGCACAAGTCACTTGTGCCACATTCCACACATTCCACACCCTCCTTCCTCTGAAACCCGATCTTCCCAAATCTGCTCCAAACCTCCCACCCCTGGCCCCATTCTGTCCACCCTGCTGATTTACCAAGGACCTTCAGAGGATCTTCTCTTTGCAATCATGGTGAGAGAGTACCCTTGCCATCCAGAGCAAGCAGCTATAAGCACTTCCCAAACAGTTCTTACAATGCTGTAACCGTATTCCACCACCAGGACACTAGTCCTGGAGGCACACTGGTATGTTAAGATTGGGCCATTAGAGTACCATCCTGTTCATGTCTACTCAGAAGTCATTTCCACAGAATTAAATGGAACTCATTCCATTTTTTCAAAGAATTACAGCCTTTGCCTCCCCTGCAGTCTCCCAATTCTTGATTCAGAAAACACCATCATCCTCCCCACCTGCTTGAACCTGGGATTCCACAGGATGGCACTTCCATTCAAGGTGAATTCTCTGCCTGCAGGAGCCTGGGGGTCCATCCTGCCAACACTGATGCTCCTGAAGGAGTGATTGGGGAATGTGACTGTGCTGATGATATCAAATGAACTTGCCAGATCTCCCTGCTGGTCAAGAGAAATTTCTTCCCCGGCACTGTTGTTGAAATGGACATTTCTCAGGAAAGAATTGATCTGGGTCAGAAGGTGAGAGGTAGAAAGACAGATAAATGGAAGAACAGATTGTTTGTTTGTGTGTGTGCGTGTGTGTGTGTGTGCGCGCGCACGCATGTAGACACACAGGCCAACCAGACAAAAACAGGTGAACCCAAGTCATATGAACCTTGTTAGCTGCTTGTCAGTGGACTTTGGGGAGAGTCGCTCCAGCTGCTACTTTTGGAAATGTATCTCACGCACCCGCTCAGAACAGGAATTATTGCTCTCCTAGTTCCGTGAGATGGTATCTAGTGGTGAGCATTTCATCATGAATGAAGTTCAGTGTTTTATATTGAAGCAAAGTTGGGAGGGTTTTCTGTTTTTTGGAGAGTATAAAACAGAACTTTGCTTCCAAGAAGAAACTGCAGAATTGAGCAATTGTAGTTGTCTGTTCCCATCAGTTCAGCTTCCTACTTTTTTGTTGACTCGTCACAGATGAAACAGCCTGGGATGTGTGGTGCATGGGGACCTTTCACCCTTCTAGGAAGGCCTTTGTTCAAGGTCTTTGTTGCTGTGCCTGGTGTTTGTTCAATATGAGCTGGCCTGGCTCAGGCCATTGTGCCACTCCTCCAGTGTGACCCCTCTAACCTACACCCCCCCAGAAAGCTTTAATGTAGGATAGGTATTGGAAGGATATGTCAATACCTGACTGCTTGGGGGAAGCATGGCATGTGATGGGTGTGCCTCAGTCTCCTCTGCTGTGAAGCACAGAAGGTAACTTTTCCCTATTTTGATGCATTTAACTTTTCATTCCCTGCAATCTCTGATATAAATCAATTTTACTGTGCAGTTACAGCCTATACCTTGGGTTCCTTCTTGCTCGACCCCCTGGTGGGTCCCAAATCACAGCTTCAGAAACACTAGCCCACACCTTATGTTCATTCATGCTCAGCCCTCTCATGCTCAGTGTTCCCGTTATTTTGCACCATGAGATGGATGTTTCTCTAGAAGCCCAATCCTATGGCTCATTTATGACATAGAGAGGACATCTCGCTTTCAGAAATGCCTTTCCACAGCTCACTGACAACGCCCATCTTAGAGACATTGCCACAAACAGCAGCAGTGGTGGCAGATACTTGTGAGGTCCAATCCTATCTAATTCCCCACATGACCAATGCAGAGGCCCCAGTGCAGCTCCTGCTTAATCCTGTGAGGGAAGTTCTGACTTTCCCAGAATAAACCTGTGCCTGGTCAAAAGGGCTACTCAGACCTGTGCCAGCTCTATATGTGACACACTTCTGTGAGGACGCAGTTCAGGGGATCAAAGCCAGGAATGGGTCAGGATTTGACGGCTACTGCTGCTGCTGGACCCACCCACTTCCCAGTCCCAACCTGCCATACTCCCTGCACCATTGCCACCCCGTGCTGCCTACCCCACCTGGCCTCCTCATCTCCCTCCAACCACCTACGTGCTCTTACTAGAACCAGCAGGTTTCCACTGCCTGTGTCATGCGGACCTGGCTGTTCACCACTTCTGGCAGTGACCGCGCCACAAGATCTGGCAAGTCACCTTTGGAAAAAGCCAGAAAGCACTCGGCATCATCAGGATCAGGCTGTTAACTTCAGATCATGTGATGCCACAGTCTGTAAATATAGGCGAGTTCTGAACAACTTGTAACTTACAAAGCTCAACACAACCCATTAGTGAGAAATGCTCAGAAGCAAGGAGCAGGCCAGAGGATTTGTGCAGATATCATTACACACTTGGGAATAAAACCCATTGAATAGAGAGGAATTTCTTCCATCCCTACCAACTGGTATAAGAGGCACCTTTTAAAATGTGTCCTCATGTTTAGCAGATGGCAAGTAACTGTCCCTCATCACCCCAGCATGGCATCTTTTCAGTGGCTGTTGCTGGTGCTTTCTCCATGTTTTTTTTTTCTTTCTTTCCAGACTGTGAGCCCTTTGGGGGATGGGGAACCATTCTTTAATTTAGCTGTGTGAGCTGCTCTGTGATTACTTTTTGTTTTTTAAAAAAGGATATAACTATTCTTAATAATGATGATACTTCTGAATAAAGAAGCTCTGGATTATTGGTTTGTACTATTGGTTTATCATCAGCTAATGTAGAAATTCATTTATGACTACAAGTACTTTCCACTGCCTTCTGCACATGAATTAGGAACCAGAATCCAGCCAGTGTTTGTGTCAAATTCGCTTGTGGTTTTATTATGCTCAAATTGAGAGATAGTCCGACCTGCCATGGGTGGAGATTCCAGATACTCAGTGTAGCTCCATCGCTGATGGCTTTTGGCTTGGATCTTGATGAAAACATGGCATGGAGAGCATGTGCGACAGAATACACAGCATTGTAGATACTGTAGCTCTGGCCAGACATTTGCATTTCAAACATATGTGAAGGGAGGCTCCTCAGCTTCTCCTTTCCACTGCACTTTACTTCTCTTCTCACATAGGACCAGGGGAGAAAACATTTAAATGCCGAAGACCAAAACTGTTGCATGAAATAAAGCTTTGATTGGTAAGGGTTGATTGTCTCCAAGAAATCTTCATATCCTGGGATGTCATTTGAGTGGAGGGCAAAGGATAACGTACCATTGAATGTTTTGGGTGCAAACTGAGCCAGATAATTTATAGCTGCGAAATCCCACTGAGCTGTAATGATCCAAACCTTTTCTATTGGCTTTCTTAATTCATTTTCATTGACCATTAGAACTCTTCGGAAAATCTCCATTGATCGTGCATCCCCGTTAACAAGAATCACATTGCTTCTGCTCAATAACAGAGTAGAATTTATTCTTTCTGTGGACGGAAGTAGGAGATCTTCAGAACGATCCCAGTATCTCTTTAGTGTTGGAATCATTTCTGTAAACTCAACACAAATGTTGTTCTCCAGGAGCCTAGATGTCAAGCTCTGCAGGAAAATTGCCCCAATTTCATCATCTGAAACAATGACACCAATCCATGTCCATCCAAAGTGCTTAAGGAGATGAAGAATCCCATCATGCTGAGTATTTCCAGTTGGAAGCATGTTATGGAGTAAAGGAAACTGAGTTTTATCACTCAATACATGGTGAAAGGAGTTGTAATTGAACTAAGGAGAAAAGGCAACAGTATTTTTAGAGGTGATAGAAACCTTCCTCTCCTCCTGAGTTTCAAAATCTTTCTCCCAATCTCTAGCAAGAGGGAATGTGCCCCTCCAGGTTTCGGATTCAGCATCAAATATTGTGAAATCTGAATGTCCTCTAATGCTTTGCTATTGGCAGGAGTATTGAAGGGCTAAGTTCAAAGGATAGAGAAATACATACATATCTCTCAGTATGGAGACATTTGAATTCATTCTACATGAAGAGAAATGTTTAACTAAACACAAAATTGCACACCAACATACACACCACACTTCTGTATTCATAACAGCCCTTCTAAACAGAACAAAACAACAGAAAAAAGAGTTTCTTTTTCTAATGTATGCTGGTGCAAGTACCAGGTATCTCCCTGAAGAGGACCTGGGCTGAGCCAAATGGGCAGAGCCAAATTTTTTATCTTGATTGTTTTGGGGGAATGACCTACGAATAAATGCACCAGCTGGACTGCTCCCTTCATTTCCATTAATCAAGTGCAATGTTCATTTCAATGAAGGAACATACTTGTGGAAGTTTGTAGGTATTTAAGATGCTGGGCATGTGGATTGTATTTTGGGGGATGAGCCCTCCAATGATAGCCATGAGCTTGTGTTTCTGGCCACAATGGTAATTATAGCGACACCCTGTGAAAAGGAGATTCAGAGTGCCATATGCGCTCCCCAATGAATTCGAAACATCTGCAAAGATGATGCGTCCCAGCTTCTTGTTGGATAAGAGGTTGGCATTCCTGTTGATCTCATTTATGGCAAACTCAATAGCAAGAGCTTCATGGTATTTCCTGGGGAACATACTGCAATGAGAGTTTCACTTCATTAAGGCACATGCAATGAACTCTTTCTGCTACAGAAACTGTTGGAGTTATGCCATGTAAGAGCAAAACCTGCATACCTCTAAAGGATCACGTTAATGTTTTGAATAATTTTGTTTTCCACATCTTTTTTTTTAATCCTCTAAAATCCTCCCTTTGAGGGCTGTGATGAACTCACCAAATTTGATTTTATTTGCTGCAAGCTGATGTCAGCTTATCATATAGCACAGACTTTAAACATAGCTACCTAGATAAACAGACACTGCATCTGAATGTCTGTGTTATGTTTAGATAGTCCCTCCATTGAATCCTAATCCACACTGTGATATGGTACATCCCAACGCCAGGATGAACACTTCAGTGATGAATAGAGATTTATTTTGTGTTTGGCCAAGGTAACTGGGGAAGGACTTGAGCTGAGGCAGGAATTGAATTCCTTTGGTTTCTTCTAGCTTCTTCTTATTTTAATTATTTATTTAAAAGATATTTATCCCAACTTTCCTCTGCTGGAGCACATGCCCTATGCAGCTTACAATTTAAGGATAAAATATACACTGTATCAAAACAATAAATAAAACCAGCAAAAAATAAATAAATCCAATTTGAAAAGGGCAAAAACACTCAAGGATCTTCTATGAAAGCACAGGAGGGAGACAAGCCAGCATCCAAATGTCAGACGAAACAAAGAGGTTTTGAACCCTCACTGAAATGCCTTGGGGGGGGGTAGATCTTAATTCTCCCAGTAGGGGGGTTCCTTAATTGTGGAACCACTACTGAGAAGGCTCACCCCCGTGCCACCATCCTCCTAACTTATACCACTATGAGAAATGTAGCAGAAAGTCGGCATGCCACAGAGATCTGGAAGTGGATTGAGATATGGGATTTTCAGCTTCACAAGTGTTGCTGCTCTTTCAGAGCTTGCGCACCCTGCCCTGGTTCTTTGCAGCCAAATTATTAGGCTACAAAAGACGGTGCAGAACAACTTGGAAACAAGATGGATTAACTGACATGCATGTATCTCATCCCTTCCATAGGAATAAATTCAGGATGGCTGGATTTCTTCTACTCTCAATCCAAACTTAGAAAGATTTATTGCAAACTGAAAGTGACAGAAATGTTGGGGAACAAGAGGACTTGACTTGAATAGGAATCTAGTCACATACAGAGAAACAGAGAAATGTAACAAAAATGTCAGGAGTAACTGTATAATGACTGTATACTGTAACTGTATATTATTATTATTATTATTATTATTATTATTATTATTATTATTATTATTATTATTATTAACAGTATTTATATACCGCTTTTCAACAAAAGTTCCCAAAACGGTTTACAGAGAAAAATCAAATAACTGATATCTAAAAAATAACTATATTGTTTCTGCATTCAGATATTATCCAGGAGAGGATGGCTGAAATAAGTACTTACAGCATGATGAGTGACCATATTGGTCTGGCATTAAAGGGAAGTTCCCTGAGCTCTGCTTGTAGGAAAGATGTAAATTCACCAATTACAATATCTTCTAAAGAATTAGTGCCTACAGGGCAGGACTGCGAATTCCTTTGACGGTCACAATTCATACTAACACTATGAGGCAGTTGCAGTAGCAAAGTTATCAGCAGTAATGGAATCAGCCTGCAGATCAGAAAGCCTTGGCCCCAGATATACTGGGCCCCCTTCATTGTGACATATCTGGCCATCATCAGTGCTGTTACAGCCATCAACATTCTTGAAAGGTGCTATAAAATGGACCTCAAATCTGACAACAGTTACAGCTTCCCCACTACACAGACCCTGAAATTCCCTTTAGTTACAGTTCTGCCTGTTTTCACTGAAACTCTCAAACATATGAAGCCCAAATTGCTTTGAACTGGGTCTTTATAACTCACTATAGAAGAGTGTGTCACCTTGTGTGTTGTTACAAACTCTGCAAGTACCTTCTGCTAATCCTTGGCGTATTCGCTACTTGACCGATTATGAAAATTGCAGGGTTGAGAATTGTTCTTCCCAAAGCACTTGAAGACCTGACAGGCTAAAGTAAACATGTTGGATGGATCCACAGTCAAAAACTTCTCTGCACTGCGGAGGAAGTAAAGGTCTCCAGTGCATGTTGGGTATGAAGCAGAACGTACTGAAAAAATAGCAACTAGCACAAGTGCTGAGGGAAAAAGGAAATTGTCAGTGACCAGAAGCTCAGATTTCCTCCCAAACCCAGAACCTTTTTTCTTTTTCTTGCATATTCTGAAGACATTGTGTGTGTCTCTGTGTGTATTTTCAATTCCATTTGTCTTCACTATCAAGAGCAGTGCTTTTCAACCTTTTTCACCTCATGGCACAGGAGGTGGCGCAAGTCTGAGGAGACCCATAGGGGCCAGCGACCCTTACCCAGGGGTAAAGGGGAAAATTTCACCTTGCCTCTTGTTGAGCTGCTTCTGGCGCCTATCCTGCGCTGGATACCGCACAAGCCTCTTTGCTTGCCTGTTCCGGCACAGGATAAAATTGTGCTTAAGGCACACGTGAAAGGTGGCTACAGGAGATGAAATCCCACTTGGCAACAAATCAACTGCAGATTAGAATCTTATTGCCAAACTCAGAAAGGAATGTTGTTTTAGTGGATCACATGCTGGAGTTGTACTGAGAAAATGCACATTCAAATCTCAGCTTAGCCATGAAGACTTCGGAGTAACCAAAGGCCAGTCAAAATTCATCACACAAATTTATTTCTCAGACTTTGTGAGAATAAAAGAAAAGCATGTGTGCTACTCTGGGATCCTGAGGGTCAGATATCAGCATAATAGAAATATCATTTGTGGGAACCCCAAGAGAAGATTTCCATTACCCACCCAGTATCCACTTTCTAAATATGGATATTGAAACTATAACAGTGTATCTGTTCACACAAACATGTCCCATATTTCTGGCAAGCTAAGCTAATGGTGATCCAGCAGCAGAAAAGGTTTGAAATAAAAGTTTAAAAATTGAAAGCAAAAGGATGAAACAATTTACATTATGATTACATTAAGTGCTTTGAATCAACCTAGAAGAATCTAAATTTGTTGTGCTCATTACGTTATAGCTCATCTGACTTTGTATGGAAAAATGTTTCCCAATATATTCATCATCATCCCTATTATACAAAGATATAAACCTAATATATTCATGTGTGTGTGCATGCACATTCCAAATAAAAAATGGTAACATATCTACAGGTGGAGCCTATTTATCCGCGTTAGTTCCACATGATGAACAAAAAACCGCATTGTGCTAAATGCCATAGAGTTACGCAAATTCGCTGCATCCTGAAACTTCCGGATGGAAGGAAACTAAGGCAGCTGTTCTCAATCCCCTCCTGTCCCTTCCATTCTGTACTCAGCCCTCCTGTTGCCAGCTGCCCTGCTTCTTTCACAGTTGGAATGGTGAGCTTGCTTGGGAAGCCTCATCCTCTGTGTCCAAGGCTGCCTCCCAACAGTGCTGCAGGTTCTCCTCCTCTTTGCTGCTGCCGCTACTGCAGCCCTCCCTGGCCACCATCTCAGAAGCTCTCTGCCCCGGAGCATTCTGGGACTTATAGTCCGGCTCACTGCTCACCCTCACCTGTCTTTCCAAGGCTTCCCAAGGTTTGCTTGGGAAGGCTTGCTGGAGCAGGAGAGCCTGCATCATCTGGGGGGGGGGGTGAATTTGGCAAGCACTCCCTGGGTTTTTTAAAGCAATCCTCTCTCTCCCCCCTGGCCTCCCTCTCCTGAGCCCTCCACATTGCCAGCTGCCCGCTTCTTTCACAGGTGGGATGCTGAGCTTTTTAGAGTCCAGCCCTATGAGTTTCTACTCAGAAGTAAGCCCCATTGTAGTCAATGGGGCTTACTCCCAGGAAAGTGTGGAGAGGATTGTAAGCTATATCTCATGCTTTGCTTGGTGGGTAGGCTTGCTTGTGCAATAAATGGGGGGGGGGGAATTTGGCAAACAATCCCTGGGTTTTTAAAGCAATCCCCTCTGTTGCTACCACACCTGCCCCTGTGTGTGTGTGTGTGTGTGTGTGTGTGTGTGTGTGCGTGTGTGTGTGTGTGTGTGTGAGAGAGAGAGAGAGAGAGAGAGAGAGAGAGAGAGAGAGCTCCACCTTGCTGCACCTTGCTGTGTTCTGGTTACGCAGGGTTTTCCGCCACCCTCTTCAGCCTCTTTGCTGGCTCAGGGGCTCCAGGAATGTTACTGTTCCTGGAAAGGGGAACCTCTTCCATGGCTCCAGGGCTATTCCCTGCCTGGAATAGACCTCCAACATGTAAAATTCCCCTGCAAGACATCCTTCAAGCTGCAATGGTGCCACTGCATTGGCACAGGGGAATTTGTTCTGAACTGGGCTGTTTGGATCCTATGGTCTATTGTTGCTGCTAAGAGAATTCTATTTAAGAGAACACTGTTTACAAAAGGCATTGAAAGATGATAAATGTTGGAGTGTTTGCTTCTTCTTTTTTCTTGAATTGTTCTAAAATTTTCCTGAAAACTGGAGAACTGAAAATTTACAACCCTTACCGCATGTGCTGCATTAAATGCATGTGCTGCATTTAATGGTGGGGAAGGGCTAGAACAGGAGCCTGAAGGCCAACCAGAGGTGATTAATAAAAGTTTTATTTACCTCTGGGAAGGGCTTCCAGTTGCCTCTAGGACTCTTTGGTCTACTCCATAACTCCCCAGTGACAACACAGTTTGCCAACACGACTTCTACTGTATGCTGCAGGGACATTTTGGCTTGTTGAGGCCTCCTTGGGGTAAGGGAATACTTGTTTCCTTGCCCCAGGGGATGCCCCAACAGCTGCCATGGGTCAACTTGAACCTGCGTTAGCTCCATAGTCCTGGAAGGGGGTTAGGTTTTCGTGGGTGCTGAACCCACCCCCTTTCTGGGCCCAGTCTGTCCTCTTCCTCACCCTGTCACCTTCCTGTTCTGCCCGCCCCACCCCATTCCACCCTCCCTTCAATCCTCCTAACCCTTACACAAACTTACCAGTGGCAGCGGGTGTCAACTCCTTGTTCTTACACAAACCCAGCCACTCATGACTTGAGGCTTTGGCACTGTCATGGTTGCAGCAGCCATAAAACTAAGCTGTTGGAACACTCATTCCAGCAGTGTAAACGGCCCTTAGGATTGTGCTGTCAGTGTGTTTGAATGCGGCTGGGCAGGTTCAAGAGGGAGGTGGCAAGATGAAAGTAAGATGACAGTAGTGTTAGGATGTTCCTGAATCACTGCACTGCGCTGCGCTCCCCTCCCCATGCTTTCAGCAAAAGCAGCCAGGTGGACAAGAAGGAGTTAGTGGTGGCAGGAGGGTATGCACCTGCTAACACACCTGCAAGCAAGAAAGGGGGGACAAAATTGGGGTGGAGTTTCAGCTGGCACTTAAACTAGAGGCAGGTGTCAATGCCAATGCTGACGAGACAGATTTGCAAGGTTTCAGGCAGCAAGTCTGCTTGCTTCACTCCAATTGCATTCACAGCTGTGATTTACTATGTAGTACTGCAGCATTGTCCCATACAAATGTGATCCCTGACTGGGTAAGATCGCCTGTGTGAATCATGTAGTTAGGCCAAAGAAGAGAGTGACTGAGGAGTGAAAGCCAGAGGAAACAACGGGGCTGAACACAATTTTTAAATGTTGAATATTTCCACAGAGCGCATTAAAAAAGAAATGCCATATTTTTATCATTGTTACTTTCAGTCTGAAATTTGGCAATTCTATCACAGCTCTAATTCTACTGCCCTCCATCCCATTAAGACAATTCCTGCTCCATGTCTGGCAAACCAGCATTCTAAACCACAATGTCCTCTTCCCATTCAAGAGCTGCAGCTTAGAAATGGCGAGATTCAGCATTACCAGTAAGTATTATTGTCAGTAAGTGTAAAGTCATGCCCACTGGGGCAAAAAATCAAAACTTCACATATAGGCTGATGGGTTCTGAGCTGTCTGTGACAGATCAGGAGAGAGATCTTGGGGTGGTGGTGGTCGATGAAAGTGTCAACTCAATGTGCGGTGGCAGTGAAGAAGGCCAATGCTATGCTTGGGATCATTAGAAAAGGTATTGAGAACAAAACGGCTAATATTATAATGCCGTTGTACAAATCTATGGTAAGGCCACACCTGGAGTATTGTGTGCAGTTCTGGTCACCGCATCTCAAAAAGACATAGTGGAAATGGAAAAGGTGCAAAAGAGAGCGACTAAGATGATTACGGGGCTGGGGCACCTTCCTTATGAGGAAAGGCTACGGCATTTGGGCCTCTTCAGCCTAGAAAAGAGACGTCTGATGGGGGACATGATTGAGACATTCAAAATGATGCAGGGGATGGACAGAGTGGATAGAGAGATGCTCTTTACACTCTCATATAACACCAGAACCAGGGGACATCCGCTAAAATTGAGTGTTGGGAGAGTTAGAACAGACAAAAGAAAATATTTATTTACTCAGCATGTGGTTGGTCTGTGGAACTCCTTGCCACAGGATATGGTGATGGCGACTGGCCTGGACGCCTTTAAACGACAAGTTTCTGGAGGAAAAATCCATTACAGGTTACAAGCCATGATGTGCATGTACAACCTCCTGATTTTAGAAATGGGCTATGTCAGAATGTCAGATGCAAGGGAGGGCACCAGGATGCAGTTCTCTTGTTATCTGGTGTGCTCCCTGGGGCATTTGGTGGGCTGCAGTGAGATACAGGAAGCTGGACTAGATGGGCCTATGGCCTGATCCAGTGGGGCTGTTTTTACGTTCTTACCTACATCAAGGTCACTGGATTCAGCTATAAATTCCAGGAGAAGAACCTGTGCTGAGTGTAAATCAGACAGGTCTTAACCATTCCACCCTCTGTAGATTCAAAATTAAAGACAGTGTCTGTACTCCAGAGAAATTGATAACTTCTTGCACCCAGTGGGATGTTACTATTGTTATTAATAATAAAAATATAGCACCATCAATGTGCATGGCACTTTACATTAGAAGAGAAGTCCTTGCTCTGAGGAGCTCACAAATTCAATAAGCACAAGGGACTTGATTGAGGAAGGGCACATCCTGTTTTGGACATCTTTTTCTCAAACAGCAATTTCATTCCAAACCACTTAGTGAGTTATTTCTGAAATGTGGGACACTTTCAAAAGTGGATTGTATCACAAACATCCTCTGCTCCAAGAGTGAAACCTGAAAGTTCCGCAAGGCAGGCAGAAGCATATTTAATATAGCTAATATAGAGAACGGAGTCTCGGCTTCACAATATTGAAGCAGAAAACCCACAATCATTTGGATTCTGTGAATGTAGTTTTAAGCCCTCCCCATGGCTTTCCAGAGTGCCCCTTGCACATCCTTGTTTCTCAAGCTATAGATGATCGGATTAAGCATTGGTGTGAGAATCCTATATAGCACAGAGAAAATCCGATCCTGCTCCTGGGAGTATGTGGAGTTGGGACGGATGTATGTGAAGATGATGGTGCCAAAGTAGATGTTGACCACAGTCAGGTGAGAAGCACAGGTAGAAAAGGCCTTGAGACGCCCTTCCTTGGTGCATCGCATCTCAAAAAGACATACTGGAAATGGAAAATGTGCAAAAGAGAGCGACTAAGATGATTACGGGGCTGGGGCACCTTCCTTATGAGGAAAGGCTATGGCGTTTGGGCTTCTTCAGCCTAGAAAAGAGACGTCTGATGGGGGACATGATTGAGACATACAAAATTATGCAGGGGATAGACAGAGTGGATACGGAGATGCTCTTTACACTCTCACATAATACCAGAACCAGGGGACATCCGCTAAAATTGAGTGTTGGGAGAGTTAGAACAGACAAAAGAAAATATTTCTTTACTCAGCGTGTGGGTGGTCTGTGGAACTCCTTGCCACATGATGTGGTGATGGCGACTGGCCTGGATGCCTTTAAAAGGGGATTGGACAAGTTTCTGGGGGAAAAATCCATTACAGCTTACAAGCCATGATGTGCATGTACAACCTTCTGATTTTAGAAATGGGCTATGCTAGAATGTCGGATGCAAGGGAGGGCACCAGAATGAGGTCTCTTGTTATCTGGTGTGCTCCCTGGGGCATTTAGTGGGCTGCTGTGAGATACAGGATGCTGGAATAGATGGGCCTATGGCCTGATCCAGTGGGGCTGTTTTTACGTTCTTACCTACATTAAGGTCACTGTATTCAGCTATAAATTCCAGGAGAAGAACCTGTGCTGAGTGTAAATCAGACAGGTCTTAACCATTCCACCCTCTGTAGATTCAAAATTAAAGACAGTGTCTGTACTCCAGAGAAATTGATAACTTCTTGAACCCAGTGGTATGTTATTATTATTAATAATAATAAAAATATAGCACCATCAATGTACATGGTACTTTACATTAGAAGAGAAGTCCTTGCTCTGAGGACCTCACAAACTCAATAAGCACAAGGGACTTGATTGAGGAAGGGGACCGAGGAAACGTCCTGTTTTGGACACCTTTTTCTCAAACAGCAATTTCATTCCAAACCACTTGGTGAATTATTTCTGAAATGTGGGACACTTTCAAGAGTAGAGTGTATCACAAACATCCTCTGCTCCAAGAGTGAAACCTGAAAGATCCGCAAGGCAGGCAGAAGCATTTTTAATATAGCTAATATAGAGAACGGAGTCTCGGCTTCACAATATTGAAGCAGAAAACCCACAATCATTTGGATTCTGTGAATGTAGTTTTATGCCCTCCCCATGGCTTTCCGGAGTGCCCCTTGCACATTCTTGTTTCTCAAGCTATAGATGATCGGATTAAGCATTGGTGTGAGAATCACGTATAGCACAGACAAAATCTGATCCTGCTCCTGGGAGTATGTGGAGTTGGGACGGATGTATGTGAAGATGATGGTGCCAAAGTAGATGTTGACCACAGTCAGGTGAGAAACAGAGGTAGAAAAGGCCTTGAGACGCCCTTCCTTGGTGCGGATCCTGACAATGGCAGAAACTATATAGACGTACGACACCAGAGTAACCAGAAATGAACCCATGATCACACCTCCGCCCACCACAAAGGTCGCAATTTGATTGGCCTGAGTGTCACAACAGGAGAGCTGAAATAGGGGTGGGACGTCACAAAAGAAGTGTCGGATGACATTGTCCTGGCAGAAAGACAAAAGGGACATCATGCCAGAGTGCACACCAGAGTTAACCAAGCCCAAAAACCAGGCAGATGCTGCCAGCCACACACACATTTTGGGGTTCATGAATACACCATAGTGCAGTGGGTGGCAAATGGCAGCATACCGGTCCTATGCCATCGCACCCAGCAGGAGGCATTCAATGCCACCAAAGGAGATGAAGAAATACATTTGGGAGAAGCAACCAGCAAGGGAGATTCGCTTGTCCTGAGAGAGATAACTTATCAGCATCTTGGGAACAGTGGAAGATGTGAACCCAATGTCCACAACAGAGAGATTACCCAGAAAGAAATAGATGGGGTTGTGCAGTCTGCTGTCCAAAGCGGTGATGAGAAGAATGAGAGTGTTTACACCTAGGGCCACCAAGTAGCAAAGGAGAAAGAGACCAAAGAGAATGAGTTGGACCTCTGGGTCACTGGAGAGCCCCAGGAGTATAAATTCAGTAACATCTGTGCCATTCTGCACCATCCGATGTAGGGGCTACATCTGTGAGGGAATATTAAATGGAATATTTGTCAAAAGGTGGCACATGGAATAGAGGGTTTAGCCACACAAATACAAGCATGAGAACAGTCAAAGCACAACAGCAGTTTTTTTTTAATCGCTAGAAAGCAGTCGCACTGCCTTCCATTCTTTGCTTTCTCTCTCTCTTTCCAGCTTCCTCCTTCTAATGAACTCTCAGAAACTCACAGAATTTATATACCTTTAACTTTTCAAGAAGAAACATCAGCTTTCATAAACCCCAGTTCCTAGCACTATGGGAATATCTGATCCAACCCCATTATAATGGAATTCGGTGGGGGGTTAGCCTACCTCCGCAGCTCAACTCCATTGCCTGCTGACACTAAAAATGCTTTTCTCCAACCACCGCACATGAAGTATTTTTAAGCAAATCATCTTCCCTTCTGATTGTAACAGTGTTGTATCAGGGCAGGGGTAACTCCAGTGTTACAACCAGAGACAAAATTTGGATGCACAGATAAAGCTAAATATAACACAGAACCTTTTTTTCCCCAAGATACACTTTTTGGAAGAGAGTTGCGATTGGATCTCCTAATATTTGTTTTTAACTTTAAAGTTAACAGATTCTAGATTTTACTGAAATAACAGATTCAGATGAAATAGTGCTTATTCTTTATACTTATTCTATCTCTCCCCCCTTGGGGCAAATAGCCCTTACTCTGCCATGTCCCAGAAAACCCTCTTACCATTGCATCATCAATGTATCAAAGTAAGGAAAATTCCAGTTCTAGAACCATATACTGTATTAAAGGGAGGCAGGGAGGCTGTAGGGGGCATGCACTGGATCCTGTCCCCCTTTTCTGCAGCCTCCCCACCCCCTTTTCTCCCTAAACGTCCACTAGTGAAATTGCTAGTCTGAGGAAACCCAATGAGGAGCAGGAGGCTTACAAAAGTGTCAGGGGATTTAAACTCCATTTGCCTCTGAAGCCTCCTGATTTGTCCTCCCCTACTGGAAACAGTGTGTCCATTTTTGGCATGGCTGCACCAGTGGGGGGGGGGGGATAAGAACAGAATTGGACTCTAAATGGTGCAGTTTAAATGAAGTGAATTATTACACTCCCCAGAACTTGATAGAGATACATATTGGAACAAGTATACAATGCTTACGCATTCAAGATGACTTCGGGCCCCATCCCATTCAATTTTTCAGTGCCAGTGCAGCTGTGCCAATGGGGCGTGCACTGCATCCTATGATGGGGAGGCAGTCACAGAGGCCTCCTCAACGTATGGGAACATTTGTTCCTTTACCTCAGAGCTGCATTGTGGCAGCACTGCTGCTGGAAAGTTAGATTGGATTGGGCCCACAGAGATTTGTTTTCTGCCTCTGTTAGCCCAAGCCTATGCAAGTCTACTCAGGAGTATGTCTCATTTAAGGTGATGGGGCTTACTCCCAGGAATGTGTGAATTGAACTGCAGCCTGAAATAAGTGTTTGGGGACTTGTAATGGCTATTGATAGATATATTTTTCATGAATGTATCTGAACTATGCATGTCCGAAGTCCCATTCACGCCTCCTAACCCGCACCACCTGCCACCAGGAGGGGTCAGCCTAGTGCTTGACCCCCCCGCTCCCAACCAGGGGGAGAAGCGCCTTAAGGTCATCTTGCAGGTCCCTAAGAACGATGTCTTTGCCTTCCTCGGACAAATGCACACCATCGCACACCATCACTTACCTGTACAAGTAACGTAGCGAGAAAACTTTTGCAGGATGCAATACCACGCAGACGCCAGCGTGGGACACAAACCGGCCAATGTCCCTGGTGACCTATTTGCACATCCTTTCGACCTTAGCACAGCAGAAGGCTCCCTGCCATACACGATGTTGCAGTAAATCCGACCAAACCAGGGTGGTACCAGGCAGCCAACCCAAAAGGGTGGCGATGTCCTCGCATGCTCTGTTCTTCAGAGCCAGACTGGACATCCTACATAGGTCATTTTCACCCAGGTGGAGCACCAAAACGTCCGGTGGGGGTTCGCATTCAGGAACTCCATCATCGCGGGCAGCAGCTGGCCCCATCGCATCCCCCGCCTGGCTAACCAGGCAACCTGCACTGCAGGGCTGAGGCCCAGTTGTGAGCCAAGGAGGCTTGCAGCCGCCCTCTTGAGGGCCCAAAAAACAATGGAGTGGCCGCAGATTAGCATGTGTACCGGGCTACCACAGTGTCCTGTAAAAGTGGAGAGGTTATTGCAAGGCATCCCCTTTGATGCTGCTGTCCCACAATTGGGGGATGCTCCAATCACCCAACCCACCTTAGGCACGCACATAGCGCTTGTAAGTCGACGAATGCTAACATCCTATCCTTTGAATGTCCTCCCCTGATAAACCCAACTCCACCACAGCAGAGGCCGCCCCAATGCGGAGGGAGTGCAGGCCAAAATCCTTGGGCTGCAACCCTAAAGCCTCCAAGGCACATGAAAAAATTTCCTGAAACTGAAATAAGGTGAGAGAAGAGCCATCCATATGCTGGAACAGGGCACCCCTGTGTGCCCCTGAAAGCGCTAAATATTCCTGTAATGCCGTAACCTGGCACAAGGGCATCCCCACTACCTCCCTAAGGGTTACCGCAAAACCTAGGCCCCATTATTCCGTCTTAGACCTTCTGAGTGTAAATGAAACTCTTCCAGGAACCCAAGTTAGGCAGATCTCTTGGTCTTGCTTTTTGCTAAGAACTCACTGGGCTGAAAGGCGCCAAAGAAGGCCGTAAACAAGGCCGCCCTGAAAAGCCGAACCTTGTACGGTGACAAACAGAGGGCCATGAAGGTCCCTGCGATGCCCCCAAACAACTCCGGGGTGATGGGGAGCCTGCGGTCCTGGACAGGGGGTGTTCTCCTGGACAAGCCCTCCAACATCCCCCTCACCCTGAATTCCTGAGTGGTGTCGGGGTATCCTGCTGCTTTGGAAACAAAGGCTATAGCAGACATGAAGCCTGGAAGGGAGCTAACAGCCCTCCCAGATCTCTGCAGGTGGAGCAGAAAGAGCAGAAGGTGTTCAGCCGGTGCTGGCCAGAGGCTGGGTAAGTTGGCCGCCTGTCTAAACCCAGTGAACTCTGTTACCTTACGGGAGTAGCCCTGCTGCGTGATGGGTGCCTGTGAGGCGCATATGACTTCGTTTATTTCTGCAAGCCAAGGTCCCAGAGCCAGGGGGGCATGCTGTCCAGGGATGGCGCCGCCCCAGATGTGAGTTCCCGAAAACGTTCCTTCTGAAATTGAGACAAAGCATCCGCGATACAATTCTCCACCCCGGGAACGTGCTGAGCTATGAAAAGAGCGTTGATGTGTAGGCACTGCAGGACAAACTGCCGCACAAGCGTCAAGACCCTGGGGGATTTGGAAGACATGGAGTTCACTACTGCCATGACGGCCTGATTGTCGCACCAGAAACGCACCATGGTGTTCTGGAACTCCCTTGCCCAGATGTGCACTGCAGCCACTATCGGGAACAGCTCCAGGAATGTAAGGTCGGCCGTGATGCCACCCTGCACCCAGCTCCATGGCCACGGTGCAGCGCACCAGCGACCACGGAAGAAGATGCCAAACCCAAGACCCCCCGCTGCATCCGATGCACCTGAAGGTCCGCCCTACGCAGCTGCTCCGAATGCCAAAATGAAACCCCATTGAACTCTTCCAGGAAACGGAGCCAGGTGACCATATCCGCCCGCATGGCTGGAAATGGCTGCATCGCCTGCACCTCCTACCTTTTCCTGACCTGTACCTTGGCCCCTCCATCTCCTGGCCCTGATAACCCTTGGGCAGGAGGTGAGCAGGTGGCTTGCGCCACACAGGCCGCAAGTGTGATGGAATGTACAACTCGCTCTGGAACAACACCCAGATGAGACATACTCATAGCAAACTCACAAGGATTGAACCCGCTGGTCTGGCACCCCTGTCTGAGCCGGTCCTGCAGAGTGAGGACCCACACTGCGCACCCACACTCCTGGCAATCAGGTGTCCACTGTCAGATCACTCACCCCCAGCAGCGCCACCCGCATCACGAGCTGAATCCACAGCTCCGAGTTCTTCCTATCCCAAGAGAGGTGTGGGTTAGTTCCCACGCGCATGCGGAACTGTTCATCATAGGCCAACCAACCTGAACCCGAGTACCCTCTAAAGGCCTTGTGGATCAAGTCCTGATACTTCGCTAGCGCTGGGCCCCTGGACAAATCCTTTTCCTTAACTGCAGGGGCCAGATGATCCCCAAGGGGAAGGGCCTCTTCCCCATACAGCATGGGGGGAGGGGGGAGCCCCTTGCACCACTGCCTTGGAGGCCAGTGATGATAGGGGCCAAGCGCCCACCACTGGCCCAGGCCTGACCTGCGCAGGCAATCCTGCATGCCAGGCTGGGGCTGCATTGGCCTGCTGTGATGTGGAGTAACCTTCCCCTTGCACAGTTGGGAGCCCTCCCTGCCCCACCACACTCACAGCAATCAGCACACTCACCTCCAGGACGCCGTCCTGCACCCCAGACGGGGCAGCCAAGGATCCTTGCGGGGGGCCCGACTTCAGTGCTGCCACCACCTGCTGGGGGAGGGTCACCTGCATCATACCGCCTGGCTGATACACAGTATGTTGGATGGTCTAGCCCTGCGGGGAGCCCGCTTGCCTGTCATCTGTCTGTATGCCCCCAGGCTGGGCCCTGAGTTGCTCCCTACCATGGGCCGGCAGCCATAAAGTGATTGGCAGAGGCGCCGCTGAATCTCCCCAAAACCTTTGACAGGCAAGGGTTGGAGCGATCTTGGCTGCTCCACTGCCTCAGCCCTCATGGCCCCTGTATGTCCTTGCAGGGTGTGCGGGATGCCATTACCTCCCCAAACTTCCACCGCCCCAGCCAGGTCACCCATTCCATACTCACCCATGGTGGCCTGCCCCTAGGTGGGGCTCTGGAGCATCGACATAATCAAATGGAGCCGCCACTGCAGCATTGTCAGTAGAGGCCTCTGGAGGTTCCTATGCCATGGTCAAAGCTAGGCCTGTGGGTGGCCGTGCAGCGGCCACAGGTGTTGCTGCCATCGAAGGCCTGCTGCTCTCCAAGGCTGTAAGCCTATCCAGAATCCCTTGCAGGATATCGGACAGCGAGGTGCATATGTACTTCTCAGGCGGGGCATTGACCCCCACTTGGGGAGCACCTGATTAAGGCAGTGTCTCCCCTTGTAAGGCCATGACCTGTGCAGCTATGCTGCCCGGTCCTGCCGTGGGGATCACTAGCCCCGCTGTGGGAGCCTCCTCACTGGCACTGCGGCAGCAGGCGCCTTGCTGCCGGCTCTGCGCTGAGACTTATGCATGGTGACAAAGAGAGACTGAAGCAAAGAAAGAAGGTGCTAACCTAGAAGGAAAGTGAAGAGGCAAGCAGTTAGTGCCAGATTATTTTCATCCAACTTGCATTATTTTCATGCAAGGCAGTACATGAGGCACTGCACCCCCGCAGTGCACCCCCCATGCACTCGGGATGGAGGCAGTAAGTGAGCCCGACCAGCTCTGTGGGGACAAAATGGGGGCCTAGCCCTGCCAGCCCTGAGGGGTGAATGCTGCCCCCCAAAGTTCTGTGGGTTGAATCCTGCACCTCGCAAAGTGCACCCCCAATGCTGCACACCAGCTCTGAGGAAGGAAAAGACCCACCAAAATTGACTGTGGCTGTGACGGAGCCCACCTAGCTCTCCGTGGGGAGGTGAAACCCTCTTTCAACTGTCCCCCCCAGTCTGCCACACAATGCCCAAAGCACCCAGAAGGGTGAGGGGGTGAGGCCCCCTTTCCAACATGGCCCCTGGAGGGTGGCACTGATGGAGACACCACCAGCCCCCAAGGGAGGAACCCCCCCAAAAGCGCCCAGCCCCCCAGGGGGAACCTCCCACAAGCGCCTATTCGTGCCTAACCAAACACTCTGAGGGAGCTGAGCGCTCAGAATGGGCCCGTCCTTCCAGACGCCGATCACCCCACAACCAGTGCCCCACCAAGGCCCGACTCAGACAGGTGCGGGAGGGGACCTTGTTAAGATGGCGGCCGCCAAGGCCTGAGGAGGCCTTTCCAGACATGGTGCCAGCCGTGCACACGCAAAGCCGGTACCTGAGCCCTAATGCGCAGGAGCGGGGAGGCGACCTCCCCAACATGACATCTGCATCTGCAAACATGATATCTGCAAACATGGCATCGCCCTCCCATCATGGTGCCGGCTGTGCAGTACAAAGCCGGTGCCGCGAACGCGCGCATGCGCAGAAGACCGAGACCTCCCCAAGGTGGCGCCCGGCAAGATGTGCATGCGCAGCATCCTCAAGCCCCCAGTCGGGAGAAAAGCCTTCCTAAGATGGCGGCTGTGAACTGCAGAGGCCGCTACCTGGCCCCACAGAGTCGGCCACCCCCACCTGCGCCGAGGCCATGGGCCGCCGCAACCAGCCGGCGGCCGCGGCGGCAACCTCCTCCAACAGGCCGCGTCCAGGCTCCAAAGGCCCATCTCAGAGGCAGCCGGCCCCCGCAGCAACAGACGACCGGGGCGGCCGGCCGCCTCAGCGGCCCCCCAGCCCACGCACCGGAGCGGCCTACCCTCGTGCAGCAATGTTGCCCCCACACGTGCGACAAGGTAGGCTGCGCGAGAGGGAACAGCAGGTCCCCCAGAACTAAAAGGCCCTCCTGCCCAAGATTAATTGGGTCTGGGGGCACTGGTGGCCGGGGGATGGGGTTGGGTTTGTGGGCACAGGGGGCGACAGGTGGGGGGGTGATCGGGCTGCGACCGGTGAATGTAGGTGGGGGTGAAGAGGGCAAAAAACTGCCCAAGGAACGGGGAGAAGATGCGCTGTTGCTTCTCTGGGCACTGAGCAGCTCAGGATTGGGGTGCTTCTGGGCACCAGGCAGCTCAACTCACCCTTCCGCTGGTGCAGCAGCCGCTCCACTGGCCTCGAGTGTTGAAATCATGCCATCCAAGTGGCCTCACAGCAGAGGCTGGGACACTTCTTGTCATAAGGGGCAAAATACCCTTATTGAAGGTAGACCTCCAGGCTGCACCAAACCCTTGCTGTTTACAGTGGAGGCCAGCACAGGTTAGGACTGGGTTGCCAAATATTGGACGTAACAGAGGGAGGTAAGTCTAGGCTGGATTGAGATCTCAAAAGTATTCTGCGAAACACTGAAACAGTGAATGAAATGAATGTGGCGAATGGGAAGAGCGGCTGAAATAAGTTGGCCACTTCCTTGGTTTTCTATGTTGTGAGAATGGAGGAGGGATAGGAGAAGAGAATAGGTGAGCAGCTCATTGTTGGCTTTGACGATGGGGGTGTTTCGATGCTGAATGAAAATTCCTAGCACAGCCATGGTGATTAGAACCAGAACCAGAGCCAAGACAGCCAAGGTGATCCCCAAAGGCTCTTCATAGGACAGAAAGTGAGGAACCTTAGGAAGGCATTGATTTTTCTCCTTGTTTGGATGCTGACCTTTTGGGCATTCAAAACAATCATCCATGTCTGCAAAAAAAGAAAATAAAAATGTTGGTCCTGGCTATTGTATCCTAAATAGGTTAGTCATGACTAGCTCTAGATTGTTCTCTAAGAAACTTAGGGCTCAATTCTATCCTCTAAACTGCATCCAGCAGGGTGGTGGATTGGAAAAGGCAAAGGAACTTATTTCCCCTTCCCTCCCTGTGAGCCTCCCACTCACCTATCTGTCTTCTCAGACAGATGAAATTAAGGATATTATTGTGGAGTTAGACAGGATGAGGGTAATCACACTGAAGTTGAACCAAAAAGATCATGGTGCTGTAGGTAAGCAACGATGACAACTCTGTTTGTGATGTGGTGCACTTGTCCTGAATGGGTGAGCTCCTGCTTTGGCCATCCACCTGGATTCTGCACTGTCCCAGAACTCCCAGGTGGTATCAATCACCTGAATTGTTAATACAGGATTTGGCAGTTTCTCCAGCCATGGCCCTACCTGGAAAAATCACTTCTAGCAGCCCCATTGTTGTGGAACTCCATTCCTGTAATGAGCCCTGCACAAGAAACTAAGCAGGGTCAGGCCTGGTTAGTACTTGGATGGGAGACTGCCTGGGAATACCGGGTGCTGTAGGCTTATACCATAGTCTTTCAAGACTGAAGGTTGCCAACCAACTCCTGCCCTTGCAGTCTTTATATTTTCTCAAAAATGAAAACATTTTGATTTGACAAGAGTTTCTCATTCTGGTAACAGTTTAACTCACACTGTAAAAATTGGTTTAATGCAACTACTTTATTGGTGTTTATTATTATTATTATTATTATTATTATTATTATTATTATTATTATTATTATTATTATTATTATTATAAAATAATCAACTTTTTGACTCCAGATGTCATTTCAGGTGCTTCCAATTTTCAGCTATGCACAAAAAATAAATGTGGAAACTGGAAAATAAGGTGTTCACCTAAAATGTTGCACCTATATAATCTCCTATGCTAGCATTACAAATTAGACTCCATGCATCCATACTATGCCTTGATCATTCATCTCAACATTGGGTTGGTGGGGGGGGGGGAGGAAGCATCCAGGTGAAATTCAACAGGTGACGCTTGCCAGTCTCAAGAGATGATGCACCTGTTTGTTGCATGTGAGCCTGAGGTATCTCAGCAAGCCACAGGGCTTCCAAATACTACTGCAGTAAATATTCAGACATATCTCAGTAGTCCAGTATAGCCGAATGCATGGACAGCTCAGTGAAGGTGTTGACCTAGTTTGTGATGTCTGTGAAGAAGAGCCCTTGCGTGGGGCCATTAAAAAGGGATTAAGCCAATATTATTAAGCCCTTGTATGAACCGATCGTAAAGCCATGTATGGAGTGAACAGAGGAGGGTTCTTTTCCCTCTCACACTATACCAGAACCAGAAGGCAGCTACTGAAATTGGCTGGTGGTAGAGTTGGAAAACAAAATAAGAAACAGTTCTTTACCCAGGACGTAACTTGCCCTGGATAAAGAACTCTTTCTTATTTTGTCTTCCAATTCAACCATCAGCCAGTTTCAGTAGTGGTCTTCTGGTTCTGGAACTCAGAGCCAAATCCTAACCTGCGTGGGAAGGGGTAGGCCAACTGGCCTGCCCCAAATCCAACGTGGGGTTGCAGCTGGTAGCGGTTCAGCCCAGGAGAACCGCTGGAAATGGAGAATTCATTTCACTTACCCCAGGTAAAACCACAGCAGCCCCAATGGGGCTACTTAGATCTGCACCACCTAATGAGAAGTGCAGATTCAAGTAGCCCAGAGCCACTCTGAGTTGCCTGGGACTGGTGTTTAGGATCCAGCAGATCCTGGCTCCACCCCCAGCTTAGCCATGGCCTGCCCACGGACCTGCTTGCTACCTGCCCTTCCCCTGCCATCCCCAAGCCCCCACACCAACTTCAGCTAGCGCAGCCTCACGTCAGCCTCAGGAGGCCAATGCATGTTCCTGTGCCGGCCTCTCTCCCTGAACAGTGGCACAAAAGTGCTTTATAGCACTTTCACGATACCTCTGGGCTGGTGCAAGAGACTTGCACCAGCCCAGCCAAGTGTTGGGAGTGCACCCTCATTGTGATGGCAACTAGTCTAAATGCCTGTAAAAGGAGAGTGGACACCATTATGAAGAAAAATCCATTGCAGGTTACAGCATTTGATTGCCCATTTCACTGGGATTGGTGCACTGCACACCAATTCAGGGCAGTTGGTCAACGTGGGACATTTTTAATTTGGGGTGGTTGTCTCCAAAGGGTTTCAGGCTGCTTGTCTCTTGCCCCAGGATTATTGCATGCATTCAATCCGTATGGGAGCAACCACTGCTGCATCCTGTATAAACATGAAGAATAATCATATTTAGAGGATCAGTCAATGGAGGTTGCCAATGTTTTTAGTACATCCAGTTTTGCTCTTTCTGTTTCGTCTGCCACAGCAAATGAAAGGGTGCAGTGGTGTAGCTAGCGGGGGGCGGGGAGGTGGTCCGCTCCGGGTACCACCCTTGGGCGGGTGTAACACCACAAATGCCCCAACATCACTAACATCGCGAAGAGTAGGGGTAACCCCATCAATGCTATACACCGTTGGATGTGGAATTTCCAGCGGAATGCAATGCAAAAAACCAGATTGAAATAGCTCCTTTCCATCAAAAGTTATTGGCAAAAAACCAGAAACCAAAAAATGCATGGAACCCTATAGAAAATGAAACTGAGCCATATCGCGCGTTTACTCGAGAGTAGGCGAACTTGCCATAGTTCATTGGAAAGGGCAGGCTGAGAGGAATCCAATGACACCAGAATGGTTCCTATCCAATGAAAGCAGCCCCCAAAAAACATCGAAGAAAGAAGTCCCTCCCTCCAAGCAGATGAATGTATTGAGCCCTATGGAAAGTGAAAGTAAGTCACAGGGTCGCGTTTACTCATGAGTAAGCAAACGTGCCTTGGCTCCTGGTCAAGTCATGCAAAGAGGAATGCAAGGCTAGCTGCAAGGTCCCCATCTAATGAAAGTGGAGCTCAATGAAGGCAGCCCCCCCCCCCCAAGAATAAAGCAGAGGCTTGAGCTGGTAAGGTGGGCACCAGGGAGGGCTGAAAATCTCACTGCTTTATCTGTCTGTGTGTGTGTGTGGGGGGGGGGTGTTATTGCAGGCAGGCTACAGAGAAAATGCACTTGGTGAAACAGGGCTGGCTTCCCCTTATTTATCTGTTTTTCTTTAATTTAATTATTTATAATTATTTAATTTTGCTTGATGATGTCACTTCCAGCCATGACATCACTTCTGGTGGGTCCTGGACAGATTGCCATTCTAAAAAGTGGGTCCCAGTGTTAAAAGTTTGAGAACCACTGCCTTAACTTAAAACAGGCCAATAAGACATTCGGGGGGTGGGGGTGGGGGTGGGGGGATCCTAGTGACCAACATTCTGGAAATTGTGGCTTTTAGGAATAATACCGTCATGTTATATAGCATTTGATGCTGAATTTCATCCATTGCTTGTGGGGAAATATTCACTGCATTTATTTTCTGCCCATTATTATTATTAATTTCATGTCATGACTATTACTATCTGTCAGTTGCACCTACCTCACAGGGTTGTTGTGAGGACAAATTAAGGGGAGGAACCATTCCACGCGCAGGGCCAGCTAGGCAGGCGGAGATTAGGGGTCTCAATGCGTGGATGAGACGGTGGTGTAGGGAGGAGGGGTTTAGATTCGTTAGGCACTGGGGAACGTTTTGGGACAAGCGGGGCCTGTACAAGAGGGACGGGCTCCATTTGAACCAGAATGGAACCAGACTGCTGGCGCATAACATTAAAAAGGTGGCAGAGCAGCTTTTAAACTGATCCCTGGGGGAAGGCCGACAGGAGCCGAGGGGCATCCGGTTCGGGACTCCTCATCCCTATGGGATGAGGATGGGGAGGTTAGAGAACAACTAGACAAAGGCAGGGTAGGAGAAGAAATTGGGAAAGGTAGGGAGATGGGATGTGATAGACGGTTTGGCACAATGAGAGGATGCGGGGACAAAGGAGCGAATAAGCAGCCCATCCTGGGGCATTCCGTGTATAAATGCTTTTATGCGAATGCCCGAAGTCTACGAGCAAAGGTGGGAGAACTGGAATGTCTGGTGACAAGGGAAAATATTGACATAGTGGGCATAACGGAAACCTGGTGGAATGCGGAGAATCAGTGGGATACCGCAATCCCGGGCTATAAACTCTACAGGAGGGACAGGCAGGGGCGTGTTGGAGGTGGGGTGGCCCTTTATGTTAAGGAAGGGATAGAATCCAGCAAAGTAGAGATTGAAGGTGGGTCCGACTCCACCGTAGAATCTCTGTGGGTTAAATTACCAGGCTTGAGCAGCGATGTAATACTGGGGGTGTGCTATCGTCCTCCAGACCAGAAATCTGATGGGGACCTTGAAATGAGGAAACAGATCAGGGAGGTGACAAGGAAGGACAGGGTTGTAATCATGGGGGACTTCAATTATCCTCATATTGACTGGGTCAATTTGTGTTCTGGTCACGATAAGGAAACCGGATTTCTTGACGTGCTAAATGACTGTGGCTTAGATCAGTTAGTCACGGAGCCCACCAGAGGACAGGTGACTCTGGATTTAATTTTGTGCGGTACGCAGGACCTGGTTAGGGATGTAAACGTTACTGAGCCATTGGGGAACAGTGATCATGCTGCGATCCGTTTTGACGTGCACGTTGGGGGAAGAATACCAGGCAAATCTCTAACAAAAACCCTTGACTTCCGACGGGCAGACTTCCCTCACATGAGGAGGCTGGTTAGAAGGAGGTTGAAAGGGAGGGTAAAAAGAGTCCAATCTCTCCAGAGTGCATGGAGGCTGCTTAAAACAACAGTAATAGAGGCCCAGCAGAGTTGTATACCGCAAAGAAAGAAGGGTTCTACTAAATCCAGGAGAGTGCCCGCATGGCTAACCAGCCAAGTTAGAGAGGCTGTGAAGGGCAAGGAAGCTTCCTTCCGTAAATGGAAGTCTTGCCCTAATGAAGAGAATAAAAAGGAACATAAACTGTGGCAAAAGAAATGTAAGAAGGTGATAGGGGAGGCCAAGCGAGACTATGAGGAACGCATGGCCAGCAACATTAAGGGGAATAATAAAAGCTTCTTCAAATATGTTAGAAGCAGGAAACCCGCCAGAGAAGCGGTTGGCCCTCTGGATGGTGAGGGAGGGAAAGGGGAGATAAAAGGAGACTTAGAGATGGCAGAGAAATTAAATGAGTTCTTTGCATCTGTCTTCACGGCAGAAGACCTCGGGCAGATACCGCTGCCCGAACGGCCCCTCCTAACCGAGGAGTTAAGTCAGATAGAGGTTAAAAGAGAAGATGTTTCAGACCTCATTGATAAATTAAAGATCAATAAGTCACCGGGCCCTGATGGCATACACCCAAGGGTTATTAAGGAATTGAAGAATGAAGTTGCAGATCTCTTGACTAAGGTATGCAACTTGTCCCTCAAAACAGCCATGGTGCCAGAAGATTGGAGGATAGCAAATGTCACGCCTATTTTTAAAAAGGGAAAGAGGGGGGACCCGGGAAACTATAGGCCGGTCAGCCTAACATCTATACCGGGTAAGATGGTGGAATGCCTCATCAAAGATAGGATCTCAAAACACATAGACGAACAGGCCTTGCTGAGGGAGAGTCAGCATGGCTTCTGTAAGGGTAAGTCTTGCCTCACGAACCTTATAGAATTCTTTGAAAAGGTCAACAGGCATGTGGATGCGGGAGAACCCGTGGACATTATATATCTGGACTTTCAGAAGGCGTTTGACACGGTCCCTCACCAAAGGCTACTGAAAAAACTCCACAGTCAGGGAATTAGAGGACAGGTCCTCTCGTGGATTGAGAACTGGTTGGAGGCCAGGAAGCAGAGAGTGGGTGTCAATGGGCAATTTTCACAATGGAGAGAGGTGAAAAGCCGTGTGCCCCAAGGATCTGTCCTGGGACCGGTGCTTTTCAACCTCTTCATAAATGACCTGGAGACAGGGTTGAGCAGTGAAGTGGCTAAGTTTGCAGACGACACCAAACTTTTCCGAGTGGTAAAGACCAGAAGTGATTGTGAGGAGCTCCAGAAGGATCTCTCCAGACTGGCAGAATGGGCAGCAAAATGGCAGATGCGCTTCAATGTCAGTAAGTGTAAAGTCATGCACATTGGGGCAAAAAATCAAAACTTTAGATATAGGCTGATGGGTTCTGAGCTGTCTGTGACAGATCAGGAGAGAGATCTTGGGGTGGTGGTGGACAGGTCGATGAAAGTGTCGACCCAATGTGCGGCAGCAGTGAAGAAGGCCAATTCTATGCTTGGGATAATTAGGAAGGGTATTGAGAACAAAACGGTTAGTATTATAATGCCGTTGTACAAATCGATGGTAAGGCCACACCTGGAGTATTGTGTCCAGTTCTGGTCGCCGCATCTCAAAAAAGACATAGTGGAAATGGAAAAGGTGCAAAAGAGAGCGACTAAGATGATTACGGGGCTGGGGCACCTTCCTTATGAGGAAAGGCTACGGCGTTTGGGCCTCTTCAGCCTAGAAAAGAGACGCTTGAGGGGGGACATGATTGAGACATACAAAATTATGCAGGGGATGGACAGAGTGGATAGGGAGATGCTCTTTACACTCTCACATAATACCAGAACCAGGGGACATCCACTAAAATTGAGTGTTGGGCGGGTTAGGACAGACAAAAGAAAATATTTCTTTACTCAGCGCGTGGTCGGTCTGTGGAACTCCTTGCCACAGGATGTGGTGCTGGCGTCTAGCCTAGACGCCTTTAAAAGGGGATTGGACGAGTTTCTGGAGGAAAAATCCATTATGGGGTACAAGCCATGATGTGTATGCGCAACCTCCTGATTATAGGAATGGGTTAAGTCAGAATGCCAGATGTAGGGGAGGGCACCAGGATGAGGTCTCTTGTTATCTGGTGTGCTCCCTGGGGCATTTGGTGGGCCGCTGTGAGATACAGGAAGCTGGACTAGATGGGCCTATGGCCTGATCCAGTGGGGCTGTTCTTATGTTCTTATGTTCTAATGTACACCACCCTGAGCTGCTTAGAGGAAGGGTGGTATAAAAAGCAAATTAATTAATTAATTAAACAACATAATTAATAATTAATTAATTAATTGTCATATGGGGTGACAAAAATTTATGGGCCCCGGTGTCAAATGACCTAGATATGCCTCTGAAAGGATGTGTTTTTGGAATCCTTGGAAGACCTGAGCTCAGTGGCTGCTATTGGAGGGATATCAAGAAGGAATTCTGGAGAGCCAGAGTTTAGTGATTTCCCTTTATGGTGGAGATAAAGGAGTAATGCTGGAGCACATTGGTGGTGGCTACACTGTATGGTGGATAGTTTTGAGAATTGGTGTTGCCTTGGCTTGCTCTTATAATTTTGTGGCCACTGGAGGGTGCTTACATTTTAGCCTTATTTGCAGGAACACCATCATTTTTGAGACCAACAAGAGAGCAAGCTCCAGTGGCATCAGCACCCAGCTTAGATTTGGAAATGTGACCCATATCAAGTGTTTAAGCCAAATCTGGGCCCAGCAGCCTAAACAAGATGGTTCTTGTAATGGGCCCTTTGTATTGATATGCCAGCTTGGCAGAATGATCTGAAAAGACGGACACACACACAAACATGGTTCTCTCAAAGTCAACAAGGATTATAAGAATAGAGAAAGAGAACACCCAGGTAGTAACAAAGCACAGGGGGCTAACAGCCTGGTGACATCCATAGCTGAGAGCTGGAGATTAACGGTCACAGTGGCTTCTGAGAACCAAGAGTCTGAGTGAGGGTAAGAAAGAAGGGAAGTGGGCCTGATGGTTCTGACCCAGGAGACTACTTGGCCTTTCAGAGTGAGAGTCTGCTTGCTGGCAGCCCAGGCCTATGCATTTCTGACTACTTCTGAGTAGACATGCATAGGCCTGGGCTGCCAGCAAGAGTCAATGGGGCTTACTTCCAGGAAAGTGCAGCTAGGATTGGGCTGTAACACCTTGCAGAAAGTGGAACAGGTTGTTCTGTCCATTTATACACTACTGGTGTCTCTCTCTCCCTGTGTGTGTATGTGTGTGTGAGGCTTCAGGACTTAATACCTATACAGGTGATGACTGGTACGTGGGCCAGGTGTTCCAACTGACATTTCCAATTGACACTTGGAAAAGGGCGGGAAATTTTTACCTCAGAGGAAAGAGATGTAACTTTTTCAAAGTCACCTTTACCCCCTTTACCTGTTTATAAACATATTATGACTATGGACCCAATCCTGAGTGGGACCAGCACTTGCTCTGACCTCCAGCACCAACACTGGGTGTTACAAAAATGCCATAAGACACGCAACACCCTGGGCTGAGTCAGTGCCGTTGCCAGCCCAGTGTCAGTTCCTACACTATTTCTGAACTTTCCATCAAATTTTCTCAAATTTCATGGACTATGGAAAGTTCATAAATCGCGAACCAATGGTGCCTTGAATCACTTTGTTGACTTGCTCAACAAGATTTTTTGTCACCACAGATCAGGGAAGTGCCAAGGGTGTTGTAGGGAGCATAGATGACTGTTCTGTATGAAATTGTGACTAAGAAACTAGGCTATAGCAAGTTTTGTGCAAAGTGGGTGCCCAAAAACCTCACGGACATTCCCAAAAAGCTGCGAATGGGGTCTGTGTTGGTGTTGTTTGACAAGGACATACAAACGCTTGTGCCACACTATGACAAGTGTCTCAATTTGGGTGGTTATTATGTTGAGAAGTAGTACTCTTTAGTAAGTAACTTCTGTGCATAATACAATTGTTTTTGCTCATTCTCTTCTTTTTTTTTAACAGCATACGGCGAGGGATTACTTTTCAAATAACCCTCATTCTTGCATTACACAACCTGATCTTATATGACTTTAGGAAAATATTTATCTGTTCTTTTTCAGAAAGGCATTTATCTACTTGGTAATTATTAAAATAACTATTATTTTTTTCACCCTTTCAAAAAACAATCTGGAGGGAAAACACTGGCAGTTAAATCTTCAGCCCTTGTCTGTGCTGACTGCAACGTGTCACTTGATAACGGTGTAGGGCTCCATCTATTACTGTGACTGTTGTATCACTGCAGGGGTTGGTGCGCTAACAAAGGCAGATGCGAAGCTGTGGTATGGCCAAGCATGAATTTCTATTTAGGCGGCTCTTCTTGCTGCTGCTGTTTCAGTTGATGTTCCTTCCTATTGCGTGCCAGAACCAGAAAAGTGCATGTCATATTAGAAGCATTCAAGACAATGTATATAAGCCAGGACAAGCCATAATTGGTGGGATTCTTTCTCTAGTGTTGCCTCTGGTACAGTTGCTCAATTTTAGAGAAGTTCCTAATCAGAATTATAAGACTTCCCGGTAAGTTCTTTTTAAAAAATTTTAAAATAATCTCATTTTTCTGAGGAGATCAGTGGGTCCAACAGCTGCATGAGCAAGTCTGAGAGGTGCAATTTATCAAAGATTGACAAGCAAGTGATTGGGACAGATGGATCAGTTCATCTACTACTTATAACAAATTTATTGGAGGCACAGAACATTCCACAAGTTCAGGATTTTACAGCACTCGAAATGAGCTTGTTCTAAGGAAGACACAGACCATGAGCTTTTATGGCAATCAATAGTCAGCTTCATAATAAACTTGTTTGTATTTTATTGGAGACTGTTACATAGCTGGATGTGTCAATGCCATTTTCTTTGCAGTCCATTCTGTTCTGTTGTTACTCTTTGCCCTCTTAGGGCCCATCCTATCCAATTTTCAGTGCCGGTGCTGCTGTGTCTATGGGGTATGCACTGCTTCCTGTGTTGGGGAGGCAGTCTTGGAGGCCTCCTCAAGGTACAGGAACATTTGTTCCCTTACCTTGGGGTTGCATTGCGGCTGCACCAGTGCTGGAAAGTTGGATAGGATTGGGCCCTTACTCATTTTAGGTGCTTGCGCTATGCATGTATTGAAAACATGCAAGATATTAGTTGGGATGAGGGACGCAACAAAGTCTGTGTACAACAGCTAAGAATGAATTATTATCCCTCCACATATCAATTTTAGCAGTCCAAAAATGAGGTACAGGTAAGACCTAAGTAGTGTTAAACACTTTGAATCCCATGGATACCTTAGGAAGGAGGAAATAATGACTAAAGTATTTACTATTTTATCTCAGTTTGCTCCAAGAGCCTACTGAACAACTGTCCTCCCACATGCAGAACGCAAACCACTTCCTTTCTGTGTTGCTCTTACTGGTGGGGATTAGGCTATTAGCAAGCTTTGTAGATGTGGTGCTAGTGATAATTAATGAGACATTGTTCATAGAACTTTCTCAGTACCATATCTATTGCAGAACATCAGTAACTTATTACCAACATGCCCTGTCCTTGATATTTGCCATCCATGAGATCAATAGCAGTCCCAGGCTCTTGCTCAATATTACCTTGGGATTCCACATCTATGACAACATGTATAATTCAGAGACCACTTCTGGGAGCATCCTGGACCTCCTTTTCACACAGCAAAAGAATCACCTCAATTACAAATGTGATGGCAAGACTGTGTTGTCTGTTGTTGGGGGATTTGCTAAAGAAATGTCCATCCAAATGGCTAACGTTTTCAGTGTCTACAAGATTGCACAGGTATGTGTGTGTGCATTGAGTGTGGTGGGGTATTCTCTGGATAGCTATATAATGATGAAATGCCAATTTGTTATGCAGCAAAATGAGAGGATTTATTGTTAGGTTGTGACTCTTACAAGCATGGCAATGGAATTCCTTATTCAACTCTAGGACTTATCCTTACCATATGACATTTGGTAAGATGCATTTCCAGAAATGTGTGAATATTGAAATTCTAAATTTCACAATAGTCTGCTGAAAAGTGGCCCCATTCCAGCAGTTTACATCTCTTGACTGAAGAAGTGGGAGTAAAAAAACATGACCTAAGTTGTCATTTTGGAAATCAAAACCATTTCAAAAGTTTTATCATGTTTCTGTAGTCTTCCTTTCATTAGCTGGATGGAAACAAACACAAAAAATGTGGTTTTAAATGTAGGAGAGTTAGGGCAGATTTCACCAGTTTAGCAACCTATTGGGTCTTTTGTGCTTTGTCATGAGTAGCTTCCCAGTTCTCTCTGTTGCATGTTACTTGTTATTGCATCTACTTTCATCAAGCTCTTTGTGTCCATCCAGCCACATGCAGGCATGTTCCATAAGACTGCTTGTTGTACTTTGCTGTTTTTCTCTCTTTTATTTAATCCTTTTTCTTTTCTATTGATAATAAATTAGTTATGTTCTGACTCTTTGCTTGCCTAGTCCATGTTAATGAGTAATTTAGGGTGCAATCCTCACCCACTTTCCAGCACCGACATAAGAGCGATGCAGCTCTGAGGAACAACACTTCCTTACTTTGAGGAGGCCTCCATGAGTGCCACCCAACTGCAGGATGCAGCACATGCCCCATTGGCACTGCTATGCCAGTGCTGGAAATGTGGGTAGGATTTGGGCCTTAGTGATTGCACATGGGCACTACAGCAATATGACTTAATTATTTGGAGTCCTGGGAGGCAGTTTTTTTCCCCCCAAATGGCACTTCTTTGCTTGGCATACTCAATTTGGGATGGTGGCAGAAGTTAGATCTACTCCTTCCCCCCATCAGATGGTAACCCCATCAGATGGAAACAATGAAAGTGAAGAGCAGAAAGGTGTGTGTGGTTTAACCACTAGTTTTACCGTGGTAGTGCTCTTGGCAGGGTCTCCATCTCTGAAACAGTTATTCCAATTTGGGTAGCTAATCTGAAGTAAATTTGACCAAGGGTCCAATTCTATAAAGTGCATGCTGGTTTATCGCCAGTGCACACTGCTGCAAATGTGCCGTAAGGCACATCTACGGCCCTTAGCACCGGTCCAGAGTTGGAGGACTGCCATTGCTCCACCACTCTGCTGTTGTGCTGACTGCCGGATGGTGGAGAGGTAGGTGAGGGTGTAGGGGAAGGCAGGGAGGAGGTATTCCAGTGCAGAGGAAGTGGGGAGAAGGTGCGGAGGAGGCGTGCTATAGGAAGGAATGGGGCAGAAGGGAGGCGGAACTGGTGGAGCTTTGCTCCACTGAATCCTTACCCTCCGTGTTGGGCTGAGGCTCTTGATTATAAAGTGAACCTTGGGTCTCTGTAGAATTGAGTAGCCCCATTGCGGGCTACTCACCTTACCTGGGGAAAGGGGACAAACATCCCCTTCTCCTGAGGAGCCGCTGGGCACTGCCTGAGCAGCGCTCAGGGTGCAGTGGCAGTCGTTTTTGGTGCTGCTGCATCCCCACGCACTGGGCCGTTCAGGATTGGACTGACAGTCCATAGCTAGACATTCTTTAGGCTGCCAAAATCTTACCATGACAATTCAGTCCATTTTGTTAAATGTGTGCTTTGCACCCCTATATGTGCAATCCATATAAAATAGTACCTGAGAGAGCCAGATCACGATTGGGACTATGTGATGTGGAAAGGGAGGCAGGATAATACTGAAGTTGGTATTCAGTGGGAGGGGGACACTGATGCCCTCTCAAGATAAACAACAAAAGATTTTGTTGTTGCACCTTTACTCTCACTTCCCTCTTTCCTATGTGCAATGTCAAGCAATTGTGCCATTGGCTACTGTATTTGATCCTGGCGTACAGAATATATTTCCCCCATGTGACATGATGTATGTATCCTCAAAAGCACATCCAGTAGTGGCCTGTCCACTTTAGTGGTTACTTTCTGGAGAGCACTGAAATTATGATGAGACCATTTGAATGAATTGGATGATCTCATGTTTTAATAGATTGGACTTTAATTCTGCCCTGTGCATGACTTTGTTCTGTTATATAGTTAGCTTTAGTTAATAACTGTTTAATGATTTGGTTAGAATTTTTTTTTATTATAATTGGTTATCCTCATTTGCTTTGAGCATCACCAGATCAAAGGTGAGATAGAAACGTTCTCATCAATAATAAATACCTATGATATATAAGCAGAAATGGAAAGCTGAAGAATTGGCATTACTGGATCATGTGAGTAATAATTTTACAATGGAAATTTCTTCAAGTTATTGTAATGGGTGATGTTCTTTCCATTCTATAGTTCACTTATGGTACAGCCGAGCGGACAGTAAGTAGCAGAATTCACTTCCCTTCTTTGTACTGGACGGCACCAACGGAAACTGCCTTTCACGCTGGGATTGTCCAGCTACTTCTGCATTTCAGATGGACATGAGTTGGCCTCGTGGTTTCGGAAAATGAGGATGGAGAAAGATTTGAGCAGAGCCTGACCCCTCTGCTTGCCCAGAAGAGCATTTGCATTGCATGGCAGCTAAGGGATCCAGCAAAGCGATATGAACATGACAAAAATCATGTTGCAAAAATGAGAGAGTTAACGCTAACCATTTTAAGAACTGAAGTCAAAGTGGTTATTGTTGGTGGGGACTCAAATTTGCTCTCTCTTTTAATGATCTTCTTAGAAATGATTGAATCTGATATAAGGGCTTATATAAGAAAGGTTTGGATCATGCCACCTCAGTGGTATATCTCTTCATCTTCTGGGCAATTATTGGGTACCCACATTTTGCATGGAGCACTGTCTTTCTTATTCCACACAAGTTCAGTGTCAGCATTCGAAGACTTTCTGCTGACCTTAAAACCTGATGAGACACTGAGGAACTTTCTCTGTTTGTTATGGCAATTTGAATTCATACACTGTCAAAGATGTGAAGGAGAAAAGAAACTGAGGAAAGCGCCTCTGTCTTTCTTTGAGATGAGTATGTCTGGTGAGAGCTATGGTATCTACAATGCTGTCTATGCTGTGGCACATGCCCTACAGGCCTCATACTTGGCCAGACACAGGACCCTGCAACAAAGAAGCAAATTTGAGTCTTTCAGTGTTCATCCATGGCAGGTAATCTCACCAACAGAATGAACAACAGTTGGTGTTGTGGGGTGATTAAGAAAGTGAGTAGTGATTCAGGATTTAAGGAATCTCACATCTGCTACAAATTCTCAAAAGGTGGCCTTAGTCAAACGCCTCTTCCCCAAGCAGTCCAGCTCCAATCTGGAGGTTCTGCTTGATCTTTCCTGATCTCTAATCATTCAGCCTACTGGTCACTAGAAAATTTTCTGCAAAAATTTGGGTAGAGAATCCGATAAATATAAGTGATGTGTCTGAAGTAATGTTCAATATTGGTGAGCTGATAGGATAGCAAGGGAAATTTCTGCTGTCTTATCCCTGTCCAAGTCAGACCTGGAGTATTATGAAGCCCTGTATTTCCTTGAGTCCCCTTGTTTCTTTCTGTATACTTTCTGTCTATTTTCCTGTACTTGGGGCAGTTTCAACCTGCTCCCAGTCTCAGCAGCTTCTGTGCCTCCAGCTGTTGGGATGTACGTACATTACAAACAGCTTGATAGTCCCTTTGTTAGCAAAACACTATAAGCGACAAGGGAGAGAACAGTTGCCTTTCTCTTTCACTTGAGTCAGGAATGAGCCTGTTGATTGGCTCGGGTTCCTGCCAGTTTTCCTCCAGGAATGAGGGAGGCAGATATTCAGCTGGGATCCCCCCACCAATCAGGTAGGCTGATTAGGTCATTACTGCCGAGCGATAAAACTTCCAATCTGGAGGAAGGAGTGGCTCTGTTTTAGCTGTCCAAAGCTGATGAATTCCACATAGAAGAGACTCATGTGCAGGGAAGAGAGAAAAAAGGGGGTAATTAAGGCAATTACCTTAACATCCTTCAGGTAATTAACAGCCCAATCTTACTGAAATCCCCCCAGTGTGGTGTGGATGCAGCCACACCAACAACTCATGCACTGCATCTGTGGAAGGGGCAGTTGAAAGATCTCCCCGAGGTGAGTGAATGGCATGATCTACTGGTTATATTCTAGTCCTGGATCTGCCTGATTCCTGTCACATCTCCTCTGTAGGCACTGCAGAGATTATGACAGGACCTCCCAAGATTCAGTATTTTCCTAGGAATGGGATTTTGCCCAGATGACCCCCCCCCCATCTGGCCTGATCACCTGGGCTGGTGTCAGCGATACATTCTACAAGGGCTCTTCTCTGTTCAGCTGCATATCCAACCAGGGGAGAGAAGGGAGCAGTAAGGGAATCAGTGCACTAACCACGAGCACTAGTGCCCTGAATCAGCCGACAGATGCTGAGAGCCCCTTCCCTTTACCTTGTCAGATTCACTGCAATGATCTTATAACCTCTTTATAACATTGCTTCAAATATCAGTTGGTTCACACTGACTGGAAATGACAGAGTGTTGGAGAGCTGACTGGACTCTTACTGCAACCTCATCTTATGAGCTTCTGTTGCTGTATTAAAAAGAGCATATGATAAAAGAATGATAGATGTTGTGCTTAAAGTTATTTGCTGATAGCTAACAGAGGGTTTATATAAGCAGTAGGCACATCCACTCGTACTTGCACTTGTGGGATTTCTGGTTTCCATAGCTTCCTGTGTCTGTGAGTCACATTTCATGCTATTCTGAAGGGTCCCTTAGACTTCTGGACCTCAATGGAGCACATGTTGCTGATGTGGGAAGGAGCTGAAGGGCCCCAACTTCTGTGAGTGCTCCTAATGATTTTCTGTCCCACCCTAGCTCCACTCTTTCTTGAAAAGCATCCATTTCAACAATGGTGCTGGGCATGAAGTCATGTTCAGAAATGGAGAAATCTTGTCTGGCTATGATATCATCAACTGGGTCACATTCCCCAATCAAACTTTCCTTAAAGTCCCTGTTGGAATGATTTCCCCAAGCCAAGGATTCTCCATCAATGAGGATGCAATCGTGTGGAATAGTCGATTGAAGCAGGTAGGAACTTACTGCACCTCTGAAGTACAAATGTGTGCTACAAGTTATTATTATTTCCTGTTTTATCTTTCCAATTTGTCTACACATAATTAACAACAGCTAAAAAATTTATATTTTTCCACTGTAAAAATGAAGATGCAAACACAGGCATATTTCCTAAGGCAGCTGAAGAGGGGGGTATGGGGGTAAATTTGCTCACATCCTTACTCGTTTGTGGGGGGGGGGCTAGCTTAGATATACAAGTCACTTTCCCCAATCAAATATTCCTTAAAATCTCTATTAGAAAGATCTCACCAAGCCAAGAAGTCACTATCAACAAGAATGCCATCATGTGGACCAGCAGACTGAGGGACCAATCCTATCCAACTTTCCAGCACCGGTGCAACTGCAATGCAGCCCCTAGGCAAGGGAACAAATGCTCATAGCTACCCTCCCACCACAGAATGCAGCACAAACCCCATTGGCATGGCTACACCAGGGCTGGAAAGTTGGATAGGACTGGGCCCAAAGATACTTCCTAGGATAGCAGGGGAGGGGGAGAAGGGGGTATGTGCGTTCACATTCTTAATCAGGAGGGACCAGCTCAGCTATATTGTGCTAACTATCCCTGTGAAAATATGATAGCATAATTCTTGAACTGAAAAATGCTCAGGTTCCTAAGTTACTGGGTGTGATCTATGACACATGTATCATGTATGCATGGTAGTAATTGATTATGTTTGCAAGGACAAAATCATGACTGAAATCTATGTAGAATCAAAATGCAATGTATTGTACAACACAATCAATTACCCAAGTTGGCCCTAAACACCAGTAGTTATTGGTGGGGAGAAAGAAGAAATCCTTATAAGGAGAAAAGGGCATGTAAAGGTGCAAGTGAAGGATGGGAGAAAGGATGGACCAGTGCGTAGGGAAGTCAGCATGTTTACCAGGGAAAGGAACAAACCAGTGACCCGGACTTGAGTCACTAAAATGCACATTTTTCTGTGACTGGTTGACTCGACTTGTGAATTGCATGCATGGAAGATTCTGAGAAGCATTTGAGTCAGGGACCCCAACTCGGCACTTGTCCCCACACTGTGTCTAGGTGTGCTTATTGTTTTTGTGGTGTGAAAATCCTTGTGGGGCCAGCATTCAGATTGGGCAAACAGCAGGGAAGTTCCAGTCAGGATGCAGGGAAGGGTTATTAATGCATCTGAGCAGGAGGGGAGAGGTGGGAGAAAACTCTTTTGCCCATCTCCCATAGGAAGGAAGTAACCAATGATCATTGTCCAAAGGATGGGTGTTCTGATACTTTCTTTGGCTGAGGTAGAGTACAAGGAGGAGCCTAAGGGGATTCTTGGCTTACAATTGGCTGCAGAAGTCCAGGGAGGGGGAGAAGATAGGGAAGGGGGGACGCAGTTCATAGTGATCACGTGATCACTCAGAAAGTGCCCCTGTTATGACTTCAAGACGAGGCACAGTGGGTAGTGACTCTACATTCAACTCAAGTTAAGCCACACTGAGTTTTTCCATCCCTGATGTTTACCCAAGAGAAATAGGAGCTGAAGAACCTTTGAATTTGCTGTAGTGGAAAGGAGAGAGGAGGAACAGAAGGCAAAAAAAAAAAAAAAAAAAGCAAAGCAGAAATGCATCAAGACTGAAAAATAGACCAAGAAGTCCTAGACATTCAATCTCTCTCTCTCACACACACACACAAACACAAACTACAATATCATCACTGTCAGTGGTGTAGCTATGTCATCTGGCATCCAGGGCCCCATTTTTTTTTTTACATCCTCCCTCCCAAAGGCATTAGAAAAGCACCTCTGGTTTTTGGCAAAAAAATTGAAGCGCCTTTCTAAGGCCTCCACAGACCTTCTAAATGTCGGGAAAGCCAAACACTGCCTCCCTGGGGCTCTGAAGGCTGCCAGAGGCCTTACGAAGGTCCTAAATGGCCTTCCCAACACTCGGAAAGACTGCTGAAAGCCTTAGGAAGGTACTTCTGGTTTTAGCTAAAACCAGAAGTTTTCAATGTCCTCCGGGAGGCCTTCTGAGGCCACAGAAAGGCATCCCCCTGACACCCGTGCAGGTGTGGCATCTGGGGCAATTGACCTCTCAGCCTCCCTTTAGCTGTGCCACTGGCCACAGTAGAAAGGATAGAAATATGAAGCATATCATCATTGTTGGGCCAATTGTCAGTGTTTCGTAAGAGCAAAATAAGCCATCTATATCTGCTGAGATGAGAGTGTCGGGCCTGGGTTCCAAAACACAGTAATCCCAGCGGTGGGGGTGCAGGTGGGGAATCTGTTGGGGAGAATGTCATCAATGACTTGAAAAGCAAGCCCTGCAGGGATGGGCAGTAGTTTTCACTGATTTCAGATATGAAAGTAAGGCAAAGTATGGGAGATGAGACAGCTTTCCTGGAGGAAAGGGTTCCGCAGTTGCTGGAGTTGGAGCTCTGGTCAAGTGTAGGGAAGAAGAGACAAAAGTTGGAAAGAGAAGAGACTAGCCTGATACCTGTCCTGTGTGTTGACTGCAATAGCAGTCCTTGTCAAAGGGTAGCAGAAGGAACGGAAGTGGTCTACAGGAAATCCACAAGCAACAGCAATAGTAGCGAGGATGGGGAAAAGACTGACAATGGCGTGAGGGGTTTGTGGCCCAGCTTTCTGTGACCAAAATTCCTGTAGGGAGGCTTTGAGGCTCTTGTGGAGTGAATTCATCAAGAACGTGTTCCTCTGTTCTCCGGCTGGTTGCTAATGGGTGATCCTTGCTCAAGTTGAGTGCCTCTGTTGTTCTGATCTATGATGGGGATGAGGCAGAAAGTTTGTTGATTGATCAGAAAGCCTGTTCATTAATTATCATATAATCCTTGATTAGTTTTTTTTTTCCACATCTCAATCCTAACCTGTGCTGAACAGGGAGGCCACAGTGGCTTGTACTGTATTCAACACAGTTCAGTTCAGGCTGGAGGACACCTTGGGATAAGGGATATTTTCCCCTTATCCCATGTTGAGTCTTTGCATGCCCTATGAGGCTACTCAGATCTGCACCAGCTATTTCACTGGCTTGGGATCCAGCCGACTCCCAAGTTGTGCCTTATGTGCCTTACATGTACAAATGTGCCACCTCAAACCATTCTTTGGATCGTGTGTTTGTGAGTTTGGAGGGGAAAGCTAAGGTTAATGGGGTTTCTTTTCTGATTTCAAAGTCAGGAGGTTCCCAGGATTTGATTATTTTACAGGTTCAGAGCTGGTGACCCAACAAGGTGTAGCCAGTCATGGAATCCTCCAAATGGAAGGCAAATTTTCTTCTAAGCTAGGCAGCAAGAGTGAGGGGGGGGCAGGGTGATCTTTTCCTTCAGGCCTGTGGGACTAGTTCTGGGTCATGCTTGCCTGGCATTCATCCAGTACACATACACATGCTTAAAAAAATGTGTCAGATAATTCAAAGAACAGCATGTCAGGTAACACTTCCCTTCTCATTTTGTTACCTGGTAGGGTGAAAAACTATAGGATTACCTGTGTAGGGCAAGGGATGAGCAATCAAAGGCCATCATGCCATAAAAGAAGGGCCCTTGATGAGCTCATGGCACAAAAGTTCCCATTCTTGAAACAGGAATTTGAGTTATAAAAAGCTGAATCACAGAACCTTTACTGGGTTTACAGCACTCATTCAGTTACTGTCAATGGCATCAAGCTATCCTGTATCACTCTCACTGTCCCTGCTGTGGACATTGGAGTATGGCTCATAATACTATCCACATGTTCTTTGATTAGGTACCACCCCATTCCACTTGTGTTGACAGCTGTAATTTTGGACACAGCAGGAGAGTTCTGGAGGGTAAACCTGTTTGTTGCTATGATTGTATGCCATGCTCAGAAAACACAATTTCTAATCAGACAGGTAAGTGCAGCCATAGAGTCACTGGGCTATGACATTTTGAATGACTCCTAACAGGGACTTTCCAGAACACCTGAGTCAGGGCCTGATCCTAAGGACCCAGTGCTGGCCACTGCCAGTGTTAAGTGTTGCAAACGTGCCATAAGGCATGCATGTAAGACTCACTGCCAGGTCAGCGCTTGCGCTGCCTAAGCACCAGTCTGTGCTGAACCAGGGCCAGCTGGAGGTCCATCACATGCTGCCTGGAGCTCAGGGTTTGCTCCTGTAGTGAAGAGGAGAGTGGAGCAGGAAGGGTGGTATTCTAGGGCAGGAGAGCATGGGGGCAATGGCATAGCTAAGGGGGTGCAGGGGGTAGCAGCTGCACCAGGGGCAACAAGCTGAGCTTGACACTAGTGACCAAAATTGTGAAAATCTTGGTATGTATGATTAATACCATCATGTTATACATCATTGGAAAGGTAAATTAATGCAGAATGCAACAAAACAAACCCCACTGGAATATCTGTATTCTGTCAAACATTATGGCCAATTCACCAGAAAATGAAAACACAATTGCCTTATGGAACAAAAAGTGGCTTTTCTTAACTCAAAACTGACCTATGAGGCTGATTGTTCTGAGAGCCAGTGACATATTATTATGTTATTGACATGCTGCAATGACATGTTATCATGATCCAGTATGAAACCAATAAGGTGTTAATACGAATCAGCTCTCATTTCCATGTATCATAATACAGTTACCCCTGCTAACTGGGTAAAAGGAGCTTTTTCAAGAGGTGCCCCCCTTTTATTTAGCAAGGGAAGAATAACCATCCCTCCTCACCCCAACTCAGTGTCTTGAACATATCAGGGGTACACTTTTTATCAATTAATTAATTTGATTTTGTCTGGGGGGAGTACAAATCTTCTTTGACCCCAGGTAGCAGATAGATACCTTAGCTATGTCACTGACTGGGGGGAGGCAGCAGAGCAAGTAGGTGGCAATCTGCTGAAGGGAGGAGGTGGGTTCCTTCCAATTTTCACTTTTAAAAAAAGTCTGGGCATGACTTCACTTCCAGTTGTGACATCACTTCCGGGGCAACATTTTGAGCTTGGCACCAGGCTACACAATCATTAGCTACACCACTGGCGGGGGGAAGGCAGTGTGGGAAGGAGTGGGAGCTCTGCTCCGCCAGATCCAGAACCCTGAGTTTGGCCGTCCAGCCCGACATAGGACCTCTCAAATCTCCACTGGCTAAATAACTGGCACAGACTTGAGTATCCCCATTGTGGGGCCTGCTCTCTTTCCCAGTGGAAGGGGACGAATGTTCCCTTCCTGCAAGGAGCTGGCGGTGGCTTCCTGGCAAACATTGGATGCAGTGGCAGCCATTTTGGTGCTGTTGCTTCTCTGGGCACTGAGCAGCTCAGGATTGTGGCGCTTCTGGGCACCAGGCAGCTCAACTCACCCTTCCGCTGGTGCAGCAGCCGCTCCACTGGCCTCGAGTGTTGAAATCATGCCATCCAAGTGGCCTCACAGCAGAGGCTGGGACACTTCTTGTCATAAGGGGCAAAATACCCTTTTCGAGGGTAGACCTCCAGGCTGCACCAAACCCTTGCTGGTTACAGTGGAGGCCAGCACAGGTTAGGGCTGGGTTGCCAATTATTGGAAGTAACAGAGGGAGGTAAGTCTAGGCTGGATTGAGATCTCAAAAGTATTCTGCAAGGCACAGAAACAGTGAGTGAAATGAATGTGGCCAATGGGAAGAGCGACTGAAATAAGTTGGCCACTTCCTTTGTTTTCTATGTTGTGAGAATGGAGCATGAAGGGAAATTACAATAAAATCTCATCAGAAACTAAAGGTTTTTGACAATTTAATACATCTGTTAAGCACTAGGCTAAGTGAATGAACACACCTCCACACATGATTGTCCTTTCCAGATGCAGATCATTGCATTCCATGCACAGAAGATCAATATCCTGAGAAGGACCATGGTCAATGTATTCTGAAGGTTACATCCTTTCTTTTGTACCAAGAGCCTTTGGGGATTGTGATGGCTTCCCTTGCTACTTCCTCTGCTGTAATCACAGTTCTGGTGATGCAAACCTTTCTCAAGAACTGGAATACACCCATCGTCAAAGCCAACAACCGGAACCTCACCTGTGTCCTTCTGGGCTCCATCCTCCTTTGCTACCTCTCTTCCCTTCTATTCATAGGAAAACCTGGAAGGGTGACCTGCCTTCTGCGGCAACCAACTTTTGGCATCATTTTCTCTGTGGCTGTTTCTTGTGTCTTGGCAGAAACAATCACGGTGGTCGTTGTCTTTATGGCCTCAACACCAGGAAGCAGAATGAAGATGTTTCTAGGACACGAAGTGGCCAACTCCATTGTTCTGTGCTGTTCCTTTCATTCAAGTGGCCATCTGTATTGCAAGGTTGTCATCCTCTCCTCCTTTCCCAGATGCCAACCTGCACTCAGAGACTGGAAAAATCATACTGGAATGTAATGAAGGGTCTCCTTTCATGTTCTACTGTGTCCTGGGCTACATGGGCTTCCTGGCCCTCCTCAGCTTCACTGTGGCTTTCCTAGCAAGAAAACTACCAGATGCCTTCAACGAAGCCAAGTTCATCACCTTCAGCATGCTGGTCTTTTGCAGTGTTTGGATCTCCTTTCTTCCAGCTTATCTGAGCACAAAGGGGAAAGCTGTTGTGACAGTGGAAGTGTTTGCCATCTTGGCTTCCAGCACTGGGCTGTTGGCTTGCATCTTCTTCCCCAAATGTTACATTATTGTACTAAGAGCTGATCTCAACAGCAAGAAACTTGTAATAGAGAAAAGAGATTATGAGCATTGAGTTTTAAAGGCTAAATATTTGCAGTTCTCTGCTTGTGTCTTGGCTTAACAAGGCCCAAATCCGATCAAACATTCCAGCACGGAAATAGCTGTCCCAATGCAGGATGTTCTGCATCCTATATTTGGCTGGCAGACATGGAGGTCTCCTCAAGGCAAGAGAATGTTTGCTCCCTTACCTTGAAGCTGCATTGCCCTTACCTAGGTACTGGAAAGTTGGTTAGGATTGTGTCCCATGTCCTAATTAGAGACTAGATTAACAAAGATAATTGTGAATAGACTTGCAAAGTACTTAAAAATGCCTTTGATACAGAAACATATCTATATATTTTAGATAGTACATGAATATGGCTTTTTCTGTACAATTGTTTGTATGTAAAGGACAGCACAAGTTCGGGGCTGTCTGAGGATCCAAATGATGTGCCTCGCATGTTTAGAACAACACATTTTTCCCATACTGCTTCACTGAGTAAGGGGTGACAGTTTGGCTCAGGTGGAACAATCTGCTCGAATTGCAAAACTTAAGCCTGTATGACTTGAGGGAGATATTATCTCTTTCTTTTTTGGGAAGGCATTTCTCTACTTTGTAATCAGCAACATAACTATTATTATAACTATTATTATTTTTCACTCCATTGAAAAACAATTCAGATGAAAAACACTGGCAGTGAAATCCTCAGCCCATGTCTGTGCTGACTGCAATGTGTCATTGAAAAGAGGTGTGGGGCTCTATATGTTATTTACTGTGCCTGTTGGGGGCGCCACTGTAGTCGTTAGGATGGAAAAGCAGGCAGAAGTGCAGCTGTGGCATGGCTAAGCATCTTTTTCTATTCAGGCAGGTCTTCTTGCTGCTAATTTTCCAGTTGATGTTCCTTCCTGTTTGCCTGTATGAAAAAAGAGCATGTCTTATTAGAAGTGTCCAAGGCAATGTACATAAGCCAGGAGAAGCCATAGTTGGTGGGATCCTCTCAATGGTCTTGCCTTTAACCCAATTGATCAATTTTAAAGATATTCCAGATCAGAATCATGGAATTTCCATGTAAGTTCTTTATTGTATTAAAAAAATTATCAGGAAAGCAGCGTGGCTTCAAGCTGCATGAGGAAGTTCCAGGGACAATTTATCATAGATTGACTTGAAAGTGATTGGGACAGATGGATCAATTCCTAAGTATGATTGATTTATTTGAGGCACAGAGTGTTTTGCCTCTTAAGGACTTTGCCACACTAGAAATGAACCTGATGCAAGTTCTTCTAAGGAACAGTTTGACTCTAAGCTATAATGGGAATTGAAGCTTCAGAATAAGCAGGATTGTGTTTTATTCAAAACTGGAGGGATATTGATAGGATTTGGTCCATTCCACAGGGTGAGGAGGGGAAGGAACAGGGTGGAGATGGAGGGCCCAGTCCTATCCAACTTTCCAGCTCTGGTGTAGCCACAGTGCAGCCCCATGGTAAGGGAACAAATGTTCCCATATCTTGAGAAGGCCCCAGTGACTGCCCCTCCACCACAGAATGCAGTGTGCACCCCACTGGCACAACTGCACCAGCACTGGAAAATTGGATAGGATTGGGCCCGGAGAAGGGAGGAGAGCAGATCAAGGCTGGGAAGGGGAGGGTGCTGCTGATATCCTATCCCCCTTCCCAGCCTTGATCATCCTATCTGGGTCAACTTGGATTTGCACCAGCTGTTTAGCTACTGCAGACCAGAGTAGACTCAGAGTAGACCAGAGGGCTTATCCTGGGGCAAGGAAATAAATGTTCCCTTGGCTGGGAGTCCATTGCTGCTCAAAACTCACCTGTAAGATGCAGTGCGTGTGTCCTATTGGCTGCATCAACACATGGGGAGTTAGGGAGGATCAATTCCTTCCTAACTCCCATCAATTTCAACCCCATGGATAGTAATGGAGGGAGAAAATATTGAGTAGGGTACCATTATTCAGATCCATCAAAGTATCACAAGAGTAAGCAAGAAAGAGTTAAATATAAGCAATACTAGTTTATCTAAATAGGCTCCAAGAGCCAAGCATTGCACAACTTGTGCTCCGGTGTGCAGAACCCAAGGCACTCACTTTCTACCTTCCTCTTCCTGCTGGAGATTAGACTTTCAGCAGGCTTTGTAGCTGAAGTGCTAGTGACAATTCATGAGACATAATTCATAGACTTTTCTAAGTCTCGATATCATTCATATTGCAGTACAATGGTTACTTTTTACCAGCATGCCCTGTCCTTGATATTTGCCATTCATGAGATCAATACCAATCCCAGCCTTTTGCCCAATATCACCTTGGGCTTCCACCTCTATGACAACCTGTTTAATTCAGCGACTGCCTATGAGAGGATCCTGGACCTCCTGTTCACACAGCGAAAGAATCACCTTAATTACAAATGTGATCGGCAGGAAGTGTTGTCTGTTGTTGGGGGATTCACTAAAGAAACGTCCGTCCAAATGGCCAACATTTTTAACGCCTACAAGAACCCACAGGTATGTATGTATTGAGTGTGATGGGATACTCTCCTTGCATAGTTGCTGTTGAGTTATAGTGTGATACAATGCCCTCTCATTATAGAGCAAAACAAGTGGCTCTGTTGTTAAGATGTGGCTATTTTAAGCATTACAGTGGTATTCCTCATGAAGCTATCAATTTACCTCACCATTGTGACACTTGGCGGGAGAGATTCCACGACAAGTCAATCTCACATATAAGTCAAGGGCAGGTTCTGAGAAAAAAAAAAAAAAAAACCCATGAAATTTTCTATGAACCTCAGATATATCGGGGTTAAAGTTAGGGGGGTATCTGACTCTAGTTTTGTCTGATTTTACCCAAGGCCAGATCCTGAAAAATAACCTACTACTAATTGTTATCTAAGTCTCTAATTTATTAAAAATATTGTAAAAGATCATAAGATACATTTTTTTTCTTTAACTTTTAAAATTCTGGTCTTCACAAACTTTTTGTATCAGTGCACTGTAAACAACACACCAGTACAACAGTGGTTCCCAACCTGGGATGTATGTACCCCCAGGGGCACTCACAGGACCTTTAGGGTACTTGAAAAATAATTTTAAAATGGCAGAAAAAGGCAGGTAGTGCTCCAGAATGCCTTGCAGGGCCAGCAGGAAGGGAGGTCAGTTGGCTGTGAAAGCCCTACCAACAGCTAGTTTTTGGTCATCAATTCATGTATGAATCAATGATTGAAAACCAACACAGTGAAAAAGCTGCAATGTAATATGGAAAGTGATCAATCACCCAGAATTTCTCAGGACACTTCTGGTGCTAAACAGTGCAAAGGCAGAGCCTTCAGTTCTTCTAACAGATGAAAAGAGAAAATACTGTTATGAATACATGAAGTCTGGGTTTTCATATAGAGGAGATGAGGGCTTATATTATTAATATTGATTACAGACATTTAGCTAATGTGAGGGGTACAATTCATGGAAAAAGACTGCCAAGGGGTATGCAAGTGAAAAAAGGTTGGAAACCCCAGCAAGAGAACCATTAATCCAATCCTTTTTTAAGGTGCCTGGTGTGTTAAGCCAGAGGCTCTGCATATAACATACAACTTATAACACATAACTGGGAGTGTGCAATTCAATTCACAGCAGTGGAACAAGCAACAAGGAATGACTGTGAGCATATGTAGCTGCTTGTAGTTGCAACCCTATTTACTCAGAAGTAGACCCATTGCTTTCCATGGGTTTTGTTCTTAAGTAATGGTGCACTGAATTGTAGCCTGGGACTTTGTTTCAGATGGAAACAAGGATTATATCCTGATGTTTAATAAAACAGACCTCTGCCAAGTATTTGCAACATGGAATGAGCAATCCTATGCACGTCTACTCTGAAGTAAGTCCCATAGTGGTCAATGGAGCTTACTCTGTAGCCTGCCTGCAACAATAACCCCCCAAAAAGAATCAGTGAGATTTCCAGCCCTCCCCAGTGCCCAGTTTAAAGTTCTTCTAATTCAAGCATATCAATACAAAGACCCACCTGGCTTTACAAGTGCAAAATAGAAAATATTCCCCTTACCAGTTCAAGTCTCTTTTTTTGTCCTTTTTAGTGCGGGGGGGGGGGGGGCAAAGCTGCTTAAGTTCCATGGGATCTGGACCATTCTGTTGTCCTCACATTTCCCTTTGCCTGGCCTGACAACCAGCCAAGGCTAGTCTGGCTGGGAGGGAGGGACCTCCTTCTCCCTTTTGTGTTTTTGGGGGCTACATTCATTGGATCAGGAGCATTCTGACACATCCTTGGAGTCCTCTCAGCCTGCCCTGAGTCCTCTCAGTCCTTGCCTGGACTAAGGTAAGTTTGCCTACTTGCGAGTAAACGCGACCATGTGGCATTGTTTCAGGCTCAATAGACGCAGCTGGGAGGGATGGAGGAAAATCCTTCTCTTTTTTGGGGGGCCGCATTCATAGGATCGGGACCATTCTGGTGTCGTTGGAGTCCTCTTAGCCTGCCCTTTCCGATGGACTATGGCAAGTACACCTACTCGTGAGTAAACGCATGATATGGCTCACTTTCCCTTTCCTTAGGGCTCCATGCATTTTTTTCTTTCTGGTTTTTTGGCCATAACTTTTGAAGGAAAGGAGCTATTTCAGTTCTGTTTTTGGCATTGCACTCCACTGGACATTCCACATCCGACGGTGTATGGCACGATGGGGTAGCTCCTAATCCCATGAAGTTAGCGCATCCTCCCCCAGGGCATGTCACCCGGTGCGGCCTGCACCCCTTGCACCTCCCTAGTGATGCAAGTGCTTCCATGGGAATAGGTAAGCCAACTGGCCTGCCCTGAATCGAACGTGGGGTTGCAGTTGGTTGCGGCTCAATCCAGGATAAGGGGAATTCATTCCCCTTACACCAGGTAATGCTGCAGCAGCCCCTAAAGAGGTAGTGTACAACTGAGCAGCCTAGAGCTGCTCTGAGCTGCACAGGACTGAGGTTACGATCCATCACAAGTGCGGATCCTGATCATTTTCTCTGTCCTTGGCCTGTCCATGGGCCCGCTTGCTGCCTATCCTTCCCCTGCCCTCTCCAAGCCCCCAAGCCAACTTTGGCTGGCACAGACTTGTGTCGGCCTTAGGAGGCTGGTGCATGTTCACATGCTGGCCTCTTTCCCTGAACGGTGGCACAGAAGTGCTTTACAGCGCTTTCACAATACCTCTGGCTGGCATAAGGGACTTACACTGGCCCAGTCAAGGGTTGGGTTGTGCCCTCATTGTGATGGCAACTGGCCTAAATGCCTGTCAAAGGAGATTGGACAGCATTATTAAGAAAAGTCCATTACAAGTTATGGCATTTGATTGCCCACTCCGCTGAATATCAATTCAGGTCATATGGTCAACGTGGGACATTTTTAATTTGGTATGGTTGTCTCCAAGGGGTCTTCAGGCTGCTTGTCTCTTGCCCCAGTTGCATTCATTCTGGATGGTAACGGCTACTGCTACATCCTGTATGAACATGAGGAACAATCATATTCAGCAGATCAGTCAGTGGAGGTCATCAGTAGTTTTCAGTACATCCATCTTTGCTCTGTCTGTTATATCTGTCACAGCAGATGAAAGGATATGTTTTTGGAATCCTTGGAAGGTCTGAGCTCATAGGTTGCCACTGGAGGGATGTCAAGAAGGAATGCTGGAGAGCTGTAGTGATTTCCATTTAATGAGGAGCTAGAGGAGTAAGAGTCCAATCTTGGGCTTGGTGCATTGGCTTACCAGTGGTGCGCATTATTGCAATTGTGCTGTAAGGGCGAGTGTCTGATCTCCGCCACTCAGTGGTTGCACAGACCGCCAAGCAGCAGAGATCTAAGTGGAGGTGTGGGGGGAAGTGGGGAGGAGGTGTTTTGGGAGGGGTTGTTGGTGAATCGAGTAGCCCCCATTGTGGGGTTACTGTGTTTATCTGGGGGAAGGGGACTGTAGCAGAGATGAATTGACACCCAAAGAAGACACAGTGCCAAAATGTTGAGTTGAATCCAGGGAGCTACTGAGCTAGCCCCCCTGTTCAGCCTTTTATTATATCTCATTAACAATACAAAGCAATGCCTATGTTACTCTTTCCCAGGCAAGCTGTATTCCTTGCTTCTCACCTTATCTACAACTTATGACTCATCCCTGTGTCTTTCCCTTGCCTTTGGCCTTAAGTTTCCAGCCTCTCATGAGAAATGAAACTTAAGAGCAGGGATTTTGCCTACGCTCAAAAGTTGCCATGGGAAGCGGAAAGCTTTGAAGCCAGTGCTCTGCTGTTGCCACATTCACTAGTTAGTTAGTTAGTTAACCTTTATTGGCATTATAAATATTACAGCAAACAACTGACAACAAAGTGGAACAATACAACCGTTATCCACTAGACTAGTTCAGGAAAACTAAATAGAGAAAAAAGAAATAGGATCTAGAAAGAAAAGGAGCCAGAAGGGACAACCTTATCCTTTCAATAAAACAGGTGTTAGATGGAAAAAGGTGACTACAAAAATTTTAAAGAAGATTTTATAGAACTAAAGTCCAGCGTTTTTTGTAATGTATAGGCCAGGAAACTAGCCACTGAATACGTCAAGGGAGCAATAGAGTCTTCCAACAACTGGGGAAGGGGTGATACCTGAGGGGGAAAATTAGAAATCCAGGATTCTAGATAAATCCTACGATGAGAATCATGAGAGGGACAAAAAAGCAAAATGTGTAAAAGAGTATCCGGGGTCTCCCCACAGAATAAACATAATCGTTTCTCGCGAGGAACTCGCATGAAACGACCATAATGAACAGCTGAGGGAAATATGTTGAGTCTAGCGAGCATGAAGGCTCTCTTCAGTCTAGGATTAGTGAGGTGAAAAAAATAGTTTGAAGTGGCAACAACATGTTGCGGAAAAAGACCTAGGGAAAGGGGGGAACAGGTCAAATTAAGAGAATTTTTTAAAGTATTGAATTCAGCTAGAAAAAGGTGGTCTTTGATAATTTTATAAGCTTGAGATAAGTTTAGATCAGCAAGTAATTCTACTGATAGGTTAATAGAGTGGAGTTTAGTTTCCACTATTTTAAACCAAATAAAGATATACGTGTCACTCATTAATTCTGTAATTAAAGAGTCAGGGGAAGGAGATAAATGAATCCTTAACCAAAACTTAAAGGTAAAAAGCCAGGCATAAGTGGAGGGAAGGTGTAAACCAAGTTCTAACAGAATAGTGGACAACCGTATAAGATTAGGAATACCTAATATCTTTCTAAAAAAGGAAGAAGCAATATGATCCAAATCCTTAGAAACTGCCTGTATCCATATCGGGATACCATATAATAAATGAGAAATAATTTTTGCTTTAAAAATTTGAATCGCTGCTGGGATGTATTGATTTCCTGCATTAAAATAAAAATTTGTTATAGCCAAAAGGTGGGTAGTTGTTGAAGAAATAACTGACTTTTTATGTTGAATCCATGATAAATTATAATGAAAATGTAAACCTAGATATTTAAAAGATTTAACTTGAATGTAAGATTGGGAGTTGATTGACCATATAGAAGGAGTCCAGGAGCGGGAAAAAACCATAATTTTAGTTTTGTTGACATTAATTACAAGATCATTTGAATGACAATAAACTTGAAATTTGGAAATGAGCTCACGAAGACCGGATTTTGTGAGTGAGAGAAGTACTGTATCATCGGCATAAAGAAGAATCGGAATTGGCTTTTTATTTATTACAGGAAAGGAATGAGAGGTGGTGGTTAAGCTGGCAGGAAGATCGGCTATGAATAAATTAAAAAGAAGAGGGGCAAGGATGCAACCTTGCCTCACTCCTTTATTGATAGGAAAACTAGAAGAGAGAATATTGGTAAAAGGAAGACGGATTTGACATTTATTATGGGAATGAAGTTGCTGTAACAAAAACAGAAGCCTCTGGTCAATGCCCCAGTTGGATAACTTTTTCCATAAAAGTGCTCTATTTATCGAGTCAAAAGCACCTTGTAGGTCGATAAAGGCTACATATAGATTTGATTTATGATGTATGGAATATTTCTGGGCTAAAAAAGAAAGTGCAAAGGCATGATCCAGAGTAGAAACACCCTGGCGAAAACCTGATTGTTCAACTCCTGGAAGGTTTTTCAAATGGGCCCAGGATGACAGCTTTTGAAGAAGGAATTTGGCATAAAGCTTCTCTATACAAGATATAAGACTTATAGGACGATAATTTGACGGAGAAGCGGGGTCACCTTTCTTAAAAATTGGAAGAAGAAATGAACAGCGCCAGATATCTGGGAATAGACCTGTAGAATTAATCGTGGTAAAAAAAGAAGCCAAGGGAGCAGCCCACCAACCAGGATTAGTAAGAAGAATTTCATTGATGATAAAATCTGGGCCGGGGGCTTTGGCTGATTTTAAGGAAGTTATGAGTTTATAAATTTCCAGTGGGGAAACCGATGGCCATTCAGGGACTTTTTGGAGATCAATATCAGAAATAGGGAGGGAAGAAGAATAGAAAATTTTGGAAAAATAATCTATCCACGTGGTTTCTGGAATATCAGAGTAGATGACAGGGGTTGGATGATTTGCCCTAGTAACTGCATCCCAAAAAGTTTTATGGTTTTTGGAAATAATGGCTTGATGGAGAATGGACCACTTCCCAAGGGCAAAAAGATGTTGTTTTTCCTGGAAATACTTTCGGCAGGCAGTCCGTAGTTGAAAATAATATTGGAAATTGTAAAAAGATGGATTATTCCGAAAAAAAAGAAAAAGGGTACGCACCTGCTTTTTTAATTTCCAACACTCCTCGTCAAACCATGTGTTTTTTGTAAAACGGGGAGGATTACTAGGGCTAGCCATCCTCAAGTGATCTACCAAAGAAGAGATTATAACTTGGAAAGCTTCAATCACATCAGTAGTGGCCCGAGAGGCAAATAATAAACGCAATTGGGAGTTAGTTTCAGGTGCCTGAGTCCACTGGGACAGGGCTTGCTCCACAACTGGTGACCATCTATAGGGACGGCTTGGATTGGGGAAAGAAAGAGAAGAGACAGGGGAATCAAAGGGAATATTAAGAGTAAGTGCAACTGGCAAGTGATCACTCTCAGAGCGGGTGCAGACACAGAAATCTGATAAAAGGGGCAGAAGAGCAGGAGAAACTAGGACATAATCTATTACACTAGCACCTCTTGGAGAGAGGTGGGTAAAATCGCCTGGAATGTCACGTCCTTTTGAGCCATTTAGAATAAAGACGTTAAATGAAATACATAAACTTATAAGATGTGGGGCAAAACTATTTATTACAGAATCTTTGGAAGACCTTGAGGTTTGAAACCAAGGGGGGATAAGGTCATCAGAGTACCAGTTCATCTGCTGGGCAAGTGTAGAATTTGAAGGGCCAATTCTAGAATTAAAATCTCCAGAAATAATCATAAAAGCATCAGAATATAAGTTAGAAGCACGGGATATAGTGTTATCAAGATCTAACCAAATATCGGATGGGGCAAGTTTAGCTGGGGGTATATATACATTAAAAAGAAGAATTTGAATATCTTTAAACTGAATTAATATAGTTTGAAAATAAGAAGAGTTCGAATCTGAGAAACTAAACAAGAAAGGCCAGATTTAACAAAACAACAAAGTCCCACACAAGGTCTCCCTAGGGCATTCTTCCTAAATGCTGGGGGCCACATTCACTAAAACTCAATGTTACAAAACATATTTACTACAGGGGACAAAAGTCCCCTTCTCCCGAGGTGCCTCCGCTGGCTACCTGGGGTGCACAGGATGTGGTGGCAGCCATTTTCAGCGCCGCCGCAGCCCTGCAACCTGGTCAGCTCAGGATTGGGCTGTAATGATGGAGCATGGTGGTGGTAGCTACATTGTATGGTGGAGAGTTATGAAAATTGGTGTTGCCTTGGCTTGCTCTTATAATTTTGTGACTGCTGGAGGGTGCTTATATTTTGGTCTTATTTGCAAGAACTCCATCATTTTTGGGGCCAGCAAGAGAGCAAGATCCAGTGGCATCAGCACCCAGCTTAGATCCGGAAATGTGTTTAAGCCAAATCTGGACCCAGAAGCGCAAATGAGATGGTTCGTGTACTGATTTGTATTTGCATTGATTTGTATTGATATGCCAGCTTGGCAGAACAGGCACACACACACACAAACATGGTTCTCTCAATGTCAACAAGTGTTTTTATTATAAGAACAGAGAAAGAGAACAGAAAGGTAGTACCAAAGCATAGGGGACTAACAGCCTGGTGACATGCATGGCTGAGAGCCAGAGATTAATGTTTCCAGTGGCTTCTGAGAACCAAGAGTCTGAGTGAGGGTAAGAAGGAAGGGAAGTGGGGCTGAAGGTTCTGCCCCGGTGTCAGGCTGGTAGAGGAGGACGGAATGTGCCTCCTTTTCAGCAGCAGAGCAGAGCGGCAAAGCAGTGGGGCAGCACAGGAGGCAGCCAGTCCCAAATAAAGCCACAGACACAGGCTTCATGAGTATAGAAGCATGTATTGCCAAAAGGAGGAGGCAGAAGTCAGTCAAATGGTCCAGAAGTCAGGGATACAGCAAGGCACAGTCACGATAAGCTGTCCGAGTCACAGAACAAACCAGCAGCACTTCACCTAGAACATCCACCACAGCAACCCACACTTGGTGTCTGTTCTCGCCCCCTTATATACTGGGGACAGCCAGTCAGAGTAGGGCGACCTCATAGTCTTGTGACTAATTCTGATTGGCTGCCAAGTGATGCATTGCACCACTCCTCCATTGCCTACGTGATTCAGCATAAATCTCCCCAAGTCACATGGCTCCCACCTAACACAGGTGCATCTACTTATTAATCAGTGCTGCAGTTACATTTGCTTACATTACACTGGGCCTGGACTTCAAGGCCCCTCCTGCCACATCCTGGCTCACAAAAATTTCATGCCCTGAGAGATGCCAAAGCCTGACACATGGGAGTCGGCCTCTCAGAGTAAGAGCCTGCTGCCTAACACCTTCTACTGGCCTGCAGAAAGTGAAAGCCTGAGCACAGGTTGCTCTGCCCATTTATACACTGCTGATGTTAGTGTGTATGTGTGTGTGGCTTTAGGACTTAATGCCCATACATGGTGATGACTTGTAGGTGGGCCAGTAATTCTAACTATCATTAACTTCCACTTGGAAAAGGGAAATTTTTACTTTAGAGGGAAGAGATTTAACTTTTTAAAAACCGTCTTTACCCCTTTACACAAGTTTACTCATAATAGTGATTGTGGGCCCAATCGTGAGCTGGACCAGCACTTTGTTGACCTCCAGCGCCAGCACTGGGTGTCACTGGGTGTAAGGCATGTCTGCAACACTCTGTGCCAAGTCAGCGCCAGTGCCGTCCCAATGCCAGTTCCTACACCGTTTCTGAACTTTCCATCGAATTTCTTCAAATTTCATGGCTGATGGAAAGTTGAGAAATCGTGAACCACTTGAATCACTTTGTTGACTCGCTCAACAAAATTGTCTGTCACCTCACCACAGTTGCAGGGGAGTGCCAAGGATGTTGTAGGGAACATACATGATGATTCTGTATGAAACAGTGACTAAGAAACTAGGCTATTACAAGTTTTGTGCAAAGTGAGTGCTCAAAAACCTCATGGACAATCCCCAAAAGCAGTGAATGGGGTCTGCATTGATGTTCTTTGACAAGGACATACAAACACTTGTGCCACACTATGACAAGTGTCTCAGTTTGAGTGGTTATTCTATCGAGAAGTAATGTTTATAGTTAGTAACTTCTTTGCATAATAGAATTGTTTTCCTTCATTCTTCTTTTTTTTTTTTTAACAGCCTATGAGAGGTTACTTTCCAAAAAAGCCTAATATCTGAGTTGCACAACCTGATCTTATATGACTTTAGGAAGATATTTATCTGTTCTTTTTCAGAAAGGCATTTGTCTACTTGGTAATTATTAAAATAACTATTATTTTTACACCTCTTCAAAAAAAAATCCAGAGGGACAACACTGGCAGTTAAATCCTCAGCCCTAGTCTGTGCTGACTGCAACGTGTCACTTGAAAATGGTGTAGGGCTCCATCTGTTAATGTGACTGTTGTATCACTGTAACTGTTGGTCTGGTAACAGAGGCAGATGTAAAGCTGTGGCATGGCCAAGCATGAATTTCTATTTAGGCTCTTCTTGCTGCTGCTTTTTCAGATGATGTTCCTTCCTATTGTGTGCCAGAACCAAAAAAGAGCATGTCATATTAGAAGCATCCAAGACAATGTATATAAACCAGGACAAGTCATTATTGGTGGGATTTTCTCTCTAGTATTGCCTCTGGTACACTTGTTCAATTTTAGAGAGGTTCCTGGTCAGTATCATTGGACTTCCGGGTAAGTTCTTTTTTTTCTTTTTTTTTAATCTCATTTTTCTGAGGAGATTAATGGGTCCAACAGCTGCATGAGCAAGTCTGAGAGGTGCAATTTATCAAAGATTGACAAGCAAATGATTTGGACAGACGGATCAGTTCATCTCCTACTTATAATGAATTTATTGGCATCACAGAGTGTTCCACAAGTTAAGGATTTTGCAACACTCAAAATGAGCTTAATCTAAGTTCGTCTAAGGAAGACACAGACCATAAACTTTTATAGCAATCAGTAGTCAGCTTCATGATAAACTTGATTGTATTTTATTGGAGACTGGTACATAGATGGATGTGTCTGTGCCACTTTTTCTATTCAGTCCATTCTGTTCTGTTCTGTTGTTACTCTTTACCCTTGTACTAACTTTAGGTGCTTGTGCTATGCATGTATTTCTTCTAACAGGAAGGTGAATTTGCATTTTCTTTAATCTGCGCAACATTGCAAATATGCAACTGGGACCAAATGTGTACACCTGTGGGCTGGGCAAAAAATGGGTTAAAAAAATTCCTCTCTCACAGACAATATCATTCATATGTACTTGGCGAGATTACAAAGGAGCAAAAAGCCAATCATAGCTTGCTATTGACAGCAAGGCTTTTACACTAATTTGGTGACTGCAGAATCATCAGGAAGACACTAAAAACAAAAGATGGGCAAGACATTAGTTGGGATGAAGGACGCAACAAGGTTTAAGACAACCTAGAATGGATTATTATCCCTCCACATATAAATTTTAGCAGTCAAAAAATGAGATACAGGCAAGACCTAACTAGTGTTAAACACTTTGAATCCCGTACCTTAGGAAGAAGGAAATATTGAGTAAAGTATGATGAAGCAAATATCGCAAGAGTGAGCAGTAAAGCATTAAAAGGATAAAATACTATTTTATCCCAGTTTGCTCCAACAGCCTATTGAACAACTTTCCTTCCACATACAAAACCCAAAGCACTTTCTACCTTGCTCTTACTGGTGGGAATTAGGCTTTTAGCAAGCTTTGTAGATGTGGTGCTAGTGATAAATCATGAGACATGGTTCATAGAAATTTCTCAGAACTATTTCTATTGCAGAACAACAGTAGCGTATTACCAACATGCCCTGTCCTTGATATTTGCCATCCATGAGATCAATAGCAGTCCCACACTCTTGCTCAATATTACCTTGGGATTCCACATCTATGACAACATGTATAATTCAGAGACCACTTCTGGGAGCATTCTGGACCTCCTTTTCACACAGCAAAAGAATCGCTTCAATTACAAATGTGATAGGAAGAATGTGTTGTCTGTTGTAGGGGGATTAGCTAAAGAAACATCTATCCAAATAGCCAACGTTTTCAGTGTCTACAAGATTGCACAGGTATGTGTGTGTGCATTGAGTGTAGTGGGGTACTCTCTGGATAGCTATATCATGATGAAATGCCAATTTGTTATGCAGCAAAATGAGAGGATTTATTGTTAGGTTGTGACTCTTACAAGCATGGCAATGGAATTCCTTATTTAACTCTAGGACTTATCCTTACCATATGACATTTGGTAAGATGCATTTCCAGAAATGTGTGAATATTGAAATTCTAAATTTCACAATAGTCTGCTGAAAAGTGGCCCTATTCCAGCAGTTTACATCTCTTGATTGAAACAGGAAGAGTAAAAAATGTGATCTGAAGTTGTCAATTTGGAAGTCAAAACCATCCCCCAAATTCTATTATGTTCCTGTAGTCTTCCTTTCATTAGCTGGATGGAAACAAACAAAAAAAGTGTAGTTTTAAATGTAGGAGACTAAGGGCCCCATCCTATCCAACATTCCAGCTCCAGTGCAGCCAAAATGCATCCCCATGGTAAGAGAATGCATGTTTCCATACCTTGAGGGGGCTCAAGTGACTGTCCCTGCACCGCAGGATGCAGCACACACCCCACTGGCAGAACTGCACCAGCGCTGGAAAACTGGATAGGATTGGGCCCTCAGGGCGCAATCCGTTTTCCAGCGCTGATGCAGTTGTGCCAGTGGGGCATATGCTGCATCCTGCAGTTGGGGAGCGCTCATGGAGGTTTCTTCAAGGTAAGGGAATGTTTGTTCCCTTATCCTGGAGTTGCATTGCCGTTATGCTGGAAAGTGCTGGAAAGTGGAAAGTGCTAGAAAGTGGGTTAGGATTGCGGCCTTAGGGCAAATGTCATCAGTTTAGCAATCTGTTGGGTTTTGTGTGCTTTGTTTTGTGTAGCTTCCCTGCTCTCTCTGTGGCATGTTACTAGTTACTGCATCTACTTTTGTCAAGCTGTCTTTTGTGTCCAACCAGCCTCATGCAGGCATGTTCCATAAGGCTATTTGTTGCACTTTTCTGCTTTTCCCCTTTTATTTAATCCTTTTTTTGATAATAAATTAGTTATCCTTTTTCTTTTGATAATAAACTAATAAATTAGTTTATTAAGTTATTAAGAAATTAATAATTATTAAATAATAAATTAATAATAAATTAGTTTTTACTCTTTGCTTGCCTGGTCCATGTTAATAAACAATTCTGTGGGTTACCATGTTGGATCGCATGCGATCTTCTTCGCTGTGTAAGCTGCCCCTCACCCTGGCTCTTGGAGCCTGTCTGGGGGTGAAAGCAACACAGAGAAGATGCCTCTGTGTTGCCGTCACTCCTCGGAATGGACCTGAGAGTGAGGAAGAGGGGCAGCTTACATGACAAGTTTCAGAGCCATGCAGCACTTATTGCTCTGCCCCCCCCCCTCTGGCTCCGCTACTGGTGGGCACTACAACAATTTGACTTAAATAATAATATTTGGGTTTCTGGGAGGCAATTCCCCCCCCCCCCAAATGGGACTCCACTGCTTGACATCCTTAATTTGGGATGGTGGTAGAATTTAGATCTACTCCCCCCCCCCAGTCAGATGGTGACCCAGGAAACAGAGAAAATGAAGAGCAGAAAGGGTGTGTGTGGTTTAACCACTAGTTTTGCTTCCCGTGGCAGTGCTCTTGCCAGGGTCTCCTTCCCTGAAACAGCTACTCCAATTTGGGTAGCTAATCTGAGGTAAATAAGACACAGTTCCTAGTTGGTCATTCTTTAGGCTGCCAAAATCTTCCCAAAGCAATTCCGTCCATTTTGTTAAATGAGTGCTTTGCACCCCTGTATGTGTTATCCATATAAAATAGTACCTGAAACAGCCAGTTCACAATTGGGACTATGTGGTGTAGGAAGTAGGGGAAGGGTTTATACTGAAGCTGGTATTTAGTGGGAGAGGGACAATAGTGATACCCCCTCCAGAGAAATGACAAAAGATTTTGTTGCTGCATCTTTACTCCCACTTCCCTCTTTCCTATATGCAGGGCCATAGAGTTGTGCCATTGGTTACTGCATTTGATCCTCACATACAGAATACATTTCCCCCATGTGCACAGGATGTATGTTTACTAGAAAGCACATCCAGTAATGGCCTATTCACTTAAGTGGTTACTTTCTGGAGAGCGCTGAAGTCATGATGAAACAATTGGAAGGAATTGGATGATCTCATGTTTTAATGGATTGGACTTTAATTCTGCCCTTTGCAATGACTTGGTTCTGTTCTATAGTTAGCTTTGGTGAATAATTGTTTCATGGTTTGGTTAGGATTTTTTAATTATGTATTAAAAATTATATTTTTATTATTTTTATAATAATTTGTATATATTATATATTATTGTATATATATATGTATGTATATTATATATATATATATATATATATATATATATATATATATATATATATATATATATATATATATAACATCAATTATATTATAATTTGATGTCCTCAGTTGCCTTGAGCATGACCTGATCAAAGGTGAGATAGAAACGTTCTCATCAATAATCAATGCCTATGGTATAGCAACAGAAATGAAAATTGAGGAATTGGCATTACTGGATCATTTGAGTAAACATATCACAGTGGAAATGCATTATTTCTTCAAATTATAATAAGTTATGTTGTTTCCATTCTATAGTTTGCTTATGGTACAGCTGAAAGGACGTTAAGTAGTAGAATTCACTTCCCTTCATTGTACTGGACTGCACCAAGGGAAACTATGCATCACGCTGGGATTGTCCAGCTACTTCTGCATTTCAGATGGATGTGGGTTGGCCTCGTGGTTTCGGATGACGAGGATGGAGAAAGCTTTGTGCTGAGCCTGACACCACAGCTTGCCCAGAACAATATTTGCATTGCATGGTTGCAAAGGGATTCAGAAAAAAAATATGAGCTTGTTAAAAAAATAGAAGGGTTAAAATTAACAATTTTAACAACTGAAGTCAAAGTGATTATTGTTGGTGGAAATACAAAGTTGTTCCAGTTTTTATTGATCTTGGAAAGGATTGAATTTAATATAAGGACTTATATAAGGAAGGTTTGGATCATGCCTCCTCAGTGGTATATCTCTTCATCTTCTGGGCAATTGTTGGGTACCAACATTTTGCATGGAGCGTTATCTTTCTTATTCCATGCAAGTTCAGTGCCAGCATTTGAAGACTTTCTGCTGACCTTAAAGCCTGATGAGACACTGAGGAACTTTCTCTGTTTGTTATGGCAATTTGAATTCATACACTGTCAAAGATGTGAAGGAGAAAAGAAACTGAGGAAAGCGCCTCTGTCTTTCTTTGAGATGAGTATGTCTGGTGAGAGCTACGGTATCTACAATGCTGTCTCTGCTGTGGCACATGCTCTACAAGCCACATACTTGACTAGACAGAGGAACCTGCAACACAGAAGCAAATTTGAGTCTTTCGGTGTTCATCCATGGCAGGTAATCTCACTAACAGATTGAACAACAGTTGGTGTTGTGTGGTGGCTAAGAAAGTGAGTAGTGATTCAGGATTAAATGAATCTCACATCTGAGGCTAACATCAACAGAGGAGTACCTCTGTTCAACCTGTCCAAAGCTGATGAATTTCACACAGAGGAGACTCGCATGCAAGGAAGAGAGGGGAAAGAAGGTAATTAAGGCAATTTACATCCTTCAGGTAATTAACAGCCAAGTCTTACTGAAATCCCCCCACTGATGCAGCCACACCTACAACGCATGCACTGCATCTCTGGGAGGGGCAGTTGAAAGGTCTCCCCGAGGTGAGTGAATAGCATGATCTACTGCTAGCCCTGAATCTGCCTGCTTCCTGTCACATCTCCTCACTCTGTAGGCACTACAGACATTTTGATAGGACCTCCAAAGGTTCAGTATTTTCCTGGGAATAGGGTGTTGCACAGATGGCCGCCCTCTGTCTGATCTGCTCACCTGGGCTGGTGGCAGCAGATACATTCTACAAAGGCTTTTCTCCATTCAGCTGCATATCAAACCAGGGGAGAGAGGGGAGCAGTAAGGGAGTCAGTGCACTTACCAGTAGCACTACTGCCTTGGATCAGCCCACAGAGTTAAGTCCCTTCCCTTTACTTTGTCAGATTGATTCACTGCAATGATCTTATAAACTTTTTATAACATTGCTTCAAACATTGGTTCACACAGACTGAAAATGACAGAATATTGGAGAGCTGACTGGACTCTTACTGCAACATTTTCTTATGTACTTCTGCTGCTGTGTTAAAGGAGCCTATGATATGAGAATGATAGACTTTGTGCTTAAAGATCATTAGCCCAAGGCTAACAGGAGGTTTGTATAAGAAGTAGGAATATCCATTTGTACTTCCACTTATGGGGTTCCTGGTTTCCATAGCTTTCTGTGTTTATGTGTCATTTCATGCTATTCTGAAGGGTTCCTTAGACTTCTGAACCACAATGGAGCACATGGTGCTGAAGTGGGAAGAAAGAATTGGAAGGTCTCAACTTCTGGGAGTTTTCCTGGATTCCAGTTCAGAAGCTTACTGGTTTTCTATCCCACTCTAGCTCCACTCTTTCTTGAAAAACATCCATTTCAACAACGGTGCTGGGCATGAAGTCTTGTTCAGAAATGGGGAATTCTTGTCTGGCTATGATATCATCAACTGGGTCACGTTCAGCAATCAAACTTTCCTTAAAGTCCTGGTTGGGATGATCTCACCAAGCCAAGAATTCACCATCAACGATGATGCCATCGTGTGGAACAGCAGACTGAAGCAGGTATGAACATACTGCACCTCTAAATTACAAATGTGTGTGACAAGTTATTAGAATTCCCTCTTTTATCTATCCAGTGTGTCCTCTCATAATTAACAACAGCTAAAAAGAAATGATTTTTTTCCCATGGTAAAAATGATGACGCAAACATAGGCATATTTCTTAGGGCAGCTGGAAAGGGGAATATGGGGGTAAATGTATACACTTCCTTACTCAGAAGGGCCAGCATATGTCCTGTGACAACATGATAGCGCAATTGTTGGTGCCAAAATGTTCCAACGTCTTTTTTACGGGGTGTGTAATACATGTGTAACATGAATGCAAGGAGAAAAATCAATTGCCCCTGCAAGGATGAAGCACAGTGGCTCTTGACACAGATCTATGGAATGCCATGAAATGCAGATGGAAACAGAAGGCACTTCCCACTAACATACAGTGGTGAGATTACATATATGATCAGCAGTCGATACATTGTTATTGATGTGACATCAAAAAGACTGCAGTACAATGTACACAGCAATCAGTCACACAGCTAAGACCTAAATATCAGCAGTTTCTAGGTGGAAGAAAGAGAAAAAGGAAAGGAGAAAAAGGTGCATAATGGCCCAAGCAAAAGATTGGAGAAAGAAGGGAGCAGAACATAGGGAAATCAGTAGGGTTACTCTGGGGGAAATAGGGGTTGAAGAACCATGGGTTTTGCTGTAGCTCAGGGCTTTTCAAACTGGGGTGTCGCGATGCCCCAGCCTGTGGGCCCTGGCTTCTGCCCCCTTAAGTGGTGGGGGCAGCCCAGAGGCAGGGAAGAGGCAGCAGTGCAATCCCCAGGATCGCGCCACTCAGGGGGCTGCAGGGGCTTGGGTGCACTTACCCAAGCCTTCTGCAGCCTACCGGGGGCGCGGTGAGCCCGATGTGATCTTCAGCAGGGCTCCCCGCAGCAGTGAAAGTAAAAGTGGAGCGATTGCACCCTGCCTCTGCTAAAGTGGAAGTGGAGCACGATTGCTCCGCTTTCACTTTCACTGCTGTGGGGAGCCCTGCTGAAGATCACACCGGGCTCCCTGCATCCTTGGGAGGCTGCAGGAGGCTTGGGTAAGTGCACCCAAGGCCCTGCAGTCCCCTGTGCGGTGCAATCTTGGGGATTGCGCCGCTGCCTCCCCCCGGCTGCCTCCCCCCCGCTGCCTCCCCCCTGCCCCCGCAAGCACTTACAGTGGCTCAAACGCTCCATGAGAGTTTGAAAACCACTCCTCTAGTGGGAAGGGAGGGGGAAAGGAGAAATACAGGGCAAAAAGAAGAGCAAAACAGAAAAGAATCAAGAGTGAAAAAACAGAATAAGAAGTCCTAGACTCCCACACATACCACAATCACACCACAGTACATAGGATAGAAATACTTATCATGTTTTCAATATGACTGCACACAAGACAGAAGATAAGGGGGCCAATGACCAGGGGTGCAAAAGCACAGTGATTTCCTGGTCCAAGATGAGAACATCACAAAAGAGCTTGAAAAACAAGCCTAAGAAGACTGGGCAGGAGTCTGAACTGATTTCAGAAATGAAAATAAGGCAAGGGAGGTGAGATTGCTTGGGGAGGGGGGAGAGTTCAGCAGGCACTGCAGCTCTGGTTTGTGCTCAAGGGAAGGGGACTTGGAAGAAGGGAGAATGGTTGGAAAGAGAAAAGAAGTAGCCTCTTTCCTGTCTTGGAATCACACAGCAGAATCTCACAGCCTGATTCCTGCCTTGGAATCACACCAGCACAGCAGTCCTTGGGTAGAAGAGAGAATGGGGGTAGATGACACAGTACCAACAGGTCTTGGAGCAATTCATGAACCCAACAATAGTAGTGAAAATAGGCAAATGACAGCAACATGGGAAGGGGTTGTGACCCAGATTTTTGTGCCCAAATACCTGAAGGGAGGCTTTGAAGCTGTTGTGGGGTGAACTCATCATGAAGCTTCCTCTTGTATCTTGATGGCTCTAAACTGGTGACCCCTTGCTTGAGACACTTTCCTCTGTTGTTCTGGATCCTGTTGGGAGCATGGCAGAATTTTCCTTGATTGATTGGAAAACCTGTTCCTTAATTACTGTTGGACTCATGATTGATTTTTCAGTGAGTTTGGTGACGAAAGCTAAGGTTTGAAGGTACTACTTTTGTTCTCACTAACACTTTTGAATCAGAAGGTTCCCAGTGTTTGGCTTGATTACGGGTTGAAATCTGTTGACTCAACAAGCTGTAGTCAGTTATGGAATTTCCCAAATGGAAGGCAAAACTTTTAAGCCAACCTGCAAGAGCAGGCTGGTGCTTTGCACGGATTAACTGATGTTAGATCTTTTCCTTGAGAACTGGGGGACTGGATGCTTCTTCCCCTCGGCCCATTAAAACATTTTGAGACTGTTTTGGGTCATGCTTGCTTGTCATTCATCCAGCAAACATACACATACTTATAAAAATGTGTAAGACAATTCAAAGAACAGCGTGTCACAGCTGTGCAACACCTTCCCTTCTCATTTTGTGGCCTGCCAAGCCCTTTTGTACACATGTCTGTGGCACTGGGTGCTTGCAAAGATCCAGGCCAATAAAATGATCCAGAAATGGCATGGTGAGATGCCTTGGATCCAAAGGCCAAGAGAGAGGTCAGGCTTTTGAGAATCAAAGCAATCAGACACATTCTGCTCTATCAGGCTGGCTAGGATGAAGTCATTTCTTCTTGGGGAATTCCGCAGGTGATTTCTCTTTAGCATATACTTTTCTTCTTGCTGCATATTCAACCCTGTCAACAAAACCCACCTCCTAGGCACTTGGCACTCCTGATTTAGAAAAAGCAGATTAGCAAAACAAAAGCAGGATCCTCAACCCTGGCTGTCCTCACCAACTCTGTGGCCAAACTCAATCAAGGAGCCATGCTACTATAGCAAGTGGCCTCCTGAGCTAACTAACTGCCCTTCAGCCAGTTGTAAGAAGAATAGGAGAACACATTTAGGACTGGGGCTATGCTGTCAAGTTCACTCACACCATAATGAATGATGGCTTGTAGACAGAACCCCTCCAAATTTCTTCTAGGGTTCTATGGGAGAAAAGAGACATTAAAAACTGGGTCCTCAAACTGTCATATCTTTTGTCCATTGCTTATTTGTCTGCCTTGCTGCTAATGCATTTGTCTTTGACCTCCTTGTACTGTGTTAAGCCATCCCCATTCAAACTGTCATCCAAGGATTCCATCTATCATGCCAAGTTGGAATCCAGCATCAGCAATACCGGCTCATTTCTCCTTTCCAGAATTTCTCCTTTCCAGCCACTGATCTCTCTCTAAGTTCTGCCAAACCAGTGCTAATGAGGGCTGGCCAGTGATCCTTGTTGGCTCCCTCTTTATAGCCCTATTCATACAGTCTCTAACCAGGCAATGCAGTTAAAGTGCACTATCAGCATTGCATATCAAAAGGCATATTTTCCTCAGTGACCGTTTTTACCTCCTATAGCAAATATTGACCAGAGAGAGAGAGAGAGAGAGAGAGAGAGAGAGAACACTTATGCATAAGGGCAGGCTCCCCAAAGTAAGTGGGGAAGCTGTGAAAAAAGGATAGGATCCAGTGCACACCATTGCCTTGATGTCATCAAGCTGTCCTGTATCACTGTCACTGCCCCTGCTATGGACCTCTGAATATGGCTCACAATACCGACCACATCTCCCCATGTCTAGGTGCCTCCTCATTCCACATGTGTTGACAGCTGCCATGGTGGACACATCAGAAAGGTTCGGGAGGGGAAACCTGTTTGTTGCTATGATTGTATGCCATGCTCAGAAAACACAATTTCTAATCAGACAGGTAAGTGCAGCCATAGAGTCAGTGGGCTGCAACATTTCGAAAGCCCTGATATGGACTTTAGTTCTCAGAAGTCAGACATCAGTTATTGATAGTAATAACTACCAAATAACTACTAAGTTACTGCAAATGGAGGGAGGAATGTCAAGGCTGGTTTTAGGCCTTGAAAGTGTCAAGTAAGGCATTGGAATGGTGTTTAAAATGCAAGTGGTGAATGGGAAAAGTGGCTGGAGTAGGTTGGCCACTTTTTTTACTTGACTTGACTTGACTCTACCTTTCTGAAAAGGTAGAGAACAGTGGTCAATAATCAAAAGCCAAAGGGGGATAAAGAATACAGAGAGAAAGGTTGTTATACAAAGTCAAAACTGAATTGGTCTCTCCAGAATGCAAATGTTATACCCCAAAGCATGACTTACACTAAACCATAATATCACTCACCTGAAAGTCAAGACATGCATTCCTAAGACCCACTTGAATGTATAAAGTTATCCAAAGTGAGCTCATCAGAATTCCCTTGCCTAAATGATTTACCATTTATTAGCCCAAACAAATTTGTGTGATTTGCAGCCCAATCCTAACCTGTGCTGGCACAGAGGGGCCACGTGACCTACACTGTATCCAGCGCAGATTAGGAAGATCCTGGAGGTCTACTCAGGGTAAGGGGACATTTGTCCCCTTATGCTGGATAAAGCTCCAGCCTGCCCAATGGGGCTTCTTGGATCTGCACCAACCCCATGTAAGGCCAGCAGGCCTAGGAAGGGGGTTAGGATATGGCGGAGACCTCCTCTGCCAAGCCTGTCCCCCTCCTGGGCTTGTCCAGTACCGTTCCACCCTCACATGCCCTGTTGCACCTCTTTCCCCCCTTCATTCTACCCTCCTCCACCTGAGGTGAATCTGGTGGCGAGGGTATGCATTCGATAGTGCCCCCTCAGTTTTGAAGCTCCATCCCCTTTCTCTGTTGGATATGCAGCAGCTAAAGAGCTGGCACAGGTCTGAGAAGACAGATTGGTGAGTGGGAGTCTTACAGGGAGGGAAGGAGAAATACGTTCCTTTGCCTTTTCCAATCCACCACCCTGCTGGATGCAGGTTAGAGGATAGAATTGAGCCCTAAGTTTCTTAGAGAACAAGCTAGAGCTAGTCATGACCAACCTTTTTAGGATACAATAGCCAGGACCAACATCTTTATCTTCTTTTTTTGCAGACATGGATGATTGTTTTGAATGCCCAGAAGATCAGCATCCGAACAAGGAGAAAAATCAGTGCCTTCCTAAGGTTCCTCACTTTCTGTCCTATGAAGAGCCTTTGGGGATCGCCTTGGCTGCCTTGGCTCTGGTTCTGGCTCTAATCACCATGGCTGTGCTAGGAATTTTCATTCAGCATCGAAACACCCCCATCGTCAAAGCCAACAATGGGCTGCTCACCTATTCCCTTCTCCTATCCCTCTTCTTGTGTTTCCTCTGCTCCTTGCTCTTCATTGGCTGGCCTCGGGCAGTGACTTGCTCTCTGCGACAAACAGCTTTTGGTATCATCTTCTCAGTGGCTGTTTCTTCTGTGTTGGCCAAAACCGTCACTGTGGTCCTGGCTTTCATGGTCACCAAGCCAGGAAGCAGGATCAGGAAATGGTTGGGGAAAAGTATGGCAAACTCCGTTGTTCTTTCCTGTTCCCTGACTCAAGTAGGAATTTGTATTGTGTGGCTCTGCACTGCCCCACCATTCCCACATATGGACTTGCACTCTCTGACTGAAGAGATTGTGGTGGAATGTAACAAAGGTTCCGTCATCATGTTTTATTCTGTCCTGGGGTACATGGGATTGATGGCAGTGGTGACCCTCACTGTGGCCTTTTTTGCCAGAAAGTTGCCCAGCACCTTTAACGAAGCCAAGTTCATCGCTTTCAGCATGTTGGTGTTTTGCAGTGTGTGGTTGTCATTTGTTCCAACTTACCTGAGCACCAAGGGAAAGTACATGGTGGCTGTAGAGATCTTCTCCATCTTGGCCTCAAGTGCTAGTTTACTGAGTTGTATCTTTTTCCCCAAATGCTATATAATAATTCTGAGGCCTGAGCTGAATACCAAAGCCCAACTAGTACTGAGAAATAAGTAGGAGCATAGGCATTTGGCAAGTCTGTATTAAAAATATTCAGCAGTAGTGAGTGATGTGAATCTGGAAGTAACTATGTAAAAGCATATTCCAGATCCTGGCTCCCTCTCTCTATCCAAGCATTTACTTACATGAATCTAATCTCTGGAGAAACTGAACAAATTCCAAACTATGTGTTTATTTAAATTCCCCCCTCTGTCTTCCTGTAGTATCACAGTGGATGGAAATGGGGAATACTGCTTCGAAATGAGGAATACTGTTTGAATTGAAGATGCTCTGTTTTGGGATATCTGGGAACTTTGAAATGATTAAGGGCCCAGTCCTATCCAATGTTCCAACACCGGTACAGCCATGCCAATGGGGCATGCACTGCATTCTGTGGTGGGAGGCAGTCACAGAGGCCTCCTCAAGGTATGGGAACATTTGTTCCCTTATCTCGGGGCTGCATTGTGGCTGCACAGATGCTGGAAAGTTGGCTAGAACTGGGACCTAAGTTCCGTGCTGTAGGGCCAAGTTGAAATCAAATGTGAAATGATCTGAAGTTAGCCAGAGAGCCAGGGGTCCATTTGGTTAGAAGAATAAAATGGCCATTTCTGGTGCCAGGTGAAAAAGTTACCAGGTGCAGCAGCAGACCTCCCCAGCCCCGTGCCTGGGGCAAAGGTCCGTGATGGCACCCCCCATGGGCTGTCACCGCCCCCCCTGCTCAAAAAGCCACCCGCCTCACCTGAGGCTCATGGAGCCTCACACAACCTCCACCTTCATCAGAAAAACCTCTGTGAGGTTCCCTGACACTTTAAACTGTGCTTCCGGGGCACAGTTTCCGCCCCCATCGGGAGCCTCAGAGAGGCTTCCATGGGGTTCTAGTGGCTGGCGCCTGGGGCTTTTGCCCCAGGGACGTCTATGGTAGGTCTGCTGCTGACCCGGTGGGAACTGGAAAGGTGTGATTTCACAGATGACTGTTATTGGGGTTGTCCGATGAGGTAGGATTTACAAGAACAATCTCCAGGTGTTATTAATTTGGAGTTAATCCAGCACCTGCGCTACATGCCCTGGCAGCTGAGTGGTCAGTCATGACTCAGCAGAATTTTGAATTATTGGATTGGGCTGGACCCATGTGGAAGGAAAAGTGATCCTACGAAGTGCGGTTCTTGAGTCTGGGATGCAGTAGGACACTTCGTCCATCTAAACCAGCAATTTTCAATCTTTTTCAACTCACAGCACTGACTAGGCACTAAAATTGTCAAGGCATGCCATCAATCTTTTGACAATTGACTAGGCACACCATGTTGCTGGTGGGGGGCTCACATCCCCCATTGAAACTACTAATAAATGACCTTCCTCCAAATTCCGGTGGCATACCTGTGGTCCACTCGTGACACACCAATGTGCCACGGCACAGTGGTTGAAAATGTACAGAATTCTCACCTATCAAATGTTTATGCCAAATAAAGGTTTTGTTGACTGTACTAAATATTTTAAATATATTGCTGGAGTGTATGTGTTTTCATTGACCAGAGGGAAAGTCCCTTGAAAGATTTGGGTAAGATTTTTGAAGATTCATTTGACATCTTCCCTTCTTCTGCCTTTGGCTGAGCTGTTAAGTCAGAGAGGCACATGCAGGAAGGAGATTGGGAAGTAAAGCTCTCAGTGACTCACAGGACAATGGTGTCACATGACTTGAATGGTGCTATGTCATAGCTAACTTTCTTTGGATATGACACACTCTACTTAGCATAAACTATGCTATTCTAGGGTGCTGCTACTAAAGTGCACACTATTTTCAGTGCTTCCTTATTAGGCAGACGTCAACTGAAGTTGCATCACTACATCCTAAAAGTCAGTGTGACTTAGGGTGCAATCCTAACCAACTATCCAATACTGGCATAGCTGCACCAGTGGGGCATGTGCCGCATCCTACAGTTGGGGAACAGTCCCAGAGGTCTCCTCAAGGTAAGGCAATGTTTGTTCTCTTACACTGTTGCATTGCCCTTACCTCAGTACTGGAAAATGGGTTAGAATTGTGCCCTTAGTGGTGTACCAAGGTTGGAGAGGTGGGGGTGGTTCAACCCAGGTGCAGGCAATAAGAGGGTGCCAACTTTGCTGTTGCTTTGAATGCAACAGGGAGAATCTATGGGGCAGGGGCCAGGTCTATCTGACATTTGGAGTAGCAGATAGATCTGGCTTGCATTAGGGAGGGGGGAATTCCCCCAGCCACTTTGAATGCTGGGTAGACCTGGTTTCCACTGGGGGATCTCAATAGAGAGGCCAGTACTACCCAAGGCTTCTAGTGGCCCAGGGCAGGGCAATGGGAGCGGTCCGCTCCAAAAGTCAAATATGCTAGGTGCACCACTCGTGTGCTTCATCTGTTCAACTAAAATCTGAGATAACATCCAACATATTTTCTCTGAAGATTTTGCTGAATATGTTGCCACAGAGAACATGGTTATTTCAGGCAGTAATTGTGAACCCTGCCATTATCTCAAACAACTGTGATTAATCATCTTTCATTCAGAAGCCCATGTGGATTTATCTTCCAAGGCTACTAACTGAAACAATAAACACTTGTGAAAGTTAACATCAAAGGCTTCAGTTATCATTTAGTGCTGGAGTGGAGTTCTGTGAACAAGCAGGGTGGAACCTTCAAACTTTGGATAGTTTTCTGTTTAGGTTTTTCAGGGCAGGCTTCACATACATTCAGCAGACGATTCAAGACCTACTGAAAGTCCAATGTAATTAGACCAGTGTGAGACGATCATGAGATAAATAGAAAAGATTCTGCCTCGTGATATCGAGACTTGCCTTCCAGATAATGATGAAATTTCTGTTGCTGCTGCTTTTATTGTTGATTCTGCTTCAAACAGAATGCAAGAGAAATACCTCTATGTGCGACATGAGAGATGCCCTGCATATCCCATATGAGTATAACCAGGCAGGTGTCCACATAATTGGTGGGATTTCTTCTCAGTTCATCTTCATTATTGAACCCATTACCTTTGCAAAACATCCGACGACAAACTTTATTTTTGAACCTGTGTAAGGATTTTTTTTAATTTTGCATAATATGCAATAGATTATAGAACTATGTAAACGTAGATAATACTAGCAACATCATGTAGGAAATCCAAAATGATCCCTTAGATATCATTGTACATGAAAATCTATAGCCATAAATGTATGCCTCCGTTTGTTACACGTGCATCATTTTACATGATACCTTTGTCACTATTCTTATTTCAGCTGTTTTTGTTGCTAATAGATTCCAGCAATAATTCCTCTCTTATACCACCACAATGCGGTGGCATAGCTGGAGTGGGGGTGGCGCAGCCGGTCTGGCAGGGAGGCTCAGTGTGGCGGACAAGCAGACCCTTCCTTCGGAGCTATTCCCAGCGGGGGGAGCAAAACGGAGCTGTCTGTTCCCTCGTTCCTTCTTTCACCAGCTTCCCCTTCTTTCTCACTGGAAGGATGCTTCTTTGGTTTCAAGTCACATTAGGGCTTCTATGATACATCGTTGTTTTTCTTGTTTAAGCCATTTCTGCCCAACATTGCATATACGCAACAGGGATCAAATGTGTACAGGGATCAATTCTGCCCTGTGGGCTGGGCAGAAACGGGTTACTTTGATCACATGAAATCCCCATTCCTCTTGCTGATGGGATATGCATTGTCTCCAAAAGGAAATGGGCTCATTTTAGACAACTTATCGGTTTCTTCTACGTTTTTCTGCACTATCACTGCAGGGGTTGTCCTCCATTCAACAACCACCTTTTCACCAGGGACCTGTGGTGTGGGGGCAGCAGGTGAGGCAGAACTGTCCCCTCGTTGTTGGTGGGAAAGCACCACAGCTGCTCCACCTGCTTATACTTGAGGAGGCTCTCCTTGCACCTGCTTTCTCAGTTGTAAAGAGAATCTCCTCCGGAGTAAGCGTGTGGAGCAGCTGCAGTGCTTTCCATGGACTATGATGGGGCACTTCTGGCTCACTTGCTGCTCCCACATTGCATGTCCCTTCTTATCGCTAGTACATTATAATATATCCCTGTTTGGTGTTATATTCATGATTAATGTGAATGTGGTCAGAATGAGGACCACATGTGGTTTGTTCACTACATTATCTTACGTGTCTTGCCTGGAGATGAGTAATGCTATCAATTCTGCTTGCCTTCATGCAAGATTACCTATATTTTATTTAAAATTATCATGAAAGAATTTTCAGTCCTCACTATACTTTTTTCTTTTCTATTTGAGAGTCCATTGAGAAGGGTTTGAAGAACAGCAAATTGTACACACAGTCTGTGTTTTCAAATGTGTTGACATGAATACTTATGCAACAATATTTCTGGTGCAGCATAGTGGGAACACCATGCATGGTGGGGAGTTGGTATGTGTTGATTTAAGCTCCATGTTGCTCTATAATGCACCTGATGTTTGTATGTTGACTTAGATGGATTAATAGTTTAGCCCTGGGAACTCCAAACTATGGCCCAGAGGCCACGTCCGGCCCACCGCAAGATTTTTATCCAGCCTGTAGCAACTCTCTCTCTCTCTCTCTCTCTCTCTCTCTCTCTCTCTCTCTCTCTCTCTCTCTCTCTCTCTCTGTGTGTGTGTGTGTGTTTTGTCAGAGCACTTGCTAATTGCTAGCATTTTATCATTTCTCAGTTTTAGTAGTGCATTGTTTCCTTGTAATTGTCACATTTCTCTTTTGTGCTGAATCATATCATGCCGATTACAAAAAATGATCCAACGAAAACTTATTCATTCGTTTAAATTTCATTCATTTATAAAAGTGATTATTTAAAATCTGTGATAATGTGTAAAATATAAGCTGTGACCCTTGTGCTGAAAAGTTTGGAGGCCATTAGTCTAATTCTGTAAAGTGGAAAGCATTTTAGTTTATTTTTTTTTCATTTCTCTATATGGTTGTGAAGATATGCACAGCTCAGTCCAGTTGATATGTGCAATTTTGATGATTTTCAGATTACAGTATTATACTATGAAATTGATTCTCTTCTAGTAGCCCATAAACACTTGCCAATAGTTACTTAAATGCAGAATATTGATTTCAAGATCATCCAATTCTTGTTTTAGCGCAATAACAAAGAACTACCAGCATGTACTGGCCTTGGTATTTGCGACAAAGCAGATCAATGACAACCTCAACATTTTACCCAATGTCAGTCTGGGCTTCCATATCTATGACAGCCATTTTAATGCAAAAATGACATACCAGAACACGCTGAACCTTCTTTGTAGTTTGAAAAATTTTGTCCCCAACTACAATTGTGATCTAAAAAATCTTGCTGTCATTGGAGGGCTTGATTCCGAAACTTCCCACCACATAGCCATCATCTTAAGCCTCTATAAGATTCCACAGGTATGGTGAGTGAGTGAGTGAGTGAGTGAGTGAGTGAGTGAGTGAGTGAGTGAGTGAGTGAGTGAGTGAGTGAGTGAGTGAGTGAGATCTTTGATTCTTGTCCTGTATCTCTAGCATTTTTCTTCTGAGGCAGAGAAATGGAAAGATGTGAAGTTGGTTAGCATAAAATAGACACTTCTTCCTGTTTTTCCCCCAAAAGTCAAAATACATAATAGCTGATATTGCAGTTCTGTCATAGTGTTTTGAAATCTTTGGGGTTTATAAACTGAGAGGATGAAACATAATTAAGCAAAAGTCAGGACAAATCCTTTTTGCCTCACTCCAATATATTTTCCAGAATTGGTTTATAAAGAGCAAAACTGTTCTCTTGCCATAGCAGAGCACTCAAGGAATATATGAAGAATAGCAAAGATGTTTCAGCTGCACTATGTCAGGCATTTTGTACAGATAATAGCTCAAATTCATTTTAATCAGCCATTCTTTGTTTCTTAATAGGAAACTCTTAATTGGAATTATTTCCCCTTATTTAATTCACAGCTGAATTCTATCATCAGGTTGCGCTGCTGGAACTCATGTTATGGCAACACAGCCTGAACGAGTGGGGGGGATGGGACTGGCGGAGCCCTGCTCCTTTAGATTCTGAACTCCATGTCAGCCCATAAGGCGCAACACAGAGGATCTCACATCTGCACAGACAAAATAGTTCGTGAAGATGTGAGAAGACCCATTGACAGGAAGAGAACAAAAGTCCCCTTCCCCTGAGGAGACTCCTGGTGGGTTCCCAGCACCTGCTGCATACATAACCACTTTGGCTGATAAGATTGGGTTGCCCATGGTTTTGTGAAATGTGATATGCTGTTGTGTGCTTCTAGGCTACTGGGCAAAGAGGGAGAGTAATGGGAGGAACTGAGGCGTGTTGGGATAGAAGAGATGGATCTGTGGGCACTTACTCACATGAAGTTTTATCTCTGCTCTTAAATACCTCCCTGTCCATTTTCTCTCTTTAGTCATACACCATCAAAATGGTTGGTGTATGTCCAAAGAGAACCATAGGCAGTCTGTAGGCTTACCTGTAGGTAAAGGTGTGGCTGAATTCAATAGTATAGCAGGAGATAGGACTGGTCTAAAAATGTACTAATGTATGTTTTGTATTGCATATAGTATCACATAAATTTCCTTGCATTGATGGATCATTTAAACTTTTATGAATGTTGTATCTTGTTAAGAAACCTTACGATATATGAAATATTTTATGATACAACTTTGCTTGAAGGGGCCTAAATGTTTCTGACTAATTGTAATTGTAAGTAACTCTCACTGTTGCTTAGGTCACATACTGCTACTTTACTCCAGTGATGAAGGATGAGATCCAATTCCCTTCCACCTACCAGATGTTCCCCAATGTAGAGCATGAGTACACTGGGATAGTCCAGCTGCTTCTGTATTTCTGATGGACATGGGTTGGGATCATTGCACTGAATAATGACCAAGGGGAAAGCTTTGTGGAGACCCTGATTCCAGTGCTTGCTGAGGAAGGCATCTGTCCTGCCTTCATTGACAGGCTACCAACATTGACTTCCCTTGATGATATGGTAGAAGAGTTCTTTGAAAAACCCAGAGCAAAGGTGGCTCTTTTTGTAGATGCTAATGAAGTCAAAGCATTTGTGGTAAATGCAGACACTCATGTTATGTCTTCTTTGCAGTGGTTTTTATATATGGCACAGATAGAAAATACAACAGAGACAATCATGAGTAAAGTGTGGATTATGACAGCTGAGTGGGATTTCTCTTCACAAACATATCACAGAGGTTTGGATATTGAGTTCTTCCATGGTGCTTTATCCTTGACAGTTCATTCCAATGAGGTGCCTGGATTCCAATATTTCCTCCATATTCTAAATTCTCATTGGCCAAGAGAAGATGGCTTTCTGAGGGTCTTCTGGAAACAGGCATTTGTCTGTTTATTACCAGATTCCAAAGAGGATGATGAAACAATGGACAGATGTAGTGGCATGGAGAAATTGGAGAGCCTTCCTGGAACGTTTTTTGAAATGAGCATGACTGCCCAAAGCTACAGCATCTACAATGCTGTCCATTCCATAGCACATGCTTTGCACGCTATGAACCCGAGTAGACACAAACATAGGAGAAGAGTTGGGGGTGGACACAGCCTCAAATCCCCCAGTCTGTTGCCTTGGCAGGTAACAAACTGCAACTATATATTGAACCAGTCAGTATATGGATAGCACTAAATCAGAACATAACAAGCCCACTTGCTTGCTTTTAATGTTCATATGGTCAGCAATTTTGATTTTGTCATGGCATGCACATAAAAATACTTAAGTCTTTTAGAGAACAACTTCATCCAGTGTGAGAAACATCTGTCTATTGGTTAGGGTCCTCTATCTGTTCATGGCAAAGGTGAAGGAATTGACTCGGGTTTCCCACCACTGGGTTAGTCAATTTGAAAGATAAAATATCAAACCATCAGACTCTTTATATAAGAGCTGGCTAGTTTGAACTGCTGCATGTTCTGTTCCAGCAATGACAAAGTTTATCTTGAATTGCTGACCACCCTTCCATCCCCTTGAGGTGAACAAAGGAACTGTGACTAATTAAGAAACTCTCTAGACCGGGGTGGCCAAACTTGTTTAATGTTATGAACCACATATGGTAAACTTCAGATGTTTGAAAGCCACAATATTTAGGAAGCATTTCAGTTCTTAAATATGTAAGGGAACATTTATTCTCTTGCACAGGGGTAATCCTCCACTGTCTGCAAAGGTCTACTTGGATCAGTGCCAACTACATTGCTGCAGCAAGTCCAAGTGAACCCAGGAAGGCGGATTGATGTTGGGAAGTGCGATAGGATATAAGCAGCACCTCTGCCACTGATACCTCCCCCTTCCCAGTCTGAATTCATCTCCTCCCTATTCTATCCTCTGCCTCCCCATTTCACCCATGCTATCAATAGCAGCAGTACATGAGGACCTCTACTGGATCCAGTAAAATATGTTCAATAGCAGCAATGCTCGTAAAATGGCTGCTGCTGGTGTTTCACTGTCATAAACCTCTATGTGTGCACTGTGTGGTGTGGGTAGACCAGTGGTTCCAAGGTCACTCTAATAGCAATGACTTCTGGGTTGAAGGACACTGGTATTGGGTTTCACCCAACTGGGGTGAAGAAGGGTATCTCCAGGTTTGTTTTTTTTAATTGTTTGCCTTCCTGATAACAGAAGTGCCATTTTCTTGTTAAGAGGAACACTAGGGGACATAGGAAGGTCAGTAACATGGGCTGAGTGCCATGTTTCTTCCTCAAATCATTGCAGAGTGGGTTGCAGTGTTCTCACCCAATCATCACACCAATACTTGAACACCTGTTCATGAAGGACCAGAAACTCCCTCTATCTTTCTTTCTTTCCATCATTTATTGTTCCCTGCCATTGCCTTTTTTAAATCTAGCTTCATGCTTTTCTGAGAAGCATCTCATTCAACAACAGTGCTGGAGACACCATCTCTTTTAATGCAAAAGGTGAACTGACCACTGGATTTGATATCATCAACTGGGTGACTTTCCCAAATCAAACTTTTGTAAGAGTGAAAGTGGGCAGGATGGATCCGCAGGCTACACCTTGCACAGCGTTCAGCATTGATGAAGACATGATCACATGGCACAGCAAATTTAATCAGGTGACATCTGACTGCGAGTAACCAAGTAAACTGTGAACGTATTCCAATGTGATGATTTGATAGACCCGTCCACACTGCTGAGTGAATTCCTTATGACCAAATCCTAACCAGCTTTCCTGTACTGACACAGCTGTGCCAGTGGGGCATGTGCTGCATCCTGTAGTTGGGTGGCAGTCACGGAGGCCTCTTCAATATCAGGGAAAGTTTGTTCCCTTTCCTCAAGGCTGCATTGCACTTACCTCAGTGCTGGAAAGTTAGTTAGGATTGCGCCCTTAGTGCTGTTTCTTGAGATCTTTTAAGAGGGATTTTCATTTGCCCTCAATCCCTGCCCCCTTCTCCCATTATAAGGAGCATAGAGGCAACTGACATAAATGGGCTTCATCTATTTTATACCAATGATAAAGTTGGGCCTGTGAAGTTTTCTGTTCATGTGTGCTGCTTGGTGGTTATTCCCATTATCAACATCAATGAATGGAGGAGGGTGGAATCTGTGACAGCGGAACAGTACTGGAAAATTTAGGACACCAACCCAGCTGCTTAGATCCCCTGACTGGTATATGCCTTTGGATGGTGTCCAACCTTCCCAACCCATTCTACCACCCCTGCTGGTTAGCAATCAAGGGCATTTGAACTACTCAGGAGAATATGAGAAACCTCCTACATATCAAGTCCTCAACCTCCCCTGTGATGACATCCTTCCCATGCAATAGCAGAGAGCCAGTTAGAAGAAAATGAATTCAATACTTCATTGTACCTTTATTCATATAGGTGCTTCCCCTTGCTGTGTGTAATGACAACTGCCCTCCAGGATACAGCAGAAAGAAGAAGGAAGGAGAGCCGTTTTGTTGCTATGATTGTGCTCCATGTCCAGAAGGGAAGATTTCAGACCATATGGGTAGGAGAAATAGCAGGCAGTTCCATGAATAGTTAAGAGCAAGTACAGTGTCTTTGGCTGAATTTGATTCTCCGTAAAGTATCTCATGTGAATAACTTGGAAGACCACGAGCACCTAGCACATATATTTGGACATTTTCCTAATATAATTTCTATTGTATGTTATTGCTATTAATCAGTGTCTCAGTGAATGTTTGTGACTTTTAGAATGTTTGCTGGAGTTCTGTAGCAATGTATTTTAAAGGCATTGATACTGGATCCTTTTGCTGCTTCTGGGCCAGCCTTAGGAGCTGCAGGGCCCACTTGGAAGCATTTTTTTTTTTTGCAAGGTCAAAGGTTCACAGCCAATGTCTATAGAATCTTAGAGATATACAGGTCCAACCTATTTATACACAGATTTTTCTATACGCGGATTTGACTCAACACGAATGGCCCCTGCAAATGAGAAGGAATGTGCTGATCCCTGGAGAAGGGTAAAAATGCATCCCTTTAAAATCAGTTTGAAGAACTGAACAGTCCTTTAACAATAGGCTCCTTAATGAGAGAGAGAGAGAGAGAGAGAGAGAGAGAGAGAGAGAGAGAGAGAGAGGCAGCTGGCTGACAATCCATCAATCCTTCTCTCTCCAGGCGACCCCTCCCTTCCCCCTGAGCAAAGGGGAAAGAAAGGTGATGACTTTGCATTGGTGAAGGGAGGGGCTGAGTGAAGTGGATGACAGATTGATGGATTGTCTTCTTAATGACTCTTATCTTACATCACAAAGGTCAGCAAGGCTGTTTTTAAATCACCTGAGTAAAGAAACTTTGTTTTTCAAATTGATTTGCTATAGTGTGTTTTTTGCCATCCACGCGAATGATTAGTCTCAACCTGTACATAAAATTTAGTGTAGACTTTATATCTCTGTGGTTGAATGGGAAGCAATCAAAATGCGTGCTTAAAAAGTGCATGAGAGTTAACGAACCAAATGGATCTAAGCATATTTTAATGTAAAATTGCATACAAGACTAGATTACCCCAGGGCAGGGCCCAATTGGGAGTGGTTAGTCCAATTGACTTAAAGCTGGCCCTGGTTGCTTTCCATGTAGAGAAAAATCTATTACCTGGAATCTTCCTTTTCCCCCCAAGATATGAATGATTGTTTCAAATGTCCAGAAGATCAGTATCCGAGCAAAGACCAAGATCAATGTTTGCCCAAAGCCTTCAATTTCCTCTCCTATCAAGTTGTGTTGGGAATAGCTTTGCTTGTCTTGGCTGTAGCTTTTGCTCTGATCACAGCTGTGGTGTTTGGAATCTTCATTAAACACAAGGAGAGCCCCATCGTCAAAGCCAACAACCGGGATCTCACCTACTCTCTGCTCATCGCCCTCCTGCTCTGCTTCCTCTGCTCACTGCTCTTCCTGGGTGAGCCTCATTCCATGACTTGCCTTCTACGCCAAACAGCTTTTGGCATCATCTTCTCAGTAGCAGTGTCTTGCGTGCTAGCAAAAACCCTCACTGTGGTTCTGGCTTTCATGGCCACCAAGCCAGGAAGCAGGATGAGGAAGTGGGTGGGGAAGAGACTGGCAAACTCTGTGGTTCTTTTCTGTTCCCTGATTCAAGTAGGGATCAGCACTGTGTGGCTCTGTACTGCACCTCCATTCCCAGATGTTAACATGCACTCCCTTGCTGAAGAAATGGTTTTGGAATGTAATGAAGGGTCTGTCACTATGTTTTACTGTGTTTTGGGGTACCTGGGATTTCTGGCGATTGTCAGCTTCATTGTGGCTTTTCTTGCTAGGAAGTTGCCTGACACATTTAATGAAGCCAAGTTCATCACATTCAGCATGTTAGTGTTTTGCAGTGTTTGGGTATCTTTTGTTCCCACGTACGTGAGCACCAAGGAAAAATCTATGGTGGCTGTGGAGATTGTCTCCATCTTGGCCTCCAGTGCTGGATTACTGGGTTGTATCTTTTCCCCCAAATGTTATATAAATGTGATGAAACCTGAGTCGAATAGCAAGGATCAACTAATAAGGAGGAAGAAATAGGAAGTTAAGTATTAAGACCATTCCTCTAATTATGTGGTGATGTCAGGGTGACCTGATACAATGGAGGACAGAGTGCCTATACCCTTAACACTGTATAGAAGAAGGAATTTGGGCAGGTGCAGCTCAACATGGAAGGGTTTAAAAAGCTGCACCTGCCAAAATTCCTTCTTCTGTACAGTGTTAAGGGTATAGGCACTCTGTGGTATCTGGTCACCCTGATTGATGTGAACAGAAGGAAATCTAAGAGACATACTTAAAGGCAGTTGTGCCTTCTTTTTTGGTACTCTTATCTAATGAACACTGTTAATCATATATTTTTGTGGTGTCTTCTTATTCACTTGAGTAGTTATACCACCTGTACAATGTGGTAGGGAAATTCTTAAATCTACAATAAAGACAATAAAGAATGAATTGCTTGTTTGTAGCTTGTATGTTTTCAGCTGTACTGAACGATCTCAACAAGTTGTTGGATAATTGTGTCCCTTGGCATACATTTTATGATTGGCTAATTCCTGTAAACATAACAAAATTGAAACTTGGATCTGTGAGAAGCATTCCTCATTACTGAATAAGAAAGTCAGTCATATGTTTTCAGCCCAAACCTATTGTGGATTGAGCTGTTGGGCACAACCTGTTACGACAGTGGAAGAGACTTCCGCTGTCATAAAATGGCTGCTGACCACACAGTGCTCTGTTGAGTACTGCAAAAAGAGGCAGCAACACTTCCTATCTGTTGCTAGGCCTCCCCGGACCCGCTGGAGCAGGTAGGGCAGCAGTGAGGGCAGAGAAGGGTGAAACAGGGTGGGGAGTAGACAAAATGGGGGTGGGCAGGGTGAGAAATGGTGATAGGGAGCATGTGGGAGGGGTGGATCCACAGATAATGATGCTCACCAGGTCCTATCTCCTCATTTTGGAGCCTCACGGCCCCCTTTGTTTCCTTGGACCTGCACCAGCTAAAGAGCTGTTGGAGGTTTGTAAAGACTCATTGTGGAGCAGAAGGCTTATGGAGGTGTAAGGGGATTTAATTCCCCTTTCCCCTCTGAATTCTACTGATCTGCCCTCCCCTCACTGCTGGATATAGGGCATCCATTTTTGACATGGCTGCACCGGGGGGGGGGGGGAAGGACTCGATTGGGGTATTTTCTTACTTAAGAAAATGAGAGAGAAAGGTAGTTCTATTTTACCCCCATACCCCCCAAACAAAGAGACCAGACTTCGGCTTGGATATAAATGGGCCACTTTATTAAACTTTAACTTTAACTGCAACAGGGCAACCTTCAAACCAACGTGCGGAGCCATATGGGGGAAACGGTCCTAGCCGTCTACCTCCCCCTGCAACTCATAGGGTGTACCTCCTGGCTTGAGGCCCCAGCTGTCAAATTGCCAGCCTAGGTCTTTCAACGCCACCCCCAAAGGGAGCAAGGCAGCTGGACTTCAGACCAGCTGCCAGAGCGTCACTGGCCTGACAGCCCAGGTAAGGGGTTTGCCTGCCTGCCTCCTGGAGCCGGTCAGGCATCATGGGAGCGGTTCAGACTCACCCTTCACCTTGCTGTCTTGGATGGACACCGAGCCAGATACCTACCTACCCTGCCCCGCACGTATCCTGCCACAGGGGAGGACAGCCTAGCGCTTGTCCTCACCGCTCCCCATAAGAAGAAAATCCTTCAAGCCCTGTTGCAGATCAGCTAAGAACAGATCATTACCTATGGGGGATAAATGCACACCGTCGCCGTGGAACAGGGCAGGCTGCCTGAACCCAATAGCAGGGTGTGGAATCATGGCCCCGCCCTGCTCAACTACTACCCTCCCCAGGTAAGCGTTTACCCACTTTCTGGTGACATCAATTCTGTGAACACTCCTAGCCCCACGCCAAACGTGCCGGGGAAGGAGGTTGGACCAGAGGATAGCAATCCCCGGGAACCACATTCTGAGCAATGAGAACTCCCTACGGACCTGAAGCCTCAACGACATTGACGTCCTCTGGCCCAGGTCGTTCTCCCCTAAATGTACCACGATTACCCGGGGCGGGGGGTGCAATTGCAAATAATCAAACAACATGGGCAGGAACTGTCCCCAGCACATGCCCCTTCTGGCAGCCCAGGTGACATTGGCCAGGCCGCCCAGCCCCAGCTGGGAACCAAAGCTGCCTGCCAGCGCTCTCTTCCTTGCCCAAAAGATAATTGAATGGCCGCAGATCAGGACCCTCACCGGACTCGACCAGGGCAGACCTGCAACAAAAAAAGGGGCATAAGCGACAGGTCAACTGTAACAAGATGCCCAACGGCAACAAAACAGGGACTCCAACAGGACCATCCCTCCGAACTATCACCAAGGCTGGCTATGCCAGTCAACACGCCCCCCTAACCACTAGGGGAACCTGATACTCGCACTCCTACCCCCAACCAGTGGGCTTCAGCGAACGTAATATCTGAAGGCGGCCAAGCGCCAATGGCCAATTCTCTGGATAGCTTCAGCCTGGAAACCCAGCCTGGCAGCAGTAGACGCTGAAAAGAGTGGAGGCCAAACTGCCACAGTGCCACTCCAAGCCTGCGCAAGGCAGCGTTAAAGACGGCCCAAAATTGATACACCATCAGAGGAGAAACGTCCTGGTGACGGAAAGATGGCCCCTCTCCCTGAGGAGCCACACAGCGGTATTCCACCACCACCTGAACTGGGCAAATCTCTGCACAGGCCGCCGTTCTCAGGTGGACCCACTAGCCCTTTCCCCTCTGATCCATTTTAGAGAACCTTAAAAACAGAGATACACGGTTAACTCCCAACTGACAATCGCCCCAATGTAAAGCCCTGTCCCTGGGGGAGAGTTTAGAAGCAGACAGCACTTCACTGGGATGGAAGGCCCCAAAAAACAAAACCAGGCAACAAGCCTTAAATAACATAGCCTCATATCATGAGGCACCGTGCAGATCGAAGTCGGCACATAAGCCCCACAGGAGATCCGGGGTGATCGGATGCCTGGCATCCCTGGCAACAGGGAGACTCCTCCTGATCCCTTCTAGCATCCACCGGACCCAAAAGTCCGAGGTGCTATTGCTCCAGCCGAGGGCCTTGACCTGGAAAGACAGCGCAGCCAGGTAAACGGAAATGGAGCGTGAAGATAACTTCCTACCCCTGAGGTCGATTACAAAACGCATCAAATGAGGCACAGGAACAGGCCAATTGTCTGCCAGACCGCTCTGCCTGCGAAAAACTAAAAACTCATGAACTTTCCTTCCGTAACTAACCCTGGTAGAAGTTGCTAAAGAGGCCCAGATCATATTTTGGACAGTGCTGAGCCAAGGCTCCATAGCCATAGGGGCATGGGTTCTTGGTCCAATCGAGCCTCTGGAGCCAGCTGCTGGAAATGCTCCTCCTGGAAACGAGAGAGAGCATTGGCAACACTATTCTGAACCCCAGGCACGTGCCTTGCTGAAAAAAGGACATCAATTGACAAGCACTGAAGAACAAATGCTCTCACCAAGCGCATAACCCTGGGGGACTTTGAAGTCTGTTTATTAATAATCCGAACCACAGCCTGGTTGTTACACCAGAAGTGGACCGCAGAATTACTAAACTCGGGGCCCCAAATATGCCTGGCCACGAAAATGGGAAAAAACTCCAGAAACGTAAGATCACCTTCACCTTCTGTCACCTTCCGTCACCCAATCCTCGGGCCAGTGTGCTGCGCACCAGCGACCCCTGAAATAAACTCCAAACCCGTGGCCTCCCGCCTCATCAGACTGTACCTCCAGCTCAGCCTCAATGGGCTTCCCTTCCCTCCAAAAAGAAACCCCATTGAATTGCTCAAGGAACTGCAGCCGCACAGCCACGTCGTCCCGAAGGGCCGACATGACCCGAGTGCGGTGGGAGGGCCTGCGCAGGCCTGACATTGTGTCACACATGCACCTCAAAAAAGACCCGACCTGGCGCCACCACCCGGCAGGCACCTCCATGTAGACTGGGAAGGATTCTGGCTGACCTAGATGGATGAGTAGCTTAACCCAGTAATACAAGAAAGCATGGTAAGGGATACCTTTTCATTTCTCAACATGTCTTTGCAGCACAGCCCAGTCCTGTTGATTATGCAATTTCGATGTGGTTCAGAATACTATGCTATGAAACTGATGCTCTCCTAGTAGCCACAAGACTTGCCAGGAATGAGTCAGATGCAGAATATAGATTTCATGCATCATCCAATTCTTGTTTTAGTGCAATGCTACCAGCACGTTCTGGCCTTGGTATTTGCAACAAAGGAGATCAACTACAACCTCAACATTTTACCCAATGTCACTCTGGGCTTCCATGTCTGTGACAGCTATTTTAATGCAAAAATGGCATACCAGAACACACTGAATTTTCTGAAGCCTCTATAAGATCCCACAGGTATGGTGAGTGAGTGGGTGAGTGAATGTGAGAGAGAGGTCTTTGATTCTTGTCCTGTATTTCTAGGATTGTTTTTCTGAGGCAGGGAAATGGAAAGATTTAAAGTTGATTAGTATGGAATAAGCATTTCTTTCTGTTTTTCTCCCCAGAGGCAAAATACACAAAAGCTGATATTGTAGTTCTGTCATAATGTTCTGCCTCCTTGCTGTCATTGTGGGGCTTGATTCTGAAACTTCCCACCATATCTTAAGACTGTATAAGATCCCACAAGTATGATACGTCCATACTTTGGTCTTTGATTCTTGCCCAGTATCCCCAGTGATGTTCTGAAGCAAAGAAAGGGAAAGGTATGAAGTTCATTACCACAACATAGAAATGTCTTCCTGCTTTTATTTTATTTTATTACTCCAGAGACTATAAACGTGAAAGTTGTTTTGGGAGTTCTTCCATAGTGTGTAGAAATTGATTTGGGCATGACATAACTTGCCAGTGATGGATATTTTAAGGGTTAACCTAACTTCTCTCAGATAAGAAAAACACCTGAAATTAGGAGCCAAAGTAGTGACTAGTTTTTCTGTTAAAAACAGGATAGAAAAGGTCATTATGTCAAGATGACCTGCAGAGAAAAACATGTGCATCGTAGCTTTCCCAAAAGGAAAATTCCAGGGTCTTATGTAATCAAAGTTGCAGGCCAGAAACTTCTCCATACATGGCTAACAGACTTCCCAGTTAGGGCTGGAACCATGTACCAAATTGTCATAGTATGCCCAGTAAGGAAGTGGAAGTGACATGCAATATCACATGGGTCAGTTGTTTCTGACATAGTACAAGTAAGAAGTTTTGGGTGTGGTTCTCTGAGAAATCACTGATCCACCATGGGGTAACTTCGAACCTGTATCCATCCTAATCTATTCCTAATCTGTAAATAGCCTGTAAATAAACATTCTATATGCTTTTAAAGGAGTTTTCGCCTGTTTAGCATTGACCCAGAGACCGAATGCCAGAAATCTCTCTATCAGTTGGCTGACCCAGATGGGACTCTGGTTGTTCTCTGCTAAGCAGTTAGAGAAAAACAAAAACAAAAACCAAGCAACTTAAATTGGAAAGGACGTGGGATACAGGTTCTGATGGTTTCTCCCCTGTTTGCAGGTTCTACTGGTGTGAGTGGTGCAAGCAGGTAAGTGTTTGTTTAAGTGTTTGTCTAAGTGTCTGTCTGTCTGGTCGACCAGAGGTTAGAGGTTACTGCAGTGGAGTTGCTGCTGGGTGTGGACCTCATACAACAAGGTAAGTGCAGGGTACAGTAGGAGCAGGTTTCCTAGTCTGGTGACTTAGGTAAACCTTGTTGGGTAAATAAGGGCCCTTGGGGACAATTGTGTGTATCCCCAGTGATTTTACTGTTTGGGTAAGGCAGGTTCCAGTTCTGGCTGTGCCAGAACTGTGGTGTAATAGGTAAGATATTGTCTGGACCACTTGTGTGTGGCAGATATACCTGTGGGAAAGTTAGTAAGCAATCTTTAATTAATGCTCACTGTCTTTTTAGAGACAGAGAAAGAGTGTAAGTGCAAAGAAGCTTCTAAATTTGTAAATATCAAAGTGATTCAATTAAAGCAGAGGAAAAGTTGCTGCTTTGTTATTCAAGTAGTTTCTGTAATGAAAAGTTCGCCTTAGCAGCTTGGCAGTTCTCCTAAAATAGTGAATCTGCTTCCTGTCTAAGGCTGTGTTGTTTAAGCCAGAGTGTTTTAATAGTTATAACAGAGCTGTGTGATTTTGTGAGGGCTATGTGCTTTTGTGTGCTGGTTAAAAAGAATATGGGACAAAGTAAGAATTTAGGAGGAGCGAATACGCGGAAAGTTAAGAAGAAGTTACAAGGGACAGTGTGCTTATTGTTGATTCAACGATGAGATCTAACAGAAGTTAGTACCTGAAGTGATAATGCTGTCATGACATCTGAAGAGAATAGAGGTAAGTTTTGTACAGTAAGTGTACTTTCAGTGTTTGAAACCTCAGAATGGAGGAAGTCTGAAGTAAGTATGAAATGTTTAATTATTTTGCATGTACATTAGAGCTGTAAATTATAAGCATGTGTAATGTGAAATATGCTATTTATAGGTGTAGATGTGTATAGAGTGAGTGATGTGTTTTGAGTGTTTGAAGTCCATGGACATGTATGAAGGTGTGAGAGTGATAAAGTTAATGTAATACATGCTGCAGTATTATGAGGTGCTCTTTGTCAAAGTTCTTCCCTCACAGGAATTGCAAATTGCTATGCAAACGTTAGTGAGAGTCACTTCCAAAGTGACTGTAAACTTAAGTAGTGAACTCATGATTTTGACTTTATGCTGCCTGTTTGTCTTTGTTCCATGTTGTCTATCTCATGTGCCTTATTGCCTATTGTCTAAATAGGTTATGTAAACTTCTCTAATTCCTCTGGTTGCATTTAGTGCTTCTAGTTGAATGGTAAAGTCATTCATTTTTAAATGTTGAAAAAGTTTTTCCTGCATGTGTTTAAGCAAAGGTTCAGCTGAAGCTGTCTGTCTGGGCGTTCACACCAATTGTTTGGCAGTCTCCTAGACTGGTTGCGTAGGCTCCCTGTTGCAGTTATTTTAAACTATGATCTGCTCGGTTCGGGTAAGAATTTTTCCTTTCTGCACAGTCATGTGTCTATGACTTACTCAGTGTTTAATCTTGAATGTGCGCCAGTATGTGTGTGTCATAAGTAATGCTGTCCAGCCATAACTTTGTGTTGAAAAGAAAAAAGAGGGAGAGAGCACCTTTTCAAAATATCTGATTTTTAGTTAAAGAAAAAAATTGAAAGGATTTTACTTGCAAGTAAAATAATGCTTGAAATGATTTTTTTAAAGGCTGCACCACTGTCCTGAGTCTTGTATGCTTGAAAGGTTATATATGTGCTATATAGAACATATATAGGGTCAGATGTGCTATACCTAACTGATGGTGAACTGTTCTGCTAGGCAGGCATATTGAATTTTATCAAGGAAGAAAGGCTGCCACTTTGATTCAGCTTCCCTTACCACCACCTTCTTCTCTTGTGTCTAGTTTATTGAATTTTGCAGGTCTTCCTGTTTTCTGGCACCTCCTGTGTCTCTGTTTTTTTTCCTGTTTTCTTTGTACCCCTCCTCTGCTAACTGAATTTGAATGGCTTTAATAGTTGTTTGCAGTGCTGTAGTAAGACCTGTCTTGTCTTCACCCTGGAACGCAGACTGTTGTAGCCCCTGCCTGCCTTGTGAGTGGCTGCATCTCTTCTGGCTTTCCCTCCAAAGTCAGAGTCCCTTCTTGTAGTTTTCCAGGCTGATCTTGTCCATGATCTTGGGTGGGAAGTGTCAGTGTTGGTGAGCCATGTTGATAGGTGGGTGATGGCACTGGTTTCCTCTCTTCCTGTGCTGGATGCATCTTTGTACCTAACCTGGTTATTGATGGGATTTAGGGCCTGCAGTGCATGCCAGTGAGTCTGTGTTCTGGGAGAGCCTGATGTGCAATTGCACACCTCTCTGCAGTGAAGTATCCACATTTTGATGGAAAGAAAAAAATGCTAGTCCCCTAAAGTTGGTTGGCCTGGCTAGCTCAGCTGATGTTCCTCAGTCCCAACCTCTGCCCTGTTATTTCTGTGCCCCGAGTCCCAGAAACTGTCCCAGAATTGTCCCCTCACACCCCCAATCCTCAAACCCAGACTTTTTCTACAGCGTCACTGTCCTGGGCGCAGCAGCAGCCAGAGCTGTGGTAGCTGATTGCTGGCAAGTTCTTGTAGATGTCTTTGCTGTAGGGGATGAGGCAGTAGCCCAGCTAGAGATGGCGAGTCAGGTGGCAGTAGGCAGCCAGTGTGAGGACTAAGAGAGGCACCAGCAAGGTGAAGCCAGCCACCAGCAATGCGATCGATGCAGCATCGTGCAAGTGGGCTGTGCAATAGTATGCCTGGGTGTGCAGAAACTTGGAATGACACAGGAATCCAAATCCCAACAGGATCCCTGCAGGAGGCAGGATGGCTCCAAAGGTGACCCCCACCAAAAAGAGGTTGGGGAGTCCCACCAGTAGATTCTGGACTGTGACCAGCACTGCACATGCCCAGCAGTCCAGAGACCCTCGTAGCTCCAAAGCCCTTCCCCAGCATAGGAAGAGGGTGGCAGCGAGGAGACCTCTGGAACACCTTTGTGCTCCAGGGACCCTGATGTGACCCTTTCGGAGCGCGTGTCTAATCCCATGGCAGCTTCCTTTCTGGCTGCACTCCGAACCTGAGTTCTGTACCCAGTCCCCAAAGACAGTCCTGCCTCCTTTCTTATCCCTTGGAATTCTTATCCCTTGATCTCTAGGCTGTGTCTCTGTTGTGTGTATCCTTGTTGAGTCAGCCCTACATCTAGTCTTTGCCAGTTGATCAGGTGCTAGATGGGAAAAGGGTAAATAAATTAATTAAAAGGGTGAATTAATTTGTGTGCATTTAAACAGGAAAGCTAATGTTGCAAAAATGCAAGGCTCAAATAGTTTGTATGTTTGGTTACTACTATGGCAACCTTCAGTCTTGAAAGACTATGGTATCGCATTTTGAAGGGTGGTTCTAGAGCAGCGTCTAATGTGGCCAGGGGCTAATTCGGAAGTGACAATCCCTTCCACACTGGGAGCAAGTGTAGTCTGTTCTTGGTCTGTTTCCCTGGCTATGGGTCTTCCTTCTTTGCCTCTTTGCCTCAGTCTGTTGGCAAAGTGTCTCTTCAAACTGGGAAAGGCCATGCTGTACAGCCTGCCTCCAAGCAGGCTGCTTGGAGGCCAGGGTTTCCCATTTGTTGAGGTCTGTTCCTGGGGCTTTCAGATCCCTCTTGCAATTTCTATCAAAAGTTACCTTTGTGTTGAAAGTGCACAACAGTATAAATATGTGTTATAACAGTAAGTGTCTGTGTAAGCTAACTAAAGGAAATTTTTAAGGAGCACATTCAAATTGTGATATAAATTAGGAATGAATAGGCTTGATCAACTTATTCATTCTCAGCAAAGGAATTTAAATAATAATTGGAAAGGTGATGTTCTCTTAAAAAAATTTCCTTGCTATGCTACTTTATTGTCATCTTAGTTAAAGTTCACATGGTAACCCCTTCCAGTTCTCCTTCTGGTACCTGGTGGCCTACTTTATTAGTGTGCCACTGTGCTGTTGTGTTTATGATGCTGCCATCAGAAGGACGCTTCTGCTGGCAGTATAGAGCTGATTAAGTACTAAATGAAGTAATTAATTTTGTTGTGTTTTGCCATTTGGCATATATGTGTTTTTGCTTGTATTTTCTTTTATTTTCTACCAGTGTGTCAAATAACATGTATTATCAGGTATATGCAAAGGAAGGTTGAGGGAAATCTGCAAATGCAGGAGCAAGGTGATTTGAGTGGATAATTCTTAAAATAATGGGGAAAAAAGAACCTCAACGTTCCAAGGTCAAACAAGCAGCACTATACATTCACAAAGTACAAAAGGAATAGGTTTGGGTGAGTTTGTTTTGATCTGTATGTTCTAATTTTGACTATTTCTTATAGGTTCATTTGTATGCTCGCAATAGCAGAGACTTGTATGTAAAACGAAGTTCAAATTCTTGCTGTGAATTGATTGCTAACACCTTGCAGCTATGACTTTAGCTAGACCAGGTGTGGGTGGATATTGGGTAGGTGACCGGAAGAGGGCACCGAGAAAGTTAGTTAGTGATGTGCTTATCTTGTATTGTAACCCACCGGTTTCCACCTGGAAAATTTGTAGCTTGAAAATTCATCAATGTGTGTGTGAACGTGTGTGCTGGTGGTACAACCAACAAAGTTTTTTTATGATATAAGTTCTATGCTGAAGTTCTAGGAAATAAGCCAAAGGGTTCTGGGAAGTTGGCCAAGAGGAAAGGAAAAAATGAGTTCCTTGCATAAAATGAAGCCTGCAAGGCCATACTGAGAAAAAAAAAAGAAATTTTCTGTCTTTGATACCTTGTTAATTTGTATAGAGCTTATTATTTTCCAGGTAAACCAAGTGCTTATGTTTGAGGAAATAATCATGAAGTGTGAGAGCTATCCATTTGGAATAAACTATTACCTGCAAACAGTAAAAATGAAATGGACTTTGTGACTTTGTTTGGAGAGAAGGATTACTAAAACAGTTAATGTCCTATAGAGCATTACTTTGAACTTTTCCAACCAAATATTTTAAAACATGGACTTTTCCAAATGGTTTCTTAATGGACTCTTTCTTAATTGCAATCTTTAATAATTACAACTGTGTTTGTATTTTGTTGTGATGTGATGTTCTGCGATGTGTTTTCCACTGTTCTAACATTTTCCACATGTCATATTTCATAATTGTTCATTATGTTGATTTGTATTATGTTTTGCAATGTTGTTGTTTTCTTATTGATAGATGAATGTGTAAGAGTTAAGCTGTATATGGAATGCCTGAAGTGTAACCAAATTGTTACTGTTTGATTCTAATCAATCAAAAGAGCAATGAGAGGAAAATAAGCTGAGAAGACATAAGCATGATTAACCTATTGCAAAACTATTGCACCTAGTTGAAGGAGGTGATGAAATCCAAAGACACTGCAAGTGTGGGTAAATGTAGTTAAAAGGGGAAGCTCTTGATAAGTGTTTCCCTATTTCCCAGGGAAAAGTGTTTTGCAGGACATTCCTTATTTGGTTGAGTGTGAGTAACTCCAATGGTTGTTTGATCCATTATACTTGTGTTACCTTACACAGCAGCTTCCTGTATTTCACAGCAGTCCACCAAATCTCTCAGGGAGCACATTAGGTGGCAAGAGACCTCTCTTGAAGTAATTAAGATCTAACCATAGTAAGACATAAATAGTATAGACTAAGTTTTAAAAGGTCAACCTACACAAAAAGTATGAGTTTCTTTTCATAAAGTCCTATAAGGCTTTTTCTAAAGTTAGCAAACACTTATAGAGTATCTCTACATAAGAAAGCATTTTCATAAAGATTAAGTTGTGTACACTATTCACAAATATCAAGTGGTCTCTCCTTAGTATTATTTAAAGTTAAAAGAATGAATTTGCAAAGTCTAAAGTACTTCTTCTGCAGAATATTACTCTTTTAAAGAGTGGTTATAGTGTGCATTTGAGCATTGTGTCGGCCATAAAATGAGCTGGCTGTTAACTAAGACACTGATCTGAAGACGACTTATGTCTGAAGAGACTTGGGTTGGCTTAGATAACAAGGCCTTTGGATTGTAAGCAGCCTATGGAATAAGGTGACACGGATGCTCATTGCATAAGCAAAGTATGAGCAAAATATGCATGGTCTGACGAATGTGGAAGCTTCATTGTCAGCTTCATTGTGGCTTTTCTTGCTAGGAAGTTGCCTGACACATTTAATGAAGCCAAGTTCATCACATTCAGCATGTTAGTGTTTTGCAGTGTTTGGGTATCTTTTGTTCCCACGTACGTGAGCACCAAGGGAAAATCTATGGTGGCTGTGGAGATTGTCTCCATCTTGGCCTCCAGTGCTGGATTACTGGGTTGTATCTTTTCCCCCAAATGTTATATAATTGTTTTGAGACCTGAGTTAAATAGCAAGGATCAGCTAGTATGGAGGAATAAATAGGAAACTAAATAGGACAATGGTGTTATTTTCTTTACTCCGTTGTTTTCCATAAGGTTGTAATCCTGTCCTACTCACTGGAAATAAAAAACTCTATTAACAGCATTTCTATAATTATGTGAATGGAAGGAAAGCTAAGAGACATACGAGTGCCCCCCGTATCCACGGATCCAGTTATCTGCTGTTGTCCATGCCCCCTGTACCCATTAACTTTACTTATGTTCTTACCAGTAGTGCCAAGAGAAAATTTTCTTCCTTTTATTGAGTGCTGTAACCATAAGAACGGAAGAAGAGCCCCATAAGATCATGCCAAAGGTCCATCTAGTCCAGCTTCCTGTATCCCACAGAGGCTCACCAGATGTCTCAGGGTGCATACAAGACAACAACAAGAGACCTGCATCCTGGTGCCACCCCATGTATCTAGCATGCTGAGGTAGGCTACTTCTAAAACCAGGAGGTTGCACGTACCCATCATGACTTGTAACTTGTGATGGACTTTTCCTCCAGAAATCTGTCCAATCCCCTTTTAAAGGCATCCAGGCTAGATGCCATCACCACATCCTGTGGCAAGGAGTTTCACAGACTAAATCATGTTGGGTCAAGAAATATTTTTTTGTTGTAACTCTTCTGACACTCAATTTTAGTGGATGTCCCCTAGTTCTGGAGAGATAAAAGAACATCCTTCGATCCACTCTATCCACCCCCTGCATAATTGTATATGTTTCAATCATGTCCTCCCCCCAGGCACCTATTTTCTAGACTGAAGAGACCCAAACGCTGTAGTCTTTCCTCATAAGGGAGGTACCCCAGCCCACTAATCTTTTTGCTTGCTCTCTTCTGCACTTTTTCCATTTCCATTATATCCTTTTTGAAATATAGCAACCAGAACTGTACGCAATACTCCAGGTGTGGCCTTACCATTGATTTGTACGATGACATTATAATACTGGCCATTTTATTCTCAATCCCTTTTTTAATGATCCCAAGCATGGAATTAGCCTTCCTCACTGCCACCGCACATTGGGTTGTTGCTTTCATCAAGCTGTCCACCAGTACCCCAAGATCTCTCCCCTGAGTTGTCTCATTAGCCTATATAGGAAGTTTTGGTTTTTTTGCCCCAACGTTCATTACTTTACACTTACTTATATTGAAACACCTCTGCCATTTTGTGGCCCTTTCTCCTAGTTTGGAGAGAACTTTCTGGAGCTCTTCACAATCCATCCTCCCCTGACTAACTGGAAAAGTTTAGTGTCATCCACAAACTTGACCACCTCGCTGCTTAACCCTGTCTCCAAGTCATTTATGAACAGATTGAAAAGCACCAGTCCCAGGACAGATCCTTGAGACACACTGCTTTTCACCTCTCTCCATCATGAAAATTGCCCATTGACATCTACTCTCAGTTTTCTGGTCTTCAACCAGTTCCTAATCCGATTCCTAAACTCCCTGACAGTGGAGATTTCTGAGCAGCCTTTGATGAGCGACCATGCATGCTTATAGCAGGATGTGCAGTGAGGCAGCCTAAATGCTGGAATAGACTAATCAAGCATTAACAGGAAACTGGGGGGTGTCTGAGGTGGGGAGGAGGGTGGACCGAGGCTGGGAAGGGAATGATGTTGATGGTAGTAGCACCACTGTTATCCTATCCCAATTCCTGGGCCCAGTCTGCCTTCCCGGGTGCGCTTGGACTTGAGTCAGCTATATAGTTGGCTGAAGTCCAAGTAGACCTAGTGTGGCATTTAAGGCTTACCCAGGGCAAGGGAACAAATATTCCTTTACCCAGAGGAGACCTTTGGAACTGCCATTATGCAGGATGCAGTGCGTTGTCCAGTGGCGTGGCTCCATCAGCAGGAGGAGATTCAGTAGGATTGGGCTGTCAGTGTGAACAGCATTTCTGTAGTTTATGCTGACCTGAATGGAGGGAAAGCTTAGAGACAAACATGCAGCCCAACTCTGTCCAACATGATCCATTCAACATGATGCCAGAAGTTCTGGTATCAAAGCAACTCCATTGTTCTTTTCCCCCTTCCCAGCCCCAGACAAAGAGCTGGCATTGCTTTGAGGCTACACATTGAAGACCTTGCAGCTTATGGGGAGGTAAGTAAAAAATGTCTTTACTTACCTCTCCTGTGTTGCCTTGACCTCCAATGGTTCACTGCATGCTCCGGGCTGACCCTGGATGGGAGTGCATCTATAAAGGCAGTTCGCCTTCCACCCTGGCATTCACCTCTAACAAAATGGTCAGTCAGGTAGTTCACAGGTGTCCTCTTTTTATTCATGTGAGTGGGGATGAGGCAAGCTGGCAGAGGTAATCCAAACTGTATACATGTTCATGTGCTAATGCTGTTCAAATGTATGTTTGAAAGGCCAAAACAAACTTATGCCAAAGTTATAGCCATGATGTTATATTAAGGGAGACTGTTTGGGATAGAAATTCACAAACATTGGCTCAGCAAGAAGTTTAACCAGGCCCAGAAAAGCAATTTTGCTTTCTCTGGGAGAGGCTGCTTGTACAAAAACATTACAAAGTTGTAAGGAACACTTAAGGTTACCTAAGTGAATTAGTTTAAAGCAATAAGTTTAGTAATATAAAGGAAAAAATATAGTTTGAATCCATTTTGCCCAGAAGCCTTAGAGGGAAATGCAAAAGGGAAAATCAGAATAAACTTTACTTTTACTTTTAAAGACATTAAAAAATGTCTTTACTTACCTCTCCTGTGTTGCCTTGACCTCTGATGGTTCACTGCATGCTCCGGGCTGACCCTGGATGGGAGTGCATCTATAAAGGCAGTTTGCCTTCCACCCTGGCACTCACCTCTAACAAAATGGTCAGTCAGGTAGTTCACAGGTGTCCTCTTTTTATTCATGTGAGTGGGGACACTAGCTGAGAAATGTGGAAAAGAAATTTCTAAATCTGCAATAAAAGCAACAAAGATGAGGCAGTTTGTAACTGGAATCTATTGAGTTGTACTAAATCTGATCTCAAGAACTGATTGGATAGTTTATGTTAATATGCATTCATTTCATGACTGGTTAGTTCCTGTAAATAAGAGTAACACTGAGTTTTGGATAGATGACAAGCTTCACTCATTGCATAAGAAAAGCAAGCCATATTCTTTGAATTCCCAGGTAATAGAAAGGGGTGGGATTGAGAATACTTAGGCAACAACATTGGCTGCATAAATTTACACTTCGCACAATAGACAGAGCTGGAATGACACCATTATGGAAGTGTTGGAAGCGGGGAATTGTGTGGTTTTTATTTCACATGCACATCACCCTTATACTTTCATCTCAGATGGGAAAGCATGTTAGGGCGTAGTTGTTCACCGGCAATTTTGCTCCAATCCCTGCCATGGAGACTTCCTGATTGGCCCTGCAGGGCTCGGGGGGCAGGACCATTGGGCTGTGCATTGCCCAGCCAGCCCAGAGCGGTCCCTGCAGCATCCCCCTCCCGCCCTCCCTTTCATCAGTCCAAGTCTAGCTGGTTGCTTGTTGGGGGCTGGGTAGGAATTTCTGGCTGACATGCAAATTGGCCTGGTGTGCTGGTTTTTTCCGCCTACTCTGGACTGAGGTATGGTGATGCGGTTGTATGGTAGGTTTGGTCACTTTAGCAAGAGATGTGCTTACACTAGAACAGGGGTGTCCAAAGTTTTTGGCTGGAGGGCCACATCATCTCTCTGACACTGTGTTGGGGGCCGGGGGGGGGGGGAAAGAATTAATTTACATTTAAAATTTGAATACATTTGTATAAGTTTACATAAATGAATATATTAAAGATGAACTTATATGAATGAATGAAGGTCTTGCAGTAGCTCAAGGCCTATAAAAGGCCTTGCACAAAGCAAGGCCGGCCTTTCCTTTGCTGCCTTTGCTGCGTCACAGACATGAAACAACAAGAAGTGGAGGGAGCCCTCATCCCACAGCTCACGCGAGAGGTCAAACAGTCGCCCTCACGCTGAGAGCAGTTGCCTCGGGCCAGTGCAGGCTCCAACAAATCTCCGGGGCCAGAGGCTCATTGGAGACTGGGGGCTCCCTGAGGGCCGCATTGGGAAGCTTCAAGGTCCGCATGTGGACCCAGTGCCTGGACCGAGATATGGTGATGCAGTTGTATGGTAGGTTTGGTCACTTTAGCAAGAGATGTGCGGGGTTGGGTAGGTAGGCCTAGGCTATGGTGTACAATCTGAGGTATGCAAGGGCCAGGGGTGAGCCAGAACTGCTCCCATGATGCTTGACCAGCTTGAAGGAGGCTGACCGGCAAGTCCCTGGTCTGGAATAGGCAATGCCCATGCAGGGATTAGTTGTGGGTTGTGCCATCCAGCTGCCTTGACCCTCAGGGGTTGGTGAGGATAAGTTTGGTAGCTAGGCTGTCTTTCCCCAAATTAGATCCCCGCACATCAAGTTGGGTTAGTCAGTGCCCTGCTGTTTATTGAATTAATTAATTAATAAAGTGGCCCAGTTTCATTCCAAGGCTGTTTCTGTGTGTTTATTGGCGGTGCAGGGTAATAGTCATAGAAACAAACCACGTCAAATAGGCTAACTGGGCAAAAAGGTTCAGTTGTGTCCTCTTATATTTGGCAGAGGGAGAACAACTGTTGCTCTTCATCCCCACAAGGCATTTTTTCCAGTGACTGTTGCTGGTATCTCATCTGTATTTTATTTGTTTTTAGATTGTGGCCCCTTTGGGAACAAGGAACCATGTATTGATTTATTTAACTATGTAAACAACTTTGTGAACTACTCCCCTTGAAAAACAGTATATAAGTATTCTCCACCATATCTTTGCCTGGATTTTAAGCCCGCCCTGCGCCCCAAGGTAATTGAAGCAGCTTTTAGATTTCATTCCTGAGGGGGTGACAAAGGTGAACAGTGTGCCTGGAGGCTTTCAAAAACCAGACAAAGCAGGAAGAGCAGACTTTCCACAGCCCAGATGCTGAAATTTCAGGAAGTACCTGGGGAACCTCACGTGACCATCCTCGTCTTAATGATCACCTGTGAGCTACATTTGCATTTGGCATCTAGCGGATTTTTCGTGCCTTTGGGTGTTCTGTCTTCCCTGTATAACTGCAATGCTGTAAGTATCTGTTGTTTCATATTGCCTATAGAATACAGGCATGGAAGTATTTTTTTAATCTTCTCTTTGCATGCTGCATGGTCAGACACTGAGCGAATATATCCAGGGAATCTTAGCTTTGTGTGCATATTCGAAATGATCCATGAGGGCTTTACACACCACAAGAAAAGACCCTTCCTTCCAACCACCTCCAAATATCTAAGTGTCCCCATGAATTGTTTGCTGTTTCTAGCCTATACCATTATAATTCCGTGCCAAAGCACCCTTCCTTTTCTCTTCCCTTCTCCCTTTGCAATCTCTCCCCCATATCTAGTCCCATTTGCATTCTTCAATGTATAGACCTGCCACATAAAGCAGAATGTTTATACATTTCACTATGTCTGTGATGTTCAACCAGTTTGCCAGCATATTGGTGTGCTGCAAATAGCCTGAAGGTGTGCTGCGAGAGTTTGGGGGAATTTCATTGATTAGTAGGGTCTTTGGGGTATGTGAGTCTCCAGCTGAGAGCATGGTGTTCCCTGTCAATTTTAAAAACACAGATGGTGTGCCTTGACAGTTTTAGTGCCTTGCCAGCAGGCTGTGAGATGAAAAAGGTTGGAAACCACTTTACTATGTGAATCACCAGTATTAGCAGCTACATTTGTGATAACAGGAATTGCTTCTCCATATTTGTTTCTTTTCATCTTTGACTTCAGGTTCCTGGCACAATGGTCCTGAATGACAAAGGAAATACAACGGAATCAGTTGTAAAGGAGTTTGTTTTGCTTGGCTTTTCTAGTCTCCAAGAGGTGCAACTGCCACTGTTCTGCCTCTTCCTGGTCATGTATGCGCTTTCATCTATCGGCAATGCTCTTGTCATCCTTATGATCCACTTTGATTCCCATCTCCACATACCCATGTACTACTTTCTCAGCAACCTGTCCTGGCTGGAAATCATCATCACAACCACAGTTACACCCAAGATGCTCAGCCTTCTCATCTCAAAGAAAAAGACCATCTCTTTCACTGGATGTGTTATTCAGATAACATTGTATTTATTAGCTGGAGCCACAGAGATTCTCCTGCTAGGTGCCATGTCTGTGGATCGCTACTTGGCCATCTGCAACCCACTGCGTTACACAGCCATAATGAGTAACCAGGTCTGCAGGCTGATGGTCCTTTTCTGCTGGATAGGAAGCATCTTTTGTGTCTCACTTACCATAGGCTTCAACCTGATCTTGCCTTATTGTGGCCCCAACGTCATTGATCATTTCTTCTGTGACACGAGCCCCTTGACAAAATTACTCTGTGCAGACCTCACCCTAATTCATGCTCTTCAATTCATGGTGGCCTGCCTTGCGCTGCTGACCTCTGTCTCTGTGACAGCTGTTTCTTATCTCTACATCATTATCACTGTGATGAGGATGCCTTCAACCCAAGGAAGGAAGGAAGCCTTCAGCACCTGCAGCACCCACATCACCTTGGTCTCAATCTATTACGGCAGCTGCATATTCATCTATGTCAGGCCAGCTGGTAGCTCTTCAATGGATTTCAATAAAGTGGCCACAGTGCTCAACACTGTGGTCACCCCCTTACTCAACCCAATAATCTATAGCTTTAGAAACAAGGTGGTTATGGATGTATTGAAAGATGCATTGAAACAGATGAGTGAAACACTAGTGAAGACAGCCTGATGAAGTGCCTTTTGTCTCTGTAGAATGGGCTCCTGTTCCATGCAGAACCTTGGGCTTAACAAAGTAATCTTTCTTTTCTCCCTTGTCAACCCTTAAATGTTTCCAAGTATTTGTTCGAGTAGAAGGGACTTCTGAGTGCTTTGGACATTATCATGCTTTGGTCATCCCTTCCTTGGCATCTGTTAACTCCTTGTGTGACAGAAACACATTTTCATGTTCAGAGGTGGTGCACAAGCCGTCTAACTTCTGCTGTTGCCTCCCTCAGCAGACAGGTTTACTATTGCTTTGCTAGAGAGAGAGAGAGAGAGAGAGAGAGAGAGAGAGAGAGAGAGAGAGAGAGAGAGATTTGGGGGAGGGGACTTCATGAAGTGTTATTTCAAAAGTGATATATCATCATAAATCCTGGATTTTCCAGTTAAATAATTTTTGGAAAGCCTTAGAAGAACCATATGGATTGAAAATAGGAAAAGTTGTTTTGATGAGATGTTGATGAAAAAATTTGGATTAAAACACAGGATGGTCTGACAACAGTTTTATATTCCTCACTGCAAGTTAATGTACATATTTACTTCTTGCTTGTGCTTTTACTCTGCAAGTCTCATTTCTTCCTAAACTAGCAAGTGCAGGAACCCTGAGCAAGATTCTGGTGTGGGGCTTTCAAAATTGGCCATGGATACGATCGCAATCCAGATTCCCCTCCCTGCACAGACATGGCTGTGATTTGTCCTGGGAGAGGCTCCTGTTTCCAGAACTCAGTGGTGGTACTCCCACCATCTTCACACTTTCAGGGCATTCATTTTTATTTTTGGTGTGACTTGCAGGGAAGATGGGGAATTGTAAAGAAAAGAAAGTAGCAGATACTGGAAATGGTTGCTGTTGCTGAAACTCCTGTGTAGGCTGCTTAGGGTTGGGCTTGTGGGTCTGGAAAGTAGAAGCCATTCTCGTCAGGATGGCAACATCCCCCTTTGATCTGAGGCTCTTCTTCACTTTTTGATTAGGGGAGAGACCCTTGTGGCTGCAAAAGGAGTATCTTATGAAATAAATTGTCTGAATTTCTTTTGGATCTTGATAGAAATCCGCTTCTGCTTAGAGGAGCTGTTTTTGTGTTGTGCTCATTTTGGTAGTACTCCTCTTGGTGAAACACACCATAGGTCACACACTTACATTGCTGATAATAGTCTCTTGCTTCCAAAAGGGGTTAGTGAAACTGTGAAATGTCATTAGTGGTGTTTTGATATTGTTCCTTGGGAAGTTCCTACTATTTCTCAATCCCATTACTTTTTTCTACTCATGGTAAATGGGATGCCCACCAGACAGTTGTGAAGTTGAGGGAGATGATGGGTAGGCATCTCCCCAGCTCACTGAGGAGATCAAAAACTGAAACTAGAATAAGAACATAAGAACAGCCCCACTGGATCAGGCCATAGGCCCATCTAGTCCAGCTTCCTGTATCTCACAGCGGCCCACCAAATGCCCCAGGGAGCACACCAGATAACAAGAGACCTGCATCCTGGTGCCCTCCCTTGCATTGGCATTCTGACATAGCCCATTTCTAAAATCAGGAGGTTGCACATAAACATCATGGCTTGTAACCCATAATGGATTTTTCCTCCAGAAACTTGTCCAATCCCCTTTTAAAAGCATCCAGGCCAGATGCCATCACCACATCCTGAGGCAAGGAGTTCCACAGACTGATCACATGCTGAGTAAAGAAATATTTTCTTTTGTCTGTCCTAAACCTCCCAACACTCAATTTTAAGTGGATATCCCCTGGTTCTGGTGATATGTGAGAGTGTAAAGAGCATCTCCCTATCCACTCTGTCCATCCCCTGAATAATTTTGTATGTCTCAATCATGTTCCCCCCTCAGGCTTCTCTTTTCTAGGCTAAAGAGGCCCAAACACCATAGCCTTTCCTCATAAGGAAGGTGTCCCAGCCCCGTAATCAACTTAGTCGCTCTCTTTTGCACCTTTTCCATTTCCACTATGTCTTTTTTGAGATGTGGCAACCAGAACTGGACACAATACTCCAGGTGTGGCCTTATCATTGATTTGTACAATGACATTATAATATTAGCTGCTTTGTTCTCAACACCTTTTCTAATGATCCCAAGCATAGAATTGGCCTTCTTTACTGCCGCCTCACACTGGGTCGACACTTTCATCGACCTTTACACCACCACTCCAAGATCTCTCTCATAATCTGTCACAGACAGCTCAGAACCCATCAGCCGATATGTGAAGTTTTGATTTTTTGCCCCAATGTGCATGATCTTACACTTACTTACATTGAAACGCATCTGCCATTTTGCTGTCCATTCTGCCAGTCTGGAGAGATCCTTCTGGAGCCTTCACAATCACTTCTGGTCTTCACCACTCGGAAAAGTTTGGTATCTGCAAACTTTGCCATCTCACTGCTCAACCCTGTCTCCAGGTCATTTATGAAGAGGTTGAAGAGCACCAGTCCCAGGACAGATCCTTGGGGCACACTGCTTTTTGCCTATCTCCATTGTGAAAATTGCCCATTGACACCCACTCTCTGTTTCCTGGTCTTCAACCAGTTCTCACTCCAGGAGAGGACCTGTACTCTAATTTCCTGACTGTGGAGTTTTTTCAGTAGCCTTTGGTGAGGGACCATGTCAAATGCCTTCTGAAAGTCCAGATATATAACGTCTATGGGTTCTCCCGCATCCACATGCTGTTGACCTTATCAAAGAATTCTATAAGGTTTGTGAGGCAAGACTTACCCTTACAGAAGCCATGCTGATTCTCCCTCAGCAAGGCCTGTTCGTCTATGTGTTTTGAGATTCTATCTTTGATAAGGCATTCTACCATCTTACCCGGTATAGATGTTAGGCTGACCGGCCTACAGTTTCCCAGGTCCCCCCTCTTTCCCTTTTTAAAGATCAGTGTGACATTTAATATCTCCAATCTTCTGGCACTGTGACCGTTTTGAGGGATAAGTTGCATATTTTAGTCAAGAGATCAGCAACTTCATTCTTCAATTCCTTAATAACTCTTGGGTGGATGCCATCACGGCCCGGTGACTTATTGATCTTTAATTTATCAATGAGGTCTGAAACATCTTCTCTTTTAACCTCTATCTGACTTAATTCCTCAGTCAGGAGGGGCCATTCGGGCAGCAGTATCTGCCCAAAGTCTTCTGCTGTGAAGACAGATGCAAATAACTCATTTAATTTCTCTGTCATCTCTAACTCTCCTTTTCTCTCCCCTTTCTCTCCCTCACCATCCAGAGGGCCAACTGCTTCTCTGGTGGGTTTCCTGCTTCTAACATATTTGAAGAAGCTTTTATTATTCCCCTTAATGTTGCTGGCCGTGAGTACCTCATAGTCTTGCTTGGCCTCCCATATCACCTTCTTACATTTCTTTCTTTTTTTTTTTTTTTAAAGAATGCTTTATTTATTTATTACAGATACAGGTAAGGAAAATTGGATAGACTTAGGGTTAGGACTACATAGGTTACACACAAGGCTGGTGGCCATCGATTACAACAAACATTAATCCAAACGAAATTACTAATCAATACAAAAATTATCATATTCATTACCCCAACTGATTAATACTTTAACATTCCATATTTTTCCTCTAATCTTATCGATCCCATCATATTCAAATTTTACTTTACTTTTACTCTTCTTACCACTAAAATAATCTCTAAAATAAAATCTTTCTTATCTAATTCTTAATTTCTAATATCACATCTAAAAAAGAAGTCTCTGATTACAATGGTATTACCCCCTTCAATCTCTTCTAACATATTATATATCATTTTTCATAACTATCCAATCAAAAAAAAACTTCAAAGTTTTGCTTATAGACTCTTCTTACCACTAAACTAACCTCTAAAATAAAATCTCTTATCTAATTCTTAATTTCTAATATCACATCTAAAAACAAATATCTCCAATTACAATAATATTATACTTCGCTTATCCACCACATATTTATTAACCCAAAATACAGGTTTAATATTTTCTCCAAAATAAACATCTATAATTTATTTTATTTATCTTCTCTTTTAAAAAATAACACTTTTATTTATCTTAATATCACTTTAGTTTACACAATACTTATATTCCAAATTTACAGTTCCATCTAATTTATTTCATATGATTACCGCTTTAATTTTCAAAATACTTATATTCCAAATTCCCTTTTCATTCCCTTTATATTCCAAATTCCCTTTTAATTTAATATAATTAATAAAATATTTATCTTAATACCACTTAATTTCCGCAATATTTATATTTCAAATTTTCATTTAAATCTATTTTAATTTAATATAATTAAAAAAAAATTCTACTTATTATTCAACCATTTTGACCTTCTTCTTATTGCTTGCTTTGTGCTCTATCTTATTGGTGTTCCCTCTTAGTCTTCCAACTGGATCTTCCACTTCTTCTTTTTCTTCTTTTTCATCTTAAGTCTATTGAATTTCTTGGCCCCCCTGTATTTTTCTTTCTTCTTCTTCATTCTGTTATTCTTGAATTCAGTCCATAAATTCTTCCTCTTCTTGAGACAGCTTGCTCTCTGAACATTTCCTCTTTTTTCTTCCTTAAGGTCCTTAGTTATTATGACAATTGCTTCTTCCGCCTCGTGTCCCATCTCAAAATACTCCACTTCTTTAACTTCACCGGACATCTGATCCATTCTTTTTTCTTCTCTATTGTTTATAATCTGTTCCTGCGAGTTTACAAGGGAGGAACTTATTTGCCCAATTTGTTCAGACAGTTCTCTGACCTGTTGCTCCATTTCTCTTCTAAAATCCATCACAAAGTCCATCAACCAGGCCTGGCTTTCACAACCATCTTTTAAATTTTCAAAAGCCATTTTTATCAACACCAACTTGAACCACTTCCTGCAGGGCTACTTTCCAATTTTTTATCCAGGGTTACTTTCCAATTTTAATATCCAAAAAAAAAAAAATCAGTCAAATCAACACACTCAAATTAGGTTAGTATGCCTTTAAATGACCAAAAAAAATTCAAGCCTCTTGCTGAGAAACCGAAAGTAGCCGTAACCAGACTTAAATCAAGGCTTTTTGCTGGGAAAATGAAAGTAGACTTTATTTCCTTCGTTGAAGATTACTTATTTATTTCTCTTCGGTACATACCATTGAAAAAAATAATCTTGTACTTACTCCAGCAGGGGAAATACCAACTCACCTATTCCCCCCCTGGGTGGCTAACTTCCAGCGTGAATAATCTTGTATTATCTCCTTCTCCTCCAGACTTCTTACTTACAGTTCTCGGTAAAACTTTTTAACGAGCCAAGTTCACTTACTCTTAATAGCTTTTTCCGCTGTGATGTTGTTGTATCTAGGCCGTGGGAGGACGGGTTCTCAACTTTCCGAGCTTCTCCAAGATGGCGCCCGGGATAGATATGATTCAGCACAGAGCAAAACAGAGAGAAATCCTTGAAATTGCCTGTTTCAAAGGACCCCCCGTTCAAACTCTCAGCACTTCGTACCGTCTTCCTGGCACCGAAGCGTGCCTTAGTTGTTTAGGCACATGAAAACACATCTATTTCGCAGTCTCTTCGGGAGCCCCCAAAGTTCACTGCAAGTTCGTTGAGAGTTAGCTCCGCCCCCACCTTCTTACATTTCTTTTGCCACAGTTTATGTTCCTTTTTATTCTCCTCATTAGGGCAAAACTTTTATTTACGGAAGGAAGCTTCCTTGCCCTTTACAGCCTCTCTAACTTGGCGCGTTAGCCATGCGGGCACCCTCCTGGATTTAGTGGAGCCCTTCTTTCTTTGTGGTATACACCTCTGCTGGGCCTCTATTACTGTTGTTTTAAGCAGCCTCCATGCACTCTGGAGAGATTGGACACTTTTTACCCTCCCTTTCAACCTCCTTCTAACCAGCCTCCTCGTTTGAGGGAAGTCCGCCCATCGAAAGTCAAGGGTTTTTGTGAGAGATTTGCCTGGTATTCTTCCCCCGACGTGCATGTCAAAACAGATCGCAGCATGATCACTGTTCCCCAATGGCTCCGTAACATTGACATCTCTAGCCAGGTCCTGGGTACCGCACAATATTAAATCCAGAGTCACCTGTCCTCTGGTGGGCTCCGTGACTAGCTGATCTAAGCCACAGTCATTTAGCATGTCAAGGAATCCGGTCTCCTTTTCGTGACCAGAACACAAATTGACCCAGTCAATATGAGGATAATTGAAGTCCCCCATGATTACAACCCTATCCCTCCTTGTCACCTCCCTGTTCTGTTTCCTCATTTCAAGGTCCCCTTCCGATTTCTGGTCTGGAGGACGATAGTACACCCCCAATATTACATCGCTCCTCAGGCCTGGTAATTTAACCTACAGAGATTCTACAGTGGAGTTGGACCCACCTTCAATCTCTACTTTGCTGGATTCTTTCCCTTCCTTAACATAAACGGCCACCCCACCTCCAACACGCCCCTCCCTGTCTCTCCTGTAGAATTTCCTGTAGAATAAGCCCAACCTCCAACACGCTCCTCCCTGTCTCTCCTGTAGAATCTCCTGTAGAATAAGTCATGGGTGTGTCCTCGGTGCAAGGAGCTCCAGGGTCTCAGGGAACGCGTCCGCTCCCTTGAAGCCTTGGTGGCTGACCTGGAGAAGCGCAGGCAGGCAGAGGAGGACTGTGGGGAGACTTCTGGGGATGATCAGGCTTCGTCCCAACCTTAGTCGTGCAGCTCCTTGGCTGCCTGGGTGGGAATTCTCGGGACTGGAGGACGTCATCCTGGAGAGGAGGGAAACAATCCCCTAGGGGGGACCCCTTCTCCAGGGGATGGGCCCGTATCCGAATGCACTCGGGATAACCCTTGGCGGGAGGGGGGTCGGGGGCTTCTTGTAGTGGGGGATTCAATTATTAGAAACATAGAGAGGGGGGTTTGCGACGGTTGTGAGGACCGCATGGTGACCTGCCTGCCTGGTGCGAAGGTTGCGGACATCACTTCTTGTCTAGACAGGCTAGTAGACAGTGCTGGGGGAGAGGTAGCGGCTGTGGTGCGTATCGGCACCAACGACGTGGGCAAGTGTAGCTGGGAGGTCCTGGAGGCCTGGAGGCAGGAAGCTGAAAGCCAGGACCTCAAAGGTAGCGTTCACATTTTAGATGATTGGACCATTCTGCATACGTAAAATGCAGGTAGTTAAATGTTTCGGCAACAATGGTATTCGGAGTCCCTAGAAGATTTTTCTCACTGCATAAAGATATCTTGTATTGTTCTGTAATTCATTTCATTTCTCTGTCATGCTGGTATCTCAATAGAGGCTGTTGAATACCTTGTTAGATGATCTCAGCTCAAAACTAGCCAGTTATTGTATGTATTGTATGATGTTTTTAATAACATCATTGTGAAAATAAAATAGTTGGAGTAATTCCGTTTGTTTCAGGGAACCGTATTATTGTAAGTCCACCGATATGTGTTTATACTTATCTTTCTTCTTCCTCAGCGGTCAACATATTAATGAAGTCAAGTCTAATGTAACTATTATAACTGATTTCTTACTTCTGGGATTGTCTGAGGAACGGCAACTTCAAATTGTACACTTGCTGGCTTTCTTAACACTGTACTTGACTGTGCTGGTGGGGAATCTTCTCATCATCACCTTGGTAACCCTCAATGCTCACCTTCAGACCCCAATGTATTTCTTTCTAATCAACCTATCCATTGGGGACCTTGGATCCACCTCTGCCACCATGCCTAAGTTTATGACCAATGTGCTCATGAATACTAGACACATTTCCTATTCTGAATGTGTGGCACAACTGCTTTTTTTCCTTTTCTTCATTTCCTCTGATATTTTCATTCTTGCTGTCATGGCCTACAACCGTTACGTTGCCATCTGCCACCCTCTTCACTATATGACTGTGATGAAAAGGGGAACCTGTCTACAACTGGCAGGTAGCGCATGGATGGCAGGTTTCCTCAATGCTTGTCTGCACACAGGGACCATTTTTTCAATGCCCTTCTGCTCCAACATCATCAACCAGTTCTTCTGTGAAATTCCACACCTAGTCAAGATCTTATGTGATGATTCATATCTCCATGAAATGTGGATGCTTCTCCTTAGTGCAGCCTTGGGTCTCAGCTGCTTTGTGTGCATTATCATGTCTTATGTGAAGATCTTCACCACAGTATCAAGAATGTCCTCTGTGGAGAACAGGCAAAAGGCCTTATCCACTTGCATTCCTCATCTCATAGTTGTCTCCTTGTTACTTGGTACTGGTATCCTTTCCCATTTCATGCTAAGTTCCAGCTCTTCATATAACTCGGATGAAGTGCTTGCTGTGATATATTCTGTATTGCCACCAATGATGAACCCAATAATCTACAGCATGAGGAATAAGGATGTCAAGTCTGCTCTGTGGAAGCTGCTGTACCCAAAGTTTCCAACCAAGAATATGATCCCTCATGTTCACTTATGAGTTCCTTCTGCTTCCATGTGGGACAGTTTAATTTTAAAATTCATCATAGCTGCCTCATATGGGTGCTATTGTGTCTGTTTTTCCCTCAGTAGAAAAAAATAATCAATACTTTGGTTTCTCAAGCATTAAAAAACAACACTGTGTATAGAATATGTTGTCTAAGATCTCAGAACAATCAAAATGTTGTGGGCAAAATGTATATTTCATTCACAGTGGGTGAGAAACAACAGGAGACTTCCAGAGAACAGTGGTGAACCTCCCATTCATTCTATGGGGCAAAGGCCCCAGGCACAGAGCCTCATGCACCTTTAGGACCCCGCAGAAGCCTCCCTGGGGCTCCTGATGAGGTTGGAAACTGTGCTTCTGGTTTTTTGGAAGCACGGTTTAAAGCATCGGGGAACCTCAGAGAGGCTTCCCCAATGCATCCTGGAGTTGCGTGAGGGTCTGTGAGCTTCAGGTAAGTGGGGGATTTGCGTGTGGGGGCAGCGACATCCCATGGGGGGCACCATCACGGACCTTTGCCCTGGGGTATGGGGCTCAGGAGGTCTGCCACTGCCAGAGAGGAGAAGGGATGTTGCAACACTGTGCCAGTTGGTGGAGCTGGTAGGAAGGCCTGCGCCCTCCTGCCAGTGGAAACACAGGAAGCAGCATTTGCTAGATAGGGTATGTCCCATGCTAGGCAGCAGAGGGGTGGGAGAAGGATAGTGGAAGGCAGGGAGGGGCCAGAATGGGGCAGGTGTCAATAATGGGGGCAGATCAGGCCTGGGAGGGGGTAAGATGGGCAGTGCAAGCACACACTGTATCTTATCCCCCTTCCCGGGCCTGATCTGCTGACATGGGGCAATGAAGACATGCACTGATATCAGGCATGCAGTGATATCACAATGGGACACTCAATTTTCTGACAGGCAGTGTCATTATGGTGTCATAATGTCCAGTCGCTTCTTCTGATAGATGACATCACTGTGGTCATTCAGTATCTCTCACTCTCCTTCAAACAGGCAGCAGAATCAGTGTGCAGGAACAATGTCACACATTGTTCACACATACTAGGATAGGAAGATTCCCACATGTTCTCTGCAGACGCGTGTGGCCTCTGGGAACACAAGTGCCTCTGGGAACGAAGTGCCAGGTAAGGCACCGCAAGTTTAGCCTCAGTGCGAGTTCAGCAGCAGGGCGAGGAGGCCAGGGCCCCAGATATCGCCTTTCTCTTCCTTTGAGAAGAGGGCTGCTAACCAGTGAAGGGTTTTTTATAGTACCCCTAAATAAAAACAACAAAAAAGCTATGCCGCCAGACAGCCAGCAGCAGGGTGGGGGCTATCCAGTTTTCTGCATTGAGTGCCACATGTATGATTATTTGCCTCTGGGGCATAAGTCAAGGGTGCGTCCTCAGTGCAAGGAACTTCAGGGTCTCAGGGAACGCGTCTGCTCCCTTGAAGCCTTGGTGGGCGACATGGAGAAGCAGAGGCAGGCTGAGAAGGACTGTGGGGAGACTTCCGGGGACAATCAGGCTTCTTCCCAACCTCAGGCATGCAGCTCCTCAGCTGCCCGGGTGGGAAGTCTCGGGGCTGGAGGACGTCATCCTGGAGAGGAGGGAAACAATTCCCTGGGGGGACCCCTTCTCCAGGGGACGGACCCGTATCCGAACACACTCAGGATACTCCTCGGCAGGAGGGGGGTCGGGGGCTTTTGTAGTGGGGGATTCAATTATTAGAAACATAGAGAGGGGGGTTTGCAACGTATGTGAGGACCACATGGTGACTTGCCTGCCTGGTGCGAAGGTTGCGGACATCACTTCCTATCTAGACAGGCTGGTAGACAGTGCTGGGGAAGAGGTAGCGGTTGTTGTGCATGTCGGTACCAACAACATGGGCAAGTGTAGCCAGGAGGTCCTGGAGGCCAAATTTAGGCTTTTAGGCAGGAAGCTGAAAGCCAGGACCACAAGCGTAGCATTGCCGGAAGTGCTACCTGTTCCATGCGCAGGGCCAGCTAGGCAGGCGGAGATCAGGGGTCTCAATGCGTGGATGAGACGGTGGTGTAGGGAGGAGGGGTTTAGATTCGTTAGGCACTGGGGAACGTTTTGGGACAAGCAGGGCCTGTACAAGGCGGATGGGCTCCACTTGAACCAGAATGGAACCAGACTGCTGGCGCATAACATTAAAAAGGTGGCAGAGCAGCTTTTAAACTGATCCCTGGGGGAAGGCCGACAGGAGCCAAGGGGCATCCGGTTCGGGACTCCTCATCCCTATGGGTGTGCCCCATCCCTATGGGATGAGGATGGGGAGATTAGAGAACAACAAGACAAAGGCAGAGTAGGAGAAGAAATTGGGAAAGGTTGTGTGATGGGATGTGATAGACCGTTTGGCACAATGAGAGGATGCGGGGACAAAGGAGCGAATAAGCAGCGCATCCTGGGGCATTCTGTGTACAAATGCTTTCATGTGAATGCCCGAAGTCTACGAGCAAAGGTGGGAGAACTGGAATGTCTGGTGACAAGGGAAAATATTGACATAGTGGGCATAACGGAAACCTGGTGGAATGCGGAGAATCAGTGGGATACTGCAATCCCGGTTTATAAACTCTACAGGAGGGACAGGCAGGGGCGTGTTGGAGATGGGGAGGCCGTTTATGTTAAGGAAGGGATAGAATCCAGCAAAGTAGAGATTGAAGTCCGACTCCACCGTAGAATCTCTGTGGGTTAAATTACCAGGCTTGTGCAGCGATGTAATACTGGGGGCGTGCTATTGTCCTCCAGACCAGAAATCGGATGGGGACCTTGAAATGAGGAAACAGATCAGGGAGGTGACAAGGAGGGACAGGGTTGTAATCATGGGGGACTTCAATTATCCTCATATTGACTGGGTCAATTTGTGTTCTGGTCACGATAAGGAAACCGGATTTCTTGACGTGCTAAATGACTGTGGCTTAGATCAGCTAGTCACGGAGCCCACCAGAGGACAGGTGACTCTGGATTTAATATTGTGCGGTACGCAGGACCTGGTTAGAGATGTAAACGTTACTAAGCCATTGGGGAACAGTGATCATACTGCGATTCGTTTTGACGTGCACGTTGGGGGAAGAATACCAGGCAAATCTCTAACAAAAACCCTTGACTTCCGACGGGTGGACTTCCCTCAGATGAGGAGGCTGGTTAGAAGGAGGTTGAAAGGGAGGGTAAAAAGAGTCCAATCTCTCCAGAGTGCATGGAGGCTGCTTAAAACAACAGTAATAGAGGCCCAGCAGAGGTGTATACCGCAAAGAAAGAAGGGTTCCACTAAATCCAGGAGAGTGCCTGCATGGCTAACCAGCCAAGTTAAAGAGGCTGTGAAGGACAAGGAAGCTTCCTTCCGTAAATGGAAGTCTTGCCCTAATGAGGAGAATAAAAAGGAACATAAACTGTGGCAAAAGAAATGTAAGAAGGTGATACTGGAGGCCAAGCGAGACTATGAGGAACGCATGGCCAGCAACATTAAGGGGAATAATAAAAGCTTCTTCAAATATGTTAGAAGCAGGAAACCCGCCAGAGAAGCGGTTGGCCCTCTGGATGGTGAGGGAGGGAAAGGGGAGATAAAAGGAGACTTAGAGATGGCAGAGAAATTAAATGAGTTCTTTGCATCTGTCTTCATGGCAGAAGACATCAGGCAGATACCGCTGCCTGAATGGCCCCACCTGAGCGAGGAGTTAAGTCAGATAGAGGTTAAAAGAGATGATGTTTCAGACCTCATTGATAAATTAAAGATCAATAAGTCACCGGGCCGTGATGGCATCCACCCAAGGGTTATTAAGGAATTGAAGAATGAAGTTGCAGACCTCTTGACTAAGGTATGCAACTTGTCCCTCAAAACAGCCATGGTGCCAGAAGATTGGAGGATAGCAAATGTCATGCCTATTTTTAAAAAGGGAAAGAGGGGGAACCTGGGAAACTATAGGCCGGTCAGCCTAACATCCATACCGGGTAAGATGGTGGAATGCCTCATCAAAGATAGGATCTCAAAACACATAGACGAACAGGCCTTGCTGAGGGAGAGTCAGCATGGCTTCTGTAAGGGTAAGTCTTGCCTCACGAACCTTATAGAATTCTTTGAAAAGGTCAACAGGCATGTGGATGCGGGAGAACCCGTGGACATTATATATCTGGACTTTCAGAAGGCGTTTGACACGGTCCCTCACCAAAGGCTATTGAAAAAACTCCACAGTCAGGGAATTAGAGGACAGGTCCTCTCATGGATTGAGAACTGGTTGGAGGCCAGGAAGCAGAGAGTGGGTGTCAATGGGCAATTTTCACAATGGAGAGAGGTGAAAAGCGGTGTGCCCCAAGGATCTGTTTTGGGACCGGTGCTTTTCAACCTCTTCATAAATGACCTGGAGACAGGGTTGAGCAGTGAAGTGGCTAAGTTTGCAGACGACACCAAACTTTTCCGAGTGGTGAAGACCAGAAGTGATTGTGAGGAGCTCCAGAAGGATCTCTCCAGACTGGCAGAATGGGCAGCAAAATGGCAGATGCGCTTCAATGTCAGTAAGTGTAAAGTCATGCACATTGGGGCAAAAAATCAAAACTTTAGATATAGGCTGATGGGTTCTGAGCTGTCTGTGACAGATCAGGAAAGAGATCTTGGGGTGGTGGTGGACAGGTCGATGAAAGTGTTGACCCAATGTGCGGCGGCAGTGAAGAAGGCCAATTCTATGCTTGGGATCATTAGGAAGGGTACTGAGAACAAAACGGCTAGTATTATAATGCCGTTGTATAAATCTATGGTAAGGCCACACCTGGAGTATTGTGCCCAGTTCTGGTCGCCGCATCTCAAAAAAGACATAGTGGAAATGGAAAAGGTGCAAAAGAGAGCGACTAAGTTGATTACGGGGCTGGGGCACCTTCCTTATGAGGAAAGGCTACGGCATTTGGGCCTCTTCAGCCTAGAAAAGAGACGCCTGAGGGGGGACATGATTGAGACATACAAAATTATTCAGGGGATGGACAGAGTGGATAGGGAGATGCTCTTTACACTCTCACATAATACCAGAACCAGGGGACATCCACTAAAATTGAGTGTTGGGCAGGTTAGGGCAGACAAAAGAAAATATTTCTTTACTCAGTGTGTGGTCAGTCTGTGGAACTCTTTGCCACAGGATGTGGTGATGGTGTCTAGCCTAGACGCCTTTAAAAGGGGATTGGACAAGTTTCTGGAGGAAAAATCCATTATGGGGTACAAGCCATGATGTGTATGCGTAACCTCCTGATTTTAGAAATGGGTTATGTAAGAATGCCAGATGCAAGGGAGGGCACCAGGATGAGGTCTCTTGTTATGTGGTGTGCTCCCTGGGGCATTTGGTGGGCCGCTGTGAGATATAGGAAGCTGGACTAGATGGGCCTATGGCCTGATCCAGTGGGGCTGTTCTTATGTTCTTATGTTCTTAATTTATAAACCGGGATTGCGGTATCCCACTGATTCTCCACATTGCACCAGGTTTCCGCTATGCCCACTATGTCAATGTTTTCCCTTGTCACCAGACATTCCAATTCTCTCATCTTTGATCAGGGACTTTGGGCGTTTGCATAAAAGCATTTGTACATGGAATGTCCCAGGATAGGTTGCTTATTTGCTCCTTTATCTCCACATCCTCTCACTGTGCCAAACCGTCTGTCACATCCCATCACACTACCATTCCCAATTTCTTCTCCTATTCTGTCTTTGTCTTGTTGTTCTCTAACCTCCCCATCCTTGTCCCATAGGGATGAGGAGTCCCAATCCGGATGCCCCGTGGCTCCTGTTGGCCTTCCCCCAGGGATCAGTCTAAAAGCTGCTCTGCCACCTTTTTAATGTTATGCACTAGCAGTCTGGTTCCATTCTGGTTCAAGTGAAGCCTGTCTCTTTTGTACAGGCCCTGCTTGTCCCAAAAGGTTCCGCAGTGCCTAACGAATCTAAACCCCTCTACACTTGCCCACGTCGTTGGTGCTGACATGCACCACAACCGCTACCTCCTCCCCAGGACTGTCTACCGGCCTGTCTAGACTGGAGAAGCAGATGTGACATGTCTAATCAAGACAACCCATAGAGAAAATGGCAAGAGTATAGTAAGATGATATAATTGAGATAAGGAAATAAGGAAATAACCTAAATACTTGGGTTAAAAGTGGCCCTTATGTCATTTCTCCCCTCCCCTTATTGTAGGCCAAATGATCCAAGTAGTCCTCAATGGGGCAAAGCAACAATAACAATCAAACCAAGATTTATTATGGCACCATCAAATATAGCATATATTTTGGAATGCAATGTTTGCACCTTGAGTATGCTTGGTCAGGTTTATAAAATATTAGTCCTTGTTGGCGCACACACTCTCATGCACACACATGCTAAAATATGTTTGTGGTGTCTTCTTGGTCCTTAATAGAAATCCTGACTCCTAACTGCAACACAGTGGCATACCTAGGGTGACTGAGGAGCAAATGTCCCAGGGCACCACCTGGGGCAGTGTCATGACCCCCCCCCACTTCCCCCCCTTAAAAAAAAATGTCAAGGCCTTCTGGAGGACCTAAAAATTACTTCTGGAGGGGGGTGGGGCAGGATGGGGGCAGCATTTTGTGGTCTTGGCCCCAGGCATCACAGGGCCAAGGCCACAGAAATTCATATGGGCTTACATAGATTGAGATATATTGCATGAGGAATGGGGGGAGGGGTCACATGAAACCATGCCCTCTCCCCCTACCTCCCCCATTTCCTTTTTTTGCTTTAAAAAAAGATGGAGTGCCATTAAAATTACTTCTTTATTCATTTGCTTTACTTCTTAAATTTACTTCTTTGTTAGTTTGGGGAGGAATATTCACCCGTTAGGAAGGAAGGAAGGAGGGAGCCATGAACTATTTGAAACTGGGGCTGTCACTTGTGTATGCACTCTGTATGTGTGCAGGTCCCAGAATGTATGTCTGAGAAACTAGACATCGGCATGAGCTGATCTCTGGTTGGTGCCAGGGTGCTAAAGCCCAATGAGAGGACAGTTGCTTCTGTCTCCCTCGGGGTAGGTCGACTAAAATGAGGAGGAGCTCCGTAGTCAGGATCTGCTGCAAGAGGTAAGTGAAATGAATGATAAAGTCAAGAAAGGGTGCAATCCTAAAAGCACTCTAGGCTGACACAAGTCCCTTGCGCCTGCCCAGGAGGGTTGCAAATGTGCCATGAAGCACAAGAAGGAGGCAGTAGGGAGGCATTACAGGTGGGTGGAGGGTGGGTGGAGAGCGGTCCTGAGGCAGGCAAGCAGGCAGCGGGAGGCAGGGCTGGGTCTCAGCTGTTATGCTGGATCCAATCCCGTCCCTGGAGCAGTGCAGAACAGCTTGAAGCCTTTCTGTTCTCCTCTGGCTTGTGCCACCTCTAAAGTGGTGCAATTCTGAGGAGACCCATTGGGGCGATGGTGGCTTACCCAGGGGTAAGGGGAAGAGTTTCTTCTTATCTCCAGCTGAGCCACTTCTGGCCCCAATCTTGCTTTGGATACAGCGCAGGCATCCTAGTCTGCCTGTTGCAGCACAATTGCTGAAAGTGACCCAATTGATACCAGCAATATTGTCTCGTATAATATGTGGTGGGTGCTAGACAAATATAGATTTCTAGTTGGATTATAGTTAAATTAAGAATCAATTTAATGTTAATTTTTGAAAGAGTTCAGCAATTTATTTGTAAATGAAATGGACAGTAGACTACAGATAATATGACACCTTTGGGAACAAGGTGGTGCCAGACGATCAGATACCTGGGCTATCAGGAGTCCTATTCCACGCTGAAGTGCTATTGCTCTAGCTCAGACAGCTGTAGCTCAAAGCAATCATCCCTCACACTTCCCACAGCCCACCCATGCCCAGCCTCTGTGGGCACCTCATCTGAGATGGGGAACTATTGGTGTGTATCTAGCATTCATGCAGCTCCATTACACATGACAGTGGTGTGGCTTTCACACAGTACAATGGGGCCTATGACAGTGGATCATCAGATCTGCTGTCATAGGTTCTTCATATATTATTTATCGCTTTCTCCTAATCAGCTGCTCCTTGCTGTTCAGTTCTGGTCTCAAAATAATTATGTAGCATTTGGGGAAAAAGATAAAACCCAATCACCCTGCACTGGAGGCCAAGATGGAGAAGATCTCCACGACCACAACAGATTTGCCCTTGGTGCTTAGGTAAGAGGGAACAAAAGACAACCAAACACTGCAAAAGACCAGCATGCTGAAAGTGATGAACTTGGCTTCATTGAAACTATCTGGCAGCTTCCTGGCTAGGAAAGCCACTGTGAAGCTGATAGTAGCCAGAAATCCCAGGTAGCCGAGAACACAATAGAACATGGTGAGTGACCCTTCATTGCATTCCACTATGATTTCTTCAGCCAGAGAATGCATGTCCAAATCTGGGAATGGGGGAGCGGTAGCTAGCCACACAGCACACAGACTGGCTTGAATCATGGAGCAGGTAAGAACTATGGGGCTGGTCAGTCGTCCCCCCACCCACTTCCTCATCCTGCTTCCTGGCTTGGTGGCCATGAAAGCCAGAACCACAGTGATGGTTTTGGCCAAGACACAAGAAACAGCCACTGAGAAGATGATGCCAAAAGATGTTTGGTGAAAATAGCAGGTCATTGTCTGTGGACGACCAACGAATAGCAAGGAGCAGAGGAAACAAAGCATTAAGGAGAGAAGGAGAAAGTAGGTGAGGTCCCGATTGTTGGCTTTGACAATCGGAGTATTCTTATTCTTGATGAAGATAATCAGCACCAAAGATGTAACCAGAGAAAAAGAGAGAGCCAAGGAAACCAATATTATTCCCAACATTTCTGAGAAGGAGAGGAAGTTGATTCTCTTGGGCAGGCATTGATCTTTGTTCTTGTTTGGGAATTGATCTTCTGAGCATTTGACACAATCGTCCATGTCTGAAAAATATAACAGATTGTATGCTGATTTCAATGTTCTTGCGTCTACCATCCTGTATTCCATGAAATTATAATACCCATCTCCAATTCTCAATGTTCTCTACAGAAACTACCAATCTTGGAAATATTTAAATACTCAAACCACTGTATTTTATAAAAGAAATACTAAAGATAAGTCAAAACAATTGAAATCTTCAACACTGAAACAGTGTTGTAGTCACCGATTAACCTATCAATGGCCATCTTTTAATCTTTCTAATGATAGCCTCTCTCAACCAAACAAGTTCTCAGTCAGAGTAAGAGAAGAGGCACCTGCTTAAAATGAGGAGCTCAGTTCTCCCTTCATAGCAATGGGAAAATCTGATTGGCCATTTCAATAGAACTGGATAGTCTCTCTTTGACCCCACTGCTCTGTCCTGAGATCTCCTCATTAGCCAGAATGAAACAGTTTGATGGGAGGCTGCAGTTGTCTCCTGTCGCCGGTGGCTCATTGTATCAGATGCTGCCTCCAAGCCGCCTTATGACATGTCACGCACTCCCCCCCTTGTAAAATACCTCAATAGGACTTAAGTCTCCTACCTTTCTGGTGTGAAATCTTCCCAACCGCACATGGAACACAATCGTAGCAACAAAATGGCTGACCTTCCTTGGTTTTTTTGCAGAAGCCTGGATGGCAGTTGTCATTGCACTTAGCAAGGGGCATCACCTAATTGAGAAGAGAGGAGAAATTATGTCCTTCATACCCCAACAACAAAGTTCTTTAGAGAGTAAATACTAAATTTCCTTCTCATGGAAAAGACAGTAGGGTGATTCATGTAAATTATGGAGAGTTTAGAACATGGATGGTTTTAGACTGTCAACACTGGGAAGGGGTTACTCTGTCTTCTCATGGACCACTATGCTGTTATGTTGTTCAGAAATGAAAACAATACAGGAATATGGTGGTGGAGAGGTAAAAGTTTACCCTTCCACCTTAGTTATGGTGACAAAATAACTTGAGCATGTTCTGAGCGATAACACAGGCCAAGATATATTTTGCTGTCTTAAGTTATACATATTCCTAGGTATATTTGGAGTGCTGATTCAAAAAAGGGCATCTGTTTTACCCTGTCATGTTTAGTTTTGGAGATATGGCATAGCCTCACTAGTGAATGCTTCAAGCAGCTTACTCATGAGGAAATCTTAGCCATGGCACCCAAAATCCATATAAAACCACAATAAATTTTGGGGGAAAATGTTTTTCTCAAACTCACAGTCCTATGTAATGGTTCTCCATCAACAGGATAAGACCTCCAAATGGGAGTTTGGGCCCAATCCTATCCATATCATAGTTGAATCCTACCTGGTTGAACATGTTGTGCCATTTGATGGCCTCAGCATTAATGTTGAACTCCTTGCCTTCTAGAGCCTGTGGGTCCATCCATCCTAATTTCACTTTTGAGAAGCTTTGGTTGGGGAAAGTAACCCAGTTGATGATATCAAACCCAGCAGCCAATTCACCCTTCTCATTAAAGTAGACCGTGTCCCCAGCAGTATTGTTAAATATGATGCTTTTCAGGAAAGTGTGAAGCTAGATTGGAAGATGAAAGCACAATAGAAAGGAGATGGGGAGTTCAGCATGAATTAATCCTCAATTCTAATATTTACACTGCTGTTTTATCTGTTTTTCTATCCCAAGAGAAAAAAAACAAATTCTGTCCCAAGAGGGGGAAAAAAAACAGCTAGAGGCGGACCTCCCCACACCCAAGGCAAAGGTTTGTGATGGCGCACCTCCTGCGGGCTGATGCCACCCCCCCACACACAAAAAGCTCCCCCCCACTCACCTGAGGCCCATGGAGTCTTGCGCGACCTCTGCCCCTGTCAGGGAACCTCAGAGAGGCTTCCTTGAGGTTATAAACTGTGCTTCCGGGAAACCAGAAGCACAGTTTCCGCTCCCATCGGGAGCCTCAGAGAGGCTTCTGCAGGGTCCTAGCGGCTTGTGCCCCATTGGACCAAATGGCAGGTCCACAACTGAAAGCATAGTATGCAAGAGTTCATACAATAGATGCCTGTCGAAAAGTTAATACTCCTAGAAGATCTCCATTCCTTAAGCAAGCCCATGGGGCTTTTCAAACAGCAGTGTGAGTTCTTTGACCAGTGATGGTTCAAAGACTGCACCACAGCTGGGGTAGTCTGAACTGTTGCCACAGGGCAGCAGCAGTTCCAAACTCATGTTGCCGTGGACCCTGACCTCCAATGCTCACAGCAAGTTGGCAGTGGGGGGTGTGGCATGTGTGGGAATGGGGAAGGAAGGGAGAGTTTAGGGCAGAGAGGGGGAAGGCAGAGATGGATCTTGGAAGGGATCCTAGAACCTGGTGGTAGCAACTTGCACCAGGATCCTATTCTCTTTCTCATGCCCAATCCCCACTTTCTTACCAAGTATTAACACCAGCTATGCAGCTGGCATATGTAGACCCCTACGTCATCAGGAGGCATATGGAGAGTTCCTCTCCCAGGCCTTCTGAACGCCCTCTCACCACAGAATAAAGCAAACACCTCCTTGGCACGACTATGTACCATAAAACAGCAGAGGATAAAACTGGGCTGTTATTTACATATCATACTTTGTCATGCCACTTAAATCACTGGTCTTTCATTTTCTCATTTATGTCTCAGCCAATAGAAACCAACATAACCTAGAATTAAAACCAACTTGCTCCAATTGTATTAGCTACCAATTGAACTCAATTTAAGGTTCTCAGGTTGAGCATTATCATTGACACAGGTCCAAATTGACCACTGTGGCTGCTGGAGCTTACCCAGAGGCAAGGAGAAAAATATTTCCTTACCTTGTGGAGACTTCCAGCAACCAAAACTCCCCCGCATTTTGTAGCATTGCTGCACAGCAGTTTAGTTAGGATTGGCCTGCCCATTAAGACTGAGCTGTGAATCAGCAGCAACTGTTACCCTGCACATGCCTGATCTCATCTGATCTCGGAAGCTAAGCAGGGTCAGGCTTGGTTAGTACTTGGATGGGAGACCGCCTGGGAATACCAGGTGCTGTAGGTTTATACCATAGTCCTTCAAGACTGAAGGTTGCCAACCATTTTAATCCCCTCATCAAATGCTAACATTCAATAGATGAGAAGATGATTGTTCTTGATGTGAAATAGTACCTGCCAAGGTTGCACATTCAGATGATCTGGTCTTCCGCTCTCAGCTCTTCCACTGAGTTTTAGCTTGGATGGGTGCATCTTGTGAACAGCATGAACTATGGCATAGATGGCATTGTAGATGCTGTAACTTTGCCCCATTATGCTTGCCTCAAAAAAAGTGGTGGGAAGGTTCTCTAGTCTCTCTTGTCCTGTACATAGATCAGTGGTGTCTTCAGGTTTGTCAGAATCAGAAAATAAACAGTTGAATGCCTGTTCCCAGAAGACCTTTAGGAAGCCATCTCCTTTTGGAGAATGAGGATGTAAGCTCTGGAGGAACTGTGCAAACCCCAGAACCTCATTGGAATGAACAGCAAATGACAAGGCACCATCAAATATTTGTATATCATTATTCCTGTACACCGAATCTGTTGCAAGAAACCACTGAGCAGTCATGATCCACACTTTACCAGTCAAAACCTTGGTATCTTCAAATAAGGAATGCAGATATATCAAATTCATCAGAAATATTATGGTCTGATGACTTGCATTTATAATATTTACTTTGACATTGGAGCTCATGATTGAAATAGCCTGTGCACGGAGTGAGTCAATTGAACTCAATGTGTCTATACTTGGGATGTAGAGGGTGTTTTTTCACTGAAGGCTGAACAGATGCCATTCTGGGCAAGCATGGAAGTCAACGTCTGCAAGAAATTTTCCCCGTTATCGTCATCTGCTGTTATGAGGCCAACCCAGGTCCATAGGAAATGGAGAAGTAAATGCACAATTCCCCTATATTGATGTTCTTCGTTGGGGACCATCCGGTAGAAGAAAGGGAACTGGGTTTTAACATCCATCACTGGAGCTAATATACAATATGCAATCTAAACAAACAAAATAATAACAAAAACACATCACATTAATGATGAATGAGACCATTCTCTTCCAAATATCTGCTGCTGTGAAATTCATGAGGTTTAAGGAAAATAAAAGAACTGGAGAAAAGGTTCACAATGCTTTTTGTACATACGTAGAAAACCTTTTTGTAGAATTGCACCACTTATAACAAAATCTTACACTTTTTTTTGATCCAGTCAGATATTTTATTCAATCAAATCAGAGTGATTATGCTTCACATACACACAAAGTGGAAGAAATGCAAAAACATTTTTTTTATTTGAACATATCTTTCACTTTAGTGTTTGCATATTTATCCGTTCTGCTTACTCTCCTTACCAGAAAAAACAGAATTGACCAAAAAAAAGAAAAGAAAGGGAGGCAGGAGGATATTCTGAAAGGATAAGCATTAGTTCAAGTGGGAAAGCTTCATAGTCCACACCGTCATACTACCTGTGGGTACTTGTAGATTGCTGAGACAGTAGCCATGTGACGGGAGATCTCAGAATCAAGTCCTCCAATGACAGCTACCATATTCTTCTGCTTGTCACATTTGAAGTTGGGGACTGTGTGTTTCCGGATGGAAAGAAGATTCAGGGTGTTTTGATAAGTCATTCTTTCATCGAGGTAACTGTTATAAATTTGGAAACCCAGGCTGACATTGGGCAAGATCTCAGGGTTGTCATTGATCTCCTTGACAGCATATACCAAGGACAGGACATGTTGGTATATTTTTGGCTTTCCGCTAAAAGAAGAATTGAACAATGTGTAAGACAAATACTGAATTCTGCATGGAGGAGTTGATTGAGAGCACGACATAGTGTTCTGAAGGTGTACCTATCTTCACACCTATAGAAAATGGTAAAAACAGAATGACATACATAATTTATGGCTGTGCCATGTTTCAGTTTTTTTAGACAGATCTACATAGTAAGGAACATGGAGTTTGAGTGTCCAGGCGATCAGAAAATTCATGGACACAAGTCGATCTAAACTATTTGCCCAATACTATTCCTCTTTGAGACCAGTGTACTGTGAGGTTCACCAGCACAATGAGAGCTTTGCTGGCATGTTGGACACACTATAAGCGTGTGTCATGCTGCTGTTGGTGCAGCAGTCAAAATCAGTGCAGGAGCACAGACTGGGTTATGCTGGCAGAGGAGAAGATCAGGGTGGGTATCAGATTGGGCTGTGGTGGGTGTTGGGGCAAATTGGGGAGGGGTGGGGTGGGTGGTAAAGCTGATGGCCGCCGTATCATGAATCCCCATCCCAGAGCTGACGTAGATTTGAGGAGTTCTATGGGATTCCTTGCAGCTTATTTTAAGATATGGTGGGTATTTCACCTCATCTCTTTATCAACTGGCCTGGCCCACAAAAGTCCCATAGTATGCAGTAGCCAGTGTTCAGGCAGATGTGCATGCTCTGTGTCAGCTGGACTGGCTTGTAAGTGTAAGTCACTCCAAGCAATTTTCATAAGAGCCCATTCATGTCCAACTTTCCAGTGCTGATGCAGCCATGCCAACAGGGCTGTGCTTCATTCTCAGGGGAGGCAGACATGGAGGCCTCCTCAAGGTAAGGCAACATTTGTATCACCAGTTTGTGTTCCTTTTCTGGCCTAGTGAATGTCAAGTAGGAAAGAAAACAGTTTCCTTACATAAATTCATTCACAGTCATCGTGTTTGTGTTTTGGGTGAAAGAGAGCTCATCGAATATGTAGCCAAACAGAGTCACAATCGCTCCAATGGACAAGTCTCCTGCCTTATAATACTCATGAGGCAACTGGAAGGGATTGATCCTGGCACACAGAGCGCTCTTGCCTTCAGTTTGAGGCAGCCACAGAAAGAGCAACAGGAGTGGGAACATTCCTGCAATCCTATAGCTAATTTGGATTCAGATGACACAAACTCTCTCTCATTCAGCATCAGTTGTTCCTTCAATCTCTGAATTATCTGGATGAAGGGAAAAGGACTTGGTTCAGACTGTTGCCTGGAGTCTGTTGGTTCAGACTCCTGCTTGGAGTCCCTCAACTCATATCTGAATGTTGCACGGACACCTTATATCATTTGACATGTTCTGCTATTCATCCTGACTGTTGCCTCAAACACTCCAAGTGGGATTTGGCAAAGTGAAGGATGAACTCGAGGAACTGGAGTTAATTGCATGGTTCTAAATCATGTCCCAGGAGTATTGTGATGCTCGAGGCACCGCTTGAAGTGGAATGGGGATGAAAACATGTTTATTCAGTCTCAACATGGTCCAGCAGCAGCGATATCTCTGGCACAAGCCAGAACTGACTTCTGATCCATGAAGTTGAATGAGGCACAAGAAAGGGGAGAGAATTTGTCAGGTTCCGGTGCTGGTGCTGATGAACCTGTCCCCTTGCCAGACCCAATCTGCCTTCTTCCCCATCCCATCTCCTCCCGTTTCTGCCCCCTCCCCACCTTACTGCATCCTCTGCACTGTCTTGACTGTGGCAGTGGTCGTCCCTGGTCTGTTGTTGCAGCTTCAGGCAGTGGCCAGGCCACATCCGAGTCACTTTTGTTTATGCCATTAAAACACCTATTCCAGTCACATAAAGACCCTTTAGGATTGGCCAAAAGTTATCAACAGCATATTGAGGGTTAAGCCTAAAGCAGGAGATAGGTCTTTCACAAAGTCCACCTTATGTTATGAACATTTATCATAAAGCATCAGAACAGGGAACAAAAGCAGGACTCCCTCTGAGCTTGAGAATGGCTACAGCAGTCTAAAGATGAGTCTTTAGCCTTCCCCATGCCCCCACCTACTTCTCCGCTGACTGGCAGTCTGCATGACCACTGAGCAGCAGAACTCCGGTGTCCAATGCTGGCCAGCGATGGGTTAGCACCAGTGCTCCAGCAGCCCTGGGGCCCGCAAACTTGCTTTACGGCATGTTTGCAACAGTGCTCGCCGGCGGTGAACTGTATTGGATTGGGCCTGGCATTGTTAATCATTGTATTAGAAAGTCATCAATAAACTAGTGGAGGAAGAAAACCCTAAACTGGGAGACATGGATGTGTTTTTGGATACAATTTCAAAACTTTGCTTCTAGGTCAGAATCCCAATGTGAAAAGGTTAGAGTAGGAGTCAACTGAAGTATGAACGATGCAATATTATGTACATTGATTAATAATAAATCATTTTTTCCTTAGATAAAAAAGAACTCTAACAACCCAAACATATAAACACTACACTATAGCTTGCAGCCATATCAAGGGAGTGTGCACTGCATGCTATGGTGGATGGCATGACCAGAAGGACAATGAGAAGCAAGGAAAAACCTACCGGATTCTGGTCATTATGGGCACCTGATCTGGGCTGGTGAACTATCAGGGCATGTCTCGTACTCACACGGCACCATTGCACATGACAGTGGTATGACTTTCATGGTGCCACATGAAGGCAGTGGGTTGCAAGATCCAATGCCATAGGTCCTCCATATATTTTTTATCACATTCTCCTAATTAGCTGCTCCTTGCTGTTCAGCTCAGGCCTCAGAATAATTATATAGCATTTGGGGGGAAAGATAAAAAACAGTAACCCAGCACTAGAGACCAAGATGGAGAAGATCTCCACAGCCGCCACAGATTTGCCCTTGGTGCTCAGGTATGATGGAACAAAAGACAGCCACACACTACATAAGACCAACATGCTGAAAGTGATGAACTTCGCTTCATTGAAACTGTCTGGCAACTTCCTGGCTTGGAAAGCCACAGTGAAGCTGACAATGGCCAGAAATCCCAGGTAGCCCAGGACACAATAAAACATGGTGTGTGACCCTTCATTGCATTCCGCTATGATTTCTTCAGTCAGAGAATGCACATCGGAATCAGGGAATGGAGGAGCAGTGCAGAGCCACACTGCAAAAATGTTTGCTTGAATCAGGGAGCAGGAAAAAATAATGGAGTTGGCCAGCCTTTTCCCCACCCATTTCCGCATCCTGGATCCTGGCTTGGTGGCCATGAAAGTCAGAACCACAGTGATGGTTTTGGCCAATAGGCAAGAAACAGCCACTGAGAAGATGATTGCAAAAGATGTTTGGCGTAAATAACATGTCACTGTCTGAGGCCGACCAATGAATAGCAAGGAGCAGAGGAAGCAAAGCAATAGGGAAAAGAGGAGAGAGTAGGTGAGGTCCCGATTGTTAGCTTTGACGATGGAAGTGTTCTGATTTTTAATGAAAATTCCCAGCACCAAAGCTGTGAGCAGAGATAAAGAGAGAGCTAAGGATGACAAAATCATTCCCAAAGTTTCTGAGTAGGAAAGAAAATTGATCCTCTTGGGAAGGCACTGGTCTTTGTTTGTGTTTGGAAAGCAATCTTCTGAGCATGAGAAACAATCATCCATGTCTGAAAAATAAAATAGATGATCAAATAAAAGATCTAAAACAATTGAAATCTTCAACACTGAAACGGTGCTGCAAGCATTCATTAACCCATTTGTGGGAGAAAAAAGGAGGCGGTGACACAGTTGCCATGATCTCACACCACTACCAGGAAGGAAAGGGTTTTTTTTTTAACTTACCTGGGTGTCGCTATGGCTTTCCTGAGGGTCTGGCGGACAAGTGACCCACTCACCAGGCCTTCCCACATGTGCAAACTACTGTAAAATGCTGTATAAGCTACTTCTGTATACTGTATAAGCTCCTTCTGCTTATATAAGATTCCCCCAATAACTTTATCCTTAATACTCGTATTTCTTCATGGATTATCTTGTATTCAGTGGTGTTTCCTGGGGAAACTACTAACTATATTGTTCGGAAACTACTTTTCTCTGGTATATACTTCTAATAATTCACAGAACGGCCATACTGAGTCACTGACGTACTTGTGAAAGTGAAGGATTCCTACAGAGTACATCTTGAGTGAGTAAATTTTTCCATTGTATTTCCCATCTCTCTTTGACCCAACTCTCTGTCAAGAGCAAGTGGATACTGATAGTAGCATCCCTTTGACCGCACTGCACCATGTTGCGAACTCCCTGGAAACATATCCAGGTTGATGGAGTCTCCTGTTGCCATTGGCACATTGCATCAAATCTGCCCCCATAAGAGGACAACAGCTCAATCCTAAATCGCCTGGTGCCCACAACTCAAAAGGTGCCAAAGTGGTGACCACCATATCCACTGTGCATCAGGCTGGCGCCGGGAGTCTCCTTGGGTAAGGAAACATTTTCCTTTTTTCGCTGGGTAACACAGCCATGGCAACAATGGATCTCCTTGAATCTACACCTGCTTTTGTGCCAGACTGCCCATATTGGGCTGTCCAGGCTGGGACAGAGGTTAGGATTCAGTGCAGGTCCTGCTGTTATCTCTACCTCCTGGGACTGCTCCTCCCCTCCCCCACCCTCCATACACCCTTCTCCACCCACTCCTTGCTTTCCCCCACCCTGAAAACACTACAGCTGACTGGTGCTGCAGAAGCGTCATCTATCCACGCAGCACTGAGGCTCAGCGCTGACTGACACTGGCCTCCTCTTGAGTGCCACAAACGTGCTTTCCCCCTTTTCTAATGCCTCAGGAGGACTTGTGTCTCCTACCTTTCTGGTCTGAAATCTTCCCAACTGCACATTGAACACAATCGTAGCAACAAAACTGCTGTCCCTCCTTTGTTTTTCTGCGGAAGCCTGGATGGCAGTTGTCATTACACACAGCAAGAGGCATCAACTATTCAGAAGAGAGGTTATGCCCCTCCTACTCCAACAATATACTCCCAATAGCAAATTCAAAATTTATTTCTCATGGATGCATATAAATTCACAAGAGGATTAGAACAGGGTTGATTTAGAACTTTCAAAACTGGGCATTTTTAAAAAGTGGTTCTCTAATATTAAGCATGGGAAGAGTAAGAGCCACTATTCACCCTGGTACAGTGACTTTTCTAGAGGCTGCTGGTGTTCTTTTCCATCTTTTTCAGGATGTGAGCTCTTTTGTGACAGGGAACCATTTATTTTCTCTCCATCCGCACTGTAAAATTATTTATTGAAAAGTGGTATATAACAATTATTTACAGAATAAAATTATTCCAGTTGTTGTTGGCACCCTAATCTAGGCGAAATTTAGCCATCAACAAGGTTGTGCATATTTTTTCATTAAAAAAAAATCCCCCCAAAAGTGGAAGATCTCCTTTCATTCCAAGCTCCATTTCTTTCATCTTGATCTCGACTGCCTGCATGCCAATGTTCCCATTAAACTTCTGTGCATGTTCAGAAAGATGAGTTATTGCCAGGATGATAGAATTTGAAGCATGGCACTTAACTGAAAATCAAAATTAAGTCAAAATCATCTGGCAGCATGCTGGATGCCAGAGTGTGGAGTTCATCTCCAATATGAGGAGTTCATCAGTCAATATGAGGATAATTGAAGTCCCCCATGATTAGAACCCTGTCCCTCCTTGTCACCTCCCTGTTCTGTTTCCTCATTTCAAGGTCCCCTTCCGGTTTCTGGTCTAGAGGACAATAGTACGCCCCCAGTATTGCATCACTCCTCAGGCCTGGTAATTTAACCCACAGAGATTCTATGGTGGAGTCGGACCCACCTTCAATCTCTACTTTGCTGGATTCTTTCCCTTCCGTAACATAAACAGCCACCCCACCTCCAACACGCCCCTCCCTGTCCCTCCTGTAGAGTTTATAGCCCGGGATTGCGGTATCCCACTGATTCTCCGCATTCCACCAGGTTTCCGTTATGTCCACTATGTCTATGTTTTCCCTTGTCACCAGACATTCCAGTTCTCCCATCTTTGCTTAGAGACTTCTGGCATTTGCCTAAAAGCATTTGTGCATGGAATGCCCCAGGATGGGCTGCTTATTAGCTCCTCTGTGTCCACATCCTCTCACTGTGCCAAACCGTCTATCACATCCCATCACGCTACCATTCCCAATTTCTTCTCCTACTCTGCCTTTGTCTTGTTGTTCTCTAACCTTCCCATCCTCATCCCATAGGGATGAGGAGTCCTGAACCGGATGCCCCTTAGCTCCTGTCGGCCTTCCCCCAGGGATCAGTTTAAAAGCTGCTCTGCCACGTTTTGAATGTTATGCACTAGCAGTCTGGTTCCATTCTGGTTCAAGTGAAGCCCATCCCTCTTGTTCAGGACCTGCTTGTCCCAAAACGTCCTCCAGTGCCTAATGAATCTAAACTCCTCCTCCCTACACCACCTTCTCATCCACGTATTGAGACTCCTGATCCGCCTGCCTAGCTGGCCCTGCACATGAAACAGGTAGCACTTCAGAGAATGCTACCTGAATATATAGAAAAACAGCCACTGGGTAGATGGGGCTCGTCAGCCTGGGAAGGCAGCTCATCTGAGAGAAGAAAAACTCTGATCCCAAACCTCCACTGCCTTGTGGCTACATCCAGTTAAGGAAAAGGCTTCAGGAGTCAACCTCGAGGCAAAATCTATTGCCCCTATGTTCACTGGCTGCTGAACTCAGTCCTACCAGTGAGGGCTGCTGTTAGATGACCATGGGTGGTGGAAAGGCACAGACAACACATAGTCACTAGGGTGCATTCATTCATTCATTCATTCATTCATTCATTCACTAGGGTGAAGTTTAACAAGAACAAGGATTTTATTAAGAAAGAGATAAGAAGTAAAGTTTGTCATCTAAATAAAGATCTCAGAACATACCTAAGAACCTTTCCTAAACATCTGAGAGTATAGGCTATTTTAGGGGATGGGGTGAAAAAAACTATCCCTCTGGTCTGGGAGTCAGTAGCTGGAGAAGTTATCTTCCAACATCACAGACTCTGGAAGGTAGCTGGAACTGTTGCAAGGTCACAAGCAAAGTTCAAAAGCAAACTCAGTGGGCAAGAGTGGTGATCGTCTGCAAGCTTTATTCGTTGCCAGCAACGGGCCTCTCAGGGACTCTTGTCCAAAGTGGAGAGCAATGAGAGCTATGTGGGAACTCTCAGTGTCTCCAGAGAAAAGCAATGTTTCAGTGTGAACCTTTTGCTTATATAGCATTTTGGCTTCTTTGTTTGAAAATCTCACACTGTCATTGGCTGGGGTTATGACATCAGAGATAGATCACTTTACAAACATTTGATTGGCTAGTTTCAAGTTACAAACTAAAAACATACATTTCAATAACTGCTAGGTGGCACTCTTTACTCATTTATTACTGGCCTTTGGTATGTCTTTGTTTATTTTTGCTAACCTCTGTTTAAACTAAGCCCTTTTGGTCTTTCCCTCTATCCTATGTGTAATTCTTCATATGTGATCTGTTATAGTGGTGTAATTTCATTTATTTAATTCAGGACAAACTAAACTCTTATTGTACAAAAGGATTCTCTTTTAGAACTCTTTTCTTATTCATTTTAACTAAATCCAGCCCTTTCTGTTAACTTACAGGCTCTGACAGAGATTCTCAGGCATGTTTGCTAATTGGGGCTTTTTCATATTATCTTGTTCCCGTCCAGCTGCCTCCATTTTTCAAACAAGATAAGAAGTTGCATTACTAAGACTTTCTCATTAAAATGTTTCTAATTAGGTGGTTTCTTAGCTTCATACCCTGATTTATGTTTTCAAGAGATATGTTTTTCCCAATTAATGGTGCAAGTGTATCCTGACTACTCCTTATCTATCTCTTTTTGAGTTGTAATTCTTTCTGGTTCCAATTAAAAGTGACAGGTGGGACATACAGAGTTATGAATGCTTTTCTTAAGATAAGAACCTTATCTGAGGAATTATCTCATACCACATTTCTCCTTGTTAGACTTTTCTAATTAACTCTAGGCAGACACCTGCCTTTACAAGGTTGCATTCTGAATCACTTTTGTGGCTTTTAATTTAATGGCTACCACTTATTCTGTGCTTTAATCAAACTATTTTTAACAGCTAAAATTCACTTCTGATGCTATTAACATTAATTTACACTTCTAAGCAATAACTTTAAGTAAAAAAGTATTGTGATCCCTTTAACATGAACCTCTGGTCTCAACAGCCCTTCCCAGTCTTTAATATATGCATTTAAGACTGTATTTTGGTTAAAAAAAGGAACTAATTGAATAACAGGAAAGTCTGTTTGACTTCTGTCTTAGAATCTAAAATGTTCTTTTTCTTCTCTGGTTTAATGAAGCCTGAATGCAAAATCCCCTTTTGATTCTCTGTTCAGTAGTTCTAACATTCAAGCTTGGAAGTGTATTTCTAAATGAAACTAACCTGTTCAGCCTAGCTTCATTTATCATTTTACCAATTAAACTTGACAGCTGGGAATTCCAGCTTCTTAGTGCTTTGAAGCTTAAACTCTTATCTGATGTCTTTGACATTCTAGTTAAAAACATTCCTTGATTTACAGCTTGTCTCTATTTCACTTTCAGACTTCTTCAGACAAAGTGGATTCCATATATTTTAAGCATCATTTTCCTTATTTCTTAAACACTATTTGTTTTAAACTGTTTGGCTATTAACACCCATAAACATTTGGTTCATTAACGTAAGTAAACATCTGAACATTTTCCCCACCAAACTGCCAAGCACTTGCTCTGTTTAAATGACTTGTTTTAACATGAATGGCTGGCTTCCATTAGCCTGTATCAGAACCACAGAAAGAAGTAGGGGTCTTTGTTGGAGCTCAAGACATGTAAGGCAACTTCCCTGCAAGCCCCATCTCTTAGAGACTCCTTCCTGGCCACTGGCAATCCTTGCCCTGTGCCACCCAGGAACAGGACCACAGGATGCTGCCACCTCTACAGTCTAGGGGCCTTCAGAAAACCAGAGAGGATGTGTGCCGCCTCCCCAGCCCTCCAAAAACTTTCTGAAGCCCCTGGAAGGCCGAAAATAGCTACTTTCGTTTTTTGGAAACTGAAACTTCTGTTTTTTGGAAACTGGAAGTAGCAATTATTGACTTTCTGGAGGTCTCAAAAGGCTTTCAGAGGGGCAGGGAGGTGGCACATGGCCTCAATGGCTCTCCAAAGGCCCCCAGATGGGGGCAGGGGCAGTGGAGGGCAAGTAAGGTGGCGCTGCCCCAGAGGCATGGTGCCCTGAGGCATTTGCCCCCTTGCTCCCCTAGGAATGAATGACACAGTTCCAGGCTCACCCAGATCAACAGAGAGCTGTCCCCACCTACAGTTCGCCCTCCCTTTTATATGCTGGTCTCAGAGAACCTTCTAGCTGTGCAACCAAACAGAAACCTCCCCTGCTGCTTATTTGCATAATCTCCTTCTGAGCCAAACACCCCCCCCCCCTTTATATATGTTCTCTAGCTTATGCTTCTCTAAGAGCAGGGTGACCAGATGTCCTAACCACAAAAGAGGACAAAGCACCCCAAAATGTAGGACATCCAAGAAAAATGCAGGACACAACAAAATAAAAGTTAAAAACACTTATATATTGATTGCATGTAGTTAAACATTATTATTATTATTATTATTATTATTATTATTATTATTATTATTATTATTATTATTATTATTAATAAACTATATTACATATAATTTATTATATATAATTTATTAACTACTAGAAGGCTATGTGTTGCCTGCAGAGGCCTACTCACAGGGGAAAGAAAGACATTTAAGTTCATTTCCTGGACACGAGGCTAAAAAAAGAGGACATGACCTGGAAAAAAAGGACATCAGGTCACCCTGTCTTCAGGAGTGAAGGATAAAGATACTTTAAGTAACCCTGTAGTCAGCTCTTAACTATTTTACTTACACAAGGAATGTGCCTGCACTAAAACAGGGTAGAGCAGTGGTTCTCAAACTTATTAGCTTAGGACTCACTTTTTAGAATGACAAACTGTGGGAACCCACCAGAAGTCATGTCATTAACTTGGAAGTGATGTCATGACCAGAAGTGACATCATCAACAGGAAATAATTTTAACAATCTTAAGCTGCAATCCTATCCACTTTCACCCAGGAATAAGCCCCATTTGTGGCAAGGTGTTGATGTTGTGTCCGCAGCAAACTTCAAGCAAGCTCAAAATTGAGCTTCAAAAGCAAAGTTGAAATCAAACTCAAAATAGGCTCAGTAAGCAAGCATGGCAATTATAGCAAGCTTTATTCATTGCCAGCAATGGGCTTCTCTTGGTGGTTCAAAATGGGGAGCACAGAGAGCTGTGCTCTCTCAGTGTCTCCAGAGAAAAAGCAACTTTCAATACGTGTTTTAGTTTATATAGGCCTTTGTCTGGAAAATCCCACTATCATTGGCCGAAGAGCTGGTGATGTCACAAGTGGGGCTTTTCCTTTGATTGGCCACAGGCTTCTAGCATCTGATTGGTTGTGCCAAATATGGAGCATGCATTTGAATATCTCTGTTTACTGCATGTGCCATATTTTGAAAGGCGCTCCCTCTGCAGTGCTATCATATTTCAGAAAACACTATCTTTAACATCATAAGAACATAAGAACAGCCCCACTGGATCAGGCCATAGGCCAATCTAGTCTAGATGCCATCACCACATCCTGTGGCAAGGAGTTCCACAGACCAACCACACGCTGAGTAAAGAAATATTTTCTCTTGTCTGTTCTAACTCTCCCAACACTCAATTTTAGTGGATGTCCCCTGGTTCTGGTGTTACGTGAGAGTGTTAAGAACATCTCCCTATCCACTCTGTCCATCCCCTGCATAACTTTGTATGTCTCAATCATGTCCCCCCTCAGGCGTCTCTTTTCTAGGCTGAAGAGGCCCAAACGCCGTAGCCTTTCCTCATAAGGAAGGTGCCCCAGCCCCGTAATCATCTTAGTTGCTCTCTTTTGCACCTGTAGGTGGCACTGTGCTCTGTCCCATTCAGAGCTTAACTTTTATATTTTCTTTATTTCTTTATCTGAATCTCTAAATAACTCAAATTTAGATTCCTTATGATCCTCAATTTATTCTCCTTTCCAATCTGATGCCAAACATTCTATATTTTACTTAAAAACTGAGTTTTTAAATGATTTCCCTCTTTGTTGAATCCTTGCTTTTTCTTTGTTAATTCAAGATGCAGGCATTCCAATCTTTGGAATGTTTCTTATCAACCTGGGCCTCTTTGACATTGAACAGATCTTCTGCTAATGAGTCCATGTCTACTAAGATTAATTATTTCTCATTATTAGAAATACTCTGGCACCAGGATAAGTCATTAATAGTCTGGATTCTCCTTTAGCTTTCTGTCTGTTGCCCCTTAAGTTATATTCTGTCTTGTGTCTTATCTGTAAACTATAACCTTTTGGAGTGTCCTGTCAAACTTTAATTAACTCCAAGCTAGCATCTGCATTTTGAGGCATATCTGAGACTTTAAGCCTTTTTAATTTTAGCTTTTTCTATTCTATGTTTTAATTCAACTAATTTTAACAAAACTAGAATTTACTCTTTTATTCATACTTTCAATTGTATTCTTCAACTTATTAGAGCAGTGAAGAATTCAATATACTTGCTGACTTCTATGATCTAATTTTGTCTGAGTCTACAGAGTTCTTTATCTTGTGACATGCAATAAATTCTTGCAGGTTTTCAAGGGAGCAGGCTTGCTTTTTGTTTAGAGCTGTAACAAGCCTTGTGCATTTTTAATACTTATTTCTGTTTATATTCTAACTTTTATTCTGCTAAGGATTTACTTCTGATGCTGCTAACATTAGTTTCTACTCGAAAAACAATTTCTATATAGCATTAGGGAGCTATGGGCATTTCTATGACCTAAAAGCCTTTCCTAATAGTATTTTCTGTTCAGTTTGATTCTCATTTATCAATTTGTACAGCTTCTGTGATGTTTGGTCAAGAGGCAAACTTGAATCAAAAATCTCTTTGATTCTCTGTGTATTTTTGGGTAAGACTAGCAGCTTCTGTTTTTACAACCCTATTTTATTAGTGCCCAGTATCCGTTGGTCAACTTTATTGTCTGGCTACTTTGCTGCTTCAGGGACTATAAAATGCTTTCCTTTGTTCTAAAGCTCTTACACATCTTGTTACTATTAAATCATAAAGACAAATAACTGATTTAGTTATAACACTTATTAACTTTTGGTCCTTAAAGAAAATTTATTTAGACCTTTAAAATACTGGATTTTAGTTTAAATCCTCTTTCCCAAAATCTTTGCTTTTCTGTGTATTTCCCTCTGCCTGATGCAGTCCTTGGGGCCTGCATTCCAGACTTCTTTTGAACCTGCCTAGCTATATATATCAATTCAATTAGGCTTGACAGCTTCTAACTCTAGCTTTCTGTTATCTACTGATGTGTCAAATTGTTTTATGATCATCTCCAACTGGAAGGTCTCTTTGTACCATCCCAGCCCAGCACTTTGGCAGAGTTGAATTAAAGTTCATTGGTTTTGCCTTATTCCCTATTTCCTAACTAATCTTCCTTTTGCATTTACATTATTAAACTTATTGCTTTGAACTAATTCTCTTATAAATGACTTAAGTGTTCCCTGCAATTTTGTCTATATAAAGAGCAGGGAGAAATGCATTTTATTCTTTAATTTCTTCAGAGGAATGTCTCTCTAGCAGGGTGTCACATTCCTCTCTAATTTATGGCTTGCAATGTGCAGATCTGCTGGAAGCAGACAGAGAGACAAAATGGGATTTTATTCTCTCTATAGCTGTCAAGCATATGAAGTTTTAAGCTAATAATTTGTTTAATTGAACCTTTAAGCCATATACACCTTTAGCATAATGGCATTACCTTTGCTTTCATTGAGCATTTGATCTGATACTCTGGGCATTCAATTTCAGTAAAACAGCCAATGTGCTTACTAGCTCAGACCCAGGAGATGGATCCAGCTGGCTTTTGAACATGCTAAGTACATACAGGCTTTTCAAACATATATTTGAACAAAACATATCCTCATGATGTTGGACATTTGGTTTGATCTTAGGATAAGTGTGGCTTCTTCGATGGCCATGCCTCACATTGACTATCATTGTTAAAAGCATGCACATTATAGCCTGTTAAAAGTATAAATCTTCCCAAATGCAGTCATATACCATGTTGGCATCAAGTCTAATATACTAAAAATAAAATATTGAAATGAATGGGGACCCACCTGAAATTGGCTTGCAATTCACTTAGTGGGTCCTGAGCCAGTTTGAGAAACAGTGGGGTAGAGTGTGAGGATAAGTAGGACCCATTTCTGTATGTTTTGGATATTCGTTAAGGTTGTACCCATTTATAATCCATACTTCTTGACTTGGGTCTCATTGGGGTATGCAGGAAATTCTTCAGCCATTGACAGCACTTTTTAAAACATATGTTGACAAGCATGAGAGCTAGGATTTTTTTTTTTTTTAATGCAGTCAAACCTGTTCATAGAGCCATGAACTGTATAGTTCTCTGTATCAAGCATTGCTGGACATTTATGCACCCTCACGAAGCTGACACCAAAGAGCAACTATTTCAATTGTTGTGCAAGGCAGACACTGAAATGCTACAACTGTGAAGAGGCCAGTAGCTGCCTGAACAGCATTATGACATCACTGGTTCATGGGCTGCTATGGGCCTCTGTTGAGTCACACTGTTCTACTGTCATATTAGGCCTTGGAGAGGGGCTATCAGGGGCTACAAAGTTTCTTTTGGGTCCCTTCCCAAAGAGGAAGGAAACAGAACAGAATAGGGGGAGGGTAGTGACAGCTGGAAAAGTCTTTGGAGCCCAGGTCTACCAGGCTTCCCATTGATGAGCCCAGCTATATCTTCTCATATGGTGACGGCAGGTAATACAGAAAACTAAACATACTCCTCAGTCTCTCTAAAATCTTTTAAATATAGAAAATCATTGCAGAAAATAAGCATCATCGAATGTAGGCTCACACTAGAATGGAAAGAGCCTCATGCATACCAAAACTTACTTCTGCAGCAGCTGTAGTCTTGCAACTGTGTCACAAAGCTCCCATACACTCCTTCATGGTAAGTGTATTCACAAGCCAAAGAGCTACTGCAGCAGGCCAGTTTCCTTCCAGATCTGACACTGTGTTCAGAAATGTCATGCATGCATTCCTTGACCCAAAACATATGACTTGTGATAGCAGCTGCGGCCATCATGCTCCCACAGTAGCGCCCCCAGCATCCCATGCGGGCACTGAGTCCAGGTGTGATCAGAAAATGTCCGCACCCTCTGGAGCCGAGGGGAGCTCTGCTTTCCTCACCTCAGGAGGGTCCTCTGAGCCCAGCAGAGGCTGCAGATGTATGTTGTTTCATGACTGAGGTTTAATCAACTGAAATATGGGGGGGGGGCATATCCGCAGACTCCATATCCGTGTCTGTGGCCTCTGCCAGTGTTGCTTGATGAGCTTTTTAATTGGACAGTGGTGTCCAAACTTTTTGGCAGGAGGGCCACATCATCTCTCTGACACTGTCGGAGGCCGGGGAAAAAATGGATTAATTGACATTTCAAAATTTGAATAAATTTACATAAATGAATATATTAGAGATGGAACTTATATGAATGAATGAAGGTCTTGCATTATAAAAGGCCTTGCACAAAGCGAGGCCAGCCTTTCCTTTGCTGCCACTGCTGCATCATAGATGTGAAACACAAGCAATGGAGGGAGCCCTTGTCCCACAGCTCACGCAAGAGGTCGAACAGTTGGCTGTCACATTGAGAGCAGTTGTGTCAGGACAGTGTGGGCTCCAGCAAGTCTCCGAAGGGCCAGAGGCTCATTGGAGACTGGGGACTCCCTGCTGGCTGGATTGGGAGTCCTCAAGGGCTGCAAGTGGCCCCAGGGCCGGGGTTTGGGCATCCTTGATTTAAAACATACCCTGGGGCACTGTGACACACAATTTGGCTTTGCATCTGATTTAAGTCCTTAAACTTAAATGACCAATGGCCAAATCCAATTTGAACCTTGTGCTACCAGAATGTACATCCCAGCAGCACAAAGCCCTATGCAGCATAAATGCTGGGCCACAGTTACATGCTTCTGGGCCATGCTATGTGGGTAGAGGTGTGGAGTGTCCAGAGTGGCTCCTGTTAGCTACACTTCTCTTGGTAAGTTGGTGGTCAGGGTGTGCCATGGGTGGGAAAGCTTATGGCAAGGGGAGTTTGGGAGCAGGAAGAGGGAAGGGCAGAGGGCAGGGAGGGGTAGGGAGATGGGTCCTGGTGGCATCAGCATGCACCAGAATCCTACCCACTCTTTTTGAACTCACCTGCCCCTTTTCTCTCCTCAGACATACAGCAGCTTGTGTAGGTAGAAAATATTTTCACATACATCCAGAAGGCCTCCTGATCGCCCCCCACCCACCAACGCATGCAGCAGCTGCATTGTGAGAATGGCTGCATCATCAAGGATGATGATAGGATTGGGGCCTAAGGCTGCAACCCTATACAGTCTTATCTGGGAGTAAGCCTCAAGTGACACAGTGGGTTCTGAACAAACATGCAAAGGATTGCACTGTAACTTCACCTCCATTGACTTCAGTCGTGTTTAGGCAGGATTCACTTTCTTTAGATATAACCCATTATTTTAATAATGTTAGCATATTATATGGTCACTGGCACTAACCTAAATGTATTGTATTTGGGCCAAGGATGCTTGTTTCTCCAGGACTGCACAACCAAAAAGTAAGACATGGCTTATAGTTCTTTCTGAAACAAGAAAGTAAGGCTGCACTGCCATTGAACTCAATGGGATTAACCTCTGAGTAGACATGCTTAGGATTGCACTGCATGGGCCAGAAAAGTGCCAGGGTTTCCCCCTAGGACTTTTCTAGCAGAACTGAGCAAGACTTTCAAGGAGTGAATCCCTAGACACCCCTACTGCGGTTGATATCACATTTGATCACAGCTTCATAGCCCTGCTGCTGCTTCTTGAAATCAGCCAGGCAGACAATATAGCCATGCAGGAAATGAGGTGACGTCTTGTTTCATTCTGACTTCAGAGAAATCAGAAAGTAAATGTAAAGTAAATGTGGAAATTCTGTTTGTAGATCCAGGAAGGAGTGAGAGATAAGGATGGATTGATGGGTGAATTGATGGATAGTCGACTGAGTAGATGACTTGAGAGGGATATGCAGGAGGAGAATCGCAAATGTTGGCTGGAAACCATCAATGAAATGATACCGTAAGATCTGTTCCCCTACCATTTTTAAATCTTTACCTCTCTTAAATTGCTTCTTTGATCCCTTTCAATATTTATTTCTATGTCTTCTCATTATCCCTTTCTGTGTCTATTCCTGAATTTTTCTGAATTTGTCAATGCTACCTGTTCAACTATCATCATCCTCTTTGCTTTCCCTATCATTCACATTTTCAGATTCTTCTAGCACAGTGGTTCTCAATCTTTTTGAAAGCTTTACTTTGGGAGCAAACTTTTTGGGAGTCTTTGCGGGAAAGGGGCGAGGGCAGTGATGAGATCCCCAGGATCGCGTCACTAAGGGAGGTGAGGGGGGTGCTTTTACTTATGGTGGGCTTGTACAAGAAGCAGGAGATATGGGGAGCCCCGTGCAACCTGCCAGAGGGCTCCCCAAGGCTTGGAATGTTAAGAAACAGCCTGTGCAGACCATGTCTTGCAAACCAGAAGTGGTTTGCACTTGTTATTTCTGAATATTCCAAGTCTCAGGGAGCCCTGTGGAGAGCTGTGTGGGGCTCCCCGCACCTCCTGCTGCTTACACAAGCCCATAGTAAGTAAAAGCACCCCCCCCCCATGATGTGATCCTGGGGAACGTGCCACTGCTTCCCCCTTCCCCTGTCACTTAAAGGAACAGGGGAAGCTTTTCATGAACTAGTGGGTTGTGATCTGCCAGATTGAGAACCACTGTTCTAGCATAAATGTTTTCATTGAGAGTCATGTCTGTGGGTGCCACAGAGGAATACATAAACTAAGCAGAACTTCCATGTGTATTTACCCAATGACTATAGAAAAAGACCCTGATCCAACCAGAGTGAAGCTACCAAGTCCATTTTGACATCAATAAGGCTTAAGTTTCAAACCTAAATGTAATGTCCTTACCAGGTGGTATACCTTACCTTACCTAACTGAACTGTTAGGACTTAACATCTGAGCATGTTTGCCGAGGATTGTGCTGATGAGGTAATCACAAATACGTATTTTGGACAACTGAAATTTGTTTTCAGCTGGTCTTAGGGCACAATCCTAACCTGTGCTGGAACAGGCAGCCCTGCTGGCCTGCACTGTATCCAGTGCAGGGTAGGAGCCGACTTGGGAGCAACTCAGAGTAAAGGGATTTATGCCCCCTTAACCCATGTCATGTGCCTGCGAGCCCTTTGGGCCTCCTCAAATCCGCACCAGTGATTTTGTGGGCACAAATCAAAATGGCTCATGTAATACTGATTGAATCGTGGGTTAGGATCTGGCCTAGGCCACCTAGGCCAGTTCCATCTTCTCCTGGGCCTGATCCACCTCCCAGTCCACCCTCCTCATGCCCTGGAATGTCTCTGTTCCACCCTCCAGCCACCCTCTTCCACCCCTTGTGACGGATTGTGGGAATATTAGTAGAGGTGAAGCCAAACTGCAGCAAACGGGACATTCAGTGAAATCTTTCCTTTCAAAAAAGAGTGGAAAGAGATGGGATGAGAAGGGGAGAAAAGCTTGAGGAAATGAAAATAGTAGATGAGTTGGAAATGTGCTTGGAACTAGGAGTAGACAGAATTGCCTGTTTTCACTCTGGTCTGCTTTTTGGTAGAAAATTGAGTGGATCCGTTTGAATCCAGCATAGTGAGGTAGGAAGGCAGCACCTTTGAGATCGACTGAGCATTTAAATCAGGAGTGCTTGACTATGCAGGCATGTGCGCTTGATGTGAGCTGAATAGAGGCCTGCCCTTTAAAGGCTGATACCCCACATTCTTCTCTCAAGGACAAACATTGCCTCATGCTGGGGAAAATAGATGGAGAGCAGCTGAAAGAGGGCTTGTTTTGTGCCCTTCGGGTGCTAAAGGTCAATGCCCACCAAGTTCCTCTGAGGCTCTCTGAACATTCTCCTTTAATGTTCAAAGGGTGCACATTAATTTTGTGGTGAGCACAAGGCTGTTCACCCATCTCTACATGTTACAGGCAATACTAGATTTTTTTTTTAAACCTGATGCTCTTTCAAGGTATTCAAACTACCCATCATTCTTAATACCGATGCACTGTTAATGCAGATATTTCTAACACAAGCACTGCAAATGAGTTAATGGTGGTGTGGTCTGGCAGAGAGCTTGACTGTACAAGTGCAACAGCTGCACATTTTAGATGATTGGACCATTCTGCATACGTAAGATGCAGGTAGTCAAATGGTTCGGCAACAATGGTATTCGGAGTCCCTAGAAGATTTTTCTCACTGCATAAAGATATCTTGTATTGTTCTGTAATTCATTTCATTTCTCTGTCATGCTGGTATCTCAATAGAGGCTGTTGAATACCTTGTTAGATGATCTCAGCTCAAAACTAGCCAGTTATTGTATGTATTGTATGATGTTTTTAATAACATCATTGTGAAAATAAAATAGTTGGAGTAATTCCGTTTGTTTCAGGGAACCGTATTATTGTAAGTCCACCGATATGTGTTTATACTTATCTTTCTTCTTCCTCAGCGGTCAACATATTAATGAAGTCAAGTCTAATGTAACTATTATAACTGATTTCTTACTTCTGGGATTGTCTGAGGAACGGCAACTTCAAATTGTACACTTGCTGGCTTTCTTAACACTGTACTTGACTGTGCTGGTGGGGAATCTTCTCATCATCACCTTGGTAACCCTCAATGCTCACCTTCAGACCCCAATGTATTTCTTTCTAATCAACCTATCCATTGGGGACCTTGGATCCACCTCTGCCACCATGCCTAAGTTTATGACCAATGTGCTCATGAATACTAGACACATTTCCTATTCTGAATGTGTGGCACAACTGCTTTTTTTCCTTTTCTTCATTTCCTCTGATATTTTCATTCTTGCTGTCATGGCCTACGACCGTTACGTTGCCATCTGCCACCCTCTTCACTATATGACTGTGATGAAAAGGGGAACCTGTCTACAACTGGCAGGTAGCGCATGGATGGCAGGTTTCCTCAATGCTTGTCTGCACACAGGGACCATTTTTTCAATGCCCTTCTGCTCCAACATCATCAACCAGTTCTTCTGTGAAATTCCACACCTAGTCAAGATCTTATGTGATGATTCATATCTCCATGAAATGTGGATGCTTCTCCTTAGTGCAGCCTTGGGTCTCAGCTGCTTTGTGTGCATTATCATGTCTTATGTGAAGATCTTCACCACAGTATCAAGAATGTCCTCTGTGGAGAACAGGCAAAAGGCCTTATCCACTTGCATTCCTCATCTCATAGTTGTCTCCTTGTTACTTGGTACTGGTATCCTTTCCCATTTCATGCTAAGTTCCAGCTCTTCATATAACTCGGATGAAGTGCTTGCTGTGATATATTCTGTATTGCCACCAATGATGAACCCAATAATCTACAGCATGAGGAATAAGGATGTCAAGTCTGCTCTGTGGAAGCTGCTGTACCCAAAGTTTCCAACCAAGAATATGATCCCTCATGTTCACTTATGAGTTCCTTCTGCTTCCATGTGGGACAGTTTAATTTTAAAATTCATCATAGCTGCCTCATATGGGTGCTATTGTGTCTGTTTTTCCCTCAGTAGAAAAAAATAATCAATACTTTGGTTTCTCAAGCATTAAAAAACAACACTGTGTATAGAATATGTTGTCTCAGAACAATCAAAATGTTGTGGGCAAAATGTATATTTCATTCACAGTGGGTGAGAAACAACAGGAGACTTCCAGAGAACAGTGGTGAACCTCCCATTCATTCTATGGGGCAAAGGCCCCAGGCACAGAGCCTCATGCACCTTTAGGACCCCGCAGAAGCCTCCCTGGGACTCCTGATGAGGTTGGAAACTGTGCTTCTGGTTTTTTGGAAGCACGGTTTAAAGCATCGGGGAACCTCAGAGAGGCTTCCCCAGTGCATCCTGGAGTTGCGTGAGGGTCTGTGAGCTTCAGGTAAGTGGGGGATTTGCGTGTGGGGGCAGCGACATCCCATGGGGGGCACCATCACGGACCTTTGCCCTGGGGTATGGGGCTCAGGAGGTCTGCCACTGCCAGAGAGGAGAAGGGATGTTGCAACACTGTGCCAGTTGGTGGAGCTGGTAGGAAGGCCTGTGCCCTCCTGCCAGTGGAAACACAGGAAGCAGCATTTGCTAGATAGGGTATGTCCCATGCTAGGCAGCAGAGGGGTGGGAGAAGGATAGTGGAAGGCAGGGAGGGGCCAGAATGGGGCAGGTGTCAATAATGGGGGCAGATCAGGCCTGGGAGGGGGTAAGATGGGCAGTGCAAGCACACACTGTATCTTATCCCCCTTCCCGGGCCTGATCTGCTGACATGGGGCAATGAAGACATGCACTGATGTCAGGCATGCAGTGATATCACAATGGGATGCTCAATTTTCTGACAGGCAGTGTCAGTATGGTGTCATAATGTCCAGTCATTTCTTCTGATAGATGACATCACTGTGGTCATTCAGTATCTCTCACTCTCCTTCAAACAGGCAGCAGAATCAGTGTGCAGGAACAATGTCACACATTGTTCACACATACTAGGATAGGAAGATTCCCACATGTTCTCTGCAGACGCGTGTGGCCTCTGGGAACACAAGTGCCTCTGGGAACGAAGTGCCAGGTAAGGCACCGCAAGTTTAGCCTCAGTGCGAGTTCAGCAGCAGGGCGAGGAGGCCAGGGCCCCAGATATCGCCTTTCTCTTCCTTTGAGAAGAGGGCTGCTAACCAGTGAAGGGTTTTTTATAGTACCCCTAAATAAAAACAACAAAAAAGCTATGCAGTCAGACAGCCAGCAGCAGGGTGGGGGCTATCCAGTTTTCTGCATTGAGTGCCACATGTATGATTATTTGCCTCTGGGGCATAAGTCAAGGGTGCGTCCTCAGTGCAAGGAACTTCAGGGTCTCAGGGAACGCGTCTGCTCCCTTGAAGCCTTGGTGGGTGACATGGAGAAGCAGAGGCAGGCTGAGAAGGACTGTGGGGAGACTTCCGGGGACAATCAGGCTTCTTCCCAACCTCAGGCATGCAGCTCCTCAGCTGCCCGGGTGGGAAGTCTCGGGGCTGGAGGACGTCATCCTGGAGAGGAGGGAAACAATTCCCTGGGGGGGACCCCTTCTCCAGGGGACGGACCCGTATCCGAACACACTCAGGATACTCCTCGGCAGGAGGGGGGTCGGGGGCTTTTGTAGTGGGGGATTCAATTGTTAGAAACATAGAGAGGGGGGTTTGCAACGGATGTGAGGACCGCATGGTGACTTGCCTGCCTGGTGCGAAGGTTGCGGACATCACTTCCTATCTAGACAGGCTGGTAGACAGTGCTGGGGAAGAGGTAGCGGTTGTTGTGCATGTCGGTACCAACAAAATGGGCAAGTGTAGCCAGGAGGTCCTGGAGGCCAAATTTAGGCTTTTAGGCAGGAAGCTGAAAGCCAGGACCACAAGCGTAGCATTGCCGGAAGTGCTACCTGTTCCATGCGCAGGGCCAGCTAGGCAGGCGGAGATCAGGGGTCTCAATGCGTGGATGAGATGGTGGTGTAGGGAGGAGGGGTTTAGATTCATTAGGCACTGGGGAACGTTTTGGGACAAGCGGGGCCTGTACAAGAGGGACGGGCTCCACTTGAATCAGAATGGAACCAGATTGCTGGCGCATAACATTAAAAAGGTGGCAGATCAGATTTCTTGACATGCTAAATGACTGTGGCTTAGAGCAGCTAGTCACAGAGCCCACCAGAGGCCAGGTGACTCTGGATTTAATATTGTGTGGTACACAGGACCTGGTTAGCGATGTAAATGTTACTGAGCCATTGGGGAACAGTGATCAAGCTGCGATCCGTTTTGACATGCATATTGGGGGAAGAATATCAGGCTAATCTCTAACAAAAACCCTTGACTTCCGATGGACGGACTTCCCTCAAATGAGGAGGCTGGTTAGAAGGAGGTTGAAAGGGAGGGTAAAAAGTGTCCAATCTCTCCAGAGTGCATGGAGGCTGCTTAAAACAACAGTAATAGAGGCCCAGCAGAGGTGTATACCACAAAGAAAGAAGGGCTCCACTAAATCCAGGAGGGTGCCCGCATGGCTAACGCGCCAAGTTAGAGAGGCTGTGAAGGGCAAGGAAGCTTCCTTCCGTAATTGGAAGTCTTGCCCTAATGAGGAGAATAAAAAGGAACATAAACTATGGCAAAAGAAATGTAAGAAGGTGATATGGGAGGCCAAGCGAGACTATGAGGAACGCATGGCCAGCAACATTAAGGGGAATAATAAAAGCTTCTTCAAATATGTTAGAAGCAGAAAACACGCCAGAGAAGCGGTTGGCCCTCTGGATGGTGAGGGAGGGAAAGGGGAGATAAAAGGAGACTTAGAGATGGCAGAGAAATTAAATGAGTTCTTTGCATTTGTCTTCAGGGCAGAAGACCTCGGGTAGATACCGCTGCCCGAACGGCCCCTCCCGACTGAGGAGTTAAGTCAGATAGAGGTTAAAAGAGAAGATGTTTCAGACCTCATTGATAAATTAAAGATCACTAAGTCACCGGGCCCTGATGGCATCCACCCAAGAGTTATTAAGGAATTGAAGAATGAAGTTGCTGATCTCTTGACTAAGATATGCAACTTGTCCCTCAAAACGGCCACAGTGCCAGAAGATTGGAGGATAGCAAGTGTCATGCCTATCTTTAAAAAGGGAAAGAGAGGGGGACCCGGTAAACTATAGGCTGGTCAGCCTACTATCTATATTGGGTAAGATGGTGGAATGCCTCATCAAAGATAGGATCTCAAAACACATAGATGAACAGGCCTTCCTAAGGGAGAATCAGCATGGCTTCTGTAAGGGTAAGTCTTGCCTCACGAACCTTATAGAATTCTTTGAAAAGGTCAACAGGCATGTGGATGCGGGAGAACCCGTGGACATTATATATCTGGACTTTCAGAAGGCGTTCAACACGGTCCCTCACCAAAGGCTACTGAAAAAACTCCAGTCAGGGAATTAGAGGACAGGTCCTCTCATGGATTGAGAACTGGTTGAAGGCCAGGAAACAAAGAGTGTGTGTCAATGGGCAATTTTCACAATGGAGAGAGGTGAAAAGCGGTGTGCCCCAAGGATCTGTCCTGGGACCGGTGCTTTTCAACCTCTTCAGACCTAGAGACAGGGTTGAGCAGTGGGTTTGCAAAGTTTGCGGATGACACCAAACTTTTCCGTGTGGTGAAGACCAGAAATGTTTGTGAGGAGCTCCAGAAGGATCTCTCCAGACTGGCAGAATGGGCAACAAAATGGCAGATGCGCTTCAATGTCAGTAAGTGTAAAGCCATGCACATTGGGGCAAAAAATCAAAACTTTAGATATAGGCTGATGGGTTCTGAGCTGTCTATGACAGATCAGGAGAGAGATCTTGGGGTGGTGTTGGACAGGTCGATGAAAGTGTCAACCCAATGTGTGGTGGCAGTGAAGAAGGCCAATTCTATGCTTGGGATCATTTGGAAAGGTATTGAGAACAAAACAGCTAATATTATAATACCAATGTACAAATCGATGGTAAGACCACACCTGGAGTATTGTGTCTGGTTCTGGTCACCGCATCTCAAAAAAGACATAGTGGAAATGGAAAAGGTGCAAAAGAGAGCAACTAAGATGATTACAGGGCTGGGGCACCTTCCTTATGAGGAAAGGCTATGGCGTTTGGGCCTCTTCAGCCTAGAAAAGAGGCGCCTGAGGGGGGACATGATTGAGACATACAAAATTATGCAGGGGATGGACAGAGTGGATAGGGAGATGCTCTTTACACTCTCACATAACACCAGAACCAGGGGACATCCACTAAAATTGAGTGTTGGGAGAGTTAGAACAGACAAGAGAAAATATTTATTTACTCAGCGTGTGGTTGGTCTGTGGAACTCTTTGCCACAGCATGTGGTGATGGCGACTGGCCTGGACGCCTTTAAAAGGGGATTGGACAAGTTTCTGGAAGAAATATCCATTACGGGGTACAAGCCATGATGTGTATGTTCAACCTCCTGATTTTAGAAATGGGTTATGTCAGAATGCCAGATGCAAGGGAGGGCAGCAGGATGCAGGTCTCTTGTTATCTGGTGTGCTCCCTGGGGCATTTGGTGGGCTGCTGTGACATACAGGAAGCTGGACTAGATGGGCCTATGGCCTGATCCAGTGGCGCTGTTCTTATGTTCTTATGTGGACACTTTGTCCTTCTCATTGCAATGGGCATACACAGGCATATGTGGACTCACTGTCTGTTGCTGGCATAATTCTCTGGAGATACTGGGGACATGTCTGGTTCAGGACAGCAGGTTTGGGATTTGGGGGCCACCAATTTCACTTCATCCCTCCCAGTTCCACCCCACTCTCCATCACTTTCCCACCTCTCTGCTATTGGGGTCGTGCCAGCAGCTTCAGCCTGTTGCATACCTAGTGGTATGACGACATTTCTTGGCCATGAGATTGGGCCACCAGACTAAAGAAAGGAGCTTAAGACACTGTGCCAAAGGCTTTGTGGAAAAATGGAAATGGAAAAGCGAGATAAATTGTCACTACACGTCCATGTTGGCGCTTCTCTGTCTATACTGGAGGCAGTGGCCTCAAACAACAGAGAAAAAGTTATGTGGACCAAGTAAAAGTGTTGGTACTTGGAGGCTAAGTGGTAGGTCAGTACAGAATGTAAAACAAATGTCGTAGAACATTATATATTTTTGCTCTATTATTTATTTTTAAATCAGTAATAAAATATTCAGAAGATGATCAAAACTGTCATAATAAAATCCATAAAGGCACAGGTTCATAAGATTAATTCTAGCCCTGTGTTTTCCTGTAGGAGAAATTCATGGTTATACAAGCATTGCCTGCCTACACCAATAATCAGTTGCTAAAAGTGCATTCACCCAGCTCACAGCCGAATCCTGAGCTGCCCCACACACGGGGCTGCTGCAGCGCCAAAATGGCTGCTGTGGTATCCAGTGTGCAACCAGGCAGCCACTAGTGGCTGCTTGGGGAAAAGGGACTTTTGTCCTGCAATGGGGCTATTCTGGAGCTGCCGTAGAATTGGAGAGTCCTGTGCCAGACTGAGTGGTCCCACATGGGGCTCAGGATCTGATGGAGCCTAGCTCTGTCTGTCCTGCCCTCCTCCTGCCCCACTCCTCCCCACTACGCCACCTCCCCACCCTCCCCCACCTCCCCCACCTCCCCCACTCTGGAAAGCCTCCTCCCCACCTCTCCCCACACCTCCACTCATCTCTCCGCCATCAGGCAGTCCAGGTGACTGCCCAGCAGCAGAACGTGGGCCCAGCGTGGTGAGGGCTTGCAAACATACTGGTGTGCACTGTCCAGGATCAGCCTATCAGGCTGGTGCTCCAACTGAGACCATACTTGAGCCGACCTGGCTACTGTAAGTCATGCTTGAGTAACTTTGAGACTGGACTACTGCAATGTGCCCTATAAAACTGTTTGGAAATTGCATTTAGTACACAATGCAGTGGCTCAAGTAGTTGTAGTGCCAGGCGACAGGACTCGGCTGAACCACTGCTTCAGCAGCTACACTGGCTGCCCATTTTCAACCTGTCCCCGTATCAGATATGGAGTGGGACACGGAGTAGGATTAGAACTTTGAAATGCACCATAAAGTAACCAAGAATCAGGTGGAGAACTAGAACTGATCTCAAGAGGCTGTTTAACTCAGGGATGCAGGCCGGTGACCCCTCAAGGGCAAGTATATCTGAAAGGAAGTCAGGCTTGGGATAGATGGAACAATCCAGCTCCTTCAACCTCCTTTGCAAGAGCTGTCATGGAAAAGCTAAAATTGTCAATTACAAGAGAGGGTGGGGGTACCCCAGGGGATGTTGCACCTCTAGGATAGGGGCTCACACTAAAAGGGGAGGGAGTATTGCTGTAGTTAGGACACACTGCATGCTATTCTATTGTGATTATTCAATAAACATGAATGAATTTATCCAAATCTCATCTTGTCTCAGCAGTGGGTCCTGCACACCACGGGGTAAGTCCCTGGGTGACACTCCCCAGTCCTATCCACTGGCAGAAGTGCAAGGATGCCAGTAGAAGCGAGCTTTCACCAGCAAGCGCAATGAGGTCCCCATTGTAGTGGCTGGGAGCCATGCACGCAAGCTGGCAGAGAGGCCACTGTCCGCTCGTACTAGTGAGTTGGCTTTGATGGTGGCTGCAGAGAAATACGGGCATATCTGTGAAGGGAGGGGGAGGAACCGGGGCAGCGAGGAGGTAGGAGGGGTGGATCCAAGAGCTAGGACTGGCCCTGGGAACAGGGATAGGATATGGCGCATGCCAACTCTGCTGAACCTGTCGCCTCCCAGTCCTGATCAATGTCCATATGTTCACAGAACTGCAATGTACCGTATTTTTCACTCCATAAGATGCACCTGACCATAAGACGCACCTAGTTTTGAGAGGAGGAAAACTTACTTTTAAAGTAAGCCTGCCGTCCCCCTGTGGCACCTGCGCAAATGAGGACCTTGCCCCCAGTGCGGACCTTGTCCCCTTTGTTTTCCGCCTGCCCTCCCCCTGTGGCGCCTGTGCAAATGAGGACCTTGCCCCCAGTGCGGACCTTGTCCCCTTTGTTTTCCGCCTGCCCTCCCCCTGTGGCGCCTGTGCAAATGAGGACCTTGCCCCCGGTGCAGACCTTGCCCCCTTTGTTCTCGGCCTGCCCTCCCCCTGTGGCGCCTGTGCAAATGAGGACCTTGCCCCGGTGCGGACCTTGCCCCCAGTATTCGCTCCATAAGACGCACACACTTTCCCCCCACTTTTTTGGGGGGAAAAGTGTGTCTTATGGAGCGAAAAACACGGTAATCCAACTGGTTTCAACATCGCCTCACTGGTAAGCAAAGGCTTTGATCTTTCGTACCTCACAATGACGTGCAAATTATTTCATGGAATCTTACAAACATGTTTTTGCAGTTGCACTCTAAGAACATCCATTACATCAGGGAGACCATTACCTGCTCTGTAATTACCCAAACAACCATTATTAATTTTCCTTTTTGTAGCACTGGTAAGAAAAAATATTTAGAAAAATTCTGAGCTCCCATCTAGACTGGAATCCTCAAATACTGCTGAGTTTTGGGTTGCTGCTCTATAATGGGTTAGATCTAAGCCAATCTCCTGTTCTGGAGTTCACCTTCTTTAGATCTTTCTGATGCAATCTCTGGATCGCACTAATTGTGCTTCTGAATGGGAAGGTGATTGCTGTGGACAGCACACTAGTAGTAGCGAGGGCAGTTAGATATGGAGGTGTGCAGGTGCAGCACAGGTGGACATATAATTGCACTCAGATGGCCATTATTGCTGCTGCTGCTGCTGCTACTGTTCCCTCAACTCGCATCTCAGGATACAAATGCTGAATGTCGTTTTCATACTAACAGCCCAGGCTATTTTTATAAGCCAGGAGATGCCGCGATTGGTGGTGTTGTCTCTCTCATACGTGCCGTCATTGCTGCGCCCCGTTTCAGTGAACCTCCAGAAAGGCGCTGTGGTACATTTAAGTAAGTCCCTTTTTTTTCTTGTTTAGTGATAGTATCACTTCTTTGCCCACTGAAAAAATAGCGTTCCAAACAACAGCATGAGGCAGAGGTTGCCAAAGTGTGCATTGTGATTCCCATTGGCATCACAAGGCACTTGCCAGGGTGTTGCTGGCCACCCTTGGGAGACCCAGCATAGGCCTCCAAATGGTGGCAGGTGGCTCAGCACAGGGGGCAGAGCTGCAGCTCGCTGAAAAAAAGCACTGGAAAAACTCTCCTGTCCGCCCTTACCCTTTTACTGCTATTTTGAGGCTTGCAATGCCCTCCAAACCCGGAAGTAAGTGGTGGTGATGTCACCGCATGATGCAGCTTGCATTATCATCACTTCCTTCTGGGTTCCGGGAGTGTTGCAAGCCAGGAATAGTTTGGGAAGGGGCAAAATAAGGGGTAAAATTTCAACCGGTGCTGCTATAGATCAGATATAATTGAAACAGTTGATATAGGAGTTGGCATTCAACTGCGCATTTCCCCCCAAAGCTTCTTCATGATTGTTGCTATAATCAAACAATCTTTGAGGATCATAGACTGGGTTGCCTCCATTTTCGGTACATCTGACAGAGCACTAGTGATGCTCCAAATCAGCAGAAGTTCCCATTCCAAGCTGTCCTTTCCTTTCAGAGGGCTGGGACCAAATGGAGCAGCTTTGTGCTATTTTTCAAAATTGTTCCGGAAGAGGCAGCTTTGATTACATATATTCATACTTTTTTTTCCTGAGTATATACTTTTGCTCCTCGCCAATGATAACATAGCCTTTGTTATGCAGATTACTTCCATCAGCCAACCAGAAAAGTTTCTGTCACCCAACCAGAAAAGTTTCCATCTTGTGAAATACATACTGAACATGCATACTTCCTATGGATATGAATATGTCAGAGCAGCAGCAATAGAGAGAATATCTCTCACCATTTTTTTTTAATGGGGGAGAGGTGAGGGAAGTGAATATTTTCATTGTTGTAGTGTGAGTGGGGCATCATCTCTGAGGGAGGAGAGCACCTCTCCGCTATAGTATTCTACCAATTTTCATCACTATGATTCACAAGTAGAGTTAATATTTAACTGCTCTTACATGCTATGATGCTAGCTAGCCAGATCTCGTGCAACTTTTGGTGCCAAGCAAAGAATTCAGGATGCCGCTTGATGGTTCTTAATTTTTTTTTTATGGGTACCAATGGCCCAGGCTTTTGTTGAACAGGTCAAAGGTTGACTTTCTGGGAAGCACAAATATGCCTCTCTGAATTAGATATCCCAATGAAGTTTAGAGTGATCTCAGTCAATCCATTTCAGAGGTCAAGTGTGAGAGTGCCTGATGAGATTCTTGAGGTACTGTGAGTACATGTAAAAAAATGAATCCATTTTAAAACTTTGCTGGATCAAATCCAGAGAATTAAGTAAGCGGTAATAGTAACATTGAAACCAATCAAATATGAATTTTGAGGCCCAATCCTATCCAATTTTTCAGTGCCAGTGCAGCCTCAATGTAGACCGAAAGTCAGGGAACAAGTGGTCCCGTACCTTGAGGAGGACTTTATGACTGCCTGCACCACCACAGGATGCAGCATATGCCCTCATTGGCACAGCATCCATGCTGGAAAGTTGGACAGGATTGGGCCCTGTGTTTCAGCTGGCAGCCTGAGCTGCAGGTGGGAGGTTCTTTTTGAGATCAGAGGAAGAAATGCATCCAGTTGAAGACTGAGGTGCAAAAGTACTTTATTTTAATGAAAAGCATACAGAGCAGAGCAAGACAAAACTTATGGTGGACTCACAGAGCAACGTAGTGGTGTGCTGGTGTCAGTGGAGTGAGTCTACTGAGCTAAGTGAGAGATTATATAGGGAGGTTCTTGCTTATCAGTGAGTTGGTACTAATTGGCAAAAAGATAACTGACAGCAAATGATATATGTGCATGGCCATTGCCAGGGTTCCCATCACATCGCGGACAGTGGCCGGGCTGATGCCAGGAGAAAGGTGTTCCCATCATTAGAGAATGGGGGGCTGCTTTGCAGGCGCAGCATAATTGATGTACTTGAAACCTGAACAGAGCTGGGGTGTGGAGGATGATTGGACTTTTCACCCAATCTTCCTAGCAACAGCAGATGCAGAGGCTGAGGTTCTTGATTTATGTCTAAGTTTCCGCTACTTCCTGTGGGAACAGCTCAGCAAAAGAGCAGGCTGCTCCGAGGGACTGAGAGACACACAGTCAGGCATGGGTCTTGCTCTGGCTGTTACAGACCCTTGGTTGGATGATGTCACCCACTTGTGGTCAGATATCTTATCTGACTCTCCCTGTTCTAATATTTGAAAGCACAAATAATTCCCATGTATATAAAGAGAAATGCTTCTGGTTCATATCTCCCTTCTGGTATCAACCTTCCTTACACATTCTGGTGGGAATCAGATGTTCAGTAATCTTTGTAGATGTACTACTAATGAAAATATAATAATATGATTCTCTTTTTGAAAGTATTTTTTAAGTCCCCATGCCAATTTTATTGCAGCATAGTGTTTAAAAATTTTCAACATGCTCTTGCCTTCATGTTTGCCATTCGTGATATCAGCGAGGATTCCAAACTCTTGCCCAATGTCACTCTGGGATTCCATCTCTATGATAACCAGTTTGATTCCATGATAATATACAAAGACACCCTGGATGTGTTGTTCACACAGCAAAGTACTCTGCCTAACTACCAGTGTAATATGAAAAAGGAAGTGTTGTCTGTCCTTGGAGGACTTACTGTTGAAAACTCCATTCAAATGTCCACCATCTTGAGTATCTACCAGGTTCCACAGGTAGGTGCATATGTGCTTAGGTATGGATGCTACTGAATTACATTCTGATCTAATGTTCTGATTAAAATCAGTCTACCCTGAGGTTTCCTCTTCAGTACAGACCATGGACTAGTAATAAGCAGCCTCCATTTTCCTTTTAAAACAGATTATCTAAAATGTCCTAATGCTGGAGGTGGGGAGTTCTCAGAAGTAGAACTTAGTTCTATATTTCATCTAATTTCCTTTTCAATGCAATCATTCAAAAAGAAATCATTAAATTGTTCAAAAAAAGGGAGGTGCACTTATGCACATTAGAAACTGGGGGTACAAGTCAATATTTTCTAGTACATTCCTACTTGTTTTATAAATGTGTAGCAATCTACTGTACCTATAGAAATGGACTCATCTCTTTATTGTTAAAAGGTCTGCCCTGCCTTTCTCAGAATGACTAAAAATAAGTTGCAATTGGTATCACAAAAAAACAATACAATCTAATTATGAGGAGCAAAAATAAAGAGTTAGAAGAAAGAAAACAAAGACAAAACAAAAAATTGAGGACAAAACCATGAAGGTGTAGCAAAAATGTCTTGAGATGGCAATGAATGATGGACAGAGAAGTCACCAGTTTCAATCTGAACGTACTGGGGACCACCACAGAGATGGCCATCTTGCCAGTTTCTGCCCAGTTGAGCCTCAAAAAATGGCAGAACCTCTGTGAGAGCCTCTGCAAAAGATCTGGTAGAACGGGTATATTCATGTGGGAGGAAGTTGTCATTCATAATGGAGGCTGTTTATGACTTGAAAGGCAATCACCAACACTTTGAATTGCGCTCAGAAACCAGGTGGCAATCAATGCACTTTGAGCAATGAAGTTGTGACATGATTAAAAAAAAAAAACAAAAAAAAAAACCTACAGCTGAAAACTGCAGTGGATCTTCAAGGGCAGCATCATATAATCTCAAAACAATAATCCAAAAGACAATCATAAGACAAGTCAAACACTTAGGGTTGTGGCATATTTGTAGGGGGAAAAAATGTGTATTTGGGCATATTCAGTTATCTCTTCAACCTCTAAGAAAGTCCGCTGTCCCCTTAGATTGCTTACAGTGCATATCAAACCAGGATGAGTGGAAAAGCTCATCTCCCATCATTTTACCAGATGGCACCAAAGGAAATTACTCTGCACATGGGGATTGTTCAGCTACTTCTGCATTTCCAGTGGACATGGATTGGTCTCATTGTTTCAGATGACAACGATGGAGAAAGCTTTGTGGAGATGCTGACACCTAGGCTTGCCCAGAGTGACATTTGTGTTGCCTTCTTGGAAAGGTCTCTAGCAATGAATCAACATGCTTTATTAGATGATAGAAAAACATATTCCAAAATATACTTCTTACTTCGCACAACTGATGCCAATGTGATTGTGGTCAGCGGGGATGCTCATTCTCTGGAAACTTTAGTAATGGTATTGGATGCGAATGAATTTCACATCAAAGCCCAAATAGGAAAGGTTTGGATTATACCTCCTCAATGGGATTTCACAAATACATTCAATCAGGATGGCTTTTCTACACAAACCTTGCATGGTGCCTTGTCTTTTTCAGTCCACACCTACTCAGTACCAACATTCCGAGACTTTCTCCAGACCTTAAGACCTGACAAGTCACCGATGCAGTTTTTCTCTGTGTTCTGGCAAGCAGCATTTTATTGTCGTGTCCTCAATGAAAGCTTTCAGTTCTGTAGTTATTGTCAAATATGTAGAGGGGATGAGAAGCTAGGAAGACTGCCTACTTCTAGATTTGAGATGGACATGACTGGCGAGAGCTACAATATCTACAATGCTGTCTATGCTGTAGCGCACACTCTACATGCCATCCAGTTGTCAAGGCAAAGAAGAACACTGGACAGAGACAAATTTGTCAATATGAATGTTCACCCATGGCAGGTAAAGTCATTTGTGATTAACTTCTCAATGTGGACAAAAGATCACTACATGATATAGATAGTGATTGATAGTCAACTCATAGAAGCAGGAGGGAAATATGCCCCTTCCTGTTTCTGTACACGCCATATTTAATATTTTCATCAGAAGAATGAAATGAAAGGGGCATACAGTACAAAACCGTCTCTAGTTTTAAACATTGTTTTCTCTTCCAACCCAGTTCCATTCTATTCTAAAGTCTGCCCACTTTAACAATGGTGTTGGACATGAAGTCTTGTTTGAAAATGGAGAATTGTCATCTGGGTATGATATTATCAACTGGGTCACCTTCCCCAATCAGTCTGTCCTTAAAAGCCAGGTCGGAGAAATTTCATCAAATCAAGAGTTCTTCATTCATGCAGATAAGATTGTGTGGAACAGTAAATTTAAGAAGGTATGATCAAACACCAGATCTTAAAATCACAGCGAATTACACTGTTCAGACATTGAACAGAATCCTGCACAGAAGAAACATTTAAAAAAAAAAATAGAGGTCAAATACATTTTTTATAATCACACACACTTCCTTTAGAAGTGAAGTGTGTCAGGTAGAATCCATTTGAGTAAGTTATGATCCAATCCTATCCAAGAGCATGCCAACAGAATGTGTGTGACTATCTCATGCCGTCGTAAAGGCACCATAAATACTTTGTGATAGCACAGAGGGCTGCTATAGACCTGAAATTCATTGCAGAGCAGGAGACTTGTGGAAGGATAAGGAGTTTTAGGGACCCATTCTATCTGGTCAGCACCAACCCTCTGGCAGCACTGAGTGTTGCAAATATGCCATAAGGCACACCTGTGACACTCACCACCAGGCCGGCACCAGCACTGGCTCAGCCTGTGCTGAGTCAGTGCTGGGGGAAGGCCAGTTGCATGCCAGGGTAAGGCCTTGCCCCAAGGAGACCTGTGGCTAATTCCCTGCCCAATTGGGTGCAGCAGTCGCCGTTTTGGTGCTACTGCTTCATCTGTGGGGCTGGGAAAGAATAGGATTGGACTGCAAGATCCGTTGAACAATGACTTGCTTCTGAGTAAATGTACGAGGGTCGCCCAGAAAGTAATGCACCACATTTTTTTTCTTCAACAATTATTTATTGAACACAATGAAACTTACACACAAGAAAGAATGATGTTTCTTCTACACTCCCTATTTTTCCATGTAATCTCCATCCAGTTCTATGGCCTTCCTCCAGCGAGACACAAGGGGATGTATGCCCTGTCGGTACCACTCCTTGTTCTGGTCACGAAGCCATTTCTGCACTGTGCGAATCACCTCTTCGTCATCCTCAAAATGTCTTCCGCGAATGGCATCCTTTAATGGCCCAAACAAGTGGAAGTCTGAGGGAGCTAGGTCAGGGCTGTAGGGTGGATGGGGTAACACAGTCCAACCCTGTTTAGTGATGTGTTCCGAAGTCCTCAAACTTGTGTGAGGCCGAGCGTTATCATGTTGAATCAAACATTCACCTGGGTTGTTATGGCGCCGAAGTCGCTGGAAGCGCTTCTTGAGTTTGGTTAATGTCTTCACATAAGCTTCAGAATTAATGGTGCTGCCTCTTGGCATCATATCAATGAGTATGACACCCTCACAGTCCCAAAACACAGTGATCATGACCTTACCGGTTGAAGCAGTTGCTTTGAATTTTTTCTTCTGTGGAGATTGAGGATGACGCCATTCCATCGACTGTTGTTTTGTTTCGGGCTCAAAATGGTGAACCCAGGTTTCATCACCTGTCACAATCCTGGAAAAGAACGCTTCCCCCTCAACTTCAAAACGTTTCAGCAACTCAGAAGAAATGTTTTTTTCTGAGAGATTTGTGGTCCACTGTAAGACAGCGCAGAACCCATCGTGCACACACTTTTGAGTAATCAAGAGCACGGATGATTGCATCCACACTTCCTTTTCTGATTGACAGCTTCAGCGCCAACTGCCTAGTCATTATGCGTCAGTCCTCGCGAATGAGCACATCAGCAAGCTGCGTCTTGTCAGGTGTGACAGCTGTGGATGGCCGCCCCGAACGCTGCAAATCTTGGAGCTCTGCCGAACCGCCTTCTAATGGCCTCACCCTCTGTGCCCAGCAACTAACCATACTTCTGTCGATTGCAGATTCTCCATAAACTGTACACAAACGTTTGTGAATGTTCCCAACAGTTTCTTTCTCTGCAGTGAGAAATTCAATGACGACACTCTGCTTGTAACGTACATCGCTTACAGACACCATTTCGAAACACTGTTGCAGCTATGCTATCTGTCTGAAGAAATCAAGAATTTGTGTGCGCACTCCTGAAAATTCAAATAATGTATATCTAAAGTTTTGCATTCGTACCATTACTGTAGGCTGAGAAAAAAAAATGTGGTGCACTACTTTCTGGGCGACCCTCGTACATAGGATTACATGCTTTATTCTTATGTTGAATAATTTTAATCCCGTTTTTAAATTTTTGTAAACTTGTTCATAGTTTTTAAACTATTGCAACCTGCTCTGTGTCTGAGATGAAACTAGTTAGATCTTTAAGTGAATTTCCAAGGCTGGAATAATGGGTAGAGAAGAAAATATTCTAATATTCTAATTCATAACCCAGTCCTAACCCCCACCATGTTCTTTCATGCAGACATATTGACGTGGCATGTGCCGCATGCTATGGTAGGGGAAGGGTGAAGGCAATCAAAACATTAGTAAAAATGGCCATGTATTAGTCATGAAAGCACAGAGCGCAGGATAGCTGCCCCAGGGCCCAATCCTATCCAGTTTTCCAGTGCTGGTGCTGGTGCAACTGTGCCAAAGGGGTGTGCACTGCATCTTGTGGTGGGGCAGCAGTCACAAAGGCCTCCTTAAAGTATGGGAACATGTGTTCCCTTACTTTGGGGTTGCAGTGTGGTTACACCAAGGCTGGAAAGTTGGATAGGATTTGGTCCTCAATCGCCTTACCTAAGGGACAGCTCTGACTGTGGGACATGATGAATTCCTGTCATTTAAAAATTATCGCTACACAACTGGCCAATACACCACCACTTACTGCTACTTGAGGAGACTTTGGGGGAAAATGGCAGCAGTCAGCCGCTAGCCTCCAAGACAAAAGCCATGTTGGGCCAGTGAGCCTTAAATCCTCAGAAGAGTGGAGAAATCAGAGACTGGAAGAAAAAGGGAGAATTCACAGTTGGGTTGAATGGGGATGGGCTTAGAGAAATAGGAATCAGTGAATTCTGTGAAGAGAACATCACATTTTGATATTGACTGATTTTTTACGAGAGTTTTGTTCTGTCTTTTACAACAGCAAGCACTGAAAATCTTCATCTACTGTAGGTATTTCAAGTCAGGAATTTTCCGAATGTAAAAGGATTCTGTTGTGCTGGTGTTTATGAAACGATTGGTGCTACCTACTTTTTCTTTTTTATTCATATTATCAGATATTGCCCAGCTCCAGGTGTGTCAAACCCTGCCATCTTGGACACAGCAAGACTGTGAAAGAGGGAAAACCAGTTTGTTGCTATGACTGTTCTCAGTGTCCAGGAGACATGATTTCTGATCAGATGGGTAAGGATAGCATACAGGTTTAGGCCTCTCCAAACATAATGTTTCATGCCAAGAACATCTGTTTTAGCAAATGGGGATAGACTTTGAGCAATAGAGCATGGAAGAAAGGTGTAAGAAGTTTTACATTGCAACACCTTGAATGAAGTTATAATTAATGGCTGCATTTACATTGAATTTTTCCTACCTTTTCAGAACTAATTCCCAGAAATCATCATCATCAATAATATAACGAAACTTCCTTGACAGTTGTAGAACAGCTTCTCTATCTGTGGAATACTGATGCCTTTGAATCTTTTCAAGCATTCCATCTACTGATTGAAATGATCATTCCTTGTTTTCTTCACTTTTTGAATTGAAAGTAAAGTTCTTTCATCCAGACTTTGAGCCTGGAGAACTTTACACAGAGAGAATAAGGAACCTATGGGAAAAATACTAGATGTATGATGTGAAAAATAAGGGATCTTCTTTGGGATTTGATGTTCTACACACACCAGAGGTTTTCAAATGTGCAGGCTCGTTAATTCATTCACTAACTTTGCCTATTCAAAGGTTGGTGGACACACAAAGTATTTGCTGTTTGACTAGGAAAAATTAAACTAGCACGCAGGTTCAGAATATTAAATATAAAGGGAAGAAAGCAATCCGACCCTGTAGACCCTTGGGAAAGGAGAGTTCACATTAGAAACCTGCTACCTGCAAACTTCCCCCATGTTGAAATTGCTTTTAATGGTATGGAATACATCTCACCAATTCATAACGTAGATGGAAATGTGGTGTCTTGGAAAAAAAAAAAACTAGTGAAAATCCTTCACAGAATGAGATGCACTTTAGTTGACCCTTCCATGCTGTGTTGGGATGGGATCCTGCCACCAACACAGACGTGACTGTCAACAATCCAGAAATGAACATTCATTGTCCAGCAGACAGACTGCTCTGATACCACCATATTTCAAGACAAAGTAAACAGCATTGTATGAATGAACTGAGATACTAATACGGCTTATCTACTTTAGATGCAGATCATTGTGTCAAGTGTCCGGAGGATCGATATCCAAATAAGAACCAGAGCCAATGTATACCGAAAACTATAAACTTTCTAAAGTATGCAGAGCCCCTGGGAATAGCTTTGATTTTTTTTGCAGTCTTCTTTGCTGTGGTCACAGTTTTGGTAATACAAACTTTTCTGAAGAACTGGAACACTCCCGTTGTCAAAGCCAACAACCGGAATATCACCTGTATTCTTCTCAGTTCCATCCTCCTCTGCTACTTTTCTTCTTTACTCTTCTTTGGCAAGCCTGGGAAGGTCTCCTGCCTTCTCCGGCAAACAGCTTTCAGCATCATTTTCTCTGTTGCCATTTCTAGTGTCTTGGCAAAAACAATCATTGTGATCCTGGCCTTTCTTGCCACCGAGCCAGGAAACAAGATGAGGAAATGGCTAGGGCAAAAAGTGGCCAACTCCATTGTCCTGTCCTGCTCCCTCATTCAGGTCTGTATATGTCTGGCATGGCTGCTGACCACTCCCCCATTCCCAGATGTTGACATGCTCTCACAGGTGGGGAACATCATCCTGAAATGTAACGAAGGCTCTCTCAGCATGTTCTACTCTGTCCTGGGCTATATGGGCTTTCTGGCCATCGTCAGCTTCACTGTCGCTTTCCTAGCCAGGAAACTGCCAGACACTTTCAATGAGGCCAAGTTCATCACCTTCAGCATGCTGGTCTTTTGCAGTGTTTGGATCTCCTTTGTTCCAACTTACTTGAGCACCATGGGCAAAAACGTTGTGGTTGTGGAGGTGTTTGCCATCCTGGTCTCCAACACTGGACTGCTGTCTTGCATCTTTCTCCCCAAATGTTACATTATTCTACTAAGATCCAATCTTAATACAAAAGAGATACTTAGAGGAAAAACCATGCCTTAGCAAGCAGTGTGGAGATATGATAATGTTGTATGACCGTTTTGTCCATTTTCTCCTGCTATTTGACTGCATTCATGTCAATGAAGTGCATGGTTTAATTTGCTCTTGGGTAATGGTTTTGAGTTGAGGGACTACTGCCAAGACACCCTTCCTTTTGGATATCCCAAATCAGCATGCATAAATGCCACAGCTAGGATAAAATGAGCTTCCCAACATGGAAAATTGTGTACCAAACACAGTGTGGCCAGTGCAGAACAGAAACTTTGCAGAATACAGATTTACTGTACATTGTAGAAACCACTTGAGACCCACTGTCTAACCACAAAGAATACAGAATCTTGGCTTCTAATTCCTAAAATTTATTTTAAAAAACAAAACAGAACAAAAACCTCTCAAGGCAACATTTGATTTTGTTTCTGATTTTTTTTTACATTTCAGAAGGATTAAAACTATTGTTACCTCCATCCCACTAAATATATAGTGTATCAGTTAAGTGCACTCAGCATCTACTGAACTATTAATGCCTTGAATTATGTCTCTGTTATCAGTGAACTCATTTGTCATAAATAAGAAGTGGAATGCAGCTTATAGCGTAACAGTTAATTGTTCTTGCAGGAAATAATTGGATCATGGGAGCCATAGTTTTCTTTTTTTATCCCACTACAGCAGTGTTTCCCAAACTTCTGCAGGAAAGTTTGGAACTATATAAGTTGTTGTGGGGGAGGGGCAAATGCAGCGTCACGATTGCCAGGATTGTACTGCTGCCAGGAATGAAAGGGAGTGTTTTGAACTTACCAGGGGCAGAGCTAGCCTCCTATCAGGGGGTGGGGAGCCCAGGGATACCTTCACAGGGCTCCCCATGCCTCAGAATGCCTAAAAATAGCAATTGCCATCCACTTCAGTGGGTTGTAACTGCTATTTTTAAGCATTCTGAGGCATGGGATCATGGCAATTGTTTCATTGCCTTCTCCCGACTTCTTAAGGGGCAGACACAGGACTTTCTCTGTCTGGTGGGTCATGACCCACTAGTTTGGAAACTACTGCACTACATGGAGCAGAGAAAAGGTAGCAGGTACTCCTAACCGTGGTCAGAACCATCATTCCCAGTTAAGGACAGGCCCCATAAGGTTTCTCTTGTGTCTAATGAGCCTTTCCAGCTGCCATTTACCCTCTCATTCTCCTCAAAAATGAGGAAGGTTGCTTGTGAGGTGGATACTGGCATCCAAGTAGGGCAGAAAGTCATTGTTCTAGGGTTTTTGGAGTGTTACATTCCATATTTCATTATTTTGAACATTCAGAGAATAATTTGAAAAATACAAATGGATGGGGGTTCACACATCACTAATTTTAAGGGGTTTCTTTGGAAATAAATGTTGAACTGGTTTAATCAATCCATTCTTTATTTCCACTGCCAATTTTCACCATATGTTCCATGCCGACTCTTCCCCAATTTGTTCTCAAACATTCTGCTGCATGGGACTTCAGGGAAAGTAAATGGGAATAAATAAACCATCTCCATCTTTCATACCAACTCATCATATGCATGACAGTACAGTACAGATATATGAAGTGTCATCCTGCTAAATAGGTTTCTCATTGTAGTAAACAAGTATACAGCACACTCCTAGGTATCTCTACTCAGAAGTAACCAAATGTTCCTGAGAGTAAGTCCCATTGAACAAAACAGAACTTACTTCTGACTAGACCTGGTTAGGATCGTGCCCTAAGGGTGCAATCCTAACCCCTTATGTCAGTGCTTTCCAGCACTGGCATAGTGGTGCCAATGGGATGTGTGCTGCATCCTGCAGTTGGGTGTCACTCATGGTGGCCTCCTCAAAGTAAGGGAATGTTTGTTCCCTTACCTCGGAGCTGCATTGCCCTTATGTCAGTGCTGGAAAGCATTGACATAAGGGGTTAGGATTGCACCCTAAGTCACTTAAGTGCAATAAAGGCTTACACCAAGGAAAGTATGTATACAATTACAGCCTTAAGCTTCCTTTCTTAAAGAAACTTGAACTCTCTGCAGTGCATCTCTCACCGCATCCTTCACAGTCTTGTTCCTGAAGCTATAAATGATGGGGTTGAGCACTGGGGTCACCACGGTGTTGAATACTGTGGCAATCTTGTTGAATTCCATGGAAGAGCTTCCAGCTGGCTTGATGTAAATGAAGATGGAGCTGCCATAATAAAGGGATGCCACAGTGATGTGAGAGGTACATGTGCCAAAAGCTTTCTTTCTGCCTCTGGCAGAGGGCATCCTCATCACAGTGACAATGATGCAGATATAGGAGACAATTGTCACAGCTACAGAAATGAGAAGCATGAAACAGGAAACTGTCAAGTCTAAGGCCTGGAGGAAGTGAATATCAGCACATATCATCTCTAGCATAGGGCCACTGTCACAGAAAAAATGGTCAATAACATTGGGGCCACATACAGGTAGGCCAGCCTTGAGTAGCGTAGATGCTGAAATGGAAAAGAAGCTGCACAACCAACAAGACAAGACCATCAGCAGGCAGACTCGGCTGTTCATTATAGCTGTGTATCTCAGTGGGATGCAGATAGCCACAAAGCGGTCCACTGACATGGCAGCCAAAAGAAGGACTTCAGTGGAGCCAGCCACAAAGTAGACATACCCTTGCAGGGCACAGGCAGATAATGAAATGGTGTTATCCTTTGAGATAAGCAGGGTGAGCATCTTTGGGGTGACAGTTGTAGTGATGATAATCTCCAGCCAGGAGAGGTTCTTGAGGAAGTAGTACATAGGTGTATGGAGACGCTGGTCTATCCGGATCACAAGGATGACCAAAGTGTTGCCAAGCAAAGTCAGTATGTACATGACAAGGAAAAGGAAGAAGAGCGGTTTTTGAAGCTGGAGGAGATGAGAGAAGCCAAGTAGGACAATCTCAGTGACAATAGGCTTAGTAGAGTTGCTAAGCTCCATCTTACCAATACATCTTCATTTCTAAAGGAAGTGCAAAGATTTTGTATGGTTAAGAAAAAGAGAGAGAAAAACAATTTTAGAATTGATTATCTGTTTCCTCAGAGGCAGATTTATTCATTTTGTTAAACACGTACTCCATTATGAATCCCCCTAAACATATCATAATGCTTCAATGAAGAATCTTGTGTAGATGAATTTCAGAATCTACTGAAGTTGAATTCTTTGCTGATGCTACTGTCTTGTACTTATCTATGAAGCTCAGGATAAGCTCTTGAAAACTGTACAGGAATGTATGCGAACTTCTCTGCAAATAAACTGCTCAAAGAACAGGCTTTTAATATATTTAAAGATAGTTCGGATCAAGCTACATCCTTACAAAACTTGAAATGGTCAAATAGACCTAGTTAATATTTAACTGTCTTATTGAGAAAAAGTCCACATAAGTAGAATAATTTTGACATTGTATCCCCCCAAAAAGAAATAAAATTTAATGCTGTGTTTCAAATGTATCAATTTTAGGAGAAATGAATGTGTGTAAGATTAATATTTCCCCTGAATTTATTCTAAATACCCAGTTTAATTCCAGGGGAAAAAAGGTTGAAATAATGACAAAAAGTGCTATTGGGTTTCATTGTAATAGGAAGACATCCTTGAAATGCTTAAGAAGCATGGAAAAGGAGGAAGTGGTGTACCCAAGTTGCCCTTTTACAATTCCATGCAATCGACTGATTGCATGTCGATCAAGTTCACTCATCAATGTCACTTGAATGAACTTGTGCTATTCCACTTTATGTATTGTCATGGATGAAGAAAGAAATGAGGGAATTATACATTCAACAACTGTATTCTAAAAGCTACTCTTGAAATGTGGCAACAATCCTCTAATGACCTGGCACCAGCTATTTCGCCTTTTGCTTCCATTTCAAGAGAAGAAATCCTTATTAATGCAATGAAGCTGGGTAACTTTATTAACCGGGAACTTTGAAGACAGATAAGTATGAAGACTGGGCTGAGGACAAAATTGTGAAGTGCTTTAGGGAAACCACTTAGTCAAGACCACTCTGAGATTCCCATGCAATCTTTTCCGTTTGAATTCTTTCTAAATGTACAGAATGGAAATGATTTATATCTTGGGAGCTGACCAAATTTGATGAACACATCACTCTCTAACAGCATGTCCTATACATGTTTACTCAGAAGTAAGTCCCATTTTATTCAGTGATGGTCCTTGGACTGCAATCCTATACACACTATACTGGGAGTAAGCCCCACTGAACAGAACTGTGCATACTTCTCAGTAGACATGCATTGAATTGTGCTATTAAGCCAAAGGACCCATTCATTTTCTAACCAAAGATGTGATCATATGCACAATTCCTTGGGAGAAAGCCCCTTTGAATGCAATGGAACTTACATTGAAGTGTAGGTGTGCATAGAATTGCATTGCCAATTCAGCAAGAGGCTGAAATAGTGGACCATCATGAAGTGTATCTTTATATTAATGGAAAATCTTGGAAATCACAAGAAGAATGCACCAAAACAGAATGTTTCCCAAGGCATTCAGAAACAGTGACTTTTACATGGATGCTTTACTGAAATCAAAGAAACATCCCTCCCTGCCAACTATCGTGCACTGAGACCAATTATATAGTAATTGACCTTAGTGCTTGTGAATGAATAGCTTTTGCAAATGAATATTTTTCATATGCTATAATATTAAGGGCACAATCCTAACCAACTTTACATCACCAAGGTTAGGGCAATGCAGCTCTGAGGTAAGGGAACAAACATTCCCTTACCTTGAAGAGGCCTCCGTGAGTGCAGGATGCAGCACTCACCCCATTGGCACAGCTATGCCAGTGCTGGAAAACTGATTAGGATTTGGGCCTATATTCTACTCAAATTGCAATACCCTTAGAGGCACAGCAGCTTCTCGTGTCTGTGCTTGGGTGTGTGTTGCACCATCGATTAGTACTGTATTTCAGATAAATACAGCAAATTGTTCATAAAGGGAAAATTACAGAAATCCCCTCCTTTCTGAAATACTCATATTTTTAAAAACAGTCTTATGTGTTTCTTATTTGCACTGAAGACCATGTGAGCATGTGTGTGAGAAGGGAGACCATTTCTAAGCAAATTCTCCTCACTCAAATGGTCTGGCCGAAATGTCTCTCCTGAACACAGCATACAATTCTCTAGTCACCCAACTGTCCCAATGAGAATAATACAGAATTACTATTTTGAATTGTTCAAAAAAACCTTATGCTTTTTGTGAAATGAGCCATAACTCGTTAACTATAATTATAATAGCAAAAGGTGCTATAACTCGTTTATTTCCCTTGTCTGTTATTCCCCCTTCTGAACAATATATGGAATATTGTAATTATGAAGTAACGGTGCTCCATTCTCTCTCTCACCCACTCCATTTGGTACTCTGTCATTGTCATTAGCGACTTCTAGTTGTACTTACCCTTGTTCCTTTCTGAGTGAACCTCAATTCGAAAGCACAGGCTGTGTGTCCATTGTTACATATTTGGCCAGAAAATGTCTCCATCCTGGAATGGATTCAATCTTGAAGTTCTGTGTGGGCTCTGCTGGTGAATGTTCAAAGGCTCAGAAAAGTCAAAATACTTTTGCAAAAGGATTAGACACCCTCTAAACTACACTGTGGTGACGGTTGGAGTTATGGAGATGGTGATAGCAACGTCATCTCATGTCCATTCGCATATTATACACTGGTTGTGCTAAATGCATGTTTTCTTCAAAGTAATGCGACTCAACATAAATTCCCATGAAATATATATATCTAAGTGATTTGTGTACCTGTTTTGGATAGTAGCCATTCTGGCACATTAGTAGCTTCATTTAGCTTCCAAACCCCATTCCAATTAAAGTTGGGAAGATCCGAGAACTTGTTTAATGGCATTGTGTTTCTCTGGGACATACCCACTGGAGACCTAAGAGTTATAGATAACTTTTCATCTCTTTTGACATTAAAAAAGAAAGAAAAGATCCCCTGAAGTAAGTGGCACTGGGAGGTTGATGGAATTTAGACTTGGGTTCAAATGCAGTGTCCGCCAGATTCCCATAGATCAGGGGTGCTCAATAGGTAGATCGCGATCTACCAGTAGATCGCGAGGCAAAATGAGTAGATCGCGGAGTGCCGACCCCCCCCCCTTCAGGTGCCTCTGGGAGGAAACACCGGGAGTAAGGCCCATTGTACTCAATGGGGCTTACTCCCAGGTAAGTGTGGCTAGGATTGCAGCCTCACAGCCTAATCCTAGCCATGTCTACTCAGGAGTAAGTCCTGTTATACTCAGTGGGGCTCAAGGTACATCAACATACATTGTACACATAAATGTTATATGTTATGATGGCGTGAACATTGTAAAACAAACTCTGGTAGTTCTCCGGGCCTTGCTGGGTTTCAAAGTAGCTCTCGAGCCAAAAAAGTGTGAGCACCCCTGCCATAGATGAACTTGGTAAATTCTTCATTTTTTGATCTCAGTTCTGTGTCTGTAAAATGGGGTTAATTGTGACCAGCATGACTGGCTTGATATAAAAATGAAGAAAAGAAAATTTGCAAAGTTCGATCATTCATTTGTTTGTTTGTTATCCTGCCTTTCTCCCAGTGTGAGCACTCAAGGTGACTTACAACATTCAAAAACAGTTCAAAATAATCAATAAAAACAACAAAACAAAAACAGTAAGAACAGCAGAGAAGCCCAGTAGGTTGCCTCAATAATTGACAAATAAAAAAAAATTAAATGAAAATACCAGTCAATTGTGTAAGTTAGTGGTTCCCAAACTGCGCATCTGTGGTTCACCAGTGCGCCACGACCCAATTTTTGGTAGGTTGTGAAACTGACAAGGCAGATTAGGCTAGGGGGTATCAAGGGTAAAACAACCTGCTACTGCTGCCCCATCGCCATTATAACCACAGAAGCATGAGCGGCTAGTAAAGTCCAACACTGGATGGAGGACGGGGACCACCACCCAGAACTCTGGGCCAGTGCCGGGTAGCAGAAGAATAAGAGCCCAATCCTTACATGCCATAAGGCACATTTGCAAGACTTACCGCCAGGCTACCGCGAGGGCTAGCCCAGTGCTGGCCAGTGCTGGGCTAGCACCAGGTGGGCACCTGCCCTCTGCGACTTGGCAGTCTCATGGAGCACTGAGCCATGGAGAGGAAAGCGGGGGTGGGGGAGAGGCAAGGAGGCATTCCAGGGAGGGGGAGGTGGGAGGAGAGCGGGGAAGAGGTGTGACGGGGAGGCAGGAGGCAGGGAGAGGTGTGACGGGGAGGCAGGAGGCAGGGTGGGCGGGAGGCGTGCTAGGCGGAGGGAGCGGTGGGTCCAGTGGAGCTCTGCTCCACCGAATCCTGAGCGTTCGTGCAGGGCTTGGAACCCTACATGAACACTCTTCCCTCACTGCGAACTTTTGGTCAATGGTGAATAGAGTAGCCTTGTTGAGGGGCTACTTCCCTCACCTGGGAGAAGGGGAAAAAGTCCCCTTCTCCCGAGGTCCCGCCTGCAGCTGCCCAAGGAGCACAGGAAGTGGTGGCAGCCATTTTCTATGCCTCCGAAGCTGTGCACTCCAGACAGCTCAGGATTGGGCTGTCAGTCTGTGTGGGGGGAGGCGTTTCAGGGTGGGGGAGGGCTGGGGAAGGCATGGCGGTGGGAAGGAGGGGGCGGAGATGGCGGTAGGCTCTGCTGCCATAACTTAACCCCCATCCTGGTCCAGGAGACTTGAAATGGGTCTTCTCAATCCTGCGCTGGCTCAATAGCAGGCACAGATCCAAGAAGACCCATCTTGACCCATCTAAGACCCAGTTGGGGCTTATGCTACCTTAGACACTATGCAGCTTCCCAGCCCCTTGGGACCCACTAGATGGGTCGTGAGCCGATTTCAGGTGGGTCCCCATATCAATGTTTTATTTTTAATATATTAGACTTGATGCTACTATGGTATGTGACTGCATTTGGGGAAATGTTAAAGACCTGTACTTTTAACAAACTACTATGTATATTCTTTTAACAATGATAGTCAATGGGACTAACTCCTGGGTAAGTGTGGGTAGGATTGCAGCCTAGGATTGTTAAAAATTTTCCTGCTTGATGATGTCACTTTCGGTCATGACACCACTTCTGGTGAGTCCTGACAGATTCTCATTTTAAAAAGTGGGTCCCAGTGCTAAATGTGTGAGAATCACTGGTTTAGAGTATTGCTGCATCCATCCCACTAAATATAGAACTCATTACTTATGTGTGTTTTTAATTCAACATCCACTGAACAGTTAATATCATGCATTATGTCTCTTTTGGTTTGCTTTGAATTCATTTTGCATATGTAAGAAGTGGAATAGAGCAAGTACCATAACATCTTCTATGGCAGGAATTGATATCCAAGGATCATGGGAGCCATAATTTTCTTTCCCTCCCAATTCACCACAGAGAGCCGAGAAACAACAAATTCAGGTACTCATAGTCAGGACCATCATTTCTGGTTCAGGACAGGCCCCATAAGGCTTCTCCTGTGTTTAATGAGCCTTTCCAACTGCTCTTTACCCTTTCATTCTTCTGAAAAGGGAGGAAGGTTGCTTGTGAGGTGGCATACTGGCATCAAATCAGGGAAGAAATTCATCCTCCTGATGTTTTTTTTTTTTTTTTAAGTTTTACACCAGTATTTCATTATTTTGAACATCCAGGAAGAAGATTTTGAAAAATCCAAATAGATGGACATTCACACATCACTAATTTTGGGGGTTTTCTTTGGAAATAATTTGATCTGGTTTACATAAGAACATAAGAACAGCCCCACTGGATCAGGCCATAGGCCCATCTAGTCCAGCTTCCTGTATCTCACAATGGCCCACCAAATGCCCCAGGGAACACACATATAACAAGAGACCTCATTCCAGTGCCCTCCCTTGCACCTGGCATTCTGACATAGCCCATTTCTAAAATCAAGAGGTTGCACATACATATCATGGCTTGTAACCTGTAATGGATTTTTCCTCCAAAAACTTGTCCAGTCCCCTTTTAAAGGCATCCAGGCCAGATGCCGTCACCACATCCTGCGGCAAGGAGTTCCACAGACCAATCACACGCAAATATTTTCTTTTGTCTGTCCTAACTCTCCCAACACTCAATTTTAGTGGATGTCTCCTGGTTCTGGTGTTATGTGAGAGTGTAAAGAGCATCTCTCTATCCATATCCCTCTCTCTATCTATATGGCTTGATCAATCAAATCTTTATTTCAACTTAAACAGTGCCAATTTCCATCATGTTTTCCATGCCTTCTCTCCCCCAATTTGCTCTCAAACACTCTGCTGCATGGGACTTTAGGGGAAGTAAGTGGGAATAAGCAAGCAATCTCCATCTTTTGTACCAAGTCCTCATATGTATGACACTACAGTATAGATATATGAAGTGTCCGTCCTGCCAAGTAAGGTATATCTACTCAGATGTACGTCACTTAAATGCAATGGGGCTTACTCTGAGGAAAGTGTGTATATAATTGCAGTCTTAAGCTTTCTATCTTAAAGCAACTCTCCGAAGTGCATCTCTCACTGCATCCTTCACAGTCTTGTTCCTGAAGCTATAAATGATGGGGTTGAGCACTGGGGTCACCACGGTGTTGAATACTGTGGCAATCTTGTTGAATTCCATGGAAGAGCTTCCAGCTGGCTTGATGTAAATGAAGATGGAGCTGCCATAATAAAGGGATGCCACAGTGATGTGAGAGGTACATGTGCCAAAAGCTTTCTTTCTGCCTCTGGCAGAGGGCATCCTCATCACAGTGACAATGATGCAGATATAGGAGACAATTGTCACAGCTACAGAAATGAGAAGCATGAAACAGGAAACTGTCAAGTCTAAGGCCTGGAGGAAGTGAATATCAGCACATATCATCTCTAGCATAGGGCCACTGTCACAGAAAAAATGGTCAATAACATTGGGGCCACATACAGGTAGGCCAGCCTTGAGTAGCGTAGATGCTGAAATGGAAAAGAAGCTGCACAACCAACAAGACAAGACCATCAGCAGGCAGACTCGGCTGTTCATTATAGCTGTGTATCTCAGTGGGATGCAGATAGCCACAAAGCGGTCCACTGACATGGCAGCCAAAAGAAGGACTTCAGTGGAGCCAGCCACAAAGTAGACATACCCTTGCAGGGCACAGGCAGATAATGAAATGGTGTTATCCTTTGAGATAAGCAGGGTGAGCATCTTTGGGGTGACAGTTGTAGTGATGATAATCTCCAGCCAGGAGAGGTTCTTGAGGAAGTAGTACATAGGTGTATGGAGACGCTGGTCTATCCGGATCACAAGGATGACCAAAGTGTTGCCAAGCAAAGTCAGTATGTACATGACAAGGAAAAGGAAGAAGAGCGGTTTTTGAAGCTGGAGGAGATGAGAGAAGCCAAGTAGGACAATCTCAGTGACAATAGGCTTAGTAGAGTTGCTAAGCTCCATCTTACCAATACATCTTCATTCTAAATAAAGTGCAAAGATTTTGTTTGGCTAAGAAAAAGAGAGAGAAAAATAATTATACTATTGAAGATTTGTTTCCTTAGAGGCAGATTTGTTCATTTCATTAAGGGCTTTTCTGAGTGAACATGTACTTTATTCAGAGTTCATTCTAAACCAGGGGTGTCAAATATAAGGCCCAGGGGCCAAATGCGGCCTGTGGAAGCTTTTTATCTGGCCGTCAGGCTCTCAGCTGCTGAGCCATGCTGAGGTGTTACTACTGAAAGGGCAGTCCACTTGAAAATTGAGCTCTCCCATTTCTTGAATATGATCAAGATATGTATATTTACTCTTCTGTCATTTGCAGCTAATGAGTTCCCTTATTTTTGGTCATGAACTGTTTAATGACATCACTTCCTGCCTAATGACATCACTTCTGGCCCTCGGCAGGCATCATGAATGCTATTCGGCCCTCTGTATGAAATGAGTTTGACACCCCTGTTCTAAACAGATCAACATTCTACAAAGAGGAATCTTGTGTTGACCACTTTGAGGAAATTTGATAAACACAGTACTCAAAATCCTTTTTTTTCATAACAAAGGCACTCTGTAACAGTACAGTCCTTTACATATTTACTCAAGAAGTAAGCCTCATTTTATTCAGTGATGGTCCTTGGATTGCGGTCCTATACACAATTTGCTGGGAATAAGCCCCACTGAACACAACTGGACATACTTCTTAGTAGACAAGCATAGTATTGCGATGTTAAGGGTATGGATCCATTGATGGTCTCGCCAAGGTTATGACCGTACACAGTTACTTGGGAATAAGACCCTTTGAACTCAATGGAACTTACTTTCAAGTAAAAGTGTGCATAAAATTGCATTGCAGACTATGCAAAAGATACTGAAATAGTGGACTATCATGATGTTTATCTTTATGATTATTTATTGAAAATACTGGAAATCAAGAATGCACTAAAAGAGAATGCCTCCCAAGTTTTTCAGAAACAATGACCTTTTCATAATTGAGAGCAAAGAAACTTTGCTCAGTTCCAACTATTAAACACTGCAACCAATTATATAGTACAGTGGTTACCAAACCGGTGGGTTGCAACCTTCCAGCCAGGGAATCACTCCTCCCTGGCTCCTTAAGTGGCGGGGTGTGTGTATGGCAATGACACAGTCCAAAGGATCATGCCACTGCTGGGGCCAGAGGGGGGTTGTTTCTACTTATTTGATCAAGCGCCGGCCTCCTGGGGGGGTGTGTGTGCAGGGAGCCCAGAAGATGCCTCCGCAGGGCTCCACAAGTCTGTCAACATTTGAAAAGTGCAATTGGAAACTACTTTCCAATTAAACTACTTTCCAAAAAACTACTGGTTTTTGTGATCACTTGGAGAGCCCAGCAGAGGCATCTGTGGGGCTCCTGGCACCCCCTTCAAAGCCGATTCTTGATGATGAGAGTAGAAACTACCCCCCTCCAGCCCCAGCATTGGCATGATCCTGGGGATTGTATTGCTGCCATTCCCATTGCCACCACACAAAGACTTACTGTGATCCCAATGACCGAGTAGGTCTTTGGGAACTGCTGATAAAGTATGTTGCAAATGAATATTTTTACGTGCTATAATATTGTTATATACTTTGATTTAGTTGTGCTATCCATAGAGGCATAGCAGTTTTGCTCGTCTGTGTGCTCGTCCTTTGGTGTGTGCTGTACCATTGATTAGTGCTGTATTTTCTAAATTTCTGATAAATACTGTAAATAGCTCATGAAGGTAAGACTATGGAATTCCCCTCCTTTCGGAAATATATTTTTAAAAGCCTTATTTGTTTCTTATTTGAAGATAATTTGTGTGTGTGTGCGTGTGTGTGTGCGTGCGTGTGTGTGTGTGTGTGTGTGAGAGAGAGAGAGAGAGAGAGAGAGAGAGAGAGAATGGGTATGCGCATGCTCCTGTGGTGTGCATGTGTGTGAGAAGGGGGGCAATTCCTACACAAATTCTCCTCACTGAAATTGTCTTGCAGAAATGTCTCTTTTGAACACAGCATACAATTCTCCACTGTCCCAACTGTCCCAGTGAGAATATTCCAGAATTGCCACTTTGCGTTGTTCGAAAAGCCCTTCTGCTTCTGAAGCGAAACCAGCTATAACTAGTTTATTTCCCTTGTCTCTTATTCCCCCTTCTGAACAAGATACGGAATATTGTAAATCCGAAGTATCAGTGCTCCATTCTCTCCCACGCACTCCATTTGCTACTCTGTCATTGCCCATTGCCCTGGCCAGCAACTTCTAATTTTACTTACCCTTCTTCCCTTTTGAGTGATGCTCAATTCGAAAGCACAGGCTATATTCCCACTGTTACAAACTTGGACAGTCTTGGGGAGTGGATGCCTTCTTCCTGGAATCAATTCCATCTTGGAGATCTGTGTGGGCTCTGCTGGGGAATGTTTAAGGGCTCAGCAAAGTCAGAATACTTTTGCAAAAGGATTACACACCCTCTATGCTACACTGTGGTCATGGTTGTGAGATGGCGATAGCAACACCATCTCACAACTGTTCATATATTATACAGTAGCTATGCTAAAAGGATGTTTCCTTCAAAGTAATGTGACTCAACATAAATTCCCATGAGATATATAGATCTATATCTAAGTGCATTGTGCACCTGTTTTGGAGTGTAGCCATCCTGGCACTTTAGTAGCTTCATTTAGCTTCCAAATCCCATTCCAATTAAAGACGGGAAGATCTGAGAACTTGTCTGATGGCATCATGCTTCCCTGGGACGTACCTGCTGGAGACCTTGGGTTTTGGATAACTTTTTATCTTCTTCAATATTAAGAAAGAAAGAAAGAAAGAAAGAAAGAAAGAAAGAAAGAAAGAAAGAAAGAAAGAAAGAAAGAAAGAAAGAAAGTATATTCTTCCTGCATTTCTGAAAATCTGCATTTCCTGACCTCAATTTTATGTCTATAAAATGGGGGTAATTGTGGCCAACATGACTGGCTTGATCTGAAGACAAAGGAAAAAAAATTGCAAAGCCTCTTTGTACATTTAAAATGGAAACAAAATATAGTGACATGAATTTCCTTTCTAAGAACCGGTCATTCATTCATTCATTCCCTTACTTAGGGCCCAATCCTGAGCTGAGCCAGCACCAGTGCTGACCCCCAGTCCCAGGATTGGGTGTCTCAAACGTGTCGTAAGGCACACCTGCAACACCCTGCACTGAGTCAAAAAACATAAGAAGAGCCCCACTGGATCAGGCCAAAGGCCCGTCTAGTCCAGCTTTCTCTATCTCATAGTGGCCCACCAAATGCCTCAGGGAGCACACAAGACAACAAGAGACGTGCATCCTGGTGCCACTCTCTTGTATCTGACTTTCTGAGGTAACCTATTTCTAAAACCACGTTGTATATACCTACCATGGTTTGTAACACAAGATGAACTTTTCCTCCAGAAATTTGTCCAATCACCTTTTAAAGGCATCTGGACCATATGCCATCACCACATCCTGTTGCAAGGAGTTCCACGGACTAATTATACGCTGAGTAAAAAAGAAATATTTCTTTTGTCTGTTCTAACTCTCCCGACACTCAATTTTAATGGATGTGTAGAGCATAATGTTATAGCATGTGAAAAATATTCATTGGGAGTATACTATATCAATGGTTCCCAAAGTAAATGTTTGTGTGTGTGGGTGCGTGGCAGCAACACAAGCTTTATCTGAAGGCACTCCTTTATTCTCACCGAAGGTGGTCATCCTCTGCTCCTCTCACCAGCTGAGATGACTCATCTTGTCAGCAGCAGTGCACAGGTGAGCAGCTCTTGGATGTTTCCAGCTATCTCGAACTGCACTTTCAGCTTTTCTTCAGGCATCAGGCAGTTCTGCCACAAAGCCAGACCTCCTGCCCTGCCTATACACAGTCCTGCCTATACACACTTTGCTGGGAGCAAGGCTCATTTAACACAGTGGGTCTTTTTTCTGAGTAGATATTCATAGGATTGCATTGCAAATGTCTTTGAATATAGTTCTGTATGATCCCCTTGGTGCAATCTAAAAGTGTGCTGGTTATACTCAAAAGAAGTAACAAGTGGTGCAGAAAAGACTGTAACAATGGTTCCCAAATGGTGAGTCAGGGCCCACTGGTGAGTCCTGAGCTGATTTTTGGTGGCTCTCCAAAGGGTGATGGAAAGATCAGATAACTAATTGCTTCAAGCTGTGAGGCTATTCAAAAATCAGATACTGTAGCTGCTAGTTACCCTGCAAAGAGCTCAGCTCCTGCCTTTTTGTAAGCATGCTTAAATGTAGGGAGATAAATGTTTGAGCATCTTTTTTTCTGGTATTGATTACTCTAAATAAATAAATAATTTCTAGATCTCTTTTTTTTAAAGTCTGGCAAACCTAGGTAGGTCCCGATAGAGAGTGATTTTAAAAAGTGGGTCCTGGTGCTAAAAAGTTTGAGAATCACTGCTGTAGAAGATTGTGTGCAGTTCTCAAAAACCATCCTTAATAGTTGTCATATTTACACCAAAACTCAAGTGTTATAAAGATGACAAAGAGGGGAGAAGGCAAAAGGAGCAAAGAAAATTAGATTAATCTCAGAGACGTATGGTAGTCAAAGTATACTGAGAAATTTTATGTTGTGAAAAAATTGTGCAAAATTTCACATTGAACACACCTCTGAGGGGCTGCAGGCAGAAATGCCTTAAAACTCATTTGAACTGTGTTATATTTGTTGATATATGTACGCTATTTAAGAGTCAAGAGAAAAATTATGTTTGCCACAAAGACAAAAAGGCCCCTTTTGTGGTTTCACAACAGACATTATGGCATAAGCATTCATTGACTAGAATTAACTTCACCAGAGAGAGCTTGAGTCCACAAATGCTTAGGCCTAACAAATCTGACCCAATAAATCTGTAAGTCTTGCAGCATATCATAAGAATACATTTGTTGGGCATATTTTTGTGACAACACTAAAACTATATGGAACATTTGACAATCATAGAGTGCCCTCTAGTGGTCACCTTAAGGTATTGCTCCAGGTATTTGAATGACTTCAAATATTATTTTGCTAAGTGTCTAGGCAAGTGTTTCTCAACTAGTGGTACGGGTACCACCAAGTACTTCAGATGGTGTCTGGCAATACTAGTGGTTCCGTAGACTAGGAACATGACACAACAAGCAGAGGTAGGAGGCTCAGCTCAGCAGGAAGAACTACATAACATGTTTTTCCATGCTCGAAAAAGCCCTCTCATTCACTATGAGCCTCTTACTGGTGTGTGTCGCATTGCATCTGACCTCCCAACCCAAAAGTAACTGGAGATGGTGTCATCGCCAGTTACTTCTGGTGGTACTTCGAATAGGTGGACCATGTTAAGTGGTACAGCAGAGGACAAACATTGAAAAACACTGGTCTAGACTTTGCACCAACATATTTATCTTCCATACAATTTCAATGATCAATCACTTCAGCTGTTTTACCTCTGTCCACTACCTTTTGCTGTCCCATATGACTGCTCCAGTAGTCTTCAAACTAAACTCTGTGTGTGTGTGTGGGGGGGGGGAGGGTTAATAAACAACCCCTCTATACATTATGATCCTAATATTGTTTCCTTGGTTTTTTGCTACTGCTGTTTTTTGCCTCTGATCTGCTCAAATGTCTAGTACGTGGTACCAATGCATATTTTCCAAGTGCAAACACTGTTTTGAGAAGTCACAATTCAATGCACAGTTAGATGTGCGTCATTCTCCTGATTCCAGTAGCCTTAAACACACTTAGGGCCCAATCCTATCCAATTTTCCTCTGGTGGTGCAGCTGTGCCAATGGGACATGCGCTGAATCCTGTGGTGGGGAGGCAGTCACAGAGGCCTCCACATTTGTTCCCTTTCCTCATGGCTGCATTGCAGTTGCACCAGTGCTGGAAAGTTGGATAGGATTGGGCCCTTAGATGGGTGTCAGAATGTGGCCAATTTCTTGAGTCATTTTAATTGATAATTTACCTCATCCAGAGAGGTCAGGTGAAAAACAAATGAACCCCCACCCCAAAAAAAAAAAAATAAAATAATTCCAAAACAGAATGTAAACAAATTTAACTCATTAACATTTCCCAACTTGACCCTAAACCTCATAGGCCATCCCAATTAGATGGGCCCTCCAAAACAGGCTCAGGCTTGAACTATGGTCAGTTTATATATGTTCATAGGCTTTTCATGGCCAGCAATAATCCAACAATTTAACATATCTTTATTTGGGTGAGAAGACCATGGTTATGTCAAAGAATTAGAATCCATGTTGTTAAAAAGTCCAATGTTTCGTTTTGTAACTTTTTCAGAACTTCATCAGGGAAATGTGCCTAGACAGGACCTGTTACTAGAGAGCAAGTCAGAAACAGCAGTTAAAAAATCAGTACCCTCCAGGTGCTTAAGAATTCCATTTTACTGCTGCATTCTTAAAGCAAACTCAGCCTAATCACAGTATCCCATCTCTGCTGGAAACTGCTTCTGTATAAAGCTCTTTAATATCTGTTCTTTTTAGGATTGGAAGCCAGGTATTGTTAATATGTAGAGCCTCTTCTTTTCTGTTGATGTTTTGGGGATGCTTAACTATTTCATTCATTCAGTTTATTCATATGGTGTGTCTTTCTACTCGTATGTCCTGCCTTTCTTCCATAACAGGTGGTATGTATGGAGTTCCCAGAAAGTCTCCTACCGGCATTGACCAGACTCAGGCTTGCTTAGCTCCAGCAAGATGCTTGCCTCTTACGTCCTCCAATGATTCCCTGGGGTGTGTAGTTTGAGTTCCATCTGACTGGGACAACCACCAAAAGCGCTTTTCAAAAGCTGTAGATCAAAGGGTTCAGCAAAGGAGTGATAATGGTGTACGGGACAGCAATTAAGCGATCCTGTTCCACAGAGTGTGTGGAAGAAGGGCGCATGTAGGTGAAGATGGCTGTGCTGTAGAAGATGCTCACTACAGTGAGATGGGAAGAGCAAGTGGAAAATGTCTTGATTCTCCCCTTAGCTGTACGGATTTTGAGCACAGATGAAACAATGAGGACATAAGAGAGGACAATTAAGGAGACCGTTGTGATCATGATGCTCCCAGAGGTGATGAAAGTCACCAACTCAGTGAAGGAGGTATCAGAACAGGAGAGATGCAGGATGGGTGGGATGTCACAAAAGAAGTGCACAATCTCATTGGAATCACAGAAATCCAGGGTGAAAACAGAAGCTGTGTTGACAATGGCATTGATATTTCCAATAGCCCAGGAAGTTGCCAGAAGCCACATGCAGGCAGACTGGCTCATGAGCAGGGTGTAGTGCAATGGGTGGCAAATGGCAGCATAGTGGTCATATGCCATGACCGAGAGTAAGGCACCTTCTGTAGCTGCTGTGGTCAGAAAGACATACATTTGGAGTGCACAGCCAGCAAAGGAAATGGTCTTATCCCCTGACAAGAGGTCCCACAGCATCTTGGGCATAGTGGTGGTGATGTAGCAGACCTCTGTAAAGGACAGGTTGCTCAGTAAGAAGTACATGGGGGTGCAGAGGTGCGGGTCAGTCTGAATCAGACCAATGATGGTCAGATTCCCTGCCAAGGTGAGCAAATAGATCAAGAGTCCTGCAGCAAAGAGAAGGATCTGAACCTGAAGTTCCTCCGCCAGTCCCAGGAGAATGAATTCTTTCAGACTGGTTTGGTTTTCTCTTTCCATCCTTCAAATGACTTCGATCTGTAGACAATGCACCTGGACTACTTCAGAGCAATTCTGTCACTGCAGGAAGAGCTGTGCATTTAGGAGGAGGGGAAAACATGATAAGAATTATGTATCAAGGCACTTTACACAGGCTATAAGGGTCTGGTATGACTACACATATCTGCCACATACAGACTGTTGATCAATTACCAACCATATATACAACGTGGTTCCCAAACTGTGTGTCATGACCCACCAGGAGGTCATGATCCAATTTTTGATGGGTTGTGGCAGGTGCGCTGTGGTGCCACAAGGCTTTCTAGTACTGCTGCAAGGCATTCTAGGGTGTTACTGGGCAGCTGCAAGGCATTCTGGGGTGCTACCCACTTAAGGGCAAATATGCCCAATGATGGGTTTCAGAAAATGTATTCCTGCAATTAAGTGACACATACCTATACTGTTAAGTTGTGTAGCACATACCCTGGTTTTTCAACTCCCTGGATAGCCCTCCAAATTCCTCCAAGCCCTACTCCCCCTCTTTTCTCTCTTCCTTGGTTGTGCCATTATGCATTCCCTTTCCCTTGTAAAGATTTCCTCAAATCCTTACATTTAGGACCCAGTTATGCAGTTGAATATAGATTCAATCTGTTAAGAGAGTTTGAAGAGCTTCATATCTTAAGCCAGGAGAAAATAAGGCTACGGGGAGATATGAAAGCTGTTTTCATGTGTCTGAAGGGCTGTCACATAGAAGCAGGGGAAGTCATGCTCTCTGTTGCTCCTAAGAAAGAACTGGAACCAGTGGGTTGCAACTAAAGGAAAGTTGTAGGCTAGACATACAGAAGAATTTCTTAACTGTAAAAGCTGTTTGGCATTGAGAAAATCTGTCTCATGCAGTTGTGAGCTTTCCCCCATTGAACATTTTCAAGCAGAGGGTGAATGGCTGCCTGTCAGGGATCATGTAGTAGTTGCCTGCACTGAGCAGAGAACTGGACTAGATAACCCCTGAGGTCCCTTCCAACTCTATGATTCTATGAACCTTTAGTACCAGTGGTAGTAGTAGTGCCCAATGCACCATCAAGGGGAAGGTGGAACACAATGGGGGGAAGGTCCAAGACAGGCCTTTGCCCCAGGACCCTTTGCAACCAGGCACCAGCACTGTATATTTTGGTTCTCGCATTAGGAAATATTACATGCACTTTTTCCCCTCTTTTGTTTACAAGGCAAAAACGAACAAGCAAACCTTGTCAATTCCACTGCTAGGATGTTGTCAAGTGGTGATTCTGAAGTCCATAAATGAATTTTCATTTCATTTCTGTGCCTTCTTCCCCCATCCACAGTAATCCACCGTGTCTTTTTGAAGACAACTAACCCCAACCAATTGTTAAGATGTTGCAACTATTTCTAACCTCCCTGTGCATCAGTTGACATTAGTCCTTTTGAGAATTCACTCTAGTCATTGAAACTATCTCAGCTGGGAGATAACAATAAGGGGCCAAGTGGGGAAACATTGCAATCAGTAGATAGGATACAGTGTTTTATTCTCACTTTATGTTTCCCAGCTGTACATTTAAAGCAACAGAAAACTTCAAAAATGTGATTGAAGTGTGGCTACTTGCAGAAATCTTGAAAGTCCTATCTGATGGTCTGAGTCAAACTTGATGAGTCATGATGTTCCATGTCTCCTCTCCCTATTTTTTTTTTTTAAACTGAAATGCACTCTTGTAAGTTCTCTTGCCATTGGTTGGCTTAAAAATTGCCTCCCCAAACTTATTTTCTCTCCTTGAAGAAAAAGATACAGGGCACTGCACATTTTCAAATGTGGGTGGAAATGAAGAATGTATCCTGGGTAATGTCATTTTTAGTGGCTATAACTTAGGTAGAGGAAAGGGGTTAGAGAGCATCTCCTCGCCCACATTTCCACTCACATTTCCACAGCCTTCCAAGAACAGGTTTCATTTTAATAAACCATTAGGTAAAAAAAGACAAGGAATGCTATTTTGTCCATATCTAGTTTGGCCCTCAATCAGAATATCCTGTTACAACATTGTTACGCAGGACCAAAGAGACTACTGACACCAATGAAAGGTTTAAGGCCTTTATTGTTCGGAATGGAACCTTAACCAAATGAAAACATAAGAACATAAGAACAGCCCCACTGGATTAGGCCATAGGCCCATCTAGTCCAGTTTCCTGTATCTCACAGCAGCCCACCAAATGCCCCAGGGAGCACACCAGATAACAAGAGACCTCATCCTGGTGCCCTCCCTTGCATCTGGCATTCTGACATAACCCATTTCTAGAATCAGGAGGTTGCGCATACACATTATGGCTTGTACCCCATAATGGAATTTTCCTCCAGAAACTTGTCCAATCCCCTTTTAAAGGCATCTAGGCTAGACGCCAGCACCACATCCTGTGGCAAGGAGTTCCACAGACCAACCACACGCTGAGTAAAGAAATATTTTTTTTTGTCTGTCCTAACCTGCCCAACACTCAATTTTAGTGGATGTCCCCTGGTTCTGGTATTATGCGAGAGTGTAAAGAGCATCTCCCTATCCACTCTGTCCATCCCTTGCATAATTTTGTGCGTCTCAATCATGTCCCCCCTCAGGCGTCTCTTTTCTAGGCTGAAGAGGCCCAAACGCCATAGCCTTTCCTCATAAGGAAGGTGCCCCAGCCCTGTAATCATCTTAGTCACTCTCTTTTGCACCTTTTCCATTTCCACTATGTCTTTTTTGAGATGCGACGACCAGAACTGGACACAATACTCCAGGTGTGGCCTTACCATAGATTTGTACAACAGCATTATAATATTAGCCGTTTTGTTCTCAATACCCTTCCTAATGATCCCAAGCATAGAATTGGCCTTCTTCACTGCTGCCGCACATTGGGTCGATACTTTCATCGACCTGTCCACCACCACCCCAAGATCTCTCTCCTGATCTGTCACAGATAGCTCAGAACCCATCAGCCTATATCTAAAGTTTTGATTTTTTGCCCCAATGTGCATGACTTTACACTTACTGACATTGAAGCTCATCTGCCATTTTGCTGCCCATTCTGCCAGTCTGGAGAGATCCTTCTGGAGCTCCTCACAATCACTTCTGGTCTTCACCACTCGGAAAAGTTTGGTGTCATCTGCAAACTTAGCCACTTCACTGCTCAACCCTGTCTCCAGGTCATTTATGAAGAGGTTGAAAAGCACCGGTCCCAGGACAGATCCTTGGGGCACACCGCTTTTCACCTCTCTCCATTGTGAAAATTGCCCATTGACACCCACTCTCTGCTTCCTGGCCTCCAACCAGTTCTCAATCCATGAGAGGACCTGTCCTCTAATTCCCTGACTGTGGAGTTTTTTCAGTAGCCTTTGGTGAGGGACCATGTCAAACGCCTTCTGAAAGTCCAGATATATAATGTCCACGGGTTCTCCCACATCCACATGCCTGTTGACCTTTTCAAAGAATTCTATAAGGTTCGTGAGGCAAGACTTACCCTTACAGAAGCCATGCTGACTCTCCCTTAGCAAGGCCTGTTCATCTAAAACACAACCTAGTTCCAAATTCCCTGAGGACCTGAGGCAGGCAGGCAGGCACTACGCAGGCAGGAGGCAGCAGGACTTGAGGCAAAGGGGCTAGGTGATTGCTCCCTGGTTCTCTGTGTGGCTCTTCCAGGGGCTCCTTGTTGCAACTCTCTCCTCAGCTCAGGTTTCAGCTCTCAGCAGCATGGTCTCTCCCAGCTCAGTCTTGAAGCTCCTCTCAGCAAGGCTTCCCTGGTGGTCTATTCCAAGCCCAGTCTTGTGCAGCCCCTTTTATAGGCCTCTGCACGCAGCAGCCTCTATCTTCTCTCTACTGGTACTGCAGCCTCCTCTCCTGCAGCAGTTTTCCCTCAGGTCCTCCTCAGTCAAACTCAACTTTTTTACACATAACAACATCATCTGTCAACATTGATCCTTTTCTCCCAATGTACAGCTATGCTTCTTTATACAGTGTTTTCACTTCAAACCAACCACTTTTGGAAGATTTTGTCATCGTGTCAGCCAAATTTCTCATGGTTCCTTTGGTCACTGGTTGCTGAACTCAGCCCTACCAATGAGGGCCACCTTTAAATGACCATGAGCAATAGAAAGGCACAGACCACACACAGACACCAGGGTGAAGCTGAACAAGAACAAAGATTTTTATTGAGAAAGAGATAAAAGGTAAAGCTTTGATGTATAGAACAAAGACCCCAAGGACATACACCTAGGTATTCCCCTTCCTCAACCCTCTGCTGGTCAGGCTATTGAAAGGGAAAGGTAAGCATGGTTTTGCCCTTTGGCTGGTAGTCGGCTGCTGAAAAGTTGGATCTTGGGGCAGAACTGTTTCTGGTTGGGAACTTGGACTACAGATAGATGTATGGGTCTTGGCTGGAGCTCAAGCGGCCCTCAAGACAGGTAAGGTCTCTCCCTACAAGCCTTCCTCCTGGAGACTCTTCACCAGCCTCCTTCCTCTGCCACCCACAGAGAACTGGGTGCCACGAGCTGCAGTTTGCTGTCCTTTTTATACGCTGGTCTCCTGGAAGCTTCCAGCTGTGCAGCCAATCAGAACCTGCTTATTTGCATAACTGTCACCAACTGTCTGCAACTGTCAACAGGATGGGGATGAGGAGGAGGGTTTAACTCTATATTAACCAATTCCCCCCCCACATGGATTTTTTTGACTTCATAGTCTTCCAAGTGAAGGATAAATATACTTTTTAAATAGTATTTTCTTCAACCATTTTTCTTCATTTCAGGATTCTGCAGTAGCTATTTTGGCACCTGAGCAGCCTCATGTGCTGGGCAGTGTAGGATTGGGTTGTAAGGCTGCAATCTTATCCACAGTTTCCTGGGAGTAAGCCCTATTGACTATAATGGGACTGGATTCTGAGTAGATATGCATAGGATTGGGCTCTAACACCTCCTACTGTTCTTGTAGAAAGTGAAAGACCTGCACACAGGTTGTTCTGCTGATGTGTGTTTGTGTAACTTCAGGACTTATTGCCCATATATTGTTCCAACAGACTTTAACTGCCACTTGGAAAAGGGCAAGACATTTTTGCCTCAGAGGGAAGAGATTTAACTCTTTTAAAGTTACTTATCTCCTCCTTTACACTAGTTTACGAGGGTGGCTAGAAGATGGCTACCAGGACTGTACTATGCTACAGTGTGCCCTTGGTGAACCCTGTCATTCTCCTTTAATTTAGACAACTAGAGTCTTTTTGTAGAACACAAATTTGCTCACTCTAATGATCTACCGCGCAATCCTATTTTGCGCTGGAACAGGCAGGCCAGGAGGCCTGTGTTGTATCCAGAGCAAGATTAGGGCCAGAATCGGCTCAGCCAGAGGCAAGGGGAAGCTCTTCCCCTTACCCCGGGTAAGCCACTACAGCCCGAATGGATCTCCTCAGACCTTCGCCACCTCAGGAGGTGGCACAAGTCTGAGGAGAATTGCATAACTTGGAGCCACTCCGCACTGCTTGGGGAATTGGGTTGGGATTTGGCATAACTGCCGGGTTCAACCTTGCCTCCCGCTCGCTGCCCACCCACCCCCTGGAACACCCTCTGCCCATTCTCCCCCCACCCTGGAACGCGTCCCTCCTACCTCCTCCCCGACTCCTTCCTGCCCTCCCCAGATCCCTGTGTTGCCCAAGCTCAGCTGATGCAACCTTCCTTCCCCATGTCAGCATGGAGGCTGGATGCAGCGTCTGTGGGCCAGTGTGTGCTCAGGACTCACAAGGAAGCCAAATGTGCTTTATGTCACATTTGCGACTCTTCTGGGCTGGCACAAGGGACTTGCGTCAGCACAGGACACACTCAAGATTGTGTTCTTAAACATTAACTCAAGATGTTCCAACAATGTATCTTTCTGCATGTAAGTGCTGCATTCACAGTTGAAAGCAAAATGTTGGGCAACATGCGAAATTATGCTTTAAACTCATCCAACCATGAAAGCCTTAGTATGTTAGTAATATATTTTTCTGTTATTTACAACATTGCCTGTCACTAAATTTACACTGCTACCTCCCAATGTTAAACATTATCAGATGTTCCCATCAATTTGGCAGATACCAGTATACAAGTGAGGGATGTTTTGTCATGGGTATTGTTGCAGAAATGGCTCTGATCACAGAGGAAATACGTCAGCGGAAACCACGTCCTGGAAGGGGTGGAGGGTGGGCATGTGACCCCTCTAGGAACTGCTCACGAGGTCCCTGACCACGTGATGGAGGTTTCAGAACGGCAGGACCAGTGGGGAGGGTGGTGCCCGAAGGGCGCCATTTTCTGCACTGCCCCCCGGAAATGGGGTGCCATGTGTTCCCAGTAGGAACTCCCCTCGGGACCCCGGACCAATAGGATGGGGTTTTGGGGCCCACGGGACCACCTGCGTGGTGTGGAGGGTGGTCCCGAGGACATGCCAGGGCATGTCTGGACGAGGGGGAAATTTAAACCACCGGGAAGAGGGGAGAAGCCCTCTTTCTCTCGCAACCAGTAGAGACTTACCACAACAAACAAGCAAAAAAAATAAAAAATAAAAAATAAAAAAAAATGGAGAGACCCATGGAACTTGACTTGCCAGAGTGCTTTGGACTGGGGAGACCCATGGAACTTGACTTACCAGATGGCCAGTGTTTTGGGATGACAATCAATTTTTATAACCAGGGGCCAGAGGACATGGAGCAAAGTACAACAGCACCAGAATGGTTGACACATCAGAATCGTGCTTTAGAGCCAGAAGATGAGACAATTGTTGACCCCATCAGTGTGGAAAATGATTTATCCCAAGAATTAGAGATGGGTGCAGGACCCTTTTGGCCAAAACCAATGGTAAATATACACGCTTTACAATAAGTGCTTGTGACATAGAAGGGTGATGGGAAGTGTGCTTATAACGGGGGTGTGGGGGGTCTGTGGATGTTTGTGCTTATGGATCAACTATACATTTTTTTATAACCAGAGGTTGGAGGAAATGGAGCGCAGGATGACAGCGCCAGAATGGGTGACATACTGGAGTCGTGCTCTAGAACTGGGAGAAGCAGAAGCAAGCATCCCCCCGCTTGTTGGGGTACACACGGCGGCTGGAAGCCGGGAATTAGAGGGGGATGCAAGACCCGGTAAATATATGGAGGCTGAAGTTTGGGGCAACGTATTGGGGCCTGCTATTCCATCGTGTATATTGTGTGTTGAGAGCATTTTTTCTTTGTCTAGAAAGATGAGCTGGTTAGAAGTTTCCAAAATCTGTCTATTGGGGAGCCTCTAGGACAACCGTGCAAAGGCCTTTGCCCCTGAATGACCTGTTGTGGCAAAAGGAGAAGGATCACCTGTAAATAAAAACATTTTACAACAGACACTTGTGTCCATATGTGTGCTAGTCAACAACATGGCAGATCAAATTTTAAAGAGCATATATTATTCACCAGGGTCAGTCGGGAGCTACGGAGGGGTGAACCCCATCTACCAGGAGGCTAAAAAGCAAAGTAAATCACTGACCAGAAAACAAGTTAGCACATGGCTTTCAGAACAGGATGCTTACACACTGCACAAACAGGCACGAGTCCATTTTAAAAGAAACAAGACTATTGTCTTGGGAGTGGATGCACAATGGCAGGCAGATTTAGTGGACGTGCAGCAGTTATCTAAGTACAACAGCGGCCACAAGTATATCTTAATGGTGGTGGACATACTGTCTAAATATGCATGGGCTAGGAGCCTAGAAGACAAAACAGGAAGGCAGGTGTCTGGGGCTTTTCAACATATCTTCAAACAGGGAAGAATACCTCACAAGTTATAGACTGATTCTGGCACAGAGTTCCTGAATAAGCCTGTAAGGGAGTTACTAAAAAAGCACAACATTCACCACTTTGTTACCAACAATGAAGTCAAAGCTGCAGTTGTGGAGCGTTTTAACAGGACTCTGAAAACAAGAATGTGGAGATTTTTTACAGCTAAGAACACATTCAGGTATATTGAAGTGCTGCCACAGCTTATAAGGAGCTATAACCATTCTTTCCACAGAACAATCAAGACACGACCCGTGGATGTTAACAAATCCAACACACTATCTGTCTGGAGAACAGTTTATAGAGACAGGTTACACAGAAAAAAAGCTGCTCCCTTGTTCAGAAAAGGAGATCACGTACGGGTCTCCAAGCTCAAGGGGGTTTTCGAAAAAGGTTATGAACAAAGTTTTACCACAGAGGTTTTCATAGTTGACCAAGTCCACCACAAAGCAAAAAGACCTGTATTCAGGTTAAAAGATTATTCGGGGGACCCAATTGTTGGGACATTCTACCCTGAAGAATTACAAAAGGTGAAGAACAAGGACCAGGTTTACAGGATTGAAAAAGTTTTAGCAACGAAGGGGCGGGGTAACAAAAAGCAACACTTGATGAAATGGTTAGGCTGGCCTGACAAATTCAACAGTTGGGTTGCGGGTACAGATCTGCGTGAACCTGCATAGGTGAGAAAATGGGGGGAAATGGATTTTATATCACCCTACCTAACAACACATGCGCTAAGGTATTTCCTCAGAACACCAGCGCCTCTTTCACCACACAGCTGGCATGACCCCTGGAACTGACGGGGGACTGGGAAGTTGGATTAGCAGAAATACATTACCCACACAGCTGGAATACAATCACTGAGGATGCAACATTTGAAATTTCTAATGGGATGAAGAAGAGGGTGTTTTTTCTACAAAGGGGCTATTACGCATCCATACCAGAGCTGCTGGATCACATGAACAATGCCATGCAGGCCCACGAGGACCCCCCGGAAATGGTTCTGCACAGTGCTTTTTTTGTAAAAGAAAAGGTGCAGGAACTCACAACTTGTTAATCTTTTATTTATTTATTTATTTTTAAACCATTTTTTATTGGAGAAATAAAATATTTTTTATGTGCTTCCCCCTAAAGATGAACTTACTTCTGAGTAGACATGCATAGGATTGGGCTGTCAATCTCCACATCCCCTTCCCCCTAGCTACTTTTTCTACACATGGGGAAAAATACTGTACAGGTGCACTTGTAGCATGTAGTGTGGCACTACTTCGAGGAGAGGAAGCAGTGAATGGATTCCAAAAAAAATGGTTTACATGAGTTCCATGTAGTAAAATTACTCTAAGCAACTGTGGGAGTAAGAACAAAAAAGGAATTCTTACACGAGAGGGGTCCTTAGGTGCACATAGAAACAGCTACGTTTGCAAACAATCGATTAAATATGGTTTAATTCAGGTATCAGAATACTCTGTGTCTTTGGGAATGTGTTTGGCATGCAATTGTATGTTCTCTGCTGCCCTGAGCAGCTGCTGTGCATTGCTGGAGAGGAGCTGCAAATGCTGGCTGGCGGAGGGCATGCTTGTGGGGGAAGGATGAGGAGGATCTCTGGCAAGGCTGAACAGCACGTTGTACACACATAGAATCCCTTTTCACCTGCCCATAGCATGTGAAAAAGGGTGCAGATACATATCTCTGCCAGGATTAAGAGCCCAATCCTAGGTATGTCTACTCTGAAGTAAGTCTCTTTCTAGTAAATGGAGCTTACTCCCAGGAAAGTGCCTAGGATTGCAGCCTAAGAGCCCAATCCTATGCATGTCTACTCAGAAGTCCACTTTAGTGAATGGGGCTTACTGTGGATAGGATGGCAGCCTCAGGGCCCAATCCTGTGCCTGTCTCCTCAGAAGTCAGTCCCATTAGAGTCAATGGGGCTTCCTCCCAGGAAGGTGTGGAGAGGACTGCAGCCTCATAGCCAAAGCCTATGGCCGTCTACTCAGAAGTCAGTCCCACTAGAAGCAGTGGGGCTTCTTCCCAGGAAAGTGTGGAGAGGACTGTAGCCTCAGAGCCCTTCCTCTGCCTGTCTACTCAGGCTGCAAAGCTATGACACTTTCCTGGAGTAAGCCCCATTGAACACAATGGAACTTACTTCTGAGTAGACATGCATAGGCTTGGGCTCTCAGGCTGCAAGTCTATGCACCCTTTCCCAGGAGCAAGCCCCATTGAGCACAGTAAGACTTACTTCTGAGTAGTCATGCCTAGGCTCATGCTGCAGATTGGCACGGGGGCTGCACCAACCAGCTTCCTTCCTCTCCTCCGCCAAGCCAGTACCTGGGTGTTCCATGGGTGCTGCAGCCCATCTCCCTGGCTGGCTGGCTGGCTGTATTTCCTCCTCCTCGGCGTGTGTCCCCCGCACCCTCCACCGGCTATGGGGATCCTGCCCTTTATAGCAACTATTACAGGGCACAGGTGGGACATGGCCTCCCTGGCTACCAAGGCGCCCCTGTTATGTATGGGGCAGGGGTTGGAGGGGTATTCCGAAGTCTTTTTTGAAAAGCTGTTCCCCTTTTGAGAAGGGGGTTCGAGATTATCAGGCCCCACGTAAAAACAGTGGCCCGGAATATTGCCAGAGATGTGGTGGGAAATGTTTCTCAGGCCATTTTGAATAAAGTGAATACACAAGAGGGGGCCGGCCTTGTGTATATGAAAAGAAGAAAAGGGCTTAAAAGGAAAGCAGCGCAGGCGCAGCTAACAGGGCCGCCGCGTCCCTTTAAAAGGAAGGCTAAAAGGCGCCAGGTGACACAGAAGAGGGTGGCAAAGAGACAGCGGGGAAGAAAGAAGGGGCGCTCCAGAGACATATTTTAACCCAACATGGCTTTATTCATGGGGCTTCAGAAGAATGCACTAAATCTGAACTGGACCTGTTCCAAATAGCCCCTACACAGACCAGTGTAGAAGGAAGCATTTTTATCGAGGTGCCCCCTCTGGCAGCTGTGACAGAGTCTGCACCACTTGAGTTTTTCATAGCTGGAAATGGTGAAGACTACATAGACTTGAATAATACGCTATTATACCTGTGCTGCAAAATAGTGAAAGAAGATGGAACCAACATTGCCAGGGCTGCAGAGGTGGGGCTGGTGAATTACCCGATCGCAGCCATCTTCAGCCAGCTGGATGTGACACTAGGAGACAGGCTCATAAGTCAAAGTAATAATTGCTACCCTTTTAGAGCTTTTATTGAGTCTGTCTTGAATTTTGGGGGTGAGATGCTTTCGACCCAATTCTCTGCAGGGCTGTTTTACAAAGACACCCCAGGGGAACATGAATCAACAGTCCTGGATGGGGATAACCAAGGCTTTATTAGAAGAGCCGCCCTGACTGCTGAAAGCAGAAAAATGGACCTCCTGGGGCACCTCCATGCAGACTTGTTTTTTCAAGAAAAACTACTGTTAAATGGGGTGGACGTGAAAATCAAGCTCATGCAGAGTAAAGACGCATTCTGCCTTATGAGCGATGATCCCGGCGTGCACTACAAGCTGCAAATCCTGACTGCATCACTGTTTGTAAAGAAAGTCAGAGTAGCCCCAGGTGTACGTCTGGGTCACGCCGAAGCATTGCTTACGGCCACAGCCAAATACCCCGTGGATAGAGTTTCTATGAAAATTTTCAGCATTGCTGCTGGAAGCAGAATATCCAATCAAGAAAACCTATTCCTGGGGCAACTACCTAAGCTTGTTGTGGTAGGCCTTGTGGATAACGATTCATTCAGCGGCGCATATGATAAAAACCCCTTTAATTTCAAGCATTATGACATAAACTTTTTTGCAATTTACCAGTCCGGACATCAAATCCCAGCAAAACCATTTCAACCTCGCTTTGATGAAGGAAACTGCGTGAGGGAATACATGAGCCTGGTTCATGCATCTGGTAAACACGTGAAAGACAAAGCCTTGTTAATTAACAGAGAAGTTTATGCAAGAGGCTATACCCTGTTTGCCTTTGATCTCTCACCCGATCAAGAATGTGGCAGTCACTATTCCTTGATTAATACAGGGAATCTGCAGGCAGAAATACGGTTTGCCAGGCCCCTCCCACAAACTGTGAATATGATTGTATATGGTGTTTTTGACAATATTATTGAAATTAACCATAGGAGGAGTGTTTTGTTTGATTATATGTAAAGATGGACACGCTGCAGTTAACACGCCTGATGGATACAAACTCCTACACCAGGAAGATGTTCAAAGGTGTATTTCCTTCTGACCAGCTGCCTAAAAAGAAACTTCTGCAGAGACCACTGGGGCTAGTGGTCAACACACATCCACACAACCTGCCTGGAGCACACTGGCTCGCGATATACCTGACAGAAGACAACCACGGTGAATTTTTTGACTCCTATGGACACCCCCCCAGACCATCCCCGCCTCCCCAGAGCCATCATGACATTTTTAAGAAAAAACGCCTCTGTAACGACATTTCAAACAAGGCAACTACAGGCCCCATACGCTGTGACCTGTGGGTACCACTGTGTGTTTTTTCTGGACCAGCGCTGTAGGGGCCGGAGTTTTAAACAGATTCAAGAACTGTATTCTGATGATTTACCAAGGAATGACCAGATGGTGGTGCAATTTGTAAAAAAGGAGAGGAACATGCACCGATCTGCCCCCTGTTTTTCAACATGCCCAGACATGTGTCTCCTGTAATGATTTTCATGGCCGTGTTTCTCAATAAAGTGCCCCCCCACCCCCGGCTTAAAAATGAAATTTATGTGTCTGGTTTTTTTGTTTGTTTGTTAATAACAAGGCAAAGGCAGTGGGGGGTGGAGTTAAAAGCTTATTTTATTCATAAGCTGAGCCAATTAAGGGTGTTAGATTGTCTTTGCTTTCTAGAAGATCTCCTGGATGGGGTGGGCACCTGTGCCAACTCTGTAACAGGGCCTGGATTTTTCATGTGTTCCAAAATGTCCTTGATGGTGGGATTCCCAACAACTGTGGATGGAACATTAAGTTCAGCCATGGCCTGGAGAAATAAATCCCATCCTTTAGGGATGCGCCGGGCAGGCAGAGCATGAAACTGGGTGATCCCCTTCACCAAGTCCAGCATATTGGAACCAGGAACAGGTTCCCCTCTGTAAATAAAAACACCTTTTTCATCCCAGGATGAAATACTTTGATTCTGCTTCATTTTGTTTAACAGCAGCCGTGCTTTGTTCTTAAATCGGGCAGGCAGGCTGTCCAAGACCTCATGAAAGATACCTGCGTGAGTTGCAGGGGATTCTGCAGCAACAGCACCGGGCTCAGGGGCTGAAGGTAAAAACAAACTGAGTTTTTCCTTTTCAGCGTCAGCCTGTTTGACATGGACCAGGTATTTTTTGAAGCAGTGCAGTATATTGTTTAGCTTTCTCGTCCTGGGACAAATCCCGCCTCTGAAGAACACCTTGCATTTCACCATCTAAGGAATACATGGCTGCAGCCCTGATGTTTTCCTCTCGTGGAGTAGGTGCCTTGAGTTGCTCTAGCTGGTGGCTAGGCACAAGGTACATTTTTTCAGCATACTCCATTACTGGCTAGTTAAAAGGCCAGTTATTAGCGGAATAGCAAAACTTAGTAAGGGGCCAAGAAAACCGCCCGACTGCTCAACAAGCTGCTTCTTTCTTTTCAAAGACAGCCTTTTATTGCTCAGTCTTTTGATAAACGCACGTTTTTTTTCTCAACACTGATATCTGCCAGGCAGATAGAGGTACGTTGCCTTTTAAAGTATTGAGCGCTATTTCTGAGATGGCAGAAATTAAGTCACATGAAGCATGAGACAGAATGAAGTGTCTCTGGTGCGGGGAAGCCTTGATCAGCAGTTTTAAAAGGGGCAGATTTCCCTTAACGCAGTTAGACATGTTGTTGTGGGCTGGCGGGCAGTTACAAGTGGGAAGCCAGGTGCTTAAGTCACCTCCTTTTGTTGTGGGTTGTGGTTTTTTTCATAATATATACAACAGGCCAATCAGGGGGAAACAACCCCGTTCTTAGTCTGTAAGCTTCCGAGGTGGTTGCGCACAAATCCACCAATAGATAACCATAAGGCTTGGTGGTTGCATCCTGGAAACTCTCCATGAAAAACTTACTGTTTCCTGGGTACATCTGGCGGGCCAGCGTTACAACCTGTAGTTTATCCCTGGGGTTTTTGAACAGTACCATATATTTTGCATTTAGGGTGATCGTGCAACTGGTTTTCCCCTGGCAGAATATATTCTGTGTGATGAGAAAAACACTTAGATTACGGTGATGTACATATTTTGTAAAGATGTCGCCAATTTCCGCGCTGTTAGAAGCAGAGGTCATTAGATCATCCAATATGACAAAGTTCACTTTATTTGGGGGGAGCAACTGGTCATCACTGAAGGATTCAGGAAGACCCTCCATGAAGCGAATATGGGGGTATTTACACAGGAGTTCTTTGTACAAAGGTTGCCAGCAGCTGTAGCACCAAATAATATTTTCAGCCATAACAGAAAACACAGTATCAGCATTATCCAGCATATTTTTTATAAAGTATGTTTTCCCACAGTGGCTAGGCCCAGCTAGAATGGCTGAAAACGGGTGCCTCCAGCGCACATCCATCTTAAAAGCCGTAAGGCAGGGTTTTGAAATCTTTTACCAGAACCCTCTTGTCATATACTACCTTTAGTGTTTTCTTTAGGGGCCCTGTTTCAATTTTCCACTACTTTTTATTTCTCAAAATACCCATTTGCTGTACAACAATTTCTTTAGGATTTGACCCGTAGTCCAGAACCATCTGTTTCAGGCTATGAAAATTTACATGCTCTGAATTAGCCGATGTCAGTGTTATTCCTTTAACCTTCATAGACAGTTTTTGAGAAGGATATAAAGAATAAGCATATGTCTTCGGTCCAGATGAAACAAACTCTGTGATACGCTCATGTAGCGAGATCTCGCTTGTCAGATCCCCTAAATAGTCACCTAAGGGAGGGCACCACACCCCTGGGCGGTGTACAAATATCACAGAGTCTGTGTCATGGTACAGACACCTCTCCTGTAACCTGTCTAACAGGTTATAAAGCTCCAGCCGGGCATACGCAGTTGTAAAAGCTCCTATCAAAACATTAGTTTTCCCAGACAGTGTAAAACACTCTTTAGCATGGCGCCACGACACACTCACAGTTTCGTCATCAATAATTTCAAAGCCTGAGACTTCATAGTCTGGAGAAAAGGCATAACCCATGAGCTCCGTAGGGTCCCTCACAGTGGTGGCATTCAGGGTTTGAATGCTGTGCAAACTTCCCCCACAAAGAGTTTAGAAACAGTTTTGCTATTTGACGCTTTGCTGGGTTCACAGCGATATGATCTGGGCATAAATGAATCCCTTCTCTCTCATAGTAATCATTAATATATTTGTTTTGTTTCTCCACATCTGTACACCACCCTGGATACCCTGAAGCCTCCTGTTTCTGGCGCAAGTGCATTTTAATGTAATCTGAAAACAGATCCTCAGATTTGTTTTCAAAATTGCATATTTCTAAAATTTCCAATACTGTGTACCCCTTTTCTATAGCCTTCATTAACTCCACACTGCACCATGTGCCTTCTAGGGCTCTTTCGTCATCTGTGTGGTGGCACAGTTCCTGCTGCCTAGCCTCTGCGCATGTGCGGCACAGAGGAAACATGAGTTTCTCCCCCACCCTCACAGGTAATACTGGGAAAAAGAGACCTCTTGGAGGGAGCACTCTAGTTTTCACAAGACCAAAGTAGTCAGAGAGAGGTCCAAAATTATTAAATATGATTTCTGGATGCCCAATTGGATAAAGTTTAGTCTTATTGACAAAGGGGTATAAACTTGTGAAATCATAATAGCAGATCTCTTCACCATCTGTAGGCTTATAATACAAAGTTTTGGCATTGGTTCTGCCCCCAAAAAGCACATCCTGGGGTTTTAAAGCCTGTGGGAATTTTTTTCACTTAGAAACCCCCTAAGCTCAGCATCTGTTTGACACATCTGGTGCCACTCGTGCTCCCAAATGGTCCTGACATCAAACCCCTTGTTTGTGAGATTGGCTGCTTTAAATTGGGTTTTGTAATGGAGTTCACGAAAGCTTGTACCAGTCATGGGGTTTCTAGCATTCTCATTGTAACAATTAGGACACCCATGAAAAAAAATCCGTTAAATTCAAAGGCAGTTGGCCTGCCTTGGACAACTGCAAACCCATCCAGAAAATAATTCCCCACCTGGTGTTCACCTCCTTTTAGTGCATACCTGATCTCAATTCCTTCTTTATGTTCAAGATACTGAAGCCACTGTATGGCCGGAGTGGAAAATCTCTTTGTCTGTGGTAATTGTCCCAGGGGAGAAGAGCAATAGTTTGTTTTTTTAGGAACATGTATCTAAACATGGCCATACAAACACTAGCAAGTGTCAACAACTCGAAAGGATCTATGCCCTCATTCTTATCCTCTCCTTTAGTCATAGCTAGGATTTCCTCCCTGTACAAGAGGCAGATCTGGAATCTGGCAGCCTAGTCTCTTGAAGGGCGACGATGTCCATCTGCAGTCTGCTCAGCTCCATGGAGAGAAATTTCTCATTTTTCTGGCAGGGAAAACCACCAAACGAAACCAGGGAACATGGCGTTGGCTTTGCGGTCAGAAATACCCTGCTGAAATCCATCATCCCACCTACTGTGGGAAGTGAAAGAATTTTGTCCCTGCAGCTCCAGTCATCAGCAGGACCTATCACTCTCATCAGTGCTTATGCACCGACTCTGTCGTCTCCAGCAGAAGCCAAAGACAAATTCTATGATGACCTGGCCACCACTGTCAAGAAAATCCCTGTAAAAGAGCCATTGTTCATCCTCGGCGATTTCAATGCTAGAGTTGGTGCTGATAACAGTTCATGGCCCACTTGCTTAGGTCAGTTTGGCACTGGGAGGATGAACGAAAATGGCCAACGCCTGCTAGAGTTTTGCTGTCATCATGGTCTCTGTGTCAGCAACACGTTCTTCAACACAAAGCCCCAACATAGAGTCTCTTGGAGACATCCAAGATCAAAGCACTGGCACCAGCTCGACCTGATCCTCACCAGACGCTCCAGCCTTCCCAGCATCAAGATCACACGCAGTTATCATGGTGCTGCCTGCGACACTGACCACTACCTGGTGTGCAGCAGAGTGAAACTGCAAACAAAGCGACTGTATCACACGAAAAAGGAAGGAAGACCTCGCATTGATACCAGCAAGACCCGGGATCAGAGAAAAGTGGAGGAATTTGCACAAGCGCTTGAGGAATCTCTTCCAGGCCCGGCCAACGCAAACGCATCCAACAGATGGGAACATTTCAAGAATACCGTTTACAACACCGCCTTGTCCATATTCGGCAAGAAGACCAACAAGGCGGCAGACTGGTTTGAAGCCCACTCTGAGGAGCTGACACCAGTCATTGAGGAAAAGAGGAGAGCTCAAGCAGCATACAAGGCCTGTCCCAGTGAGCGCAACCTGCAGGTCCTCCGAACTGCTCGCAGCAAAGTCCAACAGACTGCCAGGAGATGTGCTAACGACTACTGGCTCCAGCTCTGTTCCGAGATACAGATAGCAGCTGACACGGGCAACATCAAGGGGATGTATGATGGTATCAAGCAGGCCCTAGGTCCAACACAGAAGAAAATTGCCCCTCTGAAGTCTGCCACAGGCTAGGTCATCCAGGATCGGGCGCAGCAGATGGAACGCTGGGTGCAGCACTACTCTGAGCTATATTCCAGAGAAAATGTAGTCACCGAAGAAGCGCTGAACAACATTGAGTGCCTGCCTGTGCTGGAAGAGCTTGACAGTGAACCAACCCTAGAAGAACTTCACGTGGCCCTGGACTCCCTTGCCTTTGGCAAGGCACCTGGAAAAGACAGCATCCCTGCTGAAGTCCTAAAATGCTGCAAAGAGATCATCGTCACTGAGCTGCATGAAATCCTCTGTCTCTGCTGGAGAGAAGGTGGAGTACCTCAAGACATGAGGGATGCAAACATCATCACGCTGTACAAGAACAAAGGTGACAGGGGTGACTGCAACAACTACCGCGGCATCTCTCTCCTTAGCGTTGTAGGAAAGCTGTTTGCCCGAGTTGTACTAAAGAGGCTCCAGGTACTTGCAGAGAGCGTCTATCCAGAATTGCAGTGTGGATTCCGAGCCAAAAGGTCCACCACTGATATGGTATTCTCCCTTAGACAACTGCAGGAGAAATGCAGGGAACAACGACAGCCACTCTTTATAGCCTTCATAGATCTCACAAAGGCTTTCGACCTGGTCAGCAGAGACGGCCTCTTCAAGATTCTCCCCAAGATTGGATGTCCACCCAGGCTCCTCAGCATCATCAGATCTTTCCACAAGGACATGAAGGGCACTGTTGTCTTCGATGGCTCCACATCAGACCCTTTTGACATCCGAAGCGGAGTGAAGCAGGGCTGTGTTCTTGCACCAACCTTGTTTGGGATTTTCTTCGCTGTCCTGCTGAAGCAGGCCTTTGGAACTGCAACAGAAGGCATCTATCTCCGGACCAGATCAGACGGAAAGCTCTTCAACCTCTCCAGACTGAGAGCAAAATCCAAAGTCCAGCTGAAATGTCTGCGTGACTTCCTCTTTGCCGACGATGCAGCTGTCACTACCCACTCTGCCAAAGATCTCCAGCAGCTCATGGATCGTTTTAGCAAGGCCTGCCAAGATTTTGGACTGACAATCAGCCTGAAGAAAACACAGGTCATGGTTCAGGATGTGGACTCACCTCCCTGCATTACAATCTCTGAGCATGAACTGGAGGTTGTCCATGACTTTGTGTACCTTGGCTCAACGATCTCCGACACTCATTCTCTCGATACCGAGCTAAACAAGCGCATCGGTAAAGCAGCTACCACGTTTTCCAGACTCACAAAGAGAGTCTGGTCCAACAAGAAGCTGACGGAACATACCAAGATCCAGGTCTACAGAGCTTGCGTCCTGAGTACACTTCTGTACTGCAGCGAGTCATGGACTCTTCGCTCACAACAGGAGAGGAAACTGAGCGCTTTCCACATGCGCTGCCTCCGACGCATCCTCGGCATCACCTGGCAGGACAAAGTTCCAAACAACACAGTCCTGGAACGTGCTGGAATCCCTAGCATGTATTCACTGCTGAAACAGAGACGCCTGCGTTGGCTTGGTCATGTCGTGAGAATGGATGATGGCCGGATCCCAAAGGATCTCCTCTATGGAGAACTCGTGCAAGGAAAGCGCCCTACAGGTAGACCACAGCTGCAATACAAGGACATCTGCAAGAGGGATCTGAAGGCCTTAGGGATGGACCTCAACAAGTGGGAAACCCTGGCCTCTGAGCGGCCCGCTTGGAGGCAGGCTGTGCAGCATGGCCTTTCCCAGTTTGAAGAGACACTTTGCCAACAGTCTGAGGCAAAGAGGCAAAGAAGGAAGGCCCATAGCCAGGGAGTCAGACCAGGGACAGACTGCACTTGCTCCCGGTGTGGAAGGGATTGTCACTCCCGGATTGGCCTTTTCAGCCACACTAGACGCTGTGCCAGAACCACCTTTCAGAGCGCGATACCATAGTCTTTCGAGACTGAAGGTTGCCAATACAATACAAATATACAAGAGGCAGGCCTTCCTCAATATTTTTATATCCTGCTGGCAATAGTGCGCAAGCTCTCTCTGGAGATCAAAAGTGTTATTTTTGTTCTCCTCATACCAGGAGAGAAAATCCTTCTTCTCACCTGGCATCATATTTTCAGGCACATAATATTTTTTATCAGGAAACGTTCCCACATAAGTGCTGTTTTCAGCCGTGTTAAAAAAATGTGGGAAAAATCCTTTACACCCCTCAAACCCCATAGCCTGTGGGAGTTTTGACAGCTTCATGGGAAGAAAGTTTAAACTATCTATAAAGCTTATGCCCAGTCTTTTAACGGCCACACACATCAGCTTGCCCCCCCTGCACAATGAGATCTATGTCCACTTTTTTCAGCCAGTAGTTCCCGAACTACAAAATAAGAATCATAACCTTTGGCGTTATGGGCCAAAAAGGTGTAGTTCTTGAACTTTTTGTCAATAAACTTTTTAACAAAGGCAGAAATGCACCCCTCCCCTTTGAACTCCCAGGTATCTTTTTCCTCCATACCCATTGCAAAAATGTAGTTGACTACATGGGTACCTGTATCTTGAGAGCATTCAAAATCATTAAAGATATACCGTTCTGATACCTCAACTTCCTTAAAAGGGGGCATGAAGCACTGGTGACTGTTTATTGGGCCAAGTGGTTCTTGGCATTGCTTGCAGCACTTTACAGTGCTTCTGTGTTTTCTAGGGAGATATGCATCACAGGTGTTTTTGAGAGAGTTAACACCCATAAGAACATAAGGACAGTCCCACTGGAGTGGCAGGGAGTTCCACAGACCAACCACATGCTAAGTAAAGGCTGATGGGAAAGAGAACATTTTAAAATGGGCTTTTTAAAAGGACTTACCTCTCTGGGGGTGGTGTTGGTGTGTGACTTTGGTCTCACAGCCTTAGAGCCATCTCCTGGAAAACAAACATCAGAACATTAAATTTTAATTTTAATTTTTTATTTTAAACAACTGTCTCAATGCACTGGAAAAACTGTATTTAAAATGGGGGGTGGGTGGATGGGTACCTCTGTGGAAGGTGTAATGTCTCATGGGTGCACAGATTGTTCTGGGGGTTGCTGCAGTATCTGAAAGAAAGAACAACAAAAATTTAAAAACTGACTAGCCCTAAACGGGTGTGAACACACGCCTGCATGCAGAGCAAAATCATGGCCTGGGTCAAGGATCCTTACCTGGGGCCACTGTGTGTCTTGGTTGTCTTAGTGGCATTGGATCGGGGGGGAGAAGATCTTTAGTGTTTTGTGAAACAAGAAAAGGGCCTCCCCCTTTTTTTTCTTTTTAGCTTTAAACAGTAGGAATTACCTCTTTGGGGAATGCTGGAAGGGGCTGCCTCTCCTAGCATGGGTTCGTCCAACCATGCTGAGTCAGGGAAGAGAATAGACATGGATTACCATTTTTATTTATATTTTTTTTATTTATTTTAAAAAAGATGCAATTTCAGACTAATAATCAAGAATACCTACCAGCCATCTGTGATTCCGTGAAGCCTCCTTGCTCTGCCATTTTCACAGTCACCTGGGTAGTAAATATTTGAAAAAAACATTCAAGATTTAACAAACAGACAATGATTTCAGACACATCACATAAATGCAAACCGCATGCAGAAAACTAGATCTGTAAACAGGGTATTTTATGCAAAATAGACAGTCTTCCCCCCACCCCCTACCAAAGCAGCCACTCAGATCCATGGGAGCACCATTAGCAACCAGGATTGCCCCAACAAAACAAGGAGGAAAAAACTGCATTTAGCATCCACCATGCCCCCCCACCAAACATGTAGGGGCATGCCTGCCCCAGGAATAGTCCACCCCCTTCCCCCTTCCAGCAAAAAAAACCACATGGTTTACCACTCAAGATGGCAGCCAGGCTTATAAATGCAAACCCCATTCAGAAAACTAAATCTATAAACAGGACATTTTATGCAAAATAGACAGTCTTCCCCCCCACCAAAGCAGCTACCCAGATCCAAGGGAGCACAATTAGCAACCAGGCTTCCCCAGCAAAACGGGAAAAAACAAACAAACTGCATTTAGCAACCACCATGCCCCCCCACCAAACATCCACCCCCCTCCCTGCAAAAGCAAGCACATGCTTTGCCACCCAAGTTGGAGGTCTGTATATACTCACCTGTGTAGGAGATACATCTGTCTGCCCAGGTTCAGGTAGAGAGAGGAAGATGGTGGCTGAGATCGGTGCTTATATGGCTCTCTGCCGGGCCTCCTATGATCGGCTGACCTGACCCTTGGCTGCTCGCTCAGAATTCTGGGAGTGGTCTCCGCCTACCCCCTGCTCCTGCAAAGAAAAGATCAGAGACGCCCACCAACCACCCCCCAAATCCAGCAGCTTCAGGTTGTTAATGAGCATGTGAGCTTGGGGAAGGTGTGCTGCAAAACTGTTTCCTTAGGTTTGAATTGATTAAATCACTGTTTAAATGGAGGCCTGTGCTGGTTTTCCACACCCTGTGACCAGCCAGCTGCTAAACTGTTTCCTTAGGTTTGAATTGATTAAATCACTCTGTTTAAATGGAGGCCTGTGCTGGTTTTCCACACCCTGTGACCAGCCAGCTTGTCTTGAAACAAAACTTTTTTTTTATTCCTGCTTTTTACACATAGAACATAAAAAATACTATAGTAACTACAGAATGCTAAATTGAAATAAATTTTTTTATTCCTGCTTTTACACATACAACATAAAAAATGTACAGTGGCTACAAAAATCTAAAACACAGCAATATTTAAAAGTCAATCATTTCACAAGGAATCTATGATAATTCATTCTCCCCGTGATATGCTGCATATGCTGTACAAACCTCTGATCTGATAATTTTAAAATCTTGTATAACATTTTTTGGGGTTCTGGCGCCTTATTCACTGTTTCAATGAGGGACAGTGTGTATTGGATTGTTTCACAATCCACATCTAGACAGTGCATTGTAAAACCAAGCATTAAAATAAGATGCAGTATGGCTGGTACATTCAAGTTCCAACACAGTTCTCTCAATCTTGTGTCTATATCAGACTGTCTCCAATTGACACACTCATGTGCTAGCTGCCCAGGGGCATTCACCTGGCAGCCTTGACACAGCTCATGTAAGTAGTTCTGTAAGCACAATTTCAGCACGCTGTGAACAACTGCTCTGGCTATTCCACGTGTTGCACTTGAGAAGTTTCTTGGTAGGACATTATCCGCTTCTGTCAATTGCAGTCCTAACAGGTGTCTTAGTGTAATGCAAGATTCTTGTTTTTCTAAAAGATCCTGCAAAATATTTTTAGCCAAATATTAAATTTTCTTTAAAATATAACCAAACCCCCCACCCCACCCCACCCCCAGAAGGTCACCTACCAGATACTGTCTGTTCTCAGGTAAGCAGGGGCCCTCTTTCTCCACAGGTGGTTCCTTAAAATAATTTAAAATTGATTAGACCCCTCTTTCAGAACTATTCACACATCCTAAAACATTTTTTTTTTTTTGTTCACAACTCCAAAAGAATCTTACCTGTGCATTCTCGGTTTTAAAGATTCCACAGCGTCATGCTGTCCAACATTGTTCTCATTTTTATCACACTTGCATGGGACAGATGGGTAACAGTGGCTTTCTTCATTTAAGGCAAGCTTGTAAATAAGGTGTAGAGAGGGTTTTTCATAATCGTCTGAGCTGGTACTATGATAACGCCTCCTCTGCTTTTTTCGCAGTGGGGCAGCTGCGTGGTTGCTTGGCTCTGTAGGCCTCTTGGGTGTCTCTAGGGAAGAGACTGGTGCATTTTCCACAGTGGCTGCGACTGTGGCTGTTGCATTCTCACTCGGTTGTTCGCCGTGATTCAAATATGCAGCCCAGTCTATTACTGCAACACCTTGCTCTGGCTCCAGATTATAAAAATTGATTGTCGTCCCTAAACACTCTGGCAAGCCATGTTCCATGGGTCTCTCCATTTTTTAATTTTTTTTTTGCTTGTTTGTTGTTGTAAGTCTCGACTGGTTGCGAGAGAAAGAGGGCTTCTCCCCTCTCCCTGGTGGTTTAAATTTCCCCCTCGTCCAGACATGCCCTGGCATGTCCTCGGGACCACCCTCCACACCACGCAGGCGGTCCCGTGGGCCCCAAAACCCCATCCTATTGGTCCGGGGTCCCGAGGGGAGTTCCTACAGGGGTCACATAGCACCCCATTTCCGGGGGGCGGCGCAGAAAATGGCGCCCTTCGGGCGCCACCCTCCCCACTGGTCCTGCCATTCTGAAACCTCCACCACGTGGTCAGGGACCTCGTGAGGAGTTCCTAGAGGGGTCACATGCGCACCCTCCACCCCTTCTGGGGGCTGGTTTCCGCTGACGTATTTCCGCATCCGGTCATGTGCTTCCGGGGCAGGGCGGGGGGAGGGGTTCCGGTATTTTGACAGAAGGTGGGTCCCTTATACTACTTATGTACATACACACCATGCATTATGGAGTGAAGTCTATGGAATATTACTCAGTACCACCAAGAAGTCATTATGGAGTGAAGTCTATGGAATATTACTCATTACCACCAAGAAGGTGTCAAAATAAACACAATTGGTTAAAACTAAGGTGAAAAGGTATAAAGAACATCCAGTGATTTGCTTCACCTGGTTTGATTTGTTAAGTTGTCGCATCTTAAGCATTTCTGAACACCAACTTCAGCATTTTCCCTTTGCTTGCTCCAGGATACAACTCAAGGTACACTACATTACTCTAGGCTTAGTAAATATTCCAGTGAGGCTTGTCCAGGGGGATTGTATACTCCAAGCCTTCTTGGTCTCTGTGGACACCATCGTTTGTTCCATGTGGGAACTGCAGTTGTAGTTTTTCTCTTGAGACAAATTAATAAACAACTCAAAAAGCCACAAGGAACATAGTCCATCTTCCTTAACATTTGTAGTCACAGATAAGAAAAAAGACAAATATAATGGGATTTTCTATCAATCTTTACTATTCTTAGCCATTGAAACATCACTGTTATGCATGGTACACATTTGAATAACTAGTACACATATACTATAACAGGAAGAGGTCAATATGACCAAATAAGGCCCCAAATAAATACAGAAAATAAATAAATCAATCAAAAGTATGACTCCAATAGAGGTGGCAATTTATTTGACAGTTGTTTGACAGTTATTTGACAATCAAATCAAACTTGAGATTTTATTCTTCCTGCCAAACTCAGAAAGCTACTAGACTCAGTTAGAGTGGATAATGTGTTAGAGTTTATCTGAGGAATGTCATATTGAGGAATCTCAACTCACCTATGAAGTCTTCTGGGTGACTTAAGCCACAATCTGGCACCATAACCTGCCAACACAAATACACACACTTGCCAAGGAGGGTAACAGTTGACCTCATTTAAAAGACAGCCCAAACAGTTTATTTTAAACCATACAGAGGTTTCCCTGATGTGGGGGGTGCCATCATGGACCTTTGCCCCAGGCACAGGGCTGGGGAGGTCCGCTGCTGCCCATCACTATAACCTGCTCTTCCCAAGGGTTCTCCAAAGTGCCCCCGCACTTCCTTGTTCCTAAAGCTGTAGATCAGGGGGTTTAGGCATGTATGTTCCTTTGCCCCAGAGTAAGCCCATGGAGGCCCAATGGGTCAATTCTGACCTACACCAGTTATATACTGGCACAAATCCACATTGACCTGGCAACATGGATGAGGCCCAGAAAGGGGGTCAGGATTTGGTACCTTCCCCCCTCCTGAGCCTGATCTGCCCTCCTCCCTTCCCTGTCACTGCCCTGTTCCACCCTACCCTTGCCTTATCAAAACTGGGGACAGAGGAGCATGATAACATTTGAAGTGTTCCTGACTTGGTTTTCCTTCATATTTGAATGTTTGGTAATCTTCAGGTAAGGCAGTTTTAGACAGTATGGTTGTACAGAAGAGTCCAACATCATTTTTTGCCATGAATTCAGGCTGCAATCCTATACACAGTTTCCTGGGAGTAAGTCTCATTGAAAAATTTTCCATGATCTGCTTCTTCTAATGCATTACAAATTACAGCAGCACCTTTAATTTGTTTATGAGCAGAAAGTCTTATCTTTCACCTTGGACAACCTTCTTTCTTCCCAAGAAGGTTCAGAAGCGCTGCCTGCATTTCTTTGTTCTTGAAGCTGTAGATCAAAGGGTTCAGCAAAGGAGTGATAATGGTGTACGGGACAGCAATTAAGCGATCCTGTTCCACAGAGTGTGTGGAAGAAGGGCGCATGTAGGTGAAGATGGCTGTGCTGTAGAAGATGCTCACTACAGTGAGATGGGAAGAGCAAGTGGAAAATGTCTTGATTCTCCCCTTAGCTGTACGGATTTTGAGCAAAGATGAAATAATGAGGACATAAGAGAGGACAATGAAGGAGACCGTTGTGATCATGATGCTCCCAGAGATGACGAAAGTCACCAACTCAGTGAAGGAGGTATCAGAACAGGAGAGATGCAGGATGGGTGGGATGTCACAAAAGAAGTGCACAATCTCATTGGAATCACAGAAATCCAGGGTGAAAACAGAAGCTGTGTTGACAATGGCATTGATATTTCCAATAGCCCAGGAAGTTGCCAGAAGCCACATGCAGGCAGACTGGCTCATGAGCAGGGTGTAGTGCAATGGGTGGCAAATGGCAGCATAGCGGTCATATGCCATGACCGAGAGTAAGGCACCTTCTGTAGCTGCTGTGGTCAGAAAGACATACATTTGGAGTGCACAGCCAGCAAAGGAAATGGTCTTATCCCCTGACAAGAGGTCCCACAGCATCTTGGGCATAGTGGTGGTGATGTAGCAGACCTCTGTAAAGGACAGGTTGCTCAGTAAGAAGTACATGGGGGTGCGGAGGTGTGGGTCAGTCTGAATCAGACCAATGATGGTCAGATTCCCTGCCAAGGTGAGCAAATAGATCAAGAGTCCTGCAGCAAAGAGAAGGATCTGGACCTGAGGGTCCTCCGCCAGTCCCAGGAGAATGAATTCTTTCAGACTGGTTTGGTTTTCTCTTTCCATCCTTCAAATGACTTCTATCTGTAGACAATGCACCTGGTCTACTTCAGAGCAATTCTGTCACTGCAGGAAGAGCTGTGCATTTAGGAGGAGGGGAAAACATGATAAGAATTATGTATCAAGGCACTTTACACAGGCTATAAGGGTCTGGTATGACTACACATATCTGCCACATACAGACTGTTGATCAGTTACCAACCACATATACAATGTGGTTCTCAAACTGCGTGTCATGACCCACCAGGAGGTCATGACCCAATTTTTGATGGGTTGTGGCAGGTGCGCTATGGTGCCACAAGGCTTTCTAACATAAGAACATAAGAACTTAAGAACAGCCCCACTGGATCAGGCCATAGGCCCATCTAGTCCAGCTTCCTGTATCTCACAGCGGCCCACCAAATGCCCCAGGGAGCACACCAGATAACAAGAGACCTCATTCTGGTGCCCTCCCTTGCATCTGGCATTCTGACATAACCCATTTCTAAAATCAGGAGGTTGCACATACACATCATGGCTTGTACCCCATAATGGATTTTTCCTCCAGAAACTTGTCCAATCCCCTTTTAAAGGCGTCTAGGCTAGACGCCAGCACCACATCCTGTGGCAAGGAGTTCCACAGACCGACCACACGCTGAGTAAAGAAATATTTTCTTTTGTTTGTCCTAACCCGCCCAACACTCAATTTTAATGGATGTCCCCTGGTTCTGGTATTATGTGAGAGTGAAAAGAGCATCTCCCTATCCACTCTGTCCATCCCCTGCATAATTTTGTATGTCTCAATCATGTTCCCCCTCAGGTGTCTCTTTTCTAGGCTGAAGAGGCCCAAACGCCGTAGCCTTTCTTCATAAGGAAGGTGCCCCAGCCACGTAATCATCTTAGTCACTCTCTTTTGCACCTTTTCCATTTCCACTATGTCTTTTTTGAGATGTGGCGACCAGAACTGGACACAATACTCCAGGTGTGGCCTTACCATAGATTTGTACAACAGCATTATAATATTAGCCGTTTTGTTCTCAATACCCTTCCTAATGATCCCAAGCATAGAATTGGCCTTCTTCACTGCCGCCGCACATTGGGTCGATACTTTCATTGAGCTGTCCACCACCACCCCAAGATCTCTCTCCTGATCTGTCACAGACAGCTCAGAACCCATCAGCCTATATCTAAAGTTTTGATTTTTTGCCCCAATGTGGATGACTTTACACTTACTGACATTGAAGCGCATCTGCCATTTTGCTGCCCATTCTGCCAGTCTGGAGAGATCCTTCTGGAGCTCCTCACAATCACTTCTGGTCTTCACCACTCGGAAAAATTTGGTGTCGTCTGCAAACTTAGCCACTTCACTGCTCAACCCTGTCTCCAGATCATTTATGAAGAGGTTGAAAAGCACCAGTCCCAGGACAGATCCTTGGGGCACACCGCTTTTCACCTCTCTCCATTGTGAAAATTGCCCATTGACACCCACTCTCTGCTTCCTGGCCTCCAACCAGTTCTGCTGCAAGTTCTAGTACTGCTGCAAGGCATTCTAGGTTGTTACTGGGCAGCTGCAAGGCATTCTGGGGCCCTACCCACTTAAGGACAAATATGCCCAATGATGGGTTTCAGAAAATGTATTCCTGCAATTAAGTGACACATACCTGTACTGCTAAGTTGTGTAGCACATACCCTGGTTTTTCAATTCCCTGGATAGCCCTCCAAATTCCTCCAAGCCCTACTCCCCCTCTTTTCTCTCTTCCTTGGTTGTGCCATTATGCATTCCCTTTCCCTTATAAAGTTTTCCTCAAATCCTTACATTTAGGACCTAGTTATGTGAGTGATTGAATATAGATTCAATCTGTTAAGACAGTTCAAAGAGCTTCATATGTTAAGCCAGGAGAAGATAAGGCTAAGGGGAGATATGAAGGCTGTTTTCATGTGTCTGAAGGGCTATCACATAGAAGCAGGGGAAGTCATGCTCTCTGTTGCTCCTAAGAAAGAACTGGAACCAGTGGGTTGCAACTAAAGGAAAGTAGTTGTAGGCTAGACATACAGAAGAATTTCTTAACTGTAAAAGCTTTTTGGCACTGAGAAAATCTGTCTCATGCAGTTGTGGGCTTTCCCCCATTGAACATTTTCAAGCAGAGGGTGAATGGCTGCCTGTCAGGGATCCTGTAGTAGTTGCCTGCACTGAGCAGAGAACTGGACTAGATAACCCCTGAGGTCCCTTCCAACTCTACGATTCTATGAACCTTCAGTACCAGTGGTAGTAGTAGTGCCCAATGCACCATCAAGGGGAAGGTGGAACACAATGGGGGGAAGGTCCAAGACAGGCCTTTGCCCCAGGACCCTTTGCAACCAGACACCAGCACTGTATGTTTTGGTTCTCACATTAGGAAATATTACATGCACTTTTTTCCCTCTTTTGTTTACAAGGCAAAAACGAACAAGCAAACCTTGTCAATTCCACTGCTAGGATGTTGTCAAGTGGTGATTCTGAAGTCCATAAATGAATTTTCATTTCATTTCTGTGCCTTCTTCCCCCATCCACAGTAATCCACCGTGTCTTTTTGAAGACAACTAACCCCAACCAATTGTTAAGATGTTGCAACTATTTCTAACCTCCCTGTGCATCAGTTGACATTAGTCCTTTTGGGAATTCACTCTAGTCATTGAAACTATCTCAGCTGGGAGATAACAATAAGGGGCCAAGTGGGGAATCATTGCAATCAGTAGATAGGATACAGTGTTTTATTCTCACTTTATGTTTCCCAGCTGTACATTTAAAGCAACAGAAAACTTCAAAAATGTGATTGAAGTGTGGCTACTTGTAGAAATTTTGAAAGTCATATCTGATGGTCGGAGTCAAACTTGATGAGTCATGATGTTCCAAGTCTCCTCTCCCTATCTTTTTTTAAACTGAAATGCACTCTTGTAAGTTCTCTTGCCATTGGTTGGCTAAAAATTGCCTCCCCAAACTTATTTTCTCTCCTTGAAGAAAAAGATACAAGGCACTGCACATTTTCAAATGTGGGTGGAAATGAAGAATGTATCCTGGTAATGTCATTTTTGTGGCTATAACTTAGGCAGGGGAAAGGGGTTAGAGAGCATCTCCTCACCCACATTTCCACTCACATTTCCACAGCCTTCCAAGAACAGGTTTCATTTTAATAAACCATTAGGTAAAAAAAGACAAGGAATGCTATTTTGTCCATATCCAGTTTGGCCCTCAATCAGAATATTCTGTTACAACATCATCTGTCAACATTGATCCTTTTCTCCCAATGTACAGCTATGCTTCTTTATACTGTGTTTTCACTTCAAACCAATCACTTTTGGAAGATTTTGACATCGTGTCAGCCAAATTTCTCATGGCTCCTTTGGTCACTGGTTGCTGAACTCAGCCCTACCAATGAGGGCCACCTTTAAATGACCATGAGCAATAGAAAGCCACAGACCACACACAGACACCAGGGTGAAGCTGAACAAGAACAAAGATTTTTATTGAGAAAGAGATAAAAGGTAGCTGAGTTGGCATCCTTCAGTCTCGGAAGACTATGGTGTCACGCTCTGAATGGTGGTTCTGGAACAGAGTGCCCTCTCCAGTGCGCAAAGCCTGGGTAAAGTAGGTATGGAGGATAGGCTGTTATCCATGCAGCAAATCCCCCCTCTCCACGTCGCTGAAATGGTCCAATGGAAAGGCAGAAGCCAATACGGTTGGTTCCAGCGACGTCGCAGGAGTTGCCAGAACGTGACTGTGTCCAGCCATGAACTGCCTCAGGGACTCCGGCTCCGGATTTTGCCTCGAGGTTTACTCCTGAAGCTTTTTCCATAACTGGATGTAGCCACAAGGCAGTGGAAGTTTGGGATCAGAGTTTTCCTTCTCTCAGATGAGCTGCCTTCCCAGGCTGATGAGCCCCATCTACCCGGTGGCTGTTTAGTCGCCTCTTACGACAAGTACAGCCAAACTGAGGGCCTATTCTTATCCCCAGCCCCCAGGGGATGATAAAAGGTAAAGCTTTGATATATAGAACAAAGACCCCAAGGACATACACCTAGGTATTCCCCTTCCTCAACCCTCTGCTGGTAAGGCTATTGAAAGGGAAAGGTAAGCAAGGTTTTGCCCTTTGGCTGGTAGTCGGCTGCTGAAAAGTTGGAACTTGGGGCAGAACTGTTTCTGGTTGGGAACTTGGACCACAGATAGACGTTTGGGTCTTGGCTGGAGCTCAAGCGGCTCTCAAGACAGATAAGGTTTATCGTGTTGATATGCCAATAAAGGTTTCAGAACAGACAGGTAAGGTTTCTCCCTACAAGCCCTCCTCCTGGAGACTCTTCACCAGCCTCCTTCCTCTGCCACCCACAGAGAACTGGGTGCCACGAGCTGCAGTTTGCTGTCCTTTTTATACGCTGGTCTCCTGGAACCTTCCAGCTGTGCAGCCAATCAGAACCTGCTTATTTGTGTAACTGTCACCAACTGTCTGCAACTGTCAACTGGGTGGGGATGAGGAGGAGGGTTTAACTCTATATTAACCAATTCCCCCCCCCCACATGGATTTTTTTGACTTCATAGTCTTCCAAGCGAAAGATAAAGATACTTTTAAATAGCATTTTCTTTAACCATTTTTCTTCATTTCAGGATCCCGCAGTAGCCACTTTGACAGCCTCATGTGCCAGGCAGTGTAGGATTGGGTTGTAAGACTGCAATCCTATCCACAGTATCCTGGGAGTAAGCCCTATTGACTATAATGGGACTGGCTTCTGAGTAGATATGCATAGGATTGGGGTCTAACACCTCCTACTGTTCTTGTAGAAAGTGAAAGCCCTGCACACAGGTTGTTCTGCTGGTGTGTGTGTGTGTGTGTGTGTGTGTGTGTGTGTGTGTGTGTGTGTGTGTGTGTGACTTCAGGACTTATTGCCCATATATTGTTCCAACAGACTTTAACTGCCACTTGGAAAAGGGCAAGACATTTTTGCCTCAGAGGGAAGAGATTTAACTCTTTTAAAGTTACTTATCTCCTCCTTCACACAAGTTTATGAGGGTGGCTAGAAGATGGCTACCAGGACTGTACTATGCTACAGTGTGCCCTTGGTGAACCCTGTCATTCTCCTTTAATTTAGACAACTAGAGTCTTTTTGTAGAACACAAATTTGCTCACTCTAATGATCTACCGCGCAATCCTATTTTGCGCTGGAACAGGCAGACCAGGAGGCCTGTGTTGTATCCAGAGCAAGATTGGGGCCAGAATCGGCTCAGCCAGAGGCAAGGGGAAGCTCTTCCCCTTACCCCCGGGTAAGCCACCACAGCCCGAATGGATCTCCTCAGACCTCCGCCACCTCAGGAGGTGGCACAAGTCTGAGGAGAATGGCGCAACTTGGAGCCACTCCGCACTGTTTGGGGAATTGGGTTGGGATTCAGCATAACTGCCGGGTTCAGCCCTGCCTCCCGCTCGCTGCCCACCCGCCCCCTGGAACACCCTCTGCCCACTCTCCCCCCACCCTGGAACGCGTCCCTCCTACCTCCTCCCCGACTCCTTCCTGCCCTCCCCAGATCCCTGTGTTGGCCAAGCTCGGCTGATACAACCTTCCTTCCCCATGTCAGCACGGAAGCTGGATGCAGCGTCCGTGGGCCAGTGTGTGTCCTTGCGCTCAGGACTCACGAGGAAGCCAAATGTGCTTTACATCACGTTTGCGAATCTCCTGGGCTGGCACAAGGGATTTGCATCAGCACAGGACACACTCAAGATTGCGCTCTTTAAGTCAAGATGTTCCAACAATGTATCTTTCTGCATGTAAGTGCTGCATTCACAGTTGAAAACAAAATGTTGGGCAACATGCGAAATTATGCTTTAAACTCATCCAACCATGAAAGCCTTAGTATGTTTGTAATATATCTTTCTGTTATTTACAACATTGCCTGTCACTAAATTTACACTGCTACCTCCCAATGTTAAACATTCTCAGATGTTCCCATCAATTTGGCAGATACCAGTATACAAGTGAGGGATGTTTTGTCATGGGTATTGTTGCAGAAATGGCTCTGATCACAAAGAAATAACAATAATAATATGTGCAAAGTTAGAGTTTCTGAACTGCAATGTATTTCATTTCTAATCATACACTACAGCCCACTCAGAAATCAACTGAGTGCAGTTCCCTAAACTGAACAGAGTTAATACATACCAAATAAACAAAAGAATAAACATTCAAATCAATAAAAACAAATTGTCACATATTTTAAAATACATTTCACTGTGTTTTGGACTGTTCAGTTATGCAAGCTACAACTCCCAGTCATTCTACCGTCTCTTATCAAAGATTCTGCAAAGGGCACCCTGGACATCTTTGTTCCTGAAACTGTAAATAAGAGGGTTCAGCAGTGGGGTAATCATTGTATACAGTACAGAAACCAGCTGCTCCTGTTCAACAGAGTGGCAGGAAGACGGAGTTAAGTACATGAAGATGATGGTACCATAGAAGATGCTCACCACAGTGAGATGGGATGCACAGGTAGAGAAAGCTTTAATCCTACCTTGAGTTGTACGTATTTTGAGCACAGAGGACACAATGAAGATGTAAGAGAGAAGGGTAAGGAAGAAGGACATAGTAATGCCACATCCAGAGATAGTGAAGGTCATCATTTTGCTCAGTGTTGTGTCAGAGCACGAGAGGTGAAGGAGGGGTGGAATGTCACAGAAAAAGTGATCTATCTGGTTGGAGTGGCAGAAGTCAAGGGAGAAAATGAAAGCAGTGTTAATGATGGAGTTGACACTTCCAATAGTCCAGGAAATCATTAGTAACCCTTTGCAGACTGGTTGACTCATGAGCAGGGTGTAGCGCAGTGGGTGGCAGACAGCTGCATAACGATCGTATGCCATGGCTGAGAGGAGGACACACTCTGTGCCTCCTAAGGTGACAAAGAAATACATCTGGAGAGCACAGCCTACGAATGAGATGGTCTTGTCTCCTGTCAAGATGTTCCAGAGCATCTTTGGAACAGTGGAGGAGGTGTAGCAGATCTCAATGAATGAGAGGTTGCCAAGGAGGAAGTACATTGGTGTCTGGAGGCAACGGTCCAACCAAATCAAGGTGATAATGATTAGATTCCCTGCCAAGGTTAGCAGATAGACTAGAAGGCCTATGAAAAATCTGTTGTGCTGGGTCATTGGATAATCCCAGCAAGATAAACTCTCTGATGAGACTTGTTTGGTTCAATGTCATTCTGTTCTTCTTTGATCATCTTTGTCATGAAACTGTAGGACATCTTTGCTTTGAGACATCACAGCCGTCGTAGATGTAGATTCATGAAGGGGAGGCATAGATAAACGGTCACCATCAATTACATGGTAGAGCAGAACCACCAGTGTTCTACTTTTCACCAAATCCATTTCAGTAAATGGTAGAACCATTGGAGGAAGAGAAGCAGTTGCCTTGGGCAAAAGATAAAAGAAGATGGAGAGGAGGAGGAATACTTGCCTGGGACTTACTTCCAAAAGATGAAACCTGAAATACATTGTGGTTATATAACAATGATGTTCATTTTTGGTTCCATTTATAAATATGGTGCTGAGTCAGAATTCAGTTTTGCTGGATGCAACCCAAAATTAATATGATTACTGCCCTCCACGCTGTAAACCTCCCTCCACCCTTAAAAAATTCTGCCACTTGTATTTTAAAACGGAGGCTATTTTTTAAAAATAACTCACAAAAAGTTCAGATAAACATGAAAGATACTTGATACAAATTTATATAATCCATCCAAAGCACGTAAGGTGAGGTTGAAGAACAAATTACCTTTCTATTTGCATGTTATCTGAGGACTGAAGAAAGCTAAGCATATTCCACAGAAGAATCAAATCACCCAGAACTCTGTTTGCATGTCTGTTTGCTACCACCCTGTGTCAGAATGGTCAAAGACATAGCCGAAGGGATTCTGGGCTTCTTGTACCCAGTTTGGAAAACAGGCTGACACAGTGTCATTTAGAAGGCATCGTCCTCTTTATTTTTATCATTTGTCATTGCAAGCCTGGATCAATCTGTTCCCCATCGCTGCCTTCCACTGCAACCTGGAAAGGGCTGGTGGCATGCAGAGCCAAATATGTTTTGTTGCTTAAAACAAATCAAATACAATTTTTTAAAAATTGTAATTCCTCCAAAAAGGTACTGCCATGAATGTAATAGATGTACATACACACCATGCATTATGGAGTGATGTCTATGGAATATTACTCAGTACCACCAAGAAGGTGTCAAAATAAACACAATTGGTTAAAACTAAGGTGGAAAGATATAAAGAACATCCAGTGATTTGCTTCACCTGGTTTGAGTTGTTAAGTTGTCACATCTTAAGCATTTCTGAACACCAACTTCAGCATTTTCCCTTTGCTTGCTCCAGGATACAACTCAAGGTACACTACATTACTCTAGGCTTAGTAAATATTCCAGTGAGGCTTGTCCAGGGGGATTGTATACTCCAAACCTTCTTGGTCTCTGTGGACACCATCATTTGTTCCATGTGGGAACTGAAGTTGCAGTTTTTCTCTTGAGACAAATTAATAAACAACTCAAAAAGCCGCAAGGAACATAGTCCATCTTCCTTAACATTTGTAGTCACAGATAGGAAAAAAGACAAATATAATGGGATTTTCTATCAATCTTTACTATTTTTAGCCATTGAAACATCACTGTTATGCATGGTACACATTTGAATAACTAGTACACATATACTATAACAGGAAGAGGTCAATATGACCAAATAAGGCCCCAAATAAATACAGAAAATAAATAAATAAATCAAAAGTATGACTCCAATAGAGGTGGCAATTTATTTGACAGTTGTTTGACAATCAAATCAAACTTGAGATTTTATTCTTCCTGCCAAACTCAGAAAGCCACTAGACTCAGTCAAAGTGGATAATGTGTTAGAGTTGATCTGAGGAAAGTCACATTCAAATCTCAACTCACCTATGAAGCCTTTTGGGTGACTTAAGCCACAATCTGGCACCATAACCTGCCAACACAAATACACACACTTGCCAAGGAGGGTAGCAGTTGACCTCATTTAAAAGACAGCCCAAACAGTTTATTTTAAACCATACAGAGGTTTCCCTGATGTGGGGGGTGCCATCATGGAACTTTGCTCCGGGCACAGGGCTGGGGAGGTCCACTGCTGCCCATCACTATAACCTACTCTTCCCAAGGGTTCTCCAAAGTGCCCCCTGCACTTCCTTGTTCCTAAAGCTGTAGATCGGGGGTTTAGCAGGGGAGTAATGATGGCATATAACACAGAAACCAGGCGGTCTTCCTCCAAGGAATGGTTTGTAGAGGGTCGTATATAGGTGTAGATGATGGTGCCATAGAAAATGCTCACCACAGTGAGGTGGGAAGCACAGGTGGAGAATGCCTTGATCTTACCATGGGCTGTGCGGATTTTGAGCACTGCAAAGACAATGAGGATGTAGGAAAGAAGGGTCAGGGAGAAAGGCACGATAATGACACACACAGAGACAGTGAAGTTCATCAACTGGACAATAAATACATCAGAGCAAGAGAGGTGCAGAATAGGAGGAATATCACAGAAGAAATGGTCAATTTCATTGGAGTGACAGAAAGTTAAGGAAAAGACCAGTGCTGTGTGGACCATAGAACTGATGTTGCCAATAATCCATGAAATGGCCAGTAAGCCCCTACATACAGACTGTCTCATGAGTATGGTGTAGTGGAGTGGGTGGCAGATGGCTGCATAGCGGTCGTATGCCATGGCTGAGAGCAGCAAACACTCTATGCTACCTAAAGTGACAAAGAAATACATTTGGAGTGCACATCCTATGAAGGAGATGGTCTTGTCCCCCAACAAGAGATCCCACAACATCTTTGGAAGTGTGGTGGAAATGTAGCAGATCTCAACAAATGAGAGATTACCCAGGAGGAAGTACATGGGAGTTCTGAGGCATTGGTCAAGCCCAATCAACATAATGATGACAGCATTTCCTGCCAAAGTCAACAGGTAACATAGCAAAGAAAAGACTCTTGTTCTTTGGGTCAAGAGAAAATCCTATGAGGACAAATTCTGTGATTCTTGTTTGGTTCAGTCTTTGTGTACAATTGGTGGAGTCCATCTTCATTTAGGTTTCTTTGGTAGGAGAGGACAGTGGTTTCAACTTTTAATGTTGGCAGTTTTAAAAAAAATGTTGGCAGTAAGAAAAAAAAGGAGACACATAGTCATTGACTTTGTAGTCTGGTCACCTTCAACAAAGTCACTTTACACTGAGGCAGCAAGATAACATGTACTAGGTTCAATATCCCTGATAATGTCCCTATGGTGTGCATTTAGCCCTATGGTGGCTTCTCATGGGCAGCTGTGCAGTGCTCGGTGATGACATCTCACAAAGTACATTGGACTATTTTACAGCTATTTTATTTTATAATAAAATAAACTATTTTATTTTATAATCATGCAGTGTTAGAGTTGAAAAGGACCATGGATGGAGGTCATATAATCTAAATTCCTGCTCATCCTGTATATAAGAACTTAAGAACAGCCCCACTGGATCAGGCCATAGGCCCATCTAGTTCAGCTTCCTGTATCTCACAGCGGCCCACCAAATGCCCCAGGGAGCACACCAGATAACAAGAGACCTGCATCCTGGTACCCTCCCAGATGCCTAGACAGCTGTTCAGGCATGCACACATACACAATGTGCAAAATGTGACATGGTGTCTGTGACATTTTTTAAACCAGATTTTTTAGTAGGTCCTTTCCCCATTCAGTGCTACCAAGAATGTGCCAAATTAAACATAATTGTTCACGGTGAAAAATTTAATCAATATTCAATGGTTTAAATTGACACATTCAGCTTTTCATTTCACCCTTTTCTCTCAGTTCACCTAGTTTAAGTTGTTAAGAGTTAGTATCTTTAGCATTTCTGAGCTGAGTTACTGTAAGCTAGTCTCAGCAGGAGAGGATATATCTTCATGAAATGGTTTTGGAAGAGTGCCTCGTCGTGCACATATAGTGTGCTGGGTGTATTAAAACTAACGAACCATGACAGTGGTTTGCTAGGATATGGTTGCAAATGCTTTCCCCAATAAAATAAATCAGTGAACATCTGTATATACTATGTGTACAGTATATGTACTATAAATATACATATCCATGTGTGCTATTATATAAACTTTTGGGGAGTTTTACTCTCAAGGTAAGTCTTTGCGGGGGCAGAGACAAGGATCCCCAGGATTGCATTGCTAACAGGGGTGAAAGGGGGGTGCTTTTACTTACTGCAGGCTGCTGCAGGAGTTGCATGGAGGCCCACGCAGTCCTCTGCAGGGCTCCTTGAGGCTTAGAACGTTGAAAAGAAGAGATCGTAAAGCACTTCCTAGTCCTCTAGTTGCAGAATCCTATTTTTAGGATCTCAAATCCCCAAGCTAGCCTCAGAGGAACTGTCACAAAGAAATTTATTTCAAGAGTGATTTTAAAAAAATGCAGTCAGAATCTATTTATTACCTGTGACATGCACTGCATTTAAGGGTGGTCATCATCATCTGAGAACCTTCAGCTTTCTCCATCTTCATCTGCTATCAAACTGTGAGTAAGACACTCCTACCTTTTAAGTGTTTTTTACTAAGCCCAAGCAACTGTCCCTAGAGCTGACAGAAACAAAGGGCATGGTGTAAAGAACTCACTTGGGTTGATAGAACCGTCCTTTGGGTGAGAGGACAATTGAAAGAAGCATTTAAATTGCACCCATGGCTTTTGAAGTGAATGAGACTTTCAGAGTGCTGGGTTTGTCAGTAATTGCAACAAGGGACTATTGTGAATGGAGAAAAGATTGCCTTGGTGTCCACCAACCAACCTCACCAACCTGCATCCCCCAGGTACATGCTGTTAGAACTGTCACATTGAGGGATGTATGAGCATCCCACCCAGGCCCATAGCCAGGATTCTAGAGGTGGGGGGCGACTATTTTTTCAAGGGGGGCAATGATGTCAGGTATCTATGCTGGTGGGCAAAATGAAAGAATAAGTCTGGAGAAACATCAAATATCTGAAACTCCCCCAAATTTCATGAAGAGAAAATAGTGGTTGTTTTTTTTAAAAAAGATGCATTCATTATCTGTAAAGCAATGTAGCAATAATTTGCATAGAATAAATGCATCTCTGCATGCCATGTAAAATGTATTGCCTACATAGAAATAACATGCAACATATCCTTTCATTTACACACCAGTGCAATACACAGGCCTGCAACCTTGCAAAAGTAAAACATATCACTATGATGCAGGTAGTATTTACTTGTATTGAAAGTGCCTATTTAACACCTATATAGCGCCTATCTAGCACCTATCTAACATCTATATAGCACCTATATAATGCCTATATAGTACCTATGCAATACCTATCTAGCACCTATATAGCTCCTAACACCTATATAACACCTATCTAGCACCTATATAGCGCCTATCTAGCAACTAACTCCTATCTAACACCTATCTAGCACCTATCTAACACCTATGTAGCACCTATCTAACACCTATATAGCGCCTATCTGATGCCTATGTAGCACCTATCTAGCGCCTACCTAGCACCTATGTAACACCTATATAGTGCCTCTCTAGTGCCAATTTAACACCTTTGTACCAACTATCTAGCACCTATCTAGCACCTATAGACTGTCTATGTAACACCTATATAATGCCTATGTAGCACCTATATAGCAACTATCTAATATCTATCTAGTGCCTATCTAGTACCTATGTAACACCTATATACTGCCTCTCTAGTGCCTATTTAACACCTATATAGCACCTATCTAGGTGTACCTATCTGTGTAGCGCCTATCTAGCACCTATCTAACACCTATATAGCGCCTGTCTAGTGCCTATTTAATGCTTATTTAACACCTATCTAGCGCCTATCTAGCACCTGTATCACCTATATAGCACCTAACACCTATATAGCGCCTATGTAGCACCTATCTAACATCTATATAGCGCCTATGTAGCACCTATATAGTGCCTATGTAGCACCTATCTAACACCTATAGAGCGCCTATGTAGCACCTGTATAGCGCCTGTGTAGTGCCTATCTAACACCTGTATAACAAGTGCCCATTGCTCCCTGGTGGCTTTTGGCTGGGAGAGTGCCTACTCAGTGGATGCTAAAGCAGGGGTTTCTTGGTTGTCTTCAAGGACAGCAAGGGAGGGAAGAAGAGAAAAAAGACTGGAAGGGAAGAGAATTTGATTACTAGTCCGGTTGGCATGGTTGTTCTAGGATATTGGGGTGCTTAATACAACACCAGCAGGCTTCCTAAAACACAAGCATGGGTCATGGCAAGCTCAATGCAAAGCAAACAGATCAGTTACAGAGTAAACAATGAGTCTGTGACTCAGCTTTCTATAGACTAAATTCCCATAGGAAAATATAGGGGCTTTGTTGGATGAACTCATCACGGATCGTTCTTTTGTGCCTTCATGGCTATTTAGTGATCATCCCCCCCCCCAGTGCGGATGGGGGCCTCTGCTTGTTTTACGTACTCCTGAGGGTGAGGCAATAGGGGCCAGCACCTCAATGAACATGCACTCAGTTTGGCCATGGAGTGGTAAGGATAACTAGAATTAGGGACCCTTATTTTTCATTACTAATGAAGTTGCTTGCAAGTCAAGAAGCTCCCAGGATGTGGCTTTTGTTTACAGGTTCAAGTGTGCTGTAAGATGCAACCATTCATGGAATGTTCCAAGAAACAAAAGCAAAGGCAAGGCTTCTTCCAAACCAGTCAGCTAGAATGAGGGAGGGGAAGTGATTGCTCTGAGCAACCGAACAGTGTACTTCCTTGAGGCCTGCGGAATCTGAGGCCTCTGGCCACTGGTCCAAACTGATTATCACTGGGTAGGTCTTTTGGTAGGCACATTCCATTGCATCCATGTGCAGTTAAGCATGCCAGTTCAAATAACTGTGTGTCAATAGTTGTGCTTCAAATAAAAGTGTGTCAGCCAACAATCCAGAGGAAGGGAAAGTAATCATTTGCTCGGTTTTGTGTCAGAGCATGAGATGCGGAGTGGAATGTCACAGAAAAAGTAGTCTATTTGGTTGGAATGACAGAAGTCCAGGGCAAAAACCAAGGCTGCGTTAAATGGAGTTGAATATTCCAGTAATCCAGCAGTGTTGGCAGCCTGCTGCCACTACTGGCTACAAGTGGGACAGCAGGTAAGCTGGCACCGGGGGCTGATTAGTGGATGGAATGGGAGAGGGAGGGGGAGAAAAAAAGGGAGCATCTGGGTGAGGAGTGCGTGGGCAGGAGGTGGAACAGAGGACAGTGCGTGTGGGTACTGGTGGCAGAAACATGCTTCAGTAACATAATCCATTCCTTCATTGCTCTCTCTCCTCTTTGAACCTGTACCAGCAAAATGGCTGGTGTGGATCTGAGAAGAACCATTTGGGTAGCAAACGATTGCCCTATGCTAAGGGAACAAATGTTCCCTCACTTGGAGGAGACCTTCTTGTCTGCCCATCCCCTCACAGGATGCAGCTTTTGCTCTATTAGTGTGGCTGCATCATTACTGGAGGGAAGGGCTAGTTAGGATAGGGCCTTGGGTCTTTCAGAGTTATAAACAAATGCATCTGGAGAACATCACGTATGTATGAAATGAAATGAAAAGGGGTTCCAGAAAATCTTTGAAATGGTGGAAGAGGTGGAACAGACCTCAATGAATGTGTTTCATTTCTTGATTTCTGGAGGCACCAGTTCACCAAAATAAATGAACACCATTCAGTATGAAAGGAATGTGAACAAATTCATAGACAACAAATTGTGATGCCGAGAGAAATATTGGCGGACTTGTCTAACCTTTTCAGTTTCAGGCCTTTTCAATCTCAGGCCAAAGGACAACAAAACTCATATTGGCTATTTCTTCAGGCTTCTTTTCTCCCCTTTAGTCAGAGGTCATTATGACTTAACTGTTATTTCAACAATTGGTACATACATGGCTAGATAACTTGTGCTTGTGTCAGAAACAGCAGGAGGCTAATGTGATCGAACAAAAAACATAGAAACTTTCCAGCACTGGCATAGCTGTGCCAATGGGATGTATGCGGCATCTTGCAGTTGGGTGGCACTTGCAGAGCCCTCCTCAAAGTAAGGGAATATTTGTTCCTTTACCTCGAAGCTGCATTGCCCTTATGTCAATGCTGGAAAATGAGTTAGGATTGCGCCCTTAAAAACACACTTTCTGGTGAATATCATCTTCCTGAGATGTTGATGCTAAACCTACAACATGTTCTTCCCAAGTGCTCTCCAAAATGCCCCCTGCACTTCCTTGTTCCTAAAGCTGTAGATCAGGGGGTTTAACAGTGGAGTAATGATAGCATAAAACACAGAAACCAGGCGATCTTCATCCAAGGAATGATTGGAGGAGGGTCGCAGGTAGGTGTAGATGATGGTGCCATAGAAGATGCTCACCACAGTGAGGTGAGAAATACAAGCGGAGAATGTCTTTATCCTACCACTGGCTCTGCGGATCTTGAGCACAGAAGAGACAATGAGGATGTAGGAAAGAAGGATCAGGGAGAAAGGCACAATCATAAGAAATGCAGAGACGGTGAAGATCATCAACTGGACAAGAACTACATCAGAGCAAGAGAGATGCAGAATAGGAGGAATGTCAAAGAAGAAATGGTCAGTTTCATTGGAGTGACAGAAAGTTAGGGAAAAGACCAGTGATGTGTTGATAACAGAATTGAAGTTGCCAATAATCCAGGAAGCTGCAAGCAGACGCCAACATATGGGCTGGCTCATGATCAGTGTATACTGGAGAGGATGACAGATAGCAGCATAACGGTCATATGCCATCACTGAGAGGAGCACACACTCTGTACTTCCTAAAGTGGCAAAGAAATACATTTGTAGTGCACATCCTATGAAGGAGATGGACTTGTCCCCCAGCAACAGGTCCCACAACACCTCTGGGAGTGTGGTGGATGTGGAACAGATCTCAATGAAAGAGAGATTGCCCAAGAGAAAGTACATGGGAGTTTTGAGGCGTTGGTCAACTCTGATCAATATAATGATGACTAGATTCCCTGCCAAAGTCAACAGGTAGACTAACAGGCCTATAGCAAAGAGAAGCCTCTTGTTCTTTGGGTCAACAGATAATCCCAAAAGGACGAATCCTGTAATACCTGTTTGGTTCTGCCTTCGTATAGTATTGGTGGAGTCCATCTTCAATTAGAGTTCTTTGGTAGGACAGGAAATAGCAGTTTCTACTGTGAATGCTGGCTATTTCACAAAGCAAAAATAAAATGTAAAAGGCAGGCAGCTATTGAGTTTGCAGGCAGTCCATTTATATAGTACACCTTCAAAATCCATGGCACTTTACACTCAGGAAACAGAATTGTATGGGCTAGATCATTACAAGCAGAAATACAATCATACAATCTACAGCTTTCTAGAGAGGAAAAAAAATTACTTTTCTCTTATCTCCATGTCTCTCCATGTCATAAAATAGTCACTGTCTTCTTATCTCCATGCCTATACACAGATTGATGCAAGAGTTAATAATAATAATAATAATAAAAACTTTATTTTTATCCCGCCCTTCTCCCTAACGGGACCCAGGGCGGCTAACAACATATTAAAAAAAACAGATTTAAAAAACATTAATACAAGCAGATAAAAACATTTAAAAACACACTACAGAGGCCATAAAAACAGTAGTCAGATTAAAAGAGTAAAAGAGCAGCTCACCGAGGAATCAAGCCTGTAAAACTAAAAGATGTATAAAAAAGTTAAGAAGGCCAGAAATCAGAAGACTTGTTTAAACAACAGTGTTTTCAGGCCTCGCCGAAAACTCTCAAGAGAGGGAGCCATTCTCAAGTCAAGGGGAAGGGAGTTCCATAATGTTGGTGCCACTACCGAGAAGGCCCTATTTCTTGCAGCCGCCCCCGGACCTCCTTGGGTGGTGGCACTTGCAAAAAGGCCTTCTCTGATGACCTGAGAGGACAGATTGTATGGGAGTAGGCGGTCTCTAAGATATCCTGGCCCAGAGCAGTATAGGGCTTTAAAGGTCAAAACCAGCACCTTGAATTGGGCCCGGAAACGAATGGGCAGCCAATGTAGCCCCCGGAGAAGCGGGCTGACAGAGTCAAACCGCCTGGCTCCGGTGACCACACGGGCCGCCGCATTCTGTACTAATTGTAGTTTCCGAACCGTCTTCAGGGGCAGCCCCACATAGAGCGTGTTACAGTAATCTAACCTCGATGTCACTGTGGCATGGATCACCGTGGCCAGGTCTGCACGATCCAAGTACGGTCGCAGCTGGCGCACCAGCCGAAGCTGAGCAAAGGCCCCCCTAGCCACAGCCGCCACCTGGGAATCCAGGAGCAGCTGCGAGTCCAGGAGGACCCCCAATCTGCGAACCTGCTCCTTCAGAGGGAGTGCAACCCCATTCAGAGCAAGTCGATAATCCAGCACCTGCATCGAGGATTTCCGAACCAGGAGAGCCTATGTCTTATCCGGATTTAATTTCAGCTTGTTAGCCCCCATCCAGATCCTCACTGCTTCCAGACAGCGCTCCAGGCCCTCAACCGCCACCCTGGAGTCTGGAGGAAAGGAGAGATAGAGCTGGGTGTCATCAGCATATTGATGACACCTCACTCCAAACCCCCGGATGACCTCTCCCAGCGGTTTCATGTAGATATTAAATAGCATGGGGGACAGAATTGAACCCTGTGGCACCCCGCACCTCAAGGGCCAGGGTGTCGAACAGGCATCCCCCAGCACCACCATCTGGGACCGACCCTCCAAGTAGGAGAGGAACCACCACAAAACAGTGCCTCCAACTCCCAATTCGGCCAATCGGCCCAGAAGGATACCATGGTCGATGGTATTGAAAGCCGCCGAGAGGTCCAGCAGGACCAACAGGGATGCAGTCCCCCTGTCCAGTCCCCGGCGTAGGTCATCCACCAAGGAGACCAAGGCAGTTTCTGTCCCAAAGCCTGGTCTGAAACCAGATTGAAAAGGATCCAGATAATCCGCTTCATCCAAGACCCTCTGGAGTTGGGCCGCCACCACCCGCTCAATTACCTTGCCCAGAAACGGGATGTTGGAGACTGGTCGATAGTTATTCAACACAGTGGAATCCAGGGAGGGCTTCTTCAGGAGGGGATGAACCACCGCCCGCTTCAAGGTGAACGGCAATGTCCCCTCCATCAAAGAAGAGATGACCACCCTCCCCGTCCACTCAGCCAGTCCCCCCCGGGCCGCTCTAATCAGCCAAGCTGGGCAAGGGTCAAACAGGCAGGCAGACGGCCTCACACTCCAAAGGAGTCTGTCCACATCCTCAGGCTGCACAAGCTGAAAAAGAATCCCACAATACTGGACAAGCAGTTGCCAAGGGGACATCATCAGACATTGTCAATGTGGCATCCAAGTCGCGACGAATACGATCGATTTTATCTGCAAAGTGTTGGGCAAGCACGTCACAGCGGCTGACCGTGTATTCCTCCTGGACTACCGAAGGGGCCTGATGAAGGAGGCCCCGCACCACATGGAACAGCTCTGCCGGACGGCTATCAGCAGACGCAATGGTAGCAGAGAAGAACGATCTCTTCGCTGCTACCACCGCCACGGAGTAGGCTCTATAATGAGCTCTACTCCGTGTCCGATCGGATTAATCATGAGTTTTCTGCCACCGTCGCTCTAGACGCCTGCCCTGCCGCTTCATCATTTGCAGCTCCTCAGTAAACCAAGGAGCCGCTCCGAGTCTGCGGCGTGGCAGAGGTCGCTCCGGAGCAATCTCATCCACAGCCCTGGACATTTCCCCATTCCAGAGGTCGACCAGGGACACAGATGAGGCGCCAGTCTTGGCAGTGGGAAAATCCCCCAGGGCCCTCAGGAAGCCTTCAGGATCTATTAGCCTCCGGGGGCGGACCATAGAAAACGGTCCCCCGCCTCTGCGGAGGTAGGAAGTCGCAACAAGCCTAAACCCTACCAGGAAGCGATCTGTCCATGACAACAGAGTGATGTTGATCTCCTCTACCTCCAGATCATTGCCCCTATGCCCAGCTGTAAACACCAGGTCCAACACGTGTCCTGCTGTATGTGTCAGGGCCCAGATCTTCTGGGACAGGCCCATGGTTGTCATGGCAGCCATGAAATCCTGAGCTGCACCTGCCACAGGGGCCTTGGCATGAACATTGAAGTCCCCCAGCACTAACAGGCGGGGGGCCTTCAATGCTACCCCCGAGATCACCCCAGTCAGCTCAGGCAGGGAGACTGTTGGGCAGCAGGGCAGGCGGTACACCAACAGAATCCCAATCCTGTCCGGCCCTCTCAACACAACATGCAAGCAATCGAACCCAGGAGACTGCTGGACCAGGCACCTGGTAAGGGAGATGGACTCACGATAGACCATTGCAACTCCCCCTCCCCGTCCCTGCAATCTTGGCTGCTGCAACACCTGGAAACCTGGTGGACACAGTTCAGAGAGACTAACGCCTCCCTCCCCATCCAACCAGGTCACTGTAATGCATACCAGGTCAGCTTTCTCATCCAGGATCACATCCCGGATGATACAGGTCTTGTTATTCACTGACCTGGCATTCAAAAGCAGCAGCTTCATATCCAGGGACTCACCGCCAGGACCACCAAGTACCCGAGAATTGGGGGAAGGACCAGAAGGGGAGATAATCTGCCTACGATGAACTCTCCTTCTCCTGTAACGGCCTTTCCAACGCCCACCACCATATCTCCCCTGGCCCGTCACACTCTTGATAGTGGCACCCTTCCCTTCCCCAGAGCTCCCTCCCGAGAGAACAGACATGTGGCGAGGCCCACCTTCTGAGCCTGGCCTGCAGGCAGATCCTCAGCTGTTAAAATAACTATTGCTCCAATCTCCCCAGCCTCAAACAAAAGGGGAGAATCTCCGACGACTGTTGATTGGACCCTGTTCAAGATGGCAGCAGATCTTCCGGGCGTGAGCCCCAGGCTAAGAGCCACGGGCCAAGAGCCCTTTGGCTCTTGCCCTTCGGCTCGCGCCTCTAGTGAGCCCAGCACTGATGTAAGTACCTGCCAGGGAAGGGAGGAGGAAAGCAATCAGGCAAGCAGGTGGACAAGCTTGCAGACTCCACCCCTCCGCCAGCCAGACCCCCAGCTGGGCCTGATGGGCCCTTCCAATACTGCCTCTGGCGAGCCCAGCACTGATGTGAGTTGGTTGGATTCAGAGTTCACTGGTCCCTTCCCATATCCTTTCAAGCTTTTCTTCAATAGCATAAAGTTGCAAGTGGGTCAGTTTAGTGAAAATGAAAGTTGAAAGTTTTGAGAGAGTGACTGAAAGCTGAAATCAAACTAGAAATGGGAAATCCTATTGTCAGGATCTCAGATCCTCAAACCATCCATGGACGAGCTTTTGCGCCCAGAAACTTATGTTAGCAGTTATGTCGACTTAAGTCAGACAGAACCTTCAGCTTTCTCCAGCTTCATTTACTACTGAACTCTGAATAAGTCATTTTTAAAGTTTATTAAGAACATAAGAACATAAGAACAGCCCCACTGGATCAGGCCATAGGCCCATCTAGTCCAGCTTCCTGTATCTCACAGCGGCCTACCAAATGCCCCAGGGAGCACACCAGATAACAAGAGACCTCATCCTGGTGCTCTCCCCTACATCTGGCATTCTGACTTAACCCATTCCTAAAATCAGGAGGTTGCGCATACACATCATGGCTTGTACCCCATAATGGATTTTTCCTCCAGAAACTCATCCAATCCCCTTTTAAAGGCGTCTAGGCTAGACGCCAGCACCACATCCTGTGGCAAGGAGTTCCACAGACCGACCACGCGCTGAGTAAAGAAATATTTTCTTTTGTCTGTCCTAACCCGCCCAACACTCAATTTTAGTGGATGTCCCCTGGTTCTGGTATTATGTGAGAGTGTAAAGAGCATCTCCCTATCCACTCTGTCCATCCCCTGCATAATTTTGTATGTCTCAATCATGTCCCCCCTCAAGCGTCTCTTTTCTAGGCTGAAGAGGCCCAAACGCCGTAGCCTTTCCTCATAAGGAAGGTGCCCCAGCCCCGTAATCATCTTAGTCGCTCTCTTTTGCACCTTTTCCATTTCCACTATGTCTTTTTTGAGATGCGGCGACCAGAACTGGACACAATACTCCAGGTGTGGCCTTACCATAGATTTGTACAACGGCATTATAATACTAACCGTTTTGTTCTCAATACCCTTCCTAATGATCCCAAGCATAGAATTGGCCTTCTTCACTGCCGCCGCACATTGGGTCGACACTTTCATCGACCTGTCCACCACCACCCCAAGATCTCTCTCCTGATCTGTCACAGACAGCTCAGAACCCATCAGCCTATATCTAAAGTTTTGATTTTTTGCCCCAATGTGCATGACTTTACACTTACTGGCATTGAAGCGCATCTGCCATTTTGCTGCCCATTCTGCCAGTCTGGAGAGATCCTTCTGGAGCTCTTCACAATCACTTCTGCTCTTTACCACTCGGAAAAGTTTGGTGTCATCTGCAAACTTAGCCACTTCACTGCTCAATCCTGTCTCCAGGTCATTTATGAAGAGGTTGAAAAGCACCGGTCCCAGGACAGATCCTTGGGGCACACCGCTTTTCACCTCTCTCCATTGTGAAAATTGCCCATTGACACCCACTCTCTGCTTCCTGGCCTCCAACCAGTTCTCAATCCACGAGAGGACCTGTCCTCTAATTCCCTGACTGTGGAGTTTTTTCAGTAGCCTTTGGTGAGGGACCGTGTCAAACGCCTTCTGAAAGTCCAGATATATAATGTCCACGGGTTCTCCCGCATCCACATGCCTGTTGACCTTTTCAAAGAATTCTATAAGGTTTGTGAGGCAAGACTTACCCTTACAGAAGCCATGCTGACTCTCCCTCAGCAAGGCCTGTCCGTCTATGTGTTTTGAGATCCTATCTTTGATGAGGCATTCCACCATCTTACCCGGTATGGATGTTAGGCTGACCGGCCTATAGTTTCCCGGGTCCCCCCTCTTTCCCTTTTTAAAAATAGGCGTGACATTTGCTATCCTCCAATCTTCTGGCACCGTGGCCGTTTTGAGGGACAAGTTGCATACCTTAGTCAAGAGATCTGCAACTTCATTCTTCAATTCCTTAATAACCCTTGGGTGGATGCCATCAGGGCCCGGTGACTTATTGATCTTTAATTTATCAATGAGGTCTGAAACATCTTCTCTTTTAACCTCTATCTGACTTAACTCCTCGGTCAGGAGGGGCCGTTCGGGCAGCGGTATCTGCCCGAGGTCTTCTGCCGTGAAGACAGATGCAAAGAACTCATTTAATTTCTCTGCCATCTCTAAGTCTCCTTTTATCTCCCCTTTCCCTCCCTCACCATCCAGAGGGCCAACCGCTTCTCTGGCGGGTTTCCTGCTTCTAACATATTTGAAGAAGCTTTTATTATTCCCCTTAATGTTGCTGGCCATGCATTCCTCATAGTCTCGCTTGGCCTCCCCTATCACCTTCTTACATTTCTTTTGCCACAGTTTATGTTCCTTTTTATTCTCTTCATTAGGGCAAGACTTCCATTTACGGAAGGAAGCTTCCTTGCCCTTCACAGCCTCTCTAACTTGGCTGGTTAGCCATGCGGGCACCCTCCTGGATTTAGTGGAACCCTTCTTTCTTTGCGGTATACACCTCTGCTGGGCCTCTATTACTGTTGTTTTAAGCAGCCTCCATGCACTCTGGAGAGACTGGACTCTTTTTACCCTCCCTTTCAACCTCCTTCTAACCAGCCTCCTCATTTGAGGGAAGTCCGCCCGTCGGAAGTCAAGGGTTTTTGTTAGAGATTTGCCTGGTATTCTTCCCCCAACGTGCACGTCAAAACGGATCGCAGCATGATCACTGTTCCCCAATGGCTCAGTAACGTTTACATCTCTAACCAGGTCCTGCGTACCGCACAAAATTAAATCCAGAGTCACCTGTCCTCTGGTGGGCTCCGTGACTAGCTGATCTAAGCCACAGTCATTTAGCACGTCAAGAAATCCGGTTTCCTTATCGTGACCAGAACACAAATTGACCCAGTCAATATGAGGATAATTGAAGTCCCCCATGATTACAACCCTGTCCTTCCTTGTCACCTCCCTGATCTGTTTCCTCATTTCAAGGTCCCCATCAGATTTCTGGTCTGGAGGACGATAGCACGCCCCCAGTATTAAGATCAGATAATTGTCCCCAGGGATGACAGAGATAATAGGCATGGTATAAAGAACTCACTTGGGTTGACAGAATAGTCCTTCGTGTGGGAGAAAAATTTAAGATATAAATAAAGCATACCCTTGACTTTAGATGTTAATGAGGCTTCAGAGAGCTGAGTGTGTCATAATTGTGGCAAGGGACTATTGAGAATAGAGAAGAGCTGCACATTATCTTTATAATGTGGCAACCACCAGCCATCCACATCAAACATGTTTATAATACCATCACATGAAGGAATTGGATGAGCATCCCATCCCAAAGGGTTGGAGGAATTCCAACTGAACACAGGCACATTCACGTACACATTTGGTGTGCTTGATAACAGCTCAATCCTAACTAACCCTCCCCCCCCGCCAAATGCAGTGTTGTTCCTCTTCACTGCTACTGAGAAGGTATCGGTTTTAAACTGAAGACAGTATGAAAGCATGGTGAAATAGCTCTATGGATGGTTAGGTGGAGGGACTTCAATTGCCATATTCAGGGATTTGCTCCACCATTCCCTGTCAGTTCTTCAGATCTGAGTTATTGAGAGCCCAGTCCTAGCGCCACCACACTACAGCATCCCTCCACCTAACCATCCATTGAGCTATTCACCATGCTTTCATAATGTCTTCTGTTTAAAATCGATACCTTCTCAGTAGCAGTGAAGAGGAACAGCAATACACATATTTAACGTACCAGGGATGTTGCCCAGTAGAGCAGGACTCTGATCCTGAACTGGGGCATTTAGCAGCATTTCATTAGTTACTTAGTTGATGTGTGCGGTGTGAGCTTTGGTATTAGCACATTAAAAATCTGCAAAACTTATGAGGACTTTGTATATCCTATTTTTAGAGTACAGGTGTGCGTCATTTAATGATGGGGATGTGGTCCCGCACACACTTCGTTAAGTGACACCATTGTTAAATGACATCCTCTTTTCAAAGCCTCTGGAGCATGTGGCCTCTGCAGGGCTCAGAAAAGCATTCGGAGGCAAGGGGAGCACAGCTCCACTCAGCTTCAGAGGTTTTGGGGGTGTGACAAGGGTCAGTGACGGACCGTCATGCATGCGGTCCGTCGCAACATTCACCTGTAGCTGAACAAAAGAACACCTGTGAGATGGGTTCCTAGGGAATTGATCTTGACCAATTAATTCTTTATCACTTGGCCTTTTTTCTTATTTATAATCACTTGATGTGATTATCACTTGCAGAGCTCTAACATGGGCAGAGCCAGAGGGGCACCTGCCCTGGGCACTAAGCTGGAGGGGCGCATGACTGCCCCAGGCTCCACCCTGTTTACAGAGGAGGCAGCTTCCCTCTCCTGTAGAGGCTCCCTTCACAGAAGGAGGAATGGGGCCATGGAACCACAGCAGTGAGCATTTCACCCTTTGGGGAGAACCCAGAAGTGACATCACAATGTCACATGACATCATGCTTGCTGGAAAAAATAAGAATTTCCTTTTGGTGATGGGGAGGAAGCAGAGTAGAGCAAGCAGCGGAACCCCCCTTTTGGGTATCACCCCAGGGAACCTCCCTCACCCAGCTGACTGCTAATCAATAAAAAAGACAAAGTAGCGGAGGTTTGTTAAATCTGTATAAAAAAGAAGTTGTTTACTCACGGTTCCATTGAATGCATATTTACAGCATCTGATTAGGATCAGGGGATCAGCTAACACTTAGGGTTGGCAAGGCCCTGGAGCTGCCTCACCCTGCAGCCCTTATGCTTAAGATGGCATGGGCATCAGGGGCCCTAGTGTGCACATCTTAACAGGTCCATGGTCCAAGGACAAAAGGGAATATGTCCAGAGGAGAAGGGAAGGATAAAGGGTTAGGGCCACGTACCACAAGGATCACAAACAGAACAGGTAGGAAGGTCAGGGTCACTGAGCAATAGTTTGACCCCTTCTGGGGAGTCAGCTTCCTGCCCCCTCTGGACAACAGATGGAATTGCGCCGGCTCCAACAATGCTGTCACTGCCTTGGGTGCTGGGGCAGTATGTTACAGCAATGATCACCAGGTTATATTTATGTCTGCATACCAAAATTGGATCAAGCCCTGTCTGTAGACACAGCATTGTTTCTCCTACTTCATATGGTATTTAGGAAATAGAAACTCATTTTTGCACGTGCCCAAGTTGGGAGACAAGGTGAATTCCATATGCTTAATTATATGCAGAGAGGGGGATAGTCTTTGATAAATAGGAAAACTAGAAAAGTTATCAAGGTGCGTGTAGTTTTGCTCTGGGCATGCACACGACTTCACAATTGACTTAGGTCCGGGGTGTGGATGTGTGTGCCAGGCAACTGCTATAAAATAAAGATTTAGATTGTTGACCTTCAGGCTGCCCTCTGTCTTGAATGGCTGACCTCCCCAGATCGAATATTAAGGAGGCAATCATTAATTTCCTCCACACCCATACCAGAGGTTTCCATGTCCACGTGTGTGTGTGGGGGGGGGGGAATGGAACAGATACATAAACTCCATTGTTTATGCAAACCTCTGATATGGGTGTGGAGGAAATTGCCTCCTTAATATTCAATCTGGGGAGGTCAGAACACATGGCTTACAGATGACAACATTTGAACACATTACCATCATTTAAACATGTGGCTTATAGATAACAGCTACATATTAGGGAGGCATTTGAAAGACTTGAATGCTTTAGTAGAGATGGTTTGCAAATTGCTTATTAATATTCATGCAGAGGTGTTACTCATCAGAAACAAACACCTCAATAGATTGCTTATTAAAATATATTGTAAGCTTTATGTATGTTATTTTTCTGGTTACTTTGTTGCTGTTTTGTTTTTTAGTTGTTTGTTTGCTCACTAATAAAGGAGATGAGAAAGAAAAGCTGGGGATGGTAAATATGAGATCAATTCCAAGTGTCATGGACTAGTAGACTTCTTCCGTACTAGCTGGGCTCTAGTGTTCAGCTCAGGCCTCAGAATAATAATGTAGAACTTTGGAAGAAAGATGCAACTCAACAACCCACCACTGGAAGTCAAGATGCAGAAGACCTCCACAGCCACCATGTATTTCCCCCTGGTGCTCAGGTAGCCGGAGATAAAAGATACCCAAACACTGCAGAACACCAACATGCTGAAAGTGATCCGTTTGGCTTCATTAAAAGTATCAGGCAGCTTCCTGGCCAAGAAAGCCACGATGAAGCTGATCAAGGCCAAGCATCCCATGTAGCCCAGGACAATGTAGAACATGAAGACTGAACCTTCATTGCATTGTATAATGATTTGGTCAATGTGGGAGTGCATGTCCAACTCTGGGAAGGGGGGAGATGTTGCCAGCCAAGCCACACAGAGGCCAGCTTGAATGAGAGAACACAGAATGATGACTGAGACTGCCAGCCTCTTCCCCACCCATTTCCTCATGCTGTTTCCTGGCTTGGTGGCCATGAAGGCCAAAATGACAGTGATGGTTTTGGCCAACACATAAGACACAGCAACAGTGAAGACGATGCCAAATACTGTTTGGCGGAGAAGGCAGGTCACCTTCCCAGGCCGACCAAGGAATAGGAAGGAACACAGAAAGCAGAGCAGCAGAGAAGAGAGAAGAGTGCAGGTGATGCCCCAGTTGTTGGCCTTGACAATGGGAGTACTGCGGTGTTGAATGAAGCTCCACATCACCAGAACTGTCAGCAGGGCAAGGAAAAGAGCAAAGGAAGACAAAATTATTCCCAAGTTCTCTTTGTAGGATAGAAAGATTAAAACTTTGGGGATGCACTGATCCTTGCGACTGTTTGGGTACTGATTTTCTGGGCATTTGTCACACTGTTCTGCATCTGAAAGAAAGAAGCAAATCACCATAATTTCAGCATATCTATATTAGCCCATTCAACTTGATGGGATCAGCATCTTGTAACTAGCATGAAATCTGGTATTATAGAGAATTCAAGAAGCTCACTGAAAAGAAAGTGATAGCAAGTTTTGCTTTTGGAAGTCATTGAACTGAATTAATTCAATTTGACTCTTTCAAAATCCATCAAGAATGTTCAGTGGCTATAAGTAGACCATCATCAGAATGTTTCACTTGGGGATATGTGATCCAGTCTTTGCAGAGTATTACAGCGCAATCCTCAGCTCCCAGGGCACTCAACTTCAGCGGCAGCAAAGATCCTGTGCGCCCATGGCAGCTAGGGGTGGCACCTCAGGAGAAGGGGACTTTTGTCCCCTTCCCCCAGGTAAGGGAAGTAGCCCTGGAATGGGGTTACTCGATTCACTGCCGAGCGAGGTAAAAGCGTTTGTTTCGGGCAGTGAGCCCCACACGGACACTCAGGATCCACCAGTCTGCTCCAGCAGTCCCACCTCCCTCCCTCCCCGCTCCCTCCCCCAGCACGCCTCCACTTCCCTCTCTGTGCCTCCCGCCTCCCCATCAGTCCTGCTCCCTGCCTTCTCCCCATCCTCCGCCCCTCCCCCCTCCCCAGAATCTAGTATCCCCCCATGCCACCACTTAACTTACTGCGGCTCGGTGGTCCAAGTGACCGCCAAACAGCGGAGCGCAGGTGCCCGTCTGATACTAACCTAGCGCCAGAGGTGCTGGGTTACCACCGGCGCTTGCCCAGCAGTAAGCCTCACAAACGTGTCTTACGGCACGTTTGTGACAACATGTGCCTGTGGTGAGCCGGTGCGCTGAGCCCAAGATTGTGCTCATACACTTCAGACCCTTTTTTTTTTTTGAAGCATGAAAAAAGCGTTAGTGACAGAAGCCACAGGATTTTTCTGACCCACCAAGTTTTCTTCCAAGGAGTAAAGTTAATAATAATAATAATAATAATAATAATAATAATAATAATAATAATAATAATAATAATAATAATAATAATAACTTTATTTCCCCTTTTGTTGGTGAGTGGAACTCACAAAGTGTTCTGCTTTTTAAGAAAAATATTGGTATGCTGGACAGAGGCTCTTGCCTAGTGTAAAAGGAAATTTGGCAATGTCCTAACAAAGGATTGACCTGTTTTTGAGTGAAGTCATGCAAGAAAGCCCTTCTCCACATGAAATAAGGTGATTAAAATATTTCTAAACTGATCAGTGCTATTGAAAGAAATGTGGTGTTTGGATAATTTGATGTCAAATGTTAGGCTGTTGAATGTATCTGCTAAGCAAGCTTTGCAGTTTTGGCTGTCCTATTCTGAATAAAGAAGCTTTGGATTGCACTATTGCACTATTGGTTTATCATCAGCTAATGTAGAAATTCATTTATGACAAGTACTTTCCACTGCCTTCTGCACCTGAATTAGGAAGCAGAATCCAGCCAGTGTTTGTGTCAAAATGCACTTGTGGTTTATTACACTCAAATTGAGAGAGACGGGCAAATAGTCTGACCTGCCATGGGTGGAGATTCCAGATACTCAATGTAGCTCCATTGCTGATGGCTTTTGGCTTGGATCTTGATGAAAACATGGCACGGAGAGCATGTGCGACAGAATACACAGCATTGTAGATCCTGTAGCTCTGGCCAGTCATTTGCATTTCAAACACAGGTGCTGGGAGGCTCCTCAACTTCTCCTTCCCACTGCACTTTGCTACTCCTCTCACAGAGGACAAGGGAAGAAAACATTGAAATGCCAAAGCCCAAAACTGTGGCATGAAAATAAACTTTGATTGGTAAGGGTTGATTGTCTCTAAGAAATCTTCATATCCTGGCATATCATTTGAGTGGAGGGCAAAGGATAAAGTACCATTGAATGTTTTGGGTGTAAACAGAGACAGATGTTCTACAGCTGCGAAATCCCACTGAGCTGTAATGATCCAAACCTTTTCTATTGGCTTTCTTAATTCATTTTCATTGACCATTAGAACTCTTCGGAAAATCTCCATTGATCGTCCATCCACATCTTTTTTTTTAATCCTCTAAAATCCTCTCTTTGAGGGCTGTGATGAACTCACCAAATTTGATTTTTTTTTTGCTGCAAGCTGATGTCAGCTTATCATATAGCATAGACTTTAAACATAGCTACCTAGATAAACAGACACTGCATCTGAATGTGTGTGTTACGTTTAGATAGTCCCTCCATTGAATCCTAATCCACACTGTGATATGGTACATCCTAACCCCAGGATGAACACTTCAGTGATGAATAGAGATTTATTTTGTGTTTGGCCAAGGTAACTGGGGAAGGACTTGAGCTGAGGCAGGAATTGAATTCCTTTGGTTTCTTCTAGCTTCTTCTTATTTTAATTATTTATTTAAAAGATATTTATCCCAACTTTCCTCTGCTGGAGCACATGCCCTATGCAGTTTACAATTTAAGGATAAAATATACACTGGATCAAAACAATAAATAAAACCAGCAAAAAATAAATAAAACCAATTTGAAAAGGGCAAAAACACTCAAGGATCTTCTATGAAAGCACAGGAGGGAGACAAGCCATCACCCAAATGTCAGACGAAACAAAAAGGTTTTGAGCCCTCACTGAAACGCCTTGGGGGGTAGATCTTAATTCTCCCAGTATTGGGTTCCTGAATTGTGGCACCACTACTGAGAAGGCTGACCCCTGTGCCACCATCCTCCTAACTTATACCACTATGAGAAATGTAGCAGAAAGTCGGCATGCCACAGAGATCTGGCAGTGGATTGAGATATGGGATTTTCAGCTTCATGAGTGTTGCTGCTCTTTCAGAGCTTGAGCACCCTGCCCTGGTTCTTTGCAACCAAATTATTAGGCTACAAAAGACGGTGCAGAACAACTTGGAAACAAGATGGAACATGGATTAACTGACTTGCATGTATCTCATCCCTTCCATAGGAATAAATTCAGGATGGTTGGATTTCTTCTACTCTCAATCCAAATTTAGAAAGATTTATTGCAAACTGAAAGTGACAGAAATGTTGGGGAACAAGAGGACTTGACTTGAACAGGAATATAGTTACACACAGAGAAACAGAGAAATGTAACAAAAATGTCAGGAGTAACTGTATAATGACTGTATACCGTAACTGTATATTATTATTATTATTATTATTATTATTATTATTATTATTATTATTATTATTATTATTATTAACAGTATTTATATACCGCTTTTCAACAAAAGTTCACAAAGCGGTTTACAGAGAAAAATCAAATAACTGATATATAAAAAATAATGTTGTTTCTGCATTCAGATATTATCTAGGAGAGGATGGCTGAAATAACTACTTACAGAATGATTTGGTCTGGCATTAAACGGAAGTTCCCTGAGATCTGCTTGTACAAAAGATGTAAATCCACCAATTTGAATGCCTTCTAAAGAATTAGTGCCTATGGGGCAGGACTGCGAATCCCTTCGAGGGTCACAATTCATACTGACACTATGAGGCAGTTGCAGTAGCAAAGTTATCAGCAGTAATGGAATCAGCCTGCAGATCAGATAGCCTTGGCCCCAGACATACTGGGCCCCCTTCATTGTGACATATGTGCCCATCATCAGTGCTGTTACAGCCATCAGCATTCTTGAAAGGTGCTATAAAATGGACCTCAAATATGACAACAGTTACAACTTCCCACTACACAGACCCTGAAATTCCCTTTAGTTACAGCTCTGCCTGTTTTCACTGAAAGTCTCAGACATGTGAAGCCCAAATTGCTTTGTACTGGGTCTTTATAACCCACTATAGAAGAGAAGAGTGTGTCACCTTGTGTGTTGTTACAAACTTTGCAAGTGCCTTCTGCTAATCCTTGGCATATTCACTACTTGCCCGATTATGAAAATTGCAGGGTTGAGAATTGTTCTTCCCAAAGCACTTGAAGATCTGCCAGGCTAAAGTAAACATGTTGGATGGATCCACAGTCAAAAACTTCTCTGCACTGGGGAGGAAGTAAAGGTCTACAGTGCATATTGGGTATGGAGCAGAACGTACTGAAAGAATATCAACTAGCACAAGCGCTGTGGGTAAAAGGAAATTGTCAGTGACCAGAAGCTCAGATTTCCTCCCAACCCCATAACTTTTTTTCTTTTTCTTGCATATTCTGAAGACATTGTGTGTGTCTGTGTGTGTGTTTTCAATTCCATTTGTCTTCATTATCAGGAGCAGTGATTTTCAATGTTTCACCTCACGGCACAGGAGGTGGCGCAAGTCTGAGGAGACCCATAGGGGCCAGTGACCCTTACCCAGGGGTAAGGGGAAAAATTTCCCCTTGCCTCTGGTTGAGCTACTTCTGGTGCCTATCCTGCGCTGGATACAGCACAAGCCTCTTTGCTTGCCTGTTCCAGCGCAGGATAGAATTGCGCTTAAGGCACATGTGAAAAGTGGCTACAGAGGATGAAGTCCCACTTGGCAACAAATCAACTGCAGATTAGAATCTTATTGCCAAACTCAGAAAGGACTGTTGTTTTAGTGGATCACATGCTGGAGTTGTACTGAGAAAATCCACATTCAAGTCTCAGCTTAGCCATGAAGACTTCTGAGTAACCAAAGGCCAGTCAAAATTTGTCACACAAATTTATTTCTCAGGCTTTGTGAGAATAAAAGAGAAGCATGTGTGGTACTCTGGGATCCTTAGGGTCAGATATCAGTATAATAGAAATATCATTTGTAGGGACCCCAAGAGAAGATTTCCATTACCCACCCAGTATCCTCTTTCTAAATATGGATATTGAAACTATAACAGTGTTATAGTTCACACAGTGTTCTCACAATCATGTCCCATATTTCTGGCAAAGTAATCTAATGGTGATCCAGCAGCAGAAAAGGTTTGAAATAAAATTTTGAAAATTGAGAGCAAAAGGAAGAAACAATTTACATTATGATTACATGAGGTGCTTTGAATCAAGCTAGAAGAATCTAAATTTGTTGTGCTCATTAAGTTATAGCTCATCTTACTTTGTATGGAAAAATATGTTTACCAATATATTCATTATCCCTATTATACAAAGATATAAACCTAATATATTCATGTGTGTGTGCATGCACATTCCAAATAAAAAAATGGTAACAGATGTGTGTGTGCACATTCCAAATAAAAAATGGTAACAGATCTACAGGTGGAGCCTATTTATCTGCGTTAGTTCCGCATGATTAACAAAAAACCTCATTGTGCTAAATGCCATAGAGTTATGCAAATTCACTGCATCCTGACACTTCCGGATGGAAGGAAACTAAGGCAGCTGTTCTCAATTCCCTCCCCTCCACTCCAAACTCAGCCCTCCTGTTGCCAGCTGTCCTGCTTCTTTCACAGTTGGAATGGTGAGCTTGCTTGGGAAGCCACGTCCTCTGTGTCCAAGGTGACCTCCCAACAACACTGCAGGTTCTCCTCCTCCTCTTCGCTGCTGCTGCTACTGCAGCCCTCCCACCATCATGGAAGCTCTCTGCCCCGGAGCATTCTGGGACTTATAGTCCTTATATCAGAGGCTCTCTGCTCACCCTCACATGTCTCTCCAAGGCTTCCCAAGGTTTGCTTGGGAAGGCTTGATAGAGCAGGAGAGCCTACATCATGGGGGGGGGAATTTGGCAAGCACTCCCTGGGTTTTTTAAAGCAATCCTCTCTCCTCCCACTGGTCTCCTTCTCCTGAGCCCTCCACATTGCCAGCTGCCCACTTCTTTCACAGGTGGGATGCTGAGCTTTTTAGAGTCCAGCCCTATGGGTTTCTACTCAGAAGTAAGCCCCATTGTAGTCAATGGGGCTTACTCCCAGGAAAGTGTGGAGAGGATTGTAAGCTATATCTCATGCTTTGCTTGGTGGGTAGGCTTGCTTGTGCAAAATCTGGGGGGGGGGGAATTTGGAAAACACTCCCTGGGATTTTAAAGCAATCCCCTCTGTTGCTACCACACCTGCCCCTGTGTGTGTGTGTGTGTGTGTATGTGTGTGTGTGTGTGTGTGTGTGTGTGTGAGAGAGAGAGAGAGAGAGAGAGAGAGAGCTCCACCTTGCTGCACCTTGCTGTGTTCTGGTTACACAGGGCTTTCCGCCCCTCTCTTCAGCCTCTTTGCTGGCTCAGGGGCTCCAGGAATGTTACTGTTCCTTGGAAAGGGGAACCTCTTCCATGGCTCCAGGGCTATTCCCTGCCTGGAATAGACCTCCAACATGCAAAATTCCCCTGCAAGACACCCTTCAAGCTGCAATGGTGCCACTGCATTGGCACAGGGGAATTGGCCCTGAACTGGGCTGTTTGGATCCTATGGTCTATTGTTGCTGCTAAGAGAATTCTATTTAAGAGAACACTATTTACAAAAGGCTTTGAAAGATGATAAATGTTGGAGTGTTTGCTTCTTTTTTTTCTTGAATTGTTCTAAAATTTTCCTGAAAACTGGAGAACTGAAAATTTACAACCCTTACGGCCCAATCCTACCACCCACCATTGTACTCGATGCAGCATGTGCTGCATTTAATGGTGGGGAAAGGCTAGAACAGGAGCCAGAAGGCCAACCAGAGGTAATTAATAAAAGTTTTATTTACCTCTGGGAAGGGCTTCTGGTTGCCTCTAGGACTCTTTGGACTACTACATAACTCCCCAATGATAACACAGTTTGCCAACACAACTTCTACTGTATGCTGCAGGGGCATTTTGGCTTGCTCCTTGGGGTAAGGGAATACTTGTTTCCTTGCCCCAGGGGATGCCCCAACAGCTGCCATGGGTCAAATTGAACCTGCGTTAGCTCCATAGTCCTGGAAGGGGGTTAGGTTTTTGTGGGTGCCACTGTTGCCGAACCCACCCCCTTTCTGGACCCAATCTGTCCTCTTCCTCACCCTGTCACCTTCCTGTTCTGCCCACCCCACCCCATTCCACCCTCCCTTCATTCCTCCTAACCCTTACGCAAACTTACAAGTGGCAGCGGGTGTCAACGCCTTGTTTTTACACAAACCCAGCCACTCATGACTTGAGGCTTTGGCACTGTCATGGTTGCAGCAGCCATAAAACTATGCTGTTGGAACACTCATTCCAGTGGCGTAAACGGCCCTTAGGATTGTGCTGTCAGTGTGTTTGAATGCGGCTGGGCAGGTTCAAGTGGGAGGTGGCAAGATGAAAGTAAGATGACAGTAGTGTTAGGATGTTCCTAAATCACTGCACTGCGCTGTGCTCCCCTCCCCATGCTTTCAGCAAAAGCAGCCAGGTGGACAAGAAGGAGATAGTGGTGGCAGGAGGGTATGCACCTGCTAACACACCTGCAAGCAAGAAAGGGGGGACAAAATTGGGGTGGAGTTTCAGCTGGCACTTAAACTAGAGGCAGGTGTCAATGCCAATGCTGACGAGACAGATTTGCAAGGTTTCAGGCAGCAAGTCTGCTTGCTTCACTCCAATCGCATTCACAGCTGTGATTTACTATGTAGTACTGCAGCATTGTCCCATACAAATGTGATCCCTGACTGGGTAAGATCGCCTGTGTGAATCATGTAGTTAGGCCAAAGAAGAAAGTGACTGAGCAGCAAAAGCCGGAGGAAACAATGGGGCTGAGCACAATTTTTAAATGGTGAATATTTCCACAGAAAGTATTAAAAAAAAGAAAAAAAGAAATGCCAAATATTTTTATCATTGTTACTTTCAATCTGAAATTTGTCAATTCTATCACAGCTCAAATTCTACTGCCCTCCATCCCATTAAGACAATTCCTGTCCCAAACCAGCATTCTAACCTACAATGTCCTCTTCCCATTCAACAGCTGCAGCTTAGAAATGGCGAGATTCAGCATTACCTATGTCAAGGTCACTGGATTCAGCTATAAATTCCAGGAGAAGCATCTGTGCTGAGTGTAAATCAGACAGGTCTTAACCATTCCAACCTCTGTAGATTCAAAGTGTACTCCAGAGAAATTGATAACTTCTTGCACCCAGTGGGATGTAATTATTATTATTATTAATAAAAATATAGCACCATCAATGTGCATGGTACTTTACATTTGAAGAGAAGTCCTTGCTCTGAGGAGCTCACAGACACAATAAGAACAAGGGACTTGACTGAGGAAGGGGACCGAGGAAACGTCCTGTTTTGGACATCTTTTTCTCAAACAGCAATTTCATTCCAAACCACTTGGTGAATTATTTCTGAAATGTGGGACACCTTCAAAAGTGGATTGTATCACAAACATCCTCTGCTCCAAGAGTGAAACTTGAAAGTTCCGCAAGGCAGGCAGAAGCATATTTAATATAACTAATATAGAGAACGGGGTCTTGGCTTCACAATATTGAAGCAGAAAACCCTCAATCATTTGGATTCTGTGCATGTAGTTTTATGCCCTACCCATGGCTTTCCGGAGTGCCCCTTGCACATCCTTGTTTCTCAAGCTATAGATGATTGGATTAAGCATTGGTGTGAGAATCCCATATAGCACAGGCAAAATCCGATCCTTCTGCTGGGAGTATGTGGAGTTGGGACGGATGTATGTGAAGATGATGGTGCCAAAGTAGATGTTGACCACAGTCAGGTGAGAAGCACAGGTAGAAAAGGCCTTGAGACGCCCTTCCTTGGTGCGGATCCTGACAATGGCCAAAACTATATAGATGTACGACACCAGAGTAACCAGAAATGAACCCATGATCACACCTCCACCCACCACAAAGGTCGCAATTTGATTGGCTTGAGTGTCAGAACAGGAGAGCTGAAACAGGGGTGGGATGTCACAAAAGAAGTGTCGGATGACATTGTCCCGGCAGAAAGACAAAAGGGACATCATGCCAGAGTGCACACCAGAGTTAGTCAAGCCCAGAATCCAGGCAGATGCTGCCAGCCACACACACGTTTTGGGGTTCATGAATACACCATAGTGCAGTGGGTGGCAAATGGCAGCATACCGGTCATATGCCATCACACCCAGCAGGAGGCATTCAATGCCTCCTTTGTTCTTGTACAGCGTGATGATGTTTGCATCCCTCATGTCTTGAGGTACTCCACCTTCTCTCCAGCAGAGACAGAGGATTTCATGCAGCTCAGTGACGATGATCTCTTTGCAGCATTTTAGGACTTCAGCAGGGATGCTGTCTTTTCCAGGTGCCTTGCCAAAGGCAAGGGAGTCCAGGGCCACGTGAAGTTCTTCTAGGGTTGGTTCACTGGACCCAGTGGGATGTAATTATTATTATTATTAATAAAAATATAGCACCATCAATGTGCATGGTACTTTACATTAGAAGAGAAGTCCTTGCTCTGAGGAGCTCACAAATTCAATAAGCACAAGGGACTTGATTGAGGAAGGGCACATCCTGTTTTGGACATCTTTTTCTCAAACAGCAATTTCATTCCAAACCACTTGGTGAATTATTTCTGAAATGTGGGACACTTTCAAAAGTGGATTGTATCACAAACATCCTCTGCTCCAAGAGTGAAACCTGAAAGTTCCGCAAGGCAGGCAGAAGCATATTTAATATAGCTAATATAGAGAACTGAGTCTTGGCTTCACAATATTGAAGCAGAAAACCCACAATCATTTGGATTCTGTGAATGTAGTTTTATGCCCTCCCCATGGCTTTCCGGAGTGCCCCTTGCACATCCTTGTTTCTCAAGCTATAGATGATTGGATTAAGCATTGGTGTGAGAATCCCATATAGCACAGGCAAAATCCGATCCTTCTGCTGGGAGTATGTAGAGTTGGGACGGATGTATGTGAAGATGATGGTGCCAAAGTAGATGTTGACCACAGTCAGGTGAGAAGCACAGGTAGAAAAGGCCTTGAGACGCCCTTCCTTGGTGCGGATCCTGACAATGGCCAAAACTATATAGACGTACGACACCAGAGTAACCAGAAATGAACCCATGATCACACCTCCACCCACCACAAAGGTCGCAATTTGATTGGCCTGAGTGTCAGAACAGGAGAGCTGAAACAGGGGTGGGATGTCACAAAAAAAGTGTCGGATGACATTGTCCCGGCAGAAAGACAAAAGGGACATCATGCCAGAGTGCACACCAGAGTTAGTCAAGCCCAGAATCCAGGCAGATGCTGCCAGCCACACACACGTTTTGGGGTTCATTAATACACCATAGTTCAGTGGGTGGCAAATGGCAGCATACCGGTCATATGCCATCACACCCAGCAGGAGGCATTCAACACCACCAAAGGAGATGAAGAAATACATTTGGGAGAAGCAACCAGCAAGGGAGATTCGCTTGTCCTGAGAGAGATAACTTATCAGCATCTTGGGAACAGTGGAAGATGTGTACCCAATGTCCACAACAGAGAGATTACCCAGAAAGAAATACATGGGGTTGTGCAGTCTGCTGTCCAAAGCGGTGATGAGAAGAATGAGAGTGTTTCCACCTAGGGCCACCAAGTAGCAAAGGAGAAAGAGACCAAAGAGAATGAGTTGGACCTCTGGATCACTGGAGAGCCCCAGGAGTATAAATTCAGTAACTGCTGTGCCATTCTGCACCATCCGATGTAAGGGCTCCATCTGTGAGGGAATATTAAATGGAATATTTGTCAAAAGGTGGCACATGGAATAGAGGGTTTAGCCACACAAATACAAGCATGACAACAGTCAAAGCACAACAGCAGTTTTTTTTTAATCCATATAAAGCATTTGTGCTGCCCCATTCCTTGCTTTCTCTCTCTCTCTTTCCAGCTTCCTCCTCCTAATGAACTCTCAGAAACTCACAGAATTTATATACCTTTAACTTTTCAAGAAGAAACATCAGCTTTCATAAACTCCAGTTCCCAGGACTATGGGAATATCTGATCCAACCCCTTTATAGTGGAATTTGGTGGGGGGTTAGCCTACCTCTGCAGCTGAACTCCATTTCCTGCTAACACTAAAAATGCTTTTCTCCAACCACCACACATTAAGTATTTTTAAAAGTATTTTTAAGCACATCATCTTCCCTTCTGATTGTAACAGTGTTGTATCAGGGCAGGGGTACATCCAGTGTTACAACCAGAGACAAAATTTGGATGCACACATCAAGCTAAATATAACACAGAACATTTTTTTTCCTCAAGATACACTTTTTGGAAGAGAGTTGCGATTGGATCTCCTAATATTTGTTTTTAAATTTAAAGTTAACAGATTCTAGATTTGTCTGAAATAACAGATTCAGATGAAATAGTGCTTATTCTTTATACTTATTCTATCTCTCCCCCCTTGGGGCAAATAGCCCTTACTCTGCCATGTCCCAGAAGACCCTCTTATCATTGCATCATCAATATATCAAGGTAAGGAAAATTCCAGTTCTAGAACCATATACTGTATTAAAGGGAGGCTGTGGGGGCATGCACTGGATCCTATCCCCCTTTTCTGCAGCCTCCCCACCCCCTTTTCTCCCTAAACTTCCACTAGTGAAATTGCTAGTCTGAGAAAACCCACTGAGGAGCAGGAGGCTTACAAAAGTGTCAGGGGATTAAATCTCCTTTTGCCTCTGAAGCCTCCTGATTTGTCCTCCCCCACTGGAAACAGTGTGGCCAGTTTTGGCATGGCTGCACCAGTGGGGGGGGGGGTAAAAATAGAATTGGACTCTAATAATAATAATAATAATAATAATAATAATAATAATAATAATAATAATAATAACAACAGGTATTTATATACCACCTTTCTTGGTCTTTATTCAAGAATTTATTCAAGATGGTTTACATAGGCAGGCTTTATTAAATCCCTTATTAAATAGGGATTTTTACAATTTCAAAGAAGTTTCTTTCTTTCAAGAACGACTGCATTCAAGGTGTTTCATTCTGATCTGGCTTCACATTCTGGCCTCCATCCTCCCATGCTCAGAGCAGATGGAATTGCTCGGCTTCAGCTTGTCAGCTGCTCCAAGGTCGCACGGTGCCGGTGGCCTCGAACTGGCGACCTTGTGGATGTTATCTTCAGGCAGACGGAGGCTCTACCCTCTAGACCAGACCTCCTGCCTGGTGCAATTTAAACGCAATGCGTTCCCTTTGGAGCACTTTGCCTGGAGACAGGCCAATATAGGCTGGAGTTTCTAGCTTGGTCCAGTTTCTTAAAATATTGGGCCAAAGTGTGCTTCAGGGCTGACCAAAATCCATTGTTAAAGGGGTTACTGACTGACTCGCTGTTGTCTCCTTGCTTAGCTCTATTCAATAAGAAAATTAGACAAATGGGTCTCGAGGAAGATCTACAAGGAGCTGCTACACTTGAGATTTCTATCAGGCTCCTGATAATGAGACTAACAGACATAGAAAGGCAAGAGATTTTGGCTGCAGCACAAAAAAAATGTTCACCCCTAAATTTCCATCTTAACAATACCTTTGGTCTACAACCAAAATACTTGTCCTTCTTAGAGTGCCCCTTTGAAAGGAGGCCTTTTACATTAGCCCGATGCAACAGTGCTGCCTTCTAATGACCTACTTGGTAGGTTTAGAAATGCCCCGAAGGAAGAACGATTTTGCAGTTGTGGCCTCAGAGAGGTAGACGCTCTTCCACACATTGTTCTGCATTGTGCTTTTAATCAGGTGCTCAGAGACCAGTATCTCCCCTCATTGTCAGGAAACAAAAAAGGTCTCTCTGAGATCACCTCTTTACAACTTTTGCTTGCAGGTGAATTTGAATTTGTGACCCTTCCAGTTGCTAAATTTCTACATTTGAGCAACTTGAAGCGGGCTAAGTTGATGGTTCTAAGCAACTTGGAGTAACTGTGTAAGCAAACTGGTGTGTTTTAACCCTTATTTCTTATCTCTCTTTTAATATATACCTTCATACTTGACTGTTTGGAGATATTAGTTGTAAAACTATATGCCTAATAAAGGTTTGTTGTATGTTGTAATCAGTGCTTTTTTTGTAAATAAAAAGGTGCAGGAACTCACAACTTGTTAATCTTTTATTTATTTATTTATTTATTTATTTATTTATTTATTTATTTATTTATTTATAAGCAATTTTTTATTGGAGAAATAAAATATTTTTTATGTGCTTCCCCCTAAAGATGAACTTACTTCTGAGTAGACATGCATAGGATTGGGCTGTCAATCTCCACATCCCCTTCCCCCTAGCTACTTTTTCTACACGTGGGGAAAAATACTGTACAGGTGCACTTGTAGCGTGTAGTATGTAGTGTGGCACTACTTCGAGGAGAGGAAGCAGTGAATGGATTCCAAAAAATGGCTTACATGAGTTCCATGTAATCAACTGTGTTCTAAGCAACTGTGGGAGTAAGAACAAAAAAGGAATTCTTACAGGAGAGGGGTCCTTAGGTGCGCATAGAAACAGCTACGTTTGCAAACAAGTGATTAAATATGGTTTAATTCAGGTATCAGAATACTCTGTGTCTTTGGGAAGGCGCTTGGCATGCAACTGTATGCCCTTAGCATGTGAAAATGGGTGCAGACAGGGCTTTTTTTCTAATGGAACGCGGGGGGATGGAGTTCCGGCACCTTTTTGCAGGGGCCCCTCCCCTTTGGAGGCATTCCAGGAGGGGGGGAGCAAAATAGAGGCATTCGCTGGGTGGGTGCTGGGGGTGCAGGGTGGGCGGCCGCCTGGCCCCTGCCTGACCGCACAATGACCCCCTCCTGCCCCCATCTCCAAGCTCTCGCCTGAGCCCAGCTGCCTCCCCTCCCCCCGCGCTCTGCTTCTCAGCGCAGCTTCCAAGCTGGTGGAGGGCGCAGGGGACACGCGCTGACGCCGAGGAGGATGGACAGCCAGCCAGCCAGCCAGGGAGAAGGGCTGCGGCACCCACGGAACGCCCAGGTACTGGCTTGGCGGAGGAGGAGGGGAAGGAAACTGGCTGGTGCAGCCCCGTGCCAATCTGCAGCATGAGCCTAGGCATGTCTACTCAGAAGTAAGTCTCATTGTGCTCAATGGGGCTTGCTCCTGGGAAAGGGTGCATAGCCTTGCAGCCTGAGAGCCCAAGCATGTCTACTCAGAAATAAATTCCACTGTGTTCAATGAGGCTTACTCCCAGGAAAGTGTCATAGCCTTGCAGCCTGAGTAGACAGGCAGAGGAGGGGCTCTGTGGCTGCAGTCCTCTCCACACTTTCCTGGGAGGAAGCCCCACTGCCTCTAGTGGGACTGACTTCTGAGTAGACAGGCACAGGAGGGGCTTTGAGGCTGCAGTCCTGTCCACACTTTCCTGGGAGGAAGCCCCACTGCCTCTAATGGGACTGACTTCTGAGTAGACAGGCACAGGATTGGGCCCTGAGGCTGCCATCCTGTCCACAGTAAGCCCCATTCACTAAAGTGGACTTCTGAGTAGACATGCATAGGATTGGGCTCTTAGGCTGTAATCCTAGGCACTTTCCTGGGAGTAAGCTCCATTGACTAGAACAAGACTTATTTCAGAGTAGACATACCTAGGATTGGGCTCTTAATCCTGGCAGAGATATATATCTGCACCCAGTGCTTTTTTTGTAAATAAAAAGGTGCAGGAACTCACAACTTGTTAATCTTTTATTTATTTATTTATTTATTTATTTATTTATTTATTTATTTATTTATTTATTTATTTATAAACCATATTTATTGGAGAAATATAATATTTTTTATGCGCTTCCCCCCTAAAGATGAACTTACTTCTGAGTAGACATGCATAGGATTGGGCTGTCAATCTCCACATCCCCTTCCCCCTAGCTACTTTTTCTACACATGGGGAAAAATACTGTACAGGTGCACTTGTAGCGTGTAGTATGTAGTGTGGCACTACTTCAAGGAGAGGAAGCAGTGAATGGATTCTGAAAAGTTCCATGTAGTAAAATTACTCTAAGCAACTGTGGGAGTAAGAACAAAAAAGGAATTCTGTCCTTAGGTGCACATAGAAACAGCTACGTTTGCAAACAAGCAATTAAGTATGGTTTAATTCAGGTATCAGAATATTCTGTGTCTTTGGGAAAGCACTTGGCATGCAATTATATGTTCTCTGCTGCCCTGAGCAGCTGCTGTGCATTGCTGGACAGGAGCTGCAAAGGCTGGCTGGCGGAGGGCATGCTTGTGGGGGAAGGATGAGGAGGATCTCTGGCAAGGCTGGACAGCACATTGTACACACATAGAATCCCTTTTCGCCTGCCCTTAGCATGTGAAAACGGGTGCAGATATATATCTCTGCCAGGATTAAGAGCCCAATCCTAGGTATGTCTACTCTGAAATAAGTCTTGTTCTAGTCAATGGAGCTTACTCCCAGGAAAGTGCCTAGGATTACAGCCTAAGAGCCCAATCCTATGCATGTCTACTCAGAAGTCCACTTTAGTGAATGGGGCTTACTGTGGACAGGATGGCAGCCTCAGAGCCCCTCCTCTGCCTGTCTACTCAGAAGTCAGTCCCACTAGAGGCAGTGGGGCTTCCTCCCAGGAAAGTGTGGAGAGGACCGCAGCCACAGAGCCCCTCCTCTGCTTGTCTACTCAGGCTGCAAGGCTATGACACTTTCCCGAGAGTAAGCCCCATTGAACACAGTGGAACTTACTTCTGAGTAGACATGCTTGGGCTCTCAGGCTGCAAAGCTATGCACCCTTTCCCAGGAGCAAGCCCCATTGAGCACAATGAGACTTACTTCTGAGTAGACATGTCTAGGCTCATGCTGCAGATTGGCATGGGGCTGCACCAGCCAGTTTCCTTCCCCTCCCCTTCTGCCAAGCCAGTACTTGGGCATTCTGTGGGTGCCGTAGCCCTTCTCCCTGGCTGGCTGGCTATCCGTCCTCCTCCTCTGCGTCAGCGCATGTCCCCCGTGCCCTCCACCAGCTTGGAAGCTGCGCTCGGAAGCAGAGTGCGGGGGGAGGAGAGGCGGGCTGGGCTCAGGCGAGAGCTTGGAGATGGGGGCAGGAGGGGGTTGTTGTGCGGTCAGGCAGGGGCCAGGAGCCCGCCCACCCTGCACCCCCCAGCACCCACCCAGCGAATGCCTCTATTTTGCTCCCCCCCTCCTGGAATGCCACCAAAGGGGAGGGGCCCCTACAAAAAGGTGCCAGAACTCCGTCCCCCCGCGTTCCATTAGAAAAAAAGCCCTGGTTGTAATAGAATTGGACTCTAAATGGTGCCCTTTAAATGAAATGAATTATTACACTCTCCAGAACTTGATAGAGATACATATTGGAACAAGTATACAATGCTTACACATTCAAGATGACTTCGGGCCCCATCCTATTCAATTTTTCAGTGCCAGTGCAGCTGTGCCAATGGGGCATGCACTGCATCCTGTGATGGGGAGGCAGTCACAGAGGCCTCCTCAACGTATGGGAACATTTTTTCCTTTCCCTCAGAGCTGCATTGTGGCAGCACCGGTGCTGGAAAGCTAGATTGGATTGGGCCCACAGAGATTTGTTTTCTGCCTCTGTTAGCCCAAGCCTAGGCAAGTCTGCTCAGGAGTAAGTCTCATTCTAGTTGATGGGGCTTACTCCCAGGAATGTGTGGATTCAACTGCAGCCTGAAATAAGTGTTTGGGGACTTGTAATGGCTATTGATAGATATATTTTTCATGAATGTATCTGAACTTTAGCTAGTGGCTGTCTCCATTGAATTTGGTAAATTCATTATAAGAACCTGACACCATGCAACTAATTCTTCTCCTCCTAGCCTCTTCCCCACAAATAATTAACTGCATGTGGCATATCTGTCAGAGGAAAATAATGCATCACTTGCCTCAAGCACAGCATTGTCCAAGAGGGGAACTCCAAGTTCTCCCTTTTCCTCCAACATGTAAACCTGGCCCACGCTTCTCCTTTGAAGAAATCACAACTGGGATGATGCCATTTGTCGTGGAGAATTTTGGGGTGAGAAAAGGATTCTTATCTCTTCCTTACCCATTGGTTTTCCCCTGAAACTTCCCCTACCAGTCACCTTTCTTCAGCCCAAGTGCTAAGCTCTTGTTTCCTCGTTGGATTGCCACTTATGTATTGGGGGGATGGATGGACAGGACAGGTCAGGGGGATGACCTTGTGGCCTGCTCCACCACATTCTTATATTGCCCAAAGTTCTCCAGTTTAGTGTGATGGGAAAGGAGCTTGCATGCAGCTGCAATTATATTTTAAAACTCATCTCTATTAATATAAGATTAAACTGTGGAGTGTGATTTGAACTGGTGACTGTGAGGTGTGATGGCTCACACATGCAAGCTTCGCTGCAGCCATCAAGCGGGGAACATACATGTGTGAACTAGTTGTTGGACTGAGGAAAAGAACTGGTTTCAGATCTAAACGCAAATTTTTATGAGTTTTTATTGAAATTAGCTGCTAACATCACTTGTTTCTTCTTTACTAATGCAATACATCTCTGAATGTCTTCCTGAGGACAGTGAAGTCAACAAATATTTAATCATTTCATGTGCTTAAAGATCTGGTCATAACTGATGACAGAAGACCGGAAATTAATAATGATAATGATAGAATCTTGACTAGAGCCTGAATTGTAAACTATAATGATCTAGCTAGATCCTGAATTGTAAGCCCAGCATAGGTTGCAATAAAGTAATAAAATAATGAGGATGTTGTTCATCACACATGGTATTTCAATTATAACCTTACCTGCTCAGTATTGATCTTTTTGTTTTATGCAGTAAGTAAGCCATTCTGAAGCTCCATCCTGGAATATATCTCAATAAAAGATAAATCCTCTTAAATTGCCAAGTGCAAGCTCACCAATACTTCTCCCTCTGGCTTCTTCAAGCCACAGCTCCAAATCGTACAGTACACAGACCAGGCTAGGCAAATATGCCAGTGTGATATGCCCAGGGGAATGATTGCTACATACTAGCTTGATTCTTACAGATAACATTATTCCTTTTGGGAATTCAAGAAAGAGTATTTGGTAGAGGTAGTTTAGCACAAGATACACAACATTTGTATCCATTCCATCTGCTCTGAGCGTGGGAGGATGGAGGCCAGAATGTGAAGCCAGATCGGAATGAAACACCTTGAATGTAGTCGTTCTTGAAAGAAAGAACCTTCTTTGAAATTGTAAAAATCCCTATTTAAATAGGGATTTAATAAAGCCTGCCTATGTAAACCACCTTGAATAAAGTCTTGAATGTATGTATTGGCAACCTTCAGTCTCGAAAGACTATGGTATCGCGCTCTGAAAGGTGGTTCTGGCACAGCGTCTAGTGTGGCTGAAAAGGCCAATCCGGGAGTGACAATCCCTTCCACACCGGGAGCAAGTGCAGTCTGTCCCTGGTCTGTCTCCCTGGCTATGGGCCTTCCTTCTTTGCCTCTTAGCCTCAGACTGTTGGCAAAGTGTCTCTTCAAACTGGGAAAGGCCATGCTGCACAGCCTGCCTCCAAGCGGGCCGCTCAGAGGCCAGGGTTTCCCACTTGTTGAGGTCCATCCCTAAGGCCTTCAGATCCCTCTTGCAGATGTCCTTGTATCGCAGCTGTGGTCTGCCTGTAGGGCGCTTTCCTTGCACGAGTTCTCCATAGAGGAGATCCTTTGGGATCCGGCCATCATCCATTCTCACGACATGACCAAGCCAACGCAGGCGTCTCTGTTTCAGCAGTGAATACATGCTAGGGATTCCAGCACGTTCCAGGACTGTGTTGTTTGGAACTTTGTCCTGCCAGGTGATGCCGAGGATGCGTCGGAGGCAGCGCATGTGGAAAGCGCTCAGTTTCCTCTCCTGTTGTGAGCGAAGAGTCCATGACTCGCTGCAGTACAGAAGTGTACTCAGGACGCAAGCTCTGTAGACCTGGATCTTGGTATGTTCCGTCAGCTTCTTGTTGGACCAGACTCTCTTTGTGAGTCTGGAAAACGTGGTAGCTGCTTTACCGATGCGCTTGTTTAGCTCGGTATCGAGAGAATGAGTGTCGGAGATCGTTGAGCCAAGGTACACAAAGTCATGGACAACCTCCAGTTCATGCTCAGAGATTGTAATGCAGGGAGGTGAGTCCACATCCTGAACCATGACCTGTGTTTTCTTCAGGCTGATTGTCAGTCCAAAATCTTGGCAGGCCTTGCTAAAACGATCCATGAGCTGCTGGAGATCTTTGGCAGAGTGGGTAGTGACAGCTGCATCGTCGGCAAAGAGGAAGTCACGCAGACATTTCAGCTGGACTTTGGATTTTGCTCTCAGTCTGGAGAGGTTGAAGAGCTTTCCGTCTGATCTGGTCCGGAGATAGATGCCTTCTGTTGCAGTTCCAAAGGCCTGCTTTGCACCAACCAAAGTCTTGAATAAAGACCAAGAAAGGCGGTATATAAATACCTGTTAAAAAAATTAAAATTTGAGGTATTGTGGAACATTCATAATTATTTTCTTGGACATATTGCAAGTCATAGGATGATAAACATAACCTTAAAATGCCACACTCCGAAGTCATCATAACATACATTGAATCAGGACCAGGTAATTAACATTCCCTCTCTGATAGCTGAAAACATCTAATTAAAAAAAAAGGCAATTATGAAGTGTCCATCTCTTGTGCTTCCCTTATAACTCCTTGCTATTAAAAAAGGAGCAAGTGAGGAAATTGTAGCTCTGTAACTTTGCACAATGAAAGTGCATTCTGGATGCATTTGTATGTCTTTCACACTAGTAGGCACACACAGGCATATATAAATATGAAACACATAATGTTCAGAGAGATGGTGCTGAAGCAACAGAATATACATAGAGTGGCAATTACCTGACATATGGCAAGCATTTCCTCCTCACTAGAGGATTATATTTATGCTTACATGGTCATTTAATCACAAATCTGCACCATGCATTAAAATGAAATATGGGCAAGATAGAAATTCTCCTTATGCTGTGGACAATGACATTACGTTGACTAGTTCTTGATGAGGATGAGTTCCACAGGAAGGACTAGGTGCACAAATTGGTAATGCTCCTGGAGCCCAGCTTAATCCTGGATAAGCAGGTGTGGGCCATGGCTGGTCTTTTAGCTAAACTTGTTCCTGTCCCAGACAGACCTTGCCACATGGTTCAATCCTAACTAGCATCAGGCCAGCGCACGCCATTTACGGTGGTGGAAAGGTTTTCTGCTACTGTAAAATGGCAGATGGCGGTGAACTGTGCGCGCTACCAATGGCAATTTTTCCAAGTGCTGTTGCAAGAGGTGGCAGCACTAGAAGGAAATCACCAGACTCAGTTGTACCTGCTGGTACAGGTAAGCATCTGGTGAGAGTGGGGGATGGGAAACAGGGAGGAAAACAGGGGAGACAGGGTGGGCGAATTAGGAGCATTTTGGGGCAGGCGGGGGTATGACATGAGCTGCTCCCCCAATAACCTAACCCCTGTTATGTTCCTGACATGCCCCTTTAGATAAACAACTTGTGAAGATGAGAGGAACATTGAAGGCCCTCCCTAACTTTTGCAAACTCATACCTAGGTCAAACAAAAATCACCAGGAGATTTTCCATCAATCTTTATTATTATTTTTTTAGCAGAGGCCTTTACAAATGCATTAGTGTTTCAACAATTAGTACACAGAGTTGAGAACATATTTTGACCTTAGGTCAGAAGCAGAAGGAAACCAACAGGTGACCAATAAGACCTGATTCCAAGTCGCACAACAGCCACCTCCTACACTGCACTGGATACAGCACAGGCTAGTCAGCCTTCCTGTTCCAGTGCAGCATATGGTTGGGCTACCCATTGACTGTGTGTCACATCAGACCTTCTCAAGACATTGATCCCATACTTATAACCTCTTTTTCCCAAGCACTCTCCAAAAGGCCCCCTGCACTTCCTTGTTCCTAAAGCTATAGATCAAGGGGTTTAGCAGGGGAGTAATGATGGCATACAGCACAGAAACCAGGCGATCCTCTTCCAAGGAATGGTTCGAGGAGGGACGTATATAGGTGTAAATGATGGTGCCATAGAAGATGCTCACCACAGTGAGGTGGGAAGCACAGGTAGAGAATGCCTTGATCCTACCATGGGTTGTGTGGATTTTGAGCACTGCAGAGACAATGAGGATGTAGGAAAGAAGAGTCAGGGAGAAAGGCACAATAATGACCCCCACAGAGACAGTGAAGTTCATCAACTTGACAAGAAATACATCAGAGCAAGAAAGGTGCAGAATAGGAGGAATGTCACAGAAGAAATGGTCAATTTCATTGGAGTGGCAGAAATCTAGGGAAAAGATTAATGCTGTGTTGACAACAGAATTGATGTTGCCAATAATCCACGAAACCGCCAGCAAAATGCCACGGATGGGCTGTCTCATGAGCCGGGTATAGTGCAGAGGGTGACAGATGGCTGCATAGCGGTCATAAGCCATGGCTGAGAGAAGTACACATTCTGTGCCTCCCAAAGTGACAAAGAAATACATTTGGAGAGCACATCCTATGAAGGAGATGGATTTGTCCCCTGATAAGAGGTTCCACAGCATCTTTGGAACAGTGGTAGATGTGTAACAGATCTCTACAAAAGAGAGATTCCCCAAGAGGAAGTACATGGGAGTTCTGAGGCGTTGGTCAACTCTGATCAATATAATGATGACTAGATTCCCTGCCAAAGTCAACAGGTAGACTAACAGACCTATTGCAAAGAGAAGACTCTTGTTCTTTGGATCAATAGAGAATCCCTTGAGGACAAGTCCTGTGACACTTGTTTGGTTCTGAATTCCTTTTGGATTGATGGAGTCCATCTTCAGCCAAGATACTGTAACATCCTAGGCAGGAGACAGCATCACACTTTATACTGTTAATGCTGGAAATTTCAAAAAGATGTTTAAAAAATAAGATGTTTATTTGCTCCTGCTTTGGAAATGTAACAGAGTTGAACCACAGGGATTCTAGAGGAAAGATGAAAATGATACAATATTTTTATTTATTTAAAATATTTATACCCCGCCCTTCATCTGCCGGAGCAAATGTCCAGGGCAGATACTGTGATCCACCTTTCCAAGATGGTCATTCAGATGAAATTCTTTTTCAGCCAGACAGCCTCACTGAGGGCGAGAATTCTGTCTTTACAGAAAAAGACCTTGAACTACTAAATATAGAAGTATATTAAGGTGAACACAGAAACTCAAAATTTTCCCATCAGATAAAAGTATATCAGTTCTGCTTAAACCAGAACAGCTCTCATCACAGTACAAATTTCAAGTTACCTTAGATAAACTGCACATGCAACACAAAATGTTTTTTAAAACTACATTGCACACTTTCCATACAGTAAGCCCCACTGTAGACCAGAGGACTTACTCTGGAGTAGACAAGCATACGATTGTGTGCTTGCTAGAGATACAGGATGCTTGCTAGAGATACAGGAATCATCAAAACAAATTCAATGTCAGAAAGCAATTACAGAATTTTGTCTTCTCTGGCAAACGTAGCTGCAAACCTTATCTGACTGGCACGTGAATCCTGATATTGTTTGTTACCTGCCAATGAAAACAGAGCTTAGGCATGCTAAGGAAAACTCTCTCTCAACCCCCCCTTCTTCTTAGACAAGTTCCCAAAAACTATTTCCCTTCCAGGTTTCTAGGACAAAGGCACCTCCCACAAGAAATGTGACTGAAGTACACACAGGGATATGGGAGAGGAGAGGCCACTGGACAACTGTATAGGAGGCATATGTATCATGAGGCATATATAAGGCATAGAAGCAAATCCCCCCCCCCCAATATTGGCAGTAGGCGAGCAGCACATTGTCAGATAAATTGCATAGCAGGAGAAAAGGATTGGAATAGAGGAGGGTATGTCTTCACAGAATGCTTGTGGGTGAATCCTCTTTCATGAACACAAAAGTGTACTAGTGCATTCAAAAGAACGGACCATGCCACTAGTCTTCAAAACTAAGGCAATACATGCTCTCCCCAATGAATCAAAAAGTGCCCAACACACTATCAGGGGGATGGACAAAGTTGCCATGGGAGCGATTTCTGTGTAAAGTTTGACTCCAGGGCATCCAGCAGCCTGGCAGCAGCACTGATTGTAGTGACCGAAGCGGGGAAACTGTAGTCCCAGTGTGTATCCCCCTCATTTACAGCAATAGCATACTTTGGAATACACACACACACATACACACACACACACACACACACACTTGAAGCCTATGTGTCTGCCTGAATGTAGCCTTTCAACAGCCTCTGTAAAAAAGAAGCAGAAAGCATTTGTTTCAAGGATGGTCAATAGTTCCACTAAGAGGTGCCTACTCTGTGTTCCTTTTGCCCTCTTTGCGCTTCCTCCTCTTGAATCATGCCTTGCCTGTTTCGTTCTTGCATGCCCTTTGCTATGTCCTCAGTTCTGGTAGACCACTCATGTCAAGATCTGGCTGTTGACCAAGAAACTTCATAAGGTGTTAATCTGGAGGCAAGCAAGGGTTTCTAACTCCTGGATGGTGCAGCAGCCCCCTGTGAATTAAAACAGCCCCCTTCACCCCCCTTTAATGATGCAATCCTGGGGATCCTGTCTCTGCCTTCACCCCCTCCCCTGAAAAGGCTTAACTCGGGAGGCAGAACCTCTGCCATACCATTTTATGCCAAAAGTAAGTGGGTGCATCATACCTATTACAAGGTGATCCTTCTACATGTGCACACTGCCCTCTTTCAGTTGCTTGGCCTCTTGTTCCTTCTCACACTCTTTCAAGTTTTTCTCTACCATTATAGGGTTAAATATTTGTTGGTTTAATGAAAATGAAAGCTGAAATTCTTGGAAGAGTGTTCTTATAGTGTCTATTCTTGGGAGAATGACAGAAAACTGAAACTGTACTAAATATGGGAAATCCTATATTCAAGCTCTTAAAATCGTCAAACCATCCACAGAAGGTTTTTCACATTCAGGACACACACTTCAGTACCTTTGTTGGCATATTAAAAGTTTACAGAGAATAAATAACATAATAAAATAGAACAGCTTTGGAAATGTTAACTTCAAACTTTGGCCTTAGAGACTACCACTAAAAATTCTGCCACCAGGTTGGTAATAGGAGGGGAATAATCACTGAGAAGAATTGGGAAAGGATCAACACGGGAAACAGGAAGAGAAGAAAGAAAAGAGTCAAGTAAGTGGGACCTGAGGTTGTGATGAGCAGTGCACTGAAGAAGGATATGATCCAGAGTATCTGGTTCAACTGAACAAAATAGACATAATCTATTTGGACGAGGAGTTTTAGAGAAGCTCCCTTGATGTAATGCCGATGGAAAGATATTCAGTCTCGCCAGCATAAAGGCCCGTCTTTTACTAGGGATGGTAAGTTGGGTAAAATAGTTCGCAGGACGGCCCAGAGAAGGGGACAAACCAAAAGAGAGAGATGAGCAGGTCGGATTTAAGCTAGACAGTAAAGTTGCATATTCTTGCTCCCAAAGTTTAAGTTTAATGAGATGATGCACTTTTTGAAGGTCCAACTCAGCTAAGAGTTCAGAGAAAGATCTAAAGAAGATAGTTTGGCATCAGTGAATTTAAACCAGTTGGATGAAAAAGAGTCTTTTAATAGATCTAAGAGAATATAATTTGAATGGATATTAAGATGGAGTCTAAGCCAAAACTTAAAAGTGGAAGTCCAAGCTACAGTAGTGGGGAGATGAATACCCAGTTCCAAAATCATGGTGGACAGCCTAATTAGGTTTGGAACTCCAAGAATTCTTCTCAAAAATTTAGCAGTTACTTTGTCTATCTCCTGAATAGCTGCTTCAATCCAAACAGCTACTCCATAAAGTAATTGAGGAAAAACTTGAATTTGGAGAGCATGAACAGCAGCAGGGATGTACTGGTTGCCCTTATAAAAATGGAATCAGGTAATCGCGTTTTGAGATAGCAGAGCTGAAGAGATAGCAGATCTACGATGGTATAGCCAAGAATGTTGATAATGAAAAGTGATTCCTAAGTATCTGAAGGATTTAACTTGTTTCAATATTAATACTGTTAATAATAATACTGTTAATATTAAGTTATCAATCCTCTAGGGGGATGGAGCCCAGGATTTAGAAAAAACTAAGATCTTTATTTTTTCAGAATTGATCGACAATAGATTAAGAAGACAATATTCTTGGAAGGAGATCAGCAGTCTACGAAGACCTAGCTTGTTAATAGATAGTAATACAGCATCATCTGCATATAAAAGGATCGGAATAGGGGAACCATTTAGAGAGGGATCAGAAATTCCTGAGGAAGGGAGAAAAGAGGGAAGATCAGCAAGATAAAGGCTGAATAGAAAAGGAGCGAGAATACATCCCTGTCAGACTCCCTTGCTCACCGGTATACTATCCGACACGGCACCTGAGCGATCCAATCGGATGTGACAGGTGTTAGAAGAGTGTAATTGTTGAATCAAAAAGAGGAGATGGGGGTCAATCCCTCATTTAATCAGTTTCCTCCACAAAATATTCCTGTCAATAGAGTCAAAGGCACCTCTGAGATCGATAAAAGCAGAATAAAGTTTAGTGCCATGATACTCAGAATACTTGCTAGCTAAAAAGGAAAGAGTAAATATATGATCTATTGTGGAGGATCCCGGGCGGAAACCAATTTGTTCCCTGCTTGGGAGACCTATCGAATCAGCCCAGGATATAAGTTTGTTTAAGAGATACCTGGAATACAACTTCCCAATAAATGAAAGGAGATTGATTGGCCAATAGTTGTTAGGAGAGGCCAGGTCTCCTTTTTTAAAGATTGGTACTATTACAGAGGCTAGCCAAGTAGCAGGGATTAAACCAGATTTATTGATGATTGTGAATAAATTGGACAGAGGAATAGACCACCAAGAAGGATTATTGGTGAGAAACTCTGTTGGAATTTCATCCGGGGGCTTTCCCAGGTTTCAAGGAGCTGATAAGCTCCATAATTTCAGAAGGCGAGACAGGTGACCATTCTGGCAAGTCGGGAGCACATAAAAGATAGTTAACATCTAGATTTGGTGCAGAGAAGACTTTAGAATAATAAGTAGTCCAAGTGGAGGGAGAGATCAAAGAAGGGGGTATGTAACTTGACCGGGAGTGAGTGTGTGAAACCAAAGACCAGAAAAGCTTATGGTTGTTAGAATGCATCGCATCATAGAGTAGTTTCCAATTTTGGGGGGCAAATACATGTTTCTTATAATCAAAGAAACTGCCACATGTTTTTTTAAATAGGAAAAATGCTTTAAGCATTTATGGAGAAGGATCACGGGATACAGAATGAAAGAATTGCCTAACATATTTCTTGGCAGTCCAACACTCAGCATCAAACCAAGAAGGAGAATGAAAGCGTGTAGTCAAAGCCCAAGGCAATCTCAGTGACTGAACCAGCGACTGAGTGAGCAACTCATAGAGTGCAGATAGCTTTGAGTAAAGATCCATAACCTCCCTCATTCTGGTCCAGTTTTGGAAAGCCTCTCCAGATTTAGAGGACCATCTAAGGCTGCGAGATATATAAGTAGGAGAAGAGTTATGCCCCTCAAAAGGAGGAGTGAAAGACAGAATCAGAAGAATTGGCAAATGATCACTGTCAAACCGTTGATGGACAATAAAATGTGTAATAAAGGGGAAAATTTCTAAGGAAGTAGGAATATAATCAAGGACACTAGCCTCTTTATGAGAAAAGTGTGTCAATCTGCCTGGGATGTCATTTGTGAAGGAAGCATTTAAAATATACAAATTAAATTCAAGACAAAGATCTACCAAGTAAGGAGTATATGCATTAAAGGAGGGATCCATAGAAGATCTAAGTCCTTGGAATTCCGGGGGAGTAAAATCTTCTAAGACCCAGTTCATATATTGAGCTAGTGCTACATTATCAGGGCCTAACCTAGAGTTAAAATCTCCCAAGAATAATAAAAACACATGGGGGTTAGTCTTGAGATACTCAGATATAAAGGATTTGACATTATCCCAGAACGAAAGACAATCTGGGTGGGAAGGTGGGACATATATATTGAGGACTAATATTTGGATGTTGTTAGTTAAAAGAAGGAAAGCTTGAAAAAAGAGGACCGTGTGGATAAAGAATTTAATGAGAGTCTAGATGAAGAATTTAAGAAGCAGCAAAGGCCCGCACATGGGCGGCCTCTTGTGTTAGTTTTAAAGGCAGGTAGGGAATATGAAATAAAACCTGGCATACAAAGAGGGGTTAGTGACCACGTTTCTTGAAGAAAAATTAAATCGAAAGATGAAAAATAACTTAAAAAATCTGAGTCCATGGATTTATTTCTCCAGCCAGCAATAGTCCAAGAAGTTAATTTAAAAGGGGTAGCTGGAGGTGGAACAACTGGGACAGAAGTGGATAGTCAACCAGAAGGATTGGGATTTGGTGAGTGGTCAAGTGATATAATAGAAGATAAAGAGTCAATAGCCACAGGCTGACTACAGTTTGTAATACTGGATACATGCGTGGATAATTCAACTAATGGATGGATGAGGGGATTAGGAGAAGGAGGCCGCGTGGAAATAGGAGAATTGGGTAGGATTTGGACTGTATCAGTAATCGGCAATGGTCCTTGAAGGTCAGGGCTTGTAAAATTAAAGTTTAAAGGGGATATGAATTGGGTTGTTGCATCCACTAACAAAAAGGAACCAGAGTGAGAACAATTTTCCACTATACAATTTGGGTATAATGAAGTAACAGGATTACATGTTGGAGAAGATGGTAAAGAAGTACATTCCTCACAGGCATAAGTGAAACTGGCTGAAGAAGGTGAAACAATGGGTTTAGTCAAGGAATTTAAAATCACAGGAGAAATTTGAAAGTTAAAAACAGGTGAGGGTTGAGCTGAATTCTCAAAAGTCTTTCCCTGAAGGTTAGGATCATCAGTTTCCATTTGAAGAAGGGAAAAATCAGAAGCTGTTAATTGCTCCAAAGGATTGGTCTCAGCTACTGAAGACGAAGGTGGTTTCGACAATGGTTTCTGGTTAGAAGATGAAGGAAGTGTCGAAGTCCTGGATTTGTGCTTACAGGGAATAAAAGGAAGGAGGCTCATAACTTGGGTATTCCTGAAGTGTCTTTGGATAAGAATCCCATGTCTCCTTAAGGCTCCTGCATGCCGGAGCAGCAGCTTTGGGAAGTGGATGGAAGAGAAATCTAACAGGAACCTGTCCGTGGAGCTAGTTGGAAACAGTTTTTCCATTTTCCGAAGATCAATAAAGGAAAAAGTTGTTCCTAGTAGAGTAGCCAGATGTTTCTTGACTGGCCTTAGTTTACTCCAATCAAAACGATTCCCTCCATGCCGAGGAATTGTAATTGCAATGCAGTTTGGTTCGTAAATCAATTGAGCAGGTTTACTCTCATGAGTCAGTGAAACTGAGTGCTTACATAAGGGATTTGCATACAGTTTTTTTTGTTCCATGTGGCAGCAAGGGGCACTTAACTGCAATGAAGCAATGGTGTGTTGCAGTTCCTTTAAGAGTCCCACTATAGTCTCAGTTTGAGAAAAAATTGTGCTTACTGTGCGAGAGGTTAGGAGAGAATGTTGAGATTGCAGCAGTAATAGATGAGAATGCTGCAACAATAAATTCTCCAGTTCATGCCATTTATCAGCTCCATAAGGGGATGCAGGAGGGTGCAGCTCCTTTCTATAGGAGTTGTATGAAGCAAGGGGCGGCGTCGAAGAAACTGCATGGGGGGAGATAAAGGACTCGATAATGCAGCTTCTGCTTCTGAGAGCTGAGGCAAGGAGAAAAATGTCTCCAATCAGGTTTGTTTAAGGTGGGGAGCTGAGTCAGATTCTGCATCCCCTGGAGAAAAGGTCCTTTTTTCCCATTAAATTAGGAAGCAAAAGGTAAAAATTCAATGAAGAAGGTTACTCACAGGTCAGAAAATATGAAGGAGATAATCATCCAGCTGAGTCTGCTTCTTCTTTCTCCATCTCCATCTGCTATTGAACTCTGATGAAGACACAATCAAGTTTTAACTGTTGTTTTTTAAACCCAGTTCCAAGAGCTATCAGTCCCCAGGGATGACAGAAATAATTGGCATAGTGAAAGGAACCCTCTTGCATTGACACAGTGATCCTTTGAGTACAGGAGGAACTCATGTCAGAAATAATGAACCACTCTCATGACTTTGGAAGTTAATGAGACTTTGGGGGATTGAGTTTGTTAGCAACTGCTTCAAGGGACTATTGTAAATTGAGAAGGGCAGCATTTGACATGCCACCTTAGGAATCAGGAGGTCTTGGGCTGGCCCTGGATACAGAACAGAAATGGTGAGATTCAGCATTGCAGGGATCACAGCAGCAAACTGTCAATCATGCAAATTCTCCTAGGCAGGAGGGGTCACAGAAACAGGAAGAGTGTTATGGAGTGTTATGGTAGTTATCCCTACCCATGCAAGGGATATGATAACCTTGAAGGTGGCCTGGGAAGGGATCTGAGTTGCCTGTTGTCCCAAGATGGGAGAGAAGAAGTGAGGGCACTTAGAAGCAATCCAGGGAAGTTGGCTGATCAACCTGTGTGGCTTCGACTTCCATAAGTTGGTGGTGATCTGATAGAAGGGGGGGAGGAGATTGTTACTACCCTGGATGCTGGATGGCACAGTGGTTCATGGAGGAAGGCTGAAGTGGAGGTGCTAGAGAGTTAGGGCACAGTCCTAACCCCTTATGTCAGTGCTTTCCAGCACTGACGTAAGGGCAATGCAGCTCTGAGGTAAGGGAACAAGCATTCCTTTACTTTGAGGAGGCCTCCATGAGTGACACCCAACTGCAGGATGCAGCACATGTTCCATTGGCACTGCTATGCCAGTGCTGGAAAGCACTGACATAAGGGGTTAGGATTGTGCCCTTAATGATTCAACAACTAGGCAGGCAGGAAGAAGAATGAATGTGGACCAAACAACATAAGGCTGTGAAACTAAGGAGTATTTAAATTTTTCCCCATAGAATCCTACTGGATTCTTATGTTGAGAGATTCTATCATATCTATCTGGATTCATTTGCTTTTTTCTCTCCTAATAAAGCATGGACATACAAGGACTGGCTTTCACTATCTCCTTTAGTATGTAATGATTTTGAAACAAAGCCCAAGTGAAACAAACTTCTGGCCAGGGCATAGCACCTGGTGCTTACCATCTAGCATAGAATCCCTGCTTTTCATTTTCCTCTGTTTATTGGGCTGCCATCATTTAAAATTAGGGTGCCCAGGCAGAAAGAGGCCATCTTGAAACAGTTGTTCTCCCAAGTGAACAGGGTGAACATCCAGTCTACATGTTCACAGCAGTCCAACACACACTAACTTTTCCTATTACCATCTCTCTAAGGAGCAGAGAGTACATTTCATAAAATCTTCCTGGTGTTTTTTTTAAAGTCAGAAATCGTAGTCCTCAGAGAGGTGTCTAACTTCTCAAAAACACTATACTTAGTGCTCATTCATGTAGGTAGCTATCCAGGTGAATAAAAATAGAGGCCACTTAATTCTGGAGGTACTTCCATCCTGAAATCAGAGTCTTCCATTCAGTGGTGGGTGTTGCTCTATAAAGGGGTCAGAATCAATAAATTCATCTTTAGACTACTAAATAAGCAAAAGCTTTCTTGGGGCACCTCTGACATTCTAGTTCTATTTGATTCCATAGGAAGGTACATCCAGGTCTAGCAAAGAATTTATTTTTATAGGATGTTTTGCAGCCTGAGATTTCAGAGCAGCTTCCAAAAGAGAATATGATGAAAGCAAGGGACAGAGAATAAATCAGCAGTAAATCAAGGTGGGTAGGCAAGTGGGTAGCCGCGGCCTGGGGAGACTAGTCTTTGCACCATGGTGGTGGTTATGGCTGCATTTGTTGCTGTTTCTCTTCCCCTGGTGTGAGTGTGGAAAGATGACGGGCAGTTGTACATTTGACAGAGGTACCCAAGACAACTTGTTCAGGCCAAGTGGACAAGTTGGCGGGATCTTGTCTCTAATTCAGCCTGCAATTTATGAGGCAACTTTTCAGTATTTGCCACATAGAACACATGAGGTCTATTCATTCATTTATTTATTTATTTACTTTTGAAGATTAGTGGCATTAGTAGTAATAGTGATTTTCACACCATTTATTGTGTGTGAATATGTCTGAGTTTCTGTGTGCGTGCGCGAAATGTATTGCTATTTATCAATCTATTTAACTCATTAAAATATTTGTATGCTGCTTTCCTCAATACCCAGAACTATTAAGAGGAAAACTTGGTTGTGACCAAAGAAAATCATCTTGTATACGCACCACTGAAATGAATTGTGATGGGCAGCTCAATCCCTGCTCGGTGATGCAGTGACACCGGTATGGAGATTTTTGGCTGCTGGAGGTCACCTTTGGGGTAAGGGGATATTTGTCCCCTTTCCCTGAGATAAGCCCCAGCAGACTCAATGGGTCAGCTTGGACCTGTGACAGTGATATCATTAGCACAAGTCCATGCAGGTGGATCAGGCCCAGGAAGGGACCTTGGATTTGACAGGTATCATGCTCGATCCCAACCCCTCCCGTGCCCAATTTGCCCACCCCTGTCCAATCTCCTCTCCATTCCAGGATTGCGCCACCACTGGGGACGGAGGGTGAGTTTTTTTTTACTCACCCTCTGCGCTGGCCTCCTATTTCTGCCTGGAAATTCAGGCAGACTTTTGGGATGACATACAGAAAATGTGAGCCTAATTCTGCAAGATGTGTGAACCATCCCTCCTTCCAATATATATCCTTCCCCCTTTGTTTCTGTGTTTTGAATTTCCAACTGAAATAATTTTAGAAGAGGCCAAACTCCAAAATGTTGTAGTATACATACCTCCTGTAAAGTATGTCCCATTGGCCTCCATGGGACTGATTAGAGGAGCTGGATCAAACCACTTGGCTGCAAAGGCTTGTTGGAAGGCTTATTTTAGTGTTCATTAGAGACATGCTTTAAACTTCTTCCCTGTGGATTTCTGCAACTGAATTTTGAAGGTCTCAATCTAGATTGCCACATACTTGCCCACTATTTGCTTTACATATTAAATAGCCACTGAATGGGACAGGGGTGGCTGTGGTTTGCCAAATAATGCAGGTCTATAACTCTCTCCCCTCACACCAGGATCAGACTCTGGTGGGGCTGCAATCCTACCCACACTTACATGGAGTAAGTCCCATTGACTATAATGGAGCTTACTTCTGAGTATGCATGCATAGGCTCTTGATCCCATACCTGTGCACTATTTGAAAAGGAAACAAGTCGGTCTTGTTTATTGTGAATTGAAGTGTGTATATGTGTCTTTTTTTCTTTGCAAAGATTGCATACACAGCACCCCACACTGAAAAAAGTGGGGTGGCCCTTTTGCCAGACATGGGCTGAAGCCAATATTCTCTGACCTTTGACAGCAGTTTGGTTTGCCAGGCAGAGTCAATTAGGCAAACTTTGTTTATTCAGTGTTTATTTCATATATTTACATCCCACCTCTCATTCAGGAGCCCACACTATTTCCCTTGTTATTCTCCCAACAATTCCCTTCCTACCTCCCCCATCTCCATTTGTGACCTTATGTGTCCCCTCTGTGTAAGGATTCCCTTTTCTTGCCTAGAAATGACTGACTTTTAGGGCCTAGTTGTATGCGCAAATGTCTGATGATATTTTTTTTAACTTTCTCCCTCCTTGGTTATTATATTATTATCCCCACAATTAAAGGTATATATTGTTTCACCCCATCCTTGCCTACCTCCTCATTCGATGCCAGTCACTTGAGTTGAGACTTCATATTTCAATAGCAAGAAATACAAGGGCTCTTGAAGAATCCTCATATCTTTTTTTTTTTTTTTTTTTTTAAAGAATGGAGGGTGAGGAAAGAGGAAACTGGATGGCCATTCTTCTCTAAATGGCATCCCTGAAGATGGCTTTGGGGAGAGAAGGGCAGGAATGTTGACCTTAGGAGAACAGAGTACATCTTTAAGGGAAGAGAATATGAATGGTGTTGCAAGTCTCATTCTGGAACACAAGTGGGTATACTCACTGCTTAATGTCATGTGTACAATGGAATCACAACTGACTCACGTTTTATTATCTTACCTATGCAAAAACAACTGTGAAGACTCGTAGGAGAAATGTTGATTACACGTCCTCATTGGAGAATAATCATCTTTCATCCATGCTATGCAACTTTAGATGTATTTGGATTGATGCTCGTAATCAAGGCCCATTCCAATCTCATTTCCAGCTTGAGTTTGTCACTGCAATGGTTTTGTTTTTTTTGGTCACTGTGATGAATGTCTTGATCTGAGAGAATTGCTCTCCTCCTTCTGGTTGGCAGGTATACTATTTCACCGCAGGGCTATATTACATATAATTTATTAATTACAAGAAGGCTGTGTGCTGCCTACAGGGGCCCACTCACAGGGAAAAGGAGGACATTTAAGTTCTTTTCTAGGACACAAGTTTAAAACAAAGGACATGTCCTGGAAAAAGAGGATGTCTGATCACCCTGAATGTGATGTAATTAAGAGTCCTAGAGCTTTCAGTGTTCTTTGGTACCATTGGCCATGTTATCCTTCTTGAGGGACTGTCCAAAATGGAAACAGATGACAACATTTGAAAACATTACCAACATTTAAACATGTGGCTTATAGATAACAGCTACATATTAGGGAAGCATTTGAAAGACTTGAATGCTTTAGTAGAGATGGTTTGCAAATTGCTTATTAATATTCATGCAGAGGTGTTACTCATCAGAAACAAACACCTCAATAGATAGCTTATTAAAATATTTTGTAAGCTTTATGTATTTTATTTTTTTCTGGTTACTTCATTGCTGTTTGCTCACTAATAAAGGAGATGAGAAAGAAAAGCTTGGGATGGTAAATATGAGATCAATTCCAAAAGTCATGGACTAGTAGCCTTCTTCCGTACTAGCTGGGCTCTAGTGTTCAGCTCAGGCCTCAGAATAATAATGTAGAACTTTGGAAGAAAGATGCAACTCAACAACCCACCACTGGAGGTCAAGATGCAGAAGACCTCCACAGCCACCATGTATTTCCCCTGGGTGCTCAGGTAACTTGGGAAAAAAGATATCCAAACACTGCAGAGCACCAACATGCTGAAGGTGATCAGTTTGGCTTCATTAAAAGTATCAGGCAGCTTCCTGGCCAAGAAAGCCACGATGAAGCTGATCAAGGCCAAGCATCCCATGTAGCCCAGGACAATGTAGAACATGAAGACTGAACCTTCATTGCATTGTATAATGATTTGGTCAATGTGGGAGTGCATGTCAAACTCTGGGAAGGGGGGAGAAGTTGTCAGCCAAACCACACAGAGGCCAGCTTGAATGAGAGAACACAGAAGGATGACTGAGACTGCCAGCCTCTTCCCCACCCATTTCCTCATGCTGTTTCCTGGCTTGGTGGCCATGAAGGCCAAAATGACAGTGATGGTTTTGGCCAACACACAAGACACAGCAAAAGTGAAGACGATGCCAAATACTGTTTGGCGGAGAAGGCAGGTCACCTTCCCAGGCCAACCAAGGAATAGGAAGGAACACAGAAAGCAGAGCAGCAGAGAAGAGAGAAGAGTGCAGGTGATGCCCCAGTTGTTGGCCTTGACAATGGGAGTATTCCGGTGTTGAATGAAGCTCCACATCACCACAATTGTCAGCAGGGCAAGGAAAAGAGCAAAGGAAGACAAAAGGATTCCCAAGTTCTCTTTGTAGGATAGAAAGATCAAGACTTTGGGGATGCACTGATCCTTGCGACTGTTAGGGTACTGATTTTCTGGGCATTTGTCACACTGTTCTGCATCTGAAAGAAAGAAGCAAATCTCCATAATTTCAGCATATCTATATTAGCCCATTCAACTTGATGGGATCAGCATCTTGTAACTAGCATGAAATCTGGCATTATAGAAAATTCAAGAAGCTCACTGAAAAGAAAGTGATAGCAAGTTTTGCTTTTGGAAGTCATTGAACTGAATTAATTCGACTCTTTCAAAATCCATCAAGAATGTTCAGTGGCTATAAGTAGACCATCATCAGAATGTTTCACTTGGGGATATGTGATCCAGTCTTTGCAGAGTATTACAGCGCAAACCTCAGCTCCCAGGGCACTCAACTTCTGTGGCAGCAAAGATCCTGTGCGCCCATGGCAACTGGGGGCGGCACCTCAGGAGAAGGGGATTTTTGTCCTCTTCCCCAGGGTAAGGGAAGTAGTCCCGGAATGGGGTTACTCGATTCACTGCCAAGTAAGGTAAAAGCATTTGTGTTGGGCAGTGAGCCCCACACGAACACTCAGGATCCACCAGTCTGCTCCAACCGTCGCACCTCCCTCCCTCCCCACTCCCTCCCCCTGGCACGACTCCACCTCCCTCTCTGTGCCTCCTGCCTCCCCGTCACACCTGCTCCCCGCCTTCTCCCCATCCTCTGCCCCCTCCCCCCTCCCCATAATGCCTCCTTCCCGCATCCCCCGATGCCTCCGCTTAACTTACTGTGGCTCCGTGGTCCATGTGACCGCCAAGCGGCGGAGCGCAGGTGCCTGTCTGATGCTAACCCAGCGCCAGAAGGTGCTGGGCTACCACCGGCGCTTGCCCAGCAGTAAGCCTCACAAATGTGTCTTGCGACATGTTTGTGACATTGTGTGCCGGTGGTGAGCCAGTGCGCTGAGCCCAGGATTGGGCTCTTACTCTTCAGACTCTTTTTTTTTTTTTGAAGCATGAAAAAAGAGTTAGTGACAGAAGCCACAGGATTTTTCTGACCCATCAAGTTTTCTTCCAGGGAGTAAAGTTCCCCTTTTGTTGGTGAGTGGAACTCACAAAGTGTTCTGCTTTTTAAGAAAAATATTGGTATGCTGGACAGAGGCTCTTGCCTAGTGTAAAAGGAAATTCAGCAAAGTCCTAACAGAGGATTGACCTGTTTTTGAGTGAAGTCATGCAAGAAAGCCCTTCTCCACATGAATTAAAGTGATTAAAATATTTATTTATTATTTATTATTTATTTATTATTTATGTATGTATTTATTTATTAATAATTAAATAATAATAAATTAATAAATAATATATTATAATAAATTAATAATTAAATTAATAATAAATAATTATTTATTAAATAATAAATATGTATTATTTATTTATTAATTATTTATTATTTATAAATTGATCAGTGCTATTGAAAGAAATGTGGTTTTTGGATAATTTGATGTCAAATGATAGGCTGTTGAATGTATCTGCTAAGCAAGCGTTGCAGTTTTGGCTGTCCTATTAAAATGAAAACCACACTTTTCAATGGGGAATATCTCAGAATGAATGAATTAGGCAGCATAAGAACAGCTCTATAGGATCAGGCCATAGGCCCATCTAGTCCAACTTCCTGTATCTCACAGCGGCCCACCAAATGCCCCAGGGAGCACACAAGACAGCAAGAGACCTGCATCTGGTGCCCTCCATTGCATCTGACATAGCCCATTTCTAAAATCAGGAGGTTGCACATAAAGATCATGGCTTGTAACCCGTAATGGATTTTTCCTTCAGAAACTTGTCCAATCCCCTTTTAAAGGCATCCAGGCCAGATGCCGTCACCACATCCTGTGGCAAGGAGTTCCACAGGCCAACCACTTCCTGAGTAAAGAAATATTTTCTTTTGTCTGTCCTAACTCTCCCAACACTCAATTTGAGTGGATGTCCCCTGGTTCTGGTGTTATGTGAGAGTGTAAAGAGCATCTCTCTATCCACTTTATCCTTCCCATGCATAATTTTATATGTCTCAATCATCCCCTGCAAACTCTATAGGTTAACTTGGAATTGTGCAAGCTTATTCATAGGTGCAGAACCAAGTAGCCCCATGTAGGATTTTCAGGCCTGGGAGGGGGTGCGGTTGCAGAGGAGGCCTGCTCTGCCATCCCTGACTCCTCCCAGGCCTGAACAAACATTTTTTTCATCCTCATGTAGAAATAATGATAAAAATGATAATAGCAACAATAATCAGAAAGTAACTTTGCAGTCTTTCACTCACCCATCTGCACTGAAAACCCATCTTCAGAGCACTGGACACAATCATAGCAACAAATCTGCTGCCCCTGGCGAACAAGCCTATTCTGGCCAGGATGGCACTTCTCAACACATCTGGACTGGGGCACCATCTAAGAATGATCACAGGGAATGGGTGTGTGTGTAGGTATCAACTGGATGGTACAGATTGCTCTAATGTTCATTTTTCTCCATTTAATGACATACCTAGTCCTCTGTTTGCATCCATGTGCCCTCAAAGTAACCAGCTATCTTATACCTTCCTCTTATCAACTCTATAACCAGACCGCCACTGGTTCTCTTTGGACCTGCACCAGCTCTTCAGCTGGCACAAGTCAGAGGAGACAAAGGGCGCCTGTTGGTTGTCTCCAGAAGGGATAGCTTCCGGCACAAGGACTTTCAGAGGATCTTCTCTTTGCAGTCATGGTGGGAGGGTACCCTTACCATCCAGAGTGGTAGCCTGGAAGCAAGCAGCTATGAGAATTTCCCAAACAACTCTTACAATGCTGTAACCGTATTCCACCACCAGGACACTAGTCTTGGAGGCACACTGGTATGTTAAGATTGGGCCATTAGAGTACCATCCTGTTCATGTCTACTCAGAAGTCATTTCCGCTGAATTAAATGTAACACACTCCATTTTTTCAAAGAATTACAGCCTCAGCCTCCCCTGCAGTCTCCCAATTCTTGATTCAGAAAACAGCGTCATCCTCCCCACCTGCTTGAACGTGGGATTCCACCGGATGGCACTTCCATTCAAGGTGAATTCTCTGCCTGCAGGAGCCTGGGGGTCTATCCTGCCAACACTGATGCTCTTGAGGGATTGATTGGGGAATGTGACTGTGTTGATGATATCCAATGAACTTGCCAGATCTCCCTGCTGGTCGAGAGAAATTTCCTCCCCGGCACTGTTGTTGAAATGGACGTTTCTCAGGAAAGAATTGATCTGGGTCAGAAGGTGAGAGGTAGAAAGATAAATAGAAGAACAGATTGTGTATGTGTGTGTGTGTGTGTGCGCGTGTGTGCGCGTGTGTGCACATGCATGTAAACGCACATGCCAAGTGGACAAAAACAGGTGAATCCAAGTCATATGAACCTTGTTAGCTGCTTGTCAGTTGACTTTGGGGAGAGTCACTCCAGCTGCTGCTTTTGGAAATGTATCTCATGACCTGCTCAGAACAGGAATTATTGCTCTCCTAGTTCCGTGAGATGGTATCTAGTGGCGAGCATTTCATAATGAATGAAGTTCAGTGTTTTATATTGAAGCAAAGTTGGGAGGGTTTTCTGTTTTTTGGAGAGTATAAAACAGAACTTTGCTTCCAAGAAGGAATTGCAGAATTGAGCAATTGTAGTTGTCTGTTCCCACTAGTTCAGCTTCCTACTTTTTTGTTGACTCGTCATAGATGAAACAGCCTGGGATGTGAGGTGCATGGGGACCTTTCACCCTTCTAGGAAGGCCTTTGTTCAAGATCTTTGTTGTTCTGCCTGGTCTTTGTTGAATATGAGCTGGCCTGGCTCAGGCCATTGTGCCACTCCTCCATTGTGACCTCTCTAACCTACACACCCCCCCCCCCAGAAAGCTTTAACGTAGGATAGGTATTGGAAGGATATGTTAATACCTGAGTGCTTGGGGGAAGCATGGCATGTGGTGGGTGTGCCTGGTTCTACTCTGCTGTGAAGCACAGAAGGTAACTTTTCCCTATTTTGATGCATTTAACTTTTCATTCCCTGCAATCTCTGATATAAATCAATTTTACTGCACAGTTATAGCCTATACCCTGTGTTCATTCATGCTCAGCCCTCTTGTGCTCAGTGTTCCCATTATTTTGCGCCTTGAGGTGGGTGTTTTTCTAGAAGCCCAATCCTATGGCTCATTTATGACATAGAGAGGACATCTCACTTTCAGAAATGCCTTTCCACAGCTCACTGACAACGCCCATCTTAGAGACATTGCCGCAAACAGCAGCAGTGGTGGCAGATACTTGTGAGGTCCAATCCTACCTAATTCCCCACATGACCAATGCAGAGGCCCCAATGCAGCTCCTGCTTAATCCTGTGAGGGAAGTTCTGACTTTCCCAGGATAAACCTGTGCCTGGTCAAAAGGGCTACTCAGACCTGTGCCAGCTCTATATGTGACACACTTCTGTGAGGACGCAGTTCAGGGGATCAAAGCCAGGAATGGGTCAGGATTTGACAGCTACTGCTGCTGCTGAACCTACCCACTTCCCAGTCCCAACCTGCCATACTCCCTGCACCATTGCCACCCCGTGCTGCCTAGCCCACCTGGCCTCCTCATCTCCCTCCAACCACCTACATGCGCTTACTAGAACCAGCAGGTTTCCATTGTCTGTGTCATGCAGACCTGGCTGTTCACCCCTTCTGGCACTGACCGTGCCACGAGATCTGGCAAGTCACCTTTGAAAAAGTCAGAAAGCACTCTTTCTGTTAACTTTAGATAATGTGATGCCACACTGTGCAAATGTAGGTGAGTTCTGGACAACTTGTAACTCACAAAGTTCAACACAACCCATTAGTGAGAAATGCTCAGAAGCAAGGAGCAGGCTAGAGGATTTGTGCAGATAGCATTACACACTTGGGAATAAAACGCATTGAATAGAGAGGAATTTCTTCCATCCCTACCAACTGGTATAAGAGGCACCTTTTAAAATCTGTCCTCATGTTTAGCAGATGGTAAGTAACTGTCCCTCATCACCCCAGCATGGCATCTTTTCAGTGGCTGTTGCTGGTGCTTTCTCCATGTATTTTTTTTTCTTTCTTTCCAGATTGTGAGCCCTTTGGGGGTTGGGGAACCATTCTTTAATTTAGCTGTGTGAGCTGCTCTGTGATTACTTTTTTGTTTTTTAAAAAAGGTTATAAATATTCTTAATAATGATGATACTTCTGAATAAAGAAGCTCTGGATTGCACTCTTGCACTATTGGTTTATCATCAGCGAATGTAGAAATTCATTTATGACTACAAGTACTTTCCACTGCCTTCTGCACATGAATTAGGAACCAGAATCCAGCCAGTGTTTGTGTCAAAATGCACTTGTGGTCTATTACACTCAAATTGAGAGATAGTCCGACCTGCCATGGGTGGAGATTCCAGATACTCAATGTAGCTCCATCGCTAATGGCTTTTGGCTTGGATCTTGATGAAAACATGGCATGGAGAGCATGTGCGACAGAATACACAGCATTGTAGATACTGTAGCTCTGGCCAGACATTTGCATTTCAAACATATGTGAAGGGAGGCTCCTCAGCTTCTCCTTCCCACTGCACTTTACTTCTCTTCTCACATAGGACGAGGGGAGAAAACATTTAAATGCCGATGACCAAAACTGTGCCATGAAATAAAGCTTTGCTTTGTAAGGGTTGATTGTCTCCAAGAAATCTTCATATCCTGGTATGTCATTTGAGTGGAGGGCAAAGGACAACGTACCATTGAAAGTTTTGGTTGCAAACTGAGCCAGATAATTTATAGCTGCAAAATCCCACTGAGCTGTAATGATCCAAACCTTTTCTATTGGCTTTCTTAATTCAATTTCATTGACGATTAGAACTCTTCGGAAAATCTCCATTGATTGGGCATCCCCGTTAACAAGAATCACATTGCTTTTGCTCAATAACAGAGTAGAATTTATTCTTTCTGTGGAGGGAAGTAGGAGATCGTCAGAACGATCCCAGTATCTCTTTAGTGTTGGAATCATTTCTGTAAACTCAACACAAATGTTGTTCTCCAGGAGCCTAGATGTCAAGCTCTGCAGGAAAATTGCCCCAATTTCATCATCTGAAACAATGACACCAATCCATGTCCATCCAAAGTGCTTAAGGAGATGAAGAATCCCATCATGCTGAGAATTTCCAGTTGGAAGCATGTTATGGAGTATAGGAAACTGAGTTTTATCATTCAATACATGGTGAAAGGTGTTGTAATTGAACTAAGGAGAAAAGACAACAGTATTTTTAGAGGTGACAGAAACCTTCCTCTCCTCCTGAATTTCAAAACCTTTCTCCCAATCTCTAGCAAGTGGGAATGTGCCCCTCAAGGTTTCGGATTCAGCACCAAATATTATGAAATCTGAATGTCCTCTAATGCTTTGCTTTTGGCAGGAGTATTGAAGGGCTAAGTCCAAAGTATAGAGAAATACATACATATCTCTCAGTATGGAGAAATTTGGATTCTTTCTACATGAAGAGAAATGTTTAACTAAACACACAAAAGCACACACACATACACACAACACTTCTGTATTCCTAACAGCCCTTCTAAACAGAACAAAACAACAGAAAAAGAGTTTCTTTTTCTAATGTATGCTGGTGCAAGTACCAGGTAGCTACCTGAAGAGGACCTGGGCTGAGCCAAATGGGCAGAAACAAATTTTTTATCTTGGTTGTTTTGGGGGAATGACTACGAATAATGCACCAGCTGGACTGCTCCCTTCATTTCCATTAATCAAGTGCAATGTTCATTTCAATGAAGGAACATACTTGTGGAAGTTTGTAGGTATTTAAGATGCTGGGCATGTGGATTGTATTTTGGGGGGTGAGCCCTCCAATGATGGCCATGAGCTTGTGTTTCTGGCCACAATGGTAATTATAGTGACACCCTGTGAAAAGGAGAGTCAGAGTGCCATAAGCGCTCCCCACTGAATTCAAGAAATCTGGAAAGATGATGCGTCCCAGCGTCTTGTTGGATAAGAGGTTGGCATTCCTGTTGATCTCATTTATGGCAAACTCAAGAGCAAGAGCTTCATGGTATTTCCTGGGGAGCATACTGCAATGAGAGTTTCACTTGATTAAGGCACATGCAATGATCTATTTCTCCTACAGAAACTGTTGGAGTCATGCCACGTAAGAGCAAAAACCTCAATCCTTTAGAGCAGGGGTGCTCACACATTTTTGGCTCGAGAGCTACTTTGAAACCCAGCAAGGCCCGGAGATCTACCAGAGTTTTTTTTACAATGTTCGCGCCATCATAACATATAACATTTATGTGTACAATGTATGTTGGTGTACCTTGAGTCCCACTGAGTAGAACAGGACTTACTCCTGAGTAGACATGTCTAGGATTAGGCTGTGAGGCTGCAATCCTAGCCACACTTACCTGGTAGTAAGCCCCATTGAGTACAATGGGCCTTACTCCCGGCGTTTCCTCCCAGAGGCACCTGAAGGGGGGGGTTGGCACTCTGCGATCTACTCATTTTGCCTCGCAATCTACCGGTAGATTGCGATCCACCTATTGAGCACCCCTGCTTTAGAGGATCATGTTAATGTTTTGAATAATTTTGTTTTCCACATGTTTTTTTTTTAATCCTCTAAAATCCTCTCTTTGAGGGCTGTGATGAACTCTCCAAATTTGATTTTATTAGCTGATGACAGCTTATCATATAGCACAGACTTTAAACATAGCTACCTAGATAAAAAGACATTACAACTGAATGTCTGTGTTATGTTTAGATAGTCTCTCCATTGAATCCTAATCCACGCTGTGATATGGTACATCCCAACCACAGAATGAACAGCTCAGTGATGAATAGAGATTTATTTTGTGTTTGGCCAAGGTAACTGGGGAAGGACTTGAGCTGAGGCAGGAATTGAATTCCTTTGGTTTCTTCTAGCTTCTTCTTATTTTAATTATTTATTTAAAAAATATTTATCCCAACTTTCCTCTGCCAGATCACATGCCCTTTGCAGCTTACAATTTAAGGATAAAATATACACTGTATCAAAACAATAAATAAAACCAGCAAAAAATAAATAAAACCAATTTGAAAAGGGCAAAAACACTCAAGGATCTTCTATGAAAGCACAGGAGGGAGACAAGCCAGCATCCAAATGTCAGAAGAAACAAAGAGGTTTTGAACCCTCACTGAAACGCCTTGGGGGGGGTAGATCTTAATTCTCCCAGTACGGGGTTCCTTAATTGTGGCACCACTACCGATAAGGCTCACCCCCGTGCCACCATCCTCCTAACTTATACCACTATGAGAAATCTAGCAGAAAGCCGGCATAGGAATACTTTCAGGATGGCTGGATTTCTTCTACTCTAAATCCAAATTTAGAAAGATTTATTGCAAACTGAAAGTGACAGAAATGTTGGGGAACAAGAGGACTTGACTTGAATAGGAATCTAGTCACATACAGAGAAACAGAGAAATGTAATAAAAATGCCAGTAGTAACTGTATAATGACTATATACTGTAACTGTATATTATTATTATTATTATTATTAACAGTATTTATATACCGCTTTTCAACAAAAGTTCACAAAACGGTTTACAGAGAAAAATCAAATAACTAATATTTAAAAAATAACTATATTGTTTCTGCATTCAGATATTATCCAGGAGAGGATGGCTGAAATAACTACTTACATAATGAAGAATGACCATTTTGGTCTGGTATTAAAGGGAAGTTCCCTGAGCTCTAATTGTAGGAAAGATGTATATTCACCAATTACAATACCATCTAAAGAATTAGTGCCTTCGAGGAAGAACTGCGAATCCCTTTGAGGGTCACAATTCATACTGACACTATGAGGCATTTGCAGTAGCAAAGTTATCAGTAGTAATGGAATCAGCCCGCAGATTAGAAAGCCTTGGCCCCAGACATACTGGGACCCCTTCATTGTGACATATCTGGCCATCATCAGTGCTGTTACAGCCATCAGCATTCTTGAAAGATGCTATAAAATGGACCACAAATCTGACTACAGTTACAACTTCCCCACTACACAGATGCTGAAATTCCCTTTAGTTACAGCTCTCCCTGTTTTCACTGAAAGTCTCAGACGTGTGAAGCCCAAATTGCTGTGAACTGGGTCTTTATAACACACTATAGAAGAGAAGAGTGTGTAACCTTTTGTGTTGTTACAAACTCTGCAAGTGCCTTCTGCTAATCCTTGGCGTATTCACTACTTGCCCGATTATGAAAATTGCAGGGTTGAGAATTGTTCTTCCCAAAGCACTTGAAGACCTGCCAGGCTAAAGTAAACATGTTGGATGGATCCACAGTCAAAAACTTCTCTGCACTGGGGAGGAAGTAAAGGTCTCCAGTGCATGTCGGGTATGAAGCAGAACGTACTGAAAGGATAGCAATTAGCTATTAACAAGCGCTGTGGGTAAAAGGAAATTGTCAGTGACCAGAAGCTCAGAAATCCTCCCAGACCCATTACTTTTTTCTTTTCCGTGAATATTCTGAAGATATAGTGTGTGTGTGTGTGTGTGTGTGTGTGTGTGTGTGTGTGTGTGTGTGTGTTTTCAATTCCATTCGTCTTCATTATCAAGAGCAGTGATTTTCAACCATTTTCACCTCACGGCGCATGAGGTGGCGCAAGTCCAAGGAGACCCATAGGGGCCAGCGACCCTTTCCCAGGGGGAAGGGGAAAAATTTCCCCTTGCTTCTGGTTGAGCTGCTTCTGGTGCCTATCCTGCACTGGATACAGCACAAGCCTCTTTGCTTGCCTGTTCCAGTGCAGGATAGAATTGTGCTTAAGGCACATGTGAAAGGTGGTTACAGGAGATGAAGTCCCACTTGGCAACAAATCAACTGCAGATTGGAATCTTATTGCCAAACTCAGAAAGGACTGTTGTTTTAGTGGATCACATGCTGGAGTTGTACTGAGAAAATCCACATTCAAGTCTCAGCTTAGCCATGAGGACTTCTTAGTAACCAAAGGCCAGTCAAAATTTGTCACACAAATTTATTTCTCAGGCTTTGTGGGAATAAAAGAGAAGCATTTTTGCTACTCTGGGATCCTTAGGGTCAGATATCAATACAATATAAATATCATTTTTTGGGACCCCAAGAGAAGATTTCCATTACCCACCCAGTATCCTCTTTCTAAATATGGATATTGGAACTATAACAGTGTATCTGTTCACACAAATATGTCCCATACTTCTGGCAAGCTAAGCTAATGTTGTTCCAGCAGCAGAAATTGTTTGAAATAAAGGTTTAAAAATTGAGAGCAAAAGGAAGAAACAATTTACATTATGATTACATGAGGTACTTTGAATCAAGAAAGTAGAATCTAAATTTGTTGCGCTCATTAAGTTATAGCTCATCTGACTTTGTATGGAAAAATATGTTTCCCAATACCATTCCAAAACCTTTATTGGTATAAGCAAAAATTAAATAAAACATTAAAATACAGTACAGAAAAATAATCAAGACAATTGCTGTGCTACCGAGAAAAGATCACAACGAAACAGAGATACATCAGGTTAAAGGTTTTAACTTAGCAACTCCAGATAGAAATTCTGCTACCGCACCAGTGGAGGATACAACCGAGTCACTCAAAAGTGCAGATAAAGTCTCTGATAAGGAACCTAAAGGGAAAGAAAGTACAGGATATAAATGAATTTCTTGGAGTAATTGGAGGGACGGGCAACAGAGAAGAATGTGGGCCACTGTGTCTGGCTCCAAAGAGCAAAAGGGACACAATCTATGCTCCAAGGGGGTATTAGAAAATCTGCCAAAATGTACGGCTGATGGAAAGATGTTAAATCTCACCAACATAAATGCCCTCCTTTTAACAGGATTAATCAACATAGTAAAATAGTTGTGTGGGCAGCCAGATGAAGGAAGAAGGCCAAAAAACCGGGGAGAGCAGGTAGGATTGAGGTTGGATGAGAGATGAATAAATTCAAGTTCCCATAGTTTGGTCTTAATAACTGAATGGGCTCTATGAAGACTAATGTCCGCAAGAGATTCAAGGGACAATCCCAATGATAGAAGTTTAGAATTGATCCCTTGAAACCACTTAGAAAAAAAGGAATCTTTTAAAAGATCGTTTAAAAGAGATTCAGGGTGCATAGTTAAATGCAGACGAAGCCAGAACTTGAATGTAAGGGACCACGCCGTAGTAGAGGGAAGGTGGATCCCTAATTCGAGAATGAGAGTGGATAATCTGATTAAATTAGGAACCCCCAAGATCCATCTGAGGAAAGAGGCTGCAACTTGGTCAAACTCATGATTTGCAGCCTGTATCCAAATGGGGGCACCATACAATAATTGAGAAAGAATTTTAGTTTTAAAAATGTGAAGGGCAGCAGGGGCATACTGATTACCACAAGAAAAATGAAAACGTGCAATCGCATTTAAATGAGGTGCAACTGAGGAAATGGCAGATTTCCGGTGAGGTGACCAACTATAGCGAAAATGAAAAAGAATCCCTAGATATTTAAAGGACGGTACTTGTTGGAAAGAAAGGGTACCAATCGTCTAGGGAAACAAAGTCCAAGACTTAGCAAAAACCAAAATTTTGGTTTTTTCAGAGCTAATTATTAAGTCATTGGATAAACAATAATCCAGAAAAGCAAGCAAAGAATGACACAGGCCAAGTCTGGTAACAGACAAAAGGACTGCGTCATCTGCATAAAGGAGGATAGGGAGTGGAGCACCACTAAGGGAAGGAGGGGAATTCTGACAACTTAATAGATACGAAGGTAAATCTGCCAAAAAAAGATTGAAGAGGAGGGGAGTGAGAATACAGCCTTGTCGAACTCCCTTACTAATAGGAATTTTCTCAGTTGTAGAACCCAGAGTATTAAAATGTACCCTACAATAATTAGTTGAATGGAGATGTTGAATTAGGAAAAGGAGGCGGGGTTCAATCCCACAACCGGCCAATTTGTTCCACAGCATAGCCCTATTAATGGAGTCAAACGCTCTGCGGAGATCGATGAAAGCCACAAAGAGTTTGGCACCATAATGGGCAGAGTATTTCTCAACCAAGAAGGAGAGTAAAAAGGCATGATCAACAGTAGAGGCACCTAGGCATAAGCCAATTTGTTCTCTACCCGGAAGGGCTTTAGAGGAAGCCCATGATGAAAGTCTAACTAATAGATATTTAGAATAAAGCTTCCCTATAACAGAAAGCAGGCTAATGGGCCTATAATTTTCCTGGAGAGACGGATCACCCCTCTTGAAAATAGGAACAAGAATTGCCGAGAGCCAGGAATCTGGAAAAAGACCAGATTGATTAACTAGAGTGAAAAGATTTGATAGTGGTACTGCCCACTAGATGGGATTGGTGGTTAATATTTCACTCAAAATGTCATCCGGGCCAGGAGCTTTCCCGGGTTTCAAAGTGTTAATCAACTCAACAACCTCATCAGGAGTAACAGGTGGCCATTCGGGACAATCTGAGGGAATAGGGATAAACGGTTCACAAGAATCAGAGGTGGAAAAAATTCCTGAAAAATGAGCAACCCAAGCAGACGGAGAAATGGGAGAAGGGACAATATTAAAGGGAGGCAAATTAGTACGGGTAACTAAGGACCAGAAAGATTTATAATTGTTAGTTGAAATTGCATCGTATAGTTGGAGCCATTTTTGTTGGGCAAAAGAGTGTTTGTTTTTTTTTTCCTATCCAAAAAGATCTGACAATGTTTCCTCCAAAAAAACTAAAATCTTAAAGATTCGGGGGAGGGATTGAGGCGTATTTGATGGAAAGTCTGCCTAACACACCTCTTAGCTCACCAACACTCTGAGTCAAACTACGTAGGAACTCGGTTGACGGAGCGAGAGGAAAGAGAAGCTCTAAGAAACTGAATTAAAGACTCAAAAAGGGAATCATAGGATGAAATAGCCATAGAAGGTGAATCGGTCCCTGCCAGCGTGCCCCTCAAATTGATAGACTCTTCCCGCCTGGACCAGTGATGGTAGGCATCCTCAGTCCTCAGGGACCATTTTAGAGGGGGGGAGGCTGTATTAGAGGTTTCCATGATTGAATCTCAAAAGAAGGGAGAGGAAAACATAGTTGAATAGGCAAATGATCACTATCAGAACGAGGGTTAACAAAAAAATCCAGAAGAAACGACAAAAGAGCCGGAGATGCAAGAGCATAGTCAATAACACTTGACCCCCTAGATGCAAAATGAGTGAATTCACCCAGGATATCCCAATATATTGGGATATGTTACCCAATACATTCAACATCCCTATTATACAAAGATATAAACCTAATATATTCATGTGTGTGTGCATGCACATTCCAAATAAAAAATGGTAACAGATCTACAGGTGGAGTGTATTTATCTGCATTAGTTCCACATGATTAACAAAAAACGTGTTGTGCTAAATGCCATAGAGTTACACAAATTCGCTGCAGCCTAACACTTCCAGATGGAAGGAAACTAAGGCAGCTGTTCTCAATTCCCTCCCCTCCACTTCCCTTCCACTCCGTACTCAGCCCTCCTGTTGCCAGCTGTCCTGCTTCTTTCACAGTTGGAATGGTGAGCTTGCTTGGGAAGCCTTGTCCTCTGTGTCCCAGGCAGCCTCCCAACAGTGCTGCAGCTTCTCCTCCTCCTCTTCGCTGCTGCTACTGCTACTGCTACTGCTACTGCTACTGCAGCCCTCCCTGGCCACCATCATGGAAGCTCTCTGCCCCAGAGCATTCTGGGACTTATAGTCCAGCTCTCTGCTCACCCTCACCTGTCTCTCCAAGGCTTTCCAATGCTTGCTTGGGAAGGCTTGCTGGAGTAGGAGAGCCTACATCATTGGGGGGGGGGAATTTGGCAAATACCCCCTGGGTTTTTTAAAGCAATCCCCTCTCCTCCCCCTCCTGCCTCCCCCTCCTGAGCCCTCCCCCATTGCCAGCTGTCCCGCTTCTTTCACAGGTGGGATGCTGAGCTTTTCAGAGTCCAGCCCTTTGCATTTCTACATTTCTACTTACTTCTAAGCCCCATTGTAGTCAATAGGACTTACTCCCAGGAAAGTGTGGAGAGAAATGTAAGCTATATCTCATGCTTTGCTTGGTGGGAATGATTGTGTCCATGATTGCCTGCATCATGGGGGGGGGGGGGCAAACAATGATTTGGCAAACATTCCCTGTTTTTTTTTAAAGCAATCCCCTTTGTTGCTACCACACTGGCCCCTCTGTGTGTGTGTCTGTGTCTCTGTGTGTGTGTGTGTGTGTGTGTGAGAGAGAGAGAGAGAGAGAGAGAGCGAGCGAGAGAGAGAGCTAGAGAGCGAGCGCGAGTGAGTGCTCCACCTTGCTGCATGTGTTCTGGTTACAAAGGGATTTCCGCCCCCCTCTTCAGCCTCTTTGCTGGCTCAGGGGCTCCAGAAATGTTACTGTTCCTTCGAAAGGGGAACCTCTTGCATGGCTCCAGGGCTATTTCCTGCCTGGGTGAGGCAGAACCTTTTTGCAGTGTTTTGGGCTGCCTGGAAACGGAGCGGGAGGCCAGCGCAGGGCAAAGGAGGCAAAGGCATGTGTGACTTTCAGTATCCCCACTTAATTGAGACAAATCCACAGATAAAAAATCTGTGGATAAATAGGCTGCACCTGTTTTTTATTTATTTATTTATTTATTTATTTATTTATTTATTTATTTATTTATTTATTTTGCAATACTTTATTTATTAATTACAGATACAGGTAAGGAAAATTGGATAAACTTAGGGCTGGGACTACACAGGTTACACATGAGGGTATTGGCCATCGATTACAACATACATTAGTCCAAACTAAATTATTCATTAATACAAAAATTATCATATTTATTAATCTACTAATTAATAGTTTAACTAAACAATTAATTATCATATTTATTAATCTACTAATTAATAGTTTAACTAAACAATCAATACTTTTTCTCTAAAATTATCTATCCAATCATAAAAAGTCTTCAAACTTTCACTTATACCGTCTTCTTGCCACTAAGCTAATATTTAAAATAAGGTTTTTCTTATCTGATTCTTAGTTTCTAATATCAAATTTTCATTTACATCTATTTTGATTTAATATGTTTTAAAAAAATTTCTCCTTGTTGTTCAGCCATTTTAACTTTCTGTCTTAGCGCATGCTTTGTTCTCTGTCTTATTGGTGTTCCTTCTTACTCCTCCCACTGCTTCTTCCATTTCTTCTTTTTCTTCTTAAATCTCTTAAATTTCTTGGCCCCTCTCTGTTTTTCTTTCTTCTTCTTCATTCTGATGTTTTTGGATTTAATCCATAAATTCTTCCTCTTTTTGAGACAGCTTGCTCCCTGAACGTTTCCTCTTTTTTCTTTCTTAAGATTCTTAATTGTTATAGTGACAATTGCTTCTTCTGTCTCCTGTTTCATTTCAAAATACTCCGCTTCTTTAATTTCACCTGACATTTGATCCATTCTTTTTTCTTGTCTATTGTTTGTGATCTGTTCCTGCATGCTTATGAGGGAGGAGCTTGTTTGCTTCATTTATTCAGATAATTTTCTGACCTGTTGTTCCATTTCTCTTCTAAAATCCATCAAGAAATCCATTAATAAGGTCTGGCTTTTACTAACATCCTTTAAATTTTTAAATGCCATTTTTATCAATATCAAATCCAGCCACTTCTTGTAGGGCTACTTTCCAATTTTTGTATCCAAAAAGTATAAGTCAATATTCCACGTCCAGTCAATATTGATGTCAAATCAGTCAGACCATTAAAGAGTCATCCAAATCTTTATCTTGCATCTCTTCTTCCAAAAAGGGTGTATCAATAATCCAGGTCAATAACACAGTCAAATTAGGTTAGTATGCCTTTAAATGACCAGGGCAGATTTCAAGCCTCTTGCTAGGAAAACAAAAGTAAAGGTTTTTCAGCCGTTGAATCTTAATTAGTCATTTCTTTTCCATGCATACCATTAAACAAAATAATCTTGTGTTTACTCCAGCAGGGGTCTTTAGATCTAGATTCACTCACTTCCCCTCTGGGTGGCTACTGGCCAATGTAAATAATCTTAAAGCTATCTTTTCCTCCTTCCAACGTCTTGATTACAATTCTTGTTTCTGTCTTTTAATGAGCCAAGGTTACTTACAATTTTAAAACTTTTTTCGCTGTCATGTTGTTGTATCTAGGTCGTGGGAGGGTGAGTTCTCAGCTTTCTGAATCTCCAAAGATGGCAACCGGGATACAATGTTATTCAGCACAGAGCAAACGGGGAAAAATCTTTGAAATTGCCTGTTTCAAAAGACTCCCCCATTCAAGCTCTCAGCTCTTCATACCATCTTCTTGGCAACAAAGCGTGCCTCAGTTGTTGAGGAACATGAAAAACACATGTATTTAGCAATCCCCCTTCCGAGGTTCACTGCTACTTCGCTGAGTGTTGGCTCCGCCCCCTGCACCTGTATTTGTTAAAAGACAACTCATTCAATGTATTTTGAAACATACTATCCTGTAATTAATGATGTTGCCCAATGTTTGTGGAAGTTATGGTAACCTTTTAAATTTTTGTGTGAGGGTGAGAGAGAGCCATACATATATATGCATGAGAGACAATAAACATACTATCCTGTGGATTTAAACCCCTCAAGGTGTTGATTCTGTACCTATGACCTATCCTTCCCAAGAGTTCTCCATAGTGCCCCCTGCACTTCCTTGTTCCTAAAGCGGTAGATCAGGGGGTTTAACAGTGGTATAAGAACAGTATACCACACAGACACCAGGCAGTCTTGTTCCAAGGAATGACTGGAAGAGGGCTGTAGGTAGGTGTAAATGATGGTACCATAGAAGATGCTCACCACAGTGAGGTGGGAAACACAAGTGGAGAATGCGTTCATCCTACCATGAGCTGTATGGAGTTTGAGAACAGAAGAGGCTATGAGGATGTAGGAAAGAAGAATCATGGAAGAAGTCACAACAAGAATACACCCAGAGACAGTGAAGGTCACCAACTGGCTGGCGAAAATGTCAGAGCAAGAGAGGCGCTGTATAGGAGGAATATCACAGAAGAAGTGGTCAATTGCATTGGAGTGACAGAACGTTAGGGAAAAGACTGATGCTGTGTTGACAATAGAATTAAAGTGCCCAGAACACCAAGAAATTGCTAGCAGTCCTGTACATATAGATTGTCTCATGAGTGTGGTGTAGTGGAGTGGGTGACAGACGGCTGCATAGCGATCGTATGCCATCACTGAGAGGAGTACACACTCTGTGCTTGCTAAAGTGATAAAGAAATACATTTGGAGAGCACATCCAATGAAGGTGATGGTCTTGTCCCCCAACAGGAGGTCCCACAGCACCTTTGGGAGTATGGTGGACATGTAGCAGATCTCAATAAAAGAGAGGTTTCCCAGGAGGATGTACATGGGAGTTTTGAGGCATTGGTCGACGCAGATCAATATGATGATTATTAGATTCCCTGCCAAAGTCAACAGATAGGTGATCAAGCCTGCAACAAAGAGAAGACTCTTGTTCTTTGGATCAACAGAGAATCCCATGAGGACAAATCCTGTGAAACTTGTTTGGTTCTGTCTTCCTATAGGATTGGTGGAGTCCATCTTCATTTAAATTTCTTTGGTAGGAGAGGACATCATAGTTTCAACTTTTAATGCTGGCACTTTCACAAAGACAAAAAATAAGAGGCAGGCAATCACTGCATTTGTAGTCAATCAGTTTACATGGCTGACCCTTAACAATCAGTGTGACCTGGCATTTAGAAATATTTCAGATACAGCAGATAGTAAAGCAAAGACAGTTATCAAGCAACTCTAAATATAGTTGACCTCAGAAGGAATGGAGCTCCTAAAACAAGATTAAAATGTTGTCCTCAATAAAAGAGAACATTCCTGAATAATAATAATAATAATAATAATAATAATAATAATAATAATAATAATAATAATAATAATAATAATAATAATAATAATAATAATAATGTTTATAAGATGAATTTTAGAAGCAAACATGGACACTGTGCAAGGTGATAATAGGCAGAGGGATTATTGGTAGGGAAATAAGGAAAAAGGCAGTAGACAGGTGTTAGCAGAACAGGATGACCAATTTGGGAACTGACCAAGGGGCCATGCCCAGCAGAGGACCCTAGATCACTCCTGAAACTTCCACACAATGTTAATGGAAGTGCTCAGTGCGCTATAAGTGGGTGGGCTGTCATAGGAATCTCAGTGTTGGGCTCTGCTCCAGGGCCCAGTTTTACAGCACCAGCCCCAGTTGCACAGAGTAGCTTCAGGAAAATCGCTCAGCTAGCCTTGGATACAAGGTCTTGGAATACAAGGCCTCAGCTAGCCTTGGAGTACATACTCGCTTGAAGCCTTTTGCATTTCCCTGAATGCAGTTTCGGAACTGCCTCTTTAAAAAGAAGAAAGTTTGATAGAGGGAAGATCTGTAGCTCCTAGAAAATTTCCTTAGAAGTGCCAAGTTTGTGATCTGTTTGCTTGCACTACTTTGCCTCTTCCTGTCTTGTCCATTTCTTCTACATTGCCCTTAGCTTTGCTTTTGTTCCTGTTATGTAGCCGATGCCGACATCTGCCCACTGACTAAGGAGCTTCTCCAAGTTACAGTCAAACATGGCTTTCTGAGAGTTGAGAATGGTTTGAGAGGAGCTTTCCTTCCCAGGCTGTCTACCATTTTACCCCAACAGCAAATTGGTGGAGTGCACTCATTTCACGCACAGATCTGTCTTTCATGCTATCTTTAACTGTCTGATGGGGGGTGGAGCTCACAACAATGAACACCATATATCTGGTTGTACACATTGATAAATGCAAAACTCTTCAGAGCTCCATAGTCCTTTCTCATATACTTTCAAATTTTTTTTCTCAGTGTTCTAAAAGTGCTGGTTTAATGAAAATGGTAGTCAAAATTTTTGGAACGGTGACTGAAAGGTGAAATTGAACTAGAGAAGGCGAATCATATTTTCACTCTCTCAGATTCTCAAGACATACATAGAGGAGCTTTCACATTCAGGACATTTTTCAAGAGTTATTTGATTAAACAAACAAGCAAAAAAATCTAGTAATTATCAATTTCTTACCTACTGGGCATATGACTTTTTAGGATGGCATTTATCAATCTTCTGAGAGAACCTCAATCTCTCTCCCTCTATTATTAAATCCTGTGTAAGGCACTACTACATTCTAACTGTTGCTTTCTAAATTGTCCCCAGTGCTGAGAGAAATAATTGGCGTGGTGAAAATAACTCACTGGGGTCGACAGTATGGGTTTTTGAGTGCAGAAATATTTTAAGTCAAAAATAATGAATCACGCCCATGCCTTTGGAGGTTAATGAGGTTCAGAGAGTGTTGAACTTGTCTGTAATTGCTTCAAGCGTCTCTTGTGAATTGAGAAGAATTACACATTACACTGAAGATGTAGAACTGAACAATCCATGTGTCCTCCCTGCATCCCCCAGTAGAATGTTGCTAAAGCAGTCACATTCCACTGCTTGCCCCCAAAGGAACTGAGAATTCCAAATGAACACATTCAAATCCTTTGCAAATTGACCAGGTAATGTAATGACTGCTGAGGGGAAGGGGGTGGAATGGGCCGGGGGGTGGCAACAGGATGAGCAGATTGGGCTCAGGAAAGGGGGTAGGATTGGCTTGCCATATCCCATCCCCCTTCCCAGGTTAAATTTGCCAACATGGATAAACTCAGACTTGCGCAAATGAATTGGCTGGCATAAGTCCAAGTAGACACTGGCTGGGGCTTTCCCCTTGGCAAAGGGGTGAATGTCCCCTTACCTCGAGGAGACCTCCAACATGCAAAATTCCCCTGCAAGATGCCCCTCAAGCTACAATGGTGCCACTGCATTGGCACAGGGGCATTGACCCTGAACTGGGCTGTTTGGATCCTATGGTCTATTGTTGCTGCTAAGAGAATTCTATTTAAGAGAAAACTGTTTACAAAAGGCATTGAAAGATGATAAATGTTGGAGTATTTGCTTCTTTTTCTTCTTGAATTGTTCTAAAATTTTCTGAAAACTGGAGATTACAACCATTTCTGCCCAATCCTATCACCCACCATTGTACTCGATGCAGCATGTGCTGCATTTAATGGTGGGGAAGGGCTAGAACAGGACCCAAAAAGCCAACCAGAGGTAAATAATAAAAGTTTTATTTACCTCTGGGAAGGGCTTCCGGTTGCCTCTAGGACTCTTTGGACTACTCCATAACTCCCCAATGACAACACAGTTTGCGAACATGACTTCTACTATATGCTGCAGGGGCGTTTTGGCTTGCTGAGGCCTCCTTGGGGTAAGGGAATACTTGTTCTCTTGCCCCAGGGGATGCCCCAACAGCTGCCATGGGTCAACTTGAACCTGCGTTAGCTCCATAGTCTGGGAAGGGGGTTAGGTTTTCGTGGGTGCCGAACCCACCCCCTTTCTGGACCCAATCTGTCCTCTTCCTCACCCTGTCACCTTCCTGCTCTGCCTGCCCCACCCCATTCCACCCTCCCTTCATTCCTCCTAACCCTTACACAAACTTACCAGTGGCAACGGGTATCAAGTCCTTGTTCTTACACAAACCCAGCCACTCATGACTTGAGGCTTTGGCACTGTCATGGTTGCAGCAGCCATAAAACCGTGCTGTTAGAACACTCATTCCAGCAGTGTAAACAGCCCTTAGGATTGTGCTGTCAGTGTGTTTGAATGTGGCTGGGCAGGTTCAAGAGGGAGGTGGCAAGATGACAGTAGTGTTAGGATGTTCCTGAATCACTGCACTGCGCTCCCCTCCCCATGCTTTCAGCAAAAGCAGCCAGGTGGACAAGAAGGAGTTAGTGGTGGCAGGAGGGTATGCACCTGCTAACACACCTGCAAGCAAGAAAGGGGGGACAAAATTGGGGTGGAGTTTCAGCTGGCACTTAAACTAGAGGCAGGTGTCAATGCCAATGCTGACAAGACAGATTTGCAGGGTTTCAGGCAGCAAGTCTGCTTGCTTCACTCCAATCGCATTCACAGCTGTGATTTACTATGTAGTACTGCAGCATTGTCCCATACAAATGTGATCCCTGACTGGGTAAGATAACCTGTGTGAATCATGTAGTTAGGCCAAAGAAGAAAGTGGCTGAGCAGCGAAAGCCAGAGGAAACAGTGGGGCTGAACACAATTTTTAAATGGTGAATATTTCCACAGAGAGTATTAAAAAAAAGAAAAAAAAGAAATGCCATATTTTTATCATTGTTACTTTCAATCTGAAATTGGGAATTCTATCACAGCTCTAATTCTACTGCCCTCCATCCCATTAAGACAATTCCTGCCCCATGTCTGGCAAACCAGCATTCTAACCCACAATGTCCTCTTCACATTCAAGAGCTACAGCTTAGAAATGGCGAGATGCAGCATTACCAGTAAGTATTATTGTCAGTAAGTGTAAAGTGTAACACAATTTTTAAACGGTGAATATTTCCACAGAGCGTATTAAAAAAAGGAAAGAAATGCCATATTTTTATCACTGTTACTTTCAATCTGAAATTTGGCAATTCCATTACAGCTCTAATTCTACTGCCCTCCATCCCATTAAGACAATTCCTGCCCCATGTCTGGCAAACCAGCATTCAAACCCACAATGTCCTCTTCCCATTCAAGAGCTGCAGCTTTGAAATGGCGAGATTCAGCATTACCTATGTCAAGGTCACTGGATTCAGCTATAAATTTCAGGAGAAGCATCTGTGCTGAGTGTAAATCAGACAGGTCTTAACCATTCCAACCTCAGGATTGGGCCCAGTAGCGGGGCAACCGACCCCAGGAAGTGGGGGGACTTACCTAGCCTCCCCCATCACCTGCAGTGGGTTGAGTTACTCCCAGACTGGGGGTAGCTAACCCCCAAGATTCAGCAGCCAGACTGGCTCCAGAGCAGCAGCTGCAGGAAGCGGCAGGGAACTGGGCACCTGACCTGACAAGGCTCCCAGGTGGGAGAGCCCTGCTTTAGCACTCGAGTGGGTGGCTGGAATGGCTTGGGAGAGCTGTGTCCCGTCCAAATATTCCAACTCCCTTCTAATGCCCACTTTTTGGCTTATTAATACCCTTCTTTTCCAAGAACAACAGCTGTGGTGTGCAAAGAATGAACAGAACTCCTTATCAGTTGAGCAATTAACAAGGATTTATTGCTACAAACACATACACTCCCTGCAAGTCCTCTTGTCCAGAGGCAAGTCCTCTTGTTTCTCTCCCCAAAACTCCACTTAACTCAGTGGGTAAAGGTCTGAAGCCTCCAGTCCAAGTCCAAACCAGTCTCCAAAGCACAGTCCAATCTTCCTGTCCAATTCAGTCAAGTCCAATTCAAGTCCAGTCCAAGTCCAATTCAGTCTCCTGCAGCAGAGTCCCTCCTCTGTGTCCTCTCCAGCAGAATGTCTCCTCCAGCAGGGTCCTGGCAGTCCTCTCTTCCTGTGTCCTGTGTCCTCCTGCAGAGTCCTGGCAGTCCCCTTCTCCTGTGTCTGTCCTGTAGGTCTGGGGTCAGGTAGCCTCTTGGTCAGGTTCCCTCTGGGTCAGGTAGCTTTGCTCCTTCTGAAGCTGCCTTTTATCCTTGTATGTCCCATTAAGTCCGAATTAGGCTCAGGTGATCCATATCTTCAGTCCATGTCTGTTCAAAGTTCCATCAAGGTCAAATGAAGCTCAGGTGTCCATCAGAGTCTCCATTGGCCTTGATTGATTACAGCTGTGGAGCCAGGCCTGCCCTTCCCAGAGCTGTCAAACAGCTGTCAAAACATGGCATCGCTTTCAACACCACATCATCCACCTGATGATCTTTTGATCTTCCATTACAAGCTGCCACCTGCTGTGTCACCCTACCAATCTAACGGCTGGCCTGGGATCTTGTAAGATCTCCCTCTCATAAGGGGCCTAGCAGCTGTTGGGAGAGATTGCTCCTCTCCTGGTGGCTGCAGTGTCAGGGAGGTGGCCATGTGTAGCAACTGCTCAGTCCTTCCCCCGCCTGTCCCTGACTTGAAAGGGGACCCAGGGACCCTGGCCCCAAGGCTGGGGAACTGACACTGGGGCACCTGGTGATTGGGACCTACTTGGAGCTTATCATGGCACTAGGCCACCCAACTAGGCAGGGGCATCCCCTCCAGGGGCACAGCTGGTGGCCACTCCTGACCAGCACTTCTGGACACCTGCTGAGGCTACTTTGGGCAAGGACCTGGGGGAATGAACCAGCCTGTAATTCCACCCTGGGGATGGGTGCAGTGTTGTTCCATCTAAGGGGTGTCTGTGACGTAACAGGGCCCCCATGAATGTGAAGAGCCTCACAATAAACCAGCTCGTACATCTGTCTGCTGAACCTGCCTCCCGGCAGCTAAAACCCTCTCCACCTCACTGGTAGACCCCCCCCCCCCGTGCAGGACCTATGCCCATTAGGGATATTACAAGTCCTTAGGCCCTAATCCTGTCCAGGGCTTATTGTGCGGGATCTTGTGAACCACAGTAGAATTCCCAGTGCATCTGCACAACAGCACCAGAGCAGGGAAGATGGTGGCAGGGACAGTTCGGGGAAGATTTATTTCATGTACTCTGTTAGTACTGCCGAAAATGCATGATTATCCACAAAGAAAAAATTCTACATGAATCTACTGATATGTACAAAATTGTCAAGATAATAGATTACAATCCATTATGTTGATTGGAAAGCATGATGTAGGTACCTCATTTTCTCTCTATTAATTTCAATTTAATTTAACTTTTTTTTTCCTTTTCAATACTTTATTTATTTATTACAGATACAGGTAAGGAACATTGGATAGACTTAGGGCTGGGACTACATAGGTTACAAATGAGGGCATTGGCCATCGATTACAACATTGTCCAAACAAAATTATTCATCAATACCAAGAATTGTCATATTTACTGATTAATAGTTTAACTAAACAATCAATATTTTTTCTCTAAACTTATCTATCTAGTCATAAAAAGGCTTCAAATTTTTACTTATACACTCTTCTTAACACTGAACTAATATTTAAAATAAATTTTTTCTTGTCTGATTCTTAATTTCTAATGCCACATTTAAGAGGAATGTCTCCTGTTGTAATTGTAATACACACTTCAATATCTCTTACAACATATTATATATCATTTTCCAAAATTTCTTTATTTTTTTGCCTATCCACCACATATAATAAAAAATTCCCTGAATTCTTTACTCATGCAACATTTGTTTGATGACCCAGGGTATACTTTCACTCTTTTCTCTGAAACAAAATACCATCTATAAATTATTTTATATAACTTATCTTTTAAAAAATAACCCTTTTATTTATCTTAATACCACTTTAATTTTCACTATACTTGTATTCCAAGTTTTCATTTACATCTGCTTTGATTTAATATGATTAATAAAATACTCTTCATTTCTAAAAAGAATTTGGACCATTAATATCTACAAAAGGAAAAAAAATTCTGCTTATTATTCAGGCATTTTTACTGTCTGTCTTAGTGCTTGCTTTGTTCTCTGTCTTATTGGTGTTTTCCTTCTTGCTCCTCCCACTGCTCCTTCCAATTCTTCTTTTTCTTCTTAAATCTCTTAAATTTCTTGGCCCCTCTCTTTTTTTCTTTCTTTTTCTTCATTCTGTTGTTTTTGGGTTTAATCCAAAAATTCTTCCTCTTCTTGAGATAGCATGCTCTCTGGATGTTCCCTCTATTTTCTTCCTTAAAATTCTTAATTCTTATAGTAACGGTTGCTTTTTCCATCTCCTGTCTTATTTCAAAATACTCCACTTCTTTAGTTTCATCCAACATTTCATCCATTCTTTTTTCTTGCCTGCTATTTGTAATCTGTTCCTGCATGCTTAACAGGGAGGAGTTTGTTTGCTTCATTTGTTCAGATAATTTTCTGACCTGTTGCTCCATTTCACTTTTAAAATCCATCAAAAAATTCATTAATAAGGACTGGCTTTTACTAACCTCCTTTAAATTTTGTAATGCCATTTTTGTCAATATCAAATCCAGCCACTTCTTGTAGAGCTAATTTCCAATTTTTGCATCCAAAAAGTGTAAATCAATATTCCACGTTCAGTCAATAACAATGTCAAGTCAAGTCAAGCCAAGTCAAACTTTATTAGGCATAAACATTTGGTAGGTGAAGAATCTGTACGGAAACCGTAGAGAGAATATAAACCTAAGTAGTACACAAATATATGTATATGTGCACACCTACGAGTACACACAGATACAAACATACAATACATTTTACATACAAACGTATTATTTAAAAACAAAACAATCAGTTACTCTGCAGATATTGCCAAAGATGTAATGTATTCAGTGATTACTTGCTACAGAAAGCTTGGCTCGATTCAAATTACTCAAATTTAGGAACTGTGCGACAGAGAGGGTTATATGCTCTACATCACCTGCTAGAAGGAATTGAATTATAGCTTTCTCAGAATGCCCTGTTTTAGCATGGAGCAAGGGAAAGAGAAATTGCTGTCTTAGTGCTTGACATCTGGGACAGTGCAACATAATGTGTGTGGATGATTCTACTTCACCTAAATTGCAGCTACATAAACGATCTTCCCAGGAGGCGTTTCTAAATCTGCCATGTAAGTCATTAGAGGGAGTCATGTTACAACGTGCCAAGGTGAAGGCCCTTCTCTCCAGGGGGTGCACTAGGAGGGACAGATATTTTGGTTGTTGACCACCTGTAATTTTAAGATGAAAGTTCAGAGGGGAACATATTTTTCTGTGCTGCACTTAGAATCTCTTGCCTTTCTATATCATATAGTCTGGTTTTCACAAGTCTGGTGATAACCTCAGGAGAGGGAGCTCCTTGTAGATCGACCTCAAGGCCCATCTGTTGGTTTTTTTTTTATAAAATAGAACTAGGCAAGGGGATAACATTGAATCAGTCAACAGCCCCCTTAGCAACAAGTCGTGATCAGCCCTGAAAAAGACTTTGGCCCAGTATTTTAAAAAACTGGACCATGCATGTAACTCCAGTCTGTGTTGACCTGATTCCAGGCAGAGTGCTGCATAGGGAACGCAATGCAGTAAGCCGAGAATTTTGTAAAGAAATTTGGATTGAACCCTTTCAACTGTGTTATTTAATCCATACTGGGATGCCATATAAAATTTGTGGAATGACTTTAGCATTAAAAGCTTGCAAAGCAGCTGGTACAAACCATTTGCCCCAGGAGAAGAAAAAGCGAGTTATGGCTTGAACCACTGGTTTGGATGAATTAATTGCAATTGATCGATGAGAGGACCAGCAATTCTTGTAATGAAATCGAAGACCAAGGTACTGGAATTCCTTGACCTGCTGTATTAATTTTCCACTGAAAAGCCAAGATTGCGGTTTCCATGAGTTCCCAAATAGCACAATTTTAGACTTTGCATAGTTTAGCTGCAAAGAGTTTGTTGTAAGATATTCAATGCAGGCTTTGACCAGTCTCCGTAAGCCTATTTTTGTACGTGAGATCAGAGCCATGTCGTCAGCATATAAAAGTAAAGGGACGTCCACCGATCCTAGTTTGGGGCAATGTGAGTCAAGCTTTGATAAGATGGGGGCCAAATCATTGCTGAAAAGGATAAACAAAGTGGGTGCCAGCACACAACCCTGCTTGACCCCCTTGTTGATCGGGATTGGAGCTGAAAGGTCACCTTGTGGGGATAATTTCACTTGGCAGGAAGTGTTTAGGTGTAGGACATGAATTAGTTCTAATAATCTTTTGTCAAGTCCCATCTTCTCAAGTTTTTCCCAGAGTCTGTCCCTATCAATAGAGTCAAAGGCAGCCTTTAAATCTAGGAATGCCACATAGAGTCGAGATTTCTTTTGAGTCACCTGCTTAAAAATTAAATGGGACAGTATCACACAGTGGTCAACTGTGGACTTGTTTGGTCTGAAACCTGCTTGCTCTGGACCTATGATGTTATAATCAAATATCCAGGAAGAAAGTTTTTTCAATAAGTGGGATGCATACATTTTCCCTGCGACATCCAAAAGGCTTATTGGCCTGTAACTAGAGGGAAGGTTCTTATTTCCTTTTTTGAAAATAGGGACCAAGATTGATCTGGTCCAGGATTCTGGAATTACTCCAAATTTATTGATTCTTGTGAATAGTTCCACAATAATTGGTGCCCACCAGTGTGGCGCTGCTTTATAGATGTCTGAGGGAATTGCATCTGGGCCAGCTGCTTTACCCTGTTTTAGCTGGTTAATAATTGAAATGATCTCATCCGCTGAGACAGCAGGCCAGTCTGGGAGGTCTGGCGGGATGGATGCCTGAACAGCAGAGGATGATTTGGATTCATAAAAAAAAAATTGATTTAAAGTGCAATTCCCACAGTTTGGCAGGGATTGCTGTAGTACCAATTGACTCTTTGTGAAAACAACCTGATATAATTTGCCAAAAACTCTTAGCATTTTTTGATCTAACAGTGTTAATTAGCAGTGACCATCTTGCTTCTGGAATACGATGGATCAAAACTCTGACAGCTTCCTTCAGGTGGGCAGTCAGCTCGAAATATTGGTGTAAAAGTGTTTTACTGTTAGTGTCCCTAAATTTTTTGTAAGTGCTGCGAACTGCAGTTTTCAGAGATAAGCAGATCTGATCAATCTTAGAGTCATCTCGCCCACTCTCAACTCTTCGGGATGAGGGGATCTTACCTAATACTTTCAAGAGAGTAGATATTAAGTTCTCAAAAAAGTGGACAATCCCTGGTTGATCCAGAGTGGACAATTGAGGGATTTCCTTTGCTTGTATCCATGCACAAAATGAGTTCTTAGAGTTTGGATCCCATTTAATTGTTTTTGTTATGTTTGGGTAACTTTCTTCCTCCTGGATGTTAGTGTTATGATAATGATTTGGGAGATAGTCTAAATCACACAACAGAGGGAGATGGTCACTAGACTGAGGGTATCCAACACAAAAGTTTGCTATCTGGGGAAGGAGTTGAGGAGGAACCAAGATATAATCAATAACACTTGCACCTCTAGATGAAATATAAGTGAATTCTCCATTATCCCCCAATGCGTCTAAGCCATTTAGCCAAGTAAGGCCATAAGTGATACAAAATTTGGCTAGAAGCAGCCCCGCAGCATTAATTGTTCTATCTTTCGATTGCCTTTCGAATAGACAGGTCTCTGGCAATATCGTGTCAGTAGGTAAGTCCCAAAGTTGATGAAAGATGTCAGAATTATGCCCCACCCTGGAATTGAACTCTCCTGCAATTAGAATCTTATAAGAGGGAAATTTACCAGTCAGGTCATTGATTATACCACTAAGATATGCCCATTGCTTTTCAGTAGCAGATTTATCTTTTAAAGGAGGCATATATATTAATTATCATTATGCTTTGGGGCATTAGCTTCACCTTGATTGCTTGTATTTTGCAAAAATTATCAGCCATAAATAGCAATTCATGTTTGAAAGCAGGTTTCACTAATATGGCAAGGCCTCCAACTGGGTGGCCTTTTACTGCATTCTTCCGTGCGGGTAAAAATATAGAAAGAAACCCATCAAACTCAATAGGTCTAATTGCCCAAGTTTCCTGCAGTAAAATAATGTCTCAGTCTCTTAAAATAGTATCTAGCTCTTTTCCACGAGTCTTTGCAAACCAACCAGCGATATTGTAAGAAAGGATTTTCAGCTGGCCCCGTGGAATGCTCTGGGAGCGGGTAGGTGGAAGTCAATCTAATGAAGTTGAAGTTGAGAGGATTTGAGTATCTGGATCCCTCTGATTTCTTATAAGAGAATGTTGTGTCCCTTTTTCAGGGGTAGTGTCCTCAGACAGTCTTGACTTGGCATCTAGGTTGTTCAGCAGCTTTGACCCTTCTGGGGTTGTTTTGGTTACTGGGAGAGGATGAGTGCAATCAGGTGTAGAAGGTAACTGCACCAATTGGCTAGATTGAATATCTTCTGATGAGAGCTATGGTAGTTGTGCTGTAGCTTCCTCTAGATTAGCAAATACTGTCTGTTGTTTAGTTGGTGGAAGAGAATTACGTGTCTCTGCCGCTACTTTCTCCAACACTACCATTGATTGGCAAGGGCCACTGACAATGGACTCTGTAGATGGTGAGTCCAGATTATTCAAAGGCAGTTCCATAGGCTCAGAGATCTGAGCCATGTTGACAGATGATAGACCTTGAGAGGAGGACAAACTACAAGGGTCACCCAGAAAGTCATGCACCACATTTTTTTCTTCAGCAATTATTTATTGAACACAATGAAACTTACACACAAGAAAGAATGATGTTTCTTCTACACTCCCTATTTTTCCACGTAATCTCCGTCCAGTTCTATGGCCTTCCTCCAGCAAGACACAAGGGCATATATGCCCTGTCGGTACCACTCCTTGTTCTGGTCATGAAGCCATTTCTGCACTGTGCGAATCACCTCTTCGTCATCCTCAAAATGTCTTCCGCTAATGGCATCCTTTAATGGCCCAAACAAGTGGAAGTCTGAGGTAGCTAGGTCAGGGCTGTAGGGTGGATGGGGTAACACAGTCCAATCCTGTTTAGTGATGTGTTCCGAATTCCTCAAACTTGTGTGAGGCTGAGCGTTATCATGTTGAATCAAACATTCACCTGGGTTGTTACGGCGCCAAAGTCGCTGGAAGCGCTTCTTGAGTTTGGTGAATGTCTTCACATAAGCTTCAGAATTAATGGTGCTGCCTCTTGGCATCACATCAATGAGTATGACGCCCTCACAGTCCCAAAACACAGTGATCATGACCTTACCGGCGGAAGCAGTTGCTTTGAATTTTCTCTTTTGTGGAGATTGAGGATGACGCCATTCCATCGACTGTTGTTTTGTTTCGGGCTCAAAATGGTGAACCCAGGTTTCATCACCTTTCACAATCCTGGACAAGAACGCTTCCCCCTCATCTTCAAAATGTTTTTTTCTGAGAGATTTGTGGTCCACCATAAGACAGCGCGGAACCCATCGTGCACACACTTTTGAGTAATCAAGAGCACGGATTATTGCATCCACACTTCCTTTGCTGATTGACAGCTTCAGCGCCAACTGCCTAGTCATTATGCGTCAGTCCTCGCGAATGAGCACATCAGCAAGCTGCGTCTTGTCAGGTGTGACAGCCGTGGATGGCCTCCCCGAACGCTGCAAATCTTGGAGCTCTGCCGAACGGCCTTCTAATGGCCTCACTCTCTGTGCCCAGTGACTAACCGTATTTCTGTTGACTGCAGATTCTCCATAAACTGTACACAAACGTTTGTGAATGTTCCCAACAGTTTCTTTCTCTGCAGTGAGAAATGCAATGATGACATGCTGCTTGTAACGTACATCACTTACAGACACCATTTCGAAACACTGCTGCAGCTACGCTATCTGTCTGAAGAAACCAAAAATTTGTGTGTGCACTCCTGAAAATTCAAATAATGTATATCTAAAGTTTCGCATTCGTACCATTACTGTAGGCTGAGAAAAAAAAAACGTGGTGCATTACTTTCTGGGCGACCCTTGTACCTCCAGCTGGAGGCTCCTGATGAATCTCTGCCTGGATGGATCGCCTCTGAGGTAGGGCCGCATCTGGAACAGAGGTTGTATGGTCTTGTGAAGGAGGTAAGCTCTTAGATGATGCAGAGCAGCAAGGGATCAATATAAAGTCCATTAGTTCTTGCCATACCATCTCCAATTTCTTGACCATCCTTAGTTGTTCCTGTCGGGGAAGAAATCTAAAAGCCTCCAGGGCCTCCCTGGTCAATGTGTCCTCATCAATGTCCAGGTACAGTGATAGATCTATTGACTGGGAGCCTGTGTTGCTGCTGGGAGAGCCAGTTTTCCGAGGAGACATCATAGTTTGTGGAGGGTTGTTAGGTGGACTCTGGGGAACATCACCAGTACTTGCAATCTCCTCAGAGCTGAGCACAGAGTTCTTTAAAGGATGTTTCCTGGCGCATTCCATATCTATGTCGGGCATCTCATCCTGTGGTTCTGTAGTTGAGTTAATGACCCTCTTAGGGCACCTTATTGAAGCTGAACCCATATGGTCTATCCTGACCAGTTGGTCATTTAGTATTGTGGGGGGTCGTTGGTTCAGACCTGCAGAGGCGGTTGAAACTCTTTTAGCAGTGAGCTCTATGGATGAAAGAGAGTCTGGAGGAACAGACCCATCTGTCACATTCCTTGGGTTATTGGATTCTTCAGCAATTTCCATACTATCAAGCTCAGTAGCATCAAGCTGTGATGAAAGGTCTTTCGTAGGATTTCCAGGCATTGTGCCCACAATGGCATCAGCTGTTTCATCAACATCCAAAGGACAGCTTACCGACTTAGGTTCAGTCTCCCTCATTTGTTCCTGCTGTGTGGCAAACGTATACATCAGATGGGACTCTGACAGAGCGGCTGGGGAAAGCTTTCCACATATGTCTTTGTCAGTCCCTGGATATCGCAGGTTGGAAGAGCGATTCAGTTCAGGTAAGGCAGTTTCTAGGCAGAGGGTTAGGCTTTGCAAGGTAGCAGAGTCCCTTTCAGTAATGTTCTTTATTATATTTGGACTCAGAGAGTTTGTTTGCTCATTAGAGGGGGATGTTGCTGCAGTCTTATCAGCTGTCTGGGCAGGCAGCCAAGAATCACTTTGTGCAGGGATGGAGGATGATGCAGTGGTCAGAGGCTTCGAGCTATGTGTGGAGGAGGGCAGCAGCTCTTGATTAGAGTCAGAGAAATCAGAGAAGACTCTCTTCGCTGTTATTTTGAATGTGCTGAGAAACCTTCTCATTCAAAACAGAGTCAGGGGAATTGTAGAGGTGTCAAAGGACAGAAGGAGTCTGACTCTAGATGCAGGACTACTTAGCCATTGGGCACTTATGTCAATCTGATTAAGATCCATACATAAAATTTACTTAAGGATATTTTTACACAGAACCTGTCCCTCCATTTTCCATAATTTACTGGCACTCTGCCAACCTCCAAGAGAATTTGGTTTGCTTGGAAACAGCGTGAGTGAGAGCCAGCAGCTTTAAGCAAAGAGACAGGTTTGATCCTAGATTCTTTTGCAGAGACAGAGGCGTCCTTGGACATTATCTGCGTGTGGCTATAAGCTCGTGTTGTTGCTGGAGAACTGCCCTTGGGTCTTGGGGCTGATTGCTCCTGCAGCTTCTTTTGTAGTTTATCAATTTGGGAGGATATAAACTTAAGTTCCTGAAAGATTGCCAAAACTGTTCTAGCCGCAACAAGGGAGTGATCTCCCAAAAGAGTTAAGATGGTAGTATTGCCTGGTTCAAGGTCCACCTGTTCCTCTTGGTCCCCATGAGTTAGGTCCTTATCTCCCAGTGCACTCTCATGGCATAAACATTTAGTGAGATCGCTTCAGGGCAGGACCCATTCTTAGTGTTTCCCAAACATGGTATGCTGTTACGTTCTTCCATCTCCAAATCAATTTCAGTCTCTAGACAGCTCGAGTTATTAGATAAAGCAGGGTTGGGAGTAACACTTATGGTCTCGTTCCAAGATGTTATTTGATCCATTTGGAGTTGTTTAGAGACCTTCGGAGGGGAACCGCTGCCAGTTCGCTGCCTTTTCTTTCTCCTGCCCATGTTTTCAATCCAAATCAATCCACAAAAGTAGGCATTCCAAAGCAGCAAAATAACCAGTATCAATGTTGCCAGCAGGATCTTCAGCTAGTTAAAATAACTTGGGAGAAGAAAAAACCTCCCGCGTTGCCACTAAGGCTAAAATTGATAAGAGCTCCAGCAGCTGAGATTCTGCTAGACGGCAGCCATCTTTTTTTCAATAACAATGTCAAATCAGTCAAACAATTAAAGAGTCATCCATATCTTTATCTTGCATCTCTTCTTACAAAAAAAGGGTGGATCAGTAATCCAGGTCAATAACACTGTCAAATTAAGTTAGTATGCCTTTAAATGACCAGGCCTAAATTAGAACTTCTTGCTAGGAAAGCAAAAGTAAAGGATTTTTCAGCCGTTGAAGATTTATTTCTTTTCCATGCACACCAGTAAGCAAAATAATCTTATGTTTATTCCAGCAGGGGTTTCTTTAGATCCAGATTCGCTCATTTCTCCTCTGGGTGGCTACCAGCCAATGTAAACAATCTCAAAATTATCTTTTCATCCTTCCAACCTCTTGATTACAGTTCTTGTTATAGCCTTTAATAATCCAAGGTTACTCACTTTATAAAGCTGTTTTTGCTGTCGTGTTGTATCTAGGCCGTGGGAGACGGAATTCCCAGCTTTCCTAACCACCAAGATGGCGACTGGGATACAATGTGATTCAGCACAGAGCAAATGGGGAGAAAGCTTTGAAATTGCCTGTTTCAAAAGACAATCCCGTTCAAGCTCTCAGCTCTTCGTACCATCTTCTTGACAACGAAGCGTGCCTTAGTTGTTGAGGCACATGAAAAACACATCTATTTAGCAGTCCCCCCGGGGAGCCCTCCGAGGTTCACTGCTACTTCGCTGAGTTTTGGCTCCGCCCCCTAATTTAATTTCAATTAATAGGAAAAATATATGTAGTATAGATTATTTTTAAAGGTGATAATTACGGTTAACATTTGCAAGTTATAGACCCCAGGAGATAAGAAGCACCGTTTAAGTTATAGCTTACTGAGATTTGGTCAACAATTTGAATAAAGTTAAAGCTGTTTGAATCAGACTTATTGAATCAGAGTAATTTGGATTGATTTTCTTCTTCATTTCCCTAGGAAATTAATTATATTAGTTTACAGAGAGAAATGATTTCTTTTCTTTTGTTATTATTCAAAAAAAGAAAAAGAAAAAAAAAACACGTTGGTTAGGATTACAGAGTTACATTTCAATTTGCGGAAAACAAGAAGATACAACAAATAACAGAATAAACCATGAATAGTAATAAAACCAATAAGCCAGAAACAATGCATGTAATAAAGGAAGACTTTTCTGGCACTTTTCTTATGAAAAGAAAAACTGAAACCAGGCTTTTGAGGTTTTTATAAACTCCTGCTGCAAACATTTTCAGTGGGCCTGCTATATCCATGGATTTGGGACCAGTGGATTTCATTATCCATGGGTCCCTAAACCCACAGGTCAGACCACATGAGCCCTCCAGAGGCCACATGCAGCCTCCCCAATCCTCAGAACACCTTCTAGAGGCCTTAGAAGGTCACTTCCATTTTTTTGGAAAAAACCAGAAGTGACCGGAAGTGACTTTTTAAGGCCTTAAAAGACCTTTGGAAGGCGGGGGGCTTCCCTGGTTTTTACAAAAAAAAAAAAAAAAAAAAAAAGTGACCTTCTAAGGCCTCCCAGAGGACTTATAATGCCTTCTGAGGACCAGGGGGGCCACGTACAGCCTTCCTGGCCCTCAGAACATCCTGCAGAGATGATGGGAGTGCAGCACCTATCACCTCCAGAGGATTACAGGGCCCCCAAAACCCACATATTTCATTATCCATGGGTTTCCTTATCCACAGGGGTTTTCTCTTTTATCATTTGCAGCTACTTAGTTTCAATGTGAGAACAAAGTACTTATTTCTGACCATCATCTGCTTAATGATGTCACTTGCTGCTTAATGATGCCATTTCCAACCCTCAGCAGGCGCCATGCATGCTACCTTCGACTCTGTATGCGTTTCACATCCCGGATGTAATTTGTGTGTTTGTGCATGTGTGCAGGATTTACTGCTTTATGTGTTGTTTTTTTCAATGTGCTTCAATGCATCCTTCATGTGCTAAGTATCTCTTTGAACATAAAACAGAAGCAAAAATAAAGCTTTATGGGGGGAGAGATTTCATTAATTTTGTTTTGCTCTTCTGTGTTGAACTCATGGGATCAAATCTCTCAGAAGCCAAAGCAAAGATTACATCATCTTTTTCAGTGCATGTAAGCTTCAAAAGTCAATACTGTATAGAAATTAGCTACGCATATAGTGGCTAGATGCAAAGAACGAATGAACATTTTTAGATGCATGCATAGGTTGAAGGATGGTGACTTAAGGCAGCTGATGGAGTAATTTCATATACTGCTGAAATATATCTATGAAAAGGCTTCCGAGAGCTTCTGTAAGTAGTTGCAGATTACAAATTGAATGATCATGTTTTAAATGTTTTAAATGTTTTATGAATGTAGGGTCTGTGACTGTAAATAAAGAATTATGATGAAATTGAATGATCCTCAAAAATGTTATGTCAGTCAGTCAGTCAGTCAGTCAGTCAGTCTCTCTCTCTCTCTCTCTCTCTCTCTCTCTCTCTCTCTCTCTCTCTCTCTCTCTCAACTAATTTTTTTTTCTATTCTTAAGAATTATTATTCAGTGCAGTTCTACTTAGAATTATGTCTCATTGTGTTTAAAGGGGCTTACTGCCAGGAATGTGTGCAGATGATTGCAGCTTTATAGCATAATCCTAAATATATTTAAAAGGATGTGCCAGTCCACTGTGGTGAAACTCGAGTTGAGTTACAAGTCCCTGCCCCCTTTGATTCGACTTGTGCACGAGTCTTAATGGGCAGCCTTTGGGAGCCAGCCAGAGCTTTTTTAGGATTCAGTTTGACTCAAGTCAGAGTCTTTTTGATAAATGAGTCAGGTGTGACTCTGCAGAACAAAGAGAACTGCTGGAGGTCTCTGTAAGTGTGTTGGAGTTGTTGTTTAACACTCCTCTGATGTTCCCATCCCATCTGTAAACAAAAACTTTGCTGTACTTCGAGTGAGTGCAGCAGTGCAGAATGCGCCAATCGGTTCCTTACGAATTCCAGCAACAAACCCATCCACCCCCATTCACATCATGACTCCCAATTCTGCCCTCAGAAGGAGCGCTGAGCACAGATAGGGAGATGTGCTGCAGGGAGGGAGAAGGTGCCGCAGCTCCACAAAGTGGGAGGGCACGGGCAACATGAGTGAGGGGACAGAAGTGGCAGGTCAGAGTTTCTGAGGCTCCATTTGTTTGTGAGAAACTCCCGAGTTCCGAGTCACTTTCGGTTTTCAAAACAAACCTGTCTTGAGTCCGCATGAATCCAGGAAATGTACGTTGGGCGACTCGAGTCTGTGTCTTATGAGTCGAGTCACCCGTCCTACATATTTATTCAGAATTACATCTCACTGTGTTCAGTGGGGCTTACTCCTCAGTAAGTATGGTCAGGATTGCAGCCTTGGTGATCCAATTACATGAGATGAGTGGAACTGAACAGGTATTTCAGCTTAAAGAACTTATAGATTATGCAGTTTGAATATTTTCAGATATCTTACACTCTAAAGAACAATGGGATTGAAACCACTTTTGCTACAAACAGTCATCAAGGCTGCAATCCTAACCACACTTTCCTGAGAATAATCCCCATTGAACAAAATAGGACTTACTTCTGAGTAGACCTGGTTAGGCTTTTGCCCTATAATGCCAAACTTTTTAAATATCAACTGTAATTTTTCATTCCTATATCTTTCTTTTCCCCACAGAAGCATGTCATTTTCTCTTTTACCTGCACAATGGGTGTAATGGGTTTTGTCTTCAAAACACAATTTTAATGCATTCTCTCACTATTTCCCATGTTTACTGCTGCATTAACCTTTGGCTGGGTTCTGTCTAACATCATGATTTTTCCCCCCTGTATTCTTCAGTACGTCAATAATGCCATCTCAAAATCCAGACAGTGGTGTGAAGGCTCAGGTATAAAGAAAGCGAAAGGAAGAGAGTTACTGCTTGGGATTTGGTCTCTTTTACACTATTCTCATCAACTGTTTCATTGATCCAAATGGTTATTACAATGCAACAGGGAAAGGAAGCCTTCTGAACTGATCAAGTGCTTCAGTTCCTTAAACATCTATGACAATTTTTAGGAAACAAAGGTTCAATCATAATACTTTTCTACTCTCCACAAAATGTCCAACCTTACTTCCATGCCTGGATTTCTGCTCCTGAAATTCTCAGAGGTCCGAGAACTCCAGCTGTTACACTTCTTTGTGTTTCTAGCACTGTACATGACAACAATGATGGGGAATCTTCTCATCATTGCTGCTGTAGCCTTTGATCATCACCTCCACACACCCATGTACTTCTTATTAATGAACTTGGCCATTTTAGATGTTGGCTCCATTTCTGTCACAATACCCAAATCCATGGCAAATTCATTCATGAACAGTCAGTCTATTACTTATTCTGGATGTGTGGCTCAAGTTTTCTTTGTCTTCTTCTTTGAAACCTCCGATTTTGTCCTCCTTACGATAATGGCCCATGACCGCTATGTCGCCATCTGCAATCCGCTTCGATATGAGGCCATTATGAACAAAAGAGCCTGCCTTCAGATGGTGGTCAGTGCCTGGATTAGTGGCTTCCTCTATGCTGTGTTGCACACTGGTGGCACCTTTGCGGTGAACTTCTGTTCTAACATTGTTGATCAATTCTTCTGTGAAATCCCAAAGTTACTAAAACTCTCTTGCTCAAATTTGTACCTGGTAGAAGTTGGGCTTCTTGTGGCTAGTTGTAGTGTAGTGTCAGGCTGTTTTATTTTTATCATTATCACTTACACACAGATCTTCTCTGCAGTGCTTAGAATACCATCCGTTCAGGGTCAGAAAAAAGCCCTCTCCACTTGTCTTCCCCACCTCATTGTGGTCTCAGTGTTTGTATTCACTGGAATCTTTGCCTATACCAGTCCTCCTACTAACACTTTATCTAAACAGGATCTAGTGTTTGCTATCATCTATACCATGGTTCCACCAATGATGAATCCTATAATCTATAGCATGAGAAACAAGCAGATCAAGGTTGCATTGTGGAAGCTGTTAAGCTGTTAAACTGTTAAGTTTCAAACATCCTTCTAATAACACTTGTAGGATTATTCCGTGAGGGAGCTTAAAAATGGACCCTAAGTTATCCCACAAACTTCATGGCTGAGTGGAGATTGGAATCCAAATATAAATCCTACACTGTCACCACATTGTTTCTCACCTGTTACTTTGGATAGAAACCAAAGCTTCCTACTCAACATTGCTGTTGACTACATTGGGAGAAGTTGGTTTGTTGAGTGGGGAACTTTCTGCAGGTGGCTATTGTAGCTTGAGAAATGTGTGACTACTTAGGGCGCAATCCTAACCCCTTATGTCAGTGCTTTCCAGCACTGACATAGCGGTGCCAATGGGACATGTGCTGCATCCTGCAGTTGGGTGTCACTCATGGAGGCCTCCTCAAAGTAAGGGAATGTTTGTTCCCTTACCTCAGAGCTGCATTGCTCTTATGTCAGTGCTGGAAAGCACTAACATAAAGGGTTAGGATTGTGCTCTCACTTGATTAGCTGAACTTCCCTGTATTAAGCACCCAGCTTGACCACCATTTTGTTTAAAGTGTGGTGTCACATTCATGGTGAATCCCCTAACCAATTTTCCAGTGCTGGTGTAGTTGTGCCAGTGGGGTATGCGTGGTATCCTGTGGTGGAGGGGCCTTTTAAAGATATGGAATCATGTATTCCCTTACCATGGGGCTGCACTGTGGCTACACCAGAGCTGGAAAGTTGGATAGAATTGGGCCCCTAGTCTCTTTTCCTTATTTTGTTTAATTCCTTCTCTTTGGGGACTTTTAATAAACTAGCTAAATTTTGACTATTTGTCTGCCTAGTCCTTTTTCATGGGTCTTTGCTCAGTAGATACTATTGTGGGTTTGAGTTAAGAGTAATACTGGAGTTCAGTATACTATTGAGAAGGTTTTTCCCCAGATGGCCCCATCTACCTCGTATCTATACTTTGGGACAGTGGCAGCAATTGTGGATCAGTCAAACATGTTTACTTTAGCCTGATAGATATTTAAGAGCTTTGGGAAGGACAATTCTGTTAGCTGCATTTATCATAATTATTACCATCAAGGAGGGAAAATTCCATGGATGCGCAAAGGACCTTTGCAAAGTTCCCCATGACTACACATGAGTCAATGCCAGGAGCTGGAGATATGCTCTTCTCCATCTATAAAGAGTCCATTCAAAACAATATAGGGCACGCAGGTCTTCTGCAAAAGATAGGCAGGGCTCCATTGAAAAGAACTTTCAAAGCCCAGGTTGGGATCTGTGTTTTTAAGCCTCAACCATTTACTGGGTACTTTGATAGCAATTTCCACAGAGGTTGGTCACGGTAATAGTGCTGATGGGTGCTTACGCCACAGTGAAGATGCCCCAGTGTGTCGGGGGCCGAGGATTCCAGATAGTTAGATTGGCTGCATTGCTGCTCCTTGGTTTACAGCTTCAGCTGCCTCACAGTACCAGCAAGAAGTGTAACAGCCCATGGCATTTGCATTCTGATGTCACAGAGGGTGAAGTTAGTTTTGTGGATGGTATCATCATGGGTGAATTTGTCTCTCTCCTCTATTTAGAATTCAATGAGCTTCATTTTACTGACTTTCCAGCTAGGTCATTCAATGTTTAGTAAGTAGTTCTTTCAATCATCCTTTTTGATAATATCTTAATGGGGAATATATGTTTAATGACACCATTACTACTATTCTATTTGCATTTTATCTAACTTCTGGGGAAAAAAAGGAAATTGTTTAATAATATTCATGTCAAAAAAGCAGCCTGGGTCAAGTGATAACTCTGTGTAAGTATTCTTGTTCAAATGAAGACATAGACTTCATTAGTTTAGATCTGTGCTTCTCAAGGTTTTTCCTCTGCCATACCACTTCATATGGTCCACCTATTCAAAGCACCACCGGAAGTAACTGGCAATGATGTCATCACCATTTACTTTGGGGTGGGTGGCCAGATGTGAAGCAACAAACAGTAAGAGGCTCAGGGTGGACCGAAGGGCTTTTTCTTGCATGGAAAATCATGCTTTGAAGCTCTGCCCGCCAAGCCAAGCCTCCTACCACTGTTTGTTGTGTCATGTTTCTGGTTTTGCTGCCAGGCTGCAGGTGTCAGAATCCCGCGAGTACCACCAGCCACCACCTCAAGTACCGCTGGTGGTACCCGTACAACTGGTTGAGAAACACTGGTTTAGATCAGGATGGCCAGCCTTCCAACCTAGGGCTCCTGGGCCTTTAACAATTGTGTTGCTGCAACTGCTGAAATTCCTTCTTCTACACAATTGTTAAAGGTGGTACTCACAGGATCCGAGGACCAAAGGAATTCAGTTCCTGTGCAAGCTCAAGTTCTTCCAAAGTTACTTCAGTTGAATTGAAAACAACACCTAGTTTTTTACTGAGGTGTTCAACCGATGTTTCGGATATACCACTTCACAGTGCAGTTTTGGATTCCTAAGAGCTAAAAGGCATGCATGACAATCCATTGACATACATTATCTGTTTTTGTAGCTCTCTATCAATTCTTCTTAAAGCCTTCAGTATTTGATTAATCAAAGTCAGATTGCAGGAATTACAAACTAAGGCTCCAATCCTAACCACACTTCCCTGAGAGTAAGCTCCATTGAACAAAATAGGACTTACTTCTGAGCAGACCGGGTTAGAATTGTGCCCTAATATGGCCAGGTATTGAGGACCCAATCCTATTCAACTTTCCAGCACAACTGTGCAACCACAATGCAGCCCCAAGATAAGGGAACAAATGTTCCCATATCTTGAGGAGGCTTCTGTGACTGCCTTTCCACCACAGGATGCAGTGCATATCCCATTGGCATGACTGCACCAGCACTGGAAAATTGGATAGGATTGAGCCCTCAGAGCCCTCGAGGAAATGAAGATGTGATTTAAATTTCTGCCCAACGTTGCATATACGCAGCAGGGATCAAATGTGTACACCTGTGGGCTGGGCAGTAATGGGTTAAAGGATTACCCAAGCAATTTACAAAACAAAGGCTGCAATCCTAAACACACTTTCCTGAGAGTCCCATTGAATAAAATAGGACTTACTTCTGAGTAGACCTGGTTAGGACTGTACCCATAGTAATTCAAACCTAAACCGCCATTATCATTGTCTTTAAAAGAATACAAATGTATAAGGGAGATTGAGCTATTTGCTGTTCCATGGCATGCCTGCAACCATTTTTAACAGGAAAAAAAAAAAAAATATGCCATTGCACCTGAAGTGAAATTGCACCATAATGAAGTGAAACTGTCATTGCAGCACATTCATAAAAAACTACCACCAGGTTCTTGCTTTTCTGTTTGCCCTGAATGAGATCAACAAGAATGGCAACCTCTTACCCAACATGACACTGGGATTCAAGGTCAAAGAGGACAGTTCCAATGCAGCCGGATCCTCTATTGGCACTATGGATCTCCTCTTCAGAGGGAACCCACTTAATTACCACTGTGACAAGAAGAAGCTCATGGCCATAATTGGAGGGCTCATCCCCCAAAACACAATCCACATGCCCAGCATCTTAAATATCTACAAGACTTTACAGGTATGTTTATTGAAATGCAAAGGGCCAACCACTGAGATTCATTAGGGCAACAACCCAATTGGTTCACCTGCTTGTGCTTCTTTCTTGCAAATCTGGTGACCTAAAAGACCCAAGTCTCTGTCCACTTAGTTCAGCAGTGGTTCTCTTAAGCTAACTACCTGTAATTAAACCTGTATGCATTAGACAACAGACACTTTTTTTGTTTAGAAAACTGTTTGGAATTGAGGGGTGTATGTGCCTATGTGTGTGTGTGCAAGCATGTTGAAGCTTATCACTTCCTACAGGTTCTCAAAACCAAATTCCTCTTTACCAAATTACCTTTGCAATAACTGGCTTTAGGACCATTATACCTGCATTTACCCCATCAATAATCTTCTAAAGAGCACAGTACCAGACAGTGGCATAGCTAACAACCATGTAGCCTGGTGCTGAGCTCAAAATGATGCCCTGGAAGTGATGTCACAACCGGAAGTGATGTCATGCCCAGGCTTTTAAAAAAGTGAAAACCAGGGAAAACCTGCCTCTTCCCCCCCCCCCGGAATCTTGCCACCCACTTGTTCTGCCGTCTCCCCCCCAGGCAGTGGCATAGCTAAGGCATCTATCTGCTGTCTGGGGTCAAAGAAGATTTTGCAGCCCCCCCCCCACATGACAAAATCAAATTTAATTAAGTAAATAAATACAAGGTCTGACTCTTATTGGTTAGAGACACTGTTCAGGGGTGAAGAGGGACGGTTATTCTCCCCCTGCTAAATATAAGGGAGCACCACTTGAAAAAGTGCCTCTTTACATAGTTAGCAGGGGTAACTGTATTATGCTATATGGAAATGAGAGCTGATTCATATTAACAGTTCGGTTCGGTTACTGGAGGTAGGAAGTTCGACTCTGTCAGTCCGCTTCTCCAGCGGCTGCATTGGCTGCCCATTCGTTTCCGGGCCCAATTCAAGGTGCTGGTATTGACCTTTAAAGCCCTATACTGCTCTGAACCGGGGTATCTTAGAGATCGCCTACTCCCGTACAATCCGGCTCGTCCTCTTAGGTCATCAGAGAAGGCCTTTTTACAAGTGCCGCCGCCTAGGGAGGTACGTGGGGCGGCTGCAAGAAATAGGGCCTTCTCAGTAGTGGCACCAACGCTATGGAACTCCCTTCCCCTTGACTTAAGAATGGCTCCCTCTCTTGAGACCTTTCTGTTTAAACAAGCCTTCTGAGTTCTTGGCCTTTTAACATCTTTTTAACATCTTTTAATATTTTTACAGGCCTGATTCTTTTATGACTTGCTGCTGCTCTATGCTCTTTTTACCTAGTTTTTATTCTGACTGCTGTTTTTTATTATGTGTTAATATGTTTTTATTTGTTTTAAAATTATGTTTTTAATATGTTGTAAGCCGCCTTGAGTCCCTTCGGGGAGAAAGGCGGGGTAAAAATAAAGTTATTATTATTATTATTATTATTATTATTATTATTATTATTATTAACACCTTATTGGTTCCATGCTGTATCACAATAACATCTCATTGGTTCTCAGAACAATCAGTGTCATAGGTCAGTTTGGAGTTAAGAAAATCGATTTTTTGTTCCATAAGGCAGTTGTGTTTTTGTTTTCTGGTTAATCGACCATAACTTTTGATAGAATACAGATATTCCAATACAGTTTTGATTCATTGCATTCTGCATTAAATTACCTTTCCAATGATAGATAACATGATGGTATTATTCATACATATCAAAATTTTGCAATTTTGGCCACTAGTGTCAAGCTCAGTTTAATGGCCCCCTAAAGTTTGTTGTCTGGTGCAACTGCTACCCCCTGCATCCTCTTAGCTATGCCACTGGTACCAGATGATTTAAAGTTACCATAAATTTGGGTTGAGGATAAAGATACCAAGAGGCACACATTGTCTTGTGATAAACTTTGAGAAAGAAATTTAAATTTAGATAACATTATCTTTCTTCTTCAGTTCAATTACAAATCCTTTGACCCTGCATTGAGTGATAAAACTCAGTTTCCTTTCCTCTACCACATGGTCCCAAATGTAAACGCTCAGCATGATGGGATTGTTCATATCCTTAAGCACTTTGGATGGACATGGGTTGGTGTCATTGTTTCAGACGATGACAGTGGAGAAATCTTCCTGAGGATCCTTCCATCCAAGCTCTTGGAGAACAATATTTGTGTTGAGTTTACAGAAATGATTCTGAAACTAAAGACATACTGGGATCCAACAGAACTCTTAGTTCATACAGTAAGAAAAATAAATTCTACTCTGTCGTTGACCAAAAGTAATGTGATTCTTGTTAACGGGGATCCACAACCAATGGAGGCTTTACGACGAGTTCTAATCCTCAATGAATATTTCCTAATGAAGCCAATAGAAAAGGTTTGGGTCACAACAGCTCAGTGGGATTTTACAGCTGTCTGCTGGCAGAGTGAGTTCACGCTCAAATCATTCAATGGCACCTTGTCTTTCACACTCCACACCCATGATTTGCCTGGATATGGAGACTTCCTGGAGAAAATCAATCCTCATGAATCAATGGTTTATGATGTGAAGTGGTTTTGGTCTCATGCATTTGAATGTCCGTTGTCCCCATTTACAGTTTATGCAAAAGATGCACCAAACTGCAGTGGGAAGGAGAAGCTGGCCAGTCTCCCTGCATCTGTGTTTGAAATGCAAATGTCTAGCCAGAGCTACAGTGTCTACAATGCTGTGTATTCTGTTGCACATGCTCTCCATGCCATGTTTTCGTCCAGATCCAAGCAAAGACCCTTCAACGATGGAGCCACCTTTAACATTCTGAATGTTCAACCATGGGAGGTTAGGTTCTCTGATCCCTCGTTCTCTGTCTGTAGTATAATAAAACACTGAGTGCATCGATACACACACTTGCCACTGACTGGTTTCAAGTTCTTTGTTCCAGTGCAGCATTTGGACTTATCTGAAGTCATTCATTAATTTCTGCTTTTAGGGTGTAATCGTAACCAACTTTCCAGCACCTGGGTAAGGGCAATGCAACTCTGAGATAAGGGAACATGCATTGCCTTACCTTGAGGAGGCCTTCGTGACTGCCCCCCAACTGCAGAATGCAGCACATGCCCCGCAAGCACAGCTATGCTAGTGCTGGAAAGTTGGTTAGGATTGCGCCCTTTGTTTCATAAACAAAATTCATTGGCTTGCTTTCCCTTGATGGAAGGAAGCAGAACAAGAGAGCTGGAGCTTCTTTCTGAGGGGAAGTGGCATGCTGAAAGGCTGCCCACATGGATGACTGTCCAGCCCACATTGGCACAGTGGGACTCAGGGAAAGAAGGGTAGAAAGGTAGGAAAGGAAAGTGACCTTTACCATGCTGGCTTGGCATGGCAGTCCTTGAACTGTGAATGGAAAGAACTGGCTTACTGGAGAACCAATGGGTGAAAACACATGAATGCAGTAACAGAAAGGTAGATAAGCAATGGTGGATGAATGACAGGCACAAAAATTTTATAGTTTAGGTACTTTATCTTTTATGTATTTGTTTGCTAGCTGCCTTTTGTGCCCAAACAAACAATGGCACCCCCCCCCCCAAAAAAAAAAATGTTATGCAAACAAGGTACAGTTGCCCATGGAATTTTGTAAGAGGCCAGACTTCTTACAAGTCAGCCGGAAATGTGTGTGTGCATGGGGGTGGGGTGGGGGGGAATGATTGTTCTGACAATGAAAAGTGTGGCATTCCTCTTGGTCTGTGGTATGTTAAGCCTCTTGCTCCAGTCCAGCTCTGAAACAAAGTATTACTCTGAGTGATGGTGTCTGGGCACTCAAAATCACATACAAATGTATACATGTGCACCACACTTCATATTATACAGTCAAATAAGTTTTAAAAAATATTTTTCATCTGGCATAGATGTAAGCAAGCTCATTGTGGACCATTGATCGGCAGGGGATGTAAGTAAGAAACTATTTTTCTTATGTCTACACCACTGCCTGGTCCTCAGTCAGCTTGTGGAATGGAACTGAAGTCGTTTTGGCATGCTGTAGGCCACCCCTGAATAGGACTGGGCCATGAGAATCAATAATACACATTCTGAGTGTGTGAAATCTTCCCAAAAAGTGTTAGGTGAGTGAAAGCTCACAGATCCTAGCTATCAAGCTGGTAACAGAGCACAGGTGGTTTGAAGACACCTTTTTCCTGCTTCATTTATTTATGAACCTAAATTCACGCTTTTCTGAGAAATGTTTATTTCAACAACAGTGCTGGAGAAGAGGTATTTTTTGACAGAAAGGGGGAACTGGCAAGTGGATACGATCTCATCAACACAGTCACATTCCCCAATTACTCCTTCACGAGGACCCACGTTGGAAGGATAGACTCCCAGGCTCCTGCAGGCAAAGAATTCACCTTGAATGGAAGTGCCATTGTGTGGAATCCCAAGTTCAATCAGGTGGGGATGGTTGTGATGTTTTTTGAACGATCAGTTCCACTACGGCAAAAGAACAGGGAAGTGCTGTTGCCTAGGTTCCCATGAACCAAACACTGAGATACTCTAAGGGAGGTTAGATATTGCTCACTGTCTACTACAAGTTAAACAGCAAATGGGTTGGGCAGAGTTGCCAAATGAGCTGCATGTCAAGTCTCATCACATTATACACTCCTTAAAAGACTTTAAGATGACCGCTGACACTGATAATATTGACCTGCCTTATAAAAGTATTCTAGGATTTTTCATCTGGCATAGATTTAAGTAGGCCCATTGTGGACCATAGATTGGCAGGGGATATAAGTAAGAAACTATTTTACTTATGTCTCCACCACTGCCTGGTCCCCTGGTCCCTAGAAAAAAAGTATTCTAGGATTTATTACTGAACTATTTGTAATGCTTGGACCACCTGAGAGGGCAGATGTATGAGAATGGTTTCAGATATTTGCAGTTTAGGCTATATTTGCAGTTTAGGCTATGGATTCTAAGTATTGGTAGACTGTAATTAAAATCTTAACATTGCCCTACTTTTTGGTCCAATATTAACCGATTTCTGCCCTGCCCACAGGTGTACGCATTTAATCCCTGTTGCGTATATGCAACATTGGATAGAAATGGTGTGAGCCAACTACTGCTAGCAGCTGAGCTTGCACACTGTTGCAAATGTGCCATAATGTGGCAGCGTGAAGGATTGTCGCACCAGCAATAAGGTCACTGCCAGTCAGAGGCCTGGGACTACTGGAACTCTACTGATAGGCACTCTGCTGGCTGGCTGAGAGAGAGAGAGAGAGAGAGAGAGAGAGAGAGAGAGAGAGAGAGAGAGAGAGGCAGGGGAGTCATTACAGGGGGAGGGTGTGGATCAGATGGAGGGGGCAGAAACACCGGCCATTACTACCACATATCCTGTCACAGGGCAGCTCATTTTTGTGCCAGTGTTATCATAGGTAGCAAGCTCAGCTGCCAGCAGTAGCTGGCTTATGCCATTTCTACCCAATGTTGCATATACACAACAGGACACATATCTAAGTAGCCCCATTGTGGCTGCTGGGGCTTTACCTGGATTAAGGGGACAAATGTCCCCCAGACACAATTCATGCACTATATTGCAGCACTAGACTGGGTTGCCTGTCATGTTCTCCAGAATGCTAGATAGTCAAATTCTAGATTAATACATAACCTACATTCTTGCTGTAGAATGTATGAATTTGTAAATCTCTGTTTTGATAGCTCCAAAGTATGGCTTGAAACTTCTCAGTATATGTGAGAAATGGATTAATGTGTCTTCTATTTTGTTTGTTTTGTTTCATACTGACTTTTTTGTTCCATTGTTCCATTGACACCATGCACAAGGAGTGCATGTAGTTTCTTAGGCAAATGATGTCCATGCTAAGTGTTCTAGCAATTCAAGAAACTCCATGTCCAAAGGTCCCTGATACCTGAGATATGGCTAATTCGACAGACTAGATGTGAGGGACTGGTGGGAATTGAATGTTTATGGAAGTCTTCCTGTTCCTCAGCTGTTGACTTGTCCATTTTGAAGGAGATCAAACGGGTGGATAGGCTGGTAGGGAGTGACAGCAAAGAAGGATTTGCTCCCCACCATGGTAGAATTCTGGAGCCTCACAATTGTGGTGAACTTAAAAAGAGGAAAAGAAAGGCAGCTAGTGTGCCCGTATGGGCACGCTAGCGCTGATTGCCAGGCTAAACCCCCTATCAGCCGGCAGCAGGGCTTTGCTGCCAGCTGATTGGCTGGCTGGCCTTGGGGGGCTGGACAACTGAGCCTGATCTAGCGCGCAGGTGCTAGACCCAGCTCAGTTCCGTTCCTGGAAGCGACCGAGCAGGTCGCTTTTTCCAGGAGCGGAGAGAGGCTGCCCCACGACGGGGCTTGAGGCACGGAGATCCGCGCTTGCAGGCTCCCGTCACTTCGGGCAGTGGGTAGCCTCTCTTGAGCTGCGCGCTCTGCGGCTTTAGCTCCGGGGCGCAGCGTCAGAGCGGCCCCGTGAGAGCTAGTGAGGGGGCATCCCGCTGCGCGCTCTGCAGACGGCGTCAGGGGGGGTGACCCGCTGCGCGCTCTGCAGGGTGTTAGCGAAGGGGGCGGCCCGCTGCGCGCTCTGTCCGAGGAAAAGAACTGACGGAGGCGGTAGATGAGAGTAGCAGGTAAGTGTTACTGGGTGTGCCTCCTACATATGTTAGCACCCACACATGTGGGAAATCTATGGGGGAACTTGTGTATTGGCCAATGGTATGGTTCAATGGTTGGGCAGGGAAGGAGGAGGGAGGTTAAAGGGCAATAAACAAACTTTTATTGCAGAGATAGTTTAGCAATAATAGAGTCAGGGGCTTTGAGTCAGGAGGGTGATGGTGACTTCACATGAGAGAATTCAGAGTTAAGCTCTGAAAAAGGTAGCTACTGTGAGAGAACATGGGAGGTTCCAAATTTATAAATGGAAGACAGGTTTTGCAGGTAAATGGACTGACTTGTCTAATGACATATATGAGAGCCATGAGTAAAAACCAGTAATTCTCCATCCTCACTGCCATTCCTTGTGATGATTTTTAGATATTGCTCCAGTCCAGATGTGTTGCGAGTTGCCACCCTGGACAGAGTAGGATAATCCGTCAGGGGGAGCAGATTTGCTGCTACGATTGTGCTCAGTGCCCTGAAGATATGATTTCAATCCAAATAGGTAAGCAACAGATTACAAAGCTGCATTCTTTTTAGAGTGAAATTCAGAATATTTTGTAAATATTGTGTGATAGGTGCATGTGTTGTTGTTGTTGTTGTTGTTGTTGTTGTTGTTGTTGTTGTATGGGGAAATGTCCAAGATGTTGTCCAAATGATTAGATCTGGAAAGGTACATGTGCATTCTTTACTTAATGGCTGCAACATCAGGCATTGACTTTCTTCTGTGAGTGGGACAGTGCTGAAGCAAAATCCACCTCATGCTTACTTTTGTCAATTTCCAAGGTTTGCCTCTTCTTTCAGAGACATCTTACTTCTTTCAGATGCTGGACAATGAGACAAATGCCTGGAACATCAGTATCCAAACAGTAACAAGGATCGGTGCATCTCCAAATACTTAGTCTTTCTAACCTATGAAGAGCCGATGGGAATAATGTTGTCTTCAGTTGTTCTTTTCCTTGCCTTGCTGACAGTTGTGGTGATGTGGAGCTTCATTCAACACCGGAATACTCCCATTGTCAAGGCCAACAAATGGGGCATCACCTGTACTCTTCTCTCTTCTCTGCTGCTGTGCTTTCTGTGTTCATTCCTATTCCTTGGTCGGCCCGAGAAGGTGACCTGCCTTCTCCGCCAAACAGTATTTGGCATCATCTTCTCAGTTGCTGTTTCTTGTGTGTTGGCCAAAACCATCACTGTCGTTTTGGCCTTCATGGCCACCAAGCCAGGAAACAGCATGAGGAAGTGGGTGGGGAAGAAGCTGGCAGTCTCAGTCATCATTCTGTGTTCTCTCATTCAAGCTGCCATCTGTGTACTGTGGCTGGCAACTTCTCCCCCCTTCCCAGAGTTTGACATGCATTCCCAGATTGACCAAATCATTGTGCAATGCAATGAAGGTTCAGTCTTCATGTTCTACATTGTCCTGGGCTACATGGGATTTCTGGCCACAATCAGCTTCACTGTTGCTTTCTTAGCCAGGAAGCTACCTGATACTTTTAACGAAGCCAAACTGATCACCTTCAGCATGTTGGTGTTCTGCAGTGTTTGGGTGTCCTTTGTCCCAAGCTACCTGAGCACCAAAGGGAAACATATGGTGGCTGTGGAGATCTTCTCCATCTTGACCTCTAGTGCAGGGTTGTTGAGTTGCATCTTTCTTCCCAAATTCTACATTATTATATGGAGACCAGATCTGAATACTAGAGAGCAGCTGGTACGGAAAAAGTCTATAATCACATGATTGATGGCATTTATCTTCTCACGCCTTCTGTTGCTCGTTTTGTTTTGCTGACACACACAAAATGCCTGATGGTTTTTGCATGGCAAAAGTTGACTGTGATCTGGTGGAACAAAACTGTACCAGGCTGGGTGATTCCTTCCTTTTTTCCAATTCATTTTATATGGAATAATGGTTTTATTAAATTTGTTTTCATTGATGTGTGTTACTAGCATTGTTTTTAAAATACTTTTAACAGGCTCATTCAAGGGGGGAAGCAATCATGTACAACATCCTGTACTGAACCTGATGACAGGTCACTGTAATTTGGTAGTGCAGGGTGACTGAGGCTGAAATCAAGATGTGCCAAATGTCAAAATTGTTAGAATGGTTCAAAAACCAGAATAGGGGATTTATACTGAGATTCACAATGCTAGCATACCATCTGCTTCAAGAACACAGGTGAGGAGGGCATTTTATTGCTAATGTGTACATTCAATGAAGCCCTGTGGGAAATTGTTCAAAGGTAATGGGAGGGGCGGAGACACACAGCCCAAACCTATCCCCGGCAATGTCGCTGGGTACAACAGAGCCAAAAAGGCAACCTCTGGAGCACAGAGCCCTTAGGATTGGCACCAGGATCAGGTGAATTCAAGAAGATAACTTAGGCCCAAATCCTAACCAACTTTCCAGCACTGACATAGCTGTGCCAATGTGATGTGAGCTGCATCCTTCAGTTGGGGAGCACTCATGGAGGCTTCCTCAAAGTAAGGGAATGTTTGGTCCCTTTCCTCGGAGCTGCATTGCCCTTAAGTCAGTGCTGGAAAGTGGGTTATGACTGCACCCTTAGTTATGTCTCCCCTCTGAGTTAATCAAAGAAGACAAGACCAAGGGGTCACAAACATTTTGCCACAGCAACAGCACCTTGAAGAGTTGGGATTAGATAATTGGGTACCTTCTAGCAGTTGCTTGGGAGGACAGAACACTACTGGAAGGAATGAAGTACCACCCAGTTGAAAGGTTAGTTGAGTAGTTACTTCAGTCTGAGGTCTGGCAAATCTGAGTGTTCACGATCAAGTTGATCCCTTGTGTTCCATCTCCCTTTTCATTAGGAAACCCATTAAGGGTGGTAACGTGGAGAGTCCTAGGAGAGTATTATCTTATTCATCATCTTCCCTTTCATAAAAATCACCAGTTAAGGGCAGTGCCTCCTCCTCACTGTCTCACTGCCCTGTCGTATCCCCCACCATTGCCAATGAAGCAGCAGTGCCAATGGAGCATGCACTGCATGCAGTGGTAGTGTGGCGATGAGGAGGCCTGCAAGATGTGAGTGTATCTGACTTACCTCTGGATAGGTCTCTTGGTATCCTATGGGTTTCCTCAGAACCACATGAGGAAGCTGGTGTAAATCTGAGGAGAGAACGGGGTGGGGCAGCCTGGGAAAGAGAGGATAGGATCCTCAGCAAGATGGGCAGCAAGTCGCTTCTTCCAGGTTACCTCCGGCCTCCTCTCTGCTCCCAAACTCCCCCCCCCCTCTCTCACCATGCTTGGCAGCTGGGTGGCATCAATCTGGCTTTATTCGTGGTGAATATGTCATTTGGGGGCCCACAAGGGAGCAAACAGTAGGATCAGGACCATATGACTTGGTTCAGATGCCCAGCATCAACTGGATCAGGGACAGAAGGATGACATGAAAGCAGCTGCTTCCCAGTCTGAGGGACTACCTGGTGAATGGTCCTCCTCTCATGCCGTTACTTCATTTAAGTGAAAAGACTTGTCGTGGATTGTCCTTGAACTAGCAGGTCCTTAGAGATTTTTCTGCTACTTAGGACTTGGAGCACAGAGTGGTTGTTCTTTGGTTCAGCATTACCCAGTGAAGGCCTTGGTAGAGGGTGAGGGTAAGTAAGGTAGATAGAGCCAGAATGAAAATATATTCGGAAAGGATGCTGGTGGTAGCTGGGGGGGGGGCATTTATTGCCCATTCTATTACTATTCTTATTCAGACTGTTTTGTACAGAAGTAATAGTGGTCACTTGTTCTTGATGGGCTCAGATTTGTTATGGGGAGAGTTGAAGCAGGGTTTGTGTGACTTCATTGTCAGCAGATGGGATAGGGGAAAGCTGAAATAGGCTAACCCACACCACCCTTATATGACATATTCAGTGCATAGAAGGTGATTTATTAGTAGGGCCATTGGGGGATGTGAGCCCCGCACCAATAGCATGCTGTGCCTTGTCAATAATCAAAAAACAGATGGTGCACCTTGACAATTTTAGTACCTTGTCAGTGTGCCATGAGACAAAAAAGAGTTGAAAATCACTGCTTTAGATAATGAAGACAAGTGGAATTAAAAACACACACGCACACACACAATGTCTTCAGGGTAATGCAGCAAAAGGAAAAAGTTATGGGTTTGGGAGGAAATCTGAGCTTCTGGTCACTGACAATTTCCTTTTACCCACAGTGCTCGTGCTGGTTGCTATTCTTTCAGAACATTCTGCTCCATACCCAACATGCACTGGAGACCTTTACTTCCTCCCCAGTGCAGAGAAGTTTTCAACTGTGGAGCCATCCAACATGTTTACTTTAGCCTGGCAGGTCTTCAAGTGCTTTGGGAAAAACAATTCTCTACCCTGCAATTTTCATAATCGGTAATCAAGTAGTGAATACGCCACGATAAGCAGAAGGCCCTGGCAAAGTTTGTGACAACAACACAGGGTGATACAATCTTCTCTTCTGTATTGAGATATAAAGACCCAGTTCAAAGCAATTTGGCCTTCACATCTCTGAGAGTTTCACTGAAAACAGGCAGAGCTGTAACTAAAGGGAATTTCAGGGTCTGTGTAGTGGAAAGTTGTAACTGTTGTAAGATTTGTGGTCCGTTTTATAATTCCTTTCCAGAATGTTGATTGTTGTAATAGCATTGATGATGGGCACGTATGTCACAATGAAGGGGACCCAGTATGTCTCAGGCCAAGGCTTTCTGATCTGCAGGCTGATCCCATTGCTGCTGATCACTTTGCTACTGCAACTGCCTCATGGTGTCAGTAAGAACTGTGACCCTCGATGGCATTCTCTGTCCTGCCCTGGAAGAACTGATTCTTTAGATGGTATTGTAATTGGTGCATTTACATCATTCATGCAATCAGCACTCAGGGAACGTCCCTTTAATGCCAAACCAAATTGGACATTCGAAGCTGTGTAAGTAGTTCTTTCAGCACTCATCTCCTTGATAATCTCTGAATGGAGAAAAAGAGTCCTATCTCATTATACAGTTACTGTTATTGTATTTGTTACACTTCTCTGTTTCTCTCTGTGTGACTAGATTCCTATTCAAGCTGAATTCTCTTGTTCAGCAACATTTCTGTCACTTTCTGTTTGCAACAAATCTTTTTAAAATGGGATTGAGAGCAGCACAAATTGACCTATTCTGAAATTATGCCTATGGAAGGAAAGAGATACATGCCTTTCAATTAATTAATCCATGTTCCAACTTGCTTCCAAGTTGTTCTGCACCGTCTTTTGTAGCCTAATAATTTGACTGCAAAGAACCAGGGCAGGGTGCTCAAGCTCTGAAGGAGTAGCAACACTCGTGAACCTGAAAATATCATGTGTGAACCTACTGCCAGATCTCTGTGGCATGCCGGCTTTCTGCTACATTTCTCATAGTGGGATAAGTTAGGGGGATGGCGGCATGGGGGTGAGCCTTCTCTGTAGTGGTGCCACAGTTATGGAACTCCCTACTGGGAGATTAAGATCTACATCCCCAAAGTTGTTTTGGTGAGTGTTCAAAACCTTTTTGTTGTTTCTGGCATTTGGGTGATGGCTTGTCTCCCTCCTTTGCTTTTATAGAAGATCCTTGAGTGTAAGCAGCTTTTGCCCTTTTCAAATTGGTTTTATTTATTTTTTCTGATTTTATTCATTGTTTTGATAAATTGTATATTTTATGTATAAATTGTAAGCTGCCTTTGGGCATCTGCTCTGGCAGAGTAAAGGTGGGATAAGTATCTTTTAAATAAATTAATAAAATAGTAAGAAGCTAGAAGAAACCAAAGGAATTCCATTCCTTCCTCAGCCCAAGTTCTTCCCCTGTTATCTCGGCCAAACTGGAAATAAATCTCTGTTTGTCACTCAAGTGTTCATCCTGTGGATGGGATGGTTCATATGATAGTGTGGATTAGGATTCATAGGAAGGAATATCCAAACAAAATTCACATATTCAGATGCAATGTCTGTTTATCTAGGTAGCTATGGTTAAAGTCTAAGCAATATGATAAGCTGAAGTCAGCTTGCAGCAAATTAAAACAAAATTGGTCAGTTCATCACAGCCCTCAAAGAGAGGATTTTTTAAAAAAGATGAGGAAAACCAAATTATTCAAAACATTAACATGATCTTTTGGAGGTATTAGAGTTTTGCTATTACATGGCATGACTCCAACAGTTTCTGTTGGAGAAAGAGGTCATTGCATGTGCCTTAATCAAGTGAAACTCTCATTGCAGTATGTTCCCCGGGAAATACCACAAAGTGCTTGCTGTTGTGTTTGCCATAAATGAGATCAACATGAATGCCAACCTTGTACCCAACAAGACACTGAGTTTCCAGATCTATGAAAATTATTTGAATACTATGGGGTGTGCTTATGGCACTCTGAATCTCATTTTCACATGGTGTCCGTTTAATTACCATTGCGGCCAAAAACAGAAGCTTATGGCCATCATTGGAGGGCTCGTCCCCCAAAATACAATCCACATGCCCAGCATCTTAAATACCTACAAACTTCCACAGGTATGTTCCTCCACTGAAATGAAAATTCCACTCCATTAATGGAAATGTAGGAAGCTGTCCAACTGGCGTATTTATTTGTGGGTGGTTCCCCCAAAGCAGCCAGGCTAAAAGATTTGGCTCTGCCCTTTCAGCTCAGCCCAGGTCTTCTTGAGGTAGCTATCTGGTATTTGAACTGGCATACATTAGAAAAGAAACTTTTTTTGTTTTGTTTTGTTTTGTTTTGTTTTGTTTTGTTTTGTTTTGTTTTGTTTAGGAGAGCAGTTATGAATAGAGAAGAGTTCTGTGTATGTGTGTGTGCTTGTTTGTGTTTAGTTACACATTTCTCTTTTTGTTGGAAGAATCCAAATTTCTCCTTATTGATATCTATCTATCTATCTATCTATCTATCTATCTATCTATCTATCTATCTATCTATCTATCTATCTATCTATCTAGATAGATAGATAGATAGATAGATAGATAGATAGATAGATAGATAGATGGATGGATGGATGGATGGATGGATGGATGGATGGATGGATGAGTGGAAGGTTTCTGTTACCTCTGAAAATACTGTTGTCTTTTCTCCTTAGTTCAATTACAATTCCTTTTATAATGTATTGAGTGATAAAACTCAGTTTCCTTTACTCCATAACATTGTTCCAACTGGAAATTCTCAGCTTGATGGGATTCTTCATCTCCTAAAGTATTTTAGATGGACATGGATTGGTGTCGTTGTTTCAGATGACAATGGTGGAGAAGTCTTCCTGCAGAGCTTTACATCTAGGCTCCAGGAGAACAATATCTGTGTTGAGTTTACAGAAATTATTCCAACACTAAAGATATACTGCCATATATCTGATTACCTACTTCAGACAAGAGAAAGAATACATTCTACTCTGTCACTGAGCAGAAGCAGCGTGATTCTTGCTAACGGCAATGTGCGATCAATGGAGATTTTAAGAAGAGATGTATTAACCAATGAAGATTACTTAAGAAACTCAAGAGAAAAGGTGTGGATCATTACAGCTCAGTGGGATTTTGCTGCTGTAGATAATCTCATTCTCCTTAGACCTCAAGCATTCAATGGTACGTTATCATTTGCACTTCACACAAATGATATGCCAAGATATGAAGATTTCTTGGAGACAATCAGCCCTTACCAATCAAAGATTCACTTGATGCAACGTTTTTGGGCTTCGGCATTTGGATGCTCTCTCCCCTTATTGTCTTTAAGAGAAGTAGCAAAGTGCAGTGGGAAGGAGAAGCTGAGGAGCCTCCCTTCACAAGTGTTTGAAATGCAAATGACTGGTCGGAGCTACAGTATCTACAATGCTGTGTATTCTGTCGCACATGCTCTCCGTGCCATGTTTTCATCAAGATTCAAGCCAAAAGCCATCAGTGATGGAGCTACACTGAGTATCCAGAATCTCCATCCATGGCAGGTTGAACTATCTCTCAATTTGACCATAATAAACCACAAATGCATTTTGACGCAAACACTGGCTGGATTCTGGTTCCTTATTTATGTGCAGCAGGCAGAGGAAATTATTTGTAGCCATAAGGGAGTTTCTGTGTTAGCTGGTCATAAACCAATAGTGCAATTAGGAGCTTTTTAAATTCAGAAGTAATTATTCTTCTAATTATAATTAATAATTATAAAAGCTAATTATAAATATAATTATAATATTATATTTAACTATAATTACAATTTAAATATAATTAAAATCTAATTATAAATATAAAAATAGATTATAAATAATAATAATTATAATTATTCCATAATTAAGAATATTTATATACTTTTTTAAAAAACAAAAAGTGGTTCACAAATCATTTCACACAGCTAATTGAAAGAATGGTTCCCCATCCCCAAAGGGCTCACAAACTGGAAAGAAAAATAAATATGGAGGAAGCAACAGACACTGAAAAGATGCCATGCTGGGGTGATGACGGATAATTGCTCACCATCTGCTAAACAGAAGAGGACACCATTTTAAAAGATGCCTCTTATACCAGTTAGTAGAGATGGAATATATATTCCATCTCTACTAACTGGTATAAGAGGCATATTCAATGGGTCTTATTCCCAAGTATGTAATGATAGCTGCACAAATCCTCTGCCTTACTCCTCGCTTTTGAGCAATTCTTATGATGTTTCAGGATGAATTGCTAATGGGTTGTATTGAACTTTGTGAGTTACAAGTTGTCCAGAACTCACCTACATTTACACAGTGTGGCATCACATTATCTAAAGTTAACAGCCCAATCCTGATGATGCCTAGCAATTTCTGGCTTTTTCCAAAGGTGACAGGCCAGATCTCATGGCCTGGTCACTGCCAGAAGTAACGACCAGTCAGGTCCGCATGACAGCAGACAATGGAAGCCTGTTGGTTCTAGAAAGTGCATGTAGGTGGTTGGAGGGAGGTGAGGAGGAGAGAGTGGGGTGGGCAGAACAGAGTGGCAGTGGTGCAGGGAGGAGGGCAGATTGGGATTGGGAAGTGGGTGGGTTCAGCAGCAGCAGCGGTGGACGCCAAATGCTGACCCCTTACTGACTTCCATCCTCTGAACTGCATCCACACAGACATGTGTCACCTGTAGAGTTGGCACATGTATTTGGGCCAGGCACAGACTTATCCTGGGAAGGTAAAAACTCCTCACCTAGGATTAAGCAGTAGCTGCATTGGTGCCACTGCAAGGCCATGTGGGGAGTTAGGTAGCAGTGGACCTACCAAGTAGGGATCACCACTACTACTCTTTATGTCTCTAAATTAGCCATTGTCAGTGCACTGTGGGAAGGTATTTCTGAAAGTGGGATGTCCTCCCTCTGTTGTAAATGAGCCATAGAATTGAGCTTTCAGAAAAACATCCACCTCATGGTGCAAAATAATGGGAACCCTTAGCATGAGAGGGCTGAGCATGAACGAACAGAAGTGTTTCTCAAAATGTGATTTGGGACCCACTAGGTGGGTCAAAAATCAATTTCAGGTGGGTCCCCATTCATTGCAATATTTTATTTTCAATTCTTTAGACTTGAAGCTACCATGGTATATGACTGCATTTGGGGAAATGTTACACATCTGTATTTGAACAGACTACTATGTATATGCTTTTAACAATGATGGTAAATGGAACCTACTCCTGGGCAAGTGTGGGTAGGATTGCAGCCTAGGATGGTGAAAAATTTTCTTGTTTGATAATGTCCGTTCCGGTCTTTGCATCACTTCTGGTGAGTCCTGACAGATTCACATTCTAAAAAGTAGGTCCCAGTGCTAGATTTGTGAGAACCACTGGTATAGGCTATAACTGCAATGTAAATTTGATTCATATCAGAGACTGCAGGGAATTAAAAGTTAAATGCATCAAAATAGAAAAATGTGACCTTCTGTGCTTAACAGCAGAGGAGACCTAGGCACACCCACTACATGCCATGCTTCCCCCAAGCACTCAGGTATTGCATATCCTGCCAATACCTATCCTACGTCAAAGGCCTTCCTAGGAGGGTGAAAGGTCCCCATGCACCACACATCCCAGGCTGCTTCATCTATGATGCGTCAATAAAAAAGTAGGAAGTTGAACTGTTGCGGAACAGACAACTGCAATAGTTATATTCAACCATTCTTTTTTGAAAACAAAGTTCTGCTTTATACTCTCCAGAAAACCTCTCCAAACTTTGCTTCAGTATAAAGCACTGAACCGGTTTTGAGTCCTCATTCATGATGAAATGCTCACCACTAGATATCATCTCACTGAACTAAGAGAGCACTAATTCCTGTTCTGAGCAGGTGTGTGAGATACATTTCCAAAAGCAGCAGCTGGAGTGACTCTCACCAAAGTCAGCTGACAGGCAGCTACCAAGGTTCATGTGACTTGGATTCACTTGTTTTTGTTCAATTGGTGTTCGTGTGCATGTGTGTGTGTGTGTGTGTGTGTGTGTGTGTGTGCACTCACGCGTGTGTACACACACACAAAATCTGGCTTTCTATTCATCTGTCTTTCTACCTGTCAACTTCTGACCCAGATTAATTCTTTTCTGAGAAACATCTATTTCAACAACAGCGCCGGGGAAGAAATTTTTCTTGACCATCAGGGAGATCTGGCAAGTTCATTTGATATCATCAACATAGTCACATTCCCCAATCACTCCTTCAAGAGGATCCACGTTGGAAGGATCGACCCCCAGGCTCCTGCAGGCAAAGAATTCTCCTTGAATGGAAGTGCCATCTTGTGGAATCCCAGGTTCAAGCAGGTGTGGAGTGTGATGCTGTTTTCTGAATCAAGAATTGGGAGACTGCAGGGGAGGCAAAGGCTGTAATTCTATGAAAACGTACCTAGAGTGAGTTCCATTTAATTCTGTGGAAATGACTTCTGAGTAGACATGAACAGGATGATACTCTAATGGCCCAAACTTGACATGCCAGTATGCTTCCAGGACTAGTGTGCCGGTGGTGGAATATGGTTATAGCATTATAGGAGTTGTTCTGGAAGCGCTCATAGCTGCTGGCTTCCAGGTTACCACTTCAGATGGCAAGGGTACCCTCTCACCAGAATTGCAAAGAGAAGGTCCTCTGACCTTGGAAAATCAGCAGGGTGGGCAGAATGGGAATGAGGGTGGAAGGCTTGTAGCCGATTGGGAAGGATCGGGGGTGTTTCAGAGGAAGGAGGATGTGGCACTTTTTACAAGTGGATTTGTTCTGGAAGCTATCTCTTCTGGAGCCAACCAACAGGCACCCTTTGTGTCCTCTCACTTGTGCCAGCTAAAGGGATGGTGCAGGTCCAAGGAAACCGATTGCTGGTTTAGTTATAGAGTTGAAGGCATGTGAATGTAAACAGAGGACTAGGTGTGTAATTAAATGGAGAAAAATGAACGTTATAGCAATCAGTACCAACCAGTTGATACCTACGCACACACCCATTCTCTGTGATTCCTCTTAGATGGTGCCCCAGTCCAGATGTGTTGAGAGTTGCCATCCTGGCCAGAATAGGCTTGTTCGCCAGGGGGAGCAGATTTGTTGCTATGATTGCGTCCGGTGCTCTGAAGATACGATTTCAGTGCAGATGGGTGAGTGACAGTGTTCAAACTTACATTCAGATTATTATTTCTATTTTTATCTTTATTACTTCATGAGGATGAAAAAAATGTTTGTTCAGGCCTGGGAGGGGGCATGGATGGTGGAGGACACCTCTTCTGCATCCTCAAACCCTCCCCGGCCTGAAAAATCTACATGGGGCTACTTGGTTCTGCACCTATGAATAAGCTTGCACAGTTCCAAGTTGACCTATAGAGTCGCTGGGGATTGATAACGAGTAAGGGATTAAATTCTCCCTTACCTCAAGGAGATCTCCAGCTGCCTCCATTCCCGCCCTGGTTACAGCGGAAGCTACGCCGGCCCTGCTGGATCACACTTCGGGACTTTGGGTAGGATTGGGCTGTAAATCCCAGTGAGTTCAATGAGACTTACTCCCAAATAAGTGCATATAGGATTGCTGCCTAATTAATTCCTTCTGAGATATACATTCTGATGATGGTCTGCTTATAACCACTGAACATACTTAATGGACTTTGAAAGAATAAAATGTATTTAATTCAGTCTAATGACTTCCTGTTTCAAAAGCAAAGCTTGCCTTAACTTTCTTTTCAGTGAGCTTCTTGATTTCTCTATAATGCCACATTTCATGCCAGTTACAGGATGCTGATCCCATCAAGTTGAGTCGGCTAATATAGATATGCTGGAATTATTGAGATTTTTGTATTTCTTTCAGATGCAGAACAGTGTGACAAATGTCCAGAACATCAGTACCCAAACAATAATAAGGATCAGTGCATCCCCAAAGATTTCATCTTTCTATCCTATGAAGAGATGTTAGGAATCCTTTTGTCTTCCTTTGCTCTTTTCCTTGCTCTGCTGACAGTTGTGGTGATGCGGAGCTTCATTCAACACCGGAATACTCCCATTGTCAAGGCCAACAACTGGGGCATCACCTGTACTCTTCTCTCTTCTCTTCTGCTCTGCTTTCTTTGTTCCTTCCTATTCCTTGGTCGGCCTGGGAAGGTGACCTGCTTTCTCCGCCAGATAGTATTTGGCATCATCTTCTCTGTTGCTGTGTCTTGTGTGTTGGCCAAAACCATCACTGTCGTTTTGGCCTTCATGGCCACCAAGCCAGGAAACAGCATGAGGAAGTGGGTGGGGAAGGGGCTGGCAGTCTCTGTCATCATTCTGTGTTCTCTCATTCAAGCTGCCATCTGTGTGTTGTGGCTGGTAACATCTCCCCCCTTCCCAGAGTTTGACATGCACTCCCACATTGACCAAATCATTGTGCAATGCAATGAAGGTTCAGTCCTCATGTTCTACATTCTCCTGGGCTACCTAGGATTTCTGGCCATTGTCAGCTTCGCTGTGGCTTTCTTCGCAAGGAAGCTGCCTGATACTTTTAATGAAGCCAAACTGATCACCTTCAGCATGTTGGTGTTCTGCAGTGTTTGGGTATCTTTTGTCCCCAGCTACCTGAGCACCAAGGGGAAACACATGGTGGCTGTGGAGGTCTTCTGCATCTTGATCTCCAGTGGTGGGTTGCTGAGTTGCATTTTTCTCCCCAAATTCTACATTATTATTCTGAGGCCTGAGCTGAACACTAGAGCCCAACTCATACGAAAGAAGACTACTAGTTCATGAGTGTTGGAGTTGATCTTGACTTACCTTCCATCCCCAGGTTTTCTTTCTCCTTTATTAGTGAACCAACAAATAAAAAAACAAAAAGGTAACCAGAAAAGAATGAACAAAATAGATAAAGGTTACAAAATATGTTAATAAGCCATCTGTACAGGTGTTTGTTTCTGGTGAGAAAGACAGGATTACTGCCTAATTCTTACTGAATACAGTGCGCTAACTCCTGAGTATGGTAAATAACACAATTTTCAAACACCTCTATATGAATACTAAAAAGGAATTTGCAAACCATCTCTTCTAAAGCATTCAAGTCTTTCAAATGCTTCCCAAATATATACATATGTAGTTAATATAATAATAATAATATACAGTATTTATATACCGCCTTTCTTGGTCTTTATTCAAGACTTTATTCAAGGCGGTTTACACAGGCAGGCTTATTAAATCCTCGCAGGGATTTTTACAAATTGAAAGAAGGTTCTTTCTTTCAAGAACCACCACATTCAAGATGTTACACTCCGATCTGGTTTAACATTCTGGCCTCCATCCTCCCACGCTCCGAGCAGATGGAACAGCTCAGCTGCAGCTTGCCAGCTGCTTCAAGGTCGCACGGTGCCGGTGGCCTCGAACTGCCGACCTTGTGGATGTTAATCTTCAGGCAAATGGAGGCTCTACCCTCTAGACCAGACCTCCTGCCTTTATAGTTGTCATCTATAAACCACCTGTTTAGATATTGATAATGTTTTCAGATGTTGTCATCTATAAGGAACATGTTCAAATTGTTTCTAATCAATGCATAGAGTTTAAGTGTCTGATCAATTCCCTCCCCCCCCCCCCAGCGTGGATATGGAAACCTCCAGTATATGTGGTGAGGAAATTAACCTCCTTAATATTCAATCTGGGGAGGTCAGCCATTCAAGACAGAGGGCAGCCTGTAGTTCAGCAATTTAAATCTTTATTTAAAAGCAGCTGCCTGGCACACACATCAGCACCCCTGACCTAAGTCAGTAGTGAAGTCATGTGCATGCCCAAAGCAAAACTACATGCACCTTGATAACTTTTCTAGTATTCCAGTTTATCAAGACTATCTCCCTACATAAGTAAGCATGTGGAATTCACCATGTCTCCCAACTTGGGCATGTGTTTTGAGTTTCTATATCCTAAAGCAGGGGTGTCCAAAGTTTTTGGCAGGAGGGCCACATCATCTCTCTGACACTGTGTCGGGGGGCAGGGAAAAAAAGAATTAATTTGCATTTAAAATTTGAATAAATTTACATAAGTTTACATGAATGAATATATTAAAGATGAAATTATATTAATGAATTAAGGTCTTGCAATAGCTCAAGGCCTATAAAAGGCCTTGCACAAAGCAAGGCTGGCCTGTCCTTTGCTGCTGCTACTGCATCACAGACGTGAAATAGCAAGCAGTGGAAGGAGCCCTCATCCCACAGCTTACGTGAGAGGTCAAACAGTCACACTCACGCTGAGAGCAGTTGTGTCGGGCCAGTGTGGGCTCCAACAAATCTCCGGAGGGCCAGAGTCTCATTGGAGACTGTGGGCTCCCTGAGTGCCGCATTGAGAGGCCTCGAGGGCCGCAAGTGGCCCCAGGGTCAGGGTTTGGGCACCCCTGTCCTAAAGAACAGATGAAGTAGAAGAAAAAATGCTGAGTCTACAGACAGGGCTTGATCCAATTTTGGTATGCAGACATAAATATAACCAGGTGATCACTGGTGTAACATACTGCCCCAGCACCCAGGACAGTGACAGTATGATGTCACTTAATATTGTGGTGTCACTTCTGGGTTCTCTCCAAAGGGTGGAATGCTCACTACTGTGGCTTAATGGCCTCACTCCTTCTTCTGTGAAGGGAGCCTTTGCAGGAGAAGGAAGAGGGCTTGTGAAGCCACCAGCACCTCCTCCATAACTAGGGTGAACCATGGGGCCATCATGCACCCCCCCACACACACTTAGCACCCAGGGCATGTGCCCCTCATGCTCCACCCATGTTTGTTCTCTGCAAGTGATAACATGCAAGCAGAAATACACATCAAGTGATTATGAATGAGAATAAAAGGCCAAATTATAAAAAATTAATTGGTCAATATCACTATTCTAGGAACCCATCTCACAGGTCTTCTCTTATTCAGCCACAGGTGAATGCTGCTTAGCAACATTCTAATCAGCGATGGACTGCATGCGCTATGGTCCATCGCGGATCCCTGTTACACCCCCAAAGCCATCGGAGCTGAGAAGAGCTGTCTTCTCTTGCCTCTGGATGCTTTTCTGAGCCTGAAGAGGCCACACGCTGCAGAGGCTTTGAAAAGATGATGTTACTTAACAATGGTTTCAAGTAACGATGGTGTTATCAGAACGCATCTTCATCTTTAAGCGATACACACCTGTACTCTAAAAATAGGATATACACAGGCCATATCCCTGGTACTTAAAATTAAGCATGTGTATTGCCCTTGTTATAAGAATTCACTTATATCATGTTAACTTGTGCAGTGACTGTCCTTACTTTCCCATCTCACAAAACCACCTGATGTTCCTATATGACCTGCAAAACTCTCCTGACATGCCTCAAACATAATGCCTCTTTCTACTGCTGAAATGGCCTAGAACAGCTAGATTTGCACGCTTAAGGGCACAATCCTAACTCACTTTCCAGCACCGACATAAGGATAATGCAGCACCAAGGTAAGGAAACAAACATTCCCTTACTTTGAGGAGGCCTCCATGAGTGCCCCCCAACTGCAGGATGCAGCGCATGTCCCATTGGCACTGCTATGCCTGTGCTGGGAAGTTGGTTAGGATTTGGGCCTTAGTGAAATACTAGACAAGGACAAAGTTCATTCCTAATCATCTTCAGCTACACAGGTATGAAGAAGTTTTCCACCTGCCTTTTGGACGTGGGTAATGTACCTGTTTTTTTCCTCCTGACAGTCATGGCTTTTGATCGATTCATTGCCATCTCCATCCACTTCGATACAGAGCCATGATGAACAAGAGAGCCTGCCTTCAGCTGGATCAGTGATCTTCCCTATGCTGCAACACACACAGCCAGCACATTCCCCGTCCCTTTCCATTCTCATGTTAACAGTCACTTCTGTGAAATCCCAGCATTACTGAAGTTCACCTGTTCAGACTTACACTTTGTTGAAACTGGGTTTCTGGTAATTAGTCGTGGCACAGCATTGGAGGCTTTATGTTCAATGTTGCAACCTCTGTGTACATCTTCACTTCAGTGCTGAGAAACCCCTCCAAACAGGGAAAGCAAAATCCTTCTCCAGTTGCTTGCCCCTCCTCACTGTTTCTCAGTCTTTGTGTTTACTGGAGGTTTTGCCTATTCAACGCCCCTCACTAATACTTCATCTGATGGGGACCTCGTCTTTGCTCTTACATATATCATAGTTCCTTCAATCATGAATCCAATACTCTATACCAGTGGTTCTCACACATTTAGCATTGGGACCCACTTTTAAGAATTAGAATTTTGTGAGGACCCGCAGAAAGTGATGTCATGATTGGAAGTGATATCATTAAGCAGAAACATTTTTAACGATTCTAGGCTGCCATCCTACACACACCCAGGAGAAAGTTCCATTTACTATCATTGTTAAAAGAATATACTGTACACAGTAAAAGAATATACACGTATATTCTGAGGCTCTTCTCCTTGGGCACTTGGGACAGGCTAGGACAAGCTTTAGCCAGGAGACCCTGGGGCAAAGGGTTGATGTTCCTGCTGCTACACTCCACACAAAGCACTGACCAAAAAGAAAGAGTCCGTTGGCAAAATTGCACCCGATCCACAGCCTTTTTTGAATTGCATCTAAGTAATGGACTGGGGAGCATCACTGTTGAAAAAAGTCTCTGAAAAAGCTTCTAAATGTGCAAGAAGTATTTCATTTTACTGATTCCCAGGTCTGCCTCTCTGTCTCTCCAACCCCTGTTTGATTGACAATGGATAGAAATTTAATAACACAAGTCATAGGACACATCTCTTTTCCTTCTAGGGGTTTGGCACATGCAGGGAAGGGTTCCGTGCACTCCCCCCTCCACCCAGAACGTTACCTTGACAACTCTGCCAGCCCCTCAGAGTACCTTGCTGGGTGTACCTTAACTTGGCCTCAGAGCATTCCCATGGGAAGGAGATTCCACCACACCTGTGCCTCCCCCACTGATCATCTTGCCCCTCCTTGAGCACTGTGGACTCTTTTCAGGCAGTGTCTGTAGACAGAAACCCTCAAGGAGATCCTCCACCGACCTCTCATCACAGATCCCGCCTTTCTTAAATAATTTCTACTCCAGGCCCCCACCTCTTCTGTGTTCCTACAAAGTTTAAAAGTTCCTACTCCGCATTTTTGTTTGCCATGAAAATATTGGCACAGGGCCAAATCCTATTCAACTTTCCAGCACTGATGCAGCTGTGCCAATGGAGTGTCTGCTATATCCTACAGTGAACAGAGGCAATCATGGAAGGCTCTTCAAGGTGGTAAAACAATGTTTGTTCCATCACCTTGGAGCTGCATATCAGCTGCATTGGCACTGGTAAGATGGACAGGTTTGGGCCAAAATTTATTTAAGGGAAATTTTGGGTCATCACTGGATCATTCACAAGAAAGTGCCATTGTGTGATGTTGTTATCATCAAGGGAAGGACAACCTTGCCTCTCCACATTTGCATAAGCATCTTGAATACCTTCCCCATGTAATGATCAAAATTCTACTACTAATACTAATAAAAACAACCATCACACAATACTTGACAAAGCAATTCTGAATTCTGGCCAGATTTCAGCAGGGATAGGCAAGTCCAGTGTGCCTTGACTCCAGTTGGGTTGCCAAGTCACCGCCTCCTGCAACTCGACTCAAAAACGTGTCATAACAGGAGCACTTTCTGAGTTGCCAGTTCACCCTTTAGTGACTCCAGAAGACTCAAGTCAAGATGCCCCCCCTTTAAAAAGCCAGTTGTGGAAAAAATGGTTCCGGTTCTGAGGGATGTGTGTGTCAGAGTTATCTTTACTCACTCCCCTGCTGTCTCTGCTCATCTGAAAACAGGGCAGGAGAGGTGGGAGGGACTGCGAGAGAGCCGGGACAGAAACAGAGAGAGGGAGGAGGGTCATGTGGAACAGCTGGAGATTTACCAGGACAACCCAATCCTTTGCAACCCTACTCAGAAGTAGTCCCACTGCAGCCGGTCATTCAATGAGGTTTTGTCCTCTCCACCAGCCATGGTGGAAAGTGTGATCTCTATGAACTGCCTCCCCCCTGATTCTCCATCTCCTTTTTCCCCCTCCAGCCAATCGTAAGGCAGGAACCTCCTTAAGCTCCTCCTCCTGCTCTCCCTCAGCTAATAAAAATACCAGACTGCCCATCCTGTATCAAATGATCATCTGTTCCTTCCTTCCTATCACAGTAAAAGAGTTTTCTCCAGCCTCCAACCTCCTCCTCTGATGCTCAGATGCATCAACCCTTTCCTGTCTCCTGGCTGGCACTCCCTGCTATTCTCCCAGTCAGAATGCTGAACCCTGAGGTTTTTCATACTGTGAAAACAATGAGCAAGCACACCTAGACATAGGCAGTCTCGAGTCAGCATGCATGGGGACGAGTGCTGAGTTGGGGGACCCTGACTCAAGTCTTTTTCAGAGTCATCCGCATGTGACTCACGAGTCACTGATACACCCAAAATCACACATTTTCATGAATCAAATCCCAAGTCACTGACTTGAGTCATGACAGCTTTTCTAAGCAAGCAAACAAACAAAAAAATGAGCGTAAGTAAGTAAGCTACCAGGTAGCCGAACCGATTTGGAGAGAAGACATACAGGTAAGAGTACCAGTTGGGCTCCTCCATTGGCTTGTGTTAGTGGATGTACAACTGTATTTGAATGAACAAACATACCTGTGGAAGCTTGTAGGCCAGGCGTGCTCAAAACGTCGATTGCGATCGAAAGGTCGATCGCGAAGCAAAATCCGGTCAATCGCGTGCCAAGCCTCCCGTCTGCCATTTTGAAAGGGGTGGGAAAGAGCCCCAGAGCTTCCCGATTGGCCTGCCATCACATCCGGACACTCAGCGGCACTGGGCCAATCGGGAAGCTCCTGGGCTCTTTCCCGCCCCTTTCAACATGGCGGGCCAATCGGGAAGCTCTGGGGCTCTTTCCCGCCCCTTTCAATCAATGAAAGGGGCAGGAAAGAACTCTGGAGCTTCCTGATTGGCCCGCCATCGCATCCGGGACACTCAATCGCCCTCGAAGCGGCCCCAGGAATGAGCCTCGCGAAGGGGGGAGAAGGAACCGCCCCCATGCCAGCGCTTCTCCCCCTAGCCCTCCTCAGAGGGACGAGCCTGCTCAGCCGCACTCCCTGAAGCAGCGGCAGCACAGCGCCACTCCACCCAAGCCGCCGAGGGGGCAGCGGAACGACCAAGCTGCTTGGGGGGAGAAGCGCTGGCGCGGGGGGTTCCTTCTCCCCCCAGCCCCCCTCAGAGGGACGAGCCTGCTCAGCCGCGCTCCCCAAAGCAGCGGCAGCACAGCGCCCCAAGCCGCCGAGGGGTGGCGGAATGACCAAGCCGCTTGGGGGGGAGAAGCGCTGGCGCGGGGGGTTCCTTCTCCCCCCCAGCCCCCCTCAGAGGGACAAGCCTGCTCAGCCGCGCTCCCTGAAGCACTTGATGACTTGCACTGAAGTGAATCAGGCTGCTGACAGCCAGCCTCAAGCACGCTTCCAAATGTTCATCAGTGGGGCTTACTGCCAGGAAAGTGTGGCCAGAATGGCAGCCTAAGAGCCCAATCCTAGGCAGGCCTACTCAAAAGTAAGGCCCATTCTAGTAAATGGGTCTTACTCGCAGGAAAGTTCAGGCAGGGCTGCAGCTCTCGACCTTCCAGGCTCCCTCCCGAAGCAGCAGCAGGACAGCACCGCTCCACCCAAGCCACCAAGCGGGCGGCGGAACGACCAAGCCGCTTGGGGGGGAGAAGCGCTGGTGCGGGGGGTTCCTTCTCCCCCAACCCCCCTCAGAGGGATGAGCCTGCTCATCCGCGCTCTCCGAAGCAGCGGCAGGACAGCGCCCTGGGGCAGGGACAGGGCAGTTAGGCCCTCCGCTCGGAGACCCTGCTGAAACTGATAGAATGTGAGAAGTGTGATGAATCAGAAGTAGTGCAGAGATTTGGTATTGGGATGAAGCACAGAAGGTTCAGCTTCCATCTGCATGATGATTCTCACTTGACAGCCTGAGACTGTGGCGTAGCTAAAGGTCATGCAAAGTGTTAAATTTTGCAGGGAGCCTCATGGCGGCATGCAAGCAGCCCCTCCCCTTTGGAGCCATTCTGAGCATGCCTCCATTTTGCTCCCACTGCTTGGAATGGCTCCAAAGCGGCCAAAGTGGAGAGGGGCTACTTGCAGAAATTCATGGTTTGCACCCCTTCTCGCTACGCCACTGACCCAAGAAACATCTACAGAGCCAAGATGTATGGACTGAAGACACATTCCAAAACAGCTTGATACATTGAAGAAATAAATGAAATGTGTGCATTTTTTTACTTGCATTGGAATAATCTCAGAATGTGGTGGTTTTTGCTGCCCCGATCCCATTTAAGAACACTTAAATGTTTTTGTTTTGCTGAACAAAGTTATGCAGCTTGACCAGTCATCAAGTGTTTGCCTTTGTGCAGATTTTGACTCATCTGTACTATAAAGAATAAGATCTAGAATACTGAAAGTGGTATCTATGCTCAAAGAAGAATGGTACCCAAAATCATCATTTGAACCAAGTTTTTTTTGGTATCATTTTTACTAACCACATTTTTTTCCCAACAGCTAGATAAAGACTATAGCTAAAGTGAAAACATCGCACACACGCACCCTTCTAAGTTCAGAAATCTGATAGATTTCTGAGCTTAAAAGGGTTTGGCATTTGTTGTCTAGAAAGTAATTTGAGCTCTCATTTGCTTGATAATAGCACCTTGGGGGAATATTTAGTTCTCTTTCATTACAGTTAGTAGAGTTGTATTTGATAAACTATAATGAAATAGAACTAATTTTTCGCCCAAGATGCTATTATCAAGCAAATGAGAGCTCAAGGAATTACTTACTAGACAACAAATGCCAAATTTGGTGTCTCATTGAAGGGAAGCTCATTCAATATCATGTGCTGCAGAGAGACAAATCCACCCAGAAGGAGACCAACTGCAGAGCTAATTTCGGGGTCATTAGCGCATGACCGGAAATTCTTCAGAGGTTTGCAAATCACGTTCACACTAGAAGGCAGCTGCAGCAGCAAAGTGAGCAGAAATGGCATCAGCCTGAGGCCTACGAAGCCTTGGCCCCTGACACACTGGGGCACCTTCACCATGTCACTTGCACTATCCCCAGGGCTAATACCAAAGCCAATGTTTGTGAAAGGAGGTAAAAATTACCTTCAAATCTTTCAACAGTTAACACTTTTACTAATATACACATCTCAACCCACACCATAAAAAATCTTTTTGATAGAGATCTGCCTGTCTTAAATGAGCTGCTCCAACTTGCACTGCCCAGTGTTTGGAGTGGAGTATTTTTAGAGAGAGAATGTGTTTCCCCAGCTTTTTACATTTAACACATGTGGTGTGTGTGTTTTTTGTGAACTTGACCAGGAGCCTATGCTAATCCATGGAGTTTTCACGACTTAATAGCAGCAATTTGTAATAATTGCAGGGTAAAGAATTGTCTTTCTGAGAGTCTGAAATATCTCTCGTGCTAAACTTCCTTGAGAGATCCATGGTTGAAAGCATTTGCGCTTAAGGGAATTAGATAGCAGTCTAATCCTATCTCCCACCAGCCCCTGTGATGGAGGGTGCAGTGCATCTTATGGTGGGTGGGATGACCAGATGGCTAGGAAGAGGTAAATATAAATAACTGGCATTTTTTATTTACTTCATCTTACTCACTTATTTTTCTGTAAGTATTTTATTTTTACTTACCTCTCCATATGCCGCCTGGCCACCAATGAGTCTCCTCGGATCAACACTGACATAAGTCTAAGAAGCCTCAGAGGTATGCCCAGGCTGGGAAAGGGAAACAAGACTCCTGGTGTGCGCTGCTACCACTGAGGTCCATCTTTTAGTCAAAACCTTCCATAATCAAGTCCTCTTCCACAGTGGTGTAGCTAGGTCGTTTAACACCCGCGGCCCATAAATTTTTGTCACCCCACACAACTTAGGGCGTAATCCAAACCTGCGCAGGAGCAGGCAAGCCAGGAAGCTTGCACTGCATCCAACGCAGGTTCATTGGCAGCAGCGGCTCAGCCAGAGGCAAGCAGAAGTTTTTCCCCTTACCCCTGGGTAAGGGCTGCTGTCCCCAATGGGTCTCCTTGGACCTGCGCCACCTCTGGAGTTGGTGCAAGTCCAAGGAGAGTGGAGCAACTTGAAGCGACTCCATTTTCCCTGGGGACGGGGGTTGGGTTCCGGCATAACTGCCGGGTCCCAGCCCTGCCTCCAGCTCCCAGTGCGCCCGCCCCGGGGCCGCCCATCGCCTACCCTCCCCCTGCCCAGAAACGCCCCCTCCCGTCTCCTCCCCGCCCCCCACGCCTACCTGTGCCACTTCCATCAGCATGGGCATACCAACACAAGCGGCTGCAAGGAAGCCACCACAGAGGCTTCTGTCAGCCACCGTGCATTGGAGCATCTATATGCGCCAACGCAGCTTCCTCCAAAGAGGCGCAAATGTGCTTTACGGCACATTTGCAACCCTCCTGTGGCCCCAAGTCCCTTGGACTGGCCCAAGTCAAACTTAGAATTGTGTCCTTCATTAATTAATTAATTCACATTTTTATACAATCCTTCCTCTAAGCAACTCAGGGTGGTGTACACGGTTCCTCCCCTTATTTGGTCCTCACAACAACCCGGTGAGGTAGGTGAGACTGAGAGATAGTAATAGTCATGACATGAAATGAATAATAATAATGGCCAGAAAATAAATGCAGTGAATCTTTCCCCACAAGCCATGGATGAATTTCTGCATCAAATGGTATATAACATGATGGTATCATTCCTAAAAGCCACGATTTCCAGAATTTTGGTCACTAAGGTGTCACCCCCTCCCCCAAGGATATCTCATTGGCCCGTTTTGAGATAAGGCAGTGGTTCTCAAACTTTTAACACTGGGACCCACTTTATAGAATGACAATCTGTCCAGGACACACTGGAAGTGATGTCATGACTGGCAGTGAGATCATCAAGCACAATAAAATAAATAATTAAAGAAAAACAAATAATTAAATAAGGGGAAGCCAGCCCTGTTTCACCAAGTGAATTTTCTCTGTAGCTTGCTTGCAATAATACCCCCCCACATACACAAAAATATCAGTGAGATTTTCAACCCTCCCCTGTGCCCAGTTCAGTGTAAGTTCTTATATTTCAAGCATTGCACTATGAGGAGCCAAGGCACATTTGCCTACTCATGAGTAAACACGGCCTTGTGGTTTACTTTCGCTCTCCATAGGGCTCAATACATTTGTCAGCTCGGAGGAGGGACTTCCTTCTTGGCTGTTTTTGGGGGGCTGCTTTCATTGGGTAGAAATCATTCTGGTGTCCTTGGATTCCTCTCAGCCTGCCCTTTCTGATGGACTAAGGCAAGTCTGTCTACCCATGAGTAAACATGCGATATGGCTCAGTTTCACTTTCCATAGGGCTCCATGCATTTTTTTGCAGTTTCATTCTTAGCTATGAAGGGCATTGCCCTTAGCTATGAAGCCAGCAGAGGCCGTGCACCTCCCCCCACAGCCTCTGTGGGCTTCAGAATGGTTCTGGAAGGCCGACTCCATCTCGTCCTTGGCCATAGTTGCCCAAACCCTGTCCAGTGCCACTCTCCCACTCCCCGTTTTGCCTCTTTACTGCCCTCCTCAATCCTCTCATCTTGCCTGAATTCCTCCCTGCAGCTCAGCATGGTACTCACCACCACCCACACCAGCTGCCTCTCCTACCAGCAAGAAGATGCAACGCCTACCCACAGTGGCCAGCACCAGCCTCTATTTGGCTGCCACAATATGTCTACTTGGACACCCATGGTGACATGGAGAGTCCTAGGAGAGTATTATCTTATTCATTGCCTTTCCTTTCATTAAAAATCACCAGTTAAGGGCAGTGCCTCCTCCTCAGTGTCTCACTGCCCTGTCGTATCCCCCAGCATTGCCGACAAAGCAGCAGTGCCAGAGGAGCATGCGCTGAATGCAATGGTAGTATGGCGAAGAGGAGGACTGCAATGAGTGACTATATTTGACTTGCCTTTGGATAGGTCTCTTGGTATTCTATGAGTTTCCTCAGAACCACACCAGCTATGTAGCTGGTGTAAATCTAAGGGGAGAAAGGGGATAGGGTGGCCTGGGAAAGAGAGGATAGGATCCTCAGCAAGAAAGGCAGCAAGTCGCTTCCTCCAGGCTACCTTCCTCTTCCTCCCTGCCCCCAAACTTCCAATGCTCACTCTCTCCCCACCATTGGAAGTTGGGTGGTATTAATCTGTATTTGTGGGGATATGTCATTTTGGGGCCCACATGGGAGCAAACAACATTAGGATTGGAACAGAATTTGACTTGGTTCAGATGTCCAGCAACAACTGGATCAGGATGACATGGAAGCAGCTGCTACCCAGTTTGAGGGACTACCTGGTGAATGGTCCTCCTCTCATGCCGTTACTTCATTGAAGTGAAATGACTTGTGGTGGAGAACTGGACTGTCCTTGAAGTAGCAGGCCCTTAGGGATTGTTCTGTTACTTGGGACTTGGAGCTCAGAGTGGTGGTTCTGTGGTTCAGCGTTGCCCAGTGAAGGCCTTGGTAGAGGGTGAGGGTAATTAAGATAGAGACGGCCAGAATGAAAATATATTTGGAAAGGGTAGTGGTGGTAACTGGGAGGGGGACTTTTACTGCCCATCCTGTTATTACTCATATTCAGACTGTTTTGTGCAGAACTAATTGTGGTCACTTGTTCTTGATGGACTCAGATTTGTTCTGAGAAGTATTGAAGCAGCACCTGTGTAGCTTTATTGTCAGCAGATGGGATGGGGGAAGCTGAAACAGGCTAACCCACCCCACCCTTATATCACATATTCAGTGCAGTAGAAGGGGCGCTTGTAGTGTTTCTTTTCTATACATATCTTTGGTTTCAGTAATAAAATATATGCCTTTTTAGCTTTATCAAATGACTTAAAAAGGGGACTGTTTTTCTGACCTACAATCTTTACATTCTTGGTATGTCTTGCCTGTCTATGCTATGCCCATTGGCTGCAAGCCAGAAGTGTTGGACAGAGAAGAAATGCAGCCGGGTCTCCCACTGGGACTCCCACTCCCAAATCAGTGCAAGAAGGAACAAGACAGAACTGTTGAGAATACACATGTGATTTTAGTAAGAGGAAATGAAGCTTTAGATCAGCCACTTTCAACCACTGTGCTACGCGACATTGGTGTGCTGTGAATGGTCTCCAGGTGTAGGAATTTGGGAGAGGGTCATTTATTAGTAGGGCCATAGGGGAATGTGAGCTCCCCACTGGCAGCACAGTAGGCCTTGTCAATTGTCAAAAACCAGATGTGCCTTCACCATTTTCATGACTGGCCAGTGTACTGTAAGATGAAAGAGTTTGAAAATCACTGCTTTAGATAATGGGGACAAATGGAAAACACACACACACACACACACACACACACACACACACACACACACACAATGTCTTCAGAATATGCAAGTAGAAGGAAAAAGTTATGGGTTTGGGAGGAAATCTGAGCTTGACTGGTCACTGACAATTTCCTTTCACCCACAGTGCTCGTGCTACTTGATATTCTTTCAGTACGTTCTGCTCCATACCCAACATGCACTGGGGACCTTTACTTTCTCCCCAGTGCAGAGAGGTTTTCAACTGTGGATACATCCAACATGTCTTCTTTAGTCTGGCAGATCTTCAGGTGCTTTGGGAAGAACAATTCTCTGCCCTGCAATCTTCATAATCAGTCAACAAGCAGTGAATATACCAAGGATTAGCAGATGGCACTTGCAAAGTTTGTGATAACAACACACCAGGTGACACCCTCTTTTCTTTTATAGTGGTTTATAAAGACCCAGTTCAAAGCAATTTGGGCTTCATGTGTCTGAGAGTGTCACTGAAAACAGGCAGAGCTGTAACGAAAGGAAATTTCAGGGTCTGTATAGTAGGGAAGCTGTAACTGATTTGAGGTCGATTTTATAGCTCCTTTCAAGAATGTTGGGGCCAAGTTTTCTGATCAACAGATTGATCCCATTGCTGCCGATCTCTTTGCTACTGCAACTGCCTCATGGTGTCAGTAAGAGTTGTGACACTCCATGGGATTGGCATCCCTGCATTGTAGGCACTAATGCTGTTGATGGTATTGTAATCGGGGAATTTGTGTCTTTCTTCCAAGCAGAACTCAAGGAACATCCCTTTAATACCAAACCAAATTGGTCATTTGCAGTTATGTAAGTAGTTCTTTCAGCACTCATCTCCTTGATAATCTCTGAATGGAGAAAAAGAGTCCTATCTCATTATACAGTTACTGTTATTGTATTTGTTACACTTTCTCTGTGTAACAAATCTGTTTCTCTGCGTGTGACTAGATTCCTAGAGAACAAGAGTTCTCTTGTTCAGCAACATTTCTGTCACTTTCTGTCTGCAACAAATCTTTTAAAAATTGGATTGTGCATGCTGTATTGTATTGGCAACCTTCAGTCTCGAAAGACTATGGTATCGCGCTCTGAAAGGTGGTTCTGGCACAGCGTCTAGTGTGGCTGAAAAGGCCAATCCGGGAGTGACAATCCCTTCCACACCGGGAGCAAGTGCAGTCTGTCCCTGGTCTGTCTCCCTGGCTATGGGCCTTCCTTCTTTGCCTCTTAGCCTCAGACTGTTGGCAAAGTGTCTCTTCAAACTGGGAAAGGCCATGCTGCACAGCCTGCCTCCAAGCGGGCCGCTCAGAGGCCAGGGTTTCCCACTTGTTGAGGTCCATCCCTAAGGCCTTCAGATCCCTCTTGCAGATGTAATCTTGCAGATTGCATGCTGTACACTGCAATCTATCTGGAAACTGAACAAATGTTAATTGAAACAAGAGCATGGCTTTGGACAGTTGAGCATTGGCTCCGAATATATTATTGTTTGGATCCTCGGAGGCTTCTCCTTCAAATGCTCCTAGAAAACAGTGTCTTGAAGTGGCTGACTATTGTGGAATGTATGATCAGAGCCATAGGTATAGATCTAGATTTCTTGAGCTTACCTCTTCAAATAGAAGCATTCAGGCAAATCAGCCAAAGATTTTTAAATATAGAAAGTCAAACTCTATACTCTATGGCAAATAAGGTTTACTCCCCCTTAAATCTAATGGTGACTGTGAAACACAGAGAGATGACTGCATATTTTTCGTTCCTAACTAGTTCTGAGGAACGTTGTGTTTTTACGCTCTCTAGATTTAATGTTTTACCATCGGATGTCTTGTTGGGTACATTTCGGGGGAGATCTTATTCCACTAGATGCTTTTCCTGTAATCAGGGCTGCATTGAAACTCTTCAAAATATGCTGTTGCAATGCCCTACATAAGATGATACTAGAGCCAAATAGTTGAAACCAATTTTAGCAAATAAGAAGGACTATCCTGATGATGTTAAAATACAGTATTTATTGAATGATATTTCCATTGTTGTATCTGAGCGGGTGGTGGTGGGTTATTTGCAGCAAATGGTTTTAAATATAATGAAGGGACAACATCTAAGTGATAGGATATCTTTATGGGGTAAATATCCCTGACTTATTTGGTTGTCGTGTATCCTTTGTATTAATTATTAATTACCATAGGTCCATATTTGCTGTTGTTGTATCTATATTATAAGCCAATAAAGGTCTGTTTGAGTTTGAATTTAAAATTGGATTGAGAGCAGCACAAATTGACCCATCCTGAAATTATTCCTACGGAAGGAAAGAGATACATGCATGTCAGACAGACATGCATGTCACTTAATTAATCTGTTCCATCTTGCTTCCAAGTTGTTCTGCGCCGTCTTTTGTAGCCTTATAATTTGGCTGCAAAGAACCAGGGCCGGGTGCTCAAGATCTGAAAGAGCAGCAACACTCGCAAAGCTGAAAATTCCATGTCTCTACCTACAGATCTCTAGGGCATACTGACTTTCTACTACGTTTCTCATATTGGTATAAGTTAGGGGGATGGCAGTACAGGGGTGAGCCTTCTGGTAGCGGTGCCACAATTATGGCGCCATTAGGGAGAATTAAGCTGTACCCCCTCCCTCTGCATTTTGGCAAGGGTTCAAAACTTTTTTGTTTCTTCTGGCATTTGCATCCTCCTCCTGCCCAGCCCCAGGCACGCCTCTGGCACACCCCCTCCCCACGTCACACTGGCCTCCCCACCTCCTCCCCGCATCACGCTGGCCTCCCCTCCCCCCGGAACGCCCCTATCCCCACCCAATTCCCTGTTCCACAGCCCGGCGGTCGCAGGTACCGAGCTGCGGAACACGGGTGCCCGCCGGGTGGTGGCTCAGCACTGGCCAGAGCTGAGCCACCTCCGGCGGGAGCCCAGCAGTGAGCCTCACAAACGTGCCTTACAGCATGTTTGCAATTGTGGTCCGCGCTGCGGAAGCGCAGCGCAGACCACAGGATTGGGCTCTAAATGAATGAATGAATGAAGAAGAAGCTAGAAGAAACCAAAGGAATTCAATTCCTTACTTAGCTCAAGTTCTTCCCCAGTTATCTCAGCCAAACCGAAAAAAAATCTCTGTCATTGTATCTTTCATCCTATGGATGGGATGTACCATATCACAGTGTGGATTCGGATTCAAAGGAGGGAATTCCCAAACGTCACACACACATTCAGATGCAATGTCTGTTCATTTAGGTAGCTATGGTTAAATATATATGATAAGCTGGAGTCAGCTTGCTGCAAATTGAAATGATATTGGTCAGTTCATCGCAGCCCTCAAAGAGGATTTTAGAGGATTTAAAAAAAAGAGGTAGGAAACAAAATTATTCAAAATATTAACATGATCCTTTAGAGGTATCAGGGTTTTGCTCTTACATGGCAAGACTCCAACAGTGCCTGTTGAAGAAAGAGGTCATTGCATGTGCCTTTATCCTGTGAAACTTTCATTGCAGTATGCTCCCCAGGAAATATAATGAAATCTTTGCTTTTGCGTTTGCCATGAATGAGATCAACAGGAATGCCAACCTCATACACAACAAGACGTTGAGATTCCTGATCTTTCCGGATTTTTATAATGCAGAGGGGAGTGCTTATGGCACTCTGAATCTACTTTTCAGAGGGTGTCGCTATAATTACCATTGTGGCCAGAAACGGAACCTCATGGCCATCATTGGAGGGCTCATTCCACAAAATACAATCCACATGCCCAGCATCTTAAATACCTACAAACTTCCACAGGTATGTTTCTTCATTGAAATGAAAATTCCACACCAGTCTGGTGCAGTGGTTTGGGAGGCGGACTTAGACCTGGAAGATCCAAGTTCAAATCCCCCTCAGTCATGAAACTTCCTGGGTGACCTTGGGCCAGTCACTTACTTTCAGCCTCACATACCACCCAGGGTTGTTGTGAGGACAAAAGGAGGGGAGCAGCTGTGTACCCCGCCCTGAGCTCTTCTAAGAAAGGGCAGTATAAAAATGTGAAAAATAAAATAAATATAAATTAATGGAAATGAAGGGAGCATTCCAACTGGTGCATTTATTTGTGTGTCTTTTCCCCCAAAGCAGCCAAGCTAAAGATTTCTCTGCTCATTTGGCTCAGCCCGGGTCCTCTTGAGGAAGCTATCTGGTACTTGAACCTGCATACATTAGAAAAGAAACTCTTTTTTTGATAAGAGCTGTTATGAATAGAGAAGTGTTGTGTGTATGCGTGTGTGCTTGTTTGTGTTTAGTTAAGCATTTCTCTTCCTGTAACTTCTCTAATCCAAATTCATCCCAAATGAATTTTTTTAATGATCAGTGTATTTAGAGCCACAATATTCATACTTCTCTATACTTTGTACTTAGCCCTTCAATAATCCTGCCAAGAACAAAGCATCAGAGGACATTCAGATTTCACAATATTGCGTGGTGAATCAGAAACCCTGAGGAGCACATTCTCTCCTGCTAAAGTTTGGAAGGAAGAAATTGAAATTCAGGAGGAGAGGGAGATTTCTCTCACCTCTAAAAATACTGTTGTCTTTTCTCCTTAGTTCAATTACAACTCCTTTCACCCTATATTAAGCAATAAAGCTCAGTTTCCTTTTATGCATAACATGGTTCCAGATGGAAATTCTCAGCATGATGGGATTATTCATCTCCTTAAGTACTTTGGATGGACATGGATTGGTGTCATTATTTCAGATGACGACATTGGGGCAATCTTTCTGCAGAGCTTTACATCTAGGTTCCTGGAGAACAATATTTGTGTTGAGTTTACAGAAATTATTCCAACAGTACAGAGATACTGGAATCCAGCAGATCTCCTACTTCAGACAAAAGAAAGAATAAATTCTGCTCTGTTATTGAGCAGAAGCAATGTGATTCTTCTTAACGGGGATGCGCGATCAATGGAGATTTTCCGAAGTGTTCTATTCATCAATGAAAATGAATTAAGAAAGCCATTAAAAAAGGTTTGGATCATTACAGCTCAGTGGGATTTTGCAGCTGTACCTCATCGGAATCACTTGACACCCAAAACATTCAATGGTACATTATCCTTTGCCCTCCACACAAATGACTTGCCAGGATATGAAGATTTCTTGGAGACAATCAACCCTTACCAAGCAAAGCTTTATTTCATAGCACATTTTTGGGCTTTTGCGTTTAAGTGTTTTCTCTCCTCATCCTCTGTGGGAGGAGAAGCCCAGTGCAGTGGGAAGGAGAAGCTGAGGAGCCTCCCTGCAACTGTGTTTGAAATGCAAATATCTGGCCAGAGCTACAGGATCTACAGTGCTGTGTATTCTGTCGCACACGCTCTCCATGCCATGTTTTCATCAAGATCCAAGCCAAAAGCCATCAGTGATGGAGCAACATTGAGTATCCTGAATCTCCACCCATGGCAGGTCAGACCATCTTGCCTATCTCACTCAATTTGGGTATAAACCACAAATGCATCTTGACACAAACACTGGCTGGACTCTGGTTCCCTATTCATGTGCAGCCAGCAGTGGAAATTACTTGTAGTCAGAAATGAATTTCTACATTAGCTGACGATAAACCAATGATGCAATCCAGAGTTTCTTTATTCAGAAGTACCACCATAATTAAGAATATTTATATACTTTTATTTAAACAAAAAGTAGCTCACAAAGCAGCTCACACAGCTAAATGAAAAAAAATGGTTCCCCATCTCCAAAGAGCTCACAATCTGGAAAGAAAAAGAAAAAAATGGAGACAGCACCAGCAACAGCCACTGAAAAGATGCCATGCTGGGGTGATGAGGAACAGTTGCTTGCCATCTGCTAAACAGGACAACACTTTAAAAGGTGCCTCTTCTACCAGTTAGTGGAGATGGAAAACGGAGTAAATTCCTCGATAATCAATAGGTCTTATTCCCAAGTATGCAATGATATCTGCACAAATCCTGTGATTTTCTCCTTGCTTCTGAGCAATTCTCATGATGTTTCACAATGAATTACTAATGGGTTGTGTTGAACTTTGTGAGTTACAAGTTGTCCAGAACTCGCCTACATTTACACACTGTGGCATCGCATAATCTAAAGTTAAAAGTCCAATTTTTATGGTGCCGAGCACTTTCTGGCTTTTTCCAAAGGTGACAGGCCACATCTCATAGCCCGGTCACTGCCAGAAATGGCCAACAGCCAGGTTCGCATGACACAGACAATGGAAGCCTGCTGGTTCTAGGAAGTGCATGTAGCTGGTTGGAGGGAGGTGAGGAGGAGAGGGTGGAGTAGGTATGGGGTGGCAATGGTGAAGGGAGGAGGGTAGACTGGGACTCGGAAGTGGGTGGGCCATAAAATTCTGACCCCTTCCTGGCTTCAATACCCTGCACTGCATCCACACAGACAGATGTCACATTTAGAGCTGGCACAGGTCCAAGTAGTCCTTTTGGCCAGGCACGGGCTTATCCTGAGAAGATCAAAATCCCCTCACAGGATTAAGCAGTAGCTGCATTGATGCCGCCGCATTGGCCATGTGGGGAGTTGGGTAGGATTGGGTCTGCCAAGTATCTACCACCACTGCTGCTATTTGTGGCAATGTCTTTAAAATGGCCACTGTCAGTGAGTTGTGGTAAGACATTTCTGTAAGTGGGGTGTCCTCCCTCTGTCATAAATGAGCCATAGGATTGAGCTTTCAGAAAAACACTCACCTTAGGGTGCAAAGAGTGGGAACACTTAGCATGAGAGGGCTGAGCATGAACAAACTCAAGGTACAGGGCAGGCTATAACAGCAACATAAAATGGATTTATATCAGAGATTGCCGGGAATGAAAAGTTAAATGCATCAAAATAGGAAAATGTTGCCTTCTGTGCTTAACAGCAGAGGAGACCCAGGCACACCCACCATATGCCATGCTTCCCCCAAGCATCCATGCTTCCCCCAAGCACTCAGCTATTGGCATATCCTCCAACACCTATCCTATGTTAAAGCTTTCTGGGGGTGTGCAAGTTATAGAGGTCCCACTGGAAGAGCAGGACAATGGCCTGAGCCAGGCCAGCTCACGTTGAACAAAGACCAGGCACAGCAAACAAAGACCTTGAATAAAGGCCTTCCTAGGAGGGTAAAAGGTCCCCATGCACCACACATCCCAGGCTGCTTCATCTATGATGAGTCAATAAAATTGTATCATCTCGCTGAACTAAGAGAGCAATAATTCCTGTTCTGAGCAGGTGTGTGAGATACATTTCCAAAAGCAGCACCTGGAGTGACTCTCATGCAAGCCAGCTGATAAGCAGCTAACAAGGTTCATGTGACTTGGATTCCCCTGTTTTTGTTCAGTTGGTGTGTGTGTGCTTATGTGTGCGTGTGAACATGTTTACACACACACACACACACACACACACACACACACACTGTCCTCCTATTTATCTGTCTTTCTACCTATCAACTTCTGACCCAGACTAATTCTTTTCTGAGAAACATCCATTTCAACAATAGCGCTGGGGAAGAAATATTTCTCGACCATCAGGGAGAACAGGCAGGTTCATTCGATATCATCAACACAGTCACATTCCCCAATCACTCCTTCAAGAGGATCCGCGTTGGAAGGATGGACCCCCAGGCTCCTGCAGGCAGAGAATTCACCTTGAATGGAAGTGTCATTGTGTGGCATCCCAAGTTCAAGCAGGTGAGGAGGAGGACGCAGTTTCCTCAATCAAGAATTGGGAGACTGCAGAGGAAGTAAAGGCTGTAATTCTATGAAAACGTACCTGGAGTGAGTTCCATTTAACTCAGTGGAAGTTATTTATGAGAAGACATGCTCAGGATGTTACTCTGACAGTTCAATCTTAACACAACTGAGTGCCTCCAGGACTAGTGTGCCAGTGGTGGAATACGGTTACAGCATTGTTAGAGCTGTTCTGGTAGTGCTCATAGCTGCCTGCTTCAGGCTACCACGTCAGATGGCAAGGGTACCCTCTCACCATGGTTGTAAAGAGAAGGTCCTCTGACCTTGGTAAATCAGCAGGGTGGGAAGAATGGGGATGGGGGTTGAAGGCTTCGGGCAGATTTGGGAGGATCGGGGGTGTTTCAGAGGAAGGAAGGTGTGGCACTTGGCACAAGTAACTGGTGCTGGAAGCTACTCCTTCCTTATGTCAGAAGCTACTTCAACCAACAGACCCCCTTTGTTATCTCTGAATTGTGCCATCTAAAGTGATGGTGCAGGCCCAAGGAGACCCATTGGTTGTTTGGTTATAAAATTGATAAGAGAAAGGTATAAAATAGCTAATTACTTTGAGGGCACATGGATGTAAACAGAGGACTAGATGTGTAATTAAATGGAGAGGAACGAACATTATAGTAATCAATATTATTCCGTTGATACCTACACACACACTCATTCCCTGTGATTCTTCTTAGATGGTGCCCCAGTCCAGATGTGTTGAGAAGTGCCATCCTGGCCAGAATAGGCTTGTTCGCCAGGGGCAGCAGATTTGTTGCTATGATTGTGTCCAGTGCTCTGAAGATATGATTTCAGTGCAGATGGGTAAGTGCAAAGTTACGTTCTGATTATTATTGCTATTATTATTGTCATCATTATTACTGCATGAGAAATATATTCAAAATGTTTGTTCTGGTCTGAAATGGGGCACGGATGGTGGAGGAGGTCTCCTCTGAATCCTCACCCATGTCCCGGGCCTGAAAATCCTACATGGGGCTACTTGGTTCTGCACCTATGAATAGGTTTGCATGGTTCCAAGTAGACCTATAGAGTCTGCTGGGGATTGATAAGGAGTGAGGGAACAAATTCTCCCTCACCTCAAGGAGATCTCCAGCTGCCTCCATTACCGCCCTGGATACAGCGGAGGCTGCCCTGGCCATTCTGGATCACACAGCAGGACTTGGCAAGGATTGGGCTGTAAATCCCATTGAGTTCAATGAGTCTTACTCCCAGGTAAGTGCATATAGGATTGCTGCCTCATTCATTCATTCATTCATTCTGAGATATAGCCCATTTCATTAGGACAGGCAAACTTTCAGCCAAAACTGAAAAGCTTGCTTAGCTGGTATATTCAACTGCCTAACATTTGACATTAAATTATCTGAACACCACATTTACCATGCATTCCCCAAATAAATACAGCCGACAACAGGTATGGAATTAAAATGGGCCACTTTATTGAATACAAAACATTGCAACAGGGCAACAAAGGGGTAAACAAAACCCATCCCAAGTGCGGGGTTCTATGTGAGGGAAACGGCTCTAGCCGTCTTCGTCCCCCAATCTCATAGGGCGTCCACCCGACTCGAGGCATAACTCAATTGTTATTAAGCCCACCTCTCAACGTCGCCAGAAGAGGGTAAGTCAGCCGAACTACTATGTCTTCAGGTCACCCCTGCAAGGCCCCCAAGTACGAACAAGGGGCTAGCCAGCCTGCCTCCTCGAGCCAGTCAGGTATCATGGGAGCGGTTCTGGTTCACCCCATGTCCTTGCTGACTTAGATTGGACACCAAGAAGGTCTTCTGCCCACCCTACCGCCACAAGGGGAGGTCAGCCTAGTGCTTGGCCTTCCCTGCACCCAAAAAGGTTCTCAAGCCCTGTTGCAAGTCTGTTAAAAAGAGCCCATAACCCATAGGGGAAAGATGCACTCCATCGCCACGGTAAACAGGCTGCCCAAATCAAATTCTAGGATGATGGACAGCTGCTCCCCTGAGCTCCGTGACAACCCTGCCCAGGTAAGCATGGACCCTTTTGCGGGCAATGTTTATTCTTCTAATGCTGTGCGCCCACCTCCAAACCCTCCTAGACAGCATGTCAGACCCCAGGATGTTAATCGCAGGGAACTGACTAATGAGCATTTTAAAATCCCTGTGTGCCTGGAGCCTCAAGGACATAGACTCCTCTGGCCCAAGTCATTCTTGCCTAAGTGGACAACGATTACCTGGGGCAGGGGGTTGAGTGTGATAAAATCCAGAAAGGCTGAGAAAAACGGACTCCAACACATAAGTGTGCAACATCACCCAGCTCCGGATGAGAGCCAAAACTGGATGACATGGCGTGCTTCTGGGTCCAAAAAACTATGGAATGTCCGCAGATCAGGACCCTGGCTCTGCACCTCCCTCGCGGACCTGTTGAAAGAAAAGCACATCGTGAGGCGAACTCACTTAACACCCACTTAGAATAGCTCACGGTTAAAAAGGTATAACCAATTCCCTCCACCTCATGAGGAATACACATTGCCCCACCCACATGGGTCTCGGCAAACACTTGTGTGGCCAGTAACCTGATCATCACAAACACATCGCCCCCATCCGAAACAGGACTAGGGGCAAAAACGACCCAGGCCAGAGCCTGATCAACAGGGGTCCTTATAGACCAAAGACAGCACCTACACATCACGCCAACGTGGCGCAGCACCTTAGGGTAAATTCAGCTGCAGAATAACTACCCCCTAGGCTCACCCAGGGAGTCGCGGCCTATACTAATGGGCCTAGTGTTAACAAACGTAGCATTTTAACACACCAGAGCACCACCTGCTGATGCGCTTGATGTCCTGGAGCGAAAACCCAATGCGAGCCACTGTTGATGCTGCCCCAATTCTAAATGAATAAAGCCCGGATAGTTCTGGCCTCAAACCCAAGTGAGCCAATGCCCTTTTAAAAATGGCCCAAAACTGATAAATCGTGAGGGGGGAACGATTCAAATGTCGAAATAGCGGGTCCACTCCTGAAGGAGCCAACAAGAAATACTGCTCCATGGCAGATACAGGGCAAAGGTTCCACATAGGAGCCCGTTTAAGCTGAATTCACTGCCCATGCCACATCTGGTCAGTCTTGGACACCCTCAAATGAAAAGACAAAATTCGCCCCCCCCACACTCTCAAGGAATAGAGGCAGGGCACCCATTAGGTGGGTTAATAATTGCAAAGACACAAGACCTTGGCAAAGGCCAACACATCTGTGCCTATCAGCATAGGGCTACTGCACCTGGTAAATGTGCCACAGCTCTGCCATGCCTGTTAAGCAGGTTACTAAAGGCACCACCCCACTTTCAAGGAGTAGGGACAGCACACCCGTTAGGCGGGAGCACACCCACATTAGGTGGGTTAATAATTACAAAGACCCTAGCCTTAACCAAGGCCCTTGCATCCATGCCTTTCTGCACAGGGCTACCACACCTGGTATTCAACATGTAGCAACCTTGCTGGGGGAGATGTCCCCAACTAAAGGGGACTAAAACTTCATGGTAATCCCTGTACATGATATTGGGCAATAAGCCTGTGGCAATCAACCACCACAGGGGCAGCTTTAATAAATTCCCCTTGCCACATTAATTTGAAAACCCCTGGTGAAGTCCTGCCATCCTGATGCTCCCTACTGGCAGGAACTGATGGCCTCTGTCAGAGACCAGTGACAGTGGGTAGAAGTCCAAGTGCCAATGTGCAGCTATCAGACAAAAGCTGACCTTTCATGGACTAGGCAACTATACTGATAGGGAATATCTCATCCTCAAGTGCCACCTGTGCACCCTTTACAGCGTGGTGGCACCCCAACTTTGGGATCGGGACCCAATTAAAGCTAAGGCTATACCAACCACTCAAGCCTCCATGGTTATAACGGTTCCCCCAAATAGTTGTTTGCTTCAATTTTTAATGCAGATAGCCTAGCCACCTGACTGTTTGATGACCAATCAAAATTGGGTTGGGACCTATTGTGGGTCATGAAGTCATAGTTTGTGGACCATAGTTAAAGAGAATTAATGCCCAACCTGCAACCATTGTTGTAACACAAGGCAGGTAGGAGCTAGCCCATGGGAGCATCATTCCTCTAACCTGCAAGCATCTTTCTTTCTTTCTTGGAGAGGTGTAGCCTCTCCACCCTAAGGTTACAAGCAGAAAGGATGTGGAAGCCAGGTGGGCACTGTTTGACCGAACTGCCAGTCCCCTTTCCCTTCGCTCAAGTAAGGATGACAATAGTTTGAGGAGTTAAAGCTCCATTTTTCAGGAGGGAAGCAGACTATCAAAATTGTGCTGAAGTAAGTGATTTACTCAGGTAGCTGACTCAGGTGAATGAAACTTGAAATTGCCAGGTAGTAGCCAAGGCGACAGGAGGCTGAGGGGAAGGGCCTGCTCCGCAAGCGGCTGCTGCACCTCTCACAGATGGGGCATGACTGAGCGCCCTGCAGTTACTCGAGCTCTGCTGCGCAGCAGCCTCCTGCTCCCCGCTCCCGGGGCCACCCAAGCCCGAGCATGGGGTAGAAGGCACTGACAGGGCTTGAAAGCGCGCGTCCTGCCACTCAAGCCCCGTCCTGACGAAGCCTCCCTCCCACGCCTGGATGAGCTTCCGATCCCATCACTTGCCAGGAACAAACTGAGCTCCGAGCTCTCCCGTCCCACCCCCTTTTGGCTAGCCAGCCAATCATCTGGCAGCGACTCCCTGCTGCCGGTTGAAGGGGGGAAAGCCCAGCAATACTTGCTAGCGCGCCAGGGAGGCACATGAGCAGCCTTTCTTTCAAAAGGGCAGATCAAATTTCGAAATATTTTAATCACCATAATTCATGTGGAGAAGGGATTTCTTTCATGACTTCACTCAAAAGCAGGTCAATCCTCTGTGAAGGGCATCACCAAATTTCCTTGTACACAAGGCAAGAGGCTCTGTCCAGCATGCCAATATTTTTGTTAAAAAGCAGAACTCTTTCTGAGTTCCACTCACCAACAAAAGGGGAACTTCACACCTTGGAGGAAAACTTGGTAGGTCAGACGTATCCTGTAGCTTCTGTCACTAACTCTTTTTTAATGTTTGTTTTTTTTTAAAAAGGGTGTGAAGTGTAATACTCTGCACACCAAGTGAGACATTCTGATGATGGTCTATTTATAACCACTGAACATTCTTGATGGATTTTGAAAGAGGAAAATTTAATTAATTCAGTTCAATGACTTCCTATTTCAAAAGCAAAACGTGCTATCACTTTCTTTTCAGTGATCTTCCTGAATTCTCTATAATGCCACATTTCATGCCAGTTACAGGATGCTGATCCCATCAAGTTGAATGGGCTACTATAGATTTGCTAGAATTATTGAGATTTGCTTATTTCTTTCAGATGCAGAACAGTGTGACAAATGCCCAGAACATCAGCACCCAAACAGTCACAAGGATTGGTGCATCCCCAAAGATTTCATCTTTCTATCCTATGAAGAGAACTTGGGAATCATTTTGTCTTCCTTTGCTCTTTTCTTTGCCCTGCTGACTGTTGTGGTGATGTGGAGCTTCATTCAATACCGGAATACTCCCATTGTCAAGGCCAACAACTGGGGCATCACCTGTACACTTCTCTCTTCTCTTCTGCTCTGCTTTCTGTGTTCCTTCCTATTCCTTGGTCAACCTGGGAAGGTGACCTGCCTTCTCCGCCAGACAGTATTTGGCATCATCTTCTCTGTTGCTGTGTCTTGTGTGTTGGCCAAAACCATCACTGTTGTTTTGGCCTTCATGGCCACCAAGCCAGGAAACAGCATGAGGAAATGGGTGGGGAAGAGGCTGGCAGTCTCAGTCATCATTCTGTGTTCTCTCATTCAAGCTGGCCTCTGTGCAGTGTGGCTGGCAACATCTCCCCCCTTCCCAGAGTTTGACATGCACTCCTCCATTGACCAAATCATTGTGCAATGCAATGAAGGTTCAGTCCTCATGTTCTACATTGTTCTGGGCTACATGGGATTTCTGGCCGTGATCTGCTTCACTGTGGCTTTCTTCGCAAGGAAGCTGCCTGATACTTTTAATGAAGCCAAACTGATCACCTTCAGCATGTTGGTGTTCTGCAGTGTTTTGGTATCTTTTGTCCCCAGCTACCTGAGCACCAAGGGGAAACACATGGTGGCTGTGGAGGTCTTCTGCATCTTGACCTCCAGTGGTGGGTTGCTGAGTTGCATCTTTCTTCCCAAATTCTATATCATTATTCTGAAGCCTGAGCTGAACACTAGAGCACAACTCGTAAGGAAGAAGGCCACTAGTCCATGACTTTTGGAATTGATCTTGTCATACTTTCCATCCCCAACTTTTCTTTCTCCTTTATTAATGAACAACCAAACAAACAACTAAAAAACAGAACAATGAAAAGTAACCAGAAAAAAATGAACAAAATAAAGATTACAAAATATGTTAACAAGCAATATATAAAGGTGTTTGTTTCTGGTGAGTATGACAGTATTACTGCCAAATTCTTACTGAATACAGTGTGCTAAATCCTATGGTAAATGACACGATTTTCAAAAACCTCTATATGAATATTAAAAAGGAATTTGCAAACCATCTCTACTAAAGCATTCAAGTCTTTCAAATGCTTCCCAAATATATACATATGAAGTTATCATCTAGAAGGCACGTGTTCAAATGTTGATAATGTATTCAGATGCTGTCATCTATAAGCTACGTGTTCAAATTGTTTCTAAATAATGCATGGAGTTTAATAATGCATGTCTGTTTCATTCCCCCTCCCCAAGCGTGGATATGGAAACCTCCAATATGGGCGTGGAGGAAATTAACCATTCCCTCCTTAATATTCAATCTGGGTAGGTCAGCCATTCAAGACAGAGGGCAGCCTGTAGGTCAACAATCTAAATCTTTATTTAAAAGCAGCTGCCTGGCGCACACATCAGAACCCCTGACCTAAGTCAGTAGTGAAGTCATGTGCATGTCCAAAGCAAAACTACACACACCTTTATAACTTTTCTAGTATTCCAATTTATCAAAGACGATCCCCCTTTCTGCATATAATTAAGCATGTGGAATTCACCTTGTCTCCCAACTTGGGCGTGTGCAAAAATGGGCAGTTTTGAGTTTCTGTTCCTAAAGAAGAAAGAATGCTGTGTCTGGGGCTTGATTCAATTTTGGTATGCAGACATAAATATAACCAGGTGGTCGCTGGTGTAACATACTGCCCCAGCACCCAGGACAGTGACAGTATGATGTGATATTGTGATGTTACTTCTGAGTTCTTCCCAAAGGGTTTAATGAGGGTTTAATGAGGTTTAATGGCCCCATTCCTTCTCCTGTGAACAGAGACTCTACAGGAGAAGGAACGGGGCTTGTGAAGCCATCAGCGCCTCCTCCAGAACTAGGGTGGACCTTGCAGCAGTCTTGTGCCCTCCCGGCATAGCGCACAGGAAATGTGCCTATCAAACTACGTCATGTTAGGGCTCTGAAAGTGATAATAAACAATCAGAAATACACATTAATTGATTATGAATGAGAAAAAAGGATAAATGATAGCGTATTAACTGGTCAACATCACTTTTCTAGGAACCCATCTCACAGGGGTTCTCTTGTTCAGCTACAGGTGAATGCTGTTTAGCAATATTCCAACCAGCAATGGACCACATACGCGATGGTCCGTCGCTGATCCCTGTCACACCCACAAAGCCACTGGAGCTGAGAGGAGCTGTGCTCCCCTTATCTCCGGATGCTTTTCTGAGCCCTGCAGAGGCCACACCCTCCAGAGGCTTTGCAAAGATTACTTTGTTTAACCCTGGCGTCACTTAACGATGGGGTTGTGGCAACGCACCCCCATCTTTAAGCAATGCGCACCTGCATTCTAAGAATAGAATTTACACAGGCCTCATAAGAATGGTTGGTGTGCTAATACCAAAGCTCACAACACACTGGTCAACTAAGTAGCTAATAAAATACTGCTAAATGTACCAGTTAAGGATCAGGGTACTGCTATATTGGCCCATATCCCTGGTACTTAAAATTAAGCATGTGCATTGCCCTTGTTATAAGAATTCACTGATATAACGTTGACCTGTGCAGTGACTGTCCTTGCTTCCTCGTCTCACAAAATCACCTGATGTTCCTATATGACCTGCAAAACTCTCCTGAAACGCCTCAAACATAAGGTCTCTTTCTAGTGCTGATATGGCTTAGAAGAGCAAGATTCACCTGCTTTAGTAAAGTACTAAATAAGGCCAAAGCTCATTCCTAATCATCTTCAGTGACGCAGGTATGAAGACCATTTCCACCTGCCTTCTGGAGGTGAAGGCAGTTTCAACAAGCGGATTTTTTCCTCCTGACAGTCATGGCTTTTGATGGATTCATTGCCATCTGTGCCATCCACTTCAGTAGGAGGACATAATGAACGAAAGAGCCTGACTTCAGCTGGCTGTCAGTGCCTGGATCGCTGGTCTTTCCTAAGCTGCAACACACACAGCCAGCATCATCTCTTTCCGTTCTCATGTTATGAGTCACTTCTGTGAAATCCCAGCATTACTGAAGCTCGCCTGTTCAAACTGACACCTTGTTGAAACTGGGTTTCTGGTAGTTGTGGCACAACAATGGAGGCTTTATGTATATATATGTATATATATGTTATATATATACATATATATATCAGTGTTTCTCAAACTGTTGTCAGGACCCACTAGGTGGGTCACGAGTCAATTTCAGGTGGGTCCCCATTCATTTCAATATTTTATTTTTAATATATTAGACTTGATGCTACCATGGAATGTGACTGCATTTGGGGAAATGTTACAGACCTGTACTTTTGACAAGCTACTGTGTATATTCTTGTAACAATGATAGTAAATAGGATTTACTCCTGGCTAAGTGTGGGCTGGACTGCAGCCTAGGATTTTTAAAATTTTTTCCTGCTTGATGATGTCACTTCCAGTCATGACATCACTTCCAGTCGGTCCTGACAGATCCTCAATCTAAACAGTGTGTCCCGGTGCTAAATGTGTCAGAACCATTGCTCTATACCAGGGGTGTCCAAAGTTTTTGGCAGGAGGGCCACATCATTGTGTTGGGGGGCCAGGGAAAAAAAAGAATTAATTTACATTTCAAATTTGAATAAATTTACATAAATGAATGTATTTGAGATGGAACTTATATGAATGAATGAAGGTCTTGCAATAGCTCAAGGACTATAAAAAGCCTTCCACAAAGCCAGGCTGGCCTTTCGTTCACTGCCACTGCTGCATCACAGCAAGCAGTGGAGGGAGCCCTTGTCCCATAGCTCACATGAGAGGTCGAACATTGTGTTGGGCCGGTGCAGGCTCCAGCAAGTCTCCAGAGGGCCAGAGGCTCATTGGAGACTGGGTGCTCCCTGAGGGCCGGATTGGGAGTTCCTGAGGGCCACAAGTGGCCCCCGGGCCGGGGTTTGGGCACCCCTGCTCTATACTATGAGAAAAAGCAGGTGAACATTGCACTCTGGAAGCTCTTGCATTACCAGGCAAACTTTTAAGACAAATGAAACATGTGCAGATGGGTTGAAATCTTTCAGGGAAGTTCAGGGAGGTGATGGTAAATTATAGATAACTTTTATTGTGGGAATGATCATACTTTGCCAGAAAGAAGGAATCAATACAAGTATGCAATGCTATCTATTCAGCAATTGCTCACAGAGCTGAAACTTTAATGTAAGTAGTATCTAGGTTGAAGAATGGAAAAGTCTTTACAAGGAAAAGAGGAGCCAGTGGCATCACTGGGGGGTGCAGGGACTGTGGGCTGAACTGGGTGACACGCACTGGGGGGGTGACATGCTAAAATCACAGTGCTTAGGAATAATACCATCATGCCATATACCATGGAATGTGGAATTTCCAGCAAAATGCAATGAAAACCAGTGAAATATCTCAATTCTCTCAAAAGTCATGGGCAAAAAACTGGAAAACAAAAAATGCATGGAGCCCTATGGAAACTGAAACTGAGCCGTATCGTGTGTTTACTCATGAGTAGGCAAACTTGCCTTAGTCCTTCAGAAAGGGCAGATTGAGAGGAATTGAACAACACCAAAATGGTCCTGATCCAATGACTGCAGCCTCCCTCCAAGCTCAGGAATGTGTTGAGCCCTATGGAAAGTGAAACTATGGCTGCAATCCTAACCACACTTTCCTGAGGGTAAGCCCCATTGAACAAAGTAGAACTTATTTCTGAGTAGACCTGGCTAGGATTCTGTCCTTAGCCACACAGTTGCATTTACTCATGAGTAAGCAAATGTGCCTTGGCTCATGATCAGGTCAGGCTTGTTGTCTTGTGTTGTCTTGTGTGCTCCCTGAAGCATTTGGTGGGCCATGTCATGAATATGTACAGTTTAGGCCTAGTAACATGTAAAGCCTGAACCAAGCTAAAACAGTAACACAGAAGTGGCTTGCAGTTCCTAGCTGCTAGGAATTTACAACTCAATGGAAGGTGATAATGTAGCACCTAGGCAGCCAGAAAGACGCCCATCAAGGATGGCATGCAGCTGTAGATCTCCAGGGGAGGTAAGAGCCGAGAGGGCTAGCATCCAGCCCCACTTCCGTAGGACAGGGTCTTTTGGTCTTTGTCTCTTGGTGAGATAGGTGGTGGGTGCACATCCTGCCCCGCCAGGACCATGTGGCCTTATAGGTAACTGGCCTGAGGATCTACAAAAGAAGCTGACCCAGGTGAGATTTAGAGAATAATAGAGTTAGCCAGTTAGCTTTGTTGTTTTATGCTGATATGTTTCCTAGAAGTTTTTATGCCTCTAGCATTTGCTGCCTTTTGTAAGTTTTGTAACTCTATGTACTTAATAAAGTAAAAATATTTTTACCATGTTGGTTCATTGTCTGTTGGGGACACAGGTTCAGAATCCTGCCTAGCCGTTCAGCAAGCTACCAAATCCTCATTGTGGACTAGTAACTTGAGTACTGAGACTTTAATTAAAGAAAGTGCTCAGTGCCTACAAGGGATATAGTTAAGCCTAGAGGGTCTCAGTATCCCTGGACTGAGATACTGGCTCTTACAGGATGGTGGCAGTACTACCGAACAGGGATCTTTGAGGGCTCTAGGGTTCAGAACCAACAACTCTGAGCATCCCAAAACCCTGGGAGAGTAAGACAAGTATACGACAGGCCACATGAGATACAGGAAGCTGGACTAGATGGGCCTTTGGCCTGATCCAGCGGGGCTCTTCTTATGTTCTTATAGGCATAGGGGAAAGGGAGGCCACCAGAAAGGTCCCAATCTGATGAATGTGGAGCTCAACAAATGCTCCGGAAGGCGGCCACTCCCCCCCACCACTAAAAGGGATAAATACAGAAGCTACAGCTCCTAAGGTGAACTTTTTTCTGTTTTAGACTTGCAAAGCCAGGTGGATCCTGACAGTGATCTTGTTTAAACAGAATAAATTAATTCCGGTGGCACGTGTATTAGCACGCCACCGGCGTTTACCCTGCCCGCCCACGAGACACAGGAAGGGCCAGCCTCGCAGCCGATTGGCTGGGGGCTAATTGGTCTGGGGCCACGTGCAGGCTGCTCAGAGAAGCCCGCGCAGTCGGGACCAGGCAGTGGTCAGGGAAGGACCTCTTGCACGCTGCTCCCCGACTCAGGCCACGTTGCTGGGGCCTCGAGCCCAGCAGACTTGGCTGCGGGCGCCCGCCTGCCCGCCTGCCCTCTCGGCTTACCTGTGGGCAGCGAGCGGTTGCTGGTGGTGTTGCCTGGGTTGGGCTTCTTGGCTGGGTTGCGGTGGGCTGCCTTGCAGGGGCGGCGGTCCAGCTGCGCCCCTCTTTGGCCTCGTGTGTGCGGCTGGTGTGCCCACGCCTCCAGTGGGCTTGGTGTGCCTTGGGGCTGGTGCTTGGCTGCTCTCCTCCAGGCTGCTGGCTGCGCTCAGCGAGAGCGCTCAGCGGGAGCCGCTGAGCGCCCGACCTCCCCCCCACCTCCCTCACTCAGTGCCCGACCCCCCCCACCTCCCCAGGGTAGTTTGGGTGGCCAGCGCTTGGACGCCTGGCAGCTCTGCACGGGTCAGTGTTTGAGCCTGCTGGTCGTTTGGGGTGCCTGTGGGAAACGGGTCGCCTGCTTGGTGTGCAGGCGCCCCGTGGGAGCGCTGTTTGGGCGCGTGCCTGGCTGCAGCTGGTGCCTGCCGCCCTTGGGGTTGCTCTGCCTCCTGCCCGGCTGCTTGTTGAGCCTGCTGGCAGAGGCACCAGGAGCTTTTCTCCGCACCTTCCTCCGTGTGTTTGGGGCTTTCAGGGCGTCACTGCCTCCTCCCCAGCACATAGTATGGAAGGGCATTTTGCCAGGAGTTTGCTTCCTTTGCTTGCCTATAAGGCCTGCTGGCTGAGTGGTGTTTTACACTCAACATTGAGCAAAGCTAAGCAGAGTCAGCTGTGGTTTAGAATTGGATGGGAGACCATAAGTTGGATAGTTGTTTTGCTGTGTCATTTGCATGCTAGTTTAAAAAAAAGAAAAAAAAAGAAAAGAAAAAAAAAGGGGGGGAGAGGAAAGAAAATAAGAAGTTGATTGGATAAATAAATAAAGAGGTGAGATTAAAAATAATAATAATATTAATAAAAATAAATAATAATAATAATAAAAAATTTAATTAAAAAAAAAAACACAACGAAACAAACAAACAAACAAACAAAAAAACCAAATTCCATAATTAAGGAAGTTGTAGTTAAAATATAAATTAATAACAAAACAAAACAAAACAAAAAAAGAAAAGAAAATTAATGATTGTTAAATAATAAGACGGTCATGATAAATAAGACTTCAATCTTGTCTACACTTTCCTGGGAGTAAGCCCCATTGACTATAATGGGACTTACTTCTGAGTAGACATGCATAGGACTGGGCTCTCAGAAATAATATATATATATATTTCTCTAATAGAAATATATTGGAGGGGTGAGAGGTGGCTGTCAGTTGCCACCACTCCCCCCCCCAGGTTTTTTGTTGAGACGTCTGTATGCCCAATGAGGAATAAGAAATCAGGGGGGAAGGCCCCCCCCCAGCTCGCACTGATTTCTTCCTCAGAGGAGGAGGATGATACAGCTGAGCTGTGGGCTCTGGTTGCACAGGCAGAAGCTTTTAAGAAGGAGAGTGCAATGTGCAAACGCTGGTTTGGGTGATGGTCAATGCATCAGGCGCTTCCCTCCCCAGGGAGGTCTACCAGGAAGGGACGTGGGGCGAACCTAACGCAAATCCTCTCTTCCAGAGTAACCATTGGAGGAGCTTAAGGAGTCACAGGCTCCAGCCAGACCTCCGGTTGTGCAAGCACAGTGGGACCCTGATGAGCAGCAGCAGCAGCCACAGGTGGCATCTTCCCAGGTTCCTGGGTAGGGACAGTTCAGGTTCTTATCTGTGGGCACTCCATCATTTTCTGGGCACAGAAGAGATTAACCACTTTGGACAAGCTCATTGAGCGACAGGCTCCGGGACCTCCAGTTGTTCAGGTACAGGCATCGGATCTTGATGGTCTCTGGTGTCCCTTACAGCCTGGCTCCTTATGCTGATGTCCTGTATGGTGTTTTCTCTCAGGGAGCCACGGAAGGGTCAGGTGAATGTCCACGAGTGGCCTAGTGGGATGTGGCCCTGCCTTTGGGTGGTCAACTCGCCTTGGCAGTTAAAGGAAAATTTAGCAGGGCGAGTTTGTTACTGTGTTTAGTTTATTGTGTGAGCAACCTGAGCCAGCCTTGAAGGCGGGTGACCCAGTGCCTGTCCCTCAAGTGGGGTGAAGGCAGAAAAATTGATAAAAATTGGAATAATTGGTCGACCTGATATTTATGCTGCAGTAGTTATTCTAATGTAGGCAGCACGGGCAGCTGCACTTTAAGTACCTGGATATTATCCCCTCGACTGGCAGATTTCAGAGCAGGATTGTGGGTTCAAATTATCTGGCTGGCCCGGTCCAATTTGGGCGATTGATCCTTAGTGGGCATTTGCTCTGGGCGCAGCCGGGCCAGTGGCAGGGATGTTAGGAGTGTGATGCATTCACCCTCCGCTCCTGCTATGAGTTTAACTCCATGGGGCGGGGCGGCAGGGCAGGTTGCACCCTTGCACATGTCAGCGGGCAGTACAACGGCCAGCACTCGGTGTCCGTGTGCCCCGAGTTGGCAGGATTTAGGAGGAGTCCCAGGCTCCGAGCTGGGCAGGCCAAAAGTGGGGGTGGTCAGCCCCCTCAAGCTGGGAAGGTGGCCCACCCTGATTAGAGTAGAGGTGTTGGCTGTATTTTGTAGGGGTATCCTAAGTTTTCGGACGCTCAATCATTAGTTGAAGGTAGTGACAAGGGATTCAGATTCCTGTGGCCCCTCCCTCCAGGTCTACCTGGGCCAGGAATCTCCTGTCGGTAAAGGGTATGGAAGGAACAGTTTAAGCTAAGATAGATAAGGAATAGGGAGCCGGCCATCTGGTGGGCCCCTTTAAGTCTCCTCAGTTTCCCAATGTTTAGGTGTTCCCGTTACGTGTAGTTCCTAGAAGGTCCCTGGACCTTCCCTCTCATTCACCATCTGTCCTATCCTTATGGGGGTTCAGTTAGTGATAGGATCCCTGCACACCTTAGTTCATTATGATATATTCTTTGGACCAAGCTATCAGGGTAGTACGTGGCTGTGGCCTTGACGCCCTTATGGCCAAGGCGGATATTGTGTCTACAGTCAGACTCTTGCCCGTCCACCCTGATGATTTTTGTTTGCTTGGTTTTCAGTTTAATGGTTCCTTATATCTGGATAAAGTGCTACCAATGGGATGCGCAATTTCCTGTGCCCTTTCGAGAAATCTGCCTCCCTTATGGGGTGGTTAGTGGTGAGCAGAGCACGACTCGCCTCAATGGTCTATTATTTTGAGGGGCCCGCAACTACCCTTACGTTTTTGGTATTGAATTAGACACTGTACAGCGGTGCAGTAGGCCGCCTGGCAACAGGTTGGTTAGGCTGCAGCAGCTAATACGTGCTGGCCTCCAGGCTCCGAAATTGTCCTAGAGACATTTGCAGGTTCTCGTGGGGCATCTGAATTTTGCCTGCAGGGTAGTTGCCCCTGGCCAGGCCTTTTTTCAGGGGCTGCATGCCTGCATGGCGGGTATTAGAGGCTTCACCATCGCCTGCGGATCACCCAGGACATGAAGGCAGATTGGGTAATCTGGTTACAGTTTTGGAGTTTTATAATGGTGTATCCTTTTGGCAGCAGGAGTGTTTACTTGGGGCGGGGCTGCAAGTTCACTCTGATGTTGCGGGTGGTTTTGGATTTGGAGTTATTTTAGAGAGAGATGGTGTTCTGCCCCTTGGCCGGATACATGGGTTTCAGAAGGGGTTATTGTAGACATGATTTTTTAGGGCTGTCCCCCCCCTTGCGGTGGCAGTTCAATTATGGGCAGAGGAATTTGCCAACTCCACTGTGCGTTTCTGGTGCGACAACCAAGCTGTGGTTTTTGTCGTTAACCAGCAGACGTCCTGGTCCCCACAGGTAATGGGACTGGTGAGGGTGTTTGTTTTGCATTGCCTTAAGATTAACACCTTGTTTTTCATTAGGCACATCCAGGGTCTTGATAACGGCATAGCCGACACCCTATCTCGTTTTTTAGGTGGAGCATTTCCGGCAGCTGGCTCCAGGGGTGCAGCGGGATCCCGACCCGATGCTTCTTTGGCTTAGGACCCTTGGCTGTGCAGAGCGCAGCATGTAATTTTGTCTGCGCTTGCGCCGTCTACCTTCACAGCTATCAAAGGGCGGCAAGGGAATTTGAGGCCTTTTGGGCAGCCCTGGCAGTACCCCAAGTCTGGCCTATTCCGCCAGAACACCTGATGCGGTTCTTTTATACCTGCAGGGCATTAACGTATCGTGTGGGTCTTTATCAGTGTACTTGGCGGCATTGGCGTTCTGTGCCAAGGCCTCAAGTTTTGCTGATGCTGGTCTTGTTTGGCTGCACGTCCTGTGGTTTGGGATGCCTTGTTCTGTCATGTTGATGCCTCACCTGTTATGTTTTTCCAGTTAGGATCCTTTTTTGCAGGGCAGTGGCGGACCTGGGGTTTTGGACGGAAGTTTACGGCCTGCACTCTTTCAGGATTGGGGCTGCATCGGCTACAGCTGATATCGGCCTCCCAGCCCGGGACATTCAGAGGATTGGCCGTTGGCGCTCCTGCGCATTTTCGTATTACGTCAGAGAGCCTGACAAGCGCTGAGCGGGATTCGCTCGGCTATTCCCCCTCGCCCTGGTGGTAGGGGCGAGGGGTGATGCAGATACCACAGAAATTTCCAGGCGCGGCCTGTGACAGCGGTTGGGCGCTCTTTATACTGGCATTGCCAGGTGTTTATAGTGGCACTGCCACAAGTTCCTGTATTGCATGCTATATTTCCGGGCTTGTCCCGTGACAGCGGTTGGGCGCTCTTTATACTGGCATTGCCAGAAGTTTATAGTGGCACTGCCACATGTTCCTGTTTTGCATGCTATATTTCCGGGCTCGTCCCGTGACAGCGGTTGGGCGCTCACTTGCACTGACTTTGCCAGGTGCTATATGGTTAAGTGATGCATGTTTCTGGAATTGTGATTCCTGTTTTCCTGTCCACAGGTTCCAGGGCGGGAGCAGTTCGGGTCATTATCTTCAGCCACTCCATCGTTTCTGGGCAAGGAAGAGGGCGGTATCCAGTAGCTTTGGCATGCAGTTGCAGCTTGGTTCCTTGGCTACTGTGCATTGGGTTGCACGGCGGGGAATGCTGTGGGATCAGCTTCTTCCTGCTTTTTATGAGTTTGTGCATGCCCATGCCCAGCCTCACATTGTTGTTATACTTTTGGGAGGGAACGACCTGGGCCAGAGGACGACTCTGTCCTTGAGGCTTCAGGCCTACAGCGATATTCTCCACATTAATCAGCATCTTGCAGGACGGTCATCTTATGGTCTGACCTCTTGCCTCACAGTGTTTGGTGTTATGCCTCTGATGTTAAAAAGATTGAACTGGATAGGACGAAGGTAAATTCATATGTGAGGCGGGCAGTACCCCTTTACGGAGTCGGTGTCATTTATCACCCAGGCATCAGCTATGATGCGCCCCAGTTGTTCAGAAGCGATGGAGTACACCTTTTGGTGTTGGGCAATTATCCTTTTCTTCTTGAATTGCAACTGGGCCTGCGGAAATTTGTTTCCGTGTGGGGCGGTGGGGCCAAGCGCTAGGCTGACCCCCCGGGTGGCAGGTGTCGTGCGGGTTTTGGGTAGGTAAGGTCATATCGGTGTACACCGCAGGGTGGCAAGGGCCGGGTGGACTCCACGCTTGGTCATGCTGGCATTCCCGGCTGGGTGGCGCAGGCTGGATGAACCTCGGCCTGGTGGTAAAGGCGCACCGCGGGTTCGCTCGGGTGGCCTGAGCTAGCCTGCCACCCTGCCCCTTCGGGGTGACAATGAAGGGGGCGGCAGGCTTGTACTGACGCTGCCCTGAGTCTGGTGTGGTCGCCCAAATCACTATAGGGGGAAGTAGACGGGCAGCTCCGTTTCCCCCATGTAGAACCCGCATGACTTATTTGTTAGGCCCTGTTGCAATCTGAAGTATATTTAAATAGTTAATAAAGTGGCCCTTTGTACCATATACCCTTGCCTGTGTCTTTATTGGGGGGTGCTGGGTAATTCCGGTGGCACGTGTATTAGCACGCCACCGGCGTTTACCCTGCCCGCCCACGAGACACAGGAAGGGCCAGCCTCGCAGCCGATTGGCTGGGGGCTAATTGGTCTGGGGCCACGTGCAGGCTGCTCAGAGAAGCCCGCGCAGTCGGGACCAGGCAGCGGTCACCCACCCGCCCACCCTTTCACAGTCCGAGACTAGCTGGTCGCCTTCTGGGGCCGGGTAGGAATTTTTGCCATCAGCCTAATTGGCACATCGGTTGATGGTTTTTTGCCTACCCCGGACTGTGGAGTTAGGGGTGGAATGGGGGTTTTCCATAGGTCTTCTTGGTCACTTTAGGCAGGTGTCGTGCGGGTTTTGGGTAGGTAAGGTCATATCGGTGTACACCGCAGGGTGGCAAGGGCCGGGTGGACTCCACGCTTGGTCATGCTGGCATTCCTGGCTGGGTGGCGCAGGCTGGATGAACCTCGGCCTGGTGGTAAAGGCGCACCGCGGGTTCGCTCGGGTGGCCTGAGCTAGCCTGCCACCCTGCCCCTTCGGGGTGACAATGAAGGGGGCGGCAGGCTTGTACTGACGCTGCCCTGAGTCTGGTGTGGTCGCCCAAATCACTATAGGGGGAAGTAGACGGGCAGCTCCGTTTCCCCCATGTAGAACCCGCATGACTTATTTGTTAGGCCCTGTTGCAATCTGAAGTATATTTAAATAGTTAATAAAGTGGCCCTTTGTACCATATACCCTTGCCTGTGTCTTTATTGGGGGGTGCTGGGTAAATTGAACTGGGCACTGGGTAGGGCAGAAAACCTTACTGATTTCTTGGGGGGCGGGCGGGTATTGCAGACAGACTATAGAGAAAATTCACTTGGTAGAGCAGGGTTGGCTTCTCTTTGTTTAATTATTTATTTTCCTTTAATTATTTATAATTATTTATTTTAATTTGCTTGACGATGTCACTTTCAGCCATGACATCACTTTTGGTAGGTCCTGGACAGACTGTCATTCTAAAAAGGGAATCCCAGTGCTAAAAGTTAAAAGCTAAAAGCTAAAACCACTGCAATAAGGTGTTATCAAGTTGACACCCTGACGGGGGTGGTGGTGACCCCACTAGTGACCAAAAGCACTAAAATCACAGTTTGGAGGAATAACACCAGCATGTTATATATCAATCAATGCGTAATTTCATGCAGAATGCAATGAAACAAACCGCGTTGAAATATCTGTGTTCTATCAAAAGGTACAGCCGAAAAACCAGTGGGAGCAGGGAGATGGTACATCGCCCACCCACCACCCAGGGTGTTGCCTCACCCACTGCATGGGGCTGATGAGCTGAACTCCTACACCGGGTGACATGAACCTAGTGAGGGGGGAGGAGGGGTGAAAGGAGAACCTTGGAAAGTAAGCAAGTTAGGAGGGTCTGTTAATCCTGAGCTGTCCCGCCTATGGAACATACGAACATAAGAAGAGCCGTGCTGGATCAGGCCCAGGGACCATCTAGACCATTCCTGTTTATCTCAGTGGCCCACCAGGAGCGAAGGGTAGCTGTTCCTGCCACTACACTCCACACAAAGCACTGACCAAAAACAAAGAGAGCTTTGGCAAAATTGCACCTGATGCACAGCCTTTTGGAATTGCAACTAAGGAATGGACTCGGGAGAATCACTATTGGAAAAAAAATGGGGAAAAAAGCTTCCAAATGTGCAAGGAGATAATTTACTGATTCCCAGTCCTGTCTGTCTGTCTGTCTGTCTGTCTGTCTGTCTGTCTGTCTGTCTGTCTGTCTGTCTGTCTGTCCAACTCCTGTTTCATTTTTTCATTGACAATGGATATAAATTTAATAACACTGGCCAGCGGCCTCACCCAGTACGTTATGCCAGGTGGGGGCAGGATTCACTGGCCTTGTAAGGCCTCTCCTGTAAAGAGGAGGGACAAATTTGTTGACCAAGGTTGAGAGTAGCCGCAAGGGATTCACTGGAGGAAGCAGCAGACCAAGGTCTGATGGCTCCTGGGGCTGCTGAAGCCAGTGTGCATCCCCACATGATTCTGGAGACGAATACAGGTATTTCATTGTAAATGTATTGCAGATCAAGGACGGGTGACCCCCTTCTTCTATTGTGCTCCAATGAACCAAAGCTGAAGCTCATCAGGCAGTGTGTGTGTTTGTTTGTTTGTGTGTGTGTGCGTGCATGGACCTGTACAGTGTGTGGGTGTATGTATGTGTGTGTTGAGGTCTGAACCCAAGAAATCACTCAGGTCCTGTGCACAGGAAGAAATGTGACAAGCACTATGTTTGAATAGTCAGTCTGTAGCAAGTAGCAGCTGTTACTGATTGCTAACACTGTGCACCTGATTGTGGGCGTGCCTTGTGCATAAAACAAGGCTGCTGACAAATGCTCAATTGGGTATTAGGGGGCATAGGAATCAGGATGCTGTATATGTGTGTTGCTGTATGTTTGACCATGTTATGGTAAATATCCTTGTAAATAATATATCTTGGTGATGGAACCTAACTTTCGTGTCGAGTAGTTCTTTGCCTCCTGAGGAATTGCCTTGGACATTAGCCTCGAGTTTCTGTTGCACTGCCGCTTGTTTTTCGCTCTGCTAGAAACTCCTACACCCTACCACAACAGTGTGCGCGCGTGTTCCCACACATGTACAATAGTCCAGCGGAGGGAAAGTATGAGATCAATTCAAACACTCATGGACTAATAGCCTCTTTCCATACTAGCTGGGCTCTAGTGTTCCGCTCAGGCCTCAATAAAAGAATGTACAATCTGAGGAGAAAAATGCAACTCAACAATCCTGCACTAGAGGCCAAAATGGAGAAGATCTCCACAGCCAGCATGTACTTCCTCTTGGTGCTCAGAGAGCTTAGGATAAAGGACACACAAACACTGAAAAAGATCCAAGCCTATCTTCACTCTCAGTGGATGTTAGGGGCCAGTGCAGTTGCTGAAGAAGTGATAGCATCTTCTGGCTCTTCCCTCCCCACCACTCCTTGGCCGTCATTGCCCACCCCTTTCAGCCTCAGCTCGGGGTCATCAGAATGCTGCCTCTGAGAGGAATTTTATCAGGGGGGACAATGTTTCTTTTGGGCCCCTTTGCAAAAAGGGGGGGTGAAATAGAGTGGGAGAGGGTGGTGACAGGCAAGCACAATGGGAACAGGGAGGCGCAAAATAGGATGGGGGAGGGTGGAGACAGCTGGAAAAGTCTTTGGAGACCAGGTCTACCCTCACATCGGCAACTGGATACAGTAATACAGAAAGCCAAACACACTCCTAAGTCTCTCTAAAATCTTTTACATACAGAAAATCATATGCAGAAAATGATTAGCATCATCATATATGGCTCACACTAGAAGGGAAAGTGTCCTGTGCATACCAAACTTTGCTTCTGCAGCAGCTATAGCCCCACAGCTGTGTCCCTGAGCTCCTCTGCACGCCTTCATGATAAGCAGATCTACAAGCCAAAGAGCTACTGTAGCAGTCCGGTTTCCTCCCAGATTTGACACTTTTCTAAGGAGTGTCATGTATGCATTCCTTGACCAGCATATATGGCTTGCCAGTAGCTGCAGCCTCACACTTGTGGTAGTGTCTCCAGCATCCCATGCAGGCAACATTTCTTAGTAGATAGGAAAATGTCCGATCCCAGGAAATTTCTGGACCCCTCCTTTGGATCTTGGAGCCCCCTTTTGACCCTGAATCTGAGTACAAATCACCCCCTTTACCCCCTCTCCTAGGTCCTGCATCAGAGGTTGGGGCTGACAGGCCGGGGCCAGACATTACCAGAAGTGCCTTCCAGCCACGTCTGGAGGAATTACGAAGCATGTGGAGACCATGCATGGCCTTCCCATGCCTCAGAGGACCTGCCAGAGCCTTCTGAGATGCACTTCTGTTTTTTTGCTTGTTTTGCCTGGGAGGGGGGCAGGGGCAGCAGCAGAGGCTGCTGGTGAATCCTCTGTCCCCCTCCCTCACTCTGAGTCATGGAACACTACACTGGCCTCCTCAGTTCCGTGCCAGCTCAGGAGCTGACACAGATCCAAGCAGACTGATAGGCGCCAGCAGAGTTCTACACGGGGTAAGGGAACTGATGTTCCCTTAAACCAAGGAGATGCCAGCAGCTGCTGTGGCCCCAAAACATATGGCAGTGGCAAGAGGGAGGGGCCAGCCAGCAGCCAAGTAGATGTGCCTTTCTCGAGCTCTTGAAAGGAACTCTGTTTTTTCCCAAAAGCTGCGGATCTGAGGAGACCCGGAGATATTTGTCAGGAGAGAGAAATTCCTCCATGTGATGGCACAATTCCTGAGGAGACAAAGCCCGGCCAGGGGGCTTTCCCAGGAGATTCCGCCGTCTTGGCAGCAATGGTGAAGAATTCATGCTGAATCAAGCTGAAGGCCCCAGCAGGGAAAGACTTTGAAAGACTTAAGTAAGTGTTATTCCATTTGTGTATGCCCGGCGTGGACTGAGTAATTGATTGCCTGATTTGGTTCTTTCTTGCCGTGAGAAGAAGAGGAGGGGGAGGTTCCCCCCTCAGCTGTTTATCAGTGTGAGGAGAAATCGTATAAGAGATATACCAAGCTTGTTATGGAGATATGAAAATAACAATTACAACTTTACATCTTTGAATTTTGGTGGATTACAAGTTAACTGTCCTTGGATAAAGTTTGTGTATTGGCGTGCTTATTGCATTGGTTTGATACTTTCTTTTGGCATTGCCCAAAAGAGCGGCTGGATGTGTTGACATTCTTGTGGTTGGTAAGGCAAGAAGTATAAACAGTAGAAAAACAGAAATAAGAAATAAGAACAGTGCACCAGTGACATCTAGTGACAACTAGTGGATTTAAAAAGACATTGCAAGAACTGGATTTGTGTTTATAAGTGGAGCAAGGAAGATAATACGCTGTGGACATCTAGTGGTCTTAAAGAGCATTGCGAGCAAAAGATATTTCAGTTCCACAGCAAGGAAGAACGAAGATGATGGGTAAGAAAGTCTGAAGTTTGCCAGTGGTGGAGATTGAATTTGGAAAATTAGTACAAGAGGAAGCAAAAGGGAAAGACTGGAAACAGACTATGCAAGACAACATGGAAAAACTGTTGGCAATGGCACAGCAACAAGCAAACCAATCTCCACGGACTCAAGCCAGCATGGATGTTTTAACTAGATAAATTTAGTGGACACCTGATAGATGTGAAAATTAGATCAGAAGAAAATAAACAAAAGATGGAGAGATTGGGAAAAAAGGTAAGAAAAGACCAAGCTAAAATATTGGAGATAGAAGAAAATCAGTAAGACGCAGAGATAACGTTAATGGAAACTCAGATGGATAGTGCAACTTGAGTTGTGAGGATGCAAAATATACCAGAAGAGAAAGGAGAAGATACGTCACTACAGATTGTCAGATTAATATCAGAATGGATTGATACACTGATGGAGGTGATACCTAAAGAATTGGATCCAGTGAGAAGACTGAGCACTTTTTACTTGAGAAAACACAAATCACCAAGAGAAATTCATGAGAAATCCATCAGAACCTTTCAGAGAGATAACTTACTGAAGGCTTCACAGGAAAAGAAATGGACAGTGGATGATAATAAAACTAGAATGTTGAGACATGTTCCATGGAGAGTGAGGAAGTGGAGAAAGAAGAAGAATTGTCAAGGCAAGGTGTGGAGATGGGCTGGTAGACACACCTATAATTAGATTCAAGATTTGGGAGAGACAAACAAGAAGGTTTCTATATGGAACAGATGCCATTTTATAGACTATTTCTAGAAACAAAAGAAAAACATATTTTTAAAAAATGGATATGTTTTTATTGGATCTTGAGATGCAAGAAGAAACAGTAAAATAATGTATGATAAAATGGCACAAAATATAGGCCATAATATTATAATAGATGAATAGGAACAGATCTGGAAGCATAATATAAAATTTATTAGAGTAACAATTTTTAAAGAAAATGTATATAACATGTTTAATAGATGGTACATGACACCAAAAAAACTGGCAAAAATGAAACAGAATACTGTATATCAAATTGTTGTTGGAAGTGTAAGTGTGTGGAAGGAACACTTTATTATATGTGTTGGATATGTAAAAAAATGCAAATTTATTGGAGAATGGTAAGAAAACTAATACAAGAGATAGCTGAATTGATTATACCATTGAAACCTGAATTATTTTTGTTTAATATTATTTTAGATGTTATAGGTAAAAGAAATTAATGTATATTTAGCTATTATGATTTTAATTGTAGCAAGGATTTTATATAGAAACTGGAAGAGTTTTAAAATACTAATGGAAGATGAATTAATAGAGAAAATAATGAATGTGGTGGAAATGGACAGGTTTTTAGAAATTTTGGATCAATGAAAACTGACACAAATTGAGCATTGGAACCATTTTATGCTTGGCTGAAAATGAAGTTTTAGAAATATATGATAGGGCATTTAGTTGATTGTATTACATATAAACTATATTTGATAAGATATAATAGACGGATGAATGAAAAATGATATTAAGAGGTAAATTTAGAAGAGGGAATTGATTAAGATATGTAATAATTTATTAGTTTTAGTGATATATGATAATGATATATGATATCCTGCACCCCTTTTTTGTGTGTAGTGAAGTCTGTTATGTTTTTTGTGTTATGTGTTGTGTGTGTTTGTTTATATTTGTTTTTGGAAAATATATATATATATATATATATATATATATATATATATATATATATATATATATATATATATATTTTAAAAAAGAGTGGTTGTGCTTTGGTTCAGCTTTACCCAGTGAAGGCCTTGGTAGAGGGTGAGGGAACATAAGAACAGCCCCCCCCCCCGGATCAGGCCATAGGCCCATCTAGTCCAGCTTCCTATATCTCACAGTGGCCCACCAAATGCCTCCGAGAGCACACAAGACAACAAGAGACCTGCATCCTTGTGCCCTCCCATACATCTGGTATTCTGACATAGCTCATTTCTGAAATCAGGAGGTTGTACATACACATCATGGTTTGTAACCCGTGATGGATTTATCCTCCAGAAACTTGTCCAATCCCCTTTTAAAGGCATGTAGGCCAGATGCCATCACCACATCCTGTTGCAAAGAGTCCCACAGACCAACTGCACACTGAGTAAAGAAATATTTTCTTTTGCCTGTACTATTATTTATTTTATTTATTTATTTATTGGATTTGTATTCTGCCTTTCTCCCCGAAGGGCACCCAAGGGGGCTAACTAACTCTCCAACACTCCATAACACTCCATAACAAGTACTAACTCTCCCAACACTCAATTTTAGTGGACGTTCCCTGGTTCTGGCGTTGTGTGAGGGAAAAGAGCATCTCTCTATCCACTCTATCCTTCCCGTGCATAATTTTGTATGTCTCAATCATGTCCCCCCTCAGGTGCCTCTTTTCTAGTCTGAAGAGGCCCAAATGCTGTAGCCTTTCCTCATAAGGAAGGTGCCCCAGACGAGTAATCATTTTAGTCACCCTCTTTTGCGGCTTTTCCATCTCCACTATGTCCTTTTTGAGATGTAGTAATCAGAACTGGACACAATACTCCAGGTGTGGCCTTACCATCAATTTGTACAACAGCATTATAATATTAGCTGTTTTGTTCTCAATATCTTTTCTAATGATCCCAAGCATAGAATTGGCCTTCTTCACTGCCACCGCACATTGGGTCGACACTTTCATCGAGCTGTCCACCATCACCCCAAGATCTCTCTCCTGATCTGTCACAGACAGCTCAGAACCCATTAGCCTAAATGAGAAATTTTGATCTTTTTGCCCCAATGTGCATGACTTTACACTTACTGACATTGAAATGCACCTGCCATTTTGTTTCCCCTTTCTGCCAGTTTGGACAGATCCTTCTGGAGCTCGTCACAATCGCTTCTGGTCTTCACCACTCAGAAAAGTTTGGTGTCGCCTACAAACTTAGCCACCTCACTGCTCAACCCTGTCTCCAAGTCATTTAGGAAGATGTTTAAGAGCACCGGTCCCAGGGCAGATCCTTGTGGCACAATCGCTTTTCACCTTTCTCCACTGTGAAAATTATTCATTGACACCCACTCTCTGCTTCCTTAATCTCAACCAGTTCTCAGGAGATGACTTACCCTCTAATTCCCTGACTGTGGAGTTTTCTCAGCAGCCTTTGGTGAGGGACCATATCAAACACCTTGTGAAAGTCCAGATATATAATGCCCATGGGTTCTCCCACATCCACATGCCTGTTGACCTTTTCAAAGAATTCTAAAAGGTTTGTGAGGCAAGACTTACCCTTACAGAAGCCATGCTGATTGTCCCTCAGCAAGGCTTGTTCATCTATGTGTTTTGAGATTCTATCTTTGATGAGGCATTCCACCATCTTGCCTGGAATAGATGTTCGGTTCACTGGCCTATAGTTTCCCAGGTCCCGTCTCCTTCCCTTTTTAAAGATCAGAGTGGCATTTGCTATCCTCCAATCCTCTGGCACCGTGGCTGTTTTAAGGGACAAGTTGCATTTTAATCAATAGATCAGCAACTTTGTTCTTCAATTCCTTAATAACTCTTGGGTGGATGCCATCAGGGCCCGGTGACTTATTGATCTTTAATTTCTTAATTAGGTCTGAAACATCTTCTCTTTTAACCTCTATTTGACTTAATTCCTTGGTCAGGAGGGGCCGTTCAAGCAGTGGTATCTGCCCTAGGTCTTCTCCCATGAAGACAGATGCAAAGAACTCATTTAATTTCTCTGTCATCACTCAGGGCACAATCCAAACAGTGCGTTATGCCAGCTCAAGTTCCTTGGGCCAGCATATGAGGGTCACAAATGTGCTGTAAAGCATATTTGTGCCTCCGTGGGAGAAAGCCGCATCAGCACATGTAGATGTGCCGATGCTCTGAGGCCAACCGAAGCCTCCACAGTGGCTTCCTCGCTGCCGCTTGTGTCGGTGTGCCTGCGCTGACACAAGCAGCAAAGGTAGGCATGGGGGCGGGGAGTAGGCAGGAGGGGGTGTTTCTGAGCGAGGGGATGGCGGGTGATGGGCGGCCCCAGGGGTGGGCGTGCAGGGAGCTGGGGGCAGGGCTGGGACCCGGCAGTTATGCCAGATCCCAACACCCGTCCCTGGGCAGAACAGAGCGTCTTCAAGCAACTCTGCTCTCCTCAGACTTGTGCTACCTTCAGAGGTGGCGCAGGTCCGAGGAGACCCATTAGGGCCAGCAGCCCTTACCCAGGGGTAATGGGAAGAGTTTTCCCTTGCCTCTGGCTGAGCCACTGCTGGCCAGAAACCTGCGTTGGATGCAGCACAAGCCTCCTGGCTTGCCTGTTCCAGCGCGGGTTTGGATTGTGCCCTAAGTCTCCTTTTATCTCCCCTTTTCCTCCCTTACCATCCAGAGGGCCAACTGCTTCTCTGGCAGGTTTCCAGCTTCTAACGTATTTGAAGAAGCATTATTATTCCCCTGTGTTCCTCATAGTCTCTCTTGGCCTCTCATATCACCTTCTTACATTTCCTTTGCCACATTTTATGTTACTTTTATTCTCCACATTCTTTAACATAAACGTCTACCCCCACCTTCAACGTGGCCTTCCCTGTCCCTCCTGTATAATTTATAGCCCGGGATTGGGGTATCCCACTGATTCTTCGCTTTCCACCAGATATCCCTTATGCCCACTATATCAAAGTTTTCTCTAGTCACCAAACATTCCAGTTCTCCCATCTTCGCTTGGAGACTTCAGGCATTTGGATAAAATCATTTGTATATGGAATGCCCCAGGGTGGGCTGCTTATTAGCTCCTTTATCCCTGCAATGTCCAAACCGTCTATTGTGCCAAACCTTCTATCACGTTCCATCATGCTTCCATTCCCAATTTCTTCTCCTATTTGTCTTTACCTTGTTTTTCTCTAACCTCCTCATCCTTGTCACATAGGGATGAGGAGTCCCAAACCAGATGCCCCTTGGCTCCTGTCAGTTTTCCCCCAGGGGTCAATTTAAAAGCTGCTCGGCCACCTTTTATATAATGTGCCAGCAGTCTGGTTTCTTTCTGGTTTAAGTGAAGCACGTCCCTCTTGTATAGGCCCCACTTGTCCCAGTACCTAACAAATCTAAACCCCTCCTCTCTACACCACCCTCTCATCCGCATCTTGAAACCCCTGATCTCCGCCTGTCTAGCTGGCCCTGCGCATGGAACAGATAGCACTTCCAAGAACACTACCTTTGGGGTTCTGGCTTTCAGCTTCCTACCCAATAGCCTAAATTTAGCCTCCAGGACCTCCCGGCTACATTTGCCCACATCGTTGGTGCCGACATGCACCACAACCGCTACCTTCTTCCCAGCACTATCTACTAGCCTGCCTAGATGAGAAGTGATGGCCACAACCTTTGCACCAGGCAGGCAAGTCACCATGCGGTCCTCACATCCATCGCAAACCCCCGTCTCTATGTTTCTATAGTCGAATCCCCCACTACAAGAAACTCCCAATCTCTCTTCAGCAGAGGAGTATCCTGAGTGCAATTGAATATGGGCCCATCCTAAGTAAGTTAGAGTAAGTTAGTTAGGGTAAGTAAGTTAGAGAGGACCAGCATGAAAATACATTTGGAAAGGGTGGTGGTGGTAGCTGGGGGGGACTTTTATTGCCCATCCTATTATTATTCATATTCTGACTGTTTTGTACAGAGGTAATAGTGGTCATCTGTTCTTGATGGACTCGGATTTGATATGGGGAGAGTTGAAGCAAGGTCTGCATGACTTGATTGTCAGCAGATGGGATAGGGGGAAGCTTATACAGGCTAACCCACCCAACCCTTATATGACATATTCAGTGCAGTAGGAGGGGTGCTTGTATTGTTTCTTCCCTATATATATCTCATTGGTTTCAGTAATAACTATATGTCTTTGTAGCTTTATGAAAGGGGACTGTTTTTCTGACCTAGAACATTGGCATTCTTGGTATGTCTTGCCTGTCTATGCTAAGCCAATTGGCTGGAAGCTCAAAAAGTCGGACAGAGAAGAAATGCAGCTGGCCCTCCCACTGAGTCTCCCACTCCCAAATCAGTACAAGAAGGAAACAAGACAGAACTGTTGAGAATACACATGTATTCTCATTTGGAAGAGGGTTTTTTTTATTAGTTGGGCCAATGGGGAATGTGAGCACCCCACTGGCAGCACAGTGTGGCTTGTCAATTGTCAAAAAAACTATGATGTGCTTAGACCATTTTCATGCCTTGCCAATGTGCCATGAAATGAAAAAGGTTGAAAATAACTGCTGATCATGAAGACAAATGGAATTGAAAACACAGACACAGACACAGACACAGACACGGACACGGACACACACACACACACACACACACACACACACAATGTCTTCAGGATATGCGAGAAAAAGGAAAAAGTTATGAGAGTTATCAGAGTTTGGGAGGAAATCTGAGCTTGACTGGTCACTGACAATTTCCTTTTACCCATAGTGCTCATGCTGGTTGCTTTTCTTTCAGAACGTTCTGCTCCATACCCAACATGCACTGGAGACCTTTACTTCCTCCCCCGTGCAGAGAAGTTTTCAACTGTGGAGCCATCCAACATATTTACTTTGGCCTGGCAAGTCTTCAAGTGCTTTGGGAAGAACAATTCTCTACCCTGCAATTTTCATAATCGGTCATCAAGTAGTGAATACGCCACGATAAGCAGAAGGCCATTGCAAAGTTTGTGACAACAACACACAGGGTGATACAATCTTCTCTTCTGTATTGGGTTATAAAGACCTAATTGAAAGGAATTTGGGCTTCACATGTCTGAGAGTTTCACTAAAACAGGCAGAGCTGTAATGAAAGGAAAGTTCAGGATCTGTGTAGTGGGGAAGCTGTAACTGTTGTCAGATTTGACGTTCATTTTATAGCTCCTTTCTAGAATGTTGGTTGTGGTAATAGGTTTGATGATGGGCATGAAAGTTACAATGAAGGGGCCCCAGTATATTTGGGGCCAAGGCTTTCTGATCTGCAGGCTGATCCCACTGCTGCTCATCACTTTGCTACTGCAGCTGCCTCAGGGTGTCAGTAAGAGTTGTGAATTTCCGTGGAATTTTCAATTCTGTGCTGGAACCAGTAATTCTGTAGATCGTATTATAATTGGTGAATTTGTATCTTTCATGCATGCAGAACTCAGGGAACTTCCCTTTAATGCCAGACCAAAATGGTCAGCAGTCACTTTGTAAGTATTTCTTTTAGCCACCATCTCCTTGAAAATACGTGAATGGGGAAAAAATAGTTGTATTTCATTATACAGTTACTCTTATCGTATTGGTTACGCTTCTCTGTTTCTCTGTGTGTGACTAGATTCCTATCCAAGTCGAGTTCTGTTGTTCAGCAACATTTCTGTCACTTTCTGTTTGCAACAAATCTTTCTGAAATGGGATTGAGAACAACACAAATTGAGCCGTCCTAAATTTATTCCTATGAGAGGAGAGAGATACATGCATGTCATTTAATTAATCTGTGTTCCGTCCTGCTTCCAAGCTTTCCTGCACCATCTTTTGTAGCCTTAGAATTTGGCCGCAAAGAACCAGGCCCGGGTGCTCAGGCTCTGAAAGAGCAGCAACACTCGTGAAGCTGAAAATCCCATGTCTCAGCCCACTGCCAGATCTCTGTGGCATGCCGGCTCTCTGCTACATTTCTCATAGTGGTATGAGTTAGGCTGATGGTGGCATGGGGATGAGACTTCTCAGTAGTGGTGCCACAATTATGGAACTGGGAGAATTAAGATCTATCCCCCCCCCCCCGCAACATGTTTCCGTGCGGTTTTAAATCATTTTGTTTTGTCTGGTGTTTGGTCGATGGCTTGTCTCTCTCCTGCGCTTTTATAGAAGATTCTTGAGTGAAAGTAGTTTTTGCCCTTTTCGAATTGGTATTTATTTTTTCTGATTTTATTCATTTTTTTTTTATAAATTGTATATCTTATCTATAACTTGAGAGCTGCCTTTCGGCATCTGCTCCGGCAGAGTAAAGGTGGATAAATATCTTTTAAATAAATAAATAAAATAGGAAGAAGCTAGAAGAAACCAAAGGAGTTCCATTCCTTCCTCAGCTCAAGTTCTTCCCCAGTTACCTCAACCAAACAGAAAATAAATCTCTGTCACTCAGGTGTTTATCCTCTGGTTGGGATGGTCCATATGACAATGTGGGTTAGGAATTAAAGGAGGGACAGTCCAAACATAACACATGCATTCCGATGCAATGTCTGTTTATCTATGTAGCTATGTTTCAAGTCTGCTATATGATAAGCTGAAGTCAGCTTGCAGCAAATTTAAACAAAATTGGTCAACTCATCACTGCCCTCAAAGAGGATTTTAGAGGATTAAAAAAAAAAGAGGTGGGAAACAAAATTATTGAAAACATAAACATGATGCTTTGGAGGTTTGAGGGTTTTGCTCTTATGTGGAAGGACTCCAACAGTTTCTGTTGGAGAAAGAGGTCATTGCATGTGCCTTAATCAAATGAAACTCTCATTGCAGTTTTTTCCCCAGGAAATACCATGAAGTCCTTGCAGCTGTGTTTGCCACGAATGAGATCAACAGGAATGCCAACCTTCTACCCAACAAGACAATGAAATATTATATAATCTCAGACGTTTTAAATACAGTGGGCGCTTTGTCCACTCTGAGTTTCCTTTTCCCAGGGTGTCGCAGTAATTACCATTGTGGCCAGAAACAGAATCTTATGGCCATCATTGGAGGGCTCATCCCCCAAAATACGATCCACATGCCCAGCATCTTAAACATCTACAAATTTCCACAGGTATGTTCCTCCACTGAAAAGATAATTCCACTTCATTAATTGAAATAAAGGGAGCAGTCCAACTGGTGCACTTATTTGTGTGTCTTTTCCCCCAAAGCAGCCAAGTTAAAGATTTGGTTCTGCTCATTTGGGTCAACCCAGGTCAACCCAGAAAAAAAGAAATTCTTTTTTTGGTTTGGCTTTGTTTAGAGAAGCTGTGATGAATACAGAAGTGTTTCACAACATTCACTACATTTGGTCATGAATCAGAATTCCTAAGGGGCACATCCACTCCTGCTAGAGATTAGGAGGAAGATTTTGAAATTCAGGAGGAGAGGAAGGTTTCTGTCGCCTCTAAAAACACTGTTGTCTTTTCCCCTTAGTTCAATTACAACTCCTTTCACCATGTATTGAGTGATAAAACTCAGTTTCCTTTACTTCATAACATGGTTCCAACCGGAAATTCTCAGCATGATGGGGTTATTCATCTTCTTAAGTACTTTGGATGGACATGGATCGGTGTCATTGTTTCAGATGACGACAGTGGAGAAATCTTACTGCGAAGCTTTACGTCTAGGCTCCTGGAGAACAATATTTGTGTTGAGTTTACAGAAATTATTCCAAAACTAAAGTCATACTGGCATATATCAGATTTCCTACTTCAGACAGAAGAAAGAATAAATTTTACTCTGTCATTGAGCAGAAGCAATGTGATTCTTGTTAGCGGGGATGATCGATCAATGGAGGCCTTACGAAGAGTTCTATTCATCAATGAACATTCCTTTAACAAACCAATAGAAAAGGTTTGGATCATTACAGCTCAGTGGGATTTTGCAGCTGTACCTGGTCTGATGCACTTTACACCCAAAACATTCAATGGTACATTATCCTTTGCACTCCACACAAAGGAATTACCAGGATATGAAGATTTCTTGGAGACAATCAGCCCTTACAATACCTGGAAACCTTTCTTCCTGGAATTTTTTTGGTGTTGTGCATTTGACTGTTATTTCCACTCATGCCCTAAGAGAGGATCGGGCAAGTGCAGTGGGAAGGAGAATCTGAGGAGTCTCCCTGCACCTCTGTTTGAAATGCAAATGACTGACAGGAGCTACAATATCTACAATGCTGTGTATTCTGTCGCACATGCTCTCCATGCCATGCTTTCATCAAGATCCAAGCCAAAAGCCATCACTGATAGAGCAACATTGAATATCCTGAATCCCCATCCATGGCAGGTTGGACTATCTCTCAATTTGAGCATAATAAACCACAAATGCATTCTGACACATACACTGACTGGATTCTGGTTTTTTATTCATGTGCAGCAGGCAAAGGAAATTATCCATAGTCATAAAGGAATTTCTGTGTTAGCAGGTCATAAACCAATAGTGGAATCCAGAGCTTCTTTATTGATCATTATTAAGAATATATTTATACCTTTAAAAAACAAAAAGTAGTTCAGAAAGCAGCTCAAACAGCTAAATTCAAGAATGGTTCCCCATCCCCAAAGGGCATGTAAGAAGAAAAATGTAAGAAGCATCAGCAACAGCCACTGAAAAGATGCCATGCTGGGGTGATGAGGGACAGTTGCTCACCATCTGCTAAACAGAAGAGGACACCACTTTAAAAGGTGCCTCTTATACCAGTTAGTGGAGATGGAATATGAAGTATCTTCCTCTATGTTCAATGGGTCTAATTCCCAGCTATGTAATAACAACTGCACAAATCCTCTGGCTTGCTCCTTGATGATGTTTCACAATGAAGTGCTAATGAATTGTGTTGAACTTTGTGAGTCACAAGTGGTCCAGAACTTGCCTACATTTACACAGTGTGGTGTCACATGATCTAAAGTTGACAGCCAAATCCTGATGCTGCCTATCGATTTCTGGCTTTTTCCAAAGGTGACAGGCCAGATCTTATGGTCCGGTCACTGCCAGAAGTGGTGGGCAGGAAGGTCCTCATGACAGCAGACAGTGAAAACCTGCTGGTTCTAGGAAGTGCATGGAGGTGGTTAGAGGGAGGTGAGGAGGAGAGGACACGGTGGGGTGGGGTGGGCAGAACGGGGTGGTGATGTTGCAAGGACGAGGGCAGTTTGAGACTGGGAAGGGACTCAGCAGCAGCGGCGGCGGCCATCAAATCCTGACTCCTTCCTGGCTTTGATTACCTGAACTGCATCCACACAGACATGTGTCACCTATAGAGCTGGCCCAGGTCTGAGTAGGCCTTTTGGCCAGGCACAGGCTTATCCTGGGGATGTCAAAACTCCACTCACAGGATTAAGCAGTAGCTGCATTGGCGCCACTGCATTGGCCATGTGGGGCGTTAGGTAGGAGTGAACCTACCAAGTAGCAACTGCTGCCTCTACTGTTTGTGGCAATGTCTCTAAAATGGCCGTTGTCCATGTTCCACAGTGAGCTGTGGAAAGGTATTTCTGAATTTGGGATGTCCTCCCTCTGTCATAAATGAGCCATAGAACTGAGCTTTCAGAAAAACATCCACCTGATGGTGCAAAAGAGTGGGAGCACTTAGCATCAGAGGACTGAGCGTGAACAAACGCAAGTGTTTCTCAAACTGGGACCCACTAGGCGGGTTGCAAGCAAATGTCAGGTGGGTCCCCATACATTTTAATATTTTATTTTTAATATATTAGACTTGATGCTACCATCATATGTGACTGCATTTGGGGAAATGTTGCAGACCTGTACTTTGAAAAGGCGACAATGTATATGCTTTTAACAATGATAGTTAATTGAACTTACTCCTGGGTAAGTGTGGGCAGGATTGCAGCCTAGGATTGTGAAAAAATTTTCCTGCTTGGTGATGTCAGTTCACATCATGACATCAATTCTGGTGGGTTATGACAGATTCTCAGTCTAAAAAGTGGGTCCTGGTGCTAAATGTGTGAGAACCACTGCTAAAGGCTATAACTGCAACAAACATTTGATTTATATCAGAGAATGTAGGGAATTGAACATTAAGTGTATCAAAATAGAAAAATGTTACCTTCTCTGCTTAACAGCAGAATAGACCTAGGCACACCCAACATATGCCATGCTTTCTGCAAGCACTCAGGTATTGGCATATCCTGCCAATTCCTATCCTACATTAAATCTTTCTGGGGATGAGCAGGTTACAGAGGTCACACTGGAAAAGCAGCACAATGGCCTGAGCCAGGCCACCTCATGTTGAACAAAGACCAGGTACAACAAACAAAGGCCTTCCTAGAAGGGTGAAAGGTCCCCATGCCCCACACATCCCAGGCTGCTTCATCTATGATGGGTCAATAAACTGTTGGGGAACCGAAAACAATTGCTGTATTCAACAATTCCATCTTGAAAGCAAAGTTCTGTTTGATACTCTCCAAAAAACAGAAAACCCCTCCCAACTTTGCTTCAATACAAAGCCTAGAACCAGTCTTTAGTCCTCATTCATGATGAAATGCTCACCACTAGATACCATCTCGCCAAACTAAGAGAGCACTCATTCCTGTTCTGAGCAGGTGTGTGAGATTCATTTCCAAAAGCAGCACCTGGAGTGACTCTCACCCAAGCCATCTGACGAACAGCTAACAAGGTTCAAGTGACTTGGATTCACCTGTTTTTGTTCAGTTGGTGTACGTGTGCATGCTTGTGCATGTGAGTGCATATCCACACACACACACACACATGCACACACACACAATCTTTCTATTTATCTGTCTTTCTATCTCTCAACTTCTGACCCAGATTAATTCATTCTTGAGAAACATCCATTTCAACAACAGTGCCGGGGAAGAAATTTCTCTCGACCATCAGGGAGAACTGGCAAATTCATTTGATATCATCAACACAGTCACATTCGCCAATTACTCCTTCAGGAGGATCCGTGTTGGCAGGATGGACCCCCAGGCTCCTGCAGGCAAAGAATTCACTTTGAATGGCAGTGACATTGTGTGGAATCCCAGTTTCAAGCAGGTGAGGAGGGTGATGCTGTTTTCTGAATCATTAATTGGGAGACTCAGAGCCCAATCCTGTGGTCAGCAGCACGGATCAGCGCCGCTGGCCACAGTTGCAAACATGCCATAAAGCACGTTTGCAGGGCTCACCGCCGGGCTCCCGCTGGTGCTAGCCCAGTGCCAGCTGGTGCTGGGCTAGCGCCGGGCGGTGACCAAGTTCCGCAGCTCAGTAGTCTACTGGACTGCCAAGCTGCGGAACGGGAGATGGGTGCGTGGACAAGAGCATGGACGAGGCGTTACAGGGAGGGGTGAGGCCAGTGGAGGTAGGCGGGAGGCTTGCCGAGGGGCGGGCAGGAGGTGTGTCGGGAGAGGGAGAGAGGCGGATCCACAGAGCTGTGCTCCGCAGGATCCAGGGCGCTCGTGGAAGTCTGCGTGCCCTACACTAGCGCCTTTACTTTAGTGCCGACCTTTTGGTCAATGCTAAAGAGAGTAGTCCCCTTCTCCCAAGGAACCTCCCGTGGTAGCCTGGGAGGTGCAGGATTCAGTGGCAGCCCTTTCGGGTGCAACCAATCCTGGGCACTGTGGGCAGCTCAGAATTGGGCTGTAAGGCTGTATTTCTATGAAAATGTACTTGGAGTGCGTTCCATTTAATTCAGTGGAAATGACTTGCCCAGGTATCCCCCCACAAACATGCTTGACACAAAAGACTTGGTTGAAACAGGGCCATGATTTATTCAATTACAAAGCTGTGCAGCGATTGGTGCAATGCAGCGGGTCCTGGCTATACTCCACCCCCCTTTAGTGCAGGCACCTAACTAGGAGGAGACAGTCCCTGTCTGAGCCCTCCTTTGGGCGAACCACCTTGACTCAGAACCTGAGTTTGCCCAAGGCTCCCCCAGGTTCTTCATCACCAACCCCTGGAAATGGGGTCCAGCCAGCTGAAATTGTGCTGCCCACCCTGAGCCAGGGAACCACGAAAGTGAGCATCCCAATTCCATTCTGGGGTCAAGAGAGGCTGCCCCCAATCCGGGTACACTTGGGGCTCAGCACTGGCCTTAACCCAGCCTGTTGCTTGCCTGAAGGTAGGCACCGGTTCCCTATTTCTTTGCCCGTTCCCGCACTACCCTGCCACACGGGGGGGCTAGCCTGGCTCTTAGCATCCCCTTGCCCCACCTAACAATCCCAGCAGGACCCGCTGCAAGTCTGACAGGAAGATATGTTTCCCAACCTCTGAGAGATGCATGCCATCTCCCCTGCAAAAGTGAGGCAGAGAGCTCACCATCTCTGGGTGGCGAAGCACTAGGCCACCAGCTGCCAACACTTCCCTCCCCAGGTGCGCATTCACCTTCCTTCTGCCTCTATCAACTCCAGCCAGACTAGTAGTACACCTCCAAACCCAACGCAGAAGCAGATCCGACCATATGATGATCAGGCCAGGTCTCCAGCTTCTCAGTGCAGCAAGGTCTTCTGCAGCCTGCCGCCTCAAGGACAGCCCCGTCCTCTGGCAAAGGTCATTACCTCCAAGGTGTATGAGAAGCACCTGTGGAGGAGGTGCTCCCTGTACACACTCCCATACCATGGGCAATAATTGCACTTGCTTCCTCCCCCTTCTGGTGGCCCACACACTAAAAGTTGTGTTTCCAGGCCCAGTTGAGATCCAAATTCCCTCCTGAGAGCTTGCCTGTGAGCCCAGAAGACAATGGAGTGGCCACAAATTAGTGCCCTCGCTGGTAGGAAAAGGCCCAAACCTGACAATTAAAGAAGGAAAAACAAAACCATGTGAGTAAACATGAATAATCAGGTGATAACTAAGATGACCCACCTGCCTTGGGTCGCGCATAGCTCTTAAATGCCCGAGATCTCCACCTACCTATTCTTTTGATCTCCCTACTATCCCAACCCATGCCAGCAACAGCCGTTGCTGCCCCATCCTAAATGAATGAAGGTCAAACTTGGCTGAGTCCTGGCCAAGGCCCTCCAAACACTTCCTCACCACAGCCAGGAACTTGAACCTGGTGAGGGGCTCCAGCCTCCTCTGCCCCATCAGGAGGCCATCATTTAACCTGGTGAGGGGCTCCAGCCTCTTCTGCCCAATCGGGAGGCCATCATTGACATCAGGGGATCCGCTCACTTTGCGTGCCTCTGGCGTCATGTTGGCCCCATTCCTAGCACAATGATGATCCTTCCACTTGTGCACAAAGAGCGGCCCATCAGACACGCCTCTTTGAGCCACATACTCACACAGCCTTGCCACCAGGCATCGTGGGGAGTTCCATACCCCATTCAGTTGGACCCACTGTCCATGACCAACCTGATCTGTCTTCGAACGCCTCAGCCTCAGCCTCACGCCAGTCTGGGTCCAGTGTACATCCGTGACCCATAAGGCATGCGCAAAGGTGTCCCACCTACTTGTGCCAAAACTTCACCCAGGTGGAAGGTCCCAAAAAAGAGAACAAGGGCGGCAGCCCTAAACAGCAGTGCTTCAATGGAGTGGAACACATGGCCATATCCTCCCGCATTGCTGATGTCACTCTAACATAATTCACCATTTGCACCCGAGCCCCCCAACCTTTGAAAATAGCCAATGCCTTGTCAAATGGTATCATTCACTGAAGTACTTCTGGGGATTGAGAGGTGGTGGATCAGGTGCTTTCTTGGGTACTACACCCAAAGGAGAGATGTGAAGGTGCGGCAAGGGAGGTAAATGAAAAGGGGGGCTTAGGACCCTGCCTGCCTCAACCTCCTTTCCTATCTTCCTCCTCACCACATCTTCACAACCAGCCACTGATTTCAAATTATTGGCCCAAGCTGCAATCCTAGGTGACAAACAAGGAATACGAAACCCCAAAGAAAACCCAGCACCAATAAACTCGGCAGCTACCCGATCAGGGTATGTGGCCAGGCAACAGAGAAGGTAACCCACCTTAATTGGACTAGGACCCTGTACCTGCAGCGGTGCTGCTAGAGCCCCCTCCATTACTGAAGCCCCCACTTGATTTAGAGTACCTGGCTTTTGAGCAGTTGCAGCTGGGGTGGCGCACGCCACAGACTCTGCAACTGTGCGCAAAACTGCATAGCCTCCTGGAACAGCGACCTGAGTTGTTAAACTCCCAGCAGACATGGGGGTGTTGAACCCCATGGCCCCTTTGCAGGGCCTGGGAATATAAGCCCAGGTTGTGTGATGGCCACTGTGGTGGTAGCTAGTCCCTCATGCCCTCCCACCCCTTGGGATGTGAGTGAGGTAATCTCCTGTGCTCCAAGAGATTCCTCCATGCATCCAGTACTTCCTTCATCTAAAGGCAGGCCTTGCATGCGCTGATGTGGCTGGGCTCTGCCCTCCCTTGTGTTGTGTGCATTTCCATGTTCACCTGGTGGAATCCGTGCCACTGCATCCTGCCTTTGAGTTGAAATCCTGGAGTCTTGAGCCTCTGATGACTGTGCAACAGGTTCCCCAGGCAGTCTTTGCAGCATACCTGTAATGGTTGAAAGCTGGGAGAGAATGGACTGCATGAGTGTTCCATCCCCATGCTGTGGTCCACCACTGTGGGAAGGAGCCAATGATGAGGATGAGGATGCGGAGGATGATGGGGGAACTGCTGGAGAAGCAGGCCCCACTGAAGGGACAACAGCCGCCCGACTTTCTGCTAGGGCCCTTTCCAAAAATCCCACCCTTACCCTGAGGCTCCTGTTAGATTCCTCATCCCCCTCATCAGATGGAGGAAGGTGCAAGTGCACCTTACTGGGGGGTTGGCCGGTTGCCCCCCTCCCTGATTTCTGAACTCTTTTTGGCATGCCTAAGGATCCACCTACAACAAGCACCAGTTGCCTAAGCCCAGATTAAATCCAAGATTTTTTATCCCAAAGCAGCACTCACTCACTCACTCACTCACTCACTCACTCACTCACTCACTCACACACACACACACACACACACACACACACACTGCAAGACTCAGGCACAGGTGAGCTCAGGTGCCTTCCCTGCCCAGCCTACCAGTGCACCCCTCACTGCATTCTAATCAATTAAGAGGGGGGCAGTGGCTCCAGCAAGATCCTTTGTCACCTCTCCCTCCAACAAGGAGGGGTAAACAATGCAGAGGAGGAGGCTTAACAGCAGCAAAGCTCCTCAGTAGCTACCACAGGGAAGCTGCAACCCACCCCGTTACCAGTTCCCCCTCCTCAGCCAAGGAGGCTGAACAGAAACACCATGTGGCTGCCACCCAGCAATGGCAGGGGAATCAGCAACAAAGCACCGCAGTAGCTACCACAGGGAAGCTGCAACCCACTGCTGGTCCCAGATTCCCAGCCCCTCTGGCCTGCCACTCTGGCCCCTCGTTGCCTCAACGCCGCAGCTCCCCACTGCTCCTTCCACTGCTGCTGAGGAACCAAGAGGCTGGGGGAAGCTTGGGTGCTAGCCTTTAAACTGCACACCCCAGGCTTGCCCCCTCCCCTGACCAATAGCTGCTCAGCATGTCATGCAGGCGGGGAACCGGTAAAGTCTCCCTCCACCTGCGGCCACAGCTGGAGGGCTTTTCTGAGTAGACATGAACAGGATGTTACTCTAACAGCCCAATCTGAACATGCCAGTGCACCTCCAGGACTAGTGTCTATGGTTCTTCTTAGATGATGCCCCAGTCCAGATGTGTTGAGAGTTGCCATCCTGGCCAGAATAGGCTTGTTCACCAAGGGGAGCCGATTTGCTGCTATGATTGTGTCCAGTGCTCTGAAGATTTGATTTCAGTGCAGATGGGTAAGTAAAAGAGCGCAAAGTTACATCATCATCATCATCATCATCATCATCATCATCATCGTTGTTGTTGTTGTCGTTGTCGTTGTCGTTGTCATTGTCATTGTCGTTATCATTAACATTATCATTTTTAGCATTATTACTACATGAGGATGAACAAAATGTTTGCTCAGTCCTGGGAGGGGGCCGGAATGGGGGAGGAGGCCTCCTCTGAATTCTCACCCATGTCCTGGGCCTTAAAATCCTACATGGGGCTACTTGTTCTGCACCTATGAATAAGCTTGCACAGTTCCAAGTAGACCTATAGAGTCTGCTGGGGATTGATAAGGAGTAAGGGAACAAATTCTCCCTTACCGCAAGATCTCCAGCTGCCTCCATTCCTGCCCTGGGTACAGTGGAGGCTGCATATTGAGATATGCTTATTTTTTCAGATGCTGAACAGTGTGACAAATGCCCAGAACATCAGTACCCAAACAGTCGCAAGGATCAGTGCATCCCCAAAGTTTTAATCTTTCTATCCTACGAAGAGAACTTGGGAATCATTTTGTCATCCTTTACTCTTTTCCTTGCCCTGCTGACAGTTGTGGTGATGTGGAGCTTCATTCAACACCGGAATACTCCCATTGTCAAGGCCAACAACTGGGGCATCACCTGTACTCTTCTCTCTTCTCTGCTGCTCTGCTTTCTGTGTTCCTTCCTATACCTTGGTTGGCCTGGGAAGGTGACCTGCCTTCTCCGCCAGACAGTATTTGGCATTGTCTTCTCTGTTGCTGTGTCTTGTGTGTTGGCCAAAACCATCACCGTCGTTTTGGCTTTCATGGCCACCAAGCCAGGAAACAGCATGAGGAAGTGGGTGGGGAAGAGGCTGGCAGTCTCAGTCATCATTCTGTGTTCTCTCATTCAAGCTGGCCTCTGTGCAGTGTGGCTGGCAACATCTCCCCCCTTCCCAGAGTTTGACATGCACTCCTCCATTGACCAAATAATTATACAATGCAACGAAGGTTCAGTCTTCATGTTCTACATTGTTCTGGGCTACATGGGATTTCTGGCCATGATCTGCTTCACTGTGGCTTTCTTCGCCAGGAAGCTGCCTGATACTTTTAATGAAGCCAAACTGATCACCTTCAGCATGTTGGTGTTCTGCAGTGTTTGGGTATCTTTTGTCCCCAGCTACCTGAGCACCAGGGGGAAACACATGGTGGCTGTGGAGGTCTTCTGCATCTTGACCTCCAGTGGTGGGTTGCTGAGTTGCATCTTTCTTCCCAAATTCTACATCATTATTCTGAGGCCTGAGCTAAATACTAGAGCCCAACTCGTACGAAAGAAGGCTACTAGTCCATGACTTTTGGAATTGATCTTGTCATACTTTCCGTCCCCAGCGTTTCTTTCTCATTTATTACTGAACAATTAAAAAGTAAACAGAAAATACTGAACGAAATACACAAGGTTTACAAAATATGTTAAGAAGCAATCTATAGAGGTGTATATTTCTGGTGAGTAAGACAGGATTACCATCTAAATTTTACTGAATAAAATGCGCTTACTTCTGAGTATGGTAAATACCTTCATTTTCAAACATCTCTGTATGAATATTTATAATAAAATTTGCAAACCATCTCTACTAAAACATTCAAGTCTTACAAATATATGCATATGCAGTTGTCATCTATAAGCCATTTGTTCAAATTGTTTCTAAACAATGCATGGAGTTTATGTATCTGTTCCACACCCCCTCCCACACATAAGAACATAAGAACAGCCCCACTGGATCAGGCCATAGGCCCATCTAGTCCAGCTTCCTGTATCTCACAGCGGCCCACCAAATGCCCCAGGGAGCACACCAGATAAAAAGAGACCTCATCCTGGTGCCCTCCCTTGCATCTGGCATTCTGACATAACCCATTTCTAAAATCAGGAGGTTGCGCATACACATCATGGCTTGTACCCCGTAATGGATTTTTCCTCCAGAAACTTGTCCAATCCCCTTTTAAAGGCGTCTAGGCTAGATGCCAGCACCACATCCTGTGGCAAGGAGTTCCACAGACTGACCACACGCTGAGTAAAGAAATATTTTCTTTTGTCTGTCCTAACCCGCCCAACACTCAATTTTAGTGGATGTCCCCTGGTTCTGGTATTATGTGAGAGTGTAAAGAGCATCTCCCTATCCACTCTGTCCATCCCCTGCATAATTTTATATGTCTCAATCATGTCCCCCCTCAGGCGTCTCTTTTCTAGGCTGAAGAGGCCCAAACGCCGTAGACTTTCCTCATAAGGAAGGTGCCCCAGCCCTGTAATCATCTTAGTCGCTCTCTTTTGCACCTTTTCCATTTCCACTATGTCTTTTTTGAGATGCGGCGACCAGAACTGGACACAATACTCCAGGTGTGGCCTTACCATCGATTTGTACAACGGCATTATAATACTAGCTGTTTTGTTCTCAATACCCTTCCTAATGATCCCAAGCATAGAATTGGCCTTCTTCACTGCCGCTGCAAATATGGAAACCTCTGATATGGGTGTGGAAACCTCTGATATGGGTTTCCGCATATATGGAAACCTCTTCACACGCGCGCATATATGGAAACCTCTGATATGGGTGTAGAGGAAATTAACGATTACCTCCTTAATATTCAATCAGGAGAGGTCAGCCAATCAAGACAGAGGGCAGCCTGAAGGTCAATAATCTAAATCTTTATTTAAAAGCAGCTGCCTGGCACACACATCAGCACCCCTGACCTAAGTCAGTAGTGAAGTCATGTGCATGCCCAAAACAAAACTACATGCACCTTTATAACTTTTCGAGCATTCCTATTTATCAAGACTATCCCCCTTTCTGCATATAATTAAGCGAGCAGAATTCACCTTGTTTCCCAACTTGGGCATGTGCAAAAATGTGTCGTTTTGAATTTCTATATCCTAAAGAACAGATGAAGTAGAAGAAACAATGCTGGCTCTACAGACAGGGCTTGATACAATTTTGGTATGCAGACATAAATATAACCAGCTGATCACTGGTGTAACTCAGGGGTGTCCAAACATTTTGGCAGGAGGATCACATCATCTCTCTGACACTGTGTTGGGGGCTGGGAAACAAAAGAATTAATTTACTTTTCAAATTTGAATAAATGAATACATTAGAGATGGAACTTCTATGAATGAATGAATGTCTTGCAATAGCTCAAGTCTTATAAAAGGCCTTGTACAAAGCAAGGCTGGCCTTTCTTTCGCTGCTGCAGCTGCATCACAGTCGTGAAACAGGACGCAGTGGAGGGACCCCTTGTCCCACAGCTCACGCGAGAGGTCAAACAGTTGCCTTCACGCTGAGAGCGGTTGCGTTGGGCCAGCATGGACTCCAGCAAGTCTCCAGAGGGCAGAAGCTCATTGGAGACTGGGGAACTGCTCGTGGGCCAGAGTGGGAGTCCCTGAGGGCTACAAGTGGCCCCCAGATCAGGGTTTAGGCACCCCTGGTGAAACATTCTTCCCCAGCACCCAGGGTAGTGACAGCATGATGTCACATGATATCAAGATGTCACTTCTGGGTTCTTCCCAAATGGTGAAACACTCGCTGCTGTGGCTTAATGGCCCCAGTCCTTCTCCTGTGAAGGGAGCCTCTACAGAAGAAAAAATGGAGCTTGTGAAGCCAGCAGTACCTCCTCTAACACTAGACAAAGCTCATTCCTATTCATCTTCAGCGATGCAGGTATGAGGAAATTTTCCACCAGCCTTCTGGAGGTGAAGGTAAAGTAGCTGATTTTTTTCCTCCTGACAGTCATGGCTTTTGATTTTTGATACATTGTCATTGGCCATCCACTTTGCTACGAGGCCATGATGAACAAGAGAGCCTGCCTTCAGCGGGCTGTCAGTGCCTGGATCACTGGTCTTGTCCGTGCTGCAACACACATAGCCAGCACATTCTCCATCCCTTTCCGTTCTCATGTTCTCAGTCATGTCTTCTGTGAAATCCCAGCATTACTGAAGCTCCCCTGTTCACTTACACCTTGTTCAAAGTGGGTTTCTGGTAGTTAGTCGTGGCACAACATTGGAGGCTTTATGTTCATTGTTGCAGCCTATGTGTACATCTTCTCTGCGGTGCTGAGAAACCCCTCCAAACGGAAAACGTAAAGCTTCTCCTCTTGCATGCCCCACCGCACTGTTTTCTCACTCTGTGTTTACTAGAGCTTTTGCTTATACAGCGCCTCTCACTGTCAACTGAAGGGAACCTAGTCTTTGTTCTTACATACATCATAGTTTCTTCAGTGATGAATCCAATACTCTAAACTAGTATGAGAAAAAAGCATGTCAAAATTGCAGTCTGGAAGCTCTTTTATTACCAGGCAATCTTTTAAGACAAGTGAAGCATGTGCAGGTGGGTTGGAATCTTTCAGGGAAGTTCAGGGAACAAGCATAGGAGACAATAGCACAAGCCACAGGAATGTCTTGAAAAGATGAAGGAGATGAAGGTAAAGCATAATGATAGATAACTTTTATTGTGGGAATGACCATACTTTTCAAGAAAAAAGGAATTCATAGTAAAATACAATGCAATCTATTTAGCAATCGCTCACTTGCCTGAAAGTTTAATGTAAGTAGTTTCTAGGTTGAAGGAGGGAAAAGAATAGGAAAAGGGGGTGGCATAATGGAATAAACAAAGGAGGGGAGAAAAGAGGACCTTGGGAAGTAAGGAAGTCAGGAGGATCTGTTAATCCTGAACAGTCCTCCCTATGGAACATAAGAAGAGCCCTGCTGGATCAGGCCCAGGGCCCATCTAGTCCAGCTTCCTGTATCTCACAGCAGCACACCAAATGCCTCAGGGAGCCCACAAGATACTCACATCTTGATGCCACTCACCTGCATCTGCCATTCTATTTATGCTTTCACCCCCCAAAGGAACATCATCAAAACCCATTCCTTGTTACCAGCAGTGCTTCCGCAAACATATGTAACATGTGTTTATGGGATGAATGCAATTGTGTGCAGAGGCCTGTTCCACCATGTAATTCAGTGGGGAAAGGGCACTGGACATGAGGGTGAAAGGTGAAACCAAAGGGATTGATTTTCCTGCCCCAATCCCAAAGGGGATTCCCAGCTGGGGCTGCCTGAACAGTCTCCCTGACCTTAAAGGGTGCCCTTGCAGATGGAAATAAAGCTATGAGGCCAGCACCTGGCATGCAGGCAGCTGTTTGGAAGGAAACAGGGCATGGGAGCCAAGTTGCCTTTCTGGGAGGGAAGGGGTGCTTAGAAAGAGAAGTGCCTCCCAAATTTAGCTGATAACCTGCACTGGATCAGGTGTTTGGATAGCACTTGGAGAGAGAAGGATAGAAAGGAAAGGGGACTTGGGAGTGTCAGTGATACCGCATGCTGGCTGGCATGGTGGTGTGTGGATGGGGACTGGAATTGGGATGAGAAAATGAAGCTCCAGCAGGTTAATGCTCCACAGGCCAACAGCAAGGCAGGATGCACACAGCATCAAAAGATATATGGTACTAGGAGTGTGTATTTGTACACATAGCAGAATGGCTGCAGCTGAGTGAAGAACTAACTCCTTCCTGCCTAATTTGGTTTGGCCTTGACCTTCATCCCTTGGAATCTAACCAAGGAAACAGAGACACTCATCACAATCACCATCTTCACAAAGTGTTCAGCCTCAGACATGCCTGGTTCTGGCATCCTGCTGCCAACTACTTCGGAGTCATTGATTGTGGGAGAGCTGGCTGCATGCCCAGAAGGCATGGAAAAGGAGAGCTTGTAGGTAACCAGGCAGGCACAGTCCATGGCAGGAGGGGCTCTTCACTGTGAAGGGAGAGAAATGGGGCAGCTTATGGAACCTGATGAGGTCAGCCTGGGTTATAAAAAACCCACAGCACTAGCTGGTTCAAAGTACCTCAGCTGAGGTGGGCTCCCTACCTCCAAGCCAATAGGCAGAAGGGAGGCCCCACCTGGGAAGCAGACCAAACTGCTCGGTTGGAGATGGCCCAGGGTGCAGATAACCCTGTTCTCACTCTATTTCTGAAGCTCTTCTCCTTGGGCGCTTTAGCCAGGAGGCCCTGGTGTGAAGGGTAGATGTTCCTGCTGCTACACTCCACACAAAGCACTGACCAAAAACAAAGAGACCATTGGCAAAATTGCACCTGATTCACAGCCTTTTAGAATTGCGTCTAAGGAATGAACTGGGGAGCATCACTGTTGAGAAAAGTCTCTGAAAAAGCTTCTAAATGTGCAAGAAGATATTTTATTTTACTGATTCCCAGGTCGGTCGGTCGGTCGGTCTGTCCAACCCCTATTTGATTGACAATGGATGGAAATTTAATAACACAAGCTGTAGGATACACCTCTTTTGCTTCTAGGGGTTTGGAACACGCAGGGAACAGTTTCATGCACTCCTCCCTCCACCAAGAACATTGCCTTGACGGCTGTGCCAACCCCTCCAAGGACCCTGCTGGGTGGAGGTTCCCTAACTTGGCCTCAGAGTATCCCCATGGGGAGGAGGTTCCACCACACCTGTGCCTCCCCCATTGATCATCATGCTCCCTCCTTGAGCATGGAGTGGTGGGCTCTTTTCAGGCAGTGTCTCCAGCCAAAAGCCCTCATGTAGACCCCCCACCAACCTCTCATCACAGACCCTGCCTTCCTTAAATAGTTTCTTCTCCAGGCCCCCACCTCTCCTGTGTTCCTCCTTCTCAGTCCCACTCCCACAAATTGTGAGCCCCACACCCGCTGGCTTTGTTTCTCTACACTGGCCAGCTGCCACACCCTATAGGTTAGGCCAGGTTGGGGAATTATGTGCTGTCCTTGCAAGGCCTGTCATTAGAAGAGGAGGGCTTGGTCATGCTGGCATAACAGGCTGGATGAGGCAGCCTGGACAAACCTCAGCCTGATGGCAATAGTGCACTGTGGGTTCACTTGGATGCCCAGTGCTAGCCAGCCACATTGACCCCTTTGGGCTGACAAGGAAGGGAGCAGCAGACATCATTCTGATGCAACCTAGAGTCAGGTGTGGTTGCCCAAACTTGATTCAGGGGGAAGTAGAGAGGCAGCTCCATTTCCCCAATGTAGAATCCGCACAACTTAGGCCCAAATCCTAACCCACTTTCCAGCACTGGCATAACTATGCCAAAGGAACATGTGCTGCAGCCTGCACTTGGGTGTCACTCATGGAAGCCTCCTCAAAGTAAGGGAATGTTTGTTCCCTTACCTCAGAGCTGCATTGCCCTTCTGTCGGTGCTGGAAATTGGGTTAGGATTGTGCCCTTAGTGGGTTAGGGCCCTTAGTGGGTTAGTGGGTTAGGGCCCAATCCTATTCAATTTTCCAGTGCCTGTGCAGCTGTGCCAATGAGGCATGCACTGCATTTTGTGGTGAGGCAGTAATCACAGAGGACTCCTTAAGGTATGGGAACATTTGTTCCCTAACCTTGGGGCTACATTGCGGCTGCACCGGTGCTGGAAAATTGGATAGGATTGGGCCCTTCGTCCCTGCTGCAGTTCGAATTGTAATTTAAAAAGTTTTAAATGTATTTTATCTTGTTTTATTTGTTTTTTGTTTTAATGTTTATTTTGTTTTAATGTTTATTTGTATTTTACTTTGCATTGTATTTGAATGGCCCACCTCACCCCAGCAGTGTCTGTTCTAGTGGCTGTCTGCTGGTATTCATTTGTATCTTTTTAGATTGTGAGCCCTTTTGGGACAGGGAGCCATTTAGTTATTTGATTTTTCTCTGTAAACCGCTTTGTGAACTTTTAGTTGAAAAGCGGTATATAAATACTGTTATTATTATTATTATTGAATCCTGATTGTTAGTCACCTTGGGTGCCCTTTGGGGAAAAAGGTGGAATATAAATTTAATAAATAAGCAAATAAATAAATAGTTAATGAAGTGGCCTTTTCTACCATAGACCATTGCTCGTGTCTTTATTGTGGGGTGCAGGGTAATAGCAATTTCAACAATCATGGACTAATAGCCTTTTTCCGTATGAGCTGGGCTCTAGTGTTCAGCTCAGGCCTCAATAAAAGAATGTACAATTTGGGGAGAAAGATGCAATTCAACAACCCTGCACTAGAAGACAAGATGGAGAAGATCTCCACAGCCACCATGAGCTTCCCCTTGGTGCTCAAGTAGCTTGGGATAAAGGACACCCAAACACTGCAGAATACCAACATGCTGAAAGTGATCAGTTTGGCTTCATTAAAAGTATCAGGCAACTTCCTGGCCAAGAAAGCCACAGTGAAGCTGATCACAGCCAGAAATCCCATGTAGCCCAGGACAATGTAGAACATGAAGACTGAACCTTCATTGCATTGTGCAATGATTTGGTCAATCTGGGAGTGCGTGTCAAACTCTGGGAAGGGGGGAGAAGTTGCCAGCCACATTGCACAGATAGCAGCTTGAATGACAGAACACACAATGATGACTGAGACTGCCAGCCTCTCCCCCACCCACTTTATCATCCTATTTCCTGGCTTGGTGGCCATGAAGGCCAAAACAACAGTGATGGTTTTGGCCAATATACAAGACACGGCAACAGAGAAGACAATGCCAAATACTGTCTGGCGGAGAAGACAGGTCACCTTCCCAGGCCAACCAAGGAATAGGAAGGAACACAGAAAGCAGAGCAGCAGAGAAGAGAGAAGAGTGCAGGTGATGCCCCAGTTGTTGGCCTTGACAATGGGAGTATTCCGGTGTTGAATGAAGCTCCACATCACCACAACTGTCAGCAAGGCAAAGAAAAGAGCAAAGGAAGACAAAATGATTCCCAAGGGCTCTTCGTAGGATAGAAAGACTAAATCTTTGTTAATGCACCGATCCTTGTGACTGTTTGGGTGCTGATGTTCTGGGCATTTGTCACACTGTTCTGCATCTGAAAGAAATAAGAAGTCTCAATGTTTCTAGAGTGGATATGAGTCTAGTCCTGAGGTAGTCAATCTGTGGGTTCCGCCTCCCTAGCCTCCAGGGGCATCACCAGGTATCTTGGAGAAAGAGGCTGGGCTGGGCTGCTCTGCTCAGCTGCACGTGCTGCCTGCTGACTTGCTGCTTTTCTGCAGCTGTGAACGAGGTGGGTGGGGCAGCGTGAGGCTGGGAGGGCATGTGAAACATGGTGGGGGAGGTGGGAGAGAAGGCTGGCTGGGCGGGCAGGCAGAGGTGCAGCATCACATCATGGAACTCTCTCCATGTGCAACCTTGCCCCAAGGACTACATTTCCCAGTGTGCCCCTCGCCCTGGACATCCTGGGATTGGTCAAGACTGCTTGGAAAGGAAGGAGCCAGCCTGCTCCTAGTGGGGAGTGTCTCCTAGTGGGGAGTGTCCAAATGCCCCGGCCTGCATCCCTCCCTCTTGCCTGGGGGAATAAGGGTGGCATCTGCATGTTGGGTGTATGTGTGTGAGCAGCTCCCATCTACTTTGGGGTGAGTTGTAATCTTGCTGTATGTGGTTGCAATCCTTTCCACACTTTCCTGGGACTAAGCCCCATTGACTCCAATGGGGCTTACTTCTGAGTAGACCTACATAGGCTTGGGGTCTGTGTCAGCTTAACCAAGGATCCTCACCTTTCTCTTTTTCCTCCCCCTTCAAAAAAGAAAAAAAAGCCACCCTTGATGGCTTTGTCTCCAAAAATTAAAAATAAAAATCCCCATTCCTTTTAGCCATTCCCCTTTCTCCTCCTGCCTCCTTTTTTTTTTTTTTTTTTTTTTTTGGGGGGGGGGGTACTCTGTTGGCTGCTATTGGTTTTCAGAAAATTTGGATCAACTATGAAAACCGACATAAATTGAGTAATAGAAATCATTTTATGCTTGGTTGAAAATGAAGTTTTAGAAATATTTGATAGGGCATTTAGATGATTGTATTACATATATATTATATTTGATATGATAAAATAAATGAAGGATGAATGAAAAATGATATTAAGGGGTAAATTTTGAAGAGGAAATTAAGATATGTAATGTTTTCTTAGTTTTAGTGATATATGATAATGATATATGATTTCCTGCACCCATTTTTTGTCTGTAGTGAAGTCTGTTATGTTTTCTGTGTTATTTGTTATGTGTGTTTGTTAACATTTGTTTTTGAAAAATTAAAAAAAAGAACATTTAGGTGCCAATATAGGAAAATATAGGAAGACTAATACTGGTGGCATTACGAAATGAGGTGCAAACATTAACTGTAATAAGGAAGGCTGGTGCAGAAACACCCTGTAACATAATTCTACAATTCACAAAGCCCTTAGAGCCCAATTCTGTGGTCCACACCGCACCTCCACGGCGCAGACCACAGTCGCAAACGTGCCGTAAGGTTCACTGCCAGACTCCTGCCGGAGATGGCTCAGCTCCGGCCGGCGCTGAGCCACTGCCTGGCGGACGCCTGTGTTCTGCGGCTCGGCGGTGCCTGTGACTGCTAGGCTGCGGAATGAGGAATGGGGTGGGGACTTGGGCGTTCCGGGGATGGGGGAGACCAGTGTGACGTGGGGAGGGGGAGGGGCAGGGAGGCCGGTTTGACGTGGGGAGGGGTGTGTGCCAGAGGCGTGCCAGGGGGCAGGCAGGAGGAGGATCTGTGGAGCTCTGCTCCACAGGATCCTAGGCGCTTGTGAAGGCCATGTTCCTTACAGGAGCACCTTTACTTTAGTGGCACCCAAAGGGCGCCGCTAAAGGGAGTAGCCCCATTGTGGGGCTGCCTCCCTTACCCGGGGGAAGGGGACGAACGTCCCCTACTCCCAAGTTGCCTCCTGCGGTAGTGGGGGAGGCACTGGATGCAGTGGCAGCCCTCATGGTGCTGCCAAGCGGAGGCGCCCCAGGCAGACCAGGATTGGGCTGCTCCTTAGGATTGGGCTGTTAATCCCACTGAGGTCAGGCCAGATTTACAAGTGAAAGAAATTTGACCAACTGGGGTTATATGCAGCTGACATCACTTTTAAGTAATATTATTTCCATTCACTCTTTCTCCAAAGAGCTGTTGCTCAGCTGCACTAAGCCCTGCAAACTTGTCTTATGGCACATTTGCCACAGTCCACGCCGGTGCTGTGCCGGCACGCACTGTATAAGATTGGGCCTTTAGACAACAGCATTTCCTTGTTCTTTTGTAAATGTGGAGCCAACAGTTCTGGAAACAGCATCAGCATCCCCACCTGCTTGAACCTGGGATTCCACACAATGGCACTTCCATTCAAGGTGAATTCTTGGCCAGCAGGAGCCTGGGGGTCCATCCACCCAACACAGATCCTCTTGAAGGAGGAATTGGGAAAAGTGACTGTGTTGATGAGATCGTATCCACCTGCCAGCTCCCCGTTGTTGTCAAAAAATATTTCTTCTCCAGCGCTATTGTTGAAATGGACATTTCTCAGGAAAGAGTGAAGCTGGGATGAAGACAAAACAGACACACATAGACTCTTTGTAAGAACTGAGACAACAGGTGGAGGAAAACAGGTGAGACCAAGTCGCACAGCCCTTCTAATTGCTTTTCAGCTGGCTTGTGTGAGTTGATATACAGCTTCCATTTTTGGAGATACACACTCAAATACAAACTCAGAATGGGCACTATTTTACTCGTAGATCCTGAAATAATGCTCTACGGTTTGCATTCTATAATAGAAGGAAAATAGAAATTAGTGAAGCACTTTCTATCTGAGCTACACTCTGAGGAGTTTTCAGATTTATGGAATTTTAAAACAGAACTAGACAAGAGGCATTCCAGTCAGTTGGGTGGCCTAACCACCCAATGCAGCTTCTGACCTGGTAACCCTCAAAAAGCACTGCCACTCACTGAGTTTCCTTATGCCTACCCATTGGTCAAACCTGTCCACCTGATCCTGAATTAGCTGATGTGCCGTTGGTTGGAGTCAGCAAGTTCTTTCTTCCAGGAGCCAGAGGATTACCCAGTTTTGCCCTCTCCCCATTCCTCTCACTGTCTTACCTGTTCCTGCTCAGCCTCCTCAGCCCTCAGAAAGCCTCTGGCGAGGGCAGCAGTGGGCATGGGCATTTGGGGTGGCATGACTGGGGGCAGTGGCACTCCCCAGATGTGCTGTCCAGGGTGACTTGACCCCGTGGACTCCATCTAGGTATACCACTGGTTATCAGGTCCTTTTTTTCCAACAACTACAAGGTGAACTGTGAAATTGTCTCAGGACTCTGGATCCCAGGTATGACCAACAGAATCTTAAATTTGCTTCAGTGCCTCATTCTTAGGGTCAACTTACTGCCCAATCGTAACATTCTCAAGTGGAGTAATACCAGATTGGCCTCCACTGTAGGATGAGAGACTGTTGGAGATCTCCCCAATGGCAGACCTCCCATCATCAGAATGGGACAAATGCCCCAGGTGCAGAGCTTTGTACACCTTTAGGATCAAGTGGAAAACTCTCTGAGTCTCTTGACGTAGTCAGAAACTGTGCTTTCGGTTTAAAGCATCGAGGAAGCCACAGAAAGCTTCCTTGACGCTGCCTGGGGTCACACGAGGCTCTGTAACCTTCAGGTAAGTGGGAGGGGGGGTGGATTTGTACATGGGTGGATGGCACCATCCTGCGTGAGGGTGCACCATTGCGGACATTTGCCTGGGGTGTGTGGCAGGGGAGGTTCACCACTGGGTCTCCATGAGGGAAGGGCACAAAAAAGGAAGTGGAATGAAAAGAGGTTTGGGTTATAAGGCCCTAAAGAACTCATTTGCTCATCATCTCAGATCCCAATGGTCAAGATCCTCTTGTTTATTAAACCCTAAGTCCCATTCAGCAAACATGAATCCCAGGAAAGAAGGCAACAGTTTATCAGGACATAACACTTTGCATTGCACCACCGATGTCTTGCTCTCTCAACTCTGGCTAATGCAGTTTCACCCTCAAGTTGGGGTTTTACCAGATAATTACACCAGGGTGGGGGGTGCATATCATCTGAAGCACTACTCTGTATGTGCTGCTATTAATACTGTCAGCATGCTTGTAGTGGGGACATTCCGATGAATGTGACTTTCAAGTGATTTTGTGGGAAACCCTCCACAAAGTGGAAGAGTGAACAGTGAACTAAGTATAATCTGAAACACAAGAGAAGCATGAATTGCTGTTTTGCCCGAGATCAAGTGATGCCAAACTGTCTAGATGTAGGAGAGTTCTGGACATCTTTTAATACATAATGGTCAACATGAGCCATGAGCCATGAGTCATTTATGGTGACCGACCAATCCTCCTATTTTGTTTTGGGAATGGCTCCAATGCAAACAGCAAACCAAGTGATTTAGCCTGCAAACCTAAATAGATTTACAAGGGAGTAAGCGCCACTGAAGACAATGAAAAGTTCTGAGAAAATGTGTTTAGGATTGTGGTGTTTGTTTATGGCCAGCTAATGCAGACATTGTTTTATAGCTCCAAAAAGTCTAAATGCCTTCTGCACTGGAATAAGGTGACTGAAGGCCTGGTGCTATTGGGCTCCGCCATCAGCAGCACATCTTTACCACACAGACCGATGGTCACAAAAGTGCCATAAGTGTGTCAGCGCTACACCCATAGCCCTTGTTCTGGGTCTCAGTGCCAGAAAACGTGTCGGAGGAGTGTTGGGTGGTAAATATAGCCTGTGGTTGGCGGAAAAGCTTTTTGGGGCACAGGGAGAACAGAACAGGGTTGGGGGAGGTGAGGATCGGACCCAAAAGGGGGTGGAGACAGCAGAACCTGTCAACCTATCCTGTGTCCTCTCTGGGGCTGGGAAGCTCGACATGGGACTTCTTAGTTCTGTGCCAGTTAAAGAGTTGGCAAAACTCTGAGAAAACCCATTGGGGCTTCAGCCACATTATTTGGGGTAAGGTAACACAAGTCCCCTTACTCTGAGGACACTCCTGCAGCTGCTCAGGTACCCATGGGATACCACAGTGGCCATTTCATTGCCATGGCTCCTCTGGGCACAAGGTTGGAGAAGCCCAGGGAAAAGGAGTGGGGGAAGGGGGGGCGAGGATCATTGCAATCATTCTTTCAAAACTCATGGCTCCTGTGAACTCTGTTGTTATTTGGGAGCTCTCATGGAACAACTGGTGCAAATGTGATTACTTCTGAGTACAGCTGCAAAGGATTGGGTCATCTTGGTAAGCCTCACAGCTACTGAGCATGACCCTACACCCTCCTGCTGTTTTTGTCCCCACTCTCACACAGTCCATCCCACCACTTCCCACTCTACTTACAGATGGGATGGGGACAGCAGGGGAGTGTTTGAAGGAATTCACATGCACACACAGTCCGGCTGAAGCTACATTTATTTTTCGCATCTAACGCGTACAGCAAAAAGACTCATGACTCGAGACTTTTTGAGTCGCAAAAAAGCACCAGGTGTCCCGGAAAGTGCCCTCAGATTGACTCGTTTTTGAGGCATGGGATGGAGACTAGTGATTCAACTTGAGTCAATCCATGCCTGACTTGTCCATCCCTGCAAGGTTGTGGCAATGTTCAATTAAAGATGAAGAAAGAGCAAGAGAGAGATTGAGATTCTACCTCCCAGGGGTGAATATTCAATGTGGCTCCTTCTTTGAGGGCTTTTTGCTTGAATCTGGATGAAAACATGGCATGTAGAGCATGTGCAACAGAATACACAGCATTGTACATACTGTAGCCCTGGCCAGACATTTGCATTTCAAACATATATCCAGGGAGGCTCCCCAGCTTCTCCTTCCCAGTGCAGTTTTGTTTACTTTGCTCAGAAATGAAATATGGGGGTGTCACCTAGGCCCAGCCCAGGAGGCCAGGAATCCCCCTGGAGCAGGGGTCTCCTCAGGGGTAATGGTCTCCTCGGGAGTAGAACCTGGGCACTATCAGGACTGGGATCCCAGGCAAGTCACTTCCCTGGGAGTAGGCCCTAGTGCCTCCTGGGAGCAGTCAGCAGCCACGTGGGCTGAAGGGGTGGGGCTGGACCAGAACAAGGCTAGCCTCATAAGGAGGCTGGATAGCCTAGGGAGAGGTGGCTCCTCTCCAGTTGGGAGAGGGATCGCAGAGGAGGCCAGAGAGGGTAGCCACCCCGGCCTCATCCAGGCAACCCAGGCTCCAAAGGGAACTCAGCTCATCTCAGCCCTGGAGAGAAGGGCTGGGAACCACCTGACCCTAGCCATGCCTGGGGAAAAAACCCAAAAGGGGAGGCTGCAACAGCCAGGACCCCGTATCAACAACCCCCATTGGAGGCCAGCAACTCAAGGGGCAAGACTGAAGGTATAGGGGGCCCTCCTGAGGACAGCTAAGCTGACCCCCGAACAAGGTATTACCATCCTCGGGAACCCGTACACCTGGCTGACTGACAACAGCCGGAGAGCCCGGCCAGACGTCCCAAGGGGTCGGGCAGGCGTGGGGAACGGGCCTGTTGTTCGCCGGCGCAACCTATCTATGTAAAACAAAGGGGCCTGTGACGTAACAGGCCCCATGAGTGTCAAGAATTTAACGAGAGTAAACCGGCTGTATAAATCCACTATATCTGCCTCACGTCCTTCTTTCTGCCGACGACCGGCGAGCGTCGTCCGGGTAAGCCCCCCGTGCTTGGGCACACCCAAAGGGGTGGGGTCTCTGCCCACCATGGATGTCACAGGGGGAAATGAACATTCAAATGCAGTAGACCAAAACGATTGAATTTTGTGAATCCATGATTGGTGAGGATTGATTGTCTCCAGGAAATCTGCATATCCAGTCAATTTATTTGTGTGCAGTGTAAAGGACAAGGTGCCATTGAAGGATTTGGGTTTGAAGAAAGACTGATGAAATACATTTGCAAAATCCCACCGAGCTGTTACTATCCAAACCTTTTCTATTGGTTTTCTGATATTTTCATTGGTGACTAAAACTATTCGTAAAGCCTCCATTGATCGTTGATCCCCACTAACAAGAATCACACTGCTTTAGGTCCTTGACAGAATAGAATGTAGTTTTTTTTGTTGTATAACCTAAGAAACTTGTTCCACTCCTGTATGACCTTAGTTTTGGAACAATTTCTGTAAACTCAACACAAATGTTGTTCTCCAGGAGCCTAGATGGAAGGGTCCGCAGGAAGACTGAAACAATGACACCAATCCATGTCCATCCAAAGTTCTTAAGGAGATGAACAATCCCAGCATGCTGAGCGACTTCATTTGGAACCATCTGGTAGAGCAAAGGAAACTGCTTTCTGTCAGCCCTTCAGTGATCCTGCCAAGAGCACAGCACAAGATAACAATCAGTTTCCACAATATTTGGTGGTGTATCAGAAACCACGAGGGGCACATTCTGTCCTGCTAAAGATTGAGAGAAGAAAATTGAAATTCAGAAAGAGAGGGAGATTTTTGTTGACTCTAAAAATAACTTGCCTTTCCTCCTTAGCTGAATTACAAGTCCTTTTAATGTGTATTGAGTGACAGAATTTCAGTGCATGGGGATTTTAAGGGCCCAATTCAACCAGGCCCATGCTGGCTGAGCACCAGTGTTGAGTGTAGCAAATGTGCTATAAGTCACACCTGCAATACTCACCGCCGGTCCGGCTCTGGCTCAGCGCAAGCCCACACTCAATCAGTGACTGCCTGGCCACTACAACCATAGGAGCGGCCATTTGATGCAGTTTATGAGTGCTGTGAAGCCTCTGCTGTTAACTCAATGTTACTTGAATCCCAGGAAAGAAGACAACAGTTTGGCAGGAAGGTAAGAAAAAACACTAACTTGCAGTACACCAATGAGGTATTGCTCTCTCACCTTCCGTTCCTGTCTCTCATTCCTCCTCCCATCTGGAAACTCTGGTAAATGTAGTTTCTACAGAACGTTGGGACTTTCTCCAGTTAATCCATTTCTGCCCAACATTGCATATACACAACAGGGATCAAATGTGTACACCTGTGCTCTGGGCAGAAATGGGTTAATCACATGGGGCGGCACATATCATCTAAACCACCAGGTGATGTGTGTACTGCTCTGAATACTATCAGCTGTGAGTGCAGAGAGGCAATTCAGATGAATTTCTGCCTTCAAATGATTTTGTGGAAGACCCCCAAGAAATTGAAAGAATGACCAGTGGACTCAATAGCATCTGAAGCACTCCAAAGTACCAAAATGCATCTCTGATGACTACTGATCACGCATGCTGATCAAAACGCTACTCCCTGATGACTCCTCCTCCAGTGGCCATTCCCTTTACCGACTCCAACCCTGTGGGATGCTGATTCATACCCGCCCTCCCACTTCTGCAGTGGGCCTTGCTGGTTGCCATTTTGGAGCTGGGGCAGGAATTGTTCTGTCTGCCTGATTTTTTTGCCTACCCCAGACTGCAGTTGGGTTTTGTCATTTTCTGCTAACTTGGTCACTTTGTATTGCAGACTGGTGCGGGCACAAAGGCTTGAAGCTGGGCTTTCAGTGTGCGTTTGGAGGTCATCTAAGGCAGGGCATTACCCATCAACTGATCCTCAGTTGCCCCTCCAGCACATGGGGTTGGTGGGGAGTCGCCTGGTGTCAGTCCTTGGCCTGCCTCAGAAGCTAAACCGGTTAGGGTGAGCCTGCAGGGTTTGCTGCCTCCACCCCTGCGGGAGTTGACATGAGAGGTTGCACTCCTGATCAAGGGGTGTGGCCATGAGTCAGGGTGTTTCACCCACCTGGAGTTGGTCTGTTCTCTGATGCCCCTTCAGACAGTGCCTCTGCACCTTTGCCTGCCTTAGCTTAACTGCTGCTGGTCTCCGGCTTTCCCTCCTCAGTGTCTTGCTGTAATAAAGTGGCCCTTTCATCCATATGCAACTGTCTTGTGTGGTTGTTGTAAAGGGCTGCACAGGCAAATACTCTGGTTAAGAAAATCAGGAAGGAGACTCAAGAAAATATGTGTAGAATAACTCAACAAAACTAAACATTTCCAGATTTTTCTACAGCCCTATTCTTAAATCATTATTGTGATTGGTGAACAAGGTGGGCGGAGGAGCTAGGCACATTCCACCAACTATCTATACAAATGCAATGGTGTGCAGATTGGTTTTCCCTTTGTGTGATAAAAGAAGGGCTGTGTGATGTAATGGTTACAATGGAACACTGAAGAGAACCAGGTTCACATTCCAGCTCCATCAGGTTGGTTACCTTGGGCCAATACATCATATTTCAGGTTATCCTATCTCACAGGGTTGTTGTGAAGAAATTTGTTTACGTTGGAGAAAAGACAGGCTATCTTGGGCAGTTTTAGAAAGAATGGGACAAAATGTAATCAGTAACATAATCAATGAATGGAATTTCATTTTATGTGTGGAAGATATACATCTTCTGTTCCCCTACCAAGGCAGTTGAGAGGTCTTCTTTATGAGAGAAAAATCTGGACCTTCTGGAAAGAGACTGCAAATCGATATTGCTCACTGGCTCCAGAAAGAGGAGGAATTGGGTTGGAACCCGAGAGCTAGAGCTCCTTGTCTCATGCGACCTGCCTGTTAGCCCTCTGGTGTTGTTGCATCTCCCACCAAGGCCTGTGACATTTTGAGGTGATCAGCTATGTTTAGTGTTAAAGCAGGAAGCAGAGGAAGTTGCAGCCAGGTGCTGCTGCTATGTTATGTATCCATTTCAAAGAAGCATGTTCCCGTTTATTCCCCAATGCTCATGAACAATATCTGAATATCATGATGTTTCAAAGTTGCAGGTATTTGTTTCTGTTTAAAACAACAACACAATGAAGGGTTCTCTAAGGGAACAAAGTTAAGTGAAGCCTAGAACTATATAGACATTTAACAACTGAAGATTCACAGGCTTCATCTGTATTTAAATACAGCTCAAATTTAGTTTCTTGAAGAATATGAAGAGTGGCAGAAGGGGACATCCAGTGGCATCACCCAGGATTCATGTCACCCAGTGTGGGAGGCCTGAGCATCACCCCATGCAATGGGCGGGACAACACCCCAGGTGGTGGGCGTGGTGATGTACCATCACCCCGCCCCCACTGGTTTTTTGGCTGTACCTTTTGATGGCACACAGATATTTCAATGTGGTTTGTTTCATTGCATTCTGCATGAAATTACGCATTGATTGATATATAACATGATGGTCTTATTCCTCCAAACTTTGATTTTAATGATTTTGAAAATCTGTAGAGTCACACACACACACCCATGTCAACTTACATACTAACACCTTATTGCAGCAGTTCTCAAATTTTTAGCACTGGGACCCACTTTTTAGAATGACAATCTGTCCAGGACCCATTGGAAGTGATGTCATAGACAGAAGTGACATAATCAAGCAAATTAAAAAATAAATAATTATAAATAATTAAATTAAAATAAAAGAAATAATAAAATAGGGGGGGAGCGAGTCCTGTTCCAACAAGTGAATCTACTCTGAAATAAGTCCTATTGTGGTCAATGGGGCTTACTCTCAGGAAAGTGTGGATAGAATTGCAGCCTGTGAGCCTGCTCCAGTGTGTGTCTACTCAGAAGTAAGCCCCATAGTGGTCAATGGGGCTTACTCTCAGGAAAGTGTGGGTAGACTTGCAGCCTGTGAGCCCAATCTGATGCATGTCTACTCAGAAGTAAGTCCCATAGTGGTCAATGGAGCTTACTCTGTAGCCTGCCTGTAATAATCCAACCCCCCAAAAAGAATCAGTGAGATTTCCAGCCCTCCAAAGTCAGTGCCCAGTTTAAAGTTCTTCTATTTCAAGCACATCAAGATAAAGACCCACCTGGCTTTGCAAGTGCAAAATAGAAAACTTTCCCCATACCAGTTGAAGCCTCTTTTCTTTGTCCTTCTTAGTGGGGGGAAGAGGCTGCCTTCTGGAGCATTTGGAACAACTCCAGCTCTATTGGATCAGAAGCCTTCTGGTGGCCTCACATTCCCCTTTGCCTGGCCTGACCAAAAGGCAAGGCACGTCTGCCTACTCATGAGTAAACACAACCATGTGCCTGAGTTTGCTTTCTATAGAGCTTAATTGACTGCAGGAGGGTGGGAGCAACTTCCTTCTCAGGTGTTTTGGGGGTTGCATTCATTGGATCAGGACCATTCTGACGTTGTTGGAGTCCTCTCTGCCTGCCCTTTCTGATTGACTATGGCAAGTATGCCTATTCATGAGTAAATGTGCAATATGGCTTACGTTCACTTTCCATAGGGCTCCTTGCATTTTTCCTTCTGGTTTTTTCACCATAACGTTTGAAGGGAAGGAGTTATTTCAATTCTGTTTTTTGCATTGCATTCCACTGGACATTCTGCATCCAACGGTGTATGGCATGATGGGGTAGCTCCTGAAGCCGCGAACCTAGCGCATCCTCCCCCCAGGGCACGTCACTCCCCCCTGACACGTAACCCAGTGTGGCCTACAACCCCCGCACCCCCCTAGTGATGCCAGTGGGGAAATCCTAATCCATTTGAACTCAGAGTAAAATGTATTGTTTACAAGCCTTTTATTTCTTTTATTTTAGTGAGTGCAGGCAGACATGGATATATATACATGTTCATGACATTGAGTGTCTGCCAAGAGACATAACCCAGACCAGTAATGTAACTTCAGAAGCAGGACTGAGCCAAGAGTCTTCATAACCACAGACCAAGAGGGACGCCACGCTTTTGATTGCCAGCACCGTCACAATGATTCCATTGACCATTAATGTGGCTGGTGTGGAAAAAGCCTTGTCTGCTTCCTGGTAAATTGCATGGGGAAGAACACATTGCTTGCACTTCACATTTGAGTCAGGGAACACAAGCCACCTCCCAGGAGCTTCCTGATATGGAAAAAAATAAGTTGAAGCAAGACAAAGGAAGGGCCCTCAGCTTTAGCTGTCCTCACCAACTCTATCAAGGAGGCATGCTAATGAAGCCACTGGTATCCTGAGCTACTGCACATCAGCAAGGTGGGGGGGGGGGAACCTTTGGAAGGACCCATTTAGAACTGTGGATAAGCTATCAAGGATCATGAAATCAGAGAAGATGGTTCCTTGATAAGTCCACCCCATAAAAATCGCCCCTGAGCCTTCTGGGAGAAAAAGATAGAAAAAAAATATGTGTCATTAGATATTCATGTCTTCATCCCTCATTAGTCTACCTGCCTTGCAGCTTCATTTGTGCATTTGAACCATACTGATACAAGTTTAAACCAACACCATTCAAGTCAAGAGTCAAAGGACTCCTCTGTCAAGCCCGCCCTCAGGTTCAGTAACTCCCACTCTCTTTTTCATTAAAATGGTTTTCCCCACTACCCTCCCCAAGCAAAACTGGAGCCCCTGTGCCAGTGTGGGCTGAACAGCCATTTTTTCTATCAAACAGAAGTGATATGGACCAGCTAGGGAGCTGGATTGATCTACATCCCTAAGCCAGAAAGCCTCTCTTCCAGCATAAGTGGATGAGGGGGAAAGTATGAGAAGACCAATTCCAACAGTCATGGACAACTAGCCTTTTTCCATATGAGCTGGGCTCTAGTGTTCAACTCAGGCCTCAGAATAATAATATAGAATTTGGGAAGAAAGATGCAACTCAACAACCCACCACTGGAGGTCAAGATGCAGAAGATCTCCACGGCCACCATGTATTTCCCTTTGGTGCTCAGGTAGGTTGGGATGAAGGACATCCAAACACTGCAGAACACCAACATGCTGAAAGTGATCAGTTTGGCTTCATTAAAAGTATCTGGTAGCTTCCTGGCTAAGAAAGCCACAGTGAAGCTGACAATGGCCAGAAATCCCATGTAACCCAGAACAATATAGAACATGAGGATTGAACCTTCATTGCACAGCACAATGATTTGGTCAATCTGGGATTGCATGTCAAAATCTGGGAAGGGGGGAGAGGTTGCCAGCCACACTGCACAGATGGTAGCTTGAATGAGAGAACACAGAACAATGACTGAGACTGCCAGCCGCTTTCCCACCCATTTCCTCATTCTGTTTCCTGGCTTGGTGGCCATGAAGGCCAAAACAACGGTGATGGTTTTGGCCAACACACAAGACACAGCAACAGTGAAGACAATGCCAAATACTGTCTGGCGCAGAAGACAGGTTACCTTCCCAGGCCGACCAAGGAATAGGAAGGAACACAGAAAGCAGAGCAGCAGAGAAGAGAGAAGGGTACAGGTGATGCCCCAGTTGTTGGCCTTGACTATAGGAGTATTCTGGTGTTGAATGAAGCTCCACATCACCAGAACTGTCAGCAGGGCAAGGAAAAAAGCAAAGGCAGATAAAATGATTCCCATGGACTCTTCATAAGATAGAAAGACTAAATATTTGGGGATGCACAGATCCTTGTTACTGTTGGGATACTGATGATCTGGGCACTGGTCACAGTGTTCAGCGTCTGGAAGAAATAAGCAAACTCTCAATAGTTCTAGAGTGTATTAGACCTTTTAACCTGATGTGACAACATCTCATAATTCTGCATACTGAAGACAATTTCAGGAAGATCTCTCAAAGGACAGTGCTACGTTTTCACTTGAAGTACAAAGTCATTGAACTGAATTCATGAAGTTTCCGTTTCAATAATTTGCAAAGATCAGTAACTTCCACTGAAGTATCATCAAAATATATCATATGGAAATATCTCCATGTTTTCTAGAGCAGTACACCTCACTCTGATTTGCTGTTGTTTTTAACTATGGTCAGCAATATCAGCTCATGAGATGTGTCTGACCCATTAAGGTTTTCTCCAGAGTGGGGTTCCACCTTGTGTTGGTGGGCAGGAACAAACACATTCTTCCTATTTGCCTGAAAAATTATTGACTGTCTGAGTCTCAGTGGCAGACCTCCCCAACCCTGTGCCCTGGGAAAGGTCCATGATGGTGCCTCCCGTGGGATGTCGCCAACCCCTGCAGGAAAATCTGCCCCCCCACTTACCTGAAGCTTATGGAGCCTCACGCGACCCCAGGCTGTGTCATGGTAGGTTCTTGAGGCTTCCCCAAAGCTTTGAACAGTGCTTCTGGAAAACTGGAAGCACAGTTTCCAACCCTGTCGGGAGCCTCAGAGAGGCTTCCACGGGGTCCTAAAAGTGCGTGAGGCTCCATAGAATGAGTGGGAGGTCTGCCACTGCTGAGTCTGGCCTCTTGCCTTGTTTAGGCCATTCTGGCCCCAATCCTATGGGGGGCTTGCACTGCCAGAACTAGCATCCAGCAGCACAAATTCCTTTATGGACCTACTGACCACATGCAGTTGAGTGCCTGTGGCAGTACACCAGTGGTTTGCCCATGACCCCCAGCACTGGTAAATCAGTGCCTGGGGCAGGAGGGAAGTGGGGGTGGTAAGAATGGAGAAAGAAGAGGGAGGAATGGGCCAGGGATCAGGGCTGGGAGGAAGATCAGTTGAGGCCAGGAAGGGGGCAAAATTGGCAGCAGCAGTGCCACTGATATCCTATCCCCACCATCAATCTGCCTTCCCAAAAAATGACTGGTGCATGTCCCAATAGATCCAGTGGGGCAGCAAGGGCTCACCACCAGGGAAGGGAACAGAAACCTTTGGGACTGCCTGCCCCTCAGGATGCAGTACACACTCCAGTGGTGTGGCTGTGTAGGCCAAAATGGGGGATTTAGGTAGGATTAGGATGCCCATAATTGAAATTAGTCTACAATATAGGAAAGACAGACTGAGCAAGAATGCTGTAAGGTCAGAAAACATGACAGTATGTTTTCTTTCTTAATTTCAGTGCTTAAAATATTTTAATTGGATCTTCACTGATGGCAATAATATTGTTATCTTAGGTGATCTTATTAACATGAAAACCACCTTAATTGAGTGGGGTGCAGGGCTTTTTTTCTAATGGAACGCGGGGGGACGGAGTTCCGGCACCTTTTTGCAGGGTCCCCTCCCCTTCAGAGGCATTCAAGGAGGGGGGGAAGCAAAACAGAGGCATTCGCTGGGTGGGTGCTGGGGGGTGAAGGGTGGGCAGGCACCTGGCCCCTGCCTGATCGCACAATGACCCCCTCCTGCCCCCATCCCCAAGCTCTAGCCTGAGCCCAGCCCGCCTCCCCTCCCCCCGCGTTCTGCTTCCCCTCGCAGCTTCCAAGCCAGTGGAGGGTGTGGGGGATATGCGCCGATGCTGAGTACGGACAGCCAGCCAGCCAGCCAGCCAGCCAGCCAGCCAGGGAGATGGGCTGTGGCACCCACGGAACACCCAGGTACTGGCTTGGCGGAGGAGGAGGGGAAGGAAGCTGGCTGGTGCAGCCCCCATGCCAATCTGCAGCACAAGCCTAGGTGTGTCTACTCAGAGGTAAGTCTCATTGTGCTCATTGGGGCTTGCTCCTGGGAAAGGGTGCATTGCCTTGCAACCTGAGAGCCCAAGCCTATGTATGTCTACTCAGAAGTAAGTTCCATTGTGTTCAATGGGGCTTACTCCCTGGAAAGTGTCATAGCCTTGCAGCCTGAGTAGACAGGCAGAGGAAGGGCTCTGAGGCTGCACTCCTCTCCACACTTTCCTGAGAGGAAGCCCCATTGACTCTAATGGGACAGACTTCTGAGTAGGCAGGCACAGGATTGGGCCCTGAGGCTGCCATCCTATCCACAGTAAGCCCCATTCACTATAATGGAACTTACTTCTGAGTAGACATGCATAGGATTGGGCTCTTAGGCTGCAATCCTAGGCACTTTCCTGGGAGTAAGTTCCATTGACTAGAACAAGACTTACTTCAGAGTAGACATACCAAGGATTGGGCTCTTAATCCTGGCAGAGATATATATATCTGCACCCGTTTTCACATGCTAAGGGCAGGTGAAAAGGGATTCTATGTGTGTACAACATGCTGTCCAGCCTTGCCAGAGATCCTCCTCATCCTTCCCCCACAAGCATGCCCTCCGCCAGCCAGCGTTTTCAGCTCCTCTCCAGCAATGCACAGCAGCTGCTCAGGGCAGCAGAGAACATACAATTGCATGCCAAGCACCTTCCCAAAGACACAGAGTATTCTGATACCTGAATTAAACCATATTTAATCGCTTGTTTGCAAACGTAGCTGTTTCTGTGTGCACCTAAGGACCCCTTTCATGTAAAAATTCCTTTTTTGTTCTTACTCCCACAGTTACTTAGAGTAATTTTACTACATGGAACTCATGTAAACCATTTTTTGGAATCCATTCACTGCTTCCACTCCTTGAAGTATTGCCACACTACATACTACATGCTACAAGTGCACCTGTACAGTATTTTTCCCTTTGTGTAGAAAAAGTAGCTAGGGGGAAGGGGATGTGGAGATTGACAGCCCAATCCTATGCATGTCTACTCAGAAGTAAGTTCATCTTTAGGGGGGAAGCACATAAAAATATTTTATTTCTCCAATAAAAAAATGGTTTATAAATAAATAAATAAATTAAATTAAAGATTAAAAAGTTGTGAGTTCCTGCACCTTCTTTTTTTTTTTTTTTTTACAAAAAAGCACTGGTGGGGTGTATCTTAGAATGAATGAATGAATGAATGAATGAATCTTAGAATGAATGGGCAGGAGGTCTGGCTCAGTTGGTAGAGCTGCCGCCTTGTATGCCTGAAGATCTGAGGCTGCCAGTTCGAAACAACCGGAAGTACCCGAGAACTGACGACACGCTGATATACTGATGAGCTGACCCTCGGTGGCAGAGAGGAGTTGCGGTCAAGTGGAGCGTGGGAGGCGAAGGGCCAGAGAGAGGCCAGACCGGGAAGAAATCCAGCTGGAACAAGGAGTTCTATGAAAGACTAGAACTATTCAATTGTAAAAATCCCTACAGGGGTTTAGAACAGCCTGCCTATGTAAACCGCCTTGGATTAAAGTCTGAGGAGAAATCACCTGACCAAAGAAAGGTGGTATATAAATACCTGTATAAATATAAATGAATGAATGAATGAATGAATGAATGAATGAATGAATGAATGAATGAATGCATGCATCTATAAATTAAGGGACTAAGATCCCATCCCTATATATTTTGCACGCCAAAATGGGCTGCGCTACATGCTATGGTGGGAGGTCCAATTGGGAACAGGAGCAGCACCAGGCGGTGTAGGTAGGCTTGTGCTGGATGTGGGGAGGGTGGTGGGGAGACAGGGAGGGGATGATTCTGGGCAGGAGGAAAGGGGTGGAAAGGGAGGAAAGGGGTTGGATCAGGTCTGGGAGGGGGGTGGGTTTGGCAGAAGCCTCCTCTGTCATATCCTAACTCTGTCCCTCCTGGTGTTACACCAGGCTTCTTGGATTTGTGCCAGCTATATTGCTGGTGCAGATATGAGAAGCCCCAAAGAGCAGGCTTGGGCTTTACTCAGGGTAAGGGGAAATATATCCCCTTACTGAAGGAGACCTCCAGCTGCCACCTAACCTGCGTTGGAAACAGTGCAGGCCACACAGGCTGGGCTGTGCTGGCGCAGGTTAGGATTGGGCTGTGAATACCTTAGGCTGGCAGGAACCGACTGCCATGAACCTTGGCAATGTTGGCAACTGTGCTTCCAGTTGACAAGGCAATATGGAAGCACTCCAAGAAAATCCCTGCACCCACATGGTTTCCCCAAAACCCACATGGTTCCCCAAAACCACTTGAAAGTTCTTGCTCTTCATTTTTGCTTTCTGTGAAAATATTGACCAATTTATGTGTGGGAGAATTTGGGGTCATCACTGGCCCATTCACAGATGAGAGTCAATACTTGATATTGCAGCGACAAAGGGAAGAACAACACTTGCCTCTCCAAATCTGATCATTTGTGCAAATATCTTGAATACTTTCCCCATGTGATCATAAACACATTGATGATGATGATGGTGGTGGTGATGATGATGGTGATGCATCAATCACACAATATTTGACAAAATAATTCTGAACTCTGGCCAAAATTCAATCTAAAAACAATGTAGCTTTGCACACTTTCACTTACCCATCTGGTTTGAAATCAGGTCTTCAGAGCATGGAGCACAATCATAGCAACAAATCTGCTCCCCTTGACGAACTTGTCTGCTCTGTCCAGGGTGGCAACGCTCAACACATCTGGACCGGGGCACCATCTAGGAATAATCACAGGGAATGGGCATGAGAACAGGGATCAACTGATTTCTATCCATTGCTCTAATGTTCAAGTGTGTCCATTTACTTGTAGAACTTGTCCTCTGTGTCCAGGTTCCCTCAAAGTAACCACCTCTTTCAGACCTTTTCCTTGTCGTATTCACATTGCCCTCATTAAAAGTGATAAGACCAGTGAGAGTTATTCTCAGGACTCTTGCTAGAATATATACAGTTGGAGCCTTTCCTCATTCTGAATTGATTTTGGGAGCCAGCACAATGACTGAAACACTGAAGATGTCTTTATGTGCTTCACTCCAGTCTTTGATCTCTGAGTATATCAATCTTTGATCTATTGACTATCTCATTCCAGTGCCACGTGAATTAATGCGCCACTGGCGTTTGCCCTACCCCCGCATGAGGCACAAAAGGGCCAGCCCTGCAGCCTATTGGCTGGGGGCTAATTGGATTGGGGCCACGTTCAGGCTGCACAGGGGAACCCGCTGAGTCGGGACCAGGCAGCGATCCCCCAACCCCCCACACTTTGGCAGTCTGAGACTAGCTGGTCGCCATCTGGGGCCGAGTAGGAAATTTTTGCCATCAGCCTAATTGGCACGTTGGTTGGTGGTTTTTTCGCCTACCCCGGACTGTGGTGTTAGGGGCAGAGTTGGGGTTTCCAAACGTCTTGTTGATCACTTTAGGCAGGTGTCATGCCGGTTTGGGTATGTAAGGTCATCTCGGTGTATGCCGCATGGTGGCAAGGGCCAGGTGGACTCCACGCTTGGTCATGCTGGCATTCCCGGCTGGGTGACACAGGCTGGATGAACTTCAGCCTGGTGGCAAAGGCACATCACGGATTCACTTGGGTGGCCTGAGCTAGCCTGCCACCCTGGCCCTTCTGGGTGACAATGAAGGGGGCGGCAGGCTTGTACTGAAGCTGCCTAGAGTTGGGTGTAGTCGCCCAAATTGTTATAGGGGGAAGTTGTAGTATTTACATACCCAGGCACTGAGGTAAGATGTCTTAGCATATTTGGCATCAAGGACAAGTCAGGCACACCTGCGCAGTTTGGGCACACTCAACTGCCCTTGAAAATCTGTTGGGTCATTGAACTCTGTGCCTGTGAGCAGCAGAATGCTAGGAAGGAGAATCTTATCTAGGAATGTGTTTGCGGTGAAGCTAGAACTAGCTAGTAAGCAGCCGGTATGAAAGGTAGCATCCTTGTGTAAATTTCCCAACTATGTAACCTTATATCATGTGTTTTAAGACTTAATAAAAAGCTGGGTCAGGAGCTGGGAGAGAGCACTTGACTTCTCCCTTGATTTCATTCTTGCTCCTGCTTCCAGCACTTTCAACCTCTCTGAAACCTGTGTCTGTTGTCTAATTCTTGCCATGGCTTTTCTGCCACACCAACGAAGCATCTCAGGCTGCTCCTCAAGTAGCACTAAAATGCTACAGGAAGTAGACGGGCAGCACCGTTTATCCCATGTAGAACTCGTATGGCTTATTTGTTAGGCCCTGTTGCAATCTTAAGTGTATTTAAATAGTTAATAAAGTGTCCCTTTGTACCATATGCCCTTGCCTGTGTCTTTATTGGGGGGTGCTGGGGAAATAGTCTGGTCTTTACTGATATTTTTCTTCTCCATCATCTTTCTCTGGCTGTGCCTGAATGTCAGCCTTTAACATTTGCTCTCTCTCTCTCTCTCTCTCTCTCTCTCTCTCTCTCTCTCTCACCACCCTTTCCACTCTCCACTTCTCATTCCTTCTGTCAAGTTCTCATCAGTTTACTCCTTCATTCTTTTCCCCCTTATTAAGACCACTGTGGTGGTGATGGAAGGATTTCCATAGTTGCACTTGTTCTGTGCCTGGATATCCACACAATAAATCTTCCCAAAATTATATGTCAACAGCTGAAGAGAGAACTGAAGTGAGAGCCGGTCTCCTGCAAGCATTCCATCCCTTCCAGTATTCCCACAGAATAAAGGAGTTAGATATAAGGGACTATTGGACATGGAGTTTCTCCAGTTGCCAGAGTACCCAGCATGGACATCACTTGCCATAGAAATTGTCAATCCCAAAACTCCTTGTGCCTGGAACTGTGGGACATGCAGTGAAAGGACCAGTGAAGTCCAAGAGCCAGTGTGAAATAAAACAAATCAAAAAGAGATTGGAAACACTTTCTATATGCACCCTGTAAAATATTCAAAGCATTACAAATCATTAACATCAGCAAATCTTAATAGAATCTCATAAGGCATGCTGATATTATCAGAGGCAGTAGTCACGTTTAGGTCAACTATGAAACTTTTAGATGAAGCGATATCAGGGTGACCAGATACAATGGAGGACAGAGTGTCTGTACCTTTAACCAATGTTAGAAGAGGGAATTTGGGCAGCTCAACAAAAGCTGCACCTGCCCAAATTCTCTCTTCTACACAATGGTTAAAGATATAGGTACTGTGTCCTCCATTGTATCCAGGGTAACCAAATGTCCTCTGTTTCCAGGACATGTCCTCTTTTTTAGCTTCATGCACTGAAAAATAACTTCAATGTCCTCCTTTTCTTGGTGAGCAGGCAGTGCAGAGCCTGCGTGTAAACTACATTAAATTAATTATATGCAATATAGTTTTAAATTTAATAATAAATAATACAGTGTTTAAATTAACCACATGAAATCAATTCACAAGCTTTTTTATCTTTTATTTTGTCATATTCTACATTTTTCTTGAGTGTCCTAAATTTTGGGGTGCCTTGTCCTCTTTTCTGGTTATGATATCTGGTCACCCTGATTGTATCTGGTCACCCTGAGTGATACTTGAAATGCATTATGTCTGGTAACTCTACTTATCAAGATCTCTGTTCCACCTGGAATGGACTTGATGAAGTGGTGCAAGATCTAACCTCCCCTGCAGTATCTCAGAGATTGATTGGCAAGTACCAAGACAACAGCACTTCCCTGTTCTTTTGCAATTGTGGAACTGGTCATTCAGAAAACATTGTCATCATCCCTACCTGATTGAACCTGTGATTCCACACAATGGCACTTCCATTCAAGGTGAATTCTTGGCCTGCAGGAGCCTGGGGGTCCATCCTTCCAACATGGATCCTCCTGAAGGACAAATTGGGGAATGTGACTGTGTTGATGAGATCATATCCACCTGCCAGTTTCCCATTGCTGCTCCAAAAAACTTCTTCCCCAGCACTATTGTTGAAATAGACACTTCTCAGGAAAGAGTGAATCTAGGTTGAAAACAAACCCAAACAGACAGACAGACAGACAGACAGACAGACAGACTTTTTACAAATGGGTACAACTGGAGGAAAGAGGTGAATTCAACTCACACCTCCATTCTAAATGGCTCAGGCCATGTGTTCCACTTTGCCATTATGAGCTCTGTGACCCCTGGCTCACATACCAGGGAAAGCCTTAACCTAAAATACATATTGAAGTTTCAGTGTGACCGATATCTGTCTGTGGTGAAACCATGGGCCAGATGCATGCCATTGCCACTCACATGGTTTTCCTAATGTTTAACCATTAGGAAAGTCTTTCCACTTGTTCCTAAAATAGTGGAGGTACATTTGGTTGGAGTCAGTCCATCTTTTGTTCCATCATTTCCTCTTTGTCAAGATCCTCTGTAAATGTTTACTAATCTAGAAGTCCCATTCTCAAATGTTGAATCCCAGAGAAGTAGCACAAAGTTCCTCTCTTATGATCACATTGTCATAGACAACACAGTAGGGCTATCCAGACATTGTATTGCACGCATGTACCCCTCAAAGATATGCAAATTGCATCTACTTCTGTATATGAGTTGAATGGAACATGAACAATCATGTATTCATTGTACACATTCTATGTAGTTTGAATCTTTCAGGAAGTGGTGTAAAGCAGGAATTAATTGATATTTGAGCTTATGATCTTTTATTCCACACTGTTCAGAGCAGCAATTTTCAACCACCCTGCTGTAGTACCTTGGTGTGCTGCAGATGGTCCACAAATGTGTTGTGGGTGTTTTGGGGGATCAAATATTGGTAGGGCCATTGGGAGATGTGAACCCCCTGCTAGCAGTACAGTGTGCCTTGTCACTTGTCAAAAAAAAAAACTGATGGTGTGTCTTAACGCTTTTAATACCTTGTCAGTGTGGTGTGAAATGAAAAAGGTTGAAAATCACTGGCTTAGAGGCAGAAGGGTTCTGGACAGCATGTAGATTACTAGGTAAACACAATCCATAAGCCACTCAGGGTGACCAATCATGTGTTTGACATACCGTCCAATTTCATTGGAAGTGGATGTGAGGATATCTCAGAAACAACCAGGAAGCCAAGAGATTTGGACTGCACAGTTACACACCCTTACCTGGGAGTAAGCCTCACTGAATTCTGTGGAACTTACTTCTGAGTAAATTTGCTTAGGATTCCACTGTTTGGTTATGGCCAGCGAAAGCAGAAATTCATTTATGACTCCAAATATATCCAAATTCCTGCTACACTGGAACAATGAGCCCACCGCAATCCAAGGGAATGTGTTTATGTTAATATTGTACTAGAGATTGTAAGAGATGGAGAAATCCATTTTACCTGCCAAGGCTGAATATTCAGAATGCTAGATGTGGATCCTTCTCTCAGGGCTTTTCGCCTGAATTTAGAAGAAAACATGGCATGGAGAGCATGTGCGACAGAATACACAGCATTGTAGATACTGTAGCTCTGGCCAGTCATTTCCATTTCAAAGATACATCCAGGGAGCCTCCCCAGCTTCTCCTTCCCACTGCAGTATGCTGAACCCTTTCTATTCACATGGGGAATTGGACATTGAAATGCACGTGACCAAAACCACTGCAGTTCATAAAGCAGTGATTGGTAAGGATTGATTGTCTCCAGGAAATCTGCATATCCAGGCAAACTGTTTGTGTGGAGTGTGAAGGATAAGGTGCCATTGAAGGATTTGGGTGTGAAGGGATCCAGATCTACCACAGTTGCAAAATCCCACCGAGTTGTTATAACCCAAACCTTTTCTGTTGGTTTCTTTAGGAAATATTCATTGGTGATTAGAACTCTTCGTAAAGCCTCCATCGCTCGTTGATCTCCATTAACAAGAATCACATTGCTTTGGGTCAGTGACAGAGCAGAATGTATACTTTTCATTGTATGAAGTAAGCGCTCTGTTGGTCTCCAGCATGTCTTTAGAGTTGGAATGATTTCTGTAAACTCAACACAGATATTGTTCTCCAGGAGTTTAGATGTAAAAATTCGCAGAAATGTTTCTCCAACATCATCATCTGAAACAATGACACCAACCCATGTCCATCCAAAGTGCTTAAGAAGATGCATAATTCCATCATGCTGAGTGCTTTCAGGTGGCACCAGCTGGTAGACCAAAGGGAACTGTGTTTTGTCATTCAAGACAGGATCAAAAGAGTTGTAATTGAGCTAAGGACAAAGAAAAGATATGTTTTTCGATCTGACCAAAAAATCTCCCTCTTTTTCTCAATCTCAGTTACTTCCTCCCAATGTTTAGCAAGAGATAAAGTGTGTCTCAAGAGTTAACTAGACAGACATCCACAGAGAGACTCTCATATGTGCACACAAACATGCACACACGCATCATTTCTCCATTCATAGCAGACTCTCTAACAAAAAATATGTGTCTCTTCTCTAACACATGCAGGTTTAAGTATCAGGTAATTTAACTTAAGTAATTTAACTTAAGTAATCAGGTAATTTAACTTAAGGTAATTTAAGTATCAGTCATTTAACTCAATTGATTTTGGGAGAAAACACACAGGTGCATACACCACTTGGACTACTCCCTTTGCTTTTGTTAGTGGATGTACATTGTGCATTTGCTTTTGAATGAACAAACATACCTGTGGGATCTTGTAGGCATATAGAATGTTGGGCATATGGATTGTGTTTTGGGGGATGAGCCCTCCAATGATGGCCATGAGCTTCTTCTTCTGGCCACAGTGATAATTAAGGGGACACCCTCTGAAAAGGAGATACATAGTGCCATGTGATACTCCTGCTGTATTGAATCTGTCTCCATAGATCTTGAATTCTAGTGTCTTGTTGGGTAAAAGGTTTACTTTCTTGTTGATTTCATTCATGGCAAACTCACAAGCAAGGACCTGGTGATAGTTTCTAGTCAAAAAGCTGCAATGATAGTGTCACTTGATTATGACGTAAGTGTTGCTTCTTTTGCCATTTCAAGTTGAGACATTCATGTGTAAAAGCAAAGCTCTAACCTTCTTTATACAATTTTGTTCTCTAAAAGATGATGACAGCATTATTCTGTTTACAAATGTATTAAGATGTTTAATGGCATCCTGATTTCTGGGATCCTGAAGCTGGGATTAACTTGTCCAATGTGTCTGAAATATTTCAAAACCTTTTTTGTGTAAATAGTAAGTTGAACACTTTAAAAACCCTTCTCTGTCACTTGGTTAAATAGGTAGTGTGTCTGAATGTGAGTTCTGCAGGAACCTTCCCTGAAGTTATGACTTCAGAACCTGCATTATGATGTGGTACAACCCAAATACACATGGAATAACAGCCTAATCCTAAACAAACAAAAATCCCTTTCACTGTATCCTCCAGGAGATTTTTGTTCACTGGAGGTCACCACAGGATAAGGGTTCCCTTGCCCCAGGGCAACCCCCAGCAGCCACTAAGGGCCAACAAGGACATGCACAGGTTCAATTTTTTGTGCAAGTCTACATTGACTTAGTAAGATGGATCAGACCTGCAAAGAAGTCAGAATTTGGAAAGTGCCACCACTTCTGAACCTGCCCCCTCCCAGGCCTGATCATTCCACCCTCCTCATTTCACTCACCCCCTCCTCATTTCACCCTCCCCTTGCCCTCTCCCACTCGTTTCCCCTCACCCTCAGGCTTTTGTACAGTCATCCACCAACACACAGGAGGTCTCTCCAGCCTCCCTGCCAGTGGCCCAGCAGTGCCCATTGGCAGAGACTTCTTTACCATAAAGCAGCCTCTGCTGCCACAACACTGGATAGCATTGGATGGGGCCATAATACAGTAGAAACTACAGCCACTGAGGTAACTTGGGAAGATGCTGAGTTTGTTCAGGAGCTGAATTCCTTTGGGCCATCTAGCCTCTCACTCCCACCAATGTGAGAAATGTGACAAAGGCAAGGTAAGAGATTGTAGCTGAATTGCTAATATGTGCACACACAGACATACGCCTTCAAACACATAAAAGTCACAAATACAACACTCATAAGTATAATGAGAAAGAACTACGTTTACATTAAGACATTATCAAGGAAATTGTGGCTGAAAGAACTACTTACTAAGAAATGAATGACCAATTTGGTTTGTCATTAAAGGGAAAGTCGTTCAGCTCTAAGTAGTGGAGAGAGACAAATTCGCCCACAAGAATCCCATCTGCAGAGCTCATTTCAGGATGCGCAGCACATGACCGCAAACCCCACTGAGGGGTGCAGTTCGTGCCAACCCCAAGAGGCAGCTGCAGCAGCAAAGTGAGCGGCAGCGATGGAATCAGTCTGAGGACGAGAAAGCCTTGGCTCCAGGCACACTGGGGCACCTTCACTGTGAGGCTCACACTCGCCAGTGCCATGACCACAACCAATGTTTTTGAAAGGAGCTAAAAAATTAACCTCCAATCTTGCAAGTGTTAAAAGGCTAACAAATATGTGGAAGCCATTCTAGAATTGCTGCGAGGCAGAGCTCTGCCTGTCTTCAGCAAAACTCTCCAGCCTAAATGGCCCATATTGATCTGAATGGAGTATTTGTAGATGTGCTGTTGTGAGCCTAGCCATTCTCTCTCCTTATCTAGGGAGCATTCTCTACTCAATGACAGTAATTATGGAAATTGCAGGGTAGGGGATTCTTCATCCCAGAGCCCTTCAATACTTATTAGGCTAAAGCAGTGGTTCACATTTTTTTTGTACCTCTTCGCAGCCCATTTCCATAAATCATACACCTCGTATTGGGACGGTTTCCGTCTTTATGCCCCAAATTCATGGCTAATTCCCTCTTCAATACCAGACACAGCTCCTATTCCGGATGCGTTGCTCAAATTTTCTTCTTTCTTTTCTTCTTAGGCTCTGACTTCTCACTCCTCACAGTCATGGCCTATGATCACTGCGCTGCTATTTGTAATCCATTATGTCCATTATTTGTAATCCAAAAATGTCTGCAGCTTTGCTTCGTTATTGAATATGGTTTTATGGTTACTAAAGTAAGATGGAATGTTAATTAATTTGTCTCTCCACCTACAATGTTACGTGCAAGTAAAAACTGAATCTTGCTTGAGCACTGCTGAAATAAAGGTTAATCATGACAAATGAGTGTTCCATCAATTTCACCATCAAGTTCAGGCAGAATTCAATTTCCTTGGATGCAACCAATAGACCAGCGATTTTCCAACTTTTTCATCTCAGGGCACACTGATAAGGCACTAAAATTGTCAAGGCATCAGGTTTTTGTCCATTGACAAGGCACACCATGCTGCCAGTGGGGGCCTCATATCCCTATTGGCCCTACTAATAAATGGCCTTCCCTCAAATTCCTGTGGCACACCTGTGGATCACTCGTGGCGCACCAGTGTGCCACGGCACAGTTTTTGAAATGGTTGCAAAAGACAGCCACAAATATCTGGATGCACCTTACTGGGTTGGATCCAAAGGATCTCTTCTAGTAATGAAAGAAACTTTCTCCACCTGATAAGATGTTGCTCTAATGGAGAACAGCTCTTTCCATTGGAGGTAGACATCTTCCATAAGAAGTTCCTCCCATAAGAGAAAGGGAATATTTATATCCAGTGCATGACTTTTGAATCCAATGGAACAAATTAAAAACCAAACAATATTATTATTATTATTATTATTATTATTATTATTATTATTATTATTATTATTATTATTATTATTAACAGTATTTATATACCGCTTTTCAACTAAAAGTTCACAAAGCGGTTTACAGAGAAAAATCAAATAACTAAATGGCTCCCTGTCCCAAAAGGGCTCACAATCTAAAAAGATGCAAATGAATACCAGCAGACAACCACTAGAACAGACAGTGCTGGGGTGAGGTGGGCCAGTTACTCTCCCCCTGCTAAAAAAAGGAGCACCCACTTGAAAAAGTGCCTCTTACCCAATTAGCAGGGGTTGGGTAATCAAGCATTGTTCACTTACAGCACATACCTATGCATCTCTACTCAGAAGTAAGTCCTATTGTGTTCAGTGGGGCTTACTCCCAGGAAAAGGTGTGTAAGATTGCAATCTTAAAGCCCCTTAACCCTGCATTGCAAATGCAAGTCAATTAAAAAATAAAAGACCATATGAATAACACTAAATCCAAGCTTAAATATGCGCTGTTGAGCAATGGGCATTGCAAAAAAATTCCTGTCATCTTTGCTTATGTCCGTTCAATGAAGCTAACTGAAAGAAGAGAAAATTTCAGAAGGCCTATATTACTAAAATTATATATATACAGAGTGAACCAAAAGTGTTGTTGGCAACCTTCAGTCTCGAAAGACTATGGTATCGCACTCTGAATGGTGGTTCTGGAACAGCGTCTAGTGTGGCTGAAAAGGCCGATTTGGGAGTGACAATCCCTTCCACACTGGGAGCAAGTGCAGTCTGTCCCTGGTCTGTCTCCCTGGCTATGGGCCTTCCTTCTTTGCCTATTTGCCTCAGACTGTTGTCCAAGTGTCTCCTCAAACTGGGAAAGGCCATGCTGCACAGCCTGCCTCCAAGCAGGCTGCTCAGAGGCCAGGGTTTCTCACCTGTTGAGGTCCACTCCTAAGGCCTTCAGATCCCTCTTGCAGATGTCCTTGTAATGCAGCTGTGGTCTACCTGAAGGGCGCTTTCCTTGCACGAGTTCTCCATAGAGGAGATCCTTTGGGATCCGGCCATGATCCATTCTCACAACATGACCGAGCCAAAGCAAGCATCTCTGTTTCAGCAGTGAATACATGCTAGGGATTCCAGCACGTTCCAGGACTGTGTTGTTTGGAACTTTGTCCTGCAGGTGATGCCAAGGATGCGTCGGAGGCAGCGCATGTGGAAAGCGCTCAGTTTCCTCTCCTGTTGTGAGCGAAGATAGGGATATATATATGCACACTCACACACACATATGTACATATGTGTGTGTGTTTGTGTGTGTGTACATATATATGTACATATATATTTATTTATTTCAATAATATTGAAATATGTAGCTTGTCTTTCCTGTAATATAAGAGGATTCCAATACAGAATGCAGGATACAGAAGTTAAGTGGCTGTTTCATAGCAACCTCCCCAAAACCTCAGTGGGTATTAGTACATTTCCCGTTACCACCTTGCTTGTGTTCCCAATGCCAATAGGTCTTTATCAGTCCTTTCCCTGGTACCCTTCCATGCCATCATTTGCCCAAATAAAGTATTAGCTTTGCTGCCATTTATAGCAGAATCATGCGCTGTGGGGGGAGTGGCAGGTAAGTCAGGGCAAAGCCACCGAGAGGAATATTATCAGGTAGTATAAAGTTTCATATGGACTCTTTCCCTTCTCCCTTCAGACGTGAATTTGATTCCCGGGCTGCCTTTTTACTTTTCTTTGGCTTCCGGGCCCCGTTTTTGACACTGGACTCTGGTATGCTGTATCCCCTGGATACCCCTCTCAGAGGCCTTGACCCAGGAGGCGGATGGAGCATGTGCACCATCACTGAGGAGACTGTGGCTTTTTTCTTAGGGCTACAGTAGGGCAGTTCTGTCTCGCCTGCTGCCCCCCCCCCCACTGCACATCCGTGATTTTCAGGCAGTATGTATTTTCTAAGCTTAGCCACGTCTAGGGCCTGACTTTTCTCTTACAGCTGGCAATGTGGGTTGTAGTCATGCCTTTGTTGAACTAAAAATCTCGGCCTTTCCTTCTAGAGGCATTGTTTGACTTGGCCATGAATAACAATGGATAATCAAACAGCTGTGTCTGAATTTCTTCTCTTGGAATTCTCGAAGCTTCGGGAGCTGCAAATTTTACAGTTCTTGGCATTCTTGGTATTGTACTTGGCAGCTGCAACAGGGAACCGTCTCATCATCTCTGTGGTAGCTTTTGACCATCGCCTGCACACCCCCATGTTCTTCTTGAAGAATTTAGCCCTGCAGGACCTTGGGACGATTTCAGTCATTATGTCCAAATCCAAGGCTAATTCCCTCTTCAATACCAGGCACATCTCCTATTCCGGATGCATTGCTCAAATTTTCTTCTTTTCTTCGTAGGCTCTGACTTCTCCCTCCTCACAGTCATGGCCTACGATTGCTACGTTGCTATTTGTAATCCATTAAAATACGGAACGATCTTGAACAGAAGAGCCTGCACTCAGATGCTTGTTAGTGTGTGGTCTGCTGGTCTCTTCAATGCATACCAGTGGCACCTTTGCAACCCCTTTCTGCTCTAACATTGTCAATCAGTTCTTGTGGGAAATCCCAAAATTACTTCAGCTTGTCCGCTCTGATCTCTACCTAATTGAATTGGGAGCTACTGTGTTGAGTGTGATCATTGCTTCAAGCTGCTTTATCTTCATCATTACCTCTTATGTGCACATCCTTGCCACAGTGCTGAGAATTCGTTCTGCGAAAGGGAGGCAAAAGGCCTTCTCGACATGCCTTCCCCACCCATTGTCTTCTCCACATTCTTATTTACCACCTGCTTTGCATATCTCAGGCCCTCCTCCAGCACCCCATCACACCTGGATTTGACATTTCCTGTTGTATATTCCCTTCTTCCATCCCTGCTGAATCCAGTGATCTATAGCATGAGAAACAAGGAACTGAAAACTGCCCTGTCAAAACGGTTCTTTTTGAGGTTGCTTTGTAAGAATGCATTCTCTGCTTTTCTTCACTAATTGCGGTATCAGTGTAAACTTACTTGCCTACCGCTTCATGGAGAAAGACAGGGAGTTGCAGTCTTCACTATCATGTCTCCATGAACAGGAATCCGTATGAGTCTGAGCACAATTGAAAACCCATCTACATATGGAAATGGAACTGTTTGTTTTGTACTGATGTGGCTGAAGCTCTGCACCTAGTGAAGGGTTCGTATCTGGCTGGCCACTCTTACCATGTGAGGCAGTTGACTAACCTGACCAGTGGCCTGCAGGGGGAGCGGTGCTCCAAACTTGCCTGGCATGACACTCCTCCTCCAGTGGCCATTCCTTTTACCAACTCCAACCCTGTGGGACGTTGATCTGTACCCACCCCGCATTTCTGCAGTCTGGGCCTTGCTGGTTGCCGTTTTGGTGCCAGGTAGGAAATTTCCCGTCCACATGATTAGCTCTTGGCAGGCAGTTTTTTTGCCCACCCCAGACTGCAGTTGGGTTTGCATTTTGTCATTTTCTACTAACTTGGTCACTTTGTATTGCATCCTGGTGTGGGCACAAAGGCTTGAAGCTGGGCTTTCAATACGCATCCGGAGGTCATCTAAGGAGGGCATTACTCATCGACTGCTCCTCAGTTGCCCCTCCAGCACATGGGGTTGGCGGGGAGTCCCCTGACCTCAATCCTTAGCCAGACTCAGATGCTAAACCAGTAGTGGCGAACCTCTAGCACGCGTGCCAGAGGGGGCACTAAAGCTGTGGTTCTCCCCCCACACGTGTCATTTAAATAAATGGAAGCAGGTTCTCCCCCCACACGTGTCATTTAAATAAATGGAGGCTTTTTCCGAGCCTCCATGTGTTGGGGAGGGCAGGCTGCTTCCCTCCACCCCCCACTGCCCTCCTCTCCCTTTGCTCCATTTCCGCCCCACCCACTGCACATTTTCTTTTCCTTTTGAATTTTGCCCTCTCTGCTCGACTAAGGTCAGTGTTTTTCTCCTGAATGGCTCAGGGCAGTTCACGGGCTGACCACCAGCCAATTTTAAGTGCTCTCCTGCAGCCTCGCCTTCTCAACCATCTCAAGAAAAAACCTCAGAGCCTTTGCAGCCAGCCTTCCATGGAACAGCTCCCCATTGAGTGCCAGCAGAGGCTTTCCTCCACAGCAGAGGCTGAGACAAGCCCTGCATGTTTTCTCAGAAGTAAGCCCCGTTAGAGTCAATGAGGCTTACTCCCAGGAAAGAGTGACTTGGATTGCAGCCTTAGAGCCTGCTCCTCTGCATGTCTACTCAGAAAAAAGCCCCATTAGAGTCAATGAGGCTTTTTCCTAGGAAAGAGAGGCTGGGATTGCAGCCTTAGAACCCACTTCTGTGGGTGGGGCTTTTTAAAAAAATATATTTTCTTGTTTGAGGAAATGAGCAGTGGCAAGGTCTTGCAGCTACCCCCTCCCTGCTAATATTCCTTTACCCAGCATGTAATTAGTCTCTGGAACTCTTTGCCACAGGAAGCAGTGATGACAATTTGCTTAGATAGCATTAAGAGGGGATTGGACAAATTTGCAGGAAAAGTTCATTACGGGTTACAAGCAATAGCAGGTAAAAAATGTTAATGTATCCGTTGCTTTTTCTAAACTAAAACCTCACTATTCAGGTTAAATTGCCATGTTGGCACTTTGAGATAAATAAACGGGTTTTGGGTTGCGGTTTGGGCACTCGGTCTCTAAAAGTTTCGCCATCGCTGTGCTAAACCAATTGGGGAAGGCCTGCGGGGTTCGCTGCCTCCACCGCTGCAGGGGTTGATCATGAGAGATTGCTCTCCAGAGCAAGGGGAGTGCGCTTGAGTCAGAGTGTTGTACCCACCTGGGTTGCTCTGTTCTCTGATGCCCCTTCAGTTAGTGCTCTGCACCCTTGCCTGCCTTAGCTTAACTGCTGCTGGTCTCCGGCTTTCCCTCCTCTATGTCTTGCTGTAATAAAGTGGCCCTTTCATCCACATGCAACTGCCTTGTGTGGTTGTTGGTGGGTTCACAGGCAAATGCTCTGGTTAAGAAAATCTGGAAGGAGACTCGAGAGAATATTAAGCTCAGCAGAATAACTCAACACGAACTAGACTTTTCCAGATTTTTCTACAACCCTATTCTGAAATCATTATTGTGATTGGTGAACAAGGTGGGGGGAGGAGCTAGGCCCGTTCCACTGACTGTCTTACAAATGCAGTGGTATGTACATTGGTTTTCCCTTTGTGGTCTTTGATAAAGGGAGGGCAGCGTGATGTAATGGTCACAGTGGCGCACTGAAGAGAACTGGGCTCACAATCATAAGAACATAAGAACAGCCCCACTGGATCAGGCCATAGGCCCATCTAGTCCAGCTTCCTGTATCTCACAGCAGCCCCACCAAATGCCCCAGGGAGCACACCTGATAACAAGAGACCTGCATCCTGGTGCCCTCCCTTGCATCTGACATAGCCCATTTCTAAAATCAGGAGGTATACACATCATGGCTTGTATCCCGTAATGGATTTTTCCTACAGAAACTTGTCCAATCCCCTTTTAAAGGTGTCCAGGCCAGATGCCATCAACACATCCTGTGGCAAGGAGTTCCACAGACCAATCACATGCTGAGTAAAGAAATATTTTCTTTTGTCTGTCCTAACACTCCCAACACTCAATTTTAATGGATGTCCCCTGGTTCTGGTGTTATGTGAGAGTGTAAAGAGCATCTCTCTATCCACTTTATCCTTCCCATGCATAATTTTGTATGTCTCAATCATGTCCCCCCTCAGGCGTCTCTCTTCTAGGCTAAAGAGGCCCAAACGCCGTAGCCTTTCCTCATAAGGAAGGTGCCCAGCCCAGCAATCATCTTAGTTGCCCTCTTTTGCACATTTTCCATTTCCGCTATATCCTTTTTGAGAAGTGGTGAGCAGAACTGGACAGAATACTCCATAGTATACCTTACCATAGATTCGTACAACATTATAATATTAGCTGTTTTGTTCTCAATACCTTTTCTAATGATCCGAAGTAAAGAATTGGCCTTCTTCACTGACAACGCACATTGGGTTGACACTTTCATCGACCTGTCCACCACCACCCCAAGATCTCTCTCCTGATCTGTCACAGACAGCTCAGAACCCATAACCCAAAACCATGTGAAGTTTTGATTTTTTTCCCCTGATGTGCATGACTTCACACTTATGTACTTTGAAATGCATCTGCCATTTTGCTGCCCATTCTGCCAGTTTGGAGAGATCCTTCTGGAGCTCCTCACAATCACTTCTGGTCACCACTTGGAAAAGTTTGGTGTTGACTGCAAACATAGCAACCTCATTGCTCACCCCTGTCTCCAGGTCATTTATGAAGAGGTTGAAGAGCACCGGCTCTTCAGCTTGCTCCAGCTCCTTCCAGCTCCATCAGGTTGGTTACCTTGGGTCAGTCATCATATTTCAGGGTAAAACTACCTCACAGGGTTGTTGTGAGGAAATTTTTTATGGGGGGGGAAGCATTCTATCTTGGGCACTTTGTACAAAGAATGTGAAAAAATGTAACCAGTAACATAATGAATAGAATTTCATTTTCTAGGTGGAAGCCATATATCTTCTGTTCCCCTAGCATGTCAGGTGAGAGATCTGTTTCATGAGTGAAAAATCTGGCCCTTCTAGAAATAGAATGCAAATAGTTGATTGATATTACTCACATGTTCCAGAAAGAGGAGGAGTTTGGTTGCAACCCTATAGCTAGAGCTCTTTGTCCTATGTGAGCAGCCCAAAAGCACTCTGGTGTTGTTGCATCTCCCACCAAGGTGTGACATTTTGAGGTGATCGGCTATGTTTAGAGTTATAGAAGGAAGCAGAGGAAGTTGCAGCCAGGTGCTGCTGGTATGTTATGTATCCATTTCAAAGAAGCATCTGTGTCTACTGTTTTCCTATGTAGGATTATTTCCTCTGTGTTCACATTTTCATGTTCCAGTTGATTCCCCAGTGCACAGGAACAATACCTGACTATATATCATGCTGTTTCAAAGTTGCAGGTATTTTTTCTGTTTAAAACAACAACATTACAATGAAGGGTCCTCTAAGGGAGCAAAGTTAAGTGAAGCCTAGAACTATATAGACATTGAACAACTGAAGATTCACAGATGTGACTTCATCTGTATTAAAATACAGTTCAAAACTAGTTTCATGAAGAGTGGCAGAAGTGGACATCCGGATCACACTTGACCTCAAAGTATAATTTATTGTTTACAAGTCTTTTATTTGTTTTATTTTAATGTGTGCAGGCAGACACGGATCTATATACGTGTTCATGAGACTGAGTGTCAGTCAAGCGAACATAGCCCAGGCCAGCAACGTATCTTCAGAAGCAGGACTGAGCCAAGAGTCCTCATATCCACAAACCAAAAGGGAGGCCACACTTTTGATGGCCAGCACTGTAACACTTCCCTCCCCCCACCCCAAATAATGTGGCTGGTGTGGAAAAAGCCTTGCCTGCTTCCTGGAAAAATCCATGGGGAAGCACACATGCTTGCACTGCACATTTGAGTCTGGGAATAAAAGCCACCCCCCAAGAGCTTCCTGATTAAAAAAAAAAATATCTCAAGAAAAAAATAAGTTGTAACAAGACAAAGGAAGGACCCTCAGCTCTAGCTGCCCTGAAAATATCTGTGTTAGTAGATATTCACATCATTCACCCCTCTTTAGTCTACCTGGCCGTGCAGCTTCATTTGTGCATTTGAACCATACTGATACAAGTTTAAACCAACACCCTTCAATTCAAGAGTCAAAGGACTCCTCTGTCAAGCCTGCCCTCACATTCAGTAACTCCCACTCTCTTTTTCATTAAAATGGTTTTCCCCACTACCCTCCCCAAGCAAAACTGGAGCCCCTATGCCAGTGTGGGCTGGACAGCCATTCTTTCTATCAAACAGAAGTGATATGGACCAGCTAGGGAGCTGGATTGATCTACATCCCTAAGCCAGAAAGAATCTGTTCCAGCATAATAGGATAAGAGGGGAAGTATGAGAAGACCAATTCCAACAGTCATGGACAACTAGCCTTTTTCCGTATGAGCTGGGCTCTAGTGTTCAACTCAGGCCTCAGAATAATAATGTAGAATTTGGGAAGAAAGATGCAACTCAACAATACACCACTGGAGGTCAAGATGCAGAAGATCTCCACAGCCACCATGTATTTCCCCTTGGTGCTCAGGTAGTTTGGGATGAAGGACACCCAAACACTGCAGAACACCAACATGCTGAAAGTGATCAGTTTGGCTTCATTAAAAGTATCTGGTAGCCTCCTGGCTAAGAAAGCCACAGTGAAGCTGATAATGGCCTGAATTCCCATGTAACCCAGGACAATATAGAACATGAGGATTGAACCTTCATTGCACTGCACAATGATTTGGTCAATCTGGGATTGCATGTCAAAATCTGGGAAGGGGGGAGAGGTGGCCAGCCACACTGCACAGATGGTAGCTTGAATGAGAGAACACAGAACAATGACTGAGACTGCCAGCCACTTTCCCACCCATTTCCTCATGCTGTTTCCTGGCTTGGTGGCCATGAAGGCCAAAACAACGGTGATGGTTTTGGCCAACACACAAGACACAGCAACAGAGAAGACGATGCCAAATGTTGCTTGATGGAGAAGGCAGGTTACCTTCCCAGGCTGACCAAGGAATAGGAAGGAACACAGAAAGCAGAGCAGAAGAGAAGAGAGAAGAGTACAGGTGATGCCCCAGTTGTTGGCCTTGACAATGGGAGTATTCCGGTGTTGAATGAAGCTCCACATCACCAGAACTGTCAGCAGGGCAAGGAGAAAAGCAAAGGCAGATAAAATGATTCCCAAGGGCTCTTCATAAAATAGAAAGACTAAACATTTGGGGATGCACAGATCCTTGTTACTGTTGGGATACTGATGATCTGGGCACTTGTCACAGTGTTCAGCGTCTGGAAGAAATAAGCAAACTCTCAATAGTTCTCAGGTGTATTAGACCTTTTAACCTGATGTGACAACATCTCATAATTTTGCGTACTGAAGACAATTCCAGGAAGATCTCTCAAAGGACAGTGCTACGTTTTCATTTGAAGTACAAAGTCATTGAACTGAATTCATGAAGTTTCTGTTTCAATAATTTGCAAAGATCAGTAACTTTCACTGAATTATCATCAAAATATATCATATGGAAATATCTCCATGTTTCCTAGAGCAGTGCACCTCACTCTGATTTGCTGTTGTTTTTAAATATGTATTAAATATGGTCAGCAATATAAGTTCTTGAGATGTGTCTGACCGACTAAGATTTTCTCCAGAGTGGGGTTCTACCTTTTGTTGATGGGCAGGAACATACACTTTCTTCCTATTTGCCTGAAAAATTATTGACTGTCTGAGTCTCAGTGGCAGACCTCCCCAACCCTGCGCCGTGGGAAAGGTTCATGATGGGCCCCCCCGTGGGATGTCGCCACCCCCTGCAGGAAAATCCGCCGCCCGCCCCCCACTTACCTGAAGCTTTTGGAGCTGCACATGACCCCAGGCTGCATCAGGGAAGCTTCTTGAGGCGTCCTCGCAGCTTTCAACATTGCTTCTGGAAAATGGGAAGCACAGTTTCCAACCTTGTCGGGAGCCTCAGAAAGGCTTCCACAGGGTCCTCCAAGCAAGGCTCCGCGCCCAGGGCATTTGCCACACAGAATGAGTGGGAGGTCTGCCACTGCTGAGTCTGGCCTCTTGCCTGAGTCTGGCCTCTTGCCCAAGCCTGTGGGGACCTTGCACTGCCAGAACTAGCATCCAGCAGCACAAGTTCCTTTATGGACCTGCTGACTTGCCGTTTTCTGCTGCCAGGCTACCACCACATGCAGTAGAGTGCCTGTGGCAGTACACCAGCGGTTTGTCAATGACCCCTAGCACTGGTATATCAGTGCCTGGGGCAGGAGGTAGGAGGGGGTTGTTAAGAATAGAGCAAGAAGGGGGAGGAATGGGGCAGGGATCAGTGCTGGGAGGAAGAAGAATTGAGGCCAGGAAGGGGGCAGAATTGGCAGCAGCAGTGCCACTGATATCCTATCCCCACCCTCAATCGACCGTCCTAAAAAATGGGTGGTGCAAGTAGATACAGTGGGGCTGTAAGGGTTCACCCCCATGCAAGGGAACAGAAACCTCTGGGAGCACCCCCCAGGAATCAGTGCACAGTGGTGTGGCTGCATTGGAGGGGGGGATTTGGGTAGGATCAGGATGCCCATAATTGGAATTTGTTTCAGCACTGTCCAATGAACACTCGAGACAACACATATGGAAGAAAAGGGCCACTTTATTGTACATTAACCAAGAGGAGCAGAGGCTGAGACCTGCAGCATCGGAGGCAGCGAAAGCCCCTGTGGTGCGGGGAGGGACCTCTGGGCGGTACCAGAAACCTCTGCCCCCAGGCGGGCATGCACCCGACTCCGAGTCGCGCCCCACTGCTGGGACGGCGCGTCTCCTCCATGTCTATCCCTTAAGGGGAAGGCAGCCGGACCACAGCCTGCGCCACCTCGAGCCGCTGAGCCTCTGAGGTGGGCCCTGCGATCCCGGCCAGGGCCCCGTCTAAGTCCTCGTGCCGCCAAGCCCCTGAGGACTGAAATAGGGTTCCGCCCTGCCTATGCCGCCTGAAGGTGCATGCCAGAGTCCCATTCACGCCTCCTAACCAGCACCACCTGCCACAAGGAGGGGTCAGCCTAGCGCTTGACCCCCCCACTCCCAAACAGGGGCAGAAGCGACTTAAGGCCACCCTGCAGGTCCTTAAGAAAGATGTCTGCGCCTCCCTCTGACAAATGAACACCGTCACCCCTATACATGCCGGGTAACGAGAACACAATTGCAGGATGCATGACCACCCTGCCCCCAGCACGAGACACCAAGTTGCCAATGCTCCTGGTAACTTTCTTGCGCATCCTCTCAACCTTAGCGCAGCAGAAAGCCCCCCGCCACACACGACGTTGCAAGAAATCCGACCAAACCAAAGTGGTCTCCGGTAGCCAACCCATAAGGGTGGTGATGTCCTCATGAGCTCTGTTCATCAGAGCCAGACCGGACATCCTGCAAAGGTCATTTTCGCCCAGGTGGAGAACCAAAATGTCCGGTGGGGGATTCACATTCAGGAACTCCATCAACGCGGGCAGCAGCTGGCACCATCTCATGCCCCTCTTGGCTAACCAAGCCACCCGCACTGCCGGGCTGAGGCCCAGATTCTCTCCGAGGGGAGTAGCAGCTGCCCTCTTGCGGGCCCAAAAGATAATGGAGTGGCCGCAGATTAACACGCGTATGGGGCTATCATTGCGTCCTGCAGATGAAAACAGAGATGTTATTTCAAGGTATCAACTCTTACACTGTTCCCCCCACAGCTGGGGCATGCCCGGATTTGCATATGTGTCATTTGCGAACGTATCGCCTGTATGTTGACGAACGCCAACGGCCTATCCGTTGAATGTCCTCCCTTGCCAGCCCCAAAGCCACTGCTGCAGAGGCTGCTCCAATGCGGAGGGAGTGCAAGCCAAACTCCCTAGGCTGCAACCCTAAAACCCCCAGGGCTCGCGAGAAAATTGCCCGAAACTGGAACAGCGTGAGGGGAGAACCATCCTTATGCTGGAACAAAGACCCTGAGCACTCCCCCGAGAGTGCAAGATACTCCCTCAGCACCGCAACTGGGCACAATGGCATTCCTACCACCTCCTTGAGAGTCACCAAGCAACCAATGCCCCTTTGGTCTGTCTTAGACTGCCTGAGGGTAATTGAGACTCCTCCTGGCACCCAGGTTAGGTCCGCCCTCTGTAAGGCCCGTGCAGATTGATCAGTCTTGCTCTTCGCCAGGAACTCGCTGGGCCGAAAAGCGCCAAAGAAGGCTGTCAGCAATGCAGCCTTGAAAAGTTGAACCTCACATGGCGACGAACAAAGGGTCGCGAAGGTCCCTGCGATACCCCCGAGCAACTCTGGCGTGATGGGGCGCCTGTGGTCCCGGACAGGGGGTGTTTTCCTAGCGAAGCCCTCCAACATTTTCCGCACCCTGAAGTCCTGAGTGAAATCGGGGTAGCCCCCTGCTTTTGAAACAAAAGCTATGGCAGACATGAAGCCTGGGAGGGAGCTCACCGCCCTTCCCGACCGCTGCAGGTGCAGAAGGAAAAACAGCAGGTGCTCAACCGGTGCTGGCCACAGGCTGGGCAATCCAGCCGTCAATCTGAAATCAGCAAACTCAGTTACCTTCCGTGAATAACCCCTCTGCGTGCTGGGCGCCAGTGAGGCGCATATGACCTCGTTTACTTCTGGAAGCCAAGGTCCCAGAGCCAAGGAGGCATGCGGTCCGGGGATGGCGCCGCCCCAGGGGCGAGTTCCCGAAATCGTTCCTCCTGAAATCGAGACAAAGCATCCGCGATGCAATTCTCAACCCCTGGAACGTGCTGAGCTACAAAAAGAGCATTAATGCGCAGGCATTGCAATACGAACTGCCGCACAAGCCTCATGACCCTGGGGGATTTGGAAGACATCGAGTTCACTACTGCCACCACTGCCTGGTTGTCGCACCAGAAACGCACCGAGGCGTTCTGAAACTCACCAGCCCAGATGTGCACTGCCACCACTATCGGGAAAAGCTCCAGGAAAGTAAGGTCGGTCGTGATGCCGCCCTGTACCCAGCTCTGCGGCCATGGTGCAGCGCACCATCGGCCGCGGAAAAAGATGCCAAAACCAAAACCTCCCGCCGCGTCTGAGTGCACCTGCAAGTCCGCCCTGAGCAGCTGCTCGGAACGCCAGAATGAAACCCCGTTGAAATCCTCCAGGAAGCGAAGCCAGACCACCATGTCCTCCCGCATGGCCGCTGTGACCCGTACCCTGTGGTGCGGCGAGCGCAATCCTGCCATGGCCTCACACAATCTACGCAGGAAGGCCCTCCCTGGCGCGACCACCCTGCAAGCAAAATTCAGGTGCCCCACCAGCGCCTGCAACTCCCGTAGCGTAACCTTCTTTGCTTGCATCACCGCCTGCAATCTGGACACCAGCGCTGTCAGCTTGTCCCTCGGGAGCCTGCTTGCCGCCGCCACCGAGTCAAGCTCGATGCCCAGGAAGGTCATGTGGGAAGAGGGGCCCTCTGTCTTGCCCTGAGCCAGCGGGACCCCTAAATCGCGTGTCAGAGCCTCAAAAGTGGCGAGCAGCCTCTGGCACTGACCTGTGCCCGCCGGGCCCATAAAAATAAAGTCATCGAGATAATGTGAGGTAGTTTGCGCTCCGCACCGCTTCCGTAGGGCCCACTCCAGCATTGTACTAAAGCGTTCAAAAGTGGCACAACTCAGTGAACACCCCATTGGGAGTGACCGATCCAGATAAAACTGGCCCTGGAAAGCAAAGCCCAGCAGGCAAAAATCTGCAGGATGCACCGGAAGCAGGCGGAACGCAGACTCGATATCACATTTAGCCATAAGCGCACCTGGGCCGCAGCGTCTCAATATGCGTACTGCTTGGTCAATAGACGTGTAATAGACCGTGCAGTATTGGTTGGGGATCCCATCATTCACCGATGTCCCTTTGGGGTAGGACAAATGGTGAATGAGGCGGTATTCCCCAGGGGCCTTCTTAGGCACCACCCCCAGCGGAGAAACCTTAAGGTCAGGCAACGGGGGAGTAGGAAAAGGGCCCAAAACTCGCCCTAAACCCACCTCCTTGTCGATCTTCTTCTGGACTATGTCCTCCATGCCCGTGACTGACTTCAGGTTTCGAGCTAAGCTCACACCCTTGGGATGCGGTGAGTGTATCCGAAAACCCTGATTGAAACCCTCCCACAGGAATGCCGCTGCAGCGCGATCCGGGTATTCGCGCAGCAGCTCGGCCAACGCCGGCAGCCTAATCAGACTTGGCCCCTTTGGAAGTGGAAGCTTCGCCTGCCCCACCTCCCCTCTTCTGTCCTGAGCCACGGCGCCTAGATCTCCTGTCGCGGTAACCCCTCGGGCATGAGGTAATCGGATGGCCCGCACCGCACAGTCCGCAGTTGTGCAGGAAGGAACAACTTGCTCTGGAACAGTAACCAGACGATGCGTATTCATAACACGCACGCGGGGGTTGAACCCATCGGCCCGGCGTTCCCGCCTGTGGCGGCCCCGCCGGGCGTGAATTGCTGCTCCTGGCAATCAGGTGGCCGCTGTCCGAACGCTCTCCCACAGCGGCACCTCCTGCCATCACTAGCTGCATCCACAACTCTGAGTTCTTCCTTTCCCACGCAAGCTGGGGATTATTTCCCATGCGCATGCGGAATTGCTCATCATATGCTAACCAGCCTGAACCTGAGTATCCACGAAAAGCCCTGTGAATCAAGTCCAGGTACTTTGCCAGTGCTGGGCCTTTGGACAGATCCCTCTGCAGTACCACCCCCATGTAGATGGTAAACCCAGCTAGCCAATTAGTCCAATTCCGATCTATTTTAGGCTTACGCACTATCTGGTGCTCCCTATTGCACTCCCCTGGCCTGATCTCTGGCTCTGGCTCCCTGTGGAGAAGGCTGAAAAGGTCCACATACTCACCCTTCCATATCCGTTCTTTAACTGCCGGGGCCAGATGATCCCCAAGTGGAAGAGCCTCCTCCCCGTACGGCATTGGGGGAAGGGAGGGAGCCCCCTGAACCACCGCCTTGGATGCCGGTGACGTTAGCGGCCATGCACCCGCTGCTGGCCCGGCCCCGCTCTGCACCGGCGGCCCAGCATGCCCAGCTTGGGCTGCATTGGCAAGCTGGGGTGCTGCGTAAGCCTCACCTTGCACCTGCGGGAGCTCGCCTGGCACAGAAACCCCAACCGCCAGCTGTGCGCTCGCCCCAGGGGCGCTTCCATGTGCCTGCGCGGGACCCGACTGCAACACCGCCCCTGCCTGTTGGGGGAGAACAGCCGGCGCCGCACCACCCTGCTGATATGCAGCTTGCTGGGCGGTCCATCCCAGTGGGGAGGCAGGCTGTCTACTCCCCAGCAGCTGCGTAGATACTGCCACGCAGCTGGGCTGTGCAGTCTCCGCCACGGCCAGGACGGGTGAAGACTGAGGCACTCCGGGTTGCCCTTCTGGGCCGTACAATACAGACCCTAGCTGCCCACACTGGTTGTGCGTGACAGGATTACCTCCCCAGACTTCCACAATACCCGTCAAGCCTCTCCCTTCATACTCACCCAGGTTGGCCTGGGCCCCCATGTTGGGGCTAGGCACAGCCACAGACGCGGATGGAGCCAATGCTGCATTGCTGTCTGCAGAGGCCTCTGAAGATTCCCTCGCCGGAGTCACAGCTGGGCCTATGGCAGGCCTCTCATCCTCTGCTGGCATCGTCGCCGCCGCCACCGGCCTGCAGCCCTCCAAAGCCGTAAGCCTGTCCAAAATCCCTTGCAGGACATCAGACAGGGAGGAGCACACCCGCTTCTCAGGCGGGGCATTGCCCCCAACTCGAGGAGTGCCTAAAGACGGCACCAACTCCCCTTGCAATGCCATGACCTGCTCAGCTATGCTATCCAGGCCTGGCGAGGTGACCACCTGCCCCGCCGCAAAAGCCCCCGCGCTCCCAGCAGGCAGTGCGGCAGCGGGTGCCTTGCGGTTGGCTCTACGCTGTGACCTACGCATGCTGAGGAGAGATTTGGGCAAAGAAACAAAGGCTAGCCTGGAAGGAAAGTGATGAAAACAAATAGTTAGTGTCATGTACCCTCTCATGCATAACTCACATGAGCAGCACTTGCGTCCATACCTTGAACCTTGACAGGGTAGTGAGGCAAACAAAAAACCACACCCGCTGCCCATGAGGTGGGGGCGGAGATTGAAGGCCCCCACCCTCAAGTGCCCAGACAGAATGGCACAGTAAACAAATGGCACAGTAAACACCATTCTTCTGGGGGTGGGCCATGGCAGCCAGCCAAGATCCGTGCCCTTCCAGTCAATAAAACAAAGGGGGGAATAACGAAAAAAGGGGGGGGTTCTTTCACTAAAGAAAGGGGGGAGGAACCCATGCCCCCCCCGCTTGACCTGGGGGGGCAGCCACGGTGCCCACGTGCACAAGGAGGAAGAGGGCTGGGTCTTGTCCCCTTTTAAAGGACCACCGTAGCTGCCTGACCCAGCCCCCTACACCTCCCCCTTGGGGAGGGACCCTCGTGTCCTGGTCAGGCAAAACAAACTCCGATCACCTCCTTAAAGGGGGCGATCGTGATAATCAACAATATAGGAAAGACAGACTGAGCAAGAATGCTGTAAGGTCAGAAAACATGACAGTATGTTTACTTTCTTAATTTCAGTGCTTAAAATATTTTAATTGGATCTTCACTGATGGCAATAATATTGTTCTTATAGGTGATCCTATTATTATTATTATTATTATTATTATTATTATTATTATTATTAACAGTATTTATATACCGCTTTTCAACTAAAAGTTCACAAAGCGGTTTACAGAGAAAAATCAAATAACTAAATGGCTCCCTGTCCCAAAAGGGCTCATAATCTAAAAAGATGCAAATAAATACCAGCAGACAGCCACTAGAACAGAAAGTGCTGGGGTGAGGTGGGCCAGTTACTCTCCCCTTGCTAAAAAAAGGAGCACCCACTTGAAAAAGTGCCTCTTACCCAATTAGCAAAACCACCTTAATTGAGTGGTGTGTATCTTAGAATGAATTAATGAATCTATAAATTAAGGGATTAAGGTCCCATCCCTATATATTTCCCACGCCGAAATGGGCAGCACTGCACACTAACGTGGCAAGTCCACTTGAGAACAGGAGCAGCACCAGGCGGTGTAGGTAGGCTTGTGCCGGGTGGCACAAGGATGCGGGGAGGGTGGTGAGGAGACAGGGAGGGGATGGTTCTGGGCAGGAGGAAAGGATGGAAAGGGAGGAAAGGGGTTGGATCAGGTCTGGGAGGGGGTGGGTTTGGCAGAAGCCTCCTCTGTCATATCCTAACTCTGTCCCTCCCAGTGTCACACCAGGCTTCTTGGATTTGTGCCAGCTATATCGCTGGTGCAGAGACAAGAAGCCCCAAAGAGCAGGCTTGGGCTTTACTCGGGGGTAAGGGGAAATATATACCCTTACTGAACGAGACCTCCAGCTGCCACCTAACCTGCGTTGGAAACAGTGCAGGCCACACAGGCTGGGCTGTGCTGGCGCAGGTTAGGATTGGGCTGTGAATACCTTAGGCTGGCAGGAACCGACTGCCATGAACCTTGGCAATGTTTGCAACTCTGCTTCTTCTGCCAGTTGATAAGGCAAAATGGAAGCACTCCAAGAAAACCCCTGCACCCACATGGTTCCCCAAAACCACGTTGAAAGTTCTTGCTCAGCATTTTTGTTTTCTATGAAAATATTGACCAATTTATGTGTGGGAGAATTTTGGGTCATCACTGGCCCATTCACAGATGAGAGTCAATACTTGATATTGCAGCGACCAAGGGAAGAACAACACTTGCCTCTCCAAATCTGATCTTTTGTGCAAATATCTTGAATACTTTCCCCATGTGATCATAAACACATTGATGATGATGATGGTGATGGTGATGCATCATTCACACAATATTTGACAAAATAGTTCTGAACTCCGGCCAAAATTCAATCTAAAAACAATGCAGTTTTGCACACTCTCACTTACCCATCTGGATTGAAATCAGGTCTTCAGAGCATGGAGCGCAATCATAGCAACAAATCTGCTCCCCTTAACGAACTTGCCTGCTCTGGCCAGGGTGGCAATGCTCAACACATCTGGACCGGGGCACCATCTAGGAATAATCACAGGGAATGGGCATGAGGACAGGGATCAACTGATTTCTATCCATTGCTCTAATGTTCAAGTGTGTCCATTTACTTGTAGAACTTGTCCTCTGTGTCCAGGTTCCCTCAAAGTAACCACCTCTTTCAGACCTTTTCCTTGTCGTATTCACATCGCATTCATTTAAAGTGATAAGACCAGGAAGAGTTATTCTCAGGACTCTTTCTAGAATTAATACAGTTGGAACCTTTCCTCATTCTCAATTAATTTTGGGAGCCAGCACAATGACTGAAGCACTGAAGATGTCTTTATGTGCTTCACTCTGGTCTTTGATCTCTGACTATATCAATCTTTGATCTATTGACTATATCATTCCGGTGGCATGTGAATTAATGCGCCACTGGCGTTTACCCTACCCCCGCATGAGGCACAGAAGGGGCCAGCCCCACAGCCTATTGGTTTGGGGCTAGTTGGATTGGGACCATGTTCAGGCTGCACGGGGGAGCCCGCTGAGTCAGGACCAGGCAGTGATCCCCCAACCCCCCACCCTTTGGCAGTCTGAGACTAGCTGGTTGCCATCTGGGGCCGAGTAGGAATTTTTTGCCATCAGCCTAATTGGCACGTTGGTTGGTGGTTTTTTCGCCTACCCCGGACTGTGGTGTATGGAGCGGAGTTGGGGTTTCCAAACGTCTTGTTGATCACTTTAGGCAGGTATCATGCCGGTTTTGGGTATGTAAGGTCATCTCGGTGTACACTGCATGGTGGCAAGGGCAAGGTGGACTCCACGCTTGGTCATGCTGGTATTCCAGGCTGGGTGACACAGGCTGGATGAAGCTTGGTGGCAAAGGATTCACTTGGGTGGCCTGAGCTAGCCTGCCACCCTGGCCCTTCAGGATGACAATGAAGGGGGTGGCAGGCTTGTACTGAAGCTGTCTAGAGTTGGGTGTGTTCGCCCAAATTGTAATAGGGGGGAGTAGACGGGCAGAACCGTTTCTCCCATGTAGAACTCGTATGGCTTATTTCATAGGCCCTGTTGCAATTTTAAGTGTATTTAAATAGTTAATAAAGTGTCCCTTTGTACCATATGCCCTTGCCTATGTCTTTATTGGGGGGTGCTGGGGAAATAGTCTGGTCTTTACTAATATTTTTCTTGTCCATCATCCTTCTCTGGCTGTGCATGAATGTCAGCCTTTTCCTTTTGGTCTCTCTCTCTCTCTCTCTCTCTCTCTCTCTCTCTCTCTCTCTCTCTCTCTCTCTCTCTCTCACCCCACCCTTTCCACTCTCCACTTCTCATTCCTTCTGTCAAGTTCTCATCAGTTTACTCCTTTATTCCTTTCCCCCTTATTAAGACTACTGGTGGTGAAGGATGGATTTCCATATTTGCACTTTTTCTGTGCCTGGATATCCACACAATAAATTTCTTCCCAAAATTGTATGTCAACAGCTGAAGAGAGAGCTGAAGTGAGAGCCGGTCTCCTGCAAGCATTCCATCCCTTCCAGTATTCCCACAGAATAAAGGAGTTAGATATAAGGGACCATTGGACACTGAGTTTCTACAGTTGCCAGAGTACCTAGCATGGACATCACGTGCCATAGAAATTGAAAATCCCAAAACTCCTTGTGCTTGGAACTGTGCTTGGAACTGTGGTCCTTCACTGAAAGGACCAGTGAAGTCAAAGAGCCAGTGTGAAATAAAACAAAACAAAAAGAGATTGGAAACACTTTCTATATGCACCCTGTAAAATATTCAAAGCATTACAAATCATTAACATCAACAAATCTTAAGAGAAACTCGTAAGGCATGCTGATATTATCAGAGGCAATAGTCATGTTAAGGTCAACTATGAAACTTTTAGATGAAGTGATATCAGGGTGACCAGATACAATGGAGGACAGAGTGTCTGTTCCTTTAACCAATGTGTAGAAGAGGGAATTTGGGGAGGTACAGCTTTTGTTGAGCTGCACCTGCCCAAATTCTCTCTTCTAAGCAATGGTTAAAGATATAGGTACTGTGTCCTCCATTGGACCCAGGGTAACCAAACAACCTCTTTTTCCAGGACATGCCCTCTTTTTTAGCCTCATGTACTGGAAAATAACTTCAATGTCCTCCTTTTCTTGGTGAGCAGGCAGTGCAGAGCCTGTGTGTAAACTACATTAAATTAATTATATGCAATATAGTTTTAAATTTAATAATAAATAATACAGTGTTTAAATTAACCACATGAAACAATTCAGTTTTTTTAGCTTTTATTTTGTCATGTTCTACATTTTTCTTGAGTGTCGTAAATTTTGGGGTGCCTTGTCCTCTTTTCTGGTTATGACATCTGTTCACCCTGATTGTATCTGGTCACCCTGAGTGACCCTTGAAATGCATTATGTCTGGTAACTCTACTTATCAAGATCTCTGTTCCACCTGGAATGGACTTGATGAAGTGGTGCAAGATCTAACCTCCCCTGCAGTATCTCAGGGATTGATTTGCAAGTACCAAGACAACAGCATTTCCCTGTTCTTTTGCAATTGTGGAACTGATCCTTCAGAAAACATTGTCACCAACCCTACCTGATTGAACCTGTGATTCCACACAATGGCACTTCCATTCAAGGTGAATTCTTGGCCTGCAGGAGCCTGGGGGTCCATCCTTCCAACACGAATGCTCCTGAAGGAAGAATTGGGGAATGTGACTGTGTTGATGAGATCATATCCACCTGCCAGTTTCCCATTGCTGCTCCAAAAAACTTCTTCCCCAGCACTATTGTTGAAATAGACACTTCTCAGGAAAGAGTGAATCTAGGTTGAAAACAAACCCAAACAGACAGACAGACAGACAGACAGACAGACAGACAGACAGACAGACAGACATTTTACAAATGGGTACAACTGGAGGAAAGAGGTGAATTCAACTCACACCTCCTTTCGAAATGGTTCACGCCGTTTGTTCAACTTTGCCATTTTAAGCTCTGTGACCTGCACATACCAGGGAAAGCCTTAACCTAAAATACATATTGCAGTTTTGGTTTGACTGATAACTGTATGTGGTGAAACCATAGGCCAGATACATGCCATTGCCACTCACCTGGTTTTCCTAATTCTTAACCATTAGGAAAGTCTTTCCACTTGATCCTAAAATAGTGGAGGTGCATTTGGTTGGAATCAGCCCATCTTTTGTTCCATCATTTCCTCTTAGTCAAGATCCTCTGTAAATGTTTACTAATCCAGAAGTCCCATTCTCAAATGTTGAATCCCAGGGAAGCAGCACAAAGTTCCTCTCTTATGACCACAATGTCATAGACAACATAGTAGGGCTATCCAGACATTGTATTGCAGGCATGTACCCCTCAAAGATATGCAGATTGCATCTACTGCTGTATATGAGTTGAATGGAACATGAACCATCATGTGTTCATTGTACACATTCTATGCAGGTTGAATCTTCCAGGATGTGGTGTAAAGCAGGAATTAATTGATATTTGAGCTTATGATCTTTTATTCCACACTGTTCAGAGCAGCAATTTTTAACCACCCTGCTGTAGTACCTTGGTGTGCTGCAGATGGTGCACAGATGTGCTGTGGGTGTTTTGGGGGATCAAATATTAGTAGGGCCATTGGGCGATGTGAACCCCCTGCCAGCAGTACAGTGTGCCTTGTCAGTTGTCAAAAAAAAAACTGATGGTGTGTCCTAACAGTTTTAACACCTTGTCAGTGTGGTGTGAAATGAAAAAGGTTGAAAATCACTGGCTTAGAGGCAGAAGGGTTCTGGACAGCAAGTAGATTACCAGGTAAACACAATCCATAAGCCACTCAGAGTGACCAATCATGTGCTTGATATACCATCTAATTTCATTGGAAGTGGATGTGAGGAAATCTCAGAAACAACCAGGAAGCCAAGAGATTTGGACTGCACAGTTACACACCCTTACCTGGGAGTAAGCCTCACTGAATTCTGTGGAACTTACTTCTGAGTAAATTTGCTTAGGATTCCACTGTTTGGTTATTGCGAGCGAAAGCACAAATTCATTTATGATTCTAAATATATCCAAATTCCTGCTAAGCTGGAACAATGGGCCCACAGCAATCCAAGGGATTGTGTTTATGTTAATATTGTACTAGAGATTGAAAGAGATGGAGAAATCCATTTTACCTGCCAAGGCTGAATATTCAGAATGTTAAATGAGGATCCTTCTCTCAGGGCTTTTGGCCTGAATTTGGAAGAAAACATGGCATGGAGAGCATGTGCAACAGAATACACAGCATTGTAAATACTGTAACTCTGGCCAGTCATTTGCATTTCAAAGATATATGTAGGGAGGCTCCCCAGCTGCTCTTTCCCAGTGCACTTTGGTCTTCTTTGCTTGGAAATCAAGTATGGGGGGAATGAACATTCAAATGCATTAGAACAAAATGACTGCATTTCGTAAATCAATGATTGGTGAGGATTGATTGTCTCCAGGAAATCTGCATATCCAGGCAAACTGTTTGTGTGGAGTGTGAAGGATAAGGTGCCATTGAAGGATTTGGGTGTGAAGTCATCCAGTTCTAAAACAGCTGCAAAATCCCACCGAGCTGTTATAATCCAAACCTTTTCTGTTGGTTTCTTTAGGAAATATTCATTGTACATTAGAACTCTTCGTAAAGCCATTAACAAGAATCACATTGCTTTGGGTCAATGACAGAGTAGAATGTATTCTTTTCATTGTATGAAGTAAGCGCTTTGTTGCTCTCCAGCTTGTCTTTAGAGTTGGAATAGTCTCTGTAAACTCAACACAGATGTTGTTCCCCAGAAGCTTAGATGTAAAAATTCGCAGAAATGTTTCTCCATCGTCATCATCTGAAACAATGACACCAACCCATGTCCATCCAAAGTGCTTAAGAAGATGCACAATCCCATCATGCTGAGTGCTTTCAGGTGGCACCATCTGGTAGACCAAAGGGAACTGTGTTTTGTCATTCAAGGCAGGATCAAAAGAGTTGTAATTGAGCTAAGGACAAAGAACAGATATGTTTACCCAGCACCCCCCAATAAAGACACAGGCAAGGGCATATGGTACAAAGGGCCACTTTATTAACTATTTAAATATACTTCAGATTGCAAAAGGGCCTAACAAATAAGTCATGCGGGTTCTACATGGGGGAAACGGAGCTGCCCGTCTACTTGCCCCTATAGTGATTTGGGCGACCACACCAGACTCTGGGCAGCATCAGTACAAGCCTGCTGCCCCCTTCATTGTCACCCCGAAGGGGCAGGGTGGCAGGCTAGCTCAGGCCACCCGAGCGAACCCGCGGTGTGCCTTTACCACCAGGCCGAGGTTCATCCAGCCTACGTCACCCAGCTGGGAATGCCAGCATGACCAAGCGTGGAGTCCACCCGGGCCTAGCCAGCCTACGGTGTACACTGATATGACCTTACATTCCCAAAACCCGCACGACACCTGCCTAAAGTGACCAAGAAGACCTATGGAAAACCCCCATTCCGCCCCTAACTCCACAGTCCGGGGTAGGCAAAAAACCACCAACCGATGTGCCAATTAGGCTGATGGCAAAAATTCCTACCCGGCCCCAGAAGGCGACCAGCTAGTCTTGGACTGCCAAAGGGTGGGCGGGTGGGTGTCTGCTGCCTGGTCCCGACTGCGTGGGCTTCTCTGAGCAGCCTGCACGTGGCCTCAGACCAATTAGCCCCCAGCCAATCGGCTGTGAGGCTGGCCCGTCCTGTGTCTCGTGAGGGGGCAAGGTAAACGCCAGTGGCGCGCTAATACACATGCCACCAGAATTCTAGATCTGACCAAAAAATCTCCCTCTTTTCCTCAATCTCAGTTACTTCCTCCCAATGTTTAGCAAGAGATAAAGCGCATCTCAAGAGTTAACCACACAGACATCCACAGAGAGACTCTCATATGTGCACACAAACATGCACACACGCATCATTTCTCCATTCATAGCAGATTATCTAAACAAAAAATATGTGTCTCTTCTCTAACACATGCAGGTTTAAGGACCAGGTAATACCTCAAAAGGACCTGGCTGAGCCAGGTGGGAAGCGCTTAGTCATTTAACTCAATTGATTTTGGGAGAAAACACACAAGTTCATACACCACTTGGACTACTCCCTTTGCTCTTGTTAGTGGATGTACATTGTGCATTTGCTTTTGAATGAACAAACATACCTGTGGGATCTTGTAGGTGTATAGAATGTTGGGCATATGGATTGTGTTTTGGGGGATGAGCCCTCCAATGACGGCCATGAGCTTCTTCTTCTGGCCACAGTGATAAGTAAGGGGACACCCTCTGAAAAGGAGATTCATAGTGCCATATGCTATTCCTGCTGTATTGAATCTGTCTCCTTGGATCTTGAATTCTAGTGTCTTGTTGTATAAAAGGTTTACTTTCTTGTTGATCTCATTCATGGCAAACTCACAAGCAAGGACCTGGTGATAGTTTCTAGTCAAAAAGCTGCAATGATAGTGTCACTTGATTATGATGTAAGTGTTGCTTCTTTTGCTATTACAAGTTGAGACATTCATGTGTAGAAGCACAGCTTTAATCTTCATTACACAATTTTGTTCGCTAAAAGATGATGACAGCTAGCATTATTCTGTTTTGCAAATGTATTAAGATGTTTAATGGCATCCTGATTTCTTTGCAAGCTGAGATGAACTTGTCCAATGTGTCTGAAATTTTTGAAAATCTTTTTGTGTGAATAGTAAATTGAACACTTTAAAAACCATTGTCTATCACTTGGTTAAACAGGTAGTGTTGCTGAATGCGAATTCTGCAGGGACCTTCACTGAAGTTATGACTTCAGAACATGCAGTATGATGTGGTAGAACCCAAATGCACATGGAATGGCAGCCCAATCCTAAACAAAAAAACATCCATTCTGTTGTATCTTGCAGGAGATTTTTGTCCACTGGAGGTCACCTCAGGATAAGAGTTCCCTTGCCCCAGGGCAACCCCCAGCAGCCACTATGGGCCAACAAGGACATGCGCAGGTTCAATTTTTTGTGCAAGTCCATATTGACTTAGTAAGGTGGATCAGGCCTGCAAAGAGTTCAGAAATTGGAATGTGCCACCAGTTCTGAACCTGACCCCACCCAGGCCTGATCATTCCACACTCCTCATTTCATCCTCCCCTTGCCCTCTCCCACTCCTTTCCCCTCACCCTCAGGCATTTCTACAGTCATCCACCAACACACAGGAGGTCTCTCCAGCCTCCCTGCCAGTGGCCCAGCAGTGTCCATTGGCAGAGACTTCTTTACCATAAAGCAGCCTCTGCTGCCACAACACATGGCATGCCGGCACCTGGATAGCATAGGATGGGGCCTTAAGACAGTAGATATTGCAGCCACTGAGGTAACTTGGGAAGATGCTGAGTTTGTTCAGGAGCTGAATTCCTTTGGGCCAGCTAGCCTCTCACTCCCACCAATGTGAGAAATGTGACAAAGGCAAGGTAAGAGATTGTAGCTAAAGTGCAAATATGTGCACACACTGACACACACCTTCAAACACATAGAAGTCACAAATACAACACTCGTAACTATAACGAGAAAGAACTATGTTTACATTAAGATATTATCAGGGAAATGGTGGCTGAAAGAACTACTTACAAATAATTGAATGACCAATTTGGTATTTCATTAAAGGGAAAGTCGTTCAGCTCTAAGTAGTGGAGAGAGACAAATTCGCCCAGGAGAATCCCATCTGCAGAGCTCATTTCAGGATGTGCAGCACATGACCGCAAACCCCACTGGGGGGTGCAGCTCTTGCCGACCCCAAGAGGCAGCTGCAGCAGCAAAGTGAGCAGCAGCGATGGAATCAGTCTGAGGACGAGAAAGCCTTGGCTCCAGGCACACTGAGGCACCTTCACTGTGAGGCTCACACTCGCCAGTGCCACGACCACAACCAACGTTTTTGAAAGGAGCTAAAAAATTAACCTCCAATCTTGCAAGTGTTAAAAGCCTAACAAATACGTGGAAGCCATTCTAGAATTGCTGCGAGGCAGAGCTCTGCCTGACTTCAGCAAAACTCTCCAGCCTAAATGGCCCATATTGATCTGAATGGAGTATGTGTGGATGTGCTGTGGTGAGCCTAGCCATTCTCTCTCCTTATCTAGGGAGCATTCTCTACTCAATGACAGTAATTTTGGCAATTGCAGGGTAGGGGATTCTTCTTCCCAGAGCCCTTCAATACTTATTAGGCTAAAGCAGTGGTTCCCATTTTTTTTGTACCCCTTCGCAGCCCATTTCCATAAATCATACACCTCGTATTGGGACGGTTTCTGTCTTTATGCCCCAAATTCATGGCTAATTCCCTCTTCAATACCAGGCACAGCTCCTATTCCGGATGCATTGCTCAAATTTTCTTCTTTCTTTTCTTCGTAGGCTCTGACTTCTCCCTCCTCACAGTCATGGCCTTTGATCACTGCGTTGCTATTTGTAATCCATTATGTCCATTATTTGTAATCCAAAAATGTCTGCAGCTTTGCTTAGTTCCTGAATATGGTTTAATGGTTTCTAAAGTATGATGGCATGTTAGTTAATTTGTCTCTCCACTTACAATGTTATGTGCAAGTAAAAACTGAATCTTGCTTGAGCACTGCTGAAATTAAGGTTAATCATAACAAATGAGTGTTCCATCAATTTCACCATCAAGTTCAGGCAGAATTCAATTTCCTTGGATGCAACCCATTGTCCAGCGATTTTCCAACTTTTTCATCTCACGGCACACTGACAAAGCACTAAAATTGTCAAGGCATCAGGTTTTTGAACATTGACAAGGCACACCATGCTGCCAGTAGGGGCCTCATATCCCTATTGGCCCTACTAATAAATGACCTTCCCTCAAATTCCTGTGGCACACCTGTGGATCACTCGCAGCACACCAGTGTGCCACAGCACAGTGGTTGAAAATGGCTGCAATAGACAGTCACAAATATCTGGGTGCACCTTACTGGGTTGGATCCAAAGGATCTCTTCTAGTAATGAAAGAAACTTTCTCCACCTGTGAAGATGTTGCTCTAATGGAGAACAGCTCTTTCCTTTGGAGGCAGACATCTTCCATCAGAAGTTCCTCCCATAAGAGAAAGGGAATATTTATATCCAGTGCATGACTTTTGTGCCCAATGGAACAAATTAAAAACCAAACAATATCATGCATTGTTCACTTACAGCACATACCTTTGCATCTCTACACAGAAGTAAGTCCTATTGTGTTCAGTGGGGCTTACTCCCAGGAAAGGGTGTGTAAGATTGCAGTCTTAAAGCCCCTTAACCATGCATTGCAAATGCAAGTCAATTAAAAAATAAAAGACCATATGAATAACACTAAATCCAAGCTTAAATATGTGCTGTTGAGCAATGCGCATTGCAAAAACATTCCTATCCTCTTCGCTTATGTCTGTTCAATGAAGCTAACTGAAAGAAGAGAAAATTTTAATGTTTCCGCGCCCAGGGCATTTGCCACACAGAATGAGTGGGAGGTCTGCTACTGCTGAGTCTGGTCTCTTGCCTGAGTCTGGCCTCTTGCCCAAGCCTGTGGGGACCTTGCACTGCCAGAACTAGCATCCAGCAGCACAAGTTCCTTTATGGACCTGCTGACTTGCCGTTTTTTGCTGCCAGGCTACCACCACATGCACTTGAGTGCCTGTGGCAGTACTCCAGTGGTTTGTCAATGACCCCTAGCACTGGTAAATCAGTGTCTGGGGCAGGAGGTAGGAGGGGATTGTTAAGAATAGAGCAAGAAGGGGGAGGAATGGGGCAGGGATCAGGGCTGGGAGGAAGATCAATTGAGGCCAGGAAGGGGGCAGAATTGGCAGCAGCAGTGCCACTGATATCACTCTCATGTCTGCATGAACAGGAATCAGTATGAGTTTGAGCACAATTGAAAACCCATCTACATATGGAAAAAGAACTGTTTGTTTTATACTGTTGTTGCTGAACCTCTGCACCTAGTGAAGGGTTCCTATCTGGCTGACCCCTCTTACCATGTGAGGCAGTTGACTAACCTGACCAGTGCCCTGCAATGGGGGGGCAGTACTCCAAACTTGCCTGGCATGGCACTACTCCTCCAGTGGCCAATCCTTTTACCTTTACTGACTCCAACCCTGTGGGACGCTGATCCATACCCCATTTCTGCAGTCTGGGCCTTGCTGGTTGCCGTTTTGGTGCCAGGTAGGAAATTTCCCATCCACGTGATATGGCTCTTGGCAGGCAGTTTTTTTTGCCCACCCCGGACTGCAGTTGGGTTTGCGTTTTGTCTGGCACAGGGCAGGCCAGATGGACTTCTGATCGGTTTCTGTGCCCCCCCCCCCCACAAAACAGATCTTTATCCTTAAAAAAGAGGCATAACATGAGTTATGCACAAGGTTCAGAGCATCCTATAATAAACTTTTTGATTAGAGTCAATGGATGTGGGGGGTACAACTATCTGTGCAGCCTGCACTCTCTGATTAGGTTTGGCACCTTCTCTCTGGAAAGGTGCTATGCCTTTAATATTGACACAGCCTGGAAAAAAAAAATCAGGTTGGGAAGATGCTTTTGCAACTAGAAAATAGAATTTTGTTTTTCTTTTTTTTCTTCTTCTTCCAAAAAGCACACTAAGCTGCTCAAAAAAAAATCACAGCAGCACTCTGATAAAAGTTATTGAAAAGCAATGGCCATTGAAAGTCCATTGAAAAGCAATGGGCATTGCCAGATTTATTTTGGGATGGTCACCAAGAAGCAACAGAACATCCTCCATCACACTGTTATCAAACTGCTCCTCCTGTCAAGTGTTTCAATAACTTTTGGACTGTCCACACTGACCAGATAAATAAATGGCCAAATCAGATAAATGGCCAAAAACAATGTCTGAAAAAAAAGACAGGACACGATAACATTGGAAATCACAAGTTAACAACAATATTGTCTGGATTCTCTGGAATAAATGAGTGTAGCAAGGACAGCAATTCTGAAGGGCTAGTGTGAAAGCAAGTACAATAGGGGATGCCATGCAAGTCACACACAGCCCTGATAAAATGCCTTTCATTCATACCTTGACCAACTGAGTATGTCCTCGTCCTCTGAAGAGTCATCATCACGCGGTTTGTCCACTATATACCTTCTCTGCAACACATCCAGGGGCTGATAAAATTCTCTGAGCCAAAGTGGCTTATCGAGCATTGAACCTACTCTGGAAGTCTGAGCAGGAGATGAGACAAGAGATCAGTCAGCAGCAAAGAACTTCAGGTTTAGAGTTGCCCTCTAAAGCCATTGTTTTGAAATGCAAAAGTCAACGTTCACTGAGTCTTTACACTCTAAGTTTGATTCACAGTCAAGGTTCCGCTGGTTCAGCTTCCCCCATCAAAACAGAGTCACAAAAAAATAGTTTCCCTGCACTTCTTCCCAGGAACGGTGGCCATTGACTTTTGTGGAAAAAAAATTAATGCTACATTCAGTCATTGATACTGTTACTGGCCCTCATTTACAACGTGCACTGTATCCCAATAGGAACTTTGTGATAGACAAAGTCTCCTTCCATATCTACTACATTGTATTAGGTTAGAGTACAGGTGTGCACTACTTAAGGACAGGGATACTGTTCTCCAATCTACATTGTTATGCAATTAGGTCATTAAGTGAACATTCAGTCCAATCTATTTCCTTTGCTATGTAAACAGATGTCCAGCTGAAATGTCTGCGTGACTTCCTCTTTGCCGACAATGCAGCTGTCACTACCCACTTTGCCAAAGATCTCCAGCAGCTCATGATTTGTTTTAGCAAGGCCTGCCAAGATTTTGGACTGACAATCAGCCTGAAGAAAACACAGGTCATGGTTCACGATGTGGACTCACCTCATAAGAACATAAGAACATAAGAACATAAGAACAGCCCCACTGGATCAGGCCATAGGCCCATCTAGTCCAGCTTCCTGTATCTCACAGCGGCCCACCAAATGCCCCAGGGAGCACACCAGATAACAAGAGACCTCGTCCTGGTGCTCTCCCCTACATCTGGCATTCTGACTTAACCCATTCCTAAAATCAGGAGGTTGCGCATACACATCATGGCTTGTACCCCATAATGGATTTTTCCTCCAGAAACTCGTCCAATCCCCTTTTAAAGGCGTCTAGGCTAGACGCCAGCACCACATCCTGTGGCAAGGAGTTCCACAGACTGACCACGCGCTGAGTAAAGAAATATTTTCTTTTGTCTGTCCTAACCCGCCCAACACTCAATTTTAGTGGATGTCCCCTGGTTCTGGTATTATGTGAGAGTGTAAAGAGCATCTCCCTATCCACTCTGTCCATCCCCTGCATAATTTTGTATGTCTCAATCATGTCCCCCCTCAAGCGTCTCTTTTCTAGGCTGAAGAGGCCCAAACGCCGTAGCCTTTCCTCATAAGGAAGGTGCCCCAGCCCCGTAATCAGCTTAGTCGCTCTCTTTTGCACCTTTTCCATTTCCACTATGTCTTTTTTGAGATGCGGCGACCAGAACTGGACACAATACTCCAGGTGTGGCCTTACCATCGATTTGTACAACGGCATTATAATACTAGCCGTTTTGTTCTCAATACCCTTCCTAATGATCCCAAGCATAGAATTGGCCTTCTTCACTGCCGCCGCACATTGGGTCGACACTTTCATCGACCTGTCCACCACCACCCCAAGATCTCTCTCCTGATCTGTCACAGACAGCTCAGAACCCATCAGCCTATATCTAAAGTTTTGATTTTTTGCCCCAATGTGCATGACTTTACACTTACTGACATTGAAGCGCATCTGCCATTTTGCTGCCCATTCTGCCAGTCTGGAGAGATCCTTCTGGAGCTCCTCACAATCACTTCTGGTCTTTACCACTCGGAAAAATTTGGTGTCATCTGCAAACTTAGCCACTTCACTGCTCAACCCTGTCTCCAGGTCATTTATGAAGAGGTTGAAAAGCACCGGTCCCAGGACAGATCCTTGGGGCACACCGCTTTTCACCTCTCTCCATTGTGAAAATTGCCCATTGACACCCACTCTCTGCTTCCTGGCCTCCAACCAGTTCTCAATCCACGAGAGGACCTGTCCTCTAATTCCCTGACTGTGGAGTTTTTTCAGTAGCCTTTGGTGAGGGACCGTGTCAAATGCCTTCTGAAAGTCCAGATATATAATGTCCACGGGTTCTCCCGCATCCACATGCCTGTTGACCTTTTCAAAGAATTCTATAAGGTTCGTGAGGCAAGACTTACCCTTACAGAAGCCATGCTGACTCTCCCTCAGCAAGGCCTGTTCATCTATGTGTTTTGAGATCCTATCTTTGATGAGGCATTCCACCATCTTACCCGGTATGGATGTTAGGCTGACCGGCCTATAGTTTCCCGGGTCCCCCCTCTTTCCCTTTTTAAAAATAGGCGTGACATTTGCTATCCTCCAATCTTCTGGTACCGTGGCCGTTTTGAGGGACAAGTTGCATACCTTAGTCAAGAGATCTGCAACTTCATTCTTCAATTCCTTAATAACCCTTGGGTGTATGCCATCAGGGCCCGGTGACTTATTGATCTTTAATTTATCAATGAGGTCTGAAACATCTTCTCTTTTAACCTCTATCTGACTTAACTCCTCGGTTAGGAGGGGCCGTTCGGGCAGCGGTATCTGCCCGAGGTCTTCTGCCGTGAAGACAGATGCAAAGAACTCATTTAATTTCTCTGCCATCTCTAAGTCTCCTTTTATCTCCCCTTTCCCTCCCTCACCATCCAGAGGGCCAACCGCTTCTCTGGCGGGTTTCCTGCTTCTAACATATTTGAAGAAGCTTTTATTATTCCCCTTAATGTTGCTGGCCATGCGTTCCTCATAGTCTCGCTTGGCCTCCCCTATCACCTTCTTACATTTCTTTTGCCACAGTTTATGTTCCTTTTTATTCTCTTCATTAGGGCAAGACTTCCATTTACGGAAGGAAGCTTCCTTGCCCTTCACAGCCTCTCTAACTTGGCTGGTTAGCCATGCGGGCACTCTCCTGGATTTAGTGGAACCCTTCTTTCTTTGCGGTATACACCTCTGCTGGGCCTCTATTACTGTTGTTTTAAGCAGCCTCCATGCACTCTGGAGAGACTGGACTCTTTTTACCCTCCCTTTCAACCTCCTTCTAACCAGCCTCCTCATTTGAGGGAAGTCCGCCCGTCGGAAGTCAAGGGTTTTTGTTAGAGATTTGCTTGGTATTCTTCCCCCAACGTGCACATCAAAACGGATCGCAGCATGATCACTGTTCCCCAATGGCTCAGTAACGTTTACATCTCTAACCAGGTCCTGCGTACCGCACAAAATTAAATCCAGAGTCACCTGTCCTCTGGTGGGCTCCTTGACTAGCTGATCTAAGCCACAGTCATTCAGCACGTCAAGAAATCCGGTTTCCTTATCGTGACCAGAACACAAATTGACCCAGTCAATATGAGGATAATTGAAGTCCCCCATGATTACAACCCTGTCCTTCCTTGTCACCTCCCTGATCTGTTTCCTCATTTCAAGGTCCCCATTAGATTTCTGGTCTGGAGGACGATAGCACACCCCCAGTATTACATCGCTGCACAAGCCTGGTAATTTAACCCACAGAGATTCTACGGTGGAGTCGGACCCACCTTCAATCTCTACTTTGCTGGATTCTATCCCTTCCTTAACATAAAGGGCCACCCCACCTCCAACACGCCCCTGCCTGTCCCTCCTGTAGAGTTTATAGCCCGGGATTGTGGTATCCCACTGATTCTCCGCATTCCACCAGGTTTCCGTTATGCCCACTATGTCAATATTTTCCCTTGTCACCAGACATTCCAGTTCTCCCACCTTTGCTCGTAGACTTCGGGCATTTGCATAAAAGCATTTATACACGGAATGCCCCAGGATGGGCTGCTTATTCGCTCCTTTGTCCCCTCATCCTCTCATTGTGCCAAACCGTCTATCACATCCCATCACCCTACCTTTCCCAATTTCTTCTCCTACCCTGCCTTTGTCTTGTTGTTCTCTAACCTCCCCATCCTCATCCCATAGGGATGAGGAGTCCCGAACCGGATGCCCCTCGGCTCCTGTCGGCCTTCCCCCAGGGATCAGTTTAAAAGCTGCTCTGCCACCTTTTTAATGTTATGCGCCAGCAGTCTGGTTCCATTCTGGTTCAAATGGAGCCCGTCCCTCTTGTACAGGCCCCGCTTGTCCCAAAACGTTCCCCAGTGCCTAACGAATCTAAACCCCTCCTCCCTACACCACCGTCTCATCCACGCATTGAGACCCCTGATCTCCGCCTGCCTAGCTGGCCCTGCGCGTGGAACAGGTAGCACTTCAGAGAACGCTACCTTTGAGGTCCTGGCTTTCAGCTTCCTGCCTAAAAGCCTAAATTTGGCCTCCAGGACCTCCCAGCTACATTTGCCCACGTCGTTGGTGCCGACATGCACCACAGCCGCTACCTCTCCCCCAGCACTGTCTACTAGCCTGTCTAGACGAGAAGTGATGTCCGCAACCTTCGCACCAGGCAGGCAAGTCACCATGCGGTCCTCACATCCGTCGCAAACCCCCCTCTCTATGTTTCTAATAATCGAATCCCCCACTACAAGAAGCCCCCGACCCCCCTCCCGCCGAGGAGTATCCCGAGTGCGCTCGGATACGGGCCCATCCCCTGGAGAAGGGATCCCCCCTAGGGGATTGTTTCCCTCCTCTCCAGGATGACGTCCTCCAGTCCCGAGACTTCCCACCTGGGCAGCCGAGGAGCTGCACGCCTGAGGTTGGGACGAAGCCTGATCATCCCCGGAAGTCTCCCCACGGTCCTCCTCTGGCTGCCTGCGCTTCTCCAGGTCGGCCACCAAGGCTTCAAGGGAGCGGACGCGTTCCCTGAGAGCCTGGAGCTCCTTGCACTGAGGACACACCCATGACTTATGCCCCAGAGGCATATAATCATACATGTGGCACTCGATGCAGAACACTGGATAGCCCCCACTCTGCTGCTGGCTGTCTGACTGCATAGCTTTTTTGCAGTCAGACAGCCAGCATTTTGCAGTCAGACCTCCCTGCATTACAATCTCTGCACATGAACTGGGTTGTCCATGACTTTGTGTACCTTGGCTCAACGATCTCCGACACTCTTTCTCTCGATACCGAGCTAAACAAACGCATTGGTAAAGCAGCTACTACGTTTTCCAGACTCACAAAGAGAGTCTGGTCCAACAAGAAGCTGACGGAACATACCAAGATCCAGGTCTACAGAGCTTGTGTCCTGAGTACACTTCTGTACTGCAGCGACTCATGGACTCTTCGCTCACAGCAGGAGAGGAAACTGAACACTTTCCAAGTGCGCTGCCTCCGACACATTCTCGGCATCACCTGGCAGGACAAAGTTCCAAACAACACAGTCCTGGAACGAGCTGGAATCCCTAGCATGTACGCACTGCTGAAACAGAGATGCCTGCGTCAGCTTGGTCACGTTGTGAGAATGGGTGATGACCAGATCCCAAAGGATCTCCTCTATGGAGAACTTGTTCAGGGAAAGCACCCTAAAGGTAGACTGCAGCTGCGAAACAAGTATATCTGCAAGAGGGATCTGAAGGCCTTAGGAGTGGACCTCAACAAGTGGGAAACCCTGGCCTTTGAGCAGCTCGCTTGGAGGCAGGCTGTGCAGCATGGCCTTTCCCAGTTTGAAGAGACACTTGGCCAACAGTCTGAGGCAAAGAGGCAAAGAAGGAAGCCCCATAGCCAGGGAGACAGACCAGGGACAGACTGCACTTGCTCCCAGTGTGGAAGGGATTGTCACTCCCGAATTGGCCTTTTCAGCCACACTAGATGCTGTTCCAGAACCACCTTTCAGAGCGCGATACCATAGTCTTTTGAGACTGAAGGTTGCCAACAACAAATTCCCAATGGAGGAAATTGCGTTCCCAGTGAAGTCCCTTGGGGAAAATAAACATGTAGTAATGAAGTTTGAATTGCTACTCCTAAACAGGGATCTCTTCAAGTAAACAACTTGGACCCTGGGCCTTATGCCAGTTGGGCCCTAACTGACCATGAATCACTGTGAGAGCCCACCTCTCTGGTAGAAGGCTATCTATGCTGACCTGGTTTGCTTTATGTTTTGCAAATACTTCTGGACAGGAAGTGCTTATCTGGCAAGGACACCATAAGGCAAAGCCTCTTGGAGCCACCAGCAGGTGAAAGGAATAGACTAATATTTAAAAAGACTTCCTCCCCAGGCAGATGTCAGTGTCAGCTTCTCAGTGTTCTACCAGGGTGTAAAAGGGACCAAAGTGTTGGACATTACGGTAATGAATTAAGCCATAAGGGTCAAACTAGACAAGATCTGAAATGCACATTTATGTGTAGTTTGGAGCTTACATTTGTGTAGTTATGGGTTAAATTTACTCCCAAGAGCAGCCAATCAGTGGCCACAATTTGAATCCAAACCATTGCATCATGGTAGATGGTGTTTAGTTCTTTTGTCACCAAAAGATCACACCCCTCCACATGTATATAGCCTCAAAAATAGCATGGCACTTTAAAAGGGTGAGTGGTTTTCAATGGGAAAATAGCACAGCTGAAACATCATGCTATTTCCATGCTATGGAGTACCTTTTAGCTCCTTGCAAGAACATTTTAGTCCCTGAGCAGAAAATGATATGCCTAGCACCCCATTTGGCACTATGATGTTCCCTACCAAAACCCACATCATCTCCAGCACCAGAAACTCAAAATGCAAGACAGAAGAACATGAAGGTGAAATAGTGAGGTTCAAATCACACTTTCTCTCCCCCCCCCCAGTAGAAATGACATATTATACCCATTTTATGCTGCTGTTTCTGTTTTATCTCTTTATATTGGGGTTTTGTTACTGTGATGATTTGATCATCACGTGCTCTGGTTTCTTTAGAAGGAAAGGGTTTTATTTTTTGTTTAAATGGTCCCTTGAATTATGTCTTTGTTCTTGAGTGCCTGAAATGGGGTGATTGCCCCCGGGGCGCAGGTACTCACAAGAGGAAGAATGCATGGGGGCGAGCAGCTGTCTTGGGAAGGGGCACACGGTGGAGTCCAGGTGGTCTGCTAACTTCGCTGCAGTTGAGGATTTCCATAGTACAATGGCATGGGGTTGGGCAAGCCCCTGTGGTTGCGCCCAGCCTGGTAAGGATCACAAGCAGGATCACGACAAAGAGGAGGGTGTTCATGGCGGCAATGGGGCCTATACTGTGCACCCGTCTTCTTTGGATGCAGCGCGGGTGGCACTCTTGGGAGGAGACCATTGTGTCAGCATGCCACTTCAGTGTTGCCCTGCCCTTTGCTCAGTAAGCCTCTGTGTGTGAACATTCTGCTGCCTTGTGACATCATTCTAGCAAGGCTCCCAGCATCACAGTGTTGCCAGAATCAACAATGTAGGCCTAAAATTCCTAGACAATCCATGAAGGAGGCTAAGTCTATAGGAGTTTTTGCTCTGTGGGCAACTTAAAGTAAGACTCATGCTTGATGAGAGTGACATCCTGATCATGGAATGGTAAACAGATTGTGGAATGGTAACTGGTGGTCTTGACTTACAATTGGGGGGATTAGGTTGGGTGGTCTGGATGCTTGACCTCATCCAGCTCTATCAGATTCATTCAGTGGTTCCCAAACTATTTAGAGCCCCTAGAGCAGGGGTGCTCAATACGTTGATTGCGATCGACCGGTCGATCGTGAGGCACAATGAGTCGATTGCAGGCTTCTCTCCCGTCCACGCATCCCTGGGAGTGAGCCCCGTTGACTCTACTGGGGCTGACTCGTGAGTAGACCTGGAGAGGAGCCATTGGCAGGCTTCTCTCCCATCCACGCATCCCTGGGAGTGAGCCCCGTTGACTCTACTGGGGCTAACTTACCTTTCCCCTGTTTTTGCACTGGTATGTATGGAGATCTGCCCCCCCCAACTTCCATCTTTTGGTTCTGTGTGCAAGGGGTTTTGCACTGGTCTTGCTGTGATATCTATATAGAGATCTTCCCTCCCCCACACCTTTCCCCTGTTTTTGCACTGGTCTGTATAGAGATCTGCTCCCCCCCCCCACTTGTATTGGAATCGAGGAAGATCTGGTAAGGAGGTAGATGTGGTGTCAGCAGTGGCCCCTTTAAGGGTAAGGCCTGGGCATCCAGCAGAGTGTGCTGCACAGCTGCAGCCACTTGAAGGCCATAGGGCCCTCAGGGATGTAAGAGCACCTGAGGCAGGAAGGGCTCCACTTATTTATGTGAGTCAGCCTTTTGCTACATGAAGATCATTAAGCCCAAGTACCATTCCACCATGACTGATGAACATTTGGAAGTGTGCTTGAGGCTGGCTGTCAGCAGCTACTGTCCGGACTATGCATCCTTGGCTGATTCACTTCAGTGCAAGTCATCAAAGTAATCTCAAGTAATTACAAAAAAATGTTTATAGTTAATTATGTTGTGTTGTGCAGTATTGGCTCATGCGGTTATGCAAGGTACACCAACATACATTGTACACATAAATGTTGTATGTTATGATGGCGCGAACATTGTAAAAAAACTCTGGTAGATCTCCGGGCCTTGCTGGGTTTCAAAGTAGCTCTGGAGCCAAAAAAGTGTGAGCACCCCTGCCCTAGAGGCTGCTGTCTGATTTGTAAATGCCAAAGGGTGTGATTGGGCAGCAGTTCCCTCTCCCAAGTAATAGCTTGTTTAACCCTAACGCACATAGCCTCATCTGCCTTATCTGTTTCACAATCTGAAAAAAATTGGGTCACAACCCACTGGTGGGTCCCAGACCCACAGTTTGGGAACCACTAGATTAACTCAATCTGTCTAGCCCCATCTACCACTAAGAAACATTGCTAGAAGATGGTTAAGGTTACAGAAATCTTCTTTTTTACACAGTGCTATTTGTTGCAGTTTCTATCTTGGCTAATATGGGGGGAAGCTCATCTTTGATTTTCTGAGAACAAATAGCTACTTTTGGATCAAAGAAACACACCAACTGTTCTTTTTAATGATAAATTTCTTAGGAAAAAAATGGAATTTAAAATAACGCCTCACACCCTTACGTGTACCAAAATAGGTCATTACGATGTGTTCTGAGAACAGCTAGAAGGAAAGTGCCATTCATAACATTTTCACCCACATCCACTGAAAACAGTGCAACCAATTTCCATGGAGTACAAAGCAATTAGGATGGGAGGCACTTTTTTCAGAGCACAGAGAAGAAAAATGGACGCATATATACCCTATTCCTTTGGTATCACTCCTTTGTTCTTCTGTACTGTTCTCATTATGTTCACAAAACTGGAGTCCAAAAAGAAAATTCCCACCCAAAAATTGGACTCAAACAACTGTGATTGTGCCAGAGGAGATGTAGAGTAGATGACACAGGGCACCATCAACAAATCAAACTCCTCTTCAAGAGTGAAATTTCTTCACGAGTCTGTTCCCATTCTGTAACTAAAACTCCATTCATAAGATCAGACAGGCAGCTAGCTTGATAAAGAGAGTTCCTGCCTGCAGAGGAATATAATACAGTTAGACCTGAATACACAGGCTGAGTTAACACAGCAGTCCGCACTTGGAAACTAAATTACTTTCTTTAGGCAGACACACAAACACAGAAAGATGTAGTGGAGAGATCCAGGTCATGGGGCATGGATGGCCTTTGGGTAGTGATAGAAGCTGAATTATGCCCCCCCCACCCTCTATAATTTAAGCACTAACATCTCGTATTTTCTTTTTGGATAGTCCTCTATGCCAGTGGTTCTCAAACCGTGAGTCATGACCTGATTATTGGTGGATCACAAAACTGACAAGATGATAGCTGACAAGTAAAATGTACTGAGCCCTACAGGAAACGAAATGAAGCAGCAGGTGTATGTTTCCTCAGAAGTAGTTAAATGTCCCTCAGTCCACATGGAAGGGCAGGCCAAGGTGAATGCAACACTATCAGAATGGGCCCGATTTGATGAACGCAGGCCCCAACAAATTCTTGAGGCTTCCTAGTGACAAGGAAAATGTTTTGGATCCTATGGAACGTGAAACCAAGCCAAATGTGTGCATTTACTCATGAGTAGGCAAACCTGCCTTGGCTCTGATCAAAGGCCAGGTGAGGGGGAACGCAAGGCAACCAGAGCTCAACAAATGCTCCAGAAAGTGATCCCCCCAATACCATTGTAAAAGGGATAAAAACAGAGGCTTGAGCATCTAGTAAGGTGAAACTTTAGTTTTAGTCTCATCAAACTGGGTGGGTCCCAGAGTGTCATTTTAAGAAGTAGATCACAGAGCTAAAAAGTTTGGGAATCACTTCTCTATACAGTTACATCCACTAGAATTCATTTTTCCCACCCCAAGACCTTCATGACTAAAATCACTTTACCTGCCAGTGTTAGCAGGGAGGCAGCGAGGAAGTCTTCTGCCTCCCTCCCGGAGAGCAGGAGAGCGGGCTGCGAGGCGCCTGGGCAGCGCAGTGGCAGCGTGCAGAGGGCGATAGTCCCGCGGTCAGCAGTGTTGGCGCGCGGGGCGCTTGAGCAGCAGCGGAGGCGCTTTAGCTGGGCGATAGTGCCCTGTCCTGCTGGGCTTGGGGGCTCCTGTGACTGGCTCCTGAGCGCTTGAGAGTGAAGGAAGTGCACCTCCTCCCCCGTCAGTGTGCTGGTGCAGCACTTGTATCCTCTGTGAATCTAGTACATGGGGGGCGGCGGTTTTCACAAGGTCTTGTAATGGGAAAAAAGAATCAAAAGAGAGGGGGGAAGCCCCTAGACGCCCTGCACCCCCTCCTCCTTCCTCTCCAGTCTCCTCTTCTGAGGGGGAGGAAGACGTTAGTGAGCTCAGGGCTACGTTGGCTCTTTTTGATGCCAGGGAGAAGGGAAAAGCCTTGAGAAAAGCTGGGAGGGGTGATGGTGGCGGGGTATTGGGCACAGCCACCCTGCTGCACAGATTGACCAGGAAGGGGCGTGGGGCCAGGCTTAGTGAGATCTTGTCTTCCAGGAAGTGTGTGAGGGGCTCGGGAGAAGTAAATGACCCGGAGCCTTCCACCCAAGTGGTCCACGCACCAGATGTGGAGATTACGGGTGCCATGCAGGCTGCTCAGAGAGGAGGGCAGCCAGCTGTTGGCGCTTCAGGTGAGCCAGCGCAGGATTTGGGTAGTAGTGTAGGTGCTTTATGGGATGAGAGGGAGGGCTTTGCTGTACCTTCAGTGGCCCTCAACTCTCAGTGGTTTCCTTGGTCTCAGTGGGGAACAGCTAACCCCTTTTATCCTTGGGGCCCTTATCAGCAGGGCATCCCGGGTGGTGGGGCGCAGGCTCTGGCAGCTCCAGCCGGGCCTGGCGCTCCCCCTCCACCTGTCTGGGTGCCTGGCACAATGGGCGGGCCTGCCTTTCCCCCTCTGGGGCCGCTAATGGGCCCCTTGGCATCTCCCGGGATGCAGATGGGGGGCTGTATGGAGTCAGGGGAGCGCCCCCGGGTGTCATACGGTGATATTGCTCTCCCTCTTGGCGGGCATCTGGCTTTATCTGTAAAAGAGAAAATTTGGAGAGGTGAGTATGTGGATATGTTTAGCCTTTTGCAGATTGAGCCTGAGCCTGTGCCAAAAGTGGGGGAGCCTGTCAGGGATCAGGAATCCATCAGGAGGTGTAAAATCAATAAGAATTGGGCAAACTGGCTGAATGGCTTCGTCATTTATGCCTCGGTTGTGCTGCAAATGTATCCCAACCGTGCCCAAGCCCTGTTCAAGTACTTGGACATAGTGCACAGGGCGTTTAGGGAATATACAGGTATGGCTTGGGTGGCTTATGACCACCATTTCAGGTTACATGCAGCACATGATCCTGCCTTGCAATGGGACTTGTGGACGCAGCTAGTCCTTCCGTCCAGGCCGGCGTGGGGTGACCGCTCGGATAGTGGTCACCTTATTGCCAGGAACAAAGCTGAATCTAACAAGGCACCTAGCGGTGCCCAGTGGGTTCAGAACCCCCGGACTTGTTTCGAGTACAACGCGTCAGGAAAGTGCGGAAGAAACAACTGCACTTTCTTGCACACCTGTGGCTTGTGTGGGGCAAAGCACCCTGTGTCCTCGTGCCCTAAATTGGGCGGACCGAGACAGGCTTCCGGGCAGCAGGCCGGCCGAGGCCGCAGGGGTGGCGCGCCCTCCTTCCCTCCTCCCGATGGAAAGGGGGCCAACGCCGATTAGGGTGGCACAGTTGCGTTCATGGTTGAGAGTTTATCCCAACAGAGTTGCTGCCGGTCATTTGGTGGAGGGGTTCTCGAAGGGTTTTCGGATTCCGGCGGCACGGCCCGTTGCACCTGTGCTGTCCGAGAATTTGCGTTTTGTTAAGGGGTTACAGCATGTTGTTAGGAGGAAGATCAGCAAGGAGTTAGACCTGGGCAGGGTGGTGGGACCATTCCCGACCCTGCCTATTCCCAACTTGCGAGTCTCTCTTCTTGGGGTGGTCCCCAAAAAGGTTCCTGGGGAATTTTGGTTAATCCACCATCTATTGTTTCTGGAAGGTGAGTCCATGAGTGATGGTATTCCCAGTGAGCTATGCTCGGTTAGGTACACTTCATTAGACCAGGCTGTGGGGCGGCTGTGGTCGTGCGGCGTGGGCGCTTTGATGGCAAAGGCAGATATTGAGTCAGCCTTTCGCTTGTTGCCTGTCCACCCTGATGACTTTTGCCACCTGGGCTTCTGCTTTGAGGGCACCTACTACGTGGATAGGGTATTGCCGATGGGTTGCGTGATATCTTGTGCCCATTTCGAGTGTTTCAGTACCTTTTTGGAATGGGCGGTCCAATTCCAGACTGGTCACATGACCACTGCGCATTATCTTGATGATTTTTTATTTATTGGACCGGCTGGTACTGGGACATGCGTAATGCTGCTCGCATCGTTTACGGCGCTGTGCGAACAGTTGGGGGTTCCCCTGGCACAGGATAAGATCGAGGGCCCTGCAACTTGGTTGACTTACCTTGGCATTGAGTTGGATACCATTACTCAGTGTAGTAGGCTCCCGGAGGCTAAGCTTCTTAGGTTGTCTGACATGCTTCGGCAGGCATCCAATGCCAAAAAACCGACCCTCAGGGAGTTGCAGATGCTCGTTGGGCACCTCAACTTCGTCTGCCGGGTGGTGGCACCAGGTAGGGCCTTTCTGAGGCGTATGTACGAGGCAATGGCTGGGTTGCGCAGGCTATCCCATCGCATAAGGGTCACGTCAGCCCTTTGGGAGGACATGACCGTGTGGCTCAGGTTCCTCGACCAGTTCAACAGGGTGTCCTTTTCGAGGACCAGGAGCTTGGTCGAGGCCGAATTGCAGGTGCACTCTGATGCTGCAGGGGGCCATGGGTTCGGAATTTATTTTAGTGACAGATGGTGTGCTGCCTGTTGGCCAAGCATTTGGGGGCAGGACGGCATCACTCTAGACCTAACATTCCTCGAGTTTTTTCCCATTTTAGTTGCTGTACACATGTGGGCGGAGGAGTTTGCTAATACTTCTGTCCGCTTCTGGTGCGACAACCAGGCAGTGTTCAGGATAATTAACAGTCAAACTTCTAAGTCCCCTAGGGTCATGCGCTTGGTGAGAGCGTTTGTCCTCCAGTGCCTGTCAATTAACGTTCTCTTTTCAGCAAGGCATGTGCCCGGTGTGCGGAACAGCATTGCTGATGCTCTCTCTCGTTTCCAGGAGGAGCGTTTCAGGCAGCTGGCACCGGAGGCGCGGCAGGACCCAGAACCCATGGAGCCTTGGCTCAGCACCACCCAGAACATGATCTGGACCTCTCCAGCAGCCGCCACCAGGGACTGATGCAAGGAAGATTCATGAGTTTTTGGCTTTCCGTAGACAGCAGCGTCTTGAGGATGCATGGCCTCTGCCTGTGCAGCACCTGACGAGGTTTATCACTGCCCTTTGGGACAGAGATCTGTCAGCAAGTTCGATCGCTGTTTATTTAGCTGCCCTCTCATTTCAGTCCAGGGCATTGGGTTGGGTTGATAGCACTTCTGATTTCCGGGTCAGGAGGATGCTGGAGGGGTTGAGAAGGAGCTGCCCCAGACCCCCAGATGCCCGTATGCCAGTCACTCCGGGTATGTTGCAGGACCTTTGTGCTGATTTTGGGATACTCTGTGCGTCACGTTATGAGACACAGTTGTTTAAGGCTTGTTGCCTAGTTTTATTTTTGGAGGTCTTTTGCCCTAGTGAGGTGTTGTCTGTTTCCAAGTTTAACTCGGGGAACAGAGCCTTGCAGTGGGGAGATTGTCAGTTAGAAGTTAATCGTGTTTCTTTATTTTTAAGGCATTCTAAGACCGATCAACGAGGTAAGGGCCAGTGGGTCCATCTGAAGAGGGTGGCCAATGTCGAGATCTGCCCAGTGCAGGCAGTGATAGCCTACCGCCAAGCGGCGCCGCAGAGAGCAGGACCCCTTTTTCATCGCCAGAACGCCTCTCCTTTGACTGTTTATCAATTCAGAGCTGTTTTTCATGCTGCCCTCCAGAGGCGTGGCATGTCACCTGGCCAGTTTGGACTGCAATCCTTTTGGATTGGTGCCGCATCCACGGCAGCCAGGCTTGGCTTCCAGGCGGGAGCCTTTCAGAAGATCGGTCGTTGGCACTCCAGTGCCTTCAAGTATTACGTGCATTAGGCCCACCGTTATGTGGGGCTGGATCAGCAGTTTGTGGGCTCCCTCAGTGGTTTGGGGGGGCGTGTTGACTGGCATTGCCAGCCTTGGTTTTCAGTGCGGGACCGTCCGGTGGGAGTCCCAGTTCTGTTGCCTGTGGGCATCTTGTAAGTTGTTGATACAATGGCTTATGTTACCTTTTCTGTTTCAGGTCTGCATTGGTCGGCTCCAGTGAGGGTCCTGATCTGCAGACATTCGATTATCTTTTGGGCCCGGAAAAGAGCGGTGGCAAGCAGCTTCAGCTCCCAGTTGGGACTGGGGGGCCTTGCCAGTGTCTCCTGGGTTGCCAGAAGGCACATGCGCTGGGGTCAGTTCATGCCCATGCTGCTGAACTATCTAGAATGGCATCCCCCTCCCCAGGTAATTGTGGTGCATCTAGGGGAGAACGACCTGGGCCAGAGGACGTCGATGTCCTTGAGGCTCCAGGCTCGGAAGGAGTTCTCACTGCTGTGTAGTTGGTTCCCGGGGATGGCTATCCTCTGGTCCAATCTTCTTCTGCGGCGCATGTGGCGCGGAGCACGTAGTGTCCGCAGGATAGATGTTACTAGGAAACAAGTCAATGATTACCTGGGGAGGGTAGTAGTAGAACAGGGCGGGGCGGTCATTAGGCACCCAGCTATTGGGTTTAAGGAGCCCGCCCTGTTCCACAGCGATGGGGTGCATCTGTCACCAGTTGGTAATGATCTGTTTTTATATGATCTGCAGCATGGCTTGAAGGAGTTTATCCTTGTGGGGAGCGGTGAGGACAAGCGCTAGGCTGTCCTCCCCTGTGGCAGGGTATGTGTGGGGCTGGGTAGGCAGGTACTTGTCTCAGTGTTTATCCAAGGCAACAGGGTGAGGGGTAAGTCTGAACTGCTCCCATGATGCCTGACCGGCTCCAGGAGGCAGGCAGGCAAACCCCTTGCCTGGACTGACAGGACGGTGCGGCTCGGCCAACTAGCCTGAAGTCCAGCTGCCTTGCCCCTTTGGGGGTGGTGTTGACAGACCTAAGCTGGCAACTGACGGCTGGGGCCTCGAGCCAGGTGGTACGCCCAATGAGAACGCAGGGGGAGGCAGACAGCTAGGACTGTTTCCCCCATATGGCCCCGCACGATTGATGTTCAGTGTTATTGCCCTGCTGCAGTTAAAGTTTAATAAAGTTGCCCATTTTCATCCAAGCCGAAGTCTGGCATCTTTATTGCGGGTGTTGGGGTAAAACAATAGCTCAGGGGTGTCAGACATAAGGCCTGTGGCCTGGATGTGGTCTCTGGAAACCATTTATCCACCCCCATTATAATTGGGTTCTTCCAGCTTGTTAATTGGGCTCTCTCATATTTTGAGATTATGAACAAGATTTGCACATTTTCTCTTCTGTCCTGCATAGCTAATGAGTTTCTATGTGAAAACGAAGTGCTTTTTTCTGGCTGTCATCTGCTTATTATTTTTTCTGTGGCTGTTTCTTGTGTGTTGGCAAAAACCATCACAGTGGTCCGGGCTTTCATGGCCACTCAGGGTGCAATCCTAACCGGCACTTATGCTGGTATGGGAGCCCCTGGGAGGGTCACAAACGTACTGTAAAGCACATTTGCGCCTCCGTGAGAGGAAGCTGTGTCGGCGCATCTAGATGCACCAACGCACAGAGGCTGGCAGAAGCCTCCGGGGTGCCTTCCTCCGTGCCGCTTGTGCCAGCACACCTGCGCCGACACAAGCGGTGAAGGTAGGTGTGGAGGGGTGGGGAGGTGGCGGGCAGGGCACATTTCTGGGTGCAGGAAGGCGGGCAATGGGCGTTCCAGGGGCAGGCGCACGGGGAGCTGGGGGCGGGACTGGGACCCAGTGGTTATTCCAGATCCCAACCCCCCGTCCCCAGGGAGAGCAGAGCAGCTTCAAGTGGCGCAGGTCCAAGGAGACACATTGGGGCCAGCAGCCCTTACCCAGGGGTAAGGGGAAGAGCTTCCCCTTGTCTCTGGCTGAGCCACTCCTGGCCAGAAACCCGCGTTGAATGCAGCGCAAGCCTCCTGGCTTGCCTGCTCCAGCACGGGTTTGGATTGCGCCCTCAGACAGATAACAGGATGAGGGAATGGCTGGGGACAAAACTGGCCCATTCCATTGCTCTTTCCTGCTCCCTTATTCAAATGGGTTGCATGGCTGTCAACCTCACCTGCATTTCCAAATGTTGACATGCACTTCCAGATTGGGCAGATCATTGTGGAATGTAATGAAGGCTCTATCACCATGTTCTACTTCGTACTGGGCTACATTGGCATTCTGACCACTGTCAGCTTTACTGTTGCTTTCTTAGCCAGAAAATGGCCTGACACCTTCAATGAAGCCAAACTGATCACCTTCAGCATGCTGGTCTTTTGCTGCCTACCTGAGCACAAAAGGGAAATACGTAATGGCCATGGAGGTCTTTGCCATCTTGGCCTCAACACTGCTTTACCTGCCAGCATTTTTCTCCCCAAATGTTTCATTATTGTTCTGAGAAGAAATTGCAGCTCCAGGAAGGTCTTATCAGAGAGAAGAAATCATTAAATGCATCTTCAGGCTAGAGAAGATGGGGATTATTGTTCTAAGAACAGATCTCAACACTGAGCAAGTGCTAATGGAGAAAAGACATTCTTAAATCTAATTGTAAAATTATAGTTTTGCAAGTGTTTTTATAGATAGAGCCATACATTATGTGTAGTGGATCACAGTGCATCACATTGGTAACTCAGTTCTAGATCACTGCTTTGGAACGTGCATGGTGGGGGAGAGGTGATAAGTCATGTCCGAAGCAATAGTTCTGTCTCATGGGAGGCTATCCCATAATGTTGCAAGAAGAACATCAAACAGAACACTGGAACAATGGAATATATATTTCAAAGAGTCACAATGGTTGGGCATCTTCAGCATCAACAAAGGTTCCAAAGATCTGAGTCCAAGCGAAGGATCATCTTCCATGAAGCCCTTCCTTCAAACAAATAACCTTTTTCCAAGAAAAAGCTTCTTCTAGAAGAGGAAGGAAATCTCTGGATGCTGCCTACAGCTCAGTTGTACCCAACTCCCTGCACGGCAATGAAGCCAATGTACATGAACAGTGCATCAATGTGGCATTCGCTGCATCCCATAGGGGCCTCCTCGGGAGAAGGAAGAATTTGTTCCCTTTCCCCAGATCAAGCCCATACTGGCCCAGTGGCTCAAGACTTTTCATTTTTCTACTACTTTGTGGACTCGTGCTTTGAGTGCTATTCTTTACATATTAAACAACCTGTATGTTGGTTCAGTAAACAAGGCTTGATAGGAACCTTGCAGGACTTAGGACGCAATCCTAACCCCTTATGTCCGTGCTTTTCAGCACTGGCATAGTAGCACCAGTGGGTCATGTGCTGCATCCTGCAGTTGGGTGTCACTCATGGAGACCTCCTCAAAGTACGGGAATGTTTGTTCCCTGACCTCAGAGCTGCATTGCCCTTATGTCAGTGCTGGAACACAGAGTAGAGCACGGTGATAGAGCCTTCGTTACATTCCACAATGATCTGGGAGTGCATGTCAACATTTGGAAATGGAGGCAAGGTTGCCAGCCAGAGCGGGATGCTCCAACAATGCCACTGAGGCTACAACAATGTATTCTTCCAGTCAAGGGAATGCAAGGCCCTTTGCTCTTCCACCACTGTGATCAAGGAACAATGATTCAGCCTACAATCCACATGAGCAAGAGCCATTTTTCAGGAGTATGGTGATCCAGCACCACACACGATAAATGTTCATATCCTCACAGACATGCAATGTGAGTCAGCTTTTCTTATTCAAGCTTTGTGAATAAGATTTTCACTGAAGAAAAGGATTCGGATTTTGAGAAATTTAAGAACCAACTCACACATTATGCTCAATGCAAACATAGACCAGTTCTCTCTCTCTCTCTCTCTCTCTCTCTCTCTCTCTCTCTCTCTCTCTCTCTGTGTGTGTGTGTGTGTGTTTGTTTGTTTGTTTTTGTTTTTTGGGTTAGGTTTGTTAAAATGGTGGGAGAAATCTGAAATGGAGCAGAACTGTGGAAAATGGGCTAGGAGATTTGGAGAGAATTGTTCCCACCTTGGTTCTGCTTCCAATCATGCCCTCAATGCCAATGGAGCCAATTAAAGCTTTGATTATATTTAGAGCAGTGGTTCCCAAAGTCCACCTTAGTAGGAGGGAATCTCGTAAGTGGGTGGAAGAATTTCAGCAATGCAATCCCCAGGATAGTATTGCTGCTGGGGAAAGGGGGGCTCATGGCTTACCTGAAGCCAGCAGTATGGTCGGGGTGGTGCAGGAGCCCCACAAACACCTCCGCAGGGCTCCCCAAGACTGGAAAATTTAAAAAAAACCATGATTGGAAGTCACTTCTAGTTTCACAATCAGAAATTGGAAGTGGCTTCTGATAACGTTTTATAAAAGTTTTCCAGGCTTGGGGAGCCCTGGGGAGGTGTCCCTGCACCTCCCGGACCCCATTGCAGTCTTCAGGTAAGCCAGAAATGCCCCCTCTTTCCCCAGCAGCTGTGCTATCCTGGGGATCATGTTGCTATAATCCCCCTGCCCCCATCCCTTAAGGGGCCAGAACTAAGTGCTTCCCTGGCTGGTTTGGGAACCACTGATTTAGAGGGTGAGAATGTAAGCCAAACTATGGTGAAAACAAACTCCTAAGAAATACCCCTACAACTCCCTGCTGCATACCTGCTTTGTTTTATGCCCCTGTCTGTTTTTCCACTGGGTCACATTCTGAATTTAGAGTAATGTGATTTGGCCTTTTGGGTGAAACTAGATGAGATGCCGTAGCACTTCTTTGATAGGTTTGTCTGAGCTATACAAACTGAGTTGGGGGGGGCAATACGGATTGAGATGATGACAAAGCACTCTGCTACCTGTCATGATCCCAATTCAGATCAACCCCCACTCTTTGTCTCATTCAGTCCTCAAAACATATATGTTTTTCATGTGGTATAGAGAATCTTGGCCATTAGGGAGCTATTTACGTACTCCGTAATTATCCAAACCACTGTTATTTTTCTCCTTATACAGTCAGCGACAACAAACTAATCTGTATGAAAAATGTAGGTGGTTATACTCTGAACTGCCACATAGTGCTGAATTGCTGCTCCATGGAGATGCAGAGATTCATCAGGCATCTCCCCAGTTGTTCATCACATAGACCAGAGTCTTTGAGCTGAATCCCTCCGAACAGAGCTCTGTTTCTGTGTAGCTCCTGAGTGACATTCTTGCAAGGATCCTACCAGAGGGGTAATTCAAGTTGGAAGCGGAGTTCAGGATGCAGGTGAGCAGCTGTGACTTGCTCATGAGTAGGTTTAGGCTTGCATTTGCAGCCCAGTGGTTGTTCCTGCTCCTGTTGTTTCTCCTTCTCCCTTCTCAGGCCTGCTGGGAAGTTATTACTGAATGTAGTTTTGAAAGACACCATGAAAAGAATCTGTATAGGCCAGGAGATACTATCATTGCTGGGGTCCTGTCTCTTATACGTCCTCTAAAGAATGCAGTCAACTTTCAGAAACTTCCAAATATGGAGGTACAAAGTTTTCTGTAAGTTGTTTATTGTTTGGTACCCATTATGCGGAGGGATGAACACCTATGACACCTTTGTTGAAGGAATGGTCACGTACAACTCTACCCTGGATCTACTGTTCAGATGGCAAAGGAATGTACCCAATTGCATGTGCGATAAGACTATGTCATGTCTGTTATTGGTGGACTCACTATGGAATATGGTATCCAAATGTTCAACATCTTGACATATCCCAGATTTACAAGCAAAGGTGTAGTACTTCCAATCTCTCCCTTTTCTCCTCCTCAAATGAACATGTTCACTCAACATGCAGAGTAGAGATTCATTTGCCTCAACCGTGTCACTCTTTTTTTCCTTTGCCTGCTTTTTCATTTTGTTGGGGGAGGTCTTCTGCACACTACTACATGTGGTAATAGTGACAACTTACTAGACATTCTCTGGATATCTCTCAGTTTTGATCTCATTGCAGGCTAGAGCCTAAAGATTATCAGCATGTCCTGTCCTTCATGTTTGCCATTCAAGAGATCAATGGGAATCCCCATCTCCTGCCCAACGTCACCTTGGGGATGAACATCTATGACAACCTTTTTGATGGAATGATCACATACGAGTCAATCATGGATCTACTTTTCAAACTGCAAAGAAATATACCCAACTACAAGTGTGATAATCAAGAGAATGTCTTGTCTGTCATTGGTGGACTCACTGTAGAATATATCATCCAAATGTACTACATCTTGAGCCTTTACAAGATCCCCCAGGTATATTAACATATATTTAGGCAGGGCTGAAGAATTGCTGCTGTTCATTTATCATTTTCATTCTCCTTATGTCTGGATAGGGGAGCATGAGGGTTTTGCCAGGTTGGGCATTGACCAAGACCTCACGACAATCAGAAGGCCCATTTTGAAGGGCAGTCCCTGTACTCTCAAAAGCAATGTCAATGGTACTTTTCAAAATGCCACTAGTGGGTTGGGGGATGCCAGTGTGAGGGTTTTGCTCCACAAGCCCCAGCAACCAGGTACTGATACTGTGTCCCTTAGCTGAACTTGTTAAGGTACAAATGTGCCCCAGACTCAGCAGGGGATCTGTTCCGGACCCCCCCCCCGTGGATACCTGGGATTCACAGATATAGCAGATAGCCCCCACCCCATGGAAGCTCCACTGCATGCCCTTTACACCTTTCAAACACTTACTAGGGAGAAAATCAAGTCGATTTTCAGCCCAGTAATTTTTTTAAATGATGTAATGGGCACACTGGAAGGCACACGGGGGGTGGGGATCATTAAGTGGTCCCCCTGTGCGCCATTAAACTATTTTAAAAACTGACTGAACGCATGTTCTTGCTTAAATGTCTATTGAGACTTTTCCGCGATGCCTGAAGAGCCTTCTGTTTAAACAAGCCTCCTGAGTTCTTAGCCTTTTTAACATGTTTTCAACATCTTTTAATAATTTTTACAGGCCTGATTCTTTTGTGATTTGTTGCTCTATGCTCTTTTTGACTCACTGCTTTTTTCTGACTGCTGTTTTTATGATATGTGTTAATATGCTTTGCCTTGTGTCCCTTCGGGGAGAAAGGTTGGGTAATAATAATAATAATAATAATAATAATAATAATAATAATAATAATAATAATAATAATAATAATAAATGTGCTTGCTTTGCAGCCAGCAGGAAGGAAGGCACTGCAGTTAAGTCTTTCGATTGACCTCACTGGTGTTCTCTTAGCGTATACAAAGCAGTTGAAATGGTTAAAGGGAACACCACTAAGGTCAGTAGAAAGACCTCACTGCAGTGCCTTCCTTCCTGCTGGCTGCCAATGCAACCTGTTTAAGCAAGAATGTGCACCCAATAAGTTTTTGAAACTTTCTGCCCTCCCACCGCTTGTCCCCCACACCACAAGCAGGCACTGGGGCTTCCACAGAGGGCACTGTTTCCCAGCCACTGCCCCTCACTGTTTGCAGTGGTGACTAACCTGTTACACTGCACTCTTACACAGTTACACTGCACTAACCTGCACTGTTACGGCACCACTGAGAGCTGTCATTGAGCCTAGAGCAGGACGCTTGATTGCCCCCTTCCTAAAATTTCCCACAAGGCAGATGTTACTACATTTTTAAAATAAGTTTTAAACTGAGAGTTTTAACTTATCATGAGCAAGATTTAATCTAAATGAAAACTTTTTCAGAATGTGATAATTTTTTTGCTTTGAGTAGTGTTACTGCATGTCTTTTCTTCCACCTCAGCAAGGTCCTCATTTGCTTTTTCTTCTCACAATGCAAGGGCATTCAAGGACAGGCTTTCACTCGCTCCCTCAATGCTGTGAGGAACTTCTTTGGTTTCAGAACGCATTGGGGAAATAGAAGTGCATTGATAGTGCTTTCAAACTGTGGTGGAAATGCAACCCTGAATAAATGTGTTTTGTACTTTATGTCTAGTTATAGCCTAGTCCCTGGAAGCCCAGGCCTGACACTGGGATCCCCCCCCCCCAGCCTCACACTGTGGTGCATCAAATTTTGCGATGGCCATAAGGTCCTGGGCCTTTTGTTCGGCCTGCAATGTGACAGGTCCATAGGATGGGCTATGAGTGACTTTTCTGCCCAACCCTCCCACTTCCTTCATGCTGCCTTTCTTCACAGTTTACATCTTTCACAGCCCAATCCTGAGCTGCCCGGGGTGCCCGGGCTCAGCAGCACCGAGAAGGGCTGCCGCCAAATCTGCGCCTCCTGAACTACTGCGGGAGGCGCCTCGGGAGAAGGGGACTTTCATCCCCTTCCCCCAAGTAAGGTAAGCAGCCCCGCAATGGGGCTACTCACTTTACTGCCAACCAAAAGGTCGGTGGTAAGATAAAGGCACTCGTGTAGGGCTCCACACCCTACACGAGCGCCTTGAATCCTGTGGAGCGGAGCTCCGTGGACCCACCTTCCTCCCTCTCCTGGCATGACTCCTGTCCGCCCCCAGCATGCTTCCCCTGCCCTCTCTCAGCCCCCTGACGGCCTCCCCCTCCCCGGAACGCCTCCTCCCCACCCCGTCCCAGCCCCCACTTACCGTGCCACGACTTGGCAGTCCGGAAGACAGCCGAGCCACGGAAGCTGGGTGACTGCCCCGTGCTAGCCCAGCACCGGCCAGCGCTAGTGGCCTTACGATCCGTGCCGCCCAGCACAGGATTGGGCTCTCACTCCCCTATGTATGCTAGATACTATGGATAAAAATGAGGAGTGGGAAACCTGAAAGTTTCTATATATTCTTAAAAAAGAAGCTGGAATGTTGTAAAAAATCATGACCTGAGTACTTTCTCATAGCAAAGCTTTGGTCTGTAGCATCTACAATGAGTCACATGATATGATAACACCACTAACTAGTCATTGATTTAAATCATGCCTATTTTCTTTGGATACCACTCATGGAGTGCAAGTGTTTTGTTTTTTAAAAATGGATATATGAACTACAGCAGTGAAAAAAGCAACAGCTGAGTTAAGTACCATAGTTACTAACATTTTTAGGTGAGAAAATCTTCAGTTAAACAGACACAGAGTTCATATTCAAATATAACCCAGAAACAAAAGTCTGCATCTTAACTTTGGAGGGAATCACATTGGTTTGGAGCAGGGGTGTCCAAAGTTTTTGGTAGGAGAGCCACATCGTCTCTCTGACACTGTGTTGGGGGCCAGGAAACAAAAGAATTAATTTACATTAAAAATTTGAATAAATTTACATCTGTTTACATAAATAAACGGTAAGAAGAACGGTAAGGTAAAATATTAAAGATGAACTTATATGAATGAATGAAGGTCTTGCATTAACTCAGGGCCTATAAAAGGCCTTGCACAAGGCAAGGCTGGCCTTTCCTTTGCTGCTGCTACTGCATCACAGATGTGAAACAGCGAGCAGTGGAGGGAGCCCTCATCCCACAGCTCATGCAAGAGGTCAAACAGTCGCCCTCATGCTGAGAGCAGTTGCCTCGGGCCAGTGTGGGCCCGAATGTGATATAGGTGGTATGTGGTATGTGGTATAGGTGATATACCACATATATAATGTGATATAGGTGGTATGTGGTATAGGTGGTATTGTGGCAGCAGATGCTGCCTCAGTCATTACCCATGCACCCCCATTAAATAATAAATAAAAACCAAATAAGGAGGTTTTTTTTTTGCAGATTTCTCTCTCTGTGTGTGTTGCAAAAATGAGGTGCAGAAAGCAATATTATGTATTTTTATTTTGCTCTCCCTGTTTTCACCCACCTCTACTAATGAGTCATATTTTCCCGATTAGCTCACCTATGGTGCATATGAAACTCCACCCACTGGACACCATTTCCCCTCTGTGTACTGGAATGCACCAAGGGAAGGGACTCTCCACACAGGGATAGTCCAGCTACTTCTGCATTTCAAATGGACCTGGATCGGCCTCATTGTGTCAGGTGATGAGAGCGGAGAAAGCTTTCTGAAGGTCCTGACCCCTTTGTTTGCTCAGAATAGCATTTGTGTTGCCTTCCAGGAAAGGACTGGTGGACACAGGAATGCCAATATGGATCGTTACCTTGACTGTATCCATAAAGTACACTCAACACTTCTATCGACTGAAGTCAGTGTGGTTATTGTCAGTGGAAATGCTCAGTCTCTGCATGTTTTGGCAACGGCTTTATATTATGCTGAATTTATACAGAGGCACCACATAGGGAAGGTTTGGATCACACCCCCTCAATGGATCACACCCCCTCAATGGTAGCTCCAGAAGGATCTCTCCAGACTGGCAGAATGGGCAGCAAAATGGCAGATGCGCTTCAATGTCAGTAAGTGTAAAGTCATGCACATTGGGGCAAAAAATCAAAACTTTAGATATAGGCTGATGGGTTCTGAGCTGTCTGTGACAGATCAGGAGAGAGATCTTGGGGTGGTGGTGGACAGGTCGATGAAAGTGTCAACCCAATGTGCGGCGGCAGTGAAGAAGGCCAATTCTATGCTTGGGATCATTAGGAAGGGTATTGAGAACAAAACGGCTAGTATTATAATGCCGTTGTACAAATCGATGGTAAGGCCACACCTGGAGTATTGTGTCCAGTTCTGGTCACCGCATCTCAAAAAAGACATAGTGGAAATGGAAAAGGTGCAAAAGAGAGCGACTAAGATGATTACGGGGCTGGGGCACCTTCCTTATGAGGAAAGGCTACGGCGTTTGGGCCTCTTCAGCCTAGAAAAGAGACGCTTGAGGGGGGACATGATTGAGACATACAAAATTATGCAGGGAATGTACAGAGTGGATAGGGAGATGCTCTTTACACTCTCACATAATACCAGAACCAGGGGACATCTGCTAAAATTGAGTGTTGGGTGGGTTAGGACAGACAAAAGAAAATATTTCTTTACTCAGCGTGTGGTCGGTCTGTGGAACTCCTTGCCACAGGATGTGGTGCTGGCATCTAGCCTAGACGCCTTTAAAAGGGGATTGGACAAGTTTCTGGAGGAAAAATCCATTATGGGGTACAAGCCATGATGTGTATGCGCAACCTCCTGATTTTAGAAATGGGTTAAGTCAGAATGCCAGATGTAGGGGAGGGCACCAGGATGAGGTCTCTTGTTATCTGGTGTGCTCCCTGGGGCATTTGGTGGGCCGCTGTGAGATACAGGAAGCTGGACTAGATGGGCCTATGGCCTGATCCAGTGGGGCTGTTCTTATGTTCTTATGTTCTTATGTATTTTACCACCAAAATTGCAGCTGAGGGTTTCTGTACAGAAACTTTCCATGGCACATTGTCTTTCTCAGATTCCACAGAAGTCGTGCCAGAATTCAAGGACTTCCTCCAGAACTTAAAGCCTGATAAATCCCTGTCACATTTCCTTTGTTTTTTCTTACAAAATGCTTTCAAATGTTGCCTTAATAAAAAAAAAAAAAAAAAGTTTGTGAACCCTGTACAGGAGAGATGAAGCTGGAGAGTTTGCCTGGGTCTCGGTTTGAGATGGAGATGAGTGGTCAGAGCTACCATATTTACAATGCTCTCTATGCTGTAGCACATGCTTTGCATGCCATAGGTGCATCCAGGAAAAGTGCAGTGCCAGACAGAGGCAAATACAAGCATTTGAATATTAAACCCTGGCAGGTACATTTCTAATATTATTGAATGACTTACAGGGCAATCTTGAGCATTTATCTGGGAGAAAGCTGCTACTGGGGTCACTGGGATGCATTTCTGAAGAATGGTGCTTAGAATTTCCTTGTTGTTGTGGATGAAATCATGTCCCCAGTCTCTAAGGCACATGAAACAGCTGCTTTGTGGAAGTTAAGCGCATTTGCAGTTGTGACGTTACCTCTTAGAAACTCCATCTATGCCACCTTCAGCTCCATAATAGGGAAGAAAAGGGAGAATATAAATGTCTGATGGCTGAAACCACATACAGAAACTTTCCACTGTACGTTGAGAACACGGTACATTGAAGCTATGTGAAACCACATAGTGAAGCTGTTACCATGAATCTAGTGGAAAACCAGGAAAAGGTCAGGAAACCTAAGAACAGAGAACCAAATAAAAAGAGTTGCACAGTTTTGGAAATATTAGGTGATGATAAAGTGAGAAGGAAGATGAGGAAAAATTGCCAAACTGATTCTCGTAAACTTCATGTCTAAAGCATATTTTTGAGGAAAGAAGTGCACTCAGTGACAATGGACACACTGAGAGAAAGGGCTCTATGGTATAAATTGTTTTACATCTATTCCCTCCCAACCTAGCTGCACTCTCTCCTGAAAGACATCCACTTTAACAATGGTGCTGGGCATGAAGTTTGGTTTGCCAATGAGAAATTATCGTCTGGACTCGATATCAACAACTGGGTGACTTTCCCCAATCAGTCCTTTCTTAAGGTCCGAGTTGGAATGATTTCTCCAAGTCAGGAGTTCAGCATCACTGATGATACCGCTGTATGGAACAGCAAATTTAAGCAGGTGGAAATAAAACTCATTACTTAATGCACAGTGCTATCTGGGAGGTGGGGGGCATATCAGTGAATTCACTTATCTGAGGATTGAGTACCTACCTCCCCCACGCCCACATCCCCCGGGCCTCCCAATTCCTTATAAGGCATTACAAATTTTCTCTTCCGGTTTCCCACAGAAACCAGAAGCCGCATTTTTTTTAACTGTCGGGCTTGGTCTGAGCATGGCAGAGGCTGTGGATGGATGTCTGCAGACTCTGCTGAGCTCAGAGGACACTCCAGAGGCAATGGGAGCTCCATGTCCCTCGGCTCCAGAGGGCGGGGGGCATTCCCTGGTATCTGCAGTTTCGGTTAACCATAGGGGGTTCTGGAACGGAACCTTGCAGATACCAGTGCACATCTGTACATGTTTACTTGGGAATATATTTTCACTATGTTCAGTTGTGCTTAATTTCATGTAAAAGTATAGAATTGCTACCTTAAACTTGCAAGGGCTACTGTGTAGGTGTTGTCGTATCAGTGATTGAGTGTCTTCTGTTCATTGTCTGACTACCCTTATCCCCTATAGCTGGCATCATATGGGGTAATTTGAGTCCTCTCACAGCACAGGACTAGGTAGTAACCTTGGTCAACAGACAGTTTTTATTGAAAGGGACATGGAAATGAAGGTAATGAACAGCCCAATCCTAACTAAATCCTCCCCCTGCTGATGCAGCTGTGCCAATGGAGTGCATGTGCTGTATCCTGGGCAGGGGGGAGTCCAGAGACCTCCACAAAGTAATGGACCTTTCGTTCCTTTACCCCAGGGCAAACATCTGCTGTACCATTGGGTATCCTCAGACCTGTACCACCTATTTCGTTGGTGCAAGTCCAAGGAGAGTACAGGAGAGAAGGGGAGACAGATTGGGGTTAGGATCCTGCGTGCATCAGTGCTGCTGGGACCCACCCCTGTTCCACCACCTACCTGCCCCCTCCCTGCCCAGAAACTTCCCCATTCCTCCCCCTCCTGTTCCATTCTACCCACTGCCCACCCCACTGCCAGCTTCCCTTCACTGCCAGAGGTCGACAGTAATGCCCTCCAAAAGAAGTATGGACCTTTCAATAAATAAATGCAAATAAGAGTTCTAAGATAGCATCCAGACAATAAAAGCTTGAAGTTTCACCAGAAAGAATAGATATATCATGAAATGGTAGCAACTGGATAAAGACTTAGATCACAAGAATTAAGGACAGAAGGATAAAATATTTTAACATGAGTGTAAAACAAGGATTCTCAATCAGTGGTACGCAGACCACCAGTGGTTCACTGGGCTGTGTTGGGTGATACGTGCAGCACCGTAATGGGAACTTCAGATGGTGGTAGGAGGCTCAGCCTGCTTCAGCTGGAGGTAGAGCTCCAGCACACTGTTTTCATGTGCTTGAAAAAGCCCTCCCATCCATCCTGAGCCTCTTACTGCCATTGGAAGCTCTTGTTGCGGTCTCCAAACCCGGAAGTAACGGGCGATGTTGTCATCTGATGGTACTTCTGCAGAGAGCATTGGAGCAAGTGGTATGTCTGGGGAGCAGCACTGAGTAACACTGGTCTAAAACATGGACAAGCACGGTCAGAAGATTTGTCATAGTGACTGCTCACAGTCAAACATTTCCCTAATATTAAATAGGATGACTGTAACAATCAGAATCAAAGGTTTGCTTCAACCTGGCTGCTCCTTTTTATTGTTAGCTGCTGCCCCGTTCAACGTGTGTTGAGAGCTGCCATGTTGGACATAGCAGGACAGTTCAAGAGGGGAAACCTGTTTGTTGCTATGACTGTACTCCTTGCCCAGAAGGCACGATTTCTAATCAAATCAGTGAGTAAGGCTGCACAGATGTGCCTGGAGATATTTTTTAAATATTTATTTAATCTTCACTTGATATTTTTTCTATACACAGAACACTTGAATCAATTATGGGAAATAATTTTTAAGAGAGTCAATAGTTCAGAAGGCAGTTTTTGAAATCAACATGCATATTTCCATTTAGCTGACAGCCTCAGAATGTCCTGGGTCAGCTCTGATCCCTATCAATATCTTCCCCAGCATGCCCCAGAACCAACCCCGAGCAATGTACTGGCTTTGATGTGGGCAATCCATTGGTGCATGCCCAGGGCTGCCAGCCATTCACACTGGTGGCCCTGGCCCACGTGCTTGTGAAGACCGAGCCATAAATCACATTTTCAAATGTCAGTTTCCTTTCGGGGATGCTAACAACCCAATCCCATTGGGTCATTACACTGCCGGGATATGTGTGACGGTGGAGTGATGTACTTTCTGGTTCTTGCAAACACCACACTGGAGGGCAAGGCCTGGCTAGGTCCATGCAGCAACAGCCTAGGTATGCCTACTGCCTGAGGTTAGGCTGCACAGGAGGTGAGAGGGAGGCAGGGAGGGGTTGGAATAGGGCAGGGGGAGGGAAGAATGGGAAGGTGACACAGAGGGGAGGAGGGCGGATTGGACCTGGGAAAGGGGTCGATTCAGTGGCAGTCAAATCCAAAACCTCTTCCCAGGGTCAATTTGCCTGCACCGGTCCATGTGGATGTGCACCAGCACTTGGTAGAGCCAAATAGACCAGGCAACTAGGCACAGGCGTACCCCAGGGCAAGGAAACAAATGTCCCCTTATCCCACCCCAAGTGTCCCCTCCCCACAGGAGGCTGAAACTCCCTCATGGGATGCAGCGGACACTGTATTGACACTGCTGCTTCGCCATGCAGGGACTTAAGAAAGAATTGGGCTGCAAACTCATACGTGGGGTCCTGGCTTGAGGGGGACCTTCGTATTAGCAAGAGGCAGCGGCAGGGCACTGGAGGTTCTGTCTCCCAGAGCAATGGCATAGCCATCGGGGCCTCAGCAGAGAGTGTGGGGGAAAGGAGGTTGCGTCACCCGGACCCTTCTCCCCCAGCTGCTAGGGCTTTTTAGCTCCTAGCCAGCCTTTGGTTCATGGGCAGGCTGGGTTCTGCTCCCTTCAGCTGCCTGCCCCAGACTGACTTAATCTTTGTCCCAGCTGAGCTTTATGCTCATGACCAGCCCCTACAGGCCCCGCCCCTTCCTCCATGGGAGGGTTAAAAGGCTGACTGGCCTCTCCTAGCCCCTCCCCTCTCTGCTTCTTTGAGCCAAAACGCTGGAGCCTGGTGTTTCTCCTCCCTCCACCCTCTCCTGGCTCTCCAGACCGGTACTCCACCTGCTGCTGGCTTTGGAGCCTGTCTCCTCCTTGCCTTGCAAGCCTGTTCCCTCCAGGTTTCCTCCAGGTAAGTTAGGGGGACCCTGACATCATATAATCCTTAATGATGGAATACGTCCTTAAATAAATAAAAGAAGCATGTATAAAGCAGTCAATTCAGCAGTGATGATTTCTGTGTAGGTTTGTGACCATTGCCAGTACTATATACATTTGAACTCCTTTTCCCCAGAGTTAGATACTATGCTATTTAATAAATTTTATTATCAGTCAACAAGCACCACATGAATGAATAGAGCTCCAGCGTAGTATATTGCAGGTATTCATGTCCTGCCCTTCCTCTCTCCATCAGAAGGTAGTCAAGGTGGCTAACAGTGTTTCCTCCCCCCTATATAGTGGTAGAATCCAAACATTAAGGTGGGGATTATGCCTCTCTGGCAGCTTTACCTCTTCACAGGAGATTTGGTGTTTCACTACAAGAGGAAGGGGCACCGCTCCGTTTCAAATGGTGTTCTGCTTGTCCCTTACAGATGCAATTCATTGCATCAGATGCCCGGAAGAGGACTATCCAAACAAGAACCAAGACCAGTGCATTCCCAAAGACATCACCTTCCTTTCCTACCAAGAGCCATTAGGGATGATTTTGGTTTCCCTGGTCATTTTCTTTGCTGTGGTCACAAGCCTGGTGATACTAACCTTTAGGAAGAACTGGAACACTCCCATTGTCAAAGCCAACAACAGGCAGCTCACCTGTGTTCTTCTTGGCTCCATCCTGTTTTGCTACCTTTATTCCCTGCTCTTCATTGGCAAGCCTGGGAAGGTTTCCTGCCTTCTCCGGCAATCGGCTTTTGGCATTATTTTCTCTGTGGCTGTTTCTTGTGTGTTGGCAAAAACCATCACAGTGGTCCTGGCCTTCATGGCCACTCAGCCAGATCACAGGATGAGGAAATGGCTGGGGAAAAAAGTGGCTCACTCCATTGTTCTTTCCTGCTGCTTTATTCAAATGGGTATTTGCATTGCATGGCTGTCAACCTCACCTCCATTTCCAGATGTTGACATGCACTCCCAGACTGGGCAGATCATTGTGCAATGTAATGAAGGTTCGATCACCATGTTTTATTCCGTACTGGGCTACATTGGCATCCTGGCTACTGTCAGTTTTATTGTTGCTTTCTTAGCCAGAAAACTGCCTGACACTTTCAATGAAGCCAAACTGATCACCTTCAGCATGTTGGTCTTTTGCAGTGTCTGGATCTCCTTTATTCCTGCCTACTTGAGCACCAAGGGGAAATATGTAGTGGCCCTGGAGGTCTTTGCCATCTTGGCCTCCAACACTGCATTGCTTGCCTGTATCTTTCTCCCCAAATGTTACATTATTGCCCTTGGAACTGAGTACAATTCCAAGAAGCTGTTAACATAAGGAAGAAAGCATTAAATTGAATTGGGAGTTTGTAGGTGTTGTATGATTTTTCTATATGTCAGTTGTGCACAAAACAGCGCACAACTGTTTTAAAAAACATAACCTTAAAGGTATGCTTGGCAAATTGCATGGTGGAACTATTTCAGAAGCAACAGTTGTATCTCATGTGCTCGTATCCAGAGATAGTTTTGATAATAGATTATAGCAGTGGGTCAGTGGTCCCAAACTGGTGCGTTGCAACCTGATTTTCGGCCTGTGGTGATCAGATAACTAATTGTCTTAAACCCTGGGGCTGTTCAAAAATCAGACTCTAACTATAACTGCTAATTACCCTGTAAAGCGCTCAGCTCCTGCAGTTTGTAAGCATGTTTAAATATAAGGAGATAAGTGTTTGAGGATCTTTTTTCCTAATTATTATTAATAATTAAAATATTATTTCTTACTAAATCTCCTTTTTCAAAGTCTGGTAAACCTAAGTGGGTCCCGAGAGAGGGTTATATTAAAAAGTGAGTCCCGGTGCTAAAAGGTTGGGAACCACCAGACTATAGAATTGGAACATAGAAGTCCGAAAGTTGTAACAACAGGAATCACATTTGAAATTCTGTCACATAATACGAACCAGCAAAATGTTTCCAGAGCTGCATCAACTAACTTCATGGATGGCCCATTCCAGGTCACGGTACTGAACATCATTGTCTCTTACGTCTCAATTCCCATCATGGGAGTTTGGGTGGCTCCTTTTCTTTGCTTCAGTTTTTCTCTGAGAATGCCCTAACCTTGTCTTTAAACATTTGGATCCATGGGGATGGGAAAACCCAGTGGGACTTGACTCAAGTTGAGTTGCCGAGTGACCCCCCCCCACAACTCAACTTGAAATTGAGTCATAATGGGGGCACTGTCTGAGTCTCTGAATAACCCTTTAGTGACCCTGAAGGGCAAGAGTCAAGTCACCCCCCCCCCTTTAAAAAAACACCAGGGCAGAAAAACAGGGCTGCTGCTAGGGAGTGAGAGCGTGTGTGTGTTGGAGCTCTCTTTGAACATTCCCCTGTCGTCCACGCCCATCTGTAAATAGGACAAAAGGGATGGTAGGAAGTGAGTGAGAGCTGGGACAGAAGCAGTGAGAGGGAGGAGGTTCACAAGCAGCAGCTGGGAGGCTTACCAGGATGACCTTACCAGGATGACCAGGATGACCAGCAGCCCTACTCACAAGTAGTCCCATTTGTGCCAGCCATTCAATGAGGATTGCTCCTCCTCTGCTCCTCCTCCAGCATTCCCTCAGAGGATGGAAATATGAGAATGCCCATCCTTTGTCCTATGATCATCCATTCCTTCCTTCCTATCAGAAATGGGAAAAGAGTGTCCCTCCTCCCCCTCCTGCTTGCATTAACCCTTTCCTGGCTCCCAGCTGGAACTGGGAGTACAAGCCATGATGTGTATGCGCAACCTCCTGATTTTAGAAATGAGTTATGTCAGAATGCCAGATGTAAGGGAGGGCACCAGGATGAGGTCTCTTGTTATCTGGTGTGCTCCCTGGGGCATTTGGTGGGCTGCTGTGAGATACAGGAAGCTGGACTAGATGGGCCTATGGCCTGATCCAGTGGGGCTGTTCTTATGTTCTTATGTAACTCTCTGCTGCTCGCCCATCGGAATGCTTGCCCCACAAGGTTTTCCACGCAGCGAAAACAGTAGGGAAGCACCCCCAGGCAGACTCGAGTCAGCAAGTGCGGGGACAAGTGCCGAGTCAGGGAGCCCCAGACTCAAGTTTTTTTCAGTCTTCCATACACATGACCCACGCATTTTTGCGACTCAGGTCAAGTCACTGACTCAAGTTCCCAACACTGGCGATGAGGAAGAGAACTTCCTTCAGTCCTTACATTTTCGTGGCTGATTTCACCTTGATCACAAAGTTAAATTCCAAAGGAAGAAATGCTTGGAAGGCAGTTTTCCAGGGTTTGAAGTATTTGAAAAGTTTGGATGAAGTATAAAGGAGAATACCATGAAGTTCAAACCTGAACTGAATTAGGTTGCAGTGTCATGTAGGCCAGGTGTCTCCAAACTATGGTCTTAGGAACACTTCAAGATTTTATCTGACCTGCAGCAACTTAAAACTTTTTCCCCCAACCATGCAATTGGTCAGTTAACATGTGCAGTTCTGTCCACCGCTCTCCATTCCATATAGCCAAAGTGGTGTGACCCTGGCTGACCCTCATTTTCAGTCACCTGGGATGTATGCTTGAAGACCCTCAAACCATAATTATTCATTAACTGCACCCCTGCCAAGAAAACTAATCAGATTTCCAAATGCTGCTGATTGGGTAAGAGGCACTTTTTCAAGTGGGTGCTCCTTTTTTTAGCAGGGGGAGAGTTACCGGCCCACCTCACCCCAGCACTGTCTGTTCTAGTGGCAGTCTGCTGGTATTCATTTGCATTTTTTTTAGATTGTGAGCCCTTTTGGGACAGGGAGCCATTAAGTTATTTGATTTTTCTCTGTGAACCGCTTTGTGAACTTTTAGTTGAAAAGCGGTATATAAATACTGTTAATAATAAATACTGACTTTCAACAGTGCAGTAAAGCAACTGAAGGAAGGAAATAGTATCATTTCTGCACGTGCCTAAACAAGTCATCACAAAATGGGTTTCTGCAATAGATCAGGCAGAGATGATGTGCTGTGCCCTTTCTGTTTTCCTCAGTAATATTTATTTTGTTTTGAATCCTATCCTGCTGGTCACAAAACAGATTCAAATAAAACATATTCATTCATTTAAATTTCATTCATTCATTCATGAAATTGATTTTTTTTGCAACCCGCAAAAATGTGTGAAATAATATATAAACTGTGGCCTTCCTACAGATAAGTTTGGAGACTGAGGTTGGCAGCAGGCAGCATCTCCACCTTCCTGGCAACGCCACCTTGAGCAACACCTGCCCCACAAGTGACTCCAACAAGCCCAAAATCTTTGTTTTCTGGCTGAGAAGAAAACTTCCATCTTGCTCTCTGTCCACTTGCATACCCAAGTAATAAGTGACATCTCCTAGCTCCTTAATTTCCACCTCTTTGTAGAGGTGATTTACTACTTCTCTGCAGTCTTGTTCCCTCTCCTAAAAACATAGCAAGTCATCTACATAAAACAAGAGATATGTCCATTTTCCATTCTTTTGTTTTGTGTACAGACACTGGTCTGCTGCACCTTGTGTGAAGTGTTGTGTTAACATTTGGTCCAATTTTTCATTCCAGGCTTTGGCTGATTGCCTTAAACCATACAACCCCTTCTGAAGCTTGCATACAGGGTGAGCTTCCTTGCTGTCTGTAAAACCTAGTGGTTGTTTCATATAAAGCTCCTCTTTCATTTCTCCGTGGAGAAGCAGTTTTAACAGCCAAATGGCGTACACGCATTTTCTTCTTTACACAGTGGTGATGAGCCCTCCAATGATGGCCATGAGCTTCTTCTTCTGGCCACAATGATAATTAAGGGGACACCTTCTGAAAAGGAGATACATAGTGCCATATGATATTCCTGCTGTATTGAATCTGCCTCCTTGGATCTTGAATTCTAGTGTCTTGTTGGGTAAAATGTTTACTTTCTTGTTGATCTCATTCATGGCAAACTCACAAGCAAGGACCTGGTGATAGTTTCTAGTCAAAAAGCTGCAATGATAGTGTCACTTGATTATGATGTAAGTGTTGCTTCTTTCGTCATTACAAGTTGAGACATTCATGTATAAAAGCAAAGCTCTAATCTTCATTACACAATTTTGTTCTCTAAAAGATGATGACAGCTAGCATTATTCTGTTTTACAAATGTATTAAGATGTTTAATGGCATCCTGATTTCTTTGCAAGCTGGGATGAACTTGTCCAAAGTGTCTGAAATTTTTGAAAACCTTTTTTGTGTGAATAGTAAATTGAACACTTTAAAAACCATTGTCTATCACTTGGTTAAACAGGTAGTGTTGTTGAATGCAAATTCTGCAGGAACCTTCCCTGAAGTTATGACTTCAGAACCTGCAGTATGATGTGGTACAACCCAAATGCACATGGAATAGCAGCCCAATGCTAAACAAAAAAACGTCCATTCTGCTGTATCTAGCAGGAGATTTTTGGCCACTGGAGGCCACCTCAGCATAAGGGTTCCCTTGCCCCAGGGCAACCCCTAGCAGCCACTATGGGCCAATCATGTGCACATCATTGCCACAGTGCTGAGAATCCGTTCTGTGAAAGGGAGGCAAAAGGCCTTCACGACATGCCTTCACCACCTCATTGTCTTCTCCACATTCTTATTTACCATCTGCTTTGCATATCTCAGGCCCTCCTCCAGCACCTCATCACACTTGGATTTGACATTTACTATTTTATATTCCCTTCTTCCATCCATGCTGAATCCAGTGATATATAGCATGAGAAACAAGGAACTCAAAACTGCCCTGTCAAAATGGTTCTTTTTGAGGTTGCTTTGTAAGAATGCATTCTCTGCTTTTCTTCACTAATTGCAGTATCAGTGTAAACTTACTTGACTACCGTTTCATGGAGAAAGACAGGGAGCTGCAGTCTTCACTATCAGGTCTGCATTTCTGCAGTCTGGGCCTTGCTGGTTGCTGTTTTGCTGCCAGGTAGGAAATTTCCCATCCACATGATTGGCTCTTGGCAGGCAGTTTTTTCGCCCACCCCAGACTGCAGTTGGGTTTTGTCATTTTCTACTAACTTGGTCACTTTGTATTGCATCCTGGTGTGGGCACAAAGGCTTGAAGCTGGGCTTTCAATATGCATCCAGAGGTCATCTATGGAGGGCATTACTCATCAACTGCTCCTCAGTTGCCCCTCCAGCACATGGGGTTGGCGGGGAGTCCCCTGACCTCAATCCTTAGCCAGACTCAGATGCTAAACCAGTGGTGGCGAACCTATGTCACGCATGCCAGAAGGGGCACTCAAAGCCCTCTCTGTGGGCACACACAACCACTGGTAGATGGGGCAAAAGCCCCAGGCGCTGAGCCAGGCAGCCTGGAGAGGGCGCTGAAGCTGTGGTTCTCCCCCCCACACGTGTCACTTTAAATAAAACAGATGCTTTTTCCGAGCCTCCGTGTGTTGGGGAGGGCAGGCTGCTTCCCTCCACCCCCTGAGCTCACTGCCCTCCTCTCCCGTTGCTCCGTTGCCACCCCACCAGCTCCACATTTTCTTTTGAATTTTGCCCGCTCTGATCGGCTAAGGTCAGTGTTTTTCTCCCGAATGGCTCAGGGCAGTTCACGATTGGCTCACCACCAGCCAATCGTAAGTTCTCTCCTGCAGCCACGCCTCCTGAACCATTTTGAGAAAAAATCTCAGAGCCTTTGCAGCCAGCCTTCCTCGGAACAGCTCCCCATTGAGTGCCGGCAGAGGCTTTCCTCCACAGCAGAGGCTGAGACAAGCCCTGCATGTCTACTCAGAAGTAAGCACCATTAGAGTCAATGAGGCTTATTCCCAGGAAAGAGTGACTGGGATTGTAGCCTTAGAGCCCACTCCTGTGCATGTCTACTCAGAAATAAGCCCCATTAGAATCAATGAGTCTTATTCCTAGGAAAGAGTGGCTGGGATTGCAGCCTTAAAACCCACTTCTGTGGGTGGGGCTTTTAAAAAAAATATATTTTCTTGTTTGAGAAAATGAGCAGTGGCAAGGTCTTGCAGTCACCCCCTCCCTGCCAATATTTCTTTATGCAGCATGTAATTAGTCTTTGGAACTCTTTGCCACAGGAAGAAGTGATGACAACTTGCCTAGATAGCATTAAGAGGGGATTGGACAAATTTGTAGGAAAAGTTCATTATGGGTTACAAGTAGTAGCAGGTAAAAAAAAAAATTGTATGAGTTGTTTTTTCTGAACTAAAACCTCAGTATTCAGGATAAATTGCTGTGTTGGCACTTTGTGATAAATAAGTGGGTTTTGGGTTGCGGTTTGGGCACTCGGTCTCTAAAGGTTTCGCCATCAATGTGCTAAACCAACTGGGGAAGGCCTATGGGGTTTGCTGCCTCCACCGCTGCAGGGGTTGACCATGAGAGATTGCTCTCCAGAGCAAGGGGAGTGCGCTTGCGTCAGAGTGTTTTACCAACCTGGGTTGCTCTGTTGTCTAATGCCCCTTCAGTTACTGCTCTGCACCCTTGCCTGCCTTAGCTTAACTGCTACTGGTCTCCGGCTTTCCCTCCTCTGTGTCTTGCTGTAATAAAGTGGCCCTTTCATCCATATGCAACTGCCTTGTGTGGTTGTTGGTGGGTTCACAGGTAAATGCTCGGGTTAAAAAAATCTGGCAGGAGACTCGAGAGAATATTAAGCTCAGCAGAATACCTCAACACAAACTAGACATTTCCAGATTTTTCTATAGCCCTAGTCTGAAATCATTATTGTGATTGGTGAACAAGGTGGGGGGAGGAGCTAGGCCCATTCCACCGACTGTCTTAAAAATGCAATGGTGTACATTGGATTTCCCTTTGTGGTCTTTCATAAAGGAAGGGCAGCGTGATGTAATGGTCACAGTGGTGCACTGAAGAGAACCGGGCTCACAATCATAAGAACATAAGAACAGCCCCACTGGATCAGGCCATAGGCCCATCTAGTCCAGCTTCCTGTATCTCACAGCGACTCACCAAATGCCCCAGGGAGCACATCAGATAACCTGCATCCTGGTGCCCTCCCTTGCATCTGACATAGCCCATTTCTAAAATCAGGAGGTTGCACGTACACATCATGGCTTGTAACCCATAATGAATTTTTCCTCCAGAAACTTGTCCAATCCCCTTTTAAAGGCATCCAGGTCAGATGCTGTCACCACATCCTGTGGCAAGGAATTCCATGGACCAACCACACGCTGAGTAAAGAAATATTTTCTTTTGTCTGTCCTAACTCTCCAAGCACTCAATTTTAGTGGATGTCTCCTGGTTCTAGTGTTATGTGAGAGTGTAAAGAGCATCTCTTTATCCACTTTATCCTTCCCATGCATAATTTTGTATGTCTCAATCATGTCCCCCCTCAGGCGTCTCTTTTCCAGGCTGAAGAGGCTGAAACAACGTAGCCTTTCCTCATAAGGAAGGTGCCCCAGCCCAGCAATCATCTTAGTTGCCCTCTTTTGCACCTTTTCCATTTCCACTATATCCTTTTTGAGAAGTGGTGACCTGAACTGGACACAATACTCCAAGTGTGACCTTACCATAGATTTGAACAACGGCATTATAATATTAGCCGTTTTGTTCTCGATACCTTTTCTAATGATCCCAAGTATAGAATTGGCCTTCTTCACTGCCAATGCACATTGGGTCGACAGTTTCATCGACCTGTCCACCACCACCCCAAGATCTCGCCTGATCTGTCACAGACAGCTCAGAACCCATTAACCTATATGTGAAGTTTTGATTTTTTGCCCCAATGAGCATGACTTTACACTTACATACATTGAAGCACATCTGCCATTTTGCTGCCCATTCTGCCAGTTTGAAGAGATCCTTCTGGAGCTCCTCACAATCACTTCTGGTCTTCATCACTTGGAAAAGTTTGGTGTCATCTGCAAACTTAGCCACCTCACTGCTCAACCCTGTCTCCAGGTCATTTATGAAGAGGTTGAAGAGCACTGGCTCTTTAGCTTGCTCCAGCTCCATCAGGTTGGTTTTCTTGGGCCAGTCATCATATTTCAGGGTAAACTACCTCACAGGGTTGTTGTGAGGGAATTTGTTTATGTGAGGGGGGAAAGGCATGCTATTTTGGGTACTTTGTACAAAGAAAGTGAAAAAATGTAACCAGTAACATAATGAATGGAATTTCATTTTCTAGGTGGAAGTCATATATCTTCTGTTCCCCTAGTACAGGGGTGCCCAAACCCCAGCCCTGGGGCCACTTGCGACCCTCGAGGCCTCTCAATGCAGCCCTCTGGGAGCCCCCAGTCTCCAATGAGCCTCTGGCCCTCCGGAGATTTGTTGGAGCCCACACTGGCCTGACGCAACTGTTGTCAGCAAGAGGGCAACTTTTTGACCTCTCACGTGAGCTGTGGGATGAGGGCTCCGTCAACTGCTTGTTGTTTCACGTCTGTGCTGCAGTAGCGGCAGCAAAGGAAAGGCCAGTCTTGCTTTGTGCAAGGCCTTTTATAGGCCTTGAGCTATTGCAAGACCTTCATTCATTCATATAAGTTCATCTTTAATATATTCATTTATGTAAACTTATGTAAAGTTATTCAAATTTTAAATGTAAATTAATTCTTTTTTTCCCCAGCCCCCGACACAGTGTCAGAGAGGTGATGTGGCCCTTCTGCCATAAACTTTGCACACCCCTGCCCTAGCATGTCAGGCGAGAGATCTTCTTTATGAGTGAAAAATCTGGGCCTTCTGGAAATAAACTGCAAATAGTTGATCGATATTACTCACCTGTTCCAGAAAGAGGAGGAGTTTGGTTGCAACCCTATAAATAGAGCTCTTTGTCCTATGTGAGCAGCCCAAAAGCGCTCTGGTGTTGTTGCATCTCCCACCAAGGTGTGACATTTTGAGGTGATTGGCTATGTTAAGACACCATGACTAAATTATCAAGGAGCCGTGCTAATGAAGCCACTGGTATGCTTAGCTACTGTACCTAAGCATGGTGGGGGGAAAAAAACACCTTTGGAAGGACCCATTTGGGAATGGGGATAAGCTATCAAGGATCATGAATTCAGAGAAGATGGTTCCTTGAGTTCACCCCATAAAAATTCCCTCTGAGCCTTCTAGGAGAAAAAGACAGAAAATATCTGTAGATATTCAGATCTTTCACCCCTCATTAGTCTACCTGCCTTGCAGCTTCATTTGTGCATTTGAACCATACTGATACAAGTTTAAACCAACACCATTCAAGTCAAGAGTCAAAGGACCCCTCTGTCAAGCCCGCCCTCAGGTTCAGCAACTCCCACTCTCTTTTCCATTAAAATGGTTTTCCCCACTACCCTCCCCAAGCAAAATTGGAACCCCTATGCCAGTGTGGGCTGGATAGCCATTCTTTCTATCAAACAGAAGTGATATGGACCAGCTAGGGAGCTGGATTGATGTACATCCCTAAGCCAGAAAGCCTCTGTTCCAGCATAATAGGATGAGAGGGGAAGTATGAGAAGACCAATTCCAACAGTCATGGATTAGTAGCCTTCTTCCGTATGAGCTGGGCTCTAGTGTTCAACTCAGGCCTCAGAATAATAATGTAGAATTTGGGAAGAAAGATGCAACTCAACAACCCACCACTGGAGGTCAAGATGCAGAAGATCTCCACGGCCACCGTGTATTTCCCCTTGGTGCTCAGGTAGCTTGGGATGAAGGACACCCAAACACTGCAGAACACCAACATACTAAAGGCGATCAGTTTGGCTTCATTAAAAGTATCTGGTAGCCTCCTGGCTAAGAAAGCCACAGTGAAGCTGATAATGGCCTGGAATCCCATGTAACCCAGGACAATATAGAACATGAGGACTGAACCTTCATTGCACTGCACAATGATTTGGTCAATCTGGGAATGCATGTCAAAATCTGGGAAGGGGGGAGTGGTTGCCAGCCACACTGCACAGATGGTAGTTTGAATGAGAGAACACAGAACAATGACTGAGACTGCCAGTTGCTTTCCCATCCATTTTCTCATTCTGTTTCCTGGCTTGGTGGCCATGAAAGCCAAAACAACAGTGATGGTTTTGGCCAACACACAGGACACAGCAACAGAGAAGACGATTCCAAACGTTGCTTGACGGAGAAGGCAGGTTACCTTCCCAGGCTGACCAAGGAATAGGAAGGAACACAGAAAGCAGAGCAGCAGAGAAGAGAGAAGAGTACAGGTGATGCCCCAGTTGTTGGCCTTGACAATGGGAGTATTCCAGTGTTGAATGAAGCTCCACATCACCACAACTGTCAGCAGGGCAAGGAAAAGAGCCAAGGAAGACAAAAGGATTCCCAGGTTCTCTTCGTAGGATAGAAAGATTAAAACTTTGGGGATGCACTGATCCTTGTTACTGTTTGGATATTGATGATCTGGACACTTGTCACAGTGTTCAGCATCTCGAAGAAATAAGCAAACTCTCAATAGTTCTAGAGTGTATTAGACCTTTTAACCTGATGTGACAACATCTCATAATTTTGCATACTGAAGACAATTCCAGGAAGATCTCTCAAAGGACCATGCTACATTTTCATTTAAAGTACAAAGTCATTGAACTGAATTCATGAAATTTCCGTTTCAATAATTTGCAAAGATCAGTAACTTTCACTAAAGTATCATCAAAAAATATCATATGGAAATATCTCCATGTTTTCTAGAGCAGTGCACCTCACTCTGATTTGCTGTTGTTTTTAAATATGGTCAGCAATATCAGTTCATGAGATGTGTCTGACCAACTAAAGTTTTCTCCAGAGTAGGGTTCCACCTTGTGTTGGTGGGCTTGAACACACACATTCTTCCTATTTGCCTGAAAAATTATTGACTGTCTGAGTCTCAGTGTCAGACCTCCCCAACCCTGTGCCCTGGGAAAGGTTCATGATGGTGCCCCCCGTGGGATGTCACCACCCCCTGCAGGAAAATCTGCCCCCCCCACTCACCTGAAGCTTATGGAGCCTCACGCGACCCCAGGCTGCATCAGGGAATCTTCTTGAGCAGGGGTGCTCAATAGGTAGATTGCGATCTACCGGTAGATCGCGAGGCAAAATGAGTAGATCGCAGAGCCCTGTCTCTCCAAACTGTTAATATGTCAGTTTCGTCTAGTGACTAGACGAAACTGACATATTTAGCTGACACTAAACTGACACTGAAACTGACACTTTAGCTTCTCTTCAGGCATGCAGCAACAAAACAGACGAAACTGACTAGACTCTAGTCAGTTTTATCAGTTTCGTGGCGCTTCATGCCGGAAGAGCAGGAGCTAAAGTGGGCGGCGGCGGGAAGGGGAGCTGGGCTGCACTGGACTGTGGCGCTTCCTGGGGCTCCGTAGCAGAAGGGGGAGGGGCGGGAGTTCGAGTTGGAGTCGCTCTGATGGCGGTTGCCGCGGGAGGCCCCAAGTGACCCTTCCCTTCCCTTCCAGTCAGGTCCGGCCCAACCCAGCCCAGCCATGCCCGGCCCAGCCAACCCTGTATTAGCCCAGAGGTAAGTGCTGCAGCCGCTGCCACTCTTGGTCAGGGCTGACAGGTGAGACGACCCCCCTGGCCCTCCCGCCGCTGCAGGAGGAGGGCCAGTGGGAGCAGTGTCTCCCCCACCTGCCGCCTGCATGCGCAGCCCCTCTCCATGGAAACGGGGAAGCCCCCCGCCCCTTCCGAGGAGGACCTGCAATGCCTCCCTCTCCCTGCTGGTCTCGGGGCGCAGCCACAAAGAGTTTGGGGGGGCGGGGAGTGGGGAGCTCCTCCCCCCGTAGTGCAGCAAGGCTGGGCATGTGCCTCTTGGGGGGACCTGTGGCTGCCCCAAGTATGTGGGGTGGGGAGAGAGGAGAGGCCTCCCGTGTGCTTCCTGAAGCATCTGGTGGGCCACTGTGGTGCACAGGAAGCTGGACTTGGTGGGCCTCATCTGACCTGGTCCAGCAGGGGCTCCACACATCAAAGGGGTGTCTGTCAGACGCTTCCTTCCCCCCTGGTAGATCTCCGGGCCTTGCTGGGTTTCAAAGTAGCTCTCGAGCCAAGAAAGTGTGAGCACCCCTGTTCTTGGGGCTTCCCCGAAGCTTTGAACAGTGCTTCTGGAAAACCGGAAGCACAGTTTCCAACTCCGTCAGGAGCCTCAGAGAGGCTTCCACAGGGTCCTCCAAGCATGCAAGGCTCCGCGCCCAGGGCATTTGCCACACAGAATGAGTGGGAGGTCTGCCACTGCTGAGTCTGGCCTCTTGCCTGAGTCTGGCCTCTTGCCCAAGCCTGTGGGGACCTTGCACTGCCAGAACTAGCATCCAGCAGCACAAGTTCCTTTATGGATCTGCTGACTTGCTGTTTTTTGCTTCCAGGCTACCACCACATGCACTTGAGTGCCTGTGACAGTACACCAGTGGTTTGTCAATGAACCCTAGCACTAGTAAATCAGTGTGTGAGGCAGGAGGTAGGTCGGGGTTGTTAAGAATAGAGCAAGAAGGGGGAGGAATGGGGCAGGGATCAGTGCTGGGTGGAAGATCAATTGAGGCCAGGAAGGGGGCAGAATTGGCAGCAGCAGTGCCACTGATATCCTATCCCCACCCTCAATTGGCCATCCTAAAAAATGGGTGGTGCGTGGCCAAGTAGATACAGTGGGGCTGTAAGGGTTCACCCCCAGGAAAGGGAACAGAAATCTCTGGGACTAACCCCCCCCCCCCCCACACACACACAGGAATCAGCGCACAGTGGTGTGGCAGCATTGGAGGAGGGGGGGATTTAGGTAGGATTAGGATGCCCACAATTGGAATTAATCAACAATATAGGAAAGACAGACTGAGCAAGATGCAGTAAGGTCAGAAAACATGACAGTATGTTTTCTTTCTTAATTACAGTGCTTAAAATATTTTAATTGAATCTTCACTGATGGCAACAATATTGTTATTATAGGTGATCCTATTAACATGAAAACCACCTTAATTGAGTGGGGTGTACATTAGAAGTTAAGAACATAAGGCTTTTTAGTCTTTTTAGAATGTCTTTTTAGAATGTAATAAGACTGTCTTTTTGTGTATTTTGGAATGAATGAATGCATCAATAAATTAATGGATTAAGGTCCCATCCCTATATATTTCCCTCGCCAAAATGAGCTGCACTGCACACTAAGGTGGCAGGTCCAATTGGGAACAGGAGCAGCACCAGGCGGTGTAGGTAGGCTTGTGCCGGGTGGCACAAGGATGTAGGGAGGGTAGTGAGGAGACAGGGAGGGGATGATTCTGGGCAGGAGGAAAGGGTGGAAAGGGAGGAAAGGGGTTGGATCAGGTCTGGGAGGGGAGTGGGTTTTGCAGAAGCCTCCTCTGTCATATCCTAACTCTGTCCCTCCCAGTGTCACACCAGGCTTCTTGGATTTGTGCCAGCTATATCGCTGGTGCAGAGACAAGAAGCCCCAAAGAGCAGGCTTGGGCTTTACTCGGGGTAAGGTGAAATATATCCCCTTACCCCAAGGAGACCTCCAGCAGCCGCATAACCTGCGATGTAAACAGTGCAGGCCACACACGCTGTGCTGTGCTGGTGCAGGTTAGGATTGGGCTGTGAATACTTTAGGCTGGCAGGAACCGACTGCCATGAAAAGTGGCAATGTTTGCAACTCTGCTTCTTCTGCCAGTTGACAAGGCAAAATGGAAGCACTCCAAGAAAACCCCTGCACCCACATGGTTCCCCAAAACCACTTTGAAAGTTCTTGCTCAGCATTTTTGTTTTCTATGAAAATATTGACCAATTTATGCGTGGGAGAATTTTGGGTCATCACTGGCCCATTCACAGGTGAGGCTCATTACTTGATATTGCAGCCACCAAGGGAAGAACAACACTTGCCTCTCCAAATCTGATCATTTGTGCAAACATCTTGAATACTTTCCCCTGTGATCATAAACACATTGATGATGATGATGATGATGATGATGATGATGCATCAACTACACAATACTTGACAAAATAATTCCAAATTCTGGCCAGATTTTGGTCTAAAAAGAATGCAGCTTTGCACACTTTCACTTACCCATCTGGATTGAAATCAGGTCTTCAGAGCATGGAGCACAATCATAGCAACAAATCTGCTCCCCCTGACGGACTTGCCTGCTCTGTCCAGGATGGCAACGCTCAACACATCTGGACTGGGGCACCATCTAGGAATATTCACAGGGAATGGGCATGAGGACAGGGATCAACTGGTTTCTATCCATTGCTCTAATGTTCAAGTGTGTCCATTTACTTGTAGAACTTGTCCTCTGTGTCCACATTCCCTCAAAGTAACCAGCTCTTTCAGACCTTTTCCTTGTCATATTCACATCGCCCTCATTTAAAGTGACCAGGAAGAGTTATTCTCAGAACTCTTGCTAGAATTTATACAATTGGAGGCTTTCCTCATTCTCAATTGATTTTGGGAGCCAGCACAATGACTGAAACACTGAAGATGTCTTTATGTTCTTCACTCCGGTCTTTGATCTCTGACTATATCAATCTTTGATCTATTGACTATATCATTCCGGTGGCACATGAATTAATGTGCCACTGGCATTTGTTCTACCCCCGCACGAGGCACAGAAGGGGCCAGCCCTAAAGCCTATTGGCTGGGGGCTAATTGGATTGGGGCCATGTTCAGGCTGCATGGGGGAGTCCGCTGAGTCGGGACCAGGCAGCGATCCCCCAAACCCCCACCCTTTGGCAGTCTGAGACTAGCTGGTCGCCATCTGGGACCGAGTAGGAATTTTTTGCCATCAGCCTAATTGGCACATTGGTTGGTGGTTTTTTTGCCTACCCCGGACTGTGGCGTTAGGGGCGGAGTTGGGGTTTCCATAGGTCTTGTTGGTCACTTTAGGCAGGTATCATGCCGGTTTTGGGTAGATAAGGTCATCTCGGTGTACACCGCATGGTGGCAAGGGCCAGGTGGAGTCCACGCTTGGTCATGCTGGTATTCCTGGCTGGGTGATACAGGCTAGATGAATTTCAGCTTGGTGGCAAAGTTGCATCGCGGATTCACTCGGGTGGCCTGAGCTAGCCTGCCACCCTGGCCCTTCTGGGTGACAATGAAGGGGGCAGCAGGCTTGTAATGAAGCTGCCTAGAGTCGGGTGTGGTCATCCAAATTGTTATAGGGGAAGTAGACGGGCAGAACCGTTTCTCCCATGTAGAACCCGTATGGCTTATTTGTTGCAATCTTAAGTGTATTTAAATAGTTAATAAAGTATCCCTTTGTACCATATGCCCTTGCCTGTGTCTTTATTGGAGGGTGCTGGGGAAATACTCTGGTCTTTACTGATATTTTTCTTCTCCATCATCCTTCTCTGGCTGTGCATGAATGTCAGCCTTTTCCTTTTGGTCTCTCTCTCTCTCTCTCTCTCTCTCTCTCTCTCTCTCTCACCCCACCCTTTCCACTCTCCACTTCTCATTCCTTCTGTCAAGTTCTCATCAGTTTACTCCTTCATTCCTTTCCCCCTTATTAAGACTATTGTGGTGGTGATGGATGGATTTCCATATTTGCACTTGTTCTGTGCCTGGATATCCACACAATAAATTTCTTCCCAAAATTGTATGTCAACAGCTGAAGAGAGAGCTGAAGTGAGAGCCGGTCTCCTGCAAGCATTCAATTCCTTCCAGTATTTCCACAGAATAAAGGGGTTAGATATAAGGGACCATTGGACATGGAGTTTCTCCAGTTGCCAGAGTACCTAGCATGGACATCACATGCCATAGAAATTGTAAATCCCAAAACTCCTTGTGCCTGGAACTGTGGGACATGCAGTGAAAGGACCAGTGAAGTCCAAGAGCCAGTGTGAAATAAAACAAAACAAAAATAGATTAGAAACACTTTCTATATGCACCCTATAAAAAATTCAAAGCATTACAAATTATCAACATCAGCAAATCTTAAGAGAATCTCATAAGGCATGCTGATATGATCAGAGGCAGTAGTCATGTTAAGGTCAACTATGAAACTTTTAGATGAAGCGATATCAGGGTGACCAGATACAATGGAGGACAGAGTGTCTGTACCTTTAACCAATGTGTAGAAGATGGAATTTGAATTCCCTCAAACAAAAGCTCAACAAAAGCTGATTCTGCCCAAATTCTCTCTTCTACACAATGGTTAAAGATATAGGTGCTGTGTCCTCCATTGTATCCACAGTAACCAAATGTCCTCTGTTTCCAAGACATGCCCTCTTTTTTAGCCTCATGTAGTGGAAAATAACTTCAAAGTCCTTCTTTTCCCTGTGAGCAGGCAGTGCAGAGCCTGCATGAAAACTACAATTAATATATTAGATGCAATATAGTTTTAAATTTAATAATAAATAATACAGTGTTTAAATTAATCACATGAAATCAATTCACAAGTTTTTTTAACTTTTATTTTGTTATGTTCTACATTTTTCTGGAGTGTCCTAAATTTTGGGGTGCCTTGTCCTCTTTTCTGGTTATGACACCTGGTCACCCTGAGTGATACCTGAAATGCAGTATGTCTGGTAACTCTACTTCTAAGATCTACTCTACTCTAAGATCTCTGTTCCACCTGGAATAGACTTGATGAAGTGGTGCAAGATCTAACCTAGAGTACCCCTGGAGTATCTTAGGGATTGATTTGCAAGTACCAAGATAACAGTACTTCCCTGTTCCTTTGCAATTGTGGAACTGATCATTCAGAAAACATTGTCATAATCCTTACCTGATTGAACCTGTGATTCCACACAATAGCACTTCCATTCAAGGTGAATTTTTGGCCTGCAGGAGCCTGGGGGTCCATCCATCCAACACGGATCCTCCTGAAGGACGAATTGGGGAATGTGACTGTGTTGATGATATCAAATCCACCTGCCAGTTTCCCATTGCTGCTCCAAAAAACTTCTTCTCCAGCACTATTGTTGAAATAGACACTTCTCAGGAAAGAGTGAATCTAGGTTGAAAACAAACCCAAACAGACAGACAGACATTTTACAAATGGGTACAACTGGAGGAAAGAGGTGAATTCAACTCACACCTCCTTTCTAAAAGGTTCACACCATTTGTTAAACTTTGCCATTATAAGCTCTGTGACCTGCATATACCAGGGAAAGCTTTAACCTAAAATACATATTGCAGTTTTGGTGTGACTGATAACTGTCTGTGGTGAAACCATAGGCCGGATACATGCCATTGCCACTCACCTGCTTTTCCTAATGCTTAACCATCAGGAAATTCTTTCCACTTGATCCTAAAATAGGTGCATTTGGTTGGAGTCAGTCCATCTTTTGTTCCATCATTTCCTCTTTGACAAGATCCTCTGTAAATGTTTACTAATACAGAAGTCCCATTCTCAAATGTAGAATCCCAGGGAAGCAGCACAAAGTTCCTCTCTTATGACCACAATGTCATAGACAACACAGTAGGGCTAGCCAGACATTGTATTGCATGCATGTACCCCTCAAAGATAGGCAGATTGCATCTACTGCTGTAGTTGAATGGAACATGAACAATCATATATTCATTGTGTGCTGCGGATTGTCCACAGATGTGCTGTGAGTGTTTGGGGGGGATCAAATATTAGTAGGGCCATTAGGAGATGTGAGCCCCCTGCCAGCAGTATAGTGTGCCTTGTAAAACAAACAAAAACAAAACTGATGGTGTTTCTTAACAATTTTAGCACCCTGTCAGTGTGGTGTGAAATGAAAAAAGGTTGAAAATCACTGGCTTAAAGGCTGAAGGGTTCTGGACAGCATGTAGTTTAACAGGAAAACACAATCCATAAGCCACTCAGGGTGTCCAATCATGTGCTTGATATACCGTCTAAATTCATTAGAAGTGGATGTGAGGAAATCTCAGAAACAACCAGGAGGCCAAGAGATTTCGACTGCACAGTTACACACCCTTACCTGGGAGTAAGCCTCACTGAATTCTGTGGATCCTACTTCTGAGTAAATTTGCTTAGGATTGCACTGTTTGGTTATGGACAGCGAATGTAAAAATTCATTTATGACTCCAAATGTGTCCAAATTCCTGCTAAGCTGGAACAATGAGCCCACAGCAATCCAAGGGAATGTGTTTATGTTAATATTGTACTAGAGATTGAAAGAGATGGAGAAATCCATTTTACCTGCCAAGGCTGAATATTCAGAATGCTAAATGTGGATCCTTCTCTCAGGGCTTTTCGCCTGAATTTGGAAGAAAACATGGCATGGAGAGCATGTGCAACAGAATACACAGCATTGTAGATACTGTAGCTCTGGCCAGACATTTTCATTTCAAACACAGATCCAGGAAGGCTCCCCAGTTTCTCCTTTCCACTGCAGTATGCTAAAGTGTTTGTATTCACTTCATCATGTGGAAACAGACATTGAAATGCACGTGACCAAAACCACTGCACTTCAAAAAGCAGTGATTGGTAAGGATTGATTGTCTCCAGGAAATCTTCATATCCAGGCAAATAGTTTGTGTGGAGTGTGAAGGATAAGGTGCCATTGAAGGATTTGGGTGTGAAGGCATCCAGATCTACCACAGTTGCAAAATCCCACAGAACTGTTATAATGCAAACCTTTTCTGTTGGTTTCTTTAGGGAATATTCATTGTAGATTAGAACTCTTCGTAAAGCCTCCATTGCTCGTTGATCCCCATTAACAAGAATCACATTGCTTTTGGTCAATGACAGAGTAGAATGTATTCTTTCCATTGTATGAAATAGGAGCTCTGTTGGTTCCCAGCTTGTCTTTAGAGTTGGAATAATTTCTGTAAACTCAACACAGATGTTGTTCCCCAGAAGCTTAGATGTAAATATCCGAAGAAATGTTTCTCCACTGTCATCATCTGAAACAATGACACCAACCCATGTCCATCCAAAGTGCTTAAGAAGATGCACAATCCCATCATGCTCAGTGCTTTCAGGTGGCACCATCTGGTAGAGCAAAGGGAACTGTGTTTTGTCATTCAAGGCAGGATCAAAAGAGTTGTAATTGAGCTAAGGCCAAAGAACAGATTTGATTTTAGATCTGACCAAAAAATCTCCCTCTTTTCCTCAGTCTCAGTCACTTCCTCCCAATGTTTAGCAAGAGATAAAGCACGTCTCAAGAGTTAACCAGACAGACATCCACAGAGAGAATCTCATATGTGCACACAAACATGCACACACGCATCATTTCTCCATTCATAGCAGATTCTCTAAACAAAAATATGTGTCTCTTCTCTAACGCATGCAGGTTTAAGGACCAGGTAATACATCAAAAGGACCTGGCTGAGCCAGGTGGGAAGCGCTGAGTCTTTTAACTCAATCGAGAAAACACACAAGTGCATACACCACTAGGACTACTCCCTTTGCTTCTGTTAGTGGATGTACATTGTGCATTTGCTTTTAAATGAACAAACATACCTGTGGGATCTTGTAGGCATATAGAATGTTGGGCATATGGATTGTGTTTTGGGGGATGAGCCCTCCAATGACGGCCATGAGCTTCTTCTTCTGGCCACAGTGATAATTAAGGGGACACTCTCTGAAAAGGAGATTCATAGTGCCATATGATATTCCTGCTGTATTGAATCTGTCTCCTTGGATCTTGAATTCTAGTGTCCTATTGGATAAAAGGTGTACTTTCTTGTTGATCTCATTCATGGCAAACTCACAAGCAAGGACCTGGTGATAGTTTCTAGTCAAAAAGCTGCAATGATAGTATCACTTGATTATGATGTACGTGTTGCTTCTTTTGCCATTACAAGTTGAGACATTCATGTGTAAAAGCAAAGCTCTAATCTTCATTAAACAATTTTGTTCTCTAAAAGATGATGACAGCCAGCATTATTCTGTTTTGCAAATGTATTAAGATGTTTAATGGCATCCTGATTTCTTTGCAAGCTGGGTTTAACTTGTCCAACATGTTTGAAATTTTTGAAAAACTTTTTTGTGTAAATAGTAAGTTGAACACTTTAAAAACCATTGTCTATCACTTGGTTAAACAGGTAGTGTGTGTGAATGTGAGTTCTGCAGGAACCTTCCCTGAAGTTATGACTTCAGAACCTGCAGTATGATGTGGTACAACCCAAATATACATGGAAAAGCAGTTCAATCCTAAAAAAAAAAAATTCCTTCTGTTGTATCCTGCAGGAGATTTTTGGCCACTGGAGGTCACCTCAGGATAAGGGTTCCCTTGCCCAAGGGTAACCCCCAGCAGCCACTATGGGCCAACAATGACATGCACAGGTTCAATTTTTTGTGCAAGTCCACATTGACTTAGTAAGGTGGATCAGGCCTGCAAAGAGTTCAGAAATTGGAATGTGCCACCACTTCTGAACCTGCCCCATCCCAGGCCTGATCATTCCACCCTCCTCATTTCACCCTCCCCTTGCCCTCTCCCACTCCTTTCCCCTCACCCTCAGGCTTTTCTACAGTCATCCACCAACACACAGGAGGTCTCTCCAGCCTCCCTACCAGTGGCCCAGCAGTGTCCATTGGCAGAGACTTCTTTACCATAAAGCAGCCTCTGCTGCCACAACACATGGCATGCCGGCACCTGGATAGCATAGGATGGGGCCATAATACAGTAGAAACTACAGCCACTGAGGTAACTTGGGAAGATGCTGAGTTTGTTCAGGAGCTGAATTCCTTTGGGCCATCTAGCCTCTCACTCCCACCAATGTGAGAAATGTGACAAAGGCAAGGTAAGAGATTGTAGCTAAAGTGCAAATATGTGCACACACTGACACACACCTTCAAACACATAGAAGTCACAAATACAACACTCGTAACTATAACGATAGAAAACTGTTTACATTGAGATATTATCAGGGAAATGGTGGCTGAAAGAACTACTTACAAATATCTGAATGACCAATTTGGTATTTCATTAAAGGGAAAGTCGTTCAGCTCTAAGTAGTGGAGAGAGACAAATTCGCCCAGGAGAAGCTCATCTGCAGAGCTCATTTCCGGATCTGCAGTGCATGACCGCAAACCCCGCTGGGGGGTGCAGCTCTTGCCGACCCCAAGAGGCAGCTGCAGCAGCAAAGTGAGCAGCAGCGACGGAATCAGTCTGAGGATGAGAAAGCTTTGGTTCCAGGCACACTGGGGCACCTTCACTGTGAGGCACACACTCACCAGTGCCATGACCACAACCAACATTTTGGAAAGGAGCTAAAAAATTAACCTCCAATCTTGCAAGTCTTAAAAGCCTAACAAATACGTGGAAGCAGTTCTAGAATTCCTGCGAGGCAGAGCTCTGCTTGTCTTCAGCAAAACTCTCCAGCTTAAATGGCCCATATTGATCTGAATGGAGTATTTGTGGATTTGCTGTTGTGAACCTAGCCATGTTCTCTCCTTATCTAGGGAGCAGTCTTTACTCAATGACAGTAATTTCAGCAATTGCAGGGTAGGGGATTCTTCTTCCCAGAGCCCTTAAATACTTATTAGGCTAAAGCAGTGGTTCACATTTTTTTTGTACCTCTTCGCAGCCTATTTCCATAAGTCATACACCTCCTATTGGGACGGTTTCCATCATTATGCCCAAATCCATGGCTAATTCCCTCTTCAATATCAGGCACATCTCCTATTCCGGATGCGTTGCTCAAATTTTCTTCTTTCTTTTCTTCGTAGGCTCTGACTTCTCCCTCCTCACAGTCATGACCTATGATCGCTACGTTGCTATTTGTAATCCATTATGTCCATTATTTGTATTCCAAAAATGTCTGCAGCTTTGCTTAGTTCCTGAATATGGTTTTATGGTTACTAAAGTATGATGGAATGTTTATTAATTTGTCTCTCCACCTACAATGTTACGTGCAAGTAAAAACTGAATCTTGCTTGAGCACTGCTGAAATTAAGGTTCATCATGACAAATGAGTGTTCCGTCAATTTCACCATCAAGTTCAGGCAGAATTCAATTTCCTTGGATGCAACCAATAGACAAGAGATTTTCCAACTTTTTCATCTCACGGCACACTGACAAGGCACTAAAATTGTCAAGTCATCAGGTTTTTGACCACTGACAAGGCACACCATGCTGCCAGTGGGGGCCTCATATCCCTATTGGCCCTACTAATAAATGACAAATTTCCCTCAAATTCCTGTGGCACACCTGTGGACCACTCATGGCACACTAGTGTGCCATGGCACAGTGGTTGTAAATGGCTGCAATAGACAGTCACAGATATCTGGGTGCACCTTACTGGGTTGGATCCAAAGGATCTCTTCTAGTCAGTGCTTTTTTTGTAAAAAAAAAAAAAAAAAAAAAAAGAAAAAAGAAAAAAAAAGGTGCAGGAACTCACAAATTGTTAATCTTTTATTTATTTATCCCATGCATGTGTACTCAGAAGTACGTCCCATTATAGCCAATGGGGCTTACTTGCAGGAAAGTGTGGATAGGATTGTAGCCTGAGAGCCCAAGCCTATGCCTGCCTACTCAGAAGGAAGTTCCATTATATTAAATGGGGCTTACTCCCAGGGAAGTGTGGACAGGATTGTAGCCTGAGTTCCCTTGGAATTCGACTGCTGACTTTTTCCACCAGCTCTTACTCCAGTGGTGTTTATCAGCAGGGGAAGCTTCAGCAGCTGGATTTCTGCTTATCAACCTGCTGCTAAAGCTTTGCACACTAGCAGCAGGTCGGTTTTGCTGGCTAGTTCACAGTGGCAACTGGTTGACCAGTAAGTGTGGGGTACTGGGGCTTCAGGCTGTGATCCTAGCCACACTTTCCTGGGAGTAAGTCCCATTGACTCTAATGGGACATACTTCTGAGTAGATTGGCCTGCAGTCTCAGTGGATGAAGCTCTTTCACTCATTAATCAGTTAAAGCTGGGCAAAGCAGTGGGACCAGACTCAATTCCTCCTGATATTTATAAAGAAGCACCAGAGTGGTGGACCCCAATAATCGCAGAACTATTCACTAAAATTGATAAATTTGGGGTATTTCCGGACACTTGGACTAGATCTATCTTGGTTCCCAGCTTCAAAAAAGGGGATAAAAAACTTCCCCCCAGCTACAGGCCAATCAGCCTTTTAGACCTAGCAGGGAAAATGTATGCCTCCCATCTACTGAAGAAACTTTCAGCCTGGATTTCTGATCATAACATCATAGGCCCAGAGCAAGCGGGTTTTAGGCCAAATAAGTCTGCAATTGATCAGTGTGTGATACTATCCCACCTAATCTCCAAACAAAGGACTCAAAATAAATCCCGACTGTATGTGGCCTTTTTAGATTTAAAGTCGGCCTTTGATTCCATAGATAGAGATAGACTCTGGGATAAACTTGAGAAGATGGGAGTGGACAAAAGGCTATTAATACTAATTCGTGCCCTTCATTTAAACACTTCATGCCAAGTGAAATTATCTCCGAGACGCGACCTCTCGGCCCCAATTCCAATCAACAAGGGGGTCAAGCAGGGGTGCATTCTTGCTCCCACCCTGTTCAATCTTTTCATCAATGATCTAGCTCCCTATCTAGCAAACTTTGATACGCATTCCCCCAGATTAGGTTCAGTGGACATCCCTCTACTTTTGTATGCTGATGACATGGCCTTGATATATTGAACTAAAATAGGATTAAGGAGACTGGTTAACACCTGCATAGAATATCTTACCAACAACACCCTGCAGCTAAACTATGAAAAGTCCAAGATTGTGGTGTTTGGGCACTCTTGGAAACCACAGTCTTGGTTTTTCAATGGTAAATCAATACAAGTCAAGGAATTTCAGTATCTTTGTCTCCGGTTTCATTACCGGCATTTCTGGTCTTCCCATCGTCTTACAGTAATCAACTCATCCAAACTATATGTTCAGGCTATAACTCATTTTTTCTTCTCTTGGGGTAACTCATTCATTCCAGCTGCTCTCCAGGCTTTTAATGCCAAAGTTACACCTTAAATTTTGTATGGCATTCCTGTTTGGACGCCAGCATTAAATGATTCAATTGAAAAGATCAATTCAAATTTTCTATACAAGATCTTAGATGTACCGCATTGCGCTCCTTTCGCGGCACTTTGCCTGGAGACAGGCCAATATAGGCTGGAGTTCCTAGAATGGTCCAGTTTCTTAAAATACTGGGCCAAAGTGTGCTTCAGGGCTGACCAAAACCCATTGTTAATGGGGTTACTGACTGACTCGCTGTTATCTCCTTGCTTAGCTCTTTTCAATAAGAAAATCAGACAAATGGGTCTCGAGGAAGATCTACAAGGAGCTGTTACACTTGAGGTTTCTATTAGGCTCTTGACAACAAGACTAACTGATATAGAAAGGAAAGAGATTCTGGCTACAGCACAAAAAAAATGTTTGTCCCTAAATTTCCATCTTAACAATAACTTTGGTCAACAACCAAAATACCTGACCTTCTTAGAGTGCCCCTTTGCAAGGAGGGCTTTTACTTTAGCCTGTTGCAACGTGTTGCCTTCTAAAGACCTACTTGGTAGGTTTAGAAATGCCCCAAAGGAAGAACGATTTTGCAATTGTGGCCTCAGAGAGGCAGACTCTCTTCCACACATTGTTCTGCATTGTGCTTTCAATCAAGTGCTCAGAGACCAGTATCTCCCTTCATTGTCAAGAATCAACAAAGGTCTCTCTGAGAACACCTTCTTACAACTTCTGCTGGTGGGTGAATCTGAATTAGTGACCCTGCCAGTTGCTAAATTTTTATATTTGAGCAACTTGAAATGGGCTAAGCTGCTGGTCCTAAGCAACTTGGAGCAACTCTGTAAGTAAATTGTTGTATTTTAACCCTTATTTTTTTCATCTCTCTTTTAACATACACTTTCATACATGACTGTCTGGAGATATTAGTTGTAAAACTATATGCCTAATAAAGGTTTGTTGTTGTACAGAATGCAGGATACAGAAGTTAAGTGGTTGTTTCATAACAACTTCCCCAAAACCCCAGTGGGTATTGTTACATTTCCCGTTACCACCTTGCTTGTGTTCCCGATGCCAATAGGTCTTTATCAGTCCTTTCCTTAGCACCGTTCCATGCCATCATTTCCCAAATAAAGTATTAGCTTTGTTACCATTTATAGCAGGATCATGCGCTGTGGTGGGTGGCAGGTAACTCAGGGCAGAGCCACCGAGAGGAATATTATCAGGTAGTATAAAGTTTCATATGGACTCTTTCCCTTCTCCCCTCAAATGTAAATTTGATTCCCGGGCTGCCTTTTTACTTTTCTTTGGCTTCCGGGCCCCGTTTCTGACACTGGACCCTGGTATGATGTATCCCCCGCACCCCCCTCTCAGAGGCCTTGACCCAGGAGGCAGATGGAGCATGTGCACAGTCACAGAGGAGACTGTGGCTTTTTTCTTAGGGCTACAGTAGGGCAGTTCTGTCTCACCTGCTGCCCCCCCACTGCACATGCGTGATTTACAGGCAGTATGTATTTTCTAAGCTTAGCCAAGTCTAGGGCCTAACTTTTCTGTTACAGGTGGCAATGTGGGTTGCAGTCATGCCTTGGTTGAACTAAAAATCTCGGCCTTTCCTTCTAGAGGCATCATTCGACTTGGCCACGAATAACAATGGAGAATCAAACAGCTGTGTTTGAATTTCTTCTCTTGGAATTCTCGAAGCTTCAGGAGCTGCAAATTTTACAGTTCTTGGCATTCTTGGTATTGTACTTGGCAGCTGTAACAGGGAATCATCTCATCATCTCTGTGGTAGCTTTTGACCATCGCCTGCACACCGCCATGTTCTTCTTGAAGAACTTAGCCCTGCAGGACCTTGGGACGATTTCAGTCATTATGGCCAAATCCATGGCTAATTCCCTCTTCAATACCAGGCACATCTCCTATTCCGGATGCGTTGCTCAAATTTTCTTCTTTTCTTCATAGGCTCTGACTTCTCCCTCCTCACAGTCATGGCCTACGATTGCTACGTTGCTGTTTGTAATCCATTAAAATATGGAACGATCTTGAACAGAAGAGCCTGCACTCAGATGCTTGTTAGTGTGTGATCTGCTGGTCTCTTCAATGCATACCAGTGGCACCTTTGCAACCCCTTTCTGCTCCAACGTTGTCAATCAGTTCTTCTGTGAAATCCCAAAATTACTTCATCTTGCCTGCTCTGGCAATGAAGGGTTCTCTAAGGGAGCAAAGTTAAGTGAAGACTACAACTGTATAGACATTAAACAACTGAAGATCACAGACATGATTTCATCTGTATTTAAATACAGCTCAAATTTAGTTTCTTGAAGAACCTGAAGAGTGGCAGAAGTGGACATCCTAATCACATTTGACCTCCGAGTAAAATATATTGTTTACAAGCCTTTTATTTTGTTTATTTTAGTGTGTGCAGGCAGACACGGATCTATATACATGTTCATGACACGGAGTATCTGCCAAGCCAACATAACCCAGGCCAGCAACGTATCTTCAGAAGCAGGACTGAGCCAAGAGTCCTCATATCCACAGACCAAGTGGGAGATCACACTATTGATTGCCAGCACTGTCACACATTTTTCCCCACCCCAATTAATGTGGAAAAAGCCTTGTCTGCTTCCTGGAAAATTCCATGAGGAAGCACACATTGCTTGCACAGCACATTTGAGTCTGGGAACAAAAGCCACCTCCCAGAAGCTTCTGACATGGGAAAAAAATAAGTTGTAACAAGACAAAGGAAGGGCCCTTAGCTCTGGCTGTCCTCACCTACTCCATAAATTATCAAGGAGCCATGGTAATGAAGCCAGTGGTATCCTGAGCTACTGCACCTCAGCAAAGTAGTGAAAAAAACAACCTTTGGAAGGACCCATTTAGGATTAGGGATAAGCTATCAAGGATCATGAAGTCAGAAAAAGATGTTTCCTTGATGAGTTCACCCCATAACCCCCCCCCCCCCGAGACTTCTGGAAGAAAAAGATAGGAAAAAAACTATGTCAGTAGATATTCATGTCTTCACCCCTCATTAGTCTACCTGCCTTGCAGCTTCATTTGTGTATTTGAATCATACTGTTGCGAGTTTAAACCAACACCATTCAAGTCAAGAGTCAAAGGACCCCTCTGTCAAGCCTGCCCTCACATTCAGTAACTCCCACTCTCTTTTCCATTAAAATGATTTCCCCCACTACCCTCCCCAAGCAAAACCAGAGCCCCTGTGCCAGTGTCGGCTAGATAGCCATTCTTTCTATCAAACAGAAGTGATATGGACCAGCTAGGGAGCTGAATTGCTCTACATCCGTAAGCTAGAAAGCCTCTGTTCCAGCATGATAGGAAGTATGAGAAGATCAATTCCAACCGTCATGGACTAATAGCCTTTTTCCGTACGAGCTGGGCTCTAGTGTTCAACTCAGGCCTCAGAATAATAATGTAGAATTTGGGAAGAAAGATGCAACTCAACAATCCACCACTGGAGGTCAAGATGCAGAAGATCTCCACGGCCACCACATATTTCCCTTTGGTGCTCAGGTAGGTTGGGATGAAGGATAACCAAACACTGCAGAACACCAACATGCTGAAGGTGATCAGTTTGGCTTCATTAAAAGTATCTGGTAGCTTCCTGGCTAAGAAAGCCACAGTGAAGCTGACAATGGCCAGAAATCCCATGTAGCCCAGGACAATGTAGAACATGAGAACAGAGCCTTCATTGCATTGCACAGTGATTTGGTCAATCTGAGAGTGCATGTCAAAATCTGGGAAGGGGGGAGAGGTGGCTAGCCACACCACACAGATGCCAGTTTGAATGAGAGAACACAGAATGATGACAGAGACTGCCAGCCTCTTCCCCACCCACTTCCTCATCCTGTTTCCTGGCTTGGTGACCACGAAGGCCAAAACGACAATGATGGTTTTGGCCAACACACAAGACACAGCAACAGAGAAGACGATGGCAAATACTGTCTGGCGGAGAAGGCAGGTCACCATCCCGGGCCGAGCAAGGAATAGGAAGGAACACAGAAAGCAGAGCAGCAAAGAATTGATGAGAGTGCAGGTGATGCCCCAGTTGTTGGCCTTGACAATGGGAGTATTCCGGTGTTGAATGAAGCTCCACATCACCACAATAGTCATCAGAGCAAAGAAAAGAACAGCAGAAGAAAACATTATTCACATGGGCTCTTCATACGCTAGAAAGATGAAATCTTTGGGGATGCACCCGTCCTTCTTATTGTTCGGGTACTGATGTTCTGGGCACTCGTCACAGTGTTCAGCATCTGGAAGAAATAAGCAAATTCTTCATAGTTCTAGAATGTATATTAGACCGTTGAACCTGACGTGTCAGCATCTCATAATTAGCATATTGAAGACAATTCCAGGAAGATCATTAAAATGAAAGAATTATGTTTTTATTTGAAGTACAGAGTCATGAAGTTAATTCATGAAGTTTCACATTTTCAGTAATTTGCAGAGATTAGTGGCTTTCATTGAAGTATCATCAAAATATATCATGGGAATATCTCCATTTTTTCTAGAGCAGTACATTTCACTTTGATTTGTTGTTGTTTTCAAATAAGTGTTAAAAATGGTCAGCAATATAAAATCATGAGATGTGTCTGACCCACTCAGTTTTCCTTCAGAGTATGGTTGCACCTTGTTTTGTTACGCAGGAACTCAAACGCATTCTTCTTATTGGACAGAAAAAATTGGTTGGAATTGAGCAGAGATCAGGGCTGGGAGGAAGGTAGATTGAGGTCAGGAAGGGGGCAGAACTGGTAGCAGCAGTGCCACTGATATCCTATCCCCACCATCAATCTGCCTTCCCAACAAAATGCCTGGTGCATGTCTACGTAGATCCCGTGGGGCAGCAAGGGCTCACCCCCAGGCAAGGGAACAGAAACCTCTGGTACTTTCCCACCACAAGATGCAGTGCACACTTCAGTGGTGTGACTGCATTGGCCAGAGGGGGGGATTCAGGTAGGATTTAGGATACCCAGAATGGAAATTGGTCAACAATATAGGAAAGACAGCCTATGAGTGCTGTCATGTCAGAAAACATGACAGCATAATTTTTTTCCTTAACTTTGGTGCTTAAAAATTTTTAGTTGAACCTTCACCAATAACGATAATATTGTTATTACAGGTGATCCTATTAACATGAAAACCACCTTAATTGAGTGGGGTGTAGCTTAGAATGAATGAATCTATAAATTAATGAATTCCCATATTTATATATTTCTGATTATAGCATGCAGTCAAGCCAAAATGGGCTGCACTGCATGCTCTGGTGAGAGGTCCAGCTGGGAACAGGAGCAGCACCAGGCAGGCTTGTGCCGGATGCTGGATGGCATAGGGATGTTGGGAGGGTGGTGGGGTGAAGGGGAGGTGGTGCTTCTGGGCAGGAGAAGGGTGGAAAGGAGTTGGATCAGGTCTAGGAGGGGGATTGGTTTGGCAGAAGCCTCCTCCACCCTATCCTAACCCTTCCCCTCCGGTGTTACACCAGGCTTCTTGGATTTGCACCAGTTGTATAGCTGGTGCAGATACAAGAAGCCCCAAAGAGCAGGCTGGGGCTTTACTGGAGGTAAGGGGATATACATCCCCTTACCCAAGGAGATCTCCAGCCTCCTCCTAACCTGCACTGAAAACAATGCAGGTCACACTGGTCGGGCTGTGCTGGCACAGGTCAGGATTGAGCTGTGAATCAGCAGCGGACCTCCCCAGCCTGGGGCAAAGGTCTGTGATGGTGCCCCCCCATGGGCTATCACCGCCACCCCAGAGCAGAAATTCACCCCCCTTACTCACCAGAGACTCACAGAGACTCACCTGATCTCTGCCCACAATGAGGAAAACTCTGTGAGGCACAGTTTCCGCCTCCGTCGAGAGCCTCAGAGAGGCTTCTGTGGGCCCTAACGCCTCGTGCCTGGGGCATTTGCCCCATCGGACCTTATGGGAGTTCTGCAACTGCTGTGAATACCTTAGGCCGGCAGGAACCAACTGCCATGAATGGTGGCAATGTTTGCAACTCTGCTTCTTCTGCTACTTGACAAAGCATGGCTTTGCTGGGCATGGCTTTGCAAAGTCAAATGTTAAAATGGAAGCACTCCAAGAAAACCCCTGCATGCACATGGTTCCCCAAAACCATTTTGAAAGTTCCTGCTCCACATATTTGTTTTCTATTAAAATATTAACCAATTTATGCGTGGGAGAATTTTGGGTCATCACTGGCCCATTCACAGATGAGAGTCAATACTTGATATTGCAGCCACCAAGGGAAGAACAACACTTGCCTCTCCAAATCTGATCATTTGTGCAAACATCTTGAATACTTTCCCCAAGTGATCATAAATACACTGATGATGATGATGATGATGATGATGATGATGATGATGATGATGATGATGATGCATCGATCACACAATACTTGACAAAATAATTCCAAATTCTGGCCAGATTTTGGTCTAAAAAGAATGCAGCTTTGCACTCTTTCACTTACCCATCTGCATTGAAATCAGTTCTTCAGAGCATGGAGCACAATCATAGCAACAAATCTGCTCCCCCTGACAAACTAGCCTGCTCAGGATGGCAATGCTCAACACATCTGGACTGGGGCACCATCTAGGAATAATCACAGGGAATGGGCATGAGGACAGGGATCAACTGATTTCTATTCATTGCTCTAATGTTCAAGTGTGTTCATTTACTCTTAGAAGTTGTCCTCTATGTCCATGTTCCCTCCAGGTAACAAGCTTATTCAGACCATTCCCTTGTCATGTTCACATCGCCCTCATTTGAAGTGAAAAGATCAGACAGAGTTATTCTCAGGACTCTTGCTAGAATTTATATAATTGCAATCTTTCCTCATTCTCAATTGATGCTGGGAGCCAGTGCAATGGCTGAATCACTGAAGGTGTCTTTATGTGCTTCACTCCAATCTTCAATCTCATAGTCTGGTCTTTACTGATATTTTTCTTCTCCATTATCCTTCTCTGGCTAAGCATGGATGTGAGCCTCTCCCATAAAGTCTTCTGCAAGCATTCCATCCTTCCAGTATTCCCGCAGAATAAATGAGTTAGGTATAAGGGACCATTGGACATGGAGTTTCTCCAGTTGCCAGAGTACCCAGCATGGATGTCACATGCACTAGAAAATGTTCATCTCAAAAGTTCCTTTTGCCTGGAACTGTGGGGCGTGGACAGGGCCTAGGAGAGGGGGGATAAAGGGGGTAATTTGTACCTGGGCCCAGGGTCAAAAAGTGGGTCCAGAAGCCAAAGGAGAGGGTCCAGAAGTTTCCTGGGATCATACATTTTCCTATCTCACCTAGGCTCGCTGCCCACATGGGATGCTGTGTGTGTGGCTGCTGATGCACACCACATGCCTGAAAACACCATATGTACTGAAAACCATATGTACTGGGCAAGGGAATGCATACATGACACTCCTTAACACAGTGTCAGATCTGGGAGGAAACTGGCCTGCTATAGGAGCTTTTCGGCTTGTGGATCCACTTACCATGAAGGAGTGTATAGGAGCTCAGGGACACAGCTGCAGAACTACTGCTCCTGCAGAAGGACGTTTTGGTGCACTTTCCATTCTAGTGTGAGCCTAAATACAATGATACTACCTTTCCTCAGAGATTTTCTATTAGAGAGACTTAGGGGTGGGTTTGAGTTTCCATATTACTGTTTCTAGCTGTTAACACTACAGAGGAAGGTAGACCTGGGCTCTGCTTTGGGAAGCCCAGTAGACCCAGTAGCCCAGTAGACCTAGTAGAAAAGTCCAAAGACTTTTCCAGCTATCACCACCCCCTGCCTGTTTTACCCTCTCCCCACCCCTGTTCTGCCCATCCTTGTCACCACCCTCCCCCGCTCTGTTTCATTCCCTCCCCTTTAGGAAGGGGTCCAAAAAAAGCTCTGTACCCCCTGATAAAATTCCTCAGAGGTCCTGGGCATGGAGTCAATGGACCAGTGAAGTCAAAGAGACAGTGTGAAATAAAACAAAACAAAAAAAGATTGGAAACATGTTCTCCTACATGCACCCTGTAAAATATTCAAAGCATTACAAATTATTAACATCTGCAAATCTTAAAAGAATATCATAAGGCATGCTGATACTAGCAGAGGCAGTATGAAGTGATATCAGGGTGACCGGATACAATGGAGGACAGAGTGTCTGCACCTTTAACCATTGTGTAGAAGAGGGAATTTGGGCAGGTGCAGCTCAACATGGAAAAAGCTTTAAAAATCTGCACCTGCTCAAATGCCCTCTTCTATACAATGGTCAAACATATAGCTGCTGTGACTTCCATTGTATCTGGTCACCCTGAGTGATACTTGAAATGCAGTACATCTGGAAACTCTACTCATCCAGTTCTCGGTTCCACTTGGCATGGACTTGACCCAGTGGTGCAAGATCTAACCTGGAGTATCTCGATGATTGATTTGCAAGTATGAGACAACAGCACTTCCCTGTTCTTTTGCAATTGTGGAACTGATAGTTCAGACAACGTTGTCACCATCCCCACCTGCTTGAACCTGTGATTCCACACAATGGCACTTCCATTCAAGGTGAATTCTTTGCCTGCGGAAGCCTGGGGGTCGATCCTGCCAACACGGATCCTCTTGAAGGAGGAATTGGGGAATGTGACTGTGTTGATGAGATCATATCCACCTGCCAGTTTCCCGTTGCTGGCAAGCAATATTTCTTCCCCAGCACTATTGTTGAAATAGACATTTCTCAGGAAAGAGTGAATCTAGGTTGAAAACAAACCAAAACACACACACACACACACACACACACACACACACACACACACACACACACACACACACGTTTTCCAAATGGGTACAAGTGGAGGAAACAGGCGAATTCAACTCACATCTCCCTTCTAAATCAGTGGTGCTCAAAGTGCTGACCGCTGCACACTGGGAATGCGTTCCTCAGTGCGACCAGCACTTTGATTTCCAGCGAGCCATGTCTCCCTGTCCCCCAACCGGGACAACACAATGCTCCAGCCAATCATGTGTGTGTGTGGTGCAATGCCCTAGTGGGCATTGCATCTGGACTTCCGGGAAGATGGTAACAGGCTGGAGTGTCACATAATTCCAGTTGGGAGACAGGGAGAGATGTGGCACTCGAGAACAAGAAGTGCCGGTCACAGGAGGGAAGGATTTGGCCCAACACCAAACACCAGCTCTTAAGTTTGGGTAGTCACTGTACAAGTGTGCACCACTTAATGATAGGGATATGTTCTCCAATTGCTGTTGTGATATGATTAGGTCATTGAGCGAACTTTCAGCCTCATCTAGTGCCTTTGTTGTGTAAACAGACACTTCCTGCCAGACACTAGCTGACTACCTAGGCTGCTGGAGTTAGATGGCCTCTTCTTTGCATTAAAAGTCTCTTTGTTGAGTAAACAGACACTCTGCAGCAGGCTATGGGAGACCTGATTGTTTCATTTAGAGTCTCTTTGTTGTGCTTTGACCACCATCGCATATGCGATCTGTCATTAAGTGAATGGTTGTTCAGCTGCACATGGCTGTATATGATACCGGAAGTCCTGCATTTCCATGTTTGAAGAAACACCTCCTGGAGTGAGGTACGGAAGCAGATTATTCAGATCCTGAACATTTTAAGAATGTGGAAAGTGGATTGCAACGGCAGCAACCTGGAGGGATGTGGTGACGGTGGCAGGTTAATGGTGAAGGGCACCTGGAATCTATCAAGCTCTCCTTGCCCACAACCTGTCACAGACACAATCTGCATCATTTCACCTATGATTGGAAGTTCTGGGTTCAATACTAGGTCTCAGAAAGGTTAAACGTATTAATTCTTCCTTTTTAATGTTATAGGCTAAGTAGCATTGGGAGGTATAGTGAATGAGGATCCTTCATCCTTCTGACAAAGCATATGTGTTGATAAGGAAGTGCCTGGTTCAGGCCATGTGTTCAACTTTGCCATTATGAGCTCTGTGACCTGCACATACCAGGGAAAGCCTTAACCTAAAATACATATTGCAGTTTTGGTGTGACTGATAACTGTCTGTGGTGAAACCATAGGCCGGATACATGCCATTGCCACTCTCCTTGTTTTCCGAATGCTTAACCATCAGGAAAGTCTTTCCACTTGACTCTAAAATAGTGAAGGTGCATTTGGTTGGAGTCAGCCCATCTTTTGTTCCATCATTTCCTCTTTGTCAAGATCCTCTGTAAATGTTTCCTAATCCAGACGTCCCATTCTGAAATGTTGAATCCCAGGGAAGCAGCACAAAGTTCCTCTCTTATGACTACATTGTCATAGACAACACAGTAGGGCTAGCCAGACATTGTATTGCATGCATGTACCCCTCAAAGCTATGCAAATTGCATCTACTGCTGTATACAAGCTGAATGGAACATGAACAATCATATATTCATTGTGTGCTGCAAATTGTCCACAGATGTGCTGTGGGTGTTTGGGGGGATCAAATATTAGTAGGGCCATTGGGAGATGTGAGCCCCCTGCCAGCAGTACAGTGTGCCTTGTAAAACAAACAAACAAACGAACAAAAAAGCAACAACAACAACTGATGGTGTGTCTTAACAATTTTAGCACCTTTTCAGTGTGGTGTGAAATGAAAAAAGGTTGAAAATCACTGGCTTAGAGGTAGCAGGTTCTGGACAGCATGTAGATTACCAGGAAAACACAATCCATAAGCCACTCAGGGTGTCCAATCATGTACTTGATATACCGTCTAATTTCATTGGAAGTGGATGTGAGGAAATCTCAGAAACAACCAGGAAGCCAAGAGATTTGGACTGCACAGTTACTCATCCTTACCTGGGAGTAAGCCTCACTGAATTCTGTGGAACTTACTTCTGAGTGAATTTGCTTAGGATTGCACTGTTTGGTTATGGACAGCGAATGTAAAAATTCATTTATGACTCCAAATGTGTCCAAATTCCTGCTAAGCTGGAACAATGAGCCCACAGCAATCCAAGGGAAAGTGTTTATGTTAATATTGTACTAGAGATTGAAAGTGATGGAGAAATCCATTTTACCTGCCAAGGCTGAATATTCAGAATGCTAGATGTGGATCCTTCTCTCAGGGCTTTTCGCCTGAATTTGGATGAAAACATGGCATGGAGAGCATGTGCAACAGAATACACAGCATTGTAGATACTATAGCTCTGGCCAGACATTTGCATTTCAAAGATATATCCAGGGAGGCTCCCCAGCTGCTCCTTGCCAGTGCAGCTTTGTCTACTTTGCTTGGAAATCAAGTATGGGGGGAATGAACATTCAAATGCAGTAGACCAAAATGACTGAATTTCGTAAATCAATTATTGGTGAGGATTAATTGTCTTCAGGAAATCTTCATATCCAGGCAAACTGTTTGTGTGGAGTGTGAAGGATAAGGTGCCATTGAAGGATTTGGGTGTGAAGTAAACCAGATCGAAAACAGCTGCAAAATCCCACCGAGCTGTTATAATCCAAACCTTTTCTGTTGGTTTCTTTAGGGAATATTCATTGAGGATTAGAACGTTTTGTAAAGCCTCCATCGCTCGTTGATCCCCATTAACAAGAATCACGTTGGTTTGGGTCAATGACAGAGTAGAATGTATTCTTTTCATTGTATGAAATAAGAGCTCTGTTGGTCTCCAGTATGTCTTTAGAGTTGGAATAGTTTTTGTAAACTCAACACAGATATTGTTCTCCAGGAGCTTAGATGTAAAAATCCGAAGAAATGTTTCTCCACTGTCATCATCTGAAACAATGACACCAACCCATGTCCATCCAAAGTGCTTAAGAAGATGCACAATCCCATCATGCTGAGTGTTTTCAGGTGGCACCATCTGGTAGACCAAAGGGAACTGTGTTTTGTCATTCAAGGCAGGATCAAAAGAGTTGTAATTGAGCTAAGGACAAAGAACAGATATGTTTTTAGATCTGACCAAAAAATCTCCCTCTTTTCCTCAGTTACTTCCTCCCAATGTTTAGCAAGAGATAAAGCACGTCTCAAGAGTTAACCAGACAGACATCCACAGAGAGACTCTCATATGTGCACACAAACATGCACACGTGCATCATTTCTCCATTCATAGCAGATTCTCTAAACAAAAAATACGTGTCTCTTCTCTAACGCATGCAGGTTTAAGGACCAGGTAATACCTCAAAAGGACCTGGCTGAGCCAGGTGGGAAGCGCCGAGTCATTTAACTCAATTGAGAAAACACACAAGTGCATACACCACTTGGACTACTCCCTTTGCTTTTGTTAGTGGATGTACTTTGCTTTTGAATGAACAAACATACCTGTGGGATCTTGTAGGGGTATAGAATGTTGGGCATATGGATTGTGTTTTGGGGGATGAGCCCTCCAATGATGGCCATGAGCTTCTTCTTCTGGCCACAGTGATAATTAAGGGGACACCCTCTGAAAAGGAGATTCATAGTGCCATATGATATTCCTGCTGTATTGAGTCTGTCTCCTTGGATTTTGAATTCTAGTGTCTTGTTGGGTAAAAGGTTTACTTTCTTGTTGATCTCATTCATGGCAAACTCACAAGCAAGGACCTGGTGATAGTTTCTAGTCAAAAATCTGCAATGATAGTGTCACTTGATTATGACGTAAGTGTTGCTTCTTTTGCCATTTCAAGTTGAGACATTCATGTGTAAAAGCAAAGCTCTAATCTTCATTATACAATTTTGTTCTCTAAAAGATGATGACAGCTAGCATTATTCTGTTTTGCAAATGTATTAAGATGTTTAATGGCATCCTGATTTCTTTGCAAGCTGGGATTAACTTGTCCAAAGTGTCTGAAATTTTTGAAAACCTTTTTTGTGTGAATAGTAAATTGAACACTTTAAAAGTCTGTCACTTGGTTAAATAGGTAGTGTGTCTGAATGCAAATTCTGCTGGAAGCTGCCCTGAAGTTATGACTTCAGAACCTGTAGCATGGTGTGGTACAACCCAAATACACATGGAATAGCAGCCCAAGACTAAACAAAAAAAATTTCTTCTGCTGTATCCTGCAGGAGATTTTTTTCCACTGGAGGTCACCTCACGATAAGGTTTCCCTTGCCACAGGGCAATCCCCAGCAGCCACTATAGGCCAACAAGGACATGCGTGGGTTCAATTTTTTGTGCAAGTTCACATTGACCTAGGTCCTGCAAAGAGTTCAGAATTTGGAATGTGCCATCACTTCTCAACCTGACCCCTCCCAGGCCTGATCATTCCACGTTCCTCATTTCACTCACCCCTTCCTCATTTCACCCTCCCCTTGCCCTCTCCCACTCGTTTCCCCTCTCCCTCAGGCATTTCTACAGTCATCCACCAACACACAGGAGGTCTCTCCATCCTCCCTGCCAGTGGCCCAGCAGTGACCATTGGCAGAGACTTCTTTGCGACTACCATAAAGCAGCCTCTGTTGCCACAACACTTGGCATGCCGGCACCAGGATAGCATAGGATGGGGCCTTAAGACAGTAGATATTGCAGCCACTGAGGTAACTTGGGAAGATGCTGAGTTTGTTCAGGAGCTGAATTCCTTTGGGCCATCTAGCCTCTCACTCCCACCAATGTGAGAAATGTGACAAAGGCAAGGTAAGAGATTGTAGCTGAATCGCAAATATGTGCACACACTGACACACACCTTCAAACAAATAAAAGTCACAAATACAACACTCATAAGTATAATGAGAAAGAACTATGTTTACATTAAGATATTATCAGGGAAATGGTGACTGAAAGAACTACTTACGAATAATTGAATGACCAATTTGGTCTGTCATTAAAGGGATAGTCGTTCAACTCTAAGTAGTGGAGATAGACAAATTTGCCCAGGAGAAGCCCATCTGCAGAGCTCATTTCAGGATGCGCAGAGCTCATTTCAGGATGATCACAAACCCCACTGGGGGGTGCAGCTCTTGCCTACCCTAAGAGGCAGCTGCAGCATCAAAGTGAGCAGCAGCGATGGAATCAGTCTGAGGATGAGAAAGCCTTGGCTTCAGGCACACTGGGGCACCTTCACTGTGAGGCACACACTCGCCAGTGCCATGACCACAACCAACATTTTTGAAAGGTGCTAAGAAATTAACCTCAAATCTTGCAAGTCTTAAAAGCCTAACAAATACGTGGAAGCCGTTCTAGAATTGCTGCGAGGCAGAGCTCTGCCTGTCTTCAGCAAAACTCTCCAGCTTAAATGTCCCATATTGATCTGAATGGAGTATTTGTAGATGTGCTATTGTGAGCCTAGGCCTGTTCTCGCCTTATCTAGGGAGCAGTCTAATGGCAGTAATTATGGCAATTACAGGGTAGTGGATTGTTCTTCCCAGAGCCCTTCAATACTTATTAGGCTAAAGCAGTGGTTCCAAATGTGTTTTTTCCCCCACACTTGTGTACCCCTTGGTACACAAGAAAACCTTGGGAGGCACAAAACCCATTTGACATCTAAAATGAAGATAACACTGCATATATAGTTTGCGCTCCCCTCTTATAGGTCCCAGTTATATAATACACTCCCCTCTTGTAGGTCCCAGTTATATAATACATTCCCCTCTTGTAGGTCACAGTTATATAATACACTCCCCTCTTATAGGTCCCACTAAAAATCAGGTCCAGACCCACAGTTGGAGAACAACTGTTTTAGATTGTGCACAGGTGAACTACTTGTGAAGGATACTGTCATTCTTTATAGTCATTTACTTCTGTACTTTTGTAAATGCCTTTACACACAATACTACCTCTTCATAAATGACCTGGAGACAGGGTTGAGCAGTGAAGTGGCAAAGTTTGCAGACGACACCAAACTTTTCCGAGTGGTAAAGACCAGAAGTGATTGTGAGGAGCTCCAGAAGGATCTCTCCAGACTGACAGAATGGGCAGCAAAATGGCAGATGCGCTTCAATGTCAGTAAGTGTAAAGTCATGCACATTGGGGCAAAAAATCAAAACTTTAGATATAGGCTGATGGGTTCTGAGCTGTCTGTGACAGATCAGGAGAGAGATCTTGGGGTGGTGGTGGACAGGTCGATGAAAGTGTCGACCCAATGTGCGGCGGCAGTGAAGAAGGCCAATTCTATGCTTGGGATCATTAGGAAGGGTATTGAGAACAAAACGGCTAGTATTATAATGCCGTTGTACAAATCTATGGTAAGGCCACACCTGGAGTATTGTGTCCAGTTCTGGTCACCGCATCTCAAAAAAGACATAGTGGAAATGGAAAAGGTGCAAAAGAGAGCGACTAAGATGATTACGGGGCTGGGGCACCTTCCTTATGAGGAAAGGCTACGGCGTTTGGGCCAATTCGGCCTAGAAAAGACATGATTGTCCCCCAGAGGGGGGTCATGATTGAGACATACAAAATTATGCAGGGGATGGACAGAGTGGATAGGGAGATGCTCTTTACACTCTCACATAATACCAGAACCAGGGGACATCCACTCAAATTGAGTGTTGGGCAGGTTAGGACAGACAAAAGAAAATATTTCTTTACTCAGCACGTGGTCGGTCTGTGGAACTCCTTGCCACAGGATGTGGTGCTGGCGTCTAGCCTAGACGCCTTTAAAAGGGGATTGGACGAGTTTCTGGAGGAAAAATCCATTATGGGGTACAAGCCATGATGTGTATGTGCAACCTCCTGATTTTAGAAATGGGTTAAGTCAGAATGCCAGATGTAGGGGAGAGCACCAGGATGAGGTCTCTTGTTATCTGGTGTGCTCCCTGGGGCATTTGGTGGGCCGCTGTGAGATACAGGAAGCTGGACTAGATGGGCCTATGGCCTGATCCAGTGGGGCTGTTCTTATGTTCTTATGTTCTTATGCAGGGGATGGACAGAGTGGATAGGGAGATGCTCTTTACACTCTCACATAATACCAGAACCAGGGGACATCCACTAAAATTGAGTGTTGGGCAGGTTAGGACAGACAAAAGAAAATATTTCTTTACTCAGTGTGTGGTCGGTCTGTGGAACTCCTTGCCACAGGATGTGGTGATGGCGTCTAGCCTAGATGCCTTTAAAAGGGGATTGGACAAGTTTCTGGAGGAAAAATCCATTATGGGGTACAAGCCATGATGTGTATGCGCAACCTCCTGATTTTAGAAATGGGTTATGTCAGAATGCCAGATGCAAGGGAGGTCACCAGGATGAAGTCTCTTGTTAATCTGGTGTGCTCCCTGGGGCATTTGTTGGGCCGCTGTGAGATAAGGAAGCTGGACTAGATGGGCCTATGGCCTGATCCAGTGGGGCTGTTCTA